>NC_142146.1:15985833-18744166 GCF_024610735.1 Ursus americanus | reverse complement strand
TTGGCGCTCAACGTGAGCCGGGAGCGGTGTCCTGGCTCCTCCCCTGCCCGTTTTAAAAGCACTTCTTGCATTGTTTTTCAGGTGAGAAACGGGAAAGAAAGAGGCGGCTTGCGCGCTCGCCCGCTGCTTGCCTCTCTGGCTGTCTGCTTTTGCAGGGCTGCTGGGAGTTTTTAAGCTCTGTGAGAATCCTGGGAGTTGGTGATGTCAGACTCGTTGGGTCATTTGAAGGTTAGCAGCCCGGGAAGGGTTCACCGAAAGTTCACTCGCATATATTAGGCAATTCAATCTTTCATTCTGTGTGACAGAAGTAGTAGGAAGTGAGCTGTTCAGAGGCAGGAGGGTCTATTCTTTGCCAAAGGGGGGACCAGAATTCCCCCATGCGAGCTGTTTGAGGACTGGGATGCCGAGGACGCGAGCGAGCCGGGCAGGGTTTGTCTGGGCACCGTCGGGGTAGGATCCGGACCGCATTCGGAAGGCTTTTTGCAGGCATTTGCTTGGAAGGAGAACTTGGGATCTTTCTGGGAACCCCCGCCCCGGCTGGATTGGCCGAGCAAGCCTGGAAAATGGTAAATGATCATTTGGATCAATTACAGGCTTTTAGCTGGCTTGTCTGTCATAATTCATGATTCGGGGCTGGGAAAAAGACCAACAGCCTACGTGCCAAAAAAGGGGCAGAGTTTGATGGAGTTGGGTGGACTTTTCTATGCCATTTGCCTCCACACCTAGAGGATAAGCACTTTCGCAGACATTCGGTGCAGGGGAGATCATGTTTGACTGTATGGATGTTCTGTCAGTGAGTCCTGGGCAAATCCTGGATTTCTACACTGCGAGTCCGTCTTCCTGCATGCTCCAGGAGAAAGCTCTCAAAGCATGCTTCAGTGGATTGACCCAAACCGAATGGCAGCATCGGCACACTGCTCAATGTAGGTTTATTTTTTCCCTTCTTCTACCAAGAAAAAAAAAAATGAATTGTCTCTCTTGCATGCAATAAAGACATTGGAAACAAACTGCATTGGTAGCAAGACAAAGGATTTAATGATTTAATGCTGAAAGGGTGTGATATGCTGGCGTGCATATTGATTCCCTCTGCTGAAAATTTCCTGTTAGATGTTTTCTTCCCAAACAACCCCTCCCGACCCCCGCTCCTCTCCTTACCAACCTTACAGTCTCTTGGAAACAGTTTTAAAAATATGCATGGGGGGGGGGGAGTAGAGTGTGACCACAGGACTTTGAAACATTCTTCAAGTAAGGCAGTTTGACACATTGTGCAGTTTTTACTAAGATGTATGCAGAGGGGAATTTAACTTTGCCGTTCTTTGGATAAGCTGCTAGTTGTATATATTCCCCCCTTGTGTGTTTCAGCAGTCCAAAGTAATTAAAATATGACATCGTCCTTGCAAGGAATTTAGCCTAATTAGGGTGGCTGCTGCTCCCGAAGTTCATAAACCACCAGTTAAAGCTGCTGCTTCCAATGTTTTCCTTGCTAAGGAAAGGCAATATTTCTTAGCATTGACCCTGCTGCCACCTTTCCGAGTCACTTTGTTGCTCTAAGAAGTTGCTGTTTTGCTAGAAAACTACTGGCAATGAACACCCCTTGGGCTGAGCCATCCATTATTTCCATATCTTGCAATTCATCCCAGAACCTGGACATCAGTTAAAGGAAAGGAAGTATAAGTGGAGTAGCCCAGTTTTTTAAAGAAATATTGACTATTTGGTTATCTGATGCTGACACAATGCCGAGGCACGCATCTGGTCAACAGTAGTGTGGCTGCAGGCTTGAGAAATGACCAGAAGTCCCAGAAAATCCCACCTTCGGGTGGCTGTGGTGGGAGCCTGCAGGATGCATGGCTGCCCTGACAGTGATTTAGATAAATGGCTCAGCTATCTATCAAAATGTTTTTAGTACTTTATTTGACAATTCATTGGAGCATTAGCCTGAAAATGACATTTTAAATCTTTGTTTTCAAAGAGGTCAAAGTTTAACTGGAAGAAATTGAGTTTTCCTAATAACATGGTGGCTTATGTAAAGAGGGAGAAGAAAAGGGAAAGAGAGGCGACAGGGACCAGATTTAAATTGCTCTCTCAGAAACTTTGTCTTAGCAATAAAGACTTGCTTCTTGGGCCAGGAAATCAACAGGTTTGTAGCTGAAAAATCAATAACCATTTGATGCCAACAAGTCTGGCTGTCTGACTTAATATTTCGTAGAGCCATAACCAGGGCAAAAAGAATATAGTTTTCAGAAGGCGTCTTCATCTTCAGCTGCTCCCCAAATGCCTTTTCTTTCCCAATGCCTGTTTTCTTTCTGGAGAATTCAAAGAAACTGAGTGTTACAAGATAATTTTACAACTCACTAACAGATCTTTTAGACCTGTCCTGTCGCAGTTAAAAGAGTGTGAACAGTTTCACTTGGAATCTCAGGGAACTGGAGCTCTGCAGAACTTTTTCTTATAAAAGAAAGTTCTATGAAACATATTTTTAATGAAGGGGAAGAAAATACCCAGGACCCTTGGCGGAAAGCTATTAGACCTAATAGAGCCTTTACAAGTAGACATTCTCCCTTTTGTAATTAACCCTCCAAACATGCCTATTAAGTTGTAGAAGTAGGGGGAAAAGCTTTGTTTGTTCTTGAACAAGTTAAACAAGGGATTTGCCTTATCTAGGGAGAGCGAGTGGTGAATGTGTCATTCGCCTAGGGCCAACCGATAAGCAAGAAGTGTTGATAACAGCAAAGTTCAGCTAATCAAAGAAACTTGCATTAGAAAAAGTAAATAAAGGCATTTGACAAAGGGATTTCAGAAATTCCAGTGTCTTATTTTTGTAAGCAGCGCAATTAGTGCTTATTGTGGTCAATTTCCCAAGGGTTCTAAATCCCACACCCCCAGCTCTAGGTTAAATGAATAAATTGTAAAAATTGCATATGCCCTGCAAAGTTGCTTTATCCTCCATAAACCCCTTTGTGACGGTCAGTTTAGTTGTTCAAGAGATTAAATTTTTAAGCATAAATAAAAACTCTTAAATGTCTGCCGCATGGTGTTTGGTGCAGGGTGGCATGGGCAGTTAGGACTTTTGAAATAAAAGCATATTAGGGCTTCATTTGGATAAGTAAGAACATAAAAACCACAACCTTTTCCATTTTACTTAATGACTGTTTTGACGAGAAGCAGATCTGTTTGCGCTCTTAACACAGAGGAAACAGTGGGCAAGGGGGAAAAAAAATAGTCCTAAATTCCAACCAAAAGTATTTTCTGCTTTGAGACTCTCTTTTTTTACGCGGGGTGTGTGTGTATGTGTGTGTGTGTAGTAATCAGAGTAAATCCTTTGAATGCAAAATATACCAGAAGCCGTCTTTGAAAGATGTTAGAATGTTCTTTTTATTTTCTTTTTTTAATTTTAATGACAGAAAAATGACATGCCAACCAGCTACCGGTTGGAGTAGGGCCTGTGAATTGCTTGTTATAAAAATTCGAAGTCAGGATTAGCGGGCTATAAGGGAATGTGGTATAAATAATACATTTAAGTCTGCCCCTGGAAGGTATCATAGTCACAAAGTTTCTATTCATATGCCTCCTGGATTATCTTGGTTTTAGGGCTGCTCCAGATGTTTTCAGCATTAATTGCTCAGTGGGCATAGAATAAATCCTAATATTTGTGGTCTAAATATAGTTGCTTTCGGTGAAATCATGAGTGTGACAACTTCTTGGCCCTCTTCCCTGTCGTCTCCATGCTCAGCCCATCAGAAGAAAAAAGGAAAAAAAAAATTTCTTTTTGAAATAGTATTTTGCCCACTAATGAAGAGAAATAATCTGTTTTAAAAACAAACAGTGATGTGTGATTAGGAAGGAAGAAAAGTCCCCTTCTCAAAGCCCTGGGACCTGAATCTTAAGTATTACACAGTATCCAAATCCTCTCCTAGTGAGATATAAATTGGGGTCAAAGTGGCAAAATCAAAGATACTCTCTGAAAGGGAGACTAAATAAAGACTGACAGCCACCGTATGAATTGAATGGGGTTTTGAATAAATATTTCGATGAAAAGGCTCAATTGTTTTTCTAAAGTAGGACATAATTTTCTGCTTCTCGGCCACATGACAGTGGTAACTAATACCATCAGAAAGGAGAAAGAAAAGGGACTTTAGCTTACATCTCTGAGTGCAGGATAGGGTCGTTTGAAAACAAGTGGAAGATTCACAAAGTTTTCCTTCCCTGTAGAAAAAAAATACTAAAATTTTGTCAGTATGTTGATAACATGGTACTTTGGGTAAGGAAGTGTTGATGTGCAGCCTAGAAGAAGAAAAAAACACATGAATTTAAATTTTATCACCATAGGGTGTAGATTCCAAAAAATAAAACAGGAGACGTAGAGCTCTGTTCGATTAAACTTAGGCTATGGAATTGATCTGGAAGCTCCAGTTAGAATTTGATTAGCCAGCCCACATGCAAAGCCGTTGCTTTGAAACAGACCTTTTTAAAAAATTGTTTATTTATTTACTTATTTATTTTTTTTTACCTTATTAGATAAATGACCAGAATGGCCATTTCTGATAGGTTAACTGACCTGAATCAGAAGTTTTCTTCTCATTTCTGGAAGCCTAGCTCTGACCATATATAACCAGCCAATGTTGTCATGAACTTTTCTTTAAAACATAAAAGTAAAAGAAAGTTCTGGCTATCGGATGCTTGAAAGTTACCTTCAACATGTTAAGCCCCTAAAATGTAATGAAAATCTTGAAATGAAAACGAATGAAAGGAAAGAAAATCTTACCGTTTTCCCCTTTGTACAATCTATAAGCATCAATAAACTATCTCGGAAAGGAATTCATGAGAAATGACAGAGATTGTAAATTCTGCTCTCAAGGAATTTATCATCTTTAAAATCAGATTTTCTTCTTTTTTCGTTTTCTTTTCTTTTTTTTTTTTTTTAACAAAAGCCTAGGCATTTTTAAATGAGAAAGTTACTCTCTAGGAGGAGAATGGAGATGTGAAACAAGATACAAAATATACAACTGTCTTCAAGTCACACAGGACTTATTAAACAATAAACTCTGTATTCATTTTAGAACATCTTAATAAGAATCTTCTATAGAATCTTGAGTTACATGTAAGTGCCAATAAATTTATCTTTAAATGACATTTTTATACTTTAAATGTTCTACTGTAGATTCAGTTAACTATCAATTAAATACATTCTTTCGGAAATGGGAGCTTTTGATGAAGGTTAATCAGAAAAATCTTGGCTAAAAACCTTTCCAAAAGATATTAATGTAGAATCTTGCCTTTCAAATTATAGGGTAGTTAGGGCAGTCGTACATCTCTGATTTTCTAGAATAACCCACTTTCAGATATACTGCCACAATTCCCACATAAATCATGGAAATATGCCAGATATTTCAATATTACGACATTTCTGAGGCTGCCCCTTGAACCCAGGAGTGGCACAGAAAGTCTTTGTTTGGATTCTATGGTCAATATAGCTAGCGCGCTCACAGCTTAATTTTTCCGTTATGACTGAAGACTGCCTTGTGCTTCTGGGTCATTCTTCTGAACATGAATTCCTTTTGTGGCAAACTAGATCTGTAAATAGAAAGCATCCCTTGCAAAGTGGATTTAAGTATTAGGACTGTGGTTTTGATTCCAGCACATGGTGTATTGGGAGTGGGGGAGGGGTAGACTTATTAGATGGAATCACTATGAACAAATCTGTATCAGTTCTTGGCCAGCTTCTTCTCAAAAAGTTGAAATGGGTGGTGATGAGAATGGACAGTAAAGTTAACTCAGGTTCCAGATTTATCAGTATCCTGTCTGTAAGTGGCTTGGCCTAAGTACCTCTTGTTTAATAGGAGATGAGATAACCTTCCCCATCTGTAAGATCTAATAACACAACCTCATCAGTCAATATGTTGCCCTGAATTTTCCTCTTTTCTTTTCTGGCTTCCTTACTTCATCGTTAAGAAATACGATTCCCGCCTCATCCCACACCCCTAAGCCCCTTTAAATGAATAAAAAAAGTTGCAAAAGTTCTGTCCCGCCTGGGAAGTAGTAAGGGCGAGTCTGCAGGTATTCTATTATTTACCTTGAGCTTTCAGAGCTTCTTAGATGAGAATTCAGACAGGCAGTGGAAGTGCTGACTTGCTTTTTCTCTGGACTTGCAGGGTGGGGAGCTGAAAGGGGGGCCATTCAGTAAGATAAGACTCTTGGTCCCCTGCATGATAAGGCGAGGATAACAGGAACTGACGTCAGCCAGGCGACCCAGCCTGGCCAAGCATTTCCTCTCGTCAGGGCACATGGATTCCAGGAGTCTCCAGGCCTCCCCCCACTGCTGAGGAACTGAACCAACTAGGGGTGGGGGGCGTGTAGAAAGCGAATTTCAACAGGAGTGATAGTGGGTGACCATGTCCCTCATTCTCAAATGGAGATTTCTCTAAACAGAACAAAGAGTCACTTGGGTGGAAGGGAGTAATTGTACTAAAAGCGGATTCTGAGAATATAATTGCAATTTTACGTTGTCCTAGAATAGCTACTTGTTTCTCAGCTGTCCACAGTTTTCCTCTGATGTGTCTTGAGCTGGTCTATCCAGCAGTCACCAGATCCTATCACCCACGAGCCCCGCCAGCTCTCCCTATAACAAAATGGGAGGGAATTCACATTGTCAGAGTTAATCCCTGGTACTCCTATTTACTTTTCTAAGTACCAAGTTCCCACCCCCATCCGCATCATATGACAGCGCTGCTAAAACCATTTCATTTGCCACCAGTCCTGACAGGGCCCGGCAGTTTTTGCTCTCTTCTTTCCCGTCTTCCTTTTTCTCTTAAACACAGATTATTTTTGCCTTTGCCAGTATCTGCGATTTGAGGTCTGGAGGAAAAATTCGAGTCAAAGAGCCTATGTTATTTTTTCCCCGTTCATAGGTTCTCCTGAGTCGACTCTTCAAGATTGCTCTGTTGTTGTTGTTGTTTGCGAGTTTAAGTACTGAATAAGGGGGTGACTCTCCTGATTTGACTCAGAGTAAAATGTTTGTTTTTGCTATTATTGATCAATTACTGTTCGCCACAGAGTGCGTTTCACCACCTCGGGAAAAACCAACTAGCTGATTCCAAAATACTCTAGTAGCAGTAACATAGACAAGACGCTTGGATAAGACAAGTACATCCGTGAACTGGGAGAAGAAGATTTGGATCACATTTATCTCAATTTTTCTCTAATTTCCAGAGCAAATGAGGACCTCATCTAATAAAAGCCTCTTTTCAAAAATATTAAAGCTTTTGGGGGCTACAGTACCTATATCTTGTTATCAAAGTCCATAATTATAAAAAGGCTGATGATCTGAGGCTGTTTCAGCTTCAAAAGATTTTTTAGGGTCTGGTCTATTGGAAAGCTTGGGGGTATAATTAACTAAAATGGAAATGGAGGCAAGCGAAATTTAGTTCCTGATGTTTTAATTTAGCTCAGTACTGCCATGTGTTATTGAAGAGAATTCTTAAAGGCAAACATAATTATTTCATTATGGTCCTCAGAATGCTTTCATTGGCTTTAATGACAAGAAGCTGTATAAAAAGGCATACATTTTAATTAGCCCTTCTTATATTTACATCAGATAAATAACAAATAATTGATGAAAAACAAGTCTTTGGAATGGATGATTTCACATAGTGCGCTGGTTACAGTTTAATGATGAAACATTTCTCTGTTCCTTTGCATTTTAATTATCCAGACATTACAGTAGTGGTGCCATGGAGCTAAAATACCGTTGTTGCCATTTTATTAAAAAAAAAAAAAATCACAATTAATGCCTATGAATCAGAAGCCCAAAAAGGTAGCTAGAAGCGCATCTCAGAGGAAGTAAATTGCCCGTCCCATTAATTTTACTACATTTGTTAGCACTCATTTTGATCACTTTTTATCTTTTATGCTTTATCTTTTTGGATTAAGACTGTCAGGGGTTTCACATGCGTTTTTATGGCCACATCTTCTCCTAAATACCTTTCTTTCTCTCTTGCTGCCTGTTCGGAAGACTTGCCCGAAAGTCCCTAGCCAAATGTGTACTGGAAATTCAGAGAGCCTTTTTCCATGTTGCAGGCTGTCTTACCTTTGATTTTATATGAAAACCCATTTCACATGATTCATCCGTTTTGGTGTACAGAACACTAATTGTTATTATTGATTTTAAATTCCGTGACCATTACAAGTAACCCAGATGACTGGCAGATAAAGGGTAATAATCCATGGAGTTCTGGAACTGTTTCATGTTTGTCTGGAGTACTTTATGTGATCAATATTAACTGCCCCATTGAAACTAACTGCTCTATCAAATAACAGTCAATCAAATGAATGTGCTTAGAGATTATTTATTGAAAGCTTTAATTGTTCACCGGGGCCCTGCTTATCAGAGGGAACAATAGGAATTAGAGATAGGATGAACAGGTTTGGATTTGCAGAGAAAGTTGGAGGATGCTGATGAACGGGGCGTCTCTCTGCTACTTGGGCCAGAGTTTCCAGAAACCTGTGTTGGGCGGCTTCTACTAGAGGACAGAAGTTGCATGTACTCTTCTTACAAAGGTTATCCTATCACCTGTCCCTCGAGAGCTCTCTGGAGAAGAAGGTAAAATGATTTTCTTGCCAAGAGGCTGTGAAAAGCTGTCACTCTCTGGGAGTTTTAACGCTTTTCCTCTGCATGCCCACACGCATCGACTACCCTCCTGTACGTCCCTCCACCTCTATTCCCACTGCCTGCTGATCTCAGAGAATGGGAGTAGCCTGACTTGACACAGGATCGATTTCTACAGCCGTGAAATGGGAATAATAATGTCTGCATTGCAGGGTTTGCAGAAAGATCAGAGATCCTGAAAATGAGCATTCTATTCTTACCCCAAAAACGTACAGAAGCCACTGAGGAGACAGACCACCTTCTGCTCTGATTCCAGCATGCCACCTGTGGCTCATGTGTCTTTGCTAATAGTGAATGTACCGTTTCAGTTGGTATCTCGTGTCCTCAACGAGATGGTTCTGTCTGTGGCTCATAACCTAGGTCCCAGTCCTTCCGGTTTGTCCCAGTTTGGGTAGCACTGGCCCTGAGTCAGTGGCATCCATTTACCAGACCCCCAGATTTAGTACAAATGGTTGATTTTTTACAGGTGAGCATTGTCACAGTACAACTTTACCCAAAGATGTGTCCGTTGTTCGGTCCATTTTATCGCTCACTGATGCATTAGATCTTGCATTTTTTACTCAACAAACAACCTCTTGGGTGTCTGCCATGTTCCAGGCACTCTGGTATGTTCTATTCCATGGGCAACACCAAGATGATTCTTACCCTGTCCCCCGTCTCTCTGGACTCATAAAGTATGGGAGAAATTGTGTATACGAGTCATTGTGACACACCCCATTATAACACAAGCACAAGTATCTCCTAGGGACTTTGCACATGACTTTGATAATGGAAAGGACTAAAAACCACTGGAACCACAGCTGGTACATTAGGGGAGGGATCAGGTGGGTGAACCATTTTTGTCACAGGAGCAGGCAGAGGTTTTCCCATGTGTAGGGCTCCTAGGTAATTTCTAAAGGTGGTATACATGGTGGCGTTTTAAACTTCTCGTGAGCAGTGGCCTAAGTGCATACCTTCTAAACTTGCTTTGTGCTTTTGGGGTACGTCTCATTGGATTAGCTTTTTTTTTTTTTTTTCTGATTTCTTTATGGTTGCTTCTCTGACTTCTTGCTATGTAACAAGCCGCCCCCCAACTTGGTGGCCTCACAATTTATGATCTCATTAGTCTGTGCATGGGCTGGGCTCAGCTGGGCAGGTCTTCTGCTCCGCGGGATGTCTCCGCGGAGGCTGCTCGGGCTGCAGGGCCGGAAGGCTGGCTCCCGGGGCTGGCAGTCGGCGTGGGTCGTTGGCAGGGAGCGTGGCCGGGGCTGCGAACCCGGGGAGCGGGCGTGCGGCCGGCGCTTCTCGCAGCGTGGCAGCAGTTCTCTGGGAGCCAAGCAGGGAGCCGAGGCGCCCGGGCCTCTGGACGGCCGGCTGCAGGGCTGGCAGCCAGTCCCTGGCACTGGAACCTGTTGGGGAAGCGGTCACGGCGCCAGCCCACATCCCCAAAACATGCGCGCCTCGATGCGGATTGACAAAGCGAGCGCAGCCACGCGGCCCTAGCCCACCGTCCCCATCTGCACCTGCGCGCCCACCCGGGAGGAACGATTGTCATCTGACCGCAGAGGCTGACCTGAGGGACTGCGGTGGCCTGTGAGTTTGTTGGGTTTGGGCTGGTTACCCGTTTCACAGAATTCTACTCTCGTGACTGTGGGGACGTTGTCATCAGGTAATCCTCACAGACAATCCTGGGTGGGAGGTGCGAGTCCCCTCTTCCCGGGGCGGGGGGGGGGGCGGTGAGGGACGGTTGTGTCTCAGCCGAGGTGAGGAGCGTGTCTGAGGTCACACGGAGTGAGTCGCAGAGCTGGCGCGGAAACCCCGGGAAGGTCTTGTCTCCCTCCTCCGTGCGGGGCTCCGCACTTCTAGTTTAAGTCTGTCCTCTCCATCAGCTGCGGGAGAAATTCTGGAAAATGCCTTACGCCCTAATAAGGCCGAGAAAGGACCGTGGCGTGTGTTGGTTTGGGGGAAACACGGAAAAGAGAGAAGTGAGGAGCTGTAACTCCCGTAAGTCCCTCTGACTACATTATTTCTCGAATAGAAGCCACGGCCCTTTAAATGGTGGAGGAACCCGTGAGGCCGTTTTGTCCTCTTCTGGCCTTGTTTTCCATGCCATCCGAGGCTGGAGTCTGCAGGGGCCTCATCCCTGCAGGCGCGCAGGAGTTGGGGTCAGGTGAGCCTTGTATTTACGCAGGAATCGCAGGAAGGTCAGAGACGAGGAATAAGGTTTCTCGTGTTACTCGGCGCACTGGTAACCCTCCCGTAGAGATGGCCACTAGCGAGTCCTCCGTGGCACCTCCAAGGGAAGCATTACTATTGTGCCTTCCCATCCTTTAAAGAAAGGGGTGGGGGAGAAAGCGTCCTAAGGGACAATGATGTTACATTGCTGTTTTGCGATTTGCCACCTGTTTTTAAGTATCTCTTTTCTTTAGAGAGTCCCAAACCTATTACTGCCTAATGAAATTTGCATAAATAATTATGATTATTGGACTTGCCCATAATGCTCTTATTTCAGTGATTTCAAACAGATTTGAAATGCAGTGTCGTGCTCTGTGTTTTGGACTTCTATATGCCATGTTCTACCTGGGGTTTTGTTTGTTTGCTTGTTGAAAATCGTTGCTGAATTTTCTATGGTGGGGAAATAGAGACAGATGGATGCAGTGAGGTGACTTACTAGAGGTCATTTGGTAGGTTCTGAATGCAAGTCGATCCAAATCTGTAAGATGCTGCCATGTGTTATGGGGGTACAGTGTGGTCCTGTGCCCCTGGGCCACTGTGTGATACAGTAGGTGGGCATTCTTCATGCACTGCCTCTGGTGTGGGAGCTAGAGCTCCAGGTTCCCTCAGTTGTTTCCATCTGTAAAATGGGTTCATGATGTTTACCTTGCAAGCTTTCCATAGACTTCAGTAAGAGTGTATTTAAAGACCCTGATATGTATAGTACTCAGCAAATGGACTTCCCCCCCATATTTTATTCTGAAAATATTTTTGAAATATTTTCAGAAAAGCTGAAAAATTTTACAGTTAATACCTGGATACTCACTATCATATGTACCATTAAAGCTACCAGGTTTGTTTTCTGCGTTTCTATCCATTTCTCCTATTGGTGTGTATGTTTCTGTTTTGTATTACTGACTGGGTTCCCTTTTTAACCTGGGAAGTTTTTGAGGTCAAATACTGTGTCCTTCTGTTTTCCAGTCCTAGTATAGTACTTAGTACCTGCGGAGTACCAAATCAGCTATGGTTAAGTCAGAGGGTATGTTCCAGCACACCACTGCTGGCTAGTTATCAGCGCTGTCCAGTAGAACTTCCTGCAGTGATGGAAATGATCTATAATGCCGCGTTGTCCGTTATGTAGCTGCTCGGCCTCTGTGGCACTGGAAATGCGGCTAACATGTCGGAGGGACTGAATTTTTTATGTCATTTTAATATATTAAGGTTTCAGTAGCTGCGTGTGGCTGGTGGCTACCGTATCGAACAACACAGCTCTCCATACACCAGCTATTAATATTTTTTCAATATTTGTTCCTTCTCTTGGTTTCCCTTTAGCCATTCTTCATTCCTATTGCTGTTAAGGAGCTCTAATTATCTCTTTATGTAGATGGTGAATAGACTGCGGGAGGATGTAAACAGAGTAAGTAGGGTGGTGATTTCAGTCATTGTTTAACTTGTTTTCCTTCTGGGTGGAACTAGCTTTCCCGGGTCCTAGCAAATACGTAGCAGCACTTACTTGACTAACATTTTACAGAACTAAACCAAGATTTTCCCAGAATCCCAGTGGGCTGGACTTCAATTCTATTTCTTGTAGCAATCATATCCCTGTGGCATCAAATTCTATTCCTGTACTCCCTGCACTTTTCGCTTTCAAATGGACACACAGTATCTTCCAATGTTTTCAAGCTACATTCAACTCAGTTGAAGTATCTTCAACTTCAGGAAGGCAGAGAGGAACAGGCCACACTCTAGGAAAGGCTCACTGTGTGTTCTAGAAAATGCCATGCTGTCTCTCCCACAGGTACCGTCTCCTGCTCATGTATGTGTGCTCTGCTTTGTAACCTAGTGCCCAGCACACAGTAGGTGCTCAGGAAATAGGCTGAGAATAGTTCAGTAATAATGAACTTAAAATTCAGAATGTCTTAGGTGGTCTCTGCTTTGATATATTTGTATGTTTTGGAGTCACTCAGAACACCTGAAGGAAATGTGGAGCCAGCTGTCAAATTTTGGTAAGTTCAAGTTGGCTGTTACGGCAGGCCTTTATCAATGCGTTAGCCGGAACACTGGCCTGAATGGGTATGGAATATTTTCTTGGACTTCTGGCACTTGTTTTGATATCCTAGGAATGGATTTTCTGATGATCCTTCCTTTTGCCCAGGATGTGGTCATTCCTCCCCCTTTTTTTATTGCCCATCCCAAGAAATGATGTAAAGAAGGTAAATAAGACCAAATCAACAATCAAGAGAAAGTTTTGAACAAGGTTTGTTCCCCCCACCTGGGCCCCGAATGCTTTCAGGTTGTGATTGATTTTCATTAGAATGCAAAACCACCGTCATCATAATTAATATTTATTAAGTGCGTATTAGCTGCCAAGTGCACAAAATGAATTACGTCATCTGGGGAAGGCCCTGTTACTGCTCTGTTGTACAGATGAGAGTTCCCAGGCACGGGCAGGTTCTGGTACCCAATTCAGGTCTCCCAAGTAGGAGCAAGCAGTTGGGAGTTCCCGTCCCAGCTTTGCATAATGTGGGTTGCCTTCCCTCTGCCAACTATGCAAAGTAAACCCCTATTTGCTTTGTCGGGAGGGGGATATAAGAAAGTTGGAAGCCTCAGAACCCACAGAATAATAAAAGGGTTTCCAAGTGAAAGCTGGAAACAATACATTTTTAACAAAATGGGCAGTTACTCTAATTGCTGTGCCCCTACTGTTCAATTCCTTTTTATGTCCTAATTCATTAAATTATGTGCACACACAGGCTTATTATTTACAGATGTATGCACTTTTAACTGGCTCACATGAAACAGATGTTTCACGAAAGGTAACGGAGAGCAAGTGATCTAAACCCTCCTTTAGTGGGTATCAAGTGAGTATTATAGCCCATTACCTGCAGGTCTTTTGCTATTATTTTGAACTGCAATGTCCAGTGTGGGGAGAAGAATTCAATCTGTCCCCTGGAGGAACAAATAAAAATACAACGACCCTATAAGCAGACATCTGCATCTCAAAATAAAAGAGGGTGTGTGCAGGTGATAGGCAGGTGGTGTTCACATGTGGGCTCAGGTGGATATGAATGAGTTTTACAAGCAATTTGAGGGAAAAAGAAAAAGGACCCATTGCATTATAGTCAACTTACAAAAAGAAAGTGTAAGAGCCTTATTCTATGATATTTTAATCATTACTGTTTTGGAATTTATAGCTGAGCAATTATCAAACTCCTTTTCATGCAAAATTTCTTAATAATTTTGTAGATGGAATTACTCCAATTGCTCTTGGACCTGACAGGAATGCGTGCAAAGTATACAGTACATGAGATGTCAAATTATTGTCTATCACATTCTAAAAGAGTTGAAGTGAGCCTTTTCTACAGGTCCTTTATGGCTCCACCAAAATACTCTTTAATTAATAATTATGGAATTATTTCACTTATTGCTATATAACAGACCGACTCAATACCTAGAGGCTTAAAACAATTTATTATTAACTTTCGAGGTTCCATCTCACTTGGGCTCTTTTACGTGGCTGCAGTTGAAAGTGACCGGGGCTGGACTCACCTTTGGGTTTGACCCAGCTGGATGTTCAAGAAGGCTTGTCACGTGTCCAGTTCCCCAGCTGAGATTGCTGGAACAGCGGGAGGCTGCCACAGCACCTGTCTCTCTACTTGGCCTCCTCTTAGGACACGGGCTTCCTTATGGCATGGTGGTCACAGGGCTCAGTACATGGCTTCCCCTAGAATAAGCATTCCTGGAAACCCAGATGGAAGCTGTGAGGTTTCTTAGGATCGAGCCTCATGTGTCACGTAACGTTACTCTTGCCACATTCTTTTGATCAGTCGGAAATCACAGTAGCAGCTCAGATTCAAGAGGAAGGGCCTCACACATTGGCATAGATTCCTGGAGGTGTGGTTCATTGACCAGACCGTCTGTGGAGACCACTTACCATACAAATAGCCGTAAAAATAAATGTATACCTCTTTGTCAGTGCAAGGTAACACGGCCTCATTAAACATAAGCATGATCGCAATGAATTGGGTGGCATATGTCAGTGGACAATTCTTTCAGTACTTCCTCAGAATATTGGGGAGCAATAATAGTCACCCCTCAGAGTCCACGGTGAGATTTATTGTTTATGATTTGTCCACTCTGTAAACAAACAAACAAACAAAAAGCAAAAAGATGGCTGAAAAATATGTCATTTTGCACGTTGAAAGCTGGAAACCATCACAACTGAAATATAAAATGGGACATGAAATATTAAGTGGCATATTAGGTTTATTGCATATATGACCATGAGAGTGCATTTTATTTTGTCTTATGGAGCTCTAAAAAAATCCATGTAATGGATTAAAGGTATTAAAACTCCCATATTCTGCCTGGCTCTAGGCCAGGGAACAAGGCACGATAAATAATCCCAATAGACAGAATATGGAGGAAGGAATTTTAAAATGTATTTATGATAGACATATTGACCTCCCTAACTAATAAAAATGTGTACATGAGGTTAGTTTTGAAGGAAATGTGCAGACCTTACACATTTATAGTGCATATAAATACTATATGCACTGTAGTGTTAGCATCCTTAAAATATTTCCCACATCTCTGTGACATATGGCTGTCATAGTCTATCTTTACCTTGGAAGCAGAGAAAAGCATGGATTTTATAGGAACATGTCCAGTTATTATAAGAAGGGATAGTTTTAATTTCCTTTATCTTAAAGCAGGGGCCAGGAAACTAAGCCAAATCTGGCCTGTAGTATGTTTTTATAAATAATGTTTTATTGGAACGTGCCACGCCTATTCATTTATGTCTTGTCTAGGGCCGCTTTCTTCCTCCAGTGGTGGAGTTGAATCACTGTGACAGAGACCATATGGCCCACAAGACTGAAAATATTTACTACCTGGCCCTTAACAGAAAAAGTTTGCTGACCTTGTCCTAAGACATTAACAAATTAATAAGATGCCTTAGAATAGAAATGAGTGCTTTCGTTTCTCGTTGCTAATAACCCTGTATGTGGATTCAGGAAGCCCGTTCTAGATGAGGCCATTTCCTGTGTGACCTTCACCAAGTCTTGTAGCTTCTCTGTGCTTCAGTTTCCTCCTGTGAATAATAGAGATTAAAAAACGGATAATGATGGGATTCCTGGGTGGCTCAGTCGGTTAAACGTTTGCCTGCTACTCAGGTCATGATCCCAGGGTCCTGGGTTCGAGTCCCACATCGGGCTCCTTGCTCGGCGGGGAGCCTCCTTCTCCCTCTGCCTGCTGTTCCCCCTGCTTGTGCTCTCTCTCTCTCTGACAAATAAATCAAATCTTAAAAAATAAAAATAAATGATAACAATCCCCGTGCTTCTTCACACTCTTGTCGTAAGCGAGCAAACGGGGCGATGTGAGAGCACACACATCTCGAGTCTTCCACCACCAGTAATACGTGCTGTTGGTAGATCCCGCTGAACTGACCACAACAATCATCACTTATTTGATATCGCATATGAGAATTTCTATGTAGATTTTATTCTTTCACTCAGTTTTTCAGCTAACACGAATTAAGCCCCTCCTGTGTACCGGGCACTCTTTAAAGCACTGAGTTAGGAGGTGTTCAAAGAAGCTGTTTCTGAGAGTGCTGTGCACACGGAATGGGGACGGGCCAGGAAAGCCCATGAAGAGAGGACTGTAGTAGCACTTTGGCTTAATGCCTGGGTGGCTGGGAAGGAAGGGACTGTTGAGAGAGATCATAAGGAGGCAAAGCTGACACACACTGCCTTACTTGTGTGAGCTTGTAAAGAACCTCTTCTGTAAGGACAGACAGCTCTTTGGGGAAGGAAAATGGAAGTGAGGGCCAGCAAATCAAGACATGAGTCTGAAGTGTAGGAGAAGGATGAGAAGGGTGGGGTGCCTGGCCAGCTCAGGCAGTGGAGCATGCGACTCTTGATCTCGGGGTTGTGAGTTCGAGCCCCACGTTGGGTGTAGAGCTTACTTAAAAATAAAATCTTAAAAAAAAAAAAAAGACGGAAAGAAAGATGGGAAGGTGAATAACACTGAGGTTCAGCAGCACAGATGTGATCCTTGATACCTTAATGATGGTAACTCTGCTTGTGTGACACTGCTGTGTGACAGGCATTGTGCTCCTGCTTGTCATTGTGTCACTTGACAGGGATTTACCGTTTAATGCTCACAATGACCCAGTGAGGGGTTCACTCTCATTTTATACAAGGAGAAGCTCAGAGAAGTTAAGAACTCGCTCACGGTCACACAGTAAGTAGCAGCATTAGGATTTGAACCCAGACTGGCGGGCTTCAGAACTCACACTTCCAAGCACGTGTCTCGACTTATCTGTAAAGATGGGAAGTTCCCTCAAGGAAGGAATATCCAAAAAAGACCCAAGCTTGGGGACTGCTCCCAGTGAGAAGATTGGTGACTGTTTCTCTGAGTTATTTTTTCAAGTTTTTTTTAGCAATGTCTTTTTTAAGAACCACAATTAAAACACTTTGAAACTGTCATTCTTCTCAAGAAATATTGAAAAATCACTGTTACGAAAGGAAGACACAACAGTGATAGCATTTCCATAAACTTCATTCCATATGGAAACTTCAGAATCTTTTCATGTCCCCAAGTGTATGGTGTTGACCTGATGTCTTATGCTCTCGTCTCCAACACTAACAAAATCTCTGTCTTAGTCAACTAGAAGGTGCAGGAAGGATGTTCACTACCGTCCTGCTTCTAGTCACGCTCCCACCCACCCTGGTCCTCCTGGGAAGAGAAGAATGCAGCCCCTCATTTGGAACTTTTCCATATCTATAGACAATGACCTGGGAGACATGGCACAGCTTCCGAATTCTGGGTGTTGCTTTCATTCTTGCCAATTAAGCTTTGGTTAAAGGAGTATATCTGGCGTACTGGCAAGAGAGGGAAAACCAGCGTAAGGGTGGGGCTTCCAGAGCTGCCCCCCTGTCCCCCACCCTTAGCCCCCAAAGCTGGCAGTTGTGTAGGCCACATTTGGCCCGAGTTACTGCCCCTAACAGTGTGTAGTCACACGCCCTTGGAGCACGGCCAAAGGCCTCTGGAACCTCGGTTTTAGCTGCTGCCTTTCTGCCTGCTGGGGGTTGGTTTCTCGGCAGGGCAGGGAAGATGTGGGAGGGGTTTGTGGGTGTGTGTGGGTGTGTATGTGCCTTCTAATTCCTGTGTTTGCTTCTGGGGGACTTTCCTACTTTATTGCTCTGACTGGAAAGAAAAGAGGGCATTATTTCTGTACGTTTAGTTTCTTTCTTTTTTACTTTTCCAGTTTTACTCTTGGTCCCTATGCTGGGATAACTGTGTGTGTGTGTGTGTGTGTGTGTGTGTGTGTGTGTGTGTGTGTGTGTCTTAGACGTAGTCTATATATTCTCAAACTTGCTGGCAGGGACTATGCCATCCTCTTGCCCAAGAAGTTCCGCGTGGTCCTAAGGATGTCATTGTCTTCTGCCAACCCCTGGGGCACTCTCCTTCTCATGAACCCCAGACCATTTGCATTCTCATCCCTGCCCATCTCATCTGTGTGGCCTTGAACAGTGACATAACCACTGTGCCCCCAGTCTCTTGCCTGTAAGGACAAAATACGAAGACTGCCTATCTCCTAGGGTCATTATGGGGATCAAATGGATTAAGATATGGAACATGCTTAGAATAGAATGGGGGCGGTGGCTAGCTCACAGTCCGTGCTCCACAAAGGTTAGCTGTTAATACTGTTGTACTGTTATTATTTGACTAGACTCCAGAGATGTTTCTCTCATCTTCTCAGGTAACAATATTAGTCATATTAAGATAGGACTTACCCACCTTTCCTCAAATAATGAATTGGTAGCTATTATTTTTATGTATTTTTATGGAGTTCATGAAATGTCAGCCCTGCCACGTAGTAGCATGCTTGCCATCTCCACTTTTCAGGTTGGGTAAGCGGAGGCTCTGGAAGCGAACGTGACTGCTGGTATGTGGCAGAGTTAGGAACCTAGGTTATGCCTTCGGTCTGCTGGAATGCCAGGCCCACCTCTCTGGCGCTGCAGGACATCATCTCATCTGCTGTCCCACTGCTTTGTCCTAGTCTCCCCACAAGTAGCATCCTTACCCTAGATCAGGGTTTTCAACCTCAGCACCATATGTAATTTGGGGGGAACAGGGGGAGCAGGGCGGTCCTGTGCATTGTGGGATGTTTAGAAGCATCCCTGCCCTCTGCCCACTAAAAGCCCGTAGCAACCCCCAATTATGACAGCCACAATGTCTCCAGAAAATGCAAAATGTCCCTTGGGGGGCAAAATCAATGTTGGCTAAGGACTGCTACCCTCGATTAAGGAAGATAGAAGGGAAATGTTGGGGGGAGGGTGGTGGAGGTAAGGGTTGGCTATCACTTCTTAAGCACTTACCGTGTGCCAGGGAAGTTGCAAATATTGTCTCCATTTCACCAACAGGAATTTTTGAGGATTATCTGCATTCTCCTGAAAGAGACACTAGGGCTCAGAGAAGTAAAGAAAACTATATGGCCGTTAAATTAGTAAGTGGCACAAGAGGAATCCAAATCCAGGTTCCTCTGGCAGGAAAGCCCACGCCCTTCCCATCACTTCCTACATATGGTCTTCTGCAGACTTACGGTGTTTTAGTTCTTTTTAGGAACCAGGAAAACCCACACAGTGCAGATTAAATGGGTTTCCAAGTTATTTTGACGCCACTCATGAGTGTATACCTAAAAAAACAAAACAAAACCAAAAAACTTCTCTGCAGCCAACTTATAACCAAGTAAGCAGAGCATCATTTTGTTGAGAAGGGTAGTTTTGGCTCAATTTTGGTGTCACCACACTTGAACTTTCTCAGCTCTTGGAATATAGCAAGGATCCCCATGTGACAAAGCCTAAAATTTCATCGTCCTCTTCCTTAGATACAATATTCCAACAAGTATCCCCTCATAACTTTTCTGTTAGGGTGGTATCTCCGTGGTTTTTAATATGTATTAGCAGCACATAAGCAAAGGACTTTGTATCTGAGATGATATATATTTTAGTGCTCCAGTTTTAATCAACTTTATGTGCAGGAAATTTGAACAGATAATAGAATGTCATTTATTAGTGCAATAATTGCTTTTTTAGAAATTATGGGAATCCTGATTAGAAGTGGAATATTGAACTGAATCATTTGGTGTTGAGATAAACTCTTCAGGGGGACCTTACTATTGCGATGCAATTAGCTTCATCTATACGTGCCTCCCGAGACCGGGTCTAGCATTTGCTCAGTTAATGTAGCTCCGTTTCTGATGCCTCTCAGTTCAGATCATTAATAAGTACTTAGATGTGTCGGCCTGTTAAGTGATTTTAAGGGAGAATTTATTTGAACCCTGTCATAAGCTATCCTAGTATGTCCTAGAAAAATAGTGATATAAAGCATCATCTGTTAAAAACGTCACCCAAAACAACCTATGAGATAATTTTCAACTATGTTCCTTGAAGCAAGAAAGCATATTATCAAAATGAAATGTAGGTGTTGAACGTGTCATGGTCCCTTATGAAAATATGACAGCACTTCCCATGGTAAAAGTCAGTCCCAGGAATAATTTCTACTGCTGGCCGGGAGCCCAGGCAGGTGTAGCTGTAATACAGAGTGATTAGTGGATGCTGAGCCACTCTCCCTCTCTCTTTAAAGCCCGAACTATCTTGTCGAATTTAGCCATGTCTGGAATCAGATCAGTGTTTGGAAAATTATAACCATGAATTAAAAGAAAGGGACGTACACACTCCTGCTTTTCTCAAATTGGAGTAAACAGGCCTGACCAGACCCAGTGACGTTTCTAGCAAAATAAAGAAGGGAGTTGGAAAAAGAGAAGGCAAAAAGCTGTGGGCTTTCGTAAAATAACAGCAACGTCTAGGAAGCCATTTCAGTCTCTTTTGTAAAGGCTGAGAGTGGTGTTCGGTTTTGAAATTCCTGATTCTAAGGTGCAGAGTTCCTGGTCCTTCCCCTCTCCCTGGTTTCGGGGAGGAGTTAAATGAGTTGACATATATTAAGCAACCAGCACAGCCCCTGGCACCTAGTAAGTGCTCAGTAAATAGCAGATACTCTTCGTTCAGGCTCTTCCTGTGCAGCTTTGAACATGCTGCCAACCACAGTCCACTGCCAGGATTCCGTGGGAGAGAACGAGGGCTTCTGGTTTATTGTGAGCATAAACACACACAGCCTGAAGTTCTCAGTGTATTAAGTACTTAACAAGGTGGAGTATTCAGTAAGGACCTGTGCAAAGGGGAAGCTGACAGAGTTCCCATGCCAAATTGACTCAGCAGAATGTTTGGGATTTTCAGGAGGTGAGGGCAGTAACAAGACATTTTTATGTCATGGTGTCTCAGTGTTGCTAACATGCATAGGAATGGGGGGGGCGTTGTTTTAAGATGCCTATTTTGATTGGGCAGGCCTATCTCGGGTGGAGCTGGGAGTCTGACTTTTAACCAGTTCCCTGGTGATGCTGATGCTGCTGGTCCGGGAACCAAACTTGGAAAAGCAAGGCCTTCTTTAAGGACTGCAAAATCAAAGTCTTACCCCTGCCCCTGCTTTTGTCCCCTGCCTGTGTTCAGCACCTGTTGCATGTGTGGTCAGAATAGCAGGGATTCTCATAACCCAGCTCCAGCCCTCGGCCAGGATCCCGGGTGACCCGGGCAAACACACACTCCTTCAGGGTCACGGGCAGGTTACTGAGTCAAGACTGCCAGAGCCCCGAGTTGATGTTTTCCTTCTCCCCCCTACCCCCTCCCTTTGCCGGCCCCAAACCCCGGACTAATCTTGGAGCTGCTTAATAATAACAAAGCCAGCAGTAGAGTGAGGCGAGACCATTTCAAAGCAAAGGTTTTCTTGTTTGGCAATTACCTAACTTCACAATGCGATTTACAGATTTGCAAATTCCATGTGTGTGGAAACAAACCGCTTCTCCTGAAAGATGATTAAAAGCTGACACCCCCCCCCCCCCCCGCCATGAGGAGGCGACAGGAAAATTAAATGAGCGACAGTGTGGAGGGTTTTTTTTTCTCCCCCATTCTAACGTTTCGAGGCATGTAAATTATATTTTAATAAAAGGTCTACACCCGCTCTCGCACGCGCATGCGCATACGCAGGCAGCGGAGAATCTGGTTCTAATTACTTGTACTTTAGTTGAACTTTGGCGTTTCCTTTGACTTTCTCCCTAATGTATGTGAGCTGTGGGCCTTGCAATCCTGCAGTGAGTCCACAGAAAAAGGGGGAAAAAATCCAGACCGGCTCTCTTCGGTGCCAACAAAAATGAAGCCCCACTGAATGTTTTGACCAAATGCAACACTTTGCTATTCTCCCTTAATTAGCTGAAATTACTCCCTCCCACCGGGTCCCGGAGCTCTGGGCTCAAAATTCCCCTGGGGCCATGCAGGAAATGCCTTTTGCTTTACAACTCCTTTTTCTTTTAAGGCTCAGCTGCCCAGAGAGTGCATTAAAATACTGTCTTAATCATCGAAGGTTCTAGTAAAAAGGCAGGGCTTTCATAACGTTTGATGCCTGCCTGCCACTAATCAGGCCCAACACAAAATCCCGAAATCTGTCAACATGGTTTAGGCAGCACTAAATTAGTTCTCACAAAGAAAAAAAAAAAATAGTATACTGTTCTCTCTTAAAAATGTTATCTGCTACTTAATCTAACCTTTAGAAAAATGCCAAGCATGTTAGGAATCGTGAAGGGAGCTATTGTTGGAGACTTTCCGTGTGTTTAAATGACACTCAGGTGTGTTGTAACAACAAGGACATTTATACTATGTTTTCTCAGGTGAGTTAAGTTCGAGAGTGCCAAGTCCTCTTAAACAGGCAAGAGCGTTAATTCTTTTTTTTTTTCTTTTATTTGGGGGATGAATTAACCCCCCGGGGTTGTGGCAGCGTTCAAGAAAGCTGTGTCAGTTGGGAGCGCTGGTATTCTGCTCTCACACCAGCTCGGTCGGTGGAGATTCCCTTTAGTTTGTTTTTGTTTTGTCTGCAGACCTCTGAATCTGCACCCTTCAGAGTAGGGCTTCTCAAAGTGCCATCTGCAGACGGCTGCCAGTTCCTCAACTGCCTGTTTCCAGTGCGGGATGAGAGCAGACACTGACAACGAGGGTTTAGAAACTTCTACAGCAATTGGACAGAGTCATTTTATGTCGAATACAGCTTTCTTTTTCCTTTCAGTTGTCGCTTGCGTTTTAGACGTCTTGTTCTTCATTCCTGTTTTACTAAAAATTAATTTTGTGTGTATTTTTCCCCCCCTAGGGATTTGTTTTTACTGAATTTTATCACCCCATGAAGGACCGGGGCAGGGGAGTTAAAATCTGTCCTTTACCATAGAAAGTCTGAAAATCGCTAATTTAAAGCAAACGCCAACCCCCCCCCGGCCCCCCCACCAGGAATTCTGTTGCTGGCGGCTGATCTGGACCACACTTTGAGGAACTTTAATTGAAAGGCACACAAGACCTGTAAGGAATTTTTCTAGAAGGAAGGTGATTCTAGCTTTGTTTCCCTGGTGACAGCCACCTCCATGCTACGGGGATGGAAAGGTTTCACATACGGGCTAGAAGCTTCTGTCAGCACAGGTTTGGTTTGGCTCACTTTCTCCTTTCGCCTGTGTGCAGCCCAGAGAAGCCCCCTCAGCACCCCTGGTGCTGCCTCTGCCCTGGGCAGGGACCACGGAGCCAAGCATCCATCTCACCCCGAGTAGCAGAAGTTCCTCTGTCTTGGCCATTCCCTGACAAAGCAAGACAGCCCATCTGGTTAGCAGTTTGGATGCCACATCGGAGGCTGCTTCTTACTGGGGATGCAGTCACCAGACAGAACTGAATAAGTCAATAAGTAAGCAAGGAAATAAATAAAAGCAGGAGGCAAAAAGCAGATCCAAATTATTCCTCAAAGACTGCTTCCCCAAACTGAAATCACATCAGGATGGCTGGAGTACAGTTGTTTTATTGAATGACACAAGCCTCTTTTCCCCCTGGGAAGTCTAAAAACTGCTTTTTTGGCCTGCCTGAGATCGCTGAATGAGCTAATACAGGACACATTGTCTGCTGAGCCTGCAGAGTTTTCGAGCAAAAATTTTATCATTCCATAGACTGATTGTGCTTGCCTGGAATAAGGAACAAAATGTTTGAGACCTCTCAAGGGCATTTGATGAATCTAACTCTAATTTAAAGGGACTAATAGATTATTGATTTAAGCAGGATGACAGTGAATAGATCAATGGCCAAGCACTGTGTAGCTCTCTTAAATACCAACAATGGCTAGTGGGAGGGGAGCCATAGCCTGCCCTTCCCCCTTGCTTCCCACTGTCTTTACTGGTGTTGGTGGTAGGGGGAGGACAGAAGGGGAAGAGGAGTACTAATAAACTTTGCCAAAGTATATTTTTACTGAAAAGTCCAGAGGTTGCGTTAAAGTACAAATCTGCTTTTATATTGATGCCATATCCTGGTTGTAATTCTAGAACCTGCCTTGACGTGTTTGCTTAAGGCTAGCTTTGGCATTCAACCATACCACGGAGATTTGCTTTTCTGTTTTGCTTCGCATTGTTCTCTGTGGTGTAGACCACACAAAGGAAATACAGGACCATACATTATCAGTTTGGAAGGGATATTTGAGTATATATTAGCACCAATATTGAATTCTTCACCACCAGTGGGACAGTTTTTCTGAAGGTTATTATTTCTTGTCATATGTAAGTCTCTATTTATGTTTGTATGGGATTCATTTATGGCATTTATAGGATTCATATTACAAACCTCAATAGAAAGAATTCATTCATCCTCAAAACACAGCCTGATCACCTCCTCTGGGAAGTCTCCTTTGATTTCTCTGGGCCCAAAAAGGCTTTTAGCTCTGTCTGTCATTGTAGTATATCAGTGGTCCCCAAACTGCTACAATCTGGACTCACCTGGGATTTTTTTTTCTTTTCTTTCTTTCTTCTTTTTTTTTTTTTAACACCCATGGCTCCCACTCCCAGACATTCTGGCGTAATAGTTTTGGAATACAACCTGGGCATTAGAATGTTTAAAAGCTCCCTACGTAGGTCTAATGTACAAGCAGGTTAGAGAACCACTGCATTCTGTCCTCATTGTTGGTTTGCTTTCCATCAGGCAAAGCCATCAAAGCTGAGGCATTATACCGCACACCATCTAAGGCGTATAACATAATGCCTGGCATGCTGTAGTCTCCGCTGCACAAACACGGGAAGGTTCATAGCCTTACTGGGGAAATCACCACAGCTTTAATAAAAGTCTAGAGCCATTCCTATTGATTGCTTGCAACAGAACACTTCCATTCATGGCAACTGTTCAGGGAAAGCGTTCTGGGTTCATCCATTTGTTATAAATGACTCTTACCCATAGGAAAAGGCTTTTACCAAACTTTGTAAAATGTTTTGGGGTTTGTGAGGGCTCCCACACTTTTCAAAAGTGTGCTTTGCCCTGAATTTCTTGGGTATTAAATCGCCCAAGTTACGTTTCCTCTCTTTGGGAGGGTGAAATGCTGGATTCCCTTTAGGACATGTATTTGAAGTGACATATTTATGGAAATTACCACCCACTTTTGAAATTCAGGGCATAACTCTGACAGCTGAATCCAGCCCTAACAGAATTCTATTTACAACTTTCCTAGACAAGCCAGATTAGCTGTTCTACACGAGTGAGTAGAACATGAAAACACACACACCCCACATTGCTTCTGTGGAGAACACAATGCAGGATTGATCGTGGTGGTGACGACACAACTCTGTCAGAACACTTGGGTGGAGGTAGAGCCATACAAATAAAACCAATCCAGGAGTTTGGAGAGGCATTTAGGGGAGGACTCCCTTATGTTGATGTATCGGGAGTGACCTAGCCTTTCTAGAAGTCAGTTTATCAACCTGAATTAGAAACTAACAAAAGATTTTTAAATAACCATACCTTTTGAGCTAGTAATTCCACTTCTGAGAATTTATCTTAAATAGGCCTGTGTTGAGATTAGCGACAAAGAGATTCATCATAACGGAATGTTTTGCAAGAAAAATATTTATGGACAAGGAAATAAACTCATGACATAGTAAGTTAAACAGAGTCCCAAACAAAATCTAGAGTATAAGTCCATTTTACTAAACAAACCAAAAATCATTTATGTGCATAGAAAAGTGGTCTGGAAGGATGTATGCTAAGGTGATAACCTTGCATTTTCTCTAAGTAGAAGGGTTGGGGGTGATTCTCTGCATGTTTGTTTTTCTTAGATTTTAACAAAGAACGATCGATTATTCTGTACTTTTAACAAGTACTGTTTTCTTGTTGATGTCATTATTACTCATCTGCTTTCAGTGAAGCTGATTAGCTTAGTGTGGGGACTGCTTTTGCATTTACAGTTTGCTAGCTGATCTGATGAGTTTTAGTGACATCTCCGATGCCAGCCTTTATGTAGAATACTTATCACAATGGTGCCAAGCTGCCCAGAGTAAGGACGGTCTTCATCCCAGACGTCTTGCTTTTAACCAGTAAAGACCGTAATAGATTTATCTACTAGACCTGCGTTACTCTAATGAATTCATTCCAAGATACTTCTGAATTATGAAAATACTATAATTATAGTTGATTCTACTCCAAAAGGATAATTAATTTTTTAAGGAAGCAAATGAGTATATGAAAGCTATTTGATTTATAATTGTGTTACCTTAACACCTTAGGGGGCAGTTAGTACTTGGAATGAAGAAGCAAATGGAACAGGGAAAAGTTCGTGTGTTAATTCACAAATATTTATTGATAACCTACCTACTATGGGCCAGGACCTCTTCTTGGCCTGGAACATGGTTGTAAATGATGCAGATAATTTTCTTGGCCTCATGAAACTCATAGTAAGAAAGGTAACAGAGAGAGAAGATAAAATTGTACATAAACAAAGTTTCTAAACTTTGATGCTAGTTAAGCTTTTACAGAAAATAAAATAATGGGGTATAGTGATCAGGAGAGGGAAGGGGCATTTTACTTAGAAAAGCCATCTCTGAGGAGGTGACATTTACCTTAAGATCTAAGAGATGAAAAGGAACCAGACACGTGAAGGTCTGAGAATTTCCAGGTAGGGGAAATGGTTAGTTAGTATAGTAGCCTTACGTTGGTACGAGAGCTTGGCCTATTCAGGAGATGGAGTAGAAGCCTAGTGTTTAGAAGTCGATAAATGAGAATGATGAACTTGGTGTTGCTGGTGTTCCTCAGGGGCCATATCATAAAGATCCTTGTTGAACGCAGTAATGAGATTGACTTTGCTCTGATTGGCGGCTGTTGGCGGGCCCTAGACAAGTAAGGGAGAGGGATCGCTTTTACCTTTTGAACGTTATCGGACTATGTATTTGAAGAAGGGACCCTAGGTAGGAGCAGAGGCACAGGGAGACCATTGAAGAGGCTATGGCAGTAGGTCAGGTGAGAGATGATAGTGGCCTGCTGGCCTGGCATCGTAGCAGGATTACGAGATGAGGATGGATTCACGGTGTGTGTAAGGAGTAGCATTGCCTCGGCTTTCTGAAGGTTTGGCTATAGGACAATAAAGTCAGTAGAATATCTAGTCTGGAAGACAGTAGTGGGACAACTGGAAATCCTATACTCTGGAGAACATACCGTATATTGTAAAGAACTTTGGAGGTTGGAAGATTCTGGAACATTATTTGACGACTTTGGGTCACCCACTCCCTTCCCCATTTCCATCATACTTTATGTGCATTTTTGCCTGGGATAGGAAAAGGGCCAGGTCTTGCTTTGACTTGGAACATAAATCTGGAGAGAAGGGATGGGAGAAGAAATTCTGTGAATTCCTATGTCCCATGGAATTTGGATGGTTAAAAAGTGAAATGGGGAATCCTGTATTTTTAAATCTAGGACAAAGAGCAGCGTGACTCTGCTGTCATCAGCATAACCCATTGCTTCTCAAACATTAATTGTATATTTGGCAATCCGAGGGTTTTGTGAAAACTCAGATTCTGATTCCCTAGGCTTGAGCTGGGGCCTGATGCTCTGTCTTCTGATAAGCTCTGAGGTGATGCTGAGGCTGCTGGTCCAAGGAACGGTCTTGGAGCAGCCGAGGTCTTACTGATGCTGTTGCTAGTGAAGATCCGTCATGGCTGCGTGGCCCTCCCCCGATGCTTGCCCAGTGGCTGCTGTGGGCATTTTCTCCATTTGTCTTGGGAAATTTACTTTTGGTTAAGTGAGCAACAGGGTCAGGCAAGTCATTTCAGAGACGCTATACGAATCAGAAGCTAAGGGAAACAAGAGCGGAAAGAGCTTGGGGGTTGCAATGTGAAGATCTGACTTTGTGTCTTGGCTCTACCACTGGCCTGTTGATCTTGGACAAGTCACGGCACTCCCCCGAGTTTCTGTCTCTGGAGGGTAGCATGGTGAGGAAGTCACGTCCCTCACAGTGCTGTGGTGCATCACGAGGGAGAGTGGCGAATGTGCTTGCTCTGTGAATTGTAGAACACCACGTCCCTGTCCGTGTCCCTGCTGCTGGGCCGACAACAACAAGTGTTTTTGTGGGTCTGTCCTTGCTGGTGTTCTTGCTAAACTTGGGGCAGACGCCTATGATTTTGCTGGTGAAAAACAAATGAAATGACCCATTTTCTCTTTTTTTTCTCCCCCCCTTCACCCTCCACTCCATCTCCCCGACAGCGATTGAAACACAGAGTACCAGCTCTGAGGAACTGGTTCCAAGCCCTCCGTCTCCACTTCCTCCCCCTCGTGTGTACAAACCCTGCTTCGTCTGCCAGGACAAATCATCGGGGTACCACTATGGGGTCAGCGCCTGTGAGGGCTGCAAGGTGAGTACTCATGCCTCTGCACCCCGTGTGCGCTCCTTCTCCACGTGCTCCGTTGGGGGGAGGGCCTGGCCAGCTCTAGAAGCAGGCAGCTTTGGCGTCTGTAATGCCACCTCCAATGTGGTGGGCTCGGTGGTATCTGATGGTTTCATTTCTTCCTTCTAGCTCATTAGTTAAAAATTCAGAAACTTCTGCAAATGACTGATGGGGGCCAAATGTTTCTAGGGCCCTTAAAATAACAGAACAGTTCTTTTCAGGTAAAAAGAGCTTTTTGAAGGAGTCCTGAAAAGCATCATCCTGTTTCTCTTTAGAACATGCCGTCTGCTGTCTTTGTAGTTTTATTTTATTTTTAAATATGACTGACAAGCCACTAAATCAACTTGCTGAGAATCCAAGGTTGAAATTGGGATTTATCTTCTGGCTGTTTCCTCAGCCCTGTGGCCTTTGAATTACAGTTTGATTTTCAGCCTGTAGGGACTTGCTACTGTGTGCGTGTGTCATAAATTCAGGAGAGCCGGATTTAAAATTCCAGCCTACAGAGTAGTGGAGGCTGAACCTGTGTCAGAGAGGATAGGGCTGCTTTGAATCAAGCTAGACAATTGCTATCGAGTCCAACAGTCTTAATTGAATGAAAGAGCTGCTTTTTTTTTTTTTTTTTTGAGAGAGAGAAAAGAAACAAAGAATGACTTCATAGACAATTCCAACTCATCCACAGACAGCTTTTCAAAGGAACTATGGCTGTCTTGAGCTAGCCCTTCCCCAGATAGAAGCCTCCTTAGGGTCTTTCCTACACTCGGTCAGATCTGTTCTGTACATGGCTCCTTTGGGCGATTCATTGTAATTATAAGCATGGTGGAATATTACAGGTGCTCCCAACAGGTGCTCCATGGCATTTGGTATTTGGCTTGTCAGAGTTAGCATTTATTTATTTATTATTCTTTTTAAAGCTTTTATTTATTTATCAGAGGGAGAGAGAGAGCACAGAAGGAGAGGGAGAGGGAGTAGCAGACGCGGGGTTCTATCCCAGGACCCCAGGATCATGACCTGAGCCAAAGGCAGACGCTTAACCGACTGAGCCACCCAGGCGCCCCCAGAGTTAGCATTTATTTCCAGCATACGGATTGGTTAGGCACTGTGGTGTAACACACCATCCTAAAGCTGGAAGGCCCCAAACAGCCACCTTGCATTTAGCTTACGGTTCTTTGGGGCAGCACTTCAGGCCAGGTTCCTCTGGGTGGTTCACCTGCTCTCAGCTGTGCTCCACTGTGTATCTCTGATCGGCTGCAGGTTCCCTAGGGGGTTCGGAGGGTTACCGGAGGCTCCTGTTGGCTGGGGACTCTCGGCTCTCCCCCATGTGGTCTCTCATGCCTCTTGGGCTGGTACTGGCTTATTTGCACAGGCAGGGTTCCGGAAGAAAGAACAGAGGCCCACGAGGTCCCCTGAGGCCTAGGCTCACACGTGGCACAGTGTCGCTGCTGAAGCATTCTGTTGGCCAAAGTAAGTCATAAGGCCAGTGATATTCAGGAGATGGGAACAGAAACTCAACTTTCTAATGCAAGGAGCTGCAAAGTCACATTTATAAGAGGCAGGAATACAGGGTAAGGAAAAGATGGGGTCATTTTTGCCTGGAGTCCACCACACTGAATGCCTTATGGTCCATGACCCAGAGCAGTAGGGTCCTAGCTGGAGTGCGTGGCGCGTCCCTCAAGTCTGGAGTGTCGTGGGCACTTAGAGGCTGAACAAACACAGAAATGTCACTCTGCCCCTGAAAGAAATTATGTGAATTTTCTCCTCTTTTCAAGCCACTTGAATAAACATGGGTTATTTTACTGAACAAGTCTAGTTCAGGGAACATCTCTCTGCCTCTGGGATTGTGTTGGTTGTTTTAAAGGAGTGTCCTTTCCTCCAGTCGCTTCAGATAAGGTGGTCAGGAAAGTTCACACAGCTGCCAGTTGGCAGCTGGATGAAAAGCGAAACATTTGTGTGTCTAATTATTACTTTTATTATTGATTGCTAGCTGAACCTATTTAACTTTATCCTGAAATTTGGGAAAACCGCAGCCAAACCCCAGTTGACTTTGTCCACCTGTTGTGCAATATATAAATAAACCCTTTCCTAATGATCGTTTGAAAGTGCAATGAAAAGACACTCCTTTATTTCAAAAAATGTTAAGTCATGTCCTGTCTAGAAATCGGAATGTGGTTATGTTCTAACTCCGCTTACCTGCTCCCATTCTGTCCTGGGAAAAGAAATTACCCAGCATCTCTCTTCCCCGCCAGATTCCAGGCCCTACAATATTCAGCTGTTTCACAATCTGTACAGTACAAACTGTTTTAATCAGCTCTTAGTCAGCTAATTCCCTTGACCTCTTGCTTTAATTTTGGACTCTGACTCTTTTTAGGAAAAACCCCAACAACAACAAAACCCATACCAGCACAGGCAACTTTGATAAACTTGATCGAGCCATTCAGAGTCCATCTTATGGCGTAGCTTTTTAAGAGAGTAAAAGCCCAGTAAGGCTGGCCAGCCAATTGTCAGAATTGAGAGGTTTTGTATTGTGGGTGGATCTCTGGAAACGTGGACTGCTTGTTGTTGAGAAAGACTGGTCTGCATTTTGGCTTACTGGGAAAACGTAGTGGTAGAATTCACAGAACTGAAGGCCGAAGTACAATGTAACAGCCGAAGGGGAGGAATACAATTAAAAAATATATATATATATAACTGTTACCATATTTAAAAGTTACAAAACAGTGCAAAATTTCTTGTATAAAAAATGGAAAATTAAAACCACCATAGTTCTACCTGGGGAGAAAACCTCTGCTAAATCTATTTTTCTATGAGTACATATATATGTGCTGTTATTTTGGGTTTTTATAAAAATAGAATTTTACGGTAGATGCTGGTTTTAATCTACTTTTTAAATGTAATAGTTTTTCATGACCACAATTGAAACAACTGAATAGTCTTTGTGGCTATAACATTAATGTAGTAACTTATGGTTATATCATAATTTATTTAACGAATTCCCAGTTGTTCATTTAAGGTGTTTGCAGTTTTTCTCTATTACAAATAACGCTTTAATGGATAGCCTTGAGGTATAGCCGTGATAATTTTTTTTAGGATAAATTCGTAGAATTGGACTTTCTAAGTCATTGGCTTTGAACATTTTTAAGGCTTTTGATACACATTGCCAAAATGCCCTCTAAAAGAGATGTATCAATTTAAGTTCTGTTAGTCTGTTAAAATTTAATCGTATTAGAGACTCTCTGTTACGAATCTCTCCCATGTGATAGTAAGGTAATGAATCAAGAAACAACTTCTCTTCTGGAATTCTGCCTGTATTTACTTTGGTTGTTTATAATGGGCCCGATGCATTTTGAGCTCCCAGGAGATACACCATGGGTCCCTGATTGACCTATAAGGGCTGGCCCATTTTTTGGCTAGAGATCAAAGATCACTGTTCTGGGTTTGGGGCCTCTGCTTTAAAATAGGACTGCCGAACAGAACCCAGTTTATATCTATGAAGTAATTTGCAAGGTGGCTTCAGCCTGTCTTCACTTATTGACTATTGTTTGGGAAAGAGAACCTCTGTTTTCTTAGGGAACAGGTGGCAGTCTCAGGCTCAGAATTTAATGAACGGGTTATGGTCCACCTCTTGGAATGGCCCAGTGGCTACTGTGTTGACACAGCATTACCATGGCAACATAACCACTAGATGCTCCATTGGGATGTCCCGTTGAGGGGATTTCCAGCTGAGCCATGGCAGTTTTTGTGGGGGACAAAGAGTACATAAAATGAACATGCGTTGTGGTTAGCCAAGAAGGTTTAACAATATAAAGTTGATTTTCACGTGTCCTTCGGAAACCGTGTTATTGCTCATAGGTAGAATTTATGCGCAGTTTTGGTCTTCATCATATTTTATATTGATTATGGAGTTTAGAGTAAGGATACCAGGATTCGAATTCTAGTTAGGCTACTTGATAGCTTTGTGACCTTGGGCTGACATCTTTAATTCTCTGTGTCTCTCTGTTCTCATCTGGAAGAATGGAGATAATTATACCGTCTATTTCATAATATTGCTGTGAGTATGAAATGAGTTACTGTGAAACATATAGACAGTACCTGGCACATAGTGAGTGGTATATACATTCAGTTATGTTTTGTGTTATCATTAACTTAATGACTTTTGCACAGTGTTGTAACATCAGTTATACTCTTAGTATTCTTTCTCGTAATGCTCTTTGAGCAATTCTCCATTTCTTTATACCAAAAATAAACACCGCCTCTTTCCTTCAAGACTCAGTTTAAGACCCAACCACTCCATTGAACCTACTCTGATTACTCCAGTACAGGGGTTGGCAAATGGTTTCTGTAAAGAGCCAGGTAGTAAATATTTTAGGCTTTGAAGGCCATCTGGTCTCTGTCACAACTACTCAACTCTGTTACTGTAGTATGAAAGGAGCCACAGACAATATGTCAAACAATGGCCATGGGCATGTTTCAATAAAGCTTTATTTTTTTAAAAGATTTTATTTATTTATTAGAGAGAGAAAGAGAGAACAAGTGGGGATAGAGGGGCAAAGGGAGAGAGAGAGAGAGAAGCAGACTCCCTGCTGAGCAGGGAGCCTGACATTGGACTTGATCCCAGGACCTGGAGATCATAACCTGGGCTGAAGGCAGGTGCTTGACTGACTGAGCCACCCAGATGCCCCAATAAAACTTTATTTATCAAAATAAGCAGTGGACCATACTTGGCCCCTGGGCCTCGTTTCCTGCACTCTGCTAAAGTACATGGTGATATGTTCTTTCTTATAGTTTCTAAAACTCAGAATTTGATGGTCCAAAGCACTCATGCCAAAGGTGCCAGGCCAGTTGTTTCTGGTGGACCGTAAGCCAGGGAATGCAGGACGTCTTCCCCACTTGCTTCAGAAATGGTGTTTGGGGCGCCTGGGTGGCACAGCGGTTAAGCGTCTGCCTTCGGCTCAGGGCGTGATCCCAGCGTTATGGGATCGAGCCCCACATCAGGCTCCTCCGCCAGGAAGCCTGCTTCTTCCTCTCCCACTCCCCCTGCTTGTGTTCCCTCTCTCGCTGGCTCTATCTGTGTTAAATAAATAAACAAAATCTTTAAAAAAAAAAAAAAGAAAGAAAGAAAGAAAGAAAGAAAGAAAGAAAGAAAGAAAGAAAGAAAGAAAGAAAGAAAGAAAGAAATGGTGTTTAACAAAAGTTGATGTCCACTTGCCCAGAGCTCCAAGGTGGGAGGTTCGAGACTACTCTCTCTCTCTCTGTTTTTACTCCACCCCCTCATTCCCACTCAGCTCCAACTTCTTTATCATCCAAAGTCATAGAAATTAGCAGCTTCCTTATAAGTGAACTGCTTCCAGAAGCACCTAGCATCTTACTTCGGAGAGGTTTGTGGAATGTTTTATGAGCTGCTACCTTAGTAAGCTTTTCTTGCTTAAAAGATAACCCAAATGCTTGTTGTCTTAAAACAGTAGACATGTATTGTCACAATTCTGTACAGGTTTTCTTGTCTTGGCTGGCTTGTCTTGGGTCAGGTGGGTTAGGTGGCCTCATATGACTGGGTCCTTGGCAGAATGCCTGGATCCTCTTCCCATGTTGTCATTCCTCATCCATTAGCCTAGCCTGGACTTGTTCACAGGGTGCTGGATGCGTTCCCATCAGTAAGAGGGGACAAGCACCAATGTGCAAACCTTTGGTTGCATCACATTTGCTCACGCCCCGTTGGTCAGACAAGTTACATGGTCACGCCTCAGTCTGATGGGTGGAGGAATAGACTCCACCTTTGAAAGGGAAAAGTGGCAAAGTCACCTTGCAAAAGGGTGAGTATATTAGAGCAGCCATTTCATGATATACTGTCTTCTGTTAACTCCTGATTTCATGTGTCAGTCTCTTCTGATAGCTGTATTCACCATCCCATCATCTTTTAGCAAGTAATTATTGAACACCTACTAAATTCCAGGGCCTACGTGAGACACTGGAGTTACAAGAGTGAACACAAAGGAGATGCTCCTCCTGGAACTTACTGTCTCATATAAATAATGTACAGATGATAAACAATTCAGAGTTGGACGAAAAGGAACAGAATGGTCTGTAAACAATAGTGGAGGGGTACCTGATTTATTTGGGAGTCCAGGGGAGATCTTATGCCTGGAAGAAACCAGCTGTGTGAGTAACAGGGGAAAGCATTTCAGGACAGAAATTGAATACTTAGAATCTAAGGCTATTTCTTCCTTTCTTTGCTGTATCTGTTAGCTTCTCCGGGCCTCCACAGATTTGTAAAACTCAAATTCACAAGTATGAACCCAGTCCTACATCAAATACAGTGGTAAAACAGTATACCCAGTATTGTACTCATTTCTTGTTAGGGATGGCTGATGTGGTGTGGCTGTATGTAAGTTGAGAAGTGGGTAGGGGGAAGGAGAAAACTGCCCTTGTTGGATACCTTCTTTATACATTGGGGCATTTTATTCTCTTATTTCATTTTATTCTCACAAGAGCACTGGGGGGGGAGGGTAGGCTTGATGATACCCATTTTACAGATGAGGAAACTGAGTTTCAGAGAGGCAAAGGAACATGGCTGAGGTCACACAGCTAGTCTTTTGAGGGCTAGGATTGAAGTCTTAGGCCTGTTGGAAAACATTCCACTGCTTTAGCTGCACTGAAACAGAAGGTAGGAAGCAGTGGTGTGTTCTAGAGCGGGGGGTTTCAAGGGGCAACAAATTAAAAACAGGTGGGAGCATATTTAAAAAGAAAATCCTATTGTCTTGATCATTTCATAAAAGAAATGGCATTTTTATAACAAAAAGTAAAAGAAAGAAGAGCTTTCAAGGCAGTCTTTCCCAAGAAGGGATGGTTACAGGACCCGCCCACGGGCACGCTCCCAAATGGCACTTCGTCCTTGTTCTCCCTGCTTTGCCACTGACTAGTGGAAACTTCCCATCCATAAGCTAGCATTTGGGAACCACTGTTCAGCCCCCGTGGAGAGCCCCCGGGTGCGGCCATGATGGTGCGCCTTCCCCAGAAGGGCACAGAGGAAATGCTTGCTCAAGGTCACGTTGGTAGCCTTCTATTTAAAGCAGCCTTTAAGAGTTTAAACTCCGCTAGCCCCCTCAGTCCCTCAGGGCTAATTTTGTCCATTTTCTCATCTGCCTTTGTTTTCCTTGCCTCTGAAGAAGGGAGGCCCTCATCTCCATGACAGTGTTCGGCTGCTGGGCTGTTTTTTGTTTTTTTTTTTTTTCTGGCAGACAGCAAGTAGTATGTTCTGTCACAAAAAGTTTTGCAATCAGAAAGATGGATGTCTGCACTTAATTTTAGAACTTCTATTAAATACTATAAATGTGCTTAATGATTTTATTTGACCAAGGCCATTTAAAACTTTTTTTCTGGTTTTTTTTTTTTTTTTTTTTTTTTTTTTTGGTTTTAATTTGCATGGAAAAACATGAACATTATGCTCTGCCTCGAGAACTTTTCTGGCTTTCCGGTCCTGGTGGTTGCTTCTCTTTAAAGGCTTGCTATGGCATTGAGCCCCAAGAATGAGATACCATGCAAAAGGCAGTAACAAGAACTGGACAGTGTCTGCATTCGGTAGTAGCTAAAAGTGAATTGTGAAGCTTGCCATCAAGTTTATTATTAAGTTTTTGAACCACACGAAATAGGTCCCCTCGTAGACCCAAAGAGCTCATCTCCTTGTTAACATCGGCCAGCAGTGGAGTTATAGCAGTGGACTTAATTTCTCATTAATCAGGCATCTATTAAACACCTCTGAGACAAGCTATAGGTATAGAAGTGAAAGGTTTTATGTATTTTCTTCCCAAAGCTGTATCCTAGTGTTTATAAAGTCCATAGATGGATGCCTGTTGGATAACAGGAACACGTTAAATATTTATGGCCTGAATGGCTGAACAAAGGGTAAGGAGACCAATAGTGTGTGTACCGACTGCTGTGATGCCTAGGGGGTTTGGTGAGTGCAGAGACCGAGCCTCCCATCCCTCTGACACGTTCAGGGAAGGCTTTATACAAGAGACAATTTTATAGACATATAAGCATTTCCCAGAGGGGGAAGGGGAGAAGAGTGTTCAAGGCAGAAGTTGAAGGCAAGGGAACTCAGAATAGCTTATGAAGAATATGTGGAAAAATGGAAATTTATCCTTTCTGTTGACATTAGTTTTGCATAGCCCTGTGCAAGCAATTGGGGATCAGCCAGGCTTTAAAGACATTCTGGAAGACTCATTACATATCATTTCCTCTAAAAAGACTTCTCCCTCCCGAACCCCCAGGTTAGGTCCCCCTCTTTTACATTTTTTATTGTTCTCCTTTGTGGCACTTACCACAACTGTAATCAGCTTATTATTTGTGGAGGCATTGGTTTGATACCAGCTTCTTCTTTTAGACTCTAAACTCCTAGAGGGCTGGAGCTGGTCTCAGTGTCTAGCACGTAGTAGGGCCTCAGTGCATGAATGATTTCTTATCACAAATTAGATCTAATTATAGAGTAATTAATATAGTAATAAATGACATAATCAAGCCAGTATATAATTCTATGGTAATGCACATAGTGTAATTTTATACATCCTATCTAATTATATAATTAATTGCCTCTAATTATATAGGGTTGGTGATGATGCATTAATGAAAACTTTTATAAAATTTATAAACAGGAAAAGGCCTTTCATGGCCAAAGTGCAGCTCATTTTCTTAGTAATTTCTGTCTTCCACCTCAGAGTTAACCCTTCTGTTGCAAAGGTTTATTTTGTCTTTGATACTGTCTTTAAGCAAACTCTTAAGGACTTGCAACTGGAATGATATACTCAAGAACACTGTGGGTTCTTAGTGCTTTAAAGTAAATAAAAATCTCAACATCTAGAATCTACTTCCGTGTGGACAAACATCAAGACAGCTGAAATGGCGATCTGGCTTTTCCCAGTAATAGATCCTACTGAAGGAGAAAACACTTTTCTTCTTCTGGATAAATGTTGTTCTACATTGAGAAATCATTTTGGGTTGAAAAGGCAGAAGTCTTTTTTTTTTTTTCCCCCTGGTGTATGAATAAACAGGAAGTGGGGGGTGAATTTTGAATTAGCTGCAACCCTGTATTTTTTTTTCTCATGTTGGCTTGGTAAAAACAATATATTTAATTTAGTGTTTTTAAATGGTTTATAAATTTTCTAACGGTTAAAAGTTCATAAACGCTTGTCGAAATGCTTACTTTGCTTATTGTTTAAAAATATCTAGAGTCTTTCATTAGCCTTTTTTTGTTACATCAGACAAACTAAAGGTCTGTAATTTTTGGTAAAAGTTTTACCTCTGTCATACAGTAGAGAAATAGTTCCCAATATTCATTTCGTAGTTAACCTACTGCTTTGAAAATGGCTCACCTCTCAGTGAGTGATGTCTCAAGTGCCTGTTTCATGTTTGGTCAATTAAAAAAAAGATCACCAAAAATCAACACTCTTTTTTCTGATTTAAAGCAAATGGGGGTGGGGGGGCAGCAAAAGAAGTTGCTTTTACAAAATTCCTAGAGACCATCATCTAAAAATGAATTGTGACCATGTCTTACAATTACACCAAATAAAAACAAAAATGTATTTTTGTCAGGGAAATAAAAGTATACTTTCAGGGTTTCCTGAGAGTGATGGAAATTATGACCGAAAATCATTTGTTTAAATCAAATTTATACAGTCCTAGGTGATGATTTAGTTACTTTTGGGAAATGAGTGTTTCGGCCTTTTCTCTTTCTAAACCTTTTACTAGAGAGATTAAATAGAGAGCTTTCAATTCTGTATTTCTTTCTCCTGGGTGAACACTTGGAAGAAAAAGTAATATGAAGTGAAATTGTCAAGGGCATCCTGTTTTAACAGCCCCTTTATTTCTCTTCATGAGGGCACAGCTGTGAGCCCCTGGTGCCCGCCCCCCACCCCTCCATTTTCGTTGCCTTACTCCCACCTGCAGACCTGTGTAAGCCCACAGAAACAGTAAAAATATCTTACATTGATATTGCCTCTTAATGTTTCTAGAACGTTTTCACATATGGGGTTAAATTAGGCTGAGCTTAGCTGCAGTACAAAAAAAAAAAGGAAAGAAAAAGAAAAAACACTCTAAAATGTGCGATATCTCATACAGAATTTTTTTTCTTTTTCACGTAACAGTGCAAGGTATGCATTCCTGGTTGGTTTCTTCTCTCTTCCACAGGGGAGAGATTAGGGATTAGGACATCTGGCTCTTTCTAGCGTTCTGGCTTGGCATCTACTAGGTGCTTCGCATCATCGGGAACGAGAAAGAAAGCATGGGGAAGCAGCAGACCTACTTCTGAAAAGCCAGGGCCTGAAGTGGCATGCATCACTCAGCAAGAGCTGCTCATGTGACCAGAAGCAAGTACAAAAGATGTAGTCTAGCCCTGTGCATGGGGACAGACCTATTCTTATGGAAAGAAATAACGAATTCAGTGCATAGCTAACAGTTTCTGCCTTCGGTTTTTTATTTGATCTTCATACCAATTTGAGAAGTAGGTGGCATGGGTCCCCCCCCCCTCCAGTTTTTAAGGAAACTTTTTTTTTTTTAAGATTTTATTTATTCATTCGACAGAGATAGAGACAGCCAGCGAGAGAGGGAACACAAGCAGGGGGAGTGGGAGAGGAAGAAGCAGGCTCCTAGTGGAGGAGCCCGATGTGGGGCTCGATCCCAGAACACCAGGATCACGCCCTGAGCCGGAGGCAGACGCTTAACGACTGAGCCACCCAGGCGCCCCTTAAGGAAACTTTTAAGAGTCTATGAGACCAAGTTCTACCATCCACGCTCTTGATCTGTAATCTAATTCTGTTACTGAAGTGGTTTCTCCTGGAAACCAACTTGGATACATTTCTGCATTGCATTTTCCCTGAATTTTCTCAAACTGTCTTTTCAAAGTGTATGATTCTAAACATCTCCATATTGCTAATATGTTCCATTTCGACATTCTGAGAGACCGGCAAAGTCTCTCCAGTACGGCTAGACCTTTAGCAGGGGTTAGATTCCACAAGGCAAAAATCACACGTAGCCAGAATGACCCCAGAAAATCCCTTCGGCAGGCAGACTGTTGGAGACTGACATATGTCTCTCATTAAGGACCTACAAAGCCAATTCTTCCTCCAGCTTTGGAAACATGTTGCTGTCCCGTCTCTGGAGCACCAGATGAAACAGTTGCTTTGTTTTCATGTTGTACCAAACATGTGTGTCCTTAAGCACAAGAATCCTGTAGCATGGCCTGAAAATCACACATCTTTCTAGATGTGCCTTTGTTCCTGAATTGCTCCCACCGTGATCGTTTCTTGGCGATTGGAATTTCTCTTGCGCCTTATGCGAACTGGGTCTTTTGTTTTGTTTTTGTTTTTGTTCAGTATTTTTCCACTTCAGAGAGGCAGCTAGATGTGTCATATGGATCAGCAGTGCCAGAATGGGGAAAACTTTGTTCTGTGGTCCCTAGAACTCATCCCTGAAAAAACTTGAGAGAGGGGAGTCAAACGCTGTGTGCCTCTCCGCCTGTACAATGCTGGCATTGTCTGGGGTGGAGGGGAAAAGCGGGGTTCTGGCAGCCCTGCCCCATTAGAGCCTTGTTCCTTGTTCCATATTGAAAAGATGACATTCCTTTGCTAGCAACGTCCTGCCCAGATTTCTGGCACCGGCTCTGTGGCCAGCGCTGTCGCCTGGGGCATTTTTGTTTGGGTTGGTTTTGTTTTATTTCAAAAGTAGCAAAGTGCAGGCTGCATGAGCGTACAAGGTAGAACTGTTTTTATAAAGCTTGTCGTCGAACTTGTCAGTATAGTCGAGGTGGCCCATCTGCTAGGCCGTCTGCTTCCTGCTCACTCGCGTCAAAATGCAAAAAGGCATAGAGAGTAAATTTAACTTAGGAACTTACACTCAGGTGTTCCTGAGGCAGCCTCTGGGTTTTAACAGGGGCCACCTCTTCCCTCTCAGGATTTCAATGTAATGCTTCATTTATAACAGAGATTGGTGGATTTGCAAAGTAAATATTCCAAGAAGGAAAAGCAAAATCTTCAGTGACTCTCTCCGTTCTGCTACTATGGAGGCTTTTTCTGGGTCCGGAAAAAAAAAAATCCTTTATATTGGCTGCAGGTCTGAACTGGGGCATGTAACATGGACTTCTCAGATTCTGTGAGCCTTAAAATAATGAGCAGTAGGAAACTCTGAGGTAGGTCAGTGAGGGGGAGAAATACTTTGGTTTTTTTAAAGGATTTTCACGGCTACACAAATTTGGAGAAACTAGAATGATCGAGCAACTGTGTGCCTCTGAATCTGAAAATAGCAGCAGTCTAAGTATACAACACCGCTATTCATACGGGCCTGGGAAGTCCCCCAAATCATGAAAATTATCCTTATCAGTCAAACCCAGCAGGGATCATCTGACTGCTCCACAGGGAAATGAGAATTTTAGTTTGGATCTCACGTCCATATGTCAAACTCAAATTGTAGATGAGCTCTGCTGTATCTGGGGGCTTTGGGAGTGTGGGCGTACTTTTAACCAACAAGTACTTCTGAAAGCTGCTGTCCTAATTTATAGTACTCCTCGTTAACATAAAGAATTAGTTTCAGAATAATAGAATTGGGGGGGGTGCATGTTTTTGATATGTATTAGTTTCCAGAGGCATGTCCTGCTGGGCTAGATGTTCGTGCAACTGGTTGGTACCCTAAGTCAGCAAATTTATAGACGCAGTACTCCGTAAGATATTTTTGATGGCATCTATTCCATTTGAATGTCCAAGATATTATGTTTGTGATAACGTGAAAACATGAAGCTAAAATGCTTGAATAATTTTCAGTATATTTGTTGCGTTGAATTGTGACAGGAAAAGTATGAAAGTTAGCAGCCCAATGCCAGAAATTATGGGAAGAGGGTATTCGAAATGAATCCACGAATTCTGGTTACTTCCCCCCAAATAGAATGAAATGTAAAATTCCTCATTCAGTCGTATTTTGGTCTTAAAAGATTATTTCCTGCTTTAAGAGTTAGGTGGGACGTAGGTTCTGTTTCGGTGCGTATCTGGTGCAAATTCTTGCCTGTTGACCGACAGTTTGAATCTCGCGTACGTACCGTACATTCAGGTATGGTACTGGTGTCTGTAACTATTTGTGGCAGGTAGGATCTGAATGCAGTTGTGAGTTACACAGCAAGCCTAGGTGAGCCTAACGGTCACCACCCGAGGTACTTGTTCTTAAACACAAACTCCTAATGAAGTCATTTCTTTTGCTATACCCAAGTGTGGGATGTTTGCTCTGACAGAGTCCACAGGATTGATACCATGGATCTGGTGGTTTAAGAAACAAAAGGAGTAGGGGTGCCTGGGTGGCACAGCGGTTAAGTGTCTGCCTTCGGCTCAGGGCGTGATCCCGGCGTTATGGGATCGAGCCCCACATCAGGCTCCTCTGCTATGAGCCTGCTTCTTCCTCTCCCACTCCCCCTGCTTGTGCTCCCTCTCTCGCTGGCTGTCTCTATCTCTGTCGAATAAATAAGTAAAATCTTTAAAAAAAAATAAAAAAGAAAAAAAAAAAAAAGAAAAGGAGTATTTTTTGAACTAGTGAGTCTAGGTTAGGTATGACCAGGTATTCCTTTATTATTTGATTCGGTTTCATCCATCTTATGAGCTCTAGGCCTCAGAAATAGCATTCCTCTCCTCTGCTATCACAGGAGAAATGAGAGCGTTGAATGAGAGATAATAGTGACCTCTGAGGAGCTAATCTTTGCCTGTATCATGTCAAGACCTTGTCAGGTACTCTAGGTATGCCCATGGCACAGCAGTGGAAACTGAAGAGAAGTTATGTTTCAGTATTACAGTATTTAGAATGTTAATAACGAATTTTAAAATAATAAAGCTGAAATTCCTACAAGGACCTGTAAAACAATTTACATTGGTTCGAAAAAAATGGTTCTTTTGAAACTTGATGTCTTTGGAACACTTTCTTCTTTTTACTCAAGCCATCTGGAAGCACAAAGTGGCGTGGGTTAATCTTAGGTTCTGAAACCTTGCTAGAGCACAAGCCACCTCTCTCCTCCCCATCTCGAAGGCCCTCTCTGTTGGAGGCTCTGTCACTTCTACGAACAACCGTCCTGAGGAAAATGACTTCTGTGGCCCTACCCAATACAAATGGAATAGAGAAATGCAACCATACTGTGTGTCTAGGAGGACGGGCCATGTTGGTATGCATCCCTAGTGTTTACCCTCCTCTCTGCTTCAAGAATCACCACAGATTATTTCTTTTTTCATATTCATGTGATTGTCAATGCACTTGTCTCATACAGTTGCATTTGCATGCCATGGAAGAATTCTCTCCCCATCAGTATCAAACTCGGCCCCTAGCAAGGGCTTTACATAAAACCCCTTGGGTAAAAACCCTCTTATTTGTGCCTTCTGTTTTTTATACCATTAGTCTCTGCCAAAAAACATTTTATTTTTTTCTGCCAAAAATGTTGTCTAGGTCCTTGAGCATGGTTCATAGGATAGATTTAGGAAAAAAAATTATGTCCCACCCAAACTTCCTCTCTCTGACTGAACTTGATCCTAACACATCTCTCATTGTATTTTTTAAATAACTTTTAAATAAATAAATTTTTTAAAAGATTTTATTTATTTATTAGTGAGAGAGAGCACAGAAGGAGAGGGAGAAGCAGACTCCCGGCTGAGCGGGGAGCCCGACACAGGGCTTGATCCCAGGACCCCACGATCATGACCTGAGCCGAAGGCAGACGCTTAACCAACTGAGCCACCCAGCCGCCCCATAAATAAATACATTTTAAATAAATCCCTGCCCCTCTGGAAAACTCCCCATAAAGTTAAAGGGCAACTGCTATCCCTCTCTTTATGTGAGAGTCCCAGTCCTACGCCTACAACTCTCCTCTTCTGTGCAGTCAACATTCCTCCAATGTGGCCTGTTGAGTCTTCATTGAAACGGAAGTGTTGGCAGCCACCCTGATGTGCCTGGGCTCCTGCAGGGGAGTGGAGCTTCCTCCGTAGCACTTCTACTCTTTGAAATTATTTCATCATCTACTTATGTACTGGTTTTCTCTCCCACTGGCACCTAAGTACCACGAGAATAGGGACTTCACAAGTCTTATTTTACTTCTGTATTTCCCGTGCCTGTGACAAACTCGGCATGACGTAGGCATTCAATGGATGTTTGTTGAATCCACTGATAGTAAATAAAATTAGAAGCAATAGGAAAAAACCAAACTGGATGAGAGCTCAGTCATGCCAAAGACTGGTGGGTCCAAGTTATCCCAGGGCAGAGGTTAAGGGGCAGATGGAGTAGATATTTAGGATAATGTCGGCTGAGCATGTCCTCACAGGCAAGAAAGAAAGAATGACAATCTCAGTAGGCACCCTCATCCATTCCATTTTCATTTTTAGGAGCGTTCTCCTCTGAGCACTCCAGGTCATGCAGGGGTGCCTGCCCCATGTGTCCTGCTGCCTCTTCCCTGCTATCCGTTGCTGCCCTGCTTTTTGGCATGGGATAAGATGATGCAAGCCCAACATTTGGGTTGGTTTTGCCACCAATGAGGCAGCCTCTTGGTATTTGCCAAGGTGACTATTTTCTTATCAATTATTAAGGTCACTTCTTGGCCTCAAGTTGAACTGGTTTTGAATTTCAAATATTGGTCTTTCCCCACTTGTCATGCACACCAGTGAAATAACAGATACCTTTTTTCATTATGAAATGGCAACTCCTAACATTATATGTACGGGACCTAGCGTGGTTTACAGAGCATTTACAAATAGTGTCTCCTGGCTTCATATAACTCTACTGCGTAGGTGAGACAGGAGAGTGCAATGCTTTTTTCTTTAGAGTTCAACTTCTAAAATAAGTGTGTGAGGTAAAAATTGTATAGAGGTAAAATGACCCGGAATCATCCAAACTGTGTGTTCAGTTACCCTCGCGGCCTAGCTAACAAACCATCACAAATCTTGGGGACAGAAAACAACTTTTCCTTCTTGCTCACAGATTCTGTGGGTCAAAAATTCAGGCGGGGCACAGCAGAGCTGGCTTGTCTGTGCTCCGCGCTCTGGCGCTTCGGCTGAGAAGCTTCGGCAGCTGCCAGTGTCTCCGTGTCTGGGAAGGGTCTTCAGCAATATGCCCGGTAGTCGATGCTGCCCGTTGACCAGGACCTCAGCAGGGGCCGCTGAGCAGAACACGGACCCGTGCCTTCTTGCTGGGGCTGTGCTTCCTCACAGAATGGCAGTCTCGGAGTTAGTAGACTTACTACGGGGTGGCTCCGTGGTCCAAAAGCTGGGGTTGCAGAAAGCAAAGTGGAAGACGTGTGGCCTCTTATTTCCTAGCCTTGCACGCTCCATGAAGTCCCTTCTGTCAAATTCTATTGATTAAAGTAGTCACAGACCCACTGAGATGCAAGGAGGAGGGGACACAGCGCCTCCTCTTGCTGGTCACTTTAGAAGAGCTGCTGGGAAGGGAGATGTCACTGTGGCCACCTTAGAAAACCGCAGCCTCGCTCTTTAGTTAGTTAGTTGCCAGATGGCATAAGTGAACCGTTCGTAGGACCCTGTTGTAGGGAAAACAGGCATCTTTGTAGACGACCAAGACTCATGGCTCACCTTGAAAAACAGGTGGGAACCAAGAGAACCAAGGGAACTGTGGATTCCCACCACCAATCTTGCACTTGAGGATGTCACTCAAGGAGTTAACTGGCAGGTCGGCATCTGCCACCCACCCACCTTTAGGCTGCTGTGAGTGGCTTCTTCCTTCCCAAGTAACGAGGAAAAATGAAATGCGCTTTGGGTGTAAAAATGTCTGTGACAGCAGAGAGGGAAAGAATTTACCAGAAGGCCCAAGTGAGCCCGCAGCTCCGTCAGCTATCTTGAAACCGACAGCCAGCTCATGTCCCAGGGACTGGCCTCCAGTTGTGGCCCCCTGCCCTCCCCTGGCTTGATTATCTTATTGATTCTAGGCCACTGAATGAATTTTAATTTTTTTACTAAATGTGGGTTGTATTGTTTGATGCTCTCATCCTTGTGCTTCCCCATGCTCCTTGCCAGGATAGTTATTTATTCCTTTTTGGGCGAGCTATTCTTGTGCATGGTCAGGGTGCTGAACTCCCACTGACTTCTGCTGCAGTTCTCTTTGGCCTCAGTTTAGAAGTTGTCTGTGGGCCTTTAATTACACCCTCTGGCAAAGGAGAAAGAGCGCTTGAAACATGCATAAATTCTGTACATATTTCCAAGGCTGGCCTGTTTAAAAAATGCTGTCTGTCTTTCTTCTTCTTTTTTTCCCCTCTTTGAACTTGGACATGGAATTTTTTTTTTTTTTTTTTTGGTAAAGTACAGTATGTCAAGGGAAGGGCAGTGAGAAAATATGCACGGGTTTTACTTAAAAATTACTTAGTGAATCCATCACAGTCCATTCATTGGTTTTTGTATGATAGTCCATATTCAGAAATGAGAGTTGTTTTACTGAGTTTATATAGTATATACCATATGTTTGTATGTGTTGCTGTACATAGTGTTAGGCAGTCTGTGCCCCTCTCTAGCCGTTTTATTTTCCTTTTTTTAGAAATTATATTAAAACCCCTCAAACTTTATCAATTTGTTCCTCTTGTGCTGAATTTTGTTCAAGTCTACATAAATGAATACTTGCAATGACTTTTTAAAGTAGCAAATTTCATGGATTTTAAGGAGATCTGTAGAACAGTGGAAGGGTTTTTATTGTTGGTTGGGCAGAGTTGTGAGATCTTGGAAGTCTTCAGATCTGTTTCTTAGCCAAAGCATTTCCTCGGGTTACCACCTGCCACCCCTCTGCTCTTTTTTTTTTTTTTTTTAAGATTTTATTTATTTATTTGACAGAGAGAGACAGCCAGCGAGAGAGGGAACACAAGCAGGGGGAGTGGGAGAGGAAGAAGCAGGCTCCCAGCGGAGGAGTCTGATGTGGGGCTCGATCCCATAACGCCGGGATCACGCCCTGAGCCGAAGGCAGACGCTTAACGACTGAGCCACCCAGGTGCCCCCACCGCTCTGCTCTTTATTGCAGAGGAAGGCTGGATTCTCACTGATCACAGAATCCCCAGGTCCTATTAATCCCTGTCTGTTTCAGCCCCTCCCCTCCTGGATGCTTTGAGTAAAAGCCACATGGAAGTTGAAGTAGGCTGATGCAGCTTTCACCTCCCCCACCTCCCCCCCCAGCCCCGCTCCATGCATTACCAGCAGTGCAGTGACCGGGAAGCTAGAAAAGAACTTGAATGATCCCCAAACTGGCCAGTATCCCTGAATAACAAAAAGTTGGTTGTATTCCCCATGGAAAAGAGAAATGTGTGTCCTTCCCAGTGGGCTCAGTCTTGGTGAGATGGGATATTGCCGTGGTGTGGTTGCTGCTGTTCCTAAAAATGGTTTGCAGCCCCTCAACCTGGGCTGGTGATTTCCATTTGGCTGGGAATCACGTGGCCTGGGTTCACATACCCTGGCTGCCCCGCACTAAAACCTAGTTTCATCTTCTGTACAATGCGGATAATCACATCAGAGTGTTAGAATTATTTTGAGGGATAAACACTACAGTGTATGTACCCAGTGTTTCTTTAGTGAGAAGAGCACTTGTCTAGCACTTTCTGGGTGCTGGCTGGACATATATTTTAACTCCGTTAATGTTCACAACAGCTCTATGAAGAAGGCACTGTCACTGCTCACATTTTCAGGCGAGGCATAGCTCCTGGGCCAGGTCAGTGGGCCCCAACTCTTCCCTTTCTCTTTTCCTTTATGGACTTGATTCTCCACCTGTGATGTGAGCCACGTTAGGTTCGAATGATAATTGAGGCTACTAACTAACATTCATCTTTGAAATTCTCTTGATTCCTTACTTCCTGCAAGTATGGCAAGGAATGCATTTTGGTCATGTCCCATGTAATTCTAAACATAGAAGTTCATATTCCAATCCGTTTAAGGTTAGGATAAAATGATGCCGGATTGTTTTCTGCGAAAAGTAGCCTCATTAAGAAGTTGTATTTACTTTTTCTTAATAGAGTTGTTTTACAGTTGGAGTTGAGCATTCAGGTACCTTATGGGGAGGGCCAGGCAAGGAAGTGAATGATGCAGGCTGATTTGGGATAATAGAGAGAGGTGGGGGGTATGACTAAGGTTAACAGCTATCTTCTCATTGATTGCTGCCCTGGGTGAGTGGAGTTCGAGCTTTAGCATGGATTGGACTCCCCAGAATGGCCTGTTAAAGCATATATTGCTGGGGCCCACCCCCCGAGTTTCAGGTTGGGGAGGTCTGGGACGAAGGCTGAGAATCTGCATGTCTAACCTGCTCCCAGGTGATGCTCCCAGGCTGCCACATTTTGAGAGTTCCTGCCTGGTAAGAATGTGGGACTAGCATTACCAGGTTTTCCAGTATTTCCAGTGAATCTCTCTCTTCCTTGGGGACTTCTTCAAGGTCTTTTCTGGTCCTCCAGACATTTCCCTACCCAGAAGCACTCAGACCATACAACGATTGGACAAGAAAAACACTAGGGAGAAACGTCAAGTCAGTGTCTTCTGTAATTGAAATCTCCTACTTTTTAAATGTTGGCAACACATTTAAAAGTTTTTAAGTCTGTGCCGGCCACCCCGTCTCAGCCAAAAATAAACATGTCTTTTGGCTCAATTCAGCTTACAGATTAGCGGTTTGCAACTCCTGCTTTAGATGCTAAGGAGACACAATGGATGAGAGTAAAATAATTAAACTTTTAAAAAAATTTCTGTGAGTAAAACTATTACAGAAAGCTTTTGCAGAATCAGAGAAAAGCCAGTCCAGAAACCTGCAGCACGTACTTGGCTTTTGTAACCCGAGACGGAAATCCATATACTATTAAAATGAACAGCATCATTCCCTCGCGTAGGCACATGCGTCCAGTGAGTTGTGGTCAGTAAGTGAGCCTATCTGCAGTGACGGGCCTGCTCGCGCGAGAGAGCCTAGCGGGGCAGCGTCCTTCTCATCCTCACCTTGCTGCCCCTGTGGTAGCTCCAGACTCTTCTCCAAGCTCCACCGACAACCAGGTTCCTGGCTTTCCTGATCTCACTTCCTTTTTGGTTTCAGCTTCCCCTGCACCTTCCATGTGCATTGTGACGGCTTCTGTGTACCCTTCCAGGTATGACTAATAATGGTCAAAATGACAACAGCTTATATTTGTGAGCATTTAGACTGTTGGAAGCTCCCCACTTGTGTTCGCTCATTTCATCTTCGTAACAACCTCATGCGATAGAAAACATTTTCTATCATTTCAAAGGTTTTAAAGGCACAGAGAGGTTATGTGACTTGTCTAAGATCCCACAGTTAATAACAGGAAGAGGCCCTTAATCCAGACCAACCAGGGCAGGACCGAAGCCCGAAACCACTAGACTACCTCTGTGGTAAGGCTTTGACCCCTCATTTTTCCTGTAGGACTTGGACCAGTGGGGAGGCTGAGCCCACTGCAGCCTACAGAATCATCCCCACTTTCCCTCTATCTCCAAGCGAACGTCTGGCTCATCAAACATTCGTCTCAGTAAAAATATGATGTACCACGTGAGACCAGGCTCACTGCTCTTTGAAATGTCTGGAATTGCCTGATGGGACTCATGCAGAATTTATTTGATCAAAAGCTTTACTTGGTTTGGCCTTTTAATAATAATCATTTTGGTCAGTAGCAGAGCTAGTACTCAACAAAAAATTTCAGGCATCATTGCATTTGGACCCACTAGACCAGCCCTACCCAATAAAAATACTAGCCACAAATATGGGTTAGATATATAACTGAAATTTTTCTAGCAGCCACATTTTTAAGAAAGTAGAAAGGAACAAGTGAAGTTAATTTCAATAATACGTTACTAACTCTCCAAAATATTATCAATTTCAACAATTAATATAAAACCATGGAGAGATTTTACATTATGTTTCACACCTAGTCGTCAAAATTTGCAGTTACTTTTATACTTACGGCACCTCCCAGTGTGGACCAAACACATTTCGGTGCCCAGCAGCCACATGTGGCTAGTGGCTATGGTATTAGCCAAAACAGCACGGTACCAAAGAGATGTGGAAATTGCACACAGTGAGAAAACCCTGAAATGCCAAGTGCAAACGGGAGAGGAGCCACAGAGAAGAGAATCTAGAAAGCATCTGAATACAGTTATAAAGAAGTGATTTTGGGGGGCACCTGGGTGGCTCTACCAGTTAAGTGTCTGACTCTTGATTTTGGCTCAGGTCACGATCTTGGGGTCTGGTGAGATCGAGCCCTGCATTGGGCTCCATGCTTAGTGAGGAGTCTGCTTGAGATTCTCCCTCTCCCTCTGCCCTTCCCCCTGCTCATGCTCGCTGGCTTGTGCGCGCTCTCTCTCTCTCTCTCTTTATCTCATTCTTTCTAGAATGAGATAAATAAACCTTTAAAAAAATAAGAAGTGATTTTGGAGGAAGATAATGAGAAACTTTGGGAAAATTTTGCTAGTTGGTGGAAAGTCTAATTGGGAAAAAATGCATATATTTGCTCCTCACTGACTTATGTAGTCACGTTGATTTTTATTCGAGGCTAGGGGAAAAAACTGCACATACCACAGTTGAGGACGTGGGATCATAATGAGAGAGAACTTCAGAAAGAATTATTTGAGGACCAGAGTTATTCCATTTGAGTGACTTAAGCTTCTTGACCTCTAGACATAGCCTTTCAGTTTTCTAGATCAGATAAGCATAATGAGTGCTTAAATCATATTTCTTCTTTCTCTTGCTGGTAAGAACATGCACCTTCAGGTCTTATGGTGCTTTGGGTACGGATGGTATAAATAAAGCATTGCCTTTCCAGGCCTTGTTTTGGTAGTGTGGCCAAAAAAAAAAAAAAAAAAAAAAATCACAGAGTTAAGAACCAGGGAGACTGGAGGATGTGATTACGAGTAAAACTTCTTTGAATATATAATGCCAGCAACACAGACTATTTTCATTCCCCATGTTAGTTAATGGCTAATCTAGAGATTGTACTGCCGTTTGCTGATAGAGCACAGTTTAAAATATTTTATCATTAATGTGACAGGGAGTTGGATAAAGAAAATGAAGCGTGATTATAAAATGCTAATTATCGTCCTCAAGTGCATATTGGGCACTCTCGAATATTTGCAGCGTAATTTGCTTTATTTATTATTTCGGTTTGGTTATAAATGTTAATTCAATTGCAGACGGTATGTTGGCAATTTACAGAGCTATAAAGTTATTTGGAAATCCTAATATTTTCTACCAAAATGTTCTGTTGGTGATGGATGAGCTAAATTAAAAAGCCCCTGCTCTTTAGAGTTAAATACATTAATTGGCAAGTAGGCTGCAGGGATTTCCAGACCCGTGCTGGCTACGTTAACTCCTTAAAGGAGTCGAGGACATGATTTGTAATTTAGAGTGGGGATTTTCTCCTACCACCCTGCTAATGTCTCTTCAAGGCTGAGATTTTTTTCCATGTTCTGGTTCACAGGTCTAGACACGTGCTTGAAGCCACATTGTTGTTGTACGGTATCAGTGGTTTCAGAGACCGTGATGTTGACAGCCGAGGTATATTTGTGTGTGACAGTGTATACGTGTGTGTCTGTGAGTGAGAGCAAGGAATGGAGATGGTGTTTTCTCCAGCCTTACAGATGACTTAAAAATATACACGTGTGAGGCCAGTGGTTGCCAGACTTACCGCCCACAGGCTCTATCTGCTTTGCCACCTGCTTTTGTAGAGCCGAAAGCAAAGAATGATTTTTACATTTTAGAGCTTGGGAAGAAAAATGTAAAGAATAGACTATTTTATGACACATGAAAATCCTGTAAAATTCAAATTCAGTATTTATGAATAAAGTTTTCTCCAAACACAAGCAGGCCCGTTCACTTATGAATTGTCTATGGCTGCCTTCACCCTGCCGTGGCCAACTTGAATATCTGTGGCAGAAGCCATATGGCCCACAGCCTACAAAGTTTACATCTGGCTCTTTACAGAAGGAGTCTGCCAGCGTCCGGATCAGACTACCTAAGGTGTAGTTTATAAAATAAATCCTTAACCTTTGTGTGTGTGGGTTTGCTTGTTTTTTTAATTCTCTACAAAATGTATGGGAACATAAGCTATTTGGGGAACAAATAGGTCCACAACACAACTCTTCACTTTTGGAGGGTGAGAAAGAGATTATAAATGCCAGCACTGGCTTCCTTCTTTTGTGGTGACGTTGATCATTCAAAAAAGTGTTACTGTGTCACTAATGTAAATAAGTGGGTGCTTTGCATATAGGCAGTATGCTCAAAACATTCTCCTTGCCCCCCAAAATAAGGATAAAAGTAAAGATTGTTTTCTTTTGTTGTCAAATTAAAAACATAAACTAAGCCATGTTGCTGGATCATTCTATTTGCGTTAACAATTAAGGATCGTACGTGGAAGCACAGTAATATCAGAAAATACGGCTACCTTCTAGATAGAACTCGTTTGGAAAAATGTCATTCTTTACTAAGAAATACTGTGCTTAATTAATTCTTGCTCCTAGGAAGTCAACTTGGGGCACTCATTATGGCCTTAATTGGTGGTATAAATTCTGAGACCCCGGAGGAAAACACATTGCGTGGTTAGTGGTCTCTGGCCCTTTGGGTGAGGGTGCCCCGGCACCAGCCCCATCTCAGAGAGTGACAGCTTCTGGTTTTGATGGCTTCGGGTCTGGACACACTGATATTAGGTTTAAAGGCTAGTAGTGTGCAGTAAGAAAAGAAATGCAATGACTTGTCCCGGTGTTTTGCATTAAACAGTGTGAGACAACCTTCTGACTTGGAAAAATGTGTTTCTTTGAACTCCGGTTTTTCGTATTAAATTATATTCATTATACGGCCCATCTGGAATCTCCTGCCAGGCCAAAAATCATCTTACAGACATTAGCAAAAGGAAGTTAAATGTAATTTTTTTTAATTGTATACTTTTCATTTCCATTTATTTTTTTCCCTTTTATTGGAGAAACCAGATGGAAAGGAAGGCAGGAACCTCTCCCTCACTCCGGTTCCCTTCGGGAATGGAGGCAGAACATTCCTGGCTCTGCTCCTCTGATCCACTGACTTGAGGTGATGATGGGGCTGTCTAGATTCCGGGGATAATTGCTGGAAAGGTCAGGAGTTCAGTTTGAAGCACACAGAAGATCGGGGCGGTGGGGTTTGGAGAGTAAGTGTGGCGTGGCGGCTAACTTGGGGCTTACGTAGGTTGTCACCGATAACTCACAAATATCACATGTGATGTGGTCCACATATTTGTGGACTGGTATTGACCGTGGTTTTGCTGGGAGTTGTTTGTTTGCTGGATTTGGACTCCGTGTGAAAGGGACCCGTATTTGGGAGACTCCTGGCTCTCCTCATCTCTTTGCTTCTTACCAAACCACACACGTCCCACAAAACATACAGACCTGAGGCTCATAGTGCGGACTTAGGAATGTGTGTGTTTCCTTGTTCAGAAGGTAGAGATAACTTCAAACGTGTCAGATGGAACTGCAAGGACAGTTGAGTGGTTCGCTCCGACGACCCAAAGCCAGATGAAGGCAGAGCGTAAACCAGCCCAGCACCCTTTGGACTTGCACTTGGGTGCTTGTCTCTTCAGCCATGTGCCGCTCTGGCAGAGGATATCTGGCAAACGGAGTCATTTCCCCGTCAACCCTCCACGCATTTGTATGAGCAGATATTTACTGAAAGCTGGGTAAGGTACTGCCCTTGGTGTGGAGGACACAAAAGCTGAAGAGTGATGACGAGTCTCCAGCTCGATAAGCTACAGCAGAACGATGCTAGTCCTTATCTGTACAGACTCTTACCACTCATCTGGAGGTTCACCCGGTGAATTCCGAGTTGCTGCCTTTTGAAGGAATATTTGAAATTCAGATGAGGGTGAGATACTTTTTGGTAGCATGCTAACATATCTAGTCCCTGTGGTCATTTCTTTATTTTTTTTTTTAAGATTTATTTATTTATTTATTTATTTATTTATTTATTTATTTGAGAGGGAAAAGCAGACTCCCTGCTGAGTGTGGAGCCCAACAACACCAGGCTCAATTCCACGACCCTGAGGTCATGACCTGAGCCGAAACCAAGAGTCAAGACACCCGACCAGCTGAGCCACCCAAGCACCCCTACCTGTGGTCTTTTTTTGATGAAGGTCTTTAGGGGTCAATCGGGAGGAGAAGCATTAGGGCTTATTTTGAATTTCTGGTAATGAATCTTAGTATCCCATGCACAATTTCATTGCAGTCAGGTGCCAATCACAGGTTAGTAATTTTATTATCAAAATGTATTTTCATTGCCCTGAATTTTTTTTTTTTTTAGGACAATGTCTTCAAGCATACCTAGAGAAGATCTCCTCTGATTTACGTTGCTTTTTACCACATACCTGAGAAGTGGAGGGCGGAGGAATGCGGGGGTGATCCCCCCTGTCACTCACACACAATGGGCGCTTTTGTGTCTCAGTGCTGGTGTGAAGTGCGTGCTGTCACGGACTCCCTCAGCCAAGAGCTTCTTTAAGGAAGCTGGCTCTGTCCTACCCTCGCGCATGTTTGACACGGTAATAGACACACATTACAAACGTAAATAGCGGCTCCAGGTTTTCTCTTCCTTAGCAGTGTGTTAAAAGCTACTTCCACTAAATGGGTTACTTTGGCTTTAAATAATAGACCCCGTCACTTCTCTGTTCCTCAGTGTGTGAGGCGGTTTCACATACCACTCTCCACTTTCAACAAAGCAGATAAGGTATCAACACAATTAAAAGTGAAAAATAATCTGTCTGCTTTGCCGGTAGTGAATGCTTACAGAACACACACTGATACAATAGATTTTAAATAATTTATGTCCGGCACTTTTTTTTCTTCAATCTGTAAATGAGGACACCTAATGCGGAATGGCCGGCATGATACTCTATCCTTCCCCCATTAAGATAACAAGATGAGGGGGCAATGATTCAGATCGGCATATTTTTGGAGCACAGCGCGGATAAAAATTAAAAATTAAAAGAGATGATGTTCTGAAATACTTTGGGTAAGCAAGCTCATAAAAGCTATTAGGAAACCTGAAATTACAAATTAATTCAGAATCTCCTTCTGAGGGGCTCCTAAAAGCCCTTTCCGTTTTCTTGGCAGGATTCAAACATTACTTCTGTGTCGCTGCCTGGTGTTTTCACAAGGTCCGTTCTAATGCCCGATAAGGTGTAATGCTCAGGTCTGATGTGTCTCTCGCAGCCGTCTTTGGTCTTAACTAAGTAAACTTCAAGTGATGTTAAAAACAAATAGGAATTAGTATGTGATACATTAGGTCTTCCCCCCCATAGATGCGTTAACTCTCAAATTACCAGGATCATGTGATTCATCGCTGCTTTTCCAGCCCTAAAGGGGTGTTTGGTCCAATCCTGAAGGATTTATCCGGCTGCTATAATGCCTGTTGGCAGGAAAGGGAATTGCCCCACAGATCCCCGAGGTCTAGGGGCAGTGCTGTGCCACAGAAACAAAACTGCTAAACTGTTTACAAAACATCATCCCGTCTTTTGGTGGGTTAAATGTAGCTTGGTCATGATTGATGGAGGCCCAGCTCTTTTTCCTACACCTGCCTGTGGACATCTCCTAATTATCCATTTGAGAAAACTCTGGATAAAAATATCAATCCTGAAAACATGTGTGTTCCAAGGAAGAAGGCCAAGCATGTCCAAGGAAATTTTTACTCCTGTTTGATCTATGGAAAATAATCCCCAAATTCCATGCACAGGTCGATGCTTAAGAGAGGCCAGTTCTTTCAGATGGGTTCAACGTGAGCACACCCTCCTAAGTTCTCTTTTCTTGTCCTTTTGAAGAAACTGAGGAGGGGAAGTAAAGTTCCAAGGGATGATCATCTGAAGACAGCAAAAGTAGGAGGAAGCACCCCCAGGACTCCTACGTGAGCCTCACTGGCCTGGGGGCTCATCTTCCAGAGCGGGGTGCAGCATCGGGGACTGCTGTCCATTAGCAAACCCATCCGGGGCAGCAGAGCTCTGTGAAGCCAAATGGAAGTAGCCACTGAGGAGAGAAATACAATTCTGATACAGGAAATAGAAGAAGAACATAGAGCTTTTCGCTCAAGATATATGTTTCTTCTGTCTAAAGCCAGCAATTTTGGAAAATGAAGCTAAGAGTTTAAAAATAAGGGCTCTGTTAGGGAAAATAAAACAGGTCCCCCTACATCCATTAGGCTGCCTTTAATTGAAAACTGGAGAACAGTCTAAGTAATTGGCAGACACCTCTTTTATTGCTGGGCCTATTTTTCCCCTTCTCTCCAGTGTAATCAAAAGACGACTCCTCTTTTTTATCAACCAGAGTCAGGTATGAAATGGAAAAGCAGAGAAGTAACACTTAAAAATTAATTGTGTGTGTTCTGCCAAATTTTCTCTTATAAAATAGGTACAAAAAGTACAGAAGGTAAGGTCCTCAACACAGCAGTAGCTCCCGGAGTGGGTTTTTATATAGCACGGTGCTGAGGTGGAAGCTATAATGTGCTTAATTGCAGGCAAGTTCGTGTTGTTTAAAAGAACCTTACCCTTTACATTGGGGACCTATTTAATTTCAAATCCTGGCACTGCACTGACATTATATAGCAACTTTAATTTTAAAGATCAAGAAAGAGGAGCTATGGGTGAAATTTGAGCCTGTTTCTTGCTAATTTGGAAGAAGAAAGAAGGGAGGTTGGGATAAATCATGAAGTTAGAATTGCTGTCTGAATTATGATATTGGAGTTTCACTATTGAAAATATAACTTCCTCTTTCCTTTTCCTTATACTTGAAGAATTTTGGTGGTGGTTGTCTTTATTGAAGTTAGGGTTCTCTGCTCATCTTTTTTCTCCCCTTCCTTCTCCTCTGAATCTCCATATGATATTTAAAAAGCAAAATAACTTGCAATATGTTACTTTTTAACTGTAAAAGTTGCATATGCTCCATCACAAAGATGATTACATACCACCCTCCAAGGATTCCTGCTTTAGGAAGAAAGAGACACAAGAATCGGTGGTTACGATGTTGTACAATGAATGTTACAACAGAGTGTGTGCTGATATGGTTATGTGATTCACAGGTGCCTGATGCTATCTTGGAGCATGAGCTAGGCATGAACAAGGCAGGGAAAGGAATTTTGAGGCATAGGGAACAGCATGTATAAAGGTACAGAGGTGAAAGAGAACACTGTAGGTTTGGGGGACCTGGCTAAGTATGAGTACACAGAGGGCCCATATCGAGGGCCAGCGGGCTCTAAACTATTTCACTGATGATGTCATTGTTTAGATGCTGTGGGTTTGGGCTAATACGGTGTGTCAGGTCTTTGCCTGGAGTCACCCCGGCTTTTCCATACAAGGACAGAATGCATTAGGAGAGCTAGAACTTCAGCAGTATTGTCTCAGTAAACTGTGAGTGAGATTTTTGCACTGTCTGAGCAGTGTCTGTGGTGAGGAGAAGCAGAGGGCTACATCTGATAAATTCCCATTATTTTACAGTTGTCAGACTCCTGAAGACCTAAATGTAAATGCCTGACCAGCTTCCCTTCTGCTCCCACATCCTCCGTGATTTCTTCCCTTTCAGTTCAGATTCAGGATGTAGCCACCTATAACATAAGTGAGAGAGCTTCCAGTGAGAAGATGCCAGAATGGCCCTGGAAATTAAATTTCCTTGGAAAAAGTGCAACAAATTGTGGACAAGCATTTTTTTTTCTTTTCTAATTTAGGTCCTTCTTAGCATTATGAAATAATATAAGTGCATGATGATAATTGGGTTCTGGGAAAGGCTTTTGAATTACGTGATACGCAGAGTTGCCATGGTGTGATGTATGTTGTCATCAACCCGTGTGTTATGACAGAGCTAAGACCTGGCATTGTTGATGGTGAAATGTTGCATACCAAACTTCTAAAAGAGATTTAAAACTTTATGCCCCTCTGCAAAGGGTTTAAGCATATTTGAGCGTGTTTTGGCTCTGTCTCCTTCTGCTTGCCGTCACCCCCCACCCCCCCCACCCGCCGTCCAGATGAGATTTAGTAATTAATGCACGAAGCACCTGGGGTCCGCTAACTCCTGGGCTGTAGCTGAGGAGCTATTTTAGTGGATTTCTTCAGTAAAATATTTGAGAATTAGAAAACTTAAAATGCATTGGCTTCTTGCCCAGTTATATTTAGAGTAATCCTGATAATAAATCGGTAACTATGGGTTTCACTGTGGAAGGGCACAAAATAACTGACCCAAGTAATGTAGAAAACAGATGTCTTTAGCTGGTTTAAAGTGAATTCTCGAGACCAGATTTAAAGAAAGCTATGTGGAGCTCAGTGGAATCATCCATTTCAGACTTTTTTCCTGTCTTAGGGTTTTTCTCCCTACCATATCTCAACTCATGTTCTTGAGAAGAAGGGCAGTGGTTCCCAAGATACCGTATTGATAATATTTAACCTGCTGTACAGAAATGCTTTGGGTAACAGATGAACTGCTTGACCTCATATTCTTCACCTTCTTTCTAATTCATTCTTTGGCTCCCAGGTGGGGGCCAGAGACATCTAGGAGGTGTATGAATGAGCTTCTGGGCACCCTCCTGAACTTGCACCTAAATATATATGCTATTTGGGAGGACCCTGTATCCAATTCTGAAAAAGTTCTTCCTGGTCCTCCCAGCCCCTCCAAAGTCCTTTACCCATGTGGGAAATAAAGCCCAATACTAAAACATAAAATGCTTCCCAAATGATGTTCCTTTCTGGCTCTTCCTCGGGTTGTGGACTTGCTCAGAAGCAGCCCAAAGAGATCCTGGGCTAAGTGTGACTGTGGTAGCCTTGTATAATTCTGTCTGATCTACAGTCTCAAAACTAGCTTTGAGGTCGACCAGAGAAGAAGAGAGACTACCCAAAACGTCCACGTCCTCATAAAGGTAGCACGTTGGAAACCTTCAGGTAGAGAACAGATGGGATTCTAGAGCCAGGACTGGCTACTTAATTGGCAGGACCCAATACAAAGTGAAAATGCTGGCCTCTTGTTCAAAAGTTTTTCAGAATTTCAAGACTGTGACAGCAGAGCAGTAACCAAGCACGAGGCCCTTCCGAGTACCAGGCCCTGTGTGTGCCCAGGTCATGTGCCTGCAAAGCTGGCCCTGCCCAGAACAGATCCCTTTGCTTTTTGAAAACAGTCAGTTTAACTAGCAGTGTGGACCTGCCTTATGAAACTCTGTCCCCCAGAATTGTGTTTGGAGATTATTGGCCCCCAGACTTGGTGGATTAGAGTGGCGTTATAATAGTCAGACCCATAGGAGAGCTGGTCATTTAAAAAAAAAAAAATTATTTTATCCAAGGTTGTGTTTTTGAAATCTAAAAAGACATGTTTTCACCAAAATTAAAAGACATTTTATCCAACTGATTAATCTCTCCTTACTGTTGGTTTCCAGTTTCTATTACCTAGGAGCGTTTCTTCCCCAGGTCGTGTTCTTCTAAAATAAAGAACATTGTGAACTGAATGTGTGGCTCGGTGTCCTTCTTGGGACACTGAAAACTTTGGAAGTTTAGACCGTGATTTTCTGATGTTGTGAGTTCGGGTTCTCAGTTAAGAACTGCCTATTCATTGGTATTCCTTCCCGGGGAGTTTTAATTAATTGGGGATTAAAAGGATTGAGAGCATTGGTTTCTGGGTCTCTAGGGGTTGCACTCTCAGGGGTTCACCTGACAAAGTCCAGGACAATGCCATCATCACCCTCTTCCAGAATGACTGGTTCCCACAGAGGTGATGCTTTTGCCAAATCTGTTGTCATTGCCTTTTTAGTACCATCTTTCTAGACCTCTCCCAAAATAAAGGCTTGCCTTGCTAACCTAGGGAAGAGTAAATGTGCCAAAGAAGCTTCTGGTCCAAGGGACTTGGAAGGAGACATGCCTAATATATATGGTTAGATTCTAAGCAAAGGGGCAGGAGACACTTTCCCAGTTAGCAGGCAAGAGGAACCGTCGAATGATGGACCCTTCTAGAAGCCATGGCTCCTAAACAGCAAAACACTCAGGCTTCACTATTGTCGTTCATTCATCTCTACTAAATTCCCAACAGTGGGACCTTGTCCTGTCAGGAATTTTTTTTTTTTAAACAAAAAAAATAAATAAATAAACAACTCTAAGCCTCTACCCCTTGGGACAACTCAACTTTCTTGTTTGGAATATGAATCTTAGGTTGTTTTCCTTCTCGTGGCTCCGAGTGCGGCCCCCTCCCTGACTCGCTCAGTGTCCTTTGAGTTACGTTCATGCCCACCCTCCCTGCTCAGGAGGAAACGTTTGTCATCAAAATAGTAGGCTGTTTTTCTACTTTCTCCCTCCCTCTCACCCATTGTCTTTCAGTGGGGTGAAAAGGTCTTCACTTTTCTCTTTCTCCCCCACAAATCTTGCTATTAATAACTTTTCAGACATTGTCACGCATAGACTTCCACTCACTCCGGAGGGTGTTTTTTGTTTGTTTAAGGCAACGTGTTTCCTGGTCTGAAAACCGTGTTTCCCAAAGTAGCCGTGATGGGATTATTCCATACTCACCTCCCACTGGCAGCATCTTTGCTTCTGGCTGGAAATGGGAATTGCAGCTCTGTGCTGGCCTGGGGCTGCACTTCACTGGGACCCAGCCCTGCTGGTGGGGGGGCCAGTGACCACCTGGGGCAGCCACCTGATTACTTTCTGATTGAAGTGGGGTTGACATATTTTCCCTTTCATGATCGAGGGAGAATGACAAAGTAACACTCCTCACTGTCTCTCTCTTCTTTCACCCTAGAAGGAGAAATTACCCTTTTGAACTTTGCATGGGATAGAAATTAACTCTGCAAAAGCCCAGTGCAAACAGATGTGCTTCCCATGTGACTTTTTGGGTGAATTTCTCCTGATCCAGTACTTTTCATGACTGATACAGTGCCAAGTTTCCGGGTTTGTTTTTGTTTTTGTTTTTAATAAAAGAAATAAGGGTTTTTTTTTTTTTTTTTTTTTTTTAAGATATGATTTATTTACTTGAGACAGAGAGAGCAAGAACACCAGCAGGGCGAGAGGGGCAGAGGGAGAGGAAGGGTGAGAAGCAGACTCCCCACTGAGCAGGGAGCCTGACGCTGGGCTTGATCCCGGGACCCTGAGATCATGACCTGAGCCGAAGGCAGGCACCCAACCAGCTGAGCCACCCAGGTGCCCCAAGAAGTAAGTTTCTACTTAGCGCCTTTCTTCAAACTATCACGACATATTTCAGACATGTTGAACCTGATATAAACGGCTCTAAGCCTAAAAAGCTACCTCCATTCAAAACACCGCACTGTGAATTCTCACAAGTAACTTTACGATTAAATATGAGTCAGCAGATTGTCCTGTTATTTCAGAAATCAAGGATTCTCGGGCTACATTCCTGACCAGACCTAAGGGCAGGTTCAGGGGTATAGGTATTTGTATTCATACCCAGAGCTCACTATCTACTTTAGTATGTGTTAAATTGATGCATGAGGAAGTCAGTGATTTACAGCCCCCTGAACAATCTTGGGGAGATGATCATTCTGACCCTAGCCTTCTCCTAGAGTGAGTACTTCCCCAGTAAATGCCTGACATGGCCGTCGAGATCCCGCCTGGTCCGATTGTCAACCTGATCTTTCATCTGTGTCTTGCACACACACACCCATCATTTCCATCTCTGCCAGCCTGGACCACGGCTCCTTCCCTGTATGTCTTCACCTGAGATCTTGGCAAAGCTGAGCTGTTCCTTGAGGGAAAGCTTGCCGTTGGAATCCTACCCCTTCATTAGAGCTGGAATCAAGCACTGACTGCCTTCTAACTCCTTTGAATTCCTGTGGCCTTTACTAAGTAAATACTTTAAGTGTGCCTACTACGTGCCAGGCACTGGGCCCTTTTTCACTTTCTGCTTCCATTAAAAGTTCTTATCACACTGCGCGGTGACATCTACTACAGTGTTCGCTTGATTTAATGTTCCTGGTAAGTTGAGAAAGAGCAGGAACCCTACTTTCTGTATCTTTGTGTGACCCAGGAGAACCCACCACATCCACTCCAGGTAATTGGCGTTGGATGAATGAATCAGTACGGGAATGAGTATATATAGAGATGGCCTTTGGAATCATGAGGTTGTCTACCCACAATAGTCTGTGTTGTTCAGAGATTGAGAACAGTGTTCTTTCCTATTCGGGAGTCTTTATTTTAAATACCAAATGTGTATTGGACGTTTTCCAGAAGAAAGCTTTGGAAAGAGGAGGTTTCATCAATAACAAAAGCTACCATTCACTGGGTGCTCGCTGTGTGCTGGGCATTGCCTTCACACGGTATGTGTGTCCCTTAATTGGATACACTAGGTAATCCCATGAAGTGTAGGTACTTTCCTTATTCCAAATGAGGAAACGGGACTTAGCGTAACTCAATGTCCCACAGATAGTAAGCAGCAGAGTCAGAGTTCAAATGCACAGGTACTCGAGCTGACGTCCAGTTCTTAATCGCAAGGCTAGTATCTAAACCAACAAAAAGCGCTCTGTTTGGGAGAGGTGGGGAATATTATGTGAGATGACATCTGAAAACCAGAAGTTGCAACATGGTCCACGAAAGAAAAAAATGAAAAAATTATCAGAATTAGAGCATGATTTGAGAGTATTAGAGGAGAGAAAGTGGCTGAAGTGACCCTCACATCAAAACATCAAGCAGGGAGCGCAATGAGCCACTTTTCTCTATGTCCTTGATAGATTTGGGACATATGACTAGTCTTTCAAGGTAATTATGAATTTTAGATATTTAGGGACAGGAGAATATTCAGATTTAAAAGAGTTGGTTACCTTTGCTTTTGATTTAGGAGTGTGGTCTGCACTGTAGGTGAGAGGATTAGGTAGGACAGTGGTACGTCATATCCCCAACGGGAGACAGAAGTAATCTGAGTAGGCAATGGGAATTCAGGGATTATTGCTAAGACATGAAGCAAATCATTCTGATGCACATGTCGCCTTCACCACCATAGGAGTATTTTCTTCTTTTCTTTTGCTTGGATCCCAGTTCCTTGATAGGAAGAACAGAAGAGCATGAGATAAGAAAGTTTGGAAAAACTGTGGTCAGAAAACACTGGACTCCGTTTGTGGTGTAGATCTCTCTTCTCGAGTTAAGTAGCTAGAGTGTTAATTGTGTTTCTCACAAACCACAGGAATCCTGATTAACCACCAAAAGTCATAATTAGAGAAATCGAGATTAACCAAGAGAAGTTATGATCAACAACAGAAATCATAACTAACCAACATGGTTAACCAGCAGAAGTCTTGACTGTCTGAGCTGATTACATCTCAAACCAGTTAATCTTCTACTAACTTCTGAGAAATCTGGCAGCTCACTTTCTTAAGTACAAAGACTATCATCCTCAGGGAATGCATTACTGTGGAGGAATATTTTATGGAATTAAGGTATAATACATCCAGGCCTCTCACTCTGTCTCTGGTTAGAGCTGAGGGCGTCATCATTCATTCTTTCATTTAACAGCTATTTATTAACTATCTACCATGTTAATTCCCTGTCCCAGTACTGGGAATATTCAGCTAATATGCACCAATAGTTTTATTAGGTGTTGAAATATTGAAATACTTTGCTACCATCTGTTGAATAACCATTGCCTCCAGTCTTCCCCTTCCCCCTCCCCCCCCCCCCCCGCCCCCCGCCAAGTCCACTGTCTTGGTTCCACACGTTAAACACTGCTACGCACTGCTACAAGGTGGTGTGGGAGCCCAACAACCTGCCCACTTTAGTTCTGGGGAAGCCGGCCTCCAGGTCCCTGCTTCTCCTCTGTCAGGGCATCAGCAAGGAAGAAGTCACACTTGGTAGTGGTACTATGACACCCAGTTGTAGAAATCTGTGATGCCCATTTGGCGCCCTGAGGCTGTGACTGGTGGTCACAGGCTGGCATTCTGCTGTGTTGCCCATGTATCCTCTGAAGTGAACAATACTATTGTCTAATATTTTAAATATTGTACTTAAATTGGAGTAATGTAGAAAGATAAGCAAAATACCAAGGTTACCTAGAAGAGGAAGAATTTATGTGCTCTTTGATCAGTCAGAGAAGACTTCCTGGATGAGGTGACAAACATCTTGAAGACAGAATTTTTGTGGGTTTGCTGGGAAAAGGATGTTTCAGGAAAAGGAGAATAAAATTGTAGGGGCGCCTGGGAGGCTCAGTCAGTTACGTGTCCAACTCTTGATTGCCGCTCAGGTCATGATCTCAGGGTGGTGAGATTGAGCCCTGTGTCCTGCTTGCACCGAGCATGGAGTCTGCCTAAGATTCTCTCTTTTCCTTTCCCTTTGCCCCTCTTCCAAAGGAATAAAGTTGTGGTGTCAGTAACCCTAGACTAGTCCCCCGCAAATTGCAGTTTTCACCTGTACGGGTGGAGGACCTGTTCTTCCTTAGTCTTCAAACACCCCCTCTTCCTTGGCCATTTTCTTTGCTCACAGAAACTCTGTCATCCTCACTTTGAAGGCATCCCACCATGACACTCTCTGGTGTGATGACACACTTGGAAAGGATCTTGGAAATCAGCCACCGGGCTCCTCACTGAGGAGATGAGGGAACTTCACCTCCTTAGGCTGACTTGCCCAAGGCCACTCAGTGGTCATGAGGAAGCCCCTGGACTTCCTTTCCACGGCTCTTCCTTTCCTGCCTCCTGACTCTGTTCTCCCTCCCCCCCCCCCAGACTGCTCCTCCAGATGGGACCGAATCCTTCCTTTTACACGCTCAACTTCTCAGTGTTTTCTCCTCTAGATATGTCTCTGCCCATCCACTTGCTTCAAGGACTATCACACTTCCGAATCAGCATTTCTAAAGTCCGTTTTTATGTATGACAAGATGTGGGTTGCAGTGCTGTTTCTCAAAGCATGAGGCTTCCAGTTTTGAGTGGCACGGATTTGTGGCTTTATATCTACCGAACCACATAAAGAGACACATTTTCTCTGAATTCCTCAAAGAGAAAGTCTCACGTCAGTGCTGATCTGTCTCTAACACTGTCATTTCAGCAAGAAGTGACATGGTCTGGGGTTTTAAGCCCTGAGCAGATCCAGTATCCAGTGAGAGCGAAATAATATCTGATGATTATTTTGCTTGTCTTTCATTTTGTTTGTGTTATATTTGCCTTTTAATATTGACAGTCGGGGCTGGTTTTCAGATGAAGCCAGGGATTAAAGGTCTCCCTCTGTTTTAAATAATGTTAAAAGTAAAAGGAAGAGTCAACCTAAGTAAAAATTTGAGTAGGTAAAATTGAGGTGGCATGGGGCTCCCACACACAGGCACACATTAGGTCTACGAGGAATAAGGTTTAAATAATAATCTCTCTCATCTCCTGGGAGGAGGATTTGTAGAATGCAAACCTCTCTTTGGCCTGGGAGGGCTTTTCTGTTTACCCAATCCGTGTATAAAAATACCTCCCAGCGTATATGTTAGTCGGCAAGTATTCTACCGTGGTGGAAATGATTTACTGAAACTTAGACCTTCTCCTGATATCTAGCCAAAAACCTGATTCGGAAAACCAAGAAGTCCTATTTAGTTTCTGCCGACGTTGTTACTGAACCAGACCGAGTGGATACCTAATGACATAGAAAGTTCTTTACTTCTCTCTTCTTTCATTTGAGTATCATGAGATTGTTTTTCTCCCCCTCTTGGTCACTCACTAAGCATCTGCTGGACTGAAGATTTGGTTTTTAATAAATGGAGGAGGTCACCTTTGTCCATACCTCACTTGCCTCACACATGCAGAAAACACTGGATCTTCCATTGGGTCAGCGTTTCTTTTTTTTTTTTTTTTTTTTAAATATTTATTTATTTATTTATTTGACAGAGATAGAGACAGCCAATGAGAGAGGGAACACAAGCAGGAGGAGTGGGAGAGGAAGAAGCAGGCTCATAGAGGAGGAGCCTGACGTGGGACTTGAACCCGGAACGCCGGGATCACGCCCTGAGCCGAAGGCAGACGCTTTTAACCGCTGTGCCACCCAGGCGCCCCATTGGGTCAGCGTTTCTTGGCAGGAGGGCAGTGCAGTTTCTGTAAATTGAGTTTGTGCATCTGGCAGCCAAAAGTGTCCTGTAGGTATATTTTTTGCATAAAAAGAGATGTTTGAGGTGACCACTCTGCACCGATTCTATTAGAGGCTCGGAGTATTGGTAACCTGTTATTTTAGATTTGAAGCATATTCGTAGCTCCAGAAGTACCAAAATAAACTGTGTTTTCTTGGAAAATGTGTGTGTCTGGGATGTGACAGGAGTTGCATCCTTAAACAAGATTTCCAGGCGTTTACAGTTGAACCATGCCAGTAAAAATATGTTTATTTAGACAGTAAAATCCTAGGGTGCCCACGTAAATATCCTAAACAATGTGTGTTACATGAGCTTTCTTTGTTAATGTGCTTTAGCTTTAAATGTTTTTAGTTCTGGTTCCTGGAGTGTTAATGTACTACAGGGAAAGTTGAACTCAGATGGTGAGTCTTACGTGCTGTTTCGCACATTCGGTGGTGTGTTTCTTACATCCAAGAGAATTGTTGCTAATGTGGGTAAAAGTCACATCACAGTTGAGAAGGTAAAGCTCCCTGCTCTTAAGACTCCTAGCAATATAGAGGTTTTTGTTGGGCAATTAGGAGAGAGAAAAGACAGCAGGTATGCTCTTCACTCACTGCTCATTCGTCTGTGTAGTAACAAGCAGCCCTTGATTATCCATTGTCTGCAAAACCGTGTGGGAGAAATGAGGAAGACAAAGAGAAGGTGGCCACCATGTGCTCATGAGCCTACGATCCTCTTTATTTCATCAATGTTTCACAAAAATCGGGATACACTGCTGCTTTTGACAAAATATAATTTTCAAAAAGTTGAGAAGTAAGAACTCATTCAGATATTCAGTAAGTTGAAGATTTATTGAACTCAAGAATGAGAGAAATGGTAGGATGGCAAAACTGGTTCATTGGGGGATTTGAGCAAAATATCTCGGTGGTTAGGTAGATTGATAGATAGGGTGAAAGGAAGAAAGAATGCTGGAATCAGACTGCAGAGCTAGGTACAGAACTGGTTAATGTCCTCCAAGGCAATAAAACAATACTCTTTGGTTATATTTCAGCCAGACAGAAATCTTTGCACCTATCCTTAACAAATAGATTTGTAATTTGCCAGCCTTCTATAGTCTTTACAGAGCCTGTGTCCAATCAATCGTAAATAGTAAGTCAAACAAAGTTACATTTCCCAAGAGTGTCAGATGACTCTTAGGTAAGCTTGTCAAAAAGTCAATGCTGCAGAACGGCGCCGCCCCACAGAACTTTCTGCCATGATGAAAATCTCCTATACACGTGCTGTCCAGTGTGGTAGCCACGAGCTATAAGTGGCTCTTGAGCGTTTAAAATGTGGCTAGTGCAACTGAGGAACTGAATTTTAAATTTTATTTCATTTTTATTTTCATTTAAACAGCTCTGTGTCATTAGTGGCTACCATTTTGGACAGCACCGCTCTAATGGAGCATTAAATGGGCAGGCCTTTTTATGCCTTGTTTCCAATATTGGATAATATTTTTCTATACACTGTGTAAATTAAATCATATTTTAAATACCATAATGAGCTAAATGTGTGGGAAAAAAGTAGAAAAGACTTTCTTGAGAAGACCTCATTCTTCCCTGAATCTTACCATTTCTTTTGCACGGGGAATGCCTATTATGTTGGGTTTCTTGATAGTGGGCTCACCTGAAATTTTTCTGGCCAGCAAGGGAGCTGCTTATGAAGTTAAGCCTGTTTGGAAAGAACCCAGCCCTGCATGTTTTCCAAGTGAATTAGCTTGGTATTCATTTTCCTTCAGCAAGATCATAACGGTCGTGTCTAGTTTTTATTAAAAGGGGTTTTCTGACTTGAAACAAAGGGAAAACTGACTATTAATATTTCACATGGATTTTAAGACTCAAATAAGTTAACTTTTCTGCTGCCATCACTTCATTACTCAGACCAAGCAATCAATGCATTGATAAGGCTGGCTTTGATTTCTCATGAAACTTGGTGGTTTTACTTAGTCTCCTCATCTTCTCGCTTGCTTGCAGGGCTTTTTCCGCAGAAGTATTCAGAAGAACATGATTTACACTTGTCACCGAGATAAGAACTGTGTTATTAATAAAGTCACCAGGAATCGATGCCAGTACTGTCGGCTTCAGAAGTGCTTTGAAGTGGGAATGTCCAAAGAATGTAAGTGGAGTCTCCAAAAACTTCGTTTCTATCTTTGTCTTTTCTATAAATATGATTTGCTCAGCTTCCAAAATCGAGTCGTGCAGGACATGATACGTGGAACTCAGACCTGACTCTCGGGATAGATTGCCAAGGCTGGGTGTAAACAGAGGTGGTAGGAAAACAGAAGAACTGTAGGGATTTTCAGATAAAACTTGAGTGGCAGTTGGGGAACAGGCAGGAGCTTTGTGTTGTGGGTGGCGGATTTGTGTTCCAGAGCGGTACTAACTCCCTGTGGGTTTCAGAGCCACTAGTAACTCAGGCATATCACACAGCCACTTAGAGACTCCATTTCCCCCATCCTGACAGTGGGAACGAAAAGTTTTGCCTCTGTCCGTGGGAACAAAATGAGACGAGCAGCATGAATATTAACAGTAGTAATAATCAGCCCTTTTTTTTTTTTTTTTTCCGAGGGAAAGGGGCATAAAACTTCTGCTGTGGAAGAAATATTTAGAAACTCAGTGCGCTGGCATTTTTCCAAACTTGATTTAGCTTTTTTTTTTTTTTTCTCCCAGCCACCCCCTCCTCCAAATAATTATACATTTTTTTAATGCAAAAGAGAACATTTTAGTAAATTAAAAATTAGCGGTCCATAAACATCTGATAATGGGGACTTGAAATATACATCATTTAATACAGACAATATGTACACTACAAAACATTTCATTACTTACATTTCTCTCTTTGGTGTTTTCACATGGAGGGGACAAGAACGTGACAGGGAAATGGTTTGGTTCAGGCAGGTTTAAGGAAGACATAGGGTTGTGTGCCGGGTGAAGCAATTAATGTGATCGCTCCTTCTTCATTCAGCTCGTGACTTGGGGATTTGGTGAGGGCAGACTGTGAGTGAGGCACTAGGCTCGTGGTGTGAGGGGATGCTGGAGATGCCTGAGACGTGGCCCCTGCCCTCTAAGATATGCGACAAAAACCTGTACCGGGGCACCTGGATGTCTCCGTTGGTTAAGCGACTGACTCTTGATTTCGGCTCAGATCATGATATCAGGGTCGTGCAATGGAGCCCCGCGTCAGCCTCTGCTTTCAGCGGGGAGTCTGCTTGAGAGTCTTTCTGCCTCTTCCTCTGCCCATCCTACCCTGGCCTGCGCATGCTCTCTCTCTCCCTCTCTCTTAAAAAAAAAAAAAAAAAAAATAGCCGGGTACTTCAGCCACACTCTTACAGGCTGATTCAAAGACATGTGTTATAGGACAAGGGCTCTTGGATTTTAGAACTGGGAAACGTGCCCATTGGGCGGTGGGGAGACCGAGGAGGGAAAGGCCCCAGAACCAAGCAGCACTGCTCTGAGGGTGCTCAGCTGGGCGACTGGCTTTTTGCCTGGAGCAGCCTCTAGGGGATGTTGCCCAGCGTTGTTCCATCCTTCACCTTTCCTGAACGTACGCAGGGTTTAATATGCTTTTCTACCTCTTGGGTTTCTATACTTGGGGAAGAACAGCAAGATTAGGAACAATTCCACTGACTCAAGCCCAGCATCCTATGCTGTGTCCCAGCCTGTCATATTCTGCTTCTGGTTCATGTTGTTAATTTGTAACCTAGGCCAGTCCAATGAGCATGAATTCCAAACTCATGCTCAGGAGCCACAAAAGAAAAAAAAGATAAATTATATTTCATCAAAATAAGAAATGTCTGCTCTCCAACAGTTACTGTGAAATGAATGAAAACACAAGGCACACACTAGGAGAAAGTATTTACAAATTGCACACCTGATACAGGACTTGTATCTAGATATACAAATCTCTGAAAACTCAATAATAAGAAAGCAAATAACCAATTAAAACACACACACGCTAGTGCCCTTCAAAAATGCCAAGGCTATGAATGGCAAAGACAGTCTGAAAGATTATTCCAGATTAAAAGAGGCATGCGAGTTACATGCAATGCATAATCCAGAGTGGATCCTGGGTCAGAGGAGAAAATAGCTAGAAAGGACATTATTGGGACAGGGAGTGAAATCTGAATATGGACTGTAGATTATAGCACTGTAATAGACTGTTGTATGTTATTGTATATTAAGAATTGTGAATTAGATGAAGGGTGTACAGGGGTTCTTTGTACTATTCTTGAACCTTCTGAACAAATCTGAAATTTTATCCTAATGAAATTACCGAAAGAGAACAAAGACCCGTGCTTAGAATATTGGCACAATTCCTGATACATGTGAACAAGAAAGCAAGTAGCCCCAAGTGCCCCTAGTAGCTATCCTCCAACTCCAGGGGAAGTCACCTCTAGCACAAAGCAGGTACTATGGTTGGAAGAGTGGACAGACAGAAATAGGGCCCCGAATGGCATTATTGAATTGCTAAACCAACTGACCCTAAAACCTCTGTCTCCAGCCAATTTTGTTTTATTTGCCAAGAGCTTGTGCCCATTAAAGCAGCTGAGGTTGGGGGCTCGTTCGTACTTAGGGTCCTGATGAACAAGAATGGACTGGGTCATGAGACAGGGAGGCATCCTGCCATCCCTCCTGGGAGGGTGCTTTTCCTCCAGAAAGTTCTGTATGTGGATCATGGGTCAGTTCTCTTTGATCCCTCCAAACTTCAGCGCTATTGGATTACTTAAAATCAACAAATGTGAAGATACAGAGCTAATATTCACTTAGCTCAGGCCCGCCAACCCTACTATTGAAGAGAAAAGCATGACATTGCCCTGAAATAGATTTTTAATATGTGTAAGTGAGACTCACAGGATGATCCCTTGACACTCCATTTTTGGTCTGACGTTCTGTAGACATGGCTGTCACACTGCAGTTCTGTGGGAGAATTTTAGGCTAGGCTGAAATTATAAATGAGTAAGCCAGATGTGGACTCAGGGTAAATCAGTACTTTTGCATTTATTTTGTGTGGGCTGGAGACCCATTTCCTGCTTACATTACTTAAAACCCATATCCTGCTGCTCTGTAAAAACTGGCAGCTTGGTTGCCAATTAAAAAAATAATAATAATGTTTACACCCACAGGAAAACTCTAGTTTCAACCCTAAAGGAACTTATCACCTTAATTAGATTTAAAAATATAGAAATGAGAAGAAAATGGGATCATTATGCCCAAGTATACAAAAATAAATATATTTTCCTTAGAAGGAAATTGAAGGGAAAGGCATAAACATTTGGAGTATAGAGACGAGGGTCTAATAGGATATTTTTAAAGTTGAAACAGAAAGAAGCAGGAAAATATGAGAATCAGTAACCAATTATACCACAGCATTTGTGACTGAAACGAATCCAAGCATAATAAAGACTCATAGAATGTTAGAACTGAAAAAGGATCTTAGAGATTGATTTTCACTCACCTCTCTCACTTGACATACAAGCACACTGGGACCCAGAAAGATGAAACGGTCTTCCCAGCAATCCCCAACTGGCTAAAGGCAGTACCAAGATTGCAGTTCAGGTCTTCCCTCTCTTTGCCATACTTTCTCGGCAGTACCAAGATTAGGAAGATTTGCATTCAATTCTTGCTGTAGGTCATGAGGACTCATTAGCGTGTGTCAGAACTTTTAGGATGCAAGTGACCGAAAACTCAGCTCAAACTTGGCATAAGCTTAAAACATCAGCACAGGTAGCTGGGCAGTCCAGAGAAACCCATATGCATCTGAGGGTTTGCGTTCCTGTTCAGGGAAGAGCTCCCCTTTGCCTCCCACAGCTTTTTACTGTGTTGGTTTTGTTTCTGGGAAGATTTTATAAATGGCTACTAAAGATGCCACCAACAGCTGTGGCCCCTAGTCTACCTGACAGAAAGAGAGGCTCACGTCCCTATCATGCCGTCAGTGCCCGGGACCTGGTTCTCACTGGCCTCAGTTGGGTCACGTGCCCCTGTATAACTCTCTCGCCTTGGGGATGGGGGTGGGAGGGGTGGAGGGGTGGACCACTGTGGAGGTGGAGGGGTAGACCTCTGTGATTGGCTAGGTCTGGATCAGGTGTTCATCCCTGGAGCCCGGCATTGAGGTTGACCCCACCCAAACCAGGTGGCCAGGAGTGTGGGTGGAAAGCATCCCTAAGTAAGGAATCGGAGAGACAGAAGGTAAAAACTGACTCCATGCTCAGGAAGACCTGTCAGGTCCCATGGTGCTGTTGCTCTTATTCTTTGTGTTGTTGAAGGAAAGAAAGAAACCTAAGAATCCTGTATAGTAATAACTAACACAGGCTAGGTGTTTTCTGTAGGTCAAGCACTGCTTAACCATTTTTAATACTTTGTCCCATTCGAACCTAACAACAACCCTGTGAGATAGATTAGTTATAATCCCTTCCATCCCCTGTTTTGGGCAGATGTGGAAGCTTAGGTGCAGAGAGGTTAATTAATTTAGGATAACACAATTAGTAAGGGGCAGTGCTGGGATTTGGGTCCCGGTAGTAATATTTACTACCTGCCATAAAGAGCAGCTTTTAAAACACTGACTTCCCTTTTTGACGCTATTGCAAGTGGTTAATTAAACAATAATCACACTCCTTGTTGCATATCAGAGATGTACCCCTAGAAAATCATGTGCAAATTTAATTTGTATGGCTCAAATTTGGTTTTCAATGTATAAGGGGATTTCCTAGTAAAAGAAATCCTTTAGTGTGGCAGATCGGAAAAGCATGATTATTTCTTCCCATTTCTGTTCTATAAATGCTGGTGGGTATACCTTGTATTTTCCAAGGGCTTTGTAAAACTAGGGGAACCTTTTTGTAGAGGAATAGCTATTTGTCAAAGCACGGGAGTTGAGAGCGGTAGCAGCAAGTGAAAAAAATCGATTTTCAGCAGCCTTCTAAAAGTGGTACAAAAATTTATGAAGAACTTGGGGAGGAGGCAAAGGAAGCAAAATGACTCAAAGTTGAGTGATGAGCTTCTGCTGGTGGGGTGGGAGGCTCAAAACGATGTCAGCAGAGGAAAGTATGTGGCCCTAAAGGAAGAAATAAAAAAGAGAATAAAGGAAGACATAAAATTTGGGATTGTGAAAGAGATGTCCGGACAAGCTTATGAGACAGATAAACCACTAATTGTCCATGATGGGGAAGGAGAAGGTTTAAGACGATGCCACATGGAGACCGTAGGAGTACAGAAAGCCTGACCATGTGCATTTGGGTCAGTTACAGAAATCCAAATGAATGGTTCAAATCCTTAAGCCAGGGATCAGCAAATTTTCTTACAAGGGTCAAAAAGAAAACATTTTTGGCTTTGTGGGCCGTGTGAGCTCTGTGTCTGTCACTATATCCCAGAAGGAACCATAGAAAGTACATAAAGATTGGTGGTGTTCTGATAAAACTTTATTTACAAAACAAGCAGAGGGCCGGGTTTGGTCCAAAGGCCATACTTTGCCTGCTTCTGCTTTAGGTGGCGCACCCAGTGGTCACGTATGCCACTTATGCCTGCTCTGTGATCTCACGTTCGGCTCCTCTCCCACCATCATCTACTCCTCTCCTACCAGTAGATGCCTCAGCTTTCAGCCACACTGGGCCCTGCTGACCCACAAGCCTCCCAGCTCCATGTTTCTTTGGAGGCTGTGCCCTGGTATGGACTGTCTACCGCCTTCTCCTTCAGATGAGCCCCAGGAGCTGGCAGAAATGTCATTTTCTCTGGGAAACCTCCCTGAACCCCACACCACACTCCATGTCATTCATTCTTCCCCATGTCCCTAGAGTGCTTTGAATATACCTCCACGACCAGCCTACTTATCACAGTGTGATTCTTCACACCCCGGTGAGGCTCCCTGGCTTGATGATAACCTCCCAAAAGGCAAGACAAGCATCATGTCTTCGTCATCTTGTAGCCCTGAGCTTAGCTCAGTGAGGCGAGATTGGTCAAGTGGTTAAATGTAACTATTTATTTAAATTTTAAGTGGGCTCTACCGCCAACAAGGGGCTTGAACTCCTGATCCCGAGATTAAGAGTCAAATGCTTTACTGGCTGAGCCAGCCAGTGTGCCCCTCAGTGTGGCTATTTTGAAAGACAACCGAATCTGACGTGTCCCGAGCTTTCCTTCCTGAAAAGGTGTCAGGCACAAAACAGTTCTGAGTATGCATGCCTGTGTTCATCCCTCGGCCCTTCCCTTACCTGCGGTGGGCCCAGGACAAGTTACGCAGCTTCTCTGGGCTTTCGTTTTCTACCCGAGCAAGAGGAACTTTCGTATTGACTGACAGCCTGGGCATGATGTGAGAACTGATGCTTTTAATCCTGTTTAGACAACAGTGTTTCTCCAATCTGCTTCCTCTTGCCAGTTCTCTCCCCTAGAGGACATTAGATCTTCTGGTGGATTTGCTGTCGAAACGGCTGAGCTGAGCAGGCATCTTGTGTAACTGTGCATGGCAAAAGCCCAAACAGGTGGAGAGGCTAACATGGACAAGTGGTGGTATTTGGGGCTCACTTGGCCAGTTCTAGGCCATCGGGTCGCTCACTGACAAAAAGGGTGCTCCAAGGATGAGCTGGACATTGGGGTCAGGAAGCCAATAGGAAAATGAAAGATACAAAGTCGTCCAGAATCAAGACTCGTGTGCCATGATAAGGGGGAAGTAGTGGGCTCTGGATGCTCCTAACATTTGACGAGGTTCCCCCTGGGCCTCTGGCCTTCCAGATGGGATGCCCTGGCCCCACATCTGTAACAGAAACACGGCAGAGGTTACTGTGCCTAACACCCCCATTCTATTTTCTTTCTGGAAACCACAGGCCACTAATTCACAAAAGAACCTCTTCATATTGCCTTTGAGCTTATGTTTATGTGGACCATGCTTTTGAGTGGTGGGCAAAACATGTCTTTGATTTTGCTTGAGAATGCTGTTCAGCGTTAATTTCACAGCATTTTTTTCCCCGTGACAGCTGCATAATTATATTTGTAGAATAAAACAGTTGAATAATCTCTGAATTTAGGAATCCCTGAGTGCTCGTTGACATGTTCTCATTTGGGGCATATTGAGCTTAAAAACAGCTTTTTATAAAGTCTCTAAATTCTGATTTATCCTTCGGACATGAATGTCCCTGTGGGTCGATTGGATAGAATAAACGTGCTTTGCGTGGACACTTTGATACCTCCACAAGACCTTTCCGTTGTTCTGTGTTTCATTTCCCCTTTACTGTTAAACTTACATTAAAATGAACCTTTTGGATTAAAGGCACTTAACCTCAGTTACAATCACTTCTGTTGAGGCACAAATTATATCGATGTGCTCGTTGGTTCTATGGCTAGATTTTACTGGCTTTAGAATGTGGAAATTCGTATTGTAGGTTGCCCTGTGTACTTGGGAAATTACATAAAAATCATCATCAGGGCACTTAATGTCTTTCTAATTTTAGTTTATTTCTTCATTTGTTCCCATGTTACGTCCTAGCCTGTTACTGCGTTCCCAAAGTTGAGCGTGAGCGTTTCGTCCTGCTCCACCGAGAGGCAGCATTAACCCCGCCCCTCTCCTCTTTACCCCACCACACGCAAATCCCCACAGAGCCCTCCAAAAGTAAATGAAAGGCTGGAAACTTTGTATTTTTGTATCTAAAAACATCGCGGAAGCTGGAAAGTAAAAATCTGCTGTCCCTTTCCACTTGCCAAATGTTACTGTTTTCCTGCATCTGTTCGGGAGATTAAAAAAACCCAATTCCGTTTGGGCACTGGCAGCCCGGTGACGTCAGTGCCACTGTGGGACTTCAGGCCCATTAACACTCAGACTGCAAAGGAAGTATTAAAATTCCTTCGGCTTTACTAACACATTTCTCCCTGCAGCCTGGCTCCTGGAAAAGGGACGCTCAGCACATTCTCACCTCAGCAAAAGGAGAAATTTCCGTGACACAATAGGACAGAGCAGAGCAGAGGAGCAAAGGGCTGTGAAGGGAGCCTGAGCTGGGTTCGAGTCCGACCTTGCCCTCTGGCTGCCTCATCCTGGGCAAGAGGTGTCATTTTGTTTTAAGTGCAGGGAGCTAACCTACAAGGCGGGGCCACCTTGCTAGATTGCTTCCTGCATCGCACCCTAGGAAGGTGATGCATTTAGCATCCTGCCTGGCACACAGTAGGTGCTAAATAATGATCCCCGTTTTCCCAGGGAGATTCTTCCTCCGTGGTGACACAGGCTCCATTTTGTGCTCTGCTTGCTGCTGCCACAGCTGCTTTTTATTTTAATAACTACACAGCCCGGCTTCTCCTCCAGCAGAAAAGCGAAGGGCAGAGGCTCTCATCATTTTGAATTGTTTATAACACCATGGTGTAGATATACAGCCCCAAATATTATGTCACAGCATTAAAAATAAAGCTTGCAGGCATAGTTTCTAAAATAAATATCCGCCTTCCTCGGCTACTGTAAACTGGGAGGCAGATGGCTCATTTGCCCGGAGATGCTGGGACATGTGTAATCAGAGAATGGGGTGGCATCCTGGTATCGTGGAACCCAACTCCATGGGGAAAACCGAACTGGGGTGTTAGAAAGGACGCCTGGGCCCCTCCCCGCATCAGTCAGCTCAAGGTGAGGCCATCGGGGTGTCCCGGGCAGCGTCTGCTTGGCACGGGATCACCAAAGAAGCAAAGTCTCCTTCTCTCCCTGCTTCCTCCTTTGTTTGCCCCCAGGGGTACATTCCATCTCTCCCCACCCTTTCTCAGGGACTCTGTGGCCCACCTTCCCCGAGTCCCTCATCTCCCTTCTCTCCACCAGATCTTACCCCTGGCCTGTTCCCCAGCACTGCTTGTGCAGTCAGCCGCATGGCAGGAGGGACACGGGTGATAATGTGGCAGTCGGTGGTCCCAGAGCACATTCCTAGCGGCAGAGTCTCCCAAGACGTTGGGTCATCCCCTGCGGGAAGTGGAACCGGAATAGTATTTGGATCCTGGGGGTCCTGACGTTCAGAGAGGCTAAGAACCCTGCCTTCCGTCACACTGCTGGCTTTAAGCCATGGGTCCTCATTCCAGTTCCCGGGAGCTTTTCAACTCCACTTTGCTTCTCTAACGACACCGTTCTGGTGTGGGCTTAATGCTGTCCAGTTTCAGTGTCTTCACCCATCTTTGCTCCCAAATCACATTTTCTATCATGTATGATTTAATTTCACATTATGTACAAGTTCAATACAGTGTTTTTCCCCGGAGTAAATTCTGCACACAGCCTACAAAACCTAATTTGGGGGAGCCCTAAACTTCATATGCCATCATTTCAAATTAGAGAGTGATAAAGTCAGTCCCTTTTCCATATTCATTCGATCTTTGTATTGCTGATGAGAAAATCTCAGTTCGATGCCAGTACATCCTTAATTAATACCTCTTAAACCTTTGCTACTCCCTCTTTTTAACAGAGAGAGGGCAGGCAGCCATACCTCGTTAGGACGAAGTTTTACTTATTTCGAAGGTGTGCAGACTTTCCTGAATGGCCAGACAGCACATAGTTGAGGCCTCACAGGCCCTTCAGTGTGTGTTCCAACTACTTGACTCTCCCATTGCAGCACGAAAGCGTCATGAAAGAGCGTGGCTTTGTTCCAGTAAAACTTTATTGAGGCAATCAACCTGAAAACCCTGTTTATTTTTTACTCTTAACTCCTATTTATGTCAGACAATACTGCTTTTACCTTTACAGAGCAATATAAAATTGTGTAAATTTTATTTAGCAAAAAAATAAAAAACACCAAATCAATTTAGATAGAAATCCTTAGAGTAGGGCGCCTGGGTAGCGCAGTCGTTAAAGCGTCTGCCTTCGGCTCAGGGCGTGATCCTGGCGTTCCGGGATCGAGTCCCACATCGGGCTCCTCCACTGGGAGCCTGCTTCTTCCTCTCCCACTCCCCCTGCTGTCTTCCCTCTCTCGCTGGCTGTCTCTGTCAAATAAATAAAATCTTTAAAAAAAAAAAAAAAAAGAAAGAAATCCTTAGAGTAGAGTGGCCTGTATGTGAAATATCAGGAAGGGGGGTTTCCATGTTACTGGTCTGGTGTTCCTGGATCTTGACAGGAATGGCACAGACTGTGGGGCAGCCTCAGCCCCTTCCAGAGCCCCCTGTAGTGCTTCGGTTGTTGGCCAGTAGCCCTCAGCCCTTCCCCCATTCCGAGCTGTGCACGGCTCGAGGATGGGCCTCTGAGTCTCACTTTCCTTGGCTCCTCCGGCTTCAGTCCTATCCTGATACACCCAAGGGTCAGTGAAGGGGTGGATCTGTCCTGGTGGGATTTCAAGGATCAGGTGAACTGGTGGAGGGAATATGAGGAACAGGGGAGACCTCAAGTTTCAGTATTCGCCCCCCCCCCCCCCCGAAGAGCAGCAGGGTAAGTGTTGTGGCTTGAAGCACAGACTTGAGAGACAGTCTGGATTCTGGTCCCAGCCCACCACTCACGTAGCTCTGTGTGGTCTCAGACAGGTTACTTAGCATCTCTGTGCCTCTGGTTCCTTGTCTGTGGCACCAAGATGATGATAATACCTACCTCGTATGGCTGTGGTAAGGAATAAATGAATTAAAGTGTGGTAGGAACTAAAGACATTTCTTAGCTAAGCGTTAGCTCCTGGTCTTCTTCCTGCTAGGATAATGATCCATTCTGGCCTCCAAAAATTGGCCTCATCAGTAGAGTCCTTCATGACTATACAGAACAGCTAATGCTCCTTGTAGTCCAGTGGTCCACTTACTCAAAACAAAAGATACTCTTAAATTGGACATTTGTCTTTGGGGCTCAGGCCTAACCCCCAGAACACAAAGTGTCATCTCTGAGCCAGATACTGCCATGCTGGGATTCGTGGCCCTTCATCACTTACAGAATCTGTTCTAAGTGATTCAGCACGGACAGGGCCCTGCACAGCTGGCTCAGCCTGCCCCAGCCTGCCCAGGACACTGACCTCCTGTCATGCTCCGCCAACATGTGCCCCACCCCCCACACTAGTTGAGGCTGACTACTCAGCATGCCTGTCGTGGGAGGCAGCCTGGGGGTGTGTGTGCGCTGCCCATCCCCAGCTGTACCTCCCACTCTTCTTTCAAGCCACCTTTCTCCTAAGTATGCATCCCCATTTCTCTAATAACAGGAAGCAGGTGTGGGTCACCCTCACCTCTCAACAGTGTAACGTGTTACAGTGTGGCACCTTTGTTGGGTGACTTTGAAAGTCAGACTTGCTTTTGAGTCCAGGAGGTAGGTGGGGGTGGGTGTGTGTGTGGGGGGTGGGGAGTAAGAAGACACACACCAGTGTTCTCTGCACTCACTGAGCATCTTGAGAGCAGGCACAGAGCCTCATTCCTATCTGAATCCTCAACTGAAAGCCCAGTACCTTGTACCTAATAGATATTCCTGGAATGAACTGGAGGTAAAGAGCAATTGAGGAGTAGAAATTCTGAATCAGGAACTTCTGTCCTATCTTTCCAAGAGTTAGAGATTTAAATCTGGTCCCACTGACACGATGAGCCTGTTTTTCCCTTTTCCCTTTTGCGTCCTTCCCTAAACTTGCACCATACGAATTCTAACACATAATGCCTTGCATAATAAGAAGTCTCACCGGTTGTCTGGGTCCGTGGTGGACATAACCAGATGGAGCTTGTAAATAAGTCCCGACAGGGAAGATTTGCTCTCTCTGAGAACTGTACACACACACACGCCATATTTCATCAAATCTATAATTTGTTAAGGCGCACTATTATTGTATGTGCCACTAAAAACAAAACAGCAGCAATTAAACGAGGACACGCCAGAGACTGTGAGACAGGTGGCAATTTCAGAGAGGGAGAGGGGGAGAAACCAGATACCAGCCCTGTAAGAAAAGGCAGCATCTCACATTCTGGGCTGGAAATATTCTATGTTTCCATCTTGAGCTATTTTTCATTCTGCTTTAAATAGACATTGATAAAACCTCAGTGCCCAAAGACAATCCCCGGCCCAGAGTTGCCTGAATAAATATGCAAGTGCTTCTAAAATAGCTGGCAGAGAGCCCTTTGTTTGGAAACAAATGTCTCCTTGAAAATAGCAACCCGAAATTTCCCCGCGGTCCCTGTGTTCCGGGGCGATGAACATGGCCCTTTAAGTACCTTCTCCCAGTGACAGCAATTCTCTGGAGGGTGGCTACCTAAATTGCTCAATAAATCCGTGCATAGAGTATAGTCTGAATTTGCTCTATCCTGGAGTGGTATTGAGCACTTAAACCGGTTTCTTCTCCCTCTGCCATCAAAAAATATTAACTCTCCCAGTTAGGTTATTTCTCTCATCCGTCTCCCTTTAAAGCTGGAAAACAAAGAGTTGAGCAATTATCCGATGAACTAGATTAATGGAGACAGGCATCTTTTTAGTCCTGGGACTGAGGAGAGCGAACACCCTATTTCCTCACGAGGAAGAATGTTTTCGTCCCCAATTCACACTTGATCGTTCCAGCACTTCATTTCACCGACATAAAATACCTACCTGACTTTTAAAAATTTCTGATGGTTTTATTTGCAGAATAATTTTAGGGCAGAAATGTTCTGTTTTGATGTTGGAGAATGCAGGTCCCCCATTTTTCTTGTTTTTCGGGGCGGGGTGTTCTATGGCATTGCTTGGTCAGGCTTATAAAACAGTGTTTTGATTCAGCAACATTGTTTAAATCCGTTTTAAAATAGCACTAAGGAATTCCACTGGTATTTCAAAATGGATGCACTTAGGCGCTGGTCATATGATATAGCTCTTCCAAAGGGAAAGATAAAAGTTGCCTCTAGTAAACCCCGTCGACTCAGGGGATTTAATGAGGACAGGAAGAGAATCAAGTGCAAAATGTAATGAGTGAAGGATTCCCACTTTGTGTCCTGGAAGTGGCGGGACAAAGCGCTTGAGCAGTTTTAGACTAAATGGAAACTTGGCTGGGGCACCCTTGGACTCTGAGCTCTCAGAAATGTGAAAATATGCAGGCTCACAATGTACTCCCCGCCCCCCACCAGTGGATGTGGCCCAGTGAGTTATTTCTGGAAGAGAGACATCAGGACTTCCTCCTGCCTCCTGGGGCTGAGCAAACTCTTGGAGATGGCTTTCCCCACATTCCCCAGGATGATGATGGGATCCAGGTCTACAGAATGCAAAGCCCCATTTTGTTTTTACAAATAGAGCCTTTTACAAGGCTCTATGTGCCTGAATAATAGAATTCTGTCCATGAAGGTGAAATGTGGTGCTTTCTTCTACCCGAAAGTCTGACATTCAAAGGACTGACAACACCAAGTGTTGGCGAGATGTGAAGCAACTGGAACTCTCTTCTGTGGCTGGTGGAAATATAAATCGAGCCAAAGTTTGGCAATATCTCCTAAAGCTAAACATACCAGTATGACTCAGTAATTCTAGTCTTGGGAACATCTTCAAAAGAAATGGGTGCAGAGACCCAACAAAAGATAGATACCAGACTGTCCACAGCAGCTTATTTATAATAGCCAAAAGCTGGAAACAACCCATATGTCCATCAGCAGTAGAATGTGTAAATAAATGGTGACATATTCAAATAATGGAATATACATAGCAATAAAAAAGGAACGAACTACTCAGTGTGGCGCATGGACGAATCTCATAGACATAATGTTGAATAAAAGAACGCAGAATGAAAGAGAACGTTCTTTATGATTCCATTCATATAAATATTAAAAATGAACAAAACTAATCAGCGTGATGGAGGTGAGTGTTGTGGTCACTCTCAGGACTCGGAAGGGACACCTAGAAGCCTCATGGTGTGCTGGACATTCTAATCCTTAACTGGTATGTAGTTAACTGTGTCTGTAGTGTCTTAACCTCAGTCAAAAAGGAAAAAAAAAAAAAAGATGGAAACGTGGGAGGAGTGTTGGAGAGCGACATGCCATCCCGTGCATACAAAAATTATGTTATCACAGATGAGAAGTGTAACATCGTCTCATTAAAAGAATCCCCCTCCCTTTCAACACATTAAATTATCTCCAGAAAATGTATTGACCTTTCTGCCTTTGCCTTTTCTTCTCATTTGGGACCTTTTTCAGCTGCAGCTCTGAATGCGTAAGGAGCACCAGAGATGAGATGTTTTCCCTGATTTACTCTGCGTTCTCTGAGGCTGGTTATGTAATACCTGTAATCCCATCAACACACCTAAAGAGCTTCTCCCTTCGGTGCCATGCACTGCAAATTAATAGCCCATGGATCCATTTACAGCTTGTTGTGTTTTGGAAAACTATTTCAGCCATCAAATGGTAAAACGGCTTTTAAAAAGAGGAGAGTTGTTATTTTTAAATGTTAAATTAGCAGCAGTGTCAGTAATTCCTCTCAGATACGTAGTATGACCAGAATTGATTATGAACCTGTGTGGATTCTAGCTTAATAATTAGCCGACTGTCCCTTTTTTCCATAATGCAAAAAAATCAAAATGAGAGGTCTTTTCATTTTGATTCATTCATTACAGGCAAATGGGACTTTAGTAAGGGACCAAATTGAGACTTGTTTAGAGAAGTAAACAAGAAGGTTTGACTGATAGAATTTTTTTCCTTTTTTTTTTTTCTTTTTACAGTCATCAGGGTCATTTCTCTGTGAGACTGTTCACATTGAAAGAAAGAGTTCTAGATTTACAGAAAGTCTATCTTAATTTCCTTGTCCTTTCTATTATTTTTAAAAGGTATTTAAGTAAAAGAAGCCAGTAAAGGAAGACAGTAAAAATTGTTATCCTTTCCTAATACCTGCTGGCAATTGTACAGTTAATTCAGCATCAGAAATTTAGACATAAAGACATAGGTTTGGTAGGATGGTACATTAGAGTTAATTTAGGAAATGGAATATGACTTTAAATGTATCAAAACTAATGGAAGTAGCATTTCTGTAAATTGATAAATATAAACTCCAACCCTTTTTATAGAGATATATTTATCTCTAAATGTCATCTTCAAGGAATGTAAAGGAGTTTTAAAAAGTATTGTTAGGGGTGTCTGGGTGGCTCAGTCGGTTAGGTGTCTAACTCTTGGTTTCAGCTCAGGTCATGATCTCATGGGTTATGAGATTGAGCCCCACATTGGGCTCTGCCCTCAGCAGCGTGTCTGCTTAAAGATTCTCTCCCACGACCTCTCCCCACGCTTGTGCATCCTCTCTCAGTCTCTTTCTCTAAATCTTTTTTAAAAATATTTTTTCTAAAACATAAACGTATTTTTAAAAAGATTACAACTCAGCAATAAGACAGCCCATTTTTTAAATGGGCAGTAGATTTGAAGAGACATTATTTTATTTTATTTTATTTTATTTTATTTTATTTTATTTTAGATTTATTTATTTCTCAGAGAGAGAGCAAGTGAGCTCAAGCAGGGGGAGCAGCAGGCAGAGGGAGAAGCAGGGACTCGATCCCAGGACCCTGGGATCATGACCCAACCCCCCAAAGGCAGATGCTTAACTGACTGAGCCACCCAGGCATTACTTGAAGAGGTATTTTAGCAAAAAATAAAAAATAAACTAATGGTCATTAAGCACACGAAATGATCCTCAGCATCTTTAGCCATTGGGGAAATACAAATCAAACCACAGTGAAATATCACTCCACACCCACATCAAAAAGACAGTAACAGATGTTGGCAAAGATAAGCAGAAATTTGGACCCTTGCACACTGCCGGTGGGAATGTAAAAATGGTGGTAAAATGGTGAAGCCACTTTGGAAAATAATTTGGCAGTTCCTCAAAAAATTAAGCATACTATATAAACCGTCAATTCTCCTAGGTATTTACCTGGGAGAAATGAAAACATGCATCCACACAAAAACCAGAGAGGAATGTTCGTAGCAGCGCATGATTCATAATAGCCAAAAAGTAGAAACAACCGAAATGTCAGTTAAGGAAGAGACAAGTTGCACATCCATGCTGTGGACTACTCAGCCATAAAAAGGAATGGCGTACTGATACGTGGTACAACATGGTAGACCCCGGAAGACGTTACGCTAGGTGAAAGAAGCCAGACACACAAGGCTACAGACTGTGAATTCACCTATATAAAATGTTCAGACTAGGCAAATTTACAGAGACAGAAAGTATATTAGTAATTGCCAGAGGCTGGAGGGATTGGGGAATGGAGAAGACAGCTAGTGGGTTTCTTTTGAGGGAGGTGGTATTATAATGTCAGGAATATATTAAAAACCACTGAATTTCACACTTTTAAAAGTATGAGCTCTCTGTAGCATGTGAATTATATCTTAATTTAAAAGAACAACAACAACCATAAAAAAAATGTTAGGCTGATTGACTTAAGGGAAAAGAGGAAAATGAACCTTTTGGAGTCAGCTGAGGTCATTGAGGTATATGTATATTAGACAAGGGTCCCATTTGATTTGGTGTTCTTGGTAGAACAAAACAGGGATGAAGTCAGTTGCAGGATTCTTGGTGTCCACAAGATGTAAACAGCCTCATTATGCAAAAGAATCACAGATTTTCCAGACACTGATGTTGGAGATGAATGTGTCTCTTGAGTCCTTATAAAGACAGTACTGGGAGATGTCATTTAGGATGTCCTTGACATTTTTCGTTGCTCTTCCTTAGGACATCCTTCTATGTAGTTAAATCTCATCTGTTTTCCAAATCGGAATAAAAAGAGCATAGAAAAACAAGACAATCTGTATGACCCTAGACTCCAAAAGAAATAATCGTGGACATGAAATTGAAGAGTCCGTAAAAATGGTCACCTCAAAACAAGAGTTAGCTCTCCTCCTCGTTCTGTTTCACATTTTATCATTTAAAAGCTCTCTCCTCCAAATCCTGCCTTTCTGGGTATCTCCTCAGTTTCTGTGATCTTCCTTTTTAAGGCAAAAATCAATACTATTTTAGAACATTTTTCTCTTTATTAAGGTATAATTTACATATCAATGGTACGGACATTAAGTATACTGTTTAATAAGTTCTGATAAAGGTCTACATCCTTCTAACCTTCTTTCCAGTCAAGGTATTAGAGACTAAGGGAACTTTCTGGGCTTAGAACATTCCCCGTCTTGCTTTGGGTGGTGGTTATGCTTGAGGGTAAACTGTTCTGATGTCTCCCGCCAGAGATTAGTTTTGGCTGTTGAACTTCATCTTCATGAGGTCATAGCTCTGTTCTTTTCTGTTCCATGTTTTTCACTCATCATTATGTTTGTAGGATTTTTCGATATCGGTGCAGGTATGGTCGGTTGTTTGCTCCGTATTTTGCTGAGTAATATTCCATTGTATAGATATGCAGTTCTCACCCCAGTGGATGTTTGGGTTGTTTCCAGTTTGGAGCTCTTACAGTTAAAACTGCCATGAAGATCCTCGTACATGCTTTGTGGGGGACACGCACAGTCTTCTCTTAGGTACGTACTTAGGACTTACTGGGTCATAGGGGCACGTGCGCTTCATTTTATTAAAAAATGGCCAGTTTTCCAAAGGTCCTACCTGCCATTTATACTCCATCAGCAGTCTGTGTGAATTCCAGTTGCTCCACATCCTTGCCAAACCTTGATATTTCAGTCTTTTTAATTTTGACATCCTACTGGAGATGAAACAGTATCTCATTAGCGGTGTTCAGTTGAATCTTCCTGATGACTAATAGACTGCATTTCTTTTTAATTTAGCAAGAACTCGACTTCTTGTTAAAGTAGAAAATGTAAAACAAAACTGCATAGTTGATCTCCTACCTGTAAAAACAAAGCTTAGAAGCTATAGCTCAGTATGGTAAAAGCTATTGTTATATTTTTTTGAGCTTATCTGTATTTTCATTTTATTATTTAACACTCTGTGCACATTTGTTAGTTGTGTGGTAAAGAAGAAAAGCTTTTTTTTTTTTTTTTTAAGAAAAGAGGTTGACTCTTAGATCGAGGTAGAACTTCTGTTTTCCTAATTGTCTAGCACTTGAGGCTAAGTACATTGGGTATTGACAGCGCTTTAGACAGAAATGGTGGAGGAAATAGACGTCAGCACTGTTTTTGCATTTGTCTGTTTCCCCAGCAGGGGACAAATCCATTTCCATACATTTAGACATCTTGATTTCTGAAGATAACATCCATTTTTACCTCAATTTAATAGACCATAAATCAGGGGTCAGCAGACTTAAGCCCGTAAGCCAAATCTGGCCCTCCACCTGTTTTGATCAATAAAATTTTATTGGAATACAGCCGTGTACGTTCATTTACATATTATCTACAGCTGCTTCCCTGCTATAACCACAGAATTGAGTAGTTGGGATAGAGACCATACAGACTGCAAAGTCTAAAATATTTACTCTCTGGTCCTTTCAACAGGAGTTTGCCGACTCCTGCCATAATCCATTCACTCTCTTTAAATTTTCCATTTTAATTTCTATTTTAATTCAATCACCGGTTATGAGAGTTTAGTCGCATGCCAGACATATGTGCCACTTGTAACTGCACCTTTGTTATAAGCTACTAGTGGTTACGTGCCTTACAGTCATATCTCAGTAATTCAGTAGGGACCAAGTCAAATTTCACCTTTGTCCTGGAAATTCACAAACACATCCTCCCCAGCATCACCCCAAAATCTTTTCGTGTTAAAGGGAGAAAATTAAAAGGAGTTTGTTCTGGATAGAAATGCAGCGAACTGTAAAGCCATCTCTCTTCTTTAAATGCATGCAAATGAGAACTTAAGCATCCAACTGATAACTCTTTTTAAGGTGTAATAAGTAGTGACTAAGTATATGAGCTTGATTTTCTTATCTAGAAATTGTCTCTGAAAGCAGTTCTAGAAGGAGAGAGAGTCATGTTGGAAGCAGGAGCACGAGAGTTGGAACAGATAGCATCCCAGAATGACTTCTCTTTGTCTAAACGGTCATGTGTTCTGTTACACCTCATACATGATATATAATGAAATGCTTTAACACTTACGTCCACTCGTGATAAAATACATTGCTCTACACCAGTGCCTTTTCCAAACTACCAAAGAGGAACTTTAAAGACACTAAGTAAACTAGCGTGATGTCCAGGCCCATTGTAAAGACAGACTCCAAGGCAGAAGAAAGGCCACTGCTTGTTTTATAACTCATAATATGAAGATATACAGTCCTACCCTTTCCACTAGATATCTAAGGAGTTTGTGAGAATAAAATCTCAAGAGTAGGAAAAGCTGTGAAAGTACTTTGATGAATCCAAATGCTTGAGAAACAGGAGACGTAATTGTGGTGAGTTTTATTGGCCCACGGCGACAGAGGACGTCCCCCATCGGAGAACAGGGCAGGACTTGTCTCCTGAAATCCCATCACCCACGACTTCCTGTGTGTACAATACAGAACCCGTCTCCAGGGGAGAAATGTACTTGATGCAGCTTCTTGTCCCAGTAGAACTTTCCCGACCTACTTAGCGTTCCAACTTCGCTCACCTGAAAGATACAACCATCTTTTCTAGAGTTTCCTCCCTGACTCTAATTATACGAAACCGGGGGTGCGTCAAACATCGCCTCACATCCGAACTCATCACAGGGGTTTCTGCTTCAAGGGTGAATCAACATGTGCGCTTCGCTGCTGCAGGGAGCTGACAGCTCCTAACTTATTCATGGGGCGTCTGACAGTTTCTAGGATGTTAAAAAAAAAAAAAATGAGATCCACTGGGGCTTTGGTTCTGCTGGCCTGTAACTCATTAATAAAGGGAGAAGAGATCTGTGCACTAGGAACGAATATACCCTCCATAGCCTGTTTTAGTCACTGTCTGTTAAAAAGCAGTGTACTGAGAGTCCCAAAGGTAAGACCTAGGGAGTAGCCGTGCCCCTTTGCTAGCTGGGTGACAGTGTGCAAGTACCCTCGCTCAGCATTACACATCTGTAACCCTGGACCATGGAGGCAGTGATTGGTAGGATCCCTTCCAGACGTTGCTCCGTCTGAGACGAAAGACTGCAACGTCTCTTTAATTAGAATCGGTAAGACCTCTTCATTGGGAATCATATTTACTTCCAGGACACAATTACAGGGAAACCTAATTCATACCGTGGTCTGCTCCTAGTAAAGTAGACAGAGAATTGTCAAGTGGTTTTGGAACATGTGTGTGCCAGGATTGACTTTTCTTGCGGCTTTTTCTTCCTATGTCATCTCTTTATGTAGGGCTCTGAATACTCCGGTCATGGCATGCTATGAAAGAGTAACACCATTTTTGAGATGAAATACCTGAGACACAAAGAGGTTAATAACTTTGCCCAAGAAAGTATATAATACAAAATATTTTAAGCAGAAGTAGTCTAGAGGTGACGTTATGGCCTTGGCATAAAAGAAGTAAAGTTGTAGTTATGCACCCTACACTTTCTAGGGCTTGCGCATGAATATGTAGATTTAAAAATCCATGGGAAGATTTGTACTTGCCCCACCCTGAGTCTGTCTCTAGGCAGTAGCTGGGAAGGGAGAAATGAAGAGAATGGGTGTAAGTAACCCGTAAGGAGGCACAAAGAGCTGGACATATCTATGAGTAGGTGGCAGTATTCACCCATTCACCACACCCCAAGTCCCAGGCAAAGCCCACTCATCACTGGCTTCCCACCCTTGACTTTGAAGGATTCTTCACTTAGTAGTAAGGCTTTCTTTATAATTCCGTGAAAATAAAGTTCCCAGGGAAAGGTGGCAGGTTAAATCACTTTTTAGTATTTTCAAGGAACTAAGTGTTGGCTCTTATTTTGTGAGCACATTTGGAAGAGAGAGAAAAGGAGAAAGAAGATTTGGGGGCACTTTGTGGGAGGAGCAAAGATGGAGAACACGGGGAGGATCTGGCCCAGAATCAACCATGGCACCAAATTTGGTCTGGAAGCCCAGCTCTGGGGAAGTGAGAGGTCTGCAGATCCTCACAGAGGCCCCAGCAGCCCCATTCCTGAGGAGCCTCCGTCCTGTCCTCCATGCCCTATGCCTGTAGTAGACCTGGGGTGTGTTTGGGTATTGTGAGTTAAGAAGGCCCTACATTCTTGCCTCAGGATTCTGTCCATAGAGCAGGAGACCCAGGCTGTCTGTTGGTCTCCAACAGTCCATCCAGACATGGCCTCAGTAGGCACTGGATAAGGAACAAATGAATACATGATCAGAATGTAGTTTGAATGGTCAACATTTTTATGGTGCTATCTATAAAATTCTCTTGGTCACCAGAGCTCAGATTTAACATATGGAAATGTTTCAACTGGTGATAACTTTGCTCAGAAGCCCAATACCCAACACATTGTGGTGTCACAATAAACGTGCCTGAGTGTATTGAAAATATCACTGGTTTCCAGTAAGTTCTGCCAGTGTAATCAGAAGCATTTTCTCTTCACATATGAGAAGTTGAGGGATGTCTGCCCAGAGAAATGGTTGTTATGCCCTTGTTTCTACTTGATTTCTGATCTCTTGATTTCCTCTTGCTGGAAAAATCAAATCCTTATCAATGGGAAGACTTTTTCAGATCCACAGTTGAGGTTGGGCAGTCACTGTTTAAAGGAGGTGTGGGATAAGGTTTTGCAAAGCAAATGGTCCTTAACATGAGCAATCACCACCTTCAAGCAGTGGGATCTTGGCAAGTATCATGTGAAGCAAGCAAGCAAGATACTGAAAAATCCTGTAAGACTCAGGAATATAAGATGTATACAACTACAATGACTTGGTCAGTGTCAGCGGCTAATAATGATGGTGCCAGAACTAGAACGTGGGTGCCCTGATTCTGGGAGTGCCCTTATACCCATAGCATCCCGCTCCTAGGAGAGCATTTCACCACCTGACCACCTGAGCTGAGTACACCGCAAATTAGGAGCATCTAGAAGTTAGGGACCATGTCTACCCCCTGTACTTTAATACAGTTTCCTCAAAAACTGCTTAACAAGTGCTTTTTGAAAATGATGAGGGGAAAAAAGCTTACCTATCACTTCCCTTTTTTGAATAAAAAATCAGCCCTCGCTCACACTCTCAGAATTGAAAGGGGGGAAAGAATAACTATAAAACTTCTGCCGTGATTTTTACACTCTTTCTCTTTCACAGGACCTATTAGTAACATGGCATAATTTTTTAAACAGGCCATTTTTAGCAGTAAGAAGAAAAAAAAAGTCTCTCGCTCCCATTCCCACATAAAGTACAATTTGAAAACTGCCTCTGACAAAGTTGTAGCCTCGCATCCTATGGGCAGTGCCTAAGGCTGATGCACGTTTAATTTTCTGTGGGGTTTCGCTGCTGTGCCCTCAATACAGAATAGGTTGCTCATTGCAGCTGCAAGGGAATTGGTTTAAAAAGTGAAGGGAATTCTTGAGCTATCTAAGAAGCATTTTGAAGTCAGAGCTAAATGGAACGCTGCCTTTCTGTCCACACAACGTGTGGCTGAGGCAAACACTTGCTTTCAGAGGAGTCTGAGCTTGGATAGTCACCTGACAGCGCTAATGGAGTCAGAAAGACACGCAACCAAATCATGGTGACCTACTTCCGTTACCACGGCAGCCGGCATAAACGTTCATTTTGAACGAACTCCTTGAAAATTCAGATTGAACAAAAGGTAAAGTGCATTAGTGGTTTCTTCAGCTCTCTTTAGTCAAGGTGTTGGCCAGAAGAGGAAGATCAAAGGGTAATTTAACCAGAACCTTCTCCAGTAGGAATTAGGTTAGATTTGAAGGGTGCCAGCAGCCCCATTGTTACTGCTGTCTTCTCCGTCTTGGTTGGAATAAAGATGAGCCTCCTGAGTAATTTAGTACAAATCTTTTTCATCTCATAAAGACAAGCATTAAAACCGTAGTTTAACAAACATCTTCAAAAGAAGTCCTCTCTCTCCCCCGCCTCCCCCGTCCCTCCCTCTTCTCTCCATTTTGAAAGGTTTGCTTTTATGGCTGTGGGAATACAATCTGAAATTAGGCTTTATGTGGAAATTTTTCAACTTTCAATTTATTTCACAACCTCATAAAGTGTTCTGACAGAGCTCTTCAAAAATCCCCAGACTTGTGGTGCTAAATGGATGGCCCAAAACACAAACACTCACGGATCTTTCATGGAAATAGAATTCCCAGGAGACTGTTTTCTTCTGTCTATCTTGAAGTAAAACATCCAATATTCACTTGAAGGCAAAAACAAAATAGATAAAATTAAAGCTGGTGACATTTTGAAGGGAGAGGCAGAGGAGGAGGGGCAGAGAGAGCTGGTGTTGGAAGGAGCAGAGGAGGGATGCAGGTAGGAGGGCAACGGGTAAATACGTATGTGACACCAAGTTGCCCCTGTCTCCTGTCCTCAATAGTAAGGTCCTTGAGGTCAGAAATTTTAACTTCATCGTCTTCATAAACCTCCCCGTGCGCCCCTAGCAAATACAGTTTCTGGCTCATGACTCCGTGAGTTCACTCATTTATTCACATATTTCTTGAGTATTTACCTTTTGGTCTTTCAACAGAAAGAGTTTATTGTGTGCCTACTGTAGGTCATATGTTTTAGGTCCTGAGAATCAACATTGAAGAAAGTCCCTGTTGTCATGGAGCTTTTGTTTGGAGTGGGGGAGAGGGTAGACAGATGTTATTAATAAGCAATTTTACATAATACATCAGATGGTTATCACTGCTTAGAACTGGGCTGTACAACGGGGTAGCCGATACATATAGCTCCTGAGCATTTAAAATATACAGAAAAACAGAAAACAGAGTATTTGGGGCCCATGGGGGCTATTTAATAAAGGATGGACAGGGAAGATCTGTCCGGCAAGGTACTATTCAGGTAGGAAATGAGGGAGCGAGCCAGGTAGATACTAGGGAAAGAGAGCTCCAGGCAGAGAAACAGCAGGTGCAAAGCTCTGTGCTATATGCTGAAGGTTGGCTGGTAAGTGAGACAGACACAATCATGGTCTGTGCTCTTGGAGCTTTCATTCTGCAGGTGAGGTACACATTAAATTAGGAGGCAAAGAAATATATATGCAGTTGCCCCTTGAACAACGTGAGGGTGAGGGGCACTGACCACCCACACAGTCAAAAATCCATGTATAATTTTTGACTCCCCCCAAAACTTAACTAGTAATTGTCTACTGTTGACCAAAAGCCTTACCAGTGACATAAGCCATGAATTATTTTCTATGTTATATATAAAAAATATCATATACTGTATTCTCACAGTAGAGTAAGCTAGAGAAAAGAAAATGCTAAGAAAAAGCTGTACTGTATTTACTGAAAAAAATCTGTGTGTAAGTAGACTGACACAGTTCAAACCCATGTTGGTCAAGGGTCAACCGTATAGTTAAAAATCAAGCTGTAATAGAAAATAAATAGGAGAAAGGACTTAGAATTAGCTGACAAGAGAAGACCGCAGTGAGGCAAGTGTGAAAAGGAGCTGACCATGTGTTTAGAGGGGAGAGGCTATTACAGGCAGTGGGAACCACTTGAGAGAAGGTCTGAGGCTAGAATAAATCTGGTGTCCTCTGGGAACCCACATGAAAGAAATCACTGGGGCCAGGCTAATGAGCGTGGGGAGATGTGGTCTCGCATGCCATTAGAGAGGAAACCAAGGGCCAGATTAGCAGGTTTTTGTAGCCCACGTGAAGGAATTTGATTTTATCCTTATTGTGTTGTGGCACCACTGATAAGTGATGAACATTGAGGGACATCACATCTGTGGCTTTAAAAAATTGACTGCTCAGCTTACTGTGTGGGGAATGAGTTGGGGAAAGAGCTGGGAATGAAAGTGGGACAACCAGTGAAGAAGTCCAGGCAAGAGTTGATGATGCCTTGGACTGAGATGGTGGCAGTGATGATAAAGGAAAATGAAAAACAAAATTTGAAAATAAAGAGAAGTGGATGGATTTGGTAAATAAATTGGAGGTGGAATTGACATGATATAGCACATAAAAGGCATTTGGGGAATGTTGGCTAGATGGATGTTTGGACAGATGGATGAATGGGTAGATGGATGGGTGTTTGGATAGACAGGTGAGTGGGTGGGTGGGTAGGTGGGTGGATGGATAGATAGATGGGCAGATGGTTACTAGTTCTCTGGTTCAGTACAATTCTGGCAGGCCAATCTGAACCTTTAGGAGGACAGAGGAATATTTACACTGGCTTCTAGAAGTGTTCCCCTTCCTCAGGTGGGTCCCTACTTTCCCATGATTCTTCACTCATGATTTTAGTGATGGAGTTCTGCTGGTGACAGTATTACATTATCAACCAGTGATCCTGCCAGAAGACCTTATTTGTGGTTAAGCATGCAACTGGATGAGTGGTCATGTGTATGTAATTACCTGGGAGCACGGTGTGTAGAGAGCCAGCTTTTTTGAAGTCTTCATTGGGCCAGGTAGTGTGTTGGCTGTTTTTTATAGGCTACTTCAGTAAATCCTTAGGACTGTCCTATGAGGTTGACACCATCCAGCCTCTTATACAGATAAGGGACTTAAAGCTTAAAGAAGGCAGGTCACTTGCTTGAGGTCACAGAGGGTCAGTGGCAGGAATGATTCCCTTCCTGACCCAGATGTGTAGCTGAGAACCTCCAGTGTCTACTCTAACTTGCCAGCCCTCCAAATTCTGGTTTTCTGTGGTAATTGAATGACCACAATTTTGAACCACAGCCCTAACCGTTCAGTGTTCTAACTCATTCCTCAGTGAGGCAAAGGCTCCAGAGATCCCTGTGAGCCACTGCCAATGTAGAGCCAGTGGTGGGCACTTTGACTCGATTTCCTCCACAGGGAGACCTAGCTGGGAGTCCTTCAGCTGAGAAGCACTAAAGTTAATCATGAATGATCATTGTGTGTTTCCAGTAAACCAGTTCCCTTAGGGTAGCGGTCAAGAAAGCTGGGCTTTGAAGGCAGTCAGCTGTCGGTTCAATTCCAGCTCCAAGCTGTCTGTGGACTGGAGTTTCCTTAAGTACAAATGGGGCTAAGCCAACCTCAGGAGTGTGTGACAGGATTAGCTTATACATGAAGCATTTAGTCCAGATCCTTCCAAGCACAGGGTAAGTGGAACAAAGGACATCTATTACCCTTAAGTCTCAAGGCAAGGAGGATTTTTGTTTTGGGGTTGTTTTTTTTTTTTTTTTTTTTTTTTGGTTTTTTTTTTTTGGGGTAACTAGATGTCATTGGCATTCCTTTAACAAATCTAAATGTGATTATTTCTCCTTGAGTGAATAAAAATTAACTGTAGGTAATTATCTTTGCCTCCACAGAACTTAAGAGGAAAACAAACAATTCACTCTATAAACCTCAGAAAAAAAGCCTTTTTTCCCCAGATTTCTTGCTGTTTGTTTCTTTACCTCAGTCTCTCCTATTCAGAGCATAATGAGCACTGCTTTTGCTCCAGCAGCAAGGCCCCTCACAAAGCCAGGCGGGAGGCCTGTGGATGAGGTGCTCCACAGGCCGAGCCAGAAGCCTGAGGAAAATGCTTGCCAAACACTGATGTTTGACTAATTGGTAATGTCTGGGGAGTTGGCACCAGGAGAAAAGAATGAGGCTGGTGGATGTTGAGGAAGGAAGAAAGACAGACTTGAAGCCAAGCATCAAGATTCTGGAGAAAGAGCTTGGCCAACATCGAGTTCAAGGAAGTTTGTCAAACAGTTTTCAAATGGTCAATTAAACCCCTGAAGGACAGCTGGCCTAAGTTTCCAGCATTGGCTCTAGTGGAGTCAGATCTCAGGAGGGGTGAGGCAGGAAGATGAGTGGAGTTTCAGGTGCGCCCTCTTGAGGCCAGACAACTCCATGCAACATTGGCCTGAGACCCTGTTACAGCGTTTTCGTGGCACCAAACTAGGGTGGTGGTGGGTCAGGAGTCTAGGACCAGCCCTCTTCTGGTTTGAACTGAGGTAACTCACCCATCATATTCCCTATGCTAATGAAGCTGAAAATGAGCAGCCTGACGGAGATGCAAGGTTTCTACTCCTCAGTTTGCACATGTCCAGTAGGCCACTCTACATAGAATCACCCAACTGGTCAATTTCCAGAAGTGGGCCACAACTTTGAGAAGATTCCCACCTTCTTCAAATATAACCATAAAGACCCACCTCACTAAGAACCCTTCTATGAATCTGATCTACTCTTTTCAAGTTGGAATATTCCGTCTTTCATGTTCTTCAGCCATGTTCATTTTCTCGTATTTTCTCTTGGTCATGGTGGTCTTTCTGAGGCAGAAAAAAAAATCCAACCATGGCTCTCTCTTGCTGAAAATTGTTCAGTTGGGCAATAAGATGAGGAGTAACTGGAATAGTAGTCACAGCTATTTAGATGGTGAATGACTGCAACAGCTTTGAAAAAAGTATTTAGCATTATCTGGTAAAGTGGAAGGTATGTGTACCTGGTGACCCAGCCATATTCTCTTTTGGATATATGTGTGTATTTTTCTTCTCCTGGAAAAATGTATACAAGAATGTTCCTAGCCAACAGTATTCAAAGTAGCAAAATGCTGGAAATAATTCAGTTTCCCATAGCAGTGGAATACAGAGGTAAATTCAAACTATGAAATACTATATGGCAATGAAATTGTATAGCACAGAACATGAATGAATCTTAGGTTGCCTCCTACCATAGGATTAAGTCACAGAAAATTATAGATGTTTTCATTTAAAAAAATTTCAAACCACGTAAAACAAAAACCGCCTTTTCTTTATGGATGGAAATGTGGTAAAATTAAAAAGGAAACCACAGAAATGATAAACACAAGATTGAGAATAGAGTTACTTCTGAAGGATGAGGAAATAGGAAGGGGAGCCCGGGAGACTTCAAAGGAAGACAAGGTGTGCTTTGTCTTAAAAGTACTGGATGGAATTTTGGGGGGGTGAGGGAACTCTTCTATATCTTGAGCTTGGTGGTGTTTACGTGACTGTATGTATTTGTTAAAACTCATAGAACTAGCCACCCCAGAGGGTGAATTTTGCAGTATATAAATGATAGCTCAATTGAAACAACACTTGTTAAAGAAAAGTATATGGTAGGCACATGGCATGTTTATTACATCGTGATTTTTTAAAAAGATTTATTTATTTATTTATTTATGGGGGGGAAGCATGTGAGCAGGGGAGGGGCAGAGGGAGAGGGAGCGAAATCCCAGCAGACTCCCCACTGAGCACGGAGCCCATAGATTGTGATTTTGTTTATACCTCATGGAATTTGTATCCTTTTATAGTCTACCCAAGAGCAGTTTTTGAAACCCTTCAGGGGTTTGCCATTTTCCTCAGGTTAGCCAGACATGGGAATCGTGGCCACTAGTCCCTTCGTGTGTCTCCCTGCCCTGCTTGCCTGTCCTGCCTTTCCGCCCTCCCACCCTGGGCTAACGCATGTGCCCACGCAGGCTCTCCTTTTCCTTGCTCGATGCTGACCTTGCTGGATTGTGATCATCTGTGGATTGCTGTGTCTCTCACTAAACTCTAAATTGCCAGCGTATTATCTATCCCCTCAAGCCCCCAGTTCTAGCACAGGGTCTGATACACAACAGGAGTTCAAAGATTTGTGCAGTTTTGGCAAGATACAGGCATCCCTCTGATTCTGTAGGAGCAGGAGCAATGGGAGGAAATGGGTGGGGGAGGAAAACGATACATGCTGATATTTACCTCAGAGTGTTCAGTTCTGTAGGTTCTAATGGTGTGTTGGTTTCCTGTGGCCCTGATAACAAATTACTGCAAATTTAGTAACTTAAAACAACACAAATTTATTATGTTGCATTTCTAGACACCTGAAGTCTGAAATGAGTCTCAGTTCAAACTAAGGTGTCAGCAGATCCGTGTTCCTTTCTGGAGGCTCTAGGGGACAGACAGTCCGTTTCCTTGTCTTTTCCAGCTCCTAGAGGCTGCCTACCTTCTTTGACTGATAGTTCTCTTCCATCTTTAAAGCCAGCAAAGGCTGGTCTCTCTCGCACTGCACCCATCGGTCTGTCCTAAGTCTACACTGAAAAAGTCAAAGCCAAGGGAATATATATATATATATATATATATATATATATATATATATATATATATATATATATATATGTATATATATATATATATATGTGTGTGTGTGTGTGTGTGTGTGTGTAAATATATATATTAGGGGGCAAGTCTACACTGAAAAAGTCAAAGCCAAGGGAATACATATATATATATATATATACACACACACACACACACACACACACACACACACACACATATATATATATGTGTAAATATATATATATTAGGGGGCACCAGCAATGTCAGTTACAACTTGCACTGGAATTTGGAAATCTCAATGTAGTAAAATCATGGTGCTCAGTAGCTAGATGGGTTCCTTTAGTGATAGTTCATGACCTTTCCAACCTGTTTTCTGAAAGATGATACAGAGAAGAGCCACAGCTCCTTATAGGAAAGTCCCCAGCCTATCCCTGCTGCAGCCAGAGGCATTCCTGTTTTCTATGTTAATAGATTTTATATGAGAGAAAGAAAAGATACAGACACTTGGAGGAAAAAAAGAAAGAAAGCCACTTTCTTGGCCTACAAATTATAAAACTTGTGTGTCAGGAATCTTCTCTGCCAGGTAGGAATTTGGGGAGCAAAGAAGAGCTCAATTTAATTTCCCTCGGGGTCTTTGCTGAAGGGACAAGAACAAAAATCTGGATTCAGTTTTGTTGGTAAAAATAATCTTTCCACCAAAAAAAAAAAAATGTGAAAAGCTACATTGTTCAGGATCTTTGTACTTACTCATTTTAACACAGGCTGGGAGGTAGGAGTAAGGAGGGGAGATTTTGAGCTGTTTAGTTTTAATGAAATGTTTAAGGCTGAAATAATGGTTCTATATAGCTTTTGACGTAATTTATTCTATTTTGTGTCAATTTGCCTGAAGAGTGTAATGTTGTGGGGTGGGGGGTTGGGAGCTGCAAAGGGCTCTCACCGAGTCATGGATTATAATTTACATCTAGAAAGTCTACATATTCCATAATTATGGTGTGCTATGAATTAGTAGAGTAATATTGAGTATCTCCAAACCCCTTATTATGGCTTCTCCCTTGAAATATGTTTTCAATATACATTTATTCAGCAGTGCTTAAACATGGCAAGTCATAAACACACGCTTTTTAAATCATGTGGCTACATTTTCTTCCTGCTTAAATGTAAGATCAGATGTTATTAACAGCAGAGGGGGGTGGAACGAGGAGAGAGGAGCTGTTAAAAAACAAATAGTATTTTTTATTTTAAAAGAAATGTCTCCTGTTATGAGACTGTTCCCCTCGGCGAAAGAGGAAAGCATGCTTAGAGGCTTTTGGTAGTTTCTCTAGTCACAGTTTATTTTATTTTTGTAGCACTTTACCTCCTAAGAGCAATGTATGTTTGAAATCTGCCATATATTACACGAATATGCTTGACCAACTGATTTGGTTAGTAATGCTCTCTGGCTGAGATCCAGGAAGAAGAGCTAATGATCCAGCTCTCAGATGATTAAGAACATGGTCCAAATGGCTGAAGCCCTGAAGAGGTTTCCTATAACTGTCTCTGAAGTGAGAATTTAACTTCATTCTTGTGGCAAGTGGCCCAGGCACTGAGCCACAGGATGAGGGAATTCCTCCCAGGGAGCACAATACGACACAATTAGTATTTTGGAAAAAGGCCTTGCTCTCCAGGACATTTAAATTTCTCTGTAGAGGCTGGCCTCTCCATGTTTAGCACTCCTGAAGCGGCCTATATGAGTCCTATACTTGCAATTTCAGCATGCTGACACCAGGTGGCAGGCAGTGCTGAGGTCATGCCAGATTTCCTATTCTACGGGCTAGGTTCTCTTCAGTGCAGCAAGTGAGTTGAAAGGTATTGAGAAATCAAAAGAGAGGTGTGTTTTTTTTTTTTTAATTTTACTTATTCATTTAAGAGAGAGAGGCAGAGAAAACACATGAAGGGGGAGAGGCAGAGGGAGAGGGAGAAGCAGGCTCCCTGCTCAAATCAAAAGAGAGGTGTGGTTTTTTTTTTTTAATTTTACTTATTCATTTAAGAGAGAGAGGCAGAGAAAACACATGAAGGGGGAGAGGCAGAGGCAGAGGGAGAGGGAGAAGCAGGCTCCCTTCTCCGCTCCTGATGCGGAACTTGATCCCAGGACCCTGAGATCATGACCTGAGCCGAAGGCAGACATTTAACCATCCGAGCCACCCAGGCGCCCCCAAAAGAGAGTTCCTTATGAAAAATTAACACTTGCTAAAAAAAAAGTATAGGGGTCACCTCCACTTTTAAATCTAACATATTCATTGTAAAGGTCATGTGATTATGCACTAATAAAAAGCTTTACCTATTTTAATAAATATATTGAACTTAATTATAATGCGGTTTTATAGGGGGAACATTATTATGTTTATGTAAACACAGTATGCTCTCACCACATTTCAACAAGCTGTATCAAGTTTTGGCTATGTCATGACATTTTAATAGCCTTGAGTAAGAATCACATAAATAAAATAAATATATTGGTATCGGGAAATAATATAGAAAGATTATAATTTTACTAAAGTAAATCTAAAACCTTAAGATAATGGGCCAAACTTAATGTCTAATGAGTTGCCTGACTTATGGCTTGTTATTTCACAAGAGGATAAAATTATTATTGTACATCTTGTGCTTTTGGTTTTCCATGGGTAATACAAGCATATGGAATGCAGGATAACATTTGAATATATTTTACTAGTGAGGAGGAGAGGAGAGATGGCATTCCTATGCCAGCAAATAAAATAAGTACTTACTTTGCAAATGATATATCCAGGTTTCTACTTGGTTTGATTTTGCTCAGTCATTAGCAGAAATCATAAAATGATCTGAGAGAAGGAGCAAAAAGTAACCCATAAAGAAAAAAAGTAACCCATAGGACTTGATTAGTGCTAAGTGAATGAAGAAGACCAATTACGAAGCTTAGGTTAAAAGGAGGAACTGGTTTTTTTATTATTATTATTTTGTTTATTTGAGAGAGAGAGAGAGCATGGGGAGGAAGGGGGCAGAGGGAGAGGGACAAGCAGACTCCCCGCTGAGCGGAGAGCCCAACACAGGGCTCGATCCCAGGACCCTGAGATCATGGCCCGAGCCAAAGGCAGACGCTTAACCAACTCAGCCACCCAAGCGCCCCAAGGAGGAACGGTCTTATTTAAAAGTTATTAAGTTATGTAATTGAGAGCATGATTTAAAGAAATAAGACCTCGTGGGTAAAAATTAATGCCATCCTTCCTAACATTTCAACTCTTCGGAATTAATTTTAAATTAAACATTGGTTTTTCTCTCTTGTGGTTGTGACACTGACTCCCATGGAGTCTTCCAGTGCTTTTCCGGGGCTTCTCACAGCTCCTTCGAGGAAGCGAAAGAAGTCCTTCCTCATGTCTTCCACGCATCTTAATTTAAGAAATGCTTTTGTCATGTGCTATTTGAAGCCCCCAGATGATGTATAACTCAGTTCTCATTTCTTGTAATATTAAGCGTTCAGTGTATTCTTTCATAACCGGTTGTCAAAAAGCAAAAACATGGGGTATATTGACTTTGGAATGAGTCAGAAAGTAAGCTTCACTATTCACTGGTCATAAAACTTCGAGCAAATCACCAAAGTATTTGTAAGATTAGAATAATAGTACCCACCTCCCGGGTAGAGAAGGTTGAATGGGAGCCAAGGTACAGTGGGTAGGTTCTCTGGACCTGGTTTACAGTAACTACTAAACTCGATAATGTTACTTAGTATGACTGTCACTATTATTATTTTTAAGGATGAGTCTTCAGTTTCTAAATCCGAGTATTCCAGGTTCCTAAACTTGTTTTTATACTGAAGTAAAAGCAGAGAAAGGACCCTGCTTTACAAAGCCTATGGCAATATCTCATGTGCTGGGGCGCCTGAGCAGCTCAGGCCGTCAAGCACCTGCCTTGGGCTCAGGTCATGATCCCAGGGTCCTGGGATGAAGCCCTGCATCGGGCTCCCTGCTCAGCAGGGAGCCTGCTTCTCCCTCTGCCTCTCCCCCTTCTTGTGCTCGCTCTCTCTGTCAAATAAATAAATAAAATCTTTTTAAAAAAATCTCATGTACTTTTCCACTTCCCCCTTTCTATTAAGTATGTGAATGTAAGCCCACAACTAGTATCCTTAGCAGTGGTTTTTCTGGGTCCCTCTGGCATAGTGTTTGCTAAACACACTTATTTGGATACAGTCTTTTTCTTGTCAGAAGCTACACTTCTTTGTAGAGAAGATGTTACAAATAAACACACCTAGCCATGTTTCAGGTTTGCATTTTCTTTTAGGTAAGGAGTGGATTATCTTGTTCTTTTAATTGGAGTATAGTTGGCATACAATGTTACATTAGTTTCAGGTGTACAACATAGTGATTTGACAACTTCTGTACTCAGCGCTCACCATGATAAGTGTGGTCACTATCTGTCACCATTTGTTATTACAGTATTATTGACTATATTCCCTATGCTGCACTTTTCGTCTCCCTGGCTTATTTATTTTATAATTGTAAGTTTGTACCTCTTCATTTCCATGACCTATTTTGCCCACCACCCCATCAACTTCCCTTCTGGCAACCACCAATTTGTTCTCTGTATTTAAGAGTCTTTTTGGTTTTCGTTTGTTCATTTGTCTTTTAGATTCCACATGTAAGTGAAATCACATGTATTTGTCCTTCTCAGTCTGACTGACTTCACTTCACATAATACGTTTCAGGTCCATCCATGCTGTTGCAAATGACAAGATTTCACTCTTTTTTATGACTAATGTTCCAGTGTATATATACCACATATTCTTTATCCATTCATCTGTAGATGGACACTTGGGTTGTCTAAGACATGTCCAAGATACGTCTTGCCTGTTGTAAATAATGCTGCAAGAAACATAGGGGTGCATACACCTTTTTGGATTCATGTTTTCATTTTCTTTGGGAAAATAGTGTGGAATTACTGAATCATCTGGTATTTCTATTTTTAATTGTTGAGGAACCTCCATACTGTTTCCCACAGTGATTGCACCAACGTACATACCTACCCGCAGTGTGCAAGGGTTCCCTTTGCTCCACATCCTTGCCAACACTTGTTATCTCTTGTCTTTTTGGTAATAGCCATTCTGGCAGGTGTGAGGTGATATCTTATTGTGGTTACGATTTGCATTTCCCTGATTATTAGCGATGAAGAGCATCTTTTCATGTGCTTATTGGCCATCCGCATGTCTTCTTTGGAAAAATATGCCTGCCTAGCTCCTCTGCCCATTTTTTAATTGGATTTTTTTTTTTTGCTCTTAAATCATATGAGTCTTTTACATATTTTTGGATATTAATCTCTTACATCAGTTGTAAAGATCTTTTCCCCTCAGTAGTTTGCCTTTTTGTTTTGTTGATGGTTTCATTTGCTACGCAAAAGCTTTTCATTTTGATTCAGTCCTAGTAGTTTATTTTTGCTTTTTTCATTGTCTGAAGAGGTATATCCATAAATATGTTACTAAGGCCGATGTCCAAGAGATTACTGCCTATGTTTTCTTTTAGGAGTTTTATGGTTTCGGGTCTCACATGTAGGTCTTTCATCCATTTCGAGTTTATTTTTGTGTAGGGTATAAGAAAGTGGTCAGTTTCATTCTTTTGCATGTAGCTGTCCAGTTTTTCCAGCACCATTTATTGAAGAGACCGTCTTTTCCCCATTGTACGTTCTTGCTTCTTCATTGTAGATTAATTGACCATATAAATGTGGGATTAGCTCTGAGCTCTCTATTCAATTCTGTTGTTCTGTGAGTCTTTTTTTGTGCCAATAGCACACTGTTTTGATTACTGTAGCTTTGTGGTATATCTCAAAACCTGGCATTGTGATACCTCCAGCTTTGTTCTTTCTCAAGATTGCTTTGGCTGGGTTGATCATCTTTAAAAGGACAGACAGATATAGGGCTGCAGTGCACTGAAAACTTGAAGAAGTTCCTTCTTTTGCTGAGTTGGGATGAGAGGGTGCCCACTTAGCCCCTCCAAAGACTCCTCCATGAGAACCACATGCGTTACTCTGAAGTATAGACCGTATTCTGTATACTTACCAGTAATGTGAATGAAATGGTCAAAATATCGATGCGGCTTGGGAAGATATAAAAGAAGAGCAGGTTGGATTTATTGTATTAACGATATGGAGTAGGGGGAAGGCAAAAGTAATCAGATTTGGGTTTCCTGGTAGAAGAGAAAAAGCAAGGATGTAGGCTTGGTTTTAATTTAGCCATTAGCTGGGCAAGCTGAATGTTCTGTGGGTTACTTAATTTCTCAGGGCTTTGGGTCAATAACTGTAGAGCTCGGTCCTCTTTTTTGTTCTGTCAATGAGTGTTGATGAGTTCTGATTTGGAGGTCTCTTGATTGTGGTCAGTGGTCATTTGGTTGGGATGAGGTCACAGAGGACATTGTGTGGTGTTTAGGAGCATGACCTGGCTTTAGCTCCTGCCTCCCGCCACGTACTGGCCATATGATCTTAGGCAAAAAAAACAAAACACCTCTCTATGCCTTCTTGTCCTTATCTCTATAATGGGACAGGTTGCTCTACAGTTGGTAGAAGTGCTGGGCCCTGAGGAAGCCTCCGTAAATGTTAAGCCAAAGTGAAGAGACAACTGAAGATGATGACAATGATGTTCAGGGTCCCCAGTCCACCCTCACTCCGACTACACTTATTTTCCTATCTGCCGTTTCACCCACATTACAGTCGATGGGGACACAAGAAAGCATCTCATCTCATTTTAAGGACATGAAGCTAGAAAGAGTGGTTAAGTGTCTTTTCTAAAGTCACACAGCTGGTTAGGGTCAAAGCCAGGGCCAAAACTGTCAACTGCAAAATACCAGTGTAGCGCTAATCACATCACATCTGCCATGCCAAAACCCCCTGGAATAAGGCATTTCAAAGTGTAAATGCCCAAGAAGACTTAGCAGGTCCAGTTTCTTCGGGACTTAAATGGAAGTTAGATTATACCCATTCATTTCGACTACATGGCTAGCTGATAGAAAAGCCCACGAGGGGAGAAAGACAAAATGGAATTGAGACATTCAGAGGATGAACAATGTTCCAAGTCAAACCATCCCTCACAAAGTGGAGTGCAAAACTAGATAACATTTGTGGTTTCAGAAAACACAGTTGTTTTGTTGTGTTTTATCTTCGGGCTCTGGCGAATATGGGGAATGTAGTTTGGTACAGCCAAAAAAGAAGAAGTGTGGTGAAAAATAAAACGCAGATGTCCTGCTCCTCTGAGCAAATGTGGCTGGGTATCTCTGGAAGAAATAACATCTCAGAAATTCACTGGTGTCTGGAGGCCCGGGGGGCGACGTTGGTGAGGTACATGGTGGGGACCCGTCCATGGGCGTTTCATAAGCCATGGGACACGAACTTTTAAAGCCCTAGAAAAAGAAAGTTGGGAGTTTTCTGGTGAAATTTTAGATTGAGAAAGAAAAGAAACCCACGTTTTGCTAAGCAAGATGGCCAGTCCAGTTCAGAGAATTGAGTAAGAGATGAAATTCCCAGAATCATGGGAAAAACTAGTCAAGGACTTCCCTGGGGAGCACCCAGATCAAACACTGACCCCGGGGATCTCCTGCAGTTTGCTGATGGAGGGGGGCCTGCTGCAGTTAGAGGCTTGGAACGGGCTCAGGAAAAGACCCCAAACCCACTGGGACACAGGGAGTTGAAAGTGTGGTTTGGCCCTAGTGGAAAAGAAAGGAGGTTGGTCAAGAGAGGTCTGCTAATAGAAAGGCGGCTGAAAACAAGAAGCATCTGGAAAGGGCCATTTAATGCTTTAAACTCATGCCAAGCTAATTGAGTAATGTGAGCACATGTTCTTGTAAATTATTTCAACTGTATATAGTTCTTCCCCTGAGATTGCCTTACCCTGCAGTTCAGGATTGGTTGTGTGTTTGAACAGACGCTGAGTGGGCTGTCGCTCCGTGTGTGCACGCGTGGTTTATAGATTATAGTCTGTGTTCCTGGCACTCTGTGCTGATTGATTGCGTTTTCACGATTGGGGCAGACGCTAGAATTCCCATATTGTGGATGTAGAAACTGAGGCTCTCACAGGGCTGTTGGGCTGTGGTGGTCTTAGTTCCTTACGCCAGGGCCGCCATGTCCTGAAAACGCAGTGGGATGAGAGGAACACACAGAGAAGCGTGTATTTCTGAACCCTTTCGTCAGGAGGCTCTCCTCTGTGGGCCAGCCTTGGGTGACTTATGAATCCCTTCTGGAAAGCCTGGCAGAGGCCCCTTCCCTTCGTAAAGCTGAGGACGAAAGTTCTAGCTATCATCCAAATGAAGCATCTTGCTGTTCTTCACACAAGACCTTCCCCCATCCCTGGTGTCCTACTCTCGCTGCTCTCCTCACGGAAGGCTCCGCAGATCTCAGCCACCCTATTGTGCTTCTGCATGGAAGTCAGAGAATCTAGGTCAGTGTATCCAAGTAGAAAGCGTTATTTTATTGAGTTAACTCTGTGCAAACTGCTGCCTCAGTGCTTTATAGAAACAAAGTCCCCTGTGTCCAGGGCATTTTCTCTGGAAGTTTTCACAGGCCTCCAAGTAATCACTTAGATTTAAAATCAAACAATGAAAACCCTTCTTTTTTTAGAAATGGTGTTTCCCGGTAACACATGTCTCTCTTTTTAACTGTTTTGTCAGACACTAAATCAATTGAGCCTTTTGGACTGTGGAAAGGCTCTAAGTGAAATTGCCAGTCCCGCTGCATCAATGTCTGGAAAGATCGGAATGCACCTGACAGAATGGGAGGCTTAGACCCATTTCACGATTACAGAATTTCCTTATTCTTCCCGTAACTTGACCTAGTAAATATCATTAAACCCAAACTGGTTATCAAATGAGACCGGGATCCTTTTGGTTGCTAAATATCATTTTGAGTTCACTCTTCTCATCAAGGACAGGTATCTTTATAATGATGTTTTTTTAATGTCTTAACATGGGAATAATGCTGTTGTACGATAATACTTTCCAATGTTTTAGAGTAGTGACGTTCAGAGTGTGGCCTGTGGACCAGAGCCGGCCCACAAACGCTTTGTTACTAGACCCAATAAGATAGGTATAGAAGTTAAGGATAGGCGTTTAGAAGCTTTTAGCATTTTGCTGTCACTGTACCATCCAGACGGCTTTTCATTTTTCTAGCAAGTTCTCTTTATTTTACTAAAGTATTTATTATAAAGTAGAAATGCACCTCTCCCCCACCCACACACGTACATACACAAAATTCTGGCCTTTCCCCAAAGATAGTTTGAGAAAAACTATTGTCACAGGATCCATCATCTTGTTTGCTGCCTACGGTTTTGTGAGGGAGAGGGGGATCGCATGTTAAGGTCCGTCTTAGGGAGAGAGGTAAAAAGACCTGGCCTGTCACACGTGTGGTGTTGTCATCTAGTTCTTCTTACCTGGAGCCAGAAGTTTTCCAAGGTTTCATTCTGCTAACTACAGACAAGTTAAAGCAAGATCATCTGCAAGCACTCTTGCCAAAGCTTTTTTTTTTTCCCCCAAGAAGGTATCTCAGTGTACAATTGACCTTGAATGATCCATGAACAGATAACCTTTGATAACATTGTTCTCCGAATTCAGAAAACCAGTTAGACCCCTACAGACTGGCTAATGCCCTGTGCTTTGCAAAAACAGTTGAAAGATAATAACTGCAGAGAAGCTTAGGGTTTGGGAGAACACCTAAGGGACCATGCAGCCCTATGGCATAGACTTCCACACTACCTGGGACAGCCCTGCACCGTGGGAGGAATGTCCCATGTTGGACAGCATACTGTTGGGAGAAAAGGGACAGTTAGAAAGTCTTTCCTCATGTCATGCCCACTCCTTCTTTCTTTTACCTGTTGGCCCTAGATCTGCCTGTCAAGATACTAAGAATGAATTCCAAAATGTAGTCCTAGGCACTGCCTCTCCTGAATCATCTTCCTCCACCCAAGGCCAAACTCTTGTTTGTTGAAGGGTTCCTTGGTTGGTATGGCTTCAAGAATACACCCCACCCCAGTCTCATCATCCTAACCACACGCTGAATTCTCTTTAGTCAATGTCCATCCCGAAGTGGGGAAGTCCCCCCACACACACTAAACCTGGCATTCAGAGGTCATCTGTTGAGATTATGGGAAAAGGACCATTTCTCTCGATCCATACACTATTTCATATAATGCGGTCTGAGGCTGCATTACTATTTTTCAGCCAGTCACATTCCCATGTTGTAATAAGATAAAGATGCTAAGTCTCTTTGATATGAACATCTGCATTTGGCAAGCAATTATTCTCTTTGTTGACCCACTAATTTGTTAATTCATGGATTCCTTTCTTCACCCACCGTCCAGCCACGCATCCAGTCAGCCAACCAGTGGCATTCTGCAATACCTGCTTCAGGATTTTAATCCTGTAATTTTTTGGGGGACGAACTCCTGCTCCGTGGAAGGAAAGCAGGTTAGGTCTTTTAATCTTCCTGGTTAATTTGATCTGGAGCCTGAGTGTCTGGGTAGGCATCAGCCCTCTGGTCTACACCTCAGGGGATGGTTAGCTAATTAATGAAATCCCAACTAGCTGCCGAGTTCTCTAGAATCTGAGTTTATCAGTGAGCTCCCCAGGTAGACATTTCATTGGTTTTGGCTGCCTCCCTCATCCTCCTTCCCTTTGAGAATCTGATCAAGGAGGTCTGTTTGCTGTGGCCTTTGTGATACGTTTCCATCACATCCAGGTTGTGCCTCTGATTGTACCCAGCACCCCACCCTTTGATGGCATGGTCGCTGCACCCAAGGACCACACCAGAAATTTTATGTGCGTTGCCTCAGGGGCCCAGGGATGGAAGAGGAGTAGGAGGGAGATCGTTAACATTATTGTTTCACATGTTATAATAAGCGTATATGACTTCTGTAATTAAGAAAAGTAATAATAGAAAAGATGAAAGAAGTAAGAAATCGCCCCTACTTGCTTGTTGGCTGGAGTTCAGTCCATAGGAGAACCCTCCTCCTCAGTGGCCACCTGACTTACTCATGACCCACTCACTTCCTGACTCCTCACATTCTCGCCTCTACCCTAACCATTCTACAGAGGGAATAAAAACTTCTTCCAAGTTCACTAATGACCTAATTTAGAGGTGCGCAAACTACAGCCCATGGGCCAAATCCAGCGGGTCACCTGTTTTTGTAAATAAAGTTTTATTGGAACACAGCATGACCATTTGTTTATACTAATTGCCTATGGCTGCTGTCCCAGTACAAGCACAGAACTGAGGAGTGGTGACAGAGACTGGACAGCTCACGAAGCCTGAAGTATTACTCTCTGGTTCTTTACAAAGCTCAGTTTGCTGACTCCCGTTCTATGTTAATAAATGCATTGATCTAGCTCCTCTGGTGGTCCTGAGCCCCTTCCCATGCTCCTCAGCCTCTCAGCTACCTTTAGCTCTCGGGACCTGCACTCTTGATGATTTCTTCCCCCAACCTTTGTGACAGTGAGTCTTCGTTATCCTCTGCTTGTCACTTTGACCACTTTTTTGTTTCTGTCTTCCCTTCTGACCCTTACTTCAACCACAGGCATACACAAGGGCACAGACTTGTCTTTTTGCTCACTTCTGTCTCCCTCGTGCCTGGAACAATGTCTGGCACATATGTAGTGACTGAATGGGTGACCCTGACTGTCTGGAAGAAGTTGATCGGGGCTGTTCCTTTCACATCACCTTACAGAAGATCCTCATTGGACTTGCAGGTGAACACGTGTGTCCCAGTAATAGTCTGAAAAGAAGGGTTTAGCTTGGAGTCATGAACATTGCTGTACAGCACCAGTTTCCATTTCCTTGGTACCAACACTTGAGCCTTTGTTCTGATATATCATGTGTGTGATGCATGAAGGTAGTGGTGCTTCTGTTTGCTTCCACATTTGGTCCGGCCTCCTGGATCACACAGAGAAGAGTAGCTGGGAACTTGTAAGGGTCACGAGGAAAGAAAGTAAAACAAAGGAGGGTGTCATAAAATGGTTCTGTGTCCCCTTTCTTCACAGACTCCTGGGTCCCTCTGTGACCACCACCACAGTAATAGATGAAGACTCGGCCATTCATTTCGTGGAAAGTAGTTCTTTTTCCCTTGCCTCTTTGCATAGTTGATTTAGATGATGCTTTCTAATAAATTACCATCAGAAAAAGGAAGAAGTTGGGGGGGAGAGAAGGAGGGAAGGGGAAAGGAAAACTAACTTAAGTCTTTTATTACTAAGGTCAGGGATGGCAAAGAGGTTTCATTTTCTTTGTTGACATCGATCAATTACTAGCGGTTGCTGGCATCTATTCGGGTCACTGTTGAGAAGGATTCTGAGGCTGTCTTCACGTTCAGGGAGAAAAAGAGCTATAATCAATTAGTAATGTCTGCATGGCTGTGAAAGAAAGGAAGTTGTAGGTTACAGGAAAAGAAAATAGGCAAGAGCGAAATTGAGCACAGCGCTGGCACTAGAGGGGGAGCATTATTATTTCAGATCAGGTAGCTCAGGAAGGCCTCCCTGGGGAGCTGATGGTTGAGTAAAGACCTGGAGGTGAGGAAGTGAGCCATGTAGGGCTGTCCAAGGGAAGAGCTTTCCAGGCATGAGCACGTGCAGGTCTCAAGGCCCCAGTGCAGTCCGGGAACAGCCAGGAGGCCCGTATTAGCTGGAACAGAGCGAGACATGAGGGCGGGGGGGGGGTGCTGAAATCATTATATTTCTGTTACCGACCTTAGGAAAACATATATATAATCTTGGAAGTTGTGACCATCTGCCCTCTTCTTGAAAACTTAATCTTTAGAGATCCAGCAAACATCACTGATTGAAAGAACAGTGATGGCTCTGTTCTAGATGCGCCAAACTCCTGTCTCCACGGCTGTGGAGTTTGACACTGGTAATAGCAAAAGCAAGCGTTCTCTTCATGACACTATGCCTCACCCATATTCTGTTTGGACTTAAACCAGCTAATGGTGGATTCTCCTCTTTCTGTAGAAAGTTTTTCTGTATCTCTTTCACCTTGACTCTTTCTCTAGGTTTCTCTTTTCCCCTCAGAGTTCTCTGGGCATGTGTCTATCAGGGTCGTTTGGTCATAAGCAACAGAAGCCAACTCGGCCAACTTAAGTGAGGAGGAATTAATTGAAAACCTCCTGGGGGCTTCCAGAATGGACTAGAGGCTAGAGGACCAGAGTTGGAGAAGAACTGGAACCGAGTAGCTCTGGGAGGCTGGGAAGGAAGCCTCCTTAGGGACAGTTTGGCCAGAATGCCACCATTAAAAAGACTGAACCTGAGTCACTTATTTCATCTTCCAGATTCTGAGTTCCAGGAGACAGAGCCCAACTGGAAGGCTGGGACCAGTCCCCCCTGCCCTTACAGAGGAAAGGGGAGATGATTGGGTCTTCTCAGCCTCTATAATAAACGAATGGGGCAGATACCTGGATTTTCTTTCCTATCAGAATTGTACCCAGTGGGGTAGAGGTGATTTCCCCAGAAGAAATTAAGGTAGTGATAAGGAGGAGAAATTGATACCAAGAACTGCCCCCAGCCCCCACCCCAGCTCTCTGATGTCTGTTCCAGGGTGCGATCAAGCATCTCCCTATTTCTGGGCGTCTGGATGGCTCAGTCAGTTGAGTGTCCAACTCTTGATTTCAGTTCAGGTAATGATTTCAGGGTCATGGGGTCAGCCCCACGTGGACTCCACGCTTAGCAGGAGTCTGCCTGTCCCTCTCCCTCTGCTCCTACCCCCCTCACAAGCAACCCCTCTCTCTCTCTCTCTCAAATGAAGAAATCTAAAAAAAGAGAAAACTCTCCTGTTTCTACTGTAGGAATAAAAAAAAAAAAGGCTATTCAGTTCAGTTGGGTCTTGATTCATCTAAGAATGGCTCAAGACATGTGAAATTTGGCCAAATGACAGGATTTGATGTAATGAAGCTTTGGAGCCATCACCTGTCATTTTTCCCTGAGCGTGCCCGCGGATAAGCCCGTGATATTAGTACCCGCCGTTTCTGCAGTGCTTTCTAAGGACCCTTCCAAGTACTTTCCAACCTTCTTCTTGCATAACCCTACAGCTCTGTGCCATATATATTATTGTCCCTGTTTGCAGATGAGCATCAGAGGGAAGGAAAGCTAGGTGGCTCGTTCACATAGTGCTGGTGATAGGCCTGCTTCCTAAGCTTGTGCTGTAATCACTCATTCATTCAAGATGACGACATTTATGTACATCAGTGGATCTCAGCCCCGGGGCGGTTTCGCCCTCCAGGAACATTGACAATGTCTGGAAACATTTTTGGTTATTACATACAGCTGGGGGAGGTGCTACTGGCTTCTAGTGGGTCGAGGCCAAGAGTCTACTAAATGTCCTGCCATGCACAAGACAGGCCCCACAAGAAAGAATGATCTAGTCCCAGATGTCAGTCCTGCCGAGCCTGAGAAAGCCTGAAATACACACATGGACACATGGTTTTGTGACTGCCCAAAGTCCCCATATTGCTGTGGGGTCTGAACAGGCACATGAATCAGCTCTTAGAGGATAAAGTTCACTGCAGGTTGGAATCAGCTGCTAATACCGTCTTAATTAACTATGAATTGTCACAAAGAAATCTCCCTTGACGTCCCCCCAGCTCTTACTCTCCCTTGATGCACCTCCTCCCTAGACAACAAAGGTCAGTGAAACTGAGGAAGCCCTGTGCTTTGGGATGGGCCCGGCCCTCTGTGAGTGTCTCAGGAACTCTGCATGGACAGGCAGCCTGGCAAATCTACTCGCTCCGAGCACTGGCTATTTGCAAAGCAAGGCTGAGGTTGCCCAAAGAGGTCACCGTTGCCCTGTAATCAGATTATGTTGCTATATCCGACCGTTGGCCATCTGTGGCCCGATAGGGAGCTATTAAGCCAACAGCACAGACCTAAGTGAGATGGACGATAGCAATGTTCCTTGGAACGATGGAATGACCAGAGAGACTCTGTAATAGCTCTGCTAACGGGGGTTAGCAAATGGGCCTTTCTGACAAGAGTAGGGCTTGTCTGCTCCCCACTAAGGTGAATGAGATTGGAAATGTAAAATTAACCTCCTTCTGTAGAATATATCCCATGGTCTGCAAAGAAGGGCAAGAACCAAGCCTACGGCAGATTGACCCAAGGTTAATATTAGAAACTGCCTGTGACTTGGCCATGTATTTCAAAAGCCTTTATAGTCCCCTTCCTGGAAGCTATTTTAAAGAAATAATAAAAAAAAATATGTGCAGTGATGATGTACAGAGATGTTCATTGCAGCATTATATATATAAAAACAGGCAGTAACATAAAAGACTAACAAGAAAAGAATGGCTGTATAAATTAATTCACACCCATAGAAAGGAACAGTATGCTGCCACTGAAAGCAATTTTTTCATGATATGGGGGAAGTATCCACAGTGTTAAGTTTAAATGAAAAACCAGATTTAAAAAATGTGGATATTCTATGATCTGTAATAAGAAAATATATGAATGCATCAAAAAAGAGCAGAATAAAATAAATCAATATATCAAGAGGGGCTTCTTTCTGGAACATGGATTAAATTATGATTTTATTTTCTTTTTTGCAAATTTCATTATTTTCCAGATAATCTGCAGTGAGCCTCTGTTGCTTCGTTGTTTTAAAAAGGTGCTTTTTTATCCCCCCAAAAGAAAGAATCAGGTCCTCATATTGTGTGAAGACTGTAGGTAACTAGTTGCCCAGAATCTAGTTTAGCAGGTGTCTTCACCAAAAACCATTTTTTACCTGGAAAAGTAAGTAAGATCATCTCATACCTTATGTCCCTTGTGCTCACACCGATGTTTACTTGAACACCAGAGAAGCCTCCTCCTGCTCCTGAAATTGCATCACCGCCTGTCTGGAATTTGGAAAACAGATGAAAATAGTTGTTTGACTTGCTTGACATAATCCTCGTGGAAGTGCTTCCAGCATTTCTACATTGTGGATCGTATTTTCAGGGGCTGCTACCTTCCCGGGCATTTCCAACTGCCTTTCTTCTTGGCCTCTCTCTGCAATATTTAGATTTCTCTTCTAAACTGAAGGCAGTCTTCCAAGCAGCAGCCTGTTCTAGATCCGTGGTGGTCCTACTTGCATTAAGTTCACCCGAGCTGTCGGTTTCAAGAACTAGGGTATAAGAGTTTTGGGAATTTTGTTCCGTTCTCTCTACATTTCCCCCCGCCCCCCGCCGGCATAACTTTGCACTCTCCTCTTAGGAAAGATGGCAGGGATGGGCTCTCTTACACTACTTTCTTTGGTCTGCTTTGTACGCATCGCCTAGCAAAGGTGCCCAGAGTGACTCAGGCATCTGCCTCCAGTGGCTTCTTCTCTGTCTGTCTCTCCCGAGGCAGAAGCCCACAGGAGAACATGGGTTAGGATCATTTAACGCTGTGTGACTTGGATGGATCGTTCTCCACAGGCCCAGCCAGCAATCAGATGTTTACTCGCCCTTCACCCTCACTGCCGCCATACCCCTGTGCACACAGGTGGCACCGTTCTGAGTAGCTGGTAAAGAAGGGAAAGCAGGATCAGGGCTTTCAAGACAGACAGAATGTCTCTCTGCCACATACACCTGTGCTGCAGCTCCCACAGAGGTAGCTACGAGCCCCCACGCTGCGCTGTGCCTCCCTCTTGGCCCAGTACTAGGCTCCCATTCCAGAGCCGTTGTCAACAGCCAAGACTTGTCATGGGCCCCATGCACGGGGCACTGTTCCTGATGATGGTGATAGCATGTGAAGAATTCCTAAAATGCCTGCCCTCCTAGAGCTTTAATTCTAGTGGAGGAGAAAGATAAGAAAGAAGACAAATAAAATGAGATAAATAAAACTGGGAAGGGCAATAGGATTGTTAGAGGTAGGGCGTTACAGTTTCGGATACAGTCGTCTGATGGCACCCATCTATGGATACAATGTTCCCTGGCTTTTAAATTCTACCTCTGAGGAAGGCCTCTTGAGAAGATGATGTCTGAGTAGAGGCTCAGAAGGTGAGGGAGAGAGCTGTGGGGATATCTGAGGGGAGAGTGCTCTAGGCAGAAGGAACAACCAGTGCAAAGGCCCTGAGGTGGGAGCCTTCCCCTGTACGTTAGAGGACCAGCAAGGAAGCCAGTGTGTCCAGAGGGGAGTACACAAATGGGCTTAAGACAGGAGATGGAATCCGAGAGGCCCCGGGGGGCTTTGCACAGACCAGCTTCTATTCCATCTTTGATGAGAGGCTGTTGGGTGCTTGGGGCAGAAGGGTGACATACTTGGGTTTTAGTCGGCCCCAGCTGGCCACAAGCCTGAAACTAGACCACAGGAGAGGTGAGGACAGAAGCCAAGAGAGTGGTTGGCAGGCTCTGACCAGGTGGGGGTGGTGAGGTGGGGGTGGGGTTTCCAGGAATCACACGCCTCTTTCCCTCATGGGTTCAGGCCCAGTTGAGAAATCACTGCATAAATCAGAAGGAGATCAAAATGTCTGCCGCTAGTTTCCAGGAGTCACCTTGGAGTTCGAGAACCTTATCAGTGCTGGAGAAAAGCTATTTTGTTTTAAAAGAATACAAAAAAACCCCTGCATTTTTAAAAATAATTGAAACAACACAGGCTCACTGCAGACAACTTGGGAAGTACTGAAATTTATAAAGAAGAAAATATATATCACAATCCCATGTCCCAGCTATAAACGCTATTAATATTTTGATTTATTTTATTCTCCCCTTTTTTCTATTCCTATATGTGTGTGTATTTATTATTTTAGTTAAATTTAACATTGTAACTATATCTCCATGTTATTAGATAGTCTTTGAAAAAGTATTTTTTAACAGGAATATATTGTTCCTCCCTATGATTATGAATTAATTTATATAGTCATTTGCTTATTGGAGGATGTGGCTTACCTGTGTAGCCCTGGTGGACTTCCTAAACTATACCCCCAAATCAGATACACTTAACAACACTGTCATAGGCAGTGTTGATATGGGAAGACCTCTTCCTGGGGCAGAGCCTGCTCATGGGAACTTCCACATCATGGAACCCAGGCCCGTGTGCCCTTTACTACAGGCAAGAAGGCAGGTGGATGTCGAGAAGGCCCAGAGGGGCTTAAACCCAAAACACTAAGTGCCTTCCTTCAGACCCACCAAGACAAGTCCCTGTACCTCCCTGGAGAAAGGAGAAAGAGAGGTAGGGAGAAAGGTCGAGTGTCACCCTACTGAAAGCTCTGCACATGGAAACCCAAGGGCAGGGAAGCAGAGGTACCCTCCTAGCACTGAGGATTTAATGGGTAATGAATGTCAAGTTCTTGGTCATGGCATGTCATCCTCTCCCTTTCCCTACCATTGTGAGAAAAATACCAAAATTCCTTCAAGTGAATATTCGCATGTGCCAGTGTAAAGGCACAAGCTGGATTAGTGGATAGTCATTCCTATTTGTGCCAACCTAGTGACCCTCTGCAGACTGTAGGACCAGTTTGGTAATTCTCCCTCGGATGTCATTTCATTAGGCGTCCTTCTTACCTTGGGCATATTTGAATATTCTCCAAGAGAAAAAAGAACCTCAAGTTGGCCAGTCTCTCAGTGACCTCAGTTGGAGTTGAATAATGGTTTATTGATGAATGAATGGATGAGGAGGTGGGTGGGTACATGGATGGATGGACATATGGACGGATGGATGGATGGATGCATGGAAGGACGGATGGAAGGAAGGAAGGAAAGAAAGAAAGGAGAAAGTGTGGATAATTGAAGGAAGAGTAAGTCAAGACAGTCATTTATAATATATTTTTTTCTTTCTCTGAAAAGATGAAAGGGGAATAACATTTTTACACAAACCAGTGTCTTTCCCATTTCGCAGGTGAAATAAAAACCCAGTATGAAAATCCCTCATCTCTGCTGGGAGAAAGTAAAGAGCCACATTATGCTCTAAGTAGCATATTTTATCTCTTTGAGCTGGGGGGAGGAAGATGGGGTTGATTTTCTAGCTTGAATGACATAAATCTGTGCCCCCCCCATCAAATATATTGTTATTGCTGTGATTCATTTGGCTTTTTTTTGAAGTGGACTATGGTTTGTGTGCAGTGGATGAAGTAATTGGAATGAGTGCTTCTCCCTAGAGACAGAATCAATCACCGTTGCAGAAGATGATGACATTTTAGAAAGAAACTCTAAGGAAAATGTCATGCTTAAAAAATTAGATTTAAACACACTGGCTCCAGATTGATTTTTATTACACTCAAATGGATATCCTGATTGATTATCAGTCTTACAAATGTTTAGCACATTTCTCACTTCTCTAATAATCAGAATAATCTAATTTTCAATGTCATTTAATGTACTGTATTCAAGGTTATAATAGATCATATTTCTAATAAAACACAGCAATTATGTAATGAATAATACAGGAGGACCAGCATTCAGATTCCCTAGATTTTAAGGCAGTGCCACTGAAAAGTCTCAGATAAGCCCATTCCTTTCCATGTGATGTACATTCTAAGTCTTTGACTGCCTTATAAAGGAGATTCCCCCCCACCCCCGGTGCTCTGAATGGAACCTTGCCAGACTGAAAGAAAGAGAGAAAGAGAGAGAGAGAGAAAGGAAGGAAGGAAGGAAGGAAGGAAGGAAGGAAGGAAGGAAAGAAAGAAAGAAAGAAAGAAAGAAAGAAAGAAAGAAAGAAAGAAAGAAAGAAAGAAAGAAAGAAAGAAAGAAAAACAAATTTCTGGGAGGAAATCACAAGGTTTGAATCTTTTTAATATATGTTATTGGTGCACCTGGAGAAAAGTGACAGGTTGCCAAGTTATTTATTGAGTTTATCTGGTAATTGCTGCTTTCCCCCCATTTTTGATATACATCCCCTGGAGAAATACCATATTTTAGTTCTAAATATTTTTCCAGTATCCATTGTAGCAGCAGCTGACATTACAGATGTTCCCGGTAAGCCTCTAATTTTGAGGAGGTTTGACTCTATATTTAGAGTCTAATATTTACCTGATGGTGTTTACTTTGTTGTTGTGTTGTTTTCCGTTGAAGAGGTCTGGCCCACTTTGGGAAGTAAGTTGTGCTTTTTATATGCGTGGCTTCTCATCCGTTCCAGTCATGTCAAAATCTGGGTTAGGAATTACGACGGCTTGTGGCTCAGTCTGATGATCTGGCATGTATGAAGGCGTTTCAAAACCTGGTAAGCTAACAAGCAGTAGCACTTCAGGATTTTCCCCTTTCAGGCTGTGCTCTTTGGCAAGGGCATCCAGGGGCAGCAAGAGGAACAGAGGAGGCCAACGAGCTGCTGGGCCTCAAGACATTTAGAGACTGAAGGGAGGGGCTTCAAGCAGAAGGCTCACTCCCAAAATCAACCCGAGGATGAACCTGGTAGCGTGAGAACCTCAGAAGGTCCGAAGGTTCCAGAAGATCTCTACAGAAGCAACTGAGGGGCCAGTACAAACAAGATACCATTTGACAGAAATGAGTATCGAGTCCTGATTCAGATTCAGCCAGGTCAGTGGTGGAGGAACAGGTTGGGGTGGAAACCGGAGGTGAGGACCGATGGCCAAGCCTGGCTGTGATCTAACTCGGGAGGAACGTGTCTTTCTTCTGAAGATCCTTGGTTAATCAGATCATGGCAGACCACCAAAACCATCTGTATTTGTGGCTGGTCAGAGCACATCATGGGACATGCGTGGTTTGTGTTCTGAGCACCTGAATTTAAGAGTTAGTTGATCTAGAACTGCACATTATCCAAGCCAGGATGCCTAGGACGGCAGGAGATACCCAGCTATCTGCTATGAGGTATAATTGAACACGCTGGAAATTCGGAGGGTAGAGAAAACCTGATATGGGGAGAAGATAATTGCTCTCACCGGTTTGAGAGGTTAAAAGCAAAAAAAAAGAAAAGTTTGCTCACATTTCTTGGGCACTAGATCTTTTCAGCACTTCTGTTAGGTTATTATCATTTTTTAATGGTCATGGCAGCAAACATTGAGAGAGGCCAGATCAGCTGCCCAAATTCACACAACTACTGAGCAACGGAGCTGAGATTAAAACCCAGCTCTCGTGACCACTGTAATGGAGCCATCACAGTTGTGGTCACTTGTGATACCCATAACTAGAAGATCACTGAGGTCCCTCCCAACTGGTTTCCATTCAGAATACAGGTTCAATAGCATTTCCTGATATTTGGAAACATTTCAAGGATAAGGAGGAAGTACTCTCTCATCTGGAAGTACTTGCTGCTTAAATAAATGGAGGTGGAGCGAGTGAAGACACCCTTGCAGTTAAGCTGTCTACACTGGCAGTAAAACTCTCTACACTGTTGAAAATGGCAGTTCTTTTTTTTTTTTTTTTAAGATTTTATTTATTTGAGAGAGAGAGCGCAAGCAGGGAGCCCAATGTAGGGCTTGGTCCTAGGACCCCAAAACCACGACCCAAGCCAAAGGTAGATGCTCAATCAACTGAGCCACCCAGGTACCCCGAAAATGGCAGTTCTTGATGCTGGCTTACCATCTGGAAATTTCCTGGAGCCTCAAGGAAAGGGTGTGTGTGTGTGTCTGTGTGTCTGTCTCTCCTAAGGGGTTGAGAAGGAGATAGCCTATAAAATTAATGAGAAAAATCATTTTTAAAGGCTTTCAGGACAAAACCTGAGCAGGGTACTCAGAATGGGAAGGAGAAGCTTTAAGCGATGTCATTGTGGTAAGGACTGAAGGTCATCTGAGTTCACAAGACGTTATTGGGGCCCCACAAGAGAGAGTAAGGATACATCCATGGAAACAGCCTGTTTTAGCTCTAACAGTACTATTTGTACTTTTACTTCTGATTGCATTGTATTTTCCTGCTGCTTACAGATGAGCTGATGTCTGCGAAGCATCATTCAGAGAGAGAATGGACTTGGGCGGCAGCAGATAGACTAAGTGGACCTCAGTAGACACATAGGATGAGGAGGAGAGAAGGATGGCCTGCCTCTCTCACTGGATGGGCCCCTGGATGGGCTGTGGTCATGGTCATAGAGAAGGCAGAGTCAGTGGAGGAGGGGTTAGGTAGGACAGCCAAAGAGTCCGTTCAGGAGACAAAGTGAGGGGCCAGGAGATACGTAGTGAGAAGTCACATACGCACACCTGATGCTTAGGAGAAAGGCCAGGGCTGGGGCTAGGGATCTGAGTCTTCTGCATCTGCTCGATAGGGAAGGGCTTGGGCATGAACTTGGTGACCCATGAAGAGTGAGAGAGGGCTAGGGTTTCCAGAGGCGGGAATCCTTTCAGTAGGCTGCCAGGTTGGCCTTGCAGGGCTCCCAGGATGAAGGTGTCTTGATGGACTGTTTCTTAGCTTTCTTGATCAAACCTTCCACCTCCCTTTTATCAACCTGGGTGTCCACAGTAGTTCTCAGAGAAGACAACCCAGCCCACATCCACCAGCATTCCTCTTTTTGAAGTTAGTCTGCTCAAGGCACCTTATAATAACCGTGCTTCATAATTCTTGCTATTTTGTAAAGTCTGGACACATCCGGAAGTCCCATAACCCACTGACCTTCCCCTCTTTCTAAGTAAATGTGGACATTGGCGAGAGCTCTGGGACAAGAAGGTGAAGCTGATAATCATAGGTGGCCACGAGCCCCTCTGCAGTTAAGGTACCTGGTAGCAAAAACAATCTACGTGATTGAAAATGGCAGTTCCTGGAGCTGACCAACCATTCATTGTGCAATTTCCTGAATTCAGTCAAAAGATCACGAGGTAAGTGGGGGAACAGGCTGGGCAGAGGATTCAGCGGCATTAATGAGAAAAATATTATTTTAGAGTCCAGCATTCCTTTCCAGCTTAAGGTCTGGCCAACCTTAAATGCGGGCAAAGTTATGCCATATGTTTCTCAAGATAATGAAAGCGGCTAAGCAGGGAGAGGGGGCTGGGGGCAGGGGCGGCCAGCTCTTGTTGAAAAGTGACTCGGTTCTTAAGTGGAAGAGACTTGGTAAAGAAGAGGGGAACATCCTCATGTCAGTGGCTGCGTAGGACAACTTGTTCTCTGCTTATGTTCTGGATGTTTCCAGCACAGCTGCCTCTGCTCGGAGTACATCAAGGTCAAGTGGGCGCCTCCACTGTCTCTTTCATTCTGGTTTGTCCTCCTGTGTTTTTAGACAATCAGTTCTCACTTTAATTTTTCTGCCTACTAAAATCTACTCGAAGAAGACAATATCTCACCCTCTTCCCTAGAGTAAAGCAAGGGTGTGATAAAAAGTTACGAAAGTGGGGCACCTGGGTGGTTCAGTTGGTTAAGTCCCGACTCCTGATTTCAGCTCATGTCATGATCTCAGGGTCGTAAGATTGAGCCCCGTGTCGGGCTCTGCATTGGGCGTGGAGCCTGCATAAGATTCTCTCTCTCCCTCTGCCCCTCTCCCCAACCTCTCTCTCTCTCTCTCTCTCTCAAAAAAAAAAAAAAAAAATATATATATATATATATGAAAGAAAGGAGTTTGAAATATGTACAGATGAAAACATTCAATGGCAAGGGTTTGCTTCAAAATAATCTAGAGGAAGGAATGGGAGTGGAGAGGAAAGATGATGGGCCATAAATTAATAATTGACGCTGGGCTTTGAATGGATGGGGGCTCATTACATAGATTATTTTCTTTACTTTCAGTATGTTTGAAATTTTCCATAATAGATGTGCTTAAATATAAATACGTATGTCATTTGTCAAGACAGGAGAAGTTAATGATGGACCCTTTAAGGTACAATTTAGTGTTTTGAAGCTTTACAGTGTAAAAACAGAAACCTTACAATGGAAGATGTGCAAAATATAATTCACTTGATGAATTTTCTGAAACACATGAAAAGCAACAGCACTTAAATATTTTAAAATTTTACTCCTAAGGAGATGCTATTTTTCTGCTATCTTTTGCATTATTTTTTTCAGGACAGACTTGGGTAAATAAAACAGAATTCTTTTGGTTGCAATCTATAGACTTTTCTGGGTGTCTGAACTCTTACTGACTCTACATTGGATAGGAGCCTTCCTGGTGGAGAGTGACCTTTGCTTCTGGTGCCCAAGTGCACGCTTCAACATCCCAGGAGGAATGATAGGCAGGGCAGCAGATAACTTTTCTTTAGAAAATTCCCAGAATCTTTACATCTTCCCACAAGCTCTGTGTGAACTCGATTCATCTCTTTGTGGGGTTCCTTTTTTGACTAAGCCACCTTCCAGAACAGTAGCAGGGACTTTAGAGAAACTATGAGTACTTACTTATTGAAGAAGAATTAGGATTTGAGGAGGAGAATGTCATTGGATGTCACTGTAACCTGGCAGGTTGGGAGGCCAAGTTTTTTATGAAGCTTGGTAGGATTGAAAGGTCCCTCACATCTCCAGAACACCTCTCAACGACCACAACCTCAGGTCCCCAGGTCTCTTCCTGTTCCCAAGATCTTGCTCGGCTTTTCCCTCAGCCTAGAATGTTCTTCACCTAATTAGCTGCCACTCAGCTTAGATCTTCCTTGTTGTGGGAAGATTTTCTCTGGCCACCCTCCCTGCCCCACTGCCCATTGGGTGGAAGCCAGTGTTCCGAGTCTCTGTTGCCCTCACTGCTCCGGGGTGTGATCACCCATTATTCCGCACATGGCTAGGTGAGCCTCCCTCACCTCTGGACCAGAGGTCTGGAATTACTGCAGGCCACCATCAGGGTAAGGGGAGGGGATTTCCCAGAAGAAAATGTCTGCGGGGGGGGGGGGCGCCTGGGTGGCGCAGTCGTTAAGCGTCTGCCTTCAGCTTAGGGCGTGATCCCGGCGTTATGGGATCGAGCCCCACAACAGGCTCCTCTGCTATGAGCCTGCTTCTTCCTCTCCCACTCCCCCTGCTTGTGTTCCCTCTCTCGCTGGCTGTCTCTGTCAACTAAATGAATAAAATCTTTAAAAAAAAAAAAAAAAGAAAAGAAAATGTCTGTGGGGGCACGGGTTTGTGGCTGGGCAGAAAAGAACAATTGACACTTTTGTTCTGTTGCCTGATAACTGAAGTAAACCAAGAAAACAAACATGGGAGAAGGTGGGTATTAAAGTGTTTTCTTTTTTGTTAAATGTACTTTCTTCCCTAATCTGGATTTACTGCACAAACAACTTCTTAACAATCAAGGACATTTTCTAAAGTACAGGACCACAAACTACAGTCAACATCCTACATCCAAATCTGGCCTCCAGCTTGTTTTGGAAATAGCAAGTTCTGTTGGAGCGCAGCCATGCTCTTCATTGACGTGCAGTCCTGCCTCCTGTCACCCTACAATGGCACAGTAGTTGGCAACCGAGGCTCTGAGGCCCACATAGCCTGCTACCTATTTGCTGGCTGGTGTTTTATGGAAAAAGTTTGCCCCCCACCCTCGGTCTAGACTGGGACTCAATGAGGGACCCTCACCCCCTAGCCTCCCTCACCATCCACGTCTCCAGCAGCTGTCACAGTACCAAACTCAGGTTGGCGTAAGTGCCCTATAAAGATTTGAGTTAGATTATTGAATGAATGAACAAGGAGGTTAACCAGTAGCTATTCTAGCTTGTAGTTTTAATTTCTGTGACCAGCTCTTTGCCCCAGTACATGCGATCCTTTGTGCCCCCAGCCCCCCACCTTACTGCTCCTTTACCTCCCCACTCATCAGAGAGGCCTCTCCTGCCCACCCTTCCTTATACAACACCCCCTGCTCCTTCTCTGTCCCGTATGTGGTTCTCCTTCATGACACTTGTCATTATCTGACATTATATTTTCTATGCATTTGTTTATGGGTGGCCTTCCCCAAGAAGAAAATGAACTCCAGGAACCCGAGAACATTGCTTTATTCGCCGTTACATCCCCAGTGCCTGGACCGGTGCCTGAAACACACTTGGGCTCCTGGTAAATATTTTTAAATTAAGGACCACATTTAGAAATGACAGCCTCTAGCCCAGGACTTCCTCGTATGTCCTCCCATGGTGTCTTGGACGTGAGCTGTGTTCCCGCTAGATCCCAAACGCTGTCTTATACTGATGGCCACACGCCACCGGATGGATTGGCAAGAAATAGCGGGCCACTGGTGGGAGGTAGGAATTCACCACCGCTTTCGGTTCTACGCGCTTCTTTCCTCTCCCCTATGAGCCCCGAAGTCCGTGTCTGCCTTAGAAGGCACGGGCAGATGTCTTTTTGATTAAGAGGAGAGAAAAGCGTGTTCTGGGTGGGGTGTTAAAGGAAGGGCCGAGGGAAGTGAATCGTGCAGGTCTGGCAGGAACGTCATGTGTCATTTCTTGGACTTCTTGTATTTTTTTTGACCCCTCTGCTGAAGCGTTCCAGGGAATAGAGCCTCGGTTCTCGGCTCATGTCAAGCCTCCAAGTACACGGCTAGAAGCAGCGCAGAGGATGGGGAAGATGGCTTGCTTTCTTTTCCAAACGACTCTCTGGAGAAATAAATACCTGCGAATTAAAGTTGTGTAGGCCAGAAAGAGGATTTTTGTGAACTAAATAGGATTTGAGCAATCCCTCACGGATGAGGACAATTTAGGATGATCTATTTATGTTGAGAAACTGATAAGTTCACTCGAGGGAAGGCTAAGTTGGCTCCAATCTGGCCGGCACTCCACGTACTGAGATTGACTTGGGGGCTGTGGTTTGTGTCTGCTGTTTCATTTCTAACGTTTTCTCTTAGTCACACATGTGGCCTGAGAGTGACCTCTCGATCACATCCATGGCAGCCCAGGCCAAATAGGAAAATTCCCTAGTTATAGTCCTTGTTACATTCTTGTTCACACTAATCTTTTTAAAAAGCAAATCGATTCAAGAATTATTTTATGAGCAGTAGATAGTTCGGAGTCAGACGGGGGTTTGAATTTGGCCCCATCACGTGACATTTAAGGCACCCAGGCACCAGGAATTCCATACATCGTGTTCCTCCTTCATTGTCCCTTCATCGTTCTCCAAGCCAGAAACCAGCGGGTCACCCCTTTCTGCTTCCCACTGCCCAGCACCCCCACACCTCTTACCCTGACCCTTCCCCGTAGTCCTGCCCCAGTTCAGACATCCGTCTTCTTGCACTTGGAACTTCTAGCGGCCACCTCAGTGCTCTCTCTACCCCCAATCATTTCTTCACCATGAACAGAGCAACCTTTCGAAAAGGCAGCTCTGGTAATATCACTGCCACTAGCGACCCAAAGGCACCTGACACCCAAGTCTCCTTGGCGAGATTCACAGGATCACATGAGCTGTGGTCCGCCCTGAGTCTGACCTTGAGCCCTGGCCCTGTTTGCAGAGCCTCAGAGCTGCTCTGTCCTCTGCCTGTAGAGCCCTCCCATCTTCCAGCCTCTGCTCAGTTCAAACCTCCTCTTGCTTTCCATTCTCTGCACAGACAGATCTTAAGTGACTGCATCTCCCAAGATCTCACTGCTCCATGCTGACCTTCCAGGGAGCCTCTACGATTTCACATTCTCTGGGAAATTCATACAGCTTTTCATGTTTGTAAACAGGGGTGGTTCTACTGACCTCTCTTACAGGTTTGATTATAGAAAAACGAGTTTTCAAGGACCTGGACTCAAGTGTATTTCCTAGGTTGAGTTTTGAAGGGCTTTTTCTGGCCTCCTCTTAACCCTCCCCGCCCCCAGTCTGGCTTCCATCATCCTCGTGGCTCTGCTAGAAATGTTCTCATGAAAGTCACCACTTTCTCCATTGCCAAAATCAGTGAACTTTGCTTCCTCTTCATTCTTTCTGACTGTCAGCTACAGTGGACACTTGGCCAGGCTGCTGCTGCTTCAAATTCTTTTCTCCATCAGTTTCTATGATTTGTTACAATCCCCGTTTTCCTGCCCGATCTTCATCTGCTTCTGTCCTTGTGTCCTCTTCCCTTTCCCACCAACCTCTGGCAACTCCCTAGGATCGGTTCCTAAGTCTCCTTTCTTCCTTCGTCTCTCTCCCATTGGTCATCCCCCTCGTGACTTGGGACAGTCGTCTCTCAGATATCAACTCCTAAATCATCTAACTTCCCGTTCTCCTGTCTGCTCCATCGTGCTGTCTCTCAAAGAACCTCTGGGCTTGCCACCTGGGTGTCTGTCTCACGTGCCCAGAAGACTCATCATCTTCCTGCCCAGAACTGGATTCCTCATTCCCCACCAGCCTCCCCACTTTTATTTGGGATACCATCAATATCCCAGTACCAGGGTTAAAATAATTATTGTGACCTCCAAGTCATCATCTTCATCCTCCATATTCAGCCCATCACCAAGCCCAGCAGATTTCTTCATTGGAGTGAGTCCCTGCATATCCCTTTTCTGCCCCCTCCTCATTATACCAATCTAATCTTTCCTTCCCTCCAATCCCCAGTCTCCACTTTTTCCTGGCGGCACACTAGCTACCCACCCTGCTCTCCTACAAACCTGATGCAGATGTTTCTGGAAGAATTTCCTCATGTCCCCCCCATCCAGAATATTCTTTCCACCTCTTTTTGCCTCCCCACTGAGACCCATCCTTTCAAAGCCATCTGAAAACTAACTTCCCTCATAGAACTATGTTGTTTCCAATCCTTAGGCCTTTCACATACAGTTCTCATCATCCTGAGTGTCTCCTGCCCCTTCAAGCCTTATTCATTTAAGGAATATTTGTTGAGTATCCTTGGAAAAGACACTGCCCTGAGGATGCCAGAATGAATAAGACCTAGGATACTCCTATAGGGCACTTAGCTCAAGATTCCTCTTTCCTGTGACTTTTTGCATGACTTCCACAGACCGAATCACCAGCTCCCTCATCTGTGGATCTAAGTAGCATCTCACAACATACACCTTAGATTTTGTACTCCTGTGGCTTCAATCAGCGAATGAATATTCTGGCATCTAGCTCACTGCATGATAATTACTTGTTTAGGTGACTATCTTTTACTAGAATGTGGATCTCTTAAAAATGCTCCGTAACCATTTGAACAGATGAGGCACTAAATTAATAGACGAATGGATGGGTGGGTGGATAAATAGACGAAAGGACAGATAAATGGATGGATTAATGGATAGACAGTTCGATGGAGGAAAACAATGGGAAGGATGGATAAATGGGTGGACAGACAGATGAACAGCTGAGTGGATGGACAATGGAGAGATGAAGGGATGGACGGATGGCCTGGATAAATGAACGGATAGATGGATGGACGGACAGATGGATGGATTAAAAAAAACCCCGCAGTTAAGAGAGACTTCAGTGATAACCCTCCCACCCCTTGTAAGAATGCCTTTTAAAATAACTTTGAAAACTAAGATGTTAACAGTAAGTTTAAATTACTTCAAATTATTAGGAAAGGAGGTTATGGTTAATTGACTAATTATATCCAATAGTAGGCTAGCATATATCTCATACATGGATTGCCAATTCTCTAAAAATTAAAATTAATAAATTGCATTTAGAATAAAAGCTCTACTGAACAGTATACTTATTTGGCTATTCTGAAAACCCTTAGAACACTTAGTGCTTCAAGGATACCAGTGAGAATCACTTAGGGATATACAGGCTAGAATAAATCATTTAAATGCCTTAAAGTGAGAGTTTTTCATTTAAACTACCTATGTAATATATACAACCACACATTCACATATAGACCATTTCTCTGGGGATTTGGGTTTCTAAAATTGATTTGACAACATGCAGGCACTTCTCGACAGTAATATCCTAAATAGGGTATTTGGCACACATCAGGCCAACATACAGACATTTATCTATCTCTTTTGGACACCTCACTGACACACAGATGGTGCAGGCCTAGATTCGTCAAGTGCGTCAAGCAATATCTGGAAAGTTGGATCCCAGGGAGCTGAACATGGTCACATCATTTACTAAGTCAAGTTCACATGGAAAGTCCTGCCATCGAGATGAACCCATTGAAAGTTTAAAAACTGTTAGTTTACCTATCTTCCATACTCCCCTTAATCTCCAGTTATGCAGGCCCCAGGCTGGAGCATTGGTCTTGCCTTGGATAAAAATTCTTTCCTCCCTCCCTCCTTTACTTTCTTCCTTTCTGTATTTCCTTCCTTCCTTATTTTCCCTGTTTCTTTCTCTTTTCTTTCTTTGCTGCTGCGTCAGCATTTCACATCTCAAGGTATTCCATGTGTATTAAACCCTCATAGTCAATATTATATATCACGTGCATTTCATTTGAGGAATAAAGCATACTTTATTTGACTTAGTATCTTCAGTAGCTACAGGACTCAATAAATGTTTGGTGATAAGTAATTGGTGTGGGGCTCCTACTATTTTGGTACATATTACAATGTGTTGCAATTATTTACATATCTGAATATATGTAACAATCCTTTATGTGATGGAAAAAATGTATGTCCCCATTTTTCAGATGAGAAAACTGAGGCTTGGGGACATTTAGAGACTATCCTGAGTTTGCACAGGTAGTAAATGATAACTAAATACAAGCCTCTGAAATTTTAACCCAGTCCTTCCCACTTGTCCAGTGTACCTTTCATGTTATTTAAGACCATGGAGAATAATTTCCTAACTTCTGTGTGTGGTAACAGATGTCGGTAGGATCTTGAATCTTGAGTTGGAGGAAAGACAAATTCTCTTCTTTCTTGCCTTAACCACTGAATAAAAGCAACCATTGATTCAGAGATACCATGAGGCAAAAGAGCATGTGGGCATGTGCTGTTGTTGTAGAAACACTCTTCACACAGACTGTGTCAGTTAGCTATTGCTGTATAACAAACCATCCCAAAGCTCAGTGGCTTGAAACAATAAGCATTTATTATTGCTTGCCAAACTATCGATCAGCTGGGTGGTACTTCTGGGTTCACTGGGCTCTCTCGTGAGCCTAGGGTCAGCTTCAGATTAGGTAAGCAATTCTGCTCATCTTGCCTGAATGCTCTCCCAGGTTCCCGGGCAGGTTGGCTCTAGATTGATCTCAGACGTCTTAGCTGGCCTGATTGGGCTCTTCTCCTCATGGTCTTTCATTTTCCAGCGGGTTAGCCCAGACTTGTTCACACACACAGTGATGAGGTTCTAAGAGGAACAGGCAGAAGCGTGCAAAGATCTCTAGATGTCTAGGCTTGGAAATGGTATAACATTACTACCACTGCGTTCTGTTGGTTAAAGCGAGTCACGAGCCATCCCAGATACATGGGCTGTGGAATGGTCTCCACCTCTTGATGGGAAGAGCTGCAAAGTCAGTGCAAATGGGGCGTAAGAGGGAGACACAGAGGATGAGGGCCGTCTTCGTGGTCAAAGCACTTGCAAACATGGCCCCCATTTCCAGGCATTCCAGAACCTCCCGACCCTCCAGTTGTACAGGGTTTATCAAGGGGTCATCCTCCCCAAGAGGAATCGCTGAGCCTCCTTCTCAGAGTTTTCTGCAGGCTAAGTAAAGTACCTCATCTCGCTTGTAAAAAAACGTTTTAAGAGGGAAAATATAAGAATGTCAAGGAGAACTGCAATTCATTTTCTGAAAATTAATTGGGTTTAGAGAACAATAGGGATGAAAATTTTGACCATTAGAATTTATCGTGGTAAAGATTGTTGTTTGATATTTGAAAGCCTGTAACTTGCCATGAAGAATCTATATGACACAGAGCAGGATACAGGTTTATCTGGAACAGTCTGCCGCTGGGAAATTTCTTTTTGTCATCCCCCACCCCCCAGTCAGATGCTCCTTTGAAAGGCAGTCCATCTGCCTGGATCTCTGCTCAGTCATTTACCCTAGATGTATGGATCCTGACTTTAAAATGATAAATTCCTGAATCTGAGACTGCCTGCATTTTGATGAAGTTAAAAACAAAAAACATGACCACACGGTCTTTCAGATACACCAGGGCACATTGAACTTCAGAAAACTTCCACACTGTGAACTTCAGCCTGATATAACAAAGAACTTGCTGCCCATGATACGGCTTATGAGAATAGATGCTGAACTCTCCTTTCTCTAAGTTAAGACCTTCATCTCAGCCCCCATCGTGTGGGATAGCTCTGCCGCAAGCATGAAGCCAAGGACACATCTGCCTCCCATGGACAGGATTTAGGGAAAGCCGCCACTGATAGTAAGTAGCCCATTGCAGCGGGAGAAAACGTAGGAAGAAGTTCCACTGGTGATGAAGGAAGGCTTCTCAGATGCACGCCGCACTTTCTCTACTGCTCGTTGTCAAAGATGCTGCTTTTAAACATCATGCAGGATTGTTTTCTTGTCCCTCATCTCTGGAGTTGAACTTTGGCTGTTTCCTATAGTTTATATAAGACTCTTGTCCGAAGGAAAGGATCTGTCACTTGTAACAGACCCTCTAAATTCCAAATCTCTTGCCACCACGCGGGGCCTGCCCGGAAAGGAATATAGCCACAGCAGGGCTGCCCACGGCAGGCCAGACAGAGGAAGAAGAAAGTATTTGGAAATAAAAGATAAAGGAAAGGAGGGGCTTCTGGGTGGCACAGCGGTTAAGCGTCTGCGTTCGGCTCAGGGCGTGATCCCAGCGTTATGGGATCGAGCCCCACATCAGGCTCCTCCGCTGGGAGCCTGCTTCTTCCTCTCCCACTCCCCCTGCTTGTGTTCCCTCTCTCGCTGGCTGTCTCTATCTCTGTCGAATAAATAAATAAAATCTTTAAAAAAAAAAAAAGATAAAGGAAAGGGTCTCCACTTGAGAGGCGCCAAAATCTCCGTTCTAAAAGCAGCCAGTGAGAGGAAAATGTGTTTAAAATTGTTTTGGAAGTTTTGTTAGTGTAATACACCACTGTAACTAGAAAGAGGTATTTGGCTTTGGTACATTCTGATATTTCAGGGATTTTCTGTAAGTGCTTTGAATAACTCTAAGAAGCTGAGCTAGGCTGGTAGATCCTTGTTAAACTCTCAGAATGCTATGTCCAGACTATTTCCCCCATGACTTGAACATTTAATATTCTGAAAAAATTCTAAGTATGCTCCCTGCTCTGTTACTGGCCCTGTGAAAGCTAGGCCATCCCTTACGCTTTGCACTTGTGGGGGAGGGGGCCACATCGGCTTTGCAAGTCCTTGCCCACAGTGCTGCTGCCCCGCACTCTGGAGCCGTCCAGTCACAGGACTGCATTCACGGAACATACGCTCATGGTGCCCTGCCCTCAGCCACCTCGGAAAGGCATGTGTCTGGTCACTGACCGGGACCCTTAGCGGCAGCCTCGTTCACTAACCTCCTTTCTTTGTGTATGCGTTCAAACGTCTGCTAGCACTGATGACACGAGTGCTGTATTAGGAGCAAGGCGGAGCCTCCAACTTGAAGGAGATTCTGATCTTGAGGGAGTGTTCGCTCACCCAACTCCACTCAACACTACTGTGGGACCTGCTGTGCTCTGAGCTTGAGCGCCAACCCCCAGATCCTGAAATTATGGGAAAAGTATGTCTCTGTACATCATAGATCCACCTGCTTCAAGTCCATTCGTTTACAGTTCATTGACCTAACGAGTTCAGAAAATTATTTTTAAACTAAGATTAAACTCTATTTTTGTGGTTTTCTTTGAAGGTATTGGTGTGTTAGTTACAGGCTCTCCCCCACATGGGGCAACCAGATAGCTCAAATCACCAACTGTGACCCATTATTCCCGTAGTTAGCAAGGTGAAGAGTCAAGGTGAACGAATTCCAGACTTTAATATTCGAGCAAGAATAAAGACCGTTATGTTTCCTTTGCTAAACTGAATGTAGAGAACTTTATGGACAAAAACACTGTCAATTATATTTCCCTTTTCCCCTTTTCTTCTTCTTCTCCCTTCTTTTTTTTTTTTTTTTGACGTCAAGGAATTTTTAGTGAAGTGTTATTTTCATCTCTTCCTGAATCCAAGTGAAATCCACATCTTTTGCATGTTTCCTGCATTACAGTTTTATTGTGTGCGCGGAAATCAATATTCTAGATACATGCACAAGTGCACACATTAAAATGAACATGACTTCATTTATTTCCATGATTAGACATTCAAATAAAAGTGCTTGGGTGTCTGTTTTCATATTCATAGGTCGAGATCCGTACATCAGAGGTATTTGTATAAGTGACACTTTTATTACATTCATTTCATTTGCAATATGATAGTGGATCATAAATATGTTACTTTTATGCCACCAAATCTGATTTGTAGCACTTGGCCCTCACAAGCAGAATACTTGATATTTTATGGAGCACCTTGCGTCCAAGAAGCGCTTTGCCGACATCAGGCCCGCTTCTCCCAGGTGTGTAAATCATGCCCGTGACCCTTTGGATGCCCCACCTGCTTGATCAGGCTGCTGGCTCATGCTTCTGGGGGCAGAGAGTGGCCCATGAATCCCCTGCCGGCCCGGAGGTGGTGATGAGGCCTTTAATTTCTGGAAGGAAGAGGCTCAGGTGAGTTCTGTGTTGCACACAGAGGCCCTGACGGCTGACCAAACTCCACACTTAGGCACGTGTTCCCCTTGTCCTTCACAAAACAGCTTTGAGCCCCCACTGTGGGCCAGACACTGTGTTAGGCCCTGGGGAAAGAGAGACAAACTATGACCTTTGCCTTCCAGATATTCGGGCTGGGAGTGGAGGGCTGTGTGGAACAGTGTTTGGCGCCCACCTTAGAGTGGGGCTGTGATGCAGAGGTGACCTGTGTGCCCCCTGTCCCACTGCCCACGCCTTCCCAGGGATGCACTCTGCCTGAAAGCAGCTGGTCCACCCCCAGGTCCGTCACAGGTATGTTGGTGGGCCTAGCTGCCGGCATCACCTCCATCCGCCTGGAGGAGGAAGCCAGCCACCAGCATCACACGCAGCCTTTGGGGCCGGCTGAGCATCAGTTGCACAGCCCAGGCTCCCCAGGCCCCCCACCTACCTTCCTATCCCTCCTCGCAACTCGCCTCCCCTTTCCCCAGCATCCTGGGTCAGTGCCCCCCCCACCCCCTGCCCCTATGCGCACACGCCCGTCATACACATACGGCATCCTTCTCGGCCCTCACCGTGTGGCGGGACCGTGAGTGTGAGTGCTATGACAGAGCACAGGGGTTCCGAGTGAGGGCCCTGGTGCCAGGTCTTCTGAGTTCAGATCCCCACTACGTCATTTACGGTATGCACGGCTTCGGGCAGGCGACTTAGCTCTCTGTGCCTTAATGTTCTCATCTGCAAAACGGGCATGATAAGGACACTTCCCTCGCAGGTTGTCGAATGGCCTCATAAGAAGAGAAGGCTTCTGGGTGGGCCCTGTTGCCGCTCTGGTAGCTGTAATGAACACCTCCGCTATTAGAACACCACTCCAGCGTGAGTCACAGCGCACAGCATAATAACGACGCCGGTATTATTACTGCTCCTGTTGCTGTTATGTGATTACTGCCTGTCTGTCCCCGTGAGTGAGTTCTGTGGTGGCGGCAGCCATCTGTGTGGCTCGGCGTTGTTTCATCCCTGCAGCAGATGGTACATACTAGATGCTCAAAAAATATCCGAACGAGTGAATGGACAGACAGCGAAGGAACAAACGAGTCCATCTGCTCGTTTGGGGCCGCTACCAGGCGGCTTCTTCAGAAGCATCGCTGCCACTTGCAGCCGTGGGCCTGCGGGAAAGCCCACAGACCCTCAGTGTTCGGGCCACCGTTTCCACGTGGGAGGGCCTGAAATTCTCCCTCCCGTGTGACCAGCCTGCAGAAGCCCTTACAATAGACGCACTGTTTCCCACCTAGCAGGGCGTCCACGTGTCTCAGGGAGGATGCTGCTGCCATCCGAGAGGGGCCGAATCCCCTGGGACAGCGGTGGAGCCCCGGCCCCTTTGCAGCACCTGTGTCACCCCCTGCCCCACACTGGTCCCCTGCAGGTAACCCCTGGGGCTCTGTTTTCTCACGTGAGTTTTCCAGGAGGCTGCGGGTGGATGGGGGATGGAGAAGCAGAATGCTGAGAAGCGCGGGCGCAGGTCCTCCAGACGTGCCTGGGGATGGGATTCTGGGTAATTGTGTGTGTGCGTGCGGTTCCTCCCTCTGCTTTTCCATATATCCCGCTGATGTCTTGGCTTGACCACTTTCCAATGGGGATCTTGGGCCTCAAGCTTTGAGAGTGTAGAAGTGGAATATTAATGCCTCCCTCATCCGGTTCACTGTGGAATTTAGGGAACTAGAATTCTTATGTCACTTATGGTGATGGCTGGCCCGTGCGAAGCAGTCAGTAAGTAGCATTACTGCCGCTGCTGTGTTCAGTGGTCAAAGGTGCCATCTTGGCTTCTGATTCTAGTCAGAGCAGTTCCTAGTGTTCAATGGCTTGTGACCTCCCTCAGGGGTCTGGGTTTTTGTTACTCTGATGTTAAGATATAATTCACATAGCGTAACATTCATCCTTTTAAAGTGGTCAGTTCAGTGGTTTGTAGTATGTTCACAAGGTTGTACAGCCATTACCACTGCCTCATTCCAGAACATTTTCATCTCCCTACAAAGAAACCCCATGCCCGTGAGCTGTCACTTCCTATCTTCCACGCGCCCCAGCCCTTGGCAACCACCGATCTTCCTTCTGTGTATGAATCTGCTTTCTCTGAACATTTCACGAATAGAACCTCACAGTATGGGGCCTTTTGTGACTGGCATTTTTCACGGAGCCTGACGTTGTCCGGGCTCATCCATGTTGTCATGTGTGTAGTACGTCACTCCCTGTGTGGCCAAGACTGTTCCATTGGGTGGATGCCCCACATTTGGGTTTCCATTCATCAGTCGATGGGCATGTGGGTTGTCTCCACTGCGGGGCTCCTCTGAATAGCGCCGCTGGGAACACGGGTGAGCGCGTTCCGCATGAACATTTATTTTCTGTTCTCTTGGGTGGACCCAGAAATGGGATTGCTGGATCATATGGTAACTCTATGTTTAGCTTTTCAAGGAACTGCCAGACTGTTTTCCTTGGGGCTGTGTTTCAGAAGGACCCTTGCTGCTTACATACAACTTTTGTGCTAGCTAACAAACAGGGTCGTGGACAGGAGCCAGGAAAGGAGGGGGCAGCTAACGTGCGCTGAGAGTCCATGGTGCTCTCACACAAGGCTTCCGGCCACAGCCTCCCCTCGTGGACCCAGACTCTGTCCTTGAGCAGAGCTGCCGGGGCATCTCTGTGGCTGTGAGCTCCCCTCTTCCTCTCTCATTGTCTCCCTTTGCTGACTGTATTCTTCCCGCTCTAACTGCTTTCGACCATATGCTGCCTTCACCCCATGTCCTGCACCTGCTAGGAATGGTCTGGGCACTTGGCCAGTCTGCCCTGGAAAGGAATACATTAGAGGCTGAGTTACTTCACACTATCTTTACCCACTCACCTTAGATCTGGAAATGTTCTGAGCCAAAGAACAGTGTCGTTGCAGAGTCCTGGGGGAAGAAACTAATCTGGAGAGTTATTGTTTTCTTCTCAAACATGGCCGCTCCCTTAGGAATGAGTAAGTCCAAGTGAAGAAAGCATTTGGCAACTGTGTAAACATTCTTTGGTCTATCTGATGCTCAGTTTGTTCATCTGTAAAGTGAGTTTAAAATCACCTGCCTGATAAGGGGATGAAGTGAGATACTGTGGACACAGTTCCCAGTAAAATGCTTAAGATACTCAAGAAATGTGAATATTCTCAAGGACTGCTCTCCCTCCTAGTCCAGTGTCAGTGACTTATATAGACACTAGGGTTGTTAAGTACCATGAGTTCCCAGCTGTTTCCTTGCACCTTACTGCCCTCCCCATGCCTGCCTTTTACTCTGCCCTCAGCTCCTCCCCCATGCAGGGCCTCGGGATCCTCGCAGTGTAGACGCAGAGAGCTGCGACTTCTCAGATCACCCTGGGTGCTCTCAGGGAGGCAATGAGGCCAAATCCTCTTAGGGCAGATCGGATTATGACCTGGGTAATTTTGCAACACAGATTCCTAGGTCATGGTGGTGGCATACACGGCCAGGTGGTGTCCAGCCTGGCAACCCCTGGGTCGCTGGGGAATGTGGACTCCCCGGAAGGGCTGGCATGGTCTAGTTTTTACCTGTTGGCCTCTCTGGGTTTCAGTTTCCTTCCCCAGGAGATCCTCACTAGGGGCCAGAGCCTTGCATTACACTCAGTTTGAAGTCATCTGAGAGCTCCGTGCTGTGAGGGGAAGCATGGGCTTCCACAGCCCTGAGCCCTGGGTCCTGACTCTGTCTAGCGCCAAGCTCAGCCGAGGCAAAGACACACACCTGCGGCAGGGCCAGTGGGCTGGACGAGACTCGGAGTCGAGCAGCTACAGATGAATAAGTGAATATTGAATAGACAAATTGTTTTTCAGGCCGAGGACTCATAATGCATAGATTATTATTTTAAAATAACTTTTTATAACAATAAATAATACTTCATATATATTTTATATATAATGTATATAATGTGTAATATGAGATGTATAAATAATAAAAGACTATATGACTAATACCAAAGGTCTAGGAAGCAGAAAAGCATGAAGGGACAAAAATCATCATCCCATCACCTTTAGGATGAATCTCTTCAAAAGTGTCAGTTAATTCAGAAAACTGAACAACAGCAGCAAAACCCAGAAAGCTTAGCCAGGAGTCACGAATTATGATGCAGCAAAGGTTTTGTTCAATGACGCGTCTCCCAGGCCGAAGTGGTTCCCTTGTAATGGTCCCTGGGCCATCTCCTCTGGAACGAGGGGGATGTGCTTGGAAAAATCCTCTCTTGCAGGACCAGTCCACGTAGAAAGTCCGAGCAGAGAGAGGCCGTCAGCCTTCTGGGTGAGCCTCACCTCTCTTTAAGAGTGGGTTGGCAGGTGCACGCACAGAAAGACAAACTTTCCTTTCTGCCTGGCCCTTCTGGCCACCAAACCTCTCTCCTTGGGAGCTGTGTTTATGGCACCTTTTCCCACTGTTCCTGTTCCAAGTGTCAAGTGGGTCTAGGCAGCACCAGGAAATGGAAACTTCCAGCTCAGGCAGTGCAGCCCCGGCCATTAGTGACCCCTGATTTGCCTTCTCTCTCCTTTCCAGCTGTCAGGAATGATAGGAACAAGAAGAAGAAGGAGCCTTCGAAGCAGGAATGCACGGAAAGCTATGAGATGACGGCGGAGCTGGACGATCTCACAGAGAAGATCCGCAAAGCCCACCAGGAAACCTTCCCCTCCCTCTGCCAGCTGGGTAAATACACCACGGTAAGAGACGCTTCCACCCCAGGCGGCGGGGAGGGTGGCTGCAGGCCCTCGCGTCCCTGCTTGCTCCCGTCTTCCCTCTTTCCTGGCCCTGGACCCGGAGTGGACGCCCACCAAAATTTGGCCCAAGACATGCGTGTGGGCTGAGTGGGACACCACAGCGGCCACCCCCCTCCATGTGGCAGTCTTCGGAAAGTCACTGAGCAGCATGAATGTGTTCTCTGACCCATTCAGGCATGCGTGCTACCACTCACAAACCAAACTGAGCACTCGTTATGTGCCAGGCTGGTGTGCAGGGCACCGGTGACATGAGTGACTAAGGCAAGGTTGCTGCTCGCAGGGACATACAGTCTGGTGAGGGAGACATGTAAAACCAGTGAGCTGTCACAGGAGTACAGAGCCCAGCAGGGACCTAGCGGGGGCGCGGGGCAGGGTTTTCAAAACACCCATCCAGCTGTAGGGTCCAACCGACATTATGGGGGCCCTCTGAGAGAAGCCTGGAAAAAGCCCAGGTGTGACTCCTCCCTGGGGAGGTGGGAGGTCCCACCGTGCTCCCCAGAGCTCCATTAGAAATGGCTTTCACTATGGGTTGAAATAAAGAGAAGCTAGGAGGGAGAAGATGTGGGATCAAGGGTTGGTGTCATGTGTTGACTGGTCTGGGGTATGTCGCTGGAGACACGTGAGGTACTTCCATTTTTTAAACTGGTTTTTGCATGTATTATGTGCGTTGACGTCAATTCGCAGTGCGCGGCACACAGTAGGCACTTAGGAAGTATTTGTTGAATGAATGAATGAATAAATGAATGAATGAATGAATGAATGAATGAATGAATATCACTAGAATGCTATTCTGGCCTCCTTAAGTAACTTACGTTGCTTGCCTAAAATGCTGGTAAATGTACTTTTAAAATAATCCAGATTATCCCATTTGCTGGTTTGGTGTCTGGCATGCAGAAAAAGAATAGGATGAAAGCTCCTGAAGATCCAGAGATGAAATGTTGATGCCAAAAGAACGAGGACAGGGAGCACCAGGGCTGGGAAGCTGCTGGGGGGGCTCACCGTCATGCATTTGGGTGTTGCTGCCACGGCTTTTTCTGTAAAATGGGACCGGTAACTGGGAGCAGGTGCAGAGAGTTTGCCGTGTGGATTGGCACTAGAACCTGCTGGGGTGGCATCTCAGGTGAGCCCGAGCTGCCGGGGTGCAGAGGCTGCGTGGTGGGGGGCAGCAGAGCTAACCGTGCCGAGCCGAAGGCCAGCTCGGGACGCAGAGGAAGAACCTAGAGCAGGGCTCCGCAGACTTCTGTGTGCTCACTTCGGAGGCACCTGGCAGTCATGGGGAGCTGCAGGCTCTGACACAGCAGCCTCGGCGGGGGTGGGGATGGGGGCCAGGGGTGGTGGGCACATTTCTAACAAGCTTATGGGAGATGCTGCTGCGGCCGGGCTACAGACCGTGCTCCACAGAGCAGGCGCCGTGACCTGGACTTGGAGTAGCCAGGTCCAGGATGACCTTCTGGGGCCCAGCCAGGCCCTTGGTGTCAAGGAGAAGGAGAGACAATCGGTGTGCTTCACCCGCCCATGCTGTTGACCTACCCTGCCAGGCTGAGGCGAGGGCTTGATTCAACGGACAGGCCCCCACTGAGCTTGGTAACCGCTAGCCCCGAGCAGACACAGAGCAGGACAAGGCTGGACACCATAAAGGAGCTTTTGTTGTAACCCAGGAGGTAAAGCAGGCCCGTGAACCAAGAGGCGGTGGAGGGTGATGCCTTTTATCAAGAGCAAGGGCGCTAGAAGCAGAGGAATGTGGCTTACGTCCTGCTCCGCCACCGTCAGCCCGGTGACTGTGCGCAAGGTATTAACTTGCCCAGCCTCCCTTTTTCCCATCTGTAGAATGGGGATGAGATAAAATGGTTAGAAAAATGAATTCATGAGAAGCTTCTGTGATGGGACCTGGACACACCTTCACGACAGTGGTGTGGCCGGCGCACCGTGTACCACGCATCCACTCACTGGGTGTGAACTGACACTCCGGGGGCCAGGCCCCGTGTCAGGCGCATCAGACACTACGGAGAACTTAGATGACTAATAACAAGTGCCGAGCAGCATATCATTTATTCTTTGTAGAAATATTTCTGATTGCCAGCTGTTCACTGTTTGTGGCTAAGTATCCAGGCACGTGCGTCCTGACCTAAGAAATCAAGAAATCAACTGAGGCCATATGGGCCCAGGGGAAAGGACAGAAGGAAGTGAGGGAGATGGTTGGACTGTGTTGGGAATGAGTGGGAAGCAGAAATAGCTTTGCAGGGGCGCCTGGGTGGCTCAGTCAGTTAAGCGTCTGACTCTTGATTTTAGCTCATGATTTTAGGGTCATGAGATCGAGCCCCTCATCAGGCTCTCCACTCAGTGGACGTGAATGCTGGGGGGTGGGGGGAGTGTCTGCTTGAGATCCTCTCTCTCTCTCTCCCTTTCCCTCTGCCCCTCCCCCTGCACGCACTCTTTCTAAAATAAATCTTAAAAAAAAAAAAAAAAGAAAGAAATAGCCTTGCAGAGTCTTGAACTCTGACTGAGGAATTTGTATTTTAATCTGTAAATAATGGAGAGCAAGAGATGTTTTGTAATCAGGAGTCTTTGTTATTGTCATCACCACTATTATTACAGCTAGTATTTACTGAGCATTTACTATGTACCAGGGACTATACTAAGTACTCTAAATATTCATTCTTTGACTCCTTGCAGGACATGATAAAGTGGGTATCGTTGCTTCCATATTACAGATGAGTAAACTGGGGTGTGGAAAGTCCAAATAATGTGCCCCATGTCTCATAGCCAATAAGTGGAACTTGAACATGAACGGACTGAGTCCAGGGACAGCCCTTTTAGCACACCATACCCAGGCTACCTCAAGGGTGTGGTTAACAAGGCTGAATGGAAGCAGGAGCCATTGGGCATCTGGTTAGGAGGGGGTGGCTGTTATCCAGGACTAAATCAAACCGTTAGCTCCAGAAAAGGCAGAGTAAAAGAGAACAGTCAGAGCCAGGAGGGCTTCCTGGAAGTGGAAGCTTTGGAGCCAGGTGATGAGGTGAGACACATTTGCTACAGTATCAGGGGTCTCCTCCGGTCTTCCCCAGGTGGGGCTTTCTTAGTGTGACCGAGGAAGTCCGCCAGGCCCTGACTCACCTGATAACCAGATGAAATGGACCACTCTACTCCAGGGTAGGGCTGGGCAAACCCAAGGCATAGCATTGCCTCCACCTGGAACGCACGCCCTGGTGTGGGCTGGCTTCCTACAGGGCCTGGGACCAAAACGCTCCTTCAGGACAGCCTGCCCACTGTTAGTCAACACAGCTCCCTCCCATCCCAAAAGGCAGCCACAGAATCTGGCCAGCCTCACCGGGGCCTCTGCCGCCTTCCCTTGCGCCCCAGGTCCCATGGCTCACGCTGCAAGGCCCAGGGACCTGGCCTGAGGGCTTTCGCTGGCTGCCAGATCTGCTGGGCTCACGTGTGAGGCACTGACACTCCTGGGGGAGCCCCCACCCAAGAACAAAAAGAAGCTGGTGGATGAATGCCCCAGCTTCCTTACCCCTGGGGAGGTTACCTTCTCCCAACCATTTCCCAGAGGTCCCCAGCAAGAGGAGCCAGGGGCCCACAGGGATGGTCTTTACTGGCTGCCTTCCCTTCCTAAACCTCCTGCCCACCCGTCCTCCAGTGCTTCCTGGGACCTTTTCCCTTTCTGCACCTCCCTTTAAAAAAAAAAAAAAAAAAAGATTTATTTATTTGAGAGAGAGAGAGAGCACATTGGGGGGGGGGAGCAGAGGTAGAGAATCTCCAGCAGACTTCGTTCTGAGCATGGAGCCTGATGCAGGGCTCGAACTCGCGGCCCATGAGATCACGGCTTGAGCCGAAACCAAGAGTCAGACACTTAACAGACTGCACCACCCAGGCGCCCCTTTCTGCACCTCTTTTGATCCCACAAGGAACACGGAAATACAGCTTCCCTCCCCAGAGGATCGTCCTTAGCTACAGGGCAGCCGACCTCCTTCCAGAAGCACACTGCCCATTTGTGGGATCAGGGCGGCTCTGATACAGTCTCTCATCCGACTCTCTTCTTTATTTCTACTCTGTATACAGATCTAGCTCAGTTTTTATTGTAAGCAGCTTCAAATCCTTTCTGGAAGTAGGTGGGGTATAAATAAATAACAGCAGCCATAACACATTCTCGGCAAGCTCTTAGTTCCGAGTTGAGCATTTTTTTTTTTTTTTTTATAAAGAGAGCTTTTTTTAGACAGGCAGTTGCTTCCTTGCAAGGAAACTTCCTGCCATCTTCACTGGCCTGGCCTCCCTGTCAGATGCCTTTGGAATAAGTGGGCAGAGAGGAATTAAAAAGGCAGCTAGCCGCCCACCTACAGACTTTTGAAAGAGTACTTCCCTTTTCTTTTCTAGTTAGGGTATATTCGGGACACATGGCCTGGCCCACGGAGACAGCAGGACTGGGTGGGGAGGCAGGAACGTATACCGCACTACCCTCCACCCCCAGGCCTGGGCAGGGCGCTCCCCTCCAAACTTCAGACCTGGACTCTTTGGGAAGGTTCCTAACCAGTGACCACCCTCCACAAACCAGGACACGTGGAAGGGGGATTCCACAGGGAAAGTGGAAAGCAAGGCGGCAGCTGTTTACAGATGAGTCTCCAAGACCAGAGGAAGCAGCGTCCCAGCTCCGAGGATATTTACTCTGCTTCCGGACGTCCCACCCCAGCAACTGCGTCGTTTGGGTTTTCGGGGTGCATAAACCTAGGGTCAAATCTTGCCTGTGCTACTTAAGATCGCATGACCTTGGACTTGTCATAGGAGCCTTGGCCCCCTCCTCTGTATCATGGGGTTTGCGTGGCACCCACGTCTTGGGGTTTCTGGGGAGGTTAAGTGAAACGACGGTGTCAGAGCTCCTTGTACAGTTTCTGGCGGGGAGATGTACAAAATGGGCAGGTCTCCCCTCAGTTGCGTTATGAACACTGTTGTGTTCTCCAGCCATGCACACAGGTTCTGGAAAAGTGAAGTGGCAGGTGGGCCAGCGAGGCAAGTCCCCAGGCAGCGCGACCCCAGGCTGGGCTGCCTGCTCCCACGCCCGCCGCTCTGCCTTGCGTGGCTGTTCGTCACCTTGCAGAGCTTGATGGGACAGAAGCTGCCCTCCGAGGGGCTCGTGAAGTTGAGCTCTGGAGATTTAAGGAGCTTTTAATCTACTCAGAAAAATGACCACCAACAGAATCATTAAACCTCCAAAAGACTTTCCAGGAAACGAGTGCTTTAGAAAAGGAAGGATATTGTGGGCAGTTCTGACCGTTGCGGGCTTGGCTTTCATTCTAGAAAACGAACACTGGCATCAGCCAGAGAATCAGAACCTGACACTCAGGAGGTCGGCCTCCCAGGAGAGATGCACCTGGTGGGGTGGGGGGAGCTGGGGGACCGTCACGAGGCCCGAGTTCTAATCTCCATTCTGCCGCCTCCCAGTTGGCTGACCTTGAACCGGTTCTTATCTTCTGTGAGCCTGTTTCCTGCCAGTAAACATACCTGCCCTGCCTGTATCACGTAGACCGTTCTCTCGATTTCCAGCACACATGTACCGTATCCCTGCTGCATTCGTCTGCTAGGGCTGCCATAACAAAGTACAGCAGACCGGGTGGCTTCAGTCAACAGCAGTTTATTGTCTCACGGGGCCGGAAGCCCAACATTAAGATGTCAGTAGGGCCGTGCTCTCTCACGCGGCTCTAGGGGAGAATCCTTCCTTGGCTCTTCTAGCTTCTGAGGTTGGCAAGTGCTTGGCTCTCCTCGGCTTGTGGAAGCATCACTCCGATCCTCTGTCTTCCCATGGCCGTCTCCTGTGTGTTTCTGTGCCATCCTCTCTCCACGCACGTCTGTCTCTGTCCAGATTTCCCTTTATGAGGGCACCAGTCATAGTAGGATGAGTCCTGCCTAATGACCTCATTTTAGGTTGAGGTCCCCATTTCCAAATGGGGTCACGTTCTGAGGTTACTGGGGATTAGGACCTCAATATATCTTGGGCGGTGGCAGTGGGGGGAGAGGTACATGGTTCAACCCATAACACCTGCTGAGCACGGAATTGGCGTGCACGGACATTTACCCTTCCGTGCTTGCAGCTCTTTCGTGAAGTCTGGCTGAAAATCAAATGTTGTCACATGATATGTGAGCTTTTAGAGGAGCCTCTGGCAGTACACATAACAAGTCTTTGGCTTTTAGTGAAAAATGCCCTCTAGGCACTGTGCTACGTTCCCCGGATCTTATTGGGTGGTGGAAAAAGGAAAAGACACTTTTGGTCAAGGGAATAGCATGAGCATGCCATGGAGTTTGGCAGAAGAGGGACTGGACAAAGAGCCCAAGGAGACAGGTCAGGGCTAGCTGGCGGGGACTTTGTGAGCTGGGATAGGTATGTGAACAGTAGCCACAGAGAGCCAAGTGAGGTTTCTAGACAGGAGAGTGCCAAGAGGGTGAGCCCCGGCTGCTCTGTGCCTGGCCAGAGGCTTTGGCAGGTAAGCAGGGCAGAGCTTTGCTTCATTCTTAGATGTGCCCCTGGAGTTCCAGAAGCCATTGGTGGCCTTTCAGAGCAGCTGAGACCACCCCAAAATCTAACATCTCCTAGACATCCTCTGGAAGACTGATTACACCCTGCAGCTGGTATATTCCAAAGGCTGTACCCCTGCACTCTGCCAGCGTTCCTGAATCTCTGAGATCACCAGCCATGAAACAGCTGCAGCTGTCCAGAGGGACCCTTCCAGTCTCATGTGTTGGTCCCAGAATCTGAGGCAATGGGGGTACAGGAGCACCCCTAAAACATTACCTTCAGGGATATTGTGCTTGCTTCTAGCCAGACTTCCTGGAAACTCTTGGGGAGGTCCTTTGAGACCGTTGTTACTTCCCCCTTCCCATTGCCCATGGCCCATTCCTCGTAGCCCTCTCCACCCATGGGCTGCTCCATGCCTTGAAGACAGTGCCTGTCTTTCCAACCATAGTTGCAGGATGGCTGCCCGGCTGCCCTTCCCCACCTGCTGGGTGCCTCGGGTTCTACAGAGAATGCTGAAAGTGTGCTGGGGGCCCCCATGCCTCCCTCCTCCCACTGGTGGACGGACCCCAGCTTGTACATTCCTAAGACCATGTTATCTAGTGCCTAGATACATGTCTGTTGACCACAGAGAGATGCTGGCCTGGCACATAATATTCTCTTCATAATGATGCCGGGGATCTTTTAGCCACCTCCTGGAAGCATCCAGCATTGCCAGCCAGAAGGGAGATCACAAATGCAATCGCAGGCTCTAGAAGACAGAAAGTTCAGGAGGAAGCAGAACACGAGATGACCCAGGAGCGAGAGGGTGGGTGATGGGTGTAATGGCGCAGAGCGCGGACACTGCCGCCACGTTGCCTGATGTGGATCCCGTGCCCTCCACCCAACAGCTGAGCGTCTTGCACGAGTGACTTAACCTCTCTGGGCCTCAGCCTCCACCCCAGCCAGATGGGGCGAGAGCAGCCCCTACCGACGGAGGGTGCCGCGAGGATTAGAGGGAGCTGGTTGTGAAGCCCTCAAAAGGGGGCGTGCCCCTGGGGGTTGAGGCCCGAGACATATGTGCCACGGAGACATGGAATGTGATGACAAGAGCCGGCTGCAAACACAACTCGAAAGGGCATCAGCCTGTCCAGTGGTCAAGGGAAGAAGGCACCCCGCAGATGTGCCCAGCATTCCCTGGGAAGCTTAACTATTGTTGGGAAGAGTTTGCGTTTCCTCGTTACGGAAAGGGAGCCACGGGCAGCCCTGTATCAACCACCGCAGTATCCAGTGGTTGCCACAAACAGGAACTTCAGAGTCACTCATGATTCCGTCTCCATTTATGGGTCTTGTTCTAGAAGTAACAGCAATCAGAAAAGGGATCCCCTTTGCGTCACAAAAATGGCCATATAATTGGATTTCTTAGTGGGGTTGGGCTGTGCTGCTGCAAAAGATGGCCCCGGGGTGGCCCCCTCCACAGGGCTCCCCTCCTTGCAGCACTGTCGGAAGGCAGAGCGGGGCACCTGCCTGGAGAGGGGCTCCCCTCCCCTGTGGGGGCTGCTCCTCGGCCTCCTGCCAGGGCCTCCCCACCCCCCGACCCCAGCCTCTCACTCTCCTCCTCCCCCAGTTTCAGAAGTGCTGCTGAACACCCACACTTCCCTCAGTGCGCCCCGTAACCGCCTTCATTCCAGACCCAAACAAGCAGAGCTCTCCGTTTGCTGCAGCTGGCAGATAATATATAAGCCATTTTCAACCTCATGCCTATGAATCGAGCAACCAGTATAATAAAACACCAGGTTATTTTGTGTTTTATTAACTGCCTCTTCCCTTCGGTTTGCATAATAGTGAGTTAGATTTACATGCCATTAAGACGGCTGTGCATTATTTTTAATAGAAGGTACGACAGGCTTCCCTCCCACAGCCCAGTGTGTGATGAAGTAAGCTCATACGAAGCTGATGGAGGTCTCGTTCACACTCGCTGGGTCGGGCCAATGTCTTTTTTTCCAGATGGATACTCCATTGTAAAATGATTTCCCGCCGTAAGCTCGCCTCGCTGTCCCTCTCTTCCGTGTCATCTTCCTACAAACTGGATAAACTGCCTATTAAATTTAATTACAGCCCGAATGGCCGCACATCTTGATCTTCTGTTCCCCCGAGTGTACTGTATTCCCAAGGTCCTTGAGGAAGGAATAGAATAAATCTGGAGGATGCGTGCCCGCCTTCTGCGGAGGGTGCTGTGGAAGGCACGGCAGCACCCACCTTTTGAAGGCCTTCTGTGGCAGCTCTTACGTAGACTTTCCTTTCCCGCTTTCCTCCCCAGCATTCAAAACAAAAGCTAGTTTTATGCATTCTCTGGGCTGATTTTCACTGAGGTGAGAAACTAAAGATATGCGTCTGGGTTGCACAGTTCCCTTCCCTGAACTGTTTACATTTGTCAGAGGCCTCCCGCCAGGCCCAGGGAGCCTCACCTTTCACTGGGTAGTTCCACGCTGCCTGCCTCCAAGGGCCGCAGAGTCTTCCTGCTCAGGCCTAGATCACAGTGGGAGCGCCTCATCCCCAGAATGGCCTTCGTCCTGAGACACTTGGAACAAGCAAGGACTTGGGGGAACGTCATTCCTCATCGATTCATTGAACAAATATTTATTGAGCCCCTGCCTGCCGCGGACCAGGCACTGTTCTAGACACTGAGGAGACAGCAGGTGAGAATGAGACAAGAAGACCCCGTATAAATAAGGGAACAATAGTGTGTTAGGGGACAAGTACTGTAAAAGATGGCCTGTAAAACAAAGAGTAGATGACATTTGATCAAAGATATGAAGGAATGAGGGAGTGCATCATGTGGGTAGCTGGGGGAACAGGAACCCACGTGGACGGAACAGCCAGTGCAAAGGCCCAGAGGCAGGTGCATACCCACTTGTTCAGGGATAGCAAGGGACCCGTGAGGCTGAGATGGAGTGAACTGGGGGCTAGTGGGAAGCCAGGGAGTCAGCAGGGGCCGGATCTGGGAGGGCCTCGCAGGCCAGTGAAAGGACTGTGGCTTTTGGTCTGAGATGAGAAATCACTGGCAATTCTGAGCAGTACAGTGACTTGCTCTGACTTTTGTTTAAAGGGATCCCTTTATTCCTTTGATAAGAACAGACTGTAAGGTGGCCGGAGTGGAATGAGGAGTGAGGTGGCTCACACCAGGATGGTGGTGGTGTAAGTGGGACCTCTTCTCTAACTCTTAAGAGTTCTTTGGAGAGAGGATGTGACATTGTCAGACGTAAACTCTCTCAGCTGTAACTGTTCATCAGTCTGAATTCTTCCATTTACAGGCGATAGGAGCCCAAACTCAAATCAACTTAGATTTTTTCCAAAAAGTCACGGTGTGGCTCAGGCATGGCTGGATCCAGCATTTCAGTATCTTCAGGACAGAACCACTGTTCCTCTCTCTTTCCATCACTCAAGTGCCCTCCCTGCATTTAAGGGAGTTAGGCAGCGCCCCCCAAACCCCAAGGGCTCGGAAGGAGGGAGGAGCAACCCTCCAAAGGACTCCAGAGGCAGTAGAGAAGGATGGCAAAAAGGCAAGAAAACACGATAGTCATTCAACTGCATTCGCACCAGAGATTCTGCTCTGGAGATTAGAGGAAAAAAAAGAAAAAGAAAAAGAAAACAAAAGCCCCCACAAAACCACTCTCTTGTATATGTTGTAGTATAGTCCTAGCCAAAAGCTGAGACCTTCAGTAATTTCTGGGAAGTTCTTAGTGGTGTCCTATTTCCTGTGTGTACTGTGAGCATCCTCACTCCTGATTAAATGAGGAAAGGTAGGTTGAGGCTTGTAATGGGCCGTGGAGTGAGGACCTGTATGGGGACTTTGCTGGCCGTGCTCCCTCTGCTCGTGAGGACAGAGGAGAAGATGGCCCCTGCTGTTGTCTGAACCCTCTGGCGGTGCCGTGAGCAGGTAGGGGTGCTGAGGGAAGGGATCCAACACAGACCAAACCCCCAGAACACACCAGGCACCATTTGTACCCTGGGATCCCACTTACTCTCCCCCGCAGCCTTAGAGGGTGGGTGGCACAAATCTCTCTTTAAAATGGGGAGACTGAGGCATCGCTTACTGGAGGGCATTTCTGTCCGCTGGGGATCAGGTAGACCTGGGACCCACTTCCAGCCCCTCAGTGGCAAGTTTGCTCACCTGAGATGGGCTTTCCACGTCCTAGGATGAAGCTGAGAACAGCTAGCCCCTTCTTTGCTGGGTGCGGTTGGGTGACGTCTGGAGCGGGGGCCTGGATCGGGTCTGCCGCGGCCAGTCCCAGAGAGCAGCAGGCGCTTTCCCTGCCAGGCTGTCAGCTCACCAGGGCTGGAAGCGTGTGTGGTGTGGTCAGCTGTCATACCCCCACCCCTGCCTGCGAGCAGGTGGGTCAGGAAACCTTCACGGAACAGAGGGAGGGAGGAGAGAGGCAGGCAAATAAGTGAATGAATGAAGGAGTACGCAGATGGATGGAGGGACCTGGCCAGTAGGCAGCCGCAGGTGTACTGAGATCTGCTAACGTCACAGGGGTGCCGAAGAAGGGCCCCCCTGGTGTGTTCTGTGGCTCCCAGAAGCTAAGGGCTCCTGCAGGAACCTGGGCCTCGGAGTCAGGATTAAAGCCGCTGAGGGGCGAGAGGGCGGGGCCCTCCCTGCCGGCCCAGCTCTGTTATCCCCACAACGGGTGACGTCGGGTGACGTCGTCATGCTGCATCTTCGCGCTGCACGGTCGCGGGGCCGCCCGGCACTGGGACCAGGGGCGCCCGGGAAGTGTGAGTGTGGCGGTCACAGCACTGAGATCGCCTAGAGAGTCCGTACTCTGTTGTCGTCGTTGTAACCTTTTGTTTTCATTCGCACTGTCCCTTTCTTACCTTTTGTCTTTATTATGAACAATTCGACCGTAATGTGGAAGCAGAGAGACTAGACTAGCGGACACCCGCATGGCTCCCCAGCCGGTTTTGTTGCCTCCTCCCGCCACCGTCCCACTCTCTCGCCATCATATGTTTTTTGGAAGTAAATTACAAACATGTTATTTGGCCTGTAAATATGTTGATGTTCTCAATGAACTTCCGCCAACACTGAAAGCACCAATGTTTTCATTACAGAAAATTTGCATCTCAGACACCTTAATATCTCACATTCTCACTTCTCTCACGTGTGTCAGTTTCTTTAGTTTATTTGAATCAGAATTCAGTTAAGGTCTGCACCTTTAATTGTAAGTCTCCTAATTTATTTTTTATTTTTTATTTTTTAGTCCTTTCCTGTGCCGCTGTCCCTACCTCACCCCTGGACGCCACTGATCTGCTCTCTCTCCCTATAGTTTTGCTATTTTCAGAATGTTCTATAAATGGGGTCCTTCTGTGTGCAGGCTCTTGTGTCTGGCGCCTTCCACTTGGCCTGATGCTTCTGAGGCTCATCTGTGTTGTGCCCTGTGTAGGCGTTTCCTTTGGCCAGCATTCCACTGGGGGAGGGGGTGTACCAGGGATTTCTCCATTTATAGGTTAATAAGCATCTAGGTTGAGTTACTTTTAGTCTGTAGGTTTCTCTTTCCATTTCTTGTTATCCCCTTGCAATGTATTTGTTGAAGAGACCAATTCATTGGCTTGATGGAGGCTCTAGCATTCTGGATGGTGAAGTTGCATCCCCCATGGTGTAGCTTACCACGTTCCTCTGTCTCCTGGATTTCCTGCAGTTCCATCTAGAGGCCCACTCTCATTCTGCTTTGACCATTCCATAGGTGGGGGTGTGTGATTCCATGACATTGCCTTTTTTAAGATTTTAGCAACCACTGATGGTTAGTGCCTACAGCCATTAATTCATCAGGGTTCTAAAATGGTGACTCCTTATCCCATCATGCCTTCCTGTATTAGCTGGAATAATCACATAAAGAGAAACCCCCTTTATCTGCTACTTGACAACCAGTGGTTCAGGGATATGATACTGAGCATTTTTAAAAGAATCCAAGCTAAACACCCAGCCACCCCAACAGAAAGCTCCCTGGTCAAAACTGAAGTATTTATACATTCATAGAAAATGCACCAAGTTCCTTGTCTTCTTTTGCGCTTTCCAGAAACTACCCCTGACAGTGTTTTCTCTCCCTCTTAGAATTCCAGTGCTGACCATCGAGTCCGACTGGACCTGGGCCTCTGGGACAAATTCAGTGAACTGGCCACCAAGTGCATTATTAAGATTGTGGAGTTTGCTAAACGTCTGCCAGGCTTCACCGGCTTGACCATTGCAGACCAAATCACCCTGTTGAAGGCTGCCTGCCTGGACATTCTGGTATGTGCTCTTCTGAACTCTTAGTCGGGGGTTGGGTGGGCAGGGGAGGGGACTGAGATGCTTTGAAGACCTCCAGAGGCTTTGGTCTCCCCAGCCCCGCCTCCTGCCACTTCCATTGCACCCTGAACCCCATCTTCCCTGCCTGAATCTTGGTTCCACTGGCAGAGGCTCAGAAACCCCCCTGGAGTTGGGCAGAACCTCCTCCCTTCTTGACCTATTGTGGGAACCCCCACTGCATGACCTTTGGGAAGGACCCAGCCTGTCTCGGTCACAGGTTACTTGCTCCCCCAAAGCCCCTTACGTGGGCCAGTCCTGAAAATCTTTGAAAGGCTAACAGGCTTCTCCAAGCTAAACTTACTGGAGGCGGCTCATGGTGCCCTGGTTCTGCCCTCTTATACCACCATCTTACACCACCTTTGTCAGTGGCCTCGGGAAAATCACTTCCTTTCATAGACCTCAGTGTCCCCATCTGAGCAAAGGGAATGGATCCCTGGTGCCTCTCTCCCCTCCTCTGTTCTCATACTGTGGCTTCCAGGGCCCTAGAGAGGGTAAGGACGTTGTCACACCTCGTCCTCTGCGGGTCTACTGGCCAGATGCCTTCCCTCCCTCTCCTTGGTGGGGGTTTCAGGGATGGTATGATTAATTCTGGCTGGGTTGGTTTCCTTGGGTGGGGAAGCAGCTCCCATTAGAGGTGACAGGGATGTACCCGGCCTCGGGCTGGGGGGTAGTATATGCTGATGGGCCTCTGGAGGAAGCGGGAGGGGAAGCTGGCCCCCAGGGATGCATCAGAAAATAGAGAAAGTAAAATTAGCTTTTGAGGTGCTTTAAAAGCATAGATTTTTCTTTTTATTATATCTTTCCTAGCTTTGGGTGTAAACAATTCTGCAAAGCAAATATAGTTGCTCACTGTAATTAAATACGCAGTCCTGCTCGGGAGGAGAGAGGACCCCGTATGAGGCAGTTATGCAGGGAGCTTGAATGTTTATGTGTCTTTCTTCTCCTCACTGGTTGGGTCTTAGGAGGAGTGGTAATGGTTACTCAGTAACCTACAAGTACCAGGGATCCTGTGAGTATATATGGTATTTTTTTTTCATCTGATTAAATCATAGGGTCTGGGATGAACCCAGGGACGTTTAGAAAAATGAAACCTCGAAGCAGCATTCACCTGTCACCTACCCACACCCTATAGGATCTGCAGACCTCAGCTCATTAGAGCCTTACACAATTCAGTGAACTGGCTGGGGATGGAGATTCAGCCCATTTTACAGATGAGGAGCTGGAGACTTGGGTGGGTCACCCAGGTCAGGTGAATGCTGGAGCCAAAGCTTAAGACTCACATCTTCCAATTCCAAAAGCCATGAGAGGAGTAGAAGCATAAACAGGGGACGATGTTAGGTGGGCCCTGGGCAGAGAACCACCCAGGCCACCAGGGATTAATAGAGGCCACCTGAGCAAATCAATAATGATGTTAACATGAGCTACTAGAATAATTAACAACAAAGCCTGGGCTTTTGTATCCTTTCCTCACAAGTGCTTCAAGTGTAGCACTCTGGTGAATTCCACCTAAGCCTCAAGATACCCCCAAGATACGAGTAGAGACTGGAGTTATCAGCAGGTGGTGAGAGGTGCCCAGAGGCCTAGAGTGGCTGAGGGAGCTGTGAGGTGGCACCAGCCGGTCAGTGTCTGCACTAGGCGAGGTGGGGGAATTCAGACTCCCTGCATCACGTGGCCACCCAGCAGGGCCTAGAGCCTTCCTGCTATTTGGGCTCTGACTTTGGCTCTTTGCCTGTTTCTTAGTCCTCCTCTTGTCTGGCTGCCAAGTGGTGACAGTGCAGGGTTCCTTCAACTCCAGCCCTTGGGAAAGATGGAATGAGAAGGAGGCTTTGAGACCCTCCAGGGAAGTGTCTTGTTTCCACAACACCCCATGCTTTCATGGTCAGGGTGCTTAGATCCCCCCTTAAAATCCCCGTGCAACCTCCAGCTGTCTTTCCACATCCCACGTTTACAGTAAAACCCAAGCACTCCTCTGGTTTTCCCATGGATCCAAGAAGCAGCCCCTTGGTGGAATTGAGTAGAACAGGAACCAATTTCTGTGACCTTGATCAAGTTGTTTAACCTCTCCCAGTCTCAGTTTACCTATCTGTCCAACAGGAATACAAATCAATAAGGCATTAACAAGTAATTCTTTAAATGGGCTTAAATACAGTCACGGGTATAAGCATGGAATGTGTAGCAGATGCTCAGTGGTGTCGAGATCAGGGACAAAGCTGTCATAAGCACATGGGGACAATTCCAGACCCTGTGACGGGAGTCAGGAAACTCTTCCAATCACTGTTTTCTGGCTTCACAGGCTTGAGGGGCTGGTTTTGGGATGCAGTAGGCACAGGAGGAAAAAACTCTACTTGGGGAAGGGCGGAGACCTCCAGTCACATGAGACGAAGCAGAAGGAGTACTTACTTGGCCCCAGATAAGAGCTCATTTCCAAGAATTTGTAGCAAAGGCAGTTAATCACAAGAGCCTGAAAAATGCACAACTTCAAAGAGCATCTTTCGGATGCAACTGGCTGAGGCGTTTAGAAGAATCTTCTTATTGAAGCCATTGATGTATGGATCGAGTGAGACAGACAGGCCCGAAGGACAGACAGACAGACACGGGTTGAAGTTGTTGTCAGCCCCTAGACGGGAAAGTTGCAGTTGTCCCAAGTCTCGGCAGCTCTGGCCCAGCCCCACGCATTCACAGCCACCAACGCGTCGTGTTGTGTGTGGGCTGAGAAAGGCCTTTGTTCCCGAGCGCATGGCTGCCTGCTGGGGCTGGCACTGTGGTGACAAGTCACGGGCAGTCCAGGACATGCGATGGTTTGTAATGAAGAAGCCCCTCAAGAAGCAGGTCCAAGGGGAAAGCATGTCCTTCGCCTGTGCTCCCTGCCACACCACCCTCCAGAGAGATTTCCGGCCCCGACATCTGCCTGGTTGGGGACCCTTTGGTGTGGAGTCCACAGCCAGGTTTCCCTCAGGACCGGGACCCGGCTCCGAGCTTCACACTTTCCCACAGGGGTCACGTAGCCAAAAGGTCTTTCTTAAGAGGGGCCAAATCTTCAAAACCATCGTGCATAGTGTACCTTCCGTCCCTCACTCTAGAGCTGTGGTTAGGACAAGAAAGGGAGCCCCCGAGAGTGGTCCCCTCACCTGTGCTCTCACGTTCTCCTTCTTGCTTACCCTCCTTTATCTTCCCCATCCTGTTTCTTCTCCTCCTGCCCCTCAGCTGCCTCTTCTCTGCGGGTAATTAGGATCAAGTCTCCCTCAACTTAAAAATCATAAAAAGCAACTCTTGGGGCTGTGTGACCCTCTCTTTGCTCTCCCCTGGCCCTCCCTGCTGACCTCTTCCCTCTCCACTCTCCCTTTTACAAGCATTCACTGAGGACCCACTGTGTGCCAGGCACTGTTCGAGGCTCTCACGACGCAGCAGTGAACAAGACAGACAAAAATGGCTTCCCTCAGTAGCTGCCCTTCAACTGGGGATAGATGGTCAATAAGCAGATGAATAGGCAGGGGCTCACGGGCCACAGAGAAAAACGGGCAGGACCAGGTCCAGGAGTGTGACTGAAGTGGGCGTGGGTTGCTTTCTGTAGTGGGTTTAGGGAAGCAGGTGACCTTTGAAGAGACCTGAGTGAAAGGACAGAAAGAGCTGGAACAGTAAAAGACAGTAGTCGGGGAGGGGTGCAGGGGAGGGTGACCTGGAGAGTATAGTGCAAAGGCCCTGGGGCAGGGAGGCTCTGGCAGGCTGAGGACCAGTGAGGAGGTGAATATGCCCAGAGGCGAGCAGGAGGGCCTGGGCCTGAGAGGACGAGGGCACAAGCTAGCTAGTAGATTTTCATCCTTGGCGTCAGGAGGACTCACTGAGCTTGCCTAGAGGTGTGCCGTGGTCAGGCTTCTCTTGCCGCCATTCATTTGCCCCATGCAGCATGAATAAACACTGGTTGGGGGAAGAAGCCCGCACACTGTTATTGGGCACTTCCTGTGTGCCAGACCTGGGGGATTTGATGGCGGGGAGGAAAGGCGAGTCCTTGACCTTCCAGACTCTGCAGTCTGGCCCTTCCGCCCGCCCTGGGCTGCTCCCACCTTTGCCACCTGTCTCCCAGGCACCGGCGGGGCTCCGCACCCACCCAGCTCCCCTTGGCTTGCCCAGGGCTTGATGGGAGTTCACGCGTGGGCTCTGAAGCCAGCTTGCCTGGGTTCCGAATCCGGCGCTGCTGCTTACTAGCTGTGTGACCTTGGGAAGGCTCCTTGGGAGTGAATGGGTGAGCAAATGAATTCGAGATCAAAAGCGGAATTCCGGAATTGGGGCCGCCTTCGGCGTGTTGCACCTGGGCGGGTTCCAGCGTGAGGTAGCGTGGGGGTCCCTCGGGGCCTTCCCGGGTGCGGGCGCCCCCCTGCCCTCGGAAACATTCCCACGCCAGCGGCAGCAGCCCCTTGCTCTGGTGACGCAGACGTGACTGCCCCGTGTGACTTCACGGCATGCCTTGCGGCTCCTGGGGTTCTGGGGGCCGTTCCCACGTGAACCCGTGCTCCCCGCGTCCGGGGGCTCAGCACCGACAAGACCCAGCCGGAAGGGAGCAGACCCTGCCTCGGAGCCCACAGCCCGCATGCAGGCTGCGGCGTTGCCCTCGGCCGCTGTGCCCTCGTGAGGAGGCCCCGTGTCTCTCCGAAGCCCAGCCTCGCACCCCCGGGTGCGGGCACTGTGAGGCGGTCAGCGTGGTGGCTAAGGGGGCGGGCTCCGGAGCCAGACTCCCTGGGTTCGAATCCCAGCCCTGCCGTGTGGACGCTGTAAGCACTGGCGAGGTTACGGGACCTCTCTGAGCCTCCGTTATCTGCTCAGTGAACCGGTAGGAGCGTAGCTCCTCCCTCCCAAGGCTGTTGGCATCCTTAACTAGGTCAGCGCGTGTGGAACACTTCGCACAGCACCTGGCACGAAGTAAGCGCTCCTTTCGACTAGCGATCGTCACCAGTGTCAGTAACGAGTAAGCCCAGACCGTCGCTGTGAGCTCTTCAGTCCCAAGGACTGTGTGTGCACACGCGCGCTGCGCTGTGCTGTCCCGCACGGTAGCCACAAGCCACCTGTGGCTGTTAAGGGCCTGCAATGCGGCTGGTCTGATGTGCTGTCATGGTAAAATAATTTTAAACGCTTACTGTTTAAAAATGTAGAACATCTCCTTAATGATTTTTTTATATCGATTACATGTTGAAACAAAAAGATTTTGAATATATTAGGTTAGATCAAAATGTATTATTGCACTTCATTCCACGCATTTCTGTTCACACGTCCAAAGAGCGGCTCCTGGAGGGCTGGTCTGGGCGCAGCGGCAGTGAGGACACCCCGCTCCCGGCCGCGCGGCAGGTCCCCGGGGCCGGCGTTCTGTTCCACGGAGCTCAGCGTCACAGGCGCTCCGCACGCCAGGGAGACGGCCGCGCGGGGCTGCCTGTGTTGCTGTTGTCCCCTCACCGCTTCCACGTGCCCACGACGCCGGAGGAGCGTCAGGTCGGATCAGGATCTGCCCGCGACTTGCCAAATGCAATTAGTGCGCGGGCTGAGATGCGTGCGCGGTCGGAGCTTTTCTCCTCTGCCTGGGAGCTCAGAAATCCCCGGTCGCCCCCTCAGGGGTTCCGAGGTGGGAAGCAAGCTGGTGAGGGACTCCGCGTCGTTAATAATTGAGCAGATATTCATTAGCCACCTGCTGTGCGGCCTCGGCTGGCCCCGATGCTAGAGATCGGGCAGGAGCGCGGCCGCTGAAGAGCCGGCTCGGCGGGAGCGGGGGCGGGGGGCAGCAGCCGCGGGCGGCCTGGAACACTAGCCGGCCGTGAAGAAGACCCGTGGCTGCCCGCACGCGCGGGGCGTCTCCGATAGGACACGGAGTCGTACCGCCGGACACAAGAGCGACTGTGCCGTGTGGTTCCATTTCCCTCGAGTTCAAGAACAGGCAAAACGAGTCTGCAGGGATCGAGGTGGAAATCAGGGTTATCTGGAGGAGGGGCTGGATCGGATCAGGAGGGGCCACGGGAGCCTGGACGAGCTGGAACCCCTTGTGTCTGGATCTGGGTGGTTACACGGGCGTGTACTTGGGGGAAGTGCCGTCAGCTGAGCAGCGGAGCCGCGGGCACAGCTCAAGGCCCGGACGCTGGGCTCGCTATTTGTTGCCGTGTATCAGGTTGCCACGAACTCAGCAGTGTTAAACGAGTGTGAGTGTTACTCTCTCACAGGGCCTCGTGGCCTACGAACCGACTGAGCTGGGTGCTTCTGGATCGGGGTCGCTCAGAAGCTCGCAGGCAAGACACAGGCCGGGGCCTCATCCTCTGAAGCCTTCTCGCGCTGGAAGAGCTGCTTGCAGGGGTCTCCCCCCAGGGGCTCCTCGCAGGGGCCTGGCAAGCTAGTCCTGGTTGCTGGGAGGAGGGCTCAGTTCCTTGCCACGTGGCCCTTTCCATCCTGTGGCAACCAGCTACCCCAAAATGAGATTTAAGAGACTTGAGGAGTCGTGGTCCCTGGTGCCTCACCTCCTGTGACTTACTCTCCGGAGTCACACTCGTGGCTTCCCCTGGATTTTGCCTTAGGATCAAGTCACTGGGTCCGCCCACACTCAAGGGGAGGGGAATGAAGCTTTACTCCTTAAATGGAGTAGTAGCAAAGAATTTGTTGGGCTTATTTTAAAACCACTACGCATGCTATACCTGAATTTTAAAACAATTTTATTCCCTATTTCAAAAAACATCAGGTGATAGGATAGAAAGTAATGGGTTTTAGTAAGTGTGTTCACTGTGCTTTCTGAGGAGGTGACATTTGAACTGAGCTCTGAGTAGGAAGACTTATGAAGATCAAGGGAAAAGCATCAAAGGCAGAGGGAACAGCAAGTACAAGCGCTTTGCTGTGATATTGAGTTGCTAGAGATTCAGAAAGAACAATATAGCCAGAAGTTAAGGAGTAGGGGGAAAGGAGGAGCTGCGAGGGGATATGTAGAGGCCATGGAGAAAGAAGTTTGAGTGTGACGATCTAAAACAGCTCAAAGCCACTGGCAGGATTTTAGCAAGGGTGAGGTCCCTTCCAATGGACATTTTGAACAGCGAGCTTTGGTTGTAGGAACAGGAGTAGAGGCCGGAATCACCAGAGAAGAGGCGATGGTGGCTTGGAGTAGAGTGGTCACAGGGTCAAGGAGAGAAGGGGACAGGTCTGTGTCCCTGGGATCCCACATGCTCAGATCCTCCCAGGCGGCACCCCAGAGGCGGTGGGGACAATACTCACTTGTCCTTGCTGAAGGCGGGAAGGCTGAGGATCCTTCTCCCTCCAGGGAGCGTCAGGACCGCCAATCAGCGGAGCCCGTGCTGTCCGGCAGGGCCCTCCTTGGGCGAGTCAGCCTCGCCTGGGCTATTTTTACCCAACTCGTGGGGCCCGTGTGCTCCCTGTCCAGATGCAACACCCCCATTTCAAACAAAGGGCACTTTAATTCTGGTGAAGCACTTGGTAGTTGCCACTAGCATTTGACCTGCATGAACTGAAACTCCTTGGTTCCTCTCCAGAGCCAGGCCTGGCCACACCCTTGAGGAGGATGCCCGCTGCCCACTGGGCCCCGCCTGGGCAGGGTGGGCGCGCAGGCTCCACCGGTAAAAGAAGACGTTGACCATTCTCCCATCTCCGGCCATGTGCCTTCCCCTGTGGACAGCCATTAATACTTGGTTTTGGTTTCGAACTTTCTAGGGAGAGAGGCAACAGAACATAGTTTAAATGCTTCATTGGAATCCAGATATTTTCCAGCTTTTGAGGAGGGGCACCCATCAGAATAGGATCGTTTAAGAGACATTTGTGCACTCCAGTGTGGACTTGGATTTCTTTTTTTTTTTTTAAAGGCCGGCCTTTATTTATTTTTTAAGATTTTATTTATTTATTTGACAGAGAGACAGCCAGCGAGAGAGGGAACACAAGCAGGGGGAGTGGAAGAGGGAGAAGCAGGCTTCCAGCGGAGGAGCCTGATGTGGGGCTCGATCTCAGAACTCCAGGATCACGCCCTGAGCCGAAGGCAGACGCTTAACGACTGAGCCACCCAGGCGCCCCGGGACTTGGATTTCTAAGCGAGCCGTTGACAGCTTGCAAATGCCTAAATCTTGGACTTCTGTTCCTTTCCAGCAAATCCTGGTTTCTTTCACTCTTGCGGGGACAGGTCTAGCGCACTCACTTCTTCGCAGCATGCTACAGCTGCAGACTTATGTGGTACCTTTTGATTCCAAACTGGAAATGGGTCTGGAGATTTGGGGCCCATCAGTACTGAGCATCTGACCCTGCCCGTCACGTGACAACTCCCTACGCAGGCATATTGCCTCATGATCGTGCAGGTGGTTGAGGGGAACGTGGGCTGGGGGCTGGGAGTCCTGTGTTCTGTCCTGGCCCCATTACTTGGGTGATCTTGGACGCTGTACTTTACCTCCCGGGGCTTTAGGGGCGTAAGGTTTATAAGCAGGGACCTCTCGGTTCCTTTGCTGCTCTGACATCAGGAGTGGCTTCGTAGCCCCTCAGCTACCAAGATGAAGTGCAGCAGGTCAATCAGGGACCCAGAGGAAACGGCGGGACGGGCTCAGAGAGGTCCCTGGGCAAATATCTGAGAGGCAAAACCAGCCAGCCACCCAATGAAGAGAAATGATTGTAATGTTTTAGTAACTACTCACGTTCGGTTGCTTTCCAGTTCCCTGTGCCGCTTGATCGCATACTAGGAATATTAAGTTTGAGGGTGTGTCCTGATTTAGGTCATGCCCCCTCACCTACAGTGAAGTTTGCCAAGTTTCCCATCTCCAAGCCACAGGCCGTGCACATCTGGAAAAAACAGCGCCCTCAGCCTACTGAGTTCTTCACTCCTGTCCAGGTGGAATACATTTCTCTGTGCTTCCTCTTGCGGCTCTGAGGCTTTTTGAGAAGGAAGAGTCAAAGGTAGACAGCTGGCTGGCAGAAAGGCCCCTCACGGTGGTTGGTACAGAAGTGTGCTGGGCGGATGAGTGCTGTGAGGACGCGGAGCTCCTTGCCAGCAGTGAGGGCTGAGAGGGCAGAGGAAACACCGGCCGCATTGGCTTATCTATAATATGCAAAGGGCATTTTGGAGTTTGCTGTGCTGAGTGCGGCCCACAGGCCCAGAGCACCACGCCGACAACTTCCCGGTGGCGGGGGTGGCCAGGGTGACCAGCAGAGTTTTATATCAAGGGCATGCCAGGTGGCACTGGGAGACTGTGGCATCATGGTCCAGGCATCTTACCTACAGAAATCCCAGCCATATTTCTGGGCTTAGTTGAAATGCTGCCTCCTGTCTGTGAGTCTGATCTCCTGGCTGTCGGAGCTCTCCTGCTTGCGAATGCCCGAGCACCTTGCAGTCCCACTCCTGCTCCTTGTATTCGAGTTAGCTGGGCACTGCGTGATCGGAGGCATCGTGGATGAGGGAGCCTAACCTGGTTGGCATCAAACCCCGCCACGTGTTAACTGTGCTATGGGGCATGTGGCTGAACCTTGCTGAGCTTCAGTCCCTCATCTGTAAAGTAGGAATAACATTCACTTTCCTGAAGTGTTTGAAAGCTTGAACGTAGGGCATGTTGAACACCTGACATATACTAACCATTTAATAAATGGTAGATAGTGCCTTTTTTTTCTTTCTGTAGACTGTAAGCTCTTCAAAAAAAACCTTTTTATCCCCAGCACCTGGCACAGTGCCTAGGACATAAGTAGGTACTCAGTAAATGTTTACTTGAGTCAAATGAATTACTTCTAGCACAAATATTTCTCAAAATTTCTTGTGTCCTATTCATTATTCCCTAAATAATGTTAGCCCATGTTTTGACTTCTATACTCTCTCAATGAAAGAGCTGCAGACGACATTCCACACCCAGAAGGGGGGTGGTGTGCCTCACGTGACGCTAGAGCTTCTTGGATATCGTCCTCTTCTTTCCCACCTAGATCTAGGTGATGCTCTAAGGACAGGCTGGCCTTGAACCATCGCATATGTTTTGTTCTTTTTCCTTCCAGATTCTTAGGATTTGCACCAGGTACACACCAGAACAAGACACCATGACTTTTTCAGATGGCCTTACCCTAAATCGAACTCAGATGCACAATGCTGGATTTGGTCCTCTGACTGACCTTGTGTTCACCTTTGCCAACCAGCTCCTGCCTTTGGAAATGGATGACACAGAAACAGGCCTTCTCAGTGCCATCTGCTTAATCTGTGGAGGTACCAACTACCTAGAAAACCCTCGTGAGACTCCATGAAGAACAACTTACGCTCGTAATTTATGGGAAATTCCTATCTCCATTTTGGAGTAATTTTGCAGGGAGAAAGGCATGTGCATAAACAGCCAGGCGTGCATGCTTGGGGTTTGTCGCATTTTTCCATATTGTTGTAAATGAAATGAAGGCATTTGGGATCTTTTTGCTCTGAAATACCAAAATATTATTTCTCCAATTGCTACTGGATTTTTTCAAGGCAGGATCAGACTGTTGTAAAATAAATTGCCTAAGGACATTTTAATGATAGTGCAAGGGACTTCCATGTGCTGTTTGCAAATTTAGTGGCTGGGACTACAAGTCACTGGGTTGTCTTGCCCCCCCCCCCCCACTAACCCTTGAAGAACTGGGATAAAATATGGCTCTCTTCTTCGTACTGACCCCTACTGGCTGACAGGAGGTTGAATCGTAAGTGGTAAAAAGTAATGGCTTTAATTACGGGGGCCTATTTACCTTGCTTTTAAAACCATCCGGCTGCTCAGGTTTGTTTGAATTCAGTTCAGTAGTGACACCTCCTGGTCACAAGAAGTAATTGTCTCCCTGGGACAAAAGCTACCAGGCATCAACATGAGCTTTTGACCAGCAAGACGGACATTTTCAAGTATCACTACTTAAAGCAGTTGCATGTATCTTCAAACTTGTATACGTGATCGAATCATCCAATTATAAAGTCATAATACACTAGGACCAAGGAAACAAGAAAGGGAAATGGGCAGCAGCCCTCTCGCCTGGCAAGCGCATAACTCTGTGTTCGGATACTAATTACTACTTTATTTCTGCTGTCTAGACCGCCAGGACCTTGAGGAACCAACAAAAGTAGATAAGCTACAAGAACCACTGCTGGAAGCACTAAAAATTTATATCAGAAAGAGACGACCCAGCAAGCCTCACATGTTTCCAAAGATCTTAATGAAAATCACAGATCTCCGCAGCATCAGTGCTAAAGGTATGTCTTTAGAGTCGACATCGTATTCATGAAGTGGTCCTGACGTGTTTTTTTCAACTTGATGTTTTCATTCAGGATGTCTGATAATAGCTGCTTTTTCATTGTTGTTCTGGAAGTTATTTCTCACAGAAATCAAAAGGAAGAGTATCCACCCTTAAAAAAACCTCATAATATCTTACCCCACTCAATGATCTTAATAGATTATGAGTTTATAATTCAGGTGACTAAGTGAACAGAAAAACTGGGTTTTTTTCAAATTTATTTGAGAGAGAAGGAGTGCACGTGTGCAGGGGAAGGAGCAGAGGGAGAGGAAGAGAGAGAATCCCAAGCCGACTCCCTGCTGAGCACAGAGTCCTACGGGGGCTGGATCCCAGGACCCTGAGATCATGACCTGAGCCGGAATGGAGTCCGACGCTTACCCGACTGAGCCACCCAGGTGCCCCTAGAAAAACTATTTTCCAGAGAATGTACTATATATCGACAGGCTTTTTAATTTTCTAGTTTTATACATTTCATTCCTTTCCACACATGCTTTGCTTGATGTAAACTTGACTCCAGTTTTTCCTGACCATCCAAACCTCAAGAAAATGAATGGTACTTAGGGCAACCGTTACTGGTGAAGTTTCTCTCTCAAATCAGTGTTACCATCGCTCTCTTGTGTGGAGGCAGACTGACGTCTGCACACTTCTCAGCAACGGAATTCCGGCCTTCCTGAGAGGTATAAATATTCCTTGCCTAATGATTTTCAGTTTGTGTGGCAACTCGAGCAATTGCAGAAGCGCCTAGAGCCATAGGACAGTTGAGTGCTAGAGTAGGGCTTTTCTGTGTACAGAGAAAACTCAGCAGCAATCCCTGGTGCCAAGTGTGCTGTTGTCATTCTCCCTCCCCAGGACGTGCTCTGTCCCTGAAGGCCTGGCTGAGCCAAGGAACAAACTCTACATTTCAGAAAGTGCTTTAAAAACATGGTGAACTTGTTTGACAAGGAGTCTCAATTCCTGACCTCCTTCTAAGAGGTTCTCTCAGTGAGCCATTCTGAGTTCATCGCTAGCATGGGCCTAAGAGTACGCAAATAGCAGATACCAGTGTTTGGCCATTGTAATTGTGAGGTCTTTGATTTTAAAAACAGTGAGGCTGTTTAACTTAATACAGTCGTTCTCTATATCTAGCTAGACCAGTGCTAATAGAATTAACTGTGATTATGGAAATATTCTATAATCTGCATTGTCCAATACAAGGAGCCACTAGCCACACGTGGCTCTTGAGCACTTAAAAAGTGGCTAATGCAATTGAGGCACTGTTTTTCCTAATCGTATTTAATTTAACGAATTTAAATTTAAATCGCCACATGTGGCTGGTGCCTACTGTGCTGGACAGTGCGATGCTACGTCAGCTTGATAATCACTGCACATTTATTACTTAGGTCACTTCCTTCATTTGTGGGTAACTAACTGGTATCTGTGACAACTGTCTCAAGATATGTTCCTTCTGGTCTTTTATCAAGTAAATATATACTTCCAACCTTTCCTAAAACTGACTCAGGCATGGACTCATCAAATTGAAGCAAGTCACTGCATCTGCGCTGCTTTCCTCGAGATGAAGTAACAAGATTTAAATGTTGTAAAATCAGGACAGCCTCTGGGAGGCACTGGTAGCACAGTTTTCACAGCAGATGAAAGTTGATCCCGAGTTATTCAGCTTAACTCCCTATCTCTACCAGATTTCTATTATTTCTCTTTAAAAGGTGCAGAACGTGTAATTACCTTGAAAATGGAAATTCCTGGATCAATGCCGCCTCTCATTCAGGAAATGCTGGAGAATTCTGAAGGACATGAACCCTTGACCCCAAGTTCAAGTGGGAACCCAGCAGAGCACAGTCCCAGCACCTCACCCAGCTCAGTGGAAAACAGCGGTGTCAGTCAGTCACCACTGGTGCAATAAGACACTTTGCAGCTACTTCAAACATTCCCCAGTACCTTCAGTTCCAGGATTAAAAACGCAAGAAAAAAACATTTTTACTGCTGCTTAGTTTTTGGACTGAAAATATGTTAAAACTCAAGAAGGACCAAGAAGTTTTCATATGTATCAATATATACTCCTCACTGTCTAACTTACCTAGAAATACAAACTTTTTCAATTCTAAAAATCAGCCATTTCATGCAACCAGAAACTAGTTAAAAGCTTCTATTTTCCTCTTTGAACACTCAAGATTGCATGGCAAAGACCCAGTCGAAATGATTTACCCTGGTTAAGTTTCTGAAGACTTTGTACATACAGAAGTATGGCTCTCTTCTTTCTATACTGTATGTTTGGTGCTTTCCTTTTGCCTTGCATACTCAGAATAACCAAGACACCAAGGTTGTGAAACAGACTACTGTACGTGTCCAGCTAAGAAAGGCTCAAAAAAAATAACTGTCTTGCTTTCACAATGAGGACATCAAGGTAAGGAAAGGGGACTGTTGTACAGTATGACAAGATAAAGCTAGAGATAACTCTAATTTAGTTAGTACAGAAGCTTGTCCTTGCTCTTTTTGACGCTCTCAAACCGCGTCTTCTATTTCATGTTGCCCAGTAATAAGATACAAATTCACTGCACTAGCAGAAGAGAATTCTGTATCAGTGTAACTGCCAGTTCAGTTAATCAAATGTCATTTGTTCAATTGTTAATGTCACTTTAACAGTGGTTTATTACTTAATGACATAACTACACAATTTTTAAAAAAAAAATACATTTTTACAGTAATGGTAGCCTCCAAGGCAGAAACACTTTTCAGTGTTAATAAGTTTTTTGTTTACCTATTCACAAGCCATTAGGGAAATTTCATGGGCTAATTAGCAGACTGGTCTACCACCTATACCATGTAACTCTAGTGTCCTTTCTGGTGCGTGCCTGGTATGGAGGGTTTTTTCTAGCCTCCTTGATGGCCAGAGGCTAATGTGAACTCCCGAAGGCATGGACAGCGAATCTGCATCCTTTGACCTTGTTCGATCACTATGAAGCAGAGTGAAAGCTGTGGTAGAGTGGTTAACAGATGATACAAGTGTCAGTTTCTTAGTTCTCATTTAAGCACTAGTGGAATTTTTTCTTTTGATATATTAGCAAGTCTGTGATGTACTTTCACTGGCTCTGTTTGTACATTGAGATTGTTTAACAATGCTTTCTATGTTCATATACTGTTTACCTTTTTCCATGGAGTCTCCTGGCAAAGAATAAAATATATTTATTTTAAAAGTGTATGGGAGCTTTTACTACACTTTCATCTTTAGTCAAGACACAGAGCACACAGTTCCATTTTTAATGTTTAAATTTCATTTCAAAAAGCAGGTCTGTAGTCTGCAACCATGACAGTTAAAATCTGTGCTAGTGCACGGCAGTCTATAGCAAGTCTACGAGCCAATCAGACGGTACGTGACATTTCAATGAGTAAAAAAGGGCATAAAACTGTATGTGTAAGAACAAAATGTTAAAAGGCCTACCACAATAATAAAAAACCATCAATTACATTGTCACATTAAAATAAGCCAGATGTACAAAAGTCTGAGACAGAAAAGACAAAAGGACAACACAATTTATCTGTTGAAAAATGTTTCTGTGCTCTTTGGGCACTTAATTAATTAAACATTGCAAAATCAACATCTTCTTCTTCATCAGACTCTGCAAAATATTTTACTTCTTTCCTAGCCCTACCGGTCCGTGGCAGAGAAGGTGGTTCAGAAGTGAAGTCTGATGGGAAGATGTCCACATCTGAATCCTGATCAAAAGATGTTTTCTTCGGTTTCTAGACAGGTTTAAAAAAAAGAAAAAGACTGAATTATTATTCCTTACACTTCACCTACATTTGAGAAATATTGCAAATAATGAGGTTACTAAAATCAGAATTGTAATGCTGACTTAAGCATAAGACCAGTTATCTAATCCTTTTTTCCCTTTTAGAAAAATAAGTAAGTCCAACAATCTGCCACCTTGGTGATCTCTTTATTGCCAAATATGCACAGTGTCCAGATTAGTAAAAATTACTTATTTCTAAGTACCTATATTCATGAAAGGAAAACAACAAGAGTATACACAGTACGGAGTACATACTGTGTTTATAAAAATGCAGGGAAGTCATATCAAGATGGACCAGAGACACGGAAGATGACCGGATGGAAAAAGGTCAAGGTGGAGAGCAGCATAAAGCTAAAATCTCTAAGTTTATATTTTTAAGTTCTAATAGGAAAAGAGAAAAAAGAGGGACATTTGAGGTTTTTTCTTTTACCTTAAAAAGATTGAAAATTAGCCATAGTCAAATGAATTCAAGTTAAAAGAGAAAAATCAAATTAGCCCTGGTCAAATAATTCCAAGTTAAAAAGAAATAGCCTTTATTTGGTCTGAAAGTAATACTTCAGACAGGTAGCACATAACTTCTATGGCTCATTGGATGAAATAGAATACTCTTAATTAAATAGGCTAATTTATGCCATGCTTTTATCCAAGAAATAGTCCTGACTATATGGATTTTATACTTGGATAATGCTTTAACCACATACAAAGCCCCCTATGCATAAGACAGGCTAGGTTAGGAGACATTATAGTAATAAGCCAACTAAGCCAGTTATACAGATCATCATAAAACAACGCACTAAAAAGATGTTCCCAATTACCTTGCTTGCTGTTCTGGATGTTTTCCTGCCAGGGTTATAGTCACCTTCGTTTTCAGAGCCAGATGCTTTCCTTTTCTTTGCCCCTCGGCCTTTACCTTAAAATGATACAAAGGTGGTGTTTTTTTATTTTTGTTTTTTTTTCCTCCCAAGGTTAAGTGCAATATAAAAAATAAATACCACAACATTATACTTCACTTCTTTGGCATGCCCCAATCAGTACGGCAATCCTGGTCTCTAAATATAAATGAGGTAAAAATATTTTGGCAGCATCATTTCAGTTCTGGGATTGATAGGACTAAAGAGTATTTCACAAATACATTTAAAACTAGTTGGAAGGTCCTGGTGACAAATTTTAATGACCAAGCCCGATACACAAGAGAAAACACTGGCATTTTGACTATATAGTCCTTGGGCCTGAAAAGAAAATGTCTTCAGAATGCTTTTTAACTTGTATGTGACTAAAAAAAAAAAAAAATTAGTTTCTAATTTGTCATTGACTAGTACCTTTAAAAATATAAAATGAATCACTAGAAAAGTAATACATATTAGTACAAATTTTATGTTTAATTTGCTTATCACACATTAGTAATAACCATTTTAAGTAGCACAGTCTTAGAATAAAACCCCCAGTATTAATCATGTAATAATCTGTCAAATCCATGTTCCTTCTCAGACTTAGAAGTACCACACGCAGATTTTTTTTTCAGCCATCTACCTAACCTCTTATTCTTGTTGGAGGAGGAAGAGAGAAAGGTAATATGCAAATGGTGATAAAATATTATCCATCCTACAGTGATGCCAGATGCCACTGAAAAAGAAAATGGAACTAAAGTGCAATTCTAAATTGTAAAAATTCCTTAAGGGCTATGACTAACCAGATTGTACTAGTAAAGACAGCCTAAATGATCTCAGGATGTTTACCTAATGAATCAATAAAATGGCACTCGTGAATTTATAAAAGTTTCCAATCATGCATACCATAGGTATTGACCTCATAGTTACAGTTTTTTTCCCCTAGTCTCCGTTGTTTCCATGTAGGTCTGTATCACCTTATCACAACCACCACTTTAAGACATGAACACATTGATGGGAATATCTGTCAGCTGGATAAAAGGTTGAGCAGCGACCCTTAAAAAAAATTATGTCCTTGCAGGATTTTCTCTGGATGCAAATGTTTTGATTTACCTTTTATAACTTTTGATATCTTATGTATTCCCTAAAAGTATCAGAAAATAAATAAAACTAGTTCTCTCTGGGGAAAAAAAAATATGTCTTACACATATATTTTAAAAAACACCTTAGAGGACTTTCTAGATTCTGGAGGCAAAGGGTGGGGGGGGGGGGGTACCAGGGAGAACTGATGCTGGTGCCTTTACACGTCCCTGAGTACAGTGATTTCCTAGATGAGCAAAAAGCTCCAGTCAGTCCTAGCGCCAATGACAGTCACTCTCTCGTTGGTAAGGAGCCCTCATCTGACTCTTTAATAACTACTTTCAGTGAGTCTGGGGCAGGGGGGTCTTTGCATCATTCTTAGGGGTGCAAGTTGCTTACTTAACCTCTTTGAGTCTCAATTCCCTGATTTATAAAACAAAGTGCTAGACTTCCTCTGGACTCTAATTCAGCACTGATTCTTAGATGTTGCTTGAGGAGCAAAGCAATTTAAAACATAATAGGTACACAGCCTCTCTAACTTCAGTGAGTAGAAGAGACTCTTTTCCACATGGCACACATTAGGTTAACATAATCCTCACCTTTTGGGGGTGTAGTCTTCTTTGGAATGCCAAATTCTGAATCTGAGTCAGAGTTGATAGGCTCTACTTTCTTCTGTTTAGGGGCTCTCTTGGGCTTAGCAGTTGTATCTGAAGACGGTTTTCCTATTAAGCAAACTTCCATTTCATAAATCAATGTAATATACTTACCAACAAACCACACTCAAGTGAATCCTATAACAATAACAATCCTGTAACAATCCTATAATCCTATAACTGCTGATATGAAATTGAGTAGCCTTAAATAACAAAATGGTTTCTTTCACTTGCTGCCAGTGTAAAGGCAAACAATTTCTCATAGAGGACAAAATGCTTTTTATTAGGAATAATTTTCCTTTTGATATTTCAAATGAGATTATTTTAAACAAAGGCCATTAAAGTGAACTAAGCAGTAACTATTAAAAAGCAGTAGTAAAAGTACAGGATAGTCATGACAAAAAGGTAACACATTTGACATAAATTACAACTCAAGTATAACCACATGTTTAGTCCTAACTTTTTTTTTTTTTTAAAGATTTTATTTATTTATTAGACAGAGACAGAGACAGCCAGTGAGAGAGGGAACACAAGCAGGGGGAGTGGGAGAGGAAGAAGCAGGGTCCTAGCGGAGGAGCCTGACGTGGGGCTCGATCCCATAACGCCAGGATCACGCCCTGAGCCGAAGGCAGACGCTTAACCGCTGTGCCACCCAGGTGCCCCTAGTCCTAACTTCTGTTTTTAGAGAAAAAAAAAAAAATTTTTTTATGGGACCCTCAAAAATACCATGAATAGAAGCTGATTCACTTCCATCCAAAAGTTGAAATCCAGAAATGGCACTTTAATGTGCAAAGAAATATGAAGATTCCAGGTAAGTACATAATAGACCCAAAGGCCTTTGTTTTTACGAATTTTAAAATAGACCTTGTTTTTCAGATTTCCAGTCTTTGTGAAAACTGATAAATCAGTCTTTACTTGTGTGATTAGTAAAAACTAATTTGGAAAAAAAAAAAAAAACATCAAATTAACCAGCCTTTTTTCTACTAAACAACAACAACAACAACAACAACAGGCTAATTATATGGAAAATATATTCCCAGGCCCAATTTGAGGTGGCGGGGTGAAGGCCCCTCATTAGAACAGCAAGTGGTGGTGGTAGCCACAGATTTCGTGCCTTTCCCCCTGAGTCCTTATGACTAAATGTACCACAAGAGCCCCATGGCAGGCAGTTCTAGCGCGAGTATAGGCTTGATATAGCAGTACGTTCTAGGAACCACCTTTTTTCTTCATTAGTTTGCAGGCTTGCAGTGTTAGGTGGAAGTCAGATATCTCAGTACTATGAGCTTTTTCTGCTATAAACTACCAGAGCTACAGAACTTAACTTGTATAGTAATGTATGTAATTTGGAGTTAACCTAGAACCTCACAGAGGGACAGGACGCATCCTCTCCTTGAAATGGTATTTTGTGGGAACTGTAGTTTTGGAAGAGGCTAGAGGAAGAGTGAGGGGTTCAACTATTTTACACAGGGATCACTCACGCAACTGACACAAGGCTAGTTCAACTACTGGTGAAACAAGCAAATAGGACAGGTGCTGTGGTATGCTAGCCTTTTAGTTAATACTCCAGTCTAACTCATTAGGTTAATAAAGAGGAGTGAGGAGCTTGACGAAGGAAACAGGCTGATATGTTCAAAGAAGTGATATGACTCCCAAGATTTCAGGGTGGTTATAAAGTGCTCACATGAAGACAATTTTTTAAAAGATGCATAAAGGGAAACTAGGGCCTCAGTATGAGTTCCCCAGAAGCAGATCCCACCTGATCACAAGCAAAGACTCAAGTACAAGTACTTACTTGGAAGGTAAAAAAAAGTACAAAAATGAGACGTGAAGAAAGAAAACTGTCATCACTCTTGAGGGCTTACCTCTTACCATAAGCAATCCTGAGCCAACTCTAAAACACACATCCCAGAGTTAGCCTACCTGAGAAGCAAAGCACTAACATGTTTGCAAACCAGCTTCCCTCCATCACTGATAAAGGGTAACTGGGGTGGGGAAATAGGAACATTCTAACATAGTAACAAAAAATCCTGAGGCAAAGAAATACAGACCCTGGCCAATATGTACTGAAGTGGTATGGGCAGGGCTCCTGATGTGTCGGCCAGAGAAGCTCCTGTAGTTAGTGAACTTCTTACCGTGGTCCTAGTGCAGTCAAAGTAAAGTAGGGACTTCTGTTGTTCTGCTACATCTAATAAATGTGTGTCTACAATGGTATTGTCTGTTTTACATTTGTAAGGTACTGAAAAGATAGTCCATACTGTATGTTTATTTACTTGCTGTGTAAGGAACACTTAACCTTTTTACACACAAAGCACTAATACTGACCTCCTTCAAAAATACCAAGAGTATGTACCTTGGTACAAATAACAGATTCATGAATTAAGTCAAACAAACTTAGATTTATATTTATGGACAATCTAAGGTTATGGATAAAAAAGAAGATACAAGACACAAAGAGAACCTCAACTGAACTGACCAATCATTCCAAATGAGGCGTGAAGATATGATCTACATGAATAACACAAGCAGGCTACTAGCAAGACTAAATTTTAATCTATTTTACAACCTAACAACCACAGGGGACCTTACTAGAAAGCTATCTTTAGTAAAAATGAATGGGATTATTTTATAATTACAGCAGTTTTAAAATGAGATATTATACACATTTTAATAACTACCTCATATGGTTAGAAAACAAGAGGGATTTTCCTTATACGCATTTATACTATCTTCTACTAAAGTCCAAGTGCAGTTTCAAATTATATTAAATTTCCTTTAATATTAACTATAATCATTTATGCAATGCTTAACAACATCAAATATAGTACATACCCTTTTTAGCAGCTACTGTTTTACTTGGAACTTTATCTGTTTGTTTCAGACCAAATGATGGTGAAAAAACAGAGGCAGAATCTTCTTCATTACTGTCAAACTTAGCTGAATCTAAAAATTACAAAGTTTTTCAGTAAAGAGATTCTATAAGGACTAATTAATAGTTAAACTTTGATGACTTCTCTTTAGCTAGATAATTGATCTTATGAATTTCTACTTTGTCATCATATAGTCCATAATAAACAGCTGAAAACAAAAAAATGTAACAATGTTATATGTTCAAAAATGTTAACTCTTGTAAAACAATATAGAAATGCAGAGTAATAAAAATTCTTAATAGTCCCAAATGTTCATCATTTAAAACATAACTGGCCAACTCAAAAATACTGATTTATTTTAAAATGGAATATTAGAAAGTTCTCACTGTGATTATTTTAGTATCTATACATCTAATGTTATTAACCATTTCAGGAATATCAGTAATAACGTTCAAATCTAAGAGAGTAGTAACTTCATCTTTTAAAAACCAATTTTAAATCATTCAAGGTCAATTTAAAAGGCAGGTAGGCTTACCTTCAGTCTACTTTTACACCCAATTAATCAATCAATTCCTCCCTCCACTTCTCCCCTCCCTTCGTCAAACCAGAACAGGGACTCTTAAACTGTCCACTTGGATGTGATAGTTTTATATAATGTTTTGACATGCTGTCAAAAATGCCTATCTATATGCACAGAACATATACCAGATCTCTGTCTGTCTGTATGTGAGTGTGTGTATATACAAGACAGTTACGTCTACACAAATTGTGTTGACCTTAAAAATTCCACACACAAAAATACAGGCAATAAAAAGTATATACCCCAATTAAATTTGCTTTTATGAAAGTTTTAGTCTTTTAGCTACTACAGATTAATACAAATCTGCATATTAGTCCCTTTATAGTTTTTAAAAAACTGTCACATATACATTCACATTGCCATGAAAATCAAATTTCATGTTTCAAAATTTTTTCTTTTTCTCTATTAAAACACTATACCCACGTCCATACACTTCATGCACACATCTACCTTTCCATCTAAATGATTCTATATTGCCTATTTTGACCAATTTGTTGGTACTCATCTCAGGAAAAACAAATAAACCTTATTACGTTGAGGGAAATGTAAAAAAGAAGTATTCTACTCATAAAAAAGTCCATAGCGATAATACAGTAAGCAACCAATGAAAAGACTGAATGAGCATACCATCTTCTGACTTCTGAGAGTATGAAGGAAATGAGAAGAGAGTCCCAAAATCTTGACTTTTTTTGTCATGTGAAGATTTTCTATTAGAAAGAAAAATCAAACCACCACATGATTTAAATATATGGTTTCAACCTTGGTAAATGATATATATAATATGGACTACGGGATTATAATTACAGTTCTCTCACTGGTCTTTGTTAAAGACAGGGCAACCAAACTTGATTTTTCTGTCTCATATACATAGGTGTGCATACATACACACACAGACACCAGAAAAGCCAATGCTTTAACGTAAGAGAATGGAAGTTGAGCAAAAATTAGAGCCATTCAAAATATCGCTACATTAAACTTTATGATTAATAGAACTGTTCCAGAATTCAGCATCAGTAAATTATTGCCAAAAACCTGAGGAGAAGGTCTGAATCTCTGTCAGAGTCATCAGTAATCCTATTTCTGATCCAGACTCCACATGATAAAACACTTCTTTATAGTAAAGACCTTCCTTTAAAAATCTGAAATAGCTGTTGGGATGAGCACTGGGTGTTATACGCAACTAACGAATCATTGAACACTACAACAAAAACTTATGATGTACTATTTGTTGGCTAACTGAACATAATAAAAAATTTTAAATAAATAAATAAATCTGAAATTGCTCACAAACTTCACATCCTACACATTAGTGTTTGATACTCTCTAGAGGCAAAAAAAAATAGTAATAATAAAAAATGAAAAATCAATCAAGGCCAAAGTTAGGGAAGAAAATTAAACCTCCCAGTTCTAAAGTTCTAGTAACTTCTCTGAACCATGTTGTCAGAGTATGTCCCATAGGCCTGCTACCTATTTTGATAAAGTTTTACTGGAACACAGCTATGCTTGTTCATTTACATACTGTTCATGGCTGCTTTCCTGCTACAATGGCAACACAGAGTAGTTGGAACAGAGACCATACAGCCTGTAAAGCCTGAAATATTTTCTATAGAGCCCTTTATGAGAAAACAAAAACTGCCAGTCCATGCTATAAGATATAGCAAAGTTCAGTAAACAGCTGCAATCTTTTTTTAAATATTTTTTATATTTTTTGTTTTTGTTTTATTATTTTTTTGTTTTGTTTTTGATGTAAAGTTCCATGATTCATTACTTGCGTATAACACCCAGTGCACCATGCAATACGTGCCCTCCTTAATACCCATCACCAGCCTATCCCATTCCCCCACCCCTCTCCCTCTGAATCCCTCAGTTTGTTTCCCAGAGTCCATAGTGTAAACAGCTGCAATCTTACCCAGATTTGTTCCTTTGTGAGGAGGACCTTACCTCGAGTGATGATAAATTCTGAGACAACAGCTTACTATGAGACCTTTGATAGATGTCTAAGTAACTAACTGCACCATATAACTGAACAGTAGTTGCTTCATTACTTACTCTGGAGTAGCTTTTGATTTGCCTGGTGAAAATGTATATTCATCTTTATCTAGGCCATCTGAAGGAACAAATTCATCTTCCCCATCATTTGTTATGGGAGATGCTTTAACTTTCAATTCCTCTAAATCATTATTGTCGTCGTCGTCATCAGCATCATCATCCTCTTCTTCTGAGAAATCAAATGTGTACTTAGGCCTTTCAGCTAGGAGAAAAATAAAAGTGAAGGTTAAACTCAAATTCAACTTCATCCACATGACATATTATGAATAATGCATTTGAAAAATATTCCAGCTATCGCTAACACATGAGAAAAAAAAAAGACAAGCATTCAGGAACAACAACAAAAAAAGAAGCCAACAACTTTGGCCTCAATTATTTTGATAATGTTAAGTGTTCATCTTGTTCTTCCCAGGAGGCAAATGGGGTAATGCTGCATATGGAAAGGAGAGCATAAACTAATGAGATTAATTATTAGGGTGCTGTTTGTCATACTTAACTCATAAATAGCAGGGAACTCATTGTATAAGTGACTACTAAGATTTCCCATTTCTACAATTACAAAAGACCAATTTCACTAGTCTTAGTGCTAAACTTTCTCTTAATCTCTTGCATAAAAACTTCTATCTTCTATTCACAGTAGTTTTACTATGAAATGACAGACAGTAATTCTTCAGATGAATGAGAAAAAAATAGATATAAACCCTAAGTATATTACTAAAACAATAATTTAATATAAAGCATAAAAGGTACAAACTATGGGGAAAGGCACATTGGTATAATGCAAGTAACTTTTTTAATTTCTAGCATATACTATGGAATAAAATTTTTAAAACACCTGGTTGCCATGTAATTTTATACTTCATTTTACATGTATGATAAAGCCTAATACAATTTTGAAGCATCTAATTTAATAAATTCATTTTCACATAACTTATTCATGTTAATTCAACTACATACCTATGCACATTAGGAAAAGAAAGTCAATCACTGGTGATTAGAGAACCAAAGAATTTAAGGCCTGACATATAATTTAAAAAGCATGTCCCAGAGGTAAAATAACCATAATATGGTATCATTCATTTTAAGTAAATTAGGACTTAGTAAAATCTGATAAGAATCTATAAAATAGGACACTCAATTTTTAAGTATTTGAAGACTTCAAATTAGTGAATATTTAGAAAAGATAAAACTGCATACTTAACAATATAGAATAACAAAATGGTATCTTCATCCTAACTCTAGCACTGCAGTTACATTTATTATGGGATGTGCATGGAATCAAACTCCTAAAGTCATAGGAGGAAATTTTTCATGGGGGGGAAAAAATGAAACAGAAACAAAATTACAAAGCACTTCTATTGATCTATCACTGTTTAGTGTTCTATCAAGGTATTATTCCTACCAAACATCTTCAAACTACGGAGGGAATGTAATCCAAACTTTCTAATAAAAATAAGAAAACTTGATTAACTTTAGAGCAATTTATGTCCAACTTTGCTAAAAACATTCTGTAAAGCAATTTTTTTTGTCTTTGAGAACTGTAACTTCTGCTATACTAACAATTTAGTACTTTAATAGCACTGACAATACTAATAATACTAACTTACATGAGTAATATTAACTTGGTCAAACTATAATATACAACAAAATAAATACAAAATGTATCAAAATACCAGCTGCTCTCCTAAGCAACGAATCTCTTGGAATAACCACAGGTTCTGTTTCTTCCAAGTCACTTTCTGACTTGGATTCATCATCTGACCAAGGATTCCGTTTCTTCACTTTCTTTGCACTGGATTTACCAGCTGATGTAGGTGTTTTTCTCACCCTGGTACCTAAAGACAAAACAACAACAATAAAATATGTATCAATACTTATACAAATATCATTAGTAAAAATACAACTGTTAATAATGAAAGGTTAATTATAAAATAACAAGTGTTCATGAAAATTGAGAAATTATATCAACTATTAGAAGAAAAAAAACACGGTTAAAAAAAATTAGTAATACCCTGTACGTATATGTATTTTCTCACAAAAAAACTTTGTAACAATTCCTCACCAGGCTCCTTTTTCTCCCTTTTGGGTTTGGGACCTTTATTTACAGGAGCTGAAGGGATCAACGCCTCTTCTCCAGTACCCTCTACCGGTGTTCCACTGAATTCTTCATCATATTCTACTTTTACTGCTGTGGTATCAAGATCACCCTACACAGTAAACAAACAAACAACAAGAAGTAAGAATAAAAATTAACACCATACATTTTAGAGATACACCTCCAGCTATAGATCACTTCTTCATATCAGATAAGTAAAAAAATAATAAAATGTGATTCTACTGAGGTTCAAACAGAGGACAGTGATCAGACCATATTTTACTTTATCTATAGCAAATGATACTGCTTACCATGCTAATATTCTGATACACTCTATGAGATGACAGCTACTTAAAAGCAACCGTAAAAAATAAGAAGGCCCCTTTTGATTAGCAAAGGGACTTTCAAACCAATAGCAAAACACACCAAAGGGTACGGGCAAAAGAAGTTCCTATAGTTCAGGCCTCTACATACTAGAAAACATCAGATTACTGAAGGAAGATAAGCAACAATTGCCATGCACTGCTAGGCATTAGTCAAAGTCTCCCTACCCTAAGATTATTAAAAGACAGAGAAAGACACAATGACAAGTCACTGTAATACAAATACAAATAACAAATATGGAGGGAGGTGTAAAAGTAACCCGTGGGGAGAAGTGAGCAACTCTGCCCAGAGAAGGGTCAGGGAAGAGTCCATGGAGAAGGAGCCTTTCTAATTAGGTTTTGAAGAATCACGTATGTTTGCTAGGTGAGGCAAGGGAAGGAAGAAGAGCATCCCAGGCAAAAGACACAGAGGCACGATCGCCACGTTGTATTTACGGAATTACAAATAGTCGGCTAGGATTCAAGGAAAGGCAAAGAGGAATAAGTAGCCACACAGAAACATAGGGAGGCATGCAGTTGCTACATCACTGAATACCAGAATCTGTGTGTAGTCATTGGGGTGTCACTGAAACCTTTTAAGCATTTGTGCAATAATCAGACTTATATTTGGAAATATCACTTGGGTAGTAAGAGACTAGAGAGAGATGAATGAAGTGGGAAAAAGTACACATGGTAAGATCACTAGAGATAGGAAGACTAAGAAGAACACTTTCATCAAAGAAAATTTATGGAATTCTAAAACAGTATCAATGGGTACAAAGATAAGAGGGTGGATTTTGGAATTGCTTCACAGGCAGTCAGTAGGATTTAGTTACTGATTAAATGAGCAAGTCTCAGGTTTTGGAGTTGTTAGTGATGGCTGATAAGGCACAGAGGTAGAAGAGGTCTTGAAATCAGGATAATGGGCTCAGCTTCAGATATGTGAAGTTTGAGGGGCTTTGGGCATTCAGGTGGCTTTATTACCCTGGCACTCCTGAAAACGTTACAGCTTAGGGACATAGATTTAAGAGTCACCAGTGTGAGTGAAAAAAGCTCTGGGCATAGATGAGGTTACTTGAGACCATGTAAGGTAAAAAGAAGAGTGCTAAGAACAAACACCAACTGAAAAGGAGAGAAGTCATTTCCTAAGGAGGAACCTGTGTATGGTAGGAAGCTAGGTAAGAGGGAAATAGTATAGATGTCAGTTTATCAGAACAGAAGAGAGCGATCTCTCTGGTATCAGAATGTTCCTATGCTTTCAAATATTTGTTCAGTATAGAGAACTCTCCAACCTCTCACTCCAACTCTGAGGCTCATTTCCCAAGCTCTAATTAGACTACTGGACATATCTACATATCCCCTGGGTTCTAAAATCAACCTGCCGAGAAAAATCTGCCTCTCTCTTTCAGACCAGCATGCCTCCTCTTTCCTCAACTCTAAACAGCCCTCTCGGTGTTTCCTTCTTCTGGCTAACTCTTGCCCAAGCTGCTGGAGGGTAGGTAAGTCCCATACGTTTAAATCCTCAACAGCACCAGTCAATGCCAATGACATAAGAGGTGCCTGGTAATTTTTTTTAACTAAAAGCAATAACAAATAAATAGTAAAAATAGCTTACTTTGAAAACCATACAGTCCCTTTTCTGATTATGAGACTTCTTAAATTGGTCATAATGTAGAACTAAAGTTTCATTTTTAAGCTGATACACTTTTTTGGTTGTTGCTCCATGATTTTAAGGTAGAATGCTGCTGAATAGAGTATTTCTACCTCTCATTTTCAAAACAGAATCAACTAAGTAACTCTTCACGTATATGTGGATCCCTGACTTAACGTTTTCTTTCTGTGGACCAACTGCTCTCATAGAGCAAATGACTTCCTATCACAGTGAAATATATTAGAAAGAAAGCATGACTTAAGCACACAGTAAAATTAAAATACATATATACATCATTATGAAGATGGAATCTACCAACGAGCTAAAACATACCTTTTTCTTCTTCAGCAACTTTTTGCTGGCATCTGCCTTCATAGCAGTAATTTCAGGAACTATTCTTCTTCCATAAGGTGAGGGCATTGTCTCTTCCAATTGAAGTTTCTTCACCTTAGGTTTGCCAACTTTACCTTTTATTGCTTTTCCAGCCATTCCGGCCAGAATATCCTCTCGTTCTTGCGCTTCCACTTTCTGAAGTATAATTATAAAGGGAGCAAGGGGAAGAGGGTGGGAGCATAAACAACTCATCAGAAAAGATAATCACTACTGCAAAAGAAATTAAAACTAGTATCAATTAAGGAATAAACCTTTCCTTTCAAATGATCTAATCTAAAATAAATGTTAAAAAAAAAACACACACACACAATAAATCTAAGTCAAAAGACCTGGGTTGTAGACCCAAGTCTGTCTAACTAGCTTCTCATTTGTAAAACAAGGGGGAAATAACTAAACGACCTATATGGTCCCTTCTAACTCTAAGATCCTATGGTATGCTGGGCAATTTTAGATAAAGTTTACATGTTCTACCTTTCTCTACATTAAAAAAAAAACAGAATTCTACCTGGAGAAAACTAAATTATAAAAAAAAAATATTAAAATTGCTGTTGTAAGCCTAAAGACACTATCCTTTTACTTTGTAAAAATCAACATACCTACAATCATATATATTTTGTTCTTATTTCTTTAGGGGAAAAGAGACTGAGTCAATGAGCTATTTTGAAGTCAGTTAAGAAAATTTAACTGAAAGAAAGTATCAAGATGCAATTTATTCTAAACTCCAACTCTGTATGTTTTTACATCCATCTACACCAGACAGATCGTTTCTTTGTAACTTCACATGGCTAGAAGTTTAATCCTAATGTGGCTTATAAACACACTGACCTTTACAGAATTAAAAGAAACTGAAATAATAAAGAAGAATTTTCATTCTTATTTCATAAACATTACTTTTCCAAATATATTTTAATGGAGACTTAACCTACATCCAGTTCTTCAACAAATGCTGCTAAGTCTTCTTTCCAAAGATCTGAAGGAGATTTTCTTTTAAGATCATTGACCTCTCGCCCCTATAATAAGAAAGTAGTATAATTTAAACATTCAGTAACTTAATAATTTATACAGGGTAAATCAAAATACTTCTTTTTGGAAAAAATAAAGAAATGGATAATACTGAAATAGTTTCAAATTATTTAACCCACAAAAGTTCATACTTTTGAATCTCTCTGTTTAATCAGTTCTTCAACTTTTTCTTTAGTAAGAGACCACAGAGACATATTTAAAATATAATTAAAATCGGGGCCTGAAGGAGTTCCTGAATCAGAGGAACTATCATCATGCTGGTTTTGTGTTTCTTCCTCTTCTGCTGCCTGTAAAAAATAATAAACTTTATATTAAAGTCCTGTATCAAATCAATGCCGAATTTTACTGAATATTGAGTTAAAAATTCCACAAATGCTATACTCTTAATACTCTATCTTAAGGGTGGTTGGGGTTCTTTTAGATTATCTGCAGGATTATCTATAAAAATGTATTTCCTGTAAAAAGTTTTCTAAAAACACAACAGTAAGTCTTCAAAAGGAATGGGTATATTCACTCCCCATTTATCTAGGAATCTGATGAAAAATTAACTGCTTTGCCCAGGCACTAAGTCATGAGATAAGAAGATACCACATATCTTGAAATTAATAGAGTGGTACTAATGTTTTATCACTGCATCTTGTCAGACTTTTATATTGATAAGCAAATGAACAATTTGAAATCCAAAATAAGTATACTTATGGAGAATGTTTTACAGTTGTAATATAAATATGCTAAGGTACAGTCACTCGTTAAGTATGGTTTCTTAATAAAAATTCTCTAAAGCAAGAATACTCATGCATGAAGAGAAAGTTCAATTAAGAATAGCTGGTAAGTTAGAGAAAGAATTGAGGGGTATTCTAAAATTTTATTTATAAGGTCTTTTTTCACAGGAAAGATTACAATAAAAAAATCTTCTTATGCTAGTATTAAATTTCAAAATCCAGTGAATTTAATAGAAGTTATTATAGGTGACATCACCTCTAAGATTTTTAAAATTACAACAGCCATTAAATAAAACTGCATTTAAATTATTTAAGGCACTCAGATATTTAAAAATGACTGAGTTAACCGTGACACTCCATGAAACAAAAAGTTCACTTTTGGTAACCAAAAAAGAAAAAAAATTGTTTTCAATTTAGTTTAAAATTATCAGTAAAATAATGTATATATATACAAAGTAAAGTTTAGTGTACTTTAGAAGGGATAAAAATAAAAATTGCAAAGCAACATGCTTCATTACATAAACAAAACTATGAATTCAATTAAGCAACAATAGCCAAATAAATGCTGTTGCTGAGTTGATCAATGACTAATAAGTACCTAGGCAAATAGTACTTGCAACAAATTAATAAATTCTACCATTTTTAAAAATTCTTCATGAAACAGTGTGTTTCTTTGGAATATTTAAATTGTTACAGTACTATTAAAATATTATTAAGGTGTCATAAAATCCTGTTTAGATCCATACTTTAGAACTCTACTTGCTCTAGGTTTTGATGACACCCAAAGTACTAATTAACACTCAATGAATATATGTGTATTATCATTGTTAACATGAAGATAACTAAGCATATTTTCAGAAATCAAGAAAAATAAACTTTTCAAGTTCCAATGACAGAATTCTATTATGTTTAAAAAAAAAAACTCTAATCTCATAATTATCTGCTTTATAATTCTCTCCTCTCCAACTCTATACAATAGGACACTCTTATAAGAGCAGCTCCTTTTGTTACCTTAACCCCCAAAGTGAACACATGGCCAAGATGCTGAGAAAATTTTGATGGTGACAATAAAATTATTGAAACCAACCGCTAGGTTTTACCCATGAAGTCTACTTCCACTGGAAGGGCATCCTCAAACCCTACATACCTTTACCTTTTAAAACTAAGCATTAAATTTACTAGCTTACTAGTTAATATTTTTTAAGATATAGTTTAAACCAACAATCATACAGAAGGGCAAGCAGTATATAAACCATATCTGGGATTCAAAAATGCAGTAAAATACGTTGAAAGGAAAGCAAAGTGCTTGGATCATCTTAATTTTGAATACTCCCCATCTTATCCTACCCCATTTTCCCCAAACAATAAATAAGCCTATTATCTTAATATGTAATTGCTAAGTATATAATTTATTCCAATTTTACTCGCTCTAATATCTGGCATTCTACTGACTATTCAAAATTTCAAAAAGTTTGAATAATATAAACCAAAGCAGCATGTCAATACAGTTGATAAAAAATACGGAAAACATTGTGGGTTGAGAATTCATAATGTAAGGAAGTTTGAAATTTCAGTTTAAGTTATGTCATATAATCATAACTGCATTTTTTAAGGATAACATCAGTATCATATATACACTACATTCCAATTAAGTAAAAAATTAGTCATTTCCATAATTTTCTTCCTTTTGTACATCTGTGTTCTCAATCACAATGCTGTATTGCCTTTTTAAATTTTTCTTTTAATTATACACAACGGCAAGAAACTAATTCTTGAGAAGAATCTCAAAGTTTCAATATTCCATTCACTTAATACTAGTACTTTATGATCTGAAATGGACAATTTAATTAATAAAACATCAGACTTTTAATCTGAAGTTGCAGGGTTTAAATCTCTAGTCAAAGATCTAAGCACAGGGTAGAGCACATACTTGGTGCTCAATAAACACTATAATATTGAACATGTTGTCTCTAGTCTTCCCAGCATAAACCGAAAACAGACCAAGTGAATGGTGACGGGATACCATACTATGACCACAGACCAGTGTGAAATGATTTATGTGCTACCAGTGTAGTTCCCAGATAGTACACATGCACCTCACAAAAACCACCACCACAAACAACTAACACCCTTTAATGGCAGGCTCAGAAAAAAGGCCAAGGAGACTGAGCTACCTTCTCACACCTGGAGTCATTTCTCCAGGCCCTGGTTGAGTCACACTGGCAAAGTGCTTTGTGGTGGGTGTGCACTGCAAATTCCTGTACTGTATCTGTTCTGTGGATAAACAGAAGACTTCAGTCTCCGAACAGACAACTCGGCACCTTTATAGCAGTACTAAATTTAAAATTTAGGGACTGGGTTTTTTGTTTGTTTTGGAATTTGCTTTTAAAAGCTTCTCTGAATGTCTTGTTCTGCAAATGATTACCTTTTCTTGTGCTTCTTTCCAGGCTTTCACTGGGTCAGATTCATAACCTCTCTGGACTAACATTTGAATCAAATCTTTCTTTGACCTATTCTCTATGTGAGGGAAAAATAAAGTTAGGATCAAGAAAAGAGATTCAATTTGTATTTGTTTATATTCTACTGATAAAAATGTCTTCTATTAATAAAGATTTTTTTCCATTTTAACTAATGCTTAAATTTTTAAAGGTTGCATCTTACCTATAGTAATTTTTCCTTGTATCTTCTCTAAAATGAAACGGGCTTGATTGTTAAGCTTTGTAGACTCTGCTCCCAACATTCCTACAAGCCACTCCTTACGTAAACCATAATAACTTAATCGTAAATCAAAGAATTCTTTCAAAATGTCTTGCACGGTTTCATACTTCTTGAGACATCCCATATGATCAAAGAGTACCTAAGAAAAACAAAGTTTCTGAAGATGACATAAATCTGTACTGGTATTTTTAACTTGTATGACATCTACAGTATTCAATATAACACACTTAAATGAACACACACCATCCCTAAAAGCTGTTAAACAGAACCAAAACTATTAAGTACCTTTCAGTAAATACTCTTTTGGTGACTCCAAGAAACTGATAAATTCTCAAAACTATGAAAATATTTAAAATAATTTTGAAAATAAAAATAGGTCCTTTAAAACATGTTCTAATTAAAAATGGCTATAAAACTAAGAAATTTTTTTTCAAACTAAAAACATTCTAAGTTTACAAATGTTAAATTTTAAAGTTCTCTCTCCCTCATATACTCAATAGATGTGTACTTGTCTCTTTTTGTTTATAATTATGCTATAATTCATTCAAACTTTCTCAATTTGGAGGAAAATTTTACTTCTTCTCTATCCTTTTTCTCCTTTTTTCTATCTGTCTTTCTTAACAGATGATGGCAGTTTGTCTCAGCCACCGTGCTACTGGATTTTTTCTTTATGTCTATAAAGCTAATTTGGAATGGAAGGAGGGTAATCACACATGTTCACTTTCTACCTTTCTCTCCAATTATATACAAACACAAATATACAAGTTTAATAAAGCAGATCAGAATTATGGGGAGATAAGTACTCCACAATTAAAATGCTTACAGAGACAGGCGTAAGGAACATGAAAATCCTGCACCAATCACTCCTGTAACTTTCAGTCAGTGTGTATATCCCATGTGCTCAGGCCCAGATGCACAAATGGAGAGTTGGGATTAAGGGTAGTGGATACTGTAGTGGATAATAATCTAAAGGAATGCACCTTTAGATTCTTCATCAAATATATAGGGGGAAAACCATTCAGACTTACTACAGCCACAACCATCATGAAACCAATTATAAAAATTCTACTTATGGCATGGAAGAAGCATTAAGTGAATAGTAAATCTAATCAATTACCATGGAATTACAAGTAAGAGTAGTCTGAAGTTTAAAAACTTTGTGCAATCCAGCAGCTTCTGCTTGTGCTAGCTTCTCTTCAGTCATTTTCACCACAAATTTCACAGTTGTATCAGTATGATATTCTTTATAATCAGAAATTAATGCCGGTGTTTTATCTGTTCCATTTAGCATAGGTTCTAAAACCTGTTCTTTGTATACCTATAAAAGATTTAAAAATAAGTAATCTTTTCCTGACACACACTCATGTTCTCATACTACAAGTCATGCAATTTTTAGATATTCCCAACTCTGATGGGTTTTTCTTTTTGAAAAACCTCCCTATCATCTGCCCAGACACTACAGAGGACAATATATGGGGCTCTCAATGGTGAAAGAAGATATACAACATAATGGTTCTGATTTGCTCATACACCAAAGGGCAAGGAAAAGGCCGAGAGTATGAAGAGGATCACATCAACTACATCTGACAGGAGATGACATGCATACTTTTAGATCTGTAACAGCTGATACTGACATGAATTTCTTGACCATATTTATGAGGGTTCCAAGCTGGCTTAAGTCACTCTACATTTAGAGAAATTAAACTTTTAAATTACTATTTGAATATTCAAAGCACAAATTTAATTGGATGGGTCAAAAATGTATATAGGAATTTTTAACACTATACTTACAATGACGAATCATATTCTTACCAGAAAGCACTGCACTGCCCTCCTGACAGGCAGCTAAAATACGTCTACTAACCTGTGTCCAAGTTCTAACTGGAAGCTCTGTAATCTCTACTGTGTTTCTATCCACCACAAATATTTCACCACTGACAGCATACTGGTTTTGACCAAGCTCTTGGATGGTTCCTTTGAAGTTTTTGTAGTTCGGAAGCTGCAGAGGAAAATAAAAATAACTTAAGGCCCTGACTTCTCTCCTAACTGCCAGTATAATATTTGAATGCCCCTTAATCTATGGTCTACTGCTACTAACAGATTAACATGACTGAAACTCAATTCCTCATCCTTAATAATCCATCTCCAAATAATCACTTAATCTTGAATTCATAGCTTCTGTTAATATAATCTCAGCATCTCCCAATCTCAAAACCTTAGCTTTGGGCACCTGGGTGGCTAGTCTGTTAAGTGTCTGCCTTCAGCTCAGGTCATGATCTCAGAGTCCTGGGATACCACCCAGCCTCAGGCTCCCTGCTCAGTGGGCAGTCTGCTTCTCCCTCTCCTCTGCTCCTCCCCCCTGCTCTTGCACACACTCTCTCTGTCTCAAATAATCTTTAAAAAAAAAAAAAAAAGCCTTAGCATCATCTTTCCTAGTCTCTTTAGAATATCTTTAGAATATTTTTTTCAACCTATTGCCTCTATACCTCCTTCTCCCCTAGATTAATAATCCTTTAAAATCTAACTCCTTGGATGTTATATTGAAAGCCTTCCACAGTCTGGGCCCAATCTTTCTAAATTTTTTCCAATAATTTGCCTTCCAGACCACTACTCTTCTTCCATACCCTGTTCGATTTTGAATATTCTTACATATATATGTATATGTATCTATATACACATATAAGTATCTATCCATATATATATATACATACTAAGCACATGAAAAGCATGTATTGACCAAATAGATTGTCTTAACATTCTAAAATATATCTGAAAGAATTAAAACACTATAATCATAAAGCATTCTATGCTTCTATTAGAAATATTTTAAAGTACTTTAAAGTATTTAAGGAGAAAAACAGATTTTAAATCACACAATGTTTTATTTTAAAATATAAGAATGGAATAAAACTTGGAGAGAAATACAGAAAAATATGAAGTTTGTTTCCATATGCTGGTTTTAGTATTTTTTCCTCTTTGCTTATTTATATTTTCTACAATGCACACTACCATTTTTGTAATACAAATACACTTTAAGTGTATCATGATAAAGGGAAATTTCCAGATGATATTAAATCACATAGAAAAGGGGAGGACACTTATTTGAGAAGTTTTTCTTGGAGGGAGTTTGGGGCAAAAACAAGCACAGTGGAGGACATAAGGGCAAAAATTTTTAAAAATGGGGATACATTAAAATATATACAATGTGTTTTTAAGATTCCTTACAACTCTAATATGACTTAGTTTGAGAACAAAAACAAATTGCATATAATTTTGTCATAAAAACATTATTCTCTATATCATTTAGATATTTGAAAACCTGAAATATGAGCTATTTTTAATTTTCAGTACAGTTTTTCCCCATAATCCTTATCTACAGGCTTTTTCCAAAGCTTATATCTTTTACTATAAGCTCATATCAAATTACACACTAATAAGGTCTTTATTTGTCTGCAATATGTTCCAAAATGCAAATGGTTCCATTAACTTTTCTAAAATGACTGGACTTTGTAGTTCATACATTATAATTTGTTAAATAAACAATATAAGCAATAAGTTCTAAATAATTACCATAGGATGAGGATCCAAGCCATCTAGCATTCGTCTGACATTGTTCACAATTTCCCTAGCATCATAGTTGGGTAGTTTACAAGCCCATCCAGTACCAATGCCCTCAGCACCATTTATTAAAACCATGGGAATAATAGGAATATACCACTCAGGCTCAACACGTTGATTATCATCATAAAGGAATTTAAGCAGGTTGTCATCCACAGCAGGAAAAAGCAGTCTTGATAAAGAGCTAATGAAAAGAAAAAAATATGGAAAAATGTCCTGTTTTAGGAAATAAAACTTTCTAGATAATTAAAAACTTTACATTTCAAAAATTAAGAAAAATGCTTTTTTAAAATTTTGATTACATGTACTTAACAATACAGTTTACCTAAACTTACACCAGAAAGCTACAGAAATAAAATAAGCACAAAAGGCAGAAAGCCAGAATAAAACAGCCCTATTTTACTTATGCGCTTACTTACTAGCCCACCTAATTTCTTAGTATTGATAAATCATGTTTTATGGATTTCCTCTTATACTGACTAAACCCTAAAACCCTTCTTCAGCCTAAAAAGTAAAGTTGGACCAGAAAAAAATCGTTACATTAATTAGGACTGGTTTCACTAATAACTCACAAGCACTGAGATCGACAAACTTCATTCTATTTGCAATCAAATAATTTAGAACATTTACCCTCAAAAGAGTACCCAATCATCTCTCCATATTTATAATTCTATTAAACATTTAGTTAGTTCCAATATACTTCAAATAGAACTTTATACCACTGTATCAGCAAACTGTTACCTTAACATTGTGAAAATATAACGAGGGCTTGCAGCATCTTTGCCACCATGAAGCCGAGTTCCAAACTGACCAATAGGCTGAAGCAAGTTAATGTTGTTGCTTCCCACAAAGTTCTGAGCCAAATTCACAATCGTCATCATCAATGCTTGCTATAGCATAGAAACAGAATATAACATTAATATTCTAAATTTTCTATACATATTCTCTAATTTTTATTAAAATCCAAATTCTTGATTCTCTTACATTTCCAGAGAACTTATAAAAGAAAAAATACTTTATTATGCTTAATTATCATTCTTCATGCCAGTAAGTATAGTTTTGAACTGATTACAATCTTAATGCTTACTTCTCCATGATGATAAGCAGACATTTCCGCAACAGATCCAGCCAACTGGGCAACTTTTACTTCACGTTTATCATTCCTCTTGAAACAGGTAAATAAAACTTTTCGTTGTCCTGGTTTAAAACCTATTTTTTAAAAAGAACAACACTCTTTTAAAAATATTACTCCAGATATAGTTGAAATGTTTCTTTTAATGACAACAATGTACTATATATTCAAGAGAAAAAAAGCAAAGATATAGTTTGCTTTTGAAAAATAACTAAAATTGTTACTTGAGATTCTGTAACACAGTAAGTACAGAGTAACATGTTTTTATACCATCTCAGCCTATTCCAAAAGTAAGGTGCCAGGTAAAAGACCACCCCTTCCGGTCTTAAAGAAATGCTCAATGGCACCAAATCCCTTTCACAGGAGTTGCCGAGTTCCCAAACATTCATACACCCAAAATGTCTGGTTGTAACTCAAGTAGTATAACCATCAATGAGCCTAAAAAGTATATTATTAGAGTATCCCAAATCAGAAAACCCTTATAAAGAAGAGATGGGTTGTGACAGTTAAGAATGCAGGCTTTAGAATCTCACTGATCTGTACACTCTTCTCAACTTGGCCATTTACTATTTGACTTTTTGCAAATTACTAAACCAATAGTCTCAGCGTCCTCATCAGTGTAAGAGAAATAATTACCTTCCTAACAGGGTGATCATAAGGATTACATGAGATAATGCAAGCAAAGCATTCTGCTTCCTTATCATTCTTCTTGCTCTAGGCCAATGAGCACAGTAATAAACTTTTCAGTATATGCTAGCTATCATCATCATCGTGGGCTCAGAGCATGGTAGAAACAAGATGACAAAATATGGCCACTTTCCTTGAGAATTTTATAATCTAATTGAGGAGGCAAAATTGACACAAGTAAAATAAGAGGCACACAATATTGGAATAGAAGTTTAGGCATCTGAAACCAATTTAGACTGCAATTGTTAGAGAAGATTTCATAGAAAGGATGTAACTTAAAGCTGAATTAGATGGATGGATAGAACCATCTGCTATTAGCTAAAAACGCAAGTAACACAAAGATCAACCTGCTAAAAATTATAAAACAAAAATTAAATATTTCTAGATAGAAGACAAAAATCTGCTCTATCGGATAACAGTTTCTAAATATTTTTTTGGCAAGTTTAATAAGTTAGGTTTGGGGTACCAAGGTATATAAAGTGTTTTTAAAATTTAGTCTCAGGTAACTATTTTCAAATTTATAAAAATCCCATTTTATTTTATATTTTTTAAAGTCTGCAATGAACCTGGGGCAAAACTTTTAAGAACTGGCTTTAAGGTTAATTTTCCTGAAAAGCTTAAAAAAGAGCTTAAGGGATTCAAATTAAGAAATAGGAAAGATTTCAGTCCTACCAAAGGATCTCAAAAACGAATTCAGAATTTTAAATTTTATTATAAGAATGGCTTAGAGTACATGAAATTAACATATACTCAATAACTATATACAAAAGTGAGAGAGATTTTAAAACAAAAGCTACTTACCATCAACAAGAGATGGTATAGATCTTTCATTGTCTGAGTTTGAGAAGAGAATCAATTCCTTGTTGATGAAATCATTGTAAGTCAAATGCTTTGTTGCTGTACCATACAAAAATTGCTAAGAGAAAAGTTACATAGCAACATTGTCATTATTCCTGCATGAATTTTAGTCTCTTCCCCCAGACCACCACTCTTTATGACTAACCTCTGGTAAGCCATGTAACCTACGCTGTCTCCGGTCTTCCATGAAATTTGTTAACCATTCTTTTCTGTCATCAATCTTCTTTTTACTGAATGCCTGAAAGATTCCAGGTAACAATTTCACACATTAAAAATTAAATGAATTTCATTATACGATTAAAATTTATAAAGGCAAAGAACTAATTATTAATTTTTCAGAAATTGAGTTTTTTTTCCCCAATAGGCTTTTGCCAAAAATAAACTTGAACAGAAGTCTTTCAATTAAAGAACTTTGAAAGCAGAGCATAATCTGTGTGTGAGACTAGGGTAAAGAAATGCTAAGATTAACTAGTTTGGGCAGCAGAGTTCAAAAGAGACTTACAGAAAACCAAGACTAGGAAGAAAGGTATGACAGCAAGGGGGATGGATATCTGGAAAAAATTTTTTTAATTAACTTGATTACCAAGGTAATGGCAGCATCATCTTCGGGACCAGCATATCTAAACAAGATGCGGTGCCTTTCCATATCAGCAAAATATTCCTTTGCTTCTTTGGCTGTACTGGTACCCAACCCTGCACAATTTAAAAAATAAAATTGGAAAAAATCCAGACAGAGATGACAAATACTATATGAGCTCACATGTAGAATCTAAAAAGTTGAACTCATAAAAGGAAAGTAAAATGGTAGTTGTCAGGGACTGGGGAGAGGGGGAAATGGGGAAATGCCAATCAAAGAGTACAAACTTTAAATTGTAAGGTGAATAAGTTCTGAGGATTTAATGTATAGCATGGTGCTTACAGTTAATAATACTATACTGTATACTTGAAAATTGCTGAGAGAGCTCTTAAACGTTCCCTCCATACACACAAAAAATTAACTATGTGAGGTGATGGATATGTTAATTAACTTGTGGTAATCAGTTTACAACATATACATATATCAAATCATGTTGTACACTTTAGATATGTGTAATTTTGTCAATTCTTCAAAAAAGCTGAAAAAATTTACATGAATTATGAACATTAATGGCTGTTTAAAACCATTAGGTGAAAAGCTGATGGATCAAGCTGGCAACAACTGTACCAACAGATCAATTTTAATAGACAAAGAAAAATCAGACATTACACGCTTCCTGATGTAAATATACAATACCACCTGTTAAATGTTTTTGCCACATAAATCTAACCCAAATCTGTATCAAGCCTCCAATTTAACTATCACTTAACAGAAAATAAGAGACAGAGGAACATACTATGTATTTAATGAAATTACAGGGATAATCAGCAAAATGCAGAATGTGGAAAATCATACAGGACAAACAGTCCAACTTTTGAACAAATAAACTGCAAGGAAGAAAATATGAAAAGAGAAACGATATATTAAGATTTAACAGATTTAGGGGCGCCTGGGTGGCACAGCGGTTAAGCGTCTGCCTTCGGCTCAGTGCGTGATCCCGGCGTTATGGGATCGAGCCCCACATCAGGCTCTTCCACTATGAGCCTGCTTCTTCCTCTCCCACTCCCCCTGTTTGTATTCCCTCTCTCACTGGCTGTCTCTATCTCTGTCGAATAAATAAATAAAATCTTTAAAAAAAAAAAAAAAGATTTAACAGATTTATCAAACGAAATGCAATGTGTGGATCTTGACTGGATCCAGATTCAAAACAAAACAAATTTTTATTATAATCAGGAGAATTTTAACACTGACTGAATATTTAAGATTAAAGAAAGGTATGATAATGAAATTATGAACATTTCTTAAACATTCTTTTAGAGATACATACTAAAGTGTTATGGAACTACTATAAAATCTAGAAGTTATTTCAAATTAATAGGGAGGAGATGAGAAGAGTTTTGATAAACAGGATTGGTAGTGAAATGGTGATTATTAGAGTGCATGGGAAGCCCATCATACCACTCTCTCTACTTCTATAAAATTTTCCAGAAAATTTTTAAAAATCAGCCTTAGCTCTTTTTGTAGTCTAAAACAAACTTTCAAAATATTTTATAATGATCTTAAAAATATATTTATGTCAGTGGTAACTTCGCAAAATTTAAGTATTTTACAATACAAACCTTTGTAGTATTTTATTTTCCAGGCTTTCTGGTTTTCTATATGTTTTTTCCATTCATCAAATTCAGGAATACTATAGAAGGAAAGTTCCTGCTTATTTTTGCTAGCCTTAAATTAAAAAAAAAAAAATTAGTTTTCTGCTATTAAGACAACAGTATAAAAATATATTAATCTAAATAGTACCTTTACAATAGGAGTAATGAACTCTTCAAGAAAACCATGCTTCAAAAGTGATGGCCAATTGTGATGGATGAAATTAATAAGCAGGCCTTTTATGTGAGAACCATCTTGATCCTAAATAAATGTTAGTAAAGAGTGCTATAATAATTTTATAAAACATATTTATATAACCAAATTTTAAAATGTATGAATGTAGCACAGGCAAAATTCCATTCAAATTTTGGAACTGCACTTTACAAATCAGTAAAGATTATCCTTTAGAAGAACATAGTAAAGAATTTTTTCTTAAAATTCAAATAATGAATATAGCTAGTGATAGACTAAATCTTTCTGTCATTACAAAATGTACTGTCATTATGTTTTCTATAGATATCACTAAAAGAATGATTTAAGGATGGAAATACATAAAACATGGTTACAATTCACTGAACAAGGGAAGGAGTAATCCATGAAGTAAAGGTATTCACAAGTCTTATCTTGATATAGAAACTACTAAATTTCTGCTTGAAACTACACAGCAGCTTTTTCAGTGGAAGATTTTCTCTACAAATGCTTTCATTTAGAGTACATGAGAGACATGCAGTTGGCTGCATATGAAATTCTTCCCTTTTGGTTTTCCAGTTCTTTCCTAATTATTGCCATTTTACTATTCAAGTCCTAGTTTTTGCAAATTCCAAATTATGCCATCATATACAAACATTATCCATCACCCTATTGATTAATCTTTGTTGCTTATAAATTTCATCATTTCCTGTCAACTTATAGGTAGGCTTCAACCCCATAATACTACCATGCGTTCTACTCTTTTCCTATTTATTGCATTTAAAAACATTTTTAAAATAACCAAAAAGACAGTTGCCCAATAAGTCAGATAATATAAAATGCACCTCACACAAACAGCGCCATTGAATGTTTTCTACTCCCCCCCTTTGGTGTACAGTTATTTTCCCTTTTACTTTCTTGGAGCAAGTCTCATAAAAACAAATATCAAAAGGGCACTCTGAAAAAGATAAGTTTTAAATATGTGGCAACCTTTAAACCAACCTGATCAGTCATAATCATAATTTTCCCATAGCGTAAAGTTTTCAGAGATTCTGCATCATCATAACTTTTCTTGTACTGTAGACCAACTATTTTAATAATATTGTTTATTTCTGCATTTTCCATGATCTGTGCAAAAAGAAAAATAATTCAAAGTATGTTAAAAGTGTTGAGGGGTGCCTGGCTGGATTAGTAGGTAGGGTATGCGACTGTTGATCTCAGGGTTGTAAATTCAACCCCCACATTGTAGAAAGTACTTAAAAATTTAAAAAATTTTTTTAAGTGTTGAAACATATAAAAAGTGAGCCAGAATTTACTTTTAAAAATTCAACAATTTTAATAAAGTATGAAAATGTCATATGTATGTGGAGATATGAGAAAGAGAGAGAGAAAGATACCTGTTTATGAGAAGCTTCCCGTACATTAAGAATTTTTCCCCTAAGTGGGAAGACTCCATATCTGTCTCGCCCAATCACACCTAATCCAGACACAGCCAACGATTTGGCAGAGTCGCCCTCTGTTAGTATCAGTGTACACTCCAGGGAATGTTTGCCACCTGAGAGATATTAAAAATGACATATACTCCAAATTCTTTAATTTTACCAATGAGAAAAATGAAGCCAGAAAAATAATCACAATGATGACAGTAAAAAACTATAAGAGTAACATTATGCTCAGCATAGTTTAAATGTTAAGTAAAATTTACTGAATTCCTATACCCTGAAAACTGGTAATATGTGGTACATATGGCAATTTTAATGAAGTAAAATTATACTCCGAGCATAAAACTGTATGCTCTATATGTGAAAGATGAATATTTTCTATAACTATATAAATAAAAAATCAAAATGTTGAAAAAAAAATCTGAATCTTACCAGCATCATTAGCGTCATCCAGTTTGGGAATACCTTTGATTTTACTATACTTCACTGATGAACACTTCTTGTTCAGCTGAGTCTGAGCCTTAAATTTCACCCAATTCAGAATACTTTCTACAATGCCACAGTTAGAAGCCTAAAAATCAAAGAATAATGATATACAATCAAGCCAGAAGTTCATACACTTAGCTAAAATTAATGTAATACTTGGAATCTGTGCAGTTATATTGAGAAACACTAATGGTGATCATAATAAAAATGATATACACTAGCAAATTTTACTCTAAAGCTAACTCAGGCAGCTACACACAATAACTATTGTACAGAACACAAACAGATGACTACAGGGCAACTTACTGAAACATGAAAAAAAAACTCTACTATAATAACCCCAAGAAAAATACACATAGCTTTCATTACAAGTAAATTTTGTTAAAATTAACACGGTAAAACCTGATCCACCCATGAATTTACTAGCTGGGAAATTCTAGACACTGACATTTCTTATATTCCTCAAAAACACAAATCTTGAATTTGCTATGACAAAAACTATTAATATGTAGGAAACATTAGGGTAAATTTAAGAACATATGAATCTTCCTTATTCTTTAAAAAGTTTGGTAATGAGGATTTCAACATCATATATTGTGTGTCACCATGCAGTGCATTGAGTTAATTATGTGCCAAGATGTTAACCCAAAAAGACGAATGAAGAAATTCCAAGTTGGAGCTATTTTTCATTATCCTGGGTAGTTTGATTTTAGGTGTAATAGTTTTCTGGAACATTTGAGATATAAAAAGAGGTGGACTATGTTGCCAAACCTAAACTTAATCCACTCAAAATGAAAAAGTATAAAATCTAAAATCAGATCACTTCATCATGAATGTTATGAGGGCAGAAATTTGCAAACACATTAATGTAGGGTCTTTTGTATTCAGAATTCATCATTAGAAGCAAAAGTACTATTTCTATAGGCTTTAAGCTAGAACCTGAAAAAAACTTGTTTGTGAGAGCAAAGCTTTGAATTTACAAAATACCAGAACGTAGTAAGTAAATTATTTCTATGGCAATTACACAACAATCCTCCACCAAACTATAAACTTCCAAAGAGGAGGGGCTGTGATTTATTCATCTTTACATTCCCAGTGCAAATATTTATAAAGACACTTTACATATGCTTATTTAATATAGGTTTACTGATGGTACTGCCTAACAAGGGACGTGAGGTAATTTTGCTTATATACAACAGATTATGAGAAATGATTAAATACTGCAAGGCTCAGTTATAAACCTCAGATTATTTATTTGTACTCACCTCATTTCAGAAAGGTTAAAACAGTCCAAATAAATATGTGCAAAGTAAAATGAAATTTTAAAATATGTAGAATACGATAAATTTTATATTATGCATAGATTATCAAAACTTTAAAAAAATAAAAAACTACACAAAGGTAAAAATCAGCAGATGAAGTTGAAAGGAGTAGAAAAGATGAAATCAGGAGTCCTATAAGGACCTGTATGTTTGTTAGAGGAAAATCCAGCTGGCCAATAAAAAGCTAAAAACACAATCAGTTACATGATTCCCTACTTTTATACCTCGCAAAACAATCCATTGTTTTACAAAACAAAGTCTATACTTAGTTTTCAGAATTAAGTCTATTAATTTATCGTGTAAGTGCCTAAGCCCACAGTTACTCTAAGAGAGGAACTAATCACAAATAGAATAAATAAATAAAGAAAACTACTTAACCAACTCTCAATAAAAACACACTGAGAAATAATGAAAATTTTACTCACTGCTTTAAAAAATTTTTCTGACAGTTGGCATTTGGACCCAAAACTTTTGGGTTGCAGAGTCATGTTTTCTTTAGTTTGAGAATCAAAAGTTGGATTTTCGATAAGACAATTAATAAAAACCCATATATGGTTTTTCACCTGTTGAAAACATACCAAAAAAAGGTCATCAAAACTGTTATCATTTAATAATTCAAAAGAATATATAAAGCACCACTTACTTGAAATGGTTTTACTGATACACCAGCTTTGTTCTTTTTCTTAACTACTTCAATTAGTTTACCAACAACTTGATCTACCACATAATCCACGTGACGTCCACCCTAAAGAGGATCAAAAAAATAGAATATAAAGTCTTCTATAGTTAGGGTAGCAAAATACTTATTCTTTTTTTTTCTTGAATGAACATTTAATCTTTACAACTTTCTGGAGTCAGTATCATTAACCCAATTATTCAGAGGCATAATATGAATCTCAGAATTGCAAAGTTGGGATTTAAAAAGTAAGGTCTTGGGACACCTGGGTGGCTCAGTCATTAAGTGTCTGCCTTAGGCTTAGGTCATGATCCCAGCCTGCTTCTCACTCTCCCACTCCCCCTGCTTGTGTTCCCTCTCTCACTGTGTATCTCTCTGTCAAATAAATAAATAAAATCTTTAAAATAAATAAAAATTAAAAATAAGGTCTTTTTGGCTCTAGGGCCAATTAGCCTACTGTATAAAACTATACACAAAGTAAAAACAATCAAAAAAAACATGGACGTGAGAACGAATACTGGCAGACACAAGATTTAAACTTAGGGAATGTGGCAGCCATTGCCAGTTGGCCATCCGATGTCTATATACCCCTTTATTAAAAAAACTAAATTTGTTTCTACTTGGCAACATGCCCAGTTGAAAATATTAATCAATCTAGACTCCCTTTCAGCTACAGGTAGCCACTTGAGACTCAGTTCTAGCCAGAGATGTTAGTGAGGTATACCAGATGGGATTTCCAGGAAAACTACTGTATTCCTGATAAAAAGGGAGTGATTTAGTTGGTATACACATTTGCCCAGTCCCTTTCTCTCTCCATTGAATCTGGAATTGAGGTATAGAGAAGACAGCAGGTATCTTAAAGGCATGAGAATGAAAGCCACATGCTGAGGATGGCAGAAAAGAAAGCCAGGAATAGCCTGGTCCGTGGTGATGCTGTAGAGTCACTGTACCAAACTAAGACTCCCTGTCTCCAGTTATAAGAAAAAATAAAACCTTTATATCTTTATTGCCACTGTATATTAGGTTTCTATTACATATAACAAAATGCAATCGTAACTGATGCAAAATTTGTTAACTTGAGGAAGTGATGCTAGATTATAAAAAACGAGTATTAAAAAAAATAAGTTAAAACTTGAACAAGAGTGACAAATTACCAAATGACTGCTTTATATTATTCTAGAATACATGCTTATATTGCCTAAGACTTTATTATGATCAATGGACAAATGCTCTTAGACAAGAAAAATTTCATTCACTTTTGAAATCCAAAAGCCTACAGAAGAGTGCTCAAACTCCTTAGAGTGGCATGTAACATGTTCCGCAATCTGACCCCAAAACAGACTCCTCTCCTATTATTCTTTCTTTTACAGTCTGAACTCCGAACAGACTAAGGAATGTGTTAACATTCTAAATTCATAAATATAAATGTATTCAACTATAAACACTAATCATATCAACTCAATGCTCAATGGATGTTTATATAAATTATAAGAGTTGTTTTAATAGAAAATAAGCTTTCATTTTCATAAGCCAATTTTGATTTCACAAAAGCAGATTTGGGGTTTTTGTTATTGTTATTGATTTTTATTTTGTTTTTAATGAAGCATTGTTCTATCACTGACATGGCAACAAAAAATTAGCACACTTACTTTTGTTGTTGCAATACTATTTACAAAGCTGATTTGCTGGAATCCCTTTTCACTAAGCGTGAGACAAACATCCCATCTTTCATTTGCAAGTTCATGAATAACTTTCAGGGCCACTCCAGTTTCATCCAACTTGTCTTTCACATAAAGATCTACATAACTGCGAAATCCATTTACCTATTAATTTGAAAACCAAAACTAATAAACAATCTTATATTGACAACTCAACTAGGTGAATGCCATCAGGTACTCTTACACTTTCATTTTCCCTCATTCACAACAGCTCTTACTCCTCAGATCCAAACCTTCATGACTTCCCCCATTCTATTCCTTGATCCCTGCCCTTTAAAAAGGAATTCATTTCTATATGAACCTGATAAAGAGAGGTTATGAAGGGACAGCTGGACAGGTAAATTATTATAGACTCTTTCGAAAGTTTAAGTTTTAAAATGACAAAGTAGATGTCTAGTTTGAGTTCAGACATACAGAAGGCTTAAAGAAAAAAAAAAAAGGAGAAGAAAAGAAGAAAAGAAAAGAAGCTTCTGCCCTTACAAGAAAACAGCTGGTCAGACAGCAAACTGATTTTTCAAGAACCCTTAAAAAAACTGAATTCACAGGACAGCTGGCCATCCTGAGTCTGAAGAGAAACAGATGTCTGTAGGGAGACACAGAATACTAAGCAATTTGCTTAAGTGAGGCAGAAGCTGCCTAATGCCATATAAACCGAAAGCTACATTAAGCCAGAAATTCTGACAAGTTGCTGTAGGACAAGTGTGGATAGTATGAGCATGTGAAGTACCTGAGGACTGTCATCATAAGGGGTTCCTACACTTACAGGCTTTTTCTTCAGAAACTCCAGCAGGTTCTCACAGGGAAGGTCAGGGAAAATCTAGAAAAAGCTCCCCCCACCACAGTGCTGCTGGTTGGGGGAGAGAATAATAGCAGCCACTGGGAATGCCACCCAGACTCATCTCCCTTACCCATCCCATCCACAAAAGCAAAACAAAACAAAACAAAAACCTTAATTTGTAGGGGGAAGGATACTGCTAAAGAGTATTGGTAAAATATCACTATAGCTCGAATAAAATAATTCCAGCCCTAGCAGAGAAAAACAACTATCATATGATTTCTCTCATCTATGGAACATAAGAACTAGGATGATCGGTAGCGGAAGAAAGGGATAAAGAAAGGGGGGTAATCAGAAGGGGGAATGAAACATGAGAGACTATGGACTATGAGAAACAAACTGAGGGCCTCAGAGGGGAGGGGGGTGGGGGATTGGGATAGACCGGTGATGGGTAGTAAGGAGGGCACGTATTGCATGGTGCACTGGGTGTTATACGCAACTAATGAATCATCGAACTTTACATTGGAAACCGGGGATGTACTGTATGGTGACCAATATAATAAAAAATCATTAAATTAAAAAAAATAATAAATAAATGCCAATTGAATAAGTGAAAAAAAAATAATAATTCCAGCCCTACCTCATCCCACTCCCATCTCATTTAAGTGGGAAAAAAAAAAAAAAAAGTTTATTTTAAGGAGCAGGGAGCCTGAAGAATACTAAATGAGAATACTGGTGGATACATGCTGCAGTTAGGGGAAGAAAATAAAGGGCAGAGGAAAAATCTCTACCTCTAGAGGAGAGGTAGAAACACTTGTGAAGGCCAAACCCCTGAGAAACAGGGCAAGTATGTACTCCAAAGTCTTGAGACTCAATCAGACGTAAGTATCCTACAACCTACCACCATGTTAACAGGCCTCCAATAATAACTGGGTTTCAGTGGGTAGGGCTGCAGAGACAGACCCTTCTTGAGGGGCAGCTCCAAGGCAAGGCCCAAAAACAAAAGACAAAAACAAGGAAGAATTTTAAGTTTCTGGTGCCCGTAACAACAAACCTATACTATATATATACTCTATATCTACTATCCTATACGATGTGGCTGATTGTCGACAAAAGCTTAGAGGCATGCCAAAAGGCAAGAAAAAACAGACTGAAAAGACAAAGCAATCATGAGAACCGGACTCAGATATGTCACAGATGTTTTAACTATCATATAAGGCATTTAAAATAACTGATTAATATGTTAAAGGCTCTAATGGAAAAGGCAGAGAATATACAACTTCAGTGGAGAGATGGACGCTGTAAGAAAGAATCAAATGGAAATGTTAGGAATCAAAGACACAGAAGGAGATATGAAGGATACCACTGGCAGACTCATCAACAGACATGACATATTAAAGGAAAAAAATAGTGAACTTAAAAATAGGGCAACAGAAACTAAACAAACTGAAACACAAAGAGAAAATAGTGAATAAAGCAGTAAAACATCCAGGAGCTTAGGACAATACCAAACTATATAACCTATGCATAACTGGAATACCAGAAGAACAGCAAAGAAATATTTGTAAATAATGGCCAAAATTTTTCCAAAATTAGTGACAGACACCAAACAGATCCAAGAAGCTCAGGAAAATATAATGAAAAAATACACAACATGAAAAAAACAAAAACAAACCCCCGTAGAAACACCTAAGCAGAAACCATGCAAACAAGACAACTGGATGACATTAAAAGAAAAATAGTGTAAACCCATAATTCTATATCCAGTGAAATTCCATATCTCTTGAAAGTGAAGGAAAATACTCTCTCAAACAGACTGAGGGAATTTATTGCCAGACCTACCTAAAAGAAATTAAAGATATCCAGGCAGAAGAAATATGATTAAGATCAGAAACTTAGAGCTATACCAAGAAATCAGGAGCTCTGGATATGGAATAAATGAAAGTAAAATAGAATCCTGTATTGTATTTTTAATTGCTCTAAAATCTAAAAGCAGTTAGATTTAACTATAAGGTACCCAGAAAATAACAAAGCATTTACTATTTTAGAAGACACTTACGGGCAATTTCTTCCCATTAAACATGACCTTGACCCCCTTGCATGAACCAGCCAAATCATAAGCTCTTCTGGTCATGAGGGCCACAATATCCTTGTCAAGTTTTTCCATCTTAAATTTAGACAGATCTGGTTGGAATGTTATGCATGTATAATCTTCACCATCAAAATGCTTAATTTTGGCTTCAGAAGTCTTCATCATGTTATTCATCCATGTCTTTAAAAGAAAAAATACTCAAATATTTCTATAATGATTCTATATTTTATAATACATACTCAGTTCATGAAATACATTCATTTACCATAACTATATCCATTTTCCAGCTTTACAACAAACCAAACAAATCCTTGAAACTGATATTAGAGATGAAATAAATTTAAAAAACTACTACAGTAGTCCCTATCTATGTTCCAAGACCAGAAACCATGGATAGTACCAAACTCTATATATACTATGTTTTTTCTGTACACACCTATGATAAAGCTTAATTTATAAATTAGGCACAGTAAGAGATTAATAATAATAAATAAAATAGAACAATTACACTTTACTAAAAGTTATATGAATGTGGTCTTTCTCTCTCTAAATATCTTATTGTACTATACTCAACCTTCTTAGATGATGTGAGATGATAAAATGTCTACATGACAAGATGAAGTGAGGTGAATGATGTAGGCACTGTGACAGAACATTAAGCTACTACTGACCTTCCAACGATATGTCAGAAGGAGGATCATTTGCTTCTGAACCGCGGTTGACCGCGGGTAACTAAAACCGTGGAAAGTGAAACCACAGATAAGGGAGGAGGGGAACACTATTATAATAACCTCATTTGAAAATAAGCAAAATGAACTGCACAACTTTATACACTATTAGTAAAATAACTTTCAAATTCTTCAACATAACCATTTAGAATTTTACAGAAATAAGTTTAAGTATGCTTTCCCTGATCAAATTACTTTAGCTTATGTAAAATTTCAAACTATTTTCAAAGGCCTACCAGAGTAAAGACTGAATTTTGAAATATGAATTTGATGAATCAATGAGGAATTTTTCAAATATGCTAAGTGGATACATTTCAATTAGTCTGTAAGGTTCCAGGCATTATCAGTAATTCTTAACAATGTTAAAGAAAAAGTCTATTAAATAAAGCTCTTCGTTTTCAAGGGACAGGAGAAAGACAGATTTATGTAAATCTCCTAGGCTTTCTGAAGTCTTTATTGACATGCTTAATGTCTTAAAAAAAAAAAAAGTGATATAGGCATCACTGCCATTTACCTAAGGTTCCATTATCTTAGCAAACCAACACAACACACACACACAAAAATTAGACACTTTTCTATCATACCTGCTTAAAACTATGTTTGTATTCTTTGCAAGCAGTTTCTACTGTAAACTTTGTACTGAAAATATTACAAAGTTTTGCACCGTAACCATTGCGACCACCTGTAAGAACAATCAAATGTGAAAGGTTTAATGAAAAGGATTTTAGGAACTTCCTACCATGGGACAGGTCTGTTGCAAAATAGTTCCACTTACTGCATTATTTTAACAATCACCAAATATTTCAGAGTATATTTAGATTTTTTCATTTAAAGAAAAATACAATTAAGATTATGCACATACAGTAATATAATTAACATGAATTTTGTAGATTCATTAACTTCGTCAATTTCAAAAAAAATTAAGCTTGCTATCTCCTATAATCAAGTAAATCTATGTGAGTATTAAATCTGAGCTTTCTATCAAAGTTACTTCTCTGTTACAAAAATGTAATCTCTATCAGTTCCTAAAGCTTTGGTTATGAAAAATAAATAAAAACCATCAACCCACCTGAGCAATGGAAATAAGCAGAAAAACATTTGGTTTGATCAAAGCACTTCAACTCTATTTATAAAACCCAGATTTGCAATCTTGACCCTCGTAAAACAGTTTAGAATTTAACTGATATCAAAAATGTCTTTTGCAATAAGAAATTCACATTTATAGGAATCATACATCTGACTTCCATCAGTACTCTAATTTGAAACTCAAATTGTCAGCCAGGTTAGAGTTCCAGGAGTTGTAGCATAAGCCAAAGTACTATCAATTAAGCTTTTAAAATGTCTCTGTCAGACTATAATCAAAATAATACTTACACATGATAGTTTTTTATAGATAATAATTCTGAAAAGAATTCTCTCACAATAAAGCTACACAGGTTTCCTTTTCTGTAATATTTTATACAGGAATAGCTAAATTTTATGTTGGAAATATAAAGAAAATTCAATAAAAATTCCAATCAGCCGTTTAGACTTTACCTGTTACTTTTTTCTCATCATCATCATAGTTACTGGATGTTAAAAGCTGTCCAAAAATTAACGCAGGAACATAAACTTTCTCTACTTTGTGTTCTACTACTGGAATGCCTTTCCCATTATTCCAAATGCTTACAATATTTGATTCACTGTAAATAAACAAGCAGAGTTTAGAGCTTAACATGGTTTAATATTAATTTCCATAAAAGGTAAAGTAATCCAGAACAAACCTCACTAATTAGAAGCAAAACGCCAGCCACTACTAATTGGAAGATACTCATCTTTCAAGAAAATACTTGCTAAGGACACACATTTCTACCTGAGTCATAACTCAAATTGGAGCCACTAAGACCTACAGGGAATACTGAAAAATTTCTCAAGAAACGAAACTACTCTCAACCTCCCAGAAAATAGTAAAAGCGGTGAAGCTTTTACAAGAAGTCAGCTCCAGATTCTGTTTTCATATATATTAGCCATGATCTTCCTGCTTCATTCTACCAGTATACCACCTGTGAACCACAAGCTCTGCAGAGCCAGCAGCCATTGCCATTTTCACTCCCTAACTGTTGCAGCAGTACATATGGAAAGGACAAACAGTGTAAAATGTATTCCATTCTCACCCTAAATATTACAGGGTTGTTTGTATTGTGGCAATCACTGTCATAACCTAATTTTAATGGTTTTAAAACATCTAGATTTTACCTATTTTAGGTTTTTTAGGTTTTCCTATCACAAAACCACGATTTAAGCCTGAATGCTATGCAGTAGAGGCTCCTATAGCTAATAGCAACTTGAGATAGGCAGTAGTCCTGATGGAAAATTTCACCTACTCTATCATTTTGAGTAGTATATACTATAATGCCTTTACCCATTTAAAAGCCAAATTTGCAAAGAAACACAGCTTCAGGGGCGCCTGGGTGGCACAGCAGTTAAGCGTCTGCCTTCGGCTCAGGGCGTGATCCCGGCGCTGTGGGATCGAGCCCCACATCAGGCTCCTCTGCTATGAGCCTGCTTCTTCCTCTCCCACTCCCCCTGCTTGTGTTCCCTCTCTCGCTGGCTGTCTCTATCTCTGTCGAATAAATAAAATCTTTAAAAAAAAAAAAAAAAAAGAAACACAGCTTCATAACCAACACTAAGAATTGGCTTAAAAAGCTACCATTTGACAATCTGATTCATAATTATTCTTAGATATATAGTTTCACTCATACATACATACCTTAATCTCTGAAGAGGTTTAGAAATAGTTACACAACTAAAAACTTTGCTATAAAAGCCAAAATTAATTAAAACCACATATCCAGGGGGAAATCAATTAATAAAATCAAATTAAATAGGAAGGAAGGAAGGAAGGAAGGAAGGAAGGAAGGAAGGAAGGAAGGAAACTAACAAATAGCTTTTAGCACATCTTCTTCTTTCCCTAACCAGCAACCAACTTTTCTTTCTCTCATTGTCCAATACAGGTTCAACTCTTCAAATGTCCTAGGCTCAAATTTTGATAGCACTTTTTAATTCAGATCTCCTGATCATTCTCTTAGATTCATCTATTATCAGTATTCAGTCGTTTCTTCATTCCAAATGCCAATAACAAGTCTAGACTGGTATGTCCTTAAATATTGTAGATCAACTTAAAAGTCCTCTACTGCATGTTCACAGCCCATTATCCAGATCTTTAATTACAGTCGAATTTAATTTCCACTATTTAGCAACATGTATCCTGTTTTTCCTTCAAGTCGGTTTATTACTTGTCCTGAATGTTCATTCCCAATTCTTCCGTTTCTTTATTGGTCTTTCCCTTGCCTTAATGTCATTTTACTTTTTGTCAACCCAAAATTTATCCTAACTCTCAGAGTCAGTTTATGACTTCAGTTCTCCATTAAGCCTTTTACCCAGCCTATTGAACAGATTGGTACCTCAGGAGATGATTAGATTATCTCGCTTGTGGGTAAACACTCTCTACAGAATACACAGCTGAAGCATGAGAGACTATGGACTATGAGAAACAAACTGAGGGCTTCAGAGGGGAGGGGGAGGGGGGAATGGGATAGACTGGTGATGGGTAGTAAGGAGGGCACGTATTGCATGGTGCACTGGGTGTTATACGCAACTAATGAATCATCGAACTTTACATCGGAAACCAGGGATGTACTGTATGATGACTAACATAATAAAAAAAAAACATTAAAATAAAAAAAAAAAGACAAGTGTCATGACAAGAAAAAAAAAATAGACTTCCAAATAGTTTTTAGTGTTAGGCTTAAAATTAATAGAGAAGAATTCTGATGAAAATAAAGAAAGGCAATGAATGGAAAATTACAGATCTTAAACATCTCAGAATTATACAAAAGCCAATACACTCATGACCTTTAAAATTTTTTTCATCCAATTCAGCATATCATACATGGTACTATAATTAAGATACGTATTTTGTAAATTATCTTTATCACAGTTTTAAAAAAATAAGGCCTGACATCTCCTACATTCAGTAAGTCTGTATGAGTATGAAGTATGAAACTTGAACTTTCTATCAAAGTCACCTCCATTGAAAAATTTCAATATGTATCACTTCCTAGATCTGGCATTTAGTTCTGTAAGCTCTAAACAATGATTCAGAGTTCTAGAACTATATTCTTTGCTCCATCAATAATCTGCGGAGAAATATTAGGAAAAAGAATACTGTGCTTGAATAAGCTACAAATAGTTTTGAAATATTTAAAGCTAAAAAGAAACCTGGAAAACAATCTAAATAATATCCATGAACTGTTAAGAGGCTAAATTATGATATGTTGACATAATAAAATAATTAGCAATAGTTAAAAAGATTTAAGTAGATCAATGTAACTTAATAACAAAGGCTGTCCACAAAATGTCAAATAAAAACAGGAAAAGTATATAATCCCACCTTTTAAAAAAAATAAAAATGAATCTGTATACATATTTCAATATGAGTGTGTACTATTTTTTAAAGCTGCATATTTAAGAGTTTTAACCCCAAATAAACAAGAATACTTAAAACAGAAGGACTGTTAGAACTCTGGTTAATGTGCCTTCCACATTTGTTTTTAATCAGATAGACGCCAGCAAATGCTAACCATCGTATAAAGAGCTTTAAGCTCCTTTGTAAAAAGTTGCTTCAAATTCTCTAATTTTGTAAAATAGCTGTCCAAATTCTGCATGGTACCCCTTGCTAATGTATTCTTATGCCTTTTACAAGCATGGTTGTTATTTAAATTTTACCCCCATATTACAGAGTACTATTGAAAGAATAAGAGGTAAGCTGTGCTGTATAACCTCCACACTTAACCCATTAACTATCAAAATTTCTGTCCTTTACACAGAATTCATGTACACACACGCACAAAGAAAAATTTTAAATCTGCTATACGAAATGTTAAAAAGAATGAAACAGAGGATATCAAAAATGGACAGCAGAAAACTGGGTCAATGAAATAAACAGCAGAATAGCATGTCTTCCCATTTCAATTCTGCTTTTAAATAACTTCTTAAATAACAAATCTTAAATTATGTCTCTGGATTAAAATTCATTTTTATAAAAATATCATTAGTTCTGTATTATACATAGAAGAAAAAATAAGGAATGAACTTATGGGAGGAAATTCACAAAAGACAAAATGTTACGGTTAAAATTCAGAAATACAATATAAATAAGTAACAAAATCTAAGGATCAGCAACATCTCCCAAAATGCTTGTCTACGGCCAATTTTAAATACATATGTATATTTCAATTAAAAGCAGGAGAAAGATTCAATAGTCTCTCATCAATGATTTATCAACAAAAAGAGTAAAATTCACATCTTCTTCCCTGGAAGTAGCTATGAATTTCTGTCTTTTATTGAAATAAAAGAACTTTCTAGCAGAATTAAAATAACAGAGATAAATTAGAAAAACTGGTATCTGACTGTCATTAAGAACTAAATAAATTTAGTTATAATCTATGTCACTCTTACGCCCATAAAAAATGTTGCTCACTGAAAAGGGAGAAAGAAATCACTAAAGGCATTAGTTACATAGACTTACTCTGTTCAGAATCCGTAACAAATTTTAAGGTAAAAAGCATGCCACCAAGAGTCACTATTCAGTCTACAGAGTTGTTTTATAGCTCACTTCTTGATCACTTTGTTATGATGGGATTCTATGTAAACTGTTTAAATCCATGTTGCTGGATTAATGTGGCCAAAATAATTAAGATAAAAAGAACCAACTGTAACTGTAACCATATTCATCAAGAATGTATTTAAGAGAGAGCTCCTTCTTCCTTAGTTTTCAGAATCTTTCCATACCAAATTTTAAAAAGCTTAAGGATATCTGACATTCAACATCTATTACTACTCACTAGCTACTCTCCCAAAGCATAATAAATGATACTATTTTTAACTGACAATTTCCTAAATATAGAAGAAAGTGAATCTTGAAGCTAAAATTTCCTTACAACTATTTTAAACGTCTGCATAATTACAATTTATAAGTGTCCTGTGCACCTTACCACATAAATCCTCAAGAATGTATTCATTGTAGAAAAGATCCAAATGGGAAAAAAAATGAAAGAAAAAGAAAAATCTAGAACTTCAACAGCATAGTTATGTGGTAATATTTTATTATACAGCTAACTTCATGGTATAACCAAATATAAGTTATATTTTCATATATAAATACACATTAATCTTAACCATACCATCTAAAATTAGATTAGTGACAGTGAGACTATACCTGAATTGGTTAAATTTTCATGTCAGAGAAAATTCTTAACATCATTCTAAATTACTAATAAAATTATAAATGTAAATGTAATGCAATATTTTACAAAAGGCATGCTGTTGAAAACAGGGTCAATGTAATGGTAGTATTTCTAAGTTAAAATGGTATTATTTTCACTCCCCTTCAGCGAGATCTAATTAGCTGAATGCCTGGTATATTCTATAATACCAGCAGTTCCTAATTTACAAATGATGTTATAAATAATGGAAAAGCCCAAATACTGGCCATAACAAATAAATTTAATCCATAATATAACTTAGCCTTGACTCCCAAAGCAAAGGCAAGAAGGAAGGATTGAGTGACTACTGTAATCACCTGCAACAATATCCACAACATCAAAGAAGGAGAAAAATGGGTTTCCATCCAAGTGCTTCCATAAGGAAGTACTTTGGAGTAAAAGATCACGAATGACAGAGGAAACTATAAAAGTGTAGTATATTCTGGCTAAAAGAGGCAAAAATAACAAGATCTCAAACAACAGGGAAACTTTAGGAGTACTAACTGTATACGGTATTCATTTGAGGAGTATTTGTTTGGGACCTATCAGAATAAAACAACATAAAAAAAAACTAAACTTGAAATATACTTACGGATCAATAGAAACTTTAATACAGGTCATATTCTTATCCCTCTGTTTGTTGTCAGCTGCATTAACTACAAATTAAATATTTTAATGAGTAATAAAATATATAAAGTTATATAAATAAATATATGACAACTGCATGCATATCCCTACTTAATATAAACATTTATATATGGTAATAGTTATTGAAATTATTGCTACTAACTTCTAATAACAACTTTATTTTCTAAATATTCTTAAATTTTACATCACACTAAATTACTATTATGTCTTCTACTACAAAATGGGGGTAGGGGAAGGGCAGATTTTGTGATACATAAAAACAAAAATAAACATCTGCAGGTTACAACCCCCCCCCCAATCCAGGTTAGAGCTAAAAGAAAAAAAAATTGAGTTTAATTACACTTTATCTTGGAAACAACTACTTTCTCTTGATCTCAAAAAACTTGTGGTTTCATACACAGGTTGAGCTAAAATCAGTTATTTTTAAATTAGAAAGACAAAGTCATCAGCATCCTTAGAGAAATCAAAATTCTAAATCCTATGCACTATAACTGATAATATATTTGTATACATTAACCACTGACTACACCAATTTTAACACAAGCTAGCTGTCAAATTCAACTTCAATCATAGAAAAAATATGTTCCTGGTAAACACTATGTAACATAAAAGTAAAATCAAGTGGATAGCTGGGAAGCAAGAGTGAAAAGTATAAAAGTAACCAGTTTTACTCCCTATCCTTTCCCCAAAGAGCGACCAGAACAAGCTCAGAGACCCACACAACCCAGCTGTCCAGTAAACCTCAAGTGGCACTAATAAGGTAGCAGAGCCCAGAGTCTCTACAAAGTGCTGCTAAAAATATTTCCAAAGTGCAAGCATCCCCCAGGAATCAATTAAGCATCCACACTTCATTGTGATTTATCATGTGATTTGGAAAAAACAGAGATCATTCAGAACAATGGTGGTCAAACTTGGCTGCCCAACAGAAATTCCTGATTTGTTGGTGAAAAACAATTTTACGTGTCTCACAGCAAAATCACCAAATCTACAAGGATCGGGCCCTGTAATCTCTATTTTTAACATGCCTCCTGGTGACTGGGATGCATGCAACCTTCAGATGACTACACATACAAGATTACAAACCAACTGTGGCTCACTGATCAAATACAACACATTCATTTTACAGATAAACGCAAAGATATGATGTGCACAGATATGAAAATATTACAGTGAGTACAAAATTTTCTTAAGAACATTTATATTCAGCATAGAAGCCAGAGATATGCCTTTAAGATTTATACTGTATGTCAGGCTTTATATACACACGGATGTGTGTGTGTATCAAAGGACAGAGAGGAGTTAAATCTTAGGCAAGTACTCACCCAAAATTTCATCAAAGATCTTGTATAAACCTGGCACAAAGGTAACCTCTCTGCAATTCATTCCTACATCTTCATCATATACCCACATTAGCTGCATTATAAAAAAAATTCAAAAGGACTTATGGGGTAAAAAAAGCATTTAACATCAGTTTTACATAGTATAAACCCACATCTGTCATTTCCTCTGTAAATACTTAGATCTTCAAAGTAGAAAAACATATGCTACTTCACTTGCACTCAACCTCACTATATTCACATTCAATTTAAATAACTTCAAAATAGAGAAATTATTCATTTTGTATTGAGTCTGTATTCTTATATATAAAGTCAGCTTATTAAGGCACCAAGAATTGTTAGAAACAATATTTAAATAAAATAGAAAAAAAATCTTATATTTACTTTACACTTTTACTTCATGCTCTATATTTTCTATAAGGAGTACAGAGTAAAATAATATGAACACAGCATGACTTTGGAGCCAGAGACCTAGCTTTAAATCCCAGCTCTTACTAGTTGAGGGATCTAAGCAAGTTATTTAAATTTATTTAAACTTCAGTTTCCTCATCTATAAAATGCGGATAACAGTACCACTTTCCAAAATTGTTAGAATCAGACAAGATAATATGTGCAAGCCAAGTCCACAGTAAGCATTAGTCATTAGTGTATATGTACACATCGTAGAATTTGAAACAAACCACAGCATAAACGTAAGGACTTTTAAAAAGTTCACACACTACCATTTTCCTCTATACTTCCTAGCTCTTTTAGTTTATATCTCCGAGCTTTTTATCTTTAGCAGAAAATGAAGACATTTCTACCTCTCTTAGGTCTCTCTCCCTACTTTGCTTATGAGCACAGAGACATGAAATCATGTACTTACAAAGCATACAATCACAAAAATTTTATTAAAAAGTAGATATAGATACACATCTCCTAATCTCAAAATTGAACAAATAATTACCTGTGTCAATGGTTCCACTGACCCAATATATGTATCAGGACGAAGGAGAATATGTTCAAGTTGTGTCTTTTTCTGATACACTCTCTCAACAGACAACTTCTTTGAAGAATCATTTTTGTTTGCAGTTTCTGACTCTTCTTTTTTTGCAGCATTGTTCTGATCAAAAAGAGTCTAAAATTAACCAAAAAATCAAATTTAAATAACCTACCAAGGGGGTACGCTAAAATGTATATGGATACATGCCATAGGTTTTCTTTTTAATGACAAAATTATCTCTGAGCCTGATTTTTAAGTCTTAAAGAGAACACAGGTCTATTTACTGACAGTCCAGTTCTTTTTATGCTATAGTGTAATACTGCAGTTTTGACTAAGGTATACATAGTCACTGGAATAACTAGAACTGCCTACATCTATTCAATCCAGAAATATAAACATTTCCCAATTCTGTAAGTTATCAAGTTAATTTTTACAATCCTCAAAACTTTTCAAGGAATATGAGTTCTGGTCAGGTTATAGGTTCACAATAACTGAATCTGGCTACCTGCAGGAGTCCTCAAATCTTCTACATATCAGTTCCCTGCCATTAAGCCACTGAAGATTATTGTCAAGAGTGGGCAAAAGTAACCTACACAAAATAGTAACTATGTAGTTAATGTACGCTGCTTACAGCTGAAAATACTAAGCATGGCTTATGAAATCTCAAATTTCACACTTTTATAGGTCATGTCAATAATTCCTTATAAATCAGTGCTAGGTGCCCCACTACTGAGGTACCCGCTGATTCTAGTTTCTGTGCCAGTTCCAAGGAAACAGAGGTTGGTGACCCTAATTCTAAACATTTCTACAGTAGATAAGGATCACAAACTCAAAATCCCCAAGGTCTGGAGATTTCTCTGTCTTCTTAAGAGCAGAGAACACACTCTCTCATTCTGGAATTTCCTAATATTGACAAATAAGACACGCTACTAAAAGAAAGGTGCTATAATGCCATGTTTTTTCACAGTCAAAAAATAATTCACATATTAGACAAAATGAAAATTGAAATATCTTCACAAGTCCTTGAACTTAAGTAGAAATGAAGCAGTCAGAAGACAAACAATGGAAGAGATTTTATGAATCTGAACAAGTAATAAGCCATTTTAATTCAGGTCCCACACATAGCCATACCATTATCTTTAAAGTTAATATTTGAAAAAAAAAAAAAGTCATTACATGTAGTCTACATTTAAACAACGTATGTTTAAAAATCAAGTACATGGGCTCCTGGGTGGCTCAGTTGGTTAAGTGACAGCCTTCAGCTCAGGTCATAATCCTGGAGTCCCAGGATTGAGTCCTTGTCCATCCCCCACCCTCCCTCAGGGCTCCCTGCTCAGCAGGGTATCTGCTTCTGACCCTCCCCGCTCTTGTGCTCGTGCGAGCGCGCGAATAAATAAATAAAATCTTTTTTAAAAAAATCAAATACATAACCTCTGAGCACTCTAAACCAGGACAAGAGCTATAACATACAAACACTATGGAAATTCAAATATTAATTATAATCTTCCAGTACCATAAATTTTACATAAAATTAAAGAGACTTAATATTGCAAAATAAAGTATTATGAACAACTCATTTCCTGTATTTTAAACTATATTCTTATACATTCTTTCATTTATAAAGTTACACATTAACACTGCTCTGAGACAATTAAAAATAGCTTTGGACAAAAGAAAGTAGGTGTTTCATAAAATCTTCATAGTCTATTTCTGTCGAGTTAGATGATGAACTAGCCAGAAATATACTACATTTTTAAAAAACCAGTCTCCAAATTTCTAATCATGTTCCTTGCTTTTCATGAGATAGCAGATTTATTTATAGAAACAAATCCAAAGGTAAAAGCATAATTGATTTTGTCTAATGGGTCATCAGAATAGTAAGGACTAAGATCACACTCTTAGCAAGTGTTTACCGACAATAAATGCTATGGAATCAAAGGGAGGTAACTTCTTACCATTAACTTAGAACTGTTTTCAATCATTGGCATAAAGATGAGGAACTTAACAATAACCATGGAAGTAAAAGCTTTCTGATCCCAGGCTACGACTCCAAATCCCACAACTAAGAAAACATCTTCAAGATTAGACTTAATCAGGGACTCACATCTACCTAATTGGGGCTTCCACATTTGGCCCTGATGAGTTACACTTAACTAAAAGGGCACACAACTATGGAAAATAAAGATAAAGTCCGTTATCATTCCTTTTTCAAGAATTTACAACTTCTCCCATGTCCCCTCACTACCAATCACTTTTTCCTCCCAAATGGATATTTGAGAATAAGGAATGCCTGGCTTGCACCTAACATACCCCTATCAAGTTCAAAAGTTGTCATTCTTGCTAAGGATAATGTCTCAAAAATCAGAGAACGAGTGAAACGTATGGCTTTGTCAAATTTTCTCTAGGAATAATATGTAAATATGAAAAATAAGTTTGACAATATAAAGTATTTTATGTCAAAATGTTTTTTCCTAAATATACGACAGATGTTAAGGAAAGAAAAAAAAGGGGGGAGCCTGGGTGGCCCAGTCATTAAGCGTCTGCCTTCGGCTTAGGGCGTGATCCCGGAATTCTGGGATCGAGCCCCACATCAGGCTCCTCCACTGGGAGCCTGCTTCTTCCTCTCCCACTCCCCTTGCTTGTGCTCCCTCTCTCGCTGGCTGTCTCTCTCTCCGTCAAATAAAGAAATAAAATCTTTAAAAAAAAAAGAAAAGAAAAAGAAAAAAGGGACCATTTTAAAGTAATGAAAAGCATTAAGGAACATATTATTTATAGAATATCATAACAAAACATGTTTTGAGATTTTTGTTGATATTTCAAGTCAACTCTCGTTTACATTAAATAATTACTAAAACTTGCATATAAATCTTGAAACCTGGATATTTCACTGAGTAAATATTTTAGTTACTTTTACCAAAAATTATTTTTGTTGACTATATAAACTTTTATTGCTATATCTTTTACATAAAAATGTTATGTAATCAAATATTTTTAAATTAGCTTATTAAAACTATACTGTTTAGTGAACAAAATTACAAGAGTATATAAAAAATGAGCCCATTTTCATCAGAAAGAAATTATATGTATATATACACACATAGGAAAAAACATAAAATACACCCAACAGAGTATCAATCGAAATTATCTGTAAGAAGTAGAAATAGAAGTTATTTTCACTTTTTCTGATACACATTTTCTAGTTTTCTACAATGAACCCATATAGAAGTATTTTAAAAGCTTATTAGCCCATGTATGTGAAAACGTAATTACACTAGAATAAAGACGAAGGTTTCTTTTTTCTAGTGGCAATGTTAATACCTACTTATTACTTCCGCAGTTCCAACTTTCTCACTAGAATTTAGGCGAAAAGGTAAGTGAAATCAAAATAAACAAGACTGGCAAGTTTGGCAGAGTAGAAAACAGAAATTAACATTGCAGTCAGATTTGTCTTTTACTGTCCCATTCCCAACAAATGGCAGTTTGCACTGCTCACTGGCTTACTAGCAGCAAACAGAGGAGGTTCTCTCCTGAGAGGTCTAATAACTCTTTTCTCACAGAAACCTAAAATAATGATCTCTTTTAACTCCTCTTTATTAGCAGAAAGTTGCCCCCTGAATAATGTCCAGGCCACTAAAAATCAAAATCTGGGGATGAGGGGACAGAGAACAATTATACCAGCCCTTCAATGGGATGGTCCCATCCCTAGAATAAGTATAAATACAAACACCTTGGGACTGAGAACTGAAATGAAAAAAATCTACTGATCATCTTCCCTCCAGCTCTTATTGCCACTACCTCTAGGAAAGAAGAAGAAGAAAGAAGGAAGGAAGGAAAGAAAAGAGAAGAAAAAGAGAAAGAAGAAAGAAAGAATGCCCAGAGTAGTTCTTTGGTTTTAACGCTGTTACTAATAATATTCGGAAAAGAGATCATGAAATTAGCTTGAATACAAACAGATCAGCAAACTCCTATCTACACATTTACAAAAGCACTCTCAAGCCCACAAATGATAAAGGAGACTGATATATATCTGATATCTGTAGGCTAAAAGAATTATGCTCATTTTTGGGGGGTGGAGAGTTAAACTTTTCACATTAATGTCAGTACATTAAGGTTTTCATTAACAACTTATTTGGTTTACTTGTAAATCCACCAATTTTCCCACTGTGATTAGCTCTACTTGAGAAGTTGAAAAATTCTTCTTGAACTGTAATAACCTCCTCATACTCATGTTTAATTGAGGCAAGTATATGTTGGCACAGGTTTGATTTTTAAATTTATTTTTGTTGCTGTTGTATTAGTTTTTTTGCTTTTCAAGTCCTTGTTTCACTAATTTTTAAAATTTCTTTAAGTTTTTGAATTATGGTCATTTTAAACATTGAAAAGAAGGGGTCTTTTGATTCAAAATAATGATTTAACCTTTTCTTTTTCTTATTATGTTCATAGTAGTAAAATATCTTGTACTACAGTGACTATTCCACACTAAACAAAAATTCACAATATACCCTTAAAAATAATCAATTACCAAAATCATTCTAAATAAATTTTAAGGTTTGATAAAATTGAAAACTTACAATTTAAGTTTTTTGTAATTTATTTTACTGCCTAAATTTGTGTGGAGAAAATACCAAGCTATTTATAGTAATAAATAATTCCAGCATTTAATTACACTAGAACATAAGAAATCAGAGCAACATTTTCATTCCCACATAAAACTGAAGACAATAAAAATGTAAAAAAACCCCCATATGAAAATATCCTCCACAAATCTAAAAATGCTTTAATTCTATTCTTTGTGGTTTACACATATGATGCCATAACTGACTTTTTCTGAGGTTCAAAAGCTGGCTACCAAATTAAACAATGCATTGTTGGGAATTTTTAAATTATAACAAAACATCCAAAAAATCTATAAAATCTATATTAAAATATTAATCTATGTTAAGCACTTCTGCAATATGGCTAACTCCTAGAGAAAGAATACAGATCTAAAACTTTTATCCAAGACTCAACCTTTATCAAGAATACTTCTCAACCACCAGAAAAGAAAGACATTGCAATAAAACAAATTTTTTATTTCAGCATGAGTATGTACCAAGATCATTCTGTTAAGGAAAAAGAAAAAAAAAAGATTCTTCCATGCACAGAGTTGTCACGTGAGATATAGCAATTTGGGGCAATCACCCAGTTCCTGTTTTTCTGTGACAGAATGAATTGCTGCCAAAGAGGGGAAAGGAGATGGTTTGCCAGTTGTTGCTAAAAAGGAACTGAGCCACTCATTCACATAATCGGCACAGAAATCTCACCATCACCAAGCCAACAAGAGTGGCACTAGCAAAACCTTGGCAACAAGCCTCCTCTCCTACCTTCTATAAACGACCCCCTCAGACTTCACACTACCCTTTTGTTTCATCTCCTCCCCTTCCTTTCTCCCTCAAGTCTGCCATGCTTTGATGTTACTTTCACTGATATTTCACTCATGTAACAACCAAGAGTGCCATGCTATCTATCCACCATTAATGAAAACAAAACCAACACTTTGTCCTCCATCTATGCTCTTCAAGAAATGCCCTCCCAAACCAAGGGACAAGGAAAGAGATGGAAGGTGAGGGATACTTAAGATCATAAGGAATGTTTAAATGTCCACTGTGAAAATAAAAAATACACTTTCTCTAAAAGGCATCCAAATTGAAAAGCAAGAAGTAAAACTGTCACTATTTGCAGATGACATATAAAAACCTAAGGACTCCATCAAAAAACTATTAAAACAAAGCAGTCCAGTAAAGTTGCAGAATACAAAAATCAATACACATAACTCTGTTGTGTTTCTGTACAATAACAACAAACTATGAGAAAGAGGAATTAACAATCCCATTTACAACTGAATCAAAAAGAATATTTAGGAATAAATTTAACCAGGGAGGTGAAAGACCCATACACTGAAAACTAAGACACTGATGAAAGAAACTAAAGACACAAATAATGGAAAGACATTCCATGTTCATGGACTGGAATAATTAATACTGTTTAAAAGTCCCTACTGGGAGCCTGAGTGGCTCAGTTGGTTGAGTGTCCGATGCTTGATTTTGGCTCAGGTCATGATCTCAGGGTCGTGAGAGTGAGCCAGGTGATAGGCTCTGTGCTGAGCATGGAGCCTGCTTAAGATTCTCTCTCATTCTCTCTCTGCCCCTCCCCACTCTCACTCTCTGTCTTAAAAAATAAATAAATAAAAAGTAAAAAATAAAAGTCCCTATCCCTATCAAAATTCCAACAGCATTTTTCAAAGAAATAAAACAATCTTAAAATTTGTATGGAACCACAAAAGACCCCAAATAGCCAAAGCAATCTTGAGAAAGAAAAGAACTAGAGGCATCCCAGTCAACAGTTTCAAACTGTATTAAAAGCCACAGTAATCAAAACGGTATGGTACTGGCATAAAAACAGACACAAAGACCAATGGAACAAAACAGAAAGCCCAGAAATAAACCCACAAATATGTGGTCAATTAATTTATGATAAAAGAGCCAATAATACAAAATGGGGAAAGGACTTTCTCTTCAATAAATAAATAGTGTTGGGACAGCCACAACTGGACAGCCACATGCATGAATGAAATTGGACCCCTATCTTATCTATACACAAAAATTAACTCAAAATTAAAGACTTGTATAGAAGCTCCTTGATGTAGGTCTTGACAATGATTTTTTTTTGAAAGTGACACGAAAAGCAAAGGCAACCAAAGCAAAAATAAATGAGACTATATCACATTAAAAAGCTTCTGCATTGCAAAGGATAAACAAAATGAAAAGGCAACCTACTGAATAGGAGAAAATATTTGCAAATGATAAATCTGATAGGAGGTTAATATCCAAAATACATAAAGAACTCCTACAACAGCAAGAAAAAATCCGGTTAAAAAACGGGCAGAGGATCTGAATAAACATTTTTCCAAAGAAGACATACAGATGGTCAACAGGCACATGAAAAGACATGTAACATCACTAATCATCAGGGAAACGCAAATCAAAACCACAGTAAGATACTACCTCACACTTGTCAGGATGGCTATTATCAAAAAGACATGAAACAAGTGTTGACAAGAATGTGGAAAAAACAGACCCCTCATGCACCATTGGTAGGAATGTAAATTGGTGCGGCACTATGGAAAACAGTATGGAGTTTCCTCAAAAAAATTACAAACAAAATTACCACATGATCCAGCAATTCCATTTCTGGGCATTTATCTGAAGAAAAAAACACACTTATTTGGAAAGATATATGCACCCCCATGTTCACTGAAGCATTATTTACAAGACCCAAAACACACAAGCAACCTAAGCATCCAGTGATAAGTGGATAAAGAAAATGTGGTATACACACACATACACAAGAATACCATCATAAAAAACGAAGGAACTTTTGCCATTTGCGATATGAGTGAAACTTGAGAGCATTATGCTAAATGAAATAAGTCAAAGAAAGAAAGACGAATACTGTATGATCTTACCTATACATGGGCTCTAAAAACAAGACAAAAACCCTGAATTCGGGGCTAGAGGGAGCAACAGGGTTGAAGGTGACTAATGGGTACAAACTTCCAGTTATAAAGTAAGAAGTCCTGGGAATGTAATGCACAGCATGGAGACTATAGTTTACAATACTGCACTGAATACTTAAAAGTTGCTAGGAGAGTAAAAAAAAAGTCCCCATCACAAGAAAAAAACTGTAACTACATGGTGATGAATGTTGACTTATTGTGGTGATTTCACAATATTAAAAAAAAAACACAAAACTCACTTACTCTGAGACAAAAGATAGGAAAATTATCTCAAATGATTTGAAAAAATGACACGTGTGTACCCACCTGAGAGCTTATATGGGAATTAAATGGATAATCTCAATCAATCCTCATAAGAGCTCCATGAAGCTCCACCGTTATCATGATTCCCTTTCTACAGATGAGGAAATGGAAGTCTGAAGAAGTGTTTTCCCAAAGCTAGTACTTGAAGAAGCTGAATTATGAAGCCACGTGATCTGATTTCATAGAAATCTTAAAAAAGCATTGTTAAACAAGATACATAAACCCTGAAAAGGAAATGTATTTCCTAGCTTTTTGTGTCAAAGTAAAAAAAGGTTAGTACAAAGAGATACAAGTATATCCCAGAAGGCTTTTTTTTTTTTTAAATCTTGTCACATCAGGGTATAAAAGATGAGGGTTTATGGTTTGTTTTTTTTTTTTTAAGATTTATTTGAGAGAGAGAGAGAGCACGCACATGTGCAGGCATAAATGGGGGAGGGGTAGAGTGAGGTGGAAAGGGAGAGGGAATCTCCACCAGACTCCCCACTGAGAGCAGAGCTCATGACCCAGAGATCATCACCTGCACGGAAACCAAGAGTAAGGGGGCTTAACTCACTGAGCCATCCAGGTGCCCCAGGTTTTTTGGTTTTCAATGTTTTTAAAGTGGGGGGGGGGCTGCATAAATCATGGTTAAGAAGATAAACCTGGTTTCAACCCCGTTTCTGCCTTAGCCAGGTGATTAACAGTTTGTTACCTAATCTCTAACCCGATTTCCTTCTCTGCAAATGAAAATAATTATACTGATCTCACCTTTTCTCTAAAGAGGGTCCTATTTTTAAAAAACTCTGAAAGAGGTTTACTTTTTTTAACGTCTTTAGTAACATGTAACTACTGAGACCTAAGTAATTAACAGATCTAAAACTACAAATGAACACTCACTACGGTTCGGAAAATTATAATTACACTTGCTAAGTACTGCTATTATGTTACTTGAGACTATATCTAAAGAACATTGCTACCTGATCACCTGTCTTAATAATGGTAGACTTTTTGGGGCACCTTGGTCCTAAGATCGAGCCCCACAGGGGGCTTTGCGCTCAGCGAGGAATCTGCCTGAGGATTCTCTCTCCTTTGCCCCTACCTCCCCCTGCCTCTCTTTCTCTCAAATGAATAAATAAATCTAAAAATAATAATAATGATAGACTTTTCAGGAAGTTAGTATGTCAATTATACAATCTGTTATGATAACTGAGGTTGGATTATGAATCCAGCTCTTTGCTAAACAGTATAAAGGATACAAGTAGGTACAATACACGGTCTCTGGCTTTAGGAGTTTATAATTTAATTAAGACAAAATTATCATGCATGAAAGTTACATAAAAAGACATTTATGTTTTTTGACCCATAAGGGTAACAAAAAGATGAGTGTAAACTGGAGGATGAAAATTTGGTGAGACTCTGAGCTAGCCTTGAAGAGTAATTAAGATTTAGACTGGTAAAGATAAGAGAAAGAGGCATTCCTGATGGAAGGTAAGCATGCATAGCAACGTGATAAAAACAACCATGAGGGGGGCGCCTGGGTGGCTCACTCCGTTAAGTGTGGGATCGAGCCCCATATCAGCCCCACATCAGGCTCCCTACTCAGTGGGGACCCCGCTTCTCCTTCTCCTCCCTGCTCTCGTGCTCTGGAGCTCTGTCTCAATCTCTCAAGTAAATAAAAATCTTAAAAAAAAAAAAAAAAACACAACCATGATGTCCAAGGGACAGTGAAGAGATAAATTTAACTATGAAGACTATAAAAAATAAATTTCACTTGAGAGGGCACATAGTTTATGAAAGAACTGGCTTGAAAGTCTAGTTGAGTTCAGACTTGCAATAATGAGCCACTAAAGCAAAGTTCTTAATACAAATCTTTAAACAATATTTAAGTATGCAATGTTTTGAATTAGATATATACAGTAAGAAAAAAGTACATCTTATATTTCATCGAATTTTACTTTTTAAAAACTACAATGTTAATTGTGGTTTTATTTTTTAAAGACACTTCTGTTTTAGAGATAAATATTGAAATATTTACAGATGAAGTGATATAATTCTAGGATTTGCTCCACTTCAAAATAAAGAGGGGGAAAGTGGGTGACCTTGAGTTCGTAATCACTGAAACATGATAAAAGGAGGAAGGCTTCTTATATTATTCTGGCCACCACTTTTTTATATGCTTAATATTTTTAATTATAATATATTCAAATCTACTAGAGTATTCTAGAAAAAAAGATCAGTATTCACACAGTGATTAACTATATTCTAGTATTTCCACAGAAGTTTTTACAACCACCTAAAAATTATAAATGACTTAATGACAGACTACAGGGTCTACTAATCAAAGCTTTACGAACATAAAAGTTAACTCAAGCACTCTGCTTGCTTCAGGAAGCCTTCATAGCTGTTGCCAATATTAACTCAAAATAGTTTACTATGTTTTTCACTTTTTTTAAATTGTAAAAAAATCTGCTTAAGATGCTGCAAATCAAACACAAACTGAATACATTACTAAAAGGAGAAGTTACTGTCAATCTTAAACCACTCTGCTTTGTGGTTTCAGGTATTAAAATGTAAACTTTCACGCAGTGACAATGTTAATATTACATGCTGGCAAGCATCCCAACAGAAGTTAATACCAGCAACACATGGCATTACCCATCCCCCTCCCAAAAGAAGGGTATCAGGGACTAATTTCATTTTTATTTCTTCCTGTTACCCACAAGCAGGTGGCAACATAACACCAGTTTCAACAAAGCAGGCAAAGTTACCCCTCTGCAGAAATAGAAGACCACTGAAACAAATCCCTGAATTCTTTCAAAGGAATAATTTGCTTTCACCCTGGTTTAAAAGCACTTCATATAAAAGTCAACTTCATCATTCTGAGTGTACATTTCTTGAACTTCACCACCACCAACAAAAAACATTTACTTAGCCCAGCACTGGCTACATATGTTATCTCATTTAATTCTTAATGCAACCTTATTCTATAGATGAGAAAACAGACTGAAAGGTTAGGTCCCTTTTGCAATGTGTTGGAGAAAGGATCTGAATCTACATCAATCTGACATCAAAGTCCATGCTCATACCCACTGCACTATATTGCCTCCCATAAAATTAAAGTAGTCTATGATCAATGATGTATATTATGGACATAAAGATGCTCATATAACCTGACAAATTTAAAGCAAGCATCAAGTCTTAAAGTGGACTTATGGAGTGATTACCTTTTTAATAAATGTCTAATACAAGAGGATATAATCTGTAAATAAAAGATTAAGCGATTTTTACTGCATTTCCCATATTAGTTTTATAATGAAAAAATCTTTAATAAGTCAATTTTATTATCAAATGAATTTTTCTGATACTAAATGAGACCCTCTAAGTTTCATGAGTTTTTTTATGTAAATGAGATTGCTACTGAGCTTGAAAGAAAAAGCAGTTATTTATCTACAAAGTTAAATAACAGTAAATTCAAATATTGCTATCAAATGTCAAACGCCAACCAATTCAATCTTGGAGCAAAATGTTTACCATTACAGAATCCAAGGTCCTCAGAAACACAAATCAGTCCTTAGCACTTCCAAATAGTGAATGAGAACCATCTGGCTAACTCAATTTTCAGAAGTTGTTTGATTTTACTAACAGGGCTAAGGGCCACCCATTTTTAAAAATCATTATCTTGCATTTATGCATTCCCCCCCTCCTGGAATGGTCCACATGGACCACTAATTTATAATCTGGCATTTTATCTCTCCTGGCTCTGGTCTGTTCATACTACATTATTGGCGTAACATAAAAAATTCAGAAAATTCAACAATAAGAGCCTGGCAAGTTATTTTGCAAAGCATCTTGGCACCCAAACATAAATGGTTAAAATGTTTTCCTGCTGTCAGTAACATGCTTTTTACAAAGAGAACTTGTTAATACAGCAGAACTGCTACCCAACTCCCCTAAACCTCGCCCAAGCAAAGAGAAAATGAAAAATTAGTAATAAAAATGCCAATATGAAAGGTTCCTCGGGTGTTTTGAAAAGAGGGAGGATCCATCGAAAGTCCCTGTTAAATGTAACGCTTTTTAAATATTTCTCCTGGAAACCAAGTCAGCTGGCTGAGCTGGGCTTTTTTGTGTAGGAAATGACCCTGCTCTGAACTCTAATGCTGAGCAAGTGAAATGCTAGTGAATTATCGATCAGCCGTGGGAATCGGATCTCTCTAGGTCTTCCCTCCTCTACTTCCCAGCAGGAACAGAGCGCCGAAATCCTTTAACTCCAGGAGTAAGCACTTCAGTCACCTCTCCAGCACTCTCCATTCGGCCCCCACCCCGTTTCACCTGCGATGCTGACGCAGGTGAACGCTTCTTTTGATAATCCCACCCTGACAGATGGACGATGTACAGTATATTAACTGCTGTGAAACAGCCATTCCGAATGTGCTTTCAATCGTATGAGACTCTGAAGTGTAAATTGCCTTAGACTAATTCCCCACCAAATCCATTCTTCTTTGAGAGGTCAGAGCATCAGAAATGGTTTCATTTGCATTTACGATACACACACACACACACACACACACACCTTTCTCCGGGATTTTCTTAAGCCACATTTAGATAAAAGTGTTGACCCACAGAAACACACAAGCATTACTGCCAATACCCATCATCTTATGCCCGACTGCCCCGGAAGACTCTAAGAAAGAGGAAAAAAGATGAAGCGAGGGCTTCATGTCAGGTTCATGGTTTGTCCCCCTAAGTTTCAAGTGCACATAATGCTCCCGCAGCCAGAGCCTCCATAGAGGTAAAGAAAGAAAAGGGGCGGGGAGCGGGGGATTCTGCTGGCAGAAGCCCCGACTGGGCGCCGGTTCGGGACGCCGAATTTCCCTCTCTCTTCCCTTCCCCCCCCCACCCCCGGACTGCCCGGCGGAATTCCACCCCCACCGCGGGCCGGGAACAATGCCGCGCCCGAGACCCCCGCCCCCCAGTGGTCCTCCACTCACCACCCAGGTCAGTGCCCCGTTGCCGCCGGCTCCAGCGCCGCCGCCGCCGCCCGCCTTGGCCATGGCGGGTGCCTCCACTCACAGGCCCCGAGGCCGCGGCCGCCGCTCCCGCCTCCCGGCCGGCCGCCGGGCCCCTCTGCTCCGCACCGACCGCTCCGCTCGCCGTGCTCCTAGCGGCGCCGCCCCCCGCGCCCCATCGCCGAGACCCGGGACGGACGCCCGGTCGTGCCCGCCGAGGAGGCCGCGCCGCCCGGCGCACTCAAACTCGAGGCGCGGTGGCCGCGTCGCCCGGGCCTAGAGCCGCCGCTGAGGAAGAGGTGGAGGAGAAGGAAGCAGGAGGCCGGCGGCGGCTAAGCCTCGGTGCTTCCTCCTCTCCCGCCCGCGGGCGCGGCAGCGAGCCGGGCCGAGGCCCGGAGGTGCGCGCGGCAAGCGCAGTCGGAGAGCCCGGGGCGTCCAGACGTGGCGGGGACGCAAAGGCGCCTTGTCCTTCCTCACACTCCGCGAAGGCCGACCGCTGGGGTTGTCGGAGTCGCTGCTGCCGCCGCTGCCGCCGCTGCCGCCGCCTCAAAGGCCGCCTTCGTCGGCTGCACTGCACCCCCGACTTCCTCACATCCACACACCGAGAGGGACAATAAACAGAGCCACCGCCGCCGCGGTCGCCTCCCTCTTGTCCGGCATAACACCGCACACACACATTCGCACACCAGGGAGGGCGGGCGGGAGGGAGGGCGCGGTGGCCGCCCCGCTGTCAGTCAGCGATTCGGCGCCCAATCGGGGCCTTTTCGCCGCAACCCTTCGGCCAATCCCAAAATTCCAAGCCCCCGGAGGGGCGGGACCCGAGGGGGAAACGTCATTGCGGGTAGCAACCGAAGGGAAGACTTGGGGTTTTTTGTTTGTGTGTGTGTCTGTGGGTTTTCCATTTGAGGGGAGAGCAGGGGCTGCTGTCAAGGGTCATTTGAGGGCGGCAAAAGGAAAGGGTCGAATTGGCCTCGGGTCGATTGTAATCCTCCGAGCGTGCTGTTTACTCTAAGCCCTGCCGGCGAAGCCGAGGCCATTTCTTTGCCTGGGGCCGCTGTGGGGGGAGGAGGGAGAGAAGAGGGGTGGCAGGAAGAAGCCGAGGGCAGTCCCAAAGGGAAAGTATTTTTAAAGAGCGGTTGTAAACCGCAGGCAAGACGTTGTAGATCACTGGTGCAAGGAGGGCCCCGTGACCCCGGCGCCTCCCCAAGTGGACGCTGCTGTCGAAAGAATCCTCTGCTCAGACCTTCTCCTCCTCCATCTCTTTCCCTCCCTCTCCTGTCCTCCCCTCACCCTCAGATGGGATACGGTCAGTTTCAAGGAAACTGCATTTAAAGAGCTTGAATGATAAGGGATGCACAGAGAATGTTCCAGGGAAAGAATGCTGTTTCTCCTCGTTGTTGACCTTTCTCTCTTCTCTGAACAATGCGGGTTTGCCACTGTCACTTTTCATTCTCATCTGTCCAGCTACCTCTACGAGGGCATGTTTAATTTTTTAAACGGCTTTCAGTGGAATTTTCAAATGCCCACTAAGGAATAATTTCATTCACATTAAAGCTTTCTAAGAAAGAAAATTACCCATATAGCCGCACCAAAGTCTTTGGCAGATGCAAGAAGGCTTTACCTCACCCTGCTTTTCAGTGTAATTCCATTCAACAAGTATTGATTGGATGCACACTCTGCCACTCTGTGCCAGACTCTGCAACGGGTTCAAAATAAAAACAGGGCCCCCGATTTCAAGTCATTTATAATCTGGCTTGTGAGACGGACTAAAAGGGAGTTAACTATCACTAAAATGAGTACTTGAAGGCATGAATTGCCACCAAATGGCTGTGACAAGAGAGCTTTTTAAAAAGATAAAAGCCTACTGCTGCTTTGTGGAAAAGGTGTTTTTGTGAACTTCTCTTCCAACTGTGCATTTCCTCTCAAGGGAAAACAAAAATGTCTCAGGTCACATATTTTAACTGCCTGCTGAGTCCAGAGAGGTGGAGAACTCTGAAATATGGAAATAATTTAAACAGTTTTTCTTAATTAGCTCTCTAGTGGCCATGTAATTCTGGCATATTTGGGACTTTGGTTTAGAACAGTGAAGCCTTTCTTTACCTTGAACTTGAGGTGCAAGCTTGTAAATCAGGCAGACCAGGGCTAATCTGGGCTCTGAACCTGACCAACTAAGTATTTGTGCCTTGTTATTTGACTTCCCTGAGCCTGTTTGTGCCTTGTTAAAATGAGGACTTTTGCTCTTGTGCTTACTGTGACTTTACACTTCAAAGTACATATTTTATAAGTTTGAAAGGGGTAAATAATTTGAAAGGTTGTGAGCTTTTTATAAAGATATATGCATTAAGTAGAAGCCAAACTATGAAACAGATAACCATCTCCTTTTTTAAACTTCAGTTTTCAAAGCTCTTCGGCCTCAGATTTTGGATGAATGAAACAATATATTCAAAACTCAGGTTAATTAATGGAATTTCATGTTTATCTTTTCACTTACCTCACACATAAAGCGCTGAGCCTTTTGCCTTCTAAGTGTGAAGACACTGTAGTAAATGTAACTTATTTTATTCTTATGAAAATACTGACTTACCTAAAAGAAACACAAATAAAGTAGTTGAATATGCATGCAAATCAACAGCTAAAGCAGAAATTCATCAGGAATGGGAGAAAGTATCTGGAGCAAAAGTATCTCAGCTCCTGAGGAACTGTTTTGTTTTGTTTTTTTAACTGTGTGCAACAGACTTAACATATCTTTATAATAAAATTGGTTATGCCCAATTTGAGCACCGCTTTCCCTTCTGGGGCTTTGTCAAATACTTTTCATTTATGTACAGAGTAATTATAGCAATAATTGCCACATTAAAAACCTTCTATATCAGGTTTGTCTTGTTTGGAATACTACTTTATTCATATGTGCATATTACATTTAAAGACTTACTTTCCATCCCATAGCAAACACCAGCCAAAATAAAAAATTGTAGAAATCAAAGTCAGTTCTATAAACTGTAAAAATAAAGGCCTTTAACCAAGCTTTCTGAGTAGCTTCCATGGGAGCTTATCCTAACTACTTCAGAATTTTTGTTTTTAGATTTTATGTTTCCCTATGATAGCAATAAAAAAATATGTATTTATTAAATGTCTACTGTGTGGTAGGTACTCAGGATCTGGGAATACAAAAATGCAATGAAGATGTGGTCCCTACCTTGGGTTCATACCTTGTGCTATATAATTTTGAGCTAATCTTTTAAGTCAAAAGCAATTTTATATTTATTCATTTGTTATTTAATAAACGGTTTACCTGATGAGTCACACCTATCATTGCACATTATACACAGCACATAATTTAATCAATAAATTAAGAAGAGTGTAATTCAAAGCTATACTTCCAGATACCTGGCAAAGTTTCCAAAGAGTTTCCATTTAAATCATGTATTGTTCCAACACTGAGATTCAGTTGGGAGGTTGGGGGACGAATCTTTTTTTTTTTTTTTTAATATTTTATTTATTTATTCAACAGAGACAGAGACAGCAAGTGAGAGAGGGAACACAAGCAGGGGGAGTGGGAGAGGAAGAAGCAGGCTCATAGCGAGGAGCCTGATGTGGGGCTCGATCCCACAACACCGGGATCATGCCCTGAGCCGAAGGCAGACGCTTAACCGCTGTGCCACCCAGGCGCCCCTGGGGGACGAATCTTTAATCTACTAAGCATTTAAATAAGTTAATGTTTGAATTCTAGATTCAATGTCTGCAAGTTGACCTCTCCATCTCATTGTATTAGTTTTTCTCTTTTTAAAGATTTTATTTGAGAGACAGTGCACGTGCCCACACAAGCACAAAGATAGAGATAGGGAGCATGAGACAGGGACCACAGAGGGAGAGGGAGAAGCAGATTCTCTCAGTGAACAGGCTGACAATGTGGGGCTCAATCCCTGGGACCCCGGGATCTGAGCCAAAGGCAGATCCTTAACCAACTGAGCCACCCAGGCACCCCATACTATATTGGTTTTTATGGATCCTTTATTTATACAAAGTAGGTAGGCAGAGAACAAGAAAAATTCATATCTGGCCTACAGTAAACCCAATAATGGTTGTCCAGGTAATATTGCCCAAGTACTAAATGTTGTAAATGTAATTTAATGTATTTCCTTAGAAGTGAACTTAAGGTAAAGAAGAAAACTACCATCAGTGTAGCTTTTGGGATTTCAGCATTTCTATAGTAAATATAATAGATTATTAACTGATTTTCAAAAGTATTTGATTTCTCCAAATATTTTATACTTTTACTTTTAAAAAGGTACTTAAGGGGTGCCTGGGTGGCGATTAGTTAAGCGTTGGACTCCTGGTTTCCACTCAGGTCACGATCTCAGGGTTGTGAAATTGAGCCGTGTGTTGGGCTCTGTGCTAAGTAGGGAGTCTGCTTGAGATTCTCTCTCTCCTTCTGTCCCTCCTCCTCGTTCTCTCTCTCTCTCTCTAAAATAAATCTTTCAAAAAAAAAGAAAAAAGTAAAAGGTACTTAAGGACCAAAGGTAATAAATGTTTATGGGTGGATGAAGATATGAATGATCACCACATTCCTGAGTATTATCACCACTGGGAAGACAGATTAAGGCTAAAGTTCTCCCATTTTTACCTATAGTAAGTGTGGGATGTTTGTTTTGTGTGACTTTTTGGGGTTTGGAGGAGTTTGTTTTGATTGGTTTTGGCCAAGTAAGCTATGCTGATCTTCTGGTGACGTCTCTGGTTACTTATACAGACAGAAGGGACATTTTCAGTTATTTTACGTGATATAGGTCAGCAATAATTCAGGGCTGTTAACTACTCTACTGAATTACATAATATGGAGAATATAATTAGCATGTGCCTTAGTTAAAAGGGCTTATGTTGGCCTTTAAAAGAGATTTGAAAAGTTTGGGTCTTTCAAAGAAGCATTTTGTTCTAAGAAAACCCTGTTTTGGAAGACATTAGATGCTATCACTCACATAATCTTCACCAACAGAATATTATATGATCCTACCATGTGCATTGCTAAGTTGCATTTAAAGTCTGGTTGCCCAGAGGCGTCTGATTCAGTTACTCAGTAGGTTTATAAGACTCAGATCTAAAGAAAGAAGATAAAAGTGGCTTTCCTAACTCACCTGTTTCCGTTTCCAAAGAGCTGGGAGCTCTAAAACTAGAGTTGCCAAGTTGTTTTCATTCTGTAGTATATTTGAAAACTTAATGGTCGTGGGTAAGGGGAACCCAGGAAGTATAAGGAATCTACAGCAGAAGAATCTAAGCTATAAAGCCTACAAGGTAGAGGGGTTTCTGAAATAGAATAAAAGATGTACCTGCAAGTTATCTAAGGTGATAACTAAAATTCAGAACTTGGAAAAGATCTTAGTGTGCCAACTAACAGCAAAAACGCAATTGTTACCTATTTCCAAAATACTTAAGCATAGATTAGCTCAGATAGCTTATGTCACTGATACCTTTGTCTATTGGTTTTCTTCTTTCTTTGAGAGTGCTGTCTGAATGTGGGAAGATTTAGAAGATGGCCCAAGAATGCTGACTCTTCAAAAAACAAATTTCTAGTTAAAATAGTCTTTGAGAAAACTAAAAGGACAAGACCAGCCTGTTCAGCAAAGGGTCTACTACACAGTACTAGCCAAGCCTAGAAAGTACCTACCATGTAGTCGGTGTTCAATAATTACTCAAAGAATCAATTTGAGGCATATCAAGAAATTCTCCGAAGCAAAACATCACCATCAAAGATAGTCCTAACTGGGAAAGGCTGGTGATGGGTAGTAAGGAGGGCACATATTGCATAGTGCACTGCGCGTTATATGCAAATAATGAATCATGGAACGTTACATCAAAAACTAAGGATGTACTATATGGTGACTAACATAACATAATAAAAAAATTATTATTAAAAACAAAACAAACAAAAAAACCCAAAGATAGTCCTAAAACTTGGTCAGGTTCCTTCAGTCTTTTCCTTTTTCAAGTATTTTTGCTTGAATAACAGAGAGGGTAAAGTACCTTAAATTTACCATTCAAGATTGGTTGAAGCATTGTTCCTTTGGAGAATGAAAAACAGGATGGTGCGAGGAAAGAAAGAGGTTAGGGTAGCAGGAGAAAGAATTGGGGGTGGGGGAAAGACAGAGCAATAACAAAAGCATCCAATTTTGTGAAACTGAGTGGAGAAATACATACATTTTGGCTATGGAAGTAGATCAGCTGTAGCCTTGCCAATGCTTACACTTCATTTCCTCAAAGAAGGAAACCTCATTCACTGAGAACCCTGCTATCTTTGGTACAGGGCAGGCCTTTCACACATATTAGCTTAATTAACTTTCAACAACCTAAAAGGTATTATCATTCTTATTTCATAGTCAAGGAAATTAAATGTCATAGAAAGTCACAGAACGGAGCCGGTGGTGGAACTGAAATTCAAACCCAAGTCTCTTACTCCGAACCACACCCTTTTGTAATGCTGCCAGGTTGGCTAACACACTTGGCAATATAGCATACCTGGCAGCGTGTTAGGAACTTGGCAATACTGGTGAATAATTCCGGCCCTCAGTAAAACCTTTTGGTTGTTAAATTTTATTGTTGGACTATGGTGACAAGTATCTGCAATTTGCATGACCAACTAGAAGTTCTCTTTGAAACCAGCCTGAATCTGCTTTGCCTTACCTTGTTACAAAATAAGCTGGTTTTTGGAGTCCAAAAGATCATCAGAGAAAACCTGAGGCCAAAGATGCTGTGGGTCCTGTGACCTCTATCTATAGGATTCTAAACCTTATAATCCAAACCCAGTGTTATGACTATCATTCACACTCAAAATAGCTAACTTTCCAATATAGGAGGAAAAACAGAAAAGTACCATGGAGCTAGACTCTTGGATTGATATTTTGGATAACTTGAAATTCACTGAAAGCAGCATAAAAATTCTCAAAGTGGTCAGTTACACAGGGAAGACTTGTTTGTGGACACTTCCTCTGTTACAAGGATTGTTTGTTTTATTTTAGTCTATTTTTAGGTGTTACATTTTTGGACCTCCCATTTTAACATTGTGCAGATAAAGTTTGTTAGTACCTCAGTTGCCTGAGGTAGAAAAGGGTATTTTGGAAATTATAAGTCCCAGAAACCACGCACACTATCATAAAGTACCCAGGCGTATGCGATTCAGAAAACACGTTAGCATTTTTAAGTTTGAGCAATCTTGCTGTGAACAAGTCATACTTAGCCTTGAAACTGTTTTCAGGAATATCTATTAGCATCCTTAGAATTTATGTTTTAATGAAAAGACTTTGAGAAATACTGCCACTTTTTATATTATTTCTGTTATCACAACACATTTATTTTTCAAACTTAAAAAGTAGAGATAAATACAAAGCAAAGAAACAAAATGACCCATTATTCCTCCACCCAGATAATTACTATTAACAATTTGGTGAATAGCTTTCCACCAAAACAAATAACAGACCCTCAAAAACCTATACTTTCTTTTAAGGGAGTAAGTTACTTAAAATTTACAAATGAGTTCTATCCTACCTGCATAGCTAAAATTAAAATACCAGCTATTGTTGAAGATGCGGAGCAGCAGAAACGCTCATATACCGCTGGTAGGAGTGTAGCTTAGTAAAACACTGTTTAGTAGCTGTTGCTAAATACTCAGTAGAATAATGAACCAAAAAGTCCACTCCTAGGTACATCCAGCTAGAAATGCTTTCATATATATACCAAAGACATATATGAGCACGTACAGAGCAACACTGTCCATAGTAGCCTCAAACTAGAAAATCCAAATGTCCATCAGTGATAGAATGGCTCTATTGTAGATGCATACAATGGACTACTGTTGAGCAGTGAAAATGAGTGATCTGCTGTACCTATCATGTAGGAATTTCTCCAATATAATGCAAAGTTAGAGAAGTCAAACAGGAAAGACCATGTACTGTGTGATTCCCTTTCTATAAAGTTTAGAAACAAGCAAAACTCATGATGATGTGAGAAGTCAGGATGTGGTTACCCGTGGGAGGAGGATTCTGGGTGCTGGTAATTTCTATTCTTTGAACTAGGTGGTGAACACATGATTCTGTTCATTTTGAAACTTCATCCAGCGGTACACTTTTCTATATGGATATTATGCTTTGATTTGAAAGTTTACTTTGAGAAATGCTGTATCACGAACACTTGACAAGAAAGGATACGTGTGTGGAAAGACCAGATCGATGCCTCTGAGGTCATCAGTGATCAGAAGATTTGTACTCTGAATGAGAAGTGATAGGGATAGCCTTATTTATTTCATGATTGTTTTCCCTTTTCTATGTGCACAAAATGACATAGGATCGAAGAGTTCTTTCAATAAGCACACAATGAAACTTAGATAATTAAAAAAAAAAACGCTGCCACGTCTGAAGTTCTGCAAAATCATTAATGAAATTCCTTAATTACTATATTTACCTGCATATCTTCACTTCCTGACCTAACTCCCCCAATTTTCAAGAAAAAAAATATAGACTTTTCTAATAACAGACAATAACTGTATTATTTTTTGGCACTTAGTGCATGTTGGCACTTGGCCAACCTATCACTTGCATTATCTCTTTGCATTAGTCCTCATGAAACCTGCATGAGTTCGGAATTTATTTTTAAAAGATCAAAATTAGGGACAGCTGGGTGGCTCAGTGGGTTAAACATCTACCTTCGGCTCAGGTCATGACCCCAGGGTCCTGGGATCAAGTCCCGCATTGGGCTCCTGGCTCAGCGGGAAGCCTGCTTCTCCTTCTCCCTCTGCCTGCCACTCTCCCTGCTTGTGCTCGCTCTCTTTCTCTCTCTCTCTGACAAATAAAATCTTTTAAAAATATAAAAAAAATAAAAGTTATCAAGATTATAAATGTAATACCTTCTGGTTGTAAAAATCCATTAAAAAGTGTGTTGATTACGAAATGCAAACAGTCCTTAACATGTCTTTTCCCCCATGAATGTCACTGATTAACAAACTGGTCTGTGGCCTTTCAGATCTTTTATATGTATGTGGAAACCCACACAGGCACACAGAAGAGAGGTTATGAATGGCGTTGTATTATACATACAACTCTGTGAGTTGCTTTACTTACCTTAACTATATCTCCTGGCAATCTCTCTATGTCCCTAGATCATCCCATTCTTTTAATGACTGTCCTGATTATTTAACCATTTCACTGTAAACAGCGTTTTGCAGCCTCATTATAAATAGGCACTCAGCCAGGAGTACTATTGACTTTTTGAACTGGATATTTCTTTGAAGACCTGTCATACGCATTTTGAGATGTTTACCAGCATTCCCAGTCTCTACCCACTAGAAGCCAGTAGCATCCCGCGTCTCCCCAACCCATCCACCACCCCCCACCACTGGAACAAAAATGTCTCCAGACATTTTGTGCCCTGAGAGACAAAACCCTTCCTTCCTACCACTGTCGAGAAACACTGGTAGAGAAGGATATTTATGTTGTTATTTTCAACAATGTCAGAGGAATTCACCAAACATTGGTATTGCTTATTATAAACCACATTTTATAGGAAGGTGATATGCCCAGGGTTGATATGATATCATGCTGCTATAAGTAGTAAAGCTAGAACCCAATTCTGTCCCCTCCAGAGTTTGTGATGTTAATCTCCTTCCCAATCCTACCATGATTTTACTACCCAGGAGGTTGTTTCAGGGACCACTCTCAAGGAGATAGTCAGAACAGGGAATATCACTATTTGTTACAAATAGATATTAAAAATATCTTATTTCTGATAAACATTCTTCAGCTTCTTTTGACAGAACCAGGAGTTAAAAACTTTTCTGCTTTCTAAATGTGTCCATAACAGAATAAGTCATTTGTAATACACACTTAAACTACGAATACTTTAGAAATTTTTAAACAGATAGCTAATATAGTATCATCATAGTTAATGTATTTAACAGTGATGGAGTGCCCCGAGAGCTAACCTAGTTTATATTGGTAGTAGGCCCAAAGTCGGGGTTCTAGATCTTTCTGGGCCAGGCAGCTTTGCCATCATCATCATCTATGAGTACAGATATGTATCAAGCTCCTATTGCATACGGTAGCACACTGCTAGTCTCTTGTACTCCAGATTTCCTCCCCAATGCTGGGTAGACATCTTGTAACACCAAACAACCGATAACAAGGCAAATGAAACAACAGAGGAAAAGTAATACAAATTCAAAATTAACATAGCTGGTAACACTGAGTATTTACTACGTATCAAATATTTAAATCAGCTGTTATTGGCTTTCATTCCACAATTATTTGAACACTTACTATGTGCCAGATGGGACACCAGGTGCTATAAGATATAGGAGTAAACAGGAAGCATAGAGCATGCCTCTCTGAAAGCATGTGAAGGACATTAACTAGTTGCTTAAATAACTTTGATTAGTGGGGGGAAGCATAATGAGGGAGGAGAGGAGGGAAGGCTTTCCCAAGAAAGTAAGTTGAGCCCTAAGACTAGCAAGATGATGTGTGAAACTGTCAGGTAGGACGGATCATGGTGTAGTTGAGGAAGTGAGAGCACACTATGGCCAGGGGCAGGTCAAGCAGGGTATATTATTAGTACATGTTAGGGATTTTTATCTTTAGCCCTAAAAAGTCCATGGAAGACGCTGAAGGAGTTTTAAGCTGTGAAGTGTCATGATCACATTTGGAGTTTCCTATTCTATTTGTTCTAATGTTATTAGTATTAGCTCATTCTTACAGAAAAGGGTTTTAGAGACCATGTCTTGGAAATTATACTAACTTGCCTACTACAGTCCATCCTTTCATTCCTAGAAAAATGAGATAAAATGGGTCAGGGTTATTATTGTCTCTCTCTTACTAACAAGTAATGGCTCCTTCACAGTTTTGGCCTTGAAATTTTCCCCTTATTGAAGATTATGGGACCTCTGGGTAAACAATGAGTCAAGGCCTTGGAAGCTTAACAGAGGACAAGTTACTGTTGATTCTCTGCTTCTATTTTGTTCTTAATTTTCATACCTGTAGAATGAGAAGTTCCCTTCTGATAAATAATCCGATGGAGAATAACATGATGAATAAAGAGTGATTGCTAATAGAGTTTAAGAACAGAAAAGAAAAAAAAATCCCAGTGATTCTAATATTAAGTCCAGGCAACCACCGTTTATGGGCCGTCGTTTTAAAAATCTGTCTCTCTGAACACTTCGTCCATAAATTCACTGCTTTCTTCTGTTACTGGTGGTGAAGTAATCTCCATAATAGGTGAGCTGACCCTTCCCAGAGGGTCTCTGACAAACACATAACGATCGCTTCACCTGATTATGGAGATCTGATAATACAGAGGAGTCAAAGCCTGAAGTGTTTCGCCATTACCTTGGTCACGAATCTCTCTCAGGAATTCAACACACCACAACATTCTTGCTTATAATTAAACTCTCTCCCACCTTCACTTTTTCACATTTCTTGTTTGTTCAATTGTCTCCAGGAAGTGATCTCAAACCATGTTTTTCACAGCTGTTTTTGAGGCCCTGGCATCAGTTTTATAGGTTTTATTCGTTAAATCATTTGTTCTGAAGCATAATTTCTCTGGGTCTCTAGTTTCTTCATCTGTAAAATGTAAGGAATTTGGATTCAATACGTAGCTAGTCCCTTGTAGCTAAGTATTTCTAGGATCTGACTCTTACCATTATTCAAATGGAAGAGTAGTAATTTGAGAAATATGACCAATGAGTTACAGTCTCCCTTTCACAGCTTTAGGGAAACTTCTTTTCTGTAACTTGATACTAAACATTTCATATTTTGCCTACACTGTTGGCGTTTGAAAGAGCGAAGGCAGCCAGAGTTCTTTCAACAGCACCGGCATCCGTTGTTTGCCAGTAAGGCTCAAAAAAATAAAATATTCTAGTATAACAATTTGGAGAAAGACCTGTGACTAGATCCGTTTTGTGTTTGGCTTTGGCAATGTCAAAAACGCCTTTGCTGTTTAAAAAGTTATTTTGGTATCTTGCCCTTTTATTAAAGTGTCCTCTTCAAAGGTCATGGGGGAAAAAGTCATGATTCTGGGAAACATACAGTTTCACCTGATCTCATCACCCAACTTCTTTTTCCACTGGCGAGACTTGAGTCCCAACAAAAGAAATACCTAAGCATTAGGGCTGTTTGGGCCCTGAATGAGCTAACCATTCATTTTACTTCTCCCAAGAAAAAGCCACCTACATTTTCCCTCTTCCTTAAAGGCCTCCCCATGGACTGGGTAAATTTTTGTTGAATTGATTTGTTCTCTTCCTGAAGCTCCCTTGTTCTATTCCTTGACTGTTTTTTTTTTTTATGTTAAATTTTAATCATCAGCTTAAAACAAGTCACAAAATCGTTTGCTAATAAACCTAAATTGTAGGAAAGTCAAGAATAAAAGAAAAAAAATCAATGCCATAGCCCCCAATAATGCTGTAATTCCATTTTCACGTCAACAGATATATTTGGAGAATTGTTATTTCCAACACATACACACAAGAAAAAAAACATTTTGGAGATTGTAATAACAAAGACTAGCAGCCACCTAGTTAGGCTTTATTGTTAGCTCTGAATTCTATTGATATTTTCCATCTAACTAGCTGTTCTCTGTTCTCCTCCTACCTCAACTTCCCAGTATCAGACATAAAGCCAAGAAAGCATCAAAAACCCAAGGTAGAGGCTTTCCTATCCCATAAAGTTGGTGATTGAGAACCAATAGAAGAGGGTGTAATGGAATTGGTCATCAGGCAAACATAATAAAACCAGCAATATTAGGAAAGGATTACTTATTCAAAATAGAACTCAGACCTTCTCTTGGCCTCCATGACAAAAGTTCCAACATTTCTTTATCTAGAAATAATGTCTTTCAGTCCATACAGGAAACAGAAAAATTGTACACATCACTGCTACAGGTAACTTGTTGGCCCAATTTTACATTATGCTATGGTTTGAAAGTGAGCCCCCTCCCAAAATTCATATTGAAATCCTAATGCCCAATATGATGGGGTTAGGAGGTGGGGCCATTGGGAAGTGGTTAGGCCATGAGGGTGGAGCCCTCCTGAATGAGATTAATGCCTTGGGAGAAGTGAAATTAATGCCCTTGTAAAAACTGAATATGGCCCCTGAGGAAATCGCACACCAGGGGAGAACAATCTACAAAACTATAATATTAATATGTATGTTTATGATAAAAAAAGACAATAGAATCACTAAATTCTACTCCTGAAACCAATATTACACTATATGTTGACTAACTAGAATTTAAGTAAAAATTTGAAACACACACAAAAAAGAAGAGAAACAATATACAAATTGTCTCATACTATCCACTGGTATAGTAAGTATATCAGGCAATTGAAACTATGGAACACAAGAATAACTGTAAGGACAATGAGAGATTGGGTGGTGATTGCCAAGATGCACTGAGGTTCCTCACAAATAAACTAGATGCTAAGGGAAATGAACAAGAATTAAAAAAAAAAAAAAAAAAAAAGAGGCCTGACAGAGCTCCCTAGCCCCCTCTACCATGTGAGCACACAATAAGAAGTTGGTTGTCTGCAACCCAGAAGAGAGCTTTCACTAGACACCAAACCTGCCACTGCCATCAGCCTGGGTTTACCAGATGCCAGAACTGTGAGAAATAAATGTTTGTTGTTTATAATTCACTCGGGCTCTGGAATTTTGTTATAGCAACTCAGACTGACACATGACTTTTCCCAGAAAGTTGATTTTGTCAGGACAGACTGATATGTCATAGAAAGGGAGGGAATGAGTTACAGGGGAAAGCAGATGGAAAGAAGAGTCCCAGTTCCAAGTTTTGCCTGGGGCCAGCCTTGAGTATAGTTCAGCTGGGTGGAATGCTTGGATCCACTCTTTAAGCAAGGCCCTATACAGGTCCCGGAGTGCAAACTCCAGTTTTCCTTCAAATCAGACCCAAATACCCACATTGGGAGGAGATTTATATATATATATATATATATATATATATATATATATATATATATATATATATAAATATTATATAATTATATATATAATGGAATAATAAATACTATATCCCTACTTTAAGCAACAAAGCCATTTTTCTTTGAGTTATGTATGTACCATGCCATGCATTTGATAAAGTTGATATATTTGACATAGCTATTAAGACCATTTTAATGAGATTCAGGGAGGCCATTAGATATGTCTACTCTGTCAAGTAATACATGTAGATCTAAGAGTCCAACAAGAGCATGTCCAACTCCTCAGGCTATGTTGCTTTTTCATACCTTACCTTCCTAAATTTAAAATTACTATGTGCTTATTATTCATCTAATTGTTCCCTAGGGCCCCATTCCTCCAGTCTTAAGTATTCTACTCTTACTATCAAGTATTAATATTAACATCTAGTTAGGAAACATATGTAGAAAACGTAATCCAAGGGAAAAAATTCAACAAAAGGCCATATTTTACTGGCTGAAGTTAAATGTCACTTTCAAAAAGAAATATTTTCACTGGCACTTAATGCAATTTTACAACAAATATCATGATCAACCATTAACAATTACTCTAGGCAAAATTATGGAATAGCTTGATTTTGTCTTTCAAGACCTCAGCCACATAAATTCTGTATCTTCTCACATCATAAGAAAATCATTTGCATTCAGGATTATATACTTCAAAATAGACAAAAGGGCTTTTCTTTTTACAGGATTTAAAGCTTCAAGGTGCTGCCTGACTTCACAGACACTTCTATATGTTTGTAGGTAGCACAAGGCTTTAAGAAGGTAAACGTCTTCCAAAATTATTTGACACAAAACGTTTGATGCTTTGGAAGGAGTGCATTTTGGGAAATGCTCGCTCACAGGCTATCAGCCAAGTTTTCCCTGCAACCACAACAGTTGAATTTTCCTGTGTCCCCGATAAGTAAAAATCTGTAAATGAATGATTCAAAAATGAAATTAAGAAAACAATTCCATTTATAATAGGATCAAAAATAATAAAGTTTGGAATAAATTGAACAAAACTTCCAAACTTATACTCTGAACACTATAAAACATTTTTTTCAAGATTTGATTTATCCATTTGTCAGAGAGAGAGAAAGAACGAGCACAGAGAGTGGCAGGCAGAGGGAGAAGCAGGCTCCCCACTGAGCAAGGAGCCTGATGCAGGACTCAATCCCAGCACCCCAGGATCACGACCTGAGCCAAAGGCAGAAACTTAACTGACTAAGCCACCCAGGCGTCCCACTATAAGACAGTTTTGAAAGAACTTAAACAAGATCTAAATAAATGGAAAGACATCTCACGTTCATGGATTGGAGGACTTCATTTTGTTAAGACAATAATATCCCCAAATTGATCTACAGATTCAATGCAGTCCTTAGCAGAACCCTAGCTTGCTTTATATGAATTGACAAGCTGAATCTAAAATTCATATGAAATTCAAGGGGCCCAGGATAGCTAAAATAATCTTGAAATAGAAGAGTTGTAAGACCCCCTGATTCCGATTTCAAAAGTTGTTACAAAGCAACAGTAATCAAGATAATGTGAACCCTCAGCTGTTGGTGGGAATGCAAACTGGTACAGTCATTGTGGAAAACAGTATGGAATTCCTCAAAAAATTAAAAACAGAATTACTGTATGATTCAGTAATTCCACTACTGGGTATTTACCCAAAGAATATGAAAACACTAATTCCAAAAGATATATACACTGCTATGTTTATTGCATTATTTTATTTTATTTTATTATTTTTTCAGATGAGGGGTGGGATAAAGGGAGAGGGAGAGATTCTCAAGCAGACTCCACACCCGGTGCAGAGTCCATGAGGGTGGGGCACAATCTCTCAACCCTGAGACCATGACCTCAGCTGAAATCAAGAGTTGGACACTTAATCAACTGAGCCATCCAGGCACCACTCAGCATTATTTACAATAGCCAAATTATTGAAGCAACCCATGTGATCTTCGATAGATGGATAAAGAAGATATGGTGTGTACAAACACACACACATACAGGGATATCACTCAGCCATAAAAAAGAATGAAATCTTACTATATGCAACAACATGGATGGATCTAGAGGTATAATGCTAAGTGAAGTAGAGAAAGACAAAAACCATATAATTTCACTCATATGTGGAATTTAAGAAATAAAACAAATAAGGGAAAAAAGAGACCCAAAACCTCACTCTTAATTATAAAGAACAAACTGGTGATTACCAGAGGGGATGTGGGGTGGAATGGGCAAAATAGGTGAAAGGGATTAAGAGTATATTTATTGTGATGAGCACTGAGTAATGTATAGAATTGTTGAATCACTATATTGTACACCTACAACTAATATAACACTGTAAGTTAATTACACTGGAATTAAAACATTAAATTAATTAATTTTTAAAAAGATAGTATGGAACTGGCATAAACAGTATTGGTCAGTAGAATAGAGTTGAAAGTCCAGAAATAAATCCTTATATCTACAGTCAATTGATTTTCAACAGTGGCACCAAGGTTATTCATTAGGGAGAGAATCGTCTTGTCAATACATAGTGCTGGAACAACTGGAAAGCCACATACAAAACATCGAAGTTGGACCATATACAATAATATCACGTCACACCATATACAATAATAAACTAAAAAGTGGATCAAAGACCTAAATGGCAGAGTCAAAACTATAAAACTCTTAGACAAAAACATAGGGTAATTCTTCATGACCCGGGATTTGGAAGGAATTTTTTTTTTTTTAAAGATTTTATTTTAGGGGCGCCTGGGTGGCGCAGTCGTTAAGCGTCTGCCTTCAGCTCAGGGTGTGATCCCGGCGTTCTGGGATCGAGCCCCACATCAGGCTCCTCCGCTAGGAGGCTGCTTCTTCCTCTCCCACTCCCCCTGCTTGTGTTCCCTCTCTCGCTGGCTGTCTCTCTCTCTGTCAAATAAATAAATAAATAAAATCTTAAAAAAAAATTTTATTTTAAGTAATCTCTATACCCAATGTGGGGCTCGAATTCACAATCTCAAGATCAAGAGTCACATGCTCTACCAGCTGAGCCAGCGAGGTGCCCCTAGAAGGAATTTTTTAAAAAAGATTTTATTTATTTGAGAGAGAGTGAGAGAGAGAGCGAGAGAGCGCACAGGTGGGGTGAGGGGCAAAGAGAGAAGCAGACTCCCGATGAGCAGGGAGCCCAACGTGGGGCTTGACCCCCATGACCTGAGTCAAAGGCAGACACTTAACGGACTGCGCCAGCCAGGAGCCCCTGGAGGGAATTCTTAAATGTAACACCAAAAGCATGAGCATCAACAAAAAAATAGACAATTTGGACTTCATCAAAATTAACTTTTGTCCTGCAAAAGCTACTATCAAAACTAAAAAGACAAACCACAGGAGAAAATCTTTGCAAATTATATATCTAATAAGTGACTTGTCTCCAGGATATACAAAGAACTCTTATAATTGCCAATAATAAAAAGACAAATAACTCCATTTTCAAAAGGGCAAAAGATCCGAATTGACGTTTCTCCAAATATAGTCAATAAGCAATGAAAACATGTTCATCATCGTTAGTTATGAAAGAAATGCAAATTAAAATCACAGTGAGATCCCACTTCAGGTCCAGTCGGATGGCTACAATCAAAAAGTCAGATAGCAGTAAGTGTTGACGGAATGTGGAGAAATCAGAATACTCCTACTCGGCTGATAGAAACACAAAATGGTCCATCCACTTTGGAAAACAGTCTAACAGCTCCTCAATATTTAAACATAGAATTACTATTTGACTCCGCAATTCTACCCCTCGGTATACATCCAGGAGAATTCAAAACATACGTCCGCACAAAAGCTTGTACAGGAATGGTCACGGCAGCATTCTTCACAATATCCAAAATATGGAAACTACCCATAGGCCCATCAATTGATAAATGAATGAATAAAATATATCCGTACGATGAAATTTTTTTGGCCATAAAAGGAATGAAGTACTAATACATGCTACGACATGGATCAACTTTAAAAATAGTATGCAAAGTGAAAGAAGCCAGTCACAAAAGATCACATGGTACATGATTCCATTCATATAAAATATCCAGAAAAGGAAAATAAACAGTGATAGAAAGTAGATTCGTGATCTGCTGGGGGAAGGGGGGATGGGCAGACCGGTGGCTGATAGCCTAAGTATTGAGTTTCTTTTTGAGGTAAAGAAATGTTCTAAAATTGCTTGTGGTAGGGGCGCCTGGGTGGCTCAGTCAGTTGAGCATCTGCCTTCGGCTTGGGTCATGATCCCAGAGTCCTGGAACAAGCCCCAGGTTGGGTTCCCTGCTCAGCGGGGAGCCTGCTTCTCCCTCTCCGCCTGCCGCTCCCCCTGCTGTGCTTGGTCTCTCAAATAAATAAACAAAATCTTGGGGGGGGGGTGGGGAATTAGTGCATTGATTATCCAAGCGCAAGCTGCCTCTCTCACTCTAAAGTTTCCATACTGGCAGGCAGATGGATCACAGAGGCCATGAAGGAGAAGAGAGGCGAGTTGAGGAAGGGCCGGAGTTGGGAGCAGGGTAGGGTATGGAAGGGATCAGCGGAAGAGAAAGAATAGGAGCAGAAATCGAAAGCTAAACGGAAGAGGGAAAATTGAACAAGAGAACCAGAGCTAAAGCAACAGCCGCAACAATTCATTCAAACTTAGCTTCTTCAAGAAGCATCTGCAGAGCTGAAAGGTGTGAGTGCCAAGCTGCGCCCCCCCCCCCCCCGCACTGCCCTGTTTGGGATGCAGAGGAACCTGAGGTGAGGGTGAAGGGTCCATACAGACATCCAGACAGTTCTAAGGCAAGCGGTCCTTGAGCTCCATGTTGAAACAGTGACGTAGAGGAAGAAGCAGAAAATCAGTGCACAGGACAGTACGGGAAGACTTTCCGGGGTTTTATGAAATCCCTAGTAGTCATGGGAGGACTCTTAAAGTTGAGGCAGAGTTGGTTTTTTAATCAGAAAACTCTAACCTTAACCATTTTGCAATATTAGCTTTTGACTTATTCTTACTCTAATTATAAATCGGGATTTTAAATAGGCTGTTAGCACGCAATAACAAAATTAGGGTTCAAATTTAAAGACAGCTACAAACATAGGAAAACTAAGCCTTAAATAATCAGCCAACTTACAAGTATTTATTGAATACCAACCACGTAACCATCATTATATAGGCATCATGAAAAAGAAGGCAAATTTAAAACATTGTCCTTGACTCCAAGGATACTATAAATATGGAGACAAGGCATTTAATAATAAATGAGAATCATTTATTCATTCAACAAACATTGACTGAGTACCTACAAAGCGGATAGAGTATGAAAGAATATCCTGTATGTTATTCTTTATGCCTTTTTATATGTCTGAAACCATTTATGATGATTTTAAAGCAGTAATTAAATTGTTCAGTATGAGTGTTGGTTGGTAACTAACAACTGCTCATAGTATTAATTTCACGTTTTGAAAGAGAAATATAGCACTCAAGGCAGAATTAGGATTAACACTAATTGGAAATGATGCTTTCAAATTATCCTAAAGCCAGAATAATCTGGTAACTCCTTTTTGCTTTGGATGACTTGGATTTACCTTTCCTTTCAAGGTGGCTTCCTTACACACTCTTCACTTCATTCATGAAGATATTTAATGAGCATGCTGCCTGGTGTTTTTTGAAAGACTTTTTACACGCGTGTATTTTGGTGTCTGAATAGAGCAAAGGGAAGGGAGCCCTACATTGTGCCTCTTTGTATTCCCATCATGCAGCACCATCTCCTAAAAAGATTGTTAATAATGTCGTTCAAATATGAAAGGTCCTTGTCATTAAAAACAGTATAATTGGACAGTGTAATACTTAGACTACAGGCTTGCCACATTATTTCAGCCTTTTACCGACCAGAGTTAGGTTTCTAAAAATGTAGATGATGCCCTATTCCAAAGAAAAATAAACTGTGAAATAATGGAATTACGCTGTTTTACAGAGAAAGCTGGTAACAGGCTTTCCTGATGAAGAGTGAGTAGATTCATGGATCATGAGTCCATGTGCTTCCCAGAACTAAAGTATTTGAATACGCTGATCAGCCAAGCTCCCTACGCAACGTTGGGCTGTGTAAATATAAACCCCCAAGTAAAATCGCTGCCCAGTAGAAACGTAAAATCCAAAGCAAAGATAACAGGGTAAGAGGACACATTTATTCAAAAGGAAAGAAGATAAGAATTTTAATGCACTCCATTGAACTTTGTGTGTTTGGAAAGTGCCATGAACTGACTCTGGGTAGTAGTATCTTTCCTCCCGTGTATGGCAATATTAGGGGCACTCGTATATCAGCTTCTGGAAACCGTTTTTGATCTGTCTTGCCAAATAAATCTAACAACTCGTACCTACCTTCAGTCCTGTGAGCTCTTTACCACCACCCCTCAGATGCGTGCTTCCTTCTTCAGAATCCTTCTCCACGTCAGAGCTGTAGCCCCTGGCTGACGGCTCCTAACCTCCTCAGCTTTCCTTTCCCCCTTTTCCTTCTCTGGAGCCCATCTGGCAGAGCTCCAGCCCTGGCTCCCACTCTCCCCCTGTCCTCTGTGACCCCGGGGCTGCTGAGCGTGGCTGGAGAAAACTTCCCAACCACCTTTTACTCAGAGGTCCTCAGCGTTAGCAGCACCTGGGTGCTTGTGGGAACTGCAGAATCTCAGCCCTGCCCCAGGCCCACTGAGTCCAAATCTGTAGTTTAACAGGGTCCCCAGGTGATTCCTATGCATATTAAGATTGGGAAGCGTCAATACAAAACACTGGTGTTGCTACAAGAAGCGGGGTCTCCAGTCCCAGCTGGCCTCGGGCCCCCTCCAGACACCCTCGGGAGGTTTCCCTAGGCAGCATGCCATCCCATGCCCTGGAGCTGGGGTTTCAAACTCGCTGCTCTCTTTAAAAATCCACCCGTTACTTTTCCTCTTTGGTCAGCAGGTCACATTACCTCTTCTTTCTTTGAGAGACAGAGACAGAGCATGCTCCTCAGGCAGGAAGTCCTCCATTGCTGCCCCACTGCCTAAATCCCACCTCAGTGCCACTTAAGTCCGTGCCTACGCATCCCCCCTCTCCTCAACAATAGAAGAGGGGCTTTCCCACCTACTGTGGTCAGATCTCCATCTGCGGGCTCAAATCCATCTTCTCCCTCCACCTCCTGGGTCTCACTCCATCAACAGACAAATTCAATCTGCCATCTTTATTCAAATAGGTTTCTGGTACTGCCTCAATGAACTCTGTTCTTTCACCACCACCTTCTACCGTCCCCATCGTATCTCTGATTCAATCCTCAGCTCATTGCCATCTGGCTTCTCCTCTCACCATTCTGGGAACCCTGCTCCAAGGACCCAGTCTCACTCGGCCACCTCTGACGCTGCCATTCTCTCATTGGGGCCCCCTCTGGAGTTTGCTTCTGGGATACCTCTCCCCCCTAGCTTTGATTTTCAATCTCTCACTACTCTTTCTAAGTCATTCCCTTCATAGAGCCATTCTCCTTTACCTGGACCTCAAGACTGGTGTTCCCAGGGATGCATCTTTGGCTTTTCCTTTCTCTCCTTCCTCACCACTTGATCTCATCCACTTCATGCCATAGGCTGCTGATTCCCAGTCTACAGCCCAGACCTCCCTCATGAACCTGTATGATCGATCTGTTTGTGTGTACCCCCTCTGAGATGTAACTGGGGCTACTCTAATTCAGGACGTCCCTACCTGATTTCATTTGTTCATGCAAGAACTGCTGATGGAGCACCTACCATGAGCCAATTCTAGGTGCTGGAAACATAGTAATAATGAGACATATCCTCTCCTCTCTGTCTGAAGTTTCCATGAGGGGAACCTATGACATAAAGAGACCCTGGGTGGTGGTGTTGGGAAGACCACTGAGAGGACGTGGTCACTGATTGACCCGAGAGCTGGACCCAAGCACGGTATATGGGACTGAACCCAATTGAGGCCTCTTTAAGAACTTCTCAAGTTTGGCAGGTGGGTGTGGGAGATCCATTCTTGCTGCCGTCCAAGACAGGTCTCGTATGGAAGTTCCTTTGCTGTTAAACCTGCCACCTGCCCACGTGGAGTAGCTGGCCTCTTTCTTCCACCTCTCCCTCCTCCATGTACAGGGCCAGTTGCAGATTTCAGACTTGAGAAGCTCCCCGACTGTTGCGAACCAAAGGTTAGCAAGGGTCTGAGGAAACTAAAGGCAGCTGAAGGAGAGAAAGGACTGAGCAGGAGAAGGTGTGTTCACTCATTTGTGGTGCTCAGGAAAGGCCCCTTTGATATGCTGACATGGGAGTAGATCCTGAAGAGAGGGAACCAATGGGCCACGGGGGAGAGAATTCCAGGATTAGGGAAGGGCAGGGGCAGAAGCCCAGGGGTGGAAGTGTGTTCCCGAAACAGCCAGGCTGGCGCAACAGCACGAAAGGGAAGGAGGCAGGAGGCGAGCTGGAGAAGCTGGGCCACGTGGTACAGAGTCCAGAAAGCTGTGGGAAAGACTTTTCTTCTACACTTAGTGAAGGAGGAGCCACTTGAGCAACAGAGAGGCATGTTCTGACGTGATTCCTAGCCATCCAGACTCCCCCGCTGGCCCTCCCCCAACCTGCTCTTCTCCATGTTCTCTGTCCCAGGGAGAGGCCCTTCCGTCATCTCCACTCCTCTAGTGCTCATTCTCTTTCTTAAGGTCCATAGGTCCCCAGTAAAATACTCCCGTTTCAAATTTACCATTATTCTGTATAAGGGGTCTTGGTTGCTTAGAACTCGCAATTTATAATGCCATACCATAGTTTTTAAATGAATTTTCCAAATCCAGCAAGTAATAGAGGTACTTCAAATCTAAGGACTCTTTGAGGAGAAGAAAACACAGGAATTACCTTAGCATTAAATAATAGAAGTCTGAAGTCAGGGAGTTGGCCTTTCTGTCTTATAAAAACATATTTATCACAGAGCAGTAAATTTCCTACGTTCTGTTAGAGATCCCAGAAGACATTGCCACGAAGTACAGAAATGATCATGTAACAGACCCCCAAGTGGGGGAAACAGGGTGACCTGGTTCACACAGTTCATGGGAACAGAAACAGTCTCCTGGCTTCTTGCTCTTTCCACTTTAACATGTCTCTGCAGAAAAGCCCAAACTGCAACAGGTTTACCTTTATGTTTTGACAATGTTTGTTAAGAAGCAAAATTGTCATATGGTTTCACTCGTATGTGGAGCGTAAGGAATAGCACAGAGGACCACAGGGGAAGGGAGGGAAATCTGAAGGGGAGGACTCAGAGAGAGGAATCAGAGAGAACCATGAGAGACTATGGACCCCAGGAAACAGACTGGGGGTTTCAGAGGGGAGGGGGTAATTGGGTGATGGTCATTAAGGAGGGCACGTGTCGTGATGAGCACTGGGCGTTATACGTAACTAATGAATCATGGAACACTGCATCAGAAACTAATGATGCACTATACAGTGGCCAACTGAACATAATAAATAAATAAATAAAAATAAATAATTTAAAAATTAAAAATAAATTTAAAAAATAAAAAATAAAAAGAAGAAGAAAAAAATCATGTTGTGCTTTTTGAGAGAGAATGGCACTACCTGTTAACTGCAGAGATGAGGTCAAGTGTGCTCAAAGGTCCTTGGGACTGCCCAGAGAAGGGTGTAAGTCTAAGCAATCAGGACAGTCAAGTCACAACATGGAACCTGCCCCACGACTCCAAACCTTCTCAAACTGCTCAGCCTTTAGGCAAGGTTTCATCATACCTATTCCTACAGTTCTTTCACAGCTAAAGCATATGATTTTCCCCTATTCGATATGGCATTTAAGTTATATCAACCACAAAGGGAATTGAAGGTCTTCTTTGTGGCCCCCATTTCAAAAAGCATTCCTTCAGGATAATGCTTTAAATACAAATCATTCACACAGTAAGAGGGAAGAAAGGCAATGCACAGACTTAGAAGGAGTGTGTATAGCCCAGAGAGACTGGTTATTCAAGAAAGGTTTAAGCTATCCCAGTGCATATAAAGAAAACAGCACACCCAGGCATTATTTATCTAAATAACTCCCTATCCCGGGCCCATATCTGGCATCGTTAATGACACCTAATAAATGAATGAACACGTCCCATCCTGAAACCCTGAACTCGTGCGCACAATGCCTTAGATCACGTGACTGATGAGAGTGTGAAGCGATGCCAGCCTCGCTTTTGATGCACTAGGTTCTAATTAACTTTGGATGAGAGCAGGAGGCAAAGGACTTTACTTTCATGGCTTTTGATTTGTTGGCTTTTTTCTTCCCCTCCAAGGATCTTAGATCCTGACAATAAAAGGAGAGGCAGATCTGAGAGAGCAGGTGAATTCCATCCCAGACATGTAAGTATCTCCCGAACCTTGGAGGAGATGGGTCTGGAGCTGCCCTGAGTATAACTATTTCAGATAAAATGTTGCAGCATGCCCGCACAGGTTTACTAGGTGAAACCCTGAAGGTAGATACACCGGCCCAGGAAGAGCACACCAAGTGGGAAGAGGCTGGAGAGCCTGACGCCGAGTTTCACCAGCAGCCCGACAAACTGCAGGTAATGCAGGGAAGAGTGGACCGTCTGAGGGATGAGGGGCGGTGAAGAGAGTGAGGGAGACACTGAAAGGAAAGGAAACGAAGCAAAGCCATGAGCAGGGTGAAAAGCCTGGAGAAAAGGAAGAAGACTGGTTGTAGCTACCAGCTGTGTAACTTGAACTTGGCACTTAACATGCCTCTCCTCACTTGCACATCTCGCGTCCAACTGTGTGAAGGTTCTAGCCTCTGCTCTTTGAGATGACACGTAAGCTCTCTGATCAACGCTCTGATCAAGGGGACTTCCTCAAAACAAGGTGCCTGAACCCAAACCAGTAACTCTCTCTAAGGGTAGAAGTCAGGTCATTTGAAAAGAATGGGAGGAGGGCAAAGGAGAGAAGCTATTCCAGAATATGGATAATGTTTCGACCTCCTCCCCTCCCCATCCCTAACAAAGTAAGTTACTCACAAGTAAGTCCGGCCTCAGCGGGCTCACTTACACCCATCAGGGCTCATGGTTCCTTTTATAACGTGTCTTGTACAAAGCCTAGGAGTTGCAAGATACAGATTTCTGGCAGCAGCAACAAGCGGAGAGGCCCCTTGCTCCCATAAACTCCACATTCTTCCTCCAGCTGCATGCCAGACCGACAATAACCAAACTATACTACTCCCTCAGGACAAGCAGGAATGTGAAAATAGAACAGAACTGAAATCTATTAAGATTCATATCCATAGACGTTTTTATGAGGCTAACAAAGGACATTAGAAGAAAACGAAGACCAACTGTAACACAACCCCCATCTTTAAATTGCTCAGAGGTTGAATCAAAGTGCTTGAGTTAATGAGAATTTCCTTTGTGGGGAAGAGAACACAGTTCAACAAAGCTATTAGCTGTTTGGATATTGGAAGAGAAGCCCAGTAATATATTATGCTTTGGAGAAAAGTAATAAAACCCACTCATGATTTGAATCCTGAAAACCTCAAAACCCCCAATTTATTTAATCATAGATTCTGTTCTTAAAATGCTGTGAACATTGCAGAAAGGGGGGGGAGGAGGTAAAGCCATACTCCCTGCTCTTAAAAACGAAGACATCTATCCCAGACATTTGTCTATATGTTGTTTCAACCTCGTGCTAGAGCTCTCTGAAACTGGAGTGCAAAGTTTTTCTTGTTTTTTTTTTTTTTGTTTGTTTGTTTTTTTTTACTTTTAAAGCCCTTAAAAAACCTTTGTAAAGAGAACAATAATCACAGAATGTTGCTGAATTGTAGAAAATAAGACGCCTTGACTTTTGGTGCTTCAAGAAGTTGACCAGACCAACCATTTGTTCGTGGTCAACTGTTAGGTAGTTAAGAACAAAAATAGGACTTTCTGGAACTCTCGGCACCACTCTGCCTTGGTGTAACAAGAAACCTCTCTGGTTCCGAGCCCTTCTGGGATCTGTGTGGACGGGTATGGAGAGGGCTATGATCTGAATGTGTGTGTCCGCCCAAAAATTCCTATATTGAAATCCTAATACCTAATGTGATGGTATTGGGAGATGAGGACTTTGGGAGGTTCTGAAGTCATGAGAATAAGAGCAAGCATTCGTGCTCTTATAAAAGAGTCTACAGAGAGCTCCGCAGCCCCTTCCACCATGTGAGGACACAACAGAAACGTCTGCAGCCCAGTGAGGGCCCTCACCTAGCCCTGCTATCATTGATGGTGAACAATACATTTGTTGTTTATAAAATATCCAGTTTGTGGTCTTTTTTTTTTTGCAATGAACAGACTAAGGCGAAGAGGGGGACTTACTTGGTCCACGCAGACAGGAGAATCCTGGAAGGGAAGGTCTGTGTTATGTGTGGTGTTGGGAGAGGGGGTGAGGGTGGGGTGTATAGTGATTTCCATATCCCCAGTATTGGTATATACTTGGCAAGCGTTTCCATAAACGAAGTGAACTAACTCTAGTTGCTATTTTGCTGTTAACTTACTGTGTGACTTCAGGCAAGTAAATTTGCTTGAACTTCAGTTTTTCCATCTGTAAAGTGGGGTGACCCTTAAGATAATGCCAGTGATTGAATCTATGAACTCTCAAGTTCTATGTGCACAAGAGGATGAAGAATTAGAGTTGACTCTGTTTTTCTTCCTCTCAGATACTGGCAGATGTTAAACTTCCAGTGTCAGAAATGCTGCCAGTATTCTCAATGACTTTCTTTTGATCAAAAAGTTTCTTTGGTCTGTAAAATGACATATTTCCCTCCCTAGGTTAAAGCTAATTTCATTATGAAATTTTAAAAAGTATGGTCTGAAATGTCTTTGTCTTTTCAGAATTGAATCTTAGGGAACATGTTCACCTTGGTTCTAAGTAAGAGGGAGTTTCTAGGCTATTCTACAAGAACTCATTTTAGTGCACAGTGTAGTAACCTGTATTCTTGCTGTCAGTCCTAAATTCTGACAACAGACTGCAGCTCTCTCTGTTACTGCTAGTCCATTATGTTTATAATTGAATACTTACTACGTCCCAAGCTCTATGCTTTGCATTGTATATATATTCTCTTTAAGCTTTCTATCGACTCAGGAGGGAAGATATTCCTCTTCTATGTATGTAAAAAGAGGCTTTGAAAGGTTTAGGGACTTCATCCAGCTAATACATAATAGAATCAAGATTTGACCAGGCCTGACTTACTTAAAAGTCCTTCGTCTTTCCCTATGTGGACTTTATTTATTTATTTGAGAGAGAGAGAGAGAGAGAGAGAGAGAAAATGGACATGAGCAGAGGGAGGAGCAGTAGGAGGAGGGAGAGGAGTAAGGGGAGGGGGAGGAAGAGAATGAGGAGGGAAGGGGAGGAGGAGTAAGAGGGGGACGGGAGGAGCAGGGGGAGGGGGAGGGGCAGAGGGATAAGGAGACTCCATGCTGAGCTTGGAGCCTGATGTGGGGGGGCTCAATCCAGGACCCTGAGATCATGACTTGAGCTGAAGTCAGACACTCAACTGACTGAGCCACCCAGGCGCCCTTCGACTGACCGACTTTAAAATATACTTATGGAACACAACCCATCGGTAAACTAGAGCCTGTATTTACAAACATCAGAAGCATTCATTTGTTTAAAAAAGAGGAAAAGAACCCCTCGTAACATGCGACTTTTCTAACATATTTGCAGTGCCTCTAATCACCATCCTCAATGCTCTTCATTATTTGGTGCGAACAGAATCAAGTCAACAATATACACTTTTTGAACATTTTCTAATTCAAAGAACAAAACAGCCTCGAAAATACCAAAATAAACTAGAAGGGAGCTGTGAAGAAGCAATGCTCCCTAGGTAAAAATAATTTTGAAGGATTTCAAAAATAATGCCCACCATCAGACCTACAAAGGAACTCCCTGCATCTTTCCTGTATTACATGATATATGCCTGCTGATTTCCACTTCAACAGGGAATAACTTGCTTAGTGGGCACTGGTGGGTCTTTTTAGATTTGGCTACAGGCATTGTCTTGTACTTAAGAATGCATAACTTCTTCTAGTGTTATCACACTGCCTGGAGGCAAAATTGTCAAGAAACATGTAGTAGAACTTGGCTTACAGCCCTCTGAACATGTAATTACTTTCTGAAGTTCCAATCTACACAATAGCAATTCACAGTAGCAACATCATCCCGGCACATTGAGAGAAATGTTAAACTTAGCTTATTGGCAAGAATCGTCTAACGCAGCCTCAAAGAGTGATACATGTTTTAAATAACTTTGAAACATAAGCTAAATTCCCACATTTCTCCCCAGTCTGCTTGGAACATGGGCAACTTGACACTCAGCCTACAATTAGAAAGTTTGGAGTGTGCAATCAGAAGAGCTAAAAGAGCTTATAACTGTGAACCAAAGAAATATGCGTATTCCAGTCAATTATTCAGGAGCGAATTATCCAGAATCATTCAATATTCGCCAGAATGGATCTGGCTAATGGACGTCCTCTCCCTCATTTTCAGTCACGGGTCAGCGAGTGGTACATCTTCCAGAAGTAGTGATTAAAAACAAAGCTGAGAAAAAAGGAAAACCTCCCTTTAGCTGATATTTAGGGTTCTAGAACATAGTTCTGATAAAGAATAACAATGGTTATCTACTGGAGTGACTGAGAGGAAATAATATGCCGTAATCACCCTCTGAATTATGTCAACCAACTCATTGGTTTTGTTCAGTTTGTGAACTTTGATGGTGCGTATCACTTATAGCTGGGCTATGTGATTAATCTAAAGTTCGTACCAAACCCTGCTTAAAGTTAAATTATCACACCCTTTGGAAATCTGAAGTGGGGGAATGGGGAGGAGGAGAAAGTACTTCCACTCCAAATGCAAGCATTTAACATTTCATGTAAAACTTCTCTTCGATGTAAAATAATTAGACTCCACATGCTCAATGTATTCAACTGATTTACAACCATTTATGCAGTAGCCCAAAACCCTAACGTTACAATCCCGTTTAGTGACGGTCTCGCTCAAGAGCAGCTCCAAGACAGATGATTGGCAGGTTGGCTGGGTCTAAAAATAAAAGAATGGGAAAAGAGGGTTGAGCATACACAGAGACGTAGAAAATAATGAGGCTGATTTGCAAGTGAGGATTATGGAAATCAGTATCTTCACCTTAAAGACACACATTGTGAATGATTCAAGTTTTAATGAAGCACAAGTTAGATTGTGACTCCAAATTATTTCACAAGATTGAAGTGTACTTAAAGCTTTGATCTCCTTAGTTTATTTCACTGTCAACAATCATTTTACAATGCCACAGTGCATTCATTAGTTGTAAATGAAAATAACCTGAAAGAAGTGTAGTATCATAGTTATGATTTCAAGCTCAGTGAATCACATGGTTAAGCTAAAACAAAACTCTAACCCCACATTTTGGAAACCAACCAATGAGTTAGTTCATGAGGCATTCAACAATTCTTAAAAACCTACTATGTGCCAGGAATTCAACTTGTGGGAAATCAGGGCAAGTTTGAACTGGGGATTGATCTGATGAAATGAATGATTTAGAAAGATCCCATACATGGTATGTGGAATATCTTGGAAGGGAGATACCAGAGGCATGGAAAACAGGCGGGGATGAGAGCCTGGATTGTGTTGTGGGATTAGGAAGGAATAGGTGGAAGATAGAAATACTGTAAAGGAAGAATCAACAAAAAGACCCGATAGTTTCATGTGGCAGTATTGAGAGAGGAAAGATGGGAAATGGAATCATTTGGAGATGAGGAGTTGCATTTGGGGTCGGTGTAGAATACTTTCAATTTAAGACGATGGTGGCTTATCTTCACGATCAATTTCATTAACTATAAGAATCCATACTATGTGTAATTTCTTCCCAGGGGTGTCTACCATCATTTATACAGCGATTAGTTTTGAAAGAAGCAATCTGTTAGTTATATTTTTACACATTTATCTTCTATTAACTAATACTAGTCACATATAATATCTATTGCAGAAATCTGTGATTTAACTGTATTTTTGAAACCACGCTTTCTTCTACAATGAACACTGTCTACATCTTATCAATCTCCAGTGAACAGTTTCAAACTTTGCCCATGTTGGCGGCTTGTCAGGAGATTGAGGGCTACACCTGTCTTGCATAATACAGAGTTAATCATAGCTTGCCATTAACTTTAAAACAGCTCACAGAGGCCAGTGTATTTAATGTGATCTCTGAATTCTAGAAATTGGAGCCTTCACATCTATGGTTTCTTGTAAACAGGCTACAGCTCCAGGACCCCAGGCCTATACTTAGCCATCAGGCTCTATTTTAATCTCACTTCCTCTTCAAAATTACTGTCATTCTGCAATGCCAAACATATCTGCCACTGATTATGGAGCCCTTTCCAACTCTTGTGATATTCAGCTAATTTTTATGTTACATGAGAAGAAGCAGTAAGACTGTGTTTTGTTTTTTAAGCACGTGATAAGTAAGAAACAAGACGACTAGGAAATGGTATATTTGATATTCTACATGTTTAGACTAGTTAATAAATTTGAGATTCAGATTTAAAGAACATCTCTGTACCACTTATGTATGGACCACAAAATCTGACCAATTTAACTTATATTAGAGTAAACCAAAAATGTCTTCTTAAGACCCTTGCTTAACAGAAACAGACCATAAATATGGAGAACAAACTGATGGTTGCCAGAGGGAAGGGTGTGCGGGGGTGGGAAAAGTGGCGAAGGGAAGTGGGAGGTACAGGCTTCCAGTAATGGAAAGAATAAGCCGTGGGGAATGAAAGGTACAGTGCAGGGAACACAGCCAATGGTATTGTAGTAGTGTTACATGGTGACAGATGGGAGCTACACTTGTGGTGAGCCCGAGATAACATATGGAGTTATCAAATCACTATGCTGTACACCTGTAACTGATATAACATTGTGTGTCAACAGTACTTCAATGAAAATATATAATAAAATTAATTAGAAAATATTATCATATATATTAAAAACAAAACAAAAGAAAACCTTGCCTAAGTATTTCCTTCCCCAAAAGTATTAGTCCTATGCTGAGGAGTCAAGAACCTCCTTGAAGGCTGGGCTGGTATCCTCAGTTCCCACTATGGTATTTGACATAGAGGAGGGGTCCAGTGGTGACAGAAGGAGAAAGGAAGGAGTTAAGTGCTTTAGTAATGGTCACAGAGAGTTGGTGACGTTTCTAGGATGTTACTAAACAAAGTGTGGGAAACTAGACGGAGTCTATATCATCTCAAGACATGTTCTGGGTATTTGATATTTTTTGAAATATTTGCTGGGAGCTGCCTTTTCTTTTCCCTCTTCTCTTAAAAATTTGGCAAAAACCACAACAAAACAACAAACTAATTAAATCACTAGAAATCCAACAAGAGCCTGGTATGCTTTAATTACATTGCATTGTATACATGACTACTGTGCAATCATAAAAAATGATGAAAAGCACATTATGATTCACACACATATTTATAGAACATTATATATGGATCAATTCCACTTTTGAAAAAATATATATCTATACTTTAAAATATGTCTCCTTGTTTATATAAAGACAAATACCAGAATCTAATAGTGGTTATCTCAGAGCAATGGGATTATAGGTAATTTTAAATTTTTTATCTGTATTTTAATTTTTTCTGTAATGAATGTATTTATAAGAAAAAGTTAGCTCAAGTGTCCATCAATTGATGAATGGATAAAGATGTGGTATTTATATATAATGGAATATTATTCAACCATAAGAAAGAATGAAATCTTGCCGTTTGCAAAGACATGGAGAGACCTTGAGGGTATAATGCTAAGTGAAATAAGTCAGTCAGAGAAAGATACCATATGATTTCACTCATATGTGGAATTTAAGAAACAAAACAAATGAGCAAAGGGGAAAAACGGGGGGAGAGAGAGAGAGAGAGAGAGAAATAAAGAAACAGACTCTTAATTATAGAGAACAAACTGATAGTTACCAGAGGAGTTGGAGAGGATGGGTGAAATAAGTGCTGGGGATTCAGGAGGGCACTTGCTGTGATGAGCTCCAGGTGTTGTATGGAATTGTTGAATCACTATATTGTACACCTGAAACTAATATAACACTGGGTGTTAACTAGCTGGAATTAAAATAAAATTTCTAAACAAACAAGAAAAAAATCCAAAAATTTAATTGCTTTCAAGTTAATAAAATATTACTGCATGCTATTAAATACCTTCATATCTCTAATATTCTTACTGCATTTTTGAAAACAAGAACTACAAATTTACAAAAAGACATGAAAAGTGAAGCAAAATTATGAATGAGGAGAAAAATATCTAAACAGGAATGGCCAAAGCCAAAATTCTGGAAGTTTGGTCGAGTCTGGCCTTCTAGGGAGACGGAAGATCGATCATAATGACCACTACGGGGCATTGAGTCCTATTATATTCAAGCATTATGCTTATGCTTTGCATTCTTGAAAGGCTGGAATCATTATCCCTATGTTTTGTATAATAACACGGAAGGAAGTTACTTAAAGTTACACACTATTTAATAAGGTCACTGCACTAGAGCTGACAAGATATCGTGAGACCAAAGCAAGAGAGCAAATTTGATCCAGGCAGAGATGGAGAGATGTTGATAAGCACCAAGTTTCACTGCCATGTTCCTCCTAATCAATATTTGTCCATCACCATTAGGCCAATGGCTGGTCCTTTAACCGGTAAGGCCTGTGTTAACATCGCCAACACGACAGGTAGGAGAGCAAAGCATTTGTACGGCAGAAAAGGTGCATTACCGCAAAGGTAATGTGTGGGCAACCCAGCTTCAAAGAAAGGGGGATGCTTGCAGTCAGCTCAGGGAACTGTGCAAAACCCACGGCCTCTTTAACTTATTCAGCGCTTGCAGGGAGAGACACACAAGAATCACAGTGGGTTGCCAGTGTGTTCTTTGTAGCCATCATCTGCCAGGTAGAGGTGAGTGTAGGCAATAAAGCCACACCAAAATGCCAGTCATTCTGCTCAGAGGCTGGACAGTCAGCTGGGTTCAGGAGCCAAGCAGGTCGCTCCTGCTTCATCAGCTTAATTTTGTTTTGGCAAAATAATAATCACATATTTTTTCCTCTTTGGAATTTATCACTATCTAAATACCTATCTATATATTTATTGCTTTCTAAATATAGTGTGAAGGTGCGTGTGACTCTTGATCTTGGGGTCATGAGTTCGAGCCCTATGTTGGGTGTAGGGATTTACTTAAATAAAACTTAAAAAAAAATACGTGTGTGAATCTTGGCTAAAATCCATCTCCTTCTCCACAGTATATATTTCACGAGGGCAGGGAGTTCTGTCTGTTATTTGCTGCTGTATTCTCTGTAGCTGAAACAATCTGTAACACAGAATAGGATGCCAATAATATCTATTGAATAACTGAGTCAACTGTGTCATGAACATCAAGATGGAGCATATGCAGTCGTTAACTAGAAGGTTGCCACTGTGGAGGCGGGGCTGTGATTGAGAATGGCAATGGGATATCCACGGAAATGGACGTGGCGTGGCTGGAGACATAGAACTAGGCATCTCCGAGAGGTCAGCATGAAGCTCAGCTGTGGGAGTCATCTGTGTGTAGACTGATCAGTGACACCAGGAGGTATGTTCACTTCCATAAGAGAAATCGTGCATTAGAAAGAAGACTCAAATGGAGCTTTGGTTAAGGACTTCTTTGGCAAAGAACTGAAAGGTAGACAAGAACTGACCATGAAAAACACCGTTGTAAGAAAGATGTGGTATGTGCCACTAGCTGTCACGGTGTCCCAGGGATTTTATTTTACCCATGGATTTTAATTTAAATAACATATCAATTTTAATAGAAGACTACTCGTTGAACTGATTAGGGTAACAGGAAGTCAATTTATATCATGCTGATAGATACAATCAGAGAAAGAACCAGGATGTGGGTTGAGAGCAGCGGGTCCCAGTGACAAAAGAAGAATGAAAAGATACCTATGTATCTCAGACTACTGCCTAACAAGAAAGCTAGAGTTCAGGAGCACATCTCCAATGACGCTTCACCAGTTTCTACAAGAATCACAGGGGGTGCAAGATTTTAAAAATAGGTCCCGGGGCAAAACTGCTGAAAGTACCCCCAAAGAGCAGCTAAGTCCTCTGGGGAGTCAGGGAAGCCACTTTGGGTTCCTTTTATTCTGTAGTTTATCTGCTTATCCTTTCCTGCCTCTTACTATGGTTAACCCTTGAAAAACACAGGTTTGAATGGCATGGGTCCATTAAATGTGCATTTTTTCAGATAATTGCTGTACAGCACTACACCATATACTACATATATGATACAGTACTATAAATGATTTTCTTAATAACATTTTCTTTTGCTAGCTTACTCTGTTGCAAGAATGAATACAGGATACAATACATGTAAGACACAAAATATGTATTAATTGACTGTTTATGCTATCGGTAAGGCTCTTGGTCAACAGTAGACTAATAGTAGTGAAGTTGTGGGGGAGTCAGAAGTTATACAGGAATTTTTGACTATATGAGAGGTCAGTGCCCGTGAATCCTCATGTCGTTCCAGGGTCAACTGCAGATCCCTCCTGGGTGCTGTCCTACGTATAGCAGGGGCAACAAAGAAAAGAACACGGCATGGTTGCTGGCATTAAAGGGCTTGCCAGCTTGTATTTTCAGCGGAGTACAGAACGACAAACTGCCGTGTGTTCCAAGTGAAATAAGACGTGAAGAAATGGGCTCAGTTTATCTAGAACACCGTTTTTCTCTCTTTTCCTTTCCTTTCTCACCCTCTGCCTGTGGAGGTTACCTTGGTCTACTCTAAGACTGGAGAGAAGACAACCAGAAAAAAATTCCAATCCTTTTGCATTAAAAAAAAAAAAAAAAAGCGGCTAGCACGTAACGATGCAAGGAAACCAACAAACAGCACAATGTTAGCAAATCTTTATAAAAGTGGGAATGAAAAAAAAATGAGAATGAATCAGGTTAGCAATAGTAGAGGCTCCCAAATATTAGGCACTGAGCAAGGAATTGCTAACTTGTGTGGCCTTGGGCCAGTGTCTTTTTTTGGGGGGGGTGGAGCGGTATCTTAACCTCTCTGACCTTCAATTTCCTTATCATGAAAATAAGAGCATCAGGTTAGAACAGTAATTTTCAAATGTTTTTCCATTTAAGAATTGGAATTGTCAATAAACTGAATTCACTAGCCTCACCCTAAGGGTTTTGATTCTGAATTTCCTGCAAGAGGCCCAAGAATCTGCATTTTAAGTGAACCCCTCAGATGGTGGGATACAGTCCGTGCTCTGGGGAACACTGCCTGAACTAGCCTGCAAAATCCTGAGTGATCCTACCCGAAAGATAGTCTGTGTGAGGTATCACCATTACAAAAGGGAACTAGTAGAAATGTTAAATACACATCTTGCAATTTCTTCTCTTCCTGTTTCTATTTATGTATTCCCATCGTAATACATTCACAAATACTGTAGGAGTTATTTCATAAGGAGTATAATTTAATCTGCATGCAATTCTTTCTGCAGGGAGTGAAATCAAAATTATGCTTTTATCAGAAAATGTGGCTTAAACATAACAGTGCGTTCAAACTAAGAAAAATAATTAACTTGCACTCACAGAGCAAAATGAAAAGGTTCCCCCAAATACCATGATGTAGGATTCATGATATGGAGAGTAGCATCTGAGAAGTCGAATGGAGAATATTTCCATCCTCCCAGTGCACACACGCTTTAGGAGTAGGGAGCGTTTAAGATGCATGCGTATATGCTCGCAGGCATTCCTGCAGCTCCTCTGTGATCCAGGGACCGCATGGAAACATTCCATGGAGCGGTGGAAGGAGAGCAGGAGGTGAAGCACCCACTCTTGGCTGGAGGCTTAGGCAGAACAGGAACTTGGTGACACCTCCGTGGAGACGCACATTCCCATACATCTGGATAAGGGGGAAACGGCACCCAGGTTTGCACTCTTATCTTTTGTGCAGCTGCTCTCCCACCTGGCATTTTCGGGCTGACAGTATTTTCCCTTAGTGGCAAAGATGGCTGACTTGATTGCGTGACCGTTCAGTGCTGACGCTCCTGATCCTGGGGGGTGATTTGAATCCACCTGAAATTACAGCACTCACTTCGTCAACCATGGGTTTTTGAAATTCGACTACTTCATGATTCACTTTACAAAGTTCTCCCACCATCTTTCTCCCTCAGCACTGAATCTGTTTCAAATTTAAGTTTACAAGAAGTACAAGAGCTTTGATGATTCCATATTTATTAAATGAAGATCAAAGGCCCTCTTTGCTGTTTTTAGTCTTTTACATCTGTGAGGGATGACATAACATTTCAGAAGACAGTCTTTCTTTCCACCAAAGAATGCCTTCATTTTCAAGCATTTGCCTCTTATTCTAAACCTAAATGTTCTCCAAATTATAAGCATGCTGCCATCACACATGGAATTCCATTCAGTGTGACATTTCGAGAACGCCAGGAATATAACATGTCATTCTATACTGCCACCAAATACTGCTTTGTCCCTTTACGTTGTACAAAGCCCTGTGCCTAGTAAGACTGGCTTCAGGGCTCATAAGAAGGTTTAAGTCAAAGACTGTTATCTTCTTAAGTAGCTCTTGTTGAGAAGATTGCTTTTTGCTGTATTATGTTGTTTCTGTCTAATAAAGAATCATCAACGAATTTAAAAGATGGATCACATATAGAGGGAAACATATAATAGAAATGATTACTGTCCCAAATATGTAAAGACCTAAAAGTCAGTAAGAAAAAGACAAAGAACCCAATAAAAAAGGAAGAGAAATATCTGAGCAGGCATTGACAGAGTAGGGAACCCAAATGATCAATAAACGTGAAAGGAAACTCAAACTCGCCAGTAATCAGGAAAATACAAAGTAAAGCAACAAAATACTATTTCACACAATCGTAATGGCAAAAATTATAAAACTTAACAATACTATGTGCAGGTCAGCATGTAGAAAAGCAGAAATTTGGGTAAATCGCCAATAGCACTGTTAAGTTGGTAGTAAACATCTTGGAAAAAAATGGGCAATACATTTGAAAATGTGCATAGCCTATGACACAGGAGTTTTATTTCTAAGAATATATCCTAGAGAAACTGCACCTACCCACAGGGAGATCTAGATAGCATTGGTTGTAACAGTAATAACAACTGCCTGTCATAAACACTGAGCATCAACTAAATACCCATCAAGCTGGTAAGGGAAAAATCAATTGCGGTACTGTTAAGTGATGGAATCTACGCTCAGTTAAGATAGTTAAGATCTGTACGTATCAACAGGGATATAGAAAATAATGGAAAAAGCAAATTGTAGAACATTATGTACTATTTATAATGACTTAAAACTATACAAATCAATATAATTAATAAATATATATAGTAAAAGGAAAACATAATAAACTCTAATTTTTTTTTTAAGTTCTGATTATAGTTGTCGCTTGAGAAGTAAAGGGGGAATGGGACTGAGAGAGGGGTCCATAGGGGACTTCAACTTCGTAAGTGCTGTTTTGATTTTCATTAGAAGATAAAGCAAATAAAATAAAAAACGTATTTAATTTCTCCACTTTTGAGTGGAGAGTACACTGGTTTTTGTCATATCATTCTTTGCCCTTCTGTGTATTTTAAAAAAAATTTTTAAGTCCTGGGACGTTGTCCCGCATTGGGATCCTCGCTCAGTGGGGAGCCTTCTTCTTTCTCTGCCTGCTGCTCCCCCTGCTTGTGCTCTCTCTCTCTGTCTCTGACAAATAAATAAATAAAAATCTTTAAAAAAAGAAAACTTAAAAAAATTTTAAAAAATTAGATCTTTAAGAAAAAAAAAGAAAATCCCTGAAACAAATGAGCCTGTGAATACTGAGCAGGGAGGGACTAGGTGTGAGTCTCCAGCCTGTCTGCCTGCCAGAGGCCCAGGCACCCAGTGGGGAAAGCTCACTGTTGGCCTGCCACACCCACCACTTACACGGTTGTGCAATCAGCCCTCCCAATCAGGGGAGGGGCCTGGTGAAGAAATAGCCTCCCTGTTGAGTGAGAAAACCCAAACCTACTACCTGTTATCAGCTTAGTCCTTAATCATAAATACGGTGGAACAAACTTTGAAAGAAAATGAATGGCATGAAAGAGAAACCAAAATGAATGATATATGATCCAGAAGAAAATAGAGATATTTAACAAAAGAGACTCCTAGAAAAGTTCTAATTAGTAATCTTATAGAAATAGAATATTACAATCATTAAGCAAGCACAAGATGATATGCAGGAAAGCAATCATAAAGAGTTGGATATAACAATGATTATCAAAGAATCCACTCAGGCATACCTCGCAGATACTGCAGGTTTGGTTGAGACCACTGCAATAAAGTGAATATCGCAGTGCAGCAAGTCAAATGAATTTTTTGGTTTCCCAGTGCATATAAAAGGTGTCTGTACACTATATCATAGTCTATTAAGTGTGTAATAGCATTATGTCTAAAAATACAAGGGATGTACCTTAATTAAAAAATACTTCATTGCTAAAAAATATGAGTCATCATTTGAGCTTTCAGCGAGTCATAAACTTTTTCAGGTGGAGGGTTTCTGTTGAGGGTTGATGGCTGATGACTGATCAGAGTAGTGATTGCTGAAGGCTGGGTGGCTGTGGAAATTTCTGAAAAGAAGACAACAGTGAAGTTTTCCACATCAATTGACTCTTCCTTTCATGAACAATTGATTTCTCTGTAGCATGCGATGATGTTTGATAGGATTTTACCCGTAATAGAACTTCTTTCAAAATTGGAGTCAATTCCCTCAAACCCTGCCACTGCTATATCAACTCGATTTATGAAATATTCTAGATCCTTTGTTGTCATTTCAACAACCTTCCCAGCATCGGCACCAGGAGTAGATTCCATCTCAAGAAACATTTCCTTTGCTCATCCATGAGAAGCAACGCCTCGTCTGTTCAAATTTTATCAGGAGATGGCAGCAATCCAGTCCCATCTTCAGGCTCCCCTTCTAAGTCTAGTTCTCTTGCTGTTTCCACCACATCTGCAGTGACTATCTCCACCGAAGTCTTAAACTCTCAGAGTCATCCACGACAGTTGGCGTCAACTTCTTCCAACCTCTTGTTAATGCTGGTATTTTGACCTTGTCCCATGAATCACAAATGTTAATGGCATCTAGAGGGGTGAATCCTTTCCAGAAGGTTTCCATTTCCTTTGCCCAGATCCATCAGAGAAATCATTATCTATGGCAGCTATAGCCTAAAATATGTGTTTCTTAAGTAATAAGACTAGAAAGTCCAAATGACTCCTTGATCCCTGGACTGCAGAATGGATGTTAGCAGGCATGAGAACAGCATTAATCTTGTGCATCTCCAACAGAGCTCTTAGGTTACCAGATGCATTGCCAATGAGCAGTCACATTTTGAAAGGAGTCTTTTTTTTGTTTTTTCTTCCTGAGCAATAGATCTCAACAGCGGGCTTATAATATTTAGCAAACCATGATGTAAACAGATATGCTGTCATCCAGGCTTTGTTCCATTTATAGAGTATACATGGAGTAGATTTAGCATAATTTTTAAGGGCCCTAGAATTTTCAGAATGGTCAATGAGCACTGATTTTAATCTGAAGTCACCAGCTGCATTAGCCCCTAAGAATCAGCCTGTCCTTTGAAACTTGAAAGCCAGGCAATGACTTCTCTCTCTAGCTATGAAAGTCCTAGGTGACATCGTCTTCCAGTAGAAGGCTGTGTGGTCTACACTGAAAATCTGTTGTTTAATGTAGCCACTCTCATTAACGGTCTTAGCTAGGTCCTCTGAATAACTTGCTGCTTCACCCTGCGCTTTATGTAATGGAGATGGCTTCTTTCCTTATACCTCATGAACTAGCTTCCTTACCTCTCTCAGCCTTAAACGAATTGAAGAGAAAGCTAGGACCTTGCTCTGGATTAGACTTCAGCTTAAGGGAATGTTGTGTGGCTGCTTTGATCTATCCAGACCACTCAGACTTTCTCCGTATCAGCAATAAGCCTGTTTTGCTTTCTTACTATTCATGTGTTTAGTAGAATTTTTAATTTCCTTCGAGACATTTTCTTTGCATTCACAACTTGGCTGTTTGGTATAAGAGGCCAAGCTTTTGGCCCATCCTTGCTTTTGACATGCCTTCCTCACTAAGCTGAGTCATTTTTAGCTTTTGATTTAAAATGAGAGATGTGTACCTTTTCCTTTCACGTGAACACTAAGAGGCCATTGCAGGGTTATTAACTGGCCTAATTTCAATATTGTGTTTCAGGGAATAGGGAGGCCCAAGAAGAGGGAGAGGTAAGGGAACAGCTGGTTGGTAGCGCTATCAGCACACACACTTGTTAGGTTTCTGTCTCATATACGGGTGCTGTTCATAGCACTCCAATACAATTACAACAGTAACCTCAAAGATCACTGATCACAGATCACCATAACAAATATAGTAACAATGAAAAAGCTTGAAATATTGCCAGGATTACTTAAAGGTGACAGAGAGACACAGAGCGAGCAAATGCTGTTGAAACAATGGTGCTGACAGACTGCTGGAAACAAGGTTGCCACAAACCTTCCATCTGTAAAAAATGCAATGTCTGCAAAGCATAATAAAGTGGAGTGCAATAAAACAAGGTATGCCTGTATATAGAAAACTTAAATAAGAAACAAAAATGGCTAATAAACCCGTGAAAAATTGTTTAACCTCACAACTAATCAAGGAAATGTAACTTAAAACTAGATATTTTTCATCCATGAGATTGGCAAACATTGCTGTTTTACCAATTGCCTTAGTTTGGGCTGCAGTAACAAATTACCATAGACCAAAAGGCTTAAACAACAAACCTTTATTCCTCACAGTTGTGGAAGCTGGGAGTCTGACATTGGGTTGGGTTCTGGGTGAAGGCTCTCCTCTCTTCCGGGTTTATAGATAGACCTCTTGCGTTCTGACATGGTGGGAAGCAGAGAGAAGCAGCAAATGCTCTTAAGGGCACTCATTCCATTCATGAGGGCTCCACTAAACCTAATTATTTCCCAAAGGCCTCCCCTGCTAATATTACCACATTGGGGGTTAGGATTTCAACATAGACCTTGGTCGGGGGAGTGGGGAGGGGGCCACAAACACTTAGTCCATAACGGTAATCTAATGCTGTATAAACAGATCACTTCCAAAGTGTCTTTTTAAAAATCAATAGCTGTAATGGTTTTCTGGGCATTAGGAATTCAGTAGTGGTTTGGTCGGCATTTCCATCTTGAGGTGTCTCCTCATGAAGCTCGTCATTGTCACTGAAGTCTTGGCTGGGGCTGGAGGATCCACTTCTACAGCTGGCAAATTGGTGCTCGAGGTTGGAAGGAGCCTCAGTCCCTCCCCACAGACCTGTGTGAGTGGCCTTATGGCATGGCAGCGGATCTCCTCCAGAGCAAGCAATATAAGCGAGGTTTTTTTATGACAAAACCTCAGAAATACCACATGGTTACTTTTACCATATTCTATTGGACACACAGGCCAACTCTAATTTAGTGTGGAAAGGACAACACGAACACATTAAACCAGGACGCGAGGACCACTGGAGGCTGGCTACCACACTATAGTAGTCGGTTTTGGCAAGAATGGGAGGAAATGGATGCTCTCCTGAACTATCACTGAGTGTGTAAATTGATGTACCTCCTTTAGAAAATGATGGGATGGTAGACATTAAAAATGCACATATCTTTGCATATATTGTGTGAAGGAAATATGTATAATGATGTTTACTGCAGTAGTGTTTGAAATAACAGAAAAGGGAAAAACTTAAGTATCTGTAAATAAGGTAATAAAGGAATACTGTGTGGGGGGGGCAGTTAAGAAGAATGTGGGGGATCTATGGCCAATCATGGAAAGATTTCTTTAGACACATTGTTAAGAAAACAAGCAGAAAGAAAACACACTTCCATTTACATAAAAAGGCAAAAACCAAATACATGGAAACGGATTTTGTGTGTATGCGTACACATATGAATACAAAAATCTCCAGGAAAGCTCTGGAAAAACACATGTAAACATTTTGGCAGTTACTTCTGTAAACGGCGTAGTGTGGGGAGCACTTTTATTTTATTGCCTTGTTTGAACTTTTAACAAAAATGGCTTTAACAATTTAAGCATTTAAAATCAGTAAATAACAGACTTTGAGTGACTACCCAAAATGCTCTCTCACAATAAAGAATATGGGCTTTCGTGGTTAGACTTTACGATATTTATTTTTGCTCTTCGGAGGCCCTCTCTGGGCTTACTTAGAGATTTCTAGCTGCTGCTACAATTGTGTTGACCTCAGAGCAAGTCTTTAGAAAATTAAGAGAGCAAGGTCAACTTCAGAGTCCGTATTCACTTGTGGTGTTGTAATGATAGGGAATAGCATTAAAATACTGCCGGTCCTCCCGGCCTCTCAGTTTCAAAATACATACAATGTCACTAAGCCGAGCATACGATGTCACTATGATCAAATGAGACACTGAACTCACTGGCACTCATTAGACACTACAAAGCTGACCATTATTAAGTCCATTCTAAATCTCTTATCAGAAATAAAGCACTGTTTTGGTCCATATAAAGACGCAACTGTTAACACACGCTAAGTGGAATAAGCCCAATCATGACGTGTGTTGGTTTATTCTTACTCTTCCCCCGCAAGAGTGTTTAAGGAAGGAATGCCACCTGAGTCAGTTATTAGCTTAAAAGAGTGTATTCACTTGGACTATAAAATCAACATACAATTTACTGTTACAGAGGAAAAAAATCTTTAAAAAATTATTACACAAACACCAAAGCATTCATATCTAGAACAATCTATCATCAAATTACAATAAATTTGTTCTCCAGGAAAGCTTACCTATAGGTAGAAAAATCACTGATTCTTATATCAATTTTTTTTTTTTGACGATTTTATTTATTTGACAGAGAGAGACAGCCAGCGAGAGAGGGAACACAAGCAGGGGGAGTGGGAGAGGAAGAAGCAGGCTCCCAGCGGAAGAGCCTGACATGGGGCTCGATCCCAGAACGCCAGGATCACGCCCTGAGCCGAAGGCAGACGCTTAACGACTGCGCCACCCAGGCGCCCCTCTCATATCAATTTTAACACCTTAACTTGAACATTAGTATTGAAGTATCTATATTCGTGACACACCCACTAAAACAGCAACTCATTGTTTAGACAGGTCATTTAACTTCTCTGGTTTTGAGTTTCCTCAGTGAAAAGTGAGGCGTCCAGGTGAAATGATCACCAACCACCCTTCCTATCCCAAAAGTCCATGGTAAAGTGTTCTCTAAACCCTCCTTTAATGTGAGGCACTTCTTTTCCTTGGAAACTGATAAAATTCACAATTTTATCAGTTGTAGCTTCTTGTTCATCTTAAGAATGTGAATTCCAGCACAAGTACTTTTTTAAACTACTCTCCACCCAAACTCACTGTAACAAAAGGCAGACTGTAAAATTATCATGATGGGACTTGACCTGAAGCCAGAGTAGAAAGCCTTTTTAAACAATGAGCGATGGCAGTAGTAGAAAGCTACTCGACCAGCGCCTGTTTTCAGAAGGTGGTGCAGTTATGCCTCAGTGCTCTGGCATTTGCTCCAGGCACAACGCACCATGTACTCCTAAGTGAGAAGATCCTAAAGGACTGCTACGTAAACTGCTCTGATATTAGTGCCAGTTTGGGGGGGGGGGTGTCTGTCCTATCAGCCCTTATTTGCCTGTTCCTTTTGCGTCACCAGTTCACTGTCACTTAGCTTTATACGTTACCGAGAATTGTTTTGCTCCATAATTTCTGTACTATTGCCAACAGTTTCTGTATAATAAAATATCTATTATTATGTATTGGCTACCCTTGGGGTTGAGACTCTCATGGAATACATTTAAGAAAAGTGTGCAACTACCTTTCCTCTTCCACATTTCATCTCTATAAAAATAAGACATTTGAATTCTAATCCTTTTTCTGCTTACAGCCACAGTAAAAATTAGAATGTACTCTTTTCACAGATGAGGTAATTCAGTTGAGACTGACATTTTTCTTCACACTGTTATACTTGCCAATCTCTAGGTTTTCTCATGAGGGTTGCGAGGGTTGGGCCACCTGCTCATCACAATACGCATGTGCCAATACCAGACACCTCAAGACAGGTAAAGAGTCAAGGTGCTTCAATTTAATTATTTGGTCACTATATGAAGCTATGATTAACTCAGAATTTCAGAAAACTTTCTAATGTTCAAGACTCATACCTTTAGATGCATGAAAATTTTTTTGAAATGTAACTTTTTAGCAAGAAATTGATCCTCAACAGTTTGACTACAATTAAAAAGCAAACATAAGACTTTTGTTCAGGATCTTAGTGCAATTTTTTGTAACGCACATGAATGTCCTACTGAGTTGCACCAGGCGAGAATCTCCGAGAATGTACTTTTCTTGTATGAAGAGTTGAGAACTCACTTTGCAGAACATCACAAAGCCAGTGAGAGTACAGGAGCTGTGTCCTCACCTCTGCCTCCTTTGGTGCTATCACAATGCCTGCACACGAACGCTTAATCAATGTTCACTAAATTCAACTGGACAGGTTATATGGACACACCAAAAACTCTTGGTTAGCATACACTGTAGAATCTAGTTACACAGTTTCAAAGACAAGAACAGATTTTCATTCAATGAGGTAGATAGAAATACTCAAAAGTAAACTCAAAAGTAAAGCATATTCTGAAACGTCCACACATGGATTTATAATGTATTTCTGAACATACGCATTCTGTTAAATGTTTTCATAACTCTCATCTATTCCAACAGTTTTCAATGTTTAGCATACTTATTAAAGATTCTTATTTAGCCAAAGTAAACACTAAAATGATATAAGGCAAAATAATTCATTTTATTTCTTAAATGCCTATGTATTTACAATCATAAAAATGTTCATGCATAACTTATGACATACTATACTTTCACATTTATTAAAAATTAAAAATATTAGGAAATCTAATTACTTATGAAGAAATTAATGGCTGATCAAAAACGTCATATTACTATTAGCTTAAGATTATATCATAATCATGAATAGCATTTCATCATGAATACCTTCATTTTACTTTTAAAACTATACTTACAATTTTTAGATTAAAATCTCATATTGAGGCAATAAGACTTGACTTCAAATTACAGTCACATATGGAAGGGAGCTTTTAATTCAAGGTTTCATTATGGTCCATAGTATAAAGATATATTTTCATGAGGGGTACATGATGGATAGCCAGCAAAAGAAATATGCTAGCAGAGGGTAGTAATTTGCCAACTAAGCATGCAATGAACCAACAGACTACTTTAGAACATGGTAAGTCCTTGATTATTGCCAGCTTTTCTATAATGTTCAGGTTCTCAAAGGTCACTGAATTTTATAATTATCTCCAAACAATTTTCTTCATGGTCATTTAAGCTTTGTCTAAACAGCTGGGTATGTTGCCAAGCAACACCACCATCTCCTCTGCTTAATTCTGCTTCCAAAATAACTTCAGTGGCACCAGAAAAATCATGATAAGAGCGAAGAGTTTTGTCTGTTGGAGGGGAAAAAAAAAATTAACACTTTGCTTTTAGTAACTTAACATAAAGAAATAGTTTTGGAATACATATTATATACCTAACCTGTAGGTAAAATCAACCCTTGAAAAAATAAATACAAATTATTCCTTATGGAGGAAATATGTCCTTTGAAACAATGATTTTTCTTCATCCATTTATGTTTCACAATAAAAAACATAAACAGTTCTATCAGAATGAGGTTATACAAGTTTTATTTTTTTTCTGCAGTAGTATGAATGACTCTTGGGTATGAAAAGCTCAAATAAGTACAATTATTCTTTAGAGTGTTATATGTACACGTCATGATTAATTCTCCAGTCTAATGCTTACCGCCTGACAGTTCTACTTGGGCTGTTTCAGATCGCAATTTCCACTGTATTGTTCCAGTTTGAAAGGTTTGACTACTTGTTCTAATAGAAATGCTATCTATTTTTAGGCCAACTGACCCACACTCAAACTTCCAGGAAATATAAGCGTAAGATGATCCTTCCCTTCGGGCTAAATATACCTACAAAGGAGGAGGAGAACAAAGAATTATCAATAATAAAATAATGTAGAAAACACATATAATCAAAGTCTTACTATCATACGGTACTATATACAAATGATTATTAAAAACCTAATTTCTTTCCCATTGAGAAGGTTTTCCCTGTTAACATTCTGCATTTTTATCAGCAATTTTTCCTATAGCGTATTTTGCTCTGGAAGAAAGATACTTGGATACAGGTGCCCCGATAAGTACAGCCCTAAGGGGTACATGCTAACCAAATTTCGGTAAATCATATTTTCTTTTAAATTAGCGAAGTCCAGCTATTTAATATGAACTTTATGATGAGTCCTGCTGAAAATGAAGAATTCTTTTAAATGTAATTATTCTTTATCTTCTTTTTTAAGTCTGGATTTTCAGATAAGGTTTCCTAGAGCTGAGATGGGCTATCTACTCTAAGAAAACTCAGTCATTGTTAAGTAATGGTTTAAAATGTAGTATTCATGCTGCCTCTCTAAATAGTATGCTCCCATTCCTTCATTATCAGTGACCCTTACCACTTTAAATGTACACTACTTAAGGCATCCAAGTTTACTGGCTGCTTCCAGAGCAGCTCCTCTCATAGTTTCATCTACATTCTTGAAGATGTGGACGTGAACACTGACATTCACAGCCTTGTCTTTCACAGGTAACTCCATTCACCCACACTCAAACCCCTACGAATCTGACTCTTTAATCACTTATCCCTGATGCTCAAACTCACGCAATAACTCATGCGTTTCTTTGAAAGAAGTCTCAAAAAAACCCTTTCCTCATTTATCCAAATGTAACTTTTATTTCAGGTGTACTTAGTATGATCTTAACCAAATCATAAGTTTCTGCGGGCACAGGCTCTGGATTCATATGGGTTTAATAAATAGTGTTTAAGTATTAAAAGTTTGCATACAAACATATTCTTTTAGAAACCTCTATCTTACTTATTGGGACAAACAGAAGTGCCATGTAACACAACTGCCATGGAGATGTCCTACTCCTGTTTTTAGTCATCAAGTAAAAAATCAATCGCTGCTAGCATTCTGTTGATATTCTATTTCACAACCTATAGTTTTTCTTCCAGGTTAAATATGTCAGCTAATTTAATTGGAAAGTTTTCACAATCAGTGAGTTGGAGGTTATCAACAACTAAAAACAATCACTCCCCAAGGAAAATGATTTGAACTCTTTAGACTAGATTGCACTGGATGGCACACCTCGATGTTTGGAAGTGGTGACTGCTCCACTCAAGTTTAGGACAACCTCACTGTAACCTCCTCTAATGACCACGTGCTCCCTGGGAGTCACTGGTTCCATCTATACTAAACTACTGGCCATCTAGGGATTACCTGTAACTTCATTACTACTTCAAAGGTGTGGCTAGTAAAGGGGATTAACTGGAAAAAGATGAGCCAAACAGTAGGGTTATTGGAAGAAAGGTGGCTGGAAGAAACTAAAAGACTAGGGAAAAGTAATCTTAAGACAAATACATTCACATTTATGTCTCAGTATATACTTTATGTCTTATGTCTTCTTACAGCTCAGTAGTTTCAAATGATCCCCTCCCCCCAAAAGTGTGGGCATAAAATATGACAGATTGAAGTCAGGTTAGTTTCAAATTCCTAGTTCACCCCCAGAATTGTCTTAATTATACCATGTGGGTTTGGGCCACAACTGTGGTTTTAACTGTCAAAAGGTTTATAATAGCTGTTGAACATGTCTGAGAGAATTGCTTGTTCTAAAATTTACATTTTTCAGTCGTAAAGGCATCAGCTTTTAAGAGTCTAAAAAGTTAAAGGACAGGATAGAATTCATCACGGAATTCTTAAATAAACATTCAAACACACTGTGAGCAAATAAAAGGTCTCTCAGGCTAAAAAAACAGTATATGGAAATAAAGCAGACTCTACTGATATTGAAAATTCATGTCATCTTTTTCTCACACTATATTGTCTGTACCATTTTAACCAACTAATTTTAACTCAACATTTTTAGAGGTGGAAGTTATTAAGAATATGTACACTCAATTTGATAACTGAAATGTGCCAAAACAGTAAGATTTATATAAACCCCAATTGTAGTCCTTTGTGTATGTAATAGCAACAGAACCAGTAATTATAATTTATTTAGGAGAGACAAAATACTTTATAAGCTTCCAAATATTCAATTGTTTGGTCTAGAGAAAAGAAAACCTTTTTTTTTTTTTTTTTACTATTGGATATTCCTCACTTCTTGAGTTATCTTAGATAAATTTTTGGCTGTCGGCTTTTTAATTCATCGGTGTCATCTACGTGCTTGGTCCTGCAGTTCCGGGGACTACCAAGAGCTATCTTACTCTATTTATTTTATTTTTTATTTTTAAAAGATTTTTTATTTTTTATTTATTTGACAGACAGCCAGAGAGAGAGGGAACACAAGCAGGGGGAGTGGGAGAGGAAGAAGCAGGATCCCAGCGGAGAAGCCCGACGTGGAGCTTGATCCCAGGATCCTGGGATCACGCCCTGAGCCAAAGGCAGACGATTAATGACTGAGCCACTCAGGCTCCCCAAGAGCTATCTTACACTAGCAGCAGGGACAGTAAAATCAGAAGTCATGGAGTTTATCCCCTGTAGACCTGAAATCTGTCTGGCACCCACCCCTTCCCTCTAGTGACCCATCCCTGCCCTTCTTTGGCAACTGTAAGGCATACAGTACAGGCAGATCACAACATGTGGGTGAGAATGAGACCAGTCTGTCTATGGCTTAAGGTCTAAGCTATGCCACTAACAATGCACACAATGGAAACTTATCCTTGGGGTTAAGGCTGTGATCATGATTTTCAAGACTGAGAACAATTTGCACGTCAGCTTCTTTATGCTTTATGTTTTTCACATTCTACAGAAGATCCTCACGTAAGGATTTTCTGATTACTATATGGCCAGGCTGTTCTGTCCACGGCTATGGTTTTCTGGAGGTTTGGTTTGTACTGCACTGTTGAAGTTGTTCTTTGCTTTGCTCTTAAAATGATTCTTCTGCTTAGCCTGTTAAGATTAACTCTAGTGAAAAAAAAATTAACTTAATTAAGTTTACTGTATAGCAGACAGTCTGCAGTCAATCATTCCTACACATATCTAGCAGAACTACCGCATTTCAATAGATTTTAATTTAATGCTGATAAACTGGTATTGCTCATGAATCTTATTCTTGGTTATTCCATTTTATCACTGAAATCAAACATAAATCACTGTCAGTCCCCACTGTATTTACATCTTTCTATATGGCGCTTATTTTTTCTATCTGAAGCTTCTGTAATTATCTCTGGACTAATGTGATCATGTCCTTCCCTTGCCTGAAATCTTTAACGGTTTCCTGTTACATAACTGTAAGGTAATCAAAGTCCTTGGGACCTGACCACTGTTCACCTCTGGTCTCATTTCCCACTCTTCTCCCCCATATTCCCTACTCTTCCCTGAATATACAGGATGTTTCTCATGCCAGTGCTTTTGCACGTGCTATAGCTCTGCTCCCTTCTTCTACATCTTGTCTCCACACTGAGAAACTCTCCCTCTGCCTCCTTCTCCAAAGCCTATTCAGGTATTGCTTCTTCTGCAAGGTCATCACCTTTGACTCAAGAAGGGGTAGTGGCTCTTCCTTCTGTCTTCTTTCCCTTAGAGTCATATACAGACCCATATTCTTTTTATCTCACTAATCTAAACAATTGGTCCACATGTCTTTCTCTTTCACTATTCTATGCTCACCTTGACACTTGACTCTCAATTTATCATTACATCCTAAGTGCCAAACACAGTGTCTGACAATGCACATTTACTGAATGACTAGATGAATCAATTCTTGACATAATGCCATACACCAAAAAGTGCTAAAGTGACAAAGATGATATTTTGCAAAAATGCAAAGTACTTAAGAACATGCAAGGGATAGTCTGAATGAAGATAGAGTATCTCTGACACTCTACACAGTCTGAGGGTGGTGTAGAATTTATGCCATATGCACTCAAACACTCTTACATTCAGCAGTCTTTACTAAACATTTATCAGGCACTATGCTAGATATAGGCATACTGAGAGTACAAGTGAGTAGAAAAACACGGAGTCTTTTCTTTGAGAATGTTTACAATTCTAGTAGGACAGTGACAAATAATCTATTCTTTTTTTTTTTTTTAAAGAATCTTTTTTTTTTTTGTTTTTTTAAGATTTTATTTATTTATTCGACAGAGATAGAGACAGCCAGCGAGAGAGGGAACACAAGCAGGGGGAGTGGGAGAGGAAGAAGCAGGCTCATAGCGGAGGAGCCTGATGTGGGACTTGATCCCGCAACGCCGGGATCACGCCCTGAGCTGAAGGCAGACGCTTAACCGCTGCGCCACTCAGGTGCCCCCAAATAATCTATTCTTAAACAAATTTGTTAAATAAATGTCATGAAGGACAGGTACATGATACAGTGAATAAAGGGGGAAATGGATCCAGTTAGCTGGGACTAGAGGGAGTGAGGCTTACACCGAGTTCCAAGCAAAGGAATAAGTGAATCTAATACAAAGGAAAATAAAAGGGGATCTGTGCAGAGGGTAGAAGGGCAGTGCAGCTGCAATGTAGAGCAAGGGGGTAGCATGGTGCAAGGCAAGGCCAGAGAAGAAGGCAGAGGCCAGACTCAGAAGAGACCTGAGCTGTTTCTTACCCTTTGAGCACTCAGTAATGACTAGGGTTTGGAAAATGCTTTTCTGGCTTAATGGCATGGAAAACAACTGTGAGATGCAGGAAGACTAATTAGGAAGCTATTAACACTTTTATCAAGGTGTTATCATTTGCCTTCTAAAAAATATATTAGTCTTCTTGATTCAGCTTTTTATATTCCTTCCAAATCAGACATCACCGAACAGTGTATTTGCCAAGTAGTAACATTTAGTAAGTCTCCATGTTCCTGGGAGTCTAACTCTTTGAGAGGGTAAGAATCTGTTCTAAATATCTGAAGGCAGGCTGCATGTGATCTGTCATGATTCCAGGTTGGAGGTTATGAGGAAAGGTGTGGTGGGAAACAGGCTTCTTCTATTTCGTGGAGCTAGAGAATCCCTAATTGGGAATAAGCTAATACAAAACTAAAAATACTGACTTAGCTGGAAAATTCAATGTTTCGATGGCAATATATTACTCCTGAGTCATTAGACTCTGTAAGTGTAATTAAGATTCTATTATTTTCTTCATATAACTCAAAACAGATTCATTCAATTTTTAAAAGTGATGCCCTTTGTACAGGTATATCAAGGCATAAACTTTAATTGAGTAGGAGCCTGTTTTTTATTTAATGGCCTCTGCATCTCATTTACATTTAAATCTTACTCATAAAAATACACCCTCTGGCCACAATGGTCTATTTAGAGAACTCCAAAACATGCCATGTACTCCATGCTTTTCCCCTACTATTCCCTTGCTTTATGAACACCTACTCATCCTTTAGCATCCAGCTCAAATGTCGCCTGCTCTGCGGAGCTTTCCCCAACTCCCACAGCCAGAGCTAATTACTCCCTCCTCGGTGTTTCCATAGCAATGTGTTGATATCCTTATTATAGCACTCAGCATTGTGGGTAAGATGGCTGTTTATGCTTCGGCTTCCCCCGTTAGATTGTGAGGGCAGAAACCTTATCTCTATCTTTTGATCCATGTAGCTGAGAACAACACCTGACATAATAGGCATTCAGTAAATGTTTGCTGATGAACAAAACAGTGAGATGGAGAAGAAATATTCCATAGAATCGACCTGTTTCTCATCACACCACATCTTTGCAGAAAGTCATTATTTTCCCCATTAAGTTTCTCCATTAACACTGCGGTGAGGAAGAAAGGCATACTCTTTCTTTAGTTCCACAAGGATAGCTTGGTCCTTGGATAATAACATGTCTTTCCTATCCTGCTTTCTGTTCAGAAGAATCTTTAGGCTAAGAATGGTGTTCCAGAGAAGTTCATCCTCTCTCATCAACTACATAATCAATTACAGATATACACATGTTAAAATTTTCAATTGATCTTGCTCTACTTATGCTCTTCAACTCAAGAAGAAGATTCTTAAACCTAAAATTTTAATAATATTGTAAGGTATTCTTGGTTTAATACAAAAAGATCACCAAAATAAGCACCAAGGTAAATTTTAGAACGAAAACATGAATGGAAAAAAAAGGCAGGGATCTTATCTCTGTATGTCTTCTGTATTCTGATTAATGCCTAGGACAGTGATAAGCATAAACACTAGCAGTTATTAACCCATGACTCACTTTTTAAATCTAGCCAGTGTGTCTTACAAATGAGAAACTTCCCTTCCTACTCAAACATCTTGGCAAGTGAACTTTAAAAGCTCCCTATAAGCTGATTAACTCCTATGAAAATCTATCAATAATACGGTTCGATCTATTGAGGTCATGTGAATAGTTTTGTGTTCATTTTTGGTGCCTATCTAAGGGAAGGCAGTTTAAAGGCAAAGATTCTTACTTGTAACAGATAACCTGGGACGACAATGCAGGGTGGTATAAGTGAACTACTATAGTCCTAGTATCCATTTCTTTATTCTTTAGGGCACAGAGAAGAAATAACCAATATTGCTGCTCAATCATCCACATTCTTATGAAATGAAAGTGTGTTATGGTTAGCTCTTGGGACTTTAGATAAAATGTGAGAGTCCGGGGCGCCTGGGTGGCACAGCGGTTGGGCGTCTGCCTTCGGCTCAGGGCGTGATCCCGGCGTTATGGGATCGAGCCCCACATCAGGCTCCTCCGCTATAAGCCTGCTTCTTCCTCTCCCGCTCCCCCTGCTTGTGTTCCCTCTCTCGCTGGCTGTTTGTATCTCTGTCAAATAAATAAATAAAATCTTCAAAAAAAAAAATGTGAGAGTCCCCAATAGCCTGCATTTAGTAGGTAATCAGTAAGTATCTCTGAAGAAATTAAATAACGCTGTATTTTATATATTCATGCAAAAACTAGTCATGAGTTGGTCATACACTTATTTTTCCCATGAATTAAGTTCAGCCTCTTTGATGAAAACAGATGCTTCCTTGATACAAATGCACAGATTTCTTAGGGACTTTTGATTAAACGCTCGGAGCAGGATTTTCTTTTACAGGTTTGAGGATTACTAAAAGTAATTTTGATATATCAATTATCCACACACAACTGAAACAATCGACATTTGTTTAAACAATGACAAAGTTTTTAAACAGCTTCATGCATGAAATTACCATGTTCCAGTCTGTTTCAACTTTTCTGAATATGGATTCCATTTTCCACACACCATTCTCCCATCCAGAAATGGTTTGATTATTATTTGAAACTTGGACATAACCATCTTTCACAATATTATAACAAAGGTGGAACTGTTTAGAAATCTTCTCATTTTCAGAGGGAATGAACAGGGTTTCTTTTCTCTTAAAAAGAAAGCAGAATTAGTTTTCAAAATAATGGAAGACTATATATGAAGAACTGCTATGTACAGTGGTAAGAGATTCCTTCAAGTTGAAAATGAAGAGTTGGTGCCATTAAAAAATTTGGAAAATATTTTATAGGTTAAATAGGATTAGTAGGATGTGGATATAACACCAACCATTACTAAACAGAAAATAAGAAGTGTTAACTATATATAGCTCTGATTTATATTTTTGTGATTTGTGTTCAACCTAAATTCCTTTCTTTTTCTTCATTTCTACCACCAACATCTCCATTGTCTCCTAAAGTTGACTCCCAGCTATCAACTCTTACCTCTCCTATCCATGCTCCACATAGTAATGAAAGTGATTTTCTAGAAATTGGGATAAATTGGGATACGTCACTTTCTTGCTTAACTCACTCCAATGACTTCCACTGTATTTAAATTCCAAACCTTTACCAAGGCTACTAGGGCTCTAAATGATCTATTCCCTACTTACTTCTCTAACCAGTCTTATGTTACTCTTCCATTAGCTTCTCAAATAGGTCCAGCTAGTTCCTGCCTCGGGACCTTGACACCTGCTGCTGGAATGCTGTTCTTTCTACTCTCCATATACTTGATTCTCATCCTTCTGGCCTCAACTTAAAGCCATTTCATTAATGTCCTTTCCGGATACCCTAAACTAGGACAGTGCCTGGGACACATAGCTTGAAACAATCTTCAATGTGTGAAATTACTACAAAAGGTTATGTTTTACCTCACAATTAGGGAAAAATTTGCATTCTAGCCCAAAATAAATCCATGTTTGTTGTAATGTAAATCAGTCCCGAGAAATCCTGAAATCACAGAATGAATCTAAAGTTTAAGAAAGATAATATATTTATCCTGTGTGTCTTTATGTGCCACTAACACAATGGCCCCTGTCCTTTAGACATGGGCATGGTAGTATTTTGTTACAGGAGCTGCCCTGTGCACTGCAGGTTGTCTTACCAGACATTGCCAAATATCCCCTGGAAGGCAAAAATCACCCACCATTGAGAACCGCTGCTCTAGTCTGTGTCAATGTCTTGCCACAGTACGTGCTAATCAATCAAAAGAGTAGGCAATGCTTTTTTGTTAAACATTGGGTACTGGTATTAAACAATATGAAAACTTCAAATGTACAAGAATCAATAAGCAGAATATAAAGCATCTTAGAAACAAAGAGAAAAAAAGTGTGTGTGTATAGACATCACTGTCGGCATTATTAAAGTAGTAACATTAAATGTATGAAAAAGATAATTCCCTAGTAGAACCTGTAAATATTACTGTCAAAACGGTAAAGAAAAAAAGCAGCTTATTTTTAGAAATTGATTTATAATTATGAATGATAAGTTCAAAACAAGGATGTAACAAAACTTCCCAGTTCTTTTCTTCTTTATCAAAGATATTTTAGGGTGTTGACATAAACGAAATGGAAATAAAATTTAAAAGTAGCATTATCTACTAATTTACAAAGGATAACTAATTACCAAAGGGAAAAGAAAGATATTTATGCTACTGAACATAATCATATATGCAACTGAATAATCTGGAGTAAGAATAACATTAATACCTCATAGAATTTTTTAAAAGATTTTATTTATTTATTTGAGAGAAAGCGAGCGAGTGGGGGGAGGAGCAGAGGGAGAGGGACCAGCAGACTCAACACTGAGTGCGAAGCCTGATGTGGGGCTTGATCTCATGACCCTGAGTTCATGACCTGAGTTGAAATCAAGAGTCGGACGCTCGACTGAGCCAGCCAGATGCCCCTCATAAAATCTTTTAAATCTAAGATTAAGATAAAACTTTTCTTTTAGGAAACAATATCACCAATGTTTCCTTTTTTTTCCCAAATGATTTCAAGGTACAGTTCTGTAACTTTTTAGGACTGACATTTTTCATTATTCAATTTACTTTTAAAACAAACATCTACTTCTAAAGAGGAAAATGATTTTTTGAATCCATGGCTATAATGGTCTCCAGTAACTGAGAAATTAAAAAAAAAAAAATTTCAAAAGGGAAGACAATCTGGGCATATGACCCAATTCATATTTTTAAAGTTTAATCAACTTACATGCCATACAAGAGGAAGCACAACCATCCATAAAAAGAAAAAAGAATGAAGACCTAATATCGATGTTTTATTTAAATTGAACACAGCTGTGAATTAAATTAGCTCTTTTAAACTGGCTTCATTTAGATTTAAACTTGTAACTTGCACTGCATCAGCAGTGATTTGAATTATCTGTTGAATTTAGATCTTGTAATTCTATGGCTGAACCAACACTTTCAACTGCCTCCTAAAGATGAAGTAAATTAAAAAGCAAACATAAAGTTTACTGGGGATAATTCACCCATTTTGGACATATTCCTTTATTGGAGAAATGAGTTCCAACAATGGCAAATTTAGAAAAAGTAGATATAAAACTCTAATTTCTTTGGAATTCTGATATATCATGGTGGATTATTTTCCTTCTAAGCATCTTTCATTACATATCTTCTTAGACATTTATATAAAATACTTTCTACTGGGTCAACTTTAAGTTCCCTAAGGGCAAGGGACAGGTCTACTGTACTTTCTTAATGTCCATTACAGAGCACAATGCTTTTCACCTAGATCCTAATATAGGCATATTTCCATTTTTCGTTAATTTTGGGACATTAACCAAGATATAATATCTTAATATAAATTTGACAATATAATAGGAATCACACCAGCAATAATAATTTCTAGCCAATACCAGACGGATATAACAAATAAATAAGAAATAAACACTTTCATCCACTGAATTAACCAGACTCTATTATTTTTCTCACTGTACTTGATAAAATTTATATATGTGTATGTATGTTTTTAAATACATACATATATATGAAAAAAGGTAAAAAAGGTTCTCTAAAATATATAAAATCTTATTTTGAAAAACTTTTTTTTTTAAAAAGATTATTTATTTATTTATTTGACAGAGACAGCCAGCGAGAGAGGGAACACAAGCAGGGGGAGTGGGAGAGGAAGAAGCAGGCTCCTAGTGGAGGAGCCTGATGTGGGGCTCGATCCCAGAATGCTGGGATCACGCCCTGAGCCAAAGGCAGACGCTTAACGACTGTGCCACCCAGGTGCCCCTTATTCTGAAAAACTTGAACAGGCATTTCCCAAAAGAGGATATCCAAATATTTACAGAACAGGCATTCCACTTCATGAGTCATCACCACAATGCGAAGTAAAATCACAATGTAATATTACTACATACCACCAGAGCTGCTAAAATGAAAAGACAATACCAACTACAGGGAACAATGTGGAAAATTTGCATACACTGCTGGTGAGAGCGTAAACTGGCACAACCTCTTTGGGAAGCTGCTTGGCAGTATCCCCCAAGGCTGAACATACTCCTAACTCCTACTCTATAGCCTAGCAATTCCACTCCTAGGTATATATCTAACTCAAATGCATAAATACATATTCACCTAAAACACGTATATAAACGTCCACAGCAGTACGATTTTTAACAGTCAAAACCCAGAAACAGCCTAAATACCCATCAATTGTGGCATGGATAAATTGCATTTATACAATGGAATATTATATAGCAATGAGAATAAATGTGCCATAAACATGCAGCAACAAGTCTGAATTTCACAAAATAATAAGAGAAAAATGTATTTATAAGAGTACATATGCTATCAATTCCATTTACATAAAGCACAATAACAGGCAAAACTAACTTATGATGTTAGAAACCAGTTACTCTTGGTGGTGGAAGAAGTGACTAGAAGGGAACTTACGGTTATTCCTCGGATTCCGGTGGTCTACGTCTCACTCTGGTTGTTGGTTACATGGGTGCTCAATTTGTGAAAATTTGTTAAGCTGTACACTTATAATTTGTGCATTTTTCTGTATGTACTTCAGTAACAGTTACACTACACTGAAAATTTACGAAAGAAAATCCTATTTTAAAATACCTTGCTAACTCCTGCATGTGACTATACTATGTCAATCAATTATTGGTTCTTTCAAATGTTTATGTTTTTTTAATAATTACTCTAAAAAGTTCATTGAAAGGTCATGGCCTGGGGCACCTGGGTGGCTCAGTTGGTTAAGCGTCTGCCTTTGGCCCAGGTCATGATCTCGGGGTCCTGGGATCAAGCCCAGGGCATCGGGCTCCCTGCTCAGCGGGGAGTCTGCTTCTTCCTTCTGCAGCTCCCCTTGCTTGTGCTCTCTCTCTCTCTGTCAAATGAAAAATGAAATCTTTAAAAAAAAAAGGTCTTGGCCATTTTTCTGTAAGTAAAGAGCACAGTACTGGGAACAGTAAAGTGAAAAGATTATCATGCTATAATGAATTAAATACCTCTAGACCCATTTCACCTCGGGCTACTCTCCAAGCCACTGATCCAGATATTCTTCCACCAAGTTCTCCAGGTTTAGGAGTTTTGGGAGATATAAATTCAACAAGCTCCACAATTATCCTCTGGAGAAGTTCTTTTCTTCTGTTTTCTGACAAAGATATTTGCCTCTGTAATTCATGTTTTAAAAAAAGTCATTAGGATTAGGGAAATGTAAAGGTTCACCTATAAGTAAGAATATACATAAAACATTAGTATTTTAATGGGATCTTGAAAGACGTAACCAACTTTCTGTTCACACATAGTTATTTGGAAACTAAGACACTGCAGAAAACTTAAAATAATTTTACAAATTTTATGTAAGGAAATAATTTGACATCCATATCCAACTCTTCATGACCTTTACTGTCCTAGATTTTAAAATGAAGATAGCAACTTCTGCTTTCAGCTACGACAGACTAGCTTGTGTCTGACCAACTGTCCAAGAAAAGACTAAAGCTGGGCAAAACATTATATGCAGATACAAACGTACAAACACCTGTTTAAATACAACAGAAAGCTACCAAGGTAACCACAACTAAAGAAGCTAAGATCCTAAGGAAAGAAATGAATTGTGGTGAACTGAACATACTCCACCTCTTTTGCTTCCAGGCATTTGCCAATTATTAACTGGTATGAGCAAAAGAGAGTGAGAAAGCAACCATGAAATGATGGCTCATGTGCTGAAAAACAGCAGAATTTTTAAAGAATCATAGTACTGTGGAGTAAATAGGCTGGAGTTCAAAGCCTTTCAAGGTGAGAGGCTCCAGTAAACACTCCAGATTTTCAGGTTAGGATCTCTGAAGGGCTGCACAGTAGAAGGTGAAATTCTAAACAGACCGAAAGAAACTTCACCTTGAAACTCAATCACTGGGTTAAGTGGGTCTGCCCTATTCTAACTGTTTGCCGGAAGCAAAATCATGGTGTTTAAATTATAAAAAATGTCACACATGTATAATAGTAAAAAATTTCAATACTACCAAAGGGATATAAAATAAAAACTGACTCTTCCTTTTTGAAACTCCAGTTCCTCTTTTCAGAAGTAGTCACTGTTAACAATTTCCTGTGCGTTGTTTCAAAAATTTCCATCCTTAGAGAAGTGTGTGTAATTATATTCAAGACACAATTTCTTTGAAAAATAAAAACATACTTTTTATGTCTAGTATTACACTGATTTTCACTAAACTTTGCTTTGTTTCACTAAAAGATGTTATGACACCTGAATACGCAAAAAACCCGTAATATTTAAAATGAGTCCTCGAAATTTTCAATGAACAAAAAAAAATTAAACATATTAGAATTTTTTTGCTTGCAAAATAATGCTACTACTTTCAGAATTTCAACGGGTTAAAAACTGGCCACTCTTGATTATATAAAAAACTTCAAATGTCCTCTCAGAAATGCCAAATGCTCATACCTGTTTATTAAGTCCATTAATAGTTTCTCGAAGTAATTCTTCTTTAACTTCAGTTCTTCTGGAGATTACCTCGTCATGTTTACAAGAATATCGCCAAGTGACATCAACCACCTCAAATTATAGGATACAGTATTTAATAAGATTACAACCATCAACCTCAATTTGCTAACTACCTAGAATGTATCTAAAATGTAAAAAAAATCTTAAATAGATTTTTTAAATGCTATCCTTTGTTTAAAATTTTAAAACCTATGGAAAAAAATAAAAAAGAATATGCTTTTTATTCATTTTCTAACAGGTACACTTTCAGGAAAGACTGATAAAATGAGATTTCCAGAACATTTAGCTTTTTAAAACTTATATACAAAGCTGATTTCATAAAATTCAACAAATAAAAACTTGTTCCATTTTTATTATATTTATATTAAAGAACTAATTTTTGACAAAGGTACAAAGACAATTCAATGGAAAAAAGGCAAACTTTTCAACAAATGATGCTAGAACAACTTGTTATCCAAATGGAAAATAATGAATTTCAACCCACACAGTGGACTATATACAAAAATTAACTCAAAATGGATGACAGACCCAAATGTAAAACCGAAAGTATAAAACCTGTAAAGGAAACACAGGGTAGAATCACTGTGGGTTGGGATAGGCAAAAATTTCTTAGATACATCAAAAAGCAAATCCATCCTTTCACCATCTATACAAATACTGAATCATTCATTATTTTGTACATGTGCAATTATATAATATGTCCATTATACCTCATTTAACAAAGAAAAAAAGGACAATCCCTAAAAGAACAAATTGATAACCTGGACTTTATTAATTTTGTCTCTTCAAAAGTCACTGACGGAATGAAAAGACGTACCACTGACAAAGAGAAAATCTTTGCAAAGCATTTATCTGACAAATGACTTGTATGCAGAATATATAAGGAATTCTCAAAACTCAACAATAAGAAAATGAACAACCCAATTTAAAAAGATGGGCAAAGAGGACTATGCATGGCAAGTAAGCACGTAAGAAGATACTCAGTATCATACTCAGGGAAATGCAAATGAAAACCACAGTGAGATACCACCTCACATCTTTTAAAAGAGCTAAAACTAAAAAAAAAAAAAAAAAAAAAAAAAGAGGATCATACTAAGTGTTAGCAAGGCTACAGAGAAACTGGGAACTCTCACATACTGCTGGTGAGAATATAAAATGGCACGTGACTTTGGAAAAGAGTTCAGCAGTTTCTTAAAAAGTTAAACATACACCTACCATATGATCCAGACATTCTATTTCTAGGCATTTACCAAAGAGAAAAGACAGCATATGGCGATATAAAGACTTGTTCATAAGTGTTTACATCAGCTTTTATTTGAAATAGTAAAAAGCTGGAAACTACCCAAATGCCCATCAACAGGTGAATGGATAAACTATGGTACATGAATACAATGGAATATTCAGCAATAAAAATAGTAAATTATTTTTTTAAAGATTTTAAAAAATTTATTTATTTATTTTAAAGATTTTGTTTATTTATTTGACAGAGAGAGAGAGAGAGCACAACCAGGCGGACTGGCACGCAGAAGGAGAGAGAGCTCTCTGCCGAGCAGGGAGCCTGACATGGGGCTCAATCCCAGACCATGACCTGAGCTGAAAGCAGGCACTTAACCGACTGAGCCACCCATTTGCCCCAAAATAATAAATTATTAATGTGTAAGAATAACATGGGTGAATTGCAAAATAATTATGCTGAGTAAAAGAAACCAGACCACGCCTACCAAAAAGAATATACACTGTATGATTCCATTTTATGTAAAACTCTGGAAATGCTGATTAATCTATAGTGAGAGAAAGCAGATGCATGGTTGCCTAGAGAGAGGCAAGAAGGAGGGATAACAAAGGACATAAGGAAACTTCCAGGGATAGTGAGTATGTCACTATCTTGACTTCAAAGATAATTTCATGAGTGCATACAAATGACAAAATTTATTAAATTATACATTTTAAATAGAAGCTGCTTATTGTATGTCAATTATACCTTCAGAAGCTGTCCAAAAGAAATTATATTTCATTCTTAGGAAAAAATGTTTCTTGCTTATGCCTTACCTCATCCTTAGAAAATGCAATGACATAGGAAAGCTTCTTGCCCCACCCTATTTCATAAAGGAGCGGCTTATCACAGACATCTTCACATGCGTCACAGTGCAGCCACCGCTGCTGAGAAGGAGAATAGACTTCTGTCCAGACATGGTCTACTCAACAGACAAGAGAGCAACAGAAAGGAAAGAAATAAAAGTTAAATTTATAAAACCAGAATGATTTCCAACAACTATATACAAACTCCTAAGATAAGGATCACATCAGAATTTGTAACAGTCTAAATTTTAGTTAATAGGTCTGAGCATTTTGGGGCACATAAGACTCTAGAATACTTGTTTTAATTTTTCTGTCTCTTTGAAATCCTTGAAAATGTTTTTGGAATATGTCCTTTATGCAGTTTTAAGCTTAATTAAAAATAATGTGAGCTCTATCTCTAAAAAGGTGAAGATACTGAACAGCATCAAAAACATCAGGCTCCATCTTTGCTAATACAAAGGAGCTAATGCCACTTTTGAAACGGCAGTCTCTTTTGCCCTTTAAGTCCCACAACCAGTAGGAGGTCTAACAAAGGATCTCTGGTTACTGATGTTCTCTATTTGATTGCAAGAGAACAGTAATTCTTAAGTGAAGGTTTCATTTTTATCCTAAAAAAACAGAAACACATGTAAAATTCTGAGAACAAGGGAAACAACTTTTAAATGTGTAGATGGGACGAGTCATTTCTAAATAAGGACAATATAAATTTCACATGGCTTTTATTACATTTTTTTTTTGTATACTGAGATTAAGGATTACTACATCTTTTATACTAATCCCTACAAAAATGAAGATTTCTACAGCATATTACATGTTATTATTCATATAGAAAAAGCATTATTACAACTGTCATGGTAAATTGTTTATAAAAGAATGTTCATAGTGTCATATTTAAAGTACCAGACAAAATGGTAAGTGTACTACAAAAGTCTTGAGATATCTAATGAGGTTGATATTATTGTTATTTTATAGAAGGTAAATGGAAGCTCAGAATAACAAGGACAGAAAGTAACAGAAAATGATGAGTCCAAACTGTAAACCCAATCCTGAAGTCTGCACAGCCCTACTACTCTGCTCACACGTTTTGTACCTGTGTAGTCCCAAACATAGCGAGCTTCAAACCCTAAGGCTCGGCAGCACAGTGTAAAACAATTGGCCCACTCGCCACACCGTCCACATCTTGTTTCCAAAAGTTTCTCAGGGTTATTATATCTGTTTTAAAATAACCATAAAAAAGCTTTGATTCATTGACAAAATCAAGAATTTTACACAATTTATATTACCTCTGTGCTAAACAGTAATATTTTTTAATTTCACATTTTTAAAAATTATTTTTAACTGAAATATAGTTGACATAGAATATTATATTAGCTTCATTTCACATTCTTAGATAATGATTAAAGAGTCTAGAATATATGAGGCATTATGTTAGAAGCTTTAGTGAAAAATGATTAGTACAGCCTTCAAGGAGTTTACAGGCCTTAGAGGAAGAAGGAATTAACATAAATAACTAACACATGGCAGAATGCGATAAAACTATATAATAGGTCAGATTCAGTGTTACGGGAGAGTGTGGTTGGGAGGAGAGCTTGTATTTGAACCAGGCCTTGAAGGACAGATTAGATTTGGACAGGCAGATTCTCTAGGAAATCTGCTTAAAGCATTAGTATTACTCTAACAAGTGGTATAATTAGCTCATATATTTAAAAGGTAAATAACTTTAACAAACTACTCAATAAAGATTTTAAAACTTAGTTGAAAAAAAAACTTAGTTGAAATCAATTCTATTCAAAACACTAATTTTCTGTCTAATGATTTTTTTTTTTTGAAGATTTTATTTATTTGTCAGAGAGACAGAGAGAGAGAGAGAGAGAGTGCGCGCGTGCCAGTGCATAAGCAGGAGTGGCAGGCAGAGGGAGAAGCAGGCTCTCCGCTGAGCAAGGAGCCCAACTCAGGACTCATCCCAAGACCCTGGGTTCGTGACCTGAGCCAAAGGCAGACACATTACCGACTGAGTCACCTAGGCATCCCTTTAACGATCTTTTTGATAGAATTTTTTTCCTTCTTAACTATTTAAAGGTGCTTGCTAATTTGGAAGCTGTTTTTTGAAAAATGTTTGCAACAATGCTGTAAAAGTTACCCCAATTATAAAATTATCATAAAATTGGAGAACACCAAATTTTGCATACTGTGTTGAGAAGGATCTTGGTTGATAAAGCTAAGCAAGAAATGTGCCCTAGCTCAGCAGAGATGTTGGCCATGAGCTTAAACCATTACATGAATAAACTGGCTCGACAATGACAAGTCTGTCTTAAGCAGGTGCTATGGCTTAAACTAGCTAAATTAAAAGAATTTGTAACTAAAGTAGTTAAGTAATTGAAAAAAGATGTAAATTTACATGAAGAAGTAATAATGGCAGAATTAGAGCATCCTATGCCTCTTCATACTACTTGTGCCAAGTTGAATCACCAGCTTAGCCTAGAATTAATAGTGTTCATCATCCCAACTCTGTATACGGAACAGCCAACAGTTAAACAAGCAAACAAGTAGAAAGGAAAAGAGTAAATATCTTTGTTAGTCTGTGTCCCTCCACACTGCATTATCAGTTTATATCTAACTGCCTGGAAAAGTTTGAGGAAAGAGATTTAATTATATATTTTTTTACCTTCCAGTCTTTGCAAAGTGCCTGTGCAAATGTATGCTGACTGAAGAAATAACTTGAACTAATTTTATATAATTATAATTTATATTGGACTCTGTACATAGTATATTGTGTACATCACAGAGCTGGTTCCTAGTTAAGACAAAACTGAGTCCCTAAGCTCCAAAAATTAAGTATTTCAAATACTTGGTATCTTTTCTTGACCAATGACATAGCCAATGTCTGTAAGTACTGTCAATTAAAAATTTTGATAAGAGGCTTGTGAATTAAAGGATGAAAAAAGTTAATTGAAAAGTTCAAACTTCTTTAGTTTAAAATTTAGATAATGAGGATATGTTAGGTTGGGTAGGGGAGGCACCTGATTAAAACAAAATTCTGTTGTTAAAAAGAAAATAATATGATGGTACTATACTTCTACCTTCCGTATCACCATCTGATGATTATTTTAAGTACAGCACTGTCTTTACTGTCACAGTTTATCAGTATTATTATTAATGTCGCCAGTGTTATTTTTATGTGCTATCAATTATTATTAAAGTTATCAGAAAATTTAAAGTTATATAATTAAAAGAATAATACAAGATTTACAGCATTAAATGTGCTAAGACTACACATAATTTATATCCCAGAGCAAGAATAAACAAACTTTTCCAATATAAAGGCAGTAATTATTTTAGACTTTGCAGGCCATATGGCCTCTGCTGCCAATATTAACCCTGCCACTGTCATGTAGAGAGAGTTATAAACCGTAAGCACACAAATCAGCATAAATGTGTCCAATAAAACTTTATTTATAAAGATAAGATGGGGGCTGGATCTGGGCTGCCAGCCACAGCTTGCTGACCTCTGTCCTTGAAGAATATATTACTAATTATTGAAGAGTTCATTTAATAAAAATTCTTTTCTAACCATTCCATTAAGAGATCACTCTAACTTTACTGTCAGTGGACACCCACCTTGGGAATCGATTGCTGAACTGGCATGCATCACAGTAATGATCTTCTACTCTGTTTGCACCCCACTTCATCTCATCATCATTGGGGAATAATGATTCACCTCTAGATTTAGTCTGGCCACCACATTTGCTGCACAACATGTCATTCACCCATTGAAAAAATTCTTCCTTAAACCAGTGTAAAAGCTCCAGCAGAAGAAAATCCTCATCACTTACATTAGTACCTGAGAAGTTAAAACAGAGTCAAGTAAGATCTAAAACTGACAAAAACTAAAAATATGCACACACAGTTTATTCTTGAATATGGAGCCGAAATATATTAAAATATAAGATCTAAGAGGTTTTCACAAATATGATGTAAGAAAAGAACTGTCAGCATATTGTGAACCACGCTGAAATACAATGACCTAATACACTGCACATTTATAGCAGGACATTCACCACTCCGTAACCTCTAACCAACATTACGTACTAACAAGTGAGCTGAACACAACAACCTCTTAGGGAACTATGGTCAATGTGTAGTTGATCTTGAAACACAGGGAGGTTAAGAAATCAGTTTAATTTTTTAAAAACATTTAAAAAGGACTACATTCAATTTGTTATCAGGTATATATACACAAGTGAACAAGAAACAATCAGAAAATCCCAAGCAGAAATCATAGAATTCCAGACACCTTAAAAACTCAACCTATAAGCTTTTCTATCAGTGTTTCAACTATACCCATCTGTGAATACGCATCACAAATCACCTAAAAACACAACAGTGTCTACACAGTATTCAACAACCCTGGCAAGTAAATATAGCCTATAATATTACATAAAATTGTATCTATTTATCAAATAAAAAGATGTCTCTTGGCCATGTTCAAGACTGTGGTATCTCTGAGAAGAGAACAAGACGAGAAAAGAATCTAGGAGACACATACAGGGAGTTCTCATCTCTTTCACGTTTTATTATTAAGAAGAGATCAGAAAACATACATATGAAGGAAATATATGGCATAATGCGAAGACCTGGTAAAGTTTAATGCTGGTCATAGGTGTTTGATACATTATACTCTATTTCTATACTCACTCTATTTCTGTTTGATATAGTTCAAAATGAAAAAAACTATATTAGAAAAAAACTAGAGAATTTAATAAAGGCCAGAAATATATTATGTTCCTGGATGGGGAAACAATATTCTAAAGTTGTTAATTTTCTACAAATTAATCTGTAATTTAATGTAAACCCAATTACAATTATAATTTAAAAAGTATTTAATTTAAAAAATTTACTTAATTAAAAATTTATAAATTAATTTTTCATAAAACTTGACTAAGAACAATACGATAAATTCATTTAGTACATGTCAAAACACATTACAAAATTCTAATAATTAAAATATTGTGATATTGGTGAAGAAACAAAAGAATGACTCCTGAAAGATTTCTAAGTGACACATAGCATCTAATGAAGTTAGCCTTTCAAAGTAGTTCTAAGAGGACGGACTGTTCAATAAATGATTTGGGGATAATACAAAAATTCTATATTGAGAGAAGGAATACTATAAAGGTAACAGAAGTTACAAAAAATACGTTTGTGACTTTGTGGTAGGGAAGGGCCTTCTTAGACAAGATGCAGACTGTGAAATCTATAATGGGGAAAAAAACTTTCTTATATTAAAAGTTAAAGCTTATGAATTTCAAAAGATACACTAAATGAAATTAAACAAAACACCAGGAGGAAAAAAAAATGTAACATGTCTAAAAAAGAAAAGTACCCAAAATAAAGAACTTCTATAAATCGGTAAGAATATTAGCAAACCCATTAGAAAAATTCAAAGCCTATAAAAGAAGTCCAATAATTTCATTAAGTGGAAATAAATACTCTGACACTTCTAATGTAAACTGAAAGGCAATTTGCTTGACAGGAACCTTTACAGTGTTAAAGTCACACAAACTTGACATTTTTATATATATCTCAGAGAAACACTTGTGCATATACACTACAAGGCATGCTTTACAAGAATTCTCACTGTAGGAGCATTTAGGATAGAGAAAAATGGTAAATAATCTCAATGTCTATCAATAGGGAACTGTACAAATAATGGTATATGCATACTATAGAACACTATGGAGGGTTAAAAATATTTCTAAGACAAGTTAGTAAATGAAAAACACCAAGAAATTGAAGATATATGGGATGATAAATTTTATGTAAAACCACACAACCTGAACTATTTTTGCAGGTAACTATTTATGGGTGTAAATACATAGGAGAAGATATGAAAAGGAACATACCACATGATAATAGCTGTTACCTATGGAAGAGGTGTAGGACCAACTGGCAGGGAGAGTTTAGCTTTTCTCATATAATATGAAGGTCTGTATTTAATTAAAAATGAACTTTAGAAATACAGCACTGACACCCTTCTTCTCCATTAAGAGCCTAAAGCATAGTCATCTTTTTAAAAATGCAAGGTAGATTATTATATCACTCAAAACCCTCCAATGAGGTTTCCATCTCACTCAGGATACAGTTCAAAGTCTCTACTCTTATTCTTCCTTACCACAGTTGGTCTCCTCTGGTAGGCTGAACAATGGTCCACCAAAAGATACCCACATTCTAACCCCTGGACTCTATAACTGTTACCAAATACAGCAAAAAAAAAAAAAAAAAAAAAAAAAGAAAAGAAAAAAGAAAAAAAAACAGTCTGAAGATATGATGAAGTTAAGGACTTGGAGATGGGGGATTATATTGGATTATCTCAGTGGACCCTAAATGCACACTATCCTTCTAAGAGGGAAGCAGAGGGAAATTTTACACACATACAGATAAGGCGATGTGATAGCAGAAGAGAGAGGCGTGGCCCCAGTGACACTGATTATGGACTTCCAGAACTGGGAGTGAATAAATTTCTGTTCTTTCAGGTCACCAAGTTTGTGATAATTTGTTACAGCAGACACAGGAAACTAATATACCCTCTTTACTTCTCTGACCTCTGTCTTGTTCATTCTGCTACAGGCACAATGTCCTCCCTGCCATCCTTTAAACATGCCAAGCTCACTCTCACCTAGGGGAGCCTGTGCAGTTGATGGTGCCCTCTACCTGGAATGTAAATCACTGCTTTCCAGAGAAGCTTATACCAAACCTTCCTAGTCACTCTCTCTACTGTTATCCTGACTTGCTTGTCTTTCCGGCACTTAACAACCTGCTATATTTGAGTACTTGGGGTTTTTTAGTCTGTCTCACCCCGTGACAACAGGGATTTTGTTTTGTTCACTGCTGTATCCCCAACATCTTGAGCTGTGTTTGTCACACAATAGGTGCTCAGTAAATATCTGAATGAATGATGGAAGGACTAAACAAATAAGCCTCATAATATTAACTATAATTAATACTGTTCACCAAATAGTCATTATCAAATTGGGAAAAGAAGGGAAAGGAAGACAGCATCCTTGTGCTTCTGTGTTCTGTGTACTCCAGGTATACACCGGCAGCCTCCCAGTTAGAAGTAGGACTATGAGGGTCTGTGCTCCTTGATCGAGCAATATCCTTTATTAAGGCTCAGAGAAACGCAAGTGGAATCCTGTCTGTAGAGGATAAGAGCTCAGAAAGCTCAGAGATCGGGGGCTTAAAGGGAGGCTGGACTTAGATGTGGAATTCTTTATTTGTTTTTTGGTTTTTTTTAGATGCTGAATTCTGTGAGAGTATGCAGAGTATGGAGAATATATTAGAATGTGGAGAGTACATTTTAAAATTATACTCAAGACTTCAGATTAATACATTTAGCATCTTCAAAAACACCATACAATAGATTTCTGGTAACTTTTCAGTGACAAAGATAAAATTAACATGTGTAAGTCTTAACTCCATCCTATGAAAATCACAGACATTAGTGTGCAAAAGAGGGAATGAGAAGAAAATCAGTAAAAACATCAGTACAGGTAGCCTCATCCTTCGACACACCTTAATACTCAACATTCTTCCTCCCATGTCTTCACATTCAATTTAGTGGGCAAACATATATTTTGTTTCACTTTTCCAAAATGACAGGGTTCTTTCCTCTTCACAAAAGGTGTTTCGGCTGTATTTGGAACACTCAATCATGATAAATCTTCAGTCTTCCAAGCCAGAGCTATGAAATCATGTTTCTCTGAGCCTTGACTATCTCTAAAGGTATCTCAGTGGGTAGGCTTCCCAGGTCCTCACTTCTGCTTCAGACCAGAACACTTTTCCTAGTTCAGAAACCCAGAGTAAGATTTAATTTGGGGAGAAAAATGAAAAAAAAAAAAAATGAATGAAAGAAAATCAACAACCTGGACAAAGGAGGTTTTGTCATCATTTCAGTGCCAGTCACTGGGGCAGAGGGTGCTAGTTGCCACACAATATCCATCTGCCAATACTTTATTTACAGAATTATAATTTATTAGGGATGGCAATGCATTAGCTAAAAGAGTACAGATTCCAGCCTCCCGTGTAGCCTAAGGAGGCCAAATGACTAAGCTTTGTGTGAGATTCCAAGGAAGGCTGCTTTAAGAGAACAGGCTCAGAGTTTCCTTTTTGTTTTTTCTCCCTTTCCTCTTCCTGATGCCTGGTCTGCAGATATAATGGCTGGAGCTTTAGCAGCCATCTTAGACTATGAGATGTAACCTGCAGAATGGACACCATGTATGCCAGAGCCAAAAGACAGAAGGAACCTATGCCTCTGATAATGTTTCAGAGCTTACGACTAGCATCAGACTGCCCACCTCAATAATTTCTTACATGAGAAAATAAATCCTAAGCCACTGGGGTCACAAATCCCATTACTCAACAGCCCACTCTAACCTTAAATGATCCATTCATTATGCTTTTAATACCACTTATTTCGCTATATATTTGAATTTCCTCCACTTATGACTGTAACTCTTTCAATATCCTACTATTTTTGTGGAACAGTACCACCCAAGAGAACTTTCAGCAATAATGGAAATAATTCATATCCACACTTTTCGACTGGGTTGCCACTAGTCAACTGTGGTTAATGAGTACTCAAAATGTGTTGACTGTAATTAAAGAACTGGATTTTTAATTTTTTAAAACTTAAATTAATTTAAATATGAATATCTACATGTGGCTAGTACTACCCTGTTTTATAGAACCTTTGCAATACCCCTTTGTTTTTTCATTCTGGGAAATCTCATTTACTTGCACAGTTTTACCTATCACTCTAAAGTGTACTTCAAGGCTTGACCTCTTAACAGAACTCTAGGCCTACATTTTCACCTGGTCCAGATAATGGCCAGCAGGTACTTTAAACCATTTCCCTTCAAAGCCTGTTCCTATTGACTCCTCTAATCTTCTAGTTGCCTGAATTCAAAACTGGACAGTCCTCCTTGACATTTTCCTTAAGCACAGACAATGCCCTGTCACATCAAATACACTCATCAGGGGGCGCCTGGGTAGCGCAGTCGTTAAAGCGTCTGCCTTCGGCTCAGGGCATGATCCTGGCGATCCGGGATCGAGTCCCACATCGAGTCCCACATCGGGCTCCTCCGCTGGGAGCCTGCTTCTTCCTCTCCCACTCCCCTTGCTGTGTTCCCTCTCTCACTGGCTGTCTTTCTGTCACATAAATAAATTAAAAAAAAAAAAATCTTCAAATACACTCATCAACTGCAATCAGTCTGTATTCTATCACCCCAATAACTCACATCCATTTTCTCCCCTGCTGTCACAATACCCTGTTCATCCTAATTCCTCTTGTGGAAATTCTATTTCTACTGTGTTTCAACCGTTCTCTCCTTGGACTCTTATTCTTGTTCATCTTACAAGTTATTGCTAGATCAATCTTCCTCAAGCACACCTCTGATGTCACTCACTTGCTTAAAGCTTCGATGGTTAATGCTGTTGAATTAAGTAATCAAGAATAGTTGACTTCCCTGAGCAATCGCTTTATTTCCTCCTTGCTAATGAATACAGTACATTGTAATGTTAGCCTTCAACTAAGACATGTGCATCCTCCTAATTTCTTTGGTCCTTATTTTCTATTTCAAAACTTTGTTAGAAGTATTCTTTGTTCCATTTTATCGCTAGTTCTTTTTGGAAAGATTAAAAGTATAAGATAAATTCAGTGTACATTTCTCTGCCTGAAATTCAATGTCAACCAAAATATGATTTCAGCCTACCTGATCTCTCACTACTGTTTTACCCACTCCTTACACTACACACTTAAAGCCAGACTTTATTACTCATTATTCCCCATATAGAATCTGTAACTCTTCTGCCTCCATACATGCTGTTCACTACATTTGGAATAATATCCCTGATCCCTGCCTTAATAAGTCCTCTGGCATCTCAGGTTATTATGCCAACTCATCCTTCATAACCTTTAAAAAAAAAAAAAGTTGAATCTTTTACTGATTTTCACAATACCATTCTATCAACCCAATGTTCTTTCTTTCCTACTTAAAATTCCATTATAGGGCTTTTAAATTTTAAGCGTGAAAGGATATATAGACAAACCTCAAAAGTCATACTCTGATGTGAAGTTATAGACGGCTTAAACTACCCCTATTTTTCAAATTTGCTACAAAAAAAGCCACGTATTACCTTTATAATTAGAGGGGAAAAAATGCCAGGCAAATGTCAATAGGGACACTACTAACTGTGTCTCCCCTGTGGGGCTCAGCTGAATGACTCACAAATAAAACATGCTTTGGTAAGTACCTGTTAAACACGCGTTTATGTCAGGGATCATCTGAAGGAGCACAGTACTTTAATGTGGACAGGGCCATTGTGATCACATATAATAAGCATTCTTATTTTATAAATAGTAAAAAAAACTGTTAATCCAAGAAGATGAAGAATTGTCTCAAGGTTACAACAACAAAAAAAAACGAACAAACCCAAATCACTGACTTTTCTTGAGCTCCTTAGAGTTCAGAGGTCAAACTGTCACCCTGAAATCTGGAGAGACAAATACAGAGAATCTCAGCCAAATACACAGACTCACAACCAGCCATCTGCTATATGGAACAGAAGACACTGGAGTCATAAATTGGTAGAAACACTTAAATGATAATTTCGACAAATTGCTGGAGGCTGCATACGGACTAGCTTGAGTAAGAAACACAATCTTAGGAGGGGTTCCTAACACTTTTGAGGGTTTTCCCTCCAAGAATCCTACCAGGTTTTCTAGGTAAAGAACCAAAAAAGATCCCCTCATAGCTCTGAGAAGAAGAGGAGAAGATTAAGAATTGCAAAGTATGCCCAGAGCGTTCTTTACAACTAAGGCCTACTTTTCAGGGAAAAAGATTTGACCAGAGCCTTTTCTGAAGTGGAAAAAGGAACTTCCTTGACCCTAGCCACCTCTAGCCTTCCTATCTTATCTATAGGGGGGAAAAGTTAAGAAGGACTTGGGAAGGTCACAGGCCTGAGGACATAGGTCCACTAAAGCACTGAGATTTAATCATAAGATTACAGAGGGTTTCTGCTCCCCTGTGCCTTACCTCTATACCAACAAGGCTCTGGTGTAACAACAATGGAGTCTGTTAAAAGATGCAGACTCTATTTAAGGAGGAGTTTTTAGAAAAGCCCAAAAGACAACAGGGTTGTGATACAAGTAGAATACCAGAGGAAGTCTGAAGCTTCTGACACCTACAGCTAACATTAAACATAGCCCAACTCCTCGTTAAATGGACACAAGACCTTACATAAAGGGCCTATTCACCTTAGCTCCTACTATCCAGTACATCATGTCTAACTTCCAACAAACAAATACAAGATGTGTTAAAAGGCAAGAAAAAACAGTCTGAAGTGATAAAGCAAGTATCAGAACCACCCAGATTTTGGAATTAATAAAGAATTTAAAATAACTATGATTAATATATTAGGTGCTCTCATGAAAAAAGTAAACAACATGTAAGAACAGATGGATAATGTAAATAGATTTCTTTTGTTTGTTTAGAAGCTTTAAAAAAAATCTAGAGGAAATGCCAGAAATTAAAAACACTGTAACAGAATGCCTTTCATGGGCTCATAAGTAGATGGGACACAGCCAAGGACAGAGTTAGTGAGCTTAAAGACAGGTTAACAGAAACTTTCCAAACTGAAAACCAAAGAGGAAAAAAAAAGAAAAAGAAAAAAAGAAAAAAAAAAAGGCATAGAACATCCAAGAACTGCAGGAGAATCTCAAGATTCTCTATGGGAGACATCTAAGAACTATGGGAAATTGAGGCAGAGACAGATGTAAGTAAAACAGGATACTTCCATTTTGGAATAGCAGAAGGAAAAGAGAGAAAGAAACAAAAGAAATATTTGAAGCAATCATGGCCAAGAATTTTCCAAAATTAATGAGATTCCAAACCACAGATCTAGGAAGCTCAGAAAACACCAAACTACACCCAGGCATATCTACTCAAATTGTAGAAAACCAAAGACAGAAAAAATCTTGAATAAAGCTGGGGATGGGGAGTGAGCTGGGGGGATGCGGGGAAAACCTTACCTAGACAGGAATAAGGATAGGAATTATAGCAGACTTTTGTCATAAACAATGCAGGCAAGAAGACAGGGGGGTAAAATATTTAAAGTGTTGTTGAAAGAAAAACCTCACCAACCTAGAATTCTATATCCCAGCGATATTATCCCCTAAAAAATATGGTATTAAGAAATGACTTAGATAAAAGCTAGTTACATAAAAACTCAAAGTACAAATGCTAACATTGGAAAAATTTAACAACAAAAATCCTAAGACCATTAATGATAACACACAATTATTGGTTGATGAATGTGGTAGGTACTGTTCTGAGCCATTTACATGTACTATTTCATTTATTTTTAAAAATCATCCTATTTTCAAATGAAGAAACTGAGGCATAGAGATCAAATTACTTGCTCAGTGATGCACAGTAAAATGGCAGAGCTGAATTTATTCCCAGGCAGTAAATAGTAGTGGGTGAGGAAGAACCATATACCAGTAAATACTCTCTCTTTATTAGCCAAAGTGAATCAATGGTTTAATCATATTGATTAATCTTGAATGTGGTTTCTGTCTAATTCACATTAAAATTCACTAATAATACTATAATATGTTCTACACTCTTACGTTCTACTATACCTAAAAAAAATTCATATACCAATGATTAAACTGCAAACACATACTGAGGTTTAAAAAAAAAAAAAAGATGTGTTAATAGATGTGTCAATGAGGTACATGCAGTAAAATTTCACTATTGTTGGACTTCCTAAAGATCAAAATAGAACTGTTAGAATTTTATGATGTATACAGCAAAAGCCAGCATTTCAGTGTGTCTCTTTAGCAATGATGTATATTTAGCAATGAATGATTATATAAAGCCACTACCTTTATCCAATTTTCTAGCTCTAGATAACTTTTCTTGAGATCTCCTTTTTAGTTCTTGGACTGGAATACAAGCCAGCGCTTTCTCCTGGAGAGCAAGGTTCTCATACACCAGCACATGCTGAATGTTGGACCGGAGAACTTTTAGAATGACTGAATCAGTAGTAACCTAATAGAAAAAAAAATATTGGTTAGCTTTTCTCCATATGCTACAAAAATGTCACATAACAGAAAATGGTGGTTCTATGATTTCATGAAGAGGATTGTATGGATTCACTGAAATATAATACTCAAAGCCTATATAATATTAGTTTTAGGAGATACCCATATCTGTGTCACCATCTAAGATACATCCATTCTTTCCCTCTGAATATATTATTGAGGATATATTTAAACAGAGATATGCTAGATTCTTGATTACAAGTTTGGATCAAGATAGTGCTCTGAGGGGCACCTGGGTGGCCCAGTCCGTTAAGCGGCTGACTCCTGATTCTGGCTCAGGTCATGATCATAGAGTCCTGGGATCAGGCCCTGAGTTGGGCTCCACCCTCAGCAGGGAGTCTGCCTGAGGATTCTCTCTCCCTCTCCCACATGTACCGCGCATGCACCCGCACGCTCTCTAAAATCAATCAATCTTAAAAAAAAAAAAAAAAAGACAGTGCTCTGAGCAATGCATCTGACAGCTTTTCCAGCTCAAATCCCTGCAAGTAACATAATTAAAAAAAAAAAAAACAAACCTCCATATGGCATTAGCAAAGGAGGAGTACTCTTAGGGGATCAAGAATTTTGAGATATTCCTGAAAGAGGAAAAACAGATACAAATGGATTAAAGGACAAACCATGGCAATGTGCCCCTCCAACAGAGTGGTTATACAAACCAAAAAAAAGTTTTCAAAGTAATTCCAAGGGCAGAGGAGCCCCAGGATCCAGAGCAGAAAAGGGCCTTGGATGGAACATTAGTGACACTAGCTGGGCTCTGCAGGAGGAATAGCTAGACATCCCCCCCTCCCCCAATCATTCCTTCTCAACAAAGAAGATGCCTCTGAGAAGTGAGGGAGGCTGCTTAGATTCCCAAAAGGAAAGAGAGACGTCCAAGCTCCGAACAGTTGCTTTTGGTACAGGCCATCTTGTAGCATGTCCTACCCTTCCCCACAGTTGCTAGAAGCAGATGCTGCATTCAGACAGGCTAGCAGGAGCTCTCAGATTCACTGGGTCTGCAACAACCCATACTGTTGCGAAGATACACTAGAATCAACATCAGAAAAACTAACACTGTAGCCATAGCAGCAAGTCTATCTTCAGAGATTTGACAGTATACCATATTCAGAGAAAGACAACTATGGATCTTGGAAATTAAAAATTTAAACACTGAAATAAGAAAGTACAGATGGTGTCAAACAGTAGAATAAACATAGCTAAAGAGTGATCAGTTAGAAGACTGAGCCAAGACATTTCTGAGAATGCGGCACAAAAAAACCCAGACACTGAGGATAAATCTAAAAGTTTCCAAATCCAGCTAACAGGAAGTCTAGAAAGTAGAAGAGAAAGAATGGAAAACAGAAATTTCTCAAAGAAATAATGGAAACAAATTTCTGAGAGTTGAAGAAAGAACCAGTATGAATGCGGGGATAAAACAAGGCATATAATAATGACATTTCATTAACAGTTAAGTAGAAAAACAAAATCCCAAAAGCCTTTTATGAATCAGACATCTTGTTAGAAACAATGAAGCAAAATCTTTGAAATTCTGAGGGAAAATGATAGGGAACACAAGATTCCTACCCAGCCAAACTAATACACAGGAGGGTAGAATAAATACATTTTCTGATATGTAGCAGTATAAAAGTATATCACTCCCAAATCCTATCCAAAAGAATTCTTAGAGAAGTTACTGTCCCCTCAAGATATAATATAATCAAAGTAAATAAACAGATCACCCAGGAGTAGAAATTGAGATAAAAGCAGCAGGAGTTAAAAAAATAAACTAGTAAAAGCTAAGTTCTGATTATTACAAATAATCATAATTGAAAAGCAAAATCTCAAATTTTCTCATAAAGAAGGTAGCAGGGAAGGGAGCAGAAAAAGAGTAAAAGCTTTCTGAGGTTCCTGTCTTGTTATAAGATGTTAGTAAAAAAATACAGAAGTAAATATCTGCATTAAAAATTTAAGGGCAATAATAGAAGACTAAAAAGAAGATATTTATCTTTCTAACCTTTAAAGGGAAAATAATGGAAGAAAACTGTTCTCAATATAAGACAAAGAAAAAAGGAAAAAAACAAAAGCAAGGACACAGGCAACACAAAATAAGATGTCAGAAATAAATTCAAACATATTAGCAATTATGGTAAATGTGAATTGGTTAAATGTGTATATTAAAAGGTGGACATAGATTAATTTAAAAAATAAAAACCATTACCGAAACTGCCTTTAATGTCTAGGACTTTTTTTTTTTTTTTTTAAAGATTTTTTTATTTATTTGACAGAGAGAGACAGTCAGCGAGAGAGGGAACACAAGCAGGGGGAGTGGGAGAGGAAGAAGCAGGCTCACAGCGGAGGAACCTGATGTGGGGCTCGATCCCAGAACGCCGGGATCACGCCCTGAGCCGAAGGCAGACGCTTAACGACTGCGCCACCCAGGCGCCCCTAATGTCTAGGACTTTTTAAAGCACTGGGGATGGGTGCTTAAGACAGACATGATCACTTTATTGTCTAAGAGAGGGAAAGGCATTAAATAATGACAAAACCACCATATTAAGTCAACAAATATTTGTGTATAAATGTGTGTGTGTGTGTGTGTTACATACTGAAAAAATAATGGTGACCAAAATAGTCGAGGATATTATCCTCGCAAAGTAGTCTATTGATACAAACTAATATTGGCACAACAATGTTCATTTACTCAAACACTTAATGAGCCTTTATTATTTGCTAGGTACAGGGGATATAATGGTAAGTTAGATAATTTATTCATAGGTATAAGAAGAGTAAGCAAATACGGAGAATAGTGACACCGTACAACAGGGGTTCTGAACCTAGAATTCCTTGAAAAAATGTTATTTTTCATATTTGTGGTGAAGTACTAAGGATGAGAAGCTAATAGGAAAGGGAAAAGGCTAATTCCTACCGGAAGGAACAGCATATAGGTAGCTGGGGAGTGTGTTTACGGGGACATGCTTAGGAAATGTACGATCAGAGAGAAAATCAGGGTGTCGATGGCATGAAGAACCAAGGGGAAATGGTGGAGAGAGAAAGCTGAGGATGAAGCTGAGTTGGTAAGCAGCTAGATCTTTCTGGTCTCTTTCCATTCTAATAAGAAGCTATTAAAGATACTTAAGCAAGGGAGTAAAACCATCAGATTTACATTTTCAGAATATCACCCTAGCTATAGCTAGAGAAAGGATGATCCAAGGGGGGCCTACTGCGGAACTCGGAAAGAGCTGGTGGCTTCAACTAGATGGTTTAGCAGGAGTAAAGGGAATAAAAAGAACTTAGGAAATAGGATCATCAAGTCTTGGTGACGTAATCGTGGAGTCGGGGGCAGTTAGAAAAGTAGAAAAATACATTAGAAATGATCTGTGGATTATGGGGCGCCTGGGTGGCACAGCGGTTAAGCGTCTGCCTTCGGCTCAGGGCGTGATCCCAGAGTCCTGGGATCGAGCCCCACATCAGGCTCCTCCGCTATGAGCCTGCTTCTTACTCTCCCACTCCCCCTGCTTGTGTTCCCTCTCTCGCTGGCTGTCTCTATCTCTGTCGAATAAATAAATAAAAAAATCTTAAAAAAAAAAAAAAAAGAAATGATCTGTGGATTTTGAGTGAGCAACTAACTAGGTCAATGGTTGAACCACTTACAGCAGAAGAAAAACCAGGAAGTGACTGAGCTAAAGAAGATGAATGGTCAAGTAAAAATGAACTGAAAAAAAGTACATTAAATTTAGCAGCATGGAGTTCTTTGATGATCTTAGGAAGATTTCTAATGGTGTTAATAAGGAAAACAAGTTGTAAGAAACTTAGTTGTGTAACTGTGTCCCAAAGTGGCCTGAAGAGTACTAAAGCAGCTGCATGAAATGGTCTACTGGAAAGTGTACAGAAAATATTAGAACTCCTATTTACATTATTTTTTTTGTCAAAAAAATAAAGCAATTAAGTTATAATAACATTTAGTATTTGGGTGATCAGTGGCTAGCAAGCTAGCCTGAGGAGAGAAAGTACCACAAAGTACAGGGGAGCTAACAACTGGCATGTTCACTCCTACTACTACTCTTATCATATTACATGGTTTTGCAATTCCTATGTGTCTGGCTAAGTGAATTTACAGATTATGTTATATAGTTTTCACTAATGAACCCTCAACCTGGCTGTAAAAGATTACAAGGACTGGGGGCACTTGGTGGCTCAGTTGTGAGCATGCAGCTCTTGATCTTGGGGTTGTGAGTTCAAGCCCTGAGTTGGGTGTGGAGATTACGTAAAAATAAACTTAGAAAAAAAAAAAAGATTCGAAGACCTCTAGGCATGGAAGCTAATACTAATACTGCAAGTTCACATAAGCAAAAAGAAATGGCAGGGCTAACTCATCTACTTTTTTAGTATGAGCCCTTCAACAGCTAATTTTAATGCCAAAAAAATTAAATAAATCACAATCTACTTAGAACTGACAAAGTTAGCCCCCTAAATTCAAAATTATCAAGACGATTTAAAAACAGATTTATATCTAAATTCATTTACATTCACTTCAATGATATATATATGTATAATTAAAGAATTTTTTTTAAGGTTTTATTTATTTATTTGAGAGAGAGAGCAAGAGAGAGAGTACAAGCCAGAGAGTGAGGGGAGGAAGAGGGAGAAGCAGACTCCCTGCTGAGCAGGGAGCCTGATGCAGGGCTCGATCCCAGTGGGATCATGACCTGAGCCGAAAAGCAGACATTTAACCACCTGAGCCACCCAGGTGCCCCTCACATCAATAATGTCATTAATACATTTAAAAATTAAAAATATTATTTAGTCGCTAGCTTCTCTTAACATTATTTCCCGATATGGTATAATGACGTAATAGTACATGTATATAATTTACAAACAAAAATATATATTGAAAGGCTATGCTCAAACATTTTACTGATAGGATACATAATTAAAGAATGGAAGCTTATATGTGAGAAGTAAAGATACAGTGATGAGTACAGGGAGCTTTTCCGGAAACTTGCTGTGAAGAAATGAGAACTAGAGGACATATAGGATCCAGGGATATTTGTATGCTGGCTTGTTTCTAAGATAGGAGAGTTTATGGGAAAGGTTCCTAAACATTAATTCGCTTGTGAAAAATACAGATTCCCCCCCCGCCCCCGCCCTCCATATCTCTTTCTGATTTAGCCAGTCTGGGGTTACATCTAGGAACCTGAATGTCCAGCTCATTCTGATGCCAACAGCCTAACCTTAGATGAAAACTGGACTAAAGCAAGGTTTAAAGGCCAATGAGAAGAATCCCCAAGAAAAGAGGAGGTTCAAGACTGCACAAAGTCCATGTGAGACTCCACAGTGAACAGAGGAGAAGCGATGCAGGGATAAAGGAGGAGCTGGCTTTTATTAAGAGCAGACACGTTTCCCCATTTACAAAAGGGATGAGTTTTACAGATGACTGAAGAAACTTACTGAAGATCTAGTGATGAGAAATCCAGGGTATTCCCAACAGAGAGGAATACGCTCCTCTGCCAGAACTGATACAGAAACATACAAAACAGGTCTCCATTTTTAAAGAATTCTTACAAAAAGAAGGCACAGTTATATTTTTTGTTGTTGTTCTTAAACATAGGTTTTCATTTAACCTATGAAGGTAAAAACTCATCCAGAGAATTTTTATTTTCAATTTGATACTTCCAATCTGGAAATTACCTCATTGGTTGTGGTTTTTATGGCACTCAAACAATCCTGAGCAATTTATTTTCTTGCCTTACTTCTTCACATAGTCTTTGGCACAACTCTATAAACACTAAGTGATAAAAGCAAAGTCCGCCGGCCGCAAGGTGACTACGGCAGCTGGGCAACCAGTTAATTGCCTGAGAGAGCTGAAGTTATTTGGAGTACAAATAGAAGTTCAAAAGTGCAATCTGTCTGTTTTAGGTAAAAAAAAATGGTTTGCTTCACTGATCATACTTGGATTTCAATTATTTTGGTTTCTAATGTGAAATATATTCAAGACCCTTTATAAGAAAAAATGTATAATATGTATATTTTGTCATATCATGTGATACAACCTGTGGAAGCTGGATTAGCAAATTTACTTCTTTAGTAAAGGACCAGTCTTCCTTCTACTTTTATGTAGCCTTTTGCTTTTGTGCCTTTTAAATTTAGAACCTGTTTTTAAACATAAAAGTTCTGTTTAATAACTTTTTAATGTTAGTTTTAATCAGCTTGAGACTTCAATCACCTTATTTCTTACAACGCCCCCCACTCTTTTTTTTTTCTATTTATAAAAGTAAATGTTGTAAGAAATTCTCAGGAAATACTGAGTGGTATAAATAACATGGAATCACCTGTAACTTCACCCTAAGATAAAATTATGGCTAAGATGTCTCGGTATAGCTTTCCAGACTTTTAAAAAATGAACATATTTATGTATGTGCATTTTTAGTAAGAAAATTGAAATATTATATACATACACACAACATATATTGTTTAATTTTAGAATTCTCAGTTTACCATTTTTCCCCCACATAATAACTGTCTTAATGCCAAAACAGGCCACATCATTTTTTTTTTTTTAAAGATTTTATTTATTTATTTGACAGAGATAGAGACAGCCAGCGAGAGAGGGAACACAAACAAGGGGAGTGGGAGAGGAAGAAGCAGGCTCATAGCAGAGGAGCCTGATGTGGGGCTCGATCCCATAACGCCGGGATCACGCCCTGAGCCGAAGGCAGACGCTTAACCGCTGTGCCACCCAGGTGCCCCCCACATCATCATTTTTAATGGATGCTAAGAATTCTGGTATATGGATGTGTTGTAATTTAAGTGATCCCCTATTGAAGGGTACCTTTTCTCTAATAAAGATCCAGACTAAAAGGTTTCTTATAAAAATAAACCAACTCATTAAAAAAAAAATAAACGAACTCATATTGTTTATCATTGTCTAACAATACATTTATAATTTCAAGAGAATAATTTCAAATGATAATTCTTTTAAATATATAAATGTATACCCATATACACAACAGGTAGTAATTTCTACAGTAATTAGAGTTGGTGAAAAGTCCTTAACAACTCTATACACATTCTAAAAGTAGGCATGTGCCAAATAAAAGTATGCAGCTAAACTAGTTGTGTAATAACTGAAGGCTTATTTTAAGCAAAACACATTCAGAATCACATATTTTCAACCTAGATAAAGTTGCAAAATTCAAAATACAGCGCTTTTAACGTTCTAAGGCTCTATGTCTTTGAAAAACTATCTCTGCTATTTCGAAACTGCTTCTCGAAGGCAAAGGGTATAAAAATATATAAAGGGTTATTGGGAAATTATGTCCTTTAGGAACGCTAAACACTCAGCATGTATAACCAGCAAATTTAAAAGTCAATTGAGTCATTAGGGAAATGCAAATTAAAGCCACAATGAGATACTACCTAACAACCACTAAAATTGCCGTAATAAAAAAAACAATAACAAGTGTCAGTGAGGATATTGAGAAATTGTAACATTCATACACTGTTGGTGAGAATGTAAAATGGTGCAACAACTTTGGAAAACAGCTTGGAAATTTCTTAAACCATTAAACATAAACTTACCATACAACCTAGTGGTTCCACTCCTAGGAATCTACACAAGAGAAATGAAAACATGCCCACACAAAGCCTCGTATGTGAATGTTCACAGCAGCATCATTCATAACTGGTAAAGATGGGAAACAACCCAAAAGTCCATCATGGAATACTATCCAGCAATAAAAAGGAATAAAATACTGATACATCCTACAATATGAATAAACTTCAAGAACATACAAAGTAAAAGAAGCCAAAAGCAAAAAACTATACATTCCATTTACGTAAAATATCCAGAAAAAGCAACAAAATAAGTTTCTAACAACATCACCTTTTACTGAGCACCAATATATTCCATTACTTTGTATTTTAAAGCAAAAGCTTATTGGCAAACTTCAACATCAGTGACTATCACTTTGAATTATATTTCAAAATTTTACTTGATGCAGTTTTAACAAAGTATGATTATAATAGTTATGAGCACATTAGTGCTCAGGATTTATCTAGTTTATACGCATTCAATGCTTTTTAAATCTTTCTCTTGCTACTTGACTTTGGTCTATTTTAATTACCAATTAAGTACCCCCACTCAAAACAGGCAAGGCAGGGGAGCATAACTGTCAAATTCTGTAGTACAATAAATGGTGGTGATGAATGCTTAAATAACAAAATACTTTTTTAAACTACGCGTTCCAGTGATCCATGAGTAACCAAGACTTGGTGATAAAAAAGAAGATTCATTCTAATTTCTCCCAGTTCCCTTAAGGAACTCAGAAAAAGATACTGTGTACCAAGGACTAGAGAAATAAGAATTGGTAACAGACTGCCTACTAAAAGCATATGTCTTTAGGAAAGTTTATTTTCTTCTTTTTTTTATTTTTTATTTTTTATTTATTTATTCGACAGAGATAGAGACAGCCAGCGAGAAAAGGAACACAAGCAGGGGGAGCGGGAGAGGAAGAAGCAGGCTCATAGCGGAGGAGCCTGATGTGGGGCTCGATCCCATAACGCTGGGATCACGCCCTGAGCCGAAGGCAGACGCCCAACCGCTGTGCCAGCCAGCGGTTTATTTTCTTCTAAACTCTACATTTGTTCTGTCAATAAAATGACATTTTGTTTTTAGGTTAGTATCCAGAGGCTTTCTGGTGATTACAGAGTTTTAAAGGCCTCAAATTATATCTGAATTGCAAGGTTAAGAGTCAAAAAAAAGAAAGAGGTTAGAGAAGAGTCAGAAAATGTAAATCAATCTCCTGAGTCAGAACACTAACAAAATACTACTTAGTCCAGGAAATAGGTATTTTGTAAAATAAAATGTTTTCATGTATTACATGCTTTTTCTGTGAAGCTGGTTAGTACCATGCATTTTAAACTGTAACACTGAGATTCAACAAAGATAAAGTAGGGAATCTTACAAGATATATTCTAACACTATAATTAGAAAACATAACAAATGGTGCTCAAAATGAACAAGTTAAATGTGCTTCTATATCAACCTTAACTGCAAAACTGAAGACAACCTCAGGTATTCCAAGATAGAACACACATGCTCATGAGAGGGGCGCAAAAGAATCCACTGGGGTGCACCTTAGATTTACTTTTTATTTCACCTTTTTTACATAATTGTTGTATAAGGTACATAACATATTAGAAGTATATAATTTATAAGGAAATAGACTCTGGGTTATGTACTCAACATTTTATTACTTTTAAGATGTGTAACCAAAAGCCACTCTTGTAAGGAATGGACTGACTGGGGTTACTATTATGTCACATTAGAGTTAAGTAGTCCCATTTTTCCATTACTCTGTGATAACTTTGTACTGAAAGAAGCAGCTCCGATACTTTATAGAAATAATTATTATTACCAAGGGCAAACCTTTATAGTTTACAAAGTCCTTTACAGTTTACAATGTATTCACATACGCTATCTCATGGAATACCCACAGCCACTTAGTATCATTACTAGTTGATCTGAAATTTTCAGTAAGTTTCTCCAAAGCATTTGTAAACACTAGTTGTATTTATTATTATTATTATAAGTAAGCATTAGCTGTGAAGCTAATGAGAGGAGAAAATATTTTAAAGACTTAAAGGTTAATCTACGTAAACTGAAGCACAAAGAAATATGTTTTAGAGGAGTTAATCCTCCACAAAAAAGAAAAAAGTTTGGAAATCACTCAACAAGAATTATATAAGAGGACAGTTAACTCTCTGTCTCTTCCTGATAGCCTTTACCAGCTTTATTCGTTATTTTTTAAAGACAAGCTTAGTGTCTTCTCAGCATAAACAAAGAAATGACCACCAGGGAAGTGAGGTTAAAGATTCTGGATTACTCAATTGGAGAAGATTAAGGGTAGATTTAATAACTGACTTTATATATAAGTTCTGCTTTATGGAGGACAGTGACAAGATGTTTTACCAAAATCAAAATAAGCAGATATAAACTGAAGCTGGCAACTGATAAAATTACTATAGAAAAAAAAAATCATGAAATTTTTCTGAGTGAAAATTCAGAGGAAAACTTAAGGACCTCTATCAAAAGAAATTTTGGTAAAAAGATAGTTTCCTATTAAATGAGATCAGTTAAGTGTACCAAGGATGTTTGTAAGAGATCAAAAGTTTGAATGCAGTTCTTCTGTGTATATCACTAACTCAACTTCACTAATCTGGTAGCACCCCTCTCAATAAATTAGTGCACTATTATTTACCTTAAAGAAGCTGCTTTCTTTTACCAAATGAGGGACTGATAATGGTTAGGTTATTGGAATTAATAATCTTCATAATGAATGGCAACAGGTAAAATTTAGATCAGAAGTATCAGTGCAGTAGAGGAAATCCAATATGACTGCCATTGTCCAGCAAGTCTGTTATTTTGTTTTAGGTTAAAGACCTATGCTAATTTGTGTTAATGATTTATGTACCAAAGCAATGGGTGAATTTATGAATGATAAAATGATGAAATGCCTAAGAAGCAATAAACCAAAAGTTAAGATTTAAAAGTATAAAAAAAGACATTTTCCCTACTTTGTTACAAATTTGACAATGTTTTAAACACCTAAGGAAATCTGGATATATTACAATTCTAAGAACCAAGAATAACGAGGGCATAAATTCAGGAATAAATCACAACATATTTCAAAGCTTTTGCTGTTTCAATACTTTGGTTAAGAAAGGTTTAATTCTAACATTACCATTGGAGCAGATGGTAGATTTGATGACTGTCCTTCACTGTTCCCTGCATGCTGGGTTAACCCACTAGGAGTTGAAGACTGTGTTATAGGAAGCTGGGTACTGGATGCAGGTTGCTGAGATAATTCTACTTTGTAACTCTTATTTGATCCATCCAATCTGCTACTTCTTTCTATGGCAATCAGGTCACGAATTTTTTGCAGCTGCTCCACTGAAGCTTTTTTAGGGAAGATAAGATGTGTTTCTCCCTGTAATTTATAAAATTGGGAACAATTTTAACCTTTGCTTTATACTGACATTCATATATATATATATATCTGTAAAATGAAGTCAATACTATAGAATACATAATATTTTAACAATCATTCTGTTTTCCTACCATTATGGTACTTTTTAAAAAATAGTCAAAGGTAAAAAGTGCCTATGTATGAACGAGGAAGTTAAAAAAATTGGTCTCCTTTGCATATAATGCTTAGCTTATTTGATTGGTTCAAAAGCCATTAGAAAAATATTTTCTTTTAGGAATAATAAGTCACAAAGTCTCATAATTATTATAAAAATGCACATTCCTATCTTCTCTGCAATAGTATATTATACTATTATTCTCTGTGAAATTCCCTATGAAATAATAGTAATTAGAGATGCAGCCATACAAAATGATCCGGGGTCAAGAAGTTATATCTATATAATAACCTCTGAATCTCCTAAACCCAAGACTTTAAAGAATAGCTACAAGATTAAAGAAGTCTGGATATGGGGTCCACTAATTTTCTCAAGAAAACAAAAAGTACAGCCTGATGGTCAATTCAAAACTATGCATTGCTAATAGTAATACAAAGGTGGTCCAAATAAAACAAACAATAAAACTCCCATTCTTCAAGTAGTGATTCATTTAATGAATACCCATAATATAATCAGAGAAGCTTTAAGATACAATAAACATCACAACAAAGTTCACAATGTAAAATAGTCAGCAAATTACAAAACAAAAAAGTTAAATGAAAATATCTTCAATCAAGTTTTAAGGTCTTGAGAAGCAACAGTAATTCCAACTGCATATGAGATAAAATAACTGTTAACGTGCAATAGATAGACTTGTAGATTTTAAGCATTTAAATTAAGCTCAACAACTAAGAATGACCTATTTTCCTGGTGATGGCAGACCTATCAGAATCAAATGACTAACATGACATGAAAATTAATGACATGAAAATTAATCCCATATGAATCCCTTTTAAAAAGCTAGAAGAGGCCATTAAGCTCTACATATTCATTACCCATAATAGCTGTAAAAACAAAACTATCACTTATTGTGTTCATGTGTTCTAGGTGCTATGCTAACATTTTATGTACATTATCTTAAGTAATTCTCACAACCACCCTGAAATGTAGGTATTAGGTTTATCCCTATCCTTTATATGAAATTACAAAAGCTCAGAAAAGTAAAATAATCTGCCTGATGCTACAGAGTAATTGTTGGAGTAAACCTTAATTGTTAAACTATAATTGACTACATCTTAGACTGAAGAGAGACAAAAACTCATAAGCTTGTACTAATAGCTGTAAGTGTTAAGCAAAAAGAAAGTATTTCTACAGCTGTGATGATGACACCCATGATTAGCACAAATTGGATCACAATGATTTTCCACCATTAGAAAGGAACCACCTCACATCTCTGATGAGGTTTCTCTTCAGAAACAGGTATCTAGGTTAAAACCAAATGCGGAGGTTTCCCATCTCATACTGTTAGTGAAGCAGCACTAAGAGAGGTAGAAGACACCATGGGCCAAGGTGGAAATCCAGCATAACAGGTATCGGGATCGATGATCAGTCCATACCTCAGAGAAGGCCTATAAGACAGAGATGCTGCTTGTGCCTTGCTCCCTTCCCTTCTAACTTTTCAGGACCAGTCCTAAAAGAATGTATGATTACGGCTAAAGTGTCTGCACCAAAAAGTTTCATCAACAGCACTGTATTTTCACGAAAAGGACAAAATTACAGGCTTACTGCACTAGACCCAATAACACTTTAGGAAATTAATGAGAATTCTAGTATTTAACAAAATTCTTATTTCTCAACATATTTTTGCTAAGACAATTCTCGCAAACCTGGCTCCTGCCCACCAAACGCTGATAATATCTTCCAGTCACCAAGACAACCAAAACTGCCCTCCTCCGATGGTACCTGGTGAGAACCACTCCACTCAGCAAGCTGGATGAGTCACATATCCACATGGATCCCAGTCTTTCTCAACCTCCTTCTCAAAATTTTCACAAGGAATGTAGCCTCAGAGGCAAGGAGGCCCAAAAGTGCCCAGGATTTTAGTATACACCTGAACATTTTGGGATGGGTCTGAGATTCCTACTTCACCGTAAAGCCTACTGAATTTCTTTCTAATGGTAGACTTCAGTTGCAGTTCCATTGGTTCCTTCTGCAACTTAGCCACACTGATAAAACATTTACTGCAGATGGGTCCTGAGGTGTGAAGTCTAAATTCACTCAGAAACTTGAAGTATAAATTAGTCTGATCAAAACATGTTAATCTTTCCCGAAACCGTTCCTCCATTTGTGTCCAATACTACTGCAAGTCTCAATTTATCTTGTTACCTGGCACTGGGTAACCAACTTTTGGGTCTGCCTGAGATGGATTTTCTAGAATGTGGGATTTTGAGTACTAAACCCAGGACAGCCCCAGGCAAACTGGGATGTTTGTCATCACACCCGGCACTCAAATATTTGTTGAATGAAAAGACAAATATGACTCCACAGAATATGTGATACTTCAAAACTGAGAAATCATACAGTTTCCAGCTGTCATTTACTAAATTTTTCTGTCATTTAACTTGAAAATTGTATTTCCTTGAACAAAATCTGCAATGTTCTCAATTTTGTCTCCTATACTTTTAAGTTCTTTATGTTCAGATGTCTGTAACCAACAAGCAGATAACACCATAATTTATATCTCCAGGCTGACCTCTCCTTTTGAGTTATAGAATCATATATCCAACTGCCTACTTCTTATCTCTACTTGAATGTTTAACAGTGTGTCAGTTATATTTATCCAAAAGAGAAACAGTGATTTCTTCTGACATCTGCTACACTCCAAGATTTTTCAATCTGAATTAATGGTACTTGCATCCACTTAGATGCTCAAACCAAAACCTAGAAGTATCCTTGATTCCTTCCTTTCCCTTGTACCCCACATTCAGTTCTTAAGCAAGTCCTGCAGGCTCTGCTTCAAGTAAAAAGAAAAATCCAGATGCCTCTACTTTTCCCCCATCTCCACTGCTATCAGTCTTTAACTCAACAAATGTTTCCTGAATGCCTCAGTGTATTCTAGGAGCTGGCAACAGGGGGGATAAAAAGACAAAAGGCTCTGCCCTCATGGAACTCATACAAACCATTATTGTTTCTTCGTTAGGCTGATAAAAGCTTTCTAACTGGTCTCCCTGCTTCATCCCTTGCCCCCATCCCAGAACATTCAGAACATCCTTTTTACAACAGCTAAAGTAATCTTTTAAATATTCTTTCCTGCCTAAAACCTTCCTATGGTTCCCATCTCACTTAGAATGAAGTCCAAGTCTTTAGCACGGTCCTCAAAACCCCACACCCTGGATTCTGCTGGCCTGTGTAGCTCCTTTCTGTGCCAAAGCTAATTCTACTAGAAGTCCGTTGCACACATGAATCCTTCTGTTTGAAGTACTCTTACCTGAGGGATCAGGTACCTGAAATGCTCTTCTTCATTTAGGTCCCAGCTCAAATATTATCTCCTGAAAGGCCTTCCCTGACCACTCATTCTTCCCTGACCACTCATTCTTACGTAGCTGCTCCCTCTATAGTTGCTTTTCAGTGTATTACCACTCCTTATTTTCTTCTTTGCACTCATCTTTGCTTTCATGTCTACGGTTTGTCTAACCTATCAGAACCAGGCTCACTGTGAAATGGGATCTATTTCTCCAGTTCACTACTATACCCTTCAGGGCCTAGAACAGAATATGGGGAGAAAAGCAGAGAGGCAGGAAGGAAAGTACTTCTTATGGCAACTCAGTATATCTCTTTAACAACTTCTACAGCCTTGACAATTCTGACTGCTATGGACTACCGTGTATCCACAACCTGGTTCAACTTCTTTCAATATTCCATAAACTAGAAATGGTTAAACATATATACATAAAGAAAACTGACAATACCGATAACTACTTTCATTGTGTCATAAAATTAAGCTATGCCACAAGATTCCAGAAGATGAAAACACCAAACTTTTATTTTGACTAAAAAACAGAAAAAACATACTGAGATTCTTCTTTTCTGTCACAGAAGAAATCTCTTACATGTGGCAACTGAACTCAGCTATTCTGCATTTACTCTTTTCATTTCTTATTGGAGACAAGTGGTTAGACCCTACTAGTATTCATGTGTACTTACAAATCAGATTTTTGCTAAAAGTCTAAAATGACCCACAATTTGGTCTTTGGGTTGTATGTCTGACCTCCCTGTTCTAAAGGATTAAAACTTGTAAGAATGTTCCCTGTAGGAGAGTTGTTATATTTTACTGTGATTTTAAAATATATTTACTGTGACTTTTAAAAGTCTAACAGGTGAAGAAGCAAGTAGTTCCACAGATTTCCAAAATGATACATTAATCTAAAAATATTATCTTATTTAGATAATTATCCATCAACATTATAATAAATTCTTTATACGTGAACTGGGTAGAAGAAACCCTTTAACTTACCTCTTCAAAGCCCATTTCAAATAAACATTCAACGGCTCCTCTGACAGGTAAGAGTCTAGTAGAAAAAGCTGTGTTTCCAATCCGGATAGATCTATATTTTTCATCATTAGGGTTCCTGATTTAAATAAAGAAAGTTTGATTATATATAACAATTTATACTTTCCACAGTGTTTTTGCATTCCTTTTTACCTTTTATATTGGCTACACCATTACAAGGTAGTATAGTTCCCAACTTTAAAGAAAGAGAAAGCACAGTCGGGAAAAATGGCCTGATTCTGTGATTCTTACCTCAGTATACATTTATTACCACCTTATTGTTTAATTTCATAGCTAATAATATGAATGTTTCCATAAGGGAAATCCATGCGACATTTTAATTCTACGCTGTTAAAGCCACATACCTTTATGAGTTTTTAGGTTGCTAAGAAAAAAATCTAGGTAAGCTCCAGACATGGGCGCAGGTTTTGCCTATTTTGTTCTGATGGATCTCAATCATCGAGAATGGTGCCTGATGCACAGATGGTAGTTAATAAATACTTGTGAAATGAATGAATAAAAGAAACTAAGAAGCTATATAAAAATGGATCACAGTTCCTCAAAGACTTTACCTCTGACAAATACAAACCCAGGTATACCTTAAAGTCACTTGATTTTCTTTCCTCCCTAGACCAATGATTGTTTTTACTCTTAAGTAAAGATATATTTTTGTCACAGCCAAATTTTTTTTTTTACCATGATTAAAATTTTGAATAGCATACATGGGATGAGACCAGCTTTGTGAAAAGTTTTGAGATTTTTAATAATCCTGATAAATTAGAAAGGCTGTTTAAAAAAAAAAAAACAGAAAAAAATACAAGATTAAGATAATCACAGTATTGGGAGCCTGGGTGGGAGAGTCAGTTAAGCATCTGCCTTTGGCTCAGGTCATCATCCTGGGGTCCTGGGATCGAGCCCCAGGTCGGGCTTCTCCCTCTCCCTGTGCACCTCCTTTCTGCTCATGTTCTCTCAAATAAATAAATAAATAAAATTTTAAAAAAGGTAATCACAGTATTACACTCAAAAGACCTTCAAAACATAATTTAGGATGATGAGATTTTTAAAAAATTTTATTTATTTGTCAGAGAGAGATAGAGCACAAGCATAAGCAGGGGGAATGGCAGTCACAGGGAGAAGCAGACTCCCCACCGAGCAAGGAGCCTGCTGCAGGACTCAATCCCAAGACCCTGGGATCATGACCTGAGCCAAAGGCAGACACTTAGCCGAATGAGCCACCCTGGCATCCTGATGAGATTTCATATCTGATACGAATTCCCTTACAAAAGTAGTGGCTTTCATTAGCACTATTTTAAGACGGATTCGGAGGCTGTGTCAGGGGTCCATCGATGGGAGTGCCAAGGCCATCTGCTTGGGGTATGGAATGGGAATAGTGGACAATGCTATCAATACTGTTACCAACTCATTAACCATTTCTGTCCTAATTGAACTTTGGAAATTTCAACATATTTCACATCTGTTTTCCATCAAACAACTCTCTATTGCCAAAATGTCATAAATACATGAATCCTCTTTAAACTTCTCCTTAATTTCAAAAATTATACAAGTTTATTACAGATTATTCAGAGATAAAGCTCTAAAATAGTGTTATTCAAAATGTCCATAGACTGGTGCCCATCTATAAACTCCTTGCTAGTCATTCATGAGAAGTGCTGAAATTAAGACTACTCAGCAATTTTTCTAACAATTTGATATGCCATGAAATTTTTATTGTACTTCACAAAGTTATAGATCCACAAAAAACTGGAAAAAAAGAAAAAAAAGAAAAAAAAAACACTGTTCTTCAATACGGGTCTTTTGAGCATCACAGGTGGTTAAAAAACACAATAATAAATGCTCTACTCTTTTATTCTGTGTATTAAATGAGTTTCTCAATCTTGGTATTATTGACATTTGAGGTCTTTGTTGTAGGGGACTGCCCTGAGCACTGCAAGATATTCAGCATCTCTGGCTTTTATGCCACAATATAAGTGTGCCTCCTTTTCTTACCATGAAAACAAAAAACATTAACCTATACGATACTCCTACATTTATCAAGGCCAGTTATAGATAAACGAAGCATCTTTTCGTGATATTCAACACATTTCACAGAGTCATAAACATCAGTACCACCGGGATGATATAATCTACTGGTGCAAAGCTGCCTGATTTTTTTTAACCTATTTTTCCCCAATAGCTTCCAGATTTTTACATGATCAAAAGTCTTTCTCTGGCTTTAATTTTCTAGTTTTTCCTCTTTCATCACTGTTTAAAAATTCTTATAAAACCTAGACTAGTTGATTTGATACAGCTTATTATATTGATACATGTTTCAAAGTAATTCTTGATATAGCTTTTCGGCTCCAGTCTAGTCAGCAATTTTCTATCTTTTAACATCTATGGGCCTCACATACCATTATCTGTTTTTCTCCCTAAAAACATAATGCAAACAAAAACAAATCAAAAAGACCAACAGTAATGTCCAGTTACCCAAATCCTATCTTCCTCTTTTTAAATGTTTTTTTTTTTTTTAAAGATTTTATTTATTCATTTGACAGAGAGAGACAGCCAGCGAGAGAGGGAACACAAGCAGGGGGAGTAGGAGAGGAAGAAGCAGGCTCCTAGTGGAGAAGCCTGATGTGGGGCTCGATCCCAGAACGCCGGGATCACGCCCTGAGCCGAAGGCAGACGCTTAACTATGCACCACCCAAGCGCCCCATGCACCACCTAGGCGCCCCCTTCTTTTTAAATATGTTGAGCACATCAGCCATAGCACTGAACACACAATAGTGCCAAAAGTTCATCCTGAAGCCCTCAACGGCTTAGAGAACTTGCCATAAAGACACTAGAGCTCATATCCAGCAGATCCCATTTCCTGCCCTTGGAAAAGTACCAAACAAACATTTCCTAAATCTCTAGCTTCACAGCATCATGCCAGCATACCCACCATCCTTGAACTCCTTACTATTCTCCTTATCTTGCAGTGTCTGAAGTACCCCTAGGGATCACCTTTATTTTTGCTTCATTTTCTTCTTCCATTAACTTAATTTCCTCTGCAGACTTTTCTCAAATATTTTTTGCTGTAATTCTTCACTGTGTTTTTTCTACCTCTGCTGACCCTTAACTATTCTGCAACTTGTAATATTTATCTTGCTTGTTTGCAATCATTTAGCACCTTCACTTTTTTTTTCTTGGTTGTTTGTTGGATGATGTTGGAAGAATGGGATCTTGAAAGGGCAGCAAAGTGTCCCACACCTCACTCACCATCACTTTGAACATACTTTGGTGTTTTCCTAGCTGTCTTACCCCCTAGCTGTCTTTGTTTTTACAACTGAATGGTAGAAAAAAGTCATGCTTTTCACCCTGAAAGTCATAATTGTGCAAATAATGAATCATGGAACACTACATCAAAAACTAAGGATATACTGTATGGTGACTAACATAATAAAAAATTATTATAAAAAATAATTGACCATGTAAATTAAGATCTTAAGACACACTGGGGCACCTGGGTGGCTCAGTCAGTTGAGGGTCCAGCTCTTGGTTTCAGCTCAGGTCATGATCTCGGGATCATGGGATCAAGCCCCATGTCCGGCTCTGTGCTCAGCACGGGGTCTGCTTGGGATTCTTTCCCTGTTCTTCTCCCCCTTTGAATCCCACCCCCTTGCCCTCTGCTCTCTGAAATAAAAAAATAAAATCTTAAAAAAAAAAAAGATTTTTTTTCCTCAAGATTTTATTTATTTGAGAGAGAGAGCACACAGGCAGGGGGAATAGCAGAGGGGGAGGGAGAAACAGGCTCCCCGCTGAGTAGGGAGCCTGATGCCGCTCGATCCAAGGACCCTGGGATCATGACCTGAGCCAAAGGCATCAGGAGCCCCCAAAAAGATCCTAAGATATGTTAACAGTAGGTCTCCCACTGAGGTCACCAACTCAGAAAAAAAGAAAAACTTAAATGTTTCTATCTCAGAATTTCAGAAATGCTGATAATTAAATGTATCTAACCAATTACTAGCCCTCTACCTCTTTAGGATGCATAATCTCAGAAAGGTTTACATAAATGGAAATTTAGTACACGAGAAATCCTATAATCTTGTATTTTTATTACTAATCACAAAAGTCAGTTTATAGGCCATTTAAAAAATATTTCTAGGCCTTCTGAAAATCTACTATTCTGAGATACATGTACATTTTTCAAAAACATCTTTAGAACCATCTGGGAACCATCTCTAGCTCTAACTCTACCATTCTATGTAGCTGACAAAAAGGGAAACATACACAAAATCTAGCTTGTTCAACATGAAAAACTGAATAATGGTAACAATAGACAACATATGTATCTTCATTTCTCTTTTGCAACAATCGTATAATGCAGACATTTTTCTTTCCTCTTAAAAATGAGGAAACTGAAAAAAAATGAGAAAACTGAAACCCAGAGACTTTACATAAATTGCCTATAACCATATTCTTAGGAAATGATTGACTGGGATTTAAACCCACTGGTCTGATTACAAAGCTTACATACTCTCCACCATACAATATGCCAACAAACTCACCAATCCTCAATTAACTACCCTTTCTCAATTTCTCCAGTTGTCAACAGTCACGCAGATTAGAAATCTGAAGTTATTTGGGTTATTTTGTCTCCTCTCATTACCAGCTCTACTCCTTGCATTCAGTCATCAAGAACTGCCAATCCCTGTCTCCGATAGTTCTTTCTCCATTCTATCCCCAGTTATGCTTATGATTACTGTAATAGTTTCACAAATGAAACCTATGCCTTGTGTCTTCACACATCGTTATTCTTCATGAAACTCCTTCATGTTTCTCTTTGACTCTAGAAAGTACAATCATTTTCTCTTGCCTCTTATGTTAAATATATGTTCTCTGCTATTCCATGAACCCATCCCATCTTATCAAACCTCCGTTCTCAAAACTATTCCACACTAGGTCCCTCTACCATCTCCACACATAAACATGTAACTGCTTGAACACTGTCTTCCAACTGTTCTCTAGATTTTATGTTGTGGCTATTTTCCATACTTGTGTCTTTCTCCTAAACATATTTATTTTCTTCGAAGAAACCACTTTCTATTCTTGGCCCTTGGCACTTTGTAACCAGTAACTGTGTGCAGTTTTCAAAAGAAATTAGTGGAACATCAAACATATTTTTTAAAGAACAGAGCAAATTATCTAAGGAACACATGTGGAATGCTAGTCAAACTATTATAAATTTTGCAAAGTAGATATTATTGAGGACAGCTCATCTTTATCTAGAAGTCAGTGAACTGAAAAAAAAAAAGTTCAAACCCATAGCATATAGTGCATGCAAATTAGCTTATGTTTTATTCTATAATTTCACTAGCTTTATGTCTCTTAGTTGGGGAAAAGGTAAACATCACCTGAAGCAGAAATCTGAAATGTAATCAAAGGTATTATCTTCACTTGAGTGCAGTGACAAGTATTGCTGTTAAAAAAACAAAACAAAACCTACTAATAAAATTCTTATTTCACCACTCATTTCATAAAACACTATGTCAAACCCTGAGGTAGGAACAAGATATACCAAGACAACATCCCTGATACAGTCCCTTATCTCTAACACTGATCAATTTCCCAAGACAACAAAAGGAACAGAAACCTTGGTTTTCTCTACTCTTAAATCAGTCAGATTAACGGTTCTGTAAGGTAGTGTAGCTAGAGATCAAGAAGAGTTCAGGGGCTTTTCTGGTAAGAGGTTAACAAGTCACTGGACTTAGAAGTGGAAGAAAGTGTTTTCTAACTTCCTGAAGGCTAAAGGAGTTTCAATTCTAATATAAGAGCAGGGACTAATACTGTTATAAGCATACCTCTGAGATATTATAGGTTTGGGTCTAGACCACTGTAATTAAGTGAAAATTACACTAAAGCAAGTCAAATGAATTTTTAAAATTTCCCACTGCATATAAAAGTCATGTTTATACCATACTGTAGTCTATTAAGTGTTTAATAGCATGTTTTAAAAAATTGTACATACCTTAAACATACTTTAACGCTAAAAATGCTAACTACCAAATGAATTTTCAGGAGTTGTAATCTTTTTGCTGGTGGAGGGTTTGCCTCAATGCTGACGGTTGCTAAAGGTTGGTGTGGTATGGCAATTTCTTAAAACAAGACAAAAAAGTTTGCCACATCAATTGACTCTTTTTTTTTCATGAACAATTTCTCTGTAGCATGCAATGCTATTTGATAGAACATCTTTCAAAATTGGAGTCAATCCCCTCAAACCCTGCTGCTGCTTTATCAACAAAGTTTGTTATATTTTATTTTTTTTGTTGTCATTTCAACAATCCTCACAGCATCTTCACCAGTAGATTCCATCTGAAGAAACCACTTCCTTTGCTAATCCATAAAAAGCAACTTCTCATCCATGAAAGTTTTATCATGAGATTGCAGCAATTTAGCTACAACTATATCTGTAGGCTCCACTTCTAACTTGAGTTCTCTTGCTGTTTCCACCACATCTGCAGTCCCCTCCTCCACTGAAGGCTTGAATCCCTGAAAGTCATCCATGAGGGCTGGAATCAATTTCTTCTAAACTCCTATGAATGTTGATATTCTGACCTCCCTCCATGAACCACAAATGTTAATGGCATCTAGAATGGTGAATCCTTTCCAAAAGGTTTTCAGCTTACTTTGCCCAGATCCATCAGAGGAATTACTATCTATGGCAGCTATAGCTCTACAAAACGTAATTGTTAAAATAAAAGACTTCAAAGCCCAAAGGACTCCCTGATCCATGCGCTGCAGCATGGATGCTGTGTTAGCAGTCATGAAAACAACATTATGTCATTGTACATTTCCATCATAGCTCTTAGGTGACCAGGCGCATTGTCAATGAGCAATATTTTGAAAGGAATCTTTTTTTCCTGAACAAGTCTCAACAGTGGACTTAAAATATTCAGTAAATTGCATAGCAAACAGATGTGCTATCATCCAGGCTTTGTTTCTTCCATTTACAGACCATAGGCCAAGTAGATCTGGCATAATTTTTAAGAGCCCTAGGATTTTCAGCATGGTTAATAAGCACTGACTTCAACTTTGAGTCACCAGCTGTATTAACCCCTAACATAAGAGTCACCCTGTACTTTGAAGCCAGACTTTGACTTCTCCTCTCTAGCTATGAAATCTTAGATGGCATCTTCTTCCAATAAAAGGCTATTTGGTCTACACTGAAAATCCGTTGTAGTGTAGCCACCTTCATGAATCATCTTAGCTAGGTCTTCTGGATAACTTGAAGCTTCTCATCAGCACTTGCTACTTTACCTTGCTCTTTTGTGTTATGGAGACAGCTTCTTTCCTTAAACCTCAGGAACCAACCTCTGCTAGGGTGCAACTTTTCTTCCTCAACTTCGTCACCTCTCTCAACCTTCAGAGAAGAGGTAGGGCCTTGCTTGGGATTAGGCTTTGGTTTTTAGGAGAATGCTGAGGCTGGCTTCATCCTCTATCTAGATAGACCACTAAAATTTCTTCCATTAGTAGCAATAACGCTGTTTTGCTTTCTCATCATTTGTGTGTTCACTGGAGTAGCACTTTTAATCTCCTTCAAGAACTTCTCTTTTGCATTTGCAACTTGTCTGTTTGGTACAATAGGCGTAGCTTTTGGGCTATCATGGATTTTGACATGCCCTCCTCACTAAGCTGAATTACTTCCAGTTGTGGATTTAAAGTGAGAGACATGCACCCCTTTCTCTCACTTCAACACTTAGGCCATTGCAGGGTTCTGATTGGCCTAATTTCAATTATTATTGTGTGTCAGGACACAGGGAAAAGAGAGGGACAGGAGAAGGGCCAATGGGTGGAGCAGTCACAATGCACACAGCATTTATAGAGTTTGCCATCTTATGTGGGTACAGTTGGTGCATCCCAAAACACTATTAACATCAAAGATAACTGACTGAAGGATAAAGAAGATGTGGTGTGTATACATACACACACACAAACACACACACACACACCAGAATATTACTCAGCCATAAAAAAGAATAAGATCTTGTCATCTGCGATAACACAGATGGACTTAGATGGTATTATGACAAGAGATGTAAGTCAAACAGAGAAAGGCAAACACTATATGATTTCACTTACATGTGGATAAAAAACCAAAACAAACAAAAAACAGAATCAAACACATAAATACAGAGTACAAATGATGGTTGTAGGGGTGGAGGGGGGAGTGCGGGATGGGCAAAATGGGTGAAGGGTAGTGGGAGACACAGGCTTCCAGTTATAGAATAAGTAAGTCACGGGGGTGGGAGGGGGGCGCCTGACTGGCTCAGTCAGTAGAGCATGTGACTCTTCATCTTGGGGTCATGAGTTCAAGCCCCACACTGGGCACAGAGCTCACTAAAAAAAAAGTCATGGAGATAAATGATACATATAGGGAATATAATTTATGGTATTATAATAGAACTATGTGACCGATGGTACCTATACTTATGAGCACAGCATAATGTACAGAGCTGTGGAATCACTATGTTATACTACTGAAACTAATGTAACATTATGTGTCAAGTATATTTCAATTAAATGAAAGAGCTCACTGATCAGATAACAAATACAACGAAAAAGTTTGAATATTACAAGAATTACCAAAATGTGACAGAGATACAAAGTGAGTTGTTGAAAAAAATGGCACCAATAGACTCGCTCAACAGACAAATCTTTAATTTGTAAAAAAAAAAAAAAAAAAAAACCACAGTATTTGCAAAGCACAATAAAGTGAAGAGCAATAAAACAAGGCATAACTGTAATTAAACTAACAAGGGTAGCTTTTCATACTATCTTCAATTATGAGTTCCAGACTCCTAATTCCCTTTTTAGATAAAAACTTTTCAATTCAGAAACATAAGCCAAAGGAAAGACTGTAACATGAACTGACAGCATGCCAAGTTTCTTCTATGAGTCTGATAAATATTCATAATGGTGATTATGATGCCAAGTCATTATTTGCATGCAAAGGTTTTCCTTCCTCAAAACACCTTGATCTTAGTATTTTGGGTTTCACTAGATTAAAAGCAGAAGTGAATCCTATTACAAGGCCACTTCCCTTCCCTTTTCCCAAATCTATAACCTTGAAACTAACCCCTTTTCTGAATAAAGGGGTTTAAATAGTTTGGTGGCTTTCCAGTTTGGGGGTCCCAGCTCAGAATATCTGGAGGACTCAGCTTATGAGTTCATTCATGCAGAGTCCATTGGCGTCCCTGTGCTTTGAAGAGCTGTTAGATCTCACAGGGTAGAGGTGAGTTGAGAAGGTGTCACAGAGGAGAAAGGCAGTCTCCACATAGGTCACAATTTTGTGGCTGTGTACACTGCACATACTGCACATCCGTTATAGCATTGGGCGAATAATAAAGGGTCATTTTTCCTTCACTTTACTTTTAAAATCCTTAATGTTACCTCTATGAACAATATATTGCCATGAAGAATGAAACGCCATGGGCTAAAACACTACACTTGTAACTAATGTCTCTAAAATTGGGTCACATCAAATCTATAACCTTGAAACTAAGCATTTCCTTTTAGACTTCGTGCCAATATACCCACCACTTAGAAGAATAAGTGCACGAGGGGGTGAAGTGGGAGAGAGAACCTAGATAGTAACCTTGATGACCTGATGAATGCGGTAAACTCACTCAACTACCTGGCACCTGGAGCTCCTTTAACCTCGGTCCCATTTCCCTACCCTACACAAGCCACTACATGATTTGATCTAAGAACTGAGGTGGAAAATGATTCAAAATGAATAATCAAACTTGCCTCCCAATTCCCCAAACCTGTAAGGTCCCTTAAGGATCTACAAGTGTACTTCTGCTCACGAGAGAATAACAAATTACCCTCAACCAAGGTAATCTTCACTAATTCTTATTTAAAAGGTCATGTTGAAAAGTAGAATACAGGTGTTAATATGAAAATTGTAACTTTAGTATGGTTAATAACATTTCAATCAACAAAATGGGCAGGAAAAGACCATAAAAATGTAAAAACCCCACCACTTTTGTAGTATTATGCTTTAATATTAAGGTATTCACAAAACGTTGTGGGGGGGATTTTGTCGAGACTAACTTCTCAGAAGCCTGTGGCTAAGGCACTATGTTCGGTAAAATCCACGCAGCGGGAATAAAACGCTGTTACCCTTTCTGTGCTGACATTAAGACAATTAACCCGAACGGAAGCAAGTGTTTAGGGCACGCCTTCTCACCTCCCTCCGCCTTGCGCAATCCCCGCGACCTCCAGTTCACCCTAGAGCACCCCGACATTGGGTGCCAAGTCACAAGTGCAAAGAAACTTACTCTTCTCGGGAGGGAGTGGCCCGCCTGTGTCTCGAAGCCCCTGGCGGGTGGGCTCGGATAGTGAACCGGAGCCAGGCTCAGGGCCCGGTCCCTCATGTCCTCGACCCTTCCGGGCCCAAGCCGGGCGCCCCCAAACCCAGGCCAACCAGGCGCCCCCTCACCGCCCGCCCTGGCACCCCGTGTGACTCCTCTGCCCCGCACCTGAGGATGTTGTCCGCATAGGTGAGCAACAGCTTGGAGGCCTCCAGAAAGGTCTCCGGGGTGTTCTGGCACAGCTCGGCCACAGCCGGGGACGCGGAGCCCGACGAGCTGCCCAGCGCCGCTGCCGCCATGCTTGAGCGCCCGGGGCCGTCGCCGCCCCTCGCGCGCCGCGTCCCTCACTGAGCAGGCGCTACAGCGCGCGGCCTCCTCTGCGGCGAGCCGGGAGGGGCGGGGCGCTCGACCCGGAGGTGGGGGGCTTGGCGGGAAGGGGCGGGGGGCTTGGCGGGGAGGGGCGGGGCGGCCTCAGCCAGGCGGGCTGGGGGCGGTTCCGGGAGGGTCGGGGGTTTGGACCTGGAGTGATCGGGGTGTCGTCGCCTGGGCCTCGGGGCTTCGATCAGAAAGAAGGGGCGGGGTGCTTGGTTGTCAGGGCCCGGGGGCTTCAACTAGGAGGGGCAGGGGGATGCTGGCCGGTGATGGGCGGTTTGTCCCAGAAACCAGGCTCTTTCCGCGCCGCAGGGTGCGCTTCGATTGATCCAGCCACGAAGGTGGGGAAACCCTCTAGTACAACCACTCTTTCCCCCCCCAAACAAAACAACCTTACAGCTTCCTCCTCGCAGACTGCCAGGTGTTCCTAGACATGTGTGGATCAAGGAACTTCAGAAGGAAGGAGCAACAAATGTTTAAAATCAAACGGGTGTCTGTAAACTCTGCTGGGTTTCTGGTATATAGATTCTTTTTAGAATTAGAAGAATGATTGAAAATCTTTTTCATTAAGTACCAGTTCAAATAGTATGATGTCTCTGTAAAGAAGTAGTTTTCAAACCGCAGGTTGCAACGTAGTGGGTTGTGGACTCAATTTACCGTGTGGTGACCAGCATAAAACATATATACCATAAGGACAAAATAGAATAGAATAAAATGGAAGGAGGGGTTGGCAGTAAAAATATGCATCTCACATAGTAAGGGTGGGTATTATTCTGTGACTTTGTTTCACAGATAGATCATGTCATTAATATCCTTTATTCCTTTTAGAAGATGAATCCTAGCTTCTTTAATCCATTCTCTGCCTCACCATGTCCTTGAAAGTGTACTTTACCGATGGCTTCCTTCTTTGCAGACATACCTTTAAAACCTCAACAAATATTTTTCTTGACCTTATGTTTTTAAGGTAAGTTATTTGTGTAAGTAGCTTATTTAAATGTTCTTGATGATTTATCTTCTGTTTGCTTCTTAAATTTGAAGTTTTCTTCCAGTATCTCAGAGCAAGACCTTGAGCTATGCCATCTGCTTCAATTTCCATTCATCTGCTAGATACGTGGGAAAAGTTTTTAATAAGTAGGTTTTGGACCAGCTTCCAAGACTAGTGTGTTTAACTGATAGTATGTTACTAGCTGCTGTAATTAAAATTTTCAGTGACAAGAGAAGTTTCTTTCTTGCTCACATAACAGTTTAAAAAGCAGGTGTCATTAGTCAATGAGCGGCTCTCCTCCACGTAGTGACTCAGGCTCCCAGGCACCTTCCATCCTGTAGAATAGAGGTCAACAAACATTTTTTGTAAAGGGCCAGATTGTAATTTTTAAGGCTTTGTGGACACAGGGTCTCTGTTTCAACTCTTTAATTCTGCCACTGCACTTGTATTCTGTAGACAGTACTCTAATATGAATGGGCATGGCTGTGTTCCCATGAAACTCTGTTTACAAAAACAGGCAGCCTACTGGATTTGGCCTGTAGTTTGCTAACTCCTGCCATAGAGCCTCAGATACTTCTGCATTGTTAGTGGTTGGGCAAAAGGAAGGCATACCTGCTTCTTAACCACATGGGCCCAAAATGACATATAGCATTTTCTCTACCATATAATTGGAGAAAATGGAGCCCCATCTAGATAAAAGAGGGAAGGCTGGGAAATGTAGTCCCTAGCTGGACATGTACTACCCACAACTCTGAAAGATGGAAAGGTGCAGAGAAGAGGGCCTAGAATTATAGCTAGCTGTCTCTAACCACAAACTATATGCACCTTAATTTTTCTTTTTTCACATTTATTTATCCTTGTAATAGCTTAAGGTTATTACATACTATATAGTTTTTTGACTTTTATTTTTAAGTAATAGAACACTTTTTTTTTTTTTTTCAAATAAATTCTTAGGAGGAAACCCAGTATATAGAAAACACCAAAGTGGAGATGCTCTGGAATTGAAGCAGGAGGGGGGGGCAGGAGGGACAGAATACCATCAGCTTATTAGCCTGTCTCTTGACAGAGATAATGGCCACCAGGCATTTGTGAGGAATAAGCAAACACGGTGTGAAAACCAATGCCATAGAGTTAATACTGTGATAATGATGCAGAGTTTAAAAAAATCATAGAAATCATCATCTTGAGGGTAATTCAGTAAATTATTATTTATTTTAAATCACCTGAAATTTAAATCATTCCAAATTACTGTTTACCAATACTCCTGTTGAAGTTCTCGAGTAACTACAATCTCTCCTGGATACCACCATTTATGCAGCTGTTAAGAGAGTTTTATAAGGGACTTTGACTTGTTCTTTTCCCTGTCTGCTTCTTCCACAAAGTCAAGTTGAAAATATTTTGATTTTTCAGTTCCTTGAGAAAAATTGAAGATAGGAGGCTCCTCTTAATCTCTTTATACTTACCATCACTTCAGCTAAAGGGTGTTCTAGTTTTAAATCAACATTGAACTTTCCATTCTTTTACTTGATTTTTTTTTCCTCCAAAATAATGAATTTTTTTTTTTCAGGATTCCAACTTTATTAAGCACACCATCATTAGAGTTGACACATGGTGGCACTATTCTTAAATGGAATAGAAAAAAGAAATAACCCATTAAATTTCCCCAGGGTCAGTTTTGACATAAAAAAGAAAACACTGACCTCAGTGAAGCCTTTTAGAAATTGTACGGTGATTCACTATTGCGTGATTGCATTAAGTAATTAACCAACAATTATTTATTGAGCACCTGTTGTGTACAAAGTAGTCTGATGGAGGACATAAGAGATTTTTAATCTAGTAGGAAAGACAAAACTGATGATCATACCTTACACACAGACAGTCCTTGAGCTGATGAAACAAAAAAGTTACTGTGAAAAGAAGAAAAAGTTATTTGGTAAAAAAAACACACAAAGCAGTGTATATGATACTAACCAGTAGAAGTGTAAGTGTTTATTCATTCATTTCATAATTCAGTCATTCACTAAATATTTATGAAGTGGCTACTAAATGCCGGGCACTGTGCTAGATACCGTGAAGCAGTGAAGTAGATAAGCATGGGCCCTGCTTTCATGGAAGTTATAATGAGTTTATAGCCGTGGTTAGATCAGTATCAGCATCACCAGCAAGGAATATGGTACTAAATCATTTTATGGCTATTGGAGTATCATAGACATTCTTATCCCTTTTACAAACCAAAGGAAAGGAGATCAGAGGTAGAAATAGAAGTGAAATGACTTTTTGGTGGTTTTACTTTTCTACAAGATTTTAACTGATTTGTCACTCCTTATCCAAGATAATCTTGTGATATTACAAAAGAAAAAACAGCACATTAAAACTGGGTGTTTCCTAGGAGTTTGGGTTTAAAGAATATATTGTAGGTCTTTTCACACTGTAATTTCAACATATTGCATAACAATGAAAAGGGACAGCAAGCTTGGGTATTTCTCACTCACAACTTTTAATTATTTTATAACCACATGTGTTTATTTAATTCCTCTTAAGTTAACTCTATGGTTAATGAATGAAGGTCATGCTAAGAAGTGACTGAATAGGCTTGGATCAAGGAAGACGTAAGGTCATACTAGGGTTTCCTAAACTATTTTAGGCAAAGTACATTTCCAAACTCATTTATAACCAATACTAACCAGGAAAATCTGAGCTTGACCAAAATTCTTCTCTAGAGCTGGGAAAGAAGGAAGAGCACTCGGAAACAATCATTTCAAGAGACACTGTCCAGAAAGAAACAAATATGGCTGGGAGGATCAGATGCAGATTACATGGTCAATCCTTTATCTAAAAAAGAAAAAAGGACACAAATCTCATACCTGGGTTAGCATGTGAGCAAAAGATGGTCATCTATATAAATATCTTGCTTTCTTGTTGTTTTTTAAAATATTTCATGTTTTTCCCTTTATAGATTCACAGTTAACTCTGAACAAATGAAGTTGTATTTTTTAGACACTTAGAAATAAATGTCTACAATCTGTTTTTGTCTCCATTCTTGTTAGACATTGCACATGGCATTTTGAGCCTTGCCCCAGATCCAATAATTTTAAAAAGTAAAAATAGCTTTATTATTACAAAAGTACTATTTGTTTATTATAGAAAAGATACTACCTAAGACTAAGCAAAAATGGGGGAACTTCACAATCATTGTACATCCTTGCAGATCTGAAAATATATTTTAAATATGTTTATCTTACTATTTATTAAAATAATATTTAATATATTTTAAAAGGTATATATACTGTTTTGTAACTTGTATCTCATAACATGGTTTCAACATTTTTCCACAGAACATTCACTTACAAAATTATTTTAAACGCCTGCACAGCCTTTAGGTGTACTACAAAGTAACCCATTTCCTACTGTTAGGCACTTTGGTTAGTTCTACTTTACTATTATAAACAACTTTGGGAGGTACGGTAATAACTTTGAGGCTACAGTTATTTCCTTAATTCTTTCCAAGGCTTTCAGTAGAATATGACAGTGTCCTTTCTCCTAGCAGATGGAAATATTTGGACATCATTACCCCGCCCCCCAAAATCCTTTCCTGATGGGCAAAAAAGCTATCTGATCGCGTCCTGATTATCATCCTGTCACTGAAGTCGCACGAGGGGAGCTCCCTCCCGTGCAACCTGAGCCTTGCCGCCTCCCGCGGTCTGACCTCCACCAAGGTGACGCGGCGGAAGGGCCCCTGGCCGCACCCGGCTCAGACGCAGGGCGTGCGTGCGCGCGCGCATGAGCGGACGTGCGTGTGCAGACGGCGGCTGCGCGGCCGGCGCGAGGCCTGGTGAAGGTATCAGCTGCGTGCTACGCTTCTCCTTCCGCTCCTGCACCGCCAGATAGGGTGGGGGTTGGATCGGGAAAGGGGAGTCTGATGACCTGGGCCTGGTTTCTTTTCCTCTGGGAGTGCTTTCTTCGGGGGTGTGCGGTGTGCTTGAGAGGCGGTGTGGGGAGTTGGCCACGCCCCTCACTCCCAAACCCCGCCCTAGTCAAAAACCCAAATTTTCTCCACATTTTGAAGACCAATAAAGTTTACTTACCCCTACCTCAAAGAATAGGCCCTGAAGTGTTTTTTGTGTCATTGGCACCAGAAATACTACCTAGAATAAGGCCTCAGTAATCCTGATACAGGATGCTTCCTGCAGTCCATAAAAGGCCAGGAGTGCCTTTATATTTTTCATGGTGTAATTCTATTGTGGTGAATTGAATGACTCATCATTTCACCTCTTTGTCTTGGAATATCTGAGGTACTTACAGTCTAAAAAGGGAACTCAAAACAGTTGGTTTGACGATTAGTATAAATTAAAGTGATGTTAACGTTGTTTTCTCTGTGTTCATTAACAGCTCACACCGAGCACCTGAAAGAAGTTTTCGGCTATTGTTTCTTAGGCCTATAAGCTATTTAAACAACAGTGATTACCTCCTGCGCGTGTTGTGATCTGTTACAGGAATGTGTTTCTGATCATCTGAATCTCAACCATGTTGTCAAACTGCTTGCAAAATTTCTTAAAAATTACAAGCCCTCATCTATATTCAAGATTATGCCAGCGATTAATAGGAAGTAAAAGGAGGTTTTTAGGAACTGTGCCAACGTTCAGATTTCGTAGGCGGGTTGTCATTACAGGCATTGGATTAGTGACTCCTCTGGGTGTTGGAACTCAGCTGGTATGGGATCGTCTTATACGAGGAGAGACTGGAATTATTTCAGTGGTCGGTGAGGAGTATAAGAATATCCCTTGCAGTGTTGCTGCTTATGTGCCAAGAGGTTGTGATGAAGGTCAGTTCAATGAACAAAACTTTGTGTCCAAATCCGATATCAAGTCCATGTCTTCTCCTACCATTATGGCCATCGGGGCTGCAGAGTTAGCCTTGAAAGATTCTGGCTGGCACCCTCAATCAGAAGCTGATCAAGTGGCTACCGGAGTTGCAATTGGTATGGGAATGGTTCCTCTTGAAGTTGTTTCTGAAACTGCTTTGATGTTTCAGACAAAAGGTTATAGTAAAGTCAGCCCATTCTTTGTCCCTAAGATTCTCATCAATATGGCAGCAGGCCAGGTCAGCATTCGCTATAAACTCAAGGGCCCCAATCATACAGTGTCTACAGCCTGTACCACAGGAGCTCATGCTGTGGGAGACTCTTTTAGATTTATAGCCCATGGTGATGCTGATGTGATGGTGGCTGGAGGTACAGATTCTTGCATTAGTCCTTTATCTCTTGCTGGGTTTTCCAGAGCCCGTGCTCTGAGCACAAACCCTGATCCTAAGTTGGCATGTCGACCATTTCACCCAAAGAGAGATGGTTTTGTAATGGGAGAAGGTGCAGCTGTGCTTGTGCTGGAAGAATATGATCATGCTGTTCAACGAGGGGCCCGGATCTATGCAGAAGTTTTGGGCTATGGACTCTCGGGTGATGCTAGTCACATAACTGCACCTGACCCTGAAGGAGAAGGTGCCTTAAGGTAAAGACTTCTTTGTTTTGTTTTGTTTTTTAAAAAGATTTATTTACCTATTTGAGAGAGAGAGAAAGAGAGAGTGAGCACAGGGATAGGGGTGGGAAGGGCAGAGGGGGAGGGAAAGAATCCCAAGCAGACTCCACATTGATCCCAGGATCCCAGGACCCCAAGATCACGACCTGAGCCAAAACCAGGAGTGGGCCACTCAACCAACTGCACCACCCGGGTGCCCCAAGACTTGTTGTTTTATTTAAATATTTCTCCAAATAAGACATTCTATTAGACTTTCAAAGTAGGGAGTCCGATATTGTAGTATCTGCCCTTGGTGTACAGTATCTTTGATGTTTTTCCATTTTAGACAAGACAAAATGGTTTCGAATTCTTTGCTTTAACATGTTTGAAATATTTGAAAGCATTTGAACATCCTTAACAAAAATTAGATTTTAGTTAAGGCCTATAAAGTTGTAAAGAGGGCCATGTGTGTCTTTGCCAATTTTTCATGTTTCCAATTGTGCTTAGCAACTGTCAGAGTGCTTCCTCTCACAGTCCTCCTCTTTGGCCCTTCATCAGACTCAGACAGTAAAGTCAGCCCTTCTAGTTGTGTGTGGTCTCTGTGCCATTTCAACAGGGTTCTGCTTTTATTAAATCAGTACTTTCTAACTTTTCACCACCCAGGGACATTAAAATGCAGATTCTGACTCTAGGCCTGGGGTGGTGCTAGAGATTCTGCATTTCTAACAAGCTCCCATGAAACTGCTGCTGCTGGTCTGAGGACCACAATTTGAAAAGCAAGTTGGTATTGCAGAAGAGATAGTTAAGTTAAAAAAAAAATTAATGTGTTAGCTAATAGACTAGCCTGCTTAGGTCATATTACGTTTTAAGCAGTTAACTTGACCAGGGGTTGGCAAACCTTTTCTGTAAAGGGACAAATAGTATTTTCATCTTTGTAGGCCATAGGGTCTCTGTCAACAATTATTCAAATCTGTCTTCTAGTGTGAAAGCAGCCATAGACAATACATAAATGAATGGGCGTGCTCCAGTGAAAACTGCAGTTGACCCTTGAACAATGTGGGTGGTTAGGGGCACTGGCCTGCTGTGCAGTCAAAAATTCCATGTATAACTTTTGACTCCTCCAAAATTTAACTACTGATAGGCTACTGTTGACAGAAAGCCTTACTGATAACATAAAGTCAATGAACACGTATTTTGTGTATGTATTATATACTGTCTTCTTACAATAAGGTAAGCTAGAGAAAAGAATATGTTATTAAGAAAATCATAAGGAGGAGAAAATACATTTATAGTACAATCCTGTAAAAAATCTACATGTAAGTGGACCCACACAGTTCAAACCCATATTATTCAAGGGTCACCTGTGTTTGTAAAAACAGGCATCTGGCCAGGGCCACAGTTTACTGGCCCCTGAATTATGCTTTTGAGTTTTAGTAAATAGTTCCTGGTGTCAAACATAGTAGCCAGCTAGATGAAGAAATAGTTATATTTAGGTGAAACCCTTCATCACACTTCACATTATACCCTGAGCTGCCTCTTAAGGAAATGTATGCAACCCAGAGATCAGGAACTAAAAAAGAAGGTGTTGACATTGATGATGTTTTCAGAGATTGTTCCAGAGAAATGTTTTATTTTCAGATTTGTTTGTTTGTTTTTTTGGCTTGGCACCGTACTTCATTTATTTAGAATTCTTAAAGCCTAAATAGAATTTTGAAAAGGTTATTTGAAGCACCAAAGTAATGGTGCAGACATTTTTAGATTATTGGGAAATATGCCAAGTTTTACATTTAAATGTGAGAGAAAAAATTAAAACATTTTTATAAATTTTTTCTCCATATTTGGAATCACTATACACACACACGCACACACATGCATGCACACGCACGCACACCCCACTGATAAAAAATTCCTAGAAGAAAAACTATTCTAGGTTTGAGTCAACATGGTTTTTTCCCCAGGGAAAAATATCAATTCAAATAAGTGGAAATATATTTTGTTAGAGATTATAAAACCCATAGGCCTGTGTATTTATCTCTGGTGTTGAGTCAGTCCAGGTTACTGGGGGTGACTCATTATGCCCATGCAGATGGCATTCTAACTCATACGGTGATCCAAGTTGAGGTTCTGTTATTAGAGGAAATGATTTTCTTCATCCAGCATATATGTTTATTTCTTTCTCATAAAGCATATAGAGACTCCTGTGTTCAAATTAAACTTAGTTCTGATAAATTTCTCTCCTTATTTTATTAGATGTATGGCTGCAGCTGTAAGAGATGCAGGTGTACAACCTGAAGAGATATCCTATGTCAACGCACATGCTACTTCCACCCCATTGGGAGATGCTGCTGAAAACAAAGCTATCAAACATCTTTTCAAAGACCATGCACCTGCCCTTGCAGTTTCTTCAACTAAGGGAGCCACGGGACATCTGTTGGGAGCTGCAGGGGCGGTTGAGGCAGCTTTTACTGCTCTGGCTTGTTATTATCAAAAACTACCACCTACTTTAAACCTGGATTGTACAGAACCAGAATTTGATCTCAATTATGTTCCATTAAAGGCACAGGAATGGAAAATTGGGAAAAGATGTATTGGACTCACCAATTCCTTTGGTTTTGGTGGTACTAATGCAACACTTTGTATTGCTGGCATGTAGGACAAATCACTTATAATTAAACATAGATTTTTAAAAAAATATTATGAACTATATTAGGTGGACAAATAAAATATTATATAAATATATAAATATGTATCAATCTGTGTATAAGTCTATATATCAATCTATATCAATACCCAGATACCCTTTATCTGTGTCAGGGTTTGTCAACTCTGCCACTATTGATATTTTGGACAGGATAATTCTTTGTTAGGGTAAGAGGAGCTGTCCTATATATTATAGGATGCTTGGCAGCACCCTCATCTTTACCCACTAGATTCCAGAAGCACTGTCTTCTCTAGTTCTGACAACCAAAAATGTCTCTAGACACTGCCAGGTGTTTTCTGGGTGGCAAAATCATCCCCATATAAGAACCACTGATCTCTACTTTTCTAATACTCTAGGTCAAACAACTCTTTGATGTTTCACCTGCTCTTGTTCCTTCCACAAATATTTGGTGAGTAGCTGCTCTGGGCTAGGCAAGGTTGTTGCATTGTACAACTCCAGGCATGCCATTCCCATACAACATAAGGAGAAGGAATACAAATATACCTGGGAGTTTGCCTCATTGATCGACACTCTGAATAAAGCAGTCAGTCAGCCAGCAATGAGCTATTTGCCCCTTCTATCTAGCTAGCTCTCTTTTCTTCATTTTATCTGTAGAGATGCAGTAAATTTGTGGCATTTCCCTAAACGTCCAAGTCATGAGTTCTCTGAAAGAAGAAGGTAAAATTGGTTTCTTACTCTTTTTGTATTTATGGTGGCATCTAGTGATTAATGGAGATAAAGGTCCTTGGGAAGTGGAGCAGAACTTGTTGGTGACTCCAGCCACATCACCTCAGCCCCCCTTCATTGCAGCTGTGGTAGGCAGTGTTTGTGGCTGTTTCTAATGTCCCCCACAAGTGCTGGTGGTGCCTCTAATTTTCCACCTTGGGGCTTTTTCTAAAGATCTTTTGAGATCTCATTCATCCCCGTCTGGCTGCAAGTATTGGGGAGGGGATAGGGACAAGTTCCCTAGAGCAACAGTCAAAACCAGTGAGGGATTGGGTTAGTGGTCAAATGCGTCAGCCTCCTCTCAGAGGGATATCTAATGTTCTCCGCAGTTCCTCAGAGGGTTTCTGGTCAGATAAAACTTCAGTGGTCAGGGCATTTACCAGCTCAGTAACCCTCTTTACTGGCTTTCCCCCCCCCCTTCCCTTTCCTCTCTCCCTGATTTTTTATCCTGCTTCCAGTATCACCTCCCAAACAAACTACCTTATGTTAGGCTCTGCTTTGTGGGGGACTCAAACTAAGCAAGAAGTATGTGTTGAAATGGGGGTTTATATAGCAAAGGGATGGCGTAAATAAGTGGATAAATGGAACATGTATACTTCTGCAGAACTGAATAGTTTTGTACACATTTTAATAGGCTGGATATATTGTCTACCCACTGACCTTGACTATAGCATTTTATCCCCTGTATGCCCAAGACTGCGGCCATGTTCATTCAGTTATAATCAGTTTTAATTGTCATAGGCACATATTAATTTATTCAACCAAAATTTGTTGGGTGCTAACTATGGACCTCGTTTTGTACTGGCCACCAATGATAAAGTGATATATCAGGGAGGGTTTCCTAAAAGAAGCTGAGCCCATAAGGGTGAATAGGTCTCAGCCAGGTTAAGAAGAAGAGAGGGAAGGAATGAAAAGTCTTCCAGCCACGAGGAATAGTGTGGAAAGGTTAGAAAAGTTAGAACATTTGTACTAAACAAATACATAATAGCCTGAGACTGGGGATGGTGGTGGGGATGAATAGGAGATAAAGCAGAAAATCTGGTGGAAGTCAGGTCACAAGGAACCTCACAAATTTTGTTAACAGTATGAAAGTAATGGGAGGTCATTTAAGGTAAGGTTATGATGGTTTTGTAAGGTGTCAACTTGGTAGGCTGACCTACACTTCCTAGAATTCTTCTTACTGTATGTTTTCAGTTAATGCTGGCCGTAAGAGGTTCTTGTAGGAGACTGGAGAGGGGAAGTGAAGCAGCAGCCATTTTGTAGCAGATCCACATCGGGGCTTTGGTGGCTCACCTTGACGTGGAGGCAGCGGCTGAGCCTGCAACCGCTTCTTCCTTCTGTTTCTGGATCTTCCTTCAGTTTCCCGGACTCCTGGACCAGCTATGTGTCTAGCTCCATGATGATGAAGGGCCCCAGCTTTGCCCTCGTATCCCCAAAATCAGAAGAAGCAAGGTCTGAGTGGTTTCAGTTTATTCTTGTGGTTGTGGGTTCCAGCTTGTTACTGAAACCTTACACCCATCTTCCCTTTCCAACTGCCTGCCCTGTGGACTTCAGATTCCAGCATCAGAGGAGAACAGGTGAACATAACAGCCTTACACAGACAGTTAGACCACTTCTCCTAGAAGAGGAAGCTTAGTGGGACAAGTAGTAGCTCCTAATGCGGTAGTAGGTTTCAGGTTCACACTGGCCCTCGTCCTCCCCTTCATCCACTATTCATCCTAAATTCCCCCTCGCGCTCAGATGTTATCTTGGCGGGCCTTGCTGGCTCCCCTAGTGGTGTGACTGAAACCTTCGTTCCGACACCCTGGGCCCTAGGCAATCAAACCACACCTTTTCCAGACAGCAGTTGCTGTTTGTGTCTAGACCACTGGCATCAGGAGTCAAGGAAATACCAGAAGGTGCCCAAGTACACCACCTAGATTCCACACATATTCTCCCTGTCCTCCTTGTAAAGCAGCACCACCTTCTTCAGCTGATGAGGGTCAAATACCACAGCCAGTATGTTGACTTTCTGGGCTCTGGGCACAAGGAGTCCAAAGTGTCCTAGTGGTAACTACAGTTTGTTGTTCAATGAGACACTTTCTGTGTTTCCTGGCAAGAGCCTGTATACCCTTTGGAGACCAGAACTTTAAATACTGCAGAGCCCAGAGTTGCAAGGATGGGAAGCACAAAATTCCCCATTGTGATTGGATCATTAGGAGTGATGATAAGGGGGGCCACTCCTGTTCCCCACACACTTTGTGTTCTTCTTATTGGGGACTTGGCCCCATACAGAAGTCTTTGATTTCAGCATCTGCTGCATCCTGAGGTTGGCACCACATTCAGGAAATTGCTTCTGAGTTGGTGATTCAGGTTTGCCTTTAGAAGGCTGTTCCAGCATTTTCTGAGGCTGGCTGCTTCTGGATGGTATGACATGGGATACAACTCGGGGATCCCATGTCATTGGCTTGTTCCCATGGTCCGTCTCCTTTGCTGTGCAGGAAGTGCCCCTGCTCAGTACTGGAGGAGTCATAGAGAGGATGTGTGTCACAGACATAACCAAATCTCCATGTTAATCACATTATAATGAACTCTTAACCAGATCTTTAACCATAGCTGTTTTTAAGTCTTTTGTCATTTACAGACAGTTATTGTTGCACTCCGATTCTCTTGCAAAAGTGTTCCTGCAAAAGTGCTTCATTTTCAAGGAGATTCATTGAAAAGACTGACAAGTACAGGTGTCTGATTAACTATGATCATACTACTGAACTGAATAAGAACTTATAGAACTCTAATGGAAAAGCTGATGAGGATGTCTTTAATTTTTTTAACTTTTTATTGGAAACATTGTTGATTTTGTTTTGTTTTGTTTTTCCAGATTTAAGAAAGCTTTTTCTCTTTTTTCTTAAGCAGTCAGCAATTTGCCAACATACACTTTTATGAACAGAGTTGAAACATTTATCTTTTCTTCCCTACCTGAACCCTCCAGAATTTGGAAATTCTTAATGTATATTCTTATTTTCATGTCCATATAGTTATTTGCATAGGTTCAATAAGAATGTGTTCTCCTTGTAGCAGGAAAGAATTACAGGAGCCAGTGAGCTGAACTCAGAGCAATTTGGCTAGTGATCACTCACGAGCCCTGGCCATTAACCCTTTGTACTGACAGTTGGGCTATTCAAAAGGGATTAACCTCATGGCTTGGACCAGTGGGAAGCTGAGAGGTGGATGATCATGAATAAGCCCTTGTGAGGTCAAAATATGTGGAAAGACATTTGGGTTCACCTGCAAAGGCCTGAGACATTTCTCACTGCCTTCTACATCCCGGCTCATAAGGCACTGACACCTCCTGGCAATCAGGAAGTTAATGCCGTTGCTCTGCACGAGCCCTCATACTGACCCTTCAGTAGATGCCACTTTAGCGCCCAGGTGGAATGGCATATTGCCAAGAATGCCAAATTGCCCTTGAAATACAGCGACTTGGTTAATACAGTAACAACATGTCTTGTGTGTTCTAAACAATGCCCAAGGGCCATTCACTGGAGTTCCCAACTAATGAGGGTTTGGCAAGTTGATGACGTTGGCCCCCTCCCACCAAGTGAGAGTTCTAAATATGCCTTAGTTTGTGTCAACACTGTGTCTGGCCTAACCCAAGTATTCCTCTGTCACTGCACAAACCATGCTGCCACCATTAGGGGATTAGAGACGTTAAGTACCGAGTAGATACCCTCAGCAAACAGATGGTGATCATGACGTACAAAACTGGGCAAAAGAGTATGACACTGAATGGAGGTTCCATCTTCCCTGTAACCTGCAAGCAATAGATTAAATTACTAAAGGGTAAAACCATCCTGCCTGGGTAGACTAAGGTACTACCCCGTGTTTTAGTACATTTGAATGATCAACCAGTGGCACCTGTTGCTCCATATGCCAGACTGAGGACCCTGCTGAGATACCCAATACCACAAAGGTATGGCAATTGTGGGAAACAGTCCCCTCCCCACCAACTGTCACCATGGATCAAAGTGCTATGCTGCTGAGGATATCAAGTCCCATGATGCCTGGGGAAGGTATTACCTACCAGAATTTGCAATGGGTTGTCCCACCTGAATGGATGAATAATTACTTTGCACCCCTGAGTAAGGAGGAACTACTTAATCTCCCCTGGGATCCAGTTGTGCTGCTGCAAGCTTGACCCTTGAAATGTACTCTACCTGGAATGAAGCATGCACCATTATAAACGGGGAGAAGGTAGAGGTGCTGATCTGGCATATTCTGTCCCCAGTCCATCTCCTCATGCCTGACAGTGCTGCCTCCCCCAGGAAACATGCAGGGTATTATAACCAGGTCAAATTCCTAAAGCTGCCAAACTCACTGTCCTCTAGGCCAGATGGATACACTCTGTTTTCCACTGGTACAATCATTTGGCCATTGTCTTTGTTCCCACCGTTGGCCTGGAGGGCATTATAGCTCACACAGAAGACCTTACTAAATTCACCCGGGGAGCCTTAAATGCGAGCCAACACAGCCTGTCCTTTCTGAGCACTGAAGTGTCTCTAACGAGAAACACTATCCTCCAAAAAAGGATGGCCTTGGGGCGCCTGGGTGGCTCAGTTGTTAAGCCTCTGCCTTCTGCTCAGGTCGTGATTCCGGGGTCCTGGTATCAAGCCCCACATCAGGCTCTCTCCTCAGCGGGGAGCCTGCTTCTCTCTCCCGCTCCCACACCCCCTGCTTATGTTCCCTCTCTTTCTGTCTCTCTGTGAAATAAATAAATAAAATATTTAAAAAAAAAGGATGGCCTTGAAGGTTACTATTGCCTTGCAAGGAGGCATCTATGCCATTACCCAAGAGAATGCTGGGTTCATAGCTGCTGACTCTGCTAACACATAAGCAGAGTCACGTGAGGATGCAAGTAATCAATGTTCTGAATGATCTGACACCCTTCTTCGGTGACTTAATAAACTGGTAGTTTGGCTCATGGGGTCTTTGGTGGAAAAAGCTGTTCTTTATTTTGGGAATCATTATCTTAATCTGTGTTGTCTTGCATGTGTCTGTTATTGTTGTGGTATCTGCCTCCCGTGCAGCCAGGTCGCTGAAAAAAAAGTCACCTCCATCCCAGTGAGACTCCTTGCTGCCTGCTCAGGGTAATTTGCAGAAGAGGGCGTGGTTGGAGTGGGGGCACGCAAGATTGTAAAGGCAGGTCACGAGGGGTAAAGTGTTGGAGGAGGTCATCCAGAGGACAGGAACACCAGTTGACCCTCAGGCTAGACCCGGGCAATTAGAAGCTCCTGACTCCCTCCGCTGTCCTGGAAATGTACATTCAGCCCTCGTTTTCTATAGAGTGAGGCAGTTTCAAGGACACAGCCTTGAGCGAGCAATGTGTCGTTGAGACTATCTGGGCAGTTACACACCTGAACCTCATTAAGGCCTCTATATAAACTTTGAAGATTCTCGCAGCGGATGCAGAGATCCACTGGAAACAAGCCTCATCAAGTTCCCTTACTTGTTTGGACAGCCACCTACCAATCAGGAGTGGCCAGCCTCTTTCTTCAGTCTTTCCTTGCCCTCCGGTGTAAGGGGCCAGTTTCAGATCTTGTCAGGGAAGCTCCCGAGTTTGCAGAGCACCGCTCAGATGCTGTGTTGTGTGGGGTTCCGTGCCTGCGGATCCGGTATTCCACGAGCCTGCAGATGGTGATGCTGGCTGGGGCTCTGTGGGCAGGACAGGCACCCCCCCCCCTCCAAAATAAGTCTCTATACCTACGACATTGAAACACGGATGCTTCTTTCTGAGCGGCGCTGGACATTGAGAGGCAACGGTACAGTCGTTCTCCCTTACCTGCAGTTTAGCTTAACGTGGTTTCAATTCCCTACCCTCCGCCAAGTCCGGAAGCCAGTCATCCTCCCGATGGATGGTCAGAAAGTCAGTAAGAGCCCAACACTGCGTCACAGCGCCCGCCATGTTCGCCTCACATCATCTCCTCACGTAGGCGTTTTCTCTGCCATCAGCACGAGGAGAAGGGTGAGTACAGCGCAGTAAGGTATTCTGAGAGAGCACATTCCTGTAACTTTTATTACAGTATCTTGTTAGAATTGTTCTATTGTCAATCTCTCACTGTGCCTAATTTATAAATTAGGTATGTATGTATAGGAAAAAACACAGTGTATACAGGGTTAGGTACTATCTGTGGTTTCAGGTGACCACTTGGGGGTCTTGGAAGGCATCCCCTGCAGACAAGGGAGGGCTGCTGTAGCTAAACTGTACTTACTAAATGGAGGCAGCGGTAGCTAGATCCATCTGGTAAGTGAAACTCCATATTGGTGAGCCCATATGTAGCCACCATTTCTACCACTGTGACTACTTCATTTATGTGTCTTTCTCATGCGAGTCCTGAGGTGGCCAATGACAAGGCTGACTAATGTCAGTTGGCAGAGTCCTTTTGTCTACTTGGTTGTACAGTTCCTCTACAGTGGTGGATGTTTTCTGGGGGGTATAAATGTGTGATACAAAACTCTTTATTCTTCAACTAAGTGTATGTCCATCTGCATGACTCTGCACCAGATATTCTTACCTCTGATCTTTCCATCTTTTCTTCCCAGACCCTTGACTAAAGGCCAGACTTTTGGCTACTCTCTAGGAATCTTTATATAGTCTCCCTTCTTGGGCTTTTGTACGAAGTAGATCGCCAGTTGTGTTGTTTGCAGCTCTGCCCATCGGGAAGTTTCCCCTCACCAATGTCTTTCAAGTCTACTCCTTGTTAAAAGATAAAATGAGGCATACTAAACATTTTCAGAGTTTATCTGAAAATTTATCGAGTTGAATTGGCCAGTACCAAACCAGAAATTGTTAGGAGCGTTCAACCAGCAAGAGCTCAGGGAGAGATTCTATAGAGAAAAGGCAGAAGCAAAGCATGGCAATTATTGATTGGCTATAGCTTAAATCCTGGTTGGCCGTTTGTGATTGGTTGTCCTTAGGGTTCTATTTAATAACCTTGAGGCATATACAGGCTTAGATTTTGGTTTGTCTACATCAGTTGCCATAATATTGGAGCCAGCTCAGTCTAACAGCCTCCTCATTTAATTAACTTAACAAGGTAAATGTGGCTTCAATGCAGCTGCCATCTTTTTCAACTTGAACTACTACAAGAAATACTTAGGAGACAGAATCAGCAGGATCTGGTGGATGATTCCCCCCATCTTCCTCCTCAAATTCTTTTTTTCTCCCTTAATCTTCTGTATTCTCTGTTCCCTCCTAGAGTATCAATTTTACCAGAGTAGGAATTCTTGCGGCTTATCTTACTGCTAGAGTTCCTGGTGCCCAGAATAATACCTGGCACAAAGTAGGTCCTCAATAAACATTTGCTGAGTGAACAAATGAGTGAATCTTGAAAATTGCTCTACCAATTACCTGGTTGCTTAGACCACAAGACCGCAAGTAAGAGTCATCCTCTATTCCCCTGCTTTTGCTTTCCCATTTCCAATCCTTCAGCAATTCCAGCTGATTATATACCCAGTCTGTACCTTGAGCAGTCACTGCTCTTCACATCCACCACTACTATCATCTCTCCCCTGAACTAGTACAAGAGCCACTTTTTTGGTCTCCTTGCTTCCGCTCTTCAATGGTTCCCAAACACCATTCACTTTTATCATAGCTGCCAAATTGATCTTTGTATGATATAAATCAGATCAGGTCATTGCTCTGCTGAAAAGCTTTCCATGGCTTCCCATTTGATGTAGGATGCAATTCAAACACCTTACCAAGACTTGAGTCTCTACATGATTTGGCCCTGACCTCCCTCTTCAATCTTGCCTCGTCCCACTCACATTCAAGCCACGCGGGTGTTCTTTCTCTTCCTCAAATACGCAATGCTCATTTCTGCTTTTATGCTTGCTCTTCCCTTGTCCTGGAATATGATTTTTTTAAAAAAATGTATGTGCAAATTGGCTTCCTCTTGTTATTCAGATTTCCACACAAATGCCCCTTCTTGGGAGAGGTCTTCCTTGGTCACCCATTCTAAAGTAGCCCCCTCTCTTCCTTACTAATCCCTCTCCATCCCCGAGCCCCAGGGTATTTCTTTTGATCTTTTCTTACTATCAGAAATTATCCCCTTTTAACAATATGTTTTCTGGGCTTTAAAAAAAAATCTCTCTGTTAGAATGTAAGCTTCACGGAAAAAGAAATCTTATCAATCCTTGGAACAAAAATTATATCCTCTTCCCCCCACCAAAATTGTATTCCCAGAATCCAGCAAAGTGTGTGGCACACACAGGTGTCACACACATGTACACACACAAACACATGACCAACACAAATGGAAATATTTTAGTCCCAAATGTGACTAAAAATAACTTTGTTCCAGGAAGGTAGTGAGGAAGAGCCGTTCACCCATGGTCTTAGAAAAACAAAAAGAGTTGTTATTAAGGTAGGAGTTGCCCATTTAGGGTCTTAAGTACAGGGGATGGACCTCATGACCATAATTAGTGGAAGCTGTCATGCTTTTTATCTGTTTAGCTACTTGAGACTCTGCGTTGATGGTTGGGATCAAATAGGGAAGCTCATGGTTATCTTGATAGTTTCTTTAGAATTGCTTATAAGCAATGTTATCTTGAATTTTAAGAAACTAAATATGCTGTCTTGAGCAAAAATGCCTTTAACTCAGAGTTCAGCCCATTTTTTCTGTAAAGGGCAGATAGCAAACGTTTTTGGCCTTGTGTGTTATATGGTCTCAGTCACAACTTCTCAACCTTTCTCTTATAGGTCAAAAGCAGCAATAGACAATGCATAAATGAATGGGTGGGTGTAGCACGATTTGCCAGGGAAGGGGGCAGATTTGGTCAATGGCTGTATTTTTACAGTTCCTGCCCTAGCTCTTCAAGGAAGCACATTTTCTGACATTCTCTGAAATGTTTAGCCATCTAATCTTTCTGCACCAGTGAAGTGTCCAGAAACTTTGCAGTATAACCTTAGAAAGGTGAATTTCAGTATTGGAGTAATAATAATGATTATAAGAACAATAACTAATGCTTATATGCCACACATTATTTCAAGTGTTTTCTTAATATCTTCTCATTAATTTTCTTAAAGATTTTATTTATTTATTTATTTATTTGACAGGGAGAGACAGCTAGAGAGGGAACGCAAGCAGGCGGAGCCAGAGAGGGAGAGAGAAGTGGGCTCTCAGCTGAGCAGGGAGCCCGATGCGGCGTTCGATGCAGGGCTCAATCCCAGGATTCTGGGATCATGACCTGAGCCGAAGGCAGGCGCTTAACTGCCTGAGCCACCCAGGCACCCCATATATATATATATATGGGAGAGAGCAGTGAGTGAGCACAGGGCAGGGGAGGGGTAGAGGGGGAGGGAGAATCTTAAGCAGACTCCATACCCAGCACAGAGCCTGGTTTGGGGCTTCATCTCACAACCCTGAGATCATGATCTGAGCCGAAATCAAGTCAGACGCTTAACTGATTGAGCTACCCAGGTGCCCCTATATATGCTCATTTTAAAAAATTAAAGCAGTGGGGAAGAATATAAGTCAACCCATTCTCCCCACCCCTCATCACTGGCTAATAATATGTTATAACCTTGGGGCACCTGGGTAGCGCAGTCGTTAAGCGTCTGCCTTCGGCTCAGGGTGTGATCCCGGCGTTATGGGATCGAGCCCCACATCAGGCTCCTCCGCTGGAAGTCTGCTTCTTCCTCTCCCACTCCCCCTGCTTGTGTTCCCTATCTGGCTGGCTGTCTCTCTGTCAAATAAATAAATAAAATCTTAAAAAAAAATAATATGTTATAACCTCAAAGTAACTGATATATATGGTGCCATTTTGGTCTGGCTTGACTTCAGCAAACAGCACATGAGAATTTCCTTTTTCCTTTCACTGCTTAATTCTACCCTAGCCAAGCTCTGTTAACCATGGTCTGATGGTGAACAACCCACCTGAAGATCTCCTTGCTTTCCCAGAGCAGTGTGGTAGGCAGAATGGGAGACTGGACTCAGGAGACCTAGATGGAAATCACTGGTGCCGGGCCTCGGTTTTCTCATCTGTAAATGGAGTCAGTAATACTACTTGTGCAACAATGATTTTGAGCCTCAATTAGGTTGATCGATAATACGCGGAGTGTGATCATCTGTGTAAAAAGTGGCTATTATGTTAAGAGACGAGTATGGTCTTTTCCATATTGATGAGCTCTCCAGGAGCTTTGCTGCTGTGTCCAGAAAACTCAATTGCTTTTGGATTTTATCATTATTTTTATATTTTATATCTATATATTATTGTTATAATTATTATTATTATTATAATCATCATCATCATACTGTTGTCCCTGAGACAGACCTATTATTAAATGGAGAAAAGCTTTGTCAGGGTAAAAAGCACCATATCCAAGCTTCAGGAATTTCCTCTAAAATAAGCGTTTTGAGGCGTAGAAATGTTAAAAAGAAGCTTATGAAATTCCTGGTGAAGGGATGAAAGGTTGCCTCTCTTGGCTGGCTCAGGCCCACCCCTTCTTAGCAGCAGGGGGGATTAGATGACCTCTCAAGGTTCCTTGTAGCCTGGGTTTTGTTTTTTGATGTCTATTTAAAGATTATGCTAATACTGCTGATGTGAAATCCTTTGTACACAGTGATGGTTGAAAATACTGGCTCCTGACCTGAATCTATGCCTGCATGGTTAAAATTGTATACTTGAGATTAGCAGGACTCAAATGCTCATGTTTTATACAAGCCATTGGGTCTTTTTTCTCCTCAAGAAGATTTTTTCGTTGTTGTATTTTGGACGAAAGCAAGAGGGAGAAGGCTGATAAAAAATGCATTCAGATACGGAAGGATTTAGATCATTTTAATAACTAAGCTTAGTTATCATATTGCGGTTCAGAAAGATGAATGAATAATAATGTAGGATGCAAAGATCCAGGAGGTAATCCTCCCAGACTAGACATTACTGGAGCAGCATATTAACTAGAAAAGAGTCATTGTTAGCAGAGAACAGAGAGAGAATTCTACAAATCCATAAGCATCTTATACCTAATAAGGAACTTGTGTAGTATTTTAGGAGACTGGCCTCTGGAGCCAACCTGCCTGGGTCAGATAATGGTTCTGACCTTTTATGAGCTCTGTGACTTTGGTTATTTTTTTAACCTTTTTGTATCTTATGCTCCTCATCTGTAAAATGGGGACAATAATAGTACCTACTTCTTAAGGTTGTTTTGAAGATTAAATGAGTTAGTACATATAAAGTGGTTAGCACTGTTTCTGGAATATAATGAGTTCAATAATATTGATTAATGCAAAATCTTAAGTATTATTGCGTTTTGTTTGCTTTTTGTTTTGCTTATTTTTTTTTACCATTTTTTTTACCTTGATAATAGGAAATAGCAAACATATTTAAAAATATAGAGCAAAGTGTAATAAACCTTCATGTACTCATCAGCAGTTGTCTGTTTATGGGCAATCTTGTTTTACCTAACTGCCCATTCACTTCCCCTACTTGATTATTTTAAAACAGATTTCATACATCATATTACTTCACGTATAAATATTCCAGTACGTATCTCTGACATAGACGTAGCAAATTACAGCTCAATGTCTGTTTGACAATAAAGTTTAATTGGAACATAGTGAAGGGGTCCAGAATATTCCATGTGGCATAAAAATTATTTTGAGCTGAAGTCATTCAAGAATAGGCTTTTCTTCTACCAACTCCCTTATGTGCCTAAAAGCAGAGTCTCCCAAAAGAACTCAATTGTCATAAGTCCCCTCTGCAGGAATTTCAGCACTATGAAAGATTGATTCTTAATCACAAAGAAGCTGGAACCACATCTAAACAGACATTGTCACAAAACTATGGTATCTGTCATCTGTTTTCCTAAGGGCCCATTTATCTATCCTAAAAGTCATTTTGGTTTCCCATAAGTCATCCTTTGCCCCCCCTCCTCTTCCCTTATTAAGGTGATACTTAAGTCCCAAATTTTAACCACCTCTTATGTGTGTGAACTCTTATGTTCATGAATAAAAATCTGTCTTTCCTAATCTGTTTTTCATTCAGTTTAATTCACAAGCCCCCAAAAGTGAATCTAAGAGTATAGAGGAAAAGATTTTCTTTCTCAACAACAGTGATGCCTATCCATTTACTTATTGTGGATGGTTTCTTTTGTGTTATAATGGTGGAATTGAGTAATTGTGATAGAATGTTTGGTCCACAAGCTTAAAATGTTTCTGACCCTTTTTAGAAAATGTTTGTCAACGCCTACTCTAAAAGACAGGGATACTGTCTTTTTCTTTTAAAAACATAACCATAATCCATTTTCACACCTATAAAGCATTAACAATAATGTGTTAATATTATCATATATCAAATGGGTGTTAACATTTGCCCAAATATCTCATAAATTTTTAAGTTTTATTGAAAAACAGGATCCAAATAAGGTTAATACATTTGGAAGAGGTAGCTCTTAAGTCATTTTCGATCTAAAGGAGTCAGTCTCTTTCCTCTCTTTTCCCCTTGCAATTTATCTGTTAAAGAAACAGATCATTTGTTTTATAGAATCTTACACATTTGTATTTTGCTGGTTGCAAGTCTGTGGTATTATTTAACATGTTCCTGTGTCCTCTATATTGCCTAGAAATTAGTGGTTGGAACTAGGGACTTGACTTGATCCAAGTTCACAAGAACACACCATTCAAGGGTAGTATGGACCTTCATGAGTCAGCGCAACTATCTTTTTGTGATGTTAGCAGACAGGCCAAGTTTTATAAATTGTTAATTCTGAATAAAAATCAGCAGTGGAGGCAATGCTTCTTTGAACAGGGCAAGGCCTACCCACTATAATTTTATGAAATTACTCATATTTATCTTTACTGATTGTGCATCATGTTATCTGGAAATAGGTGGAGATGAGCAGACCTTCACAAGGGCAAACCTTCCACTTCTGCCCATTCTAATCACCTTAAAATATATCTGGAATCCATCCATTTCTTGCCATTTCCCAGGCCCCTGCTACCCTGGTTCACGTCACCATCATCTCCAGTCCATATTACTACAATAGCTTCTTCACACGTGTCCCTGTTTTTGCACTCACTTCCTTCCCTATGACATGTTCTCAACTCAGCAGCCAGAATAACCCTTTTAAAACTCAGGCTATGTCAAATGATTCCTCTGTTCAAATCCCTCTTTTTTTTTTTTTAAAGATTTTATTTATTTATTCGACAGGATAGAGACAGCCAGCAAGAGAGGGAACACAAGCAGGGGGAGTGGGAGAGGAAGAAGCAGGCTCCTAGCGGAGGAGCCTGATGTGGGACTGTGCCACCCAGGCGCCCTGTTCAAATCCCTCTTATTGTACCTGTACTACTCAAAACAATGGCTTACCAGCTTCTAAATAATCTGCACCCACCTCCATTCACTCTACTCCAGCCCTGATTATCTCTTTTCAGACCCATAGAGGCACCTGTCATATCCCTCCACAGGGCCTTTGCACTGGCTATTCCCTTTTGCCTTCAGAGCTCTTCTTCCAGATACACACATGACCAAGTCTCTCACCTCCTTCAAGTCTTTGCTCAAATGTCACCTTCTCAAGAATCACCCTATTTAAATACTACATTCTGCTCCTCACCTCCCACTGCTGATCACATTCACCCTGCTCTACTTTTAATTTTCCAAAGCATTAGTCACCTTCTAACATACCTTAAAATTTACTTATTTATTTCATTTGTTGCTTATCTGTTTGTTTCCACCAGAAGTTCTTTGTTTTGTTCACTAAGCATTCCCTGTGCCTAAATCAATGTCTGGTGCATAGGAGGTCCCTAAAATGTATTTGCTGAGTGAATGAATGAATTGCTGTTACTTATACCTATAAAGAGAACACAAATGCAATCCATAAACCAGAGGACCACTCCTGCAATACTCATAGCTTTTCTTCCTCCCAGCAGTTGGTCTGTGTGCCAGGCACTGTGTTAAATGTTTCTCATGTATTATCTCATTTAATCCTTCAAACAGCCCTAAGCAAGTAGATGCTATTATTATTTTCACTTCCAGATGATGAAACTCAGACCTAGGAGTTTAGCTCCTGCCATGCTCACATAGTTTGTAAGATGCAGAGCCAGAAATGGAACTCAAATCCATCAAACCCCTAAATCACTGCTTTAAACCACTAGGCCAATTACTTCCCCAGTGGTTACAATGGCTCTAAGTTTGGCCATTTATGACAATTTCTCCATTCATTCAATAAATATTTACTGAACACCAACCATGTGTCTGGTCCTTAGGATATATTAGTAAACCAAACAAAAATCCTCACCCTCACTGAGTTTTTACTACATCTACCTCTTTTAAGAGCTATGTTCAGGGCCAGCGTAGACGGGGAATCAGGTAGGCTCCTAGGCAGCATGATCTTAGGGTCATAGACAGAGCTCCCTCATCTAAAGTCACTCTCTTTTGGGGCGCCTGGGTGGCACAGCGGTTAAACGCCTGCCTTCGGCTCAGGGCGTGATCCCGGCGTTATGGGATCGAGCCCCACATCAGGCTCCTCTGCTATGAGCCTGCTTCTTCCTCTCCCACTCCCCCTGCTTGTGTTCCCTCTCTCGCTGGCTGTCTCTATCTCTGTCGAATAAATAAATAAAATCTTTAAAAAAAAAAGTCACTCTCTTTTATCCCAATTTGTCATAATATTCTTTCTTTTTTTTTTTTTTTTAAGATTTATTTATTTATTTATTAGACAGAGAGAGACAGCCAGTGAGAGAGGGAACACAGGCAGGGGGAGTGGGGAGAGGAAGAAGCAGGCTCCTAGTGGAGGAGCCTGATGTGGGGCCCGATCCCGGAACGCCAGGATCACGCCCTGAGCTGAAGGCAGACGCCCAACAACTGTGCCACCCAGGCACCCCTGTCATAATATTCTATCTGAAGTGTGTGGATGGACAGTACTTTCGGTGAGATTTGAAAGGCCTGCCTTAAAGTACATTTTTTTCTGCTTAGATTCATTTCCACTTTATAGATGAGAAAGCCAAGGCTTAAGGATGATTATGAGACATTCCTTTTTTTTTTTTTTTTTACAGAAAGAGAGAGAGCGAGCAAATATATGTGAGCAGGGGGGAGGGGCAGAGGGAGAGGAAGAGAGAGAATCTTAAGCAAGCTCCATGCTCAAGGCAGAGCCCAATGCGGGGCTCGATCTCACTACCCCAAGATCATGACCAGAACTGAAATCAAGAGCTGGAGCTCCACTGACTGAGCCACCCAGGTGCCCTGATTATGAGACATTCTTAAAGTCAGTTAGTAAATGACAGAGGTGGGATTTCTGGCTCCAAATTTTATGCTCACGATATTACAGCAAACACTGGAGGGGAACATGGTGAGCTAAGTGGGATGTGGGGAGTGTTCTGAGTAGCCAGATAGATGAAAGGAAAATTAAAAAATTAAGGGTCCCTGAAAGCCCCAGTTAGCCCATATGTTTTCCTGGAGCTGGGTAACAGGGTCATCTTTTTAGGTATGAGGTACAAGGGCAGGTCAGTGTGTTCACAGGGTGGTTGACCAGTGAAAGAACTAGGGAAAGGCTGGAGCTGAGGCCCTACTGGTGGATGCTCTACTTGGAAATACCTGGATACCTTACTTCAAATTGACTCTAGACGGCACAGCCTTGGGAGAATCAGAGAAGGGCATAGAGAAAGTCACCCTGATCTGGTCCATGGCATTCCACATTGCCTTGCATGGGACGGCTGGACCCAGATGAACTCAGGTTGCACCAGGTAACTTTGCCTTGGCTTAAATCAGAAATGTCTAAAGAGCAAGGATTCTGTTTACATTCTCTTCTTTGTGTCTACATGGGAGGGGGAGTAAGATGTACTAGATTGTACTAGACTAGGCTTTGGATTCAGACAGTTTCTTTGAATTCTGGCTCTGTCATGTGCCACATAAGTTATTTTAATTCTTTAAATAACTCCCATTTTTCTTATCTGTAAGAAGGAATATTCATTCATTCATTAAGTATTCATTAACTTCTATTATATATAAAGAACCATACATAATAGGTGTTGGGGATGAGATAATATATATAAAGTTCCTGGCAAATAGTAGTTATTCAATAAGCGGTAGCTATTATTATTGTTATCATTATTAGTGTGCATATGTAAATCAACAATGAGTCTTTTGGAATGGTAATAGTACAAATATTACATCAGTTAGTCTTCCAACTAACTAACTAGAGGCCCCAGCCTAGTATCCTTGTGAAGCCTTATCTGCGAGGGGGAATGATTATTTTCCTCTTCAACTGGAAGTACCACATCTTCCTGCAATGGCTGTGTGACTCCTGACAACCCTGGTCAACTGTATCCCAAAAGGAAATTAGGCCGGTTGTGCTGAATATCATTCTTTTTCATGATGGATGGTTGATATGGATTTGCTAATGGTTTTGATCTGGTAAAGAATCGGTCAGTAGAAAATTAGAAATTTTATGAAGATTCCCATTAGCTGTTCCTCACAAGTAATGGAGCTGTAATCTAACTTAAGATTCTTGGCAAAGCAGTTCTCATTTCAATTCTCACAAGTAATTATTATTTAGTGCTTATATCACTTTGTATTTCTTAAATGTTTTCAATTATTTTTTCCATTATTCTTTGAAAAAAAAAAAAACCAACCAAGAAAACAGAATCCTTTGAAGCATCTTAGCATGTTAATTTCCATTTCACAGATGGGGGAAGGTGGTTTCGTTCTTGAACAAACACCAGTGTATCCCGTTATACTTAGAAAAACAATGCAAAGTTCCTTCCTAATGAGTGGCCTCAGATAGCACCTGCTAATAAACAAGAAATATGTTTATACACACACACACACACGCAGTAGAAAAGATGGTCTTGGTCAATGATTGAATTGCTCAGTAAAGAAAAAAGACTCTTTCTGCATGATTTCTCTCCAGAAAATTCATGTGTTGTACAAACCCAGATTAAAGATAGTGATTCCATCACCTCTTTGCTGGTTTCCTGCCTTCAGAATTTCCAGTCTCCTCCTTGCCTTTTTCTTTACTCTTTTAATTCAGTTTCTCAATAATTCATTCAATGTTTCTGTTTAGCTGCTGCACAATTTCAGTTACATACAACTGTAAGCATTTGTTTGCTGGTCACGCACCTGTGGATTGTCTGGGCTATTTCACTCCATGCTGAAGAGTCAGTGTCTACTCAGGGTATGTTTCTCTTGGGGCCCAGGCCTAAATGCAATAATATAGGCAATGTAAAAACAGATTTTATTTTTATTTATTTATTTTTTAAAAGATTTATTTGAGAGAGGGAGAGAGAGAGAGAGAGTGCGTGCGTGCGTGCGCAGGGGGAGGGGCAGAGGGAGAGGGAGGAGCAGACTCTCCACTGAGCAGGGAGTCTGACTCGGGCTCCATCCCCAGACCCCGAGATCATGACTTGAGCTGAAATCAAGAGGCGTCTGCTCAACTGACTGAGCCACTCAGACGCCAGAAACACATTTTAAATCTTTGCTGGTGGCACATGTCATTGGCCAAAGCAAGGCACATGGGTCTCCCAAAGTCAAGGGGTGGGAAAGCTTACTCCCCCCACCAAGAAGCCACAGCAAGTGTTTTGGATGTACTGATGGGAGTTGAGAGACAATGAAGTCCTACAGACAGGCAGCATCTTCTTTTCTTCTGGCACTATCTCTTCTCTGACTTGCCCTTTACGGTGTAAGAGCATCTGCAATAAGAAGCCACAGTAAGAGAAAGTCTCAGCATGAACCTGATCCCAAGGATGTGCCAGGTAGAAGTGTAATACCCAAGGAGGCTAGCCAGGGATTTCCCATGAATGTGCGACTTACAGCTGAAACACTTTAGTAATGCTCTACCCCGCTATGTTAGCCCTTTGCAATGTGGTTTTAAAATCTTCTCATCAGGAGGTAGAATCCACTTTCCTGTGCCTTGAATCTGGGCTGACTGGTGACTCGCTGTGGCTAGCAGCCTGCTGGGGACCAGACGGGATGCCCATTCCAACCCGAGTCACTAAAGGGTTTTGCACGCTTCTCTTCTCTCCTTTCTGCTGCCCTGAGAATAAGCGCAGGCCGGCTTGCTGAAAGGTGAGACCACAGGGAGCAGAGTTGAGACCTCCAAGGTGTCCTGCTGGGGCCATTGCTGAAGCATGAGCAAGCTGCCAGCTGACTGCTGACGCAGAAGGGGGGCTCGAACAAACTAAGTGCCTGGCGGACTGTAGACGTCTGAGGAATAATACATGACTGCTGTTTTGAGCCACTGAGTTTTAGGTGTCTTGTTAGGCCAGAAGTGGTAACTTCAACACCCTGAACCTCCCCGTCTCGGGCTCTTAGTGCCATAGTGTCACTTTCTCAGATCCTTCATATTCTTGGTGCAGGCTAGAGGTGATAAGATATTCGCTGAAGGCTTCTCCTGGTCCCCAAAACAGTGTCTCCGCGGTCATGAGATTCTCGTACCTGAGGGATACACAGGCCCAGGGGCTTTTCCACAGTAAGCAGGGATAGTGGGTAGCTATTTCTTTAGGAAGGTTATAAGATACTAATTGACTTTGAGCATGTATTACCGATACAATAAAAAGGAAAGCAAAGCACACAGTGTTTTCTGTTCAAGCCGACAGATGCATTCTGATTTCTATAACAACGGTAATTAATTTTCGCTGGGTAGAAAAATCCATTTTCTGTGAGGAATCAGTAAACTATAGAGAAATTTGTCAGTAGCCATTGTTTGGAATTTTAGTCTGCACGTAGGAGGCACAATAATTTTACAATGACAGCTAATATACAGGGAAACCACCCCAAGGTAGAGAAAGCTATTCGGCACTATTGTGTATTTCTGGAAATATGTGATAATGGGATTGAAATCAAATCAGAAGGTAAGAGGCATGATATCAGAGCTCTACTTTTTTCTCCCTTGTTTTATTTTATCAGCATTAAAATGCAATATAAAAAGAAATGTAAAGAGATAAGTGTGGTGACTTACAGTTGAACTTTTTACAATTATCGACCATATTGAAGGGCATGATCTTTGGGGTTTGAGGAAAACCTCCTTTTATGAAAGTGTCAGGGAAATGCTCTCTTTCTGCAGTTAATCTATAATTCCAATGTAAATTTTCTGTGGTTTAGTGTTTTGCTATCAATATTTTTCTGCTCCTAACTCAACTCTATTATAATCGACTTACTTTCACATTTGTGGACATGTGTCCCCTACTCATTTTCAACCACTATTGTGGTTGAACTATGGTGGTGGTTCTAAGTAGTCTGTTAAAGCAGTGGGGAATATGTCACAAGTGAAATCTGTATAAACTAAGAGCCACAAGAGAATGTTCCATGTTGTTTCTATATGCACTGATAAACCTATTCATCTACTTGGAAAAAGTTTCTCAGATGTGGTGGTGGATTTGTACTCGTCCTGGACATTCACCTCATGTCCCTGTTGGAGGGCAGAAATGTTCTTTTCTGTTGTGATATCAGAGTTCAGTCTGTATAAACATTGAGTAAGTGCCTCAGTCATTCTGGGGTTACCAGGGGGTCAGCTTCCAGCAAGCCTCTTTGTAGAAGCAATAGGGAAGTGAAGGATCCAGGCCTTCTTTGCCTATAGACCCTTACTTGTAAGTTTTCCCACGACAAAGTCTTTGCTTTAAAGTATTTCGAATGATATTTTGGAATTCTTCCTGAGCCTTCGAGCTTGACAGGGAGTTGATCACAAAGGGACTCAAGTTGCATGATGACTTCTTTCTAAATGACTCATTAAGGGGAGACAATAAATATTTCTATTAAGAATATGAGTGCAGAAACTTTTGTGTTTTGTTCTTTGCTCTATCACCAGCACTGGGAATAGTGCCTGACACTATCGAGTAGAAGTTCAACAAGTAACTGTGAATGAAAAGAAATTTGAAGAGGATAGCGACCAAGAGGTCTAGGTGAATTCTCATGCTAGCTGAAGAAACCCCGAATAGTTACCTCTTCCTTATATTGTCTGCCAGGAGACTACTGCCTTGGGAAAAAAGGGTTACATTATTAGTTTTGAAGATAAATGGGCTTTGTGCTTTCTGTCACTTTTTATTTACATGAATCCTGGTCCTCCCCCTCTTTTTGGCTCATGTCAAATTCAACTCCAATTCCAACGTATTCTTTTATGATTGCTCCTCTCATGATCTTCCCTTTATCTAAACACATGAGATCAGGTATTCCTGTGGGACTATAGTAAGTTTGATATGCCTGTTGTGCCTGCGAATCTTGTTAAAATGCAAGTTCTGATTCAGAAGGTCTGGGGTGCAGCCCAAGATTCTGCATTTCCATCAAGCTCTGAGATGATGGCAATGCTACTGGTCCATGGACCACACTTGGAAAATGAAGAAGGTAGATGTTTGGTATTTAAGGAAAAACATTTAAATAATAGGCAAAGGAGAAAAAAAAACTGCAAAGAAATTGTTAAAAGCCAGAAAAAGAAAAAATCAGATAGTTATTGGTGTCATGCAGTTAAGTGTGGAAAGATTTTCATGACAGAGGACATGCTCAACTTGGTCAAATGTTGCTGAGAAACAAATACATAAAGATAGAACAGGCTGTGTTGGATTTTCCAGGAGGCAGTATCTTTGGGCAGTTTTAATAGAGTAAGGAGGGTAGATTTCTACAAAGGGATGCAGAGAAAGCAAGCAGTAGCAATAATTGGATGTATATAATTTCGATACAATGAAAGTTAGAACTTTAGGTACTGAAAAGAAAGAGGAAGCAGAGAAGAAAGGTTGGATATGCAAGGCATGGTGTGATTGATGGAGAAAGGCCTGACAGAGGCAAGAGGTGACTGCAATTAGATTTAGACAAGAGGCCAAAAAGGATGGATAAATATTGAACCCTGGAATTTGAAGGAGGAAACAGGTATAGGGAAATGGGAAATGGGGTGGTTCTTCTTCTTCTTCTTCTTCTTCTTCTTCTTCTTCTTCTTCTTCTTCTTCTTCTTCTTCTTTTGTTAAAGATTTTATTTATTTATTGGACAGAGAGAGAAGAGAGACACAGCAAGAGAGGGAACACCAGCAGGGGGAGTGGGAGAGGGAGAAAAAGTCTTCCCGCTGAGCAGGGAGCCCAATGTGGGGCTCGATCCCAGGACCTTGGGATCATGACCTGAGCCAAAGGCAGACGCTTGATGACTGAGCCACCCAGGCGCCCCAGGGAAATGGGGTTCTTATGTGAGGCTTCCATTTCTCTATGAAGAAAGATTGGAGTTGCCCAGGGAGAAATGACAGAAGAAGGTGGTATGCAAAGGTAGTGGACCTAAAGAAAATGATGAAGATACGATAATGCTTTTGAGTACAATGGCAAAGGGAATTGATCAGGGGCAGGCTATTTTGGGTAATACTGAGTTTCAAGTTGAGATTTGAAGCCTTGAATTTGTAAATGATACCAATGCTCAGAGTTACAGGGTTTTTCTCCAAGAGAGAGCTCAACAACCTGGGTACAGGTGCAGTGTAGATGACTCATAGTTGTGTGTTTGCTGGGGAGGTGTGAGAGCCCACCGGAGGTGTTTCAGGTTCTTGGTACACATGCCTGGGTGCACCCACAACCACAGGTAATCTTGGAACTTGTCTTTTAAAATATCAAAGATGGCATTTTTATTTATCATATTGGTAAATGCATCTTTGGATTAGGGAAAATCACCCTGATTCCCAGCTCAAAGAGTAATAGGGAGCTGCAACCAAAACTTTAAAATCAGGATATTTTATTCTCTAGACCCTTACTATTTAATTTAGTAGCCACTAGCCACATGTGGCTATTGAGCACTTAAAATATGGCTAGGGGCACCTGAGTGGCGCAGTCGGTTGAGTGTCTGACTCTTGATATCTGTTCAGGTCATGATCTCGGGGTCATGGGGTCAAGCCCCACATCGGGCTCCATGCTTAGCACTCAGCATGGAGTCTGCTTGAGACTGTCTCTCATTTTCCCTTTATCCCTTCCCCCCAAAATGAGTGAATAAATCTTTAAAAAAAAAAAAAAGAAATATGGCTAGTCTGAATTGAGATGAGCTGTAAATATAAAATACACATGGGGTTTCAAGACTTACTAATTAAAAAAAAGAACATATCACTAGTAATTTTAAAATATTATATGTTAAAATGATAAGATTTTAGCTCTCTTAGGTTAAATAAAATATATTAAAATTATGTTTGCCTTTTATTTTACTTTCTAAACTATAGCTACTACTGGATAATTTAAAATTAAATTTGGCTCACAGATTATTTCTGTTGGATGGTACTGCTCTAGATTCTTCTTTGGATCAATTAATCTTTATTCTTAATTACTCTTTATTTCTGCTTGTTATGTTAATCAATGTTCTAATGGTATAGATAATCAAAGTCCTTCCTGAATTCTACCTGCATTCAGATGACAGCTGATTTTACTGCCCCCTTTTTGCTTGCTACCATCTGGAGGAACAAATGAGTCACGTCGTTGGGTTAACCAGTGAATATTTGCCAGAAGTCATCTGGATGGGCATTAAGGAGGGCATGTGATGTGATGAGCACTGGGTGTTATAGGCAACTGATAAATTACTGACCACTACATCTGAAACTACTGATGTACTCTATGTTGGCTAATTGAATTAAAAAAAAAAAAAGAATTCATTTGGATTGGCAACCTGCCAGTTATGCAGAAACTAAAAGCCTGACCAAACAATGAAACTAGTTATTTCTATGCGCTGAGCTGATTCTTATGGAGACGGGCTTTTCTTAACATTTATACAGTAAGTCCAGGGCAGCATTCTGATTGGTCCTACATGGGTCACGGGCACATTCCTGAACCAGTCACTGGGGTCAGGCGGGCATGGCACTTAACTGATTTTGTTTGGGTCACATGCCCAAGCCTATGACCGGTGGGGAAGGTTTGTTATCAGAAGAAAGGAGAGGGCAAAATGTGTATGCTGAGTGGATAAAATAGTAGTTACTACAGTCTGACATGATCAGCAAGAAGTCCAGCCTAAGCCTCTCACTTAGGGCAGGTTGTGCCCTGGTTGTTTGACTCTAAGCTGGCTGGAATTCCCTCCCACAAATGTGTACAACTAAGAACACCAAAGCATCCTGAGCTGTAGACTAGGCAACCTGAAAGTAAAACACTTACGCTTTCCCTGATCCATGTACTCGTCTAAAGTCTGTTCTTTAGTATTTGCATGGTTTCATTTGGCAAAGGCATAGAAAGTACTTAGCTGTGAATGCTGAGTAATTACATGCTGCTGTGACTGAGCCATTACAGGTTACAGTGTGCAACCTGTCATAGAAAAACAGCCTTTGGCTTGATCCTGTAATTAGTTCATATTTGCTGTAATTATGATCCAGAAAAATGTCTCTTGGCCCACTTTAAACATATTTTAAGAAGAATAAAATCCATGTTGTTTAAAATCATGTTATAGGATTTTATGAAAAAAACTAATTCTTGGAGTTGGTGCAACGAGGCTCGGGAGTTCTCTTTGATAGGAAGATAAGCTAGAGATGTAAGGAATTTAATTGCTTCTCTTTGTCAGAAGATTTTGACTTTGTTTTTATGGTTTACTTATCTTTACCTGTTGATTTTGAGATTTGGAGACATGATCTATCGACAATCATTGAAAAAATATAAGAACATCCTCAGTTTCAACTTGCAATTGAATTGACTTTTATAGTTGTTTACTTTTCTCAGTGTTCCTTCCTTCATTACACTCTCCCTGGCAGGAAAGTCATGATAGGTAGAGAAATGAAGAATCAGAGACATTAACAGGGTTTTCTAAGGTCAAACAGATAGCAAGTGGCAGAGTTGAGACTGAAACCTATGCCTTCTACATCAAATATGATATTTTTGGCTCATTATGAAAGGTTACCTCGCTAACAGTGGTGTAAACAAAAAAGACATTTAATAATCCCACATTAAAAGAAGATTGGAAACAAATAATTCTAGGTTAGTTCAGGGAGCTAGACTGATGTCTCTGATTCTCTTGACCTTTCCCTCGAAGCTACAAGATGATTGCAGTAGCTCCAAACATCACATCTTCACATTATAGAATCAATCTAAAGCAGAAAGAGAAAGATAGGAGACCTCTTGTTCTCTCTCAATCTCTCCCTCTGCCTCTTCTTTTTTCTCTGCCTTCCTTCTTCCCTATTTCTTGCATTCTCTGTTTCTCTCTCTTCCCCCTCCCCCTTTCTTCTTTGATTTTGTCGACCTCTCTCTCTGTCTTTTCATCTCTCACATTCTTTCCTTCTTCATCTCTTTAGTTAGGAGATGCATCTTTCCAAGAAATAATTCTGCAAATATTTATCTATATATCTCATTGGCTAGAACTTGGTTATATTTTTATCCCTAGTAACAAGGAAGGCAGAAAAAGTAAATATCTGGCATTTTTAGTCCCTCTCACTGGAGGCAGATTTTGCTGTAAAAGAAGATAGTATTGCAAAGTGAATGTGTGGTTTGGTAGCCAACAGTGTCCAAATCTCTGTACTCAAAGTCCAGTGCTCTTTTTTTTTTTAAGAGTTTATTTATTTACTTGATATAGAGATAGAGACAGCCAGCGAGAGAGGGAACACAAGCAGGGGGAGTGGGAGAGGAAGAAGCAGGCTCCCAGCAGAGGAGCCTGATGTGGGGCTTGATCCCAGAACGCCGGGATCACGCCCTGAGCCGAAGGCAGACGCTTAACGACTGAGCCACCCAGGCGCCCCAGTGCTCTTTTAATTTTATTTCATCCGATTTATTTTTATTGCTCAGAAATAGAAATAGAATTAGAATTTATTCATTTATTTAGAAGCCATTTATTGGGAGTCTACTCTTTACCAGACAATGTGGTAGGGGGTTATGGGACTTCAATGATTAATATATACTGTTCTTGTCTTTAAGGAAAATACAATCAATGAAGGAAGGCAAGCCCTGAATGAAAATGCTTTAAATGATGCCCCCAGCTTTGTTTTTCCTTTTCAATAATTCCTTGGCGATTCGGGGACATTTCTGTTTCCACACAAATTTAAGGGCTGTTTGTTCCAGTTCTTTGAAAAATGTCATTGGTATTTTGATTGGGATGGCATTGAAAGTGTAGATTGCTCTGGGTAGCATAGACATTTTAACTATGTTAATTCTTCTGATCCATAAGCATGGAATATTTTTCCATCTTTTTGTGTCTTCTTCAATGTCTTTCAAGAGTGATTTGTAGTTTGTAGAATATAGATCCTTTGCGTCTCTAGTTAATTCCGAGATAACGTATGATTTTTGGGGCTATTGTAAATGGGATGGATTCCCTAATTTCTCTTTCTTCAGTCTCATTGTTCATGTATAGAAATGCAACTGATTTCTGAACATTGATTTTGTATCCCGCCACATTACTGAATTGCTCTATAACTTCTAGTAGTTTGGAAGTGGAGTCTTCTGGGTTTTCCATATAGAGTATCATGTCATCTGCGAAGAGAGACAGTTTGACTTCTTCTTTGCCGATTTGAATACCTTTTATCCCTTTTTGTTGTCCGATTGCTGTTGCAAGGACTTCTAGTACTATGTTGAATAATAATGGTGAGAGTGGGCATCCTTGTCGTGTTCCTGATCTTAAGAGAAAGGCTTTCAGCTTTTCCCCATTGAGAATGATATTTGCTGTAGGCTTTTCATAGATGGTTTTTATGAGACTGAGGAATGTACCCTCTATCCCTACACTCTGAAGGATTTTAATCAGGAAAGGATGCTATATTTTGTCAAATGCTTTTTCTGCATCAGTTGAGAGGATTATATGGTTCTTGACTCTTTTCTTGTTGATATGATCTATCACACTGATTGATTTGTGAAAGTTGAACCACCCTTGCATCCCAGGGATGAATCCCACTTGGTCATGATGGATAATCCTTTTAATGTACTGTTGGATCCTATTAGCTAGGATCTTGTTGAGAATTTTGGCGTCCATATTCATCAGGGAAATCGGTCTGTAATTCTCCTTTTTGATGGGGTCTTTGCGTGGTTTGGGGATCAAGGTAATACTGGCTTCATAGAATGAGTTTGGTAGTTTTCCTTCTCTTTCTATTTTTTGAAACAGCTTCAGGAGAATAGGTATTATTTCTTCTTTGAATGTTTGGTAGAATTTCCCAGGGAATCCGTCAGGCCCTGGACTCTTGTTTTTGGGGAGGTTTTTGATCACTGCTTCAATCTCTTCATAATTAATTGGTCTGTTTAAATCATCAATTTCTTTCTGTTTCAGTCTTGGTAGTTTATAGGTTTCCAGGAAGGCACCCATTTCTTCCATGTTGTTTAATTCATTGGCATAAAGCTGTTGATAAAAGTTTCTAATGATCCTTCCTATTTCATTGGTGTTGGTTGTGACCTCTCCCCTTTCAGTCATAATTTTATTAATTTGGGTCCTTTCTCTATTCTTTTGAATAAGTCTGGCCAGTGGCTTATCGATCTTATTTATTCTTTCGAAGAACCAGCTTCTAGTTCTGTTGATCTGCTCTACTGTGCTCCTGGTTTCTAATTCATTGATCTCTGCTCTAATCTTGATCACCTGCCTTCTCGTGTGTGGGTTAGGCCTGTTCTTCTGTTCCAGCTCCAGCTTCTTGAGGTGAGAATATAAAAACTGCATTTTAGATTTTTCTGTTCTTTTGAGTGAGGCTTGAATGGCTATGTATTTTCCCCTTAGGATTGCCTTTGTAGTGTCCCATAGGTTTTGGACCATTGTGTTTTCATTCTCATTGGTCTCCATAAATTGTTTAAATTGATTTTTAATTTCCTCATTTACCCAATCATTCTTGAGCTTGATGGTTCTTAGTTTCCAAGTGTTTGAGTTTCTGGATTTCAAGCTATACTACAAAGCTGTGATGACAAAGACAGCATGGTACTGGCAAAAAAACAGACACATAGACCAATGGAACAGATAGAGACCCCAGAAATGGACCCTTGGCTTTTTGGGCAACTAATCTTTGACAAAGCAGGAAAAAACATCCAGTGGAAAAAGACAGTCTCTTCAATAAATGGTGCTGGGAAAATTGGTCAGCCATGCAAAAGAATGAAACTTGACCACTCTCTCACACCATACACAAAGATAAACTCCAAATGGATGAAAGACCTTGATGTGAGACAGGAATCCATCAATATCCTAGAGGAGAACATAGGCTGCAACCTCTTTGACATGGGTCACAGCAACTTTTTCATGACATATCTCCGAAGGCAAGAGAAACTAAAGAAAAAATGAACTTGTGGGACTTCATCAAGATAAAAAGCTTCTGCACAGCCAAGGAAACAGTCAAAAAAACTAAGAGGCAGCCCACAGAATGGGAGAAGATATTTGCAAATGACGCTACAGATAAAAGATTAGTATCCAAGATCTACAAAAAAACTTCTCAATCTCAATACATGGGAAACAAATAATCAAATCAAAAAATGGGCAGAAAGTATGAACAGACACTTTTCCAATGAAGACATACAAATGGCTAACAGACACATGAAAAAATGTTCAAAATCATTAGCCATAAGGGAAATTCAAATCAAAAGCACATTGAGATACCACCTTACGCCAGTTAGAATGGCAAAAATTGACAAGGCAGGAAACAACAAATGTTGGAGAGGATGTGGAGAAAGGGGATCCCTCTTACACTGTTGGTAGGAATGCAGTTGGTACAGCCACTTTGGAAAACAGTGTGGAGGTCCCTTAAATGTAAAAAACTGAGCTACCCTATGATCCAGCAATTGCACTACTGGGTATTTACCCCAAAGATACAGACATAGTGAAGAGAAGGGCCATATGCACCCCAATGTTCATACCAGCATTGTCCACAATAGCTAAATCATGGAAGGAGCCGAGATGCCCTTCAACAGATGACTGGATTAAGAAGTTGTGGTCCATATATACAATGGAATATTACTCAGCCATCAAAAAGAATGATTTCTCAACATTTGCTGCAACATGGACGGGACTGGAGGAGATAATGCTAAGCAAAATAAGTCAAGCAGAGAAAGGCAATTATCATATGGTTTCACTCACTTATGGAACATAAGAAGTAGGAAGATCGGTAGGAGAAGAAAGGGAAGAATGAAGGGGGGGTAAACAGAAGGGGGAATGAACCATGAGAGGCTATGGACTCTGGGAAACAGACTGAGTGCTTCAGAGGGGAGGGGGATGGGAGAATGGGATAGGCCGGTGATGGGTATTAAGGAGGGCACGTATTGCATGGTATACTTGGTGTTATACGCAAGTAATGAATCATGGAACTTTACATCAAAATCTAGGGATGTACTGTATGGTGAATAACATAATATAGTAAACAAATTATTATTTAAAAAAAAAGAAAATGCTTTAAATGAAGGTCAACATCTAAATGCAATTGCCCTGAAAAACTGAACTATAGGATTTTAGAGTAAAGAAGAAATATTACCTTTAATTGGTATTTGGTATTCAAAACTAAAATGAGTATATCACCAATTCAGTATTCTACTAGGAAGCCTGGCCGCAATATGGTGTTTGGTAATGATGCAAAGTTCTTGCAGTGTATATTAGCATACAGGCAGCTGGAATCCCTATTTTGGTGGAAAGTGGAGGACAATGAGTTGAAAATGTGGCAGTTGAATTTGTGTGCATAGTCATATTAATATGACTATTACATACATTAGATTCTTTTGACAACAAACTATATATTCAGGAACTTAAAGAGTCATGGCGAATAGTCACTGGGATATTGACCAATTTTGGATCACCATACTAGGCTTACTACTTAAAATAACTCTTTGTTCTTTTTCTTTAGTATACATTCTTTTTGGTGCCCTGTAGCCAGAATGCTTGTAATTGGGGCATAAATTTGCTTATTGACTGCCCACAGTTTTTGGAGCAGTTTCAAGCCAGTAGAAGCATGGACCCAGAACACCTATGTGTTCATTTCAAGCCACTGATGCTAACATGAGGGTCCTGTAGATGAGATGGATCTTCACCATGAAATCTAGCTTTGATACTTACATAATTTTAGAGGTAGAAATTCTTCATATCATTTTCTACTTAGAGTCTAGTCTTTAAAATATGAAATATTCGGCTCTTTGGGAATAGACTCTTTGTCATGTACATTAAAAAAAGCCTCCCATAGCCCATAATATAGTACATTGTATACAGTAGGAATTCAATAAATGATTATTTTATTAAGTGATTATTTCTTAGAGGATTCCAGCAAATTATTAAAAATAGTCTCAAATATGAACATCCTTTTTGGACATCAAGGCTCAGACTAAGAAAAAAAATTGCATTTGTAATACAAATACATTAAGTAGTGAAACAGTTTTGGCACAAGGATTTTTCAAAAATATTTAATCTGAAATAATTAAGACATAAAAGAGTATAAAACATAATATAACAAATATTCTTATATTTTCCGCCCAGGTAATTAAAAAGTAAACGTTTTTCCTAAAGATTTTATTTATTTATTTTAGAGAGAGAGGGAGAAAGACCACAAGCTGAGGGGAGGGATAGAGGGAGAGGGAGAGAATCTCAAGCAGACTCCACACTGAATGCAGAGCCTGATGAGGGGATTGATATCATGACTCTGACCTGAGTCAAAACCAAGAGTGAGATGCTCAACTGACTGACCCACTCAAGGCCCCAAAAGTTTGTTTTTAAATGAATATTTACTCTTTTTTTGGGGGGGATAAAACCTAGGACTTCCTATCTAAATCTGACAATGAGTCAGGAATAAAATTGAGAAGAAACGTTTATTTTCTCCTATATTTAATCTTAAAGAGGAGTTACTTATTTTTTGAGCACTGTATTGCTTCTATAAAATATTTACGCATTATAAAAAATCAAATAATACAGAGAGAGAAATAAGCATCTGAAACTCTACAATCAGAGAAAAGTATAGATGGACATTTTTTGAGATATTTCTTATGCATATAACATGTGGAAATATGTATGCATTTTACATAAATGGGTTCATACCATTCATTCTGCTCTGTAAGTTGCTTCTCCCCACACCCCCCCTCCAGTCTACTACATACAGTGGACATCTTTCCATTTATGGTTTTTTGGGGGGTTTTTTTTGAGAGAAAAAGAGAAAGAGAGAGAGAGAGAGAACGAGTGGGGAGAGGGGCAGAGCAGTGGGAGAGAGAGAATCCCAAGCAGTCTCCATGCTCAGTGCAGAGCCTGATACAGGGCTCAATCTCAGGACTCTGAGATCATGACCTGAGCCGAAATCAAGAGCTGGTTGCTCAACTTACTGAGCCACCCAGGTGCCCTGGACATCTTTCCATTTAAAAAAGAAAAAGATTGGGGTGCTTGGATGGGTCATTTGGTTAAGCATCTGACTCTTGATTTTGGCTCAGGTCATGATCTCTTGGGTCGTGAAATCAAGCCCCGGGGTAGGCTTCACACTCTTCAGGGAGTCTGCTTGAAGATTCTCTCCCTCGGCCCCTCCCCAGCTTGTGGCTCGCGGCATACTTTCCCTCCTTCCCTCCATCTTTCTCTTTCTCAAATAAGTAAATAAATCTCAAAAAAGGGAAAAAGAGACCTACTTCAATTTTAATAGTGGTATAAATGATCATTTTCTTATATCATGATGTGCTTAACAAGTCCTCTATTCACGGATATTTACATTTCTGATTTTTTCATATTGTAATCAGTATGTTAATGAATGAGTCCTATGCATAGTTTTGTTTTTTATCCTTTTAAAATATTTACTTGGGTAAATTCTGAACCATGGGTACTGTAGATTGCGCCAGTGGCTGGATTTTTTCCCTCCTCATTGTATCTGTGCTCTTTGCCATGTTCCTTTTCAGTAGTCTTCCACTGTGAGCAGGATGTAAATGTCCCAACTTCGGGCTCAGATGACTTGCTTTGGTCGATGGGATGTTAGGGATGTGGTGCAAGCACGGTCTTGAAAAGTGTTTTTGCAGTTGAGCTTCTGCCATTGCCATGAGAAGGACATTCCTAGCTAGCCTGCTGTTTCTAGGAGAGTAAAAGCAAAACTAGCCCAGTTCAGTGGATTCAATAAAGCTCTGACTAAATCAGAGCCACCTCCTCATCCCACAAACACTTGAGTGAGCCAGGTGAGATCAGCAGAACCACACAGCCAATGCACAGTGATGAGAACACTGAACTGTGTACGCCAATGAGGATTTGTGGGTGTTGGTTACAAAGCATTAATGTGGCAATAGATAATTGATACAGTGGGATTTGGCTATTTACTTTTTTATGGGTACATATATTGATTTGTAGTTTTTTAAGCCTTGATATATTTTTTCTGGACTTATTTCAAGGTGATAAATGCAATTTTGTGGAAGTGATTTTGTATATCCATTATAATTAGATAAAACTAGAAGAACCAACCAAACAAACAAAAACCTCCTTGGTGGCTCATTCCTATCTTGGCTATTTATTTTTCATGTATATGAAAATCATTTTAATTGTGAAAAGGAAGATGAGTGATTAGTTGTTCAACTATAGAAAGAAAATGGAAAAGTTAAATTACTAAGAAAGAGGAAAAATCACCAAATTAATAAACCAAATTTATTTTTTAATTGGGCTTAAAAGAGTGTTAATTTATTTATATTTTGTATCCGTTTGGCACTCTTACAAATGCTATAGCATTTAGTTCTGACCATTATTCTAAATAAATTTAAGGCTGTACTCTGGCTTCATTTTTCCAGCCCTGTACCCGTGGCCCCATATTAATATTTATGTCAAACTAATAGAAAGTTTTTGTCCATTCTCACTTTAGACTTTGAAATGAGATCATTAGTTCCCATCAGTTAAGCAGAATTGAATTTCATTGCATATTCAGTCCAATTATCCTTGAAATCCACCAATAATCCCCAAACCTCATCTGAGTGGTTAGTATCCGTGTATTCTATACCAAGCCTTCCACTCAGAATTGTAATTAAGAAGTAAGATGGACATTTTAAAGTTTCACCTTTTTGTCCCTTCTCACTTCTCACCACTTTCTGACTGTCTTGATTCTTTTAGACCATCCATTGTGCCTGGCTTCTCTACCTTTCCCATTCAATATAAGGGATCTCACTACGATCTCAGTACAGTCTATCCCTTCAACCACATCCTCACATCACCATGTTCCTTCATCTGATTATCTTTCTTCTGCAGCTATCCTGCCAGCCCCTCAACCCAGGGCAACTCAACCCTCCACAGGAGGACCTCACTGAGGAGGGGACACATCTACATTCCCCTGGGGCCCTGGCTCTACTCCTAGGCCCAACACTATTGGCAGATGACCAGTTTTGAGGAGAAACTAATTATTCAGGGTGTGTTTCTTCAACTTCCTTTGCTCCTAATCTTCATGGCTCCAGACTTTCTCCTTCCCATCTACCATCTACACTGCCATTGGTTACTTTTCCAAAATGTGATCACATTCCTCCCCTGATTAAAAACATCCAATGAATCTCTTCTGCCTACAAATTCTGGGCATGGCATCCCAGCCCTTTCACAATCTGCTGGCCACCTGTTTTCTGAGTTCATTTTCTGCTGCTGGCTGTGGGGAGCAGGGGGAGCTAAAGGGACAGCCGGGGTAGAACTGGCAGTCACTCAAGGCTGGGTGAGTGTGATAGTTTGTGACGTCCCAGGCAGGTATCACATTCTAGGGGACTGCACTCTGGAGGAATAAGTGCACAGTTTGAAAGTGTAGGGAGGGGTCTTAAACTGGATTTCCCCTAATTTCCCTTCAGGTTCCTGCAGAACTTGAGATATGTTTGTGTGAAGTCTATTTGGAAATATGGTCTCAGGGAGCAGGGGTACAGGATGGCGGAATGAAACGAGAAGGGAGTAAAAGCCAATACAAGGATGTGCTATTGAGTCAAACGAGTGCTAGGGGCATCTTGTGTTGAATCCAATGAGGCTTCCTGAGGAGCCTTATGAAATGCATCTAAGAACAGTTTTCTTGGTGGCAATGCAAGAGGGAAGCATTTACTCATTGACTTCTGCTCCCCAGGGTCACAAATGGCTACGCTGATGTTAACTTCCTTGTACATCTGGATTAAGAATTCCAAGTGATTTGGAAGACATCTTGGCTTAGCCTCAAGAGAATCCCTGGGCAGAAAGCAAGTGGTATACAGCGCAGCTTAAGGCGGGGCATGCTCTGGTTGCTCTGGGACAAAGGAGATCAAAGAACTAGTAACCGGAGAGAACTAGTAACTGCGACAGTGGCTAAAGGTTAAGAAGATTCTGAAATGTGCACAAGAAGCCTATGATTCTGGGGGTGATATGCTGAGCGGTAGTCGTTGAGGGAAACCCAGCTGGAACGATGCAAAGTCAAGCTGGACATGAGCAAGGCCTCTGCTCAGAAACTCGCTATTTGCTCATGACCGAAGTCCTTATAATTGCCCACAAGGACCTGGTGTGATCTGTTTTCCCCTTTACCCCTCTGATCTCGTTTCTGACTTCTCTCCCATCGCTTACTCCTTTCTGACCACGCGGGTCTACTTGCTGAGGCTCTAACATGCTCCTGCCGTAGGACATTTGCGTGGAGGAATGCACACTTGGCATGAAGCACTCTTCATGATAAATGTCAGATTCCTGGAGGTCCACCTCTTTCTTCCTTCACATCTTTGTTCACATGCCACTCTTCCAAGGAGCCTTAGCCTGCTCGTCTGTTAGAAAGGGTACCCTCTCTTACCCTCCTAATGCTCCTTACCTATTCCATTTCCCATAGCGCTTCATCGCCTTTTAACATACTATAAAATTTACTTCCTTATTCAGTTTATTATTTTTTCTCTCTCCCTCTACAGAAGGCAAGCTCTACAAGGACTGGCATTTTTGACTGGTTTGTTGGTAAATGTAGCCCAAGTACCCAACATATAGCTGGTGCTCAACAATGTTTAATTTTTGAATAAGAAAATAAAATAGCAGCACCAAAGTGAACTGTGCCCTCAGGGAAGGGGCTCACCATTTTTGCCTTTTGTGCTTTTTTTGAGTCCACACAGTTTGTAATCCAGTCAGTAGGAACACCAGCTGCCTGCTCCTAATTGGAGCAGGGACAGAGATGGGCTGGAATTTTAACCATGACCTTCCTTTTATTGAAATTCAAGCAGAGCAGGGGTGGAAACTAAGCAATTTGTTGTCCTAACAGATTTACGAATGACAAACCACAGCTGAGAAGCTTTGAAAGGAAGGCAAAATCTGTCCTAGAAAACAATCATGATTATGATATATTTGATCATGCTGTATTTGTATAATGCTCTAACTTGCTGTTTACCATCTGAGCCTTATAACAATCATTTGCAGTAGGTAGAGATTAAGATCCCCACCTTAGAAAGAAGTGTTTATTATATATTTGTGTTTAAGGAAAACTGAGGTACAATTCATGTAATGTAAACTTAGCCATTCAAAGTGTACAATTCAGTGGCAGTTGGTATATTCACAAATGTTGTGCAACCGTTCCCTCTATGCAGTTCCAAAACATTTCCCTCATCCCATAAAGAAACCCCATACTCATTATGCAATCAATCTCCATTACTCTCTCCCCACAGTTCCTGACAACCACTGATTTGCGTTTGGTCTCTAGGGATTCACTTATTCTTGATTATTTCGTATAAATGGAATCATACAATATGTGAACTTTTGTATCTGGTTCCTTTTACTTAGCATAAGGTTTACAAGGTTCATTAGGTTGTGGTATGTATCAATATTTCATTCCTAGTAATGACCGAATACTATTCCAATGTATGATATACCACATTTTGTTTATTTATTCATCATGTGATGGACATTGGGGTTATTTCCACATTTTGGCTTTTGTGAATAGTGCTGCTATAAATATCTGTGTAGAAGTTTTTGTTTGAACACCTGGTTTCAGTTCTTTGGGGTATGTACCTAGGAGTGGAATGTACATTCATTTTTACCCACTTTGTGCTGGGAGTTTATTTTCTGTGAGATGGAAACATTAATCAAGGTGGTGTTAGATACATTAGCTAAATCAAATATTAAAAAATGTTAAGAAAATTAGAATGCTGAGATGAGAAAGCAAAAATTTCAAATGAAAATATGTAAACCACAGATTCCACGTGGTTGCTACAATTAAACAGAATTTGACTCCGAGGCACCTGGCAGGTGTCACAGGCTTTTTAAAGTTAGAAATGAAACCCGGAAGTAAAATGTTTATACAAGTCATGAAATCTAAAAGATGGGTTTGTCTACATAAAAATGAAGAACTTCTGTACAACAAAAGAAAAAAAAAAGTTAAAAGGTAACTAGGAAACTGGAGGGAAATATTTAAAAATTGATGACAAAAGGTCAATATATAATATGTAAACAGTACCAACAAATCATTAAAAAATATCATGCAATATATTAAAGGGTAAGCGGGCATTTTGGAAAAAAAGGCAGAGTTTTTTGAAGGGGGGAGTCTAGTAGATTGGAAAAATAATTAAAAAAACAGATAACATTTAGTGTTGATGGGGATAAGGATAAAAGATCAATGTTAAACAGTGTTAGTGGGGGAGTATGTATTAGTAAACCTTTCTTGCGGGGCACATTGTTGGTGAAAGAACAGACACGTAGTTGACCTAAATCAACGGAACAGAATTGGGAGCTTAGAAATAGACCCCTCAGATCTTTGACAAAGGAACAAAGGCACTTCAATAGAGAAAGAATAATCTTTTCAGCAAATGGTGCTGGAACAATGGGAAATCCATATGCCAAAAATGAACCTACTTACGGACCTTACACCTTTCACAAAAAAGTAACCCATTATAGTGAAACTTCAAAACACTAGGGATACAAAGAAAATCCTAAAGCCTACCAGTGATAAAAAAAACAAAACAAAACAGATTACCTACAAAGAAAAGAAAATCAGAATGATATCAGACTTTTCATCAGCAATACTTGATGCATAAAACCAATGTACAGTATATTCAGGGTCAGTGGGAGAGCTCTGTGGGCAGGAAGATAAGGACTCGGAGAGAACTTACACACGCATCATTTGGCTATGACAGGAGGTATCGCATTCTGCAGCTTCTAAGTCCAGACTTAAACCTAGACAGAAAGCTAGAGTGTAGCCAAAGCCTGGGGATGGGGGTAACAATTAACTTGTGAAAAAGAGAAGTGAAAGCAGGACATGTCAAGGGGAAAATGATTAGCGCATTCAGTTGTGGCTAAGCTAATTAAGTAATGTGCATCTGGATAGCTGCAATTTTCCTCAATTGTGTATTTATTCTCTTTATACCAATCGTGGCGAAGCAGTTACCAAAGATACTCATTTAATCCCTGGGCCATACTGTACTTTCTATAGAGCCTGAGCAGCTGACAGGGTTTGCTTTAGAGAAAGCCTTCTGGTCAGTGTGATTGCTCAGAGCATGACAGCTCCTTCTGCTGTAAAACATGATTTGGGGAGAAAGGCTTTTGCTCAAAAACAATGTAGTTTAGCCTAGTCCGTGATTCAAAAAGTATAATGCTGGGAGATGCAATTTCATCATGTGGAAAACTTTTGATGTATTATCTCATCCACTCGCCAAATGCAGTCTTGCAATTAAAATCCCTCCATATACCACCAGATGGAATTTTATGCAAGCACACAGAGATGTGTGCCAGGAGAGTAAGAGAAGGCCCAAAGCACAGCTGCCAGCCCTACCTGACATAGGACTAAAAAAACCAAATTTATAAGTGAGCGCTTGCCAGACAGCAGACCTCTCTTCAGCCAATTATGTAAATGGAACTTGAAGAATGATTTGCACCAGGCACAGTTTCGGGTGAAAGCCCCATTGTTGTAAAGCTCCGTCCTTGGTCTACATTGTTTTAAAAGGTTTTTTTTCCCCCTTCCTTTCCACTTTTGATTTGATTTTCCTGACTTCTGGAGAAGCTGTCTCTCCTTATGCAGCGGTGGGCATACAGAGTACGACTTTTGTTAAATTGATAACCTTCATAAAGACATAAAATCAGCAGGAACATTGGTATTTCAGTCATTCAGTATGGTATGTTTTTAAGGTCAACAGGTAGGAATTTTCAAGAATTGGCTAAATAAGTTTTAAAGCAGAGAGTCACCATGCACAATATTTTGTTTTTTGGTTCCTTAAAGCCCAATCGAATCCCAGATGATGATGATTGTGGAACATTCCATTAGGACTGTAGCAAATGCCTAATTTATTTGTGTCTAAAAGTTATCTCAGGACACCCATGCATTGAAAAAGAGTAATTTTTAGGGCAGCATCAACCAGGCAAGCTCAGTTTTACATATTGTGCTCTTGCCCAAGTTTTCATTTGGAGAGAACTTAAAAAGTATGTGAATAACACCACTGTCTAGATGGAGAATGACTTTAGGAACCTTAGTTCAGAGACCACATAGTGACTTACCGGATTTTGCAAAACAATTTTGTTTCCAAATCTGTATAATTTTATGGTTCCCTGCTCTCCTTTCCCAGGTGTTTAGCAGTAAAATTCCCCTGAACTGCAATCATATTTTAATAGCTTCTCTTGGGGGGTAGAGAAGGAAATATAAAAAATAGAAGGGGTAGGTAATGAAACTTCTAGACAATACGACGGTTCATTAAGGAGTTCAGTTATAAATTAAACAGACAAAATCAGCAGATTTCTTATATAAAAACAACACATTTTATATAACTATAGAAATTTATATAGGAAATATAATAGAAAAATATATTCCATTCATAATGGCAACATAGAACACAAACCATACAGAAATTAAACTTAACCTGTAAAGGTCCTTTTGGAAGAAACTGTAAAACCTCACTGTGGGGCCAAAAAAAGAGGTCTTGAATAAATATGTTAAGTGCTTTTTTTTTTTTTTTTGAGATAAGACTCTGAATATTTATCATGTTTTTGTTATTTAAATACAAATCATGGCCATTTCTTAAGACGGTAGGTGAGTTACAACAAGCCTTGATCACATGCATAGAACGTTACTGAATGGATATACCTACCCTAACCAGTTCCTAATGGTGAATGTTAAATTGTTTTGAATTTTCTGTATTGGAAACAACGTAACAAGAACTTGCTCATCCATATATTTCTATATATTCACTTAATAATTTCTAGGAGTGAAATTGCTGGCTCAAAAAGTCTGCACATTTAATATTTTGGCAAATGCTGTCACTTGTCCCCTGAGAAAGGTTTACCTGTATACACTCCTACCAATGCTGTTTTACAGTGCCTTTTTCCCCTTGTTCCTTTGACACCAAATGTTATCTGTCTCTTAACATTTCTTCTCAATCTACTAGATTCTCCCCAAATACAACTATTTTTTTTCCAAATGCTTGCTTCAAGTACAATTATTTTTTTTCCAAATGCCTGCTTATGCTTCAATGTGTTGGGTTTTCTTTTTCAAAAAAAAATTGATTTGTAGGTGTTATTTATATATTACGGACATTGGCTTTTTGTTACCTATGCTGGAAATAATTCCCTCCAGTTTCCTAGTTATCTTTTACCTGTTTTTTCCTTTTTGTTGTACAGAAGTTCTTCATTTTTATGTAGTCAAACCTGTCTTTTAGATTTCATGGCTCCTGTAAATATTTTACTCTGGGTTTCAATTCTAACTTGGAAAAGCCTTTGACATCTGTCAGTTGCCTAGGAGTCAAATTCCCTGTAATTGTAGCAACCATGTGGAACCTGAGGCTACCAGTTTATGACTCCAGCGGCTTCTCCTCCAGGTGAGCAGATCTTGGCTGTAACTCACTGCACGCACCTGCCTCTCCAGATTTCAGGGTGTTATCTGCCTTGTTACCCCAGTTCTGTGATGGGTCCAAGAAAAGCCATTGATTTTCAGTTTGTTCAGTTGTTTCTTGATGGAATTTGAGAGTGATAATTTTGAATCTTTTTTTTTTTTTAAGATTTTATTTATTTGACAGAGAGAGAGAGAGCGCGCGCATAAGCAGAGGAAACAGGAGAGGGAGAAGCAGGCTCCCCACCCAGAAGAGAGCCCGACGTGGGGCCCGATCCCAGGACCCAGGGATCATGACCCAAGCCAAAGGCAGACACTCAACCAACTAAGCCACCCAGGCGCCCCAACAATTTTGAATCTTTTTACATATTGGAGCTGAAACTGGAAGCTTTTTATTGTAAATTATTTTTATCTAAGTGGTAAATAGGTTTATGTAGATCCAATTTTAGCAAGACAAGGAATCCTGGGTGAGAAGCAGGTCTTGGCAGGGCATGGAGGACTGGCATATCAGGAATCAGTGGTGTCTATGTAACATCTGAAAGAGTTTTTAGACAACCAAGGGAAGATACCGAGTGGTTGGATATATAGGTTTGAGTCAGGTAAAGAGCTAGGGCTGGAGATAGGATTTCTTTCTTTCTTTCTTTCTTTCTTTCTTTCTTTCTTTCTTTCTTTCTTTCTTTCTTTCTTTCTTTCAGAGAGAGTACACACACGCTAGTGGAAGGGAAGGGGCAGAAAAGAGAGAGAATCTTAGGTAGACTCTGCACTCAGTGTGGAGCCCCCTGCAGGGCTGGGTCTCAAGACCTTGAGATCACGACCTGAGCCAGACCAGAGTTGGACACTTAACTGACTGCAACGCCCAGGCACCCGTGGAGATAAAAATTTCTGCATCAGCATAAATGTGATATTGAAAATCTCTGGTAGCTTCCTGTCTCCCTCAGCTAAAGGCCATAGATCTGGCTCTTGGTATTGCCCTGACCTCCCCTTCTCATCTTGGTAGCTGAGCTTAAGCCACACTAACCTCTTTGCTAGTTCTTAAGCAAACAAGGTCTGCCCCTGCCTTTGCCCTTGCTGTTTCCTCTGCTTGTAATGAATTTTATCTCACATCCTCTCTGATACATATTGTTTATGCCCTATTTCTCCCAAGAGATGTTAGCGCCATTGGGAAGGAACTTTTCCTGTTTGCTTCACGATAGCCTCAGGTTTTAGATCCACATTTGTAGGAGTAAAAAGAAACAGGTGAAAGGAAGTTTAAAATGTATTATGTTTAACCCATTCTATCCAAAGCATTATCATTTTATGTAATGTAATCATGTAATCACTATAAAAATTAGTAATGAGATAATTTACATTCTTTTTGTTTTTTACACTTAATTTTATTTTAATTAAATTCAATTAATTAACATATAGTGCATTATTAGTTTCAGAGGTAGAGTTCAGTGATTCATCAGTCTTATATGATACCCAGTGATCATTACATCATGTGCCCTCCATAACACCCACAACCCAGTTACCCCATCTCCCCCCAGCCTCCCTCAGTTTGTTTCCTATGATTAAGAGTCTCTTATGGTTTGTCTCCCTCTCTAATTTCATCTTGGTTTATTTTTCTCTCCCTTCCTCTATGCTCCTCTGTTTTGTTTCTTAAATTCCAGATATGAATGAAATCATATGATAATTGTCTTTCTCTGACTGACTTATTTCGCTTAGCATAATAGTCTCTAGTTCCATCTACATCGTTGCAAATGGCAAGATTCTTTTCTATGTTTTAAGTAGTCAATGTCTAGGGTGCATTTGACACTGACAGCACCCTTAATTTGTACCAGCCACATTTCAAGGGTTCACTAACCACCTGTGGCTGGAGGCTGCTATGCTGGACAGCTCGATGAGGCTTGCGGGCTATGTTAGGATTGGGACGTTTTTCTTCAGAAGTGGGATGTTATTGAAGGGTTTTAGGTAGAGTTTAGGAGTGACACCATCAGTTTTGTATTAACACAAATCACTGTGGCAACAGAGTAGAGAATGAATTGGAGAGAATCAAGAGTGTTTGCAGGGAGATGGGTCTAGAAGACCATGAGACAGATCGGCTGAGAAACAGATGTGGTACCTGGACAAGGGTGCTGGCAGTGGGAGAGACAGAAGAGAGAAGATTCCGGAAACATACATTCCACAACTGTTGTGTCCAAAAAAGCAAGCTAAGTTTGTAAGTCAGGTAATAGTTTGATTATAATAATCTTTTGTCCCCTGTCAGAGATCAGGTTTGACTGAAACTCTGTTTTGAAGAATTTCCTCTTTATTTCCAGATATCCGTTATGATTTGTGCGGAGTTGTGGGAATACACTGGTTACGGTGGCGCTTAGCTTAGTTTTTAATGGATAAATCTAAATGGCCACATGATGGTGCCAAAACCTTGGTAGTTAGTATGGCTTTTCAGATCAGCTTGCAAACTCCTTTGACATAAACGTTGCCAACTTCGCTTAGTTGTTTTATTTTAAAAAACAAATCTATTGAAGATAAGTGAAATTTTTTCAAAGTAAGGCTTTATTTCTTACTATGTTCTTAGGTCATGAGATAAAACCGACTTCGTTCTCAATATTTTACACTTGTAAAATTGGAGTTTTCTAACACAGAGTAGCACATTCTCAGAGTGGTACAGAAGAAAGTTAAAATTCCATATTTATTTATTTAAGAATGAGACCAGTAGGATCTGTGTATGATACCGTTTCTATTCCTTTGGGAACGCAGAAATTTCTCCAGAGTACTTTGGAAGATATACCATGCTTCAATAAGAGATATTTATAAGCCTGTGAACCCAGATACCTCAATACAACATTTGAAATGATTGGTTAGAGGAAGTACTATACCCTGTACATGATAGATTCTCAGTTAATATTTTCTACCATGGTGACTGCGAATATGAATTCATGAATACCCATGCCACCTATTGGCCAAAGTCTGTCGCCTTTTCCAAATTAAGTAGCCAGTTTTTGTTGAGTACAAAGCATGGAATAGAGAAAGTGTAAATATTAGAGATAAAATTTTTAGCACACTTGAAGATCTCCAAAGAGGTCATTTATTCACTCAGCAAACATTCTCTGAGTGTTTACCATGGTATCAGGGCTATGACTTTAGGATTGGCAAATGACCCTTAACAACATTAGATCCCTTCTAGAAATAGAAATGCCGCTAGCACTCACAACCACAAGAATCATCAAGCATAAAACCTCAAGCGCTATCAAGGTCTAGAATCATAAGTGCCACCAAATTCTGAGAAGACTTCACCCTGTGCTGGTTTCACAAAGTGCCAGAAAACACCAAAACTGAGATTGTATGTGCCGTTGAAGTATTATCAAGTGTTACAAAGTGCCAAGGTACTGACATCTAGAAGTGCAAGTTCTATCAGCGTCTAGACCAGTGGTCAGCGAACTAACTATGCCCTGCAGGCCTACCATCTGCTTTGGTAAATGTTTCACTGGGACGTAGCCACACCTCTTTGTTTACACATAGTCTATGGCTGGTTTCTGTGCTGTAATAGCAGAGTGGAAGGGTTGCAACAGAAACCTTTTGCCTGCAAAGGCTAAAATCTTTACTGTCTGGCTATGTAAGAAAAAGGTCTCCTGACACATGCTCTAGACCCACATACGCCCCCAATCTATATCCACAGGTATCCTTAATTCCTAGAACCAGATTTGCCTCAAAGACTTCAGATCATAGTTGCTACCCAGTGCAACCAACACCTAGAAATACAGCTACGTCAATGAGTAAACTTAGAGAAAACCGTCTCGGGAGGACTGATGAAGAACTGGCAAGGAAGTTTGCAGACTCTATCTTTGCGTTTCATTCAGAATAAGATGATAGGAAACAGGCAGAGATTATAGTTTTGTCAAAATTCTCCTGTTAGTTGTTCTTGCCTCTAATTGTGACCTTTCTTGGGGATATTGTTTTTGTAAAGGAAAAAATAAAGAGGAGGAAGTATTACACTTTTTTTCATATGAATTCTTCTTGGATATTAATTCTCAGTTTCAGGAGTACTGATTTCATTAACCTTGAAATATCAGAATGTGGATAAAAGATTATGAATATAAATGAACTCAGAGTTAGAACTTGTCGACATCTCCTTTAATAGCAATCTATATGCTGTCATGAGGGAAACTGCTGTGCTAAGTTTAGTGACCAGGCTGATAGGAGAGTTGGAAGGCACAAATATTATGTCGCGTAATGCTCATCTGTTACTTGTTTAATTTAAAAAATAAAAAGAAGAAAAGCATTGCCTCTGGATTTGTGTAGCAGGTTAGAGAGGGACCAATGGGGTCCAAGAATCTGGAAAGGACAGATTGGCTGATATCTAGGACTTAGAAGTCAGTCTGCAAATGAAATGCCCCCAAGAGTGAGCAAGAAATCAAAACTATTTATATATCAAAGTCCCAGGAAATCCTTGGGTGCCATCAAAGGGAAAGAGCAAAAGGCATAAATTAGAGTCCGAAGTGCTCTTTGTCAAGTATGTGGCATTGGGCAAGACACTGAAATCCACTATGGGAAGAATGGGAATATACCATTTTATACTCATTATGATGCCAATTCAGTAAAAGTTAGCATACCAATGAAAAAAAAAAGAATAGAGAAATATAAAGGAAAATGTCAAATATTTTTCCTGAGGTGGTGATATTTTGGGCAAATTTTTCTTCTGTTATTGTCATTATAACCTGTACAAAAAGTGAACAAATTTGAAATGCAATACACACATAGACCTGTTCTATGTATCTAAGAGAATCATTGTGAAGAGCAAACAAGAGAACTGGATAAACTTGATAAACTGTAAGACCCTTCAAATACTATCGTTAGAAAGTCAGACCTGTGAGTTAGGAGATCTCTTCCATTCAAACTGAAAGAAGACCTGGGATAGCAGGACAAGCAGGATTGGCTGCTCTTCTTATCTGCCCTCACCATCTAGGCCAGAGATCAGCAAACTATAGCCCCTGGGTCAAATCCTGCCCACCACCTGTTTTTGTATGACCCTGGAGCTAAGAGTGCTTTTTACAGTTTTAGATGGTACCCCCCCAAAATATCACAGGATTGTTTCATGACACAGAATTATATGAAATCCAGCTTTCAGTGTCCATAACTAAAGTTTTATTGGAACAGAGTAACATTTACTTACATATTGTCTATGGCTGCTTTCCTGCTACAACAGCGAGATGAGTTGTTGCCATAGAGACTGTATGGCCCACAAAATTTAAAATATTTACTATCTGGCCTTTTACCAAAAGAATTTACTTATCTCTGACAGAGGCCAACTCGGTTCTCCAAATCTTGTCTGGGCCTCCTAAGATTTTTATTCCGCAGATTTTTCTCAATTGCCCTTACATTGTTATAAATGCTGTCTTTTCTTAATATTTAAATTTTTGAAAACGTTTTCCAAATATTAGGGATGAAGATCAGTGGGTGGCTATGACACTGACCAGGGTTACATGGCAGTGTTTGCTAACCTGCTACTATATGTTCTGATAACCACTTATTGGGAGGTGTAAGACCCAAAGTGGGCATCAGGAGATCCAATCTTTGATCTGTTCAAAGTTTGACCCACCTGGGCTTCTGTTCCTCCACCTGTAATAACGGAGTTGACAGGATGATTTCGGAGGCCCCTTCCAGCTCTGCATCTCTACGAGGACTTGTGGCATTTTAATACTTGGTGGCTCTTCATGGCATTGAGTCATTGAGTGTTTTGCTCTTTTTATGATCTTCCTGACTCTGGGACAAGTAACCAATCAAGTTTAAGGCCAGGAATCATGACTTACATGCCTCCCTGGCCCAGACGGGTCAAATAAATGAATGAGAGAACCCACCTGGGATAATAAAGAGGTTGTGTCAAGCATGGTGCCAAGCTACAGAGTGAAGGGAGCGGCTGTAACTAGGCTCCAGCTGACTATTACATTTTGCCTGAGTTTTCCTATTTTCAAGAGATAATAGAACATGGATTTTAATGTGAAATCTTCGAATGCTTCAATACAGAAAAATACATTTACACCCCCCCCGCCCCGACACAACCCAATCCCTAAATACAGAATGGGCCTCCGGGTCGCCATTTTTAAGAACTCTTATCTCTGTGTGTAGGGAATTCTTACATAGCTTCCCACCGAGATTGCACAGCAGAGTTTCTCCAGGAACCCTGTCCGTCACAATACCCCATCTTTAGAGTGTGACATCAAGCTGAGGTGGCTGAGCATGTTTCCAAATGGACTTGGACGTTGTAGTCACTTAGAAATTGAAGGATTTTCAAAAGGCTTTTAGTATCATGGCTCTGATTCACTGACAATACCGTTTCCAAAACTTTTCAGACAAGTAATCCTGCCCAAACCGTCCTACCACCCCCACCTTTGTACCCACTTTGAAGCTGATCTTTTCTTTGTTTGGTTTCATGTAGTTAACTAGACAGACTGTTTAGCTCAATTAGAATGGGAGCAGAAAGCCTGGGCCTGCCATGTAAACAACTTCTAAACACACTATCCTTTTACTTCTTTTCTGGGTTGTGGTCAGATGCTATGGGTTTATTTATTCAACAGTCTATTGAGTACCTATTGTGAATCATAGGTATTGCTGCAGGTACTGGGGACATAGCATTGAAATAAATAAAATCTTATTCTCATAGGACTTACCTTCCGGAGGGAGATATAGGCTGTGGATAATTACATATAATGTTAGATATTGACAAGTGTTAGGAAGAAAACTGAAGTCAAATAAGGGGATGGTATATAGTACTTTCAGGGGTATGGTCCTGGAAGGCCTCTCTGAGGAAGTGACATTTGAGTAGAGACACATGAAGTGAGTAAGCCATTAGAATATTTCTAAGTAGAGGGAACAGCAAGTACAAAGGCCCAGAGACAGATTTCTTGTTGTGTTTGAGGAACTGCAAGGGTGCAAGTGTAGATGGAGGGCAGTGAGCCACGGGAAAAAGTTATAGGAAATGAAATTGAATAGGTAGCCAGATACCAGATCATATCGGTTCTTAGAGACATGGTGAAGAGTTTTATTTTAAGGATGAAGGAAAGCCATTAGAGGGGTGATATCATCTGATTTACCTTTTTTTTTTTTTTTAAAGATTTTATTTATTTATTTGACACAGAGAGACAGCCAGAGAGAGAGGAGGGAACACAAGCAGGGGGAGTGGGAGAGGAAGAAGCAGGCCTCCCAGTGGAGCATGGAGCCCGATGCGGGGCTCGATCCCAGGACTCTGGGATCATGCCCTGAGCCAAAGGCAGACGCTTAACGACTGAGCCACCCAGGCACCTCCGATTTACCTTTTAAAAGGCTCCCTCTGGCTGCTGTAAGAGCCTGGGTTCAGGAGACCTGTTGGGAGGCTCTTGTGGTGAACCAGGTAGGTGGATGATGGACTTGGCCAGTACAGGTGCACATGTGCAGAAAGAGTTGGATTGGCATATATTTATAGGAGGTAGAGGTAACTTCTGTTCATTGTTTAGGATAACTCAAAGGCCATTTTCTCTGAGAAAAACTTCTTGCTTGGACTGTTCTTCCATGCTAGGCTAGGTTTCTCTCTTCTGCGATTTCGCCAAACGGCCTGTGCACACCTTTATTGGACACATGGTATTGTATTAAAATGCTCTGTTGTGTGTTTATATCTGTCTGTAAAGTCTGTAGTTTGAGATCCAAGACCATGCCTTATTTCTTTCCAGTGCGTGGATTGCCTAACTCTGACCTCATCGTGTGAGAAAGTAACCTTTACTTGGTTTTCTATTATTATTTCTATTATGCCTGCACGTGATTGATGTTTAATGAATGTCTGTTGAATAGATATGTAAATCAATAAATTAAGAGAAAACATTGTTGGGAAGAAGGAAATTTATAGGGAAATAGCTGAATTGAGTGTTATACCACCAGTGGCTGCTAATTTTGGCGGAAAACTTTCGTGAACCTCAGCGAGCCTGGATTTGCTTCATGGGTCAGACTTTTCTTGGTGGTCTTCTTACATCCCAATTGGACAATTAATTGAAAACTTCCCTTCAAGTAAATAGAATCTCAAGACACTTTCTGGGTCTGGGACTTTATGGTATAACAAATTACCAAATATGCAACTTCTGAAGTTTCATAAAAAATAACTTTAACGTTTTCTCCACTCTTGAGAGTAGATAGTAATTTGAAGCTTATTGATGGTGCAGGGATAATTATAGACATGCCATTTATCTCTCAGCTGCCCTGAAACTGAAGCATTTTAAGTAATATGCTGTATGTTTACACAGCCCTACAGCCCATGTGTCAAATTTTCCTCTTCTTTGTATATGAGACATAGAAGAAAAAAATGTCAAAAACGATCTTACTGGAGAAATGCTTTGCTTGTTGTTCATTTTCATGTGGCAATACTATAAAAGGAATAACATGAATATAGTTTTGAAATGAAATAGGGAAGAATAAAGTGAGCAGATTTGAGCCTAGGAGTGGGCAGTCAGGGAGCAGACTACTTCTTAGGGCTTGATTCCTTATTACTGGCTGCCTTTCTAGATTTGACCAGGGGATGTGGGGTCACATGACAGTAAGAACTATCTTTCATTTGTTCATTTACTCCGTCAGCACATTAACAAACAATGGCCAAGGCATGGTATTTGCATCAGGCATAGTGAGTGCCAGCTGGGGGCACTCTCTCAGCTAGGGTTGATGTTCCATTGCACACAATAGAAAAACCAAGTAGAGGTTGCTTTTCTCACACAATGAGAAGGTCAGAGTCAGGCAATCCAGGGCAGTCATGACTGCTCCACGAAAGCTCTTTCTGGCTCTCTTCTTGGATCGCTGCTTTCATTTTCACGCTTCCAAGACGGCTGCTTCACCTCCAGTCCTGATATTTTTCAGGTATCCTTTACCCAGCATCGTGTGCAGCTCTGGGCAGGCAGTTGGATATTTATTGAATAAACGACTAAATGGGGATTCAGTGAAAACATCCGAAGCGCGAAAGTGTATAAAAGCAAAAGCTAAGTACTCCAAATTATTTAATAGCCTATCATTGTCGGGTGATCTGAGAAATTTATTTTCACATTGTTGCAGACTGTGTTCTCTGGAGGTAGACACAGACATGTCATTTGGGGTGCAAGATATTTATCAGGGATTAGTACCTTGAAACGAAGAGGGCTGGAAGCAGCGTTAACCAGGGGACAAGGGTGATGTGCAGTGGAGGCCCAGCAAAGCTCTAGGGCAAGCATTGCCTGTTACAGTTGCCTTGCGTTGGGTTGAGGTGGCTGGGTCTCCATATCCCTACCCACCCTTCCCAGATCCCTGAGGTCGGCCGCTCCGGGAAGGGCATGGGCTTGAACGAGGTGGCTCTCTCTAGCTGACACTGTGAAGGAGCTGACAGCTGCACTCTGATGACGGCAGTCTTCACAGCTGGGCAGCCAGTCTTTTCCTGAAGAATAATCCGGGTGGCATATCTCCATATCTGCTATGGCATGACATTTCACTTGACTTGTCACAACACAAAAATAAAAAACGAGATCCAAGAAATAAAAAGAAGGAAGAAAAGGGGGGAGGGGTAGGCAGAGAGCTCAGTTCCATCACAGAAAGCTCAGCTTGAGGAAAGAAAGTGATGGCTGTAGCTGTTGAAATGCAGAGGTGACTTGGCCCGTATAGATGCAGCATCAGTGAAGAGGGGTCCTCAGTGGACAGAACTCTGTACTTGCCTAGCGTGTTTCGTTGGCAGCAAGTCCTATGTAAAACTGGATTGACTGGAGGAGCATGGCTTATAGATGGGATTTCTAACGCCAGTTTCCGGCTGTTTCAGCTCTAAATACGCTCTCCGAGTTTGCAGATCCTAAGGAGAGCCCCACCTTGTGGTTAGAAGAGGAAGTAGATCATTTCAGGGAGTGAGTGGTTTGCTTTCTGTGCCTTACTAGAATGGGGTCAAGCGGATGCTTCCTTGATTTTAAAAGGGTATCAGTTATTTTTAGCTGGAATTTGATGATTATATCCATTATCTGTATATGCATACCTAGCAGTGCTTGCTTTCATGATCCTTTCACTTTCCTTTTGCTCTCTGTATGCCTTCCCATATGCTTGTCCTTCCTAGACAGTCCCCTCACCTGGTATGTTGTCTTGGTCACTTACTTGCAACTAAGCAAGGGCTGAGATTAATTTGGTTCAGAGAGTATTTGCTTTCAAGTAATGAATGATTCTTGATAAAGTAAATGCCTACAGGACCCCAGGAAATGACTCAATAATGGTGTATTTTGACCCCTTTGGCATATGGTGGGAGAAATATTTGGGAAGCGGAGCAGAACAGGAAGAGAGGGGCCAGACCTGCTTAAACCTAACTCAGTTTAATAGAGAACAAACTCATGGTCACCAAAGGGGAGGCGAGTTGGGGGATGAGTCAGATAGGTGATGGGAATTAAAGAGTATACTTAAAATGGTAAAAAAATAAAATAATAAAAAAAAACCCTAACTCAGTTTATATTGTTTCTACGAAACAAAAAAATATAGTACATTTTAAAATAAATTATCTGCACGTAGCGTGTTTTGTTTTGTTTTTGAATATTACAAGTAATATGTTCCCTCTTCTACAAATCACCCTCCTCAACCATGTGAGCACTCTCAGAGCTATCCACACCCGGTCATGAAAACACTGAGAGGAAAATGAAGTCGCTTTGGCATTGCCATTCTCAAATCAAAGCTATTGTTAAAGAAAATAAAGTCCTTCCGATGAGACCCTGGGCAATTTCAACAGTAATCTCTTGTTTTTAATGAGATGACCTTGTTTTGCTTTTGTATTTTATCCTTTTTATTGTGTGTTTATTCTGTTGCTATTATTTGTATTTTTGGTTTTGATGATTCTGAAAAATGTCTTAATTATTTTGGTAGGAATTCGTCATCAAAAGCAAATTGCTCTTATTAGAAATGTACGGTTGTGTTTTACTCTGGGAAGGAATATTTAAAAAGGCTCCACACATTTATAAATAGGACAGTTACTTACAGCCACGCAGGATGACCTGCCACCTTGGTGACCTCCTCCAGTGGGATCAAAACCTGTTTGAATCCATTCTGCACATAGACCAGATGAGCAGAAATTATGCCTTCTTTTTGAAAAATTTGCATTTTTATTTTAAAGTCATTGTTTTCTGATTATAAAAATAATGCAACTTAATTTATTGTGGAAACTGTGAAAAATAGAGAACAACTCTATGTACAAAGTGAAAATCCCCATAACCCTATGCAGAAAGAGCTATTGTTAATATTTTAGTGAGTATCTGATGAGTACTTTAAATTATTTCTATTACGTTTTCTATATACCATTTCTATTACATTATATATATGTAATATATAATGCTTGCATATCTGAAATTGTATAGATAAGTGAACATAATCTCATAAGTTACCCTTTTCATTTAATTATTCAGAGTATTACTATTTGTTAGAGCATACTTTCTGGTGATTGCAAACAATGATGATGTGTGATGGATCAACTTTCTTTAAGCAATTGTTATTCTTGGTTATTAGGTGTTTTCAGTTTTTACTGATACTTGGGTATAAACACATTCCTGTTTATAGTCTTTGCGATCTCATTTTTGTCTTAGAATGTATTCCTAGAAGTGCAAGTGTTGAGTCAAAAGGTAGACAGATGTTTGAATTTTTTGATACTATTGACTAATTGTGTTTCAGAAAATGCATACCATTTATATATTCACTTACAATATTAAGAAAGCACATTCCCCCATATCCTCCACAAAACCTGGTTATTGTTATTAAAAAAAGAAAGAGAAGACTTGCAGTTGGATAGACAAATACTACGGTTACTAATAAGGATGGACATTTTTTCAAAGTATTCTTATTGTATGACCTCTTTAGCTATTAAGAATAGTAACTGTCATAAATGTTACACATGATTTCCAATTTAACTTTATTTTTGGTATTACTTGCCTATAAGTAACTTTTAATTTTTCTGTAATGTGAGATATCTTGTTTTTCCCCTTCATTATTTCTTCTTTGTTTTTAGGTTTGAATATTTTCACTTTACTTGATACCAAAGTTTTCCTACTGGAAATTTTAGGCCCTAGTAAGCAAACAGGGCAGCATTTTGGGGGTACAAATGTAGGTGGGTAGAGAAACGTATGTTTACCTTTTTTTTTTTTTTTTGGTGTCATGCTCTGACTCCAAATGGATTATTGTTTCATCTGTGGATTTCTATGTGGTATTAGAAAAATCAGTACCTCATGGCTTTTTACTAGGCTATTTTAACATGCGCTAATATTTTTGCTAAGGATTTCATGCCAAATCTTGAAAATGGGGGGTAATCATGTGGTGGAGAGAACATAGGCTTTGGGCGCAGATACACCTGACCTGGAATCCTGGCTCTACTTACTAATTGGTGGTCTTGGGTAACTTATGGGATCTTGAGTCCAGCTTCCTCATCTGAAAAATGAGATTGATAACCTTTGCCTCCTGAGGTATGTATGACATGGTAGGGGGGATTTCCCTTCCTCCTTGTCTGCCTGCCTTTCTCTCTCCCTTCCTTTTCTTCATCTTCTCCCTTCCCTCTCACCATTTTTCCCTTCCCCCCTTCTTTCCTTGTATATTTCTGTTGCATGAGCAAATGAGTAAGTAATACTTGAGACTGAAAGTCACTCAATAAATAAAAGTCTCCTTTCATCTTTTAGGTTATAGGAATATCTCAGGTCTTTACTTGAAATTTTCTTCAGTGCATTCAAGATTATGCTCCTTTGATTTCTTATAACTAATGGATTTAGATCATTTGCCCTGATTTTATTACTTTTCCCTTATACTCACTGAAGTTTAGCTGTTGACATTTTATTCCTATCACCTTGGCTTACTTATATTCCAGAGATATTTGTTCATCTGCAAATGTGAATTGTTTTCTTTCTTTTTCTTCCTTTCTTTCTTTCTTTCTTTCTTTCTTTCTTTTCTCTCTCTTTCTTTCTTTCGCATTCACTCTTCACATAATTTAGAAAAACATTAAATGCAGAAACTATCATGTAGCCTGGGGACATGCTTTTTAGACATTGTCATTTATTCAGGGCGGCTATTGTTTTTCTCTAAATAAATGGAACAGTATCAGAGCTACTTTCTGGGGCATCTTCTCAACTCACAAATGGCTCCTTCACTGCCTCCTGGACCCACAAAAATGGCTCCCTGCAGCCAAGTTTGCACTATGTGATCCCTGCCCAATACCTTTCCTGGTTGCTTCCAAGGGGGCCAGACAGTGTCTCTTGGAGCTAAAGACCTGGAACTAAGGGACTCTAACTTTTTCAGAAAGTAAACTCAGGGTTGTGAAGTGGCCCTCATGCACAGATGTGTGACCTGAGAAACAGCAAAATGGGAATAGCAGAAGGAGAGAGAGACAGAGAGATTGGCGAATATACAGAGAGCAGCCATGAAGGCTTCTGAGGCTGGGTCTCAGTACCTTCTGGAGGCCAGATTGCATTTTTGCACTTGGAGTTCATGAGTTACGCCTTCATCATTATGACAAATTCTCATTTTTCTTAATCTAGCTCTAGTTAGTTTCCCTCATATGCAGCTTAAGAGATCTTTATCTTTTTTCTCTTTTAGCTCAACTATGTACTGTTTGGTTAGGCTTTACCTAACTCTTCTATTAGCTCTCCATATTTTGATTCCAGAAAGTACTCCCAAATGGACTTTCTCTTTCTCCCATTCCCTATAAAGTGCTTTCTTCATTGATGATGATTCTCTAAAACCAAATAGAATCATTTGCACACAAGAAGAACATGTCCAACTTCGGTTTGCCTCCCATGAATATTGATCTTAATGACATCCTACCTGGATAAAGTTGAACTGAAATATTTCTGTGCTTATTTTATAAAGAGACTACAGGAGGGATGGCAACAATCCTGGAGCTTGATTACATTTAGTTCTCTTTGTGCATATCCTTGTTCACATTTCCTAGGGTCTTGCTTTACACACCTATGCTTTTCATAATTGTAGAACTTGCATTTAAGCTATATTGTCTGGTGCCTGCCAAGTCCATGTTCTGTTTTCTGAGAATTGTTAGGCCCATCTTGAAGCATCCTGTGACTTTGTCCCTCTGATCACAGCTTTTTAGACCAGTGGTCTCTTGACTCAAGCTGTGACATTTAGACATTCTCTCCCAGAGATTTAAAATGCTAACTCAAGGATGTAAGTCACTTAGTTGGAGCTGAGTGTTGAAAGGGAATGGTCATATCAAACTGGAGCACTGTGCTGGGACAGCTGTGATCAACCAGAATCTTAAAGCCAGGAATGCCTGTGTGCTGAGAAAAAAATATCTAAAAAGACTGCACAGAGAGAATCTGAGATGAGCTCTGTTGTATAATAAAGAATTTGGCCTTTGTTCTGGGCTCTGGGCACAAAGATTTTTGGGATTTCTCAAGTGATAGAAGTGTCTTTGTTATTCATGAGCCCCTTGGATCACACCGGAGTTTATGCAAATGAGATATCTCAAGGTTAGCCTCTAAAATAGCTTCCGGATGGGCCAGCTTCTGGCTGGCCAGCAGAAAGACCAACTATATGATTAGAAGGTTGACTTTGAGCAGTCTGACCTCTAGGAAGAAGTGAAGGGCTAGAAATGGAGTTCAATCACATCATTGATGATCTAATCAATCCTGCCTATATAAGGAAACCCCAGTAAACACTCTGGACACTGAAGCTCAGTGGAGCTTCCTGATAGATAAATACGTCAGTGTGCCAGGTGGGTGACTTGTCCTGATCCCTTGGGAAGAGGGCATGGATGCTCTGTGTTTAGGAACTTCCCAGACCTTGGCCTTTGTGGCTTTTCATTTAACAAGTCCTGATCTGTATCCTTTATTTCAAAATTGTAATAATAAGCATAGTACTTTTCTGAGTTCTGCGAGTCAGTCTAGCAAGTTAGCAAGCCTGAGGGGTTTGTGGGAACCTCTGAATATATAGCCAGTCAGTTGGAAGTGCAGGTGGCCCAGGGACCCCTGATGTCTGACTGGCATTAAAATGAGGGTAGTCTTGTGGAGGACTCAGCCCTTAACTTGTGGGGTCTGTGCTGATCTCAGATAGTTAGTACCACAATTAGTTTGCAGTATATCAGTTGGTGCCGGAAGAACCTCTAATATGGCCCCAGAGAATCAAGAAGAATGACTTCAAGTCCCAATGTTCTGTTTTAGCACCTTCTGGGGCTTGGCTATGAACTCTTAGAACGTGAATGCAGGAGTGGACCCGAGGGATCATCTTTATTAACGCAAAAAATGACTCTAAGGAGCAGAGAAGTGAGACTTTGGCCTCTGGATCATATTACTTATTACTGGCAAATTCTGAGTTTGAATGATTTCCTTATTTTCTGAGTCAACAAAATTTTTTTTAAAAGATTTTATTTATTTATTTGACAGAGAGAGAGAGAGAGGGAACACAAGCAGGGGGAGTGGGAGAGGAAGAAGCAGGCTCCCAGTGGAGGAGCCTGATGTGAGGCTTGATCCCAGAACACCGGGATCATGCCCTGAGCCGAAGGCAGACGCTTAACGACTGAGCCACCCAGGTGCCCCCTGAGTCAACAAATTGATTCTGACTTTTCAGTGATAAACCTGTTTACTAAGGATTTAGTTATTATTTTTCCAGTGCTATAAATGCATGTGACTATTTCTGTTATAAATTTTTCAAAAAATGGATGTGGCTGTGTGTTCACACTCGGTTCACACTAGCCTCCCGTGGGAGGCTGCCTCCTCCAGGTCTGCTTTTGCGGACTGGTGTTCAGGTAAGTTTTAACTTATATCAGTGAGCCCTTAGTAGGATTTGAATCTACTTGTTTTGTTTGAGTTTATTGTTTAGTGAATCTTTGCACAAATTCTTGTTCTCTGAATGAAAATGTTTATGTTGTTCTGTTTTCTGTCTGTGGAGACCTTGAAAGAGAAGAGACTGATTTTTTTTTTTTTAATGTCAGACACTGAGGTATAATTTACATATTGTACGATTCTCCTTTTTAGGTGCACAGTTTGGTGAGTTTTGACAAAACGGTTTTGTAACCCCACAACAATCAAGTTCTAGAATATTGCCATCATCCCCCCCAAAAATCCTCATGCCTTTTGTAGTTGATACCCTCTTCTGACCCCCATTTTCAGATAAACAAAAACAGAGTTTATTATCAACATTACCAAAAGAATGTCTGAGGGCATAGTTCAGAAATCAAGAAATAGCTGAGTTATACATGATCCTATTTTTAATTTCTTTAATAATTTTAAGTACACAGTTTATAAACATTTTTAGGTTGGAAAGTTTTCCATTATTTTTGTATGCTCTCTCTCCATCTCATGGGTGTTCATTTCCTTATGTGGTTCGCAATTTTCGATTGTGAGTTTATCTTTAACTTGGTTTTATCATGTTGTCAGTGTCTGAGTCTCAGTGAGTTAGAAACATCACTTCAGCATGATTTTCTTTGCTTCTGTCAGTGATTCATGTTTCATCACTTTTAGATCAACTTTCTTGTGTTAATTTCTTTCCTTGAAACTCCTGCAATGTGAAGGAATCCTTGTAACTCCAGGTACTGACTCTATTACTATATAGCAAGCTACCCCAGAAGCTTTGGATTAAAATAACAATTTATTATCATCACTCACATAGTACTCTCTCTTGACTCTACCCCTGCATGTAAGGCAGGATTGGGTTTTAAAATTGTTTTTAGGAGACTTTCTTTTTTTCCCGAATTTCCTGGACTTTGTCTTCCACGAGGATAGAGTCTAGTTTCTATTTCATGGACTGGATGCCTGGATCTAGTTTCTGGTTCTCTGTAGGAGTCCTAGTTCTAGCATCACCGTGCCTGTTCTGAACCCCACACGGTGCATTTATCTCCTGGAGCCTACAGTTGGGTCCAATAACGTGGGGCTGCTGGAGTGGCAGGTAGAGCTACCTTCACCCATGTCTTGAACTTTTATAATGTGTCATGGGAAGGGGGGCCCTATTAGCCCAATCTACCCTGTATCTAGTGATGCCCCTGATCATTGTTCTTCAGTGGATCTTCCTTTCTAAAGGGCTTTGTCCAATTTTTCAAACATCCTACTTCTTCTTTCATATTTATTTGATTATCAATATGAAATAATCTGCTGTTTTCACTTTTTAAAAATTGAAGTATAGTTGACACACCATGTTTCAGGTGTACATCGTCAGTGGTTCAACAACCCTATACAATATGCTGTGCTGCTCACCGCAAGTGTGACTACCATCTGCTACCCTACAACAGTATTACAAAACCATTGACTATATTTCCTATGCTGTAACTTTCATTTCCATGAGTTATACATTGCATAACTAGAAGCCTTTATCTCTCATTCCTCTTTACCCAATTTACCCATTCCTCTCCCGCCCCCGGTAACCACCACTTTGTTCTCTGTATTTATGGGTCTCTTTCTGCTTTTCTGTTTGTTTAGATTTCACGTATAAGTGAAATCATATGGTATTTCTCTGTCTGATTCATTTCACTTAGCATAATACCCTGTAGGTCCTTCCATGTAGTTGCAAATGGCAACATCTCATTCTTTTATTAAGGCTGAATAATACTCCATTGTATTTGTATACACCACATCTTTATCCATTCACCTGTCAATAACATGTAGGTTGCTTCCGTATCTTGGCTATTGTAAATAATGCTGCAATAAATGTAAGAGTGCATATATATTTTCAGATTAGTGTTTCTATTTTTTTGGAAGGGGGTAAATACCCAGTAGTGGAATTATTTGATCATATGATATTTCTATTTTTAATTTTTTGAGGAATCTCCTTACTTTTTTTCCATAGCTGTTGAGCCAGTTTATATTCCTGCCAACAGTGCACAAGGTTGCCCTTTTCTCTACAACCTCACCAACTCTTGTTATTTCTTGTCTTTTTGATACTAGCCATTCTGACAGGCGTGTGGTGATATCTTATTGTGGTTTTGATTTGTATTTCCCTGATGATGAGTGATGTTGAGCATCTTTTCATGTGTCTGTTGGCCTTCTGTATGTCTTCTTTGGAAAAATGTCCATGCAGGTTCTCTGCTCAGTTAAAAATCAGATCATTTATTTTATATATATATATATATATATATATATATATATATATATATATATATATATTAAAGATTTTATGTGTTTATTTGACAGAGAGAGAGCACAAGCAGGGGGAGTAGCAGAGGAAAAGGGAGAAGCAGTCTTCCTGCTGAGATAGTGTGTGGGGCTCCATCCCAGGACCATGACCTGAGCTGAAATCAAGAGTTGGATGCTTAACCAACTGAGCCACCCAGGTGCTCCTTATTTAGGTCTTTAATCCATTTTGAGTTTATTTTTGTGTATGGTGTAAGACAGTGGTCCAGTTTCATGCTCTTTTTTTTTTTTAAGATTTTATTTATTTATTTGACAGAGATAGAGACAGCCAGCGAGAGAGGGAACACAAGCAGGGGGAGTGGGAGAGGAAGAAGCAGGCTCATAGCAGAGGAGCCTGATGTGGGGCTCGATCCCACAACGCCAGGATCACGCCCTGAGCCGAAGGCAGACGCTTAACCGCTGTGCCACCCAGGCGCCCCCAGTTTCATGCTTTTGCATATAGCTGTCCAGTTTTCCCAGCACGGTTTACTGAAGACACTGTCTTTTCTCCATTGCATAATCTTGCCTCCTTTGTCATAAATTAGTTGACCATATAAGCATGGGATTATTTCTGGACTCTCTATTCTGTTCCATTGATCTATGTATCTATTCTGTGTCAGTATCATACTGTTTTGATTACTATAGCTTTGCAGTATATCTTGAAATCTGAAATTGTGATACCTCCAGCTTTGTTTTTTCTCAAGATTGTTTTGTTGATTCAAGGTCTTTTGTGGTTCCAAACAAATTTTATAATTATTTGCTCTAGTTCTGTGAAATGGTATTGGTATTATGATAAGGATTGTATTGAATCTGTAGATTGCTTTGGATAGTATGGACATTGCAACAGTATTATTTCTTCCAGTCTGTGAATGGGGACTATCTTTCCATTTGTTTGTGTCATCTTTAATTTCTTTCATCAGTGTTTTATTGTTTTCAGAGTAGAAGTCTTTCATCTCCTTGGATAAGTTTCTGCCTAGGTATTTTATTATTTTTGGTGCAATTGTAGATGGGGTTGTTTTTTTAGTTTCTCTTTCATTATTTCATTATTAGTGTATTGAAATGCAACAGATTTCTGTATATTAGTTTTATATCCTGCAACTTAATTAATTTTATTAGTTCTAATATTTTTTTTGGTGAAGTCTTTAGGGTTTTCTAGATACAGTATCATGTCATCTGTAAATAGTGACAATTTTAATTTTTCCTTCCCAACTTGGATAGCTTTTATTTCTTTTTCTTGTCAGATTGCTGCAGCTAGAACTTCCAGTGCTATGTCAAAGAAAGTGGTGGGAGTGGGCCTCCTTGCCCTCCAAGCAGGGGTCACCTCGGCAGGGCGGTTGGAGCAATGGAAGGTGCTGTCTAGAGTCCTGGGGTGTTTTGTGCTGGGGTGCCTTCCCTTGTTTTTTTTTTTTTTTTTTTTACCTGTCTCTGTGGGTTGATAAACAATTCTAGCTGATTAGTTATCACTTACAGATAATTTTAATTTCTTCACATTTTTATTTAGATTAAAAGAAGTTAGGTCTGCTATTGTGTTCCTTTACCTTACATTTCAAAAATTATATATACTTGTTAGAGATTCTCTTTTGATCTTTGCTTTTGTTTCTTTCCCTCCTGCCTGCCTGCGCTAAGATTGATATTACCCCAGTAAAACGTATTCCTCAGAGATTACTGCTAATGTTACTTTGTGCCTTGTCATTACTTAATCTTCAGTATGGTCTGTGTGCTCTCTGATTTACAACACTCTGCATTCTGTTGTTGCTTCTTATGTGAGGCCTGCAAATGTTTTTATGATTTCATTTTATGAGAGATTGCAGACTAATTTTTAATTTACCTCTTAGTGTTCGCCTAAGATTGTCATACTGAAGAATGAAACTCAATTCTTTGTTTAACTCCAGCTGTCAGCCGGGAACCAGGCAAACTGCACACTACTGAAAGAGAATTAGAACCATCTGCCTGGAGTCCTTTAGTAAATGGATAAGTCACCAGCACCAAGTTTTTTAATAAGTTGAAACGACACGTTGCATTGCAGACTATTTATATGTCTATCCTGTTATTGCATGTAAATATGAAGAAATATTGGCAAGAATCTGTATCCATATTAATGATCCATATTTGTGAAAAAGGCCACCAATCAGCTTTTAATAGACTATTAGTCAAGGGCTACTTTTTCTCTAAACAAAGGATGACCGTGCTTTCCAAACAAAACTCAGGTAGAGTAGAATTGTAGTTTTGAACACAAGGAGAAAACACTATCAAAAAAATTCCAGGTCATGTGGTCATTATACCTTTTAAAATGACATGTCACATTCTTTCCACTTCTCATTCTGTTTTAGTGCATAGTGCTGCTACTATTTGAGCTAAGTGTTTGCCTGTTTCACCTCTAAGGCTAGATGTTTCCCAGATAGTGAAGATGTGAGTTAAATAAAAGTAGACGCTAGGTCATTTAAGAAAAATATAACTTTTCTGAAAGCTAAAGCATAGAGAAACTGCCACATATAAAAACAGAGATGAACTTTACATTAGAAAACCAATTCTAATGTTAACATATCACGATGGAAACAGGATTGATTCCAACCTTTTTGATTCTAGAGTCTATAATTCTAATGTCAAACAGCAAACAGGAGGGAAGCAAAGTGAACTTGACCTCTCTGATCCTTAGTTTTTCTACAGAAGATAACAGTACCTCATAGAATTGCTACAGGGATTAAATTAAATAATATATGGTAAAGCAATTGTATACAAAAGACAATCTATAAATTTTTTTTCCCCTCCTATTTAGCCCAAACTTTCATGGGAGGTGATTGGGTATTTAGATTTGAAAGAACTTCATTGTGATAGCAAAATTATAATTAAACAGATTGGATTTCCAGATGTGCCCAAATGTCAATGAAGCCAATATTTAAGCAGAGCTCTAATGGACTGAACTGTAGTTCCATAAGCCTTGGATAATTGAGAATTGACTGTAAACTGAGAATCACTTTATGTGCTGCCTTATGTCCCTGCATTATCAGGGACCGAACAACTGAAGGCTTAGAGGTAAGCAAAATGGCCTGGCACTGTAATGTTTCACGAGGAAATGTAACAACATAACAAACAGCACAGTGCTGGTATTAATTGTTTGAGAAAGGTCTGATTTATCTCTCTGGAAAATTTCACCCTGTGAATGGCAATTATCGCCAGAGTATGGATTCTCTAAGGTGTTCAGTAATTGCTCAATTATGTCTAATGCTCATGCTCCATCCTGGCCTTTTAATATAGACTGTTCCACGTTTTCGATTGTTCCAGGCTCCAGCCAAATCTCAGGCATGTGCAGCAATAGGCATTACAGAGACAGTGTGAGCCAAACTCCCCAGATACTCCCAAATATCATTTTAAATTTCAGATTCTTCCTCCACCGAACTTTTTGTTAGAACATCAAAGGCAGTGGACGGGGGAGACAGTGAATTTCTGAGTCTGCTCGAGGCGATAATTGTAAATGACATGTCCCCAATATTGCTAGCTATAGATAGAGGTAATTTTCAAAATCAGCCCTGAAACTGCAGGTGCTGATTATCTACTGCTACATAACAAGCTACTCCAAAACATACGGCTTAAAATAACAATTTATTATTTTCTCACACGGTTTTGTGGATCGACTGGGCTCAGCTTGGGGTCTCTCATGCAACTGAAGTCAAACAGAGGCCGAGGCTGCTTTTATCTGAAGGTTCAGTTGAGTTGGAATGTCACGTGGCTAGCAGTTGATGCTAACTGCCGAGAGCTCAGCTGGGCCTCCCAAGTACCTGCCCATGGACTTGCCATGGGGCCTAGAGCTTTAATAGGATGGCAGCAAGTTCTTGGAGGGAGCAGCCCCAGCGTGACCCTTCTATGAGGCCAAGGTAGAAGCTGCAAGACTTCTTACAATCCTGTCTCAGAAGTCCCAGAGTGTCACTTCTGCCACATTCCATAGGTCAAGTAAATCACTAAGGCCATGCTGAGGTAGAGTAATGAGACTTCACTTCTTGATGGGGAAATGGCAAGATCGCATGGCAGAAGAGCACATTTGATGGGAGATTTTGTGGTGACCATCTTTGGAAAATATAATCGGCCACACTCGGTTCATCTACTCCTATTCTAGCTGCCAATAGAACTCACCTGTATCAGGAATGCCCCTGGGCTCCAGCTAGTTTTCTTACATTCGCCATTTACCTGTGAACATGGAATAATTCACAATTAATAAAATGCGTAGAGGAAGTCAGAGGGTATTCGTGTCACAAAAACATCATGTTTATTTCACGAAACAGACTTACATTCTTATTCCTGGTGTACACTGTCTTGATCAATTTGACATTCATAATTCTTTATTTATGTCTACCTTGACCATTAAGATCCTGTTGTCTTCCTCACCTCTGCTTTGACCCTTTTGTGTTTCAAATTGACTTACTTCTGATCCCTGATATCCACAGGAATCTGTGTATCCATACCAATGGCCCTTACAGACTCTTAACACCTCTGTCTTCAATGTTTGGCTTCTAGGCCTTTGGATTATACCTGACAACTACTAGCCTCAGGTTGGAGGTATATTTATGCCTATAATCTGAATGCTTCCTTTCAGTGAAAGCCAAAGATTCCTTGCCACACAACCTTTGGTGTCTGTGCCTTAAGACTTCCCAATGCTTCAATCTTTGACGCTTCCTATATTCTTAGGCTATTACTCTCTCCAGGTGTTTGATATTCCTATATTTCAATGACTCAGGAGATTTATTTTCTGTAGTCTCAGTATTTAGTGTATTTCGGCAAGGATTCAGGAAAAGCTTCTGTTACTCATTTAACGTATTGATGGAAATACTTTTAGGAAAGGAGGTAGGGGAAATCCCAAGGGCTTGAATAAGTGTTTTAATGGACTGAAAATAATGGATGCAAATGGAACATAACTGGATAAATGGTCAGAATCTATAACCTGTACTGATTCTTCATGGGTCTCCAACCTTTGGATGGGATGATAGTTAAAATCCATTGGTAACTGGAAGCTAGATATCCACCCCCACCCAGGTAGTGTCATATTTTGGTAGTGTCATATTAAATTTCCTTTTACTTGCATCATCTAAGGTCTCTATTTTATATAGCTAGAAATTACTGTGTAGAATGTCTTTTCCAATTTGGGAAAACTGGAAGTGTTTTGCTTTATTAGATAACAGTTTTCTTGACCTCCTTTCAACTTCTACATTACAGTTGAAAGTTTTTTATTGATCATCTATCATGTCTTAGTCCACTGTAGGAGTCTGTGAAAATGTGGGTGAGGGATATCATTAAGACGTCATTAAGACAAATAATCCTTGCCCTTGATGGTTTGCAGGGCAATAGAGCAGATAATATGTTTACGCAAATAGTCAGGATACAAGCACCGTGTTGATGTTCGTTATTGAGAAATATAATTTTTGTTAAGTATCATTTGAAACGTGCTTTGAGAAATAGGCTGTTATTTGCCAGGGGCGACTGGGGAGTAAAAAGGGCATTCCAAGTGGAGAGAACAGCTTGAATAAAAGCAGAGAGACAGGTCCACACACGTCTGCACACACTGTAGAAGCTGCACCCCCGGACTCTCCTTCTCTCTCTAGATCTTGGTTAGGGTGTTTCCAAGAGAAACGGTTGAGTGAGATTTGGAAGATGAGAGAAGGAAGCCTTTGGAGGCAGCGTAGCTGGAAACACAGACAGAGAGATTTCCAAAGCTTTCAGGTGAGCCTTAAAGAATCAGCCATATCAGTGCTGCAGGCCAAGATTGCTGGTGGGGACTTTTCTGACCCTTTCTCCCCAGGCTCTCTCAACAGGTGTGTAAACACCTAAATCCCTGTATTAAAATATACCTCTACAGAGTAGCTTCTATTCTTCGTACTCAACCTTGACAGATGTAAGTAGCTATTATTGTTTTATTATTAATTTTGCAAGGCAGGGCTTTTACTCCGGAAAGGAAAAGTGGAGTGGAAACCAGAGTGGAAGCTTAGTTACAGGTCAGACACTAGAGTGATGGGTCCAATTTTTGGTGGACAGGGAAGTCCTCAACGCTCCCCTCTGCCCAGGAGTTGCATGAACTGTTACCATACCTTAGGGTACTTGCTGAGTGGCTGTAGCACGAGAAGGACGGCAGCATTTTTGTCCGGAGACTGGGAGCCAAGAGAGGGACGTTTATTTAAGACAATGGGAAGCATTTGAAACAGGACCGGGCTATGGCAAAAAAGCGAGGAATGGAATGTGGGGGAAGGTATCAAATCCTGGAGAGGCCTCCAAGTAAGTGTCAACATTGAGGGTAAAGAATCAGAAACATCACAACCGGACTAAGAAAACTGGAAGCTTTTGTGCTTAGGAAGGTAGGGCTAGAAAAATGGCCAACCGTGCTGGCATGCATGTGATGCTCCTTCTCATGGGACAGGTGGGGCTGTGATGTGTCTATGGTACAGCTAAACTCGAGGGACCAAGTGTGGAGTGGATTGGAAGGCTAGATTGTTTAGGGCAGTAAGATGAAATTTAGAGCCCACCGAATGATGTTTCTGAGATTGCTAATACCCTGGAAGCCTTGGTTAGGATTGACTCAAGGCTGGGCAGGGCTCAAAGGGCCCCTGGACCTGGGTGGAACGAGTGAATGGCAAGGACCTGCATATGGCAGATCCAGTGCTCAGGCTCCGTGACGCCACTTAGGTGTTCCTTCTGTGGCTCCACAGATGTTAGAACACACTCGAAAGGCAGAGAGTGACTTCTATTGAAAGAATATAAAATCAAACTTGAAATTATGTAGGACACCTGTCACTTTTCATAGATGGTTGTACAAATTTATTGATTACATTTCTAATAGTATCTCCTTTTGTGCTTCTCCTCAGTGTTTTCTAGTTTAATGCTCAGAGAATCATCCATAGACATTTTTCACTGAAGACACAACTCTGAAATTTATTATAAAATGTCATTCATTTTTATTTTCAAGATGACACTTGCCCAGAAGTTCTAACATTTTTTATTGCTACTATTTGTGAATCTGAGAGTTCTGTTTTCTTTCAACTAACTGACTTTCAGTCAATTAGCTTTCTTGGGAAGTTTTCTGATAAAAATTATTGAAAAAATATTTTTATTAGAAAATATTCAAATACATTTACAAGTACATAAAAAAGAGACCTGTATCAACAAATTAGCTCCAATATCTTCTACATTTACTTTAATTCTTTTCTTTTAAGGAATAGGTATTTGGGGTGCCTGGGTGGCTCGGTTGGTTAAGTGTCTGCCTTTAGCTCAGGTTGTGATCCGGTGTCAGTCTCCCTGCTCGGTGGGGAGTCTGCTGCTCCTTTCCCTCTGCCCGCTGCTCCTCCTGCTTGTGCTCGCTCTCTCTCTCTCAAATAAAAAAAAAAAAATCTTTAAAAAAAATAGGTGTCGTGCCTCTTAAATGCCATTACTCTCTCCCCAATCCCCAGAGCTAGACATTTTGTTTAAGTTGGTCATTAGCTTTTATGCAGCTTTCATTAAAAGGATATGTATCTGTACAAAATACTACTATTTTGTCTATTTTGAAACATATTAGATCAAATTGTATGTATAATTCTATAACCAGATTTTGTTTTCCAGATTTCTACATTACAATACCTTTAACTCCCGTTCATTCATTTATACTGCTCCATAGTATTCCATATTACTGAACAACGACTTATTTGTTCATCTTCCAATTATGGATATTTAGATAGTTTCTGTCTTAAATTTTTTTATACTATTATGAGTCATATTGCAATGACAGGCCACATATGTGTATGGAACAGCTGAACCTCAGAGACCAAGTGTGGAGTGAGTGGGAAGTACATACACACATGTGCACTCATGCGCACACACCTGTCTTTCTGTCTCTTCTCGTGCATACGTATGAGAGTTTTAATGCATATATTTAGGGAATTGCTTGATAAGAGAAATCACATCTGCAGTTCTACTGTTGCCAAATTACTTTTCAAGTCATTACACCATTTTCTCTACTACCAGCAGTGTGTATGAGAATTCCTGTTTTTCTTCTCGCTCTCCAACACCTGGTATTTTCAGACTTGTTACTTTCTGCTAGTTTGATGGGTGTGAAATGGTCTCCTGTTGATGTTTTAATTTGAACTGCCTTCGCTACTAGTGAGGCTGAGCATCCTTTCAAATATGTGGTTCTCAGTAAATTGTCTGTTCATTTCCTTTGCTGCCAGGTGGTTTGTCTCTTATTGATTTAGAGGACTTCCTCTGATATTCTGGATATCGATCTTTTATTGCTTATGTGGTATCTTCTCCCAGTCTGGGACTCATATTTTAACTTTTTTAAAAGATCCTGTTTGAGACACAGGCACTTTAAGTTTTAACTTGGTGGATTTTTTTAAAATTAGTTTTATCCCTAATGATCTGTACTCGGTCCAACATCATAAAAGGATTTTCCTGTATTTACTTCTGAAAGTTTTAACTTTCAGATAGCTACTTTTTTTTTTTTTTTTTTAGTTTGAGAGAGAGAGGCAGGGTGGGGCGGGGGGAAGGGAGAGACGGGGAGGGCAGAGGGAGAGAAAGTCTTAAGCAGACTCCGCTAAATGTGGAGCCTAAGGTGGGGCTTGATCTCAATACCCTGAGATCACCGCCTGAGCTGAAACCAAGAGTCAGATGCTTAACTGACTGTGGCACCCAGGCGCCCTTCAGCTGGATAGTTGGAAGGGTTTTATCCTAGAACATTTATTAACTAGCCCTTTCTGGTTTATAGGGACATCTCTGTCATACGCCAAGTTTCAATATGCAGGTATGTCTGTTTCTGAGCATCCTTTTCTGTTTCATTGGTACTTTTTTTCCATTCCTGCATGAGTCCCACACCGTTTTAATTACCAAAGCTTAATAATAAGTCTTTATATTAACTTATTTTATAGCAGAGAAGTTATCTCTTCCTTGAAGATGGGGTACATGTGCCTTTAAAATTGTAGGGGGTTTTGATCCTCTTTTGTTAAAGATTTTAAAAAATTAATTCAATTTCTTCAATGGCTGTTTACTTAGGAATTCCATTTTTTTTTCTTGAGCCAATTTTGATGTTCTTATGCTGTTCTAGAAAATTATCCATTTTATCTAACTTAAATTTATTGGCATAATCTTGTTTATATTCTTAGCAATTCTGGAAGATCTGAGCAGTTATCTTGAGACTATTACTTCTCCACCATATCCTTTATTCTATTCTTATGGCGCTACTATTGGGTATTTGTTTGAGCCTCTCTCTGTCTCCATGTTTCTCTTGCTCCTTTTCTCTATCCACATAGATATAGGTATCTTTAAAACCCCTTTGTCATTCTGTCCTGCATTCTGAGTTAATTCTTTAGACTGCCTTCCAATTTGCTGTTTCCTTTTTCTCTTTGTGTCCAGCTAGGGCGTTATCCTGTCTGTTCTTCGTGTTTTAGTGTTTGCAAGTTCACTTTTACTAATTTCTATTTACCATCATCGGTTCTTACTTTATTACTAACTGCTTTGGATTTAGAATTTCTTGCTTAAGTTTATGAGTGTTATTACTTTATCTCTTTGAGCATGCCAAACAATTTGTTGACCATAAAGCCATATTCTGATTTATGGACTATCTTTCTTTGCTATAGTTTTATTTATGTATTTTGGTCATAAAGGTTTGCAGGCTTATCATGTATTGAAGGCCATCTCTCACTCTGTACTCTGTTCTCCCTGTTGTGTGTTTGTGTGTGTGTGTGTGTGTGAGTGTGTGTGTGTGTGTGTCTGTTGTTTTTTGTTTGTCTTTTAGATTTTATTTATTTGAGAGAGAGAGTGAGCAAGAGGGCATGAGCAGAGGGGAGAGGGAAAAGCAAACTTCCCACCGAGCAGGGAGCCCAACATGGGGCTGGATCCCAGGACCCCAGGACCATGACCTGAGCCAAAGGCAGATGCTTAACCATTAGCAGTTTTGAGGTTACACCTACCTGCTTCCCACTTGATTATCCCCAGGCCTCTGACTCAGAACCGTGTCTCACACGGTGGTTCCCAGCACTTGTCCCTCCGTGATGATTGATCTCCTGCAGAATCTGTCACCGAGTCATGGCTAGTTTGGCTCAGCCTCTTGCTACAAGTGGTATGTATATTCATCTGCCTCTTTAGGCATGGGGCTCATACAAGTAGCAGCCACAGGCAGTGGTTAGCAGAATCTACTGCCCTCTTTTCAAGAGTGCTGGGGTCCAACACCAACCTGTCCCCCAACAAGAGCCAAATTCTGAGACTCTTCTGCCTACTGTATGCAGGGAACCTGATGTCCTGCTCATTATCGAATGTTTCTGTACAATTTGCTCCTTGGAATTCCTTATCTCAGTTTTGCATTGTTCACATTTTAAAATACTTTTAAAATGTTTTACTTATCGTTGTTACATGTTTGAAACACACAGGTCCTTAAAGCATAAACATAAGGAGACAAGGAGAGCAAACAAATTTTAAAAACTAAAATCCTTTTAAAAATAGTTTAAGGTTAACTCCTGCTTATTTTAAATAGCAGATTTTCAGCCTTTCTTTCTTGTTTGTCTTTCTGTGGTGATTAAGGGGGACTAGTCTTCTAGTTACTTACTCATTCTTATCTTTGTGTTTGAATTTCATTTGCCCACATATTGTAATTTTGTTTAATGGTTCAAACAAGTAATTTAGGCTCAAGAATTATTTAAGCATTATAGTTCTAGTCTTGAGGGAATTTTTGCTGGTTTTATCAAGAAAAAAGTTGTGAGGTTTCTTTTGTAAATTTAAGGTAGTTTTCAGTTCATTCTTAGAGCCACTACTATTTGCATTATTTCCGTCTTAGATTGTATAATGGAAAATTTGAATATTCAGCTTACAGCTCACAAAAACAACATATTAATGAGGATTAAATGAGGAAATGTATGTTAAAACACTTTGTAAATTTTAAAGCCCTATGCAAGTGTGAGTTAATTATTATCAGTTTCATGTAAATTATTCTCTTTTTCCATTTATGCATAAAGGCTGTTTTAATAGATTTTGTTCTGTAGTCGATTTATTCATGAAGGCTGTTTTAATAGATTTTGTTCTGTAGAACAAAAGTTCTGTTTCCAAGTCATAGAAAAGTGTATGAATTATCCTGGTTTGCATTTTAATACTGTCATTAAAGCTTAATTGACAATTGCTAATGTCTTCCTAAGCAGTGAGTCAGTCAGTCATAAACTCAAGACTGTGGGTACTCATAGTCCCCAAATTAATAGTCTTTAGATCGAAGAGCTGGTTATTTCAGCAATTTTTGCAATAAGAGAATTAAAATATGCTAGAACTGCGTGGACCTTGGAGGTTGATCATAGATCAATTAAATCAGTTTTGTTTTGATTAGGCCAATTACCAGTGGTTATTCCTGTTAAAATCTAAGTTGCTAAAACATGGCCAAAGAAATTGTGACCTTGGTCTTAGAACTGTGGCTTTTTTAGGCTCAGCTCAGCTCAGGTAGTGCTTTGTATACCATATTTTATTTATCTTTGTTTCTTTTTTTTAAGATTTTATTTATTTATTTATTTGACAGAGAGAGAGAGAGCACAAGCAGGGGGAGGAGGAGAATCAAAGGGAGAGGGAGAAGCAGGCTCTCCGCTGAGCAGGGAGCCCGATGTGGAGCTAAAATCCTAGGACCCAGGGATCTTGACCTGAGCTGAAGGCAGATGGATAACTGAGACACCCAGGCGCCCTTATCCATTTGTCTGTTGGTAGAAGCTTGGGTCGTGTCTGCCTTTTGGCTATTGTGAATAATGCTGCACTGACCATTGTTCTACATATCTGTTTGAGTCTCTGCTTTCAATTTAGATATAGACCTAGAAGTGGCATTGCTGGATCATATGGTAATTCCATGCTTAACTCTTGAGGTGCTCCAAACTGGTTTCCACAGTGGTTGCACTGTTTTACATTCACACTAGCAATGCACAAGTGTTCTATTTTTTTTTTTAAGATTTTTTTTTTAATTTATTTATTTGACAGAGATAGAGACAGCCAGCGAGAGAGGGAACACAAGCAGGGGGAGTGGGAGAGGAAGAAGCAGGCTCATAGCGGAGGAGCCTGATGTGGGGCTCGATCCCATAACGCCAGGATCACGCCCTGAGCTGAAGGCAGACGCTTAACCGCTGTGCCACCCAGGCGCCCCTCAAGTGTTCTATTTTTTTACATCCCTGACAACACTGGTTATTTTCCCAATGGATGTGAAGTGGTATCTCAGTGAGTTTTAATTCATTTTCCCAATGACTAATGATGCTGAGCATCTCTTCATGAGCTTTTTGGCCATTTCTATATTTTCTTTGGAGAAATATCTATTCAAGTCCTTTGCCCAATTTTAAAATGGGCTGTTACTTTTTAATTATTAATTTGATTTGGACTGTATGTTAGGGTCCCTTTATCTGTAGGATTGTCTCGTTGACCAAATGATACATGTAGAAATAATGTTTTTGTATTTAGTGTTTAATTTCTTACCTGAAATTTGAAAACAAATATTATTTATTTTTTGGTTCTGATTGAAGGCTTGATTATCAAATATATTTCTGTCTTATTGGTAATAGTTTTGAGACCATCAACTTAGACACCATCACTGTTTGGTACAATTGATATGTCCACTGATAATTACATATTGGTTTTTCTTCTAGAATCATATCTTAAATATAGAGACAAAATTGTCAATAAAAGAATTCTCTATGTAGACACAAAATAACCTGCTAATTTTTTGTTGTAATTCTGGAATGTATACATTAATTTTGCCCTAAATGGAACATGCTTGTGATACAATTTCCATCTGGGATGCAATAACAATAGCAGGAAATACCAATAGTCTTTGAAAATAGAATCATTCCAGGTACTAACGAGAGCTTCGAAAGAGTTTAAGACCTGTCTCTGGTCTCATGGAGTTTAAAGCTTAGGCTTGTAGTAGATTCTGTAATCAGAAACTATGTAAGAACTACAGAAGATGATAACAGTGACAAGGAGGTTGGAAGCTTGTGTCTCGAGTTTACAGGCACATTGGTCTTCTTTAGGGTCTCTCCAGTATCGGAGGAATATGCCTTGCAGAGGCAATTGGTGAATATCTGAGACTAAGAAAGATTGTTTATTATTTATTTTTTTAAGAAGTAAAACTATGTTTATTCACAGACAACATGATTGTGCATGTAGAAAATTCTTTTTTTCCAATTAAATAACATTTTATTTATTGTTTTCTTCCAAGTTTTTATGTTCCGGTTAGCAAACATACAGTGTAATATTAGGTTCAAGTGTAGGATTTGCTGATTTAGTGATTACATACAACACCCAGTGCTCATCACCAGTGCCTTCCTTAATCCCCATCACCCCACCACCTCTCCTCCATCAACCCTCTGTTCTCTATAGTTAAGAGCCTGTTTTATGGTTTGCCTCTCTCTTTATTTTACTTTTCCCTTATGTTCGTCTGTTTTGTTTCTTAAATTCTACGTGTGAGTGAAATCATATAGTATTTGTCTTTCTCTGTCTGACTTAGTTCACTTAGTTTAATACTCTCTAGGTCCATTCACATGAGAAAGATTGTTTAAATCTAAAACAGACAGAACACTGTTTGGTCTGCTGGCAAAATATCATCTCCTTAATATCCCTGGCCTATATACTGTTTAAAAGAACATTTGAGCCACCCCCAGTCAACAATGCTGCATGATGCACTTAAAAATTTGTTAAGAGGGTAGATCTCAGGCAAAGTGTTATTCCCACAAAACAAAAAACAAAGGGACACAAGAAAACTTTTGGAAATGATGGATATATCTGTTTGCAGGTGTATGCATATGTCCAAATTCATCAAATTGTAAACAGTTAAATATATGCAGTATTTTGTATATCAAACAGAGTTCAACAAAGCTGCTTTTTTACAAAACGACAATTTGAGCCAACATATAAAAGCCAAGATATTTCACATGGAAGCATATGTTTTTGGTTTTTCTTGAAAAACCAGAAGATCTGGGGGGAAAAAAAAAGAAAAACCGGAAGGTCTGCACATACTAGCACTTTTATTTCTGCACTCTTCATATTTGTGTTGCCTAATAAGACACCATATGTATATATTTTATATTTACATGTAAATTACATTACATTACATTAAACATAACTCAAAATTCAGCTTCTCATTCATGCTAGCATGTGTCAGGTACTCAATAGCTCCAGGTGGCTATTTGGTTATCCTATTGGACAGTGTGGATATAGAGTGTTTCCATTACTGTAGAAAGATCTCTTGCACGGCACGGGATTAGATGGTGTGTGCATTCTTCAGTGTGCCTCAGTCTTCACCAATCCCCAGTTTCTTATGTTCATCCAATTCTCTCATTTCTATTACCTGCTGCCCCTACCATTTGAATGTCCTACTTCTGATCTAAAGGGTTTAGCCATGGAGGATGGCATAAGCAGATAGACTTAAGTTATTCTAACTGAAAAGGTAGCAGAAGTTCCTTGAGAGTTGTTGAAGCAACTACTGTAGAGGCCTTCTCAGTTGTTATGACTTTGAACACCAGAGATACTGTATTATTTCCTCCTGGTGCTGTAACAAACTATCATAAACTGGGGAGGGGGTGCTAAACAACAGAAATTTATTACCTTAAAGTCCTGTAGGTCAGAAGTCTGAAGTGCATCTCAGTGGCTAAGATCAGGTTGATGGCAGAGCCACATACATTCTGGAAGCTAGAGGGTAGAATCCATTTCCTTGCCTTTTTTAGGTTCTAGAGGCTGCCCACATTCATTGCTTATGGTTTCCTTCCATTTTCAAAGCCAGCAATGGTCAGTTGAGTTTTTCTCACACTGCATCACTCTGACACTGACTCTTCTTCTACCTCCCTCTTCACTTAGAAGGGCCTTGGTAATTACATTGGTAATTACATAATCCAGGATAATCTCCCAATCTCAAAATCCTTGGCTTAATCACATCTGCAAAGTCCCCTTTCCAGGTAAGACAGCATAGTCACAGTTTCTAAAGATTCTGACATGGGCATCTTTAGAGGCTCATTATTTTGCCTACCACGAATTTCTTTGCCTTAATTGCTCTACCACAGTCCCCACTTTTCCTAAACACTAACCCAGACTACAAAATGAGTCTATTTAATGACTTGAACAAGATTTAAAAAGAAAGGGGAAGAAGTACAACTTATATCATATTCCTGATGCTATCACATTAAAAATATGTTGTCACGGGAACTAGATGGATGGCATGTATATTATCACCATTTAGAAAGTTGAAGCATGGAGATGCTACAGTATTTTGGGGTTATTTCCCGTCTGAGGGAAGAGCAAACAGAACACTGTTGCTGTAAGATGCTGTGCTTGGGCCATGGCAACACACCGACCATGGAGACAGACGCACTGAGATCGGTAAATGGGAGTCAGAAGATGGTGTTCAAGGTCAAGGTTTGTCAAACTATGTGGCCATGTGGGCCTGGCAAGTCATTTATCTTCCTTTTGACTCTCTGACAGGAGATAAGCAAAGGAGATAATCCTCAAGTATGTGAGTGGGCTTCATCCAATCCTGGAAGGCCTTAAAAACAAAAACTGAGGTTTCTTGAAGAAGAAATTCTGTCTCAGCCCTACACCATCATGTCCCAAACTTCCTGAGTTTCCAGAGTGCTGGCTTGCCTATGAATTTGAGACTTGTGTCTCCGTGGCCATGTGAGCCAGTCCCTTAAAATAAATCTCTCTCTCTCTCAATCTGTTTCTTTCTTTTAATCTCTGTCTCTCTCCTATTGTTTCAGTTTCTCTGTAGAACCTTGACTAATACAACTACCAAGAGGTGTGTAGGGAGAGTTGGGGTCCAAGAGGTTTGGGGAAAGTTTTGCTGAAGCTTATGAAGGTCAGGACTCCCGTAGCCAGATTTGAGCTTCTTTTGTGTAGGATGGCTTCTATGCTTTACATTTTAAGGAGAAGGGGTTGGGGTTTGAGTCTCTAAAGTCCTGTTTCAGCAATACTCATGTTTCTTCTCAGAATGAAGTGAGAACCAAAATCATTTACTCCTGCTCAACCTGGACAATGAGAACAGAATCCACCACTTAATGTCTATACTAACACGACTTTGTTACTGTCTTAATTAGCATGGCTTTATGTTGTTAGGAACCCCTTTACAGGCATATGACCTGATTGTTCATTATAAGAACATCCCCCAAATCTCATTAACTCTTCAGTGGAAAGCATCAATGGGTAGTTTGCACCCTAAGATCCTTTGGATCCCTCACTATAAAATCCTCCCTTTGCTGTCTCCACCAATACCGGACTGCTGTCGTACAATCCAATCAAGTCCCCACGTGAAAGATCCTCCTTAACCCAAACTTCCAATTCTCAATAAAGTCTGAGTTCCTTCCCTGACCAGTCCCTCCCCACCATGCCCTGACACTGTCAAAACTCTGTGGAGAGGCTTTTCTTCCTTCTCATGGTGAGCAGTGCATTGGGCCTTATCTTATCAACAGGCCATGCTGGTTTTATTGGGGGGGGGGCAGCCTTCCACAGAGGGGAGGAGATGATGAACTGGCTACTCCCAGACAAAAATTACATCATTATACTTTTGTCCGCAGGCATGATCACTTTCCCATTCATCTTGTGTTCCCATTGTCTTATAAATTAGAGATGGCCACCCCTTCATGAATAGCTTTTGTTCCATACTCCATCCCCTTTGTTAACTGCTCTCAGGGGCAGAAAGTTTCACGAGCATGTACAGCTCAGCCTGAAGAGGTGCATACGTTCTCTCCATTTCTGTTGCTGTTTGGTGGGTACACAGGCCCCAGTAGTGCTTCTTGGCCCCAATACTGGGTGAATAAATTGACCCAACTCAGAGGGAGGTACTAGAAAGTGTGATTTCATCCTCAAGTTCAAATTGTGCCTTCTAATTCAGCTTTGCCTGCGATAAAGCTGGCATTTTGACCCTTGCCTGATTCCTGTATCTGTTTTAATTGTTTTAGAATCCACAGAAGGAAAAGATGTGATTGGTAATTTTGTTATTTGTTCTCATAGTGGATCCAACTAGCCTGTAATACTTATCCCCTCTGAGTGAGCCCACCTTGCACCATCGAATGGATGACACAGACAAGCTTGACATAGAGATGTTAAGTCACTTCTAGCTGGAATGGTCAGGAAGAACTTTGTAGAAGAGATGATATTTGAGTTAATCCTGAAGGGACAGTTCATTTGCATTGGAAGAAAAGTGCAAGGAGGATTCAGAAATGAGTTGACTGGCAGTCAGGAGGAGACTGATGGGTGTGAGGGTGAGTCCCTGGAGAAGCCGGGAATGTTCAGCCCCAAGGAGTAGTCAAGTCTGAAATTGTGGAAGGCTTTTGTTGTGGTGTATTGGGAGTTAAGACAAGAAAAGTGGGTGAGTGTTAGCATTTTAATAGTGAAAGGCACAATTTCGAAAGGATGGCATATTGACTAATGAAATTGGAAATAATTCCTTAAACCTGCAGCAAGGAGGTGATTTTAAAATAATTAGTTCTAGAATCTTGGATTATTTTGTTTTCTCTGGTTGCTCACTGAAAGTAGGGTACCCACCCCCTCCACGTTTATAATTATCTCAGAAGTACTTCCAGCTTTTCATCTAATGCCCACCCAATGACTTTTACACCCAGTGAAGACTGTCTCCAACAGAAAAATAATATAGTAATCACCTTGTGAAACCAAATACCATTGCTATAAAATTCAGCATCTCATTGTGGTTCTGAGTCACGGTCACAAAATGAATCAGAAGGATAGAATTATAAAATACTATTAAGGTATTAACTTTTCAACATTTCACAATTTAGCCAGAGTCTTTATTTTCTTAGCATGCCATCAACTTTTTTATTTTCTGCAAATGTTGCATAACAGATACCTATTTTGTAATCTTTTGAGATAAACCATTGATATGCTAAGTTTACAGTTTGCTCAGGCAAATTTGCTTCAGAATCCCAGTCCTTTCTGATAGGGAAAAGACTGAGACTCTCATTCAAAGATAGTTTTCAGGAAAAGGTAAAATCCTAGTTCTCCTATAGATATAGAACTTAACAAATGTTCAAGATTTTATTTTACTCATATATGAGAGAACTGGGAAGATCTTAAGCCAACTCAAAGAAAAAGTAAAAAAAGCACAAATTTATATGAAATAAGAGAATTGAAATTGCAAATGGAGGTACATTTTTTTTTTTTAACTAAAGGGATGATGTCAATAGAAACCTTACTGAAAGAAGTAGAAGTTGCATGTCTAACTTACAAAGAGTGACAAATAGCTCAAATAAATGAAAGGCCACAGTCTGATAACCCAAAAGGATATGCTATACACAGACAATGTACAGTTTTCCATTGAAACACAGATTTTATTCTTTACTGCCAACTCTGCCTTGAGGGTCAGAGTTTTGGAACCTTTTGGGGGAGAATGTTGGTGTTCCTGACTGAGGAACTGGCATAGGGTAATCAGGAAAAATCCCTGAAAAAAAGTTATTGTGAAGGTAGAAAGTGATAGGGCCACTGGGAAGGGTGGTTCTGGATCTCTGAAGTGGTGGGTTCCAGCCTAGCCTCCTGAGACAGACTTGTGCCCTGTGAAGCAGCTGTATGAGTGCTGGATATTTTCCATCCTCTCCAAATGCATTCGCTCCTCTTCCCCAGGCTGGGATGCTGAACTGTCTGGATTACATCATTGGGCTCCCCTGCCCTCTTGTTTCTGTTTGGGTTTGCCAATGGCACATACCAGCGGGATACTGAAGGGTGAAGTTAAATAATGCCCCTCCCTTGAATTTCCTTCCTTTGGAGTTGTTGTAGGCTGCTTCAGTCCTTCAACCAAAGATCACGGCTCTTGCCCAGCACCATCTTCCAGAGTCCTGACTATGATTTATTATACCCTCTACCCCCGGCCCTTCAGGTATACGAGTAGTAACAGTTCTCCACTTTTACTTGATCTGGAGTATTATGCTACCCCTTAGATTTCTCTGTTGTATGATGTATGTTGTATGATGCCCATATTTTTGAAAATAGACTTCTTTAAACAATAACTGTATGTTTCAAAATATATGCTGGGACTTTGAAAAGTTGAATGAATAAATTTAAAGGTATGAAACCGGTAGCATAGGCCAGTATTGACAAGGAGTAAGCGTGACTGATGATTGCAGCAACCGTGGGGTCGGAGTGGGAGGGTGTTGAGGAAAGAACCTCTTGTCTTGCATCTAGACAATGTCTGTGATGAGAACACAAGGTGTTGGCTTTCTTTGGATGTTCCAGGTGCCATAGGCAACCAACGTTTTACAGTTTGGTAAATTTAAAGCTGTTTCGAAAGCAACTTGCTTCTGATGGCAGGTTTCTCCAGTATCAAGATGGCACATCTAGAATCCCAGCATCTTCAAAAGGGCGGCGAAAGATCGGAAGTAATCTTTAGTCATGTGTAAACATTCTAGAGAGTTTTGAGGATCTTGATGGGAGATAGAGCCTTAGAAAAGAGAAAAGGCTATTTTTTTTTTTTTTTGTAAATAGGTAAGATGACGGCTTGAGCTCTTTTACCAATATTGTATTGTCTGTAATTAACTATAATATGTCAGTTTAAGCTGAGATATATACGTACATGTAGATTAACTTTAATTTGTGCCCTAAGGTTAAATTAATATTTGAGGTTAATTAATATTTCAAGATACCCAAACTAGAAATCCAAACCTCAGAATAGGCGATAGCTATTTGAGTCTGCACAACAGAGTTCACTATTTAGCTTAACAGATGAGAAATCCTTTTTCATTGATTAAATGAATGGTTTTTAAGATTTGTGGTTGACAAAGATGATTGTGTAGGTACCTTGTCATTGCATGAATGGGCCAAAATCTGGTGAATCTAACTTAACTTCAGCATATTTCCCTAGACACAACAGCGAGCTCATCCCTACTTCCTACTCTCCCTCACATTGAATATGGAGGATTCTAGTTGATCTTATTGTAATAACATTGCATTTACTTCAGAGTGAAATTTTTGTTCAAAATAATTGTTGGAATAAAAATCAAGGATGAAAAATGGGACTTCGCTGAGCTTACGATGACAACCGTGCATTGGTCAGGATAGCTAGGAGATGCTGCAGGAGCAAATTACACTTTGAATCTCAGTAGCTGAAATCAACAAAGGTTTATTTCTCGCTTATTATTCATGTCCACTGAGGGTTTGTTCTGCATGGCTATCATCCTGAGAGCCTGTCTGACAGAGCAGCCGTGACCTGGAACATTGCTTGTTGTCTTGGAAGAAGGAAAAAGTGAGCTGTCTCCTGGAGGGTCTTGTATTGGCAAATATGAAGCTATCTTTGGTCCAGAAGGCAGATAGTTGGAGATACTTGGGTAACAGTGCTATGAATACCACAGTTCGAATGACTTTGTTGGTGTTTCTACTTGTTAACAAATGTTCATATGAGTGGCAGAATTTAGCCTGAGACTGACTTGCATTGTAACCTATCACGGAGCAGAAAGGGTGGGGGAGAGGAAAGAAAAAGTCATCACCTATTTTTAACAAGTGGAAACTATTGGTTTTTATTTACAAAATATTGGGCAATTGTTGAACGGACAATTGGGAATAAATCAATTTGAATCAAATGGAATACTAAAAGAAGATATAACTTCCTAATGAAGAAAAGGGGCATACTGGATTTAGTATTTCAGCTCATGTCATGTGTAGCCTAAATGCTTGTCAAAGACGATGGGCACTGGAGCACAAAGATAATACTCTGAAGACAATCTAGTAGATTCCTCAGAATAGTCTAGATTCTCTTTCCTTCTTTCCCGCTTCCTTCCTTCATTTTTTCTAGCATACTGTTTGCACTTAGTAAATATTTCAACATCTTGATGATAATTCTATGGGACTTCATGGCACCAAAGACAAAGAGGGAAAATTTGACTTTCTCCCACTGGGGTACACGAGCAGGTGGGCTCTTTAAATGATCCCCTTGACTGTTAATGATTCTGAAGCCCTATTTAAAAGTTCCTCCAGTTAGTCCCCAAAGCATGGAGTATTCAGAGAAACTTCTAAATGACAGTTAATTTCCAGCATGCAATATCCCTGCATTCATTGCCAATTAACTGTAGCCTAGAGCTAAGCATATGATTCGGGGATGAAAATTTTTGCAACACAACACAAAAGCAATTATAGTGGTTTTTTTCCTTATAACCAGTTAAGTGGTAGAGGAAATAAAATTATCACACTCTGCCCAACTTCCTCCATAATTTAATAGGCATAAAATCCTTTTAAACCTCAAATTATTCAACAGTTTAGGTCTTTTGTAACCTAGATAAGTCACCTTACATTTTGGTAGGTAAACCAACCAACCAACTAACTAAAATGTTGAAGTTAAAATATATAACATCTAGAGAGAGCTTTTCTCAGAAATGTTTAAATTCCATACTTATTCTGAATATAAAATAATTACATTAAAAAAAAAGTCAGCCTTACCTGTATCATGACTGAGTGTATGGTCTTATCAATTGCAGCAATCCTGTGGCAAAAAGGAATAGACACCTATGTGTTTTCCTTGTTCTGAATTTAAAAAGAGAATTGCTTGAGAAGTGGTTTGTATGTTAATAACAATCCATTACATTTTTTTTCTTCTTGACTCTCAGAAACAAAAGTTTGTCCACTTACAAACTGAGTGACATCTCGGGTGCCTGGGTGGTACAGTCAGTTAGGTGTCCCACTCTTGGTTTCGGCTCCTGTGGTGATCTCAGGATCCTGAGGTTGAGCCCCATATCCAGCTCTGCACTCTTCGCAGAGTCTGCTTGGGATTCTCTCTCCCTCTCCCTGTGCCCCACCCTCTCCCTGTGCCCCACCCTCTCCCTGTGCCCCTCCCTCTCCCTGTGCCCCACCCTCTCCCTGTGCCCCACCCTCTCCCTGTGCCCCACCCTTTCCCTGTGCCTCTCCCTCTCACCTTGCCCTTCCAGCTGGTGCTCTCTCTCTGAAAGAAAGAAAGAAATCTTAGAAAAAAAACAAAACTGAGTGACATCCAAAGTATTGCTGATTTAAATGCAGTATTTCTGTTGTATTTTCACAAACTAAAAGAACAACTTCTTAACTCTACCAACAAAGCAAGTTACAAATTTATATTTGTGATTAAGTTGCCTTCATTAAGAATACATTCAATTTTCTCTTTTAAAATTCTGACCTTTAAAATAAATAGAAATCCCAGGGGAGATATGCGAATGGAAATGGAGTAGTGATGAATGCGTATGGAGAGAGTGACTGTGTGTTGAAAGGAGTCAGGCCAGCCTGGGGGTCCCATTAGCTTTATCAATTTGCAAACCATCCAGTCAAAACTCCTCAAGCTAGGGAATCTTGTGCACTTGGACTAGTTTGTTTTTAGCTTCCCTTCAACGTTTCCTTTGGTTTTCTTAGGAGCTTCAAGCTCCTGATATTTTTGTAGGCTCTGTCGTTCCTCCTTTTAATAAAACACATGCATCCCTGGTTTTATTGTTATTCTGCAAAATGGCAATGAAGCAGAGATTTTGTATAAACTGTTAGGAAGCTGATGTGTTACCCTTTATGATGGCGTAATGCCTCAAACTGGTGAAGATATTCTAGGCCTCAGAAAGGCCTCAACAAGTCAGATTTGCTGACCCTCATTTTTATGAGACCATAGATGTGAAACTATAGCACTGTGCCTGGCATACTGGGGGATGTTCAATACTGTTGATTAAAACAATATGTACATAAAAGTAAATGCATCTGGTAAGATGGATCCTTCCTTTTCTGTTTATACAGCATACAAATGGCTACCTGGACATAAAAAACAAAGTCATTTTATTTCCATTCCTTGAGATTATATACTTTTAAGTAATACCCATGATTAGGACCTCAGAAGAATGTTGGAAAACATCTTGTTTACCAAAGAAGGTTATTAAGAATGCAGATTCCGGGGCTCTATCTCAAACCTATTGGATTAGATTCTCAGGCTACTGTGGCCTAAGAATCTGCATTCTACCATGATCCTTATGGATTCTAAAGTTTAAGACCCACTATTGCTCAGTGACATGGCACCTTTGCACAGTGGTTAAACTTGGTTTGGTTAACTAGGTTACCTTTAACAGCGGATACAATCATATGAAAAAATGTGGAGAGTCTGACAATTTTCAGAGATTATGGAATGCTTTTACTAGTTCCTCTCTCTCTCTCTTTTTCGTACAGCATTTTGAAATTAATATTTATTTGACACTATAACCCAGAGGAGGAGTGCAGGGGCAGAGCTACATTCTGCATTTTCCACTTGGGGAAACAGAGGTCAAACAAGCAATAACTAGTGAAGACAGTTATAGAACCTATGCCTGCTGACTTTAAATGTAGTGCTCTTTTCTGCCATACTGTTAATTTAAAAATGTTTTCCTTTCTTTCTTTTTTAAAATTTTATTTTTTTTGTTTTATTTTGTTTTATTTTGATTTTAGTCTTTTTAAAATTACTCCCATCTTTTTTTCAGAATGAAACTCTGATAATTACAATTTCAACTACTTTTAAAGTACCCTCTGTTTTTCAGAGATTTCTTAAAGAAGGAAAGAAGCCAGTATAAAAAACAGGTCAAGGACAGTAAGGATTTGCACCTTTCAGCCTTTCCTCCATTTCCTTGTCTCTTAAACACATCATTAAATACAGAAATAAGTAAGCAAATGAGTATTTGTCATAATAAATACATACATATATAGAAATATGTCCCGATGATTGCCAAACATGTGATGAGGTTCAGGAAATGCCACCCCAAAATATGGCACCTTGGCATATTGAATATTTTACGGGGAAGGAATTTAGGAAAATGGCAGGAGCAGGACACTCTGACCTTCTGTCATCACCACCTCCCACAATTCTTTGCCTTGAAACAGGTCATAGAACCTTGATGTGAGAGGTGCCTTCCCTATGCTTGGAGGGAAGGAACACCCTTATCTTTGAAGACAAAGGGATGCCTAGAAGAATCCTAAGGAACAGGCTGTGCTGGTGTACTATACTTACCTCATACTCCCTGATCTATCGTATTCCTCCAGCGCTGTCCACTCGTCATCAAACCTAACATAAAAATACTCTGGTTTAATGGTTTCTTCAGGTCTTCATTTCCTTATGAAGGCTCCCATGTCAAATAAAACTTATATTTTTAAAAAAATGTATGCTCTTCTCCTGTTGATCTGCCTTAGTTTAATTTTTCGACCTAGCCAGGGACCCTGAGAGGGTATAGGAAAGCTCCCCTCTCCTGAGCCCAACATGGATAAGTAGAAAACCCAAGTATGCAGGGGCCCAGGCTCCCACTCTTGCCTTAACCAAACCAAAAGCTCACTTTTATGTTTGCTACATCAGGGGTCCATAAAAAGTACATTTGGAGCAACAACAACAACAAAACCCCAGATTCCAGTCTGATTTCAAGGTTGAAGTACATCTTGGTTTTCTTAAATGCTTAAAAGGATGAAAGAGTCTGCCCCAAGCTAACAGCAGGGAGGCTTCTTTTCATTTCTTTTGTTTCAGGGTTGTATAATTCCCATTGGAGTGGAGGGTGGAATTTCACTCAAAGTTTATAGGGAAAGAGGGTTTCTGTTTTAAAAGTTATTCTAATGGGGGCACTTAGTACCTGAGAAAGCCAGATTTCTCCCCTTAGAAAGCCATTGAAATGACCTACTCCATGTATATGTGTTCTTTGCCAAGTTATTCATTCTCTGCCTCAGGTCGTTAATTTAAAAAACAGGCTATTAGTATTTACCCTTACCGTTTTCACAGTGGGCTCTGTAATAGTAATTGACCATAATAACCTGACCATCAGTTCATATTCAAAAGATAGGCACTGTAAGGACAAATGTGATGATTATGATTAGATTGTGATAGTAACGAAGTACCAAATCAACTGTTTTTCAAAAACAAATTTAGAAAACTCAGCAAACTTTTCATGTGATTGAGTTAGATGTCCATCTCTAAAGGCAACCTGGTCTGGACCCAGGTCCAGAGATTCAACATGACTATGATCTCTTCAACTATTGCTCTTGTCCTGCACTCCATCCTCAGCTACCTGATTTCATGGGCATCCCTTCAATGCTAATACCAGCTATAACTACAAGTCTTTATTATCTCAATTTCAAGCATCTCATACTCTTATCAATTCTTCAACCCCATTGGGACCTTTAATCCAAGAATGGTAACATATTTTCGCTGTCCCTCAGCTCTACCACAGCTTCACTTTCTTTGTTTCTTCATTTAGATCCCACTCTTGCGCATGCATTCTTGACACTCTTGTCTCTCTCTCCAGTTGTATGTTTGGCAAAACTCCAACTCTGATAAATCTTTCTCTGCACTCAAGCAACTGAGAAAAATATAACCGTGATGACTAAGATCACTCTAAATATATAGCCACATCACTCTAATTGGCTTGGCACATCCATGGCATTGCCCCTTTCAACATTCTCATATTCCCATATGACTATTTCACACCATATATTGTTGGAATTAGATTCAAGCTGCACATAACAGAAACCCACTGATGGATCTTCTCACAAAACACAAAAAGGTAGTTCTTGGCTCCTTTGGCAGTCACACAAAGTCATGAGAAACCCAAGAAACTTCTTTTTTTCTGCTCTCCCATGCTTTGCAGTCAACTTCCGTCCTCAAGATGAGTAAGATGGATGGCTGCTGTAATGTCAGGCATCACATCTGAGTTACAGGAAGTAGAAAGGAGGAAGGTGAGAAACAAATGGGGCACCTCTCAGCAGAGGCACTTTCCTTAAGGAGTCTTCCTGGTCATCTCGTATAACATTTCTGCATACTTCTCTCTTGCTAGAATTTAGTCAACTGGTCACACTTAATGCAGGGGAGTTTGGAAAATGTCTTTCTTCTCGGTGACCAAGGGCCCAACTAAAAATAGGAGTTCTCTTTTAAGGAAGAGGGAGAACATGGATATTAGACAAATCATTATTGCTACATACCTTTTCTTCTTTCCTCAGATTTCAACCACTACTCTCCCCACTGCCCTGTCTCCCACTAAGACCTTGCTTATTTCACTGAGAAACTAGAAGCAATTGGAAGCAATACTTCTACCAGCAAATTAACCAAAACATCTATGTTCAACTCCACATACTCCTTTAGCTATCGTTCCATTTCCCTGCTCTCCTTGAGAGTAAACCTATCTGTTGCCTTCTCTTCTCCATTGCCTGCCATTCTCACTAGAATCTAGTGCTATAAGTCTTTTGTCCAATGAAACTGTGTGGTTAAGGTTACCAATGACCTCCATGTTGTCAAATCCACATCCGGTGGCCTCATCTTACTGGACACAGTCCTCCTCTTATTGACATAGTTCCTCATTCTCTTCTCCTTGAAACTCTTTCATCTCTTGGCATTCAGTAGCACACTGTAATCTCTTGGTTCTCCACCCACCTCCCTGGCTTCCCAGTCCCCATTCTGTTTGCTGGGTCCTTTTCATCTTTGTGACCTCAATATCTCCATTTGGATGTCTAAGAGAAACTTCAAATTTAACATGTCCCAAACTAAAACTCTTTATCTAACTCTCACCTTCCAGTCTTCCCTATCACAGTTGGTAGCAACTCTATCATTACTGTTGCTCAGGCCAAAAACTTTGAAGTTACCATTGCCTTTTTTCTTTTTTTTTTTGTTCCACATCCTATCATAAAATCCTGTTGGTTCCATGTCCAAAACATATCTATAGCCTGACCACTTCTCACAACGTGCTTCTACTGTAAGAGCCTAGTGCAAGCCCCATAATTTCTCACTGGACCAGTGTAATTAGACACCATGCTTTTGCCCTCTCCCTAGAATGTTCATCTCAACATTGCAGCCAGAGTATCACTTTAAAATATGTTATATCCCACCACTTCTCTGCTAAAAATGTTTGAATAAATTCCCAATTTAGAATGAAACCCAAATGTCTTAGCCTCTTAACACCACCTACAAGGTTCTACATGATCTAGCCCCTGCTACTCATCTAACCTTATCTGCTACTATTTCCCTATACTTCCTTATGCTCCAGTCATACAGACCTACTTACTATTTATTAAACATGCCAAGAACATTTTCAACTCTGGGCCGATGCACTTGGCATATCTGCTATCTGGAATATTCTTCCTCCAGTTATAGTTCCCTTGATGTGACTTATTTTATTCAGTTGTTTACTCAAATGTCACCGGTTTGGAGAGCTCATCCCTACCACCCTATGTAAATAGAACCTTCTTTCATTTTCTGTCAACTTCTCCTACTTTGCTTTTTGCATTACCCTTAGCATCATCTGACACAGTTGCTTGTTTGTTTGTTTCTTGTCCGATTTCCTCTATTAGAATGTAAATTTCAGTACAGAGGGACAGATCTTATCTTTTTTTTTTTTTTTTTTTGCTTTTCACCTGTATATTTCCAACACCTAGAATAGTGCCTGGCATACCGTAGGTATTTAATAAATATATATTAAATAATGATGTCTTTTGGAGACCAACTTGTGTATCTAGAGCTATGTTGGATACCTCCTGAATTCCTTGATAGATCAGCTGCAGACCAGTTATGTTTGACAATAAATTAATTCCTTTAGGTCTGCTGTCCAAACCCTGCTCATACCCTGGGTGAATTTTCTGGCCTCATCACTGTCAAGATTCAGGATAGGGATAAAGGAACATAGCGAGAGCCAGACAATATGGCTCACAGCCACTCAATTGGAATCCCTTTGGAGTTTCCATGTTCTCCTTAGAATTTTTTGAGAACAGAAAAAAGGGATGCATTACAAATTGAGAACAGGGTAAGTAGACTTGATGGCTCAGTCTTCATATTTATTCATCATTCTTTGGTTATAACTATCTGAACATTCTTTTCATTTTGTGGGAATCCATCATGCTGTCCATCTTGTTGAATGTAGGATGCTATCCTACATTATGGAAACCTCAAATTTCCAATATTCCCTGTACCCGGAGCAGAGGCTGAAGAGTGGACATGTGACTCAGACTTGGATAATCTAATGTCTCCTTGTGACCTTATATCTCTGTTGAACAGCACAAAGATAATGGCATCGATATTAATAAAGGCAGCATGAATATTGACATGGCCCAGGGGTGGGGGCAATGACATGTAGCAGTGGGTAGTTGCACTATCTTACAGTGAGTGGTGTGGTCTCCTGGTTGTCCAACCTCTGCAGTTATCAAGGTAACTGGTAATTCCTTTCCATTTTATAGGCTTGGTCATCCAAGATTTTGTTGATTCTGTCATCTCTTCATGTGCTTCCAAGAAATTATCTTTGATTAAGACAACCAGAATCAGTTTCTGTTGCTTGAATTTAAGAACTCTTAACTGATATGGAAGGCTAAAACAAAAACCTAACAAAAAGAAAACTGTGTAAAAACAAGATGATGTTTTACATTAACTTTCTATCATATGAAAATTAATGTGCAAAGTATTAATGAGACTATGTTAGTGTAGTATCTTTAATATCTTAATAGTAGTGATGGTTAATTTTATGTGTCAACTTGGCTAAGGCCAAAGTACCCAGATATTTGCTCAAACATTATTGTAGATGTTTTGGTGAAGTATTTTTTAAGATAAGATTAATATTTAAGTCCGTAAACTTTGAGTAAAGCAGATTACCTTCCATAGTGTGAGTGGGTCCCATCCAAACAGTTGAAGGCTTTAAGAAAAAGACTGACCAGCTCTGATGAAGAGGATAATTTACTAGCAGACTGCCTTTGAACTTGAAGTGCAGTTTTTCCCTGGGTCTCCAGCCTGCCGCCTACCCCTACAGATTTTGAAATTGCCAGCCTCCACAATTGCGTGAGCCAATTCCTTAAAATAAATCTCTCATTTTCTTTCCATATATGCACGCCATTGGTTCTGCTTCTCTGAGGAACCCCAACTAACACAATAGTCAAACATATAAGAGTGGTATCTGTGTGCTAAATAGCTCCCATAATACTTACTCTGTGGTGCAATTATGCACCCCCACCCCCTTGTTGGATTCAGGTGAAGATTCTCTGTGAACGGACTGGATGGCTCTCCGGGGTTCTGTATCATGCGGCTGGGAGCAACAAGCCAATGCAGTCTGCCTATTTCTCTTCGAATCTACTTCTGTAGATTTGCTGTGAGTAGCAAACGAATGAGATGATTCATGTGATGGTGCCAGATGAACCATAGAAAACGGCATAAGTACGATTTAATAAGGGGTGTGTGAGCGTTCAGGAGAAGAACTTTGAAAGCAAAGTTGGCACATCATGTCTCCATTCCACCAGCATGCCCCTCTGCCCAGTTTCCCCTGATTTCAGATACTAGAAAGTAAAACCATGGAGAAGGAAAGAAGGAAGAGCAAATCCTATTAGCTCTCAGTTACACTATTGCAAAACGGCTTCCCTTTTTGTAGTAGCTGGAGTGATCCTTCTAAAGCCCATTTTCTCATATCGCTTCCTCCTGGGTAGACATGGAGACACGTCACCTAGATCCTTCATGATTCTCTGCAGCAGAGTGTGGTCAGTAGGCTGTGTCGGCTTTCAGCTCCTTTGGGTTCAGCCTCAGCTGCAGGGGTCCCCCCACCTCCTCTCCTTACCCGGATCACACCCTCCCCCTGGAGGCCTACACCCAGGCCAGAGTGATGGAGAGATAAAGGCCTGGTTATTTCTGTTGGAAGCTGGCCAACTCTGAAGAGCCATGCTTGTTCCAGAGCTTCCTACTGGGTTGGCCAAGGCATGGTTGGGCCTGCAGTTTAGCTTAACTTCACTCTTTACCCATTCGTGTTTCATCTTTCTTCCTTCCTTTCATATGTATTGATCTTTCATAAACATCTTACAGCCCTTACAGTCTGTTTCAGTACCTGCTTCAGAGAACTCAACATATAACACCATCTCTAATCCTTTAAATGATTGCTCACTTGCCCCCCAGAGCTTCTCAGCAAGAGTACATGGTGGTGTGCCAGTCCAATAGTGCCTGGCACATAGTAGGGGCTCAATACCTATTGGCTGTTGGTATTCAAAGCCCCAGGATGAGTAGGAGAAACCCAGCCCCCCTCCTCTGCCACTTCCTGGAGCATTATTTTCTCAATGGAAATTAAAAAATTAAAAAATGTTAAAATAAACATGGATAACTTACAGACTAGGATATAAATTTGCATGAATTTTAAAGTTGAAATATATGAATTTCAAATAATTTTGGGCCAAGCTGGAAGTTGCTCTAATCATCAGCTTTAAATCCTGGGGGAAACATGTTGATTCTGTGTTGTTAGGGCATCTGGTAATAATCTGAGGAGTTCTGGTCTTCTGTCTCCTGACCTACATAGTATAGCATAAAGCTTTCTCCATCATCTGCCACCACCATCTTTGTAGCCAGATCGCCTATCTTCCTGGACTACATGCTTCACTCTAGCTTTGTACATATGCCTTAAGTCACACCTTGCCCCACCCCATCATCCTTACCCTGGTGGATAAATTCACTTAAGAATAACCACAAAAGTCACCTCCCATGTGAACCCGAATCTCTTAGGCAGAGGCTGAATTATTGCCTCCTTTGGTCTCTCATAGCATCTAGTCCATATAGTTTCAATAGAATGTATTTTACTTGCCATGTAGTCTTCATCTGTTTACATTTTCCACTGGTGGATGGTGATCCCACCTCCCCTCCACCCCCAGAACAGAGACTGTATGTTTTTCATTTTCTTATCCCCAGTGTATCATAGAGTACCTGGCACAGAGTCTGTGCTCATTATATTGGCATAAATGAATGCAAATAGAGATAAAGGGCGATCTATTATTGAAGTGTAGTAGCTAAAAAAATATTGGGTGGGGATATTTTTGACTCTATTAATAGAGCTCTCTATGTTTTCCCTTTGCAGGAAATTTTACTTCTTGGAAGCTGTTAGAAATATGATTGCACAAAGTATAATTTCCAACTGGAATAGACGGTTTCAAGAAAAACACCTTATAATAACATGGAGAATACACTATGGTACCCCCATCCCTGTACCTTCTGGAGGGCAATTTCAGATCCCTGATTTTGTAATGATTAGGGAACAATTTTGTTTCACATTTTTGTTGTGAAAAATAATTGATATTAGCAACAATAATAGAAGCTTCTTAATCCCAAAGGATTTGAGGTAGACCAGAGGATTCAAATCTGCCTTCTTCAAGCGATGCTTGAAGTTTTCATACATATGGTGGGAAAACAACTGTTTCTTATTAGCTTAGCCTAAAATAAAAGCTAGTTAGTCTTTTGAACATTTAATGAGTTATTTTCTTGGTTGCTTGGGTGGAACATTTCTCTGCAGTTGAGCAAATATATTAGAGGCATGTACAAATCTGTCAAACTTGGTGTGTTGACTTTACTCAGAATTTTGCTATTAATAATTTTTTGATAAGCAGTCCTTTAATCCTCCTGGTTTTGTAGACTGAACCTTTCTGATATCAAAGGATGAAGAGAGAGACACAGTAAACCCTCCTACAAACACCAAAGGGAAGTTGGTAGGAGGCTCTTTGGCCCTGATGTGGTTTGCAAAATACATCAAAAGGGAGCAATAGGAAATAATAATTATAAGCAAGAAATGGAAAACTGTGGCATGGATATAGTACTCTTTTGGTAGGAATCTTCCACCATCATACCATTTGACAGGAATAGTTGGGAATGGTAATAAGTAGATTGCATTATTAAGAAGCACCAGGAATACTTTTATCTTTTAATTTTATGACAAGTAGGCAGACCTACAAACTATGTCTATTTTCTCTTTTTTTTTTCAGCAATTTTTATTGTAATTTTACTGCTCTTGGCAATAAATTCACATTCTGTAGGTTAATTCATCTCCTCTATTTGCAATGACTATATGTGTCGCAGGGTCATATAATGACCAGATGATATGATAGTGCACGTGTCTATCTGCCAGTAGGCAAAGCAAATGAAATTATGGTTGTTTTTGTTAGCAAATACAAAATTTGCTGAGTAAGACTGGGATACAGACAGGATAAAGGATGAAAATAAATATAATTTGAAGTCTTTTTAAATGCACAGTGACATTTCATAAAATATACACTTAGCTGCCTACTTTTTGATAAAGCAAAGATCAGAGGAGTGAAATGTGGGAGTGATTCTATTAACGTTTCTGGTAGCGCTTCCTCTGTTCTTAAGACCTCAAGATTCTTTCAGATACATACACTAATAATTGTATAAAGAGGGCAGAGAAAACAGCAATTTATTATGATGACTGGATTAAGTACTCTGGCACGGAACAGAGGAAAACAAGCATCTCTGCAGATGGGAATGTGGCCACATAATGTTTTCAGCAACAGATTTCTATGGAGGATTTTTTTGGCATGAGGAATGAACATTCATATTGCTGGAATTGCCATATGAGTTATATTGGTGGCTATTTTAAGATCAACTGAACCTGTTAATTATTTCTTGGCCTCTACAGTTCTGATTTATATACTGGAGGCTAAGAAAAATATAAGTTGTTGACAGCTGTCCTCTGCAGTTATTATTAGACCACGTGTTCATGGTTGTGAAATAATTGGAAAATTAAAGATTTTGGGGCGCCTGGTGGCTCAGTTGGTTAAGCACCTGACTCTTGATTTTGGCTCAGGTCATGATCTCAGGGTTGTGAGATGGAGCCATGTCAGGCTCTGTGCTCTGTGGGGAGTCTGCTTCTCTGCCTCCCTCTCTCTCTGCCCCTCGTCCTGCTTCCATGCTCTCCCTCTCCCTCCCTCTCTCTCAAATAAATAAATACATCTTAAAAAAGAAGAAAAATTTTGTCTAGGATTTCCAAGTCAGGGGTTTAGAGTGTGTTGATTATTCAAATGAAGGTGTTCTGATTAAATCAATTATAACTGGAAGAGGCAGACTAGAACGCTCAGTACGATGGGGCATTGTTACCATTGTCAACTTTTCTGATCCTCAGAACTTTATGAGGAAAATGTGGTAATAATAAGGTCAATCTCACAGTATGTCTACTATGAAAAATAAACGTGAAGGGCACTTTGTAAATGACAAGCTTCCAAATAGTGTCTGTAATTACTTCTATTCTGAGACCAGTCATGTTACTTCTAGTGGATGCTTAGGATGCAAGGTGCTGCGTTGTCTTCAGCCTGATTTTAGCCACTGAGGTGGATGGATCCATGCAAGTTACCAGCATCCCTCATCAAGTGTAAGAAGTGGCATCTTTTTCCTTTGCTGCCTTAAAGGGCCTTTCTGAAGGCACGGAAGGGCGATCAGGCACATACAGACATGACTTGGAAGCGTGGGGAAGTTAATGCCCTATGGAGCAGTTTTGTCGCAGAGGCTGATGGGAGGCTACACCTTAACATCCTCGGCTTGTCGGCTGGTGAGACAAGTCTAAAGGAGGGTCCACATAATTCCCTAGGGGATCCTCAGCAGGAGTGAGCTGTAATTGTCCACAGAGGTAACCAGCACGCTAACGCGCAATTTTACTGTCTTTTCTCACTCTCCTGGATTGCTTTTCCCACCCCTCACTTCTGCCTTCAGGCACCGGCTCCTGTAAAACCATCCGCACCCCAGTGCGTGCTGCTTCTGGAGATATTACCCCCGGCTAACTTCCTCCAGACATTTTAGCATAGTGCTAATGAAAAAAAAGACATCAAACTACTGCAAAAGGAGATATTTCAGTAAGCACCCTATGGAGACAATTCCTGGCAGTGGGTTTCACTACACCACTGGAGGGATTAAGGGACTGCTGTGAAGATAGTCAAGGAATTCAGGACTTCTAAAGTTTCAGAGCTGTTGTTTGCAGTGCTTTTCAATCCTTTAATTATAGGGAAAAAGTCCTGAATGTGGGGAGCAGGAACTCAGTCATTTCTTTTTTGAGTCATGGGCTAATACTGGATAAAGTACTGCTGGGATAAGGCGCTGTGGAATGGGCTGAGTAAGGGAAGGGTGAGCAAATATCAAAGGAACAAGAGAGGAGGCAAAAGTAGGAGCAATGGATGATTGAGTCCCTACACTTTCCTTTGCCCTGTGTTTCAGGCTTCCTCATAATCCAGTGTTCATCTTGCAAGTGCTGGGAACATTGTGTATTGTTCACACTGTGCTCCCCGGCACAGCACCTGGAACACAGCAGCTGCTCAGTGAGCAATCTTCAAATGAATGAATACATTAACTGAATTGTTTCCCCTTAGGTGTGTGATGGGAGAGAGAGCCCTGGACCAGAACGTAGTAGGACTGTTTCAAGACCAGGATTTGTCATTAACCCAGGACACGGATTAAGGTTGACAGCTCAACCAATCACACTGGCCTGGAGGTCCAGCACTCAAATGGAGGCTTTTTCTTTTTCTTTTTCTTTTTCTTTTTCTTTTTCTTTTTCTTTTTCTTTTTCTTTTTCTTTTTCTTTTCCTTTCCTTTCCTTTCCTTTCCTTTCCTTTCCTTTCCTTTCCTTTTCTTTCTTTTCTTTCTTTCTTTCTTTCTTTCTTTCTTTCTTTCTTTCTTTCTTTCTTTCTTTCTTTTAAGATTCTATCTATTTATTAGAGAGAGAGAGCATGAGAGGGGAGAGGAATAGGGGGACAAGTAGACTTCCTGCTGAGCGTGGAGCTCGACGCAATGCAGGGCTCCATCCCAGGACCCTAAGATCATGCCCTGAGCCAAAGTCAGACAGTTAACCAACTGAGCCACCCAGGCACCTCTCAAATGAAGGCCTTTAACTGGTCTCAGAGTTCTAAGGAACCATGGTAAAGGACTGGGCTTTGAAGTCAGGCAGAAGTGGGTTTGAATCTGCCACATGTAAGAAATAAGACTTTGAGTTAGTTTACTGTTCTAATCCCTAAAGTTTTGACTTTCTTCGAGGGATATAATGATACTTTCCTCTCTGGGTTGTTAGAATGCTAACATTGAACATTTATAAAGTTTCTGTTATATAGTAGTCAATAATTTTTAATATCCCCTGCTCTCTTCTTCCATTAGCAAGTTTTGTAAATCTCCATTTACCTGCCCAATGACCTGGGCTGAAGGAAATAGGAAGACGGAAAACAGTGGACCAGATAATCCACAGCTTGGGAATAAAGTCTTTAAATTTCAGGGAGCTTTTTATATTTGTTGCTGTATATACAAATATTATAGATATGCCATCAGGAAATTGGCATGCTTGTTAGTGATTCATTTTCCAGAAAGACTAGTATTTTTGAACTTTGTTAAAACTCAAGTCATGTTATTTTTGGTCTTCCAGATTTCTATTGCCTCTTTGTTGTTTTTCATTTTCTCTGTCTTTGGTTTTTATGGGAATTCTGCTTCCTTCTGTCAGGAGGCCTCCCTGTCATCCTCTTTTGTCCCCAAGGGCTTTGAGCCTCCCTGGGATTCGTGGTACCTTGGCGAGCGCCGTGTGGTATGCTTGTTCTTGCACTGACCTTTTCTGCCAGTTCCTCTGCTCTCCAGCCCCCTCCTTTAGAAGGAGCCAAGCATTTATTTGTCCATCAAGTGTTTTATTTTTGTAGCTCCTGAATCTTCCAGTTCAGTGGATGCATTCCAGGCCAGAGGCTGCCTAAATTACTTTTCAACAAACATTGTCCTACAGACTCTCCTTCCTGGGTGTGAGCTGAGAGACTGTGTGATGGGAGTGGCAGTGTGTGGCCCCGGAACCGAGAAACACACTGGGGACTTAGATGAACTGGAAGCCTGGCTCTACCTGGTTAATGTGCTTAGATTTGTGAAGACCCTTCGGTGTTATAAAGAGTTCTCCTCAGTCCAAATTAAACTCCTAGCAAAGAAACACTTTTTTGCATAGAAGGAATCTGGTTTCTGTGGCAAAAATAGCGATCATTCTTCACCTCTCCCTAGATCGCTTCCTTTTGCTAGAGGAGACTTTGTATCTTTTCCCATAAAGAGACAAAGTCCATTTCTTCAAATTGAACGTGGGCCAGGCTTGTGACTCTCTTTGGCAAATAGAATGTGTCAGGTGACTGTGTGTGAATTAAGAGCCTGGACTCAAGAAACCTTATGTGCTCCCACTCTTTCTTTTGGAACACTGCCAGTCATTATGGGAATAGGCCTGGACAGCCAGATGGAGGGTGAGGTCCTATGTGGACTACAGTGGAGTCATCTCAGTTTCCTAGGCAAAGCTTCAGATGTGAAAGAGCTTAGCCAAGACCAGTCAAACTTAGCCCAGATCAACAGAACCATCTAGATGACTGTAGACTCATGAGTCATAATAAAGGGTTGTTCTAAACCACTAAATTTTGGGATGGATTGTTATACACAAAATCTAACTGATCTGGGGTTTTACAAACCCACAAACACACATTATGTTAAATTGATTGTTTCGATGCTAGAAAAATAATGACAAGCAAGCATAATAATGATTAGCAGAGCAGAGATGAGAATAGAGGGCAAACATCCAGCATACAAGGATGTTTTTTCCAATGTTGTCTTTACCTGATCCCATTGACGGGTAAATCTTTGAGGAGTTAGGTTATTTAGTGGCTTTCGTATTAAAAAACCTGGAATGTCATCAATTACTATTTCAGCTGAGGAGGTCTCAAACTCAAAGCTTCCACTCCTTTTTTAGGACTTCTGTGTGTCCTGGGATACTGTGAAAGATGGGCACACAGGACACATCAGATGAGGGCTGAACTAGTCACAAGGCACTGCTGTGGGATGGCCAAGGTCGAAGTGAAGTTTATCGGAAACATTCTCTTATCTTATACATCACATTAAATTGTATGACTTTCATGAATTGTTTTTCAAAAAGTCATCTTTTGCTTCCAAACAACCAAAAGTCATGAGTAAAAGATGAAAATGCATAGTTTCACTATTATTCACTCAGCTTTTAATCATGTGCTCATTGGCCACACATGACACCAAAAGGTTTTAACACTAAGGTCTAAAAGCAATTTAAACAAACTTGATGTCATAATTTCTTTCCTGAAATTTCTTTTTTCACTTAGCAAATTATTTTCTCTCCTCAGAAAATGAATGCCATAACCAAGGCTCCTTTTTCTTCATTAGGTAACAACATCCAGATTTTATTGGCTTTATCCAAAAGAGGCAATTTCTCATTGTTAGCCAAACTCAAAATACACAGAGTAAAATTTGGTAAACTCAAGCAGAAGTAGTCTCCAGATATTAGAAGACATTTCTGCATTTATATGTTTTCCCTTCAGGAAATTATAGTATTGATGTAAATTAATCTTTTAAAATTTAAGATGACCAGCTTTCCCATTTTTTAGTAGGATTGCAAAATATTCCTCACTTAAAAAAGGTATTTGAGATTCAAGAGCAATAAAAGCTAGATAAAGAAAAACACTGTTGTGAATAATGTGCTTTCAAAAGGAAAATGTTCAGATTTTCACAGAGTTGCATACTGTTTGGCTGGTCAGCTGTGCCAAGATGAGTTTGGAACTTAGCCCATCAGATTCCTTGGCTTCACTGAGCAGAGTCTCGCTCGTACCAGGGCTGCAGTAAAATTTTTGCTATTTATTTAAGACACAAATCAACATAGAAGTGTACATTTTAGGCCTAGAGAATCAGAGAGAAAACTAGTTCTGACAAATTGGCAACACTAAAATGCTACTTAGAAGTCCATGTTAAAGACTCCTTCTGGATAGAGGCATAGAATCACATTGCCCAGTATTATTATCTGTCAACAGTCTGTGCCCAGATTGGGTAAAAGCAAGAGCTCCCCTCCCCGTCCCTCCTTGCTGAATGCCATCTCATGTTGGCTTATTTCTGCCCAGTTGTGCCATGTCTTCTAATCTAGATGGAGAAGATGAAGTAATGTAAGGTTTGCCTTTTGGAGGCTGTATTTGTGTATTTGCATCTTTCTGTCTAGAGACATAGAACAGCTCTTCCATGAAGCTCTTCTCCTCATGGAGGAGCTGTTGCTTCCAGAACCTGAGAAAGTAGCACCTCGCATGGAGTTCATCTCAAATGGCCACAGGGATTTGGTTGCAGAGGATGGTTATCTTCCATTCCCAAACTGGTCATTTCTGATTCTGCTGTCAGTTCCCAATCACTGTTTTCCAGGTCTGACTTTAATACATCTTCTAAATCAGCCTCAAAGTCATTGGTTCTTAATTTGGACATCCAAGAAAAGATTCAGGGGGTCTGTGAAACTCATGGAAGTATGCTGAGACATCAATGTAAAGTGTGTAAGCGCATTTTTCTCAGGAGAAACTCCCATCTTTCATTAGATTCTCCCAAGGATGCACTTTTCTCCCTCAAAGTTATACCATCATCACTTAAACTAGACATTGTGATTAAAGATTCTCCACTCACTATGACTCATGGCTCCCTCCCAGAGAAATTGGCATGAAGGAACTCACTGTCTAACAGCTTATAATTACCACCCATAACACAATTACCGAGAAAGTTCTGAGCAGAACTCTTCTAACGGTACTGATTCTAAGTAGTAGGGCTTTGTGAGGATATCAGACTTTGAGTCTTTAACAATCCCAGCTAATTCTGAGTTATTGTTAGGAAAATACATTATAAACAAATTCTACACAGCATTTAACTAAAAAAAAATTACATCAATTAGGAATATTTCTTGACTGTGTGTACCAACTACCTACTTAATAGTGGTGTAAATAATAAACCTATTTTATTCTCTCATATAACATAAAGAGTGGAGGTGGATGTTCCCAGAGTTCTATCAGTAGCTTATCAATGTCAGAACTTGTTATGGATTGAATGTTTATATTTTCTTAAAATTCACAGGATGAAGCCTTAACTCCCCATATGATGTATTTGGTGATGGGACCTTTGGGAGGTAATTAGGATTAGAAGAGGTCATGAGGGTGGGATCCTTGTGATGGGATTAGATCTCTTATAAGAAATGACACCAAAGAGCTTGCTCTCTCTGCTGACATATACACAAACAAGAGGTCAGCAAGAATATGGCTGCCTTCAAGCCAAAAAAAAGAGGCATCAGAATGAAATCTACCTATGGGCATCTTGACCTTGGGTTCCCCAGCCTCTGGCAGAGAGATTCATTCCTGTTAAGTCACCCAGTCTATGGTATTTTGTTATGGCAGCCTGAGCAGACTCATACAGAACTCCGTGGTTCTCTTGTCCTCATCATGGCTACCACACCTCTAGGCATCCCATTCCATAAGTGATTTTAACTAAGGGCACAAAGCTGGGGAATAGCCAGAACAGTGAATATGATTTCTCTTCATACTGTTTTCTTCTTATATCAGAGAAGGAAAAAAAAACAACTCTTTCCAGAAAACTTTTCTTTCCAAGCTCCCCAGAAATCTTTTCATTCCATCTCAAAGTCCAGAACTGGGTTACATGGCCATTCCTAAATGTAGGGAGTCTGGGGAAGTGAGTACCTTGTTTTTCAGATTTTTGAGAAGGGAAGCGAGAGATGGTTATGTGGGTCAGGAATGGCTATTGGGCAGCAACAGTTGGGTCTCTAATATGGTTGCAAAATTTTAAAAAAATCAAGAGATTTTACTTAAAAATCTGAATTACATCATCTTTAAAAATGAGAAAATCTGGAAATGCTGGAGATGCTTGCACGGAAGCGATAAATCAGTTCTCTGTGGCAGTCCTTCCATCAGGATGGGGCATGAGAACTGATTTTGCCATGGGCCTTATTGTTCCCCATTTTCCTCCCATCTCTGAGCCTCTGTTATTTGCCACTCCTCATTGTGCCTTGTTGTTTTTACTATATGAGGAATCTTTCATTTGTTCGTGTTATCTGGTTTACTCCTGTAGTCATTTCCTTTGAATTGTCTTTAACAGTCGGACTAAGGGAAAAAAGCATTCCAGAGGGATTTGATTTTGGGCCCTGGATCTATATGTAAAATTTTGTTTGTAAAGAAAAACATCTGATTTGTAAACAGATCATTTAGTCTTAATGCTTGTAGATGACATGAAAGTAGAGTATTTGACTCAAGATGTCAGCTTGTCATGTCCAGCAGGAGAAGATAAAGAGGACAGAGAAACAAATTTGCATCTACCTAGACTAGAAAATGATCAGATTTGGAGGAAAAATAACACAGCTTTTTGAAACAAAATAAATCCCAACCAAATTTCCTTTAAAAAAAGTTAGCTGGTTCACATGAGAACAGTAAAGGGGAAAACATGACATAAGGTGATTTCAGGAGGCCTGCAATGGATTCCTTCATGAAAACCTCATTAAAGAATTCAGAAAGCAGCACCATGAAGTTGGGGAGATTTTACTTGCACTATTCTTAGAATGTCTCCAACTGATTTTCATCTACTTCATTTCATACTGACTTCATGAACCCAGAGGAACAAAATTGTACCTTCAATACAGGATGACATGGCAACACCAATACTTCCTAACTCCTGATAGAGAAAAAATGTACATAGGTTAAAAATTCACAAGTATTTATGGATCAGGTCACTGTAGGCACGAGGGTCTCTGCTTCTATCGAATAGTCCCTCTCCTCATAAGACTCCACTAGTCTCCTAATTTATAGGCATTAAATCTTTTTAATTTTTTTTTTTACTATTACATCACATTTCACTTAATACATTTGATTTTAAAATGCTTCTTGGGGTATCTGGGTTGCTCAGTCGGTTAAACGTCTGACTCTTGGTTTCAGCTCAGGTTATGATCTCAGAGTCATGAGACTGAGCCCTGAATGGAGCTCCATGCTCAGTATGGAGTCTGCTTAAGACTCTCTCCCATTCCCTCTCTCCCTCCCTCCACTCTCTCTTTCTCTCTCTCTCAAATAAATAAATAAATCTTTAAAAAATAAAATGCTTCTTTAAACATAATTAGTCAGGGAACATCTGAACAGTGTATTTCAAAAATTACAATATAAGCAAACCACATCCAATGAAATATAAAATTAGAAACCTTGGGGTGCCAACTAATTGAAAGAAGGCCATTTGAAGATTTCAGGCTTTGGGCTGGTCATTTTAAGTGCACAAGAGAATAATTAATAAATTTCATCCCAATTTGCCTTTCTAGATTCTAGGATCCTGATTTTCTTTCATGTTTCCGGAGGAAAGGTAAAAATATTTCCCAAGGTTGTTTAAAATGTCTGCCAACATATGCAAATAATCTGCCTTTACGAGGGGAAGAGGAACAGTGTTGAACTGTTTGTGTCTTCCATGCACAGGAATTTCTGGTGCTCTGCCATCTGAAGAAATGTTGCATGTTTACTCAGTAACGATGTTTTGTATCTAAGTTTATCCCAACTTGGAATTATGGAAGTTTCCCTCTGAGGTATGTTGAGTGCCATATTTCATTTAAAAATTTATATGCATTAAATCTTACCTGCTCAACTCATAAAGTTTGACTCCAGCAAGCCACTCACCCCTCATCCATTATTGTCTGCTGATTCCTTTCACTCCAGAAAGGTTAATTTCCTTACTGTTTCAGGCATCCACTGGCTATATTTTCCCTTGTTCTCAGCTCATTCCATTTCTTTCCTTTGCCCGGAAAGCCAGCTGTTTCACATGCAACTCCTATCCAAATCAAAATAAAATTTCAAGGTCCAGTGGAAGGCTTGACCTCCCCCAGGAAGCTTACCTCATCTTCGGCATCATTAATATCCCTTTGCACTGAGTTGCAACACTCTATATACAGCCTTGCCGAGAACATTATTGCTCTGTGGAAGGAGATGATATGCTCATCAAGGACAAGGACAGAACATTTTATTTCTTTCGTAGCCTTCACACTGCCCATCATAGCACTGAGCACAGACTGGGGACTCAATAAGAGTTGGTGGATAATACTAACCTGACATCTCCAAGCAGAGTTGAGTGGTTCCTTTTCTCTTAACTTATGAAGACCTGTTCAGAGCTCTATTATAGTGGGCTATAAATACTTGTTTATAACCTGTCTTCCATACTCGACAGTAAATCCGTGGGGAATTGCAAGTATAGTCTCTTCATCCTCAAATCTCCTTGTGCCTTTCACATTGCTAAGCACACAGTAGGCCTTTAATAAATATTTGTTGACTAAATATGTGTTCTGTATATTTTCAGGTTAGAATAATGAGGATCATGAAAGACAATTCAGTTAATAAAGTGACATCTGCAGTGCTAGATGCTGGTGATATAGATGTGTATATGAGACTGACAATTGTTTTTTTTTTTTTTTAAGATTTTATTTACTTGTTTGACAGAGAGAGAGAGAGAGAACAAGCAGGGGGAGCAGCAGAGGGAGCAGGGGAGGGAGAGGGAGAAGCAGGCTCTCTGCTGAGCAGGGAGCCTGATGCAGGGCTGGATCCCAGGACCCTGGGATCATGACCTGAGCCAAAGGCAGATGCTTAACCAACTGAGCCACCCAGGTGCTCTAAGACTGACATTTCTGATCAGGAGGGGAGTTTGCAGTATTCAGAAAAAGGGAGAACTTGTCAGGATAAAAAATATGTTTGGAAAGGTTGCCTTGTAAGAGTTTCTGGGCATGGTCTTTCAAGGTTGGGATTATTTTGCATGTTACGTTTCATTAGAGATAATGAATAAATTTGACATTCATGACTTGGCCTATACAATGCTCAGAAATAAAGCCATGATCACGATGGAGATATTACTGAATGCTTATCTTTCTGTAATTACAAGAGACAAGATGGAATTAGGGGGAATTTGGGAGGAGGTTATTAGCGGCAAAAACCTGAGACCGTAAGAGAAAGAGCTGAGTAATAGAGAAAAGGGGATAAAAGAGAATGCACAGGCCCCTTTGTCCTGTTATTTTATCTGCTGGAGTGACCAAAGTTTAACCAAAGTTAGGAATGGTTGAGTCCACTAGTTGTCCACGTGTATCTATGGTATCCCTACATAGTGATTGGAATTTGTGAGGGTACAGTGAATGGATTACATTTCCCAGCCTTTGTAGTATATGTGTCCATGGGACAAAATGCATGGGTCCCTGAATCACTACATGGGGTCACACTCAGTCAGGAACACCTACCTTGGACTGTTTTGTGACCATAAGACAGACTTCAGTTTTGTTTGTACCAGTTAACATTTTTGGATCTGTTAGTGACAGCAGTTTAGTGCACCCTAACTAATGCACCAATGTTTCTGAACTGACAGTCTTGCCTGTCTCTTCTATTGGCATGTCACGAGAGAAAATCCTATAGCTGCTTTCTTGGGTTGGCTTGGGTAAGTAGTGATTGGGCAGGCTACTGCCCTATTACTCACACAAACAAAGAAGAGTGAGGCCTCTCAAGGGTCGTATAGATAGAATGAGAAGAATAAAGCTTAATCAGCAAAGATACTGCACCACTATTGTACAGCCTGAGGTATAATGATATAATCTCTCTTTACAATAAGGTCAGAGGGTAGTTGAGGAACTGTGATATTCACAAATGCAAAGTAAATTAATAGACCACAAACATAAGCCGAATGAGTTCATAAACGTGCTTGGAGTTTATAAATGTATTCCTAATCTAGGCTGCTCTCAATGGAAACAAATTATTTGGAAGTAGGAACCTGAAGACAGTGGTGACTCCACAGAAACTCTCAGGAAGGCTTTGGACTTTCATGGGTCATAGTTTAGGGACAGAATATCGTATTACCTAAATCTTAAGGGAACAGGAGTCCCCAGCTGATAAGTACATTGAATTTGTATCTCCTTATCAGTACTATACCTCATTCTCATTCATCTTTATGTCTCTAGCACCTGGCCTGGAATGAACCATGTGGTAGGAACACTGTATATTTGTTGAGTAGTTATTCTTATTTCTTACTTTCTAGTTGTGTTCTTAGTACTCTTAAAGCTATATTTCAGAGAATTGGAGGATGCCAGAAGTTTCTTCAAAGTGTTTTTTTTTTAAGATATTTTATTTATTTGAGAGAGAGAGAATGAGAAGGGGGAGGGGCAGAGGGAAAGGGAGAAGCAGGCTCCTTACTGCGCAGAAAGCCCCATGCGGGGCTCGATTCTAGGGCCCTGGAATCATGACCTGAGCCAAATGCAGACACTTAACCAACTGAGCTATCCACGTGCCCCTCCAAGTGTTTTTTTGAAGCACAGTAATGACTCCCAAATCCATAGCTGCAACCTGGATGTAACCGCCTACTGGATATCATCAACAGGATGTCCCAGGATCCCTCAGATACATACCACATAGCAGGTTCATGGGGCCACTTCATAATAGCAAAGAAGAAGAGAGGTTCTCTTCTTCCAAGAAATTGTAACAGCTTTGAAAAAGGGAACAGTCCCAAACTTTCCTGGGATCCATGCTGTGCCTTGGGAGTTGGAATAATATAATTGGCTCACTTGGGTCATGTGAATTACTCTGGGGGATGGCAAGGCAAGCCTCCTCGATGGACAGCTCCATTAGAAGCTGCCATGAATTAGGGGAGATGCAGTTCCCCAAGGGAAGTAAAGCAGGGCAGATAAAATAGCAGACACTACCCATGGTAGGAACTCAATAAATGCTTGTTAAATTGAATTGTGTGAGAATCTTCACAACCAAAACTTGTTCTGAACTTTAAAAAGATAATTTTTTGGCCTAGCTTTCAGTATGAACTTACTTTTTGTTGAGCCAGCTTGCTCATCCTTGAGAAAATTCTTCGTCTAGAAGCTGTCATGCCAACTTTTAGCTGAGGCTATCTTAGGCAGATTTATAACCTCCTGAGATGCTAGCATTATAATGAAAATGCTGACAGCCCTGGAGTTTTGCTGACAGGAATGGCACAACTGTGATAAAGCTAGAAGATGAATGGAAATACGGTGCCTCATCCTTACGGAGTTGTCGTGAGTTTAGGTCAAAGAGAAACAAGTCCTTAATTAGTTCAGGGCTGGAAGAAAGGCCCTCCATTTGAGTCCCAAGTTGGTTTGAATTCAACTGTGTGGATATTTCTCCAGGCTGTTTTAAAACATTATTTAAAAAAATTCACTTTTGGTTTCACATTTAAATCAGGGGTCAGCAAGCTAGAACTTGTGGGCCAAAGGTGGCCCACTGTAGGTTTTGTAAATAAAGGATTATTAGGACACTGCTATGTCCATTCATTTACATATTATTTATGGCTACTTTTGCACTATGGCAGAGTTGAGTAGTTAAACCAAGATGATGTGGCTACAAAGCCTGAAAAATCTGCTGTCTGGTCCTTTACAGAAAAAGTTTGCCAATCTGATTTAATGATTTAAATGAATAATTCTTAAGATTTTTTCATTGCTTATTTGGTTTCATGATATCATACATTACCTCCTTACCTTATACATGTGTCTTTCTAATTATGCTTAGAACATGTAGTTCCGTATTAGAGTGAAGCAGACTTGTTTAGAAAATTCCATCATAGCCCTTGAGATAATAGGAGACACTCGGAGTTCCCAACATTGCAATGGCAACTTATATTTTCTAGTTAGAGTGGTGGGTGAGTTTTAGCAAGGGTGGAAGAAACAAACAAATAGTTCATCAGAGCTATCTTCTAGAGAATATGAGACCAAACATGAAAGTTGAAAGAATTGCAATCAGATAAATTTGAATCATTTAATATTGTTGAGCTGCCTAAGAAAGTAGACTAAGGCTCTTTCTTACAGTTTTCTTTCTCTTTTTCATTTCACATGGGAATAATATGACACATAGAAATTCCACCAATGTTTATGCAACTCCTGTTGTACATTGGACACCATGGTGGGCATTTTCATGTACCTTGTATGCCATTTAATTCTAGCTCCTGTAGCTGTTGTTAGAATTAACGTATACATTGAAGGAGCAGAGGCTCAGAGACACGAAATAATTTCCCCACCGCTACCTGGCTAGCAAGTGGTGGTATTAGAATTCTTCTCTCTGCGCTCTGGATTGTAAACAAATTAGCTTTTTGTAAGGCACAGTTATGGAACAAGATTATCCTAAACTTCCGTTTACTTTTAAAAGACTTTCTATATGTGTAGAATAAATCATATTAATCATTCATTTACAGCTTATTTATTATAAAATAAGTCCATTAACACAATCACCCCTATGTCAAGAAAGTGAACATTGCCATATCTCAGAAATCCTCTTTCTTCTCTTGGGGTCACTGTTCCCGACCTATTACCCAAGGATAAGCACTATCCTGACTTGTAATATCATAGACAGTTTTTGCCTGTTTTTGAACTTCATATAACTGAGGTCATACATATGTATGATTTTGTATCTGGCTTCTTTCACTCATTATTCTGTTTGTAAGATTTACCTGTGTTGTTGTAAGTCATAAGTAGTTCTTTATCATTGTTGACAGTTTTCCATTGTATGAATATACGTAATACATTCATCTATCCTACTCTTGATGGATATTTGGGTCATTTCCAGATTTCTGCTGTTATGAATAGTGCTGTTATGAACATTCTTGTTCATGCTTGAACAAAAATTTTTGTTGGAGGAATACTTAGGAGTGAAATTGTTGGGTTATAGGGAATCACAAATTGTTGTGACAAGGGGTGCCTATTACTAGGTCACAGAGGGTATGTGTGTTCATCTTTCTAATAGTTTTCCAAAGTGGTCGTATCAATTTAAACCCCCCACCAGCAGTGTATGAGTGTCCAGTTGCCAACACTTGATAGTCTCTGTATATTTAATTTTGGTCATTCTTGTTGATGTGTATAGGAATCTGATTGTGTTTTGAATTTTCATTTCCCTGTTGACTAGTGAAGTTGAGTCACATGTTATGTGGGTGTGTTCAAATCAGTTGCACATTTTTTCCCCCTTTGGGTTCTCTTTCCTTATTGATTTGAAGAATTTATTTACATATCCTACTTGTATGTCCCTTGATAGCTTTAGGACATTTTAAAAGGGTTCTTTAGGGATTCCTTCTAGCATCTTACAACCTCAATTATTTAAAATTTAAAATAGCAAAAGAGCTTTATTAGTACAGTATCTAATCTCAAATCCATCATCATAAGCTTTGTTATTATAGACAGGCAAGTTTAAGTGTTCAGAGGAGGAAAACAAAGGAATTTCACTTGTGTAAGTTAGCATTTACATTTCAGCGATTTTGTTTACACACCATTAAATGTACACTCCAGCATGTGGTAGAACAAGAGAGACAATAATGCTGTACTTCGAACTCATCTAGAAGCCATGCTCCATGGCACTTTACAAATGATCAGCAGTCAGCTCTGAGCTGGTAGACCGCAAGTAGGTAGACAGTCCCCCGACTTATAGCTATAAACCCACCATCCGAATGACTGAGGAATGGCTTATAGAGAAATGTTTAAATTTGCTTCCTAACTTAACACTACAGTCTTTATTGTGGAACACAGTGGCACAGTTCATTCCCAAATGAACTTCCCATTAACTGGTCAAGGACTTTAACATATAAGAAGAGTAATCAGTTCTTGACTTTGGAGATGAAGGGTTGTCCCCAGACTTCTCATCATTTGTGGCTTCACGTTAAAATCATCTGAGGTGTTTCTAAACAAGATTAATGCCCCATTGTGGCCCCTGAAATCAAGGTTTTTGGTTTTTTTCCCCAATTCTAGTTGCAGCCAATGTTGAGAAGCACTGCTCCACCCTATCCAGTGTGGCAGCTTTGCGTGTTTTGGTAAAGAATTCGGAAAAAGAGTCTATAAGCTCTTTGTTCCACTCTTTGGGTCCCCCAAAGGGTAGATGCTGGGTCTAAGCTTCCTCCTTTTGGGAAAAGTCAGCTAAGGATTTTGCAAGCTCTGGTTCTCTCTAGGTTCTTCCCCTTTTCTCCCAGCTTTTGGTCTTTTAAAATCTCATTTCTTCCTTTCCCTCTTCCCTCCTTTATATCTCTTGTCCCAGGAACCTACTTTTTCTTATGTCTAGCCTGTTGTGAAAGTTTGGTTCATTATTCTACATCCAGTTCTGCTCTGGAAGGGTACAGGGCTTTGGATACTGGAGGTGGGTGGATTGGCGGTGTGTAGGGAAGATCAGGCCTTCAGCATGACTCACTCCTAGAACAGAGTACAAAAAAGATCTTTCACATGTCAAAATGAGCTTCCTGCCAATGAGTCTTCTGTATATTATTATTATTTTTTAAAGTTTTTATTTAAGGTCAATTTAGTTAATATATAGTGTATTATTGGTTCAGGGATAAATTTTAGTGATTCATCAGTTGCATAGAACACCCAGTGCTCATTATATCAAGTGCCCTCCTTAGTGCCCATCACCCATTGCCCCATCCCACCACCCACCTCCCCTTCAGCAACCCTCAGTTTGTTCCCTAGAGTCAAGAGTCTCTTAACAGTTTGCTTCCCTCTCTGTTTTTATTTTATTTTTCCTTCCCTTCCCCTATGTTCATCTGTTCTGTTTCTTAAATTTCACATATGAGTGAAATCATATGATATTTGTCTTTCTCTGACTGACTTATTTTGCTGAGCATAATACCTCTAGTTCCACCCATGTTGCTGCAAATGGCAAGATTTCATTCTTTTTGATGGCTGAATAATATTCCATTATATATATTTATATATATATTATATATGCGCCACCTCTTCTTTATCCATTCATCTGTCAGCAGCCATCTGGGCTCTTTCCATAGTTTAGCTTGTGGAACTGCTGCTATAAACATTTTGTGCATGTGCTCCTTTGAATCACTATGTTTGTATCCTTTGGATAAATCCCTAGTAGTGCAATTGCTTGGTCATAGGGTAGTTCTATATTTATCTTTTTGAGGTACCTCCATAGAGTTTTTAAGAGTGGTTGCACCAGTTTGCATTCCCACCAACAGTGTAAGAGTGTTCCTCTTCTCTGCATTCTCGTCAACATCTGTTGTTTCCTGAGTTAATTTTAACCATTCTGACTAGTGCAAGGTGGTATATCATCGTGGTTTTGATTTGTATTTCCCTGATGCTGAGTGATGTTTAGCATTTTTTCATGTGTCTGTTGGCCATTTGTATGTCTTCTTTGGAGAAATGTCTGTTCATGTCTTCTGCCCATTTCTTGACAGAAGTTTTTGTTTTTTGGGTGTTGAGTTTGGTAAGTTCTTTATAGATTTTGGATACTAGCTCTTTATCTGATAAGTCATTTCCAAATATCTTCTCCCATTCCATAGGTTGACTTTTAGTTTTGTTAATTGTTTCCTTTGCTGTGCAAAAGCTTTTTATCCTGATGAGGTCCCAACAGGTCATTTTCACTTTTGTTTCCTTGCCTCTGGAGACCTGTCTAGCAAGAAGTTGCTGCGGTTGAGGTCACAGAAGTTGCTGCTTGTGTTCTCCTCTATGATTTTAATGGATTCCTGTCTCACATTAGGTCTTTCATCCATTTTGAATTTACTTTTGTGTATGGTATAAGAAAGTGGTCCAGTTTCATTCTTCTGCATGTGGCCGTCCAATTTTCCCAACACCATTTGTTGAAGAGACTGTCTTCTCTCCAGTAGATATTCTTTCCTGCTTTGTTGAAGATCAGTTGACCATAGAGTTGAGGGTCCATTTCTGAGTTCTCTGTTCTGTTCCATTGATCTATGTGTCTGTTTTTGTGCTGGTACTGTACCGTCTTGATGAATACAGCTTTCTAATACAGCTTGAATTCCAGAATTGTGATGCCTCCAGCTTTGGTTTTCTTTTTCAACATTACTTTGACTATTATGGTTCCATACAAATTTTAGAATTGTTTGTTCCAGCTCTGTGGAAAATGCTGGTGATATTTTGATAGGGAATGCATTGAATGTGTAGGATGATTTGGGTAGCATAGACATTTTAACAATATTTGTTCTTCCAATCCATGAGCATGGAATGTTTTTCCATTTCTTTGTGTCTTCCTCAATTTCTTTTATAATTGTTCTATAGTTTTTCAGACTACAGATCTTTTACCTCTTTGGTTAGGTTTATTTCTAGGTATTGTGGTTTTTGGTGCAATTGTAAATGAGATTGATTCCTTGATTTCTCTTTCTGCTGCTTCATTGTTAGTGTATATAGAAATGCAACAGACTCTGTATGTTGATTTTTTATCCTGCAACTTTGTTGGATTCCTGTATCAGTTCCAGCAATTTTTTTGGTGGAGTCTTTCAGGTTTCCTACATTCTTCTGTATATTATTATGATGAAGGATATTATGCCTTTCTTTCTACCAGAATTTTATTACCAAAGACCCCTTCTGTTATGGTAGTTTTGGTGTGTGCCTGGAACCAGGATTGTGCAGGGTATGGGGAGAACGCTTGACCAAAAAAACAAAAACAAAAACAAAACCAAAATCTAATCTAAGAAAACTAAAACAATAATCAGATACTACTCTTTTTCCTATATTAAATTAGCATTGGGTAATTTCCTATATTAAATTAAAAAAATAGTGGGTTTTCCCTCCTGTGAGAATACCCAATGTTGATTGCTATAATACATTTTTGAGAAAAGAATTTGGCCATTTGTATCTGAAAGGGGTCGTGTAATTATTCTTTTCATAATTTATCAGGGGAAATAATATAAAAAATGCAGAAATGACTTCATTTATAAAGGTGTTCAATGTGGCTTTACCTACTAATACTAAAAAATTGATAATAGCCTAAGAGCACAACATTAGGAGAATGATGAAGCAATTATGGAACATCCGTTAGAAGGAATATTATGTTGTTTTAAAAAAAATGATGTTTACAAACTTCTGGTTTAAAATGGTATCTGGCAAGAAGCCCTTAAAACACCCTTTCTCAATAAAATATCTATAATAACCTCTCCTGAAAGCCAAAACAAGCAAATGAGTTAATAATAGAAGTTTTTATTCACTTCTAATGAGAGAAAACCTGTTCAAACTTGGCTTCATGATATAGAGCCCACCTGGAAAGAAAAAACATCCTCCACTCCTGCTATCTGCTTTGACTCAGAGGGGTCTTACTAATCAGAGAAAAGAGCATACATCCCTCTCCTGCAGTGGATCTCAGTGCATGGTCCTCAGATCAGCAGCGGCATCAGCATTACTTGGTAACTTGATAGAAATGCCATTCACGAGCCTCATCTCAGATCCACTGAATTAGAAACTCAGGGTGGGGGATGCACCTAAAATTTCAGCCTTTGGTCTACTGACTCGGTGCTGATTTTTGAGGCAGCCAGATCACTTTTCCCCCTCCCCTTTCTCTCATCAACTCTATTTGAGAGCTCAGAGGCAACCACTCTTAGAGACTAAGGGCAAAGAAGTTCAGGGTATCCAGTAGGGGCTAATGGCACCCTGGGAGATAGGGTCTCTAGGAAGAAAGTGTGAAAGGTGGCAGAAAAGTGTAAGTACATGGCAGTGCCTTTGTAAATGGTAACTTATCTTCCTTGATTTGAAGATGGTGGGAAAAGGAACATTATCTCCGTAGGACAGAGAGCACTGCTCCAGGTGAGAAGTAGCAAGAAACTAGCAACTGGACTGGCATTTGGTGGCTACTTCAGTGGTCAAAGAGCTGGGTCTAGCATGAGCAGTATTTTCTCAGCAAGGATGAAGAAAGAGCATGAACTGAACTTGCAACCAACATGCAGCTAATGGGGAAATTGCATAGAATAAGGGAAAAGAACAGACTCATGAAGTCTTTGAAGAAGATCACAACTCTACAACTGACCTGTAGATTTAGAATAAACTATGAAGAAACAGGCCTTCTGAATAGGATGCAAAGAGGCATGGGCTCTATGGAATAGTAGCCAAAAATTATAAAGACATGAAAGGCTCTGATGAAAAGATAAGAGGGCAAAATGAAAAGGGAGAAGAATAATATTAAAAGGATTGCAAGTACATTAAAAATTAAATAGTAGGACTAAAGTTACCTTGGAGGCAAAAAAGTGATGATTTAGCATTACAGAAAAATCAATGAAGACACACTGTCCCGGAATGTAGAAATGAAAGATGAATTTGAGAATAATAATAAGAAAGAAGATAATCTAAGCAGAAAACAGAAGAAAGATTCAACAAATGGATAATTTGTGTTCACAAGAGGAATATAAGAACAATAACAACTATGTAATTGTAATAAATGAGTTAAGGAGGCTGGTTTAGGTGTATGAAAGATTCCATTATGATCCTGGACAAATAAGTGAAAAAAGATCCATATTCAGATTTATCCAGATAATTAATATTGACTTGAAAGACGAGGAAAAACAGTCTTGTGAGCATCCAGCCAGGGAGGAGAGAGATCTACAAGGGTGTACAAATCAGATCGCCCTAGAAGTGGAGTTGCCATGTGACCGCTCGGATGATGAAGCTTGGAGCTCATGAATGAGGATGCTGTGCCAAAGGTGACTGTGGCATCCCTGGAATTAGCTCAACGAGACACATCTAAAACATAATTATGGGACATCTTCTTATGTAACCGGATACTTGTGTTAAATTAGTTTTTTGAAAAGTGGGTAGTGCAAAAACAACAATTTAGTTTAACAAACTTAATATTTTACATATTATTAATAAGTAATACAATTAGTTGCAAATCAGTAAATAGTAATGTCGTAATAATATTGATGAGAATGTATTACTAGATTGTAGTAATAAAGTTTGAGAAGAGGATGCAGAAGGAATTTGTGGCGGGTGGGTGGATAAAAGAGTACCTCCACACCTTATAAAAGAAGAAATTAAAAAGAAACTCTTTTACCCTTGATTCTGAGAAGCTGAAGAATGTGGGTCCAATGATGATTTTGGAAAAAGACTTAAGGTAACCATTAACAAAATTAAAAATAGGACATGCACCTTTTCTATACTATAGAAAGAAAAGTTGGAAACAAGAAAAAAGAAACAAAGAAGGTTTAAAAATTAAGCTAAAAACACATTAACTAAATAAACTAAATGAATCCATTAAACCAGTAAAGTGTATTAAAATCTCTGTGAAGTGGTTAAAAAATATTGGGTCACTAAAATTACATTCCTTCCTGTTTCTGTCACTTGCTGACTTTTATTTCTTAGTATTGTTCTGTAACTCCATTAAGCTTCCGTTATCCAATCCTCTAAATGGGGAGAGTAAGACCTCTGCTGTTCAGAAGACTAAGTGAGTCTTTATGCAAACAAGTACGTAGATGTTATTCACTGTCTGGCATCCTGAGGAATTGGCATATTCTCCACATTTAGAACCTGGATTCTGATGTCTGATAAGATTTAATCCCGGCTCTGTTACTTACAAATCTTACCAAACTGAGACAAGTTATTGACCTCTCCGAGCCTTAGTTTACTCATCATAAAATGGCAATAAAACAGTACTTATCCCATCGGATTGTCATGAGGATTAAATGAAATGCTTGGGACAATGACTGGGACAGAGCCACTGGTTAAATATGCTGTAATTAGCAAACTAGCAGCTTTAAGTTTGAAATGTTAAAATGTATATTAATAACACTAGTATTATTAATGAAAGAGCAATAGTACCATCTGATTTTTAAAAATCAGACTGGATTAAAAACCTAAGCATGAAACAATAGTAAGGGATTGTATAAATGCATTTGGTAGTTTCCTGTGATCAAGTACAACATGGCCATTACTTGCTGTAAAAAATTAGTATGGACAATTTTTACAATATATCTCTGGAATAGTTACATCCAAGCGTTAATGGGAATTAAGCCTTACGAAATATAAAATTTGGTTCTTAATGTTTTTCTGTTAGTTTGCATCCTATAATAAATGCATATTACTTTTAAATCAATAAAAACATGTATTTTAAAAAGTATGTCTCTGAAAAATATTTGATTACACTGGGAAAAATTCTTCTTTTAAAAGATTTTATTTATTGATTTAAGAGAGAGAGAGCGCGTGCACACACGTGCACACAAGTGGGGGAAGAGGCAGAGGAAGAGGGAGAGGCAGACTCCCCACTTAGCAGGGAGCCCCATGTGAGACTCCATCCCAGGGCCCTGAGATCATGACCGAAGCCAAAAGGCAGCCACTTAACTGACTGAGGTAGCCAGGTGCCCTGAAAAATTCTTAATATGATATCAAGAGAAAGCAGATGAAAAATTTTATGTGTAACATTTTTTAAGTCCTGTAAAAATGTACTTGGAAAAATACTAACAATATTGTTAGCATTGTGGTTTCTGGGTGGTAGGATTATTATTTATTTTTTCTTCATAGTTTGTGTTTATTTTTCTAATTTTTCTACAGTACTCAGAAATGCTAATATAATTGGAAAGAGAAAAATAAAAGTAATAATAAAGTAAGTTCTTTGTAAATAAGCCATTAGCTCAAATGTTGTCACGTAGAGTTTAATGGAGCTGAAAGGAGGCTTGGAGAGCAATGTTCTCAGTCTCTCCTACTAGTGACGAAGTGAGACCCAGTAACATTTAATGGTTTGCTAGGAGTCATAGAGTAAGTGACTTAAAACAAGGTGGAGAGCCCAGACCTGTCTGTATGGCTTGTCTACTAAATTTTATGCCCCCTCAGGTAGTGCAAATTTTGTGCAAAATTTACGTAGTTTAACGTAAACAACTAATTTCAAGCAAGGCACGCGCACTTCCTCATTTGTCCCCAGCTTCAGGAAATGTTTATTTCAATACAGAAATGTCTTTCATCAGAATAACAGTGGCAAACATAGCAGTGTCTGCTCTTGAATGTGGCTGCAGATACCCTATGTGTGTTGGTTTGAAGTTATCTATATGTTCTCCTCCTCCTCCATACAAATTTACATTTTTTTCTTTAAAGATTATTTATTTATTTGAGAAAGAGAGTGAGAGAGCGAGCATGAGTTGCGGGGGGAGGGGCAGAGGCAGAGGGAGAGGAAGACAACTCTTTGCTGAGCAGGGAGCCCGAGGTCAGGCTTGATCCCAGGACCCCTGAGATCATGACCTGAGCTGAAGGCAGGTGCTTGACCAACTGAGCCATCCAGGCACCCCCAAGTTTACATTTTCCCCATGTTCTTCTGGACACAGTGATCCGTGTGGCTGGCTGGAAGTCAGCAAAGTCAGCCCTGACAGGTTTTAGGTTTTTAGCTGTGGAGATCCAACCCAATTCAGGTGGAGGTGTTTTGTTGTCATTGTACCATGAAGAGGCTCTCTGGCTACATGCAGCAGCTCCCAAGGGCAAGTCTTCAGAAGTTCAGTGCTGAGCTGAGGTTTTCACCACCTGATTAAAATTTCCCCCTTTGAGGCAATGTAATAAAAGTAAGGATATATAGCAAGTTATTTATAAAGCTAAGTTTATTTACTCTTTTGGTGTCAGAATGTTCATTGTTGAAATGATGCTGACAGGTGTGCGTGTGTGTGTGTGTGTTTAATGTCTTTATTTGGAAAAATAAAAAGTTGGCAATCTTATGTTGATCTCCAAAAGTTCCTGAAATTCTAGTGGTCTGTGAAATTTCAAAGTCTGGGATGTACTGACTTAGTATTAGACATGACAGTTTGAGCTTAGAAGAAAAGCCTGGGGCTGCCTCATACTTTGAGAAGTTTTTAAATGTCTATGAGTCTTCCTTTCTTCAGCTGTGAACTAGCGAAGGTAGTATTTCTCTCCGGAGATTAAATGTTCTCATAAAACATCCAGAGAAATGGCTGGCACATAGTTTCCTCCAAACGTACCTGCTACCACGTAAGGGCATAATAGAAGCCAGTCATGATTTGGACATTGATTGTATAAGATAACTTAAGAATCAATACATGTTGGTTTCATTTCCCTTTGCTCTTCCTTGGCACCATAAAGTCATTTAAAAAATTTCATTAGATAGAGCTGAGCTGTCTTGAAGAAAATGATTATTTTTGTCATTTCTGTAGTTTTTCTCACTATAATCATGTATCTTTTTTTTTTTAAGATTTTATTTATTTATTTGACAGAGAGAGAGACAGCCAGCGAGAGAGGGAGCACAAGCAGGGGGAGTGGGGAAGGGAGAAGCAGGCTTCCCGCTGAGCAGGGAGCCCGATGCCGAGGCTCGATTCCAGAACGCTGGGATCATGACCAGCGCTGAAGGCGGACGCTTAACGACTGAGCCACGCAGGCGCCCCTATAATCATATATCTTATACAAGTTAGGTCTTAAAGCTTTCACTGTGGGTTTCTAGTAGTGATTTTCTAATAACTTACATTCTGAGAACTCGAGATTTACTTCAAAAGGATTGTAGTTTAAGCTGTGATCATATTCTATTCTATCATAGCTTGGCTTTCTGGCAGATGTTCCTGGAGCGAACAACGGGGGATACCTCGTCCTGATAGGCCAGCATAGAGCAGAAGCTGACAGCAGTGTCTATGTGTTTGTGGAATAATAGATAATATTCGAGATCACCTCACCTAATTTTCCGTTTTATAGCATTCCTCCCGATGCCTTACCTTCCTTGTCTCTGACATCGCTTCTGTTCTGTCCTACTTACTGCTCTGTCTAGCCTACCTTAGCTTCTTCAGTGGTTCAGCTGCTGGGGAGCCTGGCTGTCTTGACTCCATGCCATTCTTGCATCCTCTAGGTCTTTGAAATACCTAAGTCTTCACCAAATTTTCACTTCTAAAACAGAAACTCTAAAACCTCTTACTCATGTACTGTATGGTGACTAACATAATATAATAAAAAAGTATTATTATAAAAAAAAATAAAACCTCTTAGTCAAGAAGTCATCCCTGACAGACTGCGTATCTGGTTAGGACTTCTTTTTTTTTCCCCGTTTTTTGTCCTATTATAAGAAAATTACACTTAAGCCCTTCAACTAGGAGCAAATTCTTCTTTACTTTACTATAGTTCAGAAACATTATGTTTTTGGAGGTTGTTGCTGATGGTGGCATTATGGTTTTTAGTATGATTTATCCCTTATTTTTCCCTATTTTTTTTTCTCATTGGGAAAAATCTATGTGGGAATCAGCATGAGCTTGTTTGATATGTAAATACAACACAAAGATACACTTACTTAATAAGTCCCTTCTATGAAGTGAGTATTTGTTCAGCAAGTACTTGTATCTACTATCTGGAGGACACCATAGTGGAAAGAGTTGATTTGGCAGTGTCGACCAATGAGTAATACAGTACAGATGGCAACTGTCCTCAAAATTCATAGTTAAATGTAAAGGAGGTATTTTTCTTTTTAAATTATTCATTAGGACACAAATCCCACATGGTTTGTAACACCAGCCAAGTGATTGTAAGTGTAGCCAGTTAACATAGAAGAAGCAGTTGCCAGGTGGGAGAGTCCACTCTTAACTTGCAGTGGGTGTAGGTTTAGTAGCTAAGGTCATGGGGTCAAAGAATGCTGACCACTGGGAAAGAGGTGTCCTTGGGATAATATCTGAGGGTGGTCTTTGAAAAAAGAATGTAAGGAAAGGTTGAGGAATCAATCAATTTATTAAGCACGCAGTATGAGTCAGGCATTCTGTTGCATATTGAGCATATAAGACAAAAACTGGATCTCTTGGATGCATTGGTGTTTAGAGATAGAAAGAGATGTGTAAAGAAATAGTTGAAGAACTAGGAGAACTTCTATGGTTGATGTCTTTATTTATACCATATTCTTATCTAAAAGCTGGATGCCATGTTCTGGGAAGGTTTGATTGAAAAGAATCTTTCCTGACATCATCCATCTGTTTGTTTTCCCTCCTTCCTTCCTTTTCTCCCTCCCCCCTCCCTCCCTCCCTCTCTTCCCTTCCTTCTTTCCTTCCTCCCTTCCCTCCTCCCTCCCTGCCTCTTTCTTTTTCTTTCTTGCTTTCTTTTCCTTCCTTCCTTCCTTCCTTCCTTCCTTCCTTCCTTCCTTCCTTCCTTCCTTCCTTCCTAACTGGCTTTTGGATTCCTTAAACCTGATACTTTGGGCTTATTTTTGGTTTTATTGTTTGATTTTTTAAAATAAGCCTGATAAATCATGTATTTTCTACTGACATGAGCCTGAAACTATGTCCCTAGGTACAGCATGAAACTTACCAGTTCCTAAGGTCCGATGGTATGCTCCAGTGGAGCCAGTGGACTAAACCCAGAATGCCAGCAGGAATCACATACAATTTCGTTCTGCACCAGGTGGTCTAGTGCTTGCACACTGTAGGTGTTACCAATTCCAGATGCCCAAATTGAAGGAGAGGACTGTATTCTTTGATTCAAAGTAGGTGGGCAATTTGTTCAATCCCAGGGGCCTTTGGACTTTGAGATGTAGGCTGAGAAAGCCAGTTATTTGAAATCAAGGTGGTTGGCACAGACAGGCTAAGGGCCCAGCAGGGAGGGCAGAGAAGGAGCAGAAAGCCTTCCAAGAAGAAGCTGAAAATTGACCTAGTTATTTTGATGACACGCTCTGTTGCATTTTCCCTTCAGGCCAAGTCCAGACTCCCTGACATGAAATTGAAGCACTCAATGCCAAGGACTTAAAGTTTGGGGATTTTTCAAGTTCTTTTCTTTTCTTTTCTTTTCTTTTCTTTTCTTTTCTTTTCTTTTCTTTCTTTCCTTAGTAAGGATGATCCTGCTTATTTAAGAAATATCTGTCTTTGAGCTGAAAATAGCAATGGTAATTAGGATTGTTTGTGTCGAGTCAACAAGTCCAGAGAGGAGTGGACAAGCAGAGGGTGAGAGGCAAGGCCATCTGGCTTCTGTGCACCGCTCCCTTCAGGATCCGGAGAGCCTATGGGGACATATGGGAAAGAGCGTGGGTAGAATGTGGGGGCTGAAAAAATGGAGGCAGGTGTCTCTTGGGCTTTCTGCCAAAGCACACCCCCCCCTCCTCTTTAGTGATGAGGACTGTTTTTTCTTAACTCTCCACTTTCATTTTTCTTTGGGGCCCATTCTTGGGCTTGTAGGCCAAACTATAATGTGAGACTTATCAGCAGTGGCATTATGGGCATTTTGGATCAGATAACTCTTTATCAAGGGGGTGGGGGACTGTTCTGTGCACTGTAGCATGTTTAGTGGCATCTCTGGCCTCTGCGCACTAGATGAGTAGCCCCTGCTCCTTCTTCCTCCCCTCCTCTGATTTGTGACAACCAAAAATGTCTCCAGACATGAACAAATTTCTCTGAAGGGGCAACATGACCCATTTTGGGAACCACTGCTAAAGAGCTGTGAAGAAGTTCATCCTTTTCAGAGACTCTGAACATGGAGCATTACCTGGCGGAGGCTGGAGCACAAAACCCTCCACATTCTTTCATCAGACTCTTAATGTCATCTATATGCAGAAATGCTTGGAGTGCAGAAATGTTCTAAGGACTCTTTATTATTCAGTATTATTACTGAGGTCTCAAGAAATAGGCACGCTTAATTTGGAGGGGACATTCTTTTTTTTTTTTTTTTAAAGATTTTATTTATTTATTTGACAGAGAGAGAGACAGGCAGTGAGAGAGGGAACACAAGCAGGGGGAGTGAGAGAGGAAGAAGCAGGCTTCCAGCGAGGAGCCTGATGTGGGGCTCGATCCCAGAATGCCGGGATCACGCCCTGAGCCGAAGGCAGACGCTTCACGACTGAGCCACCCAGGCGCCCCTGGAGGGAACATACTTAATAGCTTACTAATTCTGAATAATTTACCGTGTTATTATTTTGATTCTATAGAATCAAAAAGAAACCAAGGAAAATAAGACTGGAAAGTAGGGTTGGTGCTGGTTTATGAAGAGTCTTAGCTATGAGGCTAAGAGTTAGAACTTAATTCTGTAGACAATGGGAGACAAATCAAAGGATTTCTTAAATCCTTTGTTGCTGCCATTACTCTGCGCCAACTTTTCACTTTGGCTAGATGGATCTTAAAGATATTTGACTAACCTGTGTCTATGTCTACTTTGTAGAGGTTTACCAACCTGTTTGGTTCGCTGCTCAAATGCCTTGATCCTTTTGCCTCAGTTGTTGCTTTAAAGCCTTCTTCAGATGTAACGAAGTCTAATTGAAAAGGGTGATGCTTTTCGAGGCTAGAGGCAAGATCCCCGAAGAACAGTGGACAGGCAAGCTATTCAGAGGTTACAAAATCAGAGCCAGATAAACGAATATTCCCCTCTCCAGAGTCTCGGACCTTCACGGCATCTTCCCAGCTGGATTTCAGGCTTTCAATGGACCAGAGACTGCTGTGTGCTCCCATCCTTCCTTTTTGTAAATGAAAGGGTTTATTTCGGAGTGAACTATTTATTGCAGTTTGGTCGTTCTTGTTTAACTGCTATCTGTTAGATGTGTGGTAGTGCGGATAACTTGTCCTTTTACTACCTGGGTCTCTGGATCAAGAAGAGGAAATCATGCATCAGCTAGAGACTCTGGACTTGGAGTTGATACCTTTTTTTCCTCTGTCCTTCCTTTTCTCCTCTTTCTTCTTCTCTCCTCCCCTCCCTTCCTACTTCTGTCCTTCTTTCTCTCCTTCCTTCCTTCCTTCCTTCCTTCCTTCCTTCCTTCCTTCCTCCCTCCCTCCCTCCCTCCATCCCTTCCTTCCTTCCTTCCTTCCTTCCTTCCTTCCTTCCTTCCTCCCTCCCTCCCTCCCTCCCTCCCTCCCTTCCTTCCTTCCTTCCTTCCTTCCTTCCTTCCTTCCTTCCTTCCTTCCTTCTGTTTATTTCCTCTTGATCCCCTTCCTTTTCCTTACTCTCTTCTCTCTCCACCCATTCATTCTCCCTGTTTCTTTGTACTTTCTTTCCTCTTACTTTTCTTCATTTATCTCTAGTCTGTTAATATGATTCTCATGATGATTCATCTAGCTCCTATTTAGTGTGTGCAACCATAACCAGAATTATTCTTCGTTTATATACTAATGAATTCTTATTGACCTTTTTTTTAAAATCACACATACTTATTTTTCCTGAACTAGATTTTTGGACTTTGATACTGTGTCTCAACCACTTTTCTGTGACTTGAGATTTTGGGGTTTGGGAGATGGGAAGAACCATTTATTAGAAAACTAGGTTTTGGTCTCCTGATAATTCTGTTAAATATACATACCACCCCTTGGGGATGCATACACAGATCATTCTCCAAATTCAGCTTACAGCCATTACTACTTTTGAATTTTGTGCCGTTAAATCATGACCTTTTCTAATTGATTTCTGCTGATGAATTTTTTGAGGGAGGCTGGGTTCTATTGTTTGTTGTTCATCTTGTTCATATTAGAGATGGAGCCTAAGTGATTTAGATCATGTCATCGTCTTTACTGAGAGGTTCAAAGCCAGCTTTTAAAATGGCTTCATTTGTTATTTTAATTAAATTTTAAACTGAAGTGTAACATACATTTAGAAGCTCATAAGTGTATAGCTCAATGAATTTTCACAACTGGAACACATTTGCCAGATGAAGAAGCAGGACGTTGGAGCACTCCCAAATTTCATGGCCTCTCTAGTCAATACAAATTTTCAAGAGAATAGACTTAGAACATCATTGATTTCATTAGCCTATTTTGAACTTTATAGGAATAGACTAATTTTGTTTCTGAAGTTTTCCCACTCAACACTAAGTTATGAAATTCATGCATTTTGGGGTGTGTGTGTGTGTGTGTGTGTGTGTGTGTGTGTATGGGTGAGAGATAAGATGAATAAAATTCCATCCAGATCCTTCAAAAAATATCATTGACAATAAACATTTATTGAAAAAATGCTGTTAGAGATTGTTGATAGAAAAAAGATAGAAAATTATGGGTGTCAACCTTGACTTCATCTTTGAATGGCCCAGGAAGCTGAAACAATTTGGAGCCTTATTCCCTTTGCCCCAAACCCCTGAAGTCTGGTTTAGTTGGAGTGTGTCCTGGGCATTTTGGTTTTCAGATCTTCCCAGGTGAGTCTCATTTGCAGCAAAGTTTGAGAAACACTAGTATGAAAAACTGTTACTGCCCTTTAAGGCTTATAGTCTGAGGAGACAGGGTTGCATGTAAAAAGATAAGTAAAGTTCTACAGAACATCCCGTGAAGAGATGGACAGTATTAAATGTGAACCAGATACAGAAAGGCACATGACTGTTTCCCTCATTTTGATTTTTCTTTTCACTAAAATTATAGTCTGTATTATATGATGTATTTCTTAATTATAACATTTCTGTCATATTTGTCACTATAAAACATACGTGTTTTTCACAATTTAATGTTTTTGGAATTAAGATACATTTCACAACTATTGTAAACATGAATATGCTTCTTTTTTTCACTAAGAATTTGTTATCTGAGAAATAGATGTGAGCTATAATTAGTGATATCTTAGAATGGAAGAAACACAACATAATTTGTTTTCACTTGTTGCTGTTGTATGGGATGTATTACTCTCATCTTGTTTATTAGAATATAAGATCATTGAGGACAAGGGTCAAGTGTTTTGCTATTTTGCTATTCCCCCAAACACCTAGTACAATGCTAACATTTAGGCTCAATAAATACTGAGCCTAAATATGATTGGACACCCTTTTCTACTTTTTATTGTTCAAAGTATAGAGATTCATAAGGCTGGGAAAGATCTATCATCCACCTGCAAGATTCTAGAGAGAGAATTGTAGGGCTGTCCACAACATACCCTTTTGTGTTCTTGTTACCTAAATTAACCCATTTATTATGGGCTAGCAATATTTCAAATGGTGGAGCTTCTACTGGTCTTTCAACTCCTTCAGTCTTCTGATGGCCGACTTTACTGTGACGGCAGAAGTAATGTTGTAGGTCCGGGCACCACCAGCTACGGTTTTCATGCAGGAACCACAATGCCAGATCCCCACAGCTCGTCTTCTCATCTTGGTTTTGCCACAGAAGGAGCAAGTGTACTTGGTGTCCTGGCTTATTTCAATCTTCTTCACCATTTTCCTGAGGGAGGCACCATAACAAGTCCCGTATTTACCCACATTTCTGACCTTCTTGGTGCGGTTAGCCATGTCGCCACAAACTAGGTCTGAGCCCAGAGAGCACAATATAGCGTGTAATCCATTTTGGTGCTTAATACCTTGAAACTGGTGCGTGGTTAAACTAAAATCATTTTATGCTTCCATTACAAGATGTTTCTTGTGTTCTGATGTTTTTCAGAGTGGAACAGGAAGCATTTAGATTATGCTTTCCCGTATAACTACCGTATATATTCCTGGAGCATATAAATATTGCCACTGCACAGCATGTTGTTGGCCTGAAGGATTAGGATTTTTATAAATCCTGTTTATTTAGTATGCTTTATAGCTGGAACCCACTAAATCAAGTGCTGCTCTTTCCCTAAACATATTTCTTATGAGTACTACTGGCACAGAATTATATTGATAAATTTAATCAACAAAGCTCTCAGTATTCCACATTCAATCAGTGGTTGGTGCATGAAACTGATAAATCCTCCTTCTCCATCCTGCATGTTGCTTTCTTTTTTTTTTTTTTAATGATTTTTTACTGTATTATGTTAGCCACCATACAGTACATCCCCGGTTTCCGATGTAAGGCTCAATGATTCATTAGTTGCATATAACACCCAGTGCACCATGCAATATGTGCCCTCCTTACTACCCATCACCGGTCTATCCCATTCCCCCACCCCCTCCCCTCTGAGGCCCTCAGTTTGTTTCTCATAGTCCACTCCCCCTTCTGATTACCCCCCCTTTCTTTATCCCTTTCTTCCCCTACTGATCATCCTAGTTCTTATGTTCCATAGATGAGAGAAATCATATGATAGTTGTCTTTCTCTGCTTGACTTATTTCACTTAGCATTATCTCCTCTAGTGCCGTCCATGTTGCAGCAAATGTTGAGAATTCGTTCTTTCTGATAGCTGAGTAATATTCCATTGTATATATGGACCACAACTTCTTAATCCAGTCATCTGTTGAAGGGCATCTTGGCTCCTTCCACGATTTAGCTATTGTGGACATTGCTGCTATGAACATTGGGGTGCATATGGCCCTTCTCTTCACTACGTCTGTATCTTTGGGGTAAACACCCAGTAGTGCAATGGCTGGATCATAGGGTAGCTCAATTTTTAACTTTTTAAGGGACCTCCACACTGTTTTCCAGAGTGGCTGTACCAACTTGCATTCCCACCAACAATGTAGGAGGGATCCCCTTTCTCCACATCCTCTCCAACAATTGTTGTTTCTTGCCTTGTCTATTTTTGCCATTCTAACTGGCGTAAGGTGGTATCTCAGTGTGGTTTTGATTTGAATTTCCCTGATGGCTAATGATTTTGAACATTTTTTCATGTGTCTGTTAGCCATTTGTATGTCTTCATTGGAAAAGTGTCTGTTCATATCTTCTGCCCATTTTTTGATTTGTTTATTTGTTTCTCATGTATTGAGTTTGAGAAGTTCTTTGTAGATCTTGGATACCAGTCCTTTATCTGTAGTGTCATTTGCAAATATATTCTCCCATTCTGTGGGCTGCCTTTTAGTTTTTCTGACTGTTTCCTTGGCTGTGCAGAAACTTTTAATCTTGATGAAGTCCCATAAATTCATTTTATCTTTTGTTTCTCTTGCCTTTGGGGGTGTATCATGAAAAAGGTTGCTTTGGCCGATGTCGTAGAGGTTGCTGCCTATGTTCTCCTCTAGAATTTTGATGGATTCTTGTCTTACATCGAGGTCTTTCATCCATTTGGAGTTTATTTTTGTGTATGGTGTGAGATAGTGGTCAAGTTTCATTCTTTTGCATGTAGCTGTCCAATTTTCCCAGCACCATTTATTGAAGAGACTGTCTTTTTCCCACCAGATGTTTTTTCCTGCTTTATCAAATATTAGTTGCCCAATGCATGTTGCTTTCTGATTATATTTGTTTTTACTTAAGATGGTTAAAGGAATGGGAAGTTCTTCCATTCAGTCTTCCTTAATTCTGACCCTGAATGGGTCCACTTCCGTAGACTCCATGGGACATTTTTCACCTGGTTATTTAGGCTTATGGGAGCCGGCCTGCTATACAGAACTACCAGGATGCATGCTGAACCCCCTTTTGGCATCATATGAGTGGGGTGGGAGCTCTCTTTTCCATTAGTGTTGTCATATTCTTTTCTTTTTCCCTCTAACATTTTACTTACTGGCCAGAGGTAATTCCTAGTTCCTCGCACAGTCTCTCCCTTTTCCCCCAGGCATCCTCCACAGTCCAATTGCATAAATACAGGACTCATAGTTCATTCTGTTCTCCACCAGTGGTTCATGACCCAGGGTGCATATTAGGATCATCTATGGATTTTAAAAATGGAGGTAAGTAAGGATCTACGCCAGGAGATTCTAAATCAAAACACTTGGGTATTAGGCTCAGGCGTCTGTAGGTTTAAAGACGTGTCATAGGTGATTCTTATATACAAGCCCCCTTGAAGGCCACTGTCTGAGACATCGTGAAGACATACTCTTGGATTAAGCTTTATGTACTTTGTACAGATGGTCCCCGACTTATGATTTTTCAACTTTACAACAGTGTGAAAGCAATAGGCATTCAGTAGAAACCGTACTTCAGATTTTGAATTTTGATCTTTTCCCAGGCTGGCACAATGCAGTTCATCCCCTCTCATGCTGCTGGGCAGTGGCAGCCACAGTGGCCAGTCAGCCCACACTCATGAGGGGAAACAACTGGGACACCAACAACCACTCATGTACGCATGCGGCCATTTTGGTTTTCACTTGAGGTTACGGTCTTCAGCCAATTACATGAACTATTTGACACTTCGTTGTCAAATAGACTTTGTGTTGGATGGTTTTGCCCAAATGTGGGCTAAGGTAAGTATTCTGAGCATGTTTGAGGCAGGTTAGGTGAAGCTCTGATGTTCAGGAGGTCAGGTGTATTATGTGTATTTTCAACTTGAGGTATTTTCAACTTACCGTGTGTTTGTTGGGATGTAACCCCCTTGTAAGTTGAAGAACATCTGTACTTTATAGGCTTTTGACTTGACTTAAGGGCCAATGTTGTTCATTCCTTTGCTATATGATAAAAATTTTAAGTGTTAGCCTTTGCTCAAGTTTTTACTTTCTAACACATGAATTTGATTAGGACTTTCCTTTCCCAAGTTGCTTTCTTTCTGAACCAAGAGCTGTTCATTTTCTGGTGGGAGTTTAATCTAATCTGTGTACCATGAGATGATTAATTCCAACAAATACAAAGATTCTAAGATAAAAGTAATTCCCCCTCCTCCCTTTAAATAACAGACTACTTGTAAAAGGCAGTTGCCTGGGATTCTTGCTGTCACCCTCTCCCAGTTCCCTCTTCTCTCTTCTCACTCAGGCTATTTTTCTCTACCAATTCACAGTGCATTGTTTAAGGAATCTGAAATGCCATCCTTCACAAAGTCTTTACTGACTGTAGCCGTGTTGGCTCTGCTTGTATCTCCCTGACATTCACCTTTCCAGTTCCTGCAGATGGCATCCCGCTGCAATCACAGGCAGTCCTCTGCCTGAGGGCTTCTTCCCACCCCTGTACAAGGTAGGCTGAAAGTGCTGGGGAATTAACACCTCCCCCCTTCCTCAGCCAAAGATGGATGGGTGCTGAGTGAGACAACTTGGTATATTTCATGATGTCTCCCTGAGTTCTCAAGCAGGAAAGAGCATGTCAGTTGCCCTCGATGGTCAGCTTTGATAGCGTGTTTCTATGACTCATACTTCTTGATTTATGTAGTGTACTTCCTAGGATTGCTGTTCAGATAACTCTTTGTACTCAAAACTTTGTCTCTAGTTATATTTTTCAAGAAACCATTTAAGACACTGACCATTTTCTGTTCTCTGGCAATTCAATTGAGTAACTTGATTCTCTGTGGTTTCATAGATGTGCATCTTGTTTTCCCAGTCCAATCATGACGACGTTCAGAGCTGGAGCTGGCTGGATGACTCCTAAGAGTCAATCTACAGGGCTTTCCACATTGCTGACCCTATAGACTTACCTCTCAGTGTGCAGTACGTGTGAAGCTGGGGCAAAAGTACAGAGTAGGCATACATCATTATTAAGCTCTTGATAAATGGATCCTGAAAAGAAAACCACAGTAGGAAATAAAATTCTTTAGGGATTGTTTTAAAAAGTGGATTGAAGACTTCAAGGAGAAACAATAGTCCTGGCAGGTCTTACATCATTCCATAGGAGCAAGGGGGAAGAAACAGGAAGGAGGAGGGTGTAGGAACAGGGGAGGAAGGCATCCTTCAGCATGCATTTCAAAGTAATCTGTAGTGTATTTCATGAAGAAAAAGCTCATCTGAGTACAACAAAAAGGAAATATTCTTATAATTCTGGAGCAGGAATATGTGAGAAATTGTTCTGGGGTTTCAAAGGAATGGAAATGTACATTTATCCTAGTCTTGAGTGCAAGCCCAAAAATTACTTAGAAAACTGGGTAATTTTCAGCAGGTTACTGTCTATGATATATTACAGAGATATCAATGAATGTGACCCTTGTAGGAGGGTGACCTCAGGAAAACATTCTAATTTGCTGCCTTCTACTGGTAAGAAGAAGAAACATAGACATTGTTTAGAGTAGGCTGACAAGTATTATACCTGATTTGTCCAAAGACATTATGGTAAGGGTGGGCAACCTGGCTTATGTGCCAATATCAGCATATTGAACAGAGTTTTATCAGCATGTTGCTGTATTGCAATTGCTAATCATTTCTCCAGTATTTTGAAGATATGCTCCTGATCATTTAAATTAATTTTGTAGTTGGGTATGAACAAATTCCAAATTCTTCACAGCCCATCTTTAAGAAAGAGATTGACCTTGTGTCATATGATTTTCTCTCTATTTTTCACAAGGCATATTTATATACAATAAAATCCACCATTTGTAAGTGTACAATTGAATGGGTTTTTTTAAAAAGTAAATTTCTAGAATTACACAGTCATCATTATAGTACAAATGTGGAACATTTCCATCACTCCACGAAATTCCGTTAAGCTCATTTGTAGTCAATCTTTGTGACCACTCTTAGCTCTAGGCAACTACTAATGTGCTTCCTGTCTCTATAAATTTGTACTTTCTGAACATTTCATAAGAATGGAATCATATATCTTTCTCTGACTTATTTCACTTAGCATAATACCCTTTAGATTCATCCATGCTGTTACAAATGGCAGGATATCATTTTTCTTTATGGCTGTGTAATATTTATTAAAATTCCATATATATGGAATATATATATATATATATAGAGAGAGAGAGCAATCATTTCACAATGTATACTTATATCAAAACATCACACTGTACACCTTAAATATATTCAATTTTGTCTACATATATATATATCTTCTTTATCCATTCATCTATTTATAGACACTTAAGTTGTTTTCATATCTTGGCTATTGTAAATAATGACCCAATGAACATGGGTGTATATAACTTTTTAAATTAGTGTTTTTATTTTCTCTGGATAAATACCCTATGGCGGAGTTACTGAATCATATGACATTTCTATTACAAAACCATTAACTGTATGCCTTGTGCTGTACCTTTTATTCCTGCGATTTATTCATTTTGTAACTGGAAGCCTGTATCTCCCACTCCCCTTCACCCATTTTGCCCATGCCTCTTCCCCCTGGCAACCATCAGTTTGTTCTCTGCTTTTATAGGTCTGATTCTGCTTTATGTTTCCATGTTTATTCATTTGTTTTTTTGTTAAAATCACATGTAAATGAAATCATATGGTATCAGCCATAGCAACATTTTTCTAGATACATCTCCTAAGGCAAGGACAACAAAAGCAAAATAAATTATTGGGATTGTGTCGCAATATAAAACTTCTGCACGGTGAAGGACGTAGTCAATAAAAGAAAAAGGCAACCTATCGTTTGAGAGAAGATATTTACAAACGATATATCAAATAAGGAGTAAGTATCCAAAATACATACAGAACTTGTACAACTGAACACCAAGAAAAGCGCAAATAACCCATTAAAAATGGTCAGAGGAACTGAATAGACATTTTGCCAAAGAAGACATACAGATGGCCAACACATGTAAAACGATTCTCAACATAATTAATCATCAGAGAGATACAAACCAAAACCACATCACCTCACACCAGTCAGAACAGCAAGTATCAAAAAGACAAGAAATAACAGGTGTTGGTGAGGATGTGGAAAATAAGAAACCCTTGTACATTTATGGGAATGTAAATTGGCATAGCCATTGTGGAAATCAGTATGGAGTTTCCTTGAAAAATTTAAAAAATAGAAATATCATATGATTCAGTAATTCCACCACAGGGTATTTATCCAGAGAAAATGAAAACATTAGTTCAAAAAGTTGTATACACCCATGTTCATGTCTATGGAGATGTTGAATCACTATGTTGTACACCTAAAACTAATGTAACATTGTGTGTCAACTATAGACATATAAAAAAAGGAATCATACACATTATGCAGTTTTTTGCATCTGGTTTCTTTCACTTAACATATTGTTTCTGTTTTTTTTTTTAATTTTCTAGTTTATTAGATTTTGCTTTTATCTTTTTCATTTTTTTAGCTTTAGTGAGGTATGATTGACAAAATTGTATATATTTAAGGTGCACAGTGTGATGCTTTGATATATGTATACATTGTGAAATGATTGCTACAATTAAACTAACGCATCTGTCACTTCACATAGTTACTATTTGTGTGTGTGGTGAGAACACTTGATACCTATTCTTTTAGCAAATTTTAAGTGTGTAATACATTATTAACTATATTCACTATATTTTCCTTATTCATTTATCTCTGGATGGACATTTAGATTGTTTCCATATCTTGGCTACTGTGAATAATGCTGAAATAAACATGGGAGTACAGATATCTCTTTGAGACAGTGCTTTTATTTCTTTTGGATCTATACACCAAAGTAGGATTGTTGGATCTTGTGGTAGTTCTATTTTTAATTTTCTAAAAAACCTTCATATTGCTTTCCATAGTGGGTGTACCAATTTACATTCCCTCCAACATTAAACAAGGGTTCCCATTTTTCCACGTCCTCATGAATACTTATTATCTCTTGTCTTTTTTTTTGTTGTTGTTAAAGATTTTATTTATTCATTTGAGAGAGAGAGAGCAGAAGCAGGGGGAGGGAGAGGCAGAGGGAGAAGGAGACTCCACTGAACAGGGAGCCCGATGCGGGACTTGATTCCAGGATCCTGAGATCATGACCTGAACCAAAGGCAGATGCTTAACCAACTGAGCCACCCAGGCGCCCCTCTTGTCTTTTTGATAAGCCATCCTAACAGGTGTGAAGTGGTATCTCATTGTGATTTTGGTTGCACTTCCTTGGTGATTTAGAAATGTTGAGCATCTTTTTGTGTATGTTGGCTGTTTGTACATCTTCTTTGAAGCATATTGTTTTTAAGGTATATCGATGTTGCAGCATGGATCAGTACATTTTTTTGGATCACTACATTTTTATTGATAAATACCATTCCAATATATGAGTATGTTACATCTTATTTATCCATTCATTAGTTAATGGACATTTGGATAGTTTCCAGTTTTAATACTGCTATCAATGTTCATTTACAAATCTTCATGTGGCTACAGTTTTCACTTAATTTGGGTGGGTTTTAGAAGTGGGATTCCTGGAGTATATGGTAAATTTATGTTTAACTTCATAAGAAACTGCCAGGCTGTATGCCACAGAGGCTGCATCATTTTACCTTTTCATCAGCAATGAATGAGGGTCTCACTTCCTCCACATTCTTGCCAGTATTTTAGATTATGCTTCTTTTTGATTGTAGTCATCCTAGTAGGTGTGTAGTGGTATCACGTTGTGGTTTTAATTTGCATTTCTCCAATGACTAATTTGCATGAATCATTAATGCATTGCTCATTTGCATTCATATGTCTCTTTTGGTGAAATATCTATTCAGATCTTCTGCAATTTGAAAATTGGGTTGTTTGTCTTACGATTCTTGAATTATACGAGTTTTTTTTTTTTTTTACATATTTTGGGTACACATCATTTTTCAGGTATATGATTTGCAAATATTTTCTCCTATTTTCTTGATTTTTCACTTTCTAATTGATGTCCTTTAAAGCAAAAAATAATAATCATAAATATATGTATAAAGTTCAATTTATCTATCTTGGCTTAAAAAACCTGTATTATTTTCTTTGCCTTATTCCCAATCTTAGAGGGAAACTACTCAGTCTTTCACCATTAAATATGGTGGTATTTCTAAGCTTTTCTTAAATGCTCTTTATGAAGTTCAAGAAGTGCTCTCCTGGTTCCACTGTATTGAAATTTTTAAAAATCAGGAATGGGTGTTGACTTTCATCATAAGATGATCATAGGGTTTTTGGCCTTTACTGTATTAATAGGGTGTGTTACATTAACTAATTTCTAGATGTTAACTTTGCATTCCTGAAATAAATCTTGTTTATGGTCTGTAACCATTTTTTAAAAAGATTTTGTTTATTTATTTTAGAGAGAGAGAGAGAGAGAGAGAGAGAGAGAGAGAGACAGCAGGGGGAGGGGCAGAGGGAAAGGGAGAGAGAGCCAGTCTTTTTTTATTTTTATTTTATTATTTTTTATTTATTTATTTTAGAAACTTAAATGGAACTTTATTTTTATTTTTATTCTTTTTGAATCTTAGGCAAACTCCCTACTGAGCATGGAGTCCAATGCAGACCTTAATCCCAGGACCCTGAGATCACGACCTGAGCTGAAATCAAGAGTTAGATGCCCATCTGACTGACCCACCCAGGTGCCCTTATAATCATTTTTATGTACTACTGAATTTGACTTGCTACTATTTTACTAATGATATTTGCATTTATGTTCATGAGAAATATTGATTTATGGTTTATTCTCATAATATCTTGTCTGGTGTTGGCCTCATAGAATGAGCCGAGAAGTGTTTCCTCCTCCTCTATTTTCTGAAAGAGTTTATGAAATATTGGTATTATTTCTTTCTTACATATTTGATAGAACTCACCAGTGAAACCATCTGACCCTGAGCTTTTTTTGTGGTAATATTTGAAATTACTAATTCAGTTTCTTTACTTATAAGTTGGTTAAGATTGTCTATTTCTTCTTAAATCAATTTTGGTTATCTGTGGCTTTTTAGGAATATGTCCATTTCATCAAAGTTGTCTAAGTTTTTGGCATAACATTGTTTATAACATTCCCTTATAATCCTATTAATTTCTGTAGGATAAGAAATCATTCCTAATTTTATAGGTTGTATTTGCCTCTTATTTTCTTGGCTAGTTTAGAAAAGCGCTTGTCAATCTTTTCAAAGAACAAACTCTTGGTTTCATCGATGTTCCCTATTATTTTGTTTTCTTTCTCACTGGTTTTCCACTATAATCATTACTATATCATTTGCTTACTTGCATTAGTTTGGTTTGCTGTTCTCTTTCTAGTTTATTAAAGTGGACTATTAAGTTATTAAATTGAGATCTTTTTCTTTGATAAGCACTTTAAGATATACATTTCCCTCAAAACACTACATCAGCTGCATTCCATAAATTTAATATATTGTGTTGTTGCTTTCATTCATTATTTTATTTTTAGAATATTTTACATTTTTTTGGCTCATGAATTATCCAGAAGTATTTTGTCTAATTTCCAGACATTTTAGGTTTTCCTAGATTTCTTTCCATTATAGACCTCTAAGTTAATCGTATTATGGTGAGAGGACACCATAATAGAATTTCAGTCCTTTGAAATTTCAGTCCTTTGAAATTTATTAAGACTTTTTTTTTGTGACACAGATATGGAGATTATTCCATACAGGCTTGTTGAAGTGTTTTGCTCTTTTTTGTTATTGCATTGTGTACCAGTTTCAGTCCTGACAAGAAAAAAGTACATTCTCCATATGGGTAGAGTACATAAAGAAGTATTTGTAAAGATGTGGACAAGGTAAAGAGAAGCCAATGAAAGATGGTATAGCATCCTAGGATTAACAACAGTTAACATGCAAAGAGTCATGGACTTGAAGGGTTAAGGAATGGAAGCAATTAGTGGAATCTGGAGTAAGAGCTATAATGTAGGAAAGGGCTACACACAGGGGCTGTGGATTTTGATAAATGCAGCTAAGTTGCAGCAACCCAGCAGGGTAAGTGCTGGAAGAATGAACACTTGACTTCACTCTTCTTGTCTTCTAATTTTCTACCACTGTCTCCTGTTGGTCAAACTAAATGGGAAGCCAGAGGGCAAGAGATCCCATTAATGCTGTAATAACAGTTGTCTCTCCTGTAGTACAGGATAGGGTGGAGAAGAGTAAAGAGTAGATTTGAGAGGACACAGAGTAGGTATCTAGCTTTTGCCCCTAAGCATTTATCACTATTCTTTGAAAAAAGAAATGTATTTCTTACATGGGGACACACAAAATGCCATCAGATACATATTATCACAAGATAAAGTCAATTCAGCTGCCCTTCCACCTCAAATCTCAAATACTAGTCATTACCAATACTTGATGTAAGGTTGGGCAGGGAAAGAAGATAAACACTGCTGCCAAGTCTTCTGGATCTGGTCATGAGGTGTAATTTGATGATCGTAGCTTTCATCTTCTATAACCCATTTCTTGTTCTCCTAATCCTCTCCCAGTGCCTTGGCTAGCCTCTGTTCTTTCCTAAGGGGTGATCAAACTTTTGTTCCTGAAGAATTTGAGTCCTTCGTACTTCTATTTTTATTTGGTTGCTGAAGTTTTCTATTGAGAAGTAATATTGGTCAAGAGAATACTAAGGGGCACCCCAGGGAATCACCTGGGTTCCAATCATGTTCCTCTTTGCTTCATTATGTAGTGACACCCTGACTTCACCCTAGTAATTGGAATCAACCATAGAGTGACCCCCTTCTCTGCCAGTTGATTCACGACTATTCAGCTTTTCAGTACTGGGGGTTTTAATAGAATAACCCCCCAGAGTATGGATAAAAATAGTAAAGTACCATAAATTTGGTTTTATGGACAGTTTCCATTAATAAGGGAGTCCAGAGAAGAAGAACATAAGATTGGTGGTCTTTGTGAGATACCTCTTGGAAACCACGTGACAGTCTTAGAGGAAGTTCCATAGGAGTGTGCAATACTGCGTTAGGTAGGTGGGAGAAAGACCCAAGGAAATTAATTTCCTTGTTATTACTGTGAACCACACTTGCACCAACAGTATGATAAGATCTTGACAATCTAAGGGTAAAGTAACTTCAAGATACAGGAAATCATTCTGTTACATCTTCTAATTTATAAATTAAGAAAGAATTAGGTAGGAGTGGCAATGAGTTAATAAATATGCTGCCAGAAAGAAACTAATCATGGAATTAATGCTGTATGAAGTCAGACATTCAATTCAGAGTGCATTGCCATTTTATGATGCTGAAGACCCACCTGGGACAGGTATTGAAAAGGAAGTTCTGATCAATTTCTTGGCCCTCAGATTTGACGTTTCTTGACTGAACTCATTATGCCATGCAAGGGTAGGTGTAAAATCAAGGGACACCATAGCACCACTATACTATTTTAGGGCGTGACTTTAAAAAATGTACTAACCATTGCCACTGCTTGGGGGAAATTTGAATGAATTTTCAGTAGTCATTTTCAGCTCTTCCTACTTTATCACTATTAGAGTGGATTGTTGGTTGCTGACTATTTGGCATGTATTAAATTAGCTATAGGCCTATCTTTTTATTTTTAAAGAGAGATTAAAATTCTGGTCTTGGTGCTACCCGTCCTGAGTTTGATGGTAGAAAATTTGAGCAGTGATACAACATCTCATATAGTAAATGCCCAATCTTCACGCAGCATGAATGATGCTAATGGCGGCTAAAGTCTGTGAATTTCCCTGGCTTTGTTTTTGACTTGACAGGCAGATTTTTCTATGGCTGAATACTCAATGTCTGCCATTTAGTAGGTGGAAGGGTTATGATCACAGTGATCACCATCCATTTAAGTGACAGTTACTTGAATGTGGCTGAGGCAGGCTTGAATAATTTTAACAAAGCTGTATGTCACCCTGAAATAACTTTGTGTTTCTTAGAACAAAACACAGATTCCTTATTTTCTCTTTGATCCCTATATTATTGGTCATGCTGCTGCTGCCATACTGTCATCCTGTGTTCATTTTGGAGAGTTTTAGCACCTGAGTAAGGTTGAAAGTAATTGCAGATGAATGTTGCTGAAGTAATGTGTAATTTCCTTCTGAATTATTCATATCAATACCTATTTCTGTAGCACTCACTGGTGCTGTATAAAATATTACATGGTATGTATATAAATGTCTTTATCATATTTTATTTCTATGTACTATTTAGAAGTTATTTGGCAAAAATAAAAATCCCATCCTAAACCAAACAAAACCTCTTTATTCTTATATAACGATTTTTCACTCTCAAAAATATTAGTCATTTGAACAACAGCACATCTATTTTTCATGCTTCTTTCGTAATATTTCCATTTTAAGTCGTTATTAAATGTGTTAAAACCAAATTTATTTTCTTCCCACCTACTTTTTCCTCAGTGAATTATTGAAAGATTATTGCTGCTGCTTCCAACCGAGGCACTGCATTTGTTATTGAATTCCTTATGAATACTGTGTTAGATATACAGAGTAGGATGATCCATGCAACTTTACCGACTTCATTTAATTGTAAGAGGATCAGAAGATTGCATCTATTTTCTCTATATTACCTGTGCTATTCTTGGGCTATAATGGGAGCAACAGGACTCTTGAGTCAAGAATCATAAGTTTGGATCCAGGATCTGCCCTTTATCAGCTTTGTATCCTGAAGTCCCAGTATTTCATTCTCTCTTAACACCCAAGGCCAGTTTTTACTACCCCTTTAGGACAGAAAGCCATAACGGCCCGTAGTAGAGGAAATGGAATAAGGCAGTTGGCTAGACAGAGCACATCTAATTCCGGTGCCTCATGCTGAGATTCCTAGAGTCTCAGTGCCAGACCCTGGTGTGGCCAACTCCAAGGGAGCCTGAGTTTGCTGACTGCTCCAGCTACACGGGTGCAAGACTAAGAAAAGGAAGAAGAAAAGAGGAGAGGTTATGATCTCCTGTAGCAACCTTCACTTCCATACTAACCATTTAGAAAATATAACAGTGGCTGCTTCAGAATCCAACCAATGAAGAACAGTCCTCCTCTTTGGTGGGATGTCATTGCTTGCCTTGACTCTGACCTTTGAGGTAGAGATGGGGTGGGAAGTTGTGGTAGAGTGGTAGTGAGAAGCTTTGAACTCCTCTGGAAGCCAGTTTCTATTTTGCAGAGTTAAGACATCTGGGGAATATTCATTTCATTATTAGAATACTAACATTTATATTTTTGGTACCAGAAAGCAGAATTTCTTTCTTTGAAATGGGACAACTAATTTTTAAATAATTTTATAATGGTCTTGCTGGAAGGGAAATTAAGAATTTGTTTAGTCCATCTATGCATCTCCCCCTTTTCATATACAAGCTAATTAAATCCCAGAATATTCAAGTGGCTTGTCAAATGTTACATAGCTATTCAGTGATTCTGATATTTGTATGTGAAACCATTATTGTAACTTTTTAAATAACACCATTTAGCAAGCTCAATATTCAAATATCAAATATGTAGAATAAAATGTGGTAATGTTTAGTTGTAACACATATGTTAAATGAAAAGCTATATAATAGAAAAGATGGTTAAACACATTTATTGGTTTTGGACTTTTGGTATCTTTTGTGATTCTTTTTTTCTCCTATAGACAAGTAATGGTGTTTGTTAAGTCTAATGGGATGCTTAGCACTGGAAGCCCAGTGCAATTCTGTGGAGCTCAAAGTAACATGGGCTTCTGGAGCTACCATGTTGTACTTCAGTTACAGACATGTATTGAAGTGACATCATTGGTGAAAATAATAAGAAAATAGGGTGAAATGTGCTGTGTTTTCTAGGCAGTGTGAGTGAAGGCAATAGCAAAGTATTAAAATAGCTTGAAAGCGAGTCTACTGGTAACCCATTAAATTTTATTTTATCTTTTATTATGTTTTCATTTTTGTCAAAGTTATAAATGTACATAAATTAAAGAGTCAGTTTGTTATATAATGTTTGTTAAGACAGTTTTTCTTATGCTCATTTCTTTTAACTGAGATGTGGAAAATTGTGTGTGTATATGTGTGTTATATACCTCGGTAGCAATAAATATTTTGTTTTTATTGCTTTTATTTTATTTTCTTCACTTGAACAACATCCATAACCTTATTTCAGAAGATGAGGATTTAGTTCTTTTTCCTTCTCCCACCCCACCACGCATATGCACACTTTTATTTTAAATTAATTCTTACCAAAAGCGGTTAAAATTAGACACATTAATTCTTTAGAATTTAAATTTTAAACTGTGATAAGGAACATGTAACATTAAGAAACATGTTAACATAGCAACATTAAACATAGAATTTAATCCACCTAACTGGGGAATATGCAGCCTTCATTACAGGAGATCATTGTGAATTCACGTGATGTCAATGTAAGTGAGGAACTAGTATCAGAAGGGCAATATTAGGATCAAAATTTCCAGTCAGAGGCAGGAATTAGGAAACTCCTAGTAGTACTAGTGTTAGGGATGAACTGGTATTTGTCAAGCACCTATTATGTATTAAACAGTGTATTGCAAGATTTTAATATTCCTGGAGTGCGACTTCTTTAGTATGAGACTGAATTCAAACCAGCTTAAGTGAAAGAGAATTTAACAGGAATTGTCTGAGATAAAGTGCGCTTTAGCCATGAAGATTCAGGAGCTCAAACAATGGTGCCAGGGCTCTGGTCTCTCTCCTGAAACATTGCCTGTGTCAGCTTGGTTTCTTTGCTGGTAGGCTGTCCCCGTGTATCTGCTAAGATGGCTGCTGGCCTGTCCATAACTTCATCCTGTCATTTTAGCAAAGCAGTAGATGAGAAATTTCTTTTTCCAGAATCATTATTTTAACCTCAGGAAAAACTCTAGTTGGTACTGCTTAAGTCACCTGCTTACCCGTGTCGTGGGGTGACCAGCCATTATGGTAGACAGTTACCCCATGGCCACACAGAATGAAGGAGGGCTAATTTCCCAAAGAAAGAAATACTTCAAAGATCAAGAATATGCATCTATTGCCAATCCATGAGGCAAATTTCATAATTTCTATTTTCCACATAATGGAACAGGTGGAGAGAAGTTAAGCCACGTGTCCTAGATCACATAGCTCAATAGAGCTGGTTTTAAAATGTTACTCCTATTTTTTCCTCTATGTAAAACTGTTTGTGCACTGAATAATTTTATGGAAGTTCACTTTACTGCTATCTTTACTCTAACCTTGGTAAAATTTTACTAATGCAATATAATGTCCAGAATGCTTTGTACTTGACTAACTTGACTATGCAGTATATTTTCAAAAGAGCTTTGATACTGAGGTTGTGTGATTTAAACAAATGGGAAAGTAGTATTAGCTTTATAGAATTACAGTTTTATATAGTTACAGCCATCTTTGTGAGAAACCATTTATCCTTTGAAGTGAGAACCAGACACATCGAGATGTGTAAGGAGACCGCTGATGCCTTGCCCATATCCTCCGAGTTCTCAGCATTGTGTGACTGTTGACCCCAGGGTTCCCAGCTGTAAGAACGTGCTGCTCTTTGCCTGAGGGTTCTCTCCATCTGCCAGAGAAGTGTCAGGTATTAACAGTCCCCAGAAGTAGCTCTCCACCAATGACAGGAGTTGGAAGATAAATACCCCAGCCCCCTCATGCCCTGTGGAGGCATGCTGCACATGACTACCCAGATTTCCCTAGTCATATTCAGCTACAGTTTCCCATAGGAGTCACATGTTCAAAAATGTACTGTATTAGCTTTTCTCTCTTTGCCGTCTCATGTACATGGCATCCCTTCCAGTGCTTCCTGGGATCATTCCCAAAGTGCTTGCTCTCACATCCTCGTCTCAGCATCTGTTTCTGGGGGAAGCCATCTTAAGGTAAGAGGCACTTGAACATTGGACATGTGGGTAACTGGTTACTTCAGTCAGCTCACTTCCATATATGTTTCTTTTAATATGTTCATTAGCCATAATGGTGAAACACCACAAACTGATTTCAGTTATGTGTTTTCAGATAAAAATTAAATTTAAAGTTAATAAAAATTTCCCCAATGTTATGGCAACTACTTTGCCTTAACATAGACTCTGGGGATAGATGGCTTGGGTTTGAATCTTTTCTAGTTGTGCTCCTGAGGCAAGCTCCATAGCCTCATGATGCCTCTGTTTCCTCTCTGATATAGACAGTATAGACCACAATGTTTGATAAGATTCTTAAATGAATTAAAATTTGTAATGTGTTTAGAAGGGTGCCTGGCACTTACGTAACTGTTGGTTACACACTCAAATAAAAAATTAGGTTGGTCATGGTTAAAGTTAAGACTATATTTTTCCAAGTAGACCACAGACTAACCATTTCATTAACAAATTATTTTATTTTAATAATACATTTTCTTTCATATTAATTATACATTTTAAACCAGAGCACAATTATGTTTTAGCTTCATGAGTTGTTCATCTTTAATGAGTACTGAGCTAATTAGCAAGACCTGTCTTTTTGGGCACTGCATCTGTTCTGCAACATTCAGTTCCGTATTCATTATTTTAAGATAGCAATTCTCTTTTTCAAAAATATTTGGAGAAGGAAATGAATAATTACTCTGCTATTCTACATCACTAAGCTTCAAAATATATATTTAAAAAAAGGAAAATAGGCATGTGGAGCATGGATAGACCTGAGAAGTGACTCCCTATTTTATTATACATAAGAAATACTTGCTTATTGAATTGGTGCAATTCATTATTTTTCCTCCTAAAAACTATTTTCAGTCTGTTTTCAGAATGCGTATTTGTGCCTTCCTTTTGTACCTCAAATGCCAATCTAATTATCCTCTTGTAAAGCTGTAAATCACCCAGATTTTCTTCCATTCTTAAAGGTGCCTATCCCCAGTACATCAATTAGGTCATTGGCTTAAAGAATTATAAATTCCCCAACAATGACTCCTCATCTTCTTTTTAGTCCTATATTTTCAGCTGTGAATAGCAGTGATTCCAAATGATGGTCCATGAATTGACTGTATTAGAGGTACCTAAGATCAGGGGAATTTTTTTGTTTTCATTCTACTTAATTCATGATTCATTGTTTGGGCACAATTTGTATCATATCAGATCTGTACGCCAGGCGAAAATATAGTAACTTGAAATATTGTGTTTAAAGAAATTCCAGAGTTCTATCATCATTAAATTATTTACCTAAAAAAATACACACACACACTCATGCATGTATCACATGCATATACACAAAATATACATATACCAATCTGCACCACTCTTAGAGATTCTGTTAAAGTAGTTGTGGGCGGGGACTTAGGAGTTAGTATTTTTTGAGAATTCCTCAGGCAGTTCTGTCCCAAGAACAGCCTGGTTTGGGAGCCCTGGACCATGGCTCACCCAATGGTCCACTGTTATTTCAAACTGATCCTATAACTTTGCCAAACCAATTCTCGTCATTACTATGCCTGTACTTACAATCCTTCTAGAACTTTAGGCTTAAAGTTTTAGAATCATATTTGATTCCACATGCTGCTTCATTTCCATTAGCAGTCATTATACCACCCCATAGCCTTTTTCTTCTCACCTTCTCTTCCTTTCCAACACCTCATGCTATACCTTATATTAGAGTTTTTTAAGCATATGTTTTACTTGCTATATTTGATTATGAACACCTGGAGACAGGAACCTGTCTTACTCATGTTTAAGTGTGCCTTGGTCTTGGCACCCAGCAGAGTACTTTGCATGGAGTGAGCATTCAATAAGTGTTTGATGAATATCATTTCACCGTCAGTTCCCCTGTATCTGACTTTATCTTCCATTGCTTCCAACATGGCTCTGTTTCCCAAACAGTCTATCACAGCCTACACCTTCTGCCTTCGTTTTCTCCCTCATTTTCTCTTCACCCCCAGATGGAACAGATTGTCTTTTTCCTCCCTTAAGGAACATTGTATACTTTAAGAGCTGGTTTTCCAACCTTGTTATAGAGTAATGTATTACATATTAACTTAAGAGCTCTCCACTTGCTGATATTTTATAAGGGTTTACGGTTGGCCATGCAGTACATGAGTCTTTAACAATGGCTGTACATGCTATGATAACCAAGTCATACAGGTCTTCCAGGTCTCCCATTCTTCTACTGATAGAATTTAGATCATGATATCATTGTGGCTTATTCCAATAATTATTCAACCATTCATTTGAAATATATGTATTGACTGACTACTGTGGGTTACATGCTCTGGCAGACACTGGGAATATAGCAATAAATGAAATGAGAGATCCTTACTCTCAAAGAGTTTAAGGGGTGCTAGAAAATAAATACGTGAATGTAGATTATGCCAGATGGTGATAAGTGCTATGTGAGAAAACATAAAGGGAATAGGGAATTTCCTCTATTATATTGGGTGACAGGGGAAGTCTCCACTGAGCAACGGGACAACTTAGGTGGCTGTAAAACAGTAATAAGTCAAGAGAGATATTGGCTTAGATGAGGGGAGTAATGTGAAGATGGTGAGAAAAGGTGAGATTTTGATTATATTCTGAAGGTGTTGCCAACAGGATTGGCTGATGGATAAGGTATAGGATGTGCAAAGAAAGAGGAGTAAAGATGGCTCAGTTGCCTGAGGAGCTGGAAGAATGGAGTTGCCACTTTCTGAGATGGAGAAGTTTAGGGACAATAGGTTGAAAGGTGGGTGGGGAGGGTTCAGTGGTTTGGTTTTGGAAATGCTAAATTTGAGGAGCCTAGTATGCCTCAAAGTTTGTTGACTAGACAGGAATATTAGACAACTTATAGTTTGCAAGAGAGGTTTGGGTAGAGAAAAAATGGAATTTAAAGACATGAAGTGGGATGAAGTCACTTAAATCAACAAATGCAGAAGCCTGTGAATTGAGTCTTAGGGCATTCCAACATTAGATTGGTGGGGGAGGGGGCAACCAGCAAAATCTCCTGGAAAGGAGTGGGCAGTGAGGTAGCAAATAGCCAAGAGAAAGTGTTGTCATTGGAGACAAGGGAAGAAAGCATTTCAAGAAGGAGGAAGTGATCATACGCGTCAAATGCTGCTGATGGATTCTTTGAAGGTAATGATTGGTAGCCACTGGACTTACCAACGGGGAGGTCATTGGTAACTGGATGATGGCTGTTTTGTTAAGTGTCAGAGAAGGATGCTTGTTTGGAGTGAGATCTGCAGAGTATGTGAGTGAGGCATGGGAGATAGAAGACACCACGCTTCGGAGAGTTTTGCTTTAAAGTGGAACAGAGCTGCTGGAAGGAGATACGAGGAAGTGGGAGGATATGGGCTCTTCCAGCATATTTGCATTCTGATTGGTACGATCCAGTCAAGAGAAAAAAATATGATGAAGCAGGAGCAAAAATAATTAATTCCTAGAGGGCTATTCTTTCATCAGTGAGAGAGTCCGGGGACAAGTGGAGGGATTTGCCTTAGAAAAGAGCCAGACCGTTCATCCTTGTAACAGGAGGTCTGGCAGAGAGTAAGGCATGAATGGACGTAGATGGGAATAAGTCAGAAGGACCCTGACAAGGAATCAATAACATATTTGAATGGGGTAATTGATGAGAGGTTAATAAATTAACTACTTGCAAAGAAATGGGCAAGTTTGAGGCAATTAATAAGAGCTGGGGAAGCACCTCATGTGAGCAATAGCTGTCACCACCATAGACTTCAAGAGTCAAGCGGAAAGACTGCTATTGGAGCCTAGTGGAGCTCTAGCTGTACTTATAAACTTAGAGGACAGGGTTACATGACGAGCTGGGTCTTTAATAATAAAGAAATGCAGTAACTGTCAATCTATAGACCAGAAAGGAGAGAGCCAAGGGTATAAAGCCCTGGATTTCACTCTCCTCCTGCCTTCAATTCTCTGGTCCGCTCATTGGCTGAACCAGCTGGTATCCAGAGGGTCACAAAGCTGATGCAATCCATGGAGGTCAACTCTCAGGGACAGAACAGGCTGGAAAAGAGTGGAGGTTGAATTTGAAGGGGAAAATGGAAAATGTCCAACATGGTGGTGGTGAAAATGTTATCTTCTGACCTCTTCTATTTTCTTGTGAAATAGGAGGGATCATTCCTGATTGAAAGTAAGGATTATGAAGGACATATTGGAAGTTTGAGGAGAGAGAAGATGTATTGAACAGCTATTGAATAACATAGGAGAGTTAAAGGAGTAGAGAAAAAAAATATGCTTTTTGGGCCCAAATGAGCTTTCTTAGGTTAGTGATTATGATTGTAAAGTAAGATAAGTCAGCATGATTTTGAAATCTTCTCCAGTCCTATTAGGCTCTGTGGAAGAAAACACAGAGCTGTCAAGAGCTGGACTTAACCAGGGTTGGATTTTGCCAGGGGAGTCTAATGAAGGGTAACGGCACAAGGGAGTTGAGGGCATATGGAAGGAAAGGACTGTAATAACAAACCATGCACTGGAAGTTTAATAATATGCAGGGAAATCTGGACATGAGTGAGTACGTTGTAGAATCAGTGCACCAAGAGAACTTGAAAGGCAAATAATTGTTGGGAGTCTGGAGTAGCAAAGAGAGTGAGCTAAAATATAGGAGGCAACGGTCAGAGAATGAAACTGTAGGAGGGGGATGATTTTATTGGAAAGGGCAAGGTCTATGTAGGATATAACCAGGGGAGTGAGTTGTTGAGTTAAAGTTAAGGAAAACATCACTAGAGGTGAAGTGATGAGGAAAGTAGAAAACCGCAGACACTTAAATCACCAGAAAGCATGACCACAGTACAGCTAAAGTAGCAAGGATACAGGAGCTGAAATACTCAAGGAATGAGAGAGGTGAGCTGCCACTCTAAAAATGGTGCTACAAGGGGTAATCATGGGCAGGCGCTTTGATGCACAAACCTCAGAGCTGGAGAGGGTCAGTGGGGGGGGGGGGAGGGTAATGGTCTGAAAGGGAAATGAGAGGCGAGAAAGACTTCTACTCAACCTTCAGTCACATTAGTATGAGGGATATGGGGAAGAAAACAGATACCATTTAGTAGAGCTTGAGGGAAAGCAGAGTCTCAGGGGAGAGACAGAGCTCATTGGGAGCAAAAAGGTGAAAGAAGGAAGGAAGGAAGGAAGGAAGGAAGGAAGGAAGGAAGGAAGGAAGGAAGGAAGGAAAAAGAAAGAAAGAAAGAAAGAAAGAAAGAAAGAAAGAAAGAAAGAAAGAAAGAAAGAAAGAAAGAAAGAAAGAAAGAGAAAGAAAGAAAAAGAAAAGGAAAGAACCTACAGAGTACTTAGTATGTGCCAGGAACTCTTCTATGACTTTTACATATTAATTATTTAATCCTCAAAACAAAGTCTCTGAGGAAGATACCATTTTAAGCCCTATTTTATAGATGCAGAATTAGAGCATAGACAGGTTAAGCATCTTACTCATGATCAGTACTAGCAAGTAGCAGAGCTGGGACTTGAGCTCAGGGGGGCCACCTCAGAATCTCAGCATACATAATCACCGTGCTAAATCACCCAGCAGCAGCAAACACTTGGAGAATAAGGTTTTACTAACGTTACATCATGAGCTCCAAAGAGTGCAGTGGAAGGATTTGGGGCAAGGGAAGGGTAGATAGGTCAGATTAAGGACTGTGCAGAGCCATATAGGGATGAGGGATGGTCTGAGATTTGGGCCTTTGTGATTTGGAGGCATATAGAGCTAGTGCTGATGGTCTCCAAGACAGATAGGGGTAAGGTGAGGCTGTGAGTGTTGAATGATGGTGTCCAGGGTAGTGTAGAGGCCTTGCGAAGAACCCAAGCTCAGCCTCCTCTTTTTTACTCATGCTGATGGTGGGTGGAGGCTGGGAAGAGGCAGTATTACTTGGAGCGTAATGAAATTTGGGGCCCTCTCTGCACTTAGCCCACGGCAGTTACCTAGTTTTGTTTTGTTTTTTAATAATCACTGCAGGTATCCAGAAAGCTTCTGGAAATGAACAGTATTAAAATCATCCCCATTTTCTAATTTATGACTTTCTTTGAAATATGAATCTGCTCATCAGTTTATTAAAGGGATCCTATCACCTTCACAAGATGGCAACAAATCCTTTTACATCCTCTTATGCTTTCACTTGCATGATTTCTCTTCTCCACTTTGTCAATGACCAGCATTCGGCACGGTTTCTCAAATATTTTGGTAACTAAAAATGTACTTACCTGAAGGATGGACAAAATGAAATATTGAGTTTGGTATAAGAGCAGGGGCTGAAAATGTAAGCTATCTGGAAATACCTACACTTGATTTTTATTAGTTCCTGTTTCTTGAGTTTTTAAAAAATAAAATATTCTCTTCTTCAGAAGGTAGAACAGAGAAAAATTAGCATGAAACTTTTGCTGGCAGGTTTTCAATTGGCATTTATTACACTGATCTACTGTATTTTAAGTGGAATTGCTTAGACACTCAGCTTTGCACTTGGGAAAACATACGGTAATAATAGAAAGCATTTTAAGTGTCCAATCTGGTCAAACTGCATTTTCACTCTTATTGATGACTCAGCAAAAGGATCATTTCATACATCAAAGGCATTTATTAAATTTTGAACTGTTTGTGCAATGGGTTTTTACAGTTAATAGAAACCATCAGGAAGTTGGAGATGACTTTCAGGACAATTTTTCTTTTGTTGTTAGAGAGAACAGCAGGACAAGAAGAAACTAGTTAGAGAAGGAAGTAAGGGCTTTTTCTTGTGTAAATAAGCTCCTGTGTCTTACCATTCATTATGATTTCTTCCAAGTGGAAGAAATTCTGTTGATGCAACGCTTCTGATCCTTCTCTGCTTTTTGATGTTGTTGTTGTTCATGAGTGATTTGCTTTGCTTGGTTGGTAAAATTGGAAATAATAGCTGGGGATGCATAGCCCAACTCTGTCTTTTTTACTTAACCTGGTCCAGCACCACCTGGTCTGGGTGGGTGCATAAATAAGTTTAATTCAGGTCTCTTTGGCTTTCATGCTAAGTTATGTCCTTTAATTAACTCTCTAGCAATAAAACGATGATTATTTTGGCCTCCTCTGCCACTTCATTGCTTTATACCTTCAATTGTACAAAGGCTGGGACATTATGGTGCTGTTTATTGGGATCTAGTTGTACGATGTACAGTCAGCCTTCTCAGACCTTCTATACTGTATTAAATTCTGCTCCTATGTGCTTGCGTAATTCCTTGTATTTTCTCCTTTTAGCTTTCAACACACTTACTATTGGTTGAACGTATGCTTCTTTGCTAGAATATGAACTCCATGGTAGTGACCAAGTAGGTTTTGTTTACCAGGGTATGGTAGGACCTAATACCGTGCCTGATAAATAGTATAGCACCTAATTTGTTGAATGAATGCATGAATGAATCAACCAATCAATGAGCTACTGCTTGAGAAAAGATTAAATTCCTAATTTATGTAATGAATGAGAAAAATGGACAACTTATTTGAAACACTCCACTTAGAAAGTAAGAATAGATTGTAGAAGCTATTGTCCTTCTATATTTCAGTTGTGAATAAGTTTAATTAAACTATTAAAAATGTGTTTTTTCTTTAATGAGTCATGGCTGAACTGAGCTAGGCAACTGTGGTTAACCTGGAAAACTTCACGGTCTTTTGCTTCTTTTAAAATAAGGATTAACATTTCATTGATGTCCAATCCTCATCCCAAATACATTGTCAACTCAGCCTTCTAGACAACATTTATTTTCCTCCTCTAGAATTTTGCATATGAAAATACAAAGATGAAAGCCCATAATTTAGAAAGTACTTGATGTGATCTATTGCTCATTAATAATAGTATTTTTTAAAAGATTTTATTTATTTATTTGGCAGAGACAGCCAGCAAGAGAGGGAACACAAGCAGGAGGAGTGGGAGAGGAAGAAGCAGGCTCCTAGCAGAGGGAGGAGCCTGATGTGGGGCTCGATCCCAGAATGCTGGGATCACTCCCTGAGCCTAAGGCAGATGCTTAACGACTGCGCCACCCAGGCGCCCCTCATTAATAATAGTATTAAAGCACATTTTGACAATACTTTTAAGGACTAATAAGTAGATATAACTGTTCTAGGAAAATTTAACTATTTCTACATAAAGAAAATTGGGAGTTAGTAAAAATGTAGATCATTGTGATTATTCCTTTAAAAGTAAGAGAATTAAGGTGTCTGGGTGGCTTAGTCAGTTAAGCTTCTGCCTTTGGCTCAGGTCATGATCCCAGGGTTCTGGGGTTGAGCCCCACATTGGGCTCCCTGCTCAGCAGGGAGCCTGCTTTTCCCTCTCCTTCTGTTGCTTCCCCTGCTTGTGCTCTCATAACTGTTACAAATAAAAAAGTAAAATCTTTTTTTTTCTTTCTTTTTTTTTTAATTAATGATTTTTTATTATATTATGTTAGTCACCATACAGTACATCCCCGGTTTCCGATGTAAAGCTCGATGATTCATTAGTTGCGTATAACACCCAGTGCACAATGCAATATGTGCCCTCCTTACTACCCATCACCGGTCTATCCCATTCCCCTACCCCCCTCCCCTCTGAGGCCCTCAGTTTGTTTCTCATAGTCCATAGTCTCTCATGTTTCATTCGCCCTTCTGATTACCCCACCTTTCTTTATCCCTTTCTTCCCCTACCGATCTTCCTAGTTCTTATGTTCCATAGATGAGAGAAATCATATGATAGTTGTCTTTCTCTGCTTGACTTATTTCACTTAGCATTATCTCCTCCAGTGCCGTCCATGTTGCAGCAAATGTTGAGAATTCGTTCTTTCTGATAGCTGAGTAATATTCCATTGTATATATGGACCACAACTTCTTAATCCAGTCATCTGTTGAAGGGCATCTTGGCTCCTTCCACAATTTAGCTACTGTGGACATTGCTGCTATGAACATTGGGGTGCATATGGCCCTTCTCTTCACTACGTCTGTATCTTTGGGATAAACACCCAGTAGTGCAATGGCTGGATCATAGGGTAGCTCAATTTTTAACTTTTTAAGGGACCTCCACACTGTTTTCCAGAGTGGCTGTACCAACTTGCATTCCCACCAACAATGTAGGAGGGATCCCCTTTCTCCACATCCTCTCCAACAATTGTTGTTTCTTGCCTTGTCTATTTTTGCCATTCTAACTGGCGTAAGGTGGTATCTCAGTGTGGTTTTGATTTGAATTTCCCTGATGGCTAATGATTTTGAACATTTTTTCATGTGTCTGTTAGCTATTTATATGTCTTCATTGGAAAAGTGTCTGTTCATATCTTCTGCCCATTTTTTGATTTGTTTATTTGTTTCTCGTGTATTGAGTTTGAGAAGTTCTTTGTAGATCTTGGATACCAGTCCTTTATCTGTAGTGTCATTTGCAAATATATTCTCCCATTCTGTGGGCTTCCTCTTAGTTTTTTTGACTGTTTCCTTGACTGTGCAGAAGCTTTTTATCTTGATGAAGTCCCATAAGTTCATTTTATCTTTTGTTTCTATTGCCTTTGGGGATGTGTCATGAAAAAGGTTGCTTTGGCCGATGTCATAGAGGTTGCTGCCTATGTTCTCCTCTAGAATTTTGATGGATTCTTGTCTTACATCGAGGTCTTTCATCCATTTGGAGTTTATTTTTGTGTATGGTGTGAGAGAGTGGTCAAGTTTCATTCTTTTGCATGTAGCTGTCCAATTTTCCCAGCACCATTTATTGAAGAGATTGTCTTTTTCCCACCGGATGTTTTTTCCTGCTTTATCAAAGATTAGTCGCCCAAAGAGCCGAGGGTCCATTTCTGGGTTCTCTATTCTGTTCCATTGGTCTATGTGTCTGTTTTTGTGCCAGTACCATGCTGTCTTTGTGATCACAGCTTTGTAGCACAGCTCGAAATCCGGCATTGTGATGCCCCCAGCTTTGTTTTTCCTTTTCAACAGTTCCTTGGAGATTCGGGGCCTTTTCTGTTTCCATACAAATTTAAGGACTATTTGTTCCAGTTCTTTGAAAAATGTCCTCGGTATTTTGATCAGGATAGCATTGAAAGTGTAGATTGCTCTGGGTAGCATGGACATTTTAACTATGTTAATTCTTCCGATCCATGAGCATGGAATATTTTTCCATCTTTTTATGTCTTCCTCAATGTCTTTCAAGAGTGATTTATAGTTTCTAGAATATAGGTCCTTTACGTCTCTGGTTAAGTTAATTCCAAGGTAACGTATGGTTTTTGGTGCTATTGTAAATGGGATGGATTCCCTAATTTCTCTTTCTTCAGTCTCGTTATTCGTGTATAGAAATGCAACTGATTTCTGAGCATTGATTTTGTATCCCGCCACATTACTGAATTGCTCTATAACTTCTAATAGTTTGGGAGTGGCTTCTTTTGGGTTTTCCATATAGAGTATCATGTCATCTGCGAAGAGAGACATTTTGACTTCTTCTCTGCCGATTTGGATACCTTTGATCCCCTTTTGTTGTCTGATTGCTGTTGCAAGGACTTCTAGTACTAAGTTGAATAATAGTGGCGAGAGTGGGCATCCTTGTCGTGTTCCTGATCTTAAGGGAAAGGCTTCCAGCTTTTCCCCATTGAGAATAATATTTGCTGTAGGCTTTTCATAGATGGCTTTTATGAGATTGAGAAATGTACCCTCTATTCTTACACTCTGAAGGGTTTTAATCAGGAAAGGATGCTGTATTTTGTCAAATGCTTTTTCTGCATCAATTGAGAGGATCATATGGTTCCTGAGTCTTTTCTTGTTGATATGATGTATCACGCTGATCGATTTGCGAATGTTGAACCACGCTTGCATCCCAGGTATGAATCCCACTTGGTCATGATGAATAATCCTTTTAATGTACTGTTGGATTTTATTAGCAAGGATCTTGTTGAGGATTTAAAAAAGTAAAATCTTAAAAAAAAAAGTAAGAGAACCAGTTTCTATTTGGAAAACATTGGCTTGAGAATCTGAAATAAAGCTTGTGGAATTGGAACCCTCATTTTAGATCCAATGTTATATAATACATAAAACAGGAGTAAAAAGAAAGCCAATCTTTCTTCAGTTAATTACTTCTATCAATAAATGAAAAATTATACTATTCAGATTATCTACAGTGTAATAATAAATTCTCAGTGATCTGGAGGTTGAAATGCATTAGTGTTGAAAAAGAAGACCAAGAAACATTTGTGCTATGTGTCACCACCAAGACTTCCTATGGGCCTAAAGTATACATCAAATAAATGAATGAGGTAGCACGAATCAAAAAGGTTTAGCTGGAAGAACAGCCAGATTAGGCGACACATATACATTCAAGGCACATGACTAGGATTACGCAGGTGGCTAGGTTTTATATACTCTGTTCTTTCATTTGGAAAATAGTCAAATGTCATATAATTTCCATTTACTGGAATTTATTGATAAATAAATGCGATTAGATTTAGAGCAACGCACATCCTTTCAGATACACACCAAAAGTACATAATGGCTAACCAATGCCAGTGTAGGCAAAGCAGTAAGGGTTACACTCCAGTTTTCCCGCACTGCAGTTAAATGGATGTTAGACTGTCTGGTATTTCTTCTGTACATCATACTGTCTCCTCTCAAGTTCACCAAAGAATTCTTTAAAACTAGGCAGATTAAAGAATTTATTAATCCATAAAGGATACTGAAACTGTTATTCACCAGCAGTCAAACCCAAACCCTAGCGTTGACTGTTGACTATGGTGTATGAAGGGAAGGTAGTGTGGGAAGTTTTTTATTTTTTAATTGAAATATAGTTGACACACAATATCATATTAGTTTCAGGTATACAACAGAGTGATTTGACAATTATGCACATTATGAAATGCTGACCATGGTAAGTGTAGTCACTGTCTGTGATGCATAGAAAATTATTGCAATTTTATTGACTATATTTCCTATGCTGTACTTTCATCTCCATGACTTATTTATTTTATAACTGGAAGTTCATACCTGTTACTCCCTTTCATCAATTTCCCCCATCTTCCCACTCCCCTTTTCTCTAGCAACCATCGGTTTGTTCTCTGTATTTATGAGCTTATTTTTATTTTTTATCTGTTTGTTTGTTTTTCAGATTCCACATATAAGTGAAATTATATGGTAATTGTTTTTCTCTCTCTGACTTACTTCACTTAGCATAATGCCCTCTAGGTCTATTCATGTTGTTGCAAATGGCAAGATCTCACTTTTTTTTTTAAGGTTTTATTTATTTATTTGAGAGAGAGAGCGCATAGAGGGAGAGTGAGAGGGAAAAGTAGACTCCTCACTGAGCAGGGAGCCCGACATGGGGCTCGATCCCTAGGTCCTTGAGGTCATGACCTAAGCCGAAGGCAGATACTCAACCGACTAAGCCATCCAGGCGCCCAAGATCTCACTTTTTTAATGGCTGATTAGTATTCCATTGTGTATATATACCATATCTTCTTTATTAACTTATCAATGGACACTAAGGTTGTTTCCATGTCTTGGTTATTGTGAATAATGCTGCAATAAATACAGGGGAGCATATAACTTTTCAAATTAGTGTTTTCATTTCCTTTGGCTAAATGTCCAGAAGGAATTACTAGATATGATAGCTCCATTTTTAATTTTTTAAGACACTCCATACTGGTTTCCACAGTGGCTGCACCAGTTTACATTCCCACCAGCAGTGTTTGAGGTTCCCTTTTCTCCATATCCTTGCAAACACTTGTTATTTCTTCTTGTCTTTTTTTCTTTTCTTTTTAAAGATTTTATTTATTTGTCAGAGAGCACAAGCAGGGGGAGCGGCAGGCAGAGGGAGAAGCAAGGAGCAAGGAGCCCTACACAGACTCGATCCCAGGAGCCTGGGATCATGACCTGAGCCAAATGCAGATGCTCAGCCGACTGAGCCACCCAGGTGTCCCTCTTGTCTTTTTGATGCTAGCCATCTCACTGGTGTGAGGTGATAACTCATTTGGTTTTAATTCACATTTCCCTGATGATTAGTGATGTTGAGCATCTTGTCATGTGTGTGTTGGCCATCTGTGTGTCTTCTTTGGAAGATGTCTATTTAATAGCTCACCCATTTTCAAAGGGAGGGGATGTAGGCACCACCTCTTAATGGGAGCAATGTCGAAGAACTTGTGGCTTTCCTTTGCCTTGCAACATATGTTAATGTCTCCTCAGCTGGAAGCTGTTGTCACTAGCATCACTTGGTTGTAATAGAATAAGTGGAAGGTGTTAGCGTAAAATTAGTTCTTAAAACTTATGTGCTCATTATATCAAGAAATATTAAATTTGAAATATTTGTCTACATTATATGTATACTGTTCATTGATTCTTGCAGCCTATTTAAAATTGCAACTTCAAAAGGTAAGAAAAAAATCAAAGGTAGAATAGATGAGATCTAATTTTCTTTCTATTAGTTTAGGAAATTAATATATATCTTAAGGGCATCATGGCTAGTGAAGGGATTGCATATAAAGTCCTTGAAGATTTATTTTCTCCATTTTGGTCTTTATATTATGCACTAGCAAATGATTTTGGTGCTCTCATTTTTTTTTTCTTTTTGTCTTTGGAGGAAATAAACTTACATACACAGCTCTCTCAATTGCAGATGTTTAGACAATTAAAGGAGGGATTTGCAAAGCCCAAAGCAAAATTAATCTTGACCTTGGGAAAAAATGTTAAAATGAACTTCTGCTTTTTTTTTTTTATCTTCCCATTTAGAATCTAAGAAACCAATATTTGGTTTATGTTTTCCCCTAGAGGCATAACCTGGATTCTGTGCTGTATAAAATCCCACCTCTCCTGGTGATAGGATTCATTGTAAATGCTATGGTTTTATTGTGTATATATTGTTAAACATAATAATTTAATAATAACTAATATTTATTGAGCACAAAGTATGTTCCAGGTACTGTGCTAAATGCACACATAAGTACATTATCTCATTTAATCTTCTCAGTAGCTGTATGAAGTAAGTACTAATATTATCTTCATTTTCCAGACGGGGAAGTGGAGATGCTGAGAGGTTACATCATTTGCCCAAATTTACATGACTAGTAGTTGGTGATCGGGGAGTTCATACCGAAGTGTGACTGATTCTGGGGGCTGCGTTCTTTTTTTTTTTTTTTTAAGTTTATTTATTTAGGTAATCTCTACACCTGACATGGGGCTCAAACTCACCATCAAGAGTCACACGCTCCTCTGACTGAGCCAGCCAGGCACCCCTGGAGACTGAGCGTTTAATCACCTGATCATACACTCTCCAGTCAGTGACCTTAAGATCAGTGAATATATATTCACTGATATATATATATATATATATTTTTTAAGATTTTACTTATTTGTCAGAGAGAGAGAGCACAAGCAGTGGGAGCAGCAGAGGGAGAAGCAGACTCCCTGCCAAGCAGGACCCTGGGATCATGACCTGAGCTGAAGGCAGATGTTTAACCGACTGAGCCACCCAGGCGTCCCAGAATCTCATATATTTTTGAATATGGCTCATATAGACTGGGAGAACCTATAGAGGCCCAATCATTAGACCTACTTTTCTGTGGAAAAATGCTTTATAACAAAGAATGAGAGAAACAGAAATTAAAAAGTAGTGGTTCACTTGCTATTATGGTAACGTGTCATCTATGAGAGAAATTTAAACCTATATATATGCTTTTTTATTATATATTAGTACCTCGTAAGCTGAAATATAACTTAGTAATTTTACATTTACTTTGAAATATGTTAGTTAAATAACCCTGGGGCACCCGGGTGGCTCAGTCTGGTAAGCACCTAACCCTTGATTTAGGCTCAGGTCATGATGTCAGGGTCCTGAGATTGAGCCCTGCATTGGGCTCCCTGCTCAGTGGGTGGTCTGCCTGAGATTTCTCTTCCTTTCCCTCTGCTCCCCCCACTCTCTAAAAATAAATAAGTAAATCTTTAAAATAAATAGGTAAATAAATAAATAAATAAACACAAATAAAAACCCCAAATTCATAGGCAGTGTATCACCTATTAAATATCTCCTACCATAAAAGCAAAATAGTGGGGATTTTGTATATATCTGCTTCAGCCATAAGGTATGGCCAACTCATATTTGGAACTCAGTGCAAGCCCTTAAAGTATACTTACCTGAGAGATTATGGATCAAAAAATGCTGTCGCTAAATATGGTTTGCAAGGCGTGTATGTTAATCAAATAAAAAAAGTTAAATCGTGATGATGTAGCTAAACTAACTGCAATGATAAATAAAAAGCAAGGGCAGTAATTGAATACCATGACCAATTCAAGGCAACACGTATGTTTTAAGAAAGAGGATTTTCTGAACACTGGAGGATTAATTAATCAGCCAAAAGTACTTACTTATTGAGGGGGCTCCTGGGTGGCTTAGCCATTTAAGGTCCGACTCTGGATTCCAGCTCAGGTCATGATCTCAGGGTTGTGAGATGGAGCCCTGGGGGCTCCACACTCAGCTTGGAGTCTGCTTGAGACTCTCTCTCCTGATCCCTCTGCCCCTCCCCTCCTCACATGCTCTCTCTCTCTCTCTCAATAAATAAATAAATAAAATCTTTTTTTAAAAAGTACTTATTGAGGGCCTGTTAGGTGCCAGTTTTTCTAGAAAAAGTTCTTAGAAAATATCTATGAATAAAAAAGAAAAAAGAGCCTTTCCTTTTAGTGCTTACATTCTAATGGGAGATTCCAGTGCTAAAGACTAAATAATTGGGGCGCCTGGGTGGCTAGTTAAGCGTCTGACTCTTGATTTTGGCTCAGGTCATGATTTCAGGGTTGTGGGATCCAGCCCTGTATTAAGCGCCATGTCCAGTTCTGTGCTCAGTGTGGAGTCTGCTTGTCCCTCTCCCTTTGCTCCTCCTGACCACCCCCCACTATCTCTAAAACAAGTAAATTAAAAAATCTTTTAAAAAAATTTTAAAAAAGTGTTTAAAAAATAAAATAAGTAAGTTGTATCACCTGCCAGTAGTTGACAATTACTATCCAAGAAGAAAAATGGAGAGCCAAGTAAAGAGATTGGGAGTATTAAATATAGGAAATTAGTTACAATTTCAAATATAGGGAGATAAGAGCAAGAATCATTGAGGAGGAGACATTTAAGAACAGACTTCAAATGAGGAAGTTTGCCAAATGGATTTCTAATAGAAGGACATGGTGAGAGAGGGTACCGCCAATGTAGAGGCTCTTAGGCAGGAGAGTGTCTGTGGGGGAAAAGACAGACACTGTGGCTGGAATGGAGTGAACAAGGGGAAAGATGATATCAGATAGGCATTCTTCATTTCTGAGTGAGATGGGAAGTGATGAAGCGTTTTGTGCAGAGTGATATGATATAGCTTGTAATCTGTTAGGCTGCTCTGTTGAGAATAGATCGTAGGAAGGCGAGAATGTAAGCAAGGACCCCAGTTAGGAGTTTATTGCAGTTATCCTGGTCAAAGATGATGGTGGCTCACACCAGGGTCCTAACAGTGGAAGTGTTGAGAAGTTGCCATAGTGTGGACAGATTTTGAAGTAGAGCTAACATGGACATTATGCACCATGAGAAAACAAGAGAAAAGTCAAGGGTGAGTCCAGGGTTTTTTTGCCTTGGATAAGTAGAAGGATGAAGTTGCCATCATTTGGAGATGGAGAAGGCTGTAGGAGGAACAAGTTTTGGGGGAAAGATCAGGAGTTCTCTCCAAGTCATATTAAGGTGCAGGTGTTTATTAGATAGCTAAGTGAAGACATTGAAGTAGGCAGTTGGTATGAGAGTTTGGAGTTCAGGAAAGAAAAGAAGACTGGGCTAGAGCTATACATTTAGGAGTTATTGGCGTGTAAATAGATGGTATTTAAGTTGTGAGAATGGATTGTCTAACCAAAAAAAGTGTGTGTGATTACATGCAAGCAAGCAGGATGAAGAACTGTACTCTGGTGTCTTCTAGAACTATCAGGTCTATGAAAGGAGGAACCAGCCAAGGAGACCAAGAAGCAATGGCCAAGGATGCCCTTTTCAAGAGAGACTGGTACTCTAGAAGAAAAGAGGAGAAAGCATACCAAAGAGCAGGGAGACTGAGTCAAATGCTACCAGTAGATTAAGTACAGTCAAGACTGGGAATTGACCATTGGATTTAGCCATTTAGAATCAAGTACTACTTATGTTTATGCTTAATAGGAGATTTGCTATGTTGCTTGGTAGACAACCAGCCTATTAAAATATCGAATGAGAGTCCTTAGTAAACACTAGTAAACTGCTAACTTTAGTTTATAAATGACAAATTTCAACACTGCTCCATAGCTCACACAAAATGGTAGCACAGCATTCCAGCCAGAATGCCTGGGTTCAGACTGGTTCCACTGGTTACTGACTCTGTGATCTTGGGAATGAATTATACCTCTCTGTGGGCTTCTGTTTTGCTGCCTATAAATAGGGACGACAAAGAATCTATTCCTTAGGTTAGGTGTAAAGAATAAATGAATGAATCCATGTAAAGAAAGAATTTCTGAGATACCCGGAAAATTAATAAACCCTCAACAAATGCTAGCTATTATTATTTCTATTATTACCCTATTGCTAGAATATGATGAAAATAATAAGGACTGTGGGATACATACCCTATGGTACATCAGCCAACTGTAACAGCCACAGAACTTATAGATTTGATCATTTGGTGGCCTCTCAGCAAAATCTTTGTAGCTCACTGAGTGCATGTGAATCCACACTGTGGATCTCCTCAGTTCAAGTAAATAAATTGGGGATATTGTTAGAGTTCACTTTTGTTTGGGGCTTAAAGGGGGAAAATATTGCTGAAATCACTTTCTTAAATACTGATCATTTTCTCTTGCTCTTTCCTTCCACACTGGCTTTCTATTCCTTTACTCTGGACTTTTGGGAAAGATTGGGAAAAGGAAAAACTAGAGAAAGACAAAAGGTCATGAATAAGAAGGAAAAGGGAAGGAAATATAGGAAGAACATGTTGGAGACACACCCCTCTACTGATTTGTGTGCAAGAAAAATAAAAAGAAATTAGATGTTTGGTTTGACTCCTTTATTGCCAAATAGTAAAAAGACACAGGGTGGTGGTGGTATGAATTCAAGAGAAGTCTTTTATTTTTGTAAATTTAGATGTATGCATGCCTAGATGTTTGAGGGTCAGATGATTTGCTTTGGAGTGGAAATGACTCAAATATGAACTTCTATGACCTCCAATGTCTGGGTAAACATTTGGTTTTCCTCCCAATCTCCATTCAGAGACACAGGGCCCAAATAAGGCCTGAAGTTATAATCCACTGCAGCTGCCAGTATTCACAAAATCAACCTTTGTCTTTGGAGGCAAATAGGAGGGAAGCTCTCAGTGAGCAGAAAACTCATCTGTTTCATCTTTTGTGCTCCCGACAGGCATAATGGCTTCTCTACTCAATAAATGTTTAATGGATGAATTAATGTGGAAAACTACATTGCAGGCACGTTAGATATGAGGTGATTGGGCAGCAATCCATTGATTGACAAGATTTGATTAATCAGATCAAGCTTGTTACGTTTTCTTACATATGTGAAGTGGGTGAGATTATCCCAGACCACAAAAAAAGGATGTGCAGGAAGTATAGCTTTCTAAATCTTTCTGTAACCCAATCTAATCTCCTTTTTGAATCCCTATTCTGTCAGTGGCAAAACAGTAATAATCTTAGTAAATTCTGAAAAACCTAACAGATAAGATGCTCTTATGTCCCCAAGCACATCATCTTGGCCTCACTTCTGATTTAAGTCTTGGCCTGGAGCACAGTTCTGTATGGGCTTTGACTTATGTCCAACTGTCAGCCTCTAGGCTGAAGTGTATGTGCTGAGTCTTTGCTTTTTGTGCCCCTGGGTTTGTTCAAACTCATGAACGTTGGCAGGTGCTCGCTTGGCTTGTAGTGTTCCAGCAGCTCGGAAGTGCGGAAGAATGAACACTTCTGAGAGTGTGATGGTTAATTTTATGTGTCAACTTGACTGAGTTTCATGGTGCCCAGATATTAAGCATTGTTCTGGGTGTTTCTGTGAGGCAATCATTAGATGAGATTAATGTTTAAATTAGTAAAGTAAGCAAAGCAGATTGCCTGGGACACTGTGGGTGGGCCCCATCCAATCAGTTGAAGGCCTGAATAGAACAAAAAGGCTGGCTGTCCCTCAAGTAAGAGAGAACTCCTCCTGCCTGATGGCCGGTGGACTGGTACATTGGCTTTTTCCTGCTTCCTGACTCAAACTGAAACAATGGCTCTTCCTGAGCCTTGAGCTGCCCTTCAGGCTGGAACTAAACCGTCAGCATTCCTAGGTCTCCAGTTTGCCAACTCACCCTGCAGATCTTGTGACTTGTCAATTTCTATAATCATGTGAGTCAATTCCTTATAATACACACACACACACACACACACACACACACACACACACACACACACACCCTACTGTTTCTGGTTTTTTTTGAGAACCAGACTAATCCGGATGGCATCCCTTGACCATTTGGAGATGGCAGCCAACTGGATAAATGCCTCAGCTTCCATCCTTTAGGTGGATAGCTATCTATGAGTCTCAGGAGGTCCCAAGGGAAATGAGTTCCTGTTGCTCACAAGGGCTACCTCAGTAACACTCCCTTACATTGGCTCTGCTGCTTTCCAGTTTCCCTCTTCCAGTCCCCCACTCCTATTCTCTGGAATCACCTCCCCTCCTCTCTCCTCTGCCCCCCAAAAAAGCACCTACACTCAAATTCAGGCTCTTCTTTTATGGAAACCCAAACTAAGACATGTAGTCATTTTAGATTTAACCTCTGCCAATTTGGACATTTTCCCTCCCCACCCCCTCCCTGAAGCAGCATCTAAGATTTCAGGGAATTTATAGAGTGCCACGGTTTTGGAGGGAGGAGTCTGGAATGTTTTTGGTCTCTGGTTTTTTTGCTGGCATCTGCTACAATGGTCTCAGCTGCATTTTTCTTTTCTTTTTTTTTTTTTTAAAGATTTTATTTATTTATTCGACAGAGATAGAGACAGCCAGCGAGAGAGGGAACACAAGCAGGGGGAGTGGGAGAGGAAGAAGCAGGCTCATAGCAGAGGAGCCTGATATGGGGCTCGATCCCACAACGCCAGGATCACGCCCTGAGCCGAAGGCAGACGCTTAACCGCTGTGCCACCCAGGCGCCCCTCAGCTGCATTTTTCTTAACCATCACTACCCATCACCCTGAGTTTGCTGAAATCTTCATATTCCGCTTGACCTTGCTTATTAGTTCCTGAATTCTGTTTCTTTTTCATCATGACCTAGAGCCTTTTATGGTCTACTTCTCCCACCTTCGTCTATTTCTGTGTTTTCCGAGATTACCCTTGCTGACATCATTTGTACTCTGTGTTGCTGTTCTAAGCTAGTGAGGTAAGGGGGACCTCAAGGACCCTGCTTGCTTTCAAGGGCCCTTCCAGGAACTTGAACTCAGGTTCTTATTGCCCTTAGACTCCAAAACTTATGTGGGGGTTCAATCAATCTTCCCAAACTGGATTTAATCAACAGAGGATGAGGGACAGAAGGGGCAGAGCCCCTTCTCAAAGGGTCCCATGGTATCTCATGGCCTTACTTCCTTCGCCTCCATCCCTTATTGCCTTCTCTTCGGCCCTCAAGCACAGTAAAGCAGGCACTGTTGATGCCTTGCCCCATTTTCTCTTATTCCCTCCCCCACCTGAGCTGCAGCTATAGAACTTCCAGCACACTGAGAGTTCCCCACCAAAGTGCCTGCACCTGTCTTTTTCTGTTTCTCTGCTTGAGGGCTTTCTCAGTTATCGTGGGAGCTTGCTCGGCTGAGAAGGTACGGCTCAGAATTATACAGTATTGACATCTCTGGGGGCAGCTGTTGGCCAGCAGGTGAGAGGATTTGGGAGATAAAGGCTTCAATCTGCTTGTCTTTCAGTGGGAAGATTCTGAGTGGGTGCTTCCCGCAATTTCTCAGAGGGTCTCTAAGCAGTTTTAGCTCCAACTACCTACGCTGCAAACCAGCTCATCAACACACCATTTATTTACTTTCCTCCCCTCTCTGTCTCACATCTCACCTGTGAGCCCCGGAACCACCTCCTAAAGAAACTACCTGCACCCAAGTCATTGTCTCAGGCCAATACAAATTTCTTTGTTGGGTGGGACTAAACTCATTTGGCATGTATTCTTTGAACACTTCCTGTGATAGGAGGACTGTGGCTTTTCAACTTAAAAGCCAAAGATGTTTCACTTTTCTCCTCTTTTCCCTCTTGACAACTCAAATGGATCCAAATGGTGAAGGGCCACAGGTTAAAAGGAAATAAAGAAGACCAAAACCAAACATTCCCCTTAGCACGTATTATCTGTCAACTAAGACAACCTTCCCGCACAAAGGAAAGCTGTTCATGGTTAAAAGTGTTTGTGCAGTCATCTACCACCTGGAACTGCCACTCCTGGCATAGCAACTGAACCCTCTGGAGGTCCTTAGTCCATCTGTCATGCCTTGCCACGAGGAGCAATTCACCGGTTATATCTGCCTATGCAAATAGGCCAACAGCAGGTATTCCTGAGGTATATGGAGGCCATTTCCCTGGACAGCTGCTGCTGAACACAGATGTGGGTACTCGAGCAGCCAACAAGTTGCTATAAGCGGGTGCCAGACATAACCATTCAGAGAAGATTGATTTTATTGTCTGCTAGGTTTATGACTGAGAAATATGCTTCACTGACCAGCTTTTGATGAAGTCAGAGAAGTTCTAAGGATGTTTTCTTGTTGAGTGCATGGGCCCTTCTGATAAACAATAAACATCACGCTGGAGAAATCAGCACTTTCTGCAAACAGTCTGCACCTTACAGGCATTAGCATATGCCAGGGTCACTCATGACTACTTCAGATAACTGGTTCAGTGAGGAAAAAAAAAGTGTAAATTGCAACGAATAGGGGAGACAATTTAGCCTGGGGATACAGGTCATTCCTTTAAAAAAAAAAAAGTCTATTTTTATCATGTAGAGAAAAATGAGTAAAGAAGCTTTTTGGAGATGTTTTTGGTTGGGTTATCCCCAAAGCAGCCCTGAGATAAAGATTTAAATGCACAAAGCTTATTTAGGAAGCATAGGTAAAGAGTGGGGAAGTGAGATGGGAAGAAATCCAATAAATGGTGTGAAAACAAGCAGGTTATCACTTTGGGCAACTGAGGCTCAACTCAACTGGGGAATTCTGGGAGACAGTGTGGCATGTGCTTTAGAGTTATCTCCTCACCAGTCCCAACCCCAAGAGATGAGGAAGCAGGGTACTTATTCTCCAACCCTTGTCAGTCATTGGCTGAGAGCTACGTGCTGGGGAACTTCGTGGGGGCATTATCAGGTGCCACCCAGATTCTCCCTTAGGGAAGGACTTGTTGCTCAGCTACGGGGGGTGCTGTCAGTGGACAACCTTCCACTATCCACCCATTCAGTAATTGCCTTAGGTGCAGGAAGCTGCCTTGCCAAGGTCACGTCCTTCCATGGTGGCCCGTATCTAATGATGATTGAAGTGGGGATATAAAAGCCTGGCCATCTAAACTCAACTCAGGACAATTCTAATTTGCTTCTAGAACTCCCCACAGGGTTGGCTGAGGCTATCACTGGGCCTGTGCACTGGGCCAACTTGAATTTTCCCTCTGCCCACTCCTATTTCTTCTCCCTGTCTCTGTGGATTTTAGTCCTAAGAGAACTCTTGAACAAACATCCTGCACACTAAATCCATCTCACAGTGCTTCCTGGAGAACCTAACTAGGGATGGACATTCATTCCCTGCCTCTCAGGCAAAGTCACAGGGCATTTCAGTAGGAGGCTATGGGTGTGTGCCGAGTTGTTGAGTGCTTAGGGCAGGATACACAATGTCTGCTGAAGAGGTGGGAGTGTGGTAGTTATTTCTTTGTTTCCATTGATCAAGGAAGGTGAGATCACACGAGGGCAATGGGAACTAAGCAGTTTAATGAATGGCTGGAGAGCTAGGGAGGGGAGCCACTGAGGCGTGGTTGGGTGGCCAATACGATGGTGGTGAATTCAGAGCCCCAGGAAATGAGTAGGAGGGCAAGTGGGCTAACAGATGGATAGCCGAGGGTAGAGAGGGGAGGTGGAAGAAGAAACATAGATAGTCCAGAATGATGAAAAGTGAGACAATAGAACTAGTAGGCCCTCTAGGTAGTAGCTATCACTATTATTATTACTACATTATGGGCTGAATTGTGTGTCCCGCAAATTATTATGTTGAAGCCCTAACCTTTAGGACCTCACAATATGACTGTTTTTGGAGAGAGGGCCTTTGAAGATGTAATTCAAGTAAAATGAAGCTGTTAGGGTGGGTTATAATTCAATCTGACTGGAGTCCTTATGAAAAGAGATTAGGGCCCATAGAAACCCTAGGAAAACACACACATACAGATATAACCACGTGAAGACACGGTGAGAAGGCAGTCATCTGAAAGCTGAAGAGAGAGGCCTCAGAGGAACCCAAACCTGCTGACACCTTGATCTTGGACCTCTAGCCTCCAGAACTATGAGGAAACAAATCTCTCTCGTGTAAGCCACCCAGTTGTGGTATTTATGGCAGCCCTAGCAAACTAGTACAACCACTGTTATAATTATTATTTTTATTTCTCCCTCATTATTAAATTTCTTAGTAAATCCTGCCGACTCTGTCTTCTAAGTGTCTCAAAACCTGTCTAGTTCTCTTTCTCTAATGTTAGCCTCTTCCATGTCTTTTTTCAACTGGTTCTTCCCAGTAGCTGGGCTCTGAGCTTACCCCTACCAGAGTCTCCCTCAGCAAATCAGACAAAATGACCATCTTGCTGAAGTGTATATTTGATTATGAGAGTTCTGCTTGCTTATGAAGTCTTCGATGGCTTCCTGTCTTTCCTGGAATAAGGTCCAACGTGGCCTTCCGAAGGCTCTGCTCAGCCTTGTCCTATTCTGCCCTTCTGCATCACTGACCTTATCTTCAGCCACACTGTGTTGGATTCACTTCCATCTGTTCTCCAACCTCCATGCTTTTGCCCACACTATTCTTCCTTCCAAATACGGCTCCTGCAGTAGTCATGGTTTATATTGTTATCTGCAGTCTACAGCAGGGTCCCACTATCTCATACCTGGAATAAACATCACCGTTTAGAACTCACAGAGGCCTGTAAACTGCTCTGTGTTACCCTTCCGTCTTACTAATGAAGACACCAAAACCAGAAGGGCAAAATGATGCATGTCAGCTCACAGCTTTAGTGACACAGTTGACGTTGGAACACCCTTAACTTTGGGACGTGACTCTACCTCCTTACTCCTAGGCTGCCTTTATTGATGCCATTTTCTTCCATCTCCAGGCTTTTCTTCATGTGGAGTCCAGTCACTTCTCTCTTAAACACTGTTTCAGTGAAGTTACTGCTCTGCCCAGAAAGTCTATGGTTCCCTACTACTTTCATATCAAGCCTACAATAAGACTGGCTGCCAGGACACTCCATAGTGTGCTTTTGTCCTCCTCATTCACTTCCTAACAGACATTGTCTATAGGTGGCAGGCTAGCCATTTTTACATCAATACTTTATTTCATTGATCTAAGATGTCATCAGTTATAAAATGGACTATCATTTAAATTTATCACTTAAGGTAGAAAAAATGATGCCAATTAAACTAAAATATACCATTGATTAAAAGTGGGTTCTAATTTCAATGTCACTCATTTCACATGGAAAATATGTAAGTCTTAGAATTGATGCAATATAATATAATTAAAAATTGTTGCTTGGCTCAGATTCCACTAACCACACGAAGCTCTCCTTCACCAATCTTGGACAGATTTTTTGAATTCCTGTAGAACTTACCAACTCTTTGCTTATTTCCTAACTTTTCCGATTTCCTTTCTTCTCCTTTCTCAAGGTCATTGGTGATGATTGAGTGTCTTCTGTGTGCCTGGTACTGGGCCTTCAGTGATGAAGAGAATCTGGGCCCTGCGCTCCTGGTCTTTTTATAAGGAAGTAAGGAAATATATAAGTGAATAATTACAGACCACAAACTGCTATGAAGGATATAATGCCAAAGATAGAGAATAAAGGCAGGGTGGTGGAGAGGGGGTAGAATGTTTTCCACTTGAACTTCAGCCTCCTTCCACCTGTTTTCCAAAAACCAGTTCAAAAGTTTCATCTTCCCCCAAAACTTATTTTCTCCCACATGCTATTCTACTTTACAGCCTCAAGAAATCATTCTCTCCTCTAGCTTGGAATCTGTGTTTTTCCTTTGAGAGTGACAGCATAGCAAGGTGTTGACAGCATGGATTTTTGGAGCCCCAGTCTCCCTGTGTTCAAATCCCAGCATGGTCATTCATTGGTTGCATGACTTTTGGTAAATCTCTCTGTGCCTCAGTTTTCCTACTCTTAAAATGGAGTTAATACTAGTACTTACATTATGACAGCACTATGAGCATTAAGTGAATTAAATCATGTAAAGTATTTAGAAAAATGTTGGACAATTTAGAAAGCATTATAAGGATCATTATATCTACCTTTTATCCATGTTTCCTCTCCCCTTTTAGACTCTGAGGTAGACATGACTAAGGGCAAGGGATTTGGGAACAGAATAGAAGAGAATCAAATCCTGGTTGAATAAATTTTCTAGATACATGATCTTGGATACATATTTCTTGACCATTCTAAATCTCATTCTCTTTATCATTTAAATAATAGCAAATATGTACATTTTGTAGTTTTCAGAGGGAAAAATAAGATAAATATGCAAAATGCCTGCTACAGAGATCTCGGTGAAGACTGCTATCATTCTTACCTCAATTCAGGAGGGGAAGAGTCCATCTTATTACTCTTTGTGTTTTCATATCACTCAGCAGAACTCACCATCTATGATGTCAGTGATATTAGCTAAGTGTTCAATAAAAACTCGTTGTATGAAAGAGCAAGTGAGTAAGCAAACGGTGGTGTCCACTAGAGACGTTGTCGTGAGGACTGGTATAATATTCACACTCCCGCTTCTGCTTCTTTATTTTGGGCGGACAAATGATGAAGTGTGTGGGGGTCTCTCTGGAAAGGGAATCTTATCCTTCTCCCCATCTCCTTCCAGGTACCCTAGAACAGCGCATCCTCCAATGTGTTGATGATGCCTCTCACCTGGGTGTACCAGGTCATGCTGTCATCTCTTACTTTCCTGTTCTTGAAAGTAACAGGGCTTTGGGTAAGGGCATGGGAAAGTGGCATTCTTTTCTTTTAGAATGCAATTTGGAATTTCCACTGGAGAATGCAATGATCAAGACCCAGCAAAAGAGCTGCTTCCAGCTTTGGTTTTCAGGCTGGAATGTCTGCATTTGAAGGCTGAATGAACCCCCGGGAATACCATATTCCCTGACTATAAGCCTTGGAAATTTTCAGTCTCAATAAAGCCAGTGTCTATAGCGCTGACAATGCACAAACCTTGTATCCGCGAATGCAACATTTGATTCGCAGGCCCCAACAGCTCGCTGTTGTCATGCTACTTTGTGACTCCCCATTAAAGCTGGCATCTGGCTTTCTGGCTAACATTAAGTACTAATTTATTTTGGACAATTTTCAGGGCTAATCAACCAAAAACCATTTCCGTATGGCTCTGGGAAAACATTTCTCTTCTCACCTCGCCCACAGTATATCGTTTAGAATAAAATGCCTCATTAAACTAGGTCTCAGTGATAGACACGTGTCACAAGTTATTGTACCTTGAAACACTCTCAAGAGATCAGTGGAAAATCAAACTAAAGCCATAAGACAAATGGGTCAGTTTTGGCAATAAGTAAAATTTAAATGTATGTCATAGTGTTCCTTACATATGCTATTTTCTCTCTCTCATCATTCTCTTTGATAACAAAAATATCTGATGACTTAGAGCCCCACTGAAAAGCGAAAAGAGGACATATTACGTGGAGTACTTGACTGCTCCTTGCCCCCTACCTGTTCTCCTCTCCCTGTGATTTAATCAACCCCAACTCTTCTTCACTAGCCCCTAGATGTCTCTGACGTTGGTCTGTTTCTCTCAGCTTGGGCTACCATTTTCTCCCTTGGGTTACTGAAAGAGTCTTGCTTGTTTTTACTTAAAGCTAGCTCCTTCCCTTACCCCACTTCCCTAGTCTGATGGTGATTGTGTTGTATGTTAGATTGGCTGCTTTCAAGGCTCCAAATCTTCATCCCTGTCTATATACACTTAGTTGACACGAGACTGCAATTCTCTTCACTAAAGAGAGGAATCGACTACTTCTCGACTTCTTGAGTCCAGGCTGGCCTCATGACTTGCATTGGACCACAGAATGTTGCAGAAGTGGAAGACTGTCATTTCCTAGCCTAAGCCTCCAGAGGCCTTGTTTACCTTGCTCTCTTCTACCTCTGCCATAACCAGGAGAGCAAGGCCAGGCTAGCCTGCTGGAGGATGAGGGATGCATGGGGTAGAGCTGAGTTACCACAGTCAGCCCACTGAAAGCAGCCTAGCTCAATCAATAGCCAGCCCACTCCTCAGCATGTGAGAGAGAGACAGAGAGCCAGCCAAGATTAGAAGGGCCACCCAGCCAAAGCTCAGCTGACTCTGGACACATGGGCAATAAACATTCATTCATTGTTTACTCTATAAGAGTTTTCTGCTTGTTATGAAGCATTATGGTGGTGATAGAGAAACCAATAGACTTTCTAAAGTAGAATCTGGTCATCTTGCTTAAGAATGAGCCATGAGAGACTATGGACTCCAGGAAACAATCTGAGGGTTTCACAGGGGAGGGGGTAGGGGGATGGGGTAGCCTGGTGATGGGTATTAAGGAGGACACGTGTTGTAATGGACACCAGCTGTTATATGTAAATAATGAATCATGGAACACTACATCAAAAACTAATGATGTACTGTATGGTGACTAACATAACAATAAAAAAATAAAGTGAAAATATCTAGCAAACAAACAAACAAACAAAAAGACTCTATGACAACACTAATTGCCTTCCAAATGGCTGGTCTGTCCTTTTTTGTCCTTTTTATAACAGAACCTGATTTCATTGAGGGCAAATTTTGTTAAAGTCAAACTCCCTTATCGCTAGGATTGGTTGTGTGATATGGTTTTGGTCAGTGATATCTGGGCAGGAATCACTAGAGAGGAACTTTCTTCTTAAATAAAAAGGTAAAACTTCACTAGGAAGATCCACGAAAGAAGGAAGTGATAAATTGAACCTCATTAAAGGTTTAAAATTTTATGCTTCAAGAGACATCATTAAAAAAAATGAAAGGCAAGCCACAGGCCCAGGGAAAATATTTTTTGAATCACATATCTGGTAAAGAACTCCTATCCAGAATAAAATAAAGAGCTTTTAAAGCTCAATAGCAAGTCAAATAACCCAATTTAAAAAAAAGTGGGCAGAAGATCTGAATAGGCCCTTCACCAGAGAAGATGCACAAATAGCCAACAAGCCTGTGAAAAGATGCTCTACATCATTAGTCATGAGGAAGATGTGAATTCAAACTGTAATGAGATACCACTTTATCCCTCCTACAATGGTTATCATTAAGAACCAAACATAAAAAGTGTTGGCAAGGAAGAAGAGATTTTGGAATCCTTATATCACAGGTGAAATGTAAAATAGTGCAGCCACTTTGGAAGAGTTTGGAAATTCCTTTTTTTTTTTTTAAAGATTTATTTGTTTTCTAGCTTTATTGACATGTAATTGACAGATAACATCATATAAGTTTAAGATATACACGTGATGGTTTGATGTACATATCTATTGCAAAATGCCTACCACAGTATGGTTAGTTAACACCTCCATTTCCTCATGTAATTAATTACCTTGTGCGTATGTGTTGAGAACATTTAACATCTACTGCCTTAGCAACTTTCAAGTATATCATACTAGAGTCACCATGCTATATGTTACATTTCCAGAACTTACTTATTCTATAACTGGGAGTTTGTATCTTTTGACAACATCTCCCTCTTTCCCCAACCTTCGACCCCTGGCACCTACCATTCTACCACCTTGTTTCTATGAGGTCAGCTTTTCTAGATACTGCAGGTAAATAAGATTATACAGCATTTGTCTGTCTCTCTTTGACTTATTTCACTTAGCAAAATGCCGTCAGGGTCCATTCTTGTTGTCACAAATGGCAGGATTTCCTTCTTTCTCATGGCTGAATAATATTCCATTGTGTATTTAAATTACATTTTCTATATCCATTTATCAGTGTGTGAAGACTTAGGTTGTTTCCATATCTTGGCTATTGTGAATAATTCTGCTGTGAACATTGGAGTGCAGATATTTCTTCAAGATCCTGATTTCATTTTCTTTGGCTATATACCCAGAACTGGGATTATTGGGTCATGTAGTAGCTCTACTGTAATTTCTTTAGGAATCTCCATACTGTTCACACCAATTAACATTCCCAATCACAGTGCGTGAGGGTTCCATTTTCTCCTCATCTTCTCAACACTTGTTCTCTCGTGTCTTTTTGATGATAGCCATTCTAACAGTTGGGAGGTGATATCTCATTCTGGTACTGATTTATATTTCCTTGATGAGTGATGTTGAACACCTTACACATACCTGTTGGCTATTTGTATTCTTCTTTGGAAAAATATCTACTTAAGTCCTCTGCTGATTCTTTAAAAAGATTTTGTTTGTTTATTTGAGGAAGAGAGAGAACAAGCAGGGGGAGCAGCAGAGGGAGAGGGAGAAGCAGGCTCCCCACTGAGCAGGGAGCCCGATGCACAGCTCGATCCCAGGACGCTGAGATCACGACCTGAACCGAAGGCAGACGCTTAACTGAGTGACCCAGGCACCACCCCCGCTCCCCCACCCCCCTTGATGTTCTTAATCATGTTGGTTGCATTCTTTTGCTAATTTCACTCATCACCCCACCAATTCCCCTCTGGTAACCATCAGTTTCTTCTCTATAGTTAAGAGTTTGTTTCTTGATTTGTCTTTTTCTTTCCTTTGCTCATTTGTTTTGTTTCTTAAATTCCACATATGACAGAAATCATATGGTATTTGTCTTTCTCTGACTGACTTATTTCGCTTAGCATTGTACTCTCTAGCTCCACCCATATTGTTGCAAATGGCAAGATTTCGTTCTCTTTTATGGCCGAATAATATTCCATTGTATATAAATACATCTTCTTTATCCATTCATCTGTTAATGGACATTTGGGCTGCTTTCATAATTTGGGTATTGTAAATAATGCTGCAATAAACATAGGGGTGCATATATATCCTTTCAAGTTACCGTTTTTTGTTTGTTTTGGGGGGGTTTTTGTTTTGTTTTGTTTTTTGTTTGTTTTTGTATTTTTTGAGTAAATACCCAGTAGTGCAGTTCCTGGATCATTGTGTAGTTCTATTTTTAATTTTTTTGAGGAACCTCCATACTGTCTTCCACTGTGGCTGCCCCAGTTTGCATTCTCACAAACAGTGCAAGAGGGTTCCTTTTCTCCACATCCTCTCCAGCACTTGTTGTTTCTTGAGTTTTTTATTTCAGCCACTCTGACAGATGTGAGATGATATCTCATTGTAGTTTTGATTTCATTTCCCTGATGATGAGTGATGTGGGCATCTCTTCATGTGTCTATTGGCCATCTGTATGTCTTCTTTGGAGAAATGCCCATTCATGTTTCTGCTCATTTTTAATTAAATTATTTGTTTTTTGGATATTGAGTTATATAAGTTCTTTATATATTTTGGATACTAACCCTTCATTAGGTATATTATTTGCAAATATCTTTTCCCATTCTTTAGGCTGTCTTTTAGTTTTGTTGGTTATTTCCGTCACTGTGCAAAACGCTTTCATTTTGATGTAACCCAATAGTTTACTTTCACTTTTATTTCCCTTACCTCAGGAGACAATATCTAGAAGGATGTTGCTATGACCAATGTCAGAGAAATTACTGCTCATGCTCTTTTCTAGGATTTTTAAGGCTTCAGGTCTCATATTTAGATCTTTAATCTATTTTGAGTTTATTTTTGTATATGGTGTAAGAAAGTGGTCCAGTTTCATTCTTTGCTTGCAGCTGTCCAGTTTTCCCAATGTTATTTGTTGAAGAGACTATCTTTTTCCTATTGCATTTTCTTGCTTCCTTTGTCAAAGGTTAATTGGCCATGTAATTGTGGGCTTATTTCTGGGCTATCTATTCTGTTCACTCACCTATGTATCTATTTTTGTGCCAGTACTGTACTGTTTTGATTACCACAGTTTTGTAATGTAACATGAAATCTGAAATTGCAATGTATCTAGTTTTGTTTTTCATTTTCAAGATTGCTTTGGCTATTTAGGGTCTTTTGTGGCTCCACATAAATTTTAGGATTGTATGTTCTGTGAAACATTGTATGTTCTGTGAAAAATGCTATTAGTATTTTGATAGGGATTGCATTAAATGTGTTGATTGTAGTATAGACATTTTAACAATATTTGTTCTTCCAGTCCATGAGCATGAAATGTCCTTTCATTTCTTTGTGGCATCTTCAGTTTCTTTCATCTATGTTTTATAGTTTTCAGAGTACATGTCTTATACTCCTTTAAGTTTATTCCTAAATATTTTTTTATTTTTTCTGTAATTATAAATGGGATTGTTTTCTTAATTTCTCTTTCTGCTGTTTCATTATTAATGTATAGAAATGCAATAACTTTCTGTACATTGAGTTTGTATTCTGCATCTTTACTGAATTCATTCATTAGTTCTAGTAGTTTTTTGCTGGAGTCTTTAGGGTTTTCTATATGTAGTGTCATGTCATCTGCAAACAGTGCAAGTTTTACTTCTTCCTTCTAATTTGGTAATTTCTTTTTGTTGTCTGATGCTGTGTCTAGGACTTAAATAAAAGTGGTGAGAGTGGACATCCTTGTCTTGTTCCTGACTTTAGGGGAAAAGTTCTCAGTTTTTCCCCATTGAATATGATGATAGCTGTAGGTTTTTCATATAAGGCCTTTATTATGTTGAGGTACGTTCCTTCTAAACCTACTTTGTTGAGGGTTTTTATCATGAATGGATGTTGCACTTTGTTGAATCCTTCTTCTGCATTATTGAAATGATCATATGTTTCTTATTATTCCTCTTATTGATGTGATGTATCACATTGATTTGCAAATATTGAACCATGCTTGTATCTTAGGAGTAAATCCCACTTGTTCATGGTGAGTGATTTTTTTAATGTATTGTTGGATTTGGTTTGCTAGTATTTTGTTGAGAATTTTTGCATCTATGTTCAACAGAGATGCTGGCCTATAATTTTGTGTGTGTGTGTGTGTGTGGTGTCTTTATCTGGTTTTGGTGTCAGGTTAATGCTGGCATCATAGAATGAATTTGGAAGTTTCCTTCCTCTTCTGTTTTTTGAGATAGCTTGGAAAGAATAGGTATTAACTCTTCTTTTTTTAAAAAAATAATTAATTAATTAATTTATTTGAGAGAGAAAGAGTGAGAAAATACAAGCAGAGGTAGGAGCAGAGGGAGAGAAACAAGCAGACTCCATGCTGAGTGCAGAGCCTCACAACCCTGAGATCATGACCTGAGCTGAAATCAAGAGTCAGATGCTCAACTGACTGAGCCACCCAGGTGCCCCAGGTATTAACTCTTTTTTAAATATTTGGTAGAATTCACCTGAGAAGATGTCTGGTCATGGACATTTGTTTGTTGGGAATTTTTTGATTACTGAGTCAATTTCATTGCTGGTAATTGGTCTGTTCAAATTTTGTATTACTTTCTATTTCAGTTTGGTAGTTTATATGTTTCTAGGAATTTATCCATTTCTTCTAGGTTGTTCAGTTTGTTTGCATATAATTTTTAAAATAATATTCTCTTATTTCATTGATCTGTTCTATTGCATCTTTTTAGCTTCTGTATTATTTTTTCTGCTCTAATCTTTCTTATTCCTTTCTTTGCTGGTTTCAGGTTTTGTTTTTTCATCTTTTTCTAGCTCCTTTAAGTGTAAGGTTAGGTTGTTAATTTGAGATTTTTCTTGCTTCTTGGGGTACGCCTGTACTGTTATAAAGTTCCTTCTTAGAAGTGCTATTGCCATATCCCAAAGATTTTGGACTTTTGTGTTTTCATTTTCATTTTTTCTCCATGTAATTTTTAAATTCTTCTTTGATTTCTTGGTTGACCCATTCATTGTTTAAAATCATGTTATTTATCCTCCATGTATTTGTGCTCTTTCCAGGTTTTTTATTGTGGTTGGTTTCTAGTTTGATAGTGTTATATTCAGAAAAGATGCATGGTATGACTTTGATCTTTCTGAATTTGTGGAGACTCATTTTATGGCCTAATATGTGATTTATTCTGGAAAATATTCCATGTGCACTTGAAAAGAATGTGTATTCTTCTCTTTTAGGATGGAATGTTCTGAATATTTCTGTTAAATCCATCTGGTCCAGTGTGTCATTCAAAGCCACCGTTTTGTTGTTGTTGTTGATTTTCTGTTCGGATGATCTGTCCATTGATGTAAGTGGGGTGTTAAAGTCCCCTACTATTATTGTAGATTAGTTCCTTTATGTTTGTTATTAACTGTTTTATGTATTGGTGCTCTCATGTTGGGTGCATAGATATTTTCAATTGTTATATCTTCTTGTTGGATTATTCCTTTTATCATTATATAATGTCCTTCTTTGTTTCTTGTTACAATCTTTGTTCTGAAGTCTATTTGTCCGATATAAGTATTTCTATCCCAGCTTTCTTTTGACATCCATTTGCATGAGAAATGTTTCTCCATCCCTTTTCTTTCTTTCTTTTATTTATTTATTTTTTAGGGGAGAGAGAGAGAAAGAGAGAGAGAGAGAGAAGGGGAAGGGCAGAGGGAGAGAGAGAATCTCAAGCAGGCTCCAAGCTCAGTATGGAGCCTGACGTGGGGCTCAGTCTCATAACTCTGAGATCATGACCTGAGCTGAAATCAAGAGTCGGACACTTAACTGCCTGAGCCACCCAGGTGCCCCACTCCATTCCCTTTCAATCTGCATGTGTTTAGGTCAGAAATGAGTCTCTTGTAGGCAGCATATAGATTGATTTTTTTTATTATTATTCATTCTGTCATCTTAGGTCTTTTGATTAGAGCATTTAGTCCATTTACATTCAAAGTAATTATTGATAGATATGTATTTATTGCCATTTGGTACTTGTTTTGTGGTTATTTTTATAGTTCTTCTCTGATCCTTTCTTCTTTTGCTCTCTTTCACATTTTGCTGGCTTTTTTTAGTGATATACTTGGATGCCTTTCTCTTTATGTTTTGCATATCTATTACTGGTTTTTGATTTGTGGTTGCCATTAGTTTATATATAACATCTTCTGCATATAGCAGTCTATATGAAATTGATGGTCACTTAAGTTTGAACCCACTCTTCACTCCCCCTACCCCATGTTTTAGGTATATGGTGTCATATTTTACATCCTTTTATTTCGTGAATCCCTTGACTGATTTTTACAGATATACTTATTTTTACTGCTTTTGTGTTTCCTGTTTTTCTTACTCTTACTTATGGTGTTACATATCCATTCAAAAAGTCCCCTTTAATGTTTCTTGTAGGGCTAATTTAGTGGTCATGAACTCTTTTAACTTTAGCATATCTGAATAACTCTATTTCTCCTTCTATTCTGAGTGATAGCATTGCTGGATAAAGTATTCTTGGTGGCAGATTTTTTTTTTTTCTTTCAGCACTTTGAACATATCATGCCACTCTCTTTTGGCCTGCAAAGTTTCTGCTGATAGCCTTATGGGGTTCCCCATAGCCTTACAGGGGCTGCTTTTAAAATTCTCTCTTTATCACTACTTTTTGCCATTTTAATTACTATGTGTGTTGGTGTGTACCTCCTTGGGTTGATTTTGTTGGGTATTCCTCTGCCTCCTGGATCTGGATATCTGTTTCCTTCCCCAGCTTAGGGAAATTTTCAGCTATTATTTCTTCAAATAAATTTTGTTCCCTCTTTTCTCTCTCTTCTTCTGGGATTCCTATAATGTAAATGTTATCATGCCTGATGGGGTTGCTGAGTTCCCTAAGTTTATTCTCATTTTTGCATAATCTTTCCCTCTCATTTGCTTAGCTTGATTACTTTCCATTTTTCTGTCTTTCAGGTCGTTAATTCATTCCTCAGCTTCTTCTAACCTGCTACTTATTCCACCTAGTGTATTTTTAATTTCATTTATTGTATTCTTTGTCTCTGATTAGTTCTTTTTTATGTTTTCTATCTCTTTGTTAAGGATCTCACTGATGTCCTTCACTCTTTCCTCAAGTCCAGTGAGTACCTTTATGATCATTACTTTAAATTCTCAATCAGACATATTAGTTATGTCCATTTCACTTAGGTCTTTTGCTGTGGTTTTGTCCTGTTATTTCATTTGTAATATATTCCTCTGCCTCCTCATTTTGCCTAACTTCTTGTGTCTGTTTCTCTGTGTTAGGAAAGTCAGCTAGGTCTCTTGCTCTCAAAACCTATGCCCTTATGAAGAGGAGGTCCTCTAGTGTCCTGCAGTGCAGTGTCCCCTGTTCACCAGAACCTGGCGCTTTAGGGGATGTCTCCTGTGTGTGTGTGTGTGCACCCTGCTGTTGTGTCCTAGCCACTTTTTCCTTTGATCTAGTCATCTGTAGAGACTCTCTTTTCTTATTGTGGGCAGTGTTTGGTCCCTGGCCAGAGTGGGGCATGCAGTTTTAACAAGATGCATACTGGTCTGCTTTTGAAAGGAAACTGCTGCTGCAGCCACTGAGATGGGGCCACCCTAGCAGTGGGTGGGAGCACCCTAGGGGGATCCACAAAGCTTGCAAAGTGGATGGGGCCCACAATTTTAACAAGGTATGCCTCAGGCTTCCACAGGGTCCATTGCAGCCTCAGGCACTGCTGCCAGGAAAATGTGTGGGTTAGAAGAGGTGTGGGCAAGGTTTGTGGGGGAGCAGAACTGCAGTGCCAGTCTTCTGGCGGGGACATGCAGTGCACGGACTGACTGGGAGGGTGGACCTGCTGAAGTATGTGGGGGTGGGAGGGGTGGCCCTGCCTTTATGCTGAGGAGCAGGGGAGGGAGATGGTGCCTGCTAGCTCCTTTGTTCCTGGAGGAGTCCCTCAGTGATCCCTGCCCTTCTGGGACATGCTCCAAAATGAGTAAACTTCTCTCCCTTTCATATGTCCCAGGCGTTTTTCAAATTGCTGCTTCTATGCTGTATCTCAGCAGGCTGTTTATCACGCCATCTCTTTAAGGGTGGGAGCTCAGATTCCTCTTGCTCTCTGGGGTTTCCCAGAGCCAATCCTGCTGATTTTTAAAATTCCAAGCTTTAAGTCCCACCAGTTGTTAGAACCCACAAAATTTAGCCTCTCCTACTTTCAAAGCCAAATATGGAGATTTGTCTTCCCATGGGGGCTCCCCAGTGTAATAGTCTGTTTCTTGCCCTTATCTAGGCCATGGTTCTCTCTTTCCCTCTCCACCTAGGATGGCTACAGCTCTCCACTGAGTCTCCACCCTTCCTACCCTCTTGATGTGGCTTCTTCTCTACCTTTACTTCTCAAGTTTGTTCTGCCAATCTTTGGGGTGTTTTCTGGGTTATATACAGTGATGTGAGTGTTATCTAGTTATATGCTTGTAAGGAGGTGAGCTTAGAGTCCTCCTACTTGACCATTTTCCCAGCCTCAGCTATAGTTATTTTTAATTCTTTTGTTCTTTAACATTTATTTAGGCAATTTCTTAAAAATCAGACAGTTTATCATAAATTTATCATATGGCCCAGCTATTTCACTCCTAATAATCTACCTACAAGAAATGAAAACATGTCTACCCAAAGACTTGTACATAAATGTTCATAGCAGTATTATTCATAACAGCTTGATACTGAAAATCCCTAATGTCCACCAACTGCTGAGTGGATAAATAAAATGTGATATTTCCAAATAATAGAATACCTAATTCACCAACAAAAAAGAATGGGCTAGTAACACATGTATCATATGGATGAATCCCAAAATCAGTGTGTGAAGTGAAACAAGCCAAACACAAAATGCCAAATATTATATAATTTCATTGACATGAAATGTCCAGATGAGGCAAACCTACAGAGAGAGAAAGTAGTTGCTTATGGCTGGAGATATGAATTGAGAATGACTTCAGATGGGCATAAAGAATCTTTTTTGGGGGATGAAAATGCTCTAAAATTGGATTGTAGTGACAGTTGCACAATTCTGTGAAGTTTCTAAAACTTATTGAATCATACACCAAAAAGGGTGAATTTAATGGTGTATAAGTAGTATCCCAGTAAAGCTGTCAAAAATAATAAAAGGAAAATGAAGTAGTTAAAACATTTCTCCAATTCTTTAGTAGAAGAATGTAAGAAAATACACCATGATTATAATGACAATATGTGAAAACAAGACAAAATGAAACATCTTACCAGGATAAAACTCTTTTGTCTTCTACTCTTTGGCCTTCTACCTTTTGTGGCTGGAATGCAGGCTTGATTACTGGATGTGTTGAAACTATCTTTCATTCATGAGGATGAGAGCCACGTACTAAGGATAGTGTAACAGGAAGATAGGAAAAACCTGAGTGCTTGATGACATGTTTCAGTTGCTGCAGCAGCCCAGAATTATCTTCCTCCAGACTTTTGGATATTGAGAATGAGAGACATCTGTCTGTTTATGTCAATATTAGTTGAATTTTTGTCATTTGTAGAAAAAAATTATATGTTCAAAAGCTTTCCGTTGCTCATAAGTAAAGTTAAAACTCTAACCAGATCTTAGTGATCTGGCCTTTGACTGTATTTCCATGAAGTTTAAAAGGCCACTGAGCCATTGGTGGAAGTAGATCTCTTTCTTCCTTTTTCTCCTTCTCTTTCATTCTTTTCCTGGCTTCCTGCTCCACTTAGAGCCCATCCAGTTTGGTCCTCAGGCTGACCATCTTCCACAAGTTGCCCACCAAGGGATAGAAATCATCTCATAGAAGATTTAAGTGTCTAATCTTCCATGGTCTTTAGCCATCAGGTCAACATAGGTTACCAGCTTCCTTCTTATTCCAAATGCCAGGTTTTGGTTTTTTGGTTTTGTTTGTTTGTTTTTGTTTTCTTGCAGGTTGGGGAAAGAAGAGGGCATGTTCAGCTAGGCCTTGCTTGGCTCTGATTTGCTATTTTCAAGGGCATAAGGAAATTCCAGCTGTTCTCCTATGTGGGCACCCATGAAAAAGCCTGGGTTGTCAACTGACCCCTACCTTGACATGGACTCCCCCCCACCCCAGCCATCCCTGCTGTGTTAATCTCATGCCGTTGCTTCATAAGGGATATCATCAAGACAGCCAACTTACCATATTTCAGGAAAGATATAAGAAACACAGGTCTCTTGGTCTGGTATTCCTCAAATCTATCTAGAAGACTCTATCACTTTTCCTTTCTACCAACTCTGGGACTTGGAAATAGCAGCTGTGGCACAGAGATGGACCACCATCTGAACTTTCTCTTCTCTTTCTTCTTCCTCCTCCTGCCCTTCTTCTTCTTCTCCTTCTCCTTCTTTTTAATTGTTCCCTATTCAAATACTTGGGGAGCAAGGATCCATTCTGTTTAATTACATATCTACTACATTCATTTTGGTCTTGCATTGGCTTTTACATATTTGAAGACAAAGCATTGTGTGTACTGTTAACTGGCTTAATTTGAGAACTTATTATTCCTGGGACGTAAGAAGGGGATGGTAAGTTTACTCCTAAGGGTGCTAAAGAATATGAGACACATGAGCTAATTCTTCATAATATTATTCTATCACACCTGGAATCTGGCTCACACTGTTTAGGCTTTTCTGTGTTCTGTTTTCATGGAACTCTCAGAAAAACCCAACCCAACAACTGGCTCTGAAAAGATCTCTACTCTGCACTCCCAAATGGCATATTCCATTCCTATGGATCCTCCATATTAAATCTAGTTTGATTTTGCTATGTCTCTGTTTGAATTTGGTCATTTTTGGATCATCTCCTTCTTGGAGCTGCATTTTTGTTTATTCCAGAAACTCCATGATCCCTTCAGCTTTTCCCTCCTCTTAGTCCCAGCATGCCATGCAGCTGGTGCAGCTGGGAAATCTATACCAACCCCCTGCTGAGGGATAATTACAGCAATTAAAGCCTAGACTAGTATTTCAAAGAAGCAGTATTTCCACATCATTGTTAAAATTGGTTCAATTTGCCATGTGATTTGAGTGGTAAACACTTTTTTCCAATATTGTGAATTTCAAAACATTCTACTGTCAGTGCTACAGAAATCTGGAAAATGTATAGCTTACGATAATGCATTCGGCCAGAGAACAAACAACCAGAAAGGCTCTAGTTTACTATATGATATGTTATGGCATGATTCAGCTATCTTAGGAAGAGGATTTGGCAATTCGAGCAGAGAAATAGGAAATGCTTTCAAACTAAATAAGTGTAATGGGATAAAAATTGGAAAGAAAAACAGTAACATGCAAACCATAGTAATTTCTTTCAAGTAGCTTAAAGGCAGTTAAGCTCAAAGAGGAGTCTTGTTCCAATACAATTCAGTCCACCAAAGGTTGAATTTTCCTAGACTGCATGTAAAACACTCATGGACTAAGTTTCCCTTCAATTGACCACTTTGTCCTCCCTATGTTTACAATTTTAATGGAAAAAAAAAAACTGTGAAAAATGAAAGTCACTCTACATTCTTATGGCCTGCAGCTAAGTATGATCCCAAAGAGCTAATGAGTTCTTCAAAAGCATCAGATTTATGAACCATGGTAATGGAAAAGGGAGAATTAAGTAAAGTGTTTCTCCTATTGACTTTATACTAACCAGACTAAAGGAAACCCTAGTAAAAGTAATTTTATCTAAGAGAAGAGGATTTTCTTTTAAATTGTTGCATATATTTCCGTAACTCATTAAGATAAGTGATAAACTGGAATCCACTTTTTCTCTCACAACTTGCTGAGGGTGTTAGCAAGCAATAACAGGATCTAGAAATTTCAGAGTTTGGAAAAATTGCTCAAATTACTTCCTATTGCCTGAAAGTTAAGCTAGTATCCTTTTTCCTTTTGATTTGAGCACATTTTTTTTAAAGATTTTATTTATTTATTTGACAGAGATAGAGACAGCCAGCGAGAGAGGGAACACAAGCAGGGGGAGTGGGAGAGGAAGAAGCAGGCTCACAGTGGAAGAGCCTGATGTGGGGCCCGATCCCAGAACACCGGGATCACGCCCTGAGCCGAAGGCAGACGCTTAACTGCTGTGCCACCCAGGCGCCCCTGAGCACATTTTTAGATTCAAGGTTTACTTAATCAGACCAGTTCTTCAGCAGGAGGTTTCCCATCCTCCTTTTCTGAACATAGTATGTACCAGTCAACTGTGGGCATAATAGTGTAACCACCACAACCACAAAATCACAACATCTCAGTAGCACACACAACTAAGCATCTATCCAGCTTATGATTCAGTGGATGGTCTGGGAGTTAGCTGATTGATAGGAGGCCCGACCATGTGGCTCAGTTCCACATGCCTCTCCTCTTCCTTTTGGGACACAGACAAGTTTGAGTGCAGTCTTATAGCAACAGAATTGCAAGAAGACTGGAATGAAAACATTCAGGGTCTCTTAGACCTAGGCTCATACCTGATACTCTGTGTCATCTGCCTTCCTCTATTAGCTAAAGCAAGTTATATAGCTAAACCCAAAGCCAAGAGATAGGAAAATATATTTCACTTCTTTTATGTGAAAAATGGCAAAGTCATATGGGAAAGTGTAGGAATATAGGAGAAGGTGAAAATTTGGGGTTAGTAATACCATCAAACACACAATTCTTGTGTCATTCAAGTGTAAAAGAGGAAGGTCAAAGACTTGATAAACATCAAGGCCATAATAGAGAAAAAACCATGTTTTGTTTCATTCGTCTATTCATTAACTGTACCAGTAATCTCTTGCTGCATAACCAATTACCCCAAAACCTAGCAGCTCAAAAAAACAAAACAAAACAAATACCACTCCATTATCTCATAGTTTCTGTAAGTCCAGAATCACATTTGACTGGGTCCCTTGGCTCTGGATCTCTTATAAGCTGCAGTCATATCAAGGTTTGACTGAGAAGAATCTACTTCTATGGTTGTTGATAGGATTTAATTCCTGCAGCCTGTTAAACTGAGGCATCGGTTCCCCATGAATTGGTGGCTGGAGGTCTCTCTCAGCTCCCTGCCATGACAGCCTTTCTGCAGAACATATTAGAACATTTTGCCAGCAAAAGTGCAAGTGAATTCCGGCAAGAGAGAGTGGAAAGTAAGGTGGGAGTCACAGTCTTGTGTCACCTAATCCCAGGAGTGGCATCCTGTGCTGTATTCTGTTTGTTAGAAGCAAGTCACTAGGTCTGGCACAACTCAAGGGGAGGGGGTGACAGAAAGGCCATGGAGGCCAAGAGAGCAGAGGTCATTGTGAATCATTTCAGAAGCTGTCTAAGTGAAATAAGTCAAGCAGAGAAAGACAATTATCATATGGTTTCTCTCATCTATGGAACATATGAACTAGGATGATCAGTAGGAGAAGAAAGGGATAAAGAAAGGGGGGTAATCAGAACGGGGAATGAAGCATGAGAGACTATGGACTCTGAGAAACAAACTGAGGGCTTCAGAGGGGAGGGGGGTGGGGGAATAGGATAGGCTGGTGATGGGTAGTAAGGAGGGCACGTATTGCATGGTGCACTGGGTGTTATACGCAACTAATGAATCATCGAACTTTACATCAAAAGCCAGGGATGTACTGTATGGTGACTAACATAATATAATAAAAATATTATTATAATTAAAAAAAGAAGGTTTCTAAAGCATCCAATCACTCTTCAACTTGTGGAGCTCCTACTATGTGCGAAACCCTGGGTTTGGAATGTACGTATGCAGAGATTAAGAAATTATGAACCTGACTTTGAACAAAAGACCTACCTGATTCAGCCATATAAAAAATGATTTAAAAAAAAAAAGCCAAAACAAACATGGTCAGTCCCTAATAACCCCATGGCTGGATTACCATATGCCATAGCACCTTCAAATTTTTACTCTATTTAGAAAACTTTACTGTCCCTATAACATTCAGGATAAAATTCTAGTTCCTTAGATGATACCCTTTTTGATCCAACACCTACCTATACATCTAGTCCCAGATTTTCTCCATTCCCCAGACTACCAATTTGATGAACTTTTAATAAGATTTAACATTGGGTTTGGTAAATACTAGTCAAAAAAGGCTAAGTTGCTTTGCATACCATAGAGTTTCTCAGAACTTCCAGTATGCTAAAACGTGCATATGACCTGCTCTATTTCCCAAACATTTTATGCATTTAACCATTGACTCCCTTCATCACACAGTATTTCAGGAGACTCATAATTCTCATGAACACTGGACTCAACTTAACTTCTGTGACTCTGTCTCTTCTATGGTCTGATCCAGCTTGTCTCTGAAATCATCATGCTGTTTCTGTTTTCTAAGTGTCCTCACATCCTGGCTTTTCTGCCTAGAATGTTCTTCTCCCTCCATCATCTTCTTACTTTAAACTAGATCCTTGGGGTGCCTGCATGGCTCAGTCAGTTAAGTGTCTGACTTGATTTCGGCTCAGTTCATGATCTCGGGGTCCTGGGATAGGGCCCCATGTCAGGCCTCATGCTCAGTGGAGAGTCTGCTTGAGATTCTTTCCCTCTCCTTCTCCCACCTCCCCACTGCGCACATTCTCTCTCTCTTAAAAAAAAATTTAAACTATATCCTTAAAAACTCAGTTCAAAAATCACCTCTTCTAAAAACCCTACCCCAATTTTTTTCCTCTGTTTTACCACTAACCTGTAGTACTGTGCTTATCACATGATGTTGTAAACTGTTTGATTTATTTCTCACCTCTCCCCATTTCCCTAAATTATAATCCTGAGGAAAGACCCATGTATAGTTCCAGTTCATAGCCCTGGTGCATACGAAGTGTGAGACCTACACCAGCTACTAAGGAAAATAATGCTTTTCAGATGCTAGAATGAATGCATAATACCTGGTTCTTTTTTCATCCGTAGCAGAACATCCATAGTTGGTGTTTCTCCTGTGTTGTGCAGCCTCCCTAGCCATTAGGCTGAGGACATGTGATAGTTCTGCCCAAAAGGCTCTAGAGGTCCTATAGGGAGATTGTGGAACCACACGTGAGCATCTTGGATTTCTATGTCATTGCATGGAGAAAAGCAGACATTAGATGAATGAGATATAAATGAAATGAAACTTTGCTGTGTTAGTCTCTAAGACGCCAGAATTTTGTCTATCTTAATTAAGATGTTACACCAAGGCCAGTGGAAGTTTGGTGCAGGCTTGAGTGTGTAGCATAAGGACATTAAAAAAAAAAAAAACCCAACAGATCCAGACAGGTGCTAAGAGATTGCTTGGGAACTACCTGAATTCCTTTTAATTTTGGTCACTAAGCAGCTATTAGATGCACATCTTCTTTGCAAAGATGCCTGGGGAAAACTTCCAGACATGGTAGCAATTACTGCTATATTTTCCATAGAGCTGCCTAATTTGACTTATTTTATGCAGAGAAAATGAAGTATATAGAAAGGATGCCAGAATATCTAAGGAAATATACAATAGTTTAAAGAAAAAGAAGCATTTTATAAAGTGAATGACAGCTTTGCTCCCTGCACTTAGCAAATTCAGTGGAGAATTGCCCAATTTAGCTCTTGTTTTGCCTAGGCAGTCTAAACTTGAATCTCTAAGAAATTCCTCTTGGATTGATTTATCATAGCTTGGGTGTCAGGCCTATAATTCTAAGAAACAGGAAACTCCTTTCTTCTTCATTTATGGAGATGTTGGGAATTTTTTTAATTGAGATAAAATTGACATATAACATTGTGTAGGTTTGAGGTGTGCAATGTAATGATTTGATATGTGTATATATTGCAAAACGGACACCAAAATAATGTTACTTTATATTCATTACTTCATATAGTTACACTTTCTTTTCAGAGTTAGAACTTTTCGAATCTACTCTTCTAGCAACTTTCAAATATATAATAGAGTATTGTTAATTATATATATCAATACCATGCTGTACATTACATCCCCAGAACTTATTCATTTTATATAACTGGAAGTTTGATTATTTTCACCCATTTCTCTCACTTCCCAACCTCCCACCCTTGCAACCACCAATCTGCTCTTTTTTTCTATGAGTCTTTTTTTTTTTTATGTTCCACATATAAGTGAGATCATACAATATTTGTATTTCTCTGTCTGACTTATTTTACTTAGCATAATGCCCTCAAGGTTCATCCGTGGTTTTTGTAAATGGTAGGATTTTGAGAAGTTGGGAATTTAGGGCTTTATTTCAGAAGGAAAGTTACTGAGTAGAAATCCCACGGGCTTTGTTTTTCAGTCTAGAGTCTTAGTTGCAAGTAGCAGAAACTGACTGAGCTGAAAAGGGATTTACCGGGAGAAAATCGTGTAGCCCCCAGAATCAGTGGGAAGGCTGGAGAGCCAGGTTTCAAAATGATTGAGAGACTGCAGGAACAATTTGTAAGGACACCTTGTCACTACCCAAATCCAGAAATAGTGATTATTCCAGTGGGCGAAAAAAATCAATGTCCTCACCTTGATGGAAGGGGTCTAATGTAGGTTGCTTTGCCCTCACTCCAAGGAAATGTGTTTATAATCAGAGTTTAAAATTGGTTGCCGCTGCTGGCAATTGGCAAACTCACTGGTGGTCACAGCCAGTTGACTTTCATGGGGGAGATATCTCTATGCCTGTTGGCATAGCCACTTAGTTCAGGAGTTCACTGGCTGAAGACAGAGGCTGACTGACATTCACTAGATAAATCATCTGATTACTAAGTTTCCTCCACAATGGGACTCTCTCTGATCCAGCTAAACTATCAGCCACCCCCTGTAATAGGTCTTGAATCATATCATGAAAAGTTTCTATTTCCAGTATAAGTGAACAATGATATGTACTGCTTGTGGTAGATTAAACTCTTTTCCTAATTATTCACATTCCTTCCTATTAAAGGATTATAGAACCTATCCATTGTCATGTGATTGATAGTTCTTCATGTAGAGACAGTTGATTAGGCTTTGACATGTGACATGACCAATGGAATGTGGCCAAACATAACATCTGGCAGGGTGCCTGGGTGGCTCTGTCGGTTGAATGTCTGCCTTTGGCTCAGGTCATGATACCAGGGTCCTGGGATCAAGCCCCGCATTGGGATCCCTGCTCAGTGGGGAGTCTGCTTCTCCCTCTCACTCTCCCTCTGTGCGCTCTCTCTCTCTCTCTCTCTCAAATGCACAAATAAAATCTTTTAAAAAACAAACAACAATAACAAAAAAACGTAACATCTGGCATCTTCAGATAAAACATCAGAATTAGGAGCTTTGACATTGTCTCTTTTCACTCTGACATAAGAATGCAATGCCATAGCTGGGGGATACTCTTTCATTCTGGATATAGGACTGAGAAAACATGTAGAACAAAGCTATAGCTCATCCAGAGCCAACATGATAATAGTGACAAATAACCTTTATTGTCAGCACTCATGTTTTGGGGTTGTTTGAACCAAAACTTACTGAGAAAAGAGAACTAATATCCTATTCAATCTTCTCTCTGTGGGGAAAACTTCTCTTTACTGTCTTTCGTGGCTACCCATTAGGATGGTTATCAGGTTGTCCACAGTCCCCTTCTGGTTGGTGATGGCACTGTATTCTGAAACTGTCTGTAAGCTAAACTTACATCTTTCTTTCCTCAGATCACTGGTCAGAGGAAACTCCTCAGGAGACCATAAGTGAGGGCTGAGGGAGAGGTGGCAGAAGACATGAGTGAATATTCAGTGTAAACCACTTACTCAGGCAAATCACTAATACTTTTAAGATGTGTCCCAGTTCTTTATCTCTCTCTCTTTGTCTCTCTTTCTCTATATAATTCTATCTATCTATCTATCTATCTATCTATCTATCTATATCATCTATCTTCAATATAGGTAAATATACCAATATATATCAATTATATGATTACAGTTTTGTTGACTGTGCCTGAATTTATGGTGTTGCCATTAATTAAATAATACTTAATACATGATGTTACAAGGAGAAGTTACAAGGTCAGCTGGCATCCCATGGGGGAGGTATTGGGACTTCATTTTCCCCAGTAGCAAACCAAGAGATGTTTTTCAAACGGATACTGTCTTGAAAAGGGCATGTTTGTCCCTCAAACCAAGAGGTTGCCATTCAAATCCTAGGGAATTCTCCATAGAGTATTACATTCTGCCATAAGCCCATCAAGTCTTAGATTTGTTGAGTCAAGTGTTAGGGCTGCTCACAAGCAGCTTGGAACGAGCTGGAGAATCTCCACTTTCTCTTAGCCTCACTTAAGTTGATAGCCATTGGAATCAACAGGAAATGGGGTAGAGAAGTACACCAAAGTGTGGTGTATGTTACCTCTAAAACCCAAGAGGGCCCCCAAACATTGTGACTTTTTCTTAATGGTAGGAGGCTCAAGTGGTAGCAAGTTTCTGCCACTTGGAGGGATAGCTCAACATACCCCAGAGCACTGGTTTCCAGAAACTTCACTGGCGGGTCAGGCTCCTATGTCTTTCCATGAAATGTATTGTCCTCAATCTGGAATGCATGTGTTTACTTAAGAAGGCCGAGGACACTTACTAATTTCTGTTCTTCAGGCCTTAATAGAGTGAACAGATGGTTACCATGTTTTGTTTACCTTTTTAGTGAGATTTTTGGCAGATATTTTGCTATTACCCAATGGCTCTGAATGTTATGAAGATACTGTTCAGGAGGTTTAGGTTTTATTTTAAATTTTCTTTAGGCCATGTGATATTTCTAATAGGCATGGAAAAAGAAAAATGAAAGGAATGTATCTAGTGTGGTAGCTTGACTAATTCACAAAGAAGGGGCTGTGACAGAATTAGTAGCCCTTTTAAAGAAGTCTTGGGTATATTTGCTTATGAGTTGGCTGGCCAACATATGATATCCAAGAAGCTTGTTTGTTTGTTTGTTTATTTATTTATTTATTTATTTATTTATAGATTTATTTATTTGAGAGAGAGAGCACAACCCGGGGGAGGGGCAGAGGTTCGGGTATAGGAAGAAGCAGACTCCCCTTCTGAGCAGGGAGCCCGACATGGGGCTTGATCCCAGGACCCTGAGATCATGACCTGAGCCAAAGTCAGACACTTAATGGACTGAGCCATCCAGGCACCCCCCAAGAAGCATATTTAATCTGTGGCAGTGAGCTTAACACTTTTGGGGTCTTGGAACCCTTTACAAATCAATTAAATCTGTAAACCCTCTAACCAGAAAGATTATAATCATGACACTCTTTAAGTAGATACAGGATGTTCCCCAACTTGCTGAAGCTCATTCACAGAGGTCTGAGGATCCACATTACAATCCATGCTCCGGGAGAACTGGCAAGGTTATATATTTGAATGAGAAAGGCTATGTGAGTGGCTTTGTAAAATTTGTCTTAGGAAGCTAGAAATCATCCTCTCTCTTGGCAATTAAGGCTGCTTATTTCCTCAATGACATTACCTTTAATCACTGTCAGTATTTTGCTCATGGGCTCTTTCTTCCTTCTCAGGATTTGATTATTGTAATTCTTCATTGTGCGCATGCTCTTTGGGAATCAAACTCCTTAGGTAAACCTTTTAAATGGAGCCAGGTGCTTTTTATTTAGAACATGACAGATACAACAATTTTAGTTCAATTATGGAGAAAATAAAATATTTATTTCCCCTTTGGCTAGTTAATATTGAGTACAGCAAAGTCATTGTGATTTCTGGAAGTCATACATCCCATACACATGTGGGATGATACCAATATCGCCAACAAACATTTCAGGAAAGCTTGGTACTGCCAAAAATTGCATTGAAATTTATCCTAACGGGACATACTGAATAATATCTCTCTTCTTCTGCCAGTAATCACATACAGAATCTCTGGAAAATAGCAATATTTTAACATTTCATTTATTAGTGGGGATAGGCTGGTAATTCAAATAATTTTATTTCAATAAATATTTACTGAGAACTAACTATGGGGCTTATGGTTCAAGGAGGGCCATCAGAATCATGAAAAAAGGCAAAATTGACTTTTAAAAAAGTATAGAAAAATTGGTCACATAAGTGGCAAACTGAAATGCATCAAAGTTTGAGCAATTAGTTGGAGTAGGAGAGGGAGAAGTAAGAACAGAAAACTCATTTGACCTTGTCATTAGGAGCATTGCCCTTTGAGTGTCACAGAGATAATCACATTGCAATCTCAGGAAAGGAAATTTCATCATAGTTTCTACTCAGCTGCACTGTGAACAGCAGAGTAATAGTAATGGAAATCTTGTCTATGGGTTTCAACATTTAGGGCAAACCTACAGACTAAGTGCAAAAATCAAAAATGTTTCAGAACAGAATGTAAATATTATCAACCTTGACAATGGAAAAATAAAAGTATTCCTAACTGAAGCTGAGAAAATGGAAGAGGGAAGAAATGTGGAGGAAAGATAGGGTTGCAAAGAACCTTTTCTTACAAATGTGGGGAAAAAGATTCTATTTGTAGTTGATGGATAAAGAACTATATTGTATTAATAATCTAAAGTAAAGACAACCAATAGAAAACTAAACTAAAATAATGACCTAAGCATTAGCATTTTTGAAGTTATCATAACAGTAAGGAAGTAATAATATCTAGATTTGATAAATGAAGAGTTAGTAGTATAAGCATATTATTTAAAATGTGGAGATAATCTTTCAAAGAACTTAAAACATAAATTGTTGAGAGTGGTTCACTCTGGGACAGAGGACTGTTGTTTTTTTGTCATTAATGTTTGGGGTGTATTTAACTTTGGGCATGCTTTAATTTTTTTTAAAGATTATATTTATTTATTTATTTATTTATTTTATTATTTTTTTAAAAATAATTTTTATTTTGTTACATTAGTCACCATATAGTACATCCCCAGTTTTTGATGCAATGTTCCATGATTCATTATTTGCGTATAACACCCAGTGCACCAAGCAATACGTGCCCTCTTAATACCCATCACCAGCCTACTCCAATCCCCCACCCCCCTCCCCTCTGAAGCCCTCAGTTTGTTTCCCAGAGTCCACAGTCTCTCATGCTTCATTCACCCTTCTGTTTACCCCCCCCTTCATTCTTCCCTTCCTTCTCCTACTGATCTTCCTATTTCTTATGTTCCATAAATGAAAGAAATCATATGATAATTGTCTTTCTCTGCTTGACTTATTTAACTTAGCATAATCTCCTCCAGTCCCATCCATGTTGCTGCAAATGTTGAGAAATCGTTCTTTCTGATGGCTGAGTAATATTCCATTGTATATATGGACCACATCTTCTTAATCCAGTCATCTGTTGAAGAGCATCTTTAATTTGATTAAAATTTTGGAAGATTTTTAAAAAATGAACCAAGTAGCGAGGAGAGATGAGTGGATAAAGCATGTTTTCTAACCTGGAAGAGGTTGTTTGCTCTGTGTCCACTTGCTGGGTGATGCTGATAGTGAAGCATGACAAATTGTCATGTCTATGCAGGGTGGATAATGGTGATCAAAAGGGTTCTTTTATTGATCTATATAGAGCTTTTTTTTTTTTTCTTTTTCAGTTTGATCCTGACTGACCGTTAGTTGTTATAGGAAAAGAAAGGTTGTGTAACTGGGTACGTATGAAGGCAGATAATAAAACCATTGAAAAAGCTATTTAAAAATTATGGGATGAGGTGACATTAGCAGGAATGGTAGAGGAAGGACCTTCAAAAATCCTCTCCTCCATAAAGCAATGAGAACAGTGGAAAATCAACATTTTCAAAACCTTGGAAATTAACCAAATGATTGCAACAATTTGAAGAATATTTATTCAAGAAAATTCAGAATAAGAAAGAACACAAAGCTTTGTGGTGTTTTAACTTGCTTAGTCTTATTCCCCTCTTGCCAGCTCAGTGGTAGCCTTGGAGACCAGTAGCATACACTGAATGCCAGCAACCCAGCAGCCTCTGAAAGGACAGAATGGGATTGGAACTTCTCTGGGCTCAGTTACCATATAACTGACATTATCTGACCAGTATGTCAGTCCGTTGGACAATCCCCCTAACAAGGCTTGTTTTTATTTGAACTGACTCAAAGCTGACCCATTATAGTCTTTTCTCCAGGGCCATTTATCTAAAATCATCAGGGGCAATTATTAAACATTGCAGTTACTTGAGGTGGTAAATAACAGTTGGGGCAAACAACAGGCCGAACAAAAAACCTAAAAGGAAAAGCTGGGAAATAAGATGTATATGGAGGACTTTGAAAGGATTCAGCTTATTTCTAGGAATCTCGAAAACTACGCTTATGTGTAGAGCTGTGTGCATTCCCAGAAAAAACTTGAAACGATTCTAAACTCTCCTCTCCAGCTAATTTTAAGGCTACGTGCAAGCAGGAAGTGAAGGCTAAGACAAAAGTTGTAAACTGCCTGCGTGAGTGTTGAAAATATGCCCGAGCATATACATGGAGACCCTCAGCAGAGTCTGGGAGACTAACTACTTCCAGGCATGTAGGGAAATCTATCCAAGCATATGATGACCATTAACCTAAACAGGCAAAGAATCCAGGGGCCACACATAATACAGAATACAATTAGAACCAGAATACAGACAAATTACAGAATTAGCTCAGGAAATACTAAATAAACACAGAGCAGCAACAATAACAAACAGCAGCAACAAATCCTGGGGAGGAGAATCTGATTTCCAGAGTTGCCACATTATATTACTTAAAATGTCCAGTTTTCAACAAGAAATTATGTGACATACAAAGAAACAAGAAAGTGTGATGCATACACAGGAGAAAAAAAAGACAGGCAATAGAAACTGTCCTTGAGAAAGTGCAGGCATTATACTTGTTAAATGAAGGTTTTTAAGCAGCTATTCAAAGAACCTATTTAGAAAGGAAATTTAGGAGGATAAACCATGTCTAGGAACTAAAGGAAATACAAGAATAATGTCTTACCAAATACAGAATGTCAGTGAAAAGATAGAAATTACAAACAAGAACTAAATATAAATTCTGGAGTCCAAAAATATAGTAACTGAAGTGAAGTTTAACTTAGAGATTCAACAGCAGATTTGAGCTGGCAGAATAAAGAATCAGTGCACTTAAAGATAGATCACTTAAAATTATCTCCTATGAGAAAAGACAGAATAAAGTGTGAAGAAAAGTGAACAATCTCAGAGAACCTGTGGGACATCAAGTTAAAGAACATATGCATCATGGGAATTCTGGAAGGAAAGGAGAGAAAGGAACAAAAAGAATATTTGAGTAAATAATGGATCTTGTCAGGAAAATGAGCTGAATAAAAGGCATTCAGATTGGAAAGGAGAAATAAAACTACCTCTCTTCACAGATGGCATTGATCTTGTATACAGAAAATCCTAAAATTTGATGAAAAACATTAATACATATATCTAGGAAGTTTAATAAACCCCAGGTAGGATGGATTCAGAGAGATGGACACCTAGACTCATCATAGTCAATCTTTCAAAAGTCAAAGATGAAAAAAGACTCTCGAAAATAAGACGAGAAAAATGCCTTGTCCTGTACTAGGGATCCTCAATATGATTAACACCTGGCTTCTCTTCAGAAACCATGGGGCTAAAAGCGAGGAGGGTGATACATTCAATGTGTTGAGAGAAAAAGAATTTTAATCAAGAATTTGATTTCCAGCACATCTATCCTTCACAAATGAAGGTGATATTAACACATTCCTAGACAAACACAAACTGAGAAAATTTGTTGTTACAGGCATGCCCTGTAAGAAAAGCTAAAAAGAGCCATTCGGGCTGAAATAAAAGGATATTACATAGTGACTTGAATCCACATGAAGAAATAAAGACCATCAGTAAAAGTAACTACATAGGTAAATGTAAAAGACAAGAATTTTTTTGATAACCCTTTTTTCCTCCTATTAATTTAAAAGACAACTGCATAAAGAAATAATCATAAACATGTGTTGATGGTGATACAATGTATAAAATGTAATTTGTATGACAATAATAGCACAGAGGAAAGGGATGAGAAAGAATATAGAGGAACATTTTTGTAAACTAGTAAATTGAGTTGGTATTAATCTGAACTAGACTGTTATAATGTAAGATTAATTTTAATACCTAGAGTAATCACTACACAAACAAGAAATAAACAAAACCTTAAAAAATGCATTGTGAAAGAAACAAGGGAATTAAAATGGTGCACTAGAAAATATTTATTTAACACTAAAGGAGGCAGTAATGAAGGAATAGAGGAACAAAAAAGACATAATATGTATAAAAAGACATGACAAAATGGCAGGTATAAATTCATTATGAGCAATTAGTTAAATGTAAGTCAATTAAACACTCCAGTCAAAAGGCACAGTTTGACAGAATGGATTTTAAAATTATCTCACTATATTTTGTCTACAAGAGAGATACTTTAGATTCAAAGTATTCAAGTACACAGAGGTAGAAAGTGTAAGGATGGATAAAAGTATACCATGCACATAGTAACTGAAAGAGAGCTAGGGTGGTTATATAATTATTAGAAAAACTAGACTTCAAGAAAAAATGGTTACTAGAAACAAAGAAGGGTATTTTATAAAGATTAAAAAATCAAACCATCAAGAAAATACAATTATAGATATATATTTACCTAGCAAATAAACCCCCAAAATATGTGAAGCAAAAACTGACAGGATTATAGGAAGAAATAAACAATTCAACATTAATAGTTGGGGGCTTCAAAATCCCATTTTCAATAATGGATAGAGTAACTAGACTTGAGATCAACAAAGAAATAGAAAACTTGAATAACACAATAACACATATCTTCTTTATTTATTTATTTATTTATTTATTTATTTATTTATTTATTCTGGATATGCCACTCTGCCCTGCTTTAGGTTTCAAAATATCTCCTATCACAAACTTTGAATGTATTTGTTTTCTATTTATTTAGTAACTGCCTCTCCTAGAAAACCATAGCTGCATGGTCTCAGGAACTGTACTTGCTTTGTTTGTCACCCCACACAGCACAGTATACACTGTCCAGGCAAAGGGAGGTACTATAGTTAGAAAGATAGAAATAATTGGTTTTGAGTCTTGGCTCAATGGTGCATTTATATAGATGTGTGTCTTTTTTTTAAATCTTATTTTATTTATTTTATTATTTATTTATATATTTATTTATTGACACATAATGTATTATTTGCTTCAGGGGTACAGGTCTGTGATTCATCAGTCTTACACAGTACACAGCACTCCCCCACAACACATACCCTCCCCAGTGTCAATCACCCAGCCACTCCATCCCTCCCATCCCCCTCCCCTCCAGCAGCCCTCAGTTTGTTTCCTGAGATTAAGAGTCTGTTATGGTTTGTCTCCCTCTCTGGTTCTTCTTGTTTCATTTTTTCCTCTCTTCCCCTATGATCCTCTGTCTTGTTTCTCAAATTCCACATATCAGTGAGATCATATGATAATTGTCTGTCTCTGATTGACTTATTTTACTTAACATAATACCCTCTAGTTCCATCCATGTCATTGCAAAAGACAAGATTTCAATGTTTTAAGGGCTGCATAATATTCCATTGTGTATATATACCACATCTTCTTTTTTTTTTTTTTAAAGATTTTATTTATTTGACAGAGAATCAGCCAGCCAGAGAGGGAACACAAGAAGGGGGAGTGGGAGAGGAAGAAGCAGGCTTCCAGCGAAGGAGCCCGATGTGGGGCTCGACCCCATAACGCCAGGATCACGCCCTGAGCCTAAGGCAGACGCTTAACGACTGCACTACCCAGGCGCCCCTATATACCACATCTTCTTTATCCATTCATCTGTCGGTGGACACTTGGGTTTTTTCCATAGTTTGGCTATTGTGGACATTGCTGCTATAAACATTGGGGTGCAGGTGCCCCTTCAGGTCACTACATTTGTATCTTCGGGGTAAATACCCAGTAGTACAATTGCTGGGTTAGATGGTAGCTCTATTTTCAACTTTTTGAGGAACTTCCATACTGTTTTCCAGAGTGGCTGCACCAGTTTGCATTCCCACCGACACTGTAGGAGGGTTCCCCTTTCTCCACATCCTTGCCAACTTCTGTTGTTTCCTGACCTGTTAATTTTAGCCCTTCTGACTGGTTTGAGGTGATATCTCATTGTGGTTTTGATTTGTTTACACTTATCTTCTTTCAGTAAATATTTATTTAAATCCTTTTCACAAATTTTGTTGGATTTTTGTCTCCTTATTATTGAGTTGTACAGGCTATTTGTATATTCTGAATGCTATACAACTTAAACTTTTAAACCTTATGTACTTTAAAGGACAAAATCAATAAAATGGAAAGACAACCATGAGAAAAAGTACCTGTAAATTATATGTATATAATTTACATTTACATATATATAGTTTGTATAAATTGTATAGCATTATTATAAGTTGTGTAATAATTTAAATAGACATTTATCTGAAGAAGATATGTGAGTGTCCATTCAGCATGAAGAGATGCTCAACATTATTTATCATTAGAAAAATGCAAATGAAAACCAAAATGAGATGCTGCTTCACATTCACTAGGATGGCTAAGATATAAAAGATGGGCAATAACAAGAGTTGACAAGGATGCGGAGCCACTATATGTGTCAGAGATAGTGGATTGCTTGGAATTTCATTTTATTTTTTCTATGCATGGCATTGTAAGGGGGACCAATCCCCTTTGGGTACTAAGATAAGTCAGAATGGTGATGGGAAGGGAATCCACACTTCCTGATAATAAGGCAGGTGAGAGACCCTTGATTTCCCTTCAGGTCATGATCTTGGGGTTGTGGGATCGAGCCCCATGTCAGGCTCTGTGTTTGGCAGGGAGTCTGCTTGAGATTCTCTCCCTCTGCCTCCCCCTGCTCACACACTCTCTCTCATTCTCTCTCAAATAAATAAATATATCTTGAGAAACAATAAGGCAGAGGAGAGTTTGATCATTTGAAGAAATGAAAGATGTCCTAATTGTGCTCCAAGTTGGTGAATCAGATCAGAGTGATTACAGGGAGTGTAGGTGGAAAATCGGGAGAAGGTGGGAGAATATTCATAAATCCTCAGCTCAAAAAACCTCAGATGGCACATAGCACATCGTAAGAAATGGCATGATACCATGATTTTCGTGCAATTCAGATTTCTTGTTGTGATGTTGTATTCAAACAGGTTAAGACAGTGGGACAGGATTTTGGCACAGAATCCAGGGAGGAGGTTGTTGCTAGTCTAACTCACATGTTCCCTGGCTGTCATTGTGTTATCAGGCCATTCTCTTTATTTCTCATGTTGTCAGAGAGCCAGAGATGTACCAGTTGAGTGCAAGTGTAGCATGCACAGAAACCACCTTAGCTGGTCAAACCTGATGAATCAACTGGCCTTAAATTTTGGGAGAGTAGTCTTCTCTTTTTCTATGTGTAGCCTTCCTTTAGAGAAACTGCAGACATTTTCAAAGCAGAAGAGTGTCACACAAGCAGCAGCCTCAGCCCCTTTTCCTCTTCTCCTGGCTGACAAACACTGGAGCTCTGGGGGCACCTGCTTTTGTGGTGCCAATTGTAATTATAGCAAACTCATCAAGTGCAGAAGGATATGCTTGACCTTGAGCAAAGACCCCTGATTGTGTGGTGGAAAAATAATGCTGCAATTTTATCTTTTCCAAAGGCCAGTGATAAGGTCTTTTGTTCTTTTGTTGTTTGCAGAGTTTCTCTGGGAAGAGAATTTATGGCAAATGCTACCCTGGAATTATAGGACATTTTAAGGACACAGTGATTTCACATTGGCCTCTAAGCGGGGGTGAAGTTTTTATACGAAGCTTTTCAAGTACTTATAACTATTTTTCAGTCTATTTTTGATGCTGACCCTGGCTTTTTTCCAACCCTAGAATGGTATCAGAAGGGATATGGATCTGTGGCAAAGTTTTCACATAATTAAACATCAGGGGAGCTAGCAACAGATTGATTAAAGTGGATTGATTAGCATGCTTGATTTTCTAGCCACTATTCAACCAAGTTTAATATCTATAACCTTTATCACAACAGTGCTGTATGTTTTCCTTTGTGAAAAGCTGCAGTTGTGGAATGCTTTACAATCACGTAGTATGGTAGGGAACTGGTAGGGAACTGCAGTGGGGATATGCCCTGTGTTAGGACTGGTGCTCACAGCCTATCATGAAATATGCCAGTTTAAAACAGCTCTACCTAAGGGCTGTTCAAATGACATATCTATAAAGAACAAACACTCTGGGGGATTGAGTGCTTGACTCAAAGGAATAGTAAGGGCTATTTCTCCTCCTCCTTTCTTTGTTATTTGTCAGTCTTCACAACTGTATTTATTTTTAGAATCTCATTCTATGAATTGATGCCTTGCTGCTGCCTTTATCCCCCTTCATGTCATTTGTTAAAAAGTCAAGCAGTAGATTTTTTGTGCAGAGGAGTAACCAGCATGTTTATTATGGATGTGTTTGTAGTTTGTCCTTCAGATGGCCAAAAATCAATAATTTACACTGGCAAAATCCAATTTCAAAACCTATATCTTCAAGCTAAGGCATCTCTCAAAACGTTCCTTAGCTTCTTTTGACTTGGATGCTTGGATGCTGTCAGATAGTCCTTCTTCAGAAAGATTGGTTTAAACCTTAAGTATCTTATCCTGTGGCTATCTATAAGTTGCTGAAAATTTCCAGAGGGTCTCTCACTTTGTAGAAATCCTGGCTTTGAAAGTCTCCAACCTTCCTTTTACGGACCAGTGAGTAGTCCTCTAATGCCCTCTTTGTTCTCTACCAGTGGACATAGAAATGAACCTCTGATTTCCACAAAAGCTTCTTTCCCCACGACAATTTCTGTGCCCAGTAGACTTAAGTGAAGATTTGGGAGTGGGAATGCCTTTGGAGATCCAGAATTAGGGGTTATATTTCAGCAACACAACCTCAAGTTGATCGTTACACATGAACTTTTCTCTTCCTCCTTTCCCTCCTTTCCTTTCTTCTCTGTCCCATCTATCCAAGAGCAAAAGCAGTTTCCTCTTGGCTCATATGCAGCCTTTCAGCCACTTTGTATCCTCTGACCATTCAAGCCTTTAAATTGCTCCTACTTTTCCAAGTGGTGCATTGCAAATAAAGACACTTTCCTTTTGAAAAGAAGTTCTTATATCTACTATAAAAGTAACACATTATTGTCCACTTTTGTTTTCCAGATACCACCCAAACAACAGGTTTCCTCCAACTTGGAGGTTACTATGAGGGTTAAGCACTCTGAGCAATGAGTATGTAATTTTGGTGAACATCAGAATCCCTTGGGGAGATCTTCAAGCATGCAGATAACCAAGCCCTGGTATAACCAGATATAATCAGCATCATTTCTGAATATCATGTGCAATATAATTTTACTTAGGGCCAAGTGCTGGTGGACCCATTATGATAGCCTCCTGCTCACTTTTCTGTCTGCCCAAGAATAGGAATTTATCTGAAAATTAATCCTTTGGTTAATCAATTCACTAGATTTTTTTCCCCTTGTGAAATATATTCTGTCTAAAAAGTGAACTCACACAGGTATTTGCATTTTAAGTCTTTTAACTCAATGGATTAAAGCCCTGCTTTCCCCCACAGCCAAGTAAAGGCAATTCTAGGCATTCAGAAGAAGATGGGGAAATAGAAATTAATTTATTCATTGGCAATTTGAAATCATACCAGACCTACTGTCTTGTCCTTAAAAGTGTATATATTTTACTGGGTGCTTGGGCATAGACATATCTACTGAGATCACCCTAGGTCTATAAACTCTGGGAAGACCCCAGAACTTAGTCCTAGAAAATATTAAAGGAGGAAGTGGTATTCATTGGTAACCAGATTATCTCAGGACCCTGAGCTCATCTTCTTCTAGGATAGGTCTAGCTATGCCTATAACCTCAAGACCTTCTCCAAACCCTGCCTACCCTTAATTAGTCCCCAAATTCCTAAATTATATCGACTGGCATATTTATCAACCTTTTAATTAATATAATGATGTTTTGTATGGTAACCCATTAACATCCCCTTATACCCTATTACCTTATTTGGTGACTCTGATGGAAAATTTCTAAGAGGGAATATAGCATGGAGTTGGCCTAAGACTTTTTTTGGTTTAATGATCCTATGAAATAAACCCTACATTTGTTGAGGCTTTATTTTTCAGGGACTATACTAAAAAAAAAATTTTTTAGAGTAGTTTTGGATTCACAACAAAACTGAGTGGAAAGTACACGAGTTCTGATATATACCCTGTCCCCCACCCCAAGCCCCAAGCATAGCCTCACCTACCATACATATCTGGCAAGAGAGTTGTACATTTGTTACAGTCAGTGAGTCAACACTGACACATCATTATCACTCAAAGTCCATAGTTTACATTAGGATTTACTTTTAGTGTGAATTTTATGTGTTTTGATAAATGTATAGTGATATGAATCCATTGTTACTGTATCATGCAGAATTGTTTCACTGTCCTAAAATTCCTCTGTGCTCTACATATTCATCCCTCCCTCCTTTCAAATCAGACACCACTTTTTTTTTTCTAATCTCCACAATTTTGCTTTTATCACAGTGTCATATGGTTGGAATCATACTCTATGTAGCCTTTACAGATTGACTTCTGTCACTTAGTAATATCCACATAAGTTCCTCCATGTCTTTTCAGGGCTTGGTAGTTCATTTCTGTTTTAGTACTGAATAATATTCCATTGTACAGGTGTACCACTACTTCTCCATTTACCCACTGAATGATAATGAGATTCACCTACTGATGGACATCTTGGTTGCTTCCAAGTTCTGGAAATTATTAGCAAAGCTGCTATAAACATCCATGTCCAGGTTTTTGTATCAACATAAGTTTTTTATTTCTTTGGGTAAATATTAAGGAGCTTTGCTTATCATTGCTTGCTTTGTCCTAAGAAAACTTAATGTACCCTCAGGCAAATGTTCTCCCACGTAATCTAGCTTTTACATTTAGGCTTATGAGCCAGTTTGAGTTAATTTTGAGTACAAGGTGATGTGGAGATTAAGGTTCATTTTTCTATATGAATATCTAGTTGTTCAATACCACTTACTGAAGAATTTTCCTATCTTCTTTAGATTGATTAGGTGCCTTTGTTGGAAATGAAATAGTAATATACTTGTGAGGCTTTTTCTGGACTGTCAATTCTCTTCTATATATTTATTTATCTTTTTTTTTTAAGATTTTATTTATTTATTTGACAGAGAGAGACAGCCAGCGAGAGAGGGAACACAAGCAGGGGGAGTGGGAGAGGGAGAAGCAGGCTCCCAGCGGAGGAGCCTGATGTGGGGCTCGATCCCAGAATGCCAGGATCACACCCTGGGCTGAAGGCAGACGCTTAACGACTGAGCCACCCAGGAGCCCCTATATATTTATTTGTCTTATGCCAGCTCCATACAGTTTGCTCACAGTAGTTTTATAATAAATCTGGAAGTTTGGGGCGCCTGGGTAGCGCAGTCGTTAAAGCGTCTGCCTTCGGCTCAGGGCGTGATCCCGGCGTGCCGGGATCGAGTCCCACATCGGGCTCCTCCGCTGGGAGCCTGCTTCTTCCTCTCTCACTCGCCTGCTGTGTTCCCTCTCTCGCTGGCTGTCTCTATGTCACATAAATAAATAAAAATCTTTAAAAAAAAAAAAAAATAAATAAATAAATAAATCTGGAAGTTGGGTAGTAAGTATAGGTGTGTTTCTTTTTCGATTTGTTTCAGATATTCTAGGTCATTTGTCATTCCATATAAATTATAGAATCATCTCATCAACTTTTATGAAAAAGTCCTTTGCCATTATGATTTGGTACCGAATGCATAGATGAATTTGCAAGGGTTTGGGGGAGACTAACATCTTAACAAAATTGACTCTGCCATTCCGTCAGCATGGCATGTGGGTTACTTTATTTTTCTTTAATTCTTTTAACAATGTTTTGTAAGTTCAGTTTTTTGTAGGTACATGTCATTTTTTTTTTTTTTTGGTAGGTTCATGTCTTTTGTTAAATGTATTCTTAAGTATATATTGCTTTTTGGTGGTAGTACAGAAATAATCTTAAAAAATTATTTTCCAATATTTGATGCCAGCATATATATTTCGAATATTAACCTAGTATGCTGTGGCATTGATCAATTTATGTATTTGTTCTTTTCTTTTTTAAAAAAGATTTTTATTTATTTATTTGTCAGAGAGAGACAGAGACAGAGACAGAGCACAGCAGAGGGAGATGGAGAAGCAGACTCCCTGCTGAGCAGGGAGCCTGATGCAGGGCTCAATCCCAGGACCCCAGGATCATGACCTGAGCCGAAGGCAGACACTTAACCAACTGAGCCACCCAGGCGTCCCTCTTGTAGTTATTTTATAGATTCTTTAGGAATTACTATATAAAAATCCTTGTCATCTGCAAATAGAATTTTACCTCTCCCTTACTGACCTTTATGCCTTTTATGTCTTTTTCTTGACTTTTTGCACTGAACACCTCATCTTAAATAACAGATCTGATAGCATCACTTTTTTTCTCAAAAGCTTTTGAATGCTCCACCGTTGTCCCCCAAATCAAGTATAAACCCCTGCTTCCAGACATATCCCTTACTTGGACTCCCCCTGCTCCCTGTGTTATACTTGGCTTTACATGATCTCATGATTACTTTTTTTTCCCCTTTATCTACTCGAAGTGAGATGCGTTTCAAAATTGATCTGTATATTTAATGCTTTTCTTCCAGCTCATGTTATGTTGATAATGAATCTAATGTTAAAGGCTAGGAGAAATGTAATATTCAGGCTTTCTGTTGCATGGCAAGTACAGTCACATACCTGTGAGGTTTTGCTCAAATCTTTTCATCAACCAAGAATAGCATATCTATCTATGCCTGTTGAAATTATGCTCATTCTTCAAGGACCAGTTTAGACACATTTTTTTCTGGAGCCAGTGTTCATTTTGGTAGGCTGGAATTTATCTACCATTCCTGTATATTTCAATAGAGAATGCATTTTTTTTAACCTTAGTGTAACATTTAATAATTTTGCTTTGCAAATGTCGTGTTACATGTCATATTCATCTCTATATCCTTGCTGGTGCCTGGAATAGCATGCATAGATAGTAGGAGATTGTTTCCTAAATAGCCCTGTCAATGATTCTTTTGTTGCAGCATCTAATGGGCAAGTAGTCTCAACGTTGATACGAATATATTGACCTACGGTGTTAATGAATTGGGCATACGAGGCAGCTTAATCAAATGATAATTTAAATTACTAATTATCTCTAGGCCCAGAGGATCCAATTGACTGAGACAGGGTCATCCTTGGGGGTCATCCTTGACTCCCCTTTTCCCTCAGCCCCATGTCCAATCAGTCTTTAGTTCTTGTTCCTAAATGTCCCTCATATCTGTCCATTTCTCTCCATTTTACAACACATTGTTCAGGCCCCCTTGAACATAATATCACCCTGGATTATTTTAACAGATACTCTCTGCTTTCAGGCTAATCTTTCTTCAATCCCTTTCCCCCATGTTTCCAAGTAGATCTTTCTATAACCCAAATCTGACCATATTACTCTCATGCTTAAAGCTGTTTAGTGTGCCTGGATCCCAAGGGTCATTTTGACAATTGCTTTCTAGCTGTGGAAACTCCATAAAAGAACCACTATTTCCAGACTTCTTGCTTCATTTTGGGGATAGGGTGGAGTGTTTTTCCCTTTTGGGGGACAATAAGATTAAGCGATGGCAATAGAGAGCAAGATGAAGAGAGACAAGGAGGGAAGGGAGAAAGGGAGAAAGAGCATTTCACTAACAAGGTGTCTGCCCTGCAGAATCTAGTTTCTGGTGAGGCAATTAGCATGCAGATCAGCTGCACGGGGTCCTGCATGCATTAGCTATTGAACACCAGCTTGCCAAACCCTTCTCTGCTTCGTCAAAAATTCACACACCTTCTGGCTGCTCTGACACAGCCCCAGTTCAGAATCCATTAACTGGAGTTTTAGTCCATGAACAAAAATGATTGTGCATGCTTATGATTAATGAGGAAGCTATTTCAAAATCACAAGGTGCCATACTGGCTAACTACTATTAATTATTTTTATCATCATTATATTGAGAAACCGCTTCATCATACTAGAAACAATTGTTCAAATTGGCTTGCTTGGATAGAAAATGCACTGTATATCATTTTGAAAAGCCAGTATTTTTTTTTTATGTCTTTGATTTATGAAGATAATCATAACAATCATAGCCAACTGTGTGTGCTTATAGTAAGTATCCCATTGCAGTAAGTTATTTCTATATCTTGATTTATGTAATCCTCACAACACTGTATGGAGTAAATATGATTACTATCTCTGTTTTGGAGAGGAGGAAACACAGACTCAGTGGTTAGGTCATGCATAAGTGGTAAGTGATAGGGCCTGGATTAAAACAGGTAGTCTCATGCCAGAGTCTGCCCTTGAACTGTTACCCTACAGAATGTTGGGAAAGAAGACTACTTGTTAAGATAGCTTTTTATTGTCATAGTCAGGAATACCCTAGAACAAGCTGTATTTTGAGAACTAGCAGGGCAGATGCTATGCTGTGCGGCATTGCAAAAAAAAAAAAAAAAAAAAAAAAAGAACCAGAAGGGCAATATATGTGATCCTCACTCTCATCTAGGTTGAAATCAGCAGTTAATATTATGATCAAGAAAGTTTAGTGAAATCCAGTTGAATCTGGAACTTCCCAAGGAACTCACTCGAGGGAAGGAGCATGGGAGCATAGTTGTGGATAATTAGAAGACCAGCAATCAAACATTTTCCAACTTGTAAGCCAAAATGAAAAGCAGGGTACCAGAAACAGGGTTTGAGAGAAACTTGGCTTTGGCAGATAACATGGTGGTTCAGGATGCTATGTTTGGGAGTCACACAACGTGGAGATGCAAGTCCCAGCTCAGCCGTGAAGTTCAGCAAATTTTGTAACCTCTTCAAACCTTAGTTTTCTCATCTGTAAAAAGAGGTTAAACCTCATCACCTGAAAGGACTGTGGGTAGAGTAAATGAGATGAAGTTTATAAATCATCCAGTATGGGCCAAAGCAGGAAGTAGGCACTTTTTAAGTGGAAGTGTCTTTTCATGACAATAAAGACAATGATGATGATGATGAAGATGATAAAATACTGGGTTACCAGTTGGCTGGATTGAGTTTTAAGCCTGGATCACAATTCCCAAAAAAGAGCAATGTAGATACTGTGAATAAGGTAGAAGGACAGGCAAAAAGGTACCCCAGGATTCCAATCTACATCCCCATCACTGTGGGCAAGATGGCAGGCTCTTTGCAGGTACTGGTTACCACTGGGTAAATCTTGCCTATGGTATCCCCAACTATAGTTTGGTTTGCATGATGAGTTGTGTTTTCAACTCTGCATGATCACCTCCCCCTTCTATGCCCAGTCTATGTTTCCCAGAATCCCTCTTCTTCTGTAGTCCTGGGTTAGAGTTTACCACTGGGAGGAACTTGCAGAGCTTTGGAAAGTGAAAGTGAAGGAGAAGTCATTGTTCTCAGGAGGTACTGACTGCCAGACATGAGAGCTTTGTAGACCTTTCCACAAGCTCCCTCTTTGTGGTTGTGCAGCCAGATGTAGTGGTTCCTCAGAGATCCCCACCAGCTCTGCTTTCTCCACCTACCCCGGTGCTTCAAGTTGAGGTTAAAAGTGGCTGTTTCCTTAAAATTCTGGCTGTAACCTCGAGATCTTGGCTCTTCCAGCTGCTTCCTCTTTCTTGTAAACCTGATTCCTATATCAGACCCTTTATTATCATAATAGCGTAGTAGCTCTGTTTTGCTCATCAAACAGAATGAGACATCTAATTACTCATTTACTGCCTAGGGGGTGCCTGATTATCTAGAGAAGGGGTTGAAAAACTTTCTCTTATATGACAGTAGTAAATACTTTAGCCTTTGTGGGTCAACTGGTCTCTGTTGCAACTCCTCAACTCTGCTGTACAACAGCATGAAAGCCACCAAAGACAATACACGATGAATGAATGTGCCTGTGGGCCAATAAAACTTGCATTTGAATTTTATATAATTTTTATGTGTTGTAAAAAACCTTTTCCTGCCACTTGTAAACATAAAATCCATTTTTAGCTCATGGGCTGTACAGAAGCAAATGGCGAGCTGTTTTGGGCTGTAGTTGGCCAACTCCTAATCCAGAGGAGGGCTGGTAGAGTCAGTCAGATGTGCACATAAACCTTTGCTCGCAGCTTACTACATGATGTTGGGCAATATGTTTAATCTCTGAACCTCACTTTTACAATGGGGACATTTACATCGACATTGTAGAGTAGGGTTGTTGTGAAGATTAGATAGTTCATGCTCTTCATTCGTCATCATTAGTGTGGTTTGTGGAGCTGCTATTTGGTGCTCACGGTCCATTCATGCCATTAAAAGGGAACTGACAGGTTTTGCAGCCATTGGGACTTCCACGGGCAAGGTAAAATGATTTCTAGGCAAAAGAACAGTGAGAGAACTCCTGAGGCTTTGCAGATTATCCACCATACTTGAATTAAATGTAAGAATTTTGATAGAGTGCTGTCAGCAATCCAGCCATGAACCAGATTGTTACTAGTGATTCTTCCCAGTGCACAGCAGGGATTAGCCACAGGGGCATAGATGTTGGAAGGATGGGAGAAAGAAACAGAAAAATGGAGAATTTTAACTTCATTATATGATGGTGTTTAAGTGGTGGGATTATGGGTGATATTTAATTTCTTGGTGTGTTAATTTCTCTTCAAATAAATTGTTAAAATGATGCTACAGAAGAGGACTTAAAAAGTAGAAATACTGTCATAACAGATTGAGTACCGTGTTCTAAAGTATGCAAGACCATTTAAAAGCATAAAAAAAAATTCGAAAGTGTTCAGAGCCATTTGGCTATCACTTTCAGTTTTCATCTCAAATGTCACCTCTCATTAGAGAATTTTCTCGATCTAAAATATCCAAAACAAGGGCACCTGGGTGGTTCAGTCGGTTAAGCATCTACCTTTAGCTCAGGTCATGATCTTGGGGTCCTGAGATGGAGCCCCACGTTTAGCTCCCTGCTTAGCAGGGAATCTGTCTCTCCCTCTCTCTCTGCCCTCCCCCTCCTCATGTGGGCACACACGCTCTCTAAAATTTTAAAATAAAGTGAAATAAAATAAAATATCCAAAACAGCTATCAACCTCCGTTCTTCATTATTGTGTCTCATTGCCCTATTTCTTTTCTTCATAGTACTTATTATTGCCAGATATTAATTGTTTACCTGCTTATTGTCTACCTTCCTTTCTCTAGAATGTGAGTTTTCTGGGAGGCACCCTCCTTGTCTCCTTGCAACTCAAAATGGCCTTCCTTTGGCTGACAGGCTGCTCCCTCCTTTACTGGACAAGGAAGAAAGTAAAGCATCAGTGTTCTAGAAGGTCAGACTGCTATCGCAGCTGCTGCTGAGCTGGCAGCCTTCTTGGTTCCTGACTGTATTCATTTCTTCCCCCTGCTAACTTTTAAGGAGGAGGGAACATCTGGAAATTGTCTTGGCCACAGAAAATTAAAAAAGCACTTACACTCAAGGCAGATGGTACTATCAAGTAACAACATCTGGAGATGAAAATCTAGCTGACAACAGGGTAATTGTCAAAATATTTAAAGACTGCCCAAGTTGTTCATTTCACATTGTTTCTTCATCCCTGCCGAATTTATGATTTGGTCAGCACATATTGATTGGCTTCCCCATGGAGACAATGGACTCCACTTATTCATTGGAAATGGGAGCTGGCATCAGCCCTACATCCTGTCTGTAGGTACAAAATGGATGTTTGCCTGAAAAGCCTTTTGAAGATCCCCACACCTTCAGAAAGAAAATGTTTTTACGATAGTAGACTTCAGTGAGTATCTTTAGCAATGGACGTGCTGGAAGCCCTAATCTGCTTTTCTTCTGAAGGGATGTATCTTATCTTTAAAATCATCTCCAAATGTCTTGTAAATATCTTGGGAATGAGGCAGAATGGTGAAAAATACAAAACATTTTACTTTGGAAGGCTTTGCCTTGCTGACCAAAGCATTTGGTTGCTGAAGTAGGAGAAGGAAGACTGTCCCAGGTTAAGCTCTTAATATAGATTAGCTCTTAGGTAATAGATGGATCCTAGTTGCTTTTCAGCAGAAGACACATCATTTATTACATTTTGACCTTTACACATTTTGGGGCTGTTGATGCTTTTCTAGTGCCTATAACCTGATTAGTGTTTTTGCTCAGATAAAATCAGTCTATATTTTATCTGCTCTTTCCTCAAAATGAGAAATATCTTCTAGAATCTCAAAGCCATTCTTGTCCCAGGAGGAAGTCGGTCTTCAATCAAGAGAAAACTATGTAGGAAGTTGATCTTTTAAGGCTGACTAATGACACTGGTTTAGACCATTTTTTTCCTCTATGACCAGGGCAAGCAAGACAAGCTTAAAAATGGAGTTATTGTAGTATCTCTGGGAAAAGTCTTAATTTATATATATTCTAGCTGCTAAAGCCTAGAAAATGATGTTTCCCTTTCAGACTGGATTTAGCTAAGTAAGCAACACTTTAAGAACCAAAGTCAGGTTCTTTAGGGTCAGACTAATTGAGCCTAAAGTAGTGTCACCTTTTATGACTTTACTTATGGTCTTATCATCCACAAAGCTTCTCTTCTTGTATTACGAGGTATGACTTCAAAAGGTTGTATTAATGTTATGCATTTTTCTACAGGAATTTACCTTTCTTTATAGACATCTCTGAAGCTGCATGTTTCCCCCTAAGCTTCACTTTTCTGACTTGATACATAGAAAGCTGAAACTCTGAGAAATCCAGTTTGTACAACCTCATGGTCCAAAGAGTCTCAGACCTAAATTTTAGAGCTCTTGGCTCCAGGGTGTACCCACACTCCCTACCTTTCATGTGGCACCAGTACTTCAGTACATCTCCCTGTTTTCTCTTTTTCTCTGAAAGAATAGTTTCCCCTTGAAAAATATGAAGCTAAAACTTATGCTTCCCATGTTAATATTGCTCATATTTTTAAAAAAACCCTCAATTCAATTTTTCTATTTCTAATACTCTGTGATTTAAAATGGTATTTTCTTTTATTTTGATATAAATAATGATGGAGGGACGCTTTAAAAATTCCAATGGCTCAGGACACCTGGGTAGCTCAGTCTGTTAAGCATCTGTCTCTTGATCTCAACTCAGATCTTGGTCTTGGGGTTGTGAGTTCAAGCCCCATGTTGGGTTCCATGGGTGTGGAGCCTATTTTTAAAAAATTAAATAAATTTTAAAATTGCCAAGAGCTCAATGAGGTTTGATAAGACCCACAGGAAAGTGAAGAACTAGAATCAAGAGCACTTGAGTAAAGCTGAGAGTCACTCAAGTCTGCTCCATCTGTCACATGGGGACCAGTTGAGTCTACAACTACCAGCTTGAAGGAGGTTGGCCAATTCCTGGGACATATGGGAAAATGGAATGTGATATCTTCACGACTTATGGTTGTAGGGTCACAATTCCCTTTCTCTGTGTCATGTGAGAACTCCTAGCTGAATAATTCACTTATAAAATGATCAGACATTGGAGAAACTGTTGGATGATGATAGGGACAAACACAAAACGACTGCATAAAGAAACTCCTCAGCCCAGATCCTATGGGAACCTCTTGCTATACAACTTCTATTTCCATGTTTGCAAGTTAAAAGTTATAAGAATCAGCAAATCAGATAAACTGCAAAACTCACACTTCAATAACTATCAATTAGAGAACAAAAGAATGAATATTATGAAAAAACAAAAAAGAAAATTTGGGAAAATAGAAAATTTTAAGAAAAGGAAAATATGCACTTTTTTAAAAATTAAAGATTTTATTTATTTGACAGAGAGAGACACAGCAAGAAAGGGAACACAAGCAGGCAGAGTGGGAGAGGGAGAAGCGGGACCCTGGGATCATGACCTGAGCTGAGGGCAGACACTTAATAACAGCCGCCCAGGCGCCCTGGAAAATATGCACTTTGAATAACCTCATGGATAGTTTCTATAGAAGTTTCTAAAGAGCTAAAAATGGAATTAGGTGATATATCTTGGAAGTCACTCAGAAGAGAGCACAGAGAGGGAAAGGAATGGAAAATATGAAGGAGAAGCTGAGAGATATTGAAGATAACATGAGGTATTTCAATATAATTACACAAAAACAAAATGCAAAGAATGTTAGAGAGGCAGTATTTGAAATCGTAATAGTAGAGAACTTCTCAGAATTGAGAAAAATTCAATTAGTCTTGAGATCAAAGTAGCATTACAATTCTGAAATAGGAAAACAGTTTTACACCCAGATATATCATAATGCAAATGTAAAACTGCAAAGACAGAAAGAATTTTATTTTTATGTTTAAAGATTTTATTTATTTATTTGGCAGAGAGAGACAGCCAGCGAGAGAGGGAACACAAGCAGGGGGAGTGGGAGAGGAAGAAGCAGGCTCCTGCTGGAGGAGCCTGATGTGGGGCTCCATCCCAGAGCACAGGGATCACGCCCTGAGCCGAAGGCAGACACTTAACGCCTGCGCCACCCAGGAGCCCCAGAAAGAATTTTAAAAAGCCTCACAAAGACATCACCTGTGAAATCCCAATAATCAGACTGAAAAAAAATTATTCGACATAAAAAGATATTCCATAGAACCATAAAATAGGTTCTGGATTATGAAGGAGAATAATATCTGTCTACAACTCTGTACTCAGCTAAATCATCACTAAGCAGTGAGAGTAAAATGACATTTTTAAACCATAAATATTGAAAAGATACTACTTACAGACCATTCCCAAATCAAAACAAAATAAATGACAAAAGCTAGTGATGGATGCATTTTACTAAAAAGGAAATTAAACTCACAAGATGCCATATAATGCAAAAAGTAAGGGCGAAAAAGACAATGGTAAACATGTTGGTAATACTAAATAAATATTAGCTATAAAAATAATGACATTAATTTGGGAGAGACATTTAAAGCAAAAGAGAATCAAACTCCTAAGCAGGAATGTGGATGATAGAGGTAGGTGTTCAGAGTTATAGCATGCTAATTTTCTTGTTTTGTTGGGGAAGAAAGTGGAGATATTGATTGACTTAAATCTTACATAGATAAGCATATAGAAAAATTAAGAATAGTCATTGAAAGGATAGATATAGAATATATAAACTTTAGTGGAAAAATTAGAAAAAGATGATGGAGAAGTAAACATCATTTACAGTATGCCTCCAGAGGTGAAGCGATATGAAGTAGACAGAAGTATATTTATATGAAGTAATGTTGCCCCAAAGTGTTGAACTATGTGCACTTAGTCCTTAGAGATAATTTCCAGTTTACAGGAAACAGAGGGATAGAAAAACTAGTTAAATGATGTAACAGTGAAAATGAAGCAAACAGAATGTAAGCCATTCTATGGAAAAACTGACTTGTCTTGAGGGAAGATAGGCATGAAAAGAGAAAAAAAAAGATTACTCTAGATTTAAAAGCCATAAAAAATATATGTAATGCGTGAATCTTGTTTTGATCCTCATTTGAATAAACAAATTGTAAAAAACATCAAACAAACAAAAAACCTAACCCCCCAAAAACATTTTAAAGACTATTGGTAAATTTGAAAGTAAACTGGAATCAGATAAGACCAACAAATTAGTGTTAATTTTGTTGTACACCTGAAGCTAATATAATGTTGTATGTCAGTTATACCTCAATCAAGAAAAAGGAGATATCCACCTCTTAATTTTACCTTTGAACTGGAGTCGTATGAAATTGAACTAAGTGATTTGAGATTTTGAATTTTTAGGAGAAAATTTATTTTAAATAAATTTATGTGATATCAAAAAAGAGCCAGTTTAATAATTTTTATATCATATAAAATATAATGTGACACAAAAATGCTAATAATGATAGAGATATAATCTAATGATAACAATTGACTGAGGAAGCTATAGCCATCATAAATCTGTATGCATTAAACAACATAGCCTCCAAACCTATAAAACAACAACTGGCAGAATTACAAGAAGAAATTCAAAACTCTGTTGCCCAAAGAAAGGTTGTAATACATGCATTTCTGAAACTTACAAGTCACAGAAACACATTACGAAGGATATTTAAGATTTTAGTAACAGATTTAACAAACTGCTGACAGAGATATATAATTTCTACCCTCAACATATACATATATATGTATATAGGTTTTAAATACACAAAGTATAATTATAAAAATTGGTTACAAAAGTAAATTTCAGGGGCACCTGCGTGGCACAGCGGTTAAGCGTCTGCCTTCGGCTCAGGGCGTGATCCCGGCGTTCTGGGATCGAGCCCCACATAAGGCTCCTCTGCTATGAGCCTGCTTCTCCCTCTCCCACTCCCCCTGCTTGTGTTCCCTCTCTCGCTGGCTGTCTCTATCTCTGTCGAATAAATAAATAAAATCTTAAATTAAAAAAAGTAAATTTCAATGATACTCTAAGAATCTGTGTCATACACACCATGCTTCCTGAACACAAAGTAATAAAATTAGAAACAAATAACAGAAAGACAGTAGAAATCCATGTATTTGGACACTAAACTATACTTGTAAATATTCATGTGTTTATAAAATTACAATGGGAAGTTTAAAATATTTAGAATGTAATAAAATAACAAATTACATATCAAAATTTGTGGGATATAGCTAAAGAAATAATTGAAATGATTAACAAAAATTCAAAGCTGAATATTTGAGATACTCATCAATTGATAAAAAATATAAGTTTTTAGTAAAATAGGTTGTCAAGATTGATTCAAGGGAAATAAAGCCGGATTTATCAAATAACCATGAAAGAGACTGAATTGGAGTATAAATCTCCTTCTTCCACCTTTGTCTAAGGCTTCCAACTACAGAGGGTGTTATTTCATCAAGGCTTCAAGCATAATCCCCTTCTAATGTAATTGTTTCAGGGGGAAAGCTTTCCAACTAATTTTAAGCTCATATCAGCTTGTTACCAAAACTGGACACACTGTGTACAAAAAAGAGAAACTGATTTATACAGAGACTGAAAAACCTTCTAGATATCAGTGAATCATATCTAGCCGTATATAAAACATAACCTAACCACATAAAATTTATCCCAAGAATGCAAGATAGTTTAACTGTAGAAAATCTATTAGTGGTACATCAATAATTGAAGGAGAAAAAACAATGATCATCTTCAAAGATGCTGATAAAATTTACAAATATTCATGATTAAAAATTCTTAGCAACGTAGGAAGAACTTCCTTTACTTGAAAAAAGATTTTTAAAAACTTGAACATATGAAAACGTTGTAATTAATTCAAACAATTTAGAAGAATTTCCATTAAAATCAAGAACAAAATAAAGATGCACCTATAATTATTACTATTCATTCATCAGTATCCTGGTGGTCTTATCTAATGCAGTAGAGTAAAAAAAATAAATTGCCAGTGTAAGATTTGGAAAGGAAGAGAGAAGACTGTCATATGTGCAGCTGGTAAATTGTTTGGTTAATAAATCTAGCAGGATGTATTGATAATGTGTTGAAACTAATTAAGAAAGTTCAGCAAATTTCCTAGATCCAGAGCAATTTTTTAAAAATCAGCAGTCTCCCAAAACTCCAGGAATAACCAATTCAAAAATATAATGAAATTTAAAATGACCTTAGTCATAATAATAAGAACACTAGCAATATTTTTTAGCAACTTTGGGCAAGATCTTTAGCAAGAAAATTATATAATTTATTGAAGGGCATACACAGCCCTGAATATATGGCAAGATATAATATATTCACAAATGGGAAGAATTACTGTTTAGAAATTGTAAAACTATTGTAAAAATTAAAAGAGGTGTGTGTTTGTGTGTGTGTGTATAGAATTTGACAAGTAGTTCTCATGATTCATATGGATGAGTCAAAGTTCAAGAATAACGTACATAATTTTAAAGACAAAAAGGAGAGGCACCTTGATGTACCAATTATCAAAGTTTTATTTTTATTTTATTAAGTATTTTAATTATGGTATAGTTAACATACAGTGTTATACTAGTTTCAGTTGTACCACATAGTGATTCAACAATTCTATACGCTACTCTGTGCTCATAATGATACAGATGCTCTTTAATCCCCATTCCCTATTGCACCCATACCCCTACCCACCTCCCCTCTGGTAACCATCAGTTTTTTCTCTATAATTAAGAGTCTGTTTCTTACTTTCTCTCCTTTTTACTTTGCTCCATTGTTTTGTTTTTTAAATTCCACATATGAGTAAAATCATATGGTTTTTGTCTTTCTCGGACTGACTTATTTTGCTTAGCATTATACTCTCTAGCTCCATCCATGTTGCAAATTCACCCATTCTTTATTACAGGTGAATAATATTCCACATCTTTATATCCATTCATCTATTGATGGACACTTAGGCTGCTTCCATAATTTGGCTATTGCAAATAATGCTGCAATAAACACAGGGGTGCATGGATCCCTTTGAGTTAGTGTTTTTGCATTTTTTGGGTAAATATCCAGTAGCGTGAATACTGAATTGTAGGATAGTTCTATTTTTAACTTTTTGAGGAGCCTCCGTCGTTATGCTTTCCACAGTGGCTGCAGCAGTTTGCATTCCCACAAACAGTGTACAAGTGTTCCTTTTTCTCCACATCCTTCCCAATACTTGTTTTTTATTTTAGCCATTCTGACAGGTGGGGTGTGGTATCTCATTGCGGTTTTGAGTCGCATTTCCCTGATGATGAGTGATGTTGAACATCTTTTCATGTGTCTATTGGCCATCTGTTATTTCTTCTTTGGAGAAATGTCCATTCATGTTTTCTGCCCAATTTTTTTTATTGGATTATTTGTTTTTTTGGGTGTTGAGTTGTAGCAGTTCTTTATATATTTTGGATACTAACCCTTTATCAGATATATCATTTGTGAATATCTTCTCCCATTCAGTAGGTTGCCTTTTGGTTGTGTTGATTGCTTCCTTTGCTATTCAGAAGCCTTTTATTTTGATGTAGTCCTAATAGCTTATTTTTGCTTTTATTTCCCTTGCCTCAGGAGACATATTTAGAAAAATCTTGCTACAGCAGATGTCAGAGAAATTACTGCCTGTGGTCTCTTCTAGAATTTTTATGGTTTCAGGTCTCACATTTAGGTCTTTAATCCATTTTGAATTTATTTTTGTGTGTGGTGAAAGAAAGTGGTCCAGTTTCATTCTTTTGTCTGTTGCTGTCTTGTTTTCCCAATTCCATTTGTTGAAGAGAGTGTCTTTTTCCCATTATATATTCATTCCTCCTTTGTTGAAGATTAATTGACCCTATAGTTGTGGGTTCATTTCTAGGTTTTCTATTTTGTTCTGTTGATCTATGTATCTATTTTTGTGTTGTTACCATACTGTTTTCATTAATATAGTTTTTAAATATAACTTGAAGTCTAGAATTGTAATACCTCCAGTTTTTTGTTTTTGTTTTTTTTTAATTTTCAAGGTTGCTTCAGCTGTTCAGGTTCTTCTGTGGTTCCACCGAAATTTAGGATTGTTGTCCTAGCTCTGGAAAAATGCTGTTGGTATTTTGGTAGGGATTACATTGAATGTGTAGATGTCTTTGGGTAGTATAGACATTTTACCAATATTTATTCTTTCAATCCATGAGCATAGAATGTTTTCCCATTTCTTTCTGTTCAATTTCTTTCATCAATGTTTTATAGTTTTCAGAGGTTTTAACCTCTTTGGTTAAGTTTATTCTTAGATATTTAATTGTTTTTGGTGCAGTTGTAAATGGGATTGTTTTCTTAATTTCACTTTCTGCTGCTTCACTATTAGTGTGTAGAAATAGAACAAATTTCTGTACATTGCCAAATATCAAAGTTTTTAAAAAGATGTAATTAAGACAATGTGGTATTGGTGAAATGTTATGGAAATTGATCAAAGAAACAAGATAGAGAAGCCAGAAATACATCCCTGCATATGTGGGAACTTTGTAGTAAGAGAGAAGCCATTGCACATCATTGCCAAAAACTGACATGTACTGAAAGTTGAATGAATAAAAAGATCGCTAAATAAGAAAAATAAAACTTTTGGGATAAAAAGAGAATACTGTTATAAGTATAGTACTGGGAATGGTATTTTAACCAGACCTTTAAAAGGCAGAATTCAGAAGGAAATATTGATGCATTTGACTAGATTGAAACTTTAACAGTATGTATGACAAAAGATAACATAAACAATTTAAAAGCAAAACTAGACTAGTATATATGTATGAAGAACATATATATCTGAGAAAGGAAACAGTTCCAGAATGTGTAAAGAACTCTAAGAATAAGAAAAAAAAAAAACTGCTGAAAGATGTGAATCTTACAGATAAATTTCAAAAACCTGGCTTTGAATGAAAAGAGCAATATACAGAATGACAACTTGTAATGTTAATTATATAAAATTAAAATAATCCCCCCAAACTTATAAATCATTCATGATTCACATATAAATTGAAAGCATAAACACAAGGACTTGATAGCCACACATCTACTTCAGAAGAGCAGTGTTGTGGAGGAAAGGAGCTAGGAAAATAAATCTAGGTAGAGTCACAGGGCATAATTTAGCTGAATTCATAAATTTTAACCTGGAAAAGATAAAAGATTTGAAGCAAAAAGAAAAAAAAAAGGAGGTTGAAAACTGGCACTACTTCTGAATTAATAAAATGTTAATATATGGCTATGTTTGAAAAGTAATAATACAAAGGCAACTTTGAAATCTTTGATTCTGAAATTTGATCTGCAGCCACATCTCAAAACCAGCCAGGCGACTTGTAACCTACAGGGCACGTGTTGCTTATTTCTCTTGGCTCAGATCTCTACCTCTGAGAAGTATGTCTGAACTTTTCTTTGTTGGGGCTAAACCAGCCTGTATCGTTCTCATGAAACCAGGGCAAAAGGTGGGAATGCCTCTTATTAGTAGTTAGGAGTGTGTGAAGCCAGAGAATCTGTGTCGATAGTATTAAAAGACAAGTGTATGAATGGCATTGTGGAAGTGGACAAAACACAGTCCGTGTACCTGTGTACTACAGCATTCTATGAGAGTGGTGTAGGGTCAAAGTTGAAAAAGAATGTGCAAACCTATTATACACTGAAAAAGAAAAGCCTGGGATGGGTATAGAGAGCCAAAGAAGTTCTCCAGTAGCTAGAAGCAAGAGCTGGAGGTGGGAGTTTGAGATGGAGATCCCAAATAGTACTGGATTTCATCTCTGTCTCTATCTGGTGGCATGGTGCATGGGACTGGATCCATTTACAGGGTCTGGGGTAGAATGAATACCTCTTCTTCCTGGCCCTCTATCCTGTGAGTGGGATCAAGGCTGAAATTTTTCCAAGTTTGCTTAGTTACAGGATTTCAAGGATTTAAACCATTCTAGCATGTTCTGGAAGCAGAAGGCAGGTTTCCTTTCTGGTCCTTCCAGCTGACATCCTCTCTGGAACTAGTCATGATGTTTGTGAGACTCTAGTATTTCTTTCATGACTTTCTCAGAGGTATCATCTAACATGGATAGGGCCAAATGCTGGTCTGAGGGGTAGAAACTTTTGTTGGGTAGGGGCAGGTGCAACAAGATTTGGTGAAAGATTAAAGTGGAACAAGTGAAGTTGTCATTTGAATTGAAAAGCTATGGGTTTGCCAACTTAAGCTACCTGAAACAGCTACAGCCCAGGAAGTGGTGTGATTGTCTCATTTGGATGTGAACTCTTAGCCCTGGTTGCCAGATACCTTAAACTATCATGGCACTGCCTACAGGGCAGTATTCTGGTTACCATCAGTTTTTTTTGGTGTGGTCCTTTTTGGGGTGTACAACCAGATATACATTTTTTTGTTAGGAATGGTTTTATTTTGCTTGGTTATGATGGAAGAGACTTGACCAGGATAGTCGTTGGGTTGTGATGGGGAAGGTCTGCCTTGAGGATGCCCTTTATCTTTCATTCTCAGGAGAAGTTTTGGGTGGAATCAGTCTCTGAAGAGGTGTGTGCAGAGTTGCTGACTTCCGCTCCAACTCCCCACTCTGGGCAGGCCTAGAACTCTAAGGTGGTGGAAATATAGGAAGAACAATCCTAGCCCTGGCTCCAGGAACCAACTGAATGAGTACCTGCCCTTTCTAGATCTTGCTCTTGATTTTAAGGATTTTCTTCTAAGCATTGAGCCTGGAAGAGAACTAGTGAAACATTGAGAGCGTATCACTATGTGACCTATTGCTTGACCTTGACACTGATCAGACTCAGCAGGAACAAGGGGTACGCAGAACCTGGAAGCTCTTCCTACACCCCAGGTGCAAGGGAACCTTTCTATAGTTAGGTCAGGATCCTTCTTCACTTTGACATCATTCTTGGTCTGGTAACAGAAGCTCCTCCCAGACCTTCCTCCAAAAGGCAGCTAACTGTGTGGGCCTGCCTCTAAGAACTCTCTATTTGTATGTTGTTCTATTCCAATGCCATTCCCATAAGGTCAGTATCCTATTGTTATGACTACCGGAAATGGAATATACCTAGAGCTCTTTAGCTTTATCAGGTCATCGTATTGTCACTAAAGTGATGCCCCCTTCTTCCTCCATTTTGTCTCTTCCACCATCGGGTCTGGCTCACTTAAACAATCTCTTCTATATTTAGTAATTTAATGTCTATTTCTTTTAGCTAGACTTATTCCCTTTCCCAGATTCTCTTTCAGATCAAAATTCCACCCTTACAACATCTACTCACCTTTTATAAGTGTTTTCCTAAATTTTACTGTATGAAAAAGATCCTATTTGTAATTTTCTCCCCCATCTGTTTCTCTTGTTTCGTTTTTCTTTTGTATTACTTAGCAGCTTGGATATGTTATTATCAGGAATAGCTGCATCCCCTATTAGTAAAACTCCCCACACTAAACAGTGTAAACTTGCAGCCCATCATCCTTTCTTTCCAGGGTAATCTCCTTTTAACCAGGCCCAGGTGTTGAATTCGGAAATAACATTGTCCCACTGCCAGAGAGAGCTGTGACCTATTTCCTCATCCCATTGTTCCAAGGGTTGCCACGTTACCGTGGTCCTTTGTGATTCACTGGCTCCTCTAATTATAACTTTATGCTATTCTTATTATAGGCACCAGAGCTCAGGGAAGTTCTCCATCTGCCACATCCTGGGTATTTCTTCCATTAGGGACCACTTCTGTGGAAACACAGATGTGGGGACACGCAGATTCCAAGGAGGGCTGTTCTCTACAGCCCTGTTTAGACCAAGAGAATTTCACATGCGGTTTTCAAATGTGTCCTTCCTGGGGTAATTTAAGACCTGTCATTCAAAATCGTTATTCTAATTTTTAAAATATTATGATTTTTTCCAACAGGAGGACTTCTTTCCCTCTCCAGTGTAAGTCACATTGCAACACATTCCTGTTTGTTGGTCTCATAACCAGATTGTATGTTATCCCACTGGATTTCTTGCCATTTCTCTATAATTCTGGGTTTGATTCCAGACAACTCATCATGTGCTCTTTATGAACATGACCCCAAAGCCCTATAGACATCAGTCCCTAATGACTCTCACAGCTTCGCAGACCACGTAGCCAGAGTACAATTTACTTCAACAATCAGGGGCAGCCTGGGCCACATGGTTCACTTACAGAAAACACAGCAAAAGCCAAACACAGCGCCCACTCTGAGATTCTCTTTACCCTGGATGTCACCACCATGGGCAGGGGCAACAGATTTCAATTTTAATTGTTCATCAGAATCAAAGTTTGCCAAAACCAGAGGAGAAGTTAATAGATTTAAAAAAAAATCTAATCTTGAATACATTTTCGATATAAGGTGAAATTCCCCTTTAACCTCCATCCCCAATCCTAGTCCCTCAGTAGCTCCCCAGTTTTGGTCATCAATATTTTTACTTTTTTCCTGTATATTTCCAGACCTTTGTCTATACATTTGCATACATAAGCATATTACCTATAAATAATATCATTCTGCATTTTACTGCTCTTTTCTTGAACTTAATAACATGTTGTCTTAGTTTGCTGGGGCTGCATAACAAATAGGGGGTTTAAACAGCAAAAATTTATTTTCTCACAGTTCTGGAGGCTAGCGGTGCAGAGGCATCTACAGTGGTTTTTGTCTGTTTTTCCTTTTGAGGCTTCTCCCCTTGCCTTGCAGATGGCAACCTTCTTTCTGTGTCCTAACATGTCCCTTCCTTTGTGCCTAGCATCCCTGGGGGGTCTCTGTGTGCCCTAATTTCCTCTTCTTATTAGGACACCAGTTAGATTGGATTAGGACCCACCCTAACAGCCTCATTTTAAGTTAATCACCTCTTTTAAAGTCTCTATCTGCAAATACAGTGACATTCCGAGGTACTAGGTGTTAGAACTTGAACATAGGAATTTGGGTGAGTGTTAGTGGCATGATTTAACCCTTAACACATGCCTTTGCTGATCTTTCCACTATATATAGGTGATGTTAGTTATAATGAGATCTAGGTAATAGAAATCACCAAGTAATTATGGCTTTAAAATATAAAAACATACCTCTCTTACCTGTTTAAAAGTGGAGAGACAGTCAACTTTAGCTTAGCATTGCATGGGGTCAGAGATTCAGCCACCTTCCAGCTTGCTGCTGCATTGTACCTGTCATTCCTTCTCAATGTCAACTCATGATCCAAGATGGCTCCTGGAAAGCCAGACATTTTGCCTGAATTTGCAGTCAACTGGAAGGAAGAATCTTAAGAACAACTCCCTGAAGTTATGGACATCGTTTATACCGGTACCCTTGGCTAGAACTTAGTCATATTACATACCAAACTGCATGTGAGACTGGGAAATATTATCTTTTAGGTGTGATGGGCACATTTCCAGCTAAGATCTAGCAGGTCTGCTGCTGATAAAGAAGGTAAGAACAGTCAGTAAGGGGATGCCTGGGTGGCTCGGTTCATGATCCTAGAATCCTGGGATCAAGCCCTGCATCGAGCTCCTTGCTCAGTGGGGAGCCTGCTTCTTCCTTTGCCTGCTGCTCCCCCTGCTTGTGTGTGCTCTCTGACAAATAAATAAATAAAATCTTAAAAAAAAAAAAGAACAGTCAATAAGGGAATATTAATAATAAAATATATCTTTTTTAAAAAATTTGAATGTGGGGTAGTTTCAGGGATCCCTTCTTGAGAAGAAAGTAGCTGGAGCACAGAAGAGGGGGATGAATTCCTAGTATTTGTTGTGAATTCCAGAAATTTCTGGCCATTCTTGATTTCCTACTGTGTCAGAAATCTCCCATTTGCTCTTCTAAATCCACTGTCTGCCCTTCTCACTCTGCCTGGGGAGGGTGCCTGTATGGATAGTACATATGAGATTCTTTGCCCTCTGGCTTCCTAAAAGGAAGCCCTCACAGAATCAGAGAGAAGGTGGAGAGTGAGGTCAGGGATTTATTGGCTCTCTCTTATATGGTGGCCTAGGCTGTCTGTGTGCCATGAATAAAGATCACTGCACTTTTCAAGGCTGCCTTTTCTACATAGTTCTTTCCCCCTATCCCCCACAACCCCCACCCCCACACCGCCCTGGCCCTCTGGCCCTTTAGGCCTGTGAGTGGAATATGCTCTTCCACTATGTCTACCCCGTGTGGTTTCTTTATACTTCACCCATACCTGTGTAAATACATAAAACATTACCCAAATTTGAGTGGACCAAGTGATTCCTGTCAAGACCCTGACTAATAGAAATACTGAGGTTTGAGGTGTCAGTTCTCTAGAATCCCAATACCAACCTTACTTTGTGCTGTGTGAGATTTCCACTTGGTTCTTGTCATCCATTTGGGCAACTTGTTTCACCTCTATGGGGTTCAGTTTGTTCACCTCCAAAATAAGGAACTGTCTAGACCAGGAATTCTCAAACTTGGGTGTCCACCATAATCACTTGGAGGATGTGGAAAAACACAGATGGATGGACTGTACCTCCAAAGTTTCTGAGTCAGTTGGTCTGGGGTAGGGCCAAGAATTTATATTTTTAACCAGTTCCCAGAGGATGCTCATGCCGCTGGTGCAAGGACCTTACTTTGTGGAACAGTGGTCTAGAAGATGATCTCTAGGCTTAATCTGTATCAGTATTCAGTGACCTACTATCAACACGCCAGTGTGGCAGAGCTCCATTTTATTGTTCTTGTGGACGAAATGATCCTACTGGTTGTCTTTTGGAAGAATCCTTCTGGTAATAGTGACCACAAATACTGGGCTATGGCCATCTAAATAAACTGGTCATCATATTGAATTATTCAGTGAATAATAGAAACTAGGTCAAGGATCCCCACTTGAAGAAGTTCAATTCCAGGTCTGGTTTTAAAGCACAAGTTCAAGGGTTTCCTATGTATGCAGTTCCTCAGCAGATTGCAATATGCCAATGTTTTCATTTGTCTCTCATTTTATATTTGACTTGCCTCTGAATTCTATTGTTGGTCGAAAGAATCAGAGAGTGGAAGAATATGCTTCCTAAATAATTATTTTGTTGAACTTTGTTAGACTTACTGGAGCCTTTATAAGACAGTGTGTCTTTAGTTGCAGGTAGAAAGTTAGGAGAAGGTTTTTGGGATAAGATCCAGAAGAGAAAAAGAACAATGAAATATAATTGTACAGTTTCTCTCTTTCTCATTGGTAATTCATTGGAACAAAATAGGAAGAAATATTTTGGGGCTATAGGTAAAGAAGCAGACTAATAAATACAGAGCAGATACACAATAAACACAGTAGGTTGGTTTTCCTTCCACAGTACTGATCGGCACACAGGACGATCAACAACATAAACTGTATGTTTATAACATACACATAACATAAACATAACACATGTTTATAAGCCCATAGATAAGTGCATATAAAATGGATATACACGTATACATATATATGTCGTATAACTGGCAATGTACTCTTTTAGAACTTTGTATAAACAAAAACAAAGCCCATTTAATTCAGCTGATGAGAATTGTTGTAGTGTCCATTCATGGTTCATTCTACCTTGTATTTAGATTAATGTAGGTGCCAGTAATTCTTATGGCTAGGATATGCCAAATAAATGGTCCCAGAGGCGGTATGTACCTGAGAGCAGCCTGCCCAGGACAGGCTATGTTAATAGCCAAGTGACTACATTATGGGCCAGTAAATGTTGTTTATAGAAGCCATGAAGAGGTGCCTTGACTTAGGAAGAAGAAGAAAAAAATAGTCAAAAGCCATGGCTAGACCGGGCATGGGAGGTCATGGTCAAGGTAGCATGAGAGAGAGTTGAAAAGAAGCTGTTTCCTCAACAGCTGATGAAACCCTTACTCTGACATTTTTCTCACCTGACACTCTTCATCATGGCTGGATCCCATGTGGGTGGACTTTTGTCCTGGATTGGTTGCACCTGACAATTGGACATGTCTTAGCCATATGCTAGAGTCTAAGTCTCTAGACTGAGATCTGCATCTATTTTTTCTTCTCTGCCCTATTATGACATCTGTTACGCTATCATATCCTTTTTTTTAAATTAAGGTTACTTGGGACATGATTTATATTCCTAGGTATATTTCCAAGAATTTTTGGTAAAGATTTTATTTATTTGACAGAGAGAGAGAGAGAGAGAGAGAGCACAACAGCAGAGGGAGAGGGAGAAGGAGACTCCCTGCTGAGCAAGCAGCCCAGTGCGGGACTTGATCCCAGGACCCTGGGGTCATGACCTGAGCCGAAGGCAGACGCTTAACCAACTGAGCCACCAGGCAACCCCCCCCCCGCCCAAAATTCTTGAGGGCAAATATTATTTCATTCATCTGTATTTTCTTCAACTCAGGTAGCATAAAACATTGCTAATAATAGATGCTTAGTAAATGACTGACAAATTAACAAATGGCCTTGGGTTGTTGAAATTTCTCCACCATCTTGGGACAGATCAAAAATTATAGTGGGAACCAGTGTCTATTGAGCACCTACTCCGTGTCATGTGGTATACTAAGTGCTTAACAAGTATTCGGTCATTTAATTTGTGCTGTAGATTCATTTTAAAATGTTTATTTCCACATTTTGATGGGGAGACTAAAGCTTGGCAAAAAGGTAAATTTTTAAAAGTTATACTAAGTTACACTCTTTTATGTTAATATATCTAGACCTGCCTCATTTTTAAAAAATCAGCAATATAGTATTACTTATGTGTGTTTTGCCATTCCCGTAGAAGGATGCTAAGATTGTTTTCAGGTTGGAACTGGGACTAGGATTTGAACCTAGGAGTCTCTGACTTTTAAGAATCTGTTCCAAACCAACCTGCTGTGGCTTTCTCGTTTTCTTTGGGAAAGTTCTAACTTTATTTCTTTTAGTGTGACAGGTGCAATTTATTTATTTATTTATTTTAAATTCAATTAGCCAACATACATCATTAGTTTCAAATGTAAAGTCCAATAATTCATCAGTTGCATATAACAGCCAGGGCTCATTACATCATGTGCCCTCCTTAATGCCCATCCCCCAATTACCCCATTCCCCCACCCACCTCCCCTCCAGAAACCCTCAGTTTTTTCCTAGAGTTAAGAGTCTCCCATGGTTTTTCTCCCCCTCTGATGACTTCCCATTCACTTTTCCCTCTCTTCCCCTGTGATCCTCTGCACTGTTTCTTATATTCCACATATGAGTGACACCATATGATAATTTTCTTTCTCTGACTTATTTTGCTTAGCATAATACCCTCCAGTTCCATCCAAGTTGATGTAAATGGTAAGTATTCATCCTTTCTGATGGTTGAGTAATATTCCATTGTATATATGGGCCACATCTTTTTTATCCATTCATCTGTTGATGGACATCTGGGCTCTTTCCACAGTTTCGGTATTGTGGACATTGCTGCTATAAACACTGGGGTGCAGGTGCCCCTTCGGATCACTATATTTGTATCTTTGGGGTAAATCCCTAGTAGTGCAATTTCTGGGTCAGAGGGTAGCTCTATTTTTAACTTCTTGAGGAACCTCCATACTGTTTGCTAGAGTGGCTCTACCAGCTTGCATTCCCACCAACAGTGTAAGAAAGTTCCCCTTTCTCCACATCCTCTCCAACATCTGTCATTTCCTGACTTGTTAATTTTAGCCATTCTGAATGGTGTATGACAGGTGCATTCTCTTCCATTCTTTATTCCCTACTATTTTAGTACAGTACTTAAAAACATGTTGAGGAGTACCCAAGGGTGTATTGTGAAAAGATGCTCACTAAAGAGCAAATAGTTAGAAACAACCTAAGTATCTATCAATGGAGAATGGCAAAACAAATACTAAACTTCTCAAGGAATACTATACAGCTGATCAAAAAAATTGAGGCAGGTCTATTTGTACTACCATAGAAAGTTCCAGTTCTCGTTGTTCAGTGAACAAGAACAAATATTCTGAAAGGTGTGTATGATATCATTCAATTTATGAAACACAAACACCACAAAAATGTATGTGCTCTAATGTGTATATTCTAGAGACAAGGGATTGGAGAAAGCAGGCAAACTGTAAGGAAGTGGGAGGAGCCAGGTTTGGAGCTCAAGGCCAAAGAGTTGTTTAGGCATTTTTATAAGGTTCTAATTTTTTTAGCAAAGAGAAGGTTTTCAAATGTTACTGTTATTTATTTAAAATAGAATAGGAGAACGTACAAGCTTTGTCAAAGTTTTGTTAATGAGCATGTTTACCAAGGAGACACTAGGGTCCGTTTTAGCAGGAATTAATGAAGGCAGATATTGACTGAGTCAGAGTTTCCGTTCTGAATCAGGTTGACCCTTCGAAAAGGATCCCAATCTTTTTTTTTTTTTTTAAGATTTTATTTATTTATTTGACAGAGATAGAGACAGCCAGCGAGAGAGGGAACACAAGCAGGGGGAGTGGGAGAGGAAGAAGCAGGCTCATAGAGGAGGAGCCTGATGTGGGGCTCGATCCCATAACGCCGGGATCACGCCCTGAGCCGAAGGCAGACGCTTAACCGCTGTGCCACCCAGGCGCCCCAAGGATCCCAATCTTGCATCCTTAGGTTGAAATAGCCAATCAAAGGAAGTGAAAGAAAAGGCAGCTTTCCTTTGCCAAACAACACAGATTTGTCATTCATAAGCATATATTCCTCTCCTTGGAGACTTAGTAACCCAACAGAACAGATGAGTGTTATTAGGAAACTCAGAATATTCATTCGTGATATTCTCTGTGCCTAGTGTCCTAGTTTTACCATTTGGACAGACTCATGCTAGAGAGGTGGTTCTTTGTTGTTGTTGTTTTGTTTTGTTTCTTATCTATTTATTTGACAGAGAGAGATAGAGAGCCAGAGAGCAAAAGGGGGAGGTGGGGGTCAGAGGGAGGAGGAGAAGCAGGCTCCCCACTGAGCAGGGAGACTGACTTGGGGACTCAATCCCAGGACTCTGGGATCATGAGCTGAGCTGAAGGCAGATGTTTAAAAGCCACCCAAGTGCCCCCCCCCCTTTTTTTTTTTTTTTGCTTAGTTTTTAATAAAAAGAAATATGTTACTTTAAGCATATGTTTCCTTTAATTGTCAGATGAATTTCCTGGGTATGCACTGGCTTCTCTCTTTGGCTAAGATCTGTCACATTCTGTAGTGCTTCTGGAAATTTTTATCTAATTTTTCATCTGCTCCAATTTACATTTCCCAAAGCTTATTTCTCTAATTGATTTTTGGTGTGATTTTTGCACCTCTGTGATTTTTGTACTAGTTTTTCCTGGAGTGCCTGTTAGGAATATTGGCCAAGATGTCTCACAAAGAATTGAATAAAAAACAAACACATTTATTGACTGAGCACAGCCTTTTATCACTTCAGCCCAATTGCCCAGCAGTCCTACTTGGCATTTAGAACCACCTGATGATTCAAAGCCCCTTTGAGGTGAGCTGAAATCATTAAAACAAATATAAAAATCTCTGGGCATTTTTCACCATGGTTTTCTTAATTATACTGTATAGTTCCAACCCCCGCTTGAGACCTCACCTCTAGATGCAAGTTTTCAAGCAAAATCTAACTTAACATCGCCTTTGTTTGAGAAGAAGGAGGCTGCCGACATTGGAAGACTCTTTCTGCACAGCCGAGGTGATGCCATCTCCAGCTGTGAGTTTTTGCAAGTCTTCCACATTTCCCTTTGCAACACTATCCTTCATTTCATGTTGGCTCTGCTGTGTGAAAATCGAAGCAGGCAAACACCACAGGATTCTAATAAGTTTCTCAGTTTTGCAAGCGGTGTGACTTTTCCTACCGTGGAACAGGATCACAAAGTGAAACTATAAACCATAAACAGCACCTCCAAAATCTGTAAATCTCTGCAATATAAACTTCAGTTCCAGAAGGCTCCAGAAGCAAGCCCACTTGGGTGCTTCCTCTCCTGCTGCTTTTTTTTTTTTTTTTTCCTCTCCTGCTTCTTTATTTTGGAGAAGATGAATGTATTCCTTTTTGTTCAGTCTTACTCGCTAAGAAGGCTATTGAATTTCAGGGAGAGAAAATATTTTGGTAGTGTATGATGGAAGATTGACTTTACCTGTATGCATGTTTAGGCTCCTACCACATGGACCAGAATTGGAGGAGCTGAAAGTAAATATTCACAGAAGGATTTTGACCCCTTTTTCTCTTCTTAGGATTTACAGGGCTTATGGGATTTAGGCAGATGAATCAACGAAATGAATGTGGAACAAAATATATGGTGTAGTGATAGATGTGCTCGGAGAGTTTTCCCCCAGAAGAGCAGACTCATGCAACTCTTACCTTATAAAAGAGGTAGATTCAATGATCACTGAATTAGTTGAAGTTCAAAGAAATGCTATTTATTTAGGGAATGAAAAGAGATGCAAAAATATGTAATGGAACCAGATGTGTGGATTCTGGGAGTTCATGCAGAATGTATAAAATATCTAAAAATATATCGATAAGAATATCACCATTGGGAAGAACAATGAACTCATGCTAAGCAGTCTCAACCAGCACTTACATGAAAATGGTAGAAATTTATTTTGGAGGGGCACCTGGGTGGCTCAGTCGGTTAAGCATCTGCCTTCAGATCAGGTCATGATCCCGGGGTCCTGGGATTGAGCCCCACTTCAGTCTTCTCCCTCTGCCTCTGCCCCTCTCCCCGCTTGTGCTCTTTCTGTCTCTCCTCTCTTGCAAATAAATAAATAAGATTTTTATTTTATTTTATTTATTATTTTTTTATTGTGATATGTTAGTCACCTTACAGTACATCACTAGTTACTAATAAGATCTTTAAAAAAATTTTATTTTGGAGATAGAAGCAACTAAGAGGGTCTGCTAACGGTCACCTTCTTCTCCACCAGTCACAGCATCTTTCAGGCACCCTTGTATTTTTTTTTCCCAGATTTTACTTATTCATTTGAGAGAGAGAGAGAGAGAGAGATTGACAGAGCACAAGCAAGGGGAGAGGCAGAGGGAAAAGCAGACTCTCTGCTGAGCTGGGAGCCCGACGTGGGGCTTGATCTCAGGACCAGGAGATCATGACCTGAGCTGAAGGCAGATGCTTAACCATCTGAGCCGCCCAGGCACCCCCACCCTTGGTATTTTGAACTTATTTCCTTACTACCTGTATTAGTCAGCTCAGACTGCTATCACCGAATATCACAGATTGGATGGCTTAAACAACAGGCATTGACTTCTCCCAGTTCTGAACTTCGAAGACTAAGATCAAGGTGCCATCTGATTCAGTTCCCGGTGAGGGATCTACCCTTCTCCTTGCTTATTCTGCTCCAGAATCATTGCTCCAGACTCACTGGTCTTGTTATTATTCCCTGAATACTCCACGCTAGTTTTGCCCCAGGGACTTTGCACTTGCTCTCCTCTCCATCTGCATGCTCTTGAGCTTGGCTTGTTCTCTCATTTTTTTCATTTCCATTCAAATGCCATCTCTTCAGTCCTCCTTGATCACTCTGTCTCTGTATTCCTCCATTATTCTCTAGCTCCTTTTCCTAATTTATTTTTTCCTATATAGTATAGATCATATCCTGATAATTATTACTTATTCATACATTTATTGTCTGTTTCTCCTATTAGAACGTTAACTCCATGAGAGCAGAGTTTTTGTCCTATTCAGCACAGTATTCTCAGGATCTAGGAGAGTATGTGGCACTGTTGTAGGAAGGAAGGAAGGAAGGAAGGAAGGAAGGAAGGAAGGAAGGAAGGAAGGCAGGCAGGCAAGCACATCTGCAGCTTACTTAGAATGACAGGTGATCTAATCTGATAAACAGCTTCTGGTTGAAATTATGGTAATTCTGGTGATTAAGGAAAAGGGAGTTCTCTGTTAAGAGACTCTTTCTTGGATTTTGTGAAAGACTCGAGAAAATAATCTTTCCTCAAATGGGGTTTCTCGCTACACAGAAAATAGCAGCATGAATTTAATTGGCAAAGTATTTTGCATGTAATTACATATTTCTTTCAAATAATAAAAGAAAATTCTTTGAACCTCTTGTTTTTCTGTGGCTTGTACCTTGCCGTATATCTCTGCATAATGTCCTGTGTTCAGGGGTGGTTCCTAGGTGGGTTTGGTGGCACGCCATGGTGCTGCCACTGCAGAAGACATGAAGCCATCCAAGGAGAGTTCACGTCATCAAGTTTGTCATCTGGCTGGGGAGACAAGACTTTCCCTTGCAGCATCTAAGACAGTGGCATTAAGAGTCAAAATGAATACTGTAGTTTAAAAATACTGTAGGGATTCAGAGAAAGTGATGCAGGTAGCCCAGAGAGGAAAGAAAGCCTTGTAAGGAAGGCAGGGTTTGCCCCACGCCATGAAAGAAAGATGAGATTTTACTGGCACAGAGACCTGGGGAGGAGGGACAGCATGACTCAGTTGCGAAGGCGGAAATGCCTGGTGAGTCCGAGGGACCAGGAGAGCAAGGTACTCTGTCTTTGGCCGTGGCAACAGGGTTGAAGCAATTGCTTCTCTGGGCCCTTTAGAAATACCACTTCTCATGGTGGACTTTGCCATCTAATTTCCTTTTCAAATTTTGTTGTTAAGTTGGAGCTTTTCTTGTCTTAGACACTTTTTGCCTTTGAGCAAAGGCACCGTCTGTAAATCACAGGACCCTCCCTTTTCTAGGTGTAGATGGAGCACTTTCTTGTCTCAGGGATGTGACTTTGGCCTCCATCATCCATATTGGAACTTCACTGCCAGTGGCGGAAAAAGTGGAAGATACCAGCTTTCTGAATCCCTTTCAAAACTAGCTCAGTGAGGGAGGTCACCCGGTGTGGGATGGGATGGGGCAATGGCATCTCTCATGATTAAAGTTATAGGGAGCCCTGACATTAAGGACATCTCAGGAGCTCCTGCCATTCTGCGATTCAGGGCCTCATAAAAGGGCTGAAGCCAGCTGGGTAACAGATGTTCCCTGAATTAAAAAATAGTATCCCCTGCCGATTTGCGGTTTCATCTTTTCAGGGAAGCGCGGAGAACGATTATTTATTTATTTTTAAAGCAAAATCACTAAGCCTGCAGGTTGTCATCTGGGACACAAGTTGGATGATTTAAGAGTAATTTCGGCTTCAGTGATGATGTTGGAACCCATAAAGTGGCTTTGAGTCCAGATTTACGGCTGGGATGAGGAGGTTCGTGGTCCTCTGTCATATATCCTGATTTCAGCTCTACTTCTTCACCCAGGGAAGGATTTCCGCTTATGGGGGCATCTTCGTACTCACAGCTCGCTTCCCAGCTGCCCGGAAAGAGGAGAGTGATGCCCAGGAAAATCTGGCTCCTTTGGGGAGTCCCAAATGTTATCAAAGAAGGCAGGGGACAGGGATTTGAGAGATCACATAAAAGACACTGTCTCTCCTCATCTGCACACATCAGGGGCAAGCTCTTACCTTGAAAACATCGCTTTGCATATTAATCCTGACACAGGTATGGGGCCTTGCCCTGGGGCAAAAGGAACAGCAAGGAAGAGCCAAGAACAGGTAGAATTCCATTTACCTTCACTGTAAAAAGTTATTGCAGAAATCATCAATTTGGGGAGAAAGGTATTTTAATCAAACGAGTCTTTCAGAAGGGGACAGAAGGGAATTGGGAATTTCATACTGAGATCCTTTCCTCTTTCTCGAACATTTTTCCTTCTCTATTTCTCATGACACTGTGTTATCCCAGTTCACTTCCTGCTTCTGCCTCCTTGTCTCAGCCTCCGCTTTCTCATCTGGCTCCCAGGGAACAGGTGCTTCTAAAGACCCATGCGGGGAATCTTCCATTCTCTTCCCCTCCTCTGGTTCTCTGCCTTGGTTCTCTTACCTTCATCCATATCCTCAGCTGTCATCAGCACATGGATGAAGCCCTGAACTTTATGCTCCCCAATCCTGAGATCCTATCATTTGTCCATCAATTTGCAAATCAAAACTCATGCCTTTTGCCCTCTCTTAACCTTCGGATGTGTGCTTACCCTGGCCTGGTGGACATCTCTACTGGGAGGACCCCCTATAACTATGCCTTTTCATGTTTGCTAACCAATTTCCAGGCTTGTGGTGGGCAGCTCGCTGATACTGTTGCATTGACATATTTTGCTTGATGGGGGCACCGCTTCCTGTTTTTTGAGTTTATAATTTGATTTTGAATACGCTTTCCCCGGCTCACCAAAGTCTCCATCAGTCCTTGACATTTATCCCTGCCACTTAGCTCTTTCTGCTACATGCCTGTCCCTGAAGACATTTGAGCTTGGGACTCCAGCCATAGAGGCCTTCTTGATTTTTCTTTCTCCCTGCCTGCTTTATTCTTTCCCCATCACCCTATCTAAGCAGTTACCAAGCCTGATTTATACCGTCTCCTCAGTGTCCCCCCCAGCCTGTGCCCCCCTTTCCTTTCCTCCTATACCCGAACATCTACAGTAGGACCCCAGCTCTGCTCTGCTCACCCGTGGTTAATCAGTCTGAAAGCTGCCTCAGATGGTGCCAATTCCCAGATCTAACATTCTGAATTGACTTCACATTCTGACTGAATTAAGTCAGTCTGCTTCATCCTGGCCTGAGAAAAAGTACATGGAATCCCCCCATTCACTTGTCCATTTGTCTATTTTTAAATTCATCTTATTCTTTTTTTTTTTTAAAGATTTATTTATGAGAGAGAAAGAGAGGAAGAGAGGACATGAGCAGGGGGAGGGGCAAAGGGAGAGGGAGAGAATCCCAAGCAGATTCCCTGCTGAGCATGGAGCCCGAGTCCACGTGCGGCTTGATCTCATGACCAGGAGATCATGACCTGAGTGGAAACCAAGAGTTGGGTGCTCAACCAAGTGAGACACCCGAATGCCCCCAAACTCATCTGATTCTTAAGCTTATTCTGTGAGCAGATTGTTCACAGTTCCCTGAGCATAGCCTAAACTCTTCTGCCTCCGTCCCTTTGCTCTGATCTTCCCGGTCCAGCTGTGTCTGTTGATATTCTGTCTGTTCTTTAAAGCAGACAGGAGCGTGTAGGATCAAAGCAGACAAAAGAAAGGAATGAAGCAGGCCTGGGATTGGTCCAACAGGGAGTGGTGGGGACTGTAGCAAAGTGGAGAGCTGTGTTGGTTTCCATTCCACTCTAGGTAATTATTGCCAGGCTGGCACATGGACCCAGAATTTTCACATCATCTTGTTTTGCAACAGAAGCCAGAATTCCAGATATTTACAAACAATATTCCAAAGTTTCAGTGTTGGGAACAAATTTACATAAAATATTTTTAAGATATCACAGGAGCTGAGCAGAATCCATGGGCCCCATTTAGCCAGCAGGTGTGCACTGGCAATGCAGAATCCAGCCATATCTGAAGCATTCCCTGATTCTCCCTTCTCATGCATCCTCCCTTCTCACTTTGACACCACATAGCCCTTTGCCTATCTAGCACCGTGGCACTTATTTGCTTTGTATGTAGGTGGTCGCTTACCAAACAACCTCCTTGAAAACTGAGTCTGTGTCTTGCTCAACTCTATCTCAGCCAGAAATTGGAATGATGTTTTGCATATATTAGGCCTGTGTTAGTAGGTACATTTTTAAATGAACTATATAGTGGTAACCTTGCATTATATACTTCTGATAATTGGGACCTAATAATGGGCCAGACTGTACCTATTAGGTGATGAAAATGTATATCAACTTCCTAATCCTTGCCCCCACCCCACCACCAATATTTTGTACTTGGTTTTTCATAGCCCAGGAATGCCCCCTTACTCTAGGTAGGAATTCTCCTACTTAGAACATACTTCCCATTCATTTTCCCCCCCAGGTCTATGAATTTTTTCCAGTACATTTAGATTCTGGTCTCCTATATAGGAAAAGTAGTTTAAAATTTCCGTTGTTAAGCTTTATCATTGTAGAGAGGGCAAATTTACCTATTTCTCCCGCTTTTCCAAAGTTTGCCGTACGTACTTTTGCTTTTATGAATGACCTATGTAAGTACCCGTTTTTGCTAACACAGAGAAATCCGAAGAGGATTTTTGCTGATGGCAATGAAGTGTGATAGAGGCAAGAGTGGCTTTGCCCAATTCCTTCCCTGGGAGCTGCACTCAGGGTCTCAGCATCAAGCCACCATAGCTTTGGGCTGTGTCTGTGAGCATCTGTGCTTAATCTGGATTTATTTTATGCATCTGTTAGCAAGATGTGTTCTAAGGTATCAGAAGAGCTTAACATAGGTGATTTTTGGGGTCTGGGAATGCTCAAAAAAGTTTCCACATAAATTAATGGTAACTGCAACTTCGCTTTATGCCATTTCTGCTTATGAAAGGTTTCACAGGAATGCTCTAACTTTTGGGTAGTGGGGGGGGGAGAGGGAACCTGTGTGATTTCTGGTGGGGAATAAAAAGGGTTTAAGGACAGTGTCCTATGAAACAGTCTTAATATATGTTTCTTATTATAGACTTAGGTTTAGGATCTTTTTTCCCTGTTAGCTTTGAATATTTAATGCATTTGATGATCCTGAAACTCAGAATTGGAGGTATTTTGAGGTGAAACTAGTAAGAATCCATTTTCTGCTTCTTTTGCTCTGTTTTTCATGAAATGAAAAATGAGAATATAAGGTCAAACTTGAGTGCTTTGTATTAACATTAAGATTTGGTAAAATCTCACATCTTCTAACGTACAGAAAAATAAAAGGGAAGATTTCCGTGGCAAAGGGAAAAAAAAGCAACAGATGAAGGATGCTGTCCCTGCCGGCTGAATGACTGCACGCAGCCACTGAACCCCATTTTCTGCAGCCTGCCAAAACTGAGAAATGGAAATGCCACACAAGCCAACGAGCTTGCTTGGGCTGTGAAATTCCACACGGTTACCCCAATGCGGAGGGTAACAGCTGAGAGAAACCTGAAAATAATGAATGTGATTGATTACACTTGGGAAACATAACAAGACTTGTTGAAACCAGTATAAAAATAACATCACGTATAACAGTCCCAGAAATAATCACAGTGTTGAGCCCAGGTCACATTGCGTGAAATAACTCAGGTATTTCTGATTAATGTGGTCTCCGGGCTGCATTTGCTAGGAAGTCTTGCCATGTGTGTGTGTGTGTGTTATGTATGTGTGCATGCACTGTGTGTGCTTCTTAGGGATTCAGTTGCTTTGGTTGGCAAGCAGAAAGCTAGAGCCTCTAACTGATTTATAGAGTATTTCCTTCTCCTAATTGACGCAGCACAGTACAAATCCCATTTTGTGAATGTGGAGGCTTTTGCATAAATATCAAGCGCCATGGATCTTTTGGTGAAGGTCAAATTTTGTTTCTTTTACATTTTACAGCCCCTCCCCCATCTCCCAGAGTACTTTGCAAAGGTCAGATTTTTAACATACAGTTCTTTTTTTCTTTTCTTTTCACCCATAGCTGCCTCCTTCTGAACTAGGCTCTTTTGCTTCAAGAGGATTCCATGTAGATTTCTTCCAATGGACAGATTTGTTGCAAACATTCCTAGTCATGTTGCTTTCATTGTGTCAAGGCGGAATAACCAGGTATCAGAAACTTTGAGGTTTCAGGGAATCGAGGCAGTGAAAACAGTCTTTTTTAGGGTATTCCTGACAGCGTAAATGACCTTGAACAGTCTTCCGTTGTCAGGTTACACCATTCAGAGGCAGAGATACAAGGTAAAGTGGGGGTAAGTGCTGCCGTTGAAAACGTGAGCTCAGACCAGCACACTGCCCCTTTCACTCACCTTCATTTGCCAGAGCAAATCACACAGCCAATTCCAACATCCACGAGGCTGGGAAGTCTGTCTTGCCTCCAGCAGCGGGAAGAGCAGAGTCACGTGACAGAGGGAATGGCTACAGGATGGGGCAAATCAGTGTGGCCAATCATTCAATCTACCATAAAGAGAATATGAAGTAATGGTATCAAGAGGGGGAATTAATGCAAGGCGAGCAACAGTCTTCAGTGAAATAGCGGCCCCGTTTATAATTTGTCCTGGGTATTGGGAGTGTTTGTAAAGGTCTCTACATACAAGATTGCGGGTATCAAAAGAAGTTCTGGGTGACTTTTGGCGTGCATGTGTGTACCTGTGGAGAACTGCTTCTCAGGGTGGACAGTGGGAAGTGATCCTGGACTTGCCCTTTCTGTCTTTGGAAAAGGGAAGGCTGAAGTTGTTCTTCTGGTGTTGCGGAAGGCCGAGGCTCGGTATCAAGCAGGCAAGCACTGCTGAGAAATGTGCTCATGCCATCTGGATGCTTTTTGACATAGTTTGCACCCTTCAAGGTTGCTTTGGTATTCATTTTAGCTCTTTTTTTTTATAGTAATTTTTTATTATGTTAGTCACCATACAGCACATCCCTAGTTTTTGATGTAAAGTTTCATGATTCATTACTTGCATATAACACCCAGTGCACCATGCAATACGTGCCCTCCTTAATACCCATTTTAGCTCTTATTTGCAACATGATGGTGGAATTATAAGGAGGATTACACCGTGGGCACCCACATCCTTTATGGATGTTTGAGTCATCTATTACTGTGTAACAAATTACCCCAAAACTTACTGCAAAAAACAGCTATGTATTAATGCCCACGGATTCTGCGGGCCGGGAATTCAGATGGGAACATAAGGACAATTTGCCTCCATTCCATGGTGTCCGGGGCCTCAGATGGAAGATTCAAGGATAGGATGATTGACAACTGGGGGCTTGACTCCTCTTCTGTCACTCACGTGCTTGGTGGTTGATGCTGGCTGTTGGCTGAGACCTTAACCCTTGAGAGCACTGGCTGGAATATCTACCCACTCCATCTCCATGTAAGCTAGGCATTCATTCCACACAGTGGCTGGGTTTCCAGGGTGAGCATCTCAAGACAGAGACCCAGGTGGGAGCCATATTGCCTTTGTCAACCCACCCTCTGAAGTTGACCGTATGGTGTCCCTTCCACCACATTCTACTTACTGAGGCAGTTACAAAGCCCTCCCAAGTTTCAAGGGGAGTGGACTAGATTTGAACTCTTGATGTCGACATAATGGAAGAACATTTGGAATCCAGAACATAGATGCAGCTGTTTTTAGAAAATACCGTTTGTCACAGTCTTACTGTCCGAACACAATAATACAGATCCCTTCCACATACTTCACCTTCCCTCAAAGGACAGGCTAAAGTATGGAGGGTATGCTTCCTTCAAACTTCCCTGAGGTTTCATCTGCTTCTGGCATCAGACTCAGGCTGAGGCCCAGGGCCAGGGTTGGGCAGGGCATAATGCAGTCCAGGACCATGCTTACTTTTGGATCCACACCCAGGGACCCCCACTAAGGTTCTTGCATTAATCAGTCAGCATTTGGGGAGATACATCTAGCCTGGTCCAAACCAAGAGGGGCAGTCTGTCAAAATTCAACACAGGTTCCACGTGAGCTCAAGATCCAGACACCTTCAGCAGAGAACTGGAGTAAAAACTTGGTGCAGGGCAGAAACCAGCCGAGGGCAGGCCATATGTGTTAGGAGATAGTTAGAGAAGCTTAGGTCGTATGTTTTCATGGTTGCCGCAGGGACATGGTAGAGTGCTGGGCCTGTCAGATGCATGAGTGGTAGAGAATGTTCTCTGAAGCCAGGCCAGACTTGGGCTGGGAAGGCTCACGGCCAAGCACTTATGGGAAAGGGCAAGGCCTGAGCAAACAGGGCTGATGCTTTACTTATATTACTATCGATGGTAATTCTGTTCTGTTTTGTGGGCTTTTGAGTGGGCCTGATGGCTGTGTTATTACCCCAGTCTTTTAACTGAAGTTACTAGGTGAAAGTATACCTTCAAAATGCATTTAAGTATTTCTCCAACTCAGGCCCAACAGTAAAGATATTATTTCCCCTTCAAAAGTATACTCTGCTGTCAATTTTTCTTGACCCCAACAAGCCTCTAACTTATAGGTAGTTAAATATTCCCCAAATCAAAGCATCTCAGTGTTGGCAGGGACCTCAATGATCATTGAGCTCAACAAAGGGGTTGATCATAAAAGCTGCAGTGTTCCCCAAGAAAACATGTGGGTTTACCTGTCTGTGTGCAGCTATAAGATTTGGGATGATTTCAAAAATATGTATCAATCCTATTATATTTCTTATATCTGGAGGAAAGCCAGCTGCTTCCCCCTTCCCTTTCAGTATGTCCCATCAGCCTGGGAATGTTTGGGAGTCAAGTGAGGCAAAGCCACTTCAGTTTTGGTGAGATCTCTGAGCAAAATCACACCATTAGGCAAAGTCACAATATAGTTATAGTTTTTCTTTGGTTTTTAAGCTGCCTGATTCTGTTCTTTGTTCTGTTCTGCACTGACCTGTTTCAGGGACCCTAAACACAAGACTTATATTTCATTAAGATTTAACCCTCTTGTCACAGAGAAAAGAGAATGTTATTATTCTTGACTGCCCTTGGTAGTATTTACACTTGGAAGTGCACAAACTGGGGGCAATGCTTAAGAATCTGGCATACTTGTTAATAATGCAATTGTAGGCCACAGTAGGAAAACTGTTTGCAGTGTGTTTCTGCTCTGCTCTTCTTCAAAATCACAATCTGTAGGCAACTGCTATCATAGCGCTCTGCTCTGATTGTAGTGTTTGCTTTTCCATGTTTTTTCTTCTTTTTCTTTCTCCCCACCCCCACACCTTTTTTGGGGAGGGTTGCTATTGGGAAGGACAGAAAAGATATTAATGTTCTCTGGTACTATTTTTTTTTTCATTAGCTCTTATGACGCTTTGAAAATGTTTGCATTCAAGAGGCTATAGGTGTAACAATAGAATTCCCAGTCCACGAATTCAAGCAGGCAAGAAACACCACATTTCTTTTCTTCCTTTCAATTAACACGATAACCTCCTTCCTGGCTGGCGGGAAATTTAGCCTCAGTCCTTCGTGAGACTCCTCCTCCCCCTAGGGTCGTGCTAAAGCTTCAAGGTCTTCGGTGGTCCAAGCCATTGGGGGACTTCATTCTCTTGTATGCTTTGTCCCTACTCTCACTGTCCCCTAATGTCTCGTGGCTCTGCCACCCTTCCATTTTGTGGGCAAGGCAATTCTGACAATGCTGTGAGCCTCAGAGCTTAGGATATGGTCTTCCTGCAAGCATCGCAGAGATATACCCCTGAGGCTTTGCTGTCTGCCCGCCACCTATCAGGAAGGGCTCTCTCCCCACTGCTCAGCAGACCCTCCTCTGAGCACATCTCACTCTTTGTGATTTCTTTTCCTATCCCATTGCGCTGAAATCACCTCCTCCTTAGACTTTTGAAACTGAAAGCCAAAGCAGGAAGTGTGTTGCAAAATCCCTTCTTTCCAATTGGCTACATTCTTCTGCCTGCTTAACTTTGGAAAAGGAAAGGAGACGAGGCAGGGGAAAATAAAAATATTGATATTTTTAAAAAATCAAGGACTCCAAAGAAGAATCTAAGAACGGCTCTGTCAAGAGTGTCCTCCCTGCCATCAACTCATAGACAATGACAGTTTTTGTCCCCCATGTAGCAGGAATATTTTATCTCAGATCTGCTGTAGCTGTGTCTTCTTGAGGCCAAAGGAAATGCTTGCAAGTACAGATTTGCATCTATAGAGAATTTCATGATTGCCTCTATTACAGAGGGGAGGTGGGATGGGGGTAGGTGGGCATTTTCAATGCCTTCATTAACCTGCAGTTGCTAGAGCTGGACGATTGCCTGAAGGGATAGTTTTACTTTATTTTATTTAAGTTTTCATGGCTGGTCAGATTCAAATTTTACTCCTTTTGGCTTAGCTGCCTTTCTTTCTTTTAGAGAAGAAAATTTTGCTTCCATGGGAAGTAGATGTATAGAATTATCTTTATAACTCCCCTCTCTTCATATATATATATATATATGAATAAAAATATATATATATAAATTTAATCTTCCATAATATAATATATATTTATGTTGCTTCTATAATATTTCTATACTTCTGTAATATGATTTACTTAATTATAAATAAGTCTGTGATTATTTATAAACTTCTATATAATAAAACATTCAAATTATTATTATTTTTTAAAGATTTTATTTATTTACTGACAGAGAGAGAGAGCACAAGCGGGGGAGCAGGAGAGAGAGCAGCAGGGGCCCGATGCAGGACTTGATTCTAGGACCCCAGGATCATGACTTGAGCCAAAGGCAGATGCTTTACCAACTGAGCCACCCAGGTGCCCCTAAAACATTCAAATTATATGTACGCAATTTTGTAGGCTCAATAACATTTCTCGGATAAGTTTCTTAAGGTGGCTTCTTAAGAACAGAGTTATCTCTTTCTATTCCATTTTCTCTTACAAAGAGATGCTATACTGTAGAATGTTCTGAGCCAGCCTGCCCAGGTTTTAATCCTCACTCTGCCACTTGCTAGCTCTGTGGTTTTGAAAAATTTGCTCAGCCTCTGTACTTCGGTTTTCTTTTCTACAAATTGGGAACCATGATAGCAGTTCCCGCCCCACTGGGGAGTGGTGATGGTGCGGTGAGTTCATGCACACATCGTGCTTAGAATGGTGCCTGGCCCATTTAGCAGGTGGTAACTATTATCCTTTGAACATCTCTGTTGTTTGATCTGTATTTTAAAATATATAAATATAACACAATGTTGGAGAAAACATATAAATAATTGCCTCACTCTTCTGCTGGAAACAAGCAAACACACCCAACAAACCCCAAGGGTCTCTCCTGAACCCAGCATGCAAAGTCTGCGGTCACGATTAGGATGCTCAGAGCGCTTCAGGGCCCCTGCTCAGCCCAGGCTCCGGCTCAGGCTCATGTCCACCTCCTCAACCCCACGGCTTCACCTCCATGCACACTCAGTCATTCCCCAAACACATCACCTATGTGACAGCTTTCTGCTTTTCTGACTGCTGCCCCTCCGTAGGAGACTACTGCTCACTTTGTCTGCCTCTTATTTTCATTTTTTAAGGAGATATATATATATATATATATATATATACATATAGCAATTCCTTTGTGAAGTCTTCTGTCTCCCCACATCAGAGGTAGTCACTCTCTTCTGTCATCAGCCCAGATAATACTGAAATGAACAAGCAAAACTCTAGAGTTGTGTTTTGACACTTATTTCCTCTATCTTGTTTTATAATTAGTTGTGTATTTGTCCTTCTCATTCAGTTGGGGGCCACAATATCATTTTTCTATTGCGGTTTTCCCAATTTTTTCGTGTGAGAATTTTCGAACATATAGAAAAGTCAAAGGGATAGAGTGAAACCCACAAACACACCTTTTATTCAATATATGTTATCATGCGATCTCATTTACTTTATGTGACGTATATTTTATTTCCACTGAGCCATTTGAATGTAAATATCAGACATCAGGACCCTTTATTTACCCCTAACTACTTCAGCACACAGCTCTCAAAAACAAGGACGAACTCTCTCATAACCAGCGTGCCAAGATAACACCTAAGAAAATCAATGGTGAGCCTCTAATGCCACTTAATACACAGTCCCTAGTCAGTTGCCCAATTGAGCGAAGACCGTGTCTTCATTCCTATTTACATCATACTGGAGAATAGCATTTTCCTTTGAATTGAAGAATCTGAGTACTGCTGATGTCATTAGGAGTCATTTTCTTGCAGAAAGTAGCCACTTCTGTTCCACTTTGAGACTTGTTTCTCTAGGCCTTCTTAGCCTTGGCTTTGATCTTCTTTCTGCATCTCTCTCGGTTTCTGTCTTTCTCTGTCTTTCACTTAGGGATGGGGATTTTAGGGAGACTGCACTGCATTTTCTTTCTACTGGTACAGCAATCCAATTCACTTTTCAGAAAGTTCTAGTGTGTGTGTGTGTGTGTGTGTGTGTGTGTGTGTGTGTTGTAAAGTAATAGTCCTTCAGGTTGTGACAATACAATCAACTCTAATCTGGGAATTGGTTATTCAGCCTGTGGATTATACAGAGATTTTTCTTCTCTTGTTTCCTTCTGCCTGCCTCCAGGCTATTTCACTGCCTGGAGTATTTTTGCAACAGTGGAAATCAAAGGAAAGGAAACAGTGGGTATGCATTTCCTTCGTTTTTTTAGCAACTCTGGTCAAAGGGCTGGTAGTGATGGCGTCTCAGGCTGAGTTAGGTTTGTGGATTATGATTGAATTTTCCTTTCCCAGAATTTCCTTGTTGCCAGTAGTAAGAATAATTAAGAGTTACTTTTCATCAATAAAGTACATTAAGGAATTTGAAGAGTTTGTGTCAATAGAAGAAATGATTTTGATAAGAACTGCTGATCAGGAACTGATATTGTCACTAAGGGAACGAAATGGAGTCTGTCATGATTCAGAGATATCCTTCGTGTTTGATGTGTCCAAAGCTAAATCCAGTTCCTTAATTAGGCTAATAATTCATTTCTCTGCCACCATTTTGCTTTTTTGTTTTCATGACTTTGTGACTTTGTATGAAGTGCTTTAAGCAAAATATCCAAAATATATTAGAATTATTGAAAACATATAATTATGTCTTCCTGGGTAGCTTACTGAAAATGGATTTTTTTTTGTTGCATTGTATTATTTGTAAAAGCAAAGGCTGCAATCAAGCTTTTACACCATGGGATCATTGACTCTAAAATTCCTGTCTTAGTTTACTAAAACATAAACCCTGAAATAAAAAGTACCAAAGTGCTTTGAGATCAATTTAGAGTCAGACAGTCCATCCCAGAAGAAATGCAGTCATTGTTGATCTTTATTCAGCTCAGAAAAGCAAAACGAAAGGCTAACATGACAGAAAAGGTAAATGACACTGGAAAGCAGCGTGAAAAATAAAGCCAAGATTTATTTCATCAAAGTATAGATATAGCTAAGTAAGCATCAAAGAATATATGCTTTATCATGCTAATCTGTTTGTTTTCTCTAGCTCTCTTTTCAAGGCATGAAAGTTAGCATTAGTTGGTTGGTAACATGTCCATTGTCTGCCTTCCTGTCCTGAGAGAAAGCCCGTGAAGGCAGAGACTGTCTTATCGGTCACCATGTCACCATGTCCCCAGTGCCTGGTAGCCAAGGGCCTGGCTCATAGCATGTGCTCACCAAGTGTCTGTGGAATAAATGGATTCCTGAATCTTGTGTAGCTAGATTTTTTTTTTTTATCTTAAAGCTCAATGATTAAATGAGCTTATGTTAGATTAGTTAAGATAGTTCTTAAGTATAACTCAGTTTTTGTTGTTGTTTTTCAAAACTTACTTTATTTTCCCTATTTCTGAGGTAATCTAGCAAGATGTTATTATGTTCAAAGCTCCCAGAGTTAGGTGTAAAATAGAAAGCAGGCGTCTCAGAAATCACCCCAAGATTCTTTTTTTTTTTTTAAGCGATGCTCTTTTTTTTTTTTTTTTTTTTTAAGATTTTATTTATTTATTTGACAGAGATAGAGACAGCCAGCGAGGGAGGGAACATAAGCAGGGGGAGTGGGAGAGGAAGAAGCAGGCTCATAGCGGAGGAGCCTGATGTGGGGCTCGATCCCATAACGCCGGGATCACGCCCTGAGCCGAAGGCAGACGCTTAACCGCTGTGCCACCCAGGCGCCCCCCAAGATTCTTTTTTTAAAATAAATATTTTATTTATTTTTTTGAGAGAGAGAGAGAGAGCACGCGTGTGCCACACAAGAAGGGGAAAAGGGCAGAGGGAGAGGGAGAAACAGGCTCCCTGCTATGTGGGGCTCAATTCCAGGACCCTGGGATCATGACCTACGCTGAAGGCAGCCGCTTAACCGACTGAGCCACCCAGTCTCCCCCCAAGATTCCCCTTTAAAATGAAAACTGCTCATGGATATCCCTGTCATTCCAAACGTTGAAAGAAACAGTTGAAGCTCAAGAGAGAGGCGTTTCTGCCCAAATGTGTGCTTTGAGTTACTCTGAGTTGTGCTATTGTCTGTGTCTGCCATGTAGGAGGAAGGAGTAAGAAGTTGAGCATCTCGTGACCCGTGGGACACGGAGAAGTTCTCCACCTTTTCCGTAACTGGACCGTAATGGGGCTTAATCGTTGTGTCTGCGGCACTTCCTCCATCAGCACACCCCTTGGGCTGTGATCGTGGTTTAAAACATGCTGCTGAAAAAATTGTAGCAGGCGTTGGATTATCCAAGTGATAGATTCTCCCTACCTGTAGTTCTCACGATTAGAAAACAGCTGGGAAACCTGTGACGCGGATGCGTAGTTCAAGGTTATTGAGCACTGTTGTCTTTTCTCTGCTCCGTGAGCAGTCATAATATACTTTTTAATTCACAAAAAAAAGGAAGTCTAGATTGTTTCTCTGAAGCCCTGTGTTAAGGACTCCAAAGAAGTGTATTAAGTTTTGAATGATAGTCATAAAAATAAAATATTTCATATGAGTTTTGCTTTGAATTTCTTACAAGAATATGGTTGGCCCTTTAAAAAATTCCATTTTCACCTAGGTAAACATTCAGCTTCGTTGACAGGAGCTGGTGATTTCTGGGGTCTCCCTCATCTTTGTTCATTTTAGCAGCTTCCTTATTCTTTCAGCAACGAACTATTCCGAGCTCTCACTGGTGGAGCTTGACCTTGCAAATGACAGAAATGAACTTAGTGGTTTTCCCAGGCTCTCAATCTCACAGCTGAGGCTCATTGTGCACCTAAAGGAACATCAAATTGCTCCAGCTCCAGTGATGTATGATCCTGTGGAAGCCATTGGTCACAGGATCAATGAGGTCAACAGAAAAGGTATGGCTCCCCCAGTGTTTATTTTATTTTATTTTTTTACATTAAACCCAAGTAGTGCTTTGGAGATAAAAACGTCCCCTCCTAGATCTCCAGGGCCAAGGAAGCTCCAACAGAGAAAACTGGGCAGCATGAGACGGCATTCCCCTCCTACCCTCCAATTATACGATCTTTCTTTCTTCTCTGTTTCACTAAAACAGCACATCCCTTTAGATCTGAGTCTTTCAGGCTCTGAAATTTTGAACCAGGAAGAGAGCATACCATGCTGGGTTCGTAGCCCTTTGCTCTAAGAAACATCCAGCTTCCTCTGAAAGCAGGGAGGCAGTATGTGGACACTGTGGTTTACCTTCTTTCTCCCACCAAAGAAGATTCCTTTGTGTTTGTCTGCTAGATGCCTATACATCAGATAGGCTGCTTGCTGTCCAGGTCTGTGGAGGCCAAGCTGGTGATGTCTTGGTTTCATAAAGAAAAGGGCTCAGGTTTCTAATTCCACTCAGACCCTCGAGCAATGCATGGTTCAGGCAGATAAGCCTTAAGGATGACAAACAGGTGCCTGTTGCCCCAAGGGTGGGAAATAGGGAGAATGAGCATCAGAATGTCAGCTTCCCTGGCTTTCTTATGCATCTTTTTGATTTATTTATGCAGCAAGAACTTATCAATTCCTCCTCTGTGTCCAGCACTGAGCTCTGTTCCTTGTCAGTTCAGTTAAAGATGTTGAGCCCCATGAAACTCTTATCAGCTGTCTTCACCCACCTCCCATCTCCTCCACCAACATCAAGAAAAGTGCTCTGACTTTACTATCAGAAGAACCTGGGTTTGACTCCAGTTTCTGCCACTTCGGAATATCAGAGATACAGTTTGTGTGTTTTGCTCATCCTCCTTCCTAACAGTACATGATTTCCCTTGAGGGGGCATCTTCCCCTCTTTGTGATTGCTCTTGATGGGAATATAAATCTAGGTGTGCTGCCCTAGAGGGGAGGTGTGACTCAGGAGGCTGGAGCTGTCCTCCAGGAGTGAGGGGTGAGTAGGGGGTGGAGGTGAGGAGGCAGCTTACGTTTGTACGTGCTCTCTGTTCTCACTGCCCTACGTGGAATTTTGAGCATGTCGTTACTTCAGATACGTTCCCTGTGATTCTGCTAGTGGACAGCTGGCTGCATTTCATTTCTGCCTCAATTATGTCTGTGGAGATGGATATTTTCACTTAACTAAAAAGCACTGGTCTCTTTCTTATTTTTGCTTTTCAATCAATGGAAATAATATCTTTTCGGTCTTGCTTAAGTGAGATGTGGCACATCATTCTCATCTTGTTTTAATTTTCCACTGTTCTTCTAGGCATAGTAAGTGCTAAAACTGCTTTTTTTCCTAGAGACAACTTCTCAAGGGGCACAGCCTCAGAGTTTATCACATGCACATTTGAACTAGCCTACCTGGATTCAAGTGCAGCTCCCCCCCCCCAATTAGCTGTGTGACTTTAGGAAAGTAACATAACCTCTCTCTGCCTCAGTTTTCCCATCTCTAAAATAGGCTGGTAAAATAGTGCTACGTTGTTGAAATGGAGAGATGAAAAGCACAGTTAGACTTACATTAAGTGCTCAATGAATATATTTGCCAAGATTATATTTGTTGCAACCAACAGAAATGAATATTGTTTAACTTAAGAAAAAAGGAGGAATGGATTGGAAAGATCCCGGGGCATCCTCAGAATTTAAGGCAGAGCTGGTCACTTTGAGTGAAGAAACAGGGAGGGACCCTCAGAAGCAAGAGTTGTTGGACAATTCGTTTGGGCCTTGGCATGAAAGTGATGCCAGCTCCCCCAAGTCTGTAGGGCTCACGGCCCCTCCCTTCACATGTGCGACATCATAAATACCAAGCCACGGGAAAACTGCTGAAACCCCGGATACTTATCACACGGGGGAGACCATTTCAGGCCCAGATGCTGGTTTAGCCTTTTGAAAAAGCATGAACTTTGCATCTCTTTTCCTGCTTATCAAAAATGGAATCGGTGTTAGTAAAAGGCAAAGCCCAGGTCGAGCCTGGGGAGACAAGAGGCCTGCAAAGCCCTGGCTCCTTTTAGATCCTTACTCAAGGCAGACTCCGCAGAGAAACATGATTTTATGAGCCCTGAGATTATGGTAGGAAAATTCAGAAATCTGCAGATTGTCTTTGATCCTCAAGGCATTGACCAAACAGAAAGTTTCCTATCTTCTCCATGATACCGCTACGCGGTAGTGTCAAAATATCTTTGTTTTATATTGTGCTGTTTTAAACACAGTCTGTACTCTGGGGGTTGGAAATTTGGATGAAGGGGACAGATTTGTAAAAAATGTTCTGAATTGCTTTGGAGTTTATAAATAATCGAGTAGATCCTTTCAATGGGTGATTTGCCACTATAATTTAAAACCTTTGGGGGGGAAGCTTTTTGCAACAAAAGTACACTGAAGCAATATTTTATTACATATCACAGTAGTGGTCTATTGAGCTAAACACAATTTTCAAAAGTATAAAAATGTTCACTCTAGCAGGTGATGGTGATGGTAGCTGACACTCACTAGTGCATTACACACACTCATTCACTGAGTTCTTCCAACAAGACTGTGAAGGAGTCACTGTTGTTTCTCCATTTTACAGGTCAGGGAACTCAAGCGCAGAGAGGCGAGTTAACTTATCCAAAATCACACAGGAAGTAAGTGGCAGGAATGGATAATTAACTTGGGTCATTTAAGGTCACAGCCCAGGCTCTCAGCCAGCACATTCCTCAGTAGTTTGTAGGCTGGGAACATCAGGTTCCAGACCGAGGAAGGAAGAGGACACAGAAACAAAATAAACAAAATAAACCTATGTAGTGCCCACCGTATGCCAATGTATACCATACATACACTGTCTTATTTGTTCCTTCCAGGAAGCCTTTGATGACGGTAATATTATGCCTATTCCATACCTGTTAAAAGGTAAACTGAGGCATATTAAAACTTTAAAGAATTTATTTGAACAAAAATCACCTTGAATCAGGCAGCGTCCATTCCAACAGATTGAACACAGCTGTACAAAATGAAAGACTTTAATAGGCAGGAGGGAGCAGGAACAAGGAAGTTATACTGGCAAAAAAGGCAGGTTGGTTATTGCAAAGGTCACTTTCCTTTAATGGATGGCAGGGGCCTCTCAGGCAGATGACTTAGCTCGTACTGATCAGGTGATTTCTGATTTACTGGTTTAAGATTCCATTTGTAGGGGGAGGGGGTTGCCTGGGTGGCTCAGTCAGTTAAGTGCCCGACTCTTGATTTCGGCTCAGGTCATGATGTTCGGTTGTGGGATCGAGCCCCAGGTTGGGCTCCATGCTCAGCCCAGAGTCTGCTTGAGATTCTCTCTCTCCTTCTCCTTCTGCCCGTCCCCCTGCTCGTGTGCATGTTCTTTCTTGTCTCCAAATTAGTTAAAAAAAAAAAAAAAAAAAAGATTCCATTCATGGGAAAGCTGAAACTGTGATATAGTTAAGTTCCACTTTGGTGACGTGATGCTTAACATGAGGGACTCCATCTGGGGCCTCTTGTCTTGTTTTTAACAAGGGGGTAAACAAGAGCTGCCCTGTGTCATGCCATCAGTGGATGCAGGAAGTGCATGGGGCTGCTATTTAAACCCAGGCATTTTAGACCCCGCATCTTGGGCTTTCTTTAAAAAGCATATCCCCCAGTCTTCTAAAAAAAAACAAAAAACAAAAAAACAGGTCAAACTGTTTCTTCAACTCCTTTAAATGTCCTCCATATTATATTCGGAGGTATTTGTTATATGTACTGTATCGACCTAATAAAAAAGGAAGGCTCTGAGAAGCAGAGTCTCAGAGGTGTGATTTAGAGATCAAGTCGGGGCAGAGGATCTGACATACTAGCTTCTCGTAATAGTTTCAGCCTGAATTTCTGAGAACTCTTACTCATAGATTGTGTATGGAATTAGATCTATCCACGGGGAGTTTTAGCCCCAACCACTGAACACACGAGTGAAGGCCTTTGCCATTTCACTAGTAAAAGGAATGAAATTGTATCCTGACAAGATCTGTGCTCTAAAAAATGAGTTAAAAAAAATTTCTAAGTAATATAAAGTTGCTCATTTTCTTTAAAAACCCAAACAAGCAAATAAAACACTAAGGCTTGCATATGCACAGATGGTTCGGGAACCAAGGGTATGAGGCCTGCAGACTCGTGGAGGATTTGGTCTTGAGACACTGCCTCAATTCTCCTATCTGAAAAATGGGATCGTAATACTGGCTCATTTTATATGACAAAGATGAATGAATGGGATGCCATAATTCTCTACTATGTGAATTAAAATAGGAGGCATTTTGGAATAGACTATCTACTTCTAAAAATAGCCAAAGAAAATCTTTAAAAATGCTCAAAGTCAGCCATAGAAACAGTTTTTCCTGGGGCCCAGAATTGGCATTTTTCTGACCAAGGACACTCTAAAATGGGGGCTACCTCAGTGTAAGGGGCTTGCATCTGGTTGTTCTGACAAGGCCATTTTATGCTCAGAGGTGTTTTCTAAACACTAAATAACATTATGAACAGGGGAGACTGAGTTGGGCTGGCTTCAGGGTTTTCTTGCGAGTGTCTCCATCACTGTGAGCAAGGCTTAGAAATGCTGCTGGCACCAACAGTGCCTGCAAACATCCTCTCTGATCTCACTTGATAATGTTTTTGTGTGAACTGAGATCCAAGCTCAAATAAAGGAGCATTAAATGTACAAGAGAGTTAATGAGTCTAAGTAGGCCTCCTCCAAGTTAAGTCAACAAATAGACACCGGGGGAAATTTTAGAAAAAGACAGACACAGGCAAAGTAACATAGCTAGGGAAATGCAACAGAAGAGTCAAATAGATTTTAGTTTGTCCATTCTTTTATCTGTTAATTCCATTCATTGTTTTCAATAGCAGCTATTACATATCTATCGTACCACATGCTACAAATATCACATGTGGTACCTTATTTACCCTCCATAATTTATGAGGCAAGGAAGGTGAGTAGCATCACCTTATATGTAAGGAAGCAGGCTCAGAGAGGGGAAGAAACTCAGCCAAGGTCACAGAGCTAGTACGTGATAGAGTCTCGGTTTGCCTGCTGGACGAGTGCTTCAGTTTCAAAGCCACACCTATTCTGCTGGGCCAGCCTCAAACGTTTTAGTGTCAGAATTCTCTGGGGGAAGCTTCTTAAGGGAAGATTCTAGGGTTCCGCCTCTAGATATTTTGACTAGGTTGGTCTAGAGAGGGGGCTAGGGATCTCCTTGATTTGGATGACGTTCTTCCATGATTTCCTTTGATAAACATGGCCTAAATGATGTTGCCACTCGATAAATAGTAGTTCCTTTTGGAACAACTTGGAGATCATCCTCATGGTCAGTTTTGGTATCTTCACCTGAAAACTAAAATAATAAAATCCGCCTCAAGCCCTATTGGGAAAATGAAAGAAGATGCCGTATGGTAAACAGTGTGTCTGACATGTGGAAACTGCTTTGTAAATCATATTTTTCTTTCCCAGCAAAGCAGAAAGAACCAGAATATTTAACATTAATTGCTTCAAAGAGTTGCCAATTTATGAGGTGAATCACTTGCCTGACCGAAATCAGGGCTACTGGACAGAGAAGAGAGACAGGAATGGAGTTGGCCTAAGCAAGGAGTGGGGGGAATGCAAGTTCGGTTAATCATAGCAGCAGAATTAGTTGGGAAATAAACTAATCTTTATTGCTGAAGTCGCCCAGAGAAATCTCACAAGTGCCAACTTCACTGCTGGCCATTGTGTGACTGTGGTCAGGTCATTTCTCTCAGAACATCACTCTCTTCAGCTATAGAGCTGAGATATTAAAGCCTTCTGCATAGTATTGTTGTGAGGATGAAATGAATTAGGAGTACACCAAGAAAGGGGCCCTGGGTGGCTCAGTGGGTTAAGTGTCTGGCTCTTGGTTTCTCAGGTCATGAACTCAGGGTCGTGAGATCGAGCCCCGTGTTGGGCTCCATGCTCAGTGGGGAGTCTGCCTGAGAATTCTCTCTCGCTCTCTGCCCCTTTCCTGACCTGTGCTTGCTCTCTTCCTCTCAAATAAAATAAATAAATAAATAAATAAATAAATAAATAAATAATAAATCTTTAAAACAAAGAGTATACCACAAAGTCAGCACAAAAGAAGAGTTATCTGGCACGTAGTAGAAGTTGAAATAGAAGCTCCGGACACTATAGTCATATTATGATTAGGAGAATTATTATTATTTCCATACCGTTGAACCTGAAGAAGAATACATTCTGTAATTTTTTACAGGAAACCCTGAGGCCAGAGGGGTTAGCAGAACTTTTGGATTTTAGAAAAGTACTATGGTGCATAGATTGCCTATCACACAACACATTAGGGACTGGAAAGAACCCTGTAATCACACACACTCATCCTTCTGCAAGGAAATGGATGAATATTCACACTAAGTGGTAAAAGTAGCCTCATGTCAGGTTAGGTCAGGTTTTGCCATCAAATGCTTTACAAAAAGCTTTTAGTTTTTTATATCTTTTTGGATCTCAGAAAGGCACCTAGGGCGTTGTGGACCTAACATTTCCATTAACATTACTCTCCCAGGATGCCGCTTCCCAAATCTATAAAGTGAGCACAGCATTAGTAGCAAGTGTAATCTGATGTCCAAATTCAATACATCTTTTTAAAACTGGCGTTGGACAGATTACCAACCAATGGGATTAATTAGAGGATTAGATTGCACTATTCCTTCTTTCTCTTTTTTGCAAATTTTAAAAAGTGAAGTAAAATCAGAGAAAGTTTTGAAATCAGAGGGAAAAAAGTATCCCCGTTATGCAAACATTTTAAAACACAACTACTATCGTTTTATACACAGTCACTTAGTTTTTATATCAGTTTTTATCTAGACGTAAATAGATTGGGCATATAATATACATTGCTTTAAAAGAATTTGTATCTTCCTATAATATTTTCTGTGGTCACTTTAAAGTTTGTATACTATTACAAATTACCATATTCATGTAATAATTCCCTTATTGGTGGAAGTTTTCACTGTTACCAAAATGCTCTGATGAACCACATTTGCTCTTAGCCAGATTTGTTATTTCCTAGAATTAGCCTTAGTATGGTGATGTCATATTTTGATACAGAAGATGTAAAGATCTGGCACCAAAACTAGGAAGAGTTGAGAGCCAAGTGTAAGCTGAAGGCCTTTAAATTAAAAAACAAAACAAAACAAAAACCAAAACGGAGCCTGGGGGATTATGCCAACGTTAGGTGGGAGAAGAGGGTTATTCAGAGCTAGAGGTGTGAGGAGAAGTGAAATTAGAGAGGTAAGGGGTGAGCAAGGGCCACGTCACAGTGTTGGACAGCATTGCCAGCCGGGTGGCCTCTGTGAGTATGCGGATGGGCTGTGTGCTTTGGTTTACAGGCACAGAAGCAGAATGATACCCTGGAATGTTCCTTTCTTCCAGTATACATTTTGTTTCTGTTAAGTGATGGCTCAAAGTGGGCCTTCTTTTGACCTGACTTTAGTCCCAGTGACCATCTGCTCTCACCTGGACTCCTGCAAAACCATCTGAACCCTTCTCTACCATTCGGCCTAGAGCTTCTCTAATCCATTCCCACACAGCAGCCAAAGGGGCTTCTGAAGTGCAAATTTACTCATTTGTCCCCGGCTTCAGATCCTTCAAGGTCTCCCTGGTGTACCTGGGATAAAGACAAAAGTACCTAATGTGGGTTCAGACTCTTTTGATTATAAGTAATAACTGATCTAATTCAAGCTGACTTAAATAAAAAAGGAAATGTTACTGGATAGTTCTATCCAACAATCCAGGCTCAGGACTTAAAAAATTTAATAAAGATCTGCTTTCTCTCTCCCCCCAGCTTTGCTTCCTCCATGTTGATTTTTCTCAGACGAGATCTTTCTCTTGACCACAACATAACTGCCGGCAACTCTAATTTATGTGCTGCGGGGATAAACACTTACCCCCGCATTCTTTTTTTTTTTTTTTTTAAGATTTTATTTATTTATTTGAGAGAAAGCGAGAGAGATAGCGAGAGAGAGAGCACGAGCGGGGAGGAGAGGGAGAAGTAGACTCCCTCCCTGAGCAGGGAGCCCCTTCTGGGACTTGATCCTAGGACTCCGGGATCATGATCTAAGCTGAACACACACACTTAACGCACTGAGCCACCCAGGCTCCCCATTACCCCAGCAGTCTTACCCAGAGCCCTGGGAGTCACTCTGATTGGACGGGCTTGGGTCATGTGTTCTCTCCTGAACCAATGACTGAGGCCAGGGGAATAAGATTTATTGATTGGCCAAAGGCTGGAGACAGGCTTTACCTAGGTTCCACCTCCGCTAAACCACGTGGGCTGAGAGTGGGGGAAGCGCAGATATCTGCCGGAAACCTGGAGCTCTTGCTTTCAGAACGGTGAAAATGTGCCGCGGTGGGTGAGATACGAATGTTCATTATTACGTATATAGATACACAAGACTTTACATTGTTTCCTATTTCTCCTGCTTTGTCTGGCACAAGATGCCCCCTTGCTTTCTGTAATCCAGCCACATCAAATCCTTGTATCAGATAGCATATCAGACCACCCCCAAACCGTAACTATTCAGCGTTTCTCATTACTCCGTGGAGCAGCTTGGGGGTCCTGCTGATCTGATGGGTTAGGTTGCTGCTGTCCTTACTTGTTCTGTGTCTGTGCTCGGGGCATTGGAGGGCTGGCTGGTTGACTAGGCCGGGCTGGGGCGACACAGCTGTGCCCCATATGATGTCTCGTCCTCTAGCAGGTTAGCTCAGGTTTGTTTGCGTGGTAGATTCAAAGTCTGAGAGAGCAAGCCCCAGCTTTTATCTTGCGGTATCTTGCGGCCCAAGCTTGGAACTGGCACTTCCGCTACAAGTGAGTCACAAACCCTGCTCAGGGCTCAGGATTAGTGGGGGGGGGGGGGGCTATCGAAGGGTGTGGCTACAGGAAGGTGTGAAAATTGGGGCTATGACTTCAGTCAACCTTCCAGTCCATTTTTAGTTCTAAGAAACAATGCTTTGCTTCTTCCCCTAGCATTGTGTTTTTGCACCTGCTTTTCTTTTGGCGCAGAACCCCCTTTGCCCCCCACTGTGATTTCCCTGGTTAATTCCTACTTACCCTCTGGTCCTCTCTGAGGAGGTCAAACCACTAAGGTATGTGCATTCGCATGACAATGTAGCTATCTCTTAAAGCATTTATCACGGTTGGATTTTATATTTATCTGTGTGATTGTTTGGGCAATGACTATATGCCCACAGAAGACTATAAACTCCTTGAGGATAGGACTGGATTTTCTTTTTCTTCCTCTTTTCATTTTTCTTTTTTTCTTTGACGTATTTTTTCTTACCATTTTAGACTTGGCACCTATGCTTGGCAAATATTAGGATATCCAAACTATTTGTCAACTAAGTATGTAATTGAATGAATATTATGCAAAAGAGTGTGCTTTACAGAGTGCTCGGAAAAGATGGTTGCCTCTCCTGCCTCATTAGTCCATGTGGCTCTGGGCCCCGTATGTGTTCTTTGCTGTACTGTGATAGTGGAAGAGATTGGGGATGTAACTTCTGGAGTGGGAGCTGAAAAGCTATTTTTGTATTGAGCCAAATAGGAGAGGAAATGACAAGTCCAGTTTAATATCATTAAACCACACATTCCTTGTGGTTGCTACAGTTGGGGTGGAAGTAATTTTGTTCACAGATTTCAGAAGCAATATCACCTTTCCTCTATGGTTGTTTTTGGCTGAGAATTAATGGATTCTCAGGCGTATGTTAACTCATTCATTTATTTATTTAACAAATATTTATTGAGGACCAAGTATATTCCAGAATTTTTGAATATAATCACGAATCTACACGCAATGGAGTAGAATCTAGAAAAAAAGTGTTTGCTGAGGAAAATTCAACATATGAATACACTTGGAATACTGTTAATGTCCATTTTTTTTAAAGAACAAAGAGAATCTCTTCCTGAGATTTCTAAAATATGCTTTCTTTAGATATAAGCTATTGAAGAGGAGGTTGAATCACAGTGTCAAAATGAAAAATTAAATCTTCTGCCGAAATAAGAAGAATATTGGAACTGGGGGAGAGAGAGAAATATGATTCAATGTAAATGATTCCGTCTGCTGCAGTAAAAAAATTTATATGTTTCTCCATTCTACAAGTACTTCCATATTTCTAAAGTGATGACCCTTTCATTTTGAACAGGCTCAAGCCTTATATGAAAGCCAGCCACAGAAGTATAAGAACTTTCAAAATTTATTGAGGGACTGCAGCAAGATCACTTATTGAGTGCTAGCTGGGAGAAGGAAACCACCCACCACCGTTACTCTAAGGTGGCAAAGCAAATTGCAGTGAGGGCTCCAATCCTTCACTCCCCCCCTATTCAGGCCCTTCATCATGTTATTTTGCAGCTCCCTCCTGATATGGGCAGCATGACCTCCCCTGCCCCTTGACACTGAGGTCAGCCATGAAACTCTTTGGCCAAAGGATATTAGCAGCCAATGCAAGCAGAAGAGGGTTGACTTGGGTTGGCACATTGGGGCATACCTTTTTTCTTGAACCTCTGCCATCACCATGAAAGCAAGTGCAGTCTAGCTTCTTAGTTTCAGGGAATGGATGAAGGACATGTGTAGCAGTGCTGGGCTGAATCAGTTGAGTCTAGCCTAGATCAGTCCACAGCCAGCCAGACCCAGAAATATGAATGATCCCATTCATAGGCCACAGATCTGCACAGATGACTCTGAGTTGAGGAGGCATCATGCATCTGGGGCATGAGGTTATGGTTGCTATGCAACAACAACTAACTCATACAGGATATACTGACCTTCTAGACCTTCATTTGGCTGCTTGACTGAATCTGGAAATGCACTATAGAGTTTGGCAGAATATGCAGGAATTTAAACCTCATTAAGTACTAAGATCAGTGTTCTTACTGAATTCAAGGGTTAAATGGTATAATTTGAAGAGGAGTGGTCTAGGTTCCAGAAAACCTGAATTCAGGTTCTAATTTTGCAATATACTACTCTACAGTATGTTGTGCTTTGGGCAGATCTCTTAACTTCTCTGATGTCAGCCTCTGCCTTTCTAAAATGGGGATAAATAACACTTCAGGCATTTCATGATAATTAACGAGCCCTACACAGGAAAGAAGTATGTCTAGAGCAAAATATATGTGTTGGGGGTCAAATTTTATTCCCCAGAAAGATATGTTGGAGTCCTAACCCCAGGCACCTTTGAATGTGACCTTATTTGGAAATAGGGTTACTGTAGGTACAATCAAGTTGAGACTAGGTAGGCCCTATTCCGATGCCCGGTGTCTTTATAAGTAGAGAGGGATTTGGAGACATACACAAGGAAATTGGAGTGAGGCACGTGTAGGCCAATGGATGCTAAGGCTTGCCACTGAGGATTGTTGGCCATGACCAGAAGCTAGGAAGAGGCAAGGAAAGATTCTTCCTTAGAGTCTTCAGAGGGGACATGGACCTGCTTGATTTTAGACTCACAGCTCTCAGAACTCTGAGTGAATACATGTCTGTTGTGTTAAGCCACCCGGGTTGTTGGGCTTTGTCATGGCAGCCCTAGGAAACTAATATAATATGCATGTTAGGTATTGTGCTGAATTATGCATTTTACAAAGAAGGAGTCACCTTGTTTATGAGTATATGTGAGCCACCTTTGGGGACTTCAGAAATACCGAGGAGTAGCATCTTCTTTTTGGATTCTGAGTTCCCACAGGTGAACTAACTAAGCTTATGGAATCTGAGTATTAATATTAATGTGAACTCAATTGTGCACTCATAAGAATAAAGCTCAAGGGATTTCTCATTACTTAGTGGAGCAATAGTATGTGAAAATCTTTAATGATCACTAATATTTATCAAGTTCCAAGTACTGTTCTCAGTGTTTTTTATATCTTAACTCATTTAAACCTTCCGATAACACTGCGAGGGCCTGGATCACTCAGGGTTGAATTGAGTCTGACCAGGAAAACCCTATCTTGAATATTTAAAGCGGAGGGGATCTAATACGCAGGTGATGGAATTGATAGGGGGCCAATAAGGAATGTTGAAACACCTTAGATTCACAGGATCAGGAAGCTGCTATCTCATCTGGGCTGGAAGGATGACAAGAGGAGGCATACTGCAGGAGGCCAGAGGTGGGGGGGGTGGGGTCACTGGGTCACGGTCAAGGTTGTAATCCTAGCAAACTTATCTTGAGAGAGCTGGAGCTGAGGAGGAAGTGAAGACATTACAGAAAACCTGTCTGAGGAGGAAAGGGGGAAAGAGAGATTCTGGCTTTTGTTTCCTCTCAGCCTCCACTCAGTCATGCCACCTGCTGGCTGAACCCGCTAGAAGTCAGTTGATGTGGGAGCCTGAGGGGACTACAGAGCAGAACAGGGTATAAACAGTTCCAGGATCAATTAGGTATTTTTGAGATAAAAAACAGGAGTAGAGGGGTAAACTAATATGCCTGAGGTCACTTTGCTGGAGCTGAGATTCCAACCCAGGCCATCTGGCTCAAGTCTGTGCTCTTGATCACTGCCCACGGTGGTGCTGTACTGAATTCCGGAGGAGAGTGGAGGCAGGGACCCCAGTGTGGATATTGTTATGATCGTCCATGGCTCAGGAAGTAAGGACCTGGGTTGGCTTGCTATCTGGTATTGTGAATAAAATAGATTTCTTGGAGAGATATTACAAAGGAAAGAATTAATTGCTTAGGAAAATGTGAAAGGACATAGCATTTGGTCTAATAAAAATATTTGAAAAGAGAGAGACTATTTTTATTATTTATTATTTATTACTTATTTATTTACTTTTTGAGAGAGACAATTTATTTTAACTGTAACAGTGTTCAAGTCAGAAAATGAGTGAGGCAGCAAGATGAGATTTAAAAAAAAAAACAAAAAACAAATTCCCATGTTCATTATAACAAATTTCACCTCCAGAAAACAATTCGAGATGCCTCTGAAAGTCTGCATTTTCCTTTTGTGAAACTTCCAAAGTTGTTTCTCTTTTATAGTTTCCTTTTATCATCTGCCTCAAGACACAAGCTGGTTATGTTATTCTCAATAAATAACAGTGTTCTAAGATTTTTTTTTTCTTTGCAACTTGGAACCATGAGCCTAAGATGACAGTAGTAAAATTAGAAGTGTTGTTTTATGCACAATTTACTTTCTAGTCTGGGGGTACAGAATAAAATAAGGAATAGTTAATTAATTGGCCTAGGAAACACTGTTGCATTTTTCTTTCTTTTGTTAATGATTTGTTAGCTAAGTTTAATTAAGAAAATCAACAAATCTGCTAGAAACTGATAATTACTTGAATAATGGGTGATACAAATCCATTCTAAAAATATAAGCTGCAAAAAAAGGAAAAACAAGCTAAAGGAAGCATAAGTGTTCTTTCTAATGGACATGGCCTATGGGAGAGAGATTGCATGTACAGATTAAGTATTTCAGCTTCAGTTTAACCAAAACAAATGCCACTCTGCATGAGTTAGATAACCCTGAATTCCCTTTTACTTCGGTAACTGCATTTTGCTGTGGACCGGAATTACCAGATGATTGCATTAACTGTCTCCTTGACTTTGCTGGTGTGGTGGCTTCCATTTCATGCAGGTGAGTGAAAGCAAAACCATCCAGCAAGTGCCACTTGAGTAGATCTGAGTTTTCCTTCAGCGTCGGAGATAATGACTACCTTCTCTGTGTCAGTAATGGCATATGCAAAGGATATGGGTCTTTGGTTTCAGGCAATGGAAAATATGTTGGGTGCTGATGTTTGGGTGATTTAAATTACACAGCATTGTGAACTCCCCATCAGTTTAATTTATTCAAGCATAGTTTGGACAGATGTTGGGCAGGACCACCGTAAACAAATTCAGGATCCAGTTGGACTGACTAGCTGCGGTTCCTTTCAACTCTGTGATTATTTGACTATATAAAAATCTCAGAACTTTGTCTTTACAAGCATGATTGAATCTTACGGGATTAAAAACAGCCTTATTTTCTATGGGAGTGATTGATAAAGGGATCCTGGAGGAAACAAACATATGCCCATTTGGTTCCACTCTATTTCAGTTCCCATTATGTATATTTGGATGAAGATTCTGGTGAAGGGAATGTTTCACTAACACAAAATGTGCAATTCACCTAAGAGTTCAGAGTTTAGACTACAAATGCAAACCTAGAACCCTTATAGAGGCTCATGAACATAATTACGGGGGCTACCAAATTATATTCCACATTTTGAAAATGTTGAAGTACATTTTAAAAATAAGAAATTTGAAAATCAAAATATCCAGTTGAAAGTTATATATATATATATCTGTGATTAATAGATATTGGGAAATCCAAACTTAAATGCTGTCTTGGTGGAGAAACATTTTTTAAATATAGGGTTTCTGAGAGAGAGAGGTGAGAAAATGTGTCTTTAATGTTTAGAGGGGTTGGAGTCACTGATCTTGTCCAAACCCTTGTTTTTGTCAGATGAGATCATTGGGGGCAGGGGTGTAGAGTGGCTTCTTTAAGGTCACAGAGATCTGCAGTGACCTTGCTTATACTAGACATGAAATCTAGAGATTTCTAGGGAAAAAAGGCCAGAACTCAACATGTTAAGAACTTTTTGAGAGAAAAATACCAAATCTAGGAAGTTCTCTTATCCTCAGTGACATAACGAATTTATCCAGGACAATTTACATGCATGAAAATATTTTGTCGTAAACATTTTCAAAATTATCTCTTCCACTACTGTCAAAACTTGTCTTCAGTAGAGAGTACAAAATACAGGTGCATTTGCCCTTAGTGAACCTGTATATATATATATCCCTTTGTATATGGTTACCTTTTGTAGATAAAGCTTTGAGTGCATGCAGGTGTCAGAAGCTACAAAGAGAGTATAAAGCCAATTAATCTGTTATCATGAGTCTGTAAAGACTAAAAAGAGTATACAGACCATGAACTTTAAAGCTCCAAATTGAAGAAGTGGATAATTGGGGTAAAATATCTACCTAAAGCGATTTATGGAAACCGTACAAATAAAGATAAACAGAGCAGTTAGACATACTTAAATATTTTCAAGGTACTATATTTCATCTCATCTAAGACATTATATTAGCCAAGGCCTATATAGGGAAAGAACCATACCAGGTATTTCTGATACAGGCAATTTAATACAGGCACTCGTTATGCAGGTGTTGGAAGGTTACAAGTGCAGAAAGGAAATGCTAAGGTTCCCATGAACAGAAACTGTAGTAAGTAAGCAGCTACCATGGCAGGGAATAAAAAGAGATGGGTTTGGGCGCCTGAGTGGCTCAGTTGGTTAAGTGTCTGCTTTGGGCTCAGGTCATGGTCCCAGGTCCTGGGATCGAGCCCCACATTGGGCTCCCTGCTCAACAGGGGGGTCTACTTCTCTCCCTCCCTCTGCTCCTCCACTCTGCTCATGCTTGCTCACTCTCGCTCTCTCTCAAATAAATAAAATCTTAAAAAAAAAAAAAAAGAGAGATGGGTTTACCAAACTTGGGGACTTGGCCCTGTGTGGCTGGTGCTTGAACCTCTGGGGGCTACAATGTGGCTGATGGGGCATGCACAGTCATCTCTCAGGAGCCTGCTCTATGGCTGGTTCTGGAACTGTCAAAGGAGTCCTGAGACTGAAGCTACAGCTGTCTTCTGTTACTGGAGTAATGCTGACAGGAGCTAGACATAGAAAATAAGTCCTTTCCTCCCCTTTCCCACCTTCCAGTCTCCCTGTTGGGTCTCCCGTTGGCAGAGCCTACCAGGAAGCCATGGGGCAGGGAAATGTGGGATCTGTGATTCCCACCACAGAGAGTCCTTAGGGTGTGTTGGTTGCTGAGAGGAAGAAATACATAATCCGCACAGATGCCACTTATCCTAAGATAACTCATTATTTTATCTATTCTTAGGGAGGAAAAACTTGACAAATCACCATATAAAGCTTTAACATCTTAGAATTTTTCATCCCAGTGTTACGGGATGAATTGTATACCCCTCAAAACGCGTGTGTTGAAGCCCTCATTCTCAGCACCTCAGAATGTGACCGCATTTGGAGACAGGGCCTTTAACGAGGTGATTAAGGTAAAAGGAGGCCCTTAGAGTGGGTCTTACTCCAATCTGACTGATGTCCTTATAAGAGGAGAGTAGGACACACGGAAGAAAGACACCAGGGATGGTAGTTTGTTACCATTCTTAAATGGCACTTAAACTCAACCCGTGAAGGGCCAAGAGTTCACGTACTAGCTGAAGTTGCAATGTTGTGAACGTCTGTGAACATCTCTGACGAGGGTCAGGTGCATGCAGGCAATTAGAACTGCATCATAGCAGTAGCCTGGTCAGCGGTCAGGTGCAGCTCAATTCCTAAGATCGAAAATGAGAAAAAATGTGCATTTTAGGCTTAGTGCATTCCTTTATTCCTTTACCTTTCATGTGCTACAATTCCCTGTCAGTCTGATCTCTCTAGCATCTGGTTTTTGTTTTTTGTAGGCACTTAGTATTCAGTGAATTCTGAACACATGTGTTTGGGTGAATTTAAGGGCTATATTCTTTACGTGGCCATTGACTCAGACATCCAAGAGGAAATGGATAATTTAGTATTAACTTGCAAGGTAAAAGCAACCTGTGTAGGTGTAATTTTAGTACACAAATCAAGGGTCTTCTTACCACAGAAGAATTTAATCTGCCAGCAAATGGAATCCGTATGGTGCTGAGTGAGGGGGGCTATGGTTAAAGGAAGGGAGACTGCAGAGACCCAGTCTTTGATTTGACCGAACTTTGATCTGGGCAGAAAGGAGGCTGGAGTCGGGGAGGGGGGCGGCTGCCCAATACCATACAGCAGAAATTTCTGTTATATTATTTTATCTAAAGGTTCAAGCTTTAACATTTAAAATAACTTGCAAATATAAGATTCTGCCATATCCATAATGTATATGAAAATATATGCTTTAAGTTTCTTTCATTAAACTGCCAACTCTTCATCTCCTTGTCCTTATTCATTTCCTTTAGGGCTTCTAGAAAAAAACATGCTTTAAAAAAAAAAAAAAATATATATATATATATATATATATATATATATATATATACACAAGTTAACAGAATATTATGGAGCTATCACAGAGAACAATAATCCTTAGACAAGGGATTTCAGCTTTTACGAGTTTGAGAACAATCAGTAATTTCCTTCTCTGCAGTCCCACTGGGGTGAAATGTTACCCTTTACAAATGCTGTCCCTAGACTGTAATTAAGCAATTATCTTCTAGTTTCCAGCACTGAATTTTTGCTTTGTCTCCTGGACTCTGTTTGAATGGGATTATTTTAAGATGCATTCAATTCTCTGTCCCAGTGCCCAAAACTCTATCACTCTTTGGCTTCTTCATGCATCCTATCTGTTAGGTGTTGTGTCAGACGCTTTTGTTGCAAGTAAAAGGAAATGGGAGTCAAACGGGCTTCAACAGTAGAAGGGATTTATTGGCTCACATTACCAAAAAGTTTAGAGGTGAGGCAGCTCTCAGACATGGTTGCTTCTTTTGTGATTCTCTACACCTCACTTTCCTAGGTTAGCTTTCTAATGCCTCTGGTCATGAGATGGCCACCAGGAGACTGTAGTTTTCCATGGTTACTGAGCAAATTTGCTGAGTATTTATGCCGACTGGACTGCCCCAGAGCAAATCTTTTGTCTAAGATAAATACCTCGTTGGCAATAGCCAATATATGGAAACAACCTAAGTGACCGTTAATGGATGGATGGATAAAGAAGACGTAGTATATATACACAAGGACATATTATGAAGCCATGAGAAAGGAGGAAATCCTACCATTTGTAACAACATGGATGGACCTTGAGGACCCTATGCTAAGTGAAATAAACCAGACAGATATAGAAAAATACCACATAGTATCACTTATATGTGAAATCTAAAAAAGAAAAACAAAAGTCAAACTCTGATACAGAGAGAAGAAAAGTGGTTGCCAGGGGTTGGGAAGTAAGGAGAAGTTAGTAAAAGAGTTCAAACTTGCAGCTATAAGATGAATAAGGTCTGTGGATCTAATGTAAAACCTTGTGACTCTAGTTAGGAACCCCTGTATTGTATAATTGAAATCTGTTAAGAGAGCAGAACTCAGATATTCTCACCAAGAGGGAGAAAAAAAAGAGAAGTAAGTGAGGTGATGGATGTGTTAATTAACTAGATGGGAGAAATCCTTCCACAGTGTGTGTGTGTGTGTGTGTATAAAATCACCACAATGTACGTGTTAAATATCTTACAATTTTATTTGTCAATTATACCTCAGTAAAGCTGAAGTTCTTTTATTTTTTTTATTTTTTATTTTTTATTTTTTTAAAGATTTTATTTATTTATTTGACAGAGATAGAGACAGTCAGCGAGAGAGGGAACACAAGCAGGGGGAGTGGGAGAGGAAGAAGCAGGCTCATAGCGGAGGAGCCTGATGTGGGGCTTGATCCCATAATGCTGGGATCACGCCCTGAGCCGAAGGCAGAGGCTTAACCGCTGTGCCATCCAGGCGCCCCTGAAGTTCTTTTAAAAAAGAAAAAAAAAAGAAAAAAGTGTATTTGGGTTATCTGGAAAATGACCTTTGACGAAGGAGTTGGGATTTCTATGATTGGTTTGACCCATCAGATCCTTCCCTGGAGCTGGGTTTGGTGGAGGAGGATAGACAGATACTGGGGAGCTAAAAACAACACATGCTTTAGGCTGATGATTATTTTACTTTCCTCTTTGTATGTTTTTTTCTTACACTCTGCAATTTTTGTTTCTGATCTTTTTTTTCCCCCTGCTGATCCTGAATGCTGCCATTTTGGTTTGGTTATCAGCTAAATGCTGGGTTTTAACTGAATGTAGGTTCCTTTCCTTCCACTCTGTGAGCACACAAAGAATGAGACAAACCAAAGCAAGTTTTCATTGCTTACTCATTCATGTTGATTCTCATGCTCCCTGGACACAGAGGCTAGCGGGAGGAGGTGTGATTGGCCTATCTCAGCAGCCTGCAGCTCTGAAGGTCCTGGTTTGGCCTCATTTGGTCAGGGAAGTTTCAGCAGTTGTGGCAACAGGCTGCAAGTGAAACAGATAAAATCTATTCTGTCTATTCTCAGGGTGTCAGGGAGAGAGAGCTGGAGGTTTGCCCATCTCATGGGATATTCAAGGAAAGTCAAAATTGTTAAGAATGGCCAAGAACTGGGACTCCTGGGTGGCTCAGTCCATTGGGCATCTGCCTTGGGCTCAGGTCATGATCCTGGAGTCACGGGATTGAGCCCCACATTGGGCTGTCTGCTCAGCGAGTAGTCTGCTTCTCCCTCTGCCCCTCCACCTGTTTGTGTTCTCTTTCTCACTCTCTTCCTCTCAAATAAATAAAATCTATCCTTTCTTGTATCTTGATTCTGTCAGGCTTTGACTAGTTGGGGACCAGTCTAGGGACCATGCTTTTATGAGTATCACCTAAGCCATCCAGTGGAGCCAAATAGTTATTCATAATATATTAGCACATTTAATTTATATATTGCTATATTTTATTATAAACACTACCAGCCATGTTGATCTTTTCAGAATCAAGACTCAGTGAGTCCCAGGATTAACCCTTTGTTCATTTAGTATTTTTTAAAAATCAGAATAGCATAGGTACATAGTTTTGAAATCAAATAATACTGCAAATCTAATAATGAAAAAGATACCCTCAAATCCTCCCATTCTCACCTCTGAATATAGCCACTATGAACTCTTAGGTGGTGGTGGTTGTTGCTGTTGTTGTTTTGGATATTTTTCTCCATATATAATATAATTATACTGCTACCTTTTGATTTTCTACTAAGAGAGTTTTGTTTTCTTACCCACATATCCTAACCCCAACTGACACATTCATGTCCTCTCTTCGTCCCTATCCCACTCTTCCTTTCTCCTTGACTCTCCTAATACAGTATAGTCATGTCATTATGTTGTTTTAAATCAATACTGTGCTTCAGTTATTATATCTATGTAAGTATCACTCCTAGCTGAGCCAACTTGTGTAGCATGATTGCATTTTTTTGCTTGGTGTTTCAATAATTTCTCCATCTTTTCTGTTGCATAGTTTAATCCTCTGCTGTCATGAAGTCTGTGCTCCCTCCCATCTGTATCCCAGTCTCTGCCCTTAGTGTATAAAGCTCTTCTTCCCCCCAGTCCAGCACAGCAGCAACCTATTGACTCCATTTTCTCCAGAGAAGTCTGTGCTGAGCCCCGTGTCCTCTTGCTCTGTCTAGGACTTCTTGTTCCTGAGGCTGCTGCATAGCTGTCATCTGGGGACTTTCTTTTTTCAATGCTGGGATTCCTGAGAGAGCAAAATATTAACATTATCTTGGAAGGTGCAAATGGATTCTATCAAAAGTCTGTCCCTGCCACTGTTGGTAGTCACTGGAAAGGACTCAAGAACTAGAAAATGAATATTAAAGGCATGTTTTATCAGAGGAAATGGGACCTATGCAAGGTTCATAGTTGAAGCAAGCCAAAAAAATGTTGTGTTTTCCATATTATTGTATCTTGACCGTGGATATTTAGTGTTTCTGTTGGATTTATCCAAGTATATTACTCTTTTATTTTTCCTTCCAATTTTTTCTTCTATTTCTTTAGTGCTATCTACGCAGCTTTGTGCACCAACTTTTATATCACTTCTGTGATCTATTTGACTTCTGGACTTAAGACCTCAAGGTTATCATATAACTTTTGTACTCCTTCAAACTTTTAAACCTTTGGTTAAATTAGTAAAGCTGAAAATAGATGACAATCTTGATGAAACAAATGTTCGTATATGCACACAATTAATATAGTTACTTTGTTTACTATTTTGAGTTCAAAATCACATGTGTTTAATGAAGCACATGATCAACATCCTAGCCTTCATTTCAAAAAGATTAGAAAATATGTGCTCAGAAGTACATACATGCTTATGAAGTTATTTCCTGTCACCTATTAATGTCAATATACATCAATTAACAGATTTGATTTTTATAGTGTCACTGGATGCCTCCCTGTCCACTGACTGATGTGCTCCTATGAAGTTCACCTCTAGCTGAACCTACCTGAATATGTCTAAAACATACTCAAGCATACAGATGTATAAATATGGAAAGAGATAGCTCGATACATGGCACCTGATTTGTGGAGCATTTACTGTGTGCTAGGCACTGTTCTAACTGCTATATTTGCATTAACATCATGAATTCTTATAATCTAATGAAATTGGTATTGTTATGACCTCCATTTTAAAGACAGGAAAACTGATGCATAGGTGTCCAAAGGCACCTAACTAATAAAATGGTAGGGCCAGTATTCCAAACCCCAACTGCCTGACTCATAGCTGGAGTTCTCAGTTACCCCACAGTACAGAACATGCGTTACAACCTGATAGAAACCAAGAAGCTGTTGATTGGGTCGATGTGGAGTGTCAGTTTTCAAGCACCGCATAAACTGGCAGCTCAAGTCCACTGAGCACACTGAGATGTGACATAACCATACTCCTTCCAGTGGCAGTATCTGAAATTTCCAGTCAGTCCCCATCCTGGTCAACAGTTGATATGGTTGGTGTTTCTCATTTTAGGCATTTTGTTGGATTGTCAATCGTGTCTCATTGGAGTTTCAGTTTGTATTTCCCTGATGGCCTAATGAAGCCGATCATCTTTTCATTTATCTATTGGCCCCTTGGATACCTACTCTTTTGAAGTGTCTGTTCTAATTTTTTGTCCATTTTTCTTTTCTTTCTTTCTTTTTTTTTTTTTCTTAAAGATTTATTTATTTATTTATTTTTTTTTTTTTTTAATTAATAATGATTTTTTATTATATTATGTTAGTCACCATACAGTACATCCCCGGTTTTATTTATTTATTTTAGAGAGAGAAAGAGAGTGCATGCAAGCAGGGGAAGGGGTAGAGGGAGAGAACCTCAAGCAGACTCCCTGCTGAACATGGAGCCCTGACACAGAGCTCGATCCCACAACCCATGAGATCATGACCTGGGTTGAAATCATGAGCCAGACCCTTAACCAACTGAGCCGTACAGGTGCCCCATCTTTGGTCCATTTTTCTATTTGGTTGTGTGGATGATAATATTTAATGGCCTAATAATAATTTAGGGCCATATTTTTAGGACCATGAAGCAATCCCACTTCTGTAGGGCTGGATATTTTGCTGTATAGAGTTGTTGCAGCTGAATGTAACTGTAGTTACACAAAGTTGCATAGGGGAAAAAAATGCCTCCCCACGTTTCTCCAGAAATTAAAAGCTGTCATGAACAATATATATTTTTGGCAACTGGTATTTAACACCTGACATGTTAGTGGGGCATTTTTTTTCTATCCCAATTGCCATATGCTCCCAGGTGATAACTCTGAGAATGTTTACTTTTTAGACAAATGCTGACCTGTCACCACTTGACATATGGTGAGTGGTAGGTGGACCTTTGCTTCCCTATAGGGCATCTGCTTCCCACTGATTTCCTGGAGAGGTCAGCGTGCTTTTGGTCATATGCCTATCTCAGCCATACAACAGTGACACTTCCCTTCCCCTGGGGCAAGAAGCCCAACCCATGTCAGCGGCCACACCAGTTTTTTTACTTGGCATGAATTGGGAAATGACTTTTTAAAAGTAGAGGTTTGAGTGCTGTTCTATCATTAAAAGGCAGGAGTAGAAATAATAGGGACATTAGTGGTAAATATACATGAGTTGCTCAGCCTAAATGAAAGTCATATTTCTTATTGGCAAAATGGGGATAATTATACAGGAGCCACCTTTCAGTGTTGTTGTGAGGTTAGAGATACTGTATACAACAGGACCAATCTGGAGAAGTGTTTCAACTGTAAATAAAAGGCATAAAAGGCCTCGTTTCAGGTTTCTATGGTGCATGCAAACCACATCAAAACTTAGTGGCCTTAATAGGTCTCAGAAGGCCAAGGTTAAGGCTAGCTGGCATTTATCTGGAGGCTTGAGGGGAGGAATTCCACTTCCAAGTTCATTCTGGTTGTTGGCAGAAGCCAGTTTCTTATTGGCTCTCGGAGAGGGTGGAGTGGGGGGCATGGTGGGGAAGGGGACCACTCATTGCTTTTAGAGGCAGGTGCCTCTTTATCTTTAAACCAGCGAGAATGCATTGAGTCCTTCTCAGGCTTTAAATCTGTCTTCTGCCACCAGCCTGGGGAGCTGGACTTTATCTTATGGGTAATGAGGGAGTGGAGACTTGTCACATTTCAGTGTGTTCAGTGGACTTCCAGCTGCCAGTAACTAGATCTCTGTGCCTGAGGATTTTTCTGGAACCGCAAAAAGCCGCTGTTCTGCCTGTGTGTGAAAATCAAGATGTACTGTGGACTTAACGGCCATCAGTCACTGGCTGAACAGCCCTCCAGCCATGACTGATGGTAGTGTATAAATATCCCACATCCCTCAGTGTATTCGTTTCTTAGGACTTCCCTAACAAAGTACAATAAACTGGCCCTGAAACAACAGAAATTTATTCTTCCACATTTCTGGAGTCTAGAAGTCTAAAACCAAGGTGTTACAAGGACCATGCTCTAAGACTGGCTAGAACCCTTCCTTGCCTCATCCTAGCTTCTGCTGTCACCATTGTTCCTTGGCGTTCCTTGGTTTGGAGCTGTAGGAGTCCATCTCTGTCTCCATCTTCACGTGACGTTCTTCCCTCTTCACATCATCCTCTTATAATGGCACCAGTCATATTGGATTCAGGACCCACCTTATTCCAGGATGACCACATCCTTACTGACCTAATTACATCTGCAATGACCCTATTTACAAATAAGTTTACATTCTGAGGTACTGGGGGTTAGAACTTCAACATATCTTTTGGGGAGACATAATTCAACCCATAACACTTAAGGTGGGAAAATTTTTCGGTGTGAATTTTATAACATTTCCCAGTTTCTCCAGAGGATTGAGCTTCAGTTGTCCACTGTGGTAGCTGGTTCTGTGACACTTTTATTGGCTGCCTTCCCTTCCCCCATCTCGTCCCTCCTCCTTGCTGGTGTTCCCTGTATGTCCTAAGTAAGATTTCTACACTCAAGTCCTTATCTCAGGGGACCCAAACAAAAATAATTTGTTTCTGGGGGAACCCAGACAAAAATAACAAAAATAATAAAGATTTTTGAAGGAGGACTGACCTGTTCAAAACTGACCTTTTGAACTTTAGTTGACAGTGTCACAAAATTTGAGGTTGAGGGTGACACATAGAGGGCTCTGGGGTTAAATAGAAGCAGTGTGGTGCCATAGCTATTTCCACTCTGTACTGCATATAAAAGAGACAGACTCTGTTGGTGTACAGGACAGTGTCTTATTTTCTATAAATCCTGTTGGTACCTGCTTCTTAAATTCTGCTTCGAATCAGAAGGTTGTATGCCCCCATCAAACACAATGACAAACAGCTTTGAGCCCTTGATTGTGTTATCTGAGATTTATACTGTTTATAAAAACAGTCCTGGCAGTGGTTCAACTGTGGTCAATTTAAGGATCATCTCTTTCTCTGGGTTAATCTCAGGGTTTCTTACACTCTTAGCTTACCTAAGGATTCCTAAACATGTAATTTCCAAAAAACTCTCCTTGACCCAATTCCTCCATCAATTTAACTTAGTGCTTATTAATACACAATTATTAAAGAATCATAGCTTTGTCTAGGTCCCTTTTACTGGGGATTGTTTATAAGCTGATTCTATTCACTTGGTGGGCAAATGATGGGATTCCTTTGATGCATGATCTGGGGAGTAAAGAAGAAGTGAGAAAAAGGAAATGGGGTGAACTGGAACGAGCTGTTATTTCAAAGCAAGAAAGCAGAAAACAGATTCTTACTCCTTAAGAAAAAGAAAAGCAACACAATAACAAGAATAACCATCACAATATCAAAGACAATACTGGTGTGAAATCAAAGGGTGGGACGGGAATGTTGGTAAAGGGCAAAGTCAGGTTAGTTTCATAACTCAGTCTCCTGTGCCTGCCAGAGAATTATCCAGTAGTGATCATGAATGCAGTGGTCATAAATCTCTTTCACGTATGAAGAATCATTTGTGACAACCTTGAAACTAAGATCTAGATGAGTGAAGAAATATGTAATCAACCTTTTGACCCCTGCATGATCGTCCTTTCTGATTCCTTTAGCAGCTGAATCCCTGAGCACATGCTCCCTCATTTTCTCATCCAGCTCTCTGGCCACGAGTAGAATCTTGTGCCTGTAAGGTCATGTCTGTCTGGAGCACAGCGATTGAGATCATGGCCCCTGCCCTTATGTAGGTATGGCACTATTAACGTCAGACCAGACATGAGAGGCCCACGGGGTTTGGTTCCTTTTTTTTTTTTTTTTTTTTAAATTTAATTTAATTTATTTGAGAGAGAGAGAGAGAAAATGCACATGAGTGGGGGGGGAAGGGTAGAGGTGAGGCAGACTTCCTGCTAAGCACAGAGCCCGAAATGACCCCAGTGGAAACCAAGAATTGTATACCTAACCCAGTGAGCCACCCAGGAGCTCCAAGGTTCAATTTCTGATTAGATGTGCTATTTGTATGGTACCACGGCTTACAGCTCATGCGTTTATATATTAACTATTGTATTCTGTGTTGCATTCCAGCAATGGTTCATTTATAAATATGTATCCTCAGCACTTAGCAGAGTCTTCCCCATAGGGAATGCTCAATATATGTTAGTTAAAGAAATTAATTGCTTAGAAATTTCCGAAGATGAGGTCTATGGCAGAGCGTAAAACCCTGAGGAGTAAGCTTAGAGTTGAGTTGAATATACACTTGAAAGATGAGGGTGATCACCCAGCAAAACAAGCCACATAATCAAATGCTAAAAATTCCAAGTATGCATAATGAAGATATGCAAACAGCCCCTAAAGAATCATAGCTTTGTCTAGGTCCCTTTTACTGGGGATTGTTTATAAGCTGATTCTATTCGCTTGGTGGGCAAATGATGGGATTCCTTTGACGCTTGATGTAGGGAGTAAAGAAGGAGTGAGAAAAAGGAAATGGGGTGAAGGAGTCTTGGCAAATGTGTTTTGCTCAGTAGGGAGGGATGCACTGTATCAAATGGAGCTCAATTCCTAGTGGAGGTTGCCCTTAATTTTATAAAGCATCTGTTCTACCCCCAGAGATATATGTGTACATAACTGATTCTTAGTATCACACTAGACAATTACATAGCCAATACCTTATCACTTGTGGAAGGATTGTCATGTCTCTGGCATGCTCTTCTTGCGGGATGCTTCATGGTGTTACTCAGAAAGCAACGCTATATTGCCCGAAGTCAGGAGCCATCCGGGCATAGAGGGAGTGCTCTGCTGGACATGGCCACAGACCAAACAGGGAGACCCCATTTTTCTTCCTTAGTCAACACATAAAGGAGGTGGCCAGAGGTTCACCTGGAGTGTTGGAGAGACAAAGAGTCTGTAAAGATTACCCGGAAAAATAATGTTATATGCCTGCTGATGCAGAAACCAAGGATTATTTTCAAATGCAAGAAAAGGCCCTGAAATAATACAATAGCCACCATGAGTAGAGCTCCTATTCTGTGCCAAACATTACATGTGCCTTGTAAGTGAGCCTTAGCACAATGCTGTCCAACAGGTGTGCCCACAGATTGAGATAAGAAAACAGATGTGGGGGCGCCTGGGTAGCGCAGTCGTTAAAGCGTCTGCCTTTGGCTCAGGGCGTGATCCCGGCGTTCCGGGATCGAGTCCCACATCGGGCTCCTCCGCAGGGGGCCTGCTTCTTCCTCTCTCACTCGCCTGCTGTGTTCCCTCTCTCGCTGGCTGTCTCTCTGTCACATAAATAAATAAAATCTTAAAAAAAAAAAAAAAAAGAAAACAGATGTGAAATGAGCTCCAGGTCACAAACTTGTAGGAGGCAGAACAAAGTGTTCAAAACTAGGTTCGTGTGATTCTACAGATCTGGTCTTCACAGGACACTACCATGTAGTGTCTTCATACAGAATAGAGCAAGAGAAGGCTCTTTGACATGTCAAAGAGGGATAGCCGGCTTGCAAAATGGAAGAATCCAAACCAGACAATTATCATAATAGAAGTTCTGGATTGTTACCAGGTCCCTAATAAAGGATCCACCTGGGCTGGTCTTAGAATCCACTGAATGTCGTCATGCTTATACATTAATAAGTCTACTTTTATCATTCAGGAAAATGCATGCATTTAAAGAATCTCTTCCAAGTCTTATCCCAGTTACTGATCTTGCTCAATACTGGGGATCCAAGATTCTAGTCTTTAAAGTGGGCCAAACCTTTCAATGGGTGGACGTTGATCCAGACTACGGTCAGCACAAGCCTCGTCCCTCCACACACTGAAGTTGCCTTCAACAAACAAAAGTTTCTGTCCTCAAAGGACTTCCACTTGATGAATAAGCACCTTACATTTACGAGAACAGACCAGATGCCTCACTTTTCCATGCAAACTCTGGCAGGTCGTCACACAATGAGATGAAAAGTCTGCAAGTTTATAAGGGGCATGCGCTGGACTTCTCGTATTCCATAGAACATGTCATTGACTGATGTGACCAGATAGTCTGTAGCGAAATGCTCAGCGAGATTTATAAAAGGGATTAGCATTTAAGCAGGTAAAAATAGCACCTGTGGTCATGTCAGGGAGACCACAATTTCTAAACACTATTAGGGGTCATCAGTCTGTTTCTAGACGTAAATTGCTCACTAGCTAGGTCAGGAAGAAGTCTCCTCTGACTACTGCCAGCACAAGATATTGCAAGTCTCCTTTCCCTGTCCTCAACCTGGCCTTGGTAGTTAGGAGCTCCTGCTCCATGACCCATAATTCAGTGTCTGTAAGCAGCACCAAATAGAAAGTGTCTGTAATCAAGCTTGCGGGAGCTGTCCCAAGGCTGAATTTACCAAAGGGAATCTTCAGAAAGGGCAAGAAGGAAAGCAAAAGTATGCAAATAGAGCCAGGCAGGGGGAAAGATTAAATGTTGCTATTTGAATGCATAAGTCTCTTCATGTTTAGTAAGTACTCACAGATCTAGGAAAGAAAGTTTCAGAGAAAATAGTTATAAATAGTACGCTATCTGAGCAGCTTGTATATCCTGAGGCCAGCACTGGGTCTCTGTATTTACATTAGCACAGGAGCCCTTGCTTTGATTTCTGATTGGGGATTTCAGTGTTTCCGCATTTAGGCTGCTAATCGACACTCTTTTACTCGGTGCCTACTACGACCCTTTCTGATATTATCCTGTTGAGTTTCTTTAGGTAACTATTCTGCACCCCCCCATGTAAATCCAGGTACTTTGGGTGAAACTGTCCTGTTCCTTGCTCCCTGATCCAGGAGGGCCACGAGACTCAGACCCAACCACTTGGCATGTTCCACAACTGCTTAATTTTCTAACTCCGATTAGTCACAGAGGCACACATGATCCAGTTGGTCCAAAAAGACTCAGCTGTGAGATTTTTTTTTTTTTTTTTCCTTTTCTTCACTATAACCGTTGAGAAGGAGAATCTCTTTCCTGTCAGATTGGCCTCTGAGCTGGTAAGATGTAGACCTGGAGTAGTAAGCACTTTGCCATCATGCAGGAAAGTGGAGTCCAACAATGGAGAGTGAGTTCTGATGACAGCGTTTGAGCTCCTAGATCTTGCTATACCTGAAGTTGGCTATCTCTGCACTTTTAGGTACTATTCTAATAGTTTCTCTTTTCTTGCTCAAGCCATGGTAGGTTAGGCCATTTTCAACGTATAGGTAAGTTGCTAATATACTTCTCAAATCTTTTCTGGAGACTTGAATTTGTCCCTAAAGCTCAGTCACCTTGCCAGGGTTCCTGCTGTTAGACCCCCCTGATTCTGAGGATCTCCCTGGATCTTCTACCCTGTTCTTTTACATCAGTGGTTCTCAACCAAGAGTGAGTTTGCCCCCTAAGGGACATGTGACAACATCTGGAGACGTTTTTGATTGTCAGTTTTGATTGGGGTAGGAGGGCAAAATCCAGGGTGCTATGAAACATCCTACAATACACAGGAGAGCCCCCTACAGCAAAGAATTATCCAGGCAAATGTTAATAGTGACTGTGATATAGTAATTTATAATAAGAAATACATATTTGGTCTTCTTCCTGGTTCCTAGCACAGAGCTCTTAGAATTTCCTAGGTGGTAAGAGCAAGGAGGGTGTCTTCTGTTATGTTAATGAGATGACCTTTGGAAAGCCCCTACCTGGGTAGCTTAAGAATGGGGGCTGGTTACCAGTGAAACCATCCACGTGATTAGAAGGTTGGACCTTTCAGCCCCATCTCTGATCTCAACAGTGGGGAGAGGGGCTGGAGACTGAGTTCACTGACCAGTGGCCAATGATTTGATCAGTTGATGTCTACATGATGAAGCCGCCATACAAACCCCAAGCGTTCAGGTTTGGAGAACTTCCTTTGGTGAATGTGGAGATGCAAGGAGAGTGTCCCCCCAGAAAGCATGGAAGCTCCACACACTTTCCCACGTACCTTGTCTTATGAATCTCTTCCATCTGGCTCTTTCTCATTTTTTCCTTTTATAACAAACAGGTAACCTTGTAAGCAGACTCTTTTCCGAAGTTCTGTGAGCCACTCTAGCAAAGTGATCAAAGCTGAGGAGGGGGTCGTGGTAACCTCTGATCTATGGCCCTTTGCTCAGAAGCATGGGTGACAGGCTGAACTTTAAATTAGCATCTGAAGTGGGGAAGAGGGAGTCTTGTAGGACCAAGACCTTAACTTGTGGGATTCAGTGCTTCTAGGTAGACAGCGTCAGAATTGAGTGCAGTTGTCTGATACCAGCTGGTGTCCCAGAACTCGCTTGGTGTGGGGGAAAATTCCCATATCTGGGATCAGAAGTGTCAGAGGGAATGTTGTAGCATTCAGAGTATTGTGTGTAATGTACATGAAAACAATGATGTGTTTTTTTTTTTCACAGTACTGCTGTTGAGAAACTGCTTTAAATATTATAGTCTGTCTATCTCCCAGGCACTGGCACTTGCCTCCATTCATTGATTCTTTGTTCAAAACCCATACATTAGGGGCCCTGAGCTGAGTTTCATATGGATGACACCGAGGCAGCATGGTCAAGGCCCAGTCCTTGCTGTCAGGGAGCTGATAGAAGTATTGGACTCCACTAGCCTTGTCCTCTGGCTGCTTGCCTCAGGGAACCTCCCAGAACCTCAGATCCACCCTGGGACTCTAGTCTTGCGGCGTTGGACATCCTGACGTGGTCCATTCTGTTGCCTCTTGAATCAGATCATGACAAGTCACATTCATCATCCCAAGTAGATATTTGGAGCACAGCAATGCATCACTTGTAATGACAGCAGAGAATTTTCTCAGATTGTGTATGGTCTCAAAGAATTTCAACTTTTTCAGTCTTTCTTCTTAGTGTTTTGTTGTTGTTGTTGTTGTTTTGGCTTTGGCGGGAATCTTTCTCAGGAGGAGCCGCAGACCATAATTACATCTTTGTGCCTCCATGATGTGGTGAGTAATGGATGTTAGTTGAACAGAGACCATTTACAAATATAGAGGAAATGAATGCAAATTTGCTGTTCTGTCTAGAGTCTCTGTAATCTGTAATTTTGGAATGCTGCTGGCTAATGTCTGGTAGATAATTCTCCAGGTGTCCCTTTAACCTGATTATGCTGATAGGGTATTTCCAAGCTCAGAAATGTAATCCAAAGACCTGGCTTTCTGTGGAACCAGGGGCTGTGGGAAGAATCACAGGCGTGGAGGTATTTTCCTCGGTGAATCAAATGGACAGAACAGGTTGCTGCGGAAAGCTTTCTGACTGCTATTTTGAAAACCTGGCCGTGTATTTTTAGCCTGCACAACCTCTGTGCTGACACGTTTCCTCCCGGGGACATGCAGCAGCTGCTAGGGGAAGGGAAGCCCCGCACCGTGTTCTAGTCCTGGAACAGCAGGCCGCGCGGACAGGCCAGGAAAGCCCTTTTGAATTCTAGCCGCGATAATCCTCGAGTTTACATGGCCATACACTCCAGCTTTGCAGTTATTTTTTTCACATAAAACAAAGGTGCCCTGGGGTCAGGCTGGCTGCTTAGCAAGTGAGGGCAGTGGAGGTTGAGGTAATAAAGGAGAGGACGCTGTGATCTAATAAAGGCGAGTCAGGGCGTCACCTCTTTAGAGCAGCGTGTTTATAATTCACAGCTGGAGCTTCTGGAGGAATGACCCCATTGGGTTTCTTCATTTGTCATCATTAAGTGGCCCTGCATCCCATGAAACCAGAAACCTAGCTCAGCCTTCCATGATTTCCATGGTGTTTCAGGGAGGTAGGGACAAGGGTCCTCACGGGCTTCTAGCTGGATCATTTGTTATGACTTGAATTAGGATGTCTTATTGCTTTGATCGTTTATGTACTCCAAATGGTCCAAATTAAAGAGATCTTCCTCTTCCCTCTCTTTCCTTTTATTTTGTGCTCATGCACAGTGGATGATTAAAATGTAGTCCAGTTTTCTCTTCTTGAGCTGGGAACAGTGATGAAGATACTAAATTATAAAAGGTATGAATAGAGTTGCCTGGGCAGCTCAGTTGGTTAAGGGGCGCCTGGGTGACTCAGTTGGTTAGGCATCTGCCTTCGGCTCAGGTCATGATCCCAAAGTCCTAGGATCGAGCCCCGAGTCAAGCCCTGCATCGGGCTCCCTGATCGGTGGGGAGTCTGCTTCTCCCTCTGCCCATCACTCGGCTCGTGCACTCTCTCTCTCCTTCCCTCTCTCTCTCGATGTCTCTCTCAAATAAATAAAATCTTTTAAAAAAAGGCATAAATAATGACTAAAATATATTTCACACCTCCTATGTACCAAGCATTAACTTGTGTATACTATATTCATTATCTAATTTAATCTCTATGAAGGAGGTACAATTATTATTTTCATTTTGTTGATGCAAATGCCATAAGAGCTGTGTCTTTTGTTCTTAGTCACTACTGCATCTATCCTAGAATAGTACCTGCATTGTAGACGGTGTCCAATTAATATTTGTTGAATAATTTATAAAATAATGATATAACTCTGGATAAGAAAGATGGAGTAAGTTTTCTTGTCATTTATTTCCTTTGGTTGGGGGGCAGAGGGTGAGGGAGAGAGAGAATCTTAAACCAGCTCCACGCCTGGTGCAGAGCCTGTCACAGGGCTCGATATTAGGACTCTGAGATCGTGACCTGAGCTGAATCCAAGAGTCAGATGCTTAACCGACTGAGCCTCTTCTTGTCACTTCTCATGATGGTAGACCATGTTTTTGCACACACCTTCTGACTGGATGAAATATTGATTAGATAATCTGTTGGAAGTAAGAAACAGGTAGTCACCAAGTCAGTTCTTTTTCAGAGAAGTCACAAAGCGGGCATAGGGACATGAGCCCCAAATTGATGCCTTCTTTCCCCCTTGAGGAAGGTGCCTTCTAGAGCAGGGGAGGAGAGCCTGAGAAGCTGAGAAGAGCTTTTGGAACACGTATGGGGCTGATATACAGACAACAGAACTCACTGCCCACCAAGACTCAAAGGCCCTGTAAACGCCCTGAGGATGCTGAGGTCCTACGCACCTGATTCTAATCCCAGCCTCACCACTTTCTAGCTAGGCATGTTAGCCATAGTTTTTGTGTATGTGTGTGTTATTGATATACTTTTGTTGGCACATCAGCGTACAACCTGATGAATTAATGCAAAGTGAACATACCCATTTAACCACTATCCAGATCAAGAAACAGAACCCCAGAAACCTTCCCCATGCCTTCTTTTCCCAGATAACCATTATCCTGACCTCTAATGCCATAAACAAATTTTGCCTGCTTTTGTTAACTTTTATATAAATATCTGACTTTTTTTCATCTGCTTAGTGTCTAAAGGACTCATCCATATTGCTGCATGTGGCCATATTTCATTCATTTTCTGTTGGTGTAGATAATACTACTTGTAGCCCAGCATAGGGTCAGTTTTGGTAAATTTCCACATGCACTTGGAACGGGTACTCTGCAGGTGCTGGGTGTGGTATTCTATATATAGCACTTAGGTCACGGACACCTCGTGGAATTTGTACATACTTTGTTGTGTTGTCCGATTCTTCTCTGTCTTTACTGACTTTCATTGTTTTCCCTATCGATGACTGAGAATTGCATGCCTAAATCTCTCATTATGAGATGGAAGGGACATTAGAAATCACCTAGTTTCATTTCTTAATTTTACGGATTGTAAACTGAAGCCAAGAGAAGGAAACAAATGGACTGAATAAAGTCCATGGGCCAGCAGTGACCGAGGTCCTCTACACACGTGATCCCATTCAGTCCTCACAAGAATCTTATAAGGTAGGTAAATGCCATGCCATTTACAGTGAGTTTAAGTAACTTGCTCTCTCTCTCTGAAGGCTAAAACGGACCACGTTATACCCTAAGGTTCAGCACCTTGCCCACGGATTCACAGAAACTTGGACCAATCACCAGTTATTCTGTGGGCATTAATCCAGGCTGCTACTCAGTGTTTCAGGAGCTAGTACGTTGAGATGAAAAGAAATCAAGGCATGGGCGTTTTCCCCCAGAAATTCACAAGGAAATGGTGAAACCAGCACGTAAGCGCACAGTTACAGCACGGACTCAAGGGAAAGCTTCTCATGTCCTATAGATAAGTTTGGATTTCATCTCGAAGACATTGGGAAAACCATGAAGAATTTTCACCAGGGATGGAGGTTGAGCATTAATTCCAGTGAAAGTTGGTGGCGGCCTGCTCTGTCATTGTGGCAGTGGGGATTGCAATCAGGGTATTGGTTCAAAAATCTTGTAGGAAATAGTCCTCTGAACAGGCAGAACAATGCTTTTTCCAACTTGAGAGCCTCTGGTTGCCAGTGTAGATGTGTCCTCTGGAGAAGCATTTGTTAGCACTGGAAAAATCAGTGCAGATGAAAGCAATTCAAATAGTACTTTTATAGAATGACCGAACCCCTCCTTTCTCCTTCTACTTGCTTGAGGCCATTCTGCTTGAGGTGGGAACGGGGGCTTCCCAGAGGTAGAGCAAAGACCCAAGAAACCTTGGAAAATTTCTGAGCTTAGAGTAAATTTGAGCATGAAGAATGGGGTATGTAGGTGGGGGGATACTTCTCATCCCTGAGCACACCCTTTCCCACCAAAATTTCGATTAGTTTGAGAAGCCTGCTTCGTGATCTAGATGTGGCTATTGATTCCTGTCCAGTAAGTACATGACCACGCATGTTTCTTATCCCTTCTTTGTCAGTGCCTGCTCAACTCGGGGGCCCTCCGGACGCTCCGGTGTTCCTGCAAGCCCGCATTTCTGAATTGAGCCCAAAGGCCAGGTGGTCATATGCAAGCTCTCGTTCCTCTTACCTGCAGTAGGTCTAGGTTCCACACCCTTCCTGGCTTCGGAGTGAATCTCCTTTCGGGAGCACTAGAACTTTGTCTGCCTAGCAACTGGCACACATCTCAGCTCACACCCCAGGATCCTTCATTTCCCTAGCTTCCACCCAAAATTCAGTTTTCCAGTTGTCCTTTAAGAGTTGTCTCCTGTTTTAAGTTTTCTTTTATTTTAACCTCTCCAAGTAAGGATTTAAAAAAATAATTCTGGTTTTTTTTTTTCCTGTTAAAAACAAAACTAAAAATAGTGATTCTGGGGGGATGATTTAAAATGATCACCGTGATCATGAGTGTTTGGACTTGCTTTGATAGCACAATGTTATTGCTGTCTGTAAAGTATTTGATATTTACACAAAATGCCACCTGTCTATTACATTCTAATAGAGTAGCTTTGTCTCCTAGCTTTACAGTTACGTCTTAATAATCGCAGTGCATTTCTGACTTCTAGACTGATGCACTGTTGAACCCAACAGAGCCATGTTTTAGATTGCGTTCGAACTAGTGCGTGGGGTTTGTGATAGCTGTGGCCACATCATTTTTCTGGAAGACTGTACTTGTTGAAACACTGAACCTATCGTAGTAAATTTGAGGATAAACAGTAACAGAGAGTAGCAGGTGACCTTTCAAAAGGATAGATACATTTCTGGAGGCTTTTTTTGCCTGGGCTTGCAGTGAATTCTCTCACCTTGGTTAATCATCCCTCGATAACTTATCTTTCAGATTTTCCAGATTGTCCCTAAATTATGTCTCACTCTTGGAATAGTTGATATTCAGAATCTCCGAACTGTAGGTCTCTTGGTGTGAGCTATATACCAAGAACTTTAAAAATCTGTAAGTGACCTTTGCCTGCCTTCCTTACTCTATCTAAGCCCCAAATGTAGTGAAAGAAATCGCTTATTTTTAGGGACTGGAAGAACTCTTTTCTCAGTGGAGGAGGTATTTTACCTTCCACAATTTGACTTAGCTGGTCCACAGAATCCACAACTTAATTTCCCTTTTAGCAGGAGGGTGTTCTGTGGTCCCAAGAAAGGAAAAGGACCCCAGGATGGCAAAGCTGGGGTGGGTGCCAAGGTCTAAGAAGTCAGAGGCAGGGCGTGTGTGGGCTGGGGGTGGGTGGAGAGTTCCCAGACATGAGGGAAGCTGGGGCCCAGACGGAGATCTGTAACTAGAAGAGAGAAAGCAACAGAGTTTGGAAATGAATGAAATTGATGGGGAGTCGAGGGAAATGGGAGGGCCCCCCATGGTCCCCGTTTTAAATGCCATGCTGCTGCTCAGACCTCCCTTTGCTAATAAAGGTCTTATTCTCCCAGCCGCCGATAGTGCTGCTTAGAGATGTCCCTCAGCTGTCCGTCCTCTTTGGGGTTGGGCAGCTCTCTTTCAATGACTGACCATGGCAGGACTATAAAGGCTCCATCCACTCACCCCAACTCAGAACAATGCTCAGGGCCCTCCCCAGTTCCAGAGCTCCCACTGGGTTGAGTTGACTGAGCCTTTCCCTGGGACCGAATCCCAGCCCAGCTTCTTCCTCTGTCCAGTCCTGTTCCTTCCTTCCCCTTCCACAGGTGCTGATTCCAGAAGCATTCTGTAATAAACATCCTACATGTTCACTTTTGTCTCAGAGACTGCTTTCTAGGGCACTCAGTCAGAGGCAGTCACCTAAAGCCCCCTTTTGTGTTTGAAGTTTGTCTCTATGAACAGCCTAGATGGAGATATGAGGAGGGTCAAATAAGTTGAAAACTTAAACAGCAAACTAGAAGCTCAAGGTGTAATGGTCTTTCATGGGCTTGTATGGCCTACAGTGCTGAACAATTAAAAAAGGATTGCCTACGTGGGAAAACTCAAGTGTGTATGGCCTTAGGGACATGCAGACAAAGGCCTTGACCTTTCCTAGTTTAGGTCACACCTAACCTCAGAAGAAATAAGAACTGGACCTCCGGGAGGCAGCCCATTGAAACTTGAAGCCAAGGATATGAACAGATATTGGTTCAGAGAGTAAACTGAGGTCGATAACGAGGAATCCATTAGGAGGGGGGAGGCACAAAGAGACAAATGAGTGGTGTTTAAGCTCCTTCTGGATGCTGAAGTCCACTAGAGCAAGAACTGGTATTCAAAGGAGTCACAACAGGAAAAATTCCTTAGGTTCCCTGAAACCTGGGAATCAAAGAAACTAATCAAAGAGAGGGAGGTCTTTAGCACCTAGGATTTCTATGGAAGGAGGAACTTCACCCACAGCTTGCTGCTGAAGGTCAGACAGATGCAGCCGGCGTCCTGACAGCCTGGGAAGAGCCCTGGCAGGCCAAGACAGAGGCAGTGTCCTTAGTCACTGCCCCGCCTCTGCACATCTACAAAGCCTGGCTCTCCAGCCTCAAAGCACGGAGGGGGACCCAACCAGGTTGTGTTGGCCCATAACTCTTTATAGCATTTACAACAGTGTTTTACAAAATGGAGTGTCGTGAGATGGGCACAGTATATTTCTTTTCTTGGTTCCTTCAGAGCAGATTACAAAGCTCTGGACATTGAACTTGGTACACTTGCAAATTGGTTCTGGGTATTATGTGGTCAGGTCCTGCCCTTGCACCCATGACACATTTTTTTCTCCTTTAAATTCAGTTCCATGGATATGTACAGATATATTCATGATTAATATAGGATAGGTCAACTGTCTAAAAGTGTTAGTGTGAAAAGTAAGAATGATGATTTTACACAGTGGACTCAAGCTTTTCAGTACATGACAGATACCAAATTTTAGGATGTTTTGCTAGCACAAAATTCAAGATGACACGAGCCAAGACAGAAATAATTATAACACAGTCTATATCTCCAGGACAGCAGCATCTTGCTGCATCTATAAAAATGTCCACACTATTCATGTTGTCCTCCCTTAGCATCAGACTTTGTTGAATAGAACGACTGGCTTCCCTAATGCTAGCCTCTTGTATTTGGAGGACTGAGTCTCCATGTTTCAGAAGACATACACTCTTCCAGCTTCACATTTCCAGTGCCTCTGCCCCCTCGCCCTAACATCACCACAAATGTATGTATACGCAGGCAGTAAAAATAAGATTTTGTTTGTTGATCAGAAGTACAGTGTGCTGGTGCAAACTCTAACTGAAGTGTTATATGTAGTATTTTTGTTGACCATATTTAATAACGTGAGACAATCTACAATTGAGTTTTTTTTTTTTTTTAAGATTTATTTATTTATGGGGCGCCTGGATGGCTCAGTCAGTTGAGCATCTGCCTTCAACTCAGGTCCTGATCCAAGCCCCACAGCAGGCTCCCTGCTCAGCAGGGAGCCTGCTTCTCCCTCTCCCCCCTGCTTGTGCTCGCTCTCTCTCTCTATCACAGTCTCTCTCAAATAAATAGATCTTTTAAAAAATATTTATTTTAGAGCGAGAGAGAGAATGAGAGAGCGTGAATGAGGGGGTAGAGGGAGAGGGAGAGAATCCTCAAGCAGACTCCCCACTGAGCATGGAGCCCAATGCAGGGTTCTATCCCAGGACCCTGAGGTCATGACCTGAGCCTAAACCAAGAGTCAGACACTTAACTGCCTGAGCCACCCAGGCGGCTCTGAGTATGAATTCTTTTTTTTTTTTTTTTTTAAAGATTTTCTTTATTTATTTGAGAGAGAGACAGCCAGCCAGAGAGGGAACACAAGCAGGGGGAGTAGGAGAGGAAGAAGCAGGCTCCCAGCAGAGGAGCCTGATGCGGGGCTCGATCCCAGAACGCTGGGATCATGCCCTGAGCCGAAGGCAGACACTTAACGACTGCGCCACCCAGGCGCCCCTGAGTATGAATTCTTAACTGCTTTATCTCTCCTCCTCTCACTGTCCTGATTAGTATTATCTTGTTCATTTCCACAGATGAAAGAAAGGGAATGGGGGAAGAGAACAAATTCCTGGGGTGTCTGTTTTTTTAAAACTGATACCATTACATGCTTAAAAGATCATAGTCTGGTAATATGTATATAGTTTAAAATACCACATAAAAGGCACTGTATACCTAATCAGCCTCTTGTTTTTTGTTTTTCCACTGAGTATTTTATACTGGAATGAGATCCATTTTAGCAGGGCCTTATTTAAAAAAAATAACTCCGTGCTACTGGATTTTGTGAAGCTATCATGATTTATTTAATGAGACCCCAAATTATGAATATCTAGTGTACCCTTTGCCACTGCATACAAAGCTGCAAGGAATGTTTGTATATGAATTTATAGCCTATCAGCGACTTATAAATATCACATCTGAATTTCCCCGAGTTCTGTACAATCCTCCTGGCTCTGCAACACAACTTCAGAGGTCAATGAGGAGAAACTAGGATACTAGACCTTGTGGGGGGTTAACCCCCCATTCTCACACCTGCCATGGCAACCTCCAGCTGCCATGTTTGTTTTTCATCAATGCATCACTCCTTGGCATTTCCCCTGACACATCAGACTGCGTCCCAGTTTCCTGCTTGCTGCCAGCCGTGCTTTTCTGCCTTGAGCACTGAACACATTTCTACTTATCTTTTAAAACCTATTCACACATCATCAGTCCTAGGCAAGCACCTTCCCTCTGCTTCCAGAATTAATCGCCTTATTTGCATGCCTTCTACCGTGTACACATTTCTGTTACTGCCCAAATAGCAATTTATTATAATTATGTATGTACATGTTTGACTTCCCTATTGGACTCTAAGTTCCTGGTGGATTGGGACTGGAACTTATTTGTTTTCCCATCTTTAATGTTAAGTAGACTATCTCTGTCATCTAAACCCTTGACTAATGTTTGCTAAATGGCACAGGAGAAAATTCTAAGTGAATTTGGCTGTATTTAAAAGAGAAAAACATTTGAGGCTCAGAATCAATGGTTAGTTTTAGATCTTTAGGAGACAATGGGGACCTTCGTGGTAGAAAAGACCCTTTGGAGAGATGGTGATATCAGCTTGTCTTCCTGCCTACTCTGTGTGAGTTTTGGCATTTTATTTTCTCTGACATTCTTCAGCTTGTTGGCATTGCAATGTTGGAGTTTTGCTAAGTGAATCAGAATATTTCAAGTTATAAGAAAATAAAGTTGATAGAAGGCACAACATGGATACCAAAGTAAAAAAAATCTTGGGTAAGAAAGAAAGGATAAGCAAAAAAAGCTTAGGAGACTGTGAAATATTTATGTGTAATGAAGTTTGAAAAGAAACATGTGTCTGAATGAGATTATCCAGGGGGAAATCCTTGCTCCAAGTATGATGAATTATCATTAATCCTATTGGCAGAAATCATTTATTTCTGCTCTCAAAGTGTGTGTCAAAGACTCATTTTTAGTTTTTAGTAGAATTATTGTCTAAACTTCCAGCATTTAAAAATAATACTCTGAATTGGCTGGTTTTTTTAAAATCACAAGTTATAGGAAAATAAATCCTCAACTTAAAAAGAAATTCACTTCAAAATGCCATGTTTGATTTTTAAAAAGTAGTTTATACGATGCAAAAAATCATCTTCAAATTAAATAACATTCCTGGTAATTGAGCAGAAATTTCTCCCAAATAAAAGCATTTTAAAGTCAAATTTGTAGTTATTGCTATAGCAACAAACAAGAATTTATAACCATTATATTAATGAATGACTCAATGTTTTAGATTTATAATCAGACGAAAAGATAATTTCGTTTAGTGTGAGCCCAGTGTTCTCTCTTGATGTCCCTCTTAAGCTTATTCAAAACCCTCTTTCAGAGATAATTGACATGGCATTACTGTTTTTGAATTTTTGCATATGATACAAAATTGAAAAAGTACAAAAGAGTAGACAGAGAAAATAAAGTTTTATCACTTCCCTATTTTTAAGGACCTCACCTCTGTTCCCAGAAAGCAAGCAAGCACAGAACCTATCTTTAATGTTTTTACTATATATTACTGTATTTGCTCATACTTCACAATGGCAACATATGTATACACATTGTTCTGCTTTCACGTTTTTGCACTTGAGAATGCAGATCTTTTCCTAATATGCTAGAGAGAGCTGTTTATTTCTAAAACTGCATTAGATTCTACTCATTGGTTCTATTACAATTTATCTTAGTCTTCTATGATGGACTTTTGGATTGTTTGCAATCTTTTACTTGTAGCAAATATAATGTAAATTCGTCACTTGGCATCAGTGGGAGTAGGAATGTAATTACTGAGTCAAGGAACATGTAATTTTCAGTTCTGATAGATAAAACAGAATTGCTCCCCGTAGAGGATAAACCAGATTAATATTCCTCCCAGCCATAAATAAGGGTGCCTATTGCCCATATCATTATCAGTTGGGTGTGTTATAAACTTTTTTAATCTTAGTAACCTGAGTTATAAAAACTGTATCTCCTTATGCTTTTAATATATAATTCTTTATAAAGAAAATCAGGCATTTTCATCCAAACAGAGCCATTTGTGTTCCTTTTTTTATATTATTTATTGGCCATTAAAATAAACATAGCTTTATTGAGAGATAATTTATACGCTCTACAATTTTCCCTGTTGTAAATGTGCAATTCAGTTCAATGATATTTTTAAAAGTTTTTATTTATTTATTTGAGAGAGAGAAAGAGAGAAAACACAAGCAGGAAGAAGGGCAGAGGGAGGAGCAGACTCCCCGCAGAGTAGGGAGCCCGATACGGGGCTCAGTTCCAGGACCCAGGGATCTTGACCTGAGCTGAAGGCAGATGCTTAACCAACTGAGCCACCCAGGCAACCCTCAATTCAATGTTTGTTTTTTTTTTTAATTGCTGTTATACGAACATTGTCACACTCTAGTTCTAGAACATTTGCAATACCTCAAAATGTCTTCTTATACCATTTGTAGAAAATCTTCTATCCCGCACCTGACCTGGGAAATCATTGACATGCTTTCTTTCTCTTCAAATATACCTTTTCTGAATATTTCATATGAATGAGATCATATAATATATAGTCTTTTGGATCAGGCCTCTTTTAGTTATTATAATGTTTTAGGGATTCTCTAAACAGTAACACGTATCATCAATACTTTGTTCCTTTTTATTGCTGAACAGTATTCCATTGTATGGATATGCCACTTTTTATTTATTCATCATTTGGTGGACATTTGGATGGTTTCCAGTTTTAGCTATTGTAATACTATGCTTTTAAAGTATTTTATATTTGCCTACACTTCCAGTTCTTCATCCAGTTCTTCATTTCTTCTTCTGTATTTGAGTTACCATCTGTGTCATTTCAGGCCAAAGGATTTCCTTTTAACATTTTAAATGTTCTTTTCCTCTCTTCCCAAGAACTCCAAACATAAGAGTTAGCTCATCAAGAGCCTCTCACCAAGGGTAAAGAGACTTTGCCAAGAAGACAGGCCAGTACTTAACTTGGAAGTCAAGGCCTCTTCCTATATTTAGGGGGAATTTGATTTTGACCAGTGAGAGAAAGTTTAATTCAAGTATAAGGTAGGATCCTGACCAACAACCTATATCCTAGGTTTGGGAATGCTAAGTTCAATGAGAATCTTGACACATCCAGAATGGGTATATGCTTGCATAACTTGTTTTAAGAAAACAGATAATCCTCTGTAATTGCTGATAATTCAGCCCCATTGGGTAAATACGGGGCCAAATTTACTGGCCCAATTTGTACTGTAGGTCAGAATTTCAAACCTATGATTAAATTTCCTACCAAAACTATGTCTTTGGAAATGCATACCTTGAAATTAATGTCTATGTGAAGGTTTGAGCTAAATTATGTATTAACCAGGGGGAGACAACAAATACAACAAAGAAAAATTAAAACAAAATCTAATAGTGTGCTGCTTCATTTTTGCATTGTTGACAATAAATAAAGCTGAGAATAAAAAGAGGAGAGGACGATTGTCTTGACAAGACACAAGACTGGTTTTTGTAATAGACTTCACTCTTAAAAAGAAGCATTCTGTTCCAGATTAAGTTGTGGCTCTGCTATTACATGATATTACCCATGAATCCCTTGCTTGGTACTCACATTATTTGAGTACTGACTCTATTATTAATCATTCTGAATATTATCATTACTGTTATCAAGGCATACAAAGGGTTTGTTTTTAAGTTTCAGAAGTTCTATTTTAAATCTTTTGCTCTACATTTTTCTTGATGACAATTTCTTATTTTTCTGAAATTCACATTCTTCTCTTTTATTTTCTGAGAAATGTCGTGGAGTATTTTATTTCTGCTAACTTTTTCCATGATGTTGAGAGCTGCAGAGATTTGTGAAGCTGAAATAACTTCCTTCTTAATCATTTTCGACAGTTCTTTAGTAACACGTGCATGTCATTTCTCAGTTCCGTTGATTCATTGTACTTTAGAAATACTGCTTTAAGGTTAGTGGATGTTAGTCTCATTTTGTGGCAGGAGAAAAGAGTACAGAGGAGTTTGACAGCTATTTTAAGACAATGGGAAAATTTTATGTGTATGCAGGGTGAGCTGAATAGAGGTTTTTCATGCATTCTGCTGTTGTGTGAGACCTCTACCAAAATGGTGCATCGTAGGTTGACAATTTTTACTACTTGTGGAAGTTTCTTTAGGAGCCATGGGAGTGGAGAGATAGTTTTAGAGGGCAGAATACCTTCTCTTTTCCGAGGACGCTATTGGATTTTGCACGAAGAGTTCCCCAGAGTCAATATAGTGCCCTGAGAATCATCAGTGAATATATAAAGTGATTCATCTCTATCCATCTCAGCATCACATTCTGTCTTATGATAACATTATTATAGAAGTTAACGTACAGAAGAGCTAATTCTATTAGTGCACTGCTTGAAATAGGCTACTTAAGAACTCTGATCCCATGTCCCCATCAAATTTGCATCATTAAACAGAAGATACATTTAGCAGGGGAGATGAAATTGGGTGGGCATGATATATTGCTTCACGGGACTTAATAGATGCTAGTTTGTAGAATGTTCAGTTTTTGCTGCGGCTGGTATAGCTAGAATGACATTGGTTGGCTCCCTATCTGGAAAAATGCCAGACTATTGATGAGTTTCCCTCCCAAACTAAAGACATTTATTCATTCAACTAGTATTTATTGAGTTTCTATTATGTGTATTAAACACCATGTTAGGTGCCACATCTAAAATAAACTGTTAAGTAGTCAAAACCCATTTTCTCATAAAGCTTTCAGACTTGTGGGGGAGATAGATAATAAAATAATGACACAAATAAATATGTATGATATATAAAGTTGTATAATGGTATAAAACAAAGACGACTGGTCTGGAGGCTAAGGGAAGATTTCACCGACACCAGTGAAGGGTCTATGGTGGAGGCAACTGATTCAGAAAGAAGGAGGGAGTATGTGCATAGGCCTCATGGGGGAATGAGCATTACTGGTCCCAGGAACCCAAAGCAAGACTAAGATGGCAAAGCAGGAAGTACAAGAAGCAGAAATGTAGGATGTGAGAATAGAAAGAGAGGCAGAGGCCAGATCAGGAAGGATACTAAAGGGTAAAAAGGAGCTCGGGCTTTAGAAGCACTCCCAACCCTAACATTCAGGAAAATAGATTCAGTTCTGAATCACCAGTTAGGTAGGCAAATTCTTAGCTCAAGAGTTTTTCAATAATTGAGACTCCCTCTCTTGGAGAAGTAATAAAATAAGTGATTTGTGCATTGTTCATACGGCTAAAGAAATATTCCTAATATCCACAGCAGGGAAAGAAAAAAAAAAGCACTTTTGCCTTTTAGTGTGGCACTATATTATCCATTTCTGAATGCAAAGCTAATTATTCGTCAAATTAAAGCCTATTTTTACCAGTAATATTATTACCACTTGGAAATAACCGATCACCTTGGTTTGCAGGGCTCTGGTATAACAGTGGAGAATAAAATTTTTCATATTCAAAGGGCTTGTAATAAAGGTAGTTTGGTAGGTTTAGAATTAGCTTTCAAAGTAGAAATATAAACAGAGCAAATAAAAAATTTGTCTTTTGCTCTTTCCTGCTGTAGTTTTTAGCTAGCATTAATGTGAGAAACGTCTGAATGCTTATGTTCTAGTAGGCACAGTTTGATGATGTCCTCTTGGTCCCCATAGACGAGAAAAAATATATAAGTGAATCGCATGTTTGTAGATGGGGCAAAAGCGAAGACAACTTGTTTGGGTGTCTGTGGACTCATTAGTTGCCCGGACAAGACAGTTAAGGGTTATTTTTATTTTCTTCAGTTTTTTTTGACTCAGATAAAGTAGCAAAGAAACTTAAATATAGCTTAAAATACAGCATCATTACATAGCAATTTTTCCTGATAGTCTTTGATTTTTTTTTTTTTGTATCTTAAATGTTAAGGTAAAATTTATCCTTCCCCTCTTCCATTAGGGAAGTTAAGGAGAAGCCCCTTTTTCTCCACTCCCACCCTGAATGCCTCACTTGGAAGATTGACTTCACAGATGAGGGTAGATCAAATCTGAAATCTCATGCCCCTTTCAGGACGCCCTTGCTGGGTGTGAGACCACGTGTTGAACCTAGGTGGGAGAATGAGCCAAGTATTGTTGTATAAACATCCCTCTTTGAAAGTCTGTGACTGGGCAGAATTTCTCTTGTGGTGGATTATGTCCCAGTGGATTTGGTTCTGACCCTTTGAAGGCTTTTGTGCCTTTCTGGGTTGGTGTTTCCATGTGTCCCTTTTATGGGTCATGTATCTCTTCCAGGAGAAACTTGGGGCACTGATCCAAGGGTGACGTGTCACAAAAGCCCATGATGTATCTGGCTGAGCGCATTGGAGATCAGGCCTCATTCTTGCATTCACCAGCCCCTTAACCATACCCCCCACTTCACCCACTTTGCCCTTCTAATTTCAACACACAACTTTTCTTACTATTTAGTTACTGAGGAGCCTCATTTTCTGTTCTCAAATCCTGTGTACTATGCTCATATATTTATCACGCCCAATAAAATGCACTGTGCACTCACTTCAAATAAAAAAAAAAATGTTGAACACATATCATGTGCCATGTACTCCGACAAGATTTTATACACATTCTTATTCAATGCTCTCAGTAACCCCTCAAGACAATGTTATTATCCTGATTTTAGAAATAAGGAAACTGAGACAAGTCAGGTCAAATAGCTGGTCGGTGACTAGGAAGTAGGAGAGTCCAGATTTGAATTCAGGCAGGCCACGTTCAAGGCCTGAGCTCTGAACCACTTGACAGTACTGCTGTAGCAGGTAAACTCTCTCTGCTGCATCACCAATTAATGCTGTTTGAGCATCTTAGCTTCCACTTAACAGAAAAATAGAAATCACATAGCATGAAATCTCTCAGAAACATATCTGGACCTCTTCCAAGTAGACACAAGGAGAAAGAAGGGCTGACATGATCAAGTGGAGCCCCTGTTTCTAATTTATTTTTTCATGGAATAAGAAAAGTACGGAGGAGGGAAGTGTTTTAGAAATGCTACTGAAAGGAATTTTTGAGATTTAGCACCAAGTGTCAGTGTGATTTGTCCTTCCTCCAGTGCTGAGATATGGTACCGAAGCAAACTGAGAAGGAAAAGATGGTGCTGGCTTTCATACTGAATGGATGTAATGTGGAGCCATTATGATGGAGGATCTGGGAGGGCCAGGAGGAAAGAGGAGGACTGGGGTCCGGTCTCCATTTTACTCCTCCACAGGACAGCCCTGAGTAGTTCAAGACCTGCCTCTGTGGCATGGTGTTAGGTGAGGGAAGGAAAAGCAACTAAGCTGCTGGAGGGTCATCTCTGTACCAGCCCAGCTCTTGAGGCCCTTCTAAGCCTTGGAGTCTATGAAATGTAAAAGCAGAAAGAACAGCCATTTGAACCCATTTCTGGGTCAACAAATGACTATAGGCCAGATCTGGTGAACAAAAGATAGAACAGAAGTGTCCCTGTTGTTCACCACTGCATAATTTATTTTCCATATGTATGCACAATTAAAACAAACTTAGTTTAAAAAAAATAGCATCAATCTTTTTGGAAGAAGTTTGGGCACAGGAGAGCCCTGCCTGATACAGAGAGAGTGACGGGGGCTAGTTGTAGCTCATGAGGAAAAAAACTATGATTGTCACTGGTGATGTGCCTGGTGCCTGCTCTGAATGTCCCTCCTGTTATCTCCCGAAAGCACTCATCTGTGATTTCAAATATCATTAAGATTTTCATGGTAAATTAGCTTCCAATTATTCCTGGTCTGTCTGAGGCCACAGCATTTCTGCTTCAGCACGACTGCCAGCACACTCTGATGGGACAAGATGCAGACGAGCCATTGAAAGTAGTGTGGTTATCTTTGCCTTTCTGAGAAGAAAAACGCAAAGATGGCGGAGACTCTGTATAGTTTACACGACTCTTCGTGGCCTGTGCCCCAGAGAGCACTGTGTGGTGTTGTTCGTGATTGCATTGAACATCTCTGGGCTCGAGACCCCCACTGGTGAAGTCATCTTTTGATCTGATTGGTGTTTAGAGCCCGTGCTGTTCTGTGAAGAATAAGGCTCAAGATATCTCGGGCCCACTGTTCTAGTGAGTTTTCTCTGGTTTCTTTAAAGTAACCAAATGCAGCTCCATGTCTCCAGCACAAAGAATCATCAGTGATTTTAAGCTTGTTTCATGGGTGGCAGCAGGAAAACATCACAACAGTCTCCTAGGACAGTTGTATTGATCTGCATCATTTCCGTCAGGTTTCCCGCCATGTTGTGGAATGTTTAGAGAGCCGAGCTACAGGAGACCTACCTGCATCAGTGCTCCTTGCTTTCTTATTCAAATAAAAGAAAAATGGAGTCGGGTTGCCCCATGCTGGGCTGGCCCAGATTTTGTGTTTCATCACAATTTTATGTGCTTCAGAGAATGAGTGAATATAAATATATCTTTGACAATGAGGCAGATTGTCACAAGCAAGAAAAGTGAAAGAAAGAGGGAAGATTGGAAGGGAGGCAGAATAGAAGTACTTTGTCAGTGTACAATAGAAATGAATGAGCGTGGTGCTCTTCCTGTAAGAGACTCAGACCTATCCTAACAAATTTACTGTCAGTGCTTTGTAAGGACTGGATTTGAAATTTTACACAAAATCGCATACTATCATTCAATAATTACATTCAGTATTAAAAGTGAAATTTGTCCTTTTCCCACATACTGGAAAACTAACATCATTATGTATACTTTTGAAATACACACCTGTATATTTAGAATTTGTGATGAATTAGACAGGGGCTGACCTGAAATTTTGCTCCCTGTCAGGGGATAAACAGATTCCTTATTCTGTATATAAGCTTTTGAACAATATTTCTTTTTTCCATTGGCCCAACATTACTGACAATATTCTGAGGAAATGGATGTGTTTGTGTGGGCTGATTTGTAGTGAATGATCCATTTGTCACCAATCTGGGTGATGAGGTGCTGAAAAAAATGTGTAGAAAGAAGGTGAAATCAAAAAAGAGAGGAGTAGAAATGAGTCAGCTCTTAGGAATCAGCAGATGTAAGAAAGCAGTGAAGACCTCTGTTCTGTAAGAATTATTTAGGATTGTGGTTTGCAGTGTTACAGATTCAGGGTGGGGCAGAGAAAAACATACTCATTCGAGCATTTCCTACAGTTAGGCTGCTTTGTATATATCTTCTCATTTAATTTTATCATCTTACCATGAGAAGCAGCATTTTCAAAATCCTACTTCATAGGACATGACATAAACTGTGAGATTATGTAACTTTCTACGAGTTGCATGATGAAGAGTGGGGAGATAGGATTTGAGCTCAGGTCTGTCTGACTTCAGTTCCTTGTTTTTGTGGCAGAAGGTATTTTCCAAAGGTGGCCACAATATTATCTCTGATCTCACCGGCTCTTTTACATTGTGACCTTGCCCATTAAAAGATGGTATCTATTTCCCTTCGCCTTGAATCTAAGCTGGCCTATGACTCACTTGTAGCCATTAAAATATGACAGAAGTAACACTGTGTGACTTCCAAGGCTAGATCAGAAAAGGCCTAAGGGCCATGCAGCTTTTGCCTGATTCTGTTGGGACATGTGCTCTGGGGAAAGCCAGTTGCCATGGTGGAATTCTTGCTACCCAGAAACTGCCATGTTGGAAAAGCCATCTTAGAGGGTGCTGTCAATAGTCCTAGTTGAGTCCAGCCTTCCAGCCATCCTTGCCAAGACGCACATGCAGTATGGGAAGCCATTCTGGATTCTCCAGACCAGCGTAGCCACCCCCTGAGTGCCACCGAGTGACCCCAGTCAGTATTCCAAGGAATAGAATAGCTGGCCAAGCCCTGCCTGCATTCCTGACCCAGAGAATAATGAGGGATAACAGATTTGGGGTAGTTTGTTACACAGCTGTGGTAACTGGAACACCTGATAACCATATGGTTGCCCTTTGCGCTGAGGCAAGACCAACAGAGGAATGACCTGGATCTGAGTGATGGGTAGAACTTTGACAGACTGATGTGAGGCTAGTTAGAAACTGGTTGAAAATGATGAAAAGACAGAGTTTTCCGAGCTAGGTAGAGAAGGACATGGGCTAAGAACAAACTGGTAGGAAAATCTAAACTTTAGAACAACTACAGATAAGATGTTGTATCTTTGCAATAGCTCCAAATCCTGTCTCCATTTCCTTCTCCCCTTCAGCAATCTTCTCCAATTCTAGAGTTACACATTTACTTAAAGTCAACTCCATCATTTTACCCTTTACTTTAAAATACTGCTCACTCATTTATGTCCACAGAGACAGCCTATATTCTCACTTTGTCAGATCAGACTGTTCAGTCCAGTATAAAAGCTAAGAGTCAGGGGTTTGGAATCAGGAAGACTTAGGTTTGGTTAAATTTCTAATGAGAAAGCCCTGTTGTCTGTCAGTGTTTTTGTGTGGTCGATTCTGGATATGCAGCATCTAATATGACCAAGATAATGTTTTCTGGAATAATGTGATTCTTCTATGGCAGGCATCCTTATAGACAGATAACTCATGTTGATGCTTTATAAATTTTCTTGAATTTCTCAGTAAATTTTACTATTGGTTACCCTTTCCACAGATAATTGAAGGCCTATCTGAGATCCCAGATAGTTATTTATACCATTTGCTCAACCAAAAAAGGTATCAGGGAGGTGTCTGTATATTAAAGTTGCTAGAGGAAGTGCCCTAGAAGATTCAGGGTTCCATTGCTCTCCCAAGTTCATGGACAATTGCGTTCTCCAAAGCACTCGTGAAAGTCCTCAGGCCTGCAAATGCTGTCACATAATTAAAGGTGAGGACCCCCCCCCCCATTATAATAGACTTACGATTGGTAGAGATTTAAAAGACAGTGGTAGAGTTTGTCGGGGACTCCCTCATCTTTCACCACAACAGAAAAGTCCATTTGTGTCCCACTGTATTTGGTGAGTGACCTTGTGGGGAAAGGTGGTGTCTGCTACAGTGCTGATAGTACTTTGTGACTAAGCTCAGTGCCGGTATCATACAGCAAAGCATCAGTGGCAAGGAACTGTGGACTTAGCGGATGCCGGGGCAGGAATGCGCAGCTTTGGAGATTGTTTGGAGCGCATGCTCAGGGTTAACACCGTAGATTCTGAAGAGACCCTATCAGAGGGTGGTAACCCAAGAAAGTTCATCTGGACTTTTTGGCTTACTATTCGCCTCACTTCTTTTCCAACACGCATTGTCTATAATTTTAAATGAGCTTTTTGTATCTGATTTACTATCCTCAGTCATTTGTGAGTTTGGCATCTTCTTTTAATTGACTTAGAGATGACTTTGTCCCATGTTTTACTTTTTTCTCACCATTTGCCTGGTTCTGAGAGGCCAGCATATCATGGCATTTGAGAGCTTTTTCTTTGGCCTGGATCACTTGGGTTTGATCTAAGCCTTGGCTTTTGTTTTACAATCGTGGGCAAATAATTCATCCTCTCTCAGCATCGTATTATATTGCTTGAAAAGTGGTTTTAATAAATGTACTTGCACAGGGGTGGTTATGGGAGTTAAAAAAATACTGTATATAATACACCATAATCAGCCTCTATTGTTGCTCTTGTTGTTTTAAGTATGTAATGTTGGCCCATTTTCTGTTTTCAGCTTTGCCATTCTGCCTTACCAACGTCAAGGGCTCCCAGCCCGTTTCTTTGCTAATCACCCTAAATAGGATAGGTTTAATAAGAACACTGTAGTTCAAGTGTACTATTCCATATTCACGAGATTTTTGTAAGGATCTACAGAACAAATCTCTCAGAAAATGAAAATGGTGGCAGAAAATAAAAATCCTACAAGAGAACTAAACTAGTTTAAAAAAATTTGAAGTGGTTTCATCATACATTGAAGATGAATTGCATGAATTGTTATTCTGTACATTTCCTGAGGGCAAGGGTCATGTCTGCCTTGTTCATTGCCGTATCCTTAGTACCTGAAACTGTCCCATATATACAATGTCTTCGGTAAATATTTACCGAATGGAGGAACAAATCGCACATACGTTAGAAGGTTTGTCCCCATACGAGCAGTATTGTCTAAGAAAACAGCTCAATACAGCTCTAGAAGACCCATTCATTTTCCCCTTCCTCCTTCCCTCCCTCCCTTCATCTCTTTCTTTTTCTTCTTTCTGAGACAGCTGGAAACAATGTGGGCTGTTTAAAATTTTCCCTTCAGTTCCCTCTCTGTTGCTTTCGCACTCAGGATATCATCAAAACACAGTTGTCAGTCTTGGGATTCTTTTTAAAAAGAACATGAACCATTGGAATATTTCAGGGGCGATAGAAATTTCAGACTGAAAAGTGGAGACTTTGAGTTCGTGATGTAGCATTATTTTCTAAACAGCAGTGGAGAAGCTTGGTCAAAGTTAAGGTTGGCACACATGTTTCTCTGCGCATAAAGACTAGTGTGGTTCTCCACTGGAGATGCTAGGAACAGGTGGGGGACAATAAGCATAGTCCATTAGAATAGGACAACAGGCAGAGACGCCTGTAGAAAATGAATGTGGGAAGCAATGTTGTTGGCTAGTTTTATATCAAAATGAGAGACCCCTTCTGTCTTGCACAGGAAGTAGTCTTACGAACTCTGTTGCAAACATGCCGGGGCCTGGGATCTCTTGCCCTGGAGATTTTGAGTAGGATGTTCCTCCTTCATCACAGAAATCCTCAAGATCATGGAGTATCTTATGAGAGAAGTATTAGAACTCCTTCATCATGATTTCTTAAAACAGAATACAGTCTCTCAAGGTGACCCTGCGTTGTATAGCTTCAGTCTACATCCTAGAATCAACATCGAGATCATAGGCTGTTGGCCTTCCCGGCCTGAGCACCGCTGGATATGGCGGGATGTACCTTCTCCATGCCTTGGTGACTGTTGACCAGTCTGTTCACTTTGGCGTCATCATATTTATCCATCCACCATAGGTCCTACTCTCCACCTAAGTATCACCGATGGCTCCTTCTTTAATAGCACAGATGGGGCGACATGCTGATTCTGCTGAAGTCTTCTCTTGGACCATCACCACCGTCAATGCCACTAAAGACTCTGCCATTAACTGGACATGTTGGGATCCCACGGTATATTCTCCAGTAAATCCCAGACTTCGTGTCTGAGTGAGCTGATGTAGCTTTGGGGTAGAAACGGCAAAGTCCTCGATGGCCTTTATGTCATTTATGTCTGATTAGTACTGGTGAGAAGTACACGTTCGGGGATCCTAAGAGTTTATCCAGTATCTCAGTCTAAACCGAAATGAGTCTGAACCTTTTCTTCTTTGTTATATCCCCCTCTCCTTGGAGTAGTTGGTACAGTGGTTCTGGAAGCCTGAGTGGGTACGTTTTGCCATAGAACTAGCTGATGCTGGGGCTCAAAGCACAGGGGAAACAGAAAAACTGTCAGAAAGCTGAGGCCCAGAGGCTGAAAGGAAAGTCAGAAAGTCTCCCAGTTGGGTAGGTCTGGCCCTGGCGTAGAGAGATCTGTGGCTGGACTGCTTCGGTTTGAATCCTGACCCTGTCCTTAGTGGTTTTTCTAATATTATGAATCTGTCTTTACCTCAGATTGCTGTATTCAAGGAGAAAATAGCAAATTCAGTGATGTTTGTGTATTTCATATACGTGTTAGCTGCTAGTGGTATTTTTACTATTATTATCATGACTACACCTCGAGGTACAACCAGGGACTTGAGGTTCAGCTCTCATCCTGTTGCTACTCAGATGGGGTCCAGCAACCAGCCCCCTTGCCTGGGAGTTTGTTAGAAAGGCAGAATGTCACTACCATGATGGGTAGTGAGGAGGGCATGTGTTGCATGGTGCACTGGGTGTTATATGCAACTAATGAAGCATCAAGCTTTACATCGGAAACCAGGATGTACTGTATGGTGACTAACATAATGTAATAAAAAAAACATTAAAATAAAAAAAAAAAAAGAAATGCAGAATGTCAGGCTCCACCCATCCTCCTGACTCAAAATCTGCATTTTTTAAAATGTTTTTTTATTATATTATGTTAGTCACCATACAGTACATCCCCGGTTTCCGATGCAAGGCTCGATGATTCATTAGTTGCATATAACACCCAGTGCACCATGCAATACGTGCCCTCCTTACTACCCATCACCAGTCTATCCCATTCCCCCACCCCTCTCCCCTCTGAGGCCCTCAGTTTGTTTCTCAGAGTCCATAGTCTCCCATGCTTCACTCCCCCTTCTGATCACCCCCCCCCCTTTCTTTATCCCTTTCTTCCCCTACCGATCTTCTTAGTTCTTATGTTCCATAGATGAGAGAAATCATATGATAATTGTCTTTCTCTGCTTGACTTATTTCACTTAGCATTATCTCCTCCAGTGCCGTCCATGTTGCAGCAAATGTTGAGAACTCGTTCTTTCTGATAGCTGAGTAATATTCCATTGTATATATGGACCACAACTTCTTAATCCAGTCATCTGTTGAAGGGCATCTTGGCTCCTTCCACGATTTAGCTATTGTGGACATTGCTGCTATGAACATTGGGGTGCATATGGCCCTTCTCTTCACTATGTCTGTATCTTTGGGGTAAACACCCAGTAGTGCAATGGCTGGATCATAGGGTAGCTCAATTTTTAACTTTTTAAGGGACCTCCACGCTGTTTTCCAGAGTGGCTGTACCAACTTGCATTCCCACCAACAATGAAGGAGGGATCCCCTTTCTCCACATCCTCTCCAGCAATTGCTGTTTCCTGCCTTGTTGATTTTTGCCAATCTAACTGGCGTAAGGTGGTATCTTAGCTGCATTTTAACCAGGCCCTCTCAATGATTCAGGTGCACAGTGAAGTTTGAAGAGCTCTGGTCTAGATCAAAGGACTGCAGGTAGAGCAAGAGAACTGGTGTGGGGTGGAGGTTAAAGGATTGAGATCAGTGTCCCGAAGGAGACTTAACTGGCTTATTTTCACCGGTAGGCAGGAACTGGCAGAAGGGATGGTTTGCCCTGGTTTTCCTGCAGGGAGGGGAACAGGGAGACGAGAGAACTTAGAGCAAATACTGGGGCCCACAGCTGGGCTTTCTGTGCAAGAGTCGCACTTACGTTTGCTTAAGAATAAAATGAAAGGCTCTCGGAACTGCAATCCTAGTGTAAGGAGCAGACCTCAAAGCCTTGAGTACTCTCCCAGCATCCAGTTTGAGACTTGAGCTGATCAGGTGCCAGGTGGAAGGTCATTGTTGATTATTTACCAAGCATCCTTGAGAAAAAAAATTTTTTTTACTTTGTCTTACATTCTCCACCTTATTACTCTGAGCTTCATTAGAGGATTCATGACAAGAAAAGAGACGGTGCTATGTAGAAAAATGATCTTTACCGCTGCAAAGTATATCCCTGCCAGAAACGAAAAATGCTGCAGCGCTTAATTAAAGAGCATAGAAAGTCACCAAATATTAACATTGAACCGTGGCCTCCGCCTCTCACTTTTTGCTTAAGAATCTCACAGGGGAGAAATGACAGCAGGGAAGGCAATCTGAATCTTCCTTCCCAGCCCCCCCCCCCCCCGCCCCGCCCCAAGTCCTCTGAAGAAAGACATTGTTCAGCAAATTAACAGGTAAACAAGATTTTAAGAAGAATGTTTAAACTGCTTAATAGAACAAATTGTTTTTTAACATCCTTAAGCAACTGTTGGAATCATCGATTTACATACGCATAATGAATATGCTAATTGCAAATCTTTTTCTCCTCATCATTAAAAATAGGTCTCCCTTGGGACTTCTAAAAGACAGCTCACTGTGATTCTGGTTGTAGTTACTATATATACTTGGGTGCCCTCATACACAATATATTTGCTTTTGCTAATTGGGTTATGTCTTCCATACTCAAGTAGTCGAGTCTGTGAAATTCTATATGTGAACATGTAGAAACTTGCAAATATGTTTTAAAATCCATTGTCCTGCAAAATAGTTTAAGCAGTGCATGAGTTTTTCACTAGGCTTCCCACACTTACTTAGTTTATCTGAGTTTTAATGTATCCTATGGAAGAAAATAGAGTCCAGATAATTATAATATTATTGCTTGGGTCATCATTTCAATGATTACTGATGTTCCGAGACGTTCAAGGTACAGTATTTTTAAATATAACCCATTTCTTTTGAATCCTGAACCTGTGGGCTTTATTAATCTGCATGGCTCATTTGCATTAATATGAATGGAAATATTGAATAGTCTGAATTATTCATCACTTTAGAGATGTTAATCTGAGTACAGTTGCTTCCTTGAAAGTACCAAACACGTATTTATTTTACTTGTTTTCTGTATGAGGCAGTTCAGACACTTAAATGTAACAATCAAAAGTAAATCTGAGAAGACTCAAGGAAACAGGAGTAGATGGTAATAGGCACCAGGTAAGATAATTATCTCAGTCACTGAGTTTGACTGTAAAGTCAAAGTGGCTGAAGAAATTACAGAAGTCATTTTGGCTTACACGGTTATGTCATCATCCATTTTGAACCCCCAATTTAGAGCTTTGAGTAAAACACTTCACAAGTGATAATAATTTATATTTTAAGAAACTTGATATGGCCTGATTATGAAAATTCAACTAGGAACATTACAAAGTGACCATGGTGACAGGATTCTGAGCTGTGACTGCAACATAGGTGCTTGAATAATTAAGGTGAAATCAATTTTGGGGAATAATTCAAAGCAATGATTAAGATATTGTCTGGTTATGTACAAAATTGAATCATGTGTTTATGATTCCGAAACCCATCTTTATATAATGATTAATAAATAATGAACTGATTTGAACACATGAGGGAATGAAAAACATTAAAAAAAACTAGAATTGTTTCTGACTTCATTAATATGAAAATTTTTCTCCAACACTGGTTTCCTTGCAGTTCTGTTAATGAGCTCTCCTCCCTACCCCACCCCCACTTTTGGGGTCAGGATTAGAGAAGTTTCCACTGAGTTTCATTTTTCCTTACCAATTAAGTATCTCTTACAGAGTATGAGCTAAACATGCTTTCTTTGCAGCCTCATCAACTTGTACTCTGGAGATTATACCTTTTGTGAACTAACTTTCTTTGTGACTTTCTTCACAGCTCTTGATTCCCATTTTTTTCTGTTTTGTTTTATTTTTTTATTTTTTTATTTTAATAATGATTTTTTATTATATTATGTTAGTCACCATACAGTACATCGCGGTTTTCGATGTAAGGCTCAATGATTCATTAGTTGTGTATAACACCCAGTGCACCATGCAATATGTGCCCTCCTTACTACCCATCACCGGTCTATCCCATTCCCCCACCCCCCTCCCCTCTGTAGCCCTCAGTTTGTTTCTCATAGTCCATAGTCTCTTCTGTTTTGTTTTAAACCATTGTCCTTAGAAAATAAGTGAGCTTTCAGAGTTGTCTTAAGTTTCAAGTAATTAGAGGTATTTTAGTAACAAGCCATGCTCTCCTAATTCATCCTTAGAAGTCCTTTCCCTTCCCCTCCTGTTCTCTTCATTCTCCTTGTCTTTCTTCTGTAAGCCTATTTACATAGGTGTTTTACAATCACATCTAGGTTTATTAAAATTGAATATGAAAAACTAGCATTTCATAACCTGGGCCAGTGTTGCATATTATTCACCTGTAAATAAATCTTGAAGTTAAGCATAAAGATGGATTTATCAGGTAGACATTAATATAAAGGAAGGATGTTGGGTGACATAGGGAATGATTTCTTGACTTATAAATTGCTCAAACAACTGGTCATTCTAGTGGCCTTACAAAAACATAGGTGATATCATTAAATGTTACCTCAGTAAGATTATTTTAGGTATGGCTGGTGGTCTAATTTAATAAAAGGATGAGACTTGAAAAATCTATGGGAACCTAGAAGAATAAAGGGCATATCTTAAGCATGCATTTAGCGAGTTGAGTGAAATCATAATTAAATTTTCCGTTAAGTGTCTGTGAAACCAAAATCAGAGTATATAATAGATCTTAGGATTTCTTCTGAAATTATTAACAGAAAAGAATGAAATGCTGCCAGTGACATAGTGCCAGGCTGTTCACCCCTATGAATATATATGTGTACATGCAGTGTGAGCATAAAGGCACATAAACCCCAATGTGGTATTTGAATGTATACTCCTGTCAGAATTAATATGATAAACAATGTGTTTTCTTGCAACTAAAAATGAGGGCAAAATGAAAAGAGGAAAAATGAAAATCTCCCTCGCATGCTGAGATTAATAATGGGGCATTAAGAAGAACAGGAAGACATTTTCAAGAAAGCAGCATGAAGTCGAACCGACCTAGACTTTGATTGAGGATGGCATGTCCTTTGTAGTTTTCTGCTCTCCATCTCTACCAGCAAAATAGGCTTCTACTACTGCTTCCACCTCACTGTTGTTCAGATTAGCCAGAAAATTCTATGGCTTCTTTTGACACAATAGATTTTTTCCCCCTATTCCCTTCCTGCAGTGGTTACCAACATGGCAAACAATTACGAATCTTAAGGTGAAAACAGAACATCCATACAGAGCTGAGCATTTTTTACCCCAGGGGATTATTGATTTGTACAGTGACTTTTGTCCTTGGTAATCTCAATTTTCAATGGTGTGCAAATTTGTACGTATCAGCTAAACTCCCGGGGGCCTTTCTTCAATTAATAGATACTTTATTGGGAAGCCTGTCTTTCTCCATAGGACTTCACTCTAGACATCTGAGATTCCAAATATAGACAAAATGAGATTTCAAAAAAGTAAATATACTAAAATGATGGGCTAATGTCAAAGTCAAACTAGCCTCGTGATTAGTTTGATTAAAATTGGGAAATCAGATTTTATTATGGACGCTCACATAACACTCCAGAACAGCTTTCTTCCTCTTGGTATTGTGGATATTCTGGGTTGGATAATTTTTTTTTTCCCTGGGGGGAGCTCATCATAGGAAGTTGAACAGCATTCCACAACTATACTCCCTAGATGTCAGTAGCAGCCTAGCTGCCAGTCATGGCAAACCAAGACTCTGCAGAGAGTGCCAAATGTCCCCTGGGGGACAAAATCAGACTCTGGTTGAGAACCACTGTTGTAAAATATTCTGTGACTCTCTTGCAAGTCACACAGGAAATGATGGATTCTTACAGCTAAAAGTGGTATCTGATCCAGGATCCTTCATTGGGCAAAATTGTTTTTTTGTTTGTTTTTGTTTGTTTGTTTGTTTTTTTTTTTTAAAGATTTTATTTATTTATTCGACAGAGATAGAGACAGCCACCGAGAGAGGCAACACAAGCAGGGGGAGTGGGAGAGGAAGAAGCAGGCTCATAGCGGAAGAGCCTGATGTGGGGCTCAATCCCACAACGCTGGGATCACGCCCTGAGCTGAAGGCAGACGCTTAACCGCTGTGCCACCAGGCGCCCCTGTTTGTTTGTTTTTAACAGAACTCAGTTTCTCATTTGTGACACCTAAGTAATCCTCCGTTCTTCTGGTCTGATATGACTGCATTTGTATTTTCTGATGCTAAAGTCTGGTAGGATGACATGACAGTACCTCCAGGACAACTGCCAGGTGTCTCTTGCCATCAGGGCTATGAACTTCTACGGTCATTGTTATCTTCTGGCATCCTATCTGCAGCAGCTCAAATCTGGTTCTCCTTTCTTCTACTAATCTATTTTCTCTCTCTTTTAAGTTGAGGTATAGTTGATGTATAGTATCCTATTAGTTTTAGGTGATTTGATCAAATCATGATGATTTTCTACATTTTTTCTACATTTCAAGTGATCCTTATGTCAAATATAGTCACCACCTGTCACCATACAAACTTACATTATTGACTATATTCCCTATGCTATACATTATATCTCCTTAACTTACTTTATTTTTTTATACCATTTTATTTATTTATTTGAGAGAGAGTGAGTGAGAGAGGGAGGAAGAGAGAAACTGAAGCAGACTCTGCACTGAGCACAGAGCCCAACGTGGGGCTCGATCCCATAGCCTTGAGGATCATGACCTGAGCAGAAACCAAGAGATGGACACTTAAACAACTGAGCCAGCCAAGCGCCCTTTAACTTACTTATTTTGTATATGAAAATTTGTACTTCTTAATCATCTTCACCTATTTTGCCTACACCCCACCCCTCCCCACTCCACTCTGCTGACCAATAGTTTCCTGTATCTATGAGGCTGTTCTGTTGTTTGTTCATTTTTTTTCAGATTCCACATACAAGTGAAGTCATATGGCATTTGTCTTTCACTGTCTGACTTATTTCACTTAGCATAGTAACGTCTAGTCCATCCATGTGTTGCAAATGGCAAGATTTCATTCTTTTTTACAGCTGAGTAATATTTTATTGTCTGTGTGTGTGTGTGCATGTGTGTGTGTGTATTCATTCATCTATTGATGGACACAGGTTACTTCCATATTCTGCCTATTGTAAATAATACTGAAATAAAAACAGGGGTGCATACAACTCTTCAAATTGGTATTTTTGTTTTCTTTGGATAAATGCCCAGAAGTGGAGTTGCTGGATCATACGGTAGTTCTATTTTTAATTTTTTGAGGAACCTCCATACTGTTTTCCATAAAGCCTTTACCAATTTACATTACCACCAACACTGTGCAAGGGTTCCCTTTTCTCTGTGTCCTTGCCAACACTTGTGATTTCTTGTCTTTTTCATTTTAGCCATTCTGGCAGGTGTGACATGATATCTCATTGTGGTTTAATTTACATTTCCCTGATGATTGGTGATGTTGAACATCTTTTCATGTGCCTGTTGGCCACCAGTATGTCTTCTTTAGAAAAATAATTCAAGTTCTCTGCCCATTTTTTAATCACGTTGTTTGAGGAGTGCCTGGGTGGTGCAGTAGTCGGTTAAGTGTCTGACTCTTTGTTTCAGCTCAGGTCATGATCTCAGGTTCATGAGATTGAGTCCTGGGTGGGCTCCACACTCAGTGGGGAGTCTGCTTATCCCTCTCCCTCTCTCTCTGCCCCTTCCCCCATCTCTCTCTTTCAAAAATAAATAAGTAAAATAAAATGAAATAAAATTAAATTAAATTAAAAAATCAGGTTGTTTGATGTTAAGTTGTGTAAGTTCTTTCTATTTTGTATACTAACCCCTGTTGGATGTATGATGTGCAAATATCTTCTCCCATTCGCTAGTTCCCTTTTCATTTTGTTGATGATTTTCTTCACTGTGCAAAAGCTTTAGGTTGCTGTGATACCATTTGTTTATTTTAGCTTTTGTTGCTCTTGCCTGAGGAGACTGATCCAAAAAATATTGCTACGACCGATGTCAGAGAGCTTATTGCCTATGTTTCCTTCCAGGAGTTTTATGGTTTCAGGTCCTACATTTTTTAAAAGATGTTATTTATTTATTTGACAGAGATAGAGACAGCCAGTGAGAGAGGGAACACAGCAGGGAGTGGGAGAGGAAGAAGCAGGCTCCCAGCGGAGGAACCTGATGTCGGGCTCGATCCCATAATTCCGGGATCACGCCCTGAGCCTAAGGCAGACACTTAATGACTGAACCACCCAGGCGCCCCTCTTTAATCCATTTTGAATGTGTTTTTGTATATGGTATAAGGGAGTGGTCCTGTTTCATTCTTTGGCATGCAGCTATTCAGTTTTTCCAACACCATTTAATGAAGAGACTCTCTTTTCCCCATTGTATACTTTTGCCCTTTTTGTCATAGATTAATTGACCATATATTTATGTGTGTATTTCTGAGCTCTTTATTCTATTCCGTTTATCTACATATCTGATTTTGTGCTAGTACCATAATGTTTTGATTATATCTTTGTGATATAGTTTGAAACCAGGGAGCATAATACCTTTAGCTCTGTTGTTCTTTCTCAAAATTGCTTTAGCTATTAGGGGTCTTTTGTGGTTCCATACAAATTTTAGGATTCTTTTTTTTTAGTTCTGTGAAAAAATGCAGTTGGTATTTTGATGGGGATTTCACTGAATCCGTAGATTGCTTTGAGTAGTAGGGACAATGTTAATTTTTCCAATCCATGAACATGGAATATTTTTTCATTTACAGGCATACCTCCTATTATTGCACTTCACCATATTGTACTTCACACATAATTGTGTTTTTTAGAAGTTGAAGGTTTGTGGCAAGCCATGTATTGAGTCTATCAGCACCATTTTCCCAATAGCATTTACTCGTTTGATGTCTCTGTGTCACATTTTTGTAATTCCTGAAATATTTCAAACGTTTCTTTTTATTATATTTGTTATAGTGGTTTGTGATCAGTAATTACAAGTTGCTGAAAGCTCAGATGATGATTAGCATTTTCAGTGGTAAAGTTTTTTTTAAAGATTTATTTATTTGAGAGGGGGAGAGAAAGAGAGCAAGGGGAGGGGCAGAGGGAGACGGAGAGAGAGAATCTCAAGCAGACTCCATGCTGAGCATGGAGCCCAGTGCGGGGCTCCATCCCATGATGCTGAGATCGTGACCTGAGCTAAAACCAAGAGTCAGACACTCAACTGACTGAGCCACCCAGGTGCCCTGTGATAACATATTTTTTAGTTAAAGTAAGTACATTGCTTTTTTTAGGCATAATACTATTGCACACTTTATAGACTACATTATAGTATAAACATACTTTTATATGCATTGGGAATGGGAAATCAGAAATTCATTTGACTAGCTTTATTGTGATATTTGCTTTATTCTAGTATCTGGAACCAAATTTGCAGTATCTCTGAGGTATGTTGTATTTGTGTCATCCTCAGTTTCTTTTATTACTTTCTTATAGTTTTCAGAGTACAGTTCTTTCACATCCTTGATTACCTTTATTCCTAGGTATTTTATGCAATTATAAGTGGGATTGTTTTCTTAATTTCTCTTCCTGATAGCTCATTGTTTGTGTATAGACATGCAACTGATTTCCGTATATTAATTTTGTATCCTGTGATTTGACTTAGTTCGTTTATCAGTTCTAATAGTTTTTTTTGTGGAGTCTTTAGGATTTTCTATATATAGTATCATATCATTTTCAAATAGTGACAGTTTTACTTCTTCCTTTCCAATTTGGATGCCTGTTTCTTTTTCTTGCTAATTTCTGTGACTAGGACTTCCGTATTACGTTGGATAAAAGTGGTGAGAATTAGCATCCTTGTCTTTGTTCCTGATCTTAGACGAAAAGCTTTTAGCTTTTGACCATTGAGTATGATGTTAGTTGTGGGTTGGTCATATATGGCCTTTATTATGTTGAGGTACATTCCTTCTATAAGAACTTTGTTGAGAGTTTTTAGCATAAATGAATGTTGAATTTTGTTAAATGCTTTTCCTGCATCTACTGAGGTAATCATATGATTTTTATTCTTTTTGTTAATCTGGTATATCACAATGATTAATTTGCGGATGTTGAAACAGCTTTGTATCCCTGGAATAAATCCCACTTGATCATGGTGAATGACTCTTTTAATGTATTGTTGAATTTGATTTGGAATAAGTGCCAAAGGCTAGGTACTAACTCTTGGAATGTTTGGAAAAATTCATCTCTGAAGTCTTGACTTCTGATTTTTGGTAGTTTTTGAATTAATAATTCAATTTCATTACTTCTAATAGTCTATTTAGATTTCCTATTTCTTTGTGATTCAGTTTTAGAATATTGTGTGTTTCTAGAATTTATCCATGTCTTCTAAATTTTTCAGTTTGTTCGTGTATAATTGTAGTAATCTTTTACAATCCTTGTATGTCTGTGGTATCAGTTGTACCATCTCCTCTTTCAATTCTAATTTTATTGATTTGGGCCCTCTCTCTTTTTTTCTTGATGTGTCTGTCTAGAAGTTTATCTCTTTTGCTTATCTTTTCAAAGAACCAGCTTTTAGTTTCACTGATCATTTCTATTGTGTTTTTGGCTTCCATTTCATTTATTTCTGCTCTGATCTCTATTATTTCCTTCCTTCTGCCAACATTAGTCTTTGTTCTTTTTCTAGTTTCTTTAGGTGTAATGTTGGATTGTTTATTTGGGATTTTTCTTGTTTCTTGAGGTAGACCCGTATTGCTATGAACTTCCTTCTTAGAACTGCTTTTGCTGTGTCCCAGAGATTTGTGTTTCCATTTTCATTTTTTCAAGGTATTAAAAAAATCTTTTTTTCTCTCTGGTTTCTTTGTTAAACCACTGGTTGTTTAGGAACATATTACTTAGTCCTCATGTGCTTGTGGCTTTTGTCCAATTTTCTTCTTTATTGATTTCTAGTTTCATGCCAGTGTGGTCAAAAAAGATGCTTAATTTAATTTCAGTCTTCTTGAATTTATTGGGACTTGTTTTGTGGCCTAACATGTGATCTGTCCTGGGGAATGTTCCATGTGCACTTGAAAAGAATATGTATTCCCAAGTTTTTGGATGAAATGTTCTGTATGTATCTGTTAAGTCCATCTGGTCTAATGTGTCATGTAAGGTCAATGTTTCCTTATTGATTTTCTGTCTGGATGATCTGTCCATTGATGTAAATGGAGTATTAAAGTTCCCTACTATTATTGTATTGCTGTGAATTTCTCCCGTTATGTCTGCATTATTTGCTTTATATATTTGGGTTCTCTCATGTTGGGTACAGAAATACTTAGAATGTTATATCTTCTTTGATTGACTCCTGTATAATTATGTAATGTCCTTCTTTGTCTTTTGTTACAGTCTTTGTTTTAAAGTCTGTTTTGTTTGATATGAGTATTGCTGTACCAGCTTTCTTTTCATTTCCATTTGTATGGAATATCTTTCTTCATCTTTCTACTTTCACTCGGTGTGTGTCTTTAGATATGGAGAGAGTCTCTTGGAGGCAGCATATAGATTTTTTTTTTTAACCACTGACCTTTGCTGAAAATTTTGAAATAGTGGTCTTCCAGCTTCATAAAAATTACTCTGTTTGAGATCCCTGGACCTCATATAAGACTGATAACTTCAAATCTAGAGACTTCCTCAATTTGCATACTTCTTTCTACAGTATTGGTTCTATTGTCTACCTCGTTTCTTTAAATTCTTGTGTCTCTGAACACCTCAGCACCTCTTCCATTATTCTTAATTTTTTAAATTGTATTTATTTATTTGAGAGAGAGAGAAAGGGCACACACGGAGAGGGGGAGGGGCAGAGGCAGAGGGAGAAGCAGACTCCCCGCTAAGCAGGGAGACTGATGCGGGGCTCAACCCCAGAACCCTGAGACCATGATCTGAGCCCAAGACAGACACTTAACTGACTGAGCTGCCCGGGCACCCCACATCTTCCATCATTCTACTTTTAAAATAAAGATGGTTTTCTCCATGCATTCAGCTTCCTTTTCTTTTCTCTAACTTTGGGCTCTTCCCAAGATTTCAGTCTTATAGTTCTCCATGTGTTTTCTTTTCTTTTTGCTTTTTATTTTTTATTTTTTTAAAGATTTTATTTATTTATTTGACAGAGACAGAGACAGCCAGCGAGAGAGGGAACACAAGCAGGGGGAGTGGGAGAGGAAGAAGCAGGCTCATAGCGGAGGAGCCTGATGTGGGGCTTGATCCCATAACGCCGGGATCACGCCCTGAGCCGAAGGCAGACGCTTAACCGTTGTGCCACCCAGGCGCCCCTCTTTTTGCTTTTTGAACCTTCCCTTGAAGATAAACACTTTTTGTAGCACAGTCTCTTACATCAGTGCACATGTCTCTCAGAATTGGACTTGAGCTACCAAGGCCCAGCACCATTTTTTTTTTCCTCTATTACCCCTCACCTCCATGGGAAAAAAAGTGAACACATAAGAGATTATGGGGCACCCGCCCATCATTTTGATTTTTACTTGCCCTAGTCCCCAACTTTAGAATTTTTAACTTATTATTTCATAAAAATAATTTTAATTTCAATTACAATTTGTTATTATAGATATTTATCATTTTCTGCATCTATATAATTTTCCATAGTTTCTTTTACCATTGTCCAAAGAATACTGCAATTCACAGACTGGTAGGTAAATGCTTGTTTACTTTTTTATTGTTATTTTTCCACAGGATACATTCCTTGAAATAAAAGCACTGATTCAAAGAGCCTATAGATATTTAACGGACAATCAGCATTGCTCAGAAGGGATCTCCTTGGCTTCATGCATCAGTTGAGTAAGTACCCAAGAGGTTCTTGTTATGTTCCAAGTCCTGTACTCCTTTTTCTAGCTGCTTCTGTATCCAATCCATTTGTCATTCTACTAAGTTGATTTTGCTTAAACCTTGTTTGCATCTGTCATTTTCCTGCTTGGAAACCTCTCACATACACTTAGGCCTTATGGGTAAAGCTGAACTTTCTAGACTGCTATCCAAGCCCTGCCTGCCGCCTTCCACCCAAGTGCGTGTGCAAGCATGTGTGTGTACACACGTAGAGCCCCAGCTTTCTTTTCCAGTAGGATTTCCACTACTCTCCAGCATCACCGTTCTACATCTCTTTGGGTTGATATCCTATTCTCCTGACACCACATACTCATTTCTGATTCTGTATTTTTGCATTCCCACCCACCACTCCTTCAAAGAGCTGGAAAGGCATTCCAAATGTTCTCCTTCTCCAAAAGTACAGTGTATCTCAGTGATAGCCTTTCTCCTCAAACCCAAATTGTCCTGTCTTTGCCAGGTTAATTGGTGGAGCCAATTAACCACCACTTAGTGTTATTTTGTGGTTCAAGTATACTAAGCTCTTGCTAGGTAGGATTGCAATAATTTTCACCTCTCCTTCTGAACAGAATGCCGGGTGCTCTGTTTTATGGCTCATAAATGAATTCGACATTTTTTAAGCGTCTACTATGTCTTAGTCACTGTTCTCAGTTCTGGGAATACAATGATGCTATATTAGGTATGGTCTCTAGCTTCATCACGTAGACAATCTAAGAGTCTAATGTTTTTGCTTTCCAGACCTACCCATTAAAGCATACCCTGAATACTTGTATTTTCCTCAGAGACTCAATTTTGGGCTGTCACTCTACCCCATCTCAAAACTGCTTTGTGATAAGCTTATTTCACAAATAGACAAGAATCTGGGAATTTAATGAGTAAATACAGCTTAGATCATTATTTATGAAATTTAATTCTGCTGCATCTGGCCTTTCTAGTGTAATAAGTGAAAGTATTCAAAGAATTGTAGGGCTGGTGGAGCTGGATCTCACAGAGGGCTTCTCAAAGTCAATTCTGGGGCTATCCAGAAGGATTATTACATTTTAAAGAAAAATGCATACAATATCTTCTTATATCCTAATTTTCCAGTGTTAAATAAGATTTACTAAATGAGAGTAAACATAGATTATATAAAAACATGTAAAGATAACGGAACTAGATTACAGCTGTGAAGGATTTGTACACTGAGCAGAAAAGCAATGCAAATGTGATAACCTTTTTTTTAGTCCCCAAAATATTGTAATGGATTCACTTTGGGTGGTATCTCAGCTCTGAAAAGTCCTTTGATTGAGAAAACTGGAAATCCCCAGCCTCTGATGAGTACTGTTAGATTCTGTTTTGCACTGTGAAATATGCAATTTTGTCATGATCTTAAATTTAAACTATAACAGCATATCTTTATATTTGAGAAAATATCTTAATGGAGAGGTAAGTACTGAGATCTCTTTGGGTTAGTAATCTCCATTGGTATCAAAATCTCCAAGAACATGAGCAGGAAATGGGAGAAGTGGTTAGGGAGACTTTATACTTTAATTTGTAACAAAGAATACACAAGAAAAGAAAGGGGAAATCTCACAAGTAAAGGGATTAGGTAAAACTACAACTCAGGTTATAAATGACTGGTACGTTTCCTTTGGCTAATCTAATAGTGAACTCAGGTAAGAAAATAGGAAAAAAAAACAAAAACAAAAAAACCCCACCCATGTTATTAATAAAAGAAGAAAGAAAAAGAAGCAATAATGATGATTTATTCACAAATTCCCAGGGACTTAATGAAGAATGTTCTTGGGCATAATGAGATGATTTTGATTGTGTTTATTTATCACACTTTCTATTTGAGATGATCTAAGGAAAAATATGAGAATAAAAATAATTAGTGAATGTTTTTCAGTTTTAACAGTTTATATCTGAAATTTTGAATGATAATTTAAACTGGGGAAGACAGAGTTTTGGAGGTTGAATTGTTACTTTTTCTTGGTTGAATTCATTGGAAAGTTAGAAAATGTGTTATTTTTAGAGACTAGTCTCTGAAAATACAGAGGCAATGTTTAATAGGATGTATAATAAATAATATAAATATATATTTACAAAATTACATGGGTCTAAGACATAAGGAAAACTTGTGGCTGATATAATTTGCTGCATTTCTACTTTTTCTCTCTCTTTATATTACAAAGCTGAGACAATTCCGTGGAGTTCTGAAGTTTTCAGAAATTTCTGTATACCTTTTGTTGTTTTTATACCCCTTGAACATCAGTTTCACCTTGTCTTCACAGTTCATATGTTTCCAAGCCCCAAGCTAACCCTGTCTCCCTGATAGAAATCACATATGTATCAGCAACAAATGGCTATCAGTGGATTGTGAGTCCAACGTGGTTTCACACATCTATTTACAAAGTCAAAATTTTTTTTTAAGTGGAGGTACAACATTTTGCTAAATAGTACATTTTGTTTTCAACCTAAGATGGTATTCTCTTTAGACCTCAAAATCCTTACCAGTGATTGAAAGTGCAAGGAGTTGGAACATGGAGGAACTTTGTAAGGGTGAGAAAGTCCTAGGTCGCAACTCGGGCCCGTGAGAGTCACTGTGGTTGAAAATGCTCAAAATGAGGCTGCATCACCACCTGGAAACTGAGTGTAGTTAAAGGATGTTTTACTGTGTATGTGGGAACTAGATTAGTAGTTTATTTTATCTTTTTTTAAAAATCTCAGTTTCAGAGTTTATATTCTTCAATTCGCAGCTTACGATCATCACCATCCAGTCAAAAGAGTTCTTTTTGTTTTGTTTTTATTTTATTTTTTTTGTTACTGTGCACAGTATTTATTAGTTGTTTATTTATCAAGAGAAACCATTCCATCACCCAATATTCATGTTTCATAGTTCAGGAATACAGGTGAGTGACACACTTCCATGGAACTCAACCCAAAGAAATTGTATACATCCCAAAATCGCTTTGCACCCTGCAAGATACCAGCCTTCTTCATTTCTTCAAAATCTTTCATGGATCATAGTTTCTGTAGAAATCTGCATATGCCTTCTTTCTTGGTGCAGTCACAGCAAACTTATAGAAAGCTGCAATCCCCAGGGATATGGTGACTGCTCCAACAGACGCTTGGCCAGAAGGCCTCTCATCTGAGGTATCATCCAAGCCCTGGAAGTCGTGGCCGTTATTCTCCTCAACACCAACCTCAAACCCAGTGTCCTTCATAACTGATAGAACAAGAGTTCTTTTTTTTTTTTTTTTTGAACATTTATTTCATTTGGTCCTCTCTTTCTTCCCTAATCCTTACCTCATTTTATTCCCTTAGATGGGAACTTACTCAAGTATGTGTAACTTATCCTCAAATATCCATTTATTCTTAAAAATGTGTAGACTTTATGAGCATGCATGTCTTAAATGTGCACAAATGGTGTTATTGAGAAATCTCATTTACTTTCCTAATGTAGATATTTGATGATATTTATTTACAGTTGATTATATCTAGGTCATAATTGGATTTTGAAACTTTTGTTTTGGCTTTAGAACCCTTTATTAAAAAAGAATTTTATAGACCATTAGGACAGACAAGATGAAAGTAGGGCTGCTTTGGCCGGTGTGGGTGTGTGCAGGTCTGCAGCCCCCCTCAATCCTCTTGGTCTTCCCCTTTCTCCCTAAAGTGGTCTCTGAAGTGTCTCTTCTGAATTGAGGGCTTTGGAACGTGTTATGGCAACTCTTGGACTAGATGCTTTTGAAATCATACTCCGACTCCTTTTCTAAGATCTATCCTTGTATGAAATGCATTTATACATAAGCTTATCTGAACTTTCTGTCATGCCAACTAACCTTCATGAGCAAGATCTTGTTTTGGTCTCTTCAGCAGATCTACTCAGTGCTCCACACACATTTTAAGGGAGTGGGTGAGCAAGGCCCTTATTATTTCAGTTGACAAGGAGAGACACTTGGTAGGTAGACAAACAGTTTATACAACAGAATACTTTGGAGTAGAGCAAACATCACTAGGTTACCTCTCTCTGTATATGAAAGCTCCTTCATTGCTTTTTCAAGTAAATGAGATATGGGAAGTTAGCACCTCATGATATCACATGGAGCTGCACCTGAATCAAACTTCAGCACCAAGCATATATATGTATATGGTCTATATATACACATATCTATATAAAATGACATTTAAGTGAATGTCTTTTGAGAACGAGTTCTACGGTTTTCAGCCTTCTTCCACACAGTATAGTAAAGAGAAATGTGAACGAACCTTTCTCTGTGCTAGGAGGCCTCTGAGGCTGTTTGTGTCTGCACTACATGATCGTAAGCTGAAAAGATTTCGAATTAGTGCGTCTTCCTTCATGGTTTTTTGTTGTTGGTGGTGGTGTTTCTTTCACTTCTTGCAAATGTCAGCCTGTCTATCATTAGCAGCCGGTCTTTTCCACTTCCTCTTAATTGCCATTTCTAATCTAGTATGAATTGAGAAGCCAGATAAGCAAGCGTTTAAAAATTGGCTCCAAATGGCACAATTTTGCCTGAAGGCTTTGCTTCCCCCTGAATAACTTGCACAGTGTTTACTGTTTTGATTTTATGGAAGCGCTTTTGGATGCTCAGACTTTTCTGTTTGTGTGTGTGTGTGTGTGTGTGTGTGTGTGTGTGTGTGTGTGTGTTCCATCTTACTTTCTGGCTCTTGTCCCTCTTTTGGACAGTGGAGGTTACTAGCGGAGTGCTGGAAGGACTGAGTCAGCGTTCACCATGTTTGTTTTTTGCAGAAAATACATATTCAGGGACGTTGCAGCTCCCATTATCCTTCTGCTTTGCTTCGATTGGGATTAATTTGACTTGAGGAGCCAGATCTCTTTTTCAGAGTCAGTGAATTATTTTTGGTTCACTGAAATAGTCAAACTGACTCCTGAGGAGATCCCAGATTTACTCATGGGATGCTTCTTAGATAATCTGTGGTTATAATTGCTTCTCTCATGAGAACTAAAAAATTCCAACCATTAGAAATCTTCCTTTCCTCACTGGCCCAAAGACTCTCAGTCCAAAACTGGTGGTAATATGTTGTTTTGTTATTAATACCAGTTGTATTAAGTAAATGTCTTTCAGAGGGTGCATAAAGACTTTTCTGATGACATCATAATGCTGAGAGGTGAATTTACCCATTAGTATTTTTTAATAATGGAGATGTCAGTGAAGCCTAATAGATGTCTTTCTGGCAAGTCTTCTAATAACAAGGATCTGATTGAATTCTATTCAGTTCAATTTTGGAGAACGTAGTTCAATATACAATACATATGAGAAAGAGAACATATAATAATTCCTGTACTTTAATGGGGTTCCATCATATTCCTTTAAATAACAGCCTGCCATGGTCTAAAGAAAAGATGGTTATATGAGCGTTCTCGAGCTCCAGCTATGACATGCTGATGCTAACGTGACATTATCAGCATTGACAGTGTCATTCTTTCTTTTGCCTTCCTGACCTGAGTCAACAAGCACAGGATTCAGAGAGTCCGTGCCCCCAACTGCTTTGTCATTGCTTCTTTTTTCCCATTTTCAAATTATTTGTTGTTCTACTTTGCTGTCTAGCCTTTACTGATTCTACTCTGAGATAAGACATTGGTATAAAAAAGTAAGAATCCACTTTTCTCCAGTAATTCTTCACAGTTCTCACCAGAAAGAATTGAGACAGTGGAATCCCATGTAATTGTTTAGAAAGGACAAACTAGGTGGACAAACTTCTGTGCCTATGGCAAGAGTCCATGATACATGCTTAAGTAAACAGTGGTGGTTGCAAAAGAGTATTATGATCCCATATTTGCACAACAACAGTAATATAATGGAATAACAATGCAACAATGTATAGGAATGTTTCTAGAAGAAAAATCACCCTACTATCCAAAGTGCTATAGCTGGGAAAGAGGAACCAAGAGGGAAGGATTTGAGAAATACATGGTTCGGCATTGTATCTCCTTCTAAAACAACAATGCACTGTGTTTGAAATACAATAATGCCATTTGGGGGATTATTTTATAAAGACTGGAGAAGCGGAGTGATGGACTTCTCTGGGTGCAGAAAGGAGGATGACATAGAAAGGACAGGTTCTCGTGGCTATGATCACTGATAGATGCATACTCTGTCCATGCTGGGAACACCATATTCTATAGGCTTAGCACTGAGACTGTCTAGCTGCCAGTAGTTAAGCAATAGGATTGAAGGATAGACTTTCCGTCACCCTCGTAATCACTGAAAATAATTGCACTGACCCTCTGATTGGCCCAGAAGAAATTCTCACAGTGGTGCATTGACCCAATTCTCTACAGTAATTTTCTGACGGTGGTTAGGTTGCTAGTATTTAATTGGATTGGAGAGATGAAAGGAGTGGAGTTATATATTTAGAACGATGTCTGCATGGAGATGAGCTCCCCCCAGGCATGTGTGGACCTGGGGTTAGCCTTGGACTGACCACTAGGAAACAATCCAGAGTCATTTTTCAAACATTGCTTTTAAATATCATAGTCTGCAAACGTGTGGTACCAGATAACCAGACATTCTGATTACTATTTGAGCCATTTTTACAGTTTTGAGTATAAAAAACATCTCTAACTCATTTATTTAAGAAAGAAAGAAAGAAGAGTCTGTCTGTTCCTTTCTGTCTGTGTGTGGGGCACGAGAACAGCAAAATCTCTTCATTACAAATGGAAAACATAAAAGTGTTTTTTTGGCCTTTAGAGTCAAAGTGAAAGGTCAGCCAGAAAAAATGCCTTTAAGTTTTCTTACTGTAAAAAAAAAAAATCAGTTGTAGGTGTATAAGAATTTTCATCTACTAATGGGTGGAGAGTAGTAAATGGTATAGCCGTCTTGGAGCTCAACTGGGAAACACTGATTAACAATGAAAATTAGCATACCTTTCTCTTCTAGTTATTTATAGCTACATTAAAAAAAGCCCTCAAAATTTAGTGGTTTTAAAAATTACTATGATTTCTTATGGCTCCTATGGATGGACTGGACTCAGCTGGGTCATTCTCATTGGGGTCTTTCACGTGGTGGCAGTCAGAGGACTGCTAGGGTTGTAGTTACCCCAAAACTCATCTGGGCTAGACATCCAAGTTGGCTTTTTCACTCATAGCATGTATGGTGCCTCAGCTTAAATATCTGGAATGGATGTGAATTGACTAGTTTCTCTCTCTCTCTACTCCTATGGCATTTCCAAATGATTAGCTTGAGCTTCCTCACAGTGATGGGAGTTTCAAGGTAGTCATACTTCTGACGAAGTGACTGGCTTCCCCCAGGTGGAAACTGCCAGGCTTCTTATGACCTGGCCTCAGAAATTCAAGAACACAGCTCCCACTACATTCTGTTGGTCAAGTAAGTAAGTACGGTCTGCTCATTTTCAAGGAGTTGGGAAATTAGACTCTACCGGTGGATGGGGGAGCAGCATGAGGTTATAGGGATGTGTAAGGAAGTGGTGTAGCCATCTTAGAGACTATTTACCACTCCCATCTGTGGGTGGGCAGTCTCGTGTCTTTCTGATTGCCCTATAAAAATGAATGCACTTGTACTCAAGAAAACATGTATAAAAATAGCCATTGTAGCATTGTTTATATTCCCTCCCCCAAATTAACTGAAAATACTCATCAATGGGTGGATGCTTAAATAAACTGTGGTAAATGTATGTTAGTACTAAAAGGAATGTACTAAATCTATGTAAAGTAACATTAAAGTGTATCCAATTTACATCATTGAGAGAAAAAAAAAGTTGCAAAACTGTCTCTACGGTACAACTCTATGTAATACTACATAATTTCCATGAAACCTATCTCTATAAATACATAGTCATAGATGTATATTTAAAAGCATGGGCAAATGATCTGGAAGGAGGTATGCCACAAACTGAGATGTTTGGTGATAGGAGAAGGATTCGAGTTTTTTTGGGGGAGGGGATAGATTGAGACTTATATGTCATGTCCCCATTTTTTATTTTTTTTTTGGAAAAGATAATTGGTTTTTACTTGACTAAATAAAAATTAAGAATATACAAAATAGGGGCGCCTGGGTGGCACAGCAGTTAAGTGTCTGCCTTCGGCTCAGGGCGTGATCCCAGCGTTATGGGATCGAGCCCCACATCAGGCTCCTCCGCTATGAGCCTGCTTCTTCCTCTCCCACTCCCCCTGCTTGTGTTCCCTCTCTCGCTGGCTGTCTCTATCTCTGTCGAATAAATAAATAAAATCTTTAAAAAAAAAAAAGAATATACAAAATATATTTGAACAATTTAAGTGCCAAAGCCCGCTTATACTTGGGGACATATGTTGGAGAAAATGGAACTAATAACTTTCTTTATAAGAAGTTTTTAGGTAGATAAATAAAGAGGCAGAAATGAATAATGCCCTCCTCATACACGTAGAAGTGGATTTTCTTTAAAGTGAGGTGCATTCCTTTACAAACAGCCAGGTCAATATATAGTGGAGGATAAGTCAAGACAGAATGCTTTAAAATGTTTCCACAGCTTAGATCCAGGAACATCTTTTTCAAAGTTACTCGAACTGCCACAGAAGGAGAGTGAGAGAAATTGACGCCTAATTTTCCTCCAATATTTCTACCTCTGATTGTGTTTTGTCAGCATCTCTCACTCAAACCCAAATTTCTATTAACGTTTGGAGGATTAATAATTGGCCTGAAACCTGGAGATCCGATATTCAAGCAAATATAAATGAAAGGTAAAAGGGTTTTGATTCTGCTTTTCCTCTTCTCTCACTGCCGGTAGACCTTGCCAGGATTTGTACAATGAAATAAATTTTCCAAAGTTCAGCAGCTCTGACCCAGTCCCTTTCTTCTCATAGTAACCCTGCTTTGGGCCCAGGCTATGCCTCTTCAGATCTATTATCCACTCTACTCCCCTTCTCTGTCCCATAGGCTGAAATGTATAGATTTCATCACAGTGTTCCCAGAGCCTCTGGATTCTGATTGGATTTGGTCAATGCGGAGGCTTAGCCCAAGGTTAGAAAAGAGGAGGAGAGGTCCAGGCATTAAATCCTTCCATGAAAAATTTCCTTGGGCTGGCTATGTCCATCCACTGAAGGTCACTTCAAGGGCAGCTTTCTCTATGGTATTTAATTCTCCCCCATTTCCTTCTGTCTTAGGGTGGCAATGACCTGCTGCTACTGATCCCAGTTACTGCATTAACCCTTGGTATTACCCTACTCTAAAATTTTGTCGTAGACTCTTATGAATCCTCTACAGAGTATCTCATTCTATGTCTAGGTTCTGAGTGTGCCATTCGTCTTCTGTTGGGATGACTGATCTATGGAGTATGCATGTGGTAGAGAATACCGTTCCTCTTTCACCCCAAAACCTTCATGTTTTGTTATCTATCCTGATAAAGACATCCAACATGTACAGCAATTATATATATAATACTCATAATGTATACCAGTTATATGCATATGTATATATATTTTTTTATGTATTCCTATTAGAGGTCTTTGATGTACTGTGGTGAGTGTTCTAGGGAAGAGGAGTAGACCTGGGGTAACATTCTAGGTACCTAAGAGTCTGGGAATGGCTGGAGGAGTCTGAAACTTTAACCACCTATTTAGAGTGTTCGAGAGCAAGAGATGCCAATGTATCTGAAGAAGAATGTGAGATTTAAGACATTCTCCCAAAAAGCAGACATCAACCCACCCTAACAGTTTCTATTGCTAATCTACCAACTGTTTACTTTGGGCTGTAAGCTCCTGAGATCTGGGGGGGGGGGGGGTGGAAGGGACAAAGCTCACTTGAGTAGGGTGTGAAGACCAGTTTTCTGACTGAGTTGATTCAGAGTTCACTTGTGTGAGTTAGGCTTGACACAGGGCATAACCTTCCTGTTTTCTACTAGGTTCCATAAAATCAATTCAATATTAAAAGATTTTATAAGCCAGACCAATCTTTATTTGCACTAAGTTTCCATGGGCTTTTAGAGAATAAGGAAGTGAATTGGGCAGTGGGTACCTGGTACCTTTTAACTTATTTCGTAAATAGACAAGAAAGTCATGGCTTATGGAATTCCTATTTTGTAAATAACACTAGGGAATGTATCGTATAATTTCCAGCAAGAATCTACTTCCTGGTGACAGAAATTGTTCAGAGAGCATTAGTACTGGCTGAAATGAATAGCTAGCATTTGTTAAACATCCTATTATTTAGGATTTTTTTTCCTTTCAAGTAATAGAATAGTCAATTAAAGTGGCTTAACAATAGGACATTTAATTTTCTCATATACTAAATTGTCTACAGAGAGTGGTTTCAGGGTTGTTAATAGAGCAACTCAAAGAAGTCCAGTTCCTTGAGTTGGTGTCTCTATAATTTTCTCAGCTTCCCCCTCATGCTAATGAGATGGAGGTCACACCTCATAAAACAATGTCCATGGAAGGAAAAAGGAATAGTCTTTTTCTTCCTGAGTCTGTTTTTTTAAAAAAGGAAAAATCCAAGAAACCGCCAACAGAATCCCTTTAAGTTGTGTGAAGTGGGACCTAACACGGTCCCACCCCTAAACCTGTCATTGTCAAAAGAGTGCCCTTGTCTGAGTGTGAGGGATGGGTTCACCTTTCAAAAAAGCCCCATAGCGGAGTAACATCTAGCATTTATTAGCAAGAGGGATAGTTTGGGAGTAGGTAATCAGCTTCTACCGCAAACTCCTTCTAAGGGCTCGGTGTGCCAATAAACATTTTGCATAGTCTTTCTAATTTAGGGGAAGGGAGGGAAATCTGAAGGGGGAGAAATCAGAGAGGGAGATGAACCATGAGAAACTGTGGACTGGGGGAAGCAGACTGGGGGTTTCAGAGGGGAGGGAGGTGGGGGGAGGGGGGTAACAGGGTGGTGGGTATTAAGAAGGGCACTTGTGATGAGCACTGAGTGTTATAGGTAACTAATGGATCATTGAACACTACATCAAAAACTAATGAAACAGTGCCTAACTGAACATAATAATAAAAAAAATGCAAAAAAAAAATCCTGCCCACAATCCAATAAGGTTTCTGTTATTAGCCACATACGAGGAAACTGAGGCACAGAGAGACTGCATAACTCATCCAGGATCACATAGTACTTAGTGGAGTGGAGAATCATTCATTTAGCAGATATTTGTTAGATGCCTGCTGTGTGCAATGCAAATGTGAAGAGAAATAAAGGACAACCTCTCAAGGTGCTCATGGCAGAATGGGGGAGTTTTGACCAGCAAAGTAAGCCTGGCACTGCTAGTGGTAAGGGTAGCTCATGTGGGTGTGTATCAAGTCCACTAATAGTACAAAAGAGAGGGTCAGCCCTCTATGAATGGGTCTGCGGAGGTTTCCTGGAAAGCCTAACTTTAGCGAGGCGGGTCCACTAAAGCTCACACAGAGAGATGGACTAGGGCAGAGAGGGCACTTCAGGCCAAGGAATAGCATCAGAAAGATATTGCTCACCATGGGAAAGAATGTTCCTTTTCTATTTGTCAAGCTTTCCAATGTTAATTGGAAATTGTGTCTCTCAGGGAATTAGAGCAGATATAAGATGCAATGATCCTAAACCAATTTAGAAATGTACTCCTGCACGTTCAGTGAAATGACTGCTTATAAATTGCATTAAAGGTTACCTTTCTCATGTTCACATCTAAAAAGAAATTCAAAGAAAAGGAAATTTTCTTTCCTAGATAGACTCTTTAGACAGCCCCAATCTGTTTTCAGAGGACAAAATAATTAGTTGTAAACTCCAAATGGCACAAAATTTTATCATTTCTCCTGGAGTAGATTTCCCCGAAGAGAAAAATTTCTGATTTACTTTCAGTTGATTTGAGAGGGATCGGGTAGAATTGTGGTTAGGGAATAGGAATAAAGGTAAAGCAGAGATGAGAATTAATTTAAGAAGAACCAAGAAGACATGTTTAACAAGGATCGCTTTAAGAGCATTAAATAAACCTTCTTCAGCAGGGCTTAAAAGTTAATTATATTTCTCTCGTATGAAGTAATACATTGCAGTGATGAAAAATTAGTAAAATGTTTAGTAAAACTAAAAATCACTACAAGGAGTAATAGCATTTCCCCCATTAGTGTTATGTTCTGTAGAACATTCTGTGTGATAGCCTTTGTGTTTTGAGTTAATGACTTCTAAATGACTGCCATATCACTCTGTCCCCCTTGCCAGTCCTTCTAACCATTTTCTTGTCCCAACCCATCCTGTGGATGAGCCTAGGCATCTAGTATAGATTGGTTGGTAGTTCACACTTGGCGAGTTTGATCTTTAAGCACAAACAACTGACATAGAGTCCAACCAGTACATTTCAGAGAAAGGAACAAGTGGTGGTGGAGGGAGAAGGTGTGGAAAACAGATCGGGGATTGGATCTCTGGCTGGCATTTCATGTTGTAATAAACAAAATGCAATCCAGCTGGTAATTCACTGATATATCAGCTTCTGTTTATTTTAAATTATTGTTTATAGGGATAACAGATTTGGAGCTGGCTGGTAAGAATCGACCCCCTCCATCTTTCTTGACTCTACCCTTACTGGGGGCCTGAAGCCATCACCAAATGAGTGCCCAACTGATTTTCTGTAACAGATCATCCCCAGCACTGTCATAGATTTAGGTGACACGGACGTGCTTTAAATCCAACTGGAAAATGATTGGTCATGAAGGAGAACTTGGAGATGATGTAGGGAGCTGTAGTTTTTGTACATCCCAACTTCATAACAATGCAAATTACTTAAGGGAACATCCGTAATTTAATAGCAATATAGTTAGGGATCCTGAGAAAATAAATTCTTTTTTCTTCATTGGAAATGACAGTGATGTGTAATCTTTTTTTTTTTAATAATTTTTTTTTAATCAGAGAACTTTTCACTTGGAAATATGGGAACTATGAGATGTGGGCATGTTTATACTGGTTTATCCTGTCTATTATGTGGATTGAATAAGGGTGATAGATCCAACTGCAAAACTTAATAACCATGACCTTCAATAATGAGTGTTCTAATAGTCCCTCAATAAAGGACTGATGATTTTAGACTGAATAGTCCCATCTCAGGGTTCTCAGGCAGATTTGACCTTGGCCAGATATATTCAAAGAGCTAGCGTGGAAATGGTTGTGGCACCTTGTTACTTATACCATAATTCATCCTAAAATTAACTAGAGTTTGGGGTTAATGATGTGATGAGGAACATTCCTCAGAAAGACTGCTTGTTTGTAATTCCTGTCCTGATCCCTCTTGTTCACCTTTGCTACACTTCATAAGCAATCTGGTAGTTCGAAGACAAGACAGCATCTTCACTTGCATTTAGACACCACAAGAGACCAGGTATCTTAGAAAAATAAAAAACCCAGATAATCACTGTCTTATGGGTCTGGGATCCCATGGTGCAAAAAAGACCTAAGGTAAGAAACATTTAGAGACCCAAATAGTACATCATTAATTGCCAAATGCAGATTGTATAGGACTTTTAGGATTCAGAGAAAGAGAAATTCTTGTAGTCTGAGGCTGCTTCTTGAAGAGGGGTGTTGAATTACACTTTTAAAGGTAATGGCAAATTGGAGTAGAAAGTGGAAACTTGGTGAGGGAAAAGGATGGTAGTGTTCTGCAATGTGGTGAAAAGTCAGGTCTCTTGAAGACTGAGCGAAGCCTCTGAATCCCAGTCGCAAAATCTCTGAGCCTTCACAATAATACTCCAGAGCATCCCACCTCATAGGCTGAATCACTCCCCTGGTATTCCACGTCTCTGGAGTTGTGGCTGTGCCTTCTCCTCCTGTTACAGAAGATAAACGTCCTTGATCCTCTCAAAGGGCAGCTCTTCCACTGTGCTTTGGTTCCATTTCTGTCACATTCTTAGAGAGTCACTTCCTCAGCTCTACCCTCCTGTCCCCTTCATAACCAGTGTTTCCAGCTGTAACAAATTCTTGCTATAGGTATTCAAACCTGCTCGCCCATCTCCGACCAGTGTCAATGACAAAGACACCTGCTGACTGCGGCCCTCTACCCACCGCTCCCTTTTTGTGCTCTTTCACAGAAAAACTTATCAATATTGCCATCATTCTCTTTTCCTCTCACCCCAGCCTCCTTTCCTGACTTCAGTTGAGTTCTTTTCTTACCAGTCCTCTGAAGCTGCTTTGTGAAAGCCATGATTATCTCTGTATTGCCAAATCCGGTGGGCACTGGCTATCTGGATCTTTCTCAACCTCTCAGTGGATTTGGACCCAGTTGGCTCTGCTTTTCTGACACACTTTGTTCTCTTGGTTTCCATGGCACCATGCACTTGGTTATTTTTCTACTCCTCTGGCCTCTGTATTGACTTTCCCTTTCCAACTCCAATCTTTCCATCTTTTCTTTTGGAATGTCCCACAGCAGTTATAGTTTCTCTATTCTTCTTGGTCTCTATTCTTAGGTGGCCTTAGCAAGTCTTATTACTTTAGATGTATATATTCTTTACATCGAGCCTAACCTCTCTCAAATTCCAGATTCATTTATGAAATTCCATTGCATACCTTTACTGACAAATATGCCCTTAAAATTCAACACGACTAAGTCAGGACTTTTTTTTTTTTTTTTAAGATTTTATTTATTTATTTGACAGAGATAGAGACAGCCAGCGAGAGAGGGAACACAAGCAGGGGGAGTGGGAGAGGAAGAAGCAGGCTCATAGCGGAGGAGCCCGATGTGGGGCTCGATCCCATAATGCCGGGATCATGCCCTGAGCTGAAGGCAGACGCTTAACCGCTGTGCCACCCAGGTGCCCCTAAGTCAGGTCTGATGGAGTTTTTCTTCTCCCAGTGTAGACTGCCACAACGTGCTTATGTTGTGCAGCCCATAGCCTCGGAGTCATTCCTCATTACTTACTTTCTCTCACACCCATAAGCAATTCCACCAAGTTCCTTTTGCCTCTACCTCCAAAGCATATCTGAAACCCATCCTTATCCCTCTCCCCTTCCACAGCGACCACTCTATTTCAGGCTGTCATTAGCTCTTTCTTCACCTGCTGCAGCAGCCTCCTGACTGACTTTCATAGGACTGTTCTTTGTCCACAATCAATTCTCTATGCAACAGTGATCTTTTAAAATGTAAAATAGATCATGCCACTATCTCTTATAAAATGCTCTAGATGAGTTGCCAGTTGTACTCAGAACAAAAGCTGAGTTGCTGACCATGTCCTTAATGGCCCAGACCACTCACCAACTCCCCATGGCTCTCCTCTTGCTTACCATGTTACAGCCACAGAGGCCTTCTTTCTGGAACTTAAACACTCAAAGCTATGCCTACGAACTGGCTGCTGAATATTCCATGTAGACATCAGCTCATAAGTTACCACCTTGCTGAGACCTTCCCAGGTGACCCGATTTTGAATTAGCTCTCTGCTTTTCTCAATTTCCCAATTACCTAGTTACTGTCTCTCGTACCACTTAAAACATTTCTTCAGACAAGAAAGAGGAAGAAGATTGACAACGGAATAAACAGAAGAGAGGAGATAAATCTACCACTTACTTTGGTTTTAGTTAATTTGCATTATTTGTCCATAAATAGCGTGGAATTTTGAGGCACAATCAGATTGGTGATCTCTGAGCTTGGAAGTTACCTTTCAGGGAAAAAAAAATCGTGTGCCCAGAAGTCCCATTCTCTGGTTTCATCAACAAAATACGTCTGAAGCTATTTGTTTAATCTGCCTCCCCAGTTGGAAACAAAACATTGAGGTATCTTAGTGCCTTTTCAAAGGGTCAGAAACTATCCACAACAACCTGCTGTATTCTCCATAATTCAGGAGTGAGCCCACGGAAGCCCTGGGCATGCCCAAATGTTGCATGTTAGGTAAAATGGAAAAATAATGGTTGAAACATCACAAAAATGTTCTTCCTCACTTGCATTAATAAGTGAATTCCCAGTTCTTAAAGTTTTTCATGGTCCATTTGGTGAGCTCATAAAGCCTCACTAGCATGAAATGTCTGTGGCAGTGTCTTTAGATACAGGCTTGCTTACTGGTCGAATAAGTTCTTGCCTTGTTTGTGAACTGATGGAGCCGAGTACCATGTAAATTTATGCATTCTGTACATCTGGCCTAACCTCTCTCTTGAGTCCCTAGAGCTGAGTTTCATTCTTGATTGTCAGAAACTACGTTTGGTTTACAAATTCCTGAATGTATGTGCACGTAGCTGACAGGACTATATGGAGCGGGGTCTGGGTTGGTGCAGATGGTCACATAGAAAAGGGAACGTAATAGATGCTCTCTCTCCACCTTCTGAATCATCAGGGAGGGCTGCTTTTTGCTTTTTACTTGATGAGGTTTAGGGTGGAAGAGACACCAAGCAAACAGTTTGCTCAAGTACGATACTGAAACCACTCTGGTTCAAAGACGTACTGTCACCAAGATATTATTAGAAACAGAAGGGGGAATGAACCATGAGAGACTGTGGGCTCTGGGAAACAAACTGAGGGCTTCAGAGGGGAGGGGAGTGGGGGACTGGGATAGGCTGGTGATGGGTATTAAGGAGGGCACATATTGCACGGTGCACTGGGTGTTATATGCAAATAATGAATCATGGAACATTGCATCAAAAAATGGGGATGTACTGTATGGTGACTAATATAACAAAATAAAAATTATAAAAAAGATATTATTAGAAAATATATCACATTCAGATTTATTTTCAGTTACAAACTTATTAATTATAGGAGTAAATTAAAAAGGGGAAAGATAAGAAACAATGTAAATATCCACCAATATGTAAATGATTAAATGAATCATGGAATATCCATTCAGAAGTTTCTAGAATCATTAAATTCTGTTACAAGAATATAGAAATGTGAAAAAAGTACTGTAAGTATAAAAAGCTAATTAGTATAGCAAACTATTATAGGAACATATCTTTATGAGAGCAATGCATAGAAAAAATAAACTGGGAGAAAATATATTCATATGTGCAGTAAATGCTTATATAGCACTTATGTATTAATTAGGGTAGTGTAGGCAGTGGTAAGAAATAACCCGCAAAGTGTATAGTGGCTTCAACATCATAGTCCAGAACAGGTATTTGTGATTAGAGGAAGGCATCACTCCATATAGTGATCCAGGTTCCTTTTATCTCATGGATCTGTCACTACCTAGGACCCTGATTCCTCTCTCGCAAATGCTGATGGGGAAGACAGTATGAAGAAGGCAACTTGCTTCTGAACATTCTTAGCCTGCTGCATGTCATTGGTGAGAACTAGTCAGATGGCCCCACTTGGGGTGCAAGAGAGTCTGGGAAATGTAGTCCTTCACTGTGCAGCCACTCCCATTATGCCAAGGCAAAGCACAGATTTGTGCTAAATGTTAGCAATTTCTGTTAAACTGAGTAAGAGGAATGGAACTAAATCAGAATCTAGGTCTCTGACTCTGAAATCAAGGCTTTTACCTACCACGTGGTTTGGAGGCTAAAAACCTAGGAGTTTTCCTTACAGATTACAAATGGTTCATGGGTTTCAGCAGAGCACCTCTAGGCCATTAATACCTTAGGAGGTTGTGCCGTCTGTTAGAAACTCTGGGTTGGTGTCAGTGCCTTCTCAGGTTCCCACTTCCCCCAGCTCCTGAGCAGTCTCCTGTGCCAGCAAAAGCCCAGAAATCCTTCCTGGAGCCCCTACTTAGGTAGAGTTAGGGAGGGAGATTCTTCCTTGCAAGTGAAATCAGCTCAGCTGCGAGGGTCCTAGTTTTCATGTGAAGGTGTAAGAAGCCACCCTTGAGGGTTGGAATTGATTGAGATGATGATTGAATCTGAGCTCCAAGGTCTTGCCCAGTCTCATTAGTTGCACCTTTCACCTTTCCTGAGGGCCACCATGCAGACGTTCCTTCACGTCAGTAGGGAGAGACCCACGGTGTATCTGGTACTTAATTCCCAAGCATAAGGAGATTTCTTCTTAGACTGTATATTGGGATTAAGGCTTTTGACTGGTTTGTCATCCAAACCATCCTCTTGAATGTTGCCATTGAAGTCATGAGTTTTAAAAAGAACAAACTGATAATCAGGGAAGAGGTTATTCCAGCAGATATCACCCACGTCTCCTAGGAAAACTGAGAACGATGTGGCTCTTGCTGCTGATGGTCCATTGCTACTTTGTCATGGTTTCTACGCTGAAGATTTTTGTACACTTTATTTTATCTGCTCTTTGGAAGAAATCTACAAAGCAGATGTTATGTTCATCATCATACTCATTATCATCTTGTATATTTAAAAGCTGAAATTTGAAGAGAGGATGTAATTCGCTCAAGGTCATATACTTAATAAGTAGAGTCTAACTTCAAAGCCCATGTTCTTTTGCTAACTCATTTGTCATTTTAATTTGTCCAGAGTCCATCCCCACTTGTCTTAATATTCCAGTTCCTTTGGGAGTTTACCTGTCTTACATCTTCTTGGAGTGAAGCTGCTCATTTCCCAGTACGAAAATGAGGGGAGCCAATCTTTTCCATTCCTTCCTGTTCTCTGCATACCCCAATGGTAGAATGTGATCGAAGCATGGGCAACTAGATACTGAATCTTGGGTAAGGGAAACAAGAATGAGGAGGGAGCCATGTGCGACTATAAAGTCTATTATGGCACTCTTATAGCTTTCTAAATCATGGCCCTCTATTACCGCCTAGATTTCTCCTAGTTTCCAAGCCTGTTCTCTCAGACTTTAATAAATCCTGTGATCTCTCAGGTATCTGTCTAATACACCTTCTCTAGGTTAAGTGACCCAGAGTTGGGTTCTGTTGCTTTTAATTAAGAGCACTATATTATATATTTGGATGCTCTTTGTATGCTATTTTTTACGAGTAACAGGAATTCCATACTTAAACTGGCTTAGACAACAAGGCAGTGTATTAATTCCCATCAAAAGGGCAGAGAAGGTGTCAGGGATTTCTCTAATCCTGGTAAAATGGGCCAATCCACTATTGCCAAACACTGATTATAAAATTCTTCTCCTTGGCTTTCTTACTTTCTTATCTTAAAACTATTGGGAATGATGAGTCATAGTTGGACTCACTGTTGATAGTTAGAAGTCATAATGTGGAATGTAGATCACCTTAATGAGAAGCCGACTTACATTGTTTTTTTCTAGTAACAATATGCCTTGTAAAACCTGAATTACACATTTTTACAGTCTTACTTCACAGGGGGAAATAGCATTAGGGTTTAGAGTTGGGGATGTTTAAAAGAAGCTTGGTACGATTGCTTTTGTAAAGCATTGAATTATGAAAATTCAGTACAAGGGCATATATTCAAAATGCAGAAAAAGAAAAGAAATAGTCTTATAGATTCAGTAACATACAACACTTTTTAATTAACCAAATATGTGTAAATGGCCCTCATTTCCCAGATTCTCCCAGCAAGAGGTACATGATGACTGCCTGATCTTTCTCTCCCTCAAGGAACTAAATGTGGCTGATTGCATTTCCTCCTGGAGAGCCTTTCAGTAGGGGGAGAGTTTCTTTTTTTCTCTTTTTCTTTTGTATTAAGGGCTTCTGGGAAATAAATACTCTTCTAAATCATATACGTGAAAGTGACTACATTTTTCTTCTATTTTTTTTTAAAGAGAAATATAAACCATTCTTTACTTTCCAGACTAAGAGCTAGAGACATAAATACAAAGGTAAGTAATATGGTGTTCCTATTTGAAAGTCTGGTTAGTTACAGGAAGAAGTTATAGAGGAGTAGGGGAGGGAGAGTAACACCAAGAGGAAATGATGACAGAGAAAACTACAAGAGAGGCCTTTCCTCTTATCTCTTTTTCCCCACAGAAACACAACCCCCCCTCCCGAGAATGCCAAAGAAGGCAGGTTGCGGAGTGATGCACACATTCCAAGGGGCACAACTACAGCAGCCCGTATGGATAGACAGGAGACATTCTTTTGGAGTAACCTTACCATCTTGATAATTTTCAGGCTGTCAGTATTTACTTGGGAAATTGTTGTCATGTGTTTGAGACCTGGCATACACGTGGGAGCAGATACCGAATTTCATGCTGTCCCCTTTGCAGATATTTATTTAGGTGATACCTGGAGGAACTTGTTCTAAAAATAATGCCCTTTCTTCATCAGCTTCTTGATATGAGAATTCATCAATGAAGAAGAAATGAGTGATGCCTCCAGTTTATAATTGACACGTTGACATGAGTATTTATAAACAATTGAGACTAAAATAACAATTGAGACTAAAGTAGGTCCCAAAGTCCTACAAAACAAAATGAAAATTTATTTCTTTGAAGACCAGTTCTAGCTAAGTTCTAGCTAAAACCACAAAGAAATAAGTTAGAGGCACCTGACAGTGATCCAGGCCAATGGGGCAGGGAAGTAGGGTACAAACTAATATTGGGTCTGAATAATCGCTTACATTTGATTTGCAAGATAAAGAAATTTAACCTCCTTCAGTGTGTTTCAAAAACACATTGGAATAGGACTAAAATCTGGTAGAGATAGGAATACAATCTGGTAGAGTTATGGCCTAGTGCTGAAAGGTGTTCCGTGTCCCAGGAAACTAATGCTACTTAAAAAAAGAAATGCAGCCTAAGAAACAAAAGTGCTACTTAAAGAAAAAAAAAATGTAGCCAAAAGAAACAAAAATGCAGCTTAATGGAAAGCTGCAGACTATTCCCCATGTGGGTCTTCCCTTTTCTTACTTTTCTATTATTTATGCCAACAGAGATAGTTTTCAGATATGTGACAGAGGATGAATGCTTTTACGTTTTTTTGTTTGTTTTTTTTTTTTTTTTTTGGTAAAGGAAGCATAAATGCATTGTTTCTTAAACAACAGAATTATTGTTTTATAATAAATACGCAGCTCTCTTTGCAACAGAAAATGTCCATCTGCTACCACTGGGTTTGCCTTGCACAAAGCTGCTTTGAAAAAAACAACATTGTATCATTAATTTAGACCTGCTGTGGATGTGAATACTTATAAGCAATTGGTTCTACTGTAATCTACACGATGAAAAATATCTTAATTAATGGAAAATGCTCAAAGAAGTGACCAGGGCACTTTCAGCCACAGCACTCACAGGACAAATTGTAATGAGAGATGTTTTAATGGAAACTTTTAGTTGGCCCTGACATTTTCTCCAATTATTAGCTTCACTTTTCCCTCTGTTCAGCTGTGCTTTCACTTTTATTCCACATTGACCTCTCCTAGCCTAACACTTAACCTGATAAAAGTAAAAGAACGTAGAAATCCTAACTTGATGATGACAAACCCCCAATGAACAGAATCATTTTAAGAATACATTGTCTAGAAGGCACACGTGATGATTGTTCATTATCAGCGAAATGAATAAGGTATAACCTCATTTTTGGTGTCACTGTCTTCTGGAATGCATCAGAGTCTAAAAAGGAAAGGCATAAAGAATTCGATGTACAGGTACCCCCACTCTCTGAAAGTTCACAGTACTGTAACTTTGCTTTTATGAAAAACCTGTGTTAGTACCTTTTTCCAAGAGGGTATACTCCTTGCTTGAAGCCACTTCCGCTTATGAAATGTTTCATAGGAAAACTATTTCCTTTCCTTTCCTTTCCTTTCCTTTCCTTTCCTTTCCTTTCCTTTCCTTTCCTTTCCTTTCCTTTTTCTTTCCCTTCCTTCCTTCCTTCCTCCCTTCCTTCCTTCCTTCCTCCCTTCCTCCCTTCCTTCCTTCCTTCCTTCCTTCCTCCCTCCCTCCCTCCCTCCCTCCCTCCCTCCCTTCCTTCCTTCCTTCCGAGAGAGCGAGCATGCACGCATGTTGGGGAGAGGGGGAAGGGCAAATGGGAGGGAGAGAGAATCTCAAGTAGAATCTCTTAAGACCCAAATGCCCCACACGGGGCTCCATCTCAGGACCCTGAGACCATGACCTGAGCTGAAATCAAGAATCAGATGCCCCCTAGGGGCCCCAAGAACACTTTGCTTTCAAACAGCAGGGGGTCTCTGTACTTAGGAAGGAGTGCGCTAAAGAGGCTCTCCCGTACTAGGGTATATTGGGAGAGCAAGACAAACCTTGTAAGTGGGCACTAGTCTGATGTGATTCCAAAAAAGGTTTGAAAACGATCATTCATCCAAATATCTTGCTATTGGCCAAGAATTTCTTCAACTGTTCATCCTTTTGGATTTTGAAGCTCTGTATCATTTCTTCAGATGTGTCTTATTGCCACAGACATTCTTCATCAGATCATCTTCCTACTAATAATATTTTACGTATGTAATATTTGCTTTTTTATAAGTACTTCTTTGTAATGTATTTCTCCCAGAACCCTATAATCTAAGATTATTATGACCATTTTACAGTTGAGAAGACAGACGCTCAGAGTGGCTGTGAATTACTTCCACTCTAAAGCCCGATATTAGAGCCTAGAGCTTCCGGCTCCTGGTGTGGGCCTCCCTCCCTCCACAAGGGAGACTTGGGATAAGCTCACAGGGTTAGTGAGGGTGAGAAGCAAAAAGAGAAGAGACGGAAATGAAAGAATAAGGGGAACAGAGGTGGGAAGCGGAGGAGGATAACACTGTATTTCCCACATGAACCCTTAGCTATCTCTTTGTTTGCACTTGGCGTGGCTATTGTCCATTCAGGAAAAACTCTGATTTTTTTTTTTTCTTTTGCTAATAGTTGTTGAAAATTATAAGTTGAACTCTTAGCTCTTTATTCCCTGGTGTGTGACCTTGAGCCAGTTGCATGATCTCTTTAAACTCCATTTCCTCATCAATAAATGAGAATAATGCTAAAAGTTCCATCCCAGAGTCCACTCAATGAGGTAAGGTTTATAAGGTAACTCAGTAGCAACAGTGCCTGGAACACAGTAATGGCTCAATAAATGTTATTGTCATTAATATATAATAGATGTTTGTGGGTTTCTGACTGCCTAATGTCTGAATCCCCTTTATATATTTGACAACTCATCGAGACAGTCTTTATCAGTGTTGCCCCTCAGGTATTTCCGGTTCTTCTTCTGAGCACATGGTAGAATTGTCTTTCCCTACACCCCACTTCCTCTTGCGTTTGGCTGTGGCCATGTGACTTGCTTTGGCCACTAAAGTTTAAGCAGGATGACCTCATCACTTCTAGTTAGAAGCTTTAAGCACTGGTATACGTTTCACCACATTCACCCTTTGCCATGATGATGACGTGCAGCTTTCCACATAGAGGCTGTCCTGTCAGCCTAGGTCCTTGAGTGAGAATGAGAAGAGGTCTCAGGTAACTAGTTGTAGATATGTAGTATGACTGAGTGGGAAAAAAAAAAAGAAAACAGGGCACCTGGGTAGTTCAGTCGGTTAAGCATCTGCCTTCATCTCAGGTCATGATCTCAGGGTCCTGGGATCGAGTTCCGCAGTGGGCTCCCTGCTCAGTGGAGAGCCTGCTTCTCCCTCTTCCTCTGCTGCTCCCCCTGCTTGTGCTGTTTCACCCTCTCTCTGTCGCTCTTGCTCTATCTCAAATAAATAAATAAAATCTTTAAAAAAGAAAAAAGAAAAGAAAAAGAAACAAATATTTTGTGTTTAAGCCACTGAGATTTTTGGGATGGTTTGTTTAGCAGCATAATTTGGCCTCTCCTATCACCCTGCCCTCTGAGCCTTGGCAGAGCCCCATTCGCATCCTGGAAGTACAGGATAGATACTTTTGTCACCTCTCTTATAGGCACTTGATCCAAGGTTGACCAATCAGTACACCCACCTAAATATGTAAACTGGGAGCTAGAAATTCAGAGAAGCAGGGATAGTGGATGCATGATTCCCACTCATTCTGGTGGCACTAGCAATGCAGGAAATGTACCTTTCTGGGAAAATCAAGGATAACAGATATGGGAGTAACATCTAGAGTCTGGGGCCATTGGTGGACATTTTTGTAAACTACTGTGTCTGGTTTTTGGGGACATCAGAGGTAGAGTCCCCACTGGGTAAGTTTTGCGGTAGGACTCTGGCACTGGTTGGGGTGTGGTCTGGTATCCCTTGTTCGTGACCAATTTCCAACCTTCTTAGAGACTCAACTCTGCAAGCAGCTGATATCATTTCAATTCATTCATGTTCTGATTAAATCAGCCAGAATGTAATACTTGCAAATAAGATTCCTGAGTAACACAATATATAAAATAATTTTAGAATTTTCTTTGTTAACGTGCAGGGTTATTTTAGTATATTTCTGGCAGTTTGAATTAGTTGCTCTGAATGCCATTGCTTGTTCTTGCCAACAGTATACTTAGTTTAGAAATGCCCACACTTTATTTCAGCAATTTCTTTTTAACATATTAAGTTCATGTTTTTTTTTAAAGATTCTTAATGAATGAAAGTCCACGTTTCATGTACAGTTTAAATTATGTTAAAAATCTGATCATTAAAACCATTTCTTTTACTCTTTCCCTCTGAAAAGTGTAAGTGAGTTAATTGTCCTGTTTGTCTACTGATTGAAACATTACATGACTAAAAAGGCTAAGGAACCTTTGACTGTTTTAATTGAAGGTCACATCGTTCTCTTTATTTTCAACTTGGTTTTATCTAGACATGAAGATGACCTAGAACAGCTCAGAAGTTTCTTTCCAGCTCCATGATTCCTAAGACCATGATTTAGTTACAAGAGTCAGAATTCCCACTGAGGGAGATGCCTTTAGTTCATTGGGTAACATGATAACTAAAACGGTTGTTAATCGTGCCACGACTTGACAACTAAATGGAACTGTAACCTGTGCGCTGAGGGACTGGGAGGAGAGAGACTCCTTACAAGTGCCCAGCAGAGATGTCATTTTACAGATCCTGGGTTCACTTTTTGAACTTGGGAAAAAATCGGGAGGGCAAATTTATTCCCAGCGGCTGCACCAACACTGTCGTTTCCCTGCTGCCGCGCAAATGCCAGAGTAACTCTGATGGGCTCTCTGCCACCCCTTTCCGTCTGCGGTTCACCAAGTCTAAAAAAGAAAATTAAAAACGACAACAAAGTCTGGAAATACAAGCAGCCAGAGGGCTACGCAGCATGACGCAAAGTAGAGGAGGGATCAATGAGGATTTCCCCTGTTGTGCAGTATGTGTTTCTGGAGAGGTGGAGAAGAAAACAGTGGGGGAGGAGGAGGGAGTTATCCCAGGATCAGGCCCCTTCTATCGAAGGCTTAAACTAGAAAAAGCGAACTCTTATGAAATGATGAGACTTGGAGCCATAATGTGAGCAGGTTAGATCCCAAAGTGTGGGTTAAGGTAACTGCTCTACGTGAAAGCAAAGACTTTTCATTTCCAGAACCACCAGTTAATGTGTTTTACAATATTCTGTCTCATGGGAAGTGAAGCTAAAGGAAGCAAAAAAGCCCCAGTAAGCAATACATGGAATGTAAATGTAGAAACTTAAGGTCGATAGAAACCTCAAATGTTAGAGAACACAAGTTCCAGAAGCCAACTTCTAAGATCTGATTACTAGTCTAACTTGACTACCAGATTTGTTCTGCACATACGAAGGAGCCGGGTTGCGAGTCAGCAGATCTCCCTGAGGATTCGGGTGATGTGAGAATGGTCGAAGATTTTTTTTTTTTCCCCTTAGAGGAAAGGACTCTCCCCCTATAAACTAAAGTCTGGAGACATCGAGTGACTTCCCAGAGGTCACACAGCTTTTCCAGAATAGAATCTGGAATAGTACTCAGGCTCTGAGGATGAGACCATGATGTCTTAGGCTTATCTTCGTTTCATTCACCTTGATCCCTTGTTGGGTACAGTGGCTGCTCTTCAAATAGCTGTCTGTTGAGACTCAGTGTCAGGACTCACTGCTCAGCCTGTCAGGGTCACTTTAGAAAACAGATAAACCTTTAACAGGTGTCCTAAAGCTCATTTTTATGCCAAACTAACAGTTCCTAAGGGACATTTGAGAGACGGAGCATCCTGGAGTGTTACGTGCTGGCCGTGGACCCAGCTCTTCTGGGATGTAAGTTCCAGCTCTGCCCCTTACTCTGTGTGTCGTCTTGGGAGAGTTAATGTCCCTAAACCTCAGTTTCCTGATGGTACGATGGAGATGATAATGGTATCTGCCTCGTCTGGTTGTTGGGAGGATTTATTCATGCAAGGGAAGGATGTGCAAAGTCTGAGATCAGAGTTTGATAAACAGCAGCCAAAAGGAGAGCCAGGTATGAAAAAAATAAAGAGTATGATACATATTAAGAGAAAGGAAGGAAGATATTTGTCTTAATACTTATTAAACTTTATTTTTGTCTTAATATTCATTGACATCTATTGCTTTTCCCACCTCCACTGCTGAATATGTTCCCCCCCCCCCCCAAATACGCTTACCTCGGCTACTCTCTTTGTAGGCATCAATTGCACACCCAACTCAAAAGCAGAGACTCTGAGAGATTCTTCTTCTTCTTCTTCTTTTATTTTTTCTTTCTTTCTTTTTTTTTAATGTGTGGAAGTTTGCCCTTGGGAGAGTCAGCAGGAAAATGTGCCAGAGATTAGGAAGTGGTGATTAGACCCATGGGGACCCAGCACAGCTAATAGAAGAAGGGCACCAACTGTGGTGAGAGATTTACAGTTGTAGAGCTGGAATTGGCCTTGGAGGTCATCCTGTTGACTCACTCATTTTAAAGAAGGGGGAAGGGAAGTCCACAGAGCTTGCTCATGTCCCTGAGGTCCCAGAGCACTTCCACTCAGAGCATATCACTCTTGACTTTTCACTTTTCTATTTCTCTTCCTTATTTCCATTTCATTTTACATTCTTTGGAATGTTCTCCATGCTGGATTGGTACAAGCATTTGGAGCTTCTGTCAGTTGGTTCCTACCTTTGGATCTCTTGTGATTTTGGTAGGACCCCACCAGGGAGATTGCAGGCCAGGTATTCTGGACAAATGAACCTCTTGTTGGTGGCTGCAGCCTCATTCCTGTCCCTGAAGTTGGCAAAGAGTCTCCACTGGGGAGTGGAGTCTGGCCTGTGTCCGTGACTATGAATCCCCTCCTGTCTGGCCATCTGTTACCCTGATCCCATCTCCTGACAGCTTCTGAGAGGCAAGTTAACCAACAAGAACAGCACCTGGAACTAGTTGAAGAGGCTTCTCTTCCAAACAGGAGGCATTCTATCATCGGAAGACTTTTCCAGCTAGTAGGAAAAAGTGTTTATAGGAGGGGCAGACCCCGGCTAACAGATGCACCCGCAAGGGCAAAGACTGGGACCACCACATCCCTTATGCACACACTAGGGAGTGGTGGGTCTGGAGGTGAGAACTTAGACCTTTCTCTTTAAGGCCTTAAAGCTTCAGCGACAAAAGACCTGGAAAACAAGCTTTGCCAGATGGGTATCAGCTTTGTGTAACGTCAAGCCATTTGTCCCCACAACACCTAGTGTTTAGGGAATGGCAACAGCTGCTCTTGGGTGGTGGCAGGTTTCATCTGCCAGCTGTGCCTTAGACGAGTGATGCGCAGGTGTTAACATCATCAGAATCACCTGAGGGCTTGTAAAATAGAGATTTCTGTGTCCATATCCAAGACGAACCCGGGGATTGGCATTTCCAACAAACTTGGAGGTGATGCTGATGCTGGTGGAGTGGAAACGACACCTGAAGAACCATTGCTGTAGGAGAAACAGGCTTCTGTTTCCTGAACTTTCTGCCAAATTTGCTGCCCCAGCTACTTTCTTTTTACCTTCAGCTGCTCAGACCTTCTTTCCAGTGCATATATGCTTGCAAATTCTCTTTGCACATGCAGATACAAATGGTCACCACAACTCAAAGTTTTACCCCTCTCCGAACAGTTATTCTACAATGGGGCATTTCTGACTGGCCAATCTGCACCTTGGACATTGCTGGTTACACTGCGTGTCCAGCACCCTCCCCAGTAACTCTGTGCTTGCACTGATGTGCTTGGGGACTTTTGATTTATGGAACTAAAGAAGATGGGTGCGGTAAAATTTATTGCAGGTAGGCTTCTCAAGGGAAAAGGGGTGTGTTACAAGGAGTGGCCTTTTCTCTCTTCTCCAGCTGGGTCCTTGGACTGGGTGTTAAGAAGGCTGACTGTTTGGGGTCTTTTGTGGCCAAAACAACCTTGAAAAAGCAAAGCAAAGCTGGAGACATCACAATTCTGGACTTCAAGTTATATTACAAGCTGCAGTGATCAGAACAGTATGGTACTAGCACAAAAACAGACACATAGATCAATGGAACAGATAGAAAACACAGAAATGAACCCACACTGTATGGGCAATTAATCTTCCACAAAGCAGGAAAGCACATCCAATGGGGAAGAGACAGTCTCTTCAACAAATGGTGTTGGAAAAACTGGACAGCAACATGCAGAAGAATGAAACTGGATCACATTCTGCACCAAACACAAAAATAAATTCAAAATGGATTAAAGACTTAAATCTGAGATGTGAAACCATAAAAATCCTAGAAGAGAACGTAGGCAGTAACCTCTTTGACATCAGCTACAGCAACTTTTTTCTAGATACGTTTCCTGAGGCCAGGGAAACAAAAACAAAAATAAACTATTGGGACTTCATCAAAATGAAAAGCTTCTGCACCAGTAAAGGAAACAATCAACAAAACTAAATGGCAGCCTACAGAATGGGAGAAGATATTTGCAAATGATATATCCAATAAGGGGTTAGTATCCAAAATATATAAAGAACTTATCAAACTCAACACCCAAAAAATGAATAATCCAGTTAAAAAACGGGCAGACATAAATAGTTCTCCAAAGAAGACATACAGATGACCAACAGAAACATGAAAAGATGCTCAACATCACTCATCAAATCAAAACTACAGTGAGATCTATCACTTCATACCTGTCATACAGCTAAAATCAACAACACAAGAACAATAGGTGTTGGTGAGGATGCAGAGAAAAGGGGAACCCTCTTACACTGTTGGTGGGAATGCAAACCAGTGCAGCCACTGTGGAAAACAGCATGGAGGTTCCGCAAAAGTTAAAATAGAACTACCCTCCAATCCAGCATTGTACTACAGTATTTACCCAGAGGATACAAAAATACTAATTCAAAGGGACACATGCACCCTGATGTTTATAGCAGCCAATACAATAACCAAATTATGGAAAGAGCCCATGTCCATTGACTGATGAATGACTAAAGGAAGATATGGTACACACACACTGGAATATTATGCAGCCATCAAAAAGAATGAAATCTTGCCATTTGCAATGATATGGATGGAGCTAGAGTATTATGCTAAGTGAAATAAGTCAGAAAAAGACAAATACCATACAATTTCATGCCTATGTGGAATTTAAGGAACAAAACAAATGAGCAGAGGGGGAAAAGGAGACAGAGAAGCAAACCAGGAAGCAGACTCAACTCTATAGAACAGACTGCTGGCGATCATAGGGGAGGGGCATGGGGACATGGATGTGATAGGTCATGGGGAACAAGGAGGGCACATGTGATGAGCACCAGGTGTTGTATGGAATTACTAGGTCACTGTATGATACACCTGAAACTAATATAACAGTGTATGTTAACTAACTGGAATTTAGATAAAAACTTAAAAAAGAAGAAGGCGGCTGAAAGAACTGTTCAGTGAAAATTTCTGTGGCATTCTAGGCACCAACAGACTTGTTCTGGGGCCAGGCAAGTGGGTGGGTCTTGCATATGCTGATACCTGTTGGGCACTGGCTAAGGGCTCTTCAAGGGCGCACCTGAATTTTGAGGTGCTTCAGGCTCCCACAGGAGCCTGAGAGCAGTTCTGAAAATACGTGCTGGCTCCCTTGGTATATAAAACACACCAAGAGGAGGATGGGTGTGCACAAACAGGGTCAAAAGCCATCCTGGGGAATCTGGGTGAAGCCCTGACCTTGCCTAATACAACAGGGAGACTGTTAGCCAGTAGAGAAAGCCCGTTGGCAAGGGGGTGCCTGAGAATCCTTGAAGACGTATGTTTATTTGATTTTGATGACAGCTCATCCCATTTGCCGGGGAAACTGTTTTCATGTATCTCTGAGGTGGAGAGGGTTGTCTGGCCTAGACTCTCCTCCCAAGAAGCTCTTTTTCTGTGGCTCTTTGTGGTATGGGATGCCTGGCTTGCTTGCTAAGCCCAGAATCTTTGTAAAGACTGCCAACACAAGGCTCCTTCAGGGTGGCATATTTTCTGGGGTGGCCTGCCAGCTGCTTCTCACGCTTCCTTTCCTTTATCCAGGGTGGCCAGGTGCCCCCCTAGAGCTGTGAGCTGGGAATCAGATGCATCCACAGTCATGAATTTTGCAAAATCATTTGCATGTTTAACCTTCCTCTGCTTCTCTTATTCTCAGACAGATGCAGGCAAAGCCATTTCTGTAGATGTTTCCATGTTGTTGAACAAGGCTGGGATGGTGATGAAATAATCGTTAGGACTCTTTGAATCTTCCTCCCCAGGTCTCTTTTAAGAAGGCCGTTTTGAGCCACGGTGTTTCAAAGACACTTTGTCAGTAAATATATCATGGATTTTTATTTCACCCCTGGCCTCAAGACCGTATTATGGTTTATCTTCCAAATCCGTGCAGAAGTACTAACGTTGTGCACTTCTATTCTGTGGAAACAGTACTGATAATGAAATCAGAAGATCTGGCCTTCAGTCGTGGCCTCCCACTTACAAAGTAGGTGAGCTCCCCTGTGACATGGGCTGAGATGGGTTTGCTTACTCAGTATGGTCATTGTGAGGGTCAAATGCAGATAAATCTACTTGTGAGACTGTTAAAAGCATCCAAAATAAAGAATTTATAGGATAAAAAATACCACATAGTTATCAATTATATCGGGCCATGGTGATCAGTATCAGCACATCCAGCTAAAAGGGATCGCTCTCTGCTCTGTAGGTGATTTTTGTATCTAGATAGACCAGGGATCAAATCCAGATGATTCTCCTTCCAGACTACTTAATTCTATGAAACGTATTGCAGCCCTCTGAATCTTGGTTTTGATAAATTTGCCTTTTCGGACGTGGTGAGGATTATAGCTAGCATTTACACAGAAGGGTTCCTGCCACCTCATCAATGATATTATCATTTTATTTTTTGACTATTGCCACCTACAAAGGAAATCTTTGGTACTGTATGGAACAAACTCTTATCTGGCAGTGAGTGCTATTACTAAGACATGAAATTCAATTATGGAATCTCTGTCATGGCTCAAGCAACAGGGATTCCGTAAAGAGCTGCTGAGTTTCCCTGAGTGGGGGGAAAATGCTTCAGACGCAAACCATCACTGACTCTCCAACATTGACATCTCTGTTTTTTTGTGAACAGTCTCCCATTGTCAGGTTACCTGTTGTTTTGCCCACCTAGGCTTAGTCTTCATCTCCCTACAGAGCTGCCTGCTCCTACCCTAGCGACATTAGTAACACAACCTTTGTAGCCATATCTGCAATAAACAGGACACAGTGTCATCTCTCCTGTGCGCCCTTCCCTGGGTAACAGCCATGCCTGGGGCTCCTTCTTCCATAACTCACTTTGCAGTTACTGCCTGTCATCAAGAAATTCTTATCTGTAACTCAGGTAGCGCCGTATCATTCTTTTCTCGAATTGTCTAGAACATGCAGCACAGTACTGTAAATATATACACATATCTTGAGTTTTCTTTCTTTCTTTTGTCTATTAACCGCTCCAGATACATTCTGAGTGCTTTCTGGAGGGGCCATGACTTTCCTACCTCACAGAGTTAATGCAGAGCTGGTAGCCCAGTGGGGGGCACGGAAGAGGCATTTGGTATGAATTTTTTGGCTGAGATGGGAAGGGAGCAATGGTTTCTGTGGTGCATATCTGCCCATTTCGTGCTATAGGCTGCTGCTAGATTTGAGTTTTTTCAGGAGGTAGATCAATTGCTTTGCTCTATTGAATACTTCCGAAGGATCCTTACAGATGTTTGTTTGATAAATGCCAGAATCTCTGGAGAACAGGGGGCACCAGATGGGCATTCATGTATTAAAGTACTTGTTTTGAAGGATACCAGACACAAAGGAGAGCATATAATATTACTTCATTTAGGGGCACCTGGGTGGCTCAGTCAGTTAAGCGTCTGCCTTCAGCTCAGGTCATGATCCCAGGGTCCTGGGGTCAAGCCCCACATTGGGCTTCCTGCTCAGGGGGAGTCTGCTTCTCTCTCTCCCTCTGCCCCTCCCCCTGCTTGTGCCCTCTCACTCTCGAATAAATAAGTAAAATCTTTAAAAAATTACTTTATTTAATAAGGGCCCCAAATAAGCAAAACCACACCTTTGCCTTTCTCCTGAGAGGTGCAGTGACTGGCAGAATCTGGGAGAAGGTTGGTGGGATACTGTGATATTTTGTGTCTAGGTCTGGAGGATGGTTAGAGAGATGTGTTCAACTTTGTGAAAATTCATGCAGCTGAGTACTTACAATCTGTGTGCTTTTGTTCCTGTATATTATTCATTAATAGAAGAAAAAAATCTCATTTGTGTTCTCTCATTTATTTTGGTAGTACAAGAGTAAAAGCAATGTCAGTTTGGGTTCAAATAGAGATGATGTTATCATGACCTCCGCTAAATTCTGTCTGCTCCACATACCTCGGGAAAGAGAAATTTTGCTCGTGTGGGATGTCTCTAGGACTTAAAAGCATGGTTTATAGAGAAATGAAAGTTGGCTAGTGGACAATCTGCAGTTTGTCTTGCCTGGAGACGAGAGCAGAAGTGGCAGGGGCCTCTTCTCCATCATCGATTATGAAAACAGCCATCAGTGGGTCAGACAGTGAGGTCCCAGCTTAGGTCTGCAAGGGCTTGGCTGTCTCACTGGGTTCACAGACAGCTTTTATGGAGAATGTTGGCAAAGCATTTGCACATTCATTCACATAGGCAAACCTCATGATTTATTAAGGGAGACAAAATATGTACTTGTGGTCTAATTTTTCTTTGAGGAAAGAAATCTTAATTTATACAGAAATTAAAGCTTAACAGTCTAAAGCATATTTTTGTTAAACACACACACACACACACACACATATTTTTGGTGAATAACAAGTCATTTAAAATGTTTCTTCTCTTTTTGGAAGGGTTTGCACACAAGCTTTGGTAACACTATTTTTTATTGCTTATCTGCCAATTCTTTCCTAGGGAAGAGAAGTATTGAATGCCATGATAAAACACATTTTGTGCTCACATGACCAGGCTCCAGTATCGGGGTTTTCCCAGTTTTACTCTGGGACACCTGGGATGGTGTTTTTCAATTATGTGTCAGAACCACCTGTGTTAGTTATTAAAGAAGTATGAATTTCCAGGCCCCAGTGCACATAATGAATCTCCATTGGGCAGGCCTCAGGATGCTACATTGAAATAAGCTCTCCTGTTGATTCTTTTTATTTTTTTTAAAGGTTTCATTTGTTTATTTGAGAGAGAGAGAGAGAGAGAGCACAAGCAGGGAGAAGCACAGAGGAAGAAGTAGGCTTCCATCTGAGCAGGGAGCCCCATGTGGGGCTCATTCCCAGGACCCTTGGATCATGATGACCTGAGCTGAAGGTAGATGCTTAACTGACTGAGCCACCCAGGCGCCCCTCTCCTGTTGATTCTTAAGCACACTGAAATCTGAAAACCATTGACCCAATAGCTACTGGCAGGGGTCAAACATACTCTAGGGGGTGGGGAGATGTTGACCCAGGAAGCTTCCCAAGAATCTCTTGGAAAGAACTTGTGTTGGGAACACAAATTCTAATTTGTCTTAGAGAGCCTCTAACCTTAGGTGGGAAAAATGTGCAAAATGTCCATAGCTTTGTCTTCCTGGCAGGGTGAGACAAGAAGTTCTTTGTGCATAGACAGTGAGCCTGGCAACCTTACTTTTCCAGTGTTTGCCCCTCTGTCCTTCTGTATTGGCAGGAATCCTGACTTTTGAATTCCTTTTGAATCAGAAAATTGTCCTTTTCTGTGCTTTTTGCCACAGCAGGCTATTTCTAAAAGAATAGTGCTGCCTTTCTTTTTTGTGGATTGTTTTCTTTCTTCCCCCAAAACACTTGAAAGTCTCCTCCCTCTGAGTTTTGCTCAGTTGACTTTATTACTAGGACACATCACTAAAAGTACATTTAGTTAAAGATGGGGGGGGGGACTTTGTTGGAAAGTATCTAGAAATAAACTGTGAGGGAAAAAGATTACCCCTGGTATAAATAAGCATTTCTTGGGAAGGGCTGCAAAGAATACCCCAAAGCAAACTGGTTGGTTTCTTCCATTCCCAGAATCAGCATGAGTATTGGAATTAGAAGCATCAAGAACATCAGAATATTGTCTTGTGACTTCACTATTTTCAGTCTGAACTTTGCTATCTGGGAAGCTCTGGGAGAGGAAGGTGTTCAACTTTTCTTTGGTGGATTAAAAAATGGCAGATTTGTAAATGAAATAAGGAAGATGTCAGATCTGAGAAACAATTTCTAGGAGCTACAGTCTTGGGAGTGTGGGTCTTCCATGGAAGGTTCCTGATGTGGCCACATATAATCCAACTGCATGGAAGTATTAATAGCAAATATAAGTATGAACCAGCCCAGAGATGCCAATGGGCACTTGTCAAGGAAGGTTAATTATAATAGAAATGTTTCGATACATGGTTTTGAAAATTTCCAAAAATTAGGATGTCAACAGGGGGCCATATCTAAAGATACTTTCAAATTATGGCAACTGGGGAGTGGGAGGTACATGGCACTGGCATCTCGTGGACAGAGGCCAGGGATGCTGCTGAACACCCTACATGTACAGGACATGCCCTCTACCCTCTAACACAGAATTCTCTGTCCTTGAATGTCAAGTGGTCAAGGTCGACTGTGAAAGCAGGGAAGTACAGTGAAGATTATGTTGGGAGGGACATTCTCAGAATTACAGTGCTCAGAAAGCTGTTTCAGTGATCTTTATAACAAGTCCCTACGTTGGGGAAAGTATCAAGCCTGCAACCTGAAAAAAAAAAAAAAAGATTTGTGTGTTAACATGATGAAAAGAAGAGAGAACTCATAATTTCTATTTTTGTTTCCATTGTCTCGAATTGGAAAGCATTTCCCAACTGAAAGGAAGAAAACTAAAAACAAAATAAAGTGTATTGTGGCCTAAGAAATCCGACAAGTGAGTAAAAGAAGATTCAGTAGATTTAAAAGAATTCAAGTATCTGAGAATAAAAAGAACTGTGTCTCTACAAAGCTAACAGAACTTAGAAATGTGATTTCTGAGTCTCAGCATCATTGTCAGTAACCTCTGAGGGCTCATAAATAAGTTCCGGAGAAATGGAGACAGTCAAATAATTCCATTGTTCTCACAAAGGCTAGCTTCTGGTTGATAGAAACTGGCAATCTTGACATTTACAGCCATGCAACATTCTGAAATAGATCATTAAATTGTTTCTCTTTAGAAAAGGCAAGGATCCTTAGCCACCTGTGTGTATTCATTAAGAGGAAGGTATCTCAAGCTGAGATAGTTCCTTTATAGATACCTATATGACGATGGTAGAGCCGAGAAGCTCTCCAATTACAATTTTTCTTGAGGTCAGTAAAGCTAGTTGTATCTGGTTTTATGGACCTATGTCCACCCATTTGGACGTCTCTAGTGGACTTCCACAGGCTTCAAACACTGGTCCTGCCTTTTTTTTTTTTTAAGCCAAAGGCTGAATGAGAGATGATGCAAAGCAAGGAAGAATAACACATATATTGATTATGATAAAAATTCTACTTACCGCCCCCAACAAATTGGAATGATGATTCCAAAGTCTCCAAAAGGAATTTCAGGAGTGGTGAGTACATGGGCTTTAGTTTTCCTCAAAATGTTAAACATGGATGTAAAAATAAGGAAGAGTTGGTTTTCTAGCAGTTTCTGAAGAACATTGGTGGTTGAAATGGATCACAATCTGAACAATATGAGATAACTGTCAAAAGATAGAAACTAATAAAACATTAGACTGCTTAGTGGGAGATCATGAAAGTGATTGTTTATGCTAATCAGGCCACATGGAATATCTGTTATGTTTTAGTATGATTTTTTAAGAGGAATATTATGATTGAGCTAGTGTTTAAGATGAAGAGGAAGATGATGTTGAGTTGGTTTAGAAGCCATGTCCTAGGAGAAATATTTGAAGAGGATGGAGAAGACAAAAAATGTACAGTGGAGTTGGTGAATGGGTTCCTTAAGATTTTAGGAAAGTTATTGCATAAGAAAAGTTGTTCCCTGCTAAGAAGTAAGATGGGGGTGTAGGAATTATAGGATTTTTGGGCCTCGTAGAAAACACCATCCAACAATTGAAATGACACTAGAGAAGATCCTATCTATTGGAGAGCACTGCGGGGCCCTGAAAAAGAGCATGGATTTTGAAGAAGGGATTCCTTCATTTGATGGAAAGTTAGATTGCATCAGAAGGTCCCACACGTGGTTGCTTACCAGAATCACCTGCGAGCTATTTTTTAAACATAGTAATGTCAGGAATACATCCCAGAGGATCAGATGGAATAGATGTGGGGAAGGGCTTAAAAATCTAGATTGTAAAACAAAGTTGTGCAGTTGATCCTGATGTGCAGTCAAATTTGAGGACCATAAGGCCTCTTCAGTTTCATGATTCTAAGTGAAGGTAAGAGCATACAGGGACGGTAAAGGTTCCAACAGCACCTCTGTGAACTTGCACGTGTTTTCTGTCTATCTCAGATTTTGTACAGGGCTTATCAAACTCAGGCACCTTGGTGAAAAGTTTATACAGATTATCTCACTTAATCTTAACAATAAACAAATGAGGAAGGTCTTATCTTTAGAATCACGTTATACTTGTGGAAGCTGAGGTTCAGAGCAGTTCGAGAATGGCTTGGTAGCAGAATTGGGATTCAAGCCCAGTGGCAAAGTCAGTCCTCTCCACTGATTTGGTCTTCTGCTTGCCACTCTGCTATTCTGGAAACAAAAGTGTTAGCTATGGATCCTGGAAAATGTAGGAAAATGATCAATGTGACAGATACTCCTGCTTTTCCTTCCTCATCACCCCCTTTCTCAGACTTATGTCAATTCTACAGGTTCCTCATTCTTCCTTTGACACGTTAGTGAAACACATATTCCCTTCATTCTTAAGATAGGATTCTGTATTTCTTAAAATGTCAAAACCTTCCTGGATCTTTGATTTTGTTTTCAAATCAACACTACCAATATTTTTGTGGCTTATTGAGAGCTTCATTTGTGCAGAATTTGCCTGAATGGATTGAAAGGATAGAAGCTGTTTCAAGAAATAATCCCAACAGATGTGACCACCATGGCTTTGTCCTCACAAGCTTCCTACTGTAGGCAACAATTCATAATCAGTTGCATGTCATATGAATGCATGTAAGAATATATAGGAAGAACCCCTGGTCAACCACCAATATAATGTGAACATTCTTTGTAAAAACTCCCCCACCAATTAAGCGCAGTTTGTGTGTTGGCATATCCTTTCTCTGAACCTTAGGATAATACATGATGCACATCATTAAGCAATTAATTGGAGTCATGTTTTTTCAGTTATATCAATTATCTGTCTATCATCTACCTACCTGCCTGTCTGTCCTTTTATCTATCTGTCTACCTACCTACCTACCTACCTACCTACCTAATGTTTATAGACTTGAACTGATTCATTAAGACACTTGAACTGGGATTCTAATTTCCCTAAACACAACTGCTAGAACAGTGGATATTCTGGAAGTATGTACGAACAAGATGCCTTTGAACAAGGTTGCATGAACCCAGAGGGGAAATTGTCCCACAGTTTGTCAGCTCTCAACTGCTCTCATCCCAGGCCCTGAACAAGTTTGATATAGCTGATGACCTTTGAAACACAAATCGCACAAATCAAATGGCTTCTTCATTCCAAGCCCAAGTTGAATTTTTTTTTTTAAGCCTTTTAAAAAAATAGAGTAGATTTAAATAAAATCTCCAGGCAGGCTGTGCAGTCGTGTCTGACCTTTTTGTAAATATGATGAATCGAATTCTAGTGTAAACACTGTGCTCTGGTAACATTCTGCAGTGTGGGATGGCGGGTGTCAGGCAGAGGCAGATTGGTTTTACTGAGTTGTTTCAAAAGGAGGAGAAAGGTGCAGGCCAACTGTCAATCCAGGGCAGCCTTGCCAGGGCTTTTTAATAAACCATTATTAGACTATAGAATTCTTTCCAGGCTTTCGACTCTGCTCACGTTTAACTGATCACACTCAGTTTTCACAGCTGCTTCTCACATAACATCCTCGAGCACTTGCTGGAGACAGAGTGGGGTTTGAATTTCGTCCAAGCATTGGATTTCCATTAAATTAAACAAAGAGCAAAAGGCAGGAGGGGAAAGGTATATTTAATGGAGATTGGGCACGCTGTCTGATTTATAGGTTCTCTGAGAAATCCTGCTTCTTTCTAGTCACTTAACAAACGTCTGTTGAGCTGTGACTTGGGAAAGAGCAGAGCACAGCCCAGAGGCTTGGGGGGAGCCCTAATGCTGCTGGGAAGTAGGAGGGGCAGGTCCTTTTCTTTCTCTGGGCATTGTTTTTTTTTTTTTTTTTTTTTTTTGTGTGTGTGTGTGTGTGTGTGTGTATGTATGTGTGTGTTTTGTTTTGTTTTTTTGTTGTTTTTAATCTTTATAATCAAGATGCTAAATAAGACATTTTTCTGGCTGCTTTGGGCTCCATGATTCTAGTGCAGGGATTGATAGATTTTTCTCTATAAAGATAGTAAGGATATTTGGCTTTGTGGATCACGAGACAAAAATCAAGCTCTTATATAGACCTTTATATAACAAGAAACAAAAGAAATGTCCATAAATTTTTCTTGAGATATTTCAAAATTCATTAATAGTAATTGAGTAAAATTTTTTGAATTGCAGATCTTTTAATGAGGAGAATGGCATTCTTTGATCTTTTTTCTTTTGTTTTGTTGAGGTTGGATAACAACTTAATTGGGCTTCAAAGTTAGCGTTCCCTGTCATTAGATTGATTGCAAATGTTCATCTGTAGAAATCATTCTTAGATCATGGGCCATGCAAAAACCAGATTTGGCCCATGGGATATAGTGTGTCAACCCCTGCCTAGTGGTATAAAAAGACCCTTAAAGGAGGTAACATGGGAACTGAGTTAGAAGAAGGCATGAGACCACCCGAAAAGGAAGGATGTGTCAGACCGATGCGAAAGCATGAACAAAAGCATGGCAACAATTCATGGTAAATAACACAGGTCACAGGGCAATGGGAACTCAGGAAGGTGAAGGGGATTGGTTCTAGGTGAATAAGTTCTCAGGCAAATGTCACACAAGATACAAAATTCATCCTAAAGGCAACTAATTAAAAATCAGTTTTGCCTAACCTTACTAAATTTTTCCATCCTTGTCACATTTCCTCTGACTGTGGTCATTTTTATGATTATTTGACTATTAGTCATTATCCATGGCAAATTTACTCTTTCGGTATATAGCTATAGCTTCCAAAATTCTACATACCTGCTGTCAAAATTTAGTCACTGAGTTCTGATGGCTGATATTAACCAGTAACCATAGAGTCTCAGAGTGCTTCTGAATCCTGTTTGGATAAAGTCAGGTATCCTTTGATTAGTGTAAATGTCAGCAAGTCAGCTAGTGGTACACATGCAGGAAGATTTTGATGTTGCCTCTGCAGAGAAGTATTGTTATATACTTTATTGATTTTCATATTGTAGAATAGTTTTACATTTTTGGAGGTAAGTATTTATATCCAGCTTAATGATTCATGCTGTTGAGATGCCCCCAAAGAAAACCAAATCTTCCCTAAAGTGGTTAAACATATGAACCCATTTCTATTGTATACTTGAAGCAAGCTTCACCAGTGGAACCATTATTTACAATAATGTCCTACACTAGATGGAACAAAAGACTGGTGGTCCAGAAAGGCATGAATCCCATCCTCTCTGTGAGGTCTGTCATGGCCTGAGTTCTGGAAGGCAGAGCCTGAGGCAAGGGTTAAAGTGCTTTATTAGGGAGATACAGTCTAGGCTGGGAGAGTAAGGTAAAGAGAAAGGCAAAAAAAGATAGGAAGCAGTGTGAAAGATAGGTTCCATTACCATGCTGGCTTTGGTTTTATAGTGAGCTATAAAGAGACTCTCTGGAAAACTTGGCTAGTGCATCTACTGAGCCTAAATGATATTCCAGACAGTTAGTTTGGAGGAAGTCTGGCTCAGAAAACTCTATGAGTGAGATAAAGGAGAGGAAGTTTTCGTTTTGTTTTGTTTTTAATCTACCTTGGTCCTTCCCAGCTCCTGTCTCTCATTGGTTCACGTTCATCTCATGGGAAGTTAACTTCCCCACACTTCTAGATGATAAAATGTGGCCCCTTCGGTGTCCTCCTGGGATGCCAGCTCTTCTCACCTCCAGTGTGAGTCCAAAAATGGTGGAGAACCAGAAACTCCAGGTGTGTTGCCACTTGGGCCAAATGCACGGCAGTAACCCAGGGGGAGGGTTAACATTCCCAGAATGAGTGACTGGTCAGCTCCTGGTGGTGGTAGCATAATCTGAGAGGTAGGCAGGCAATGGAGTTTTTGTCCCATACAAGGTCTTTGGTCAGATGCCAAGTTAGCCTTACATGAGAGCTCCTACTAGAAAGAGAGAGAGATCAATAAGCTAGAGGTGAGATTGATCTCAAACTAAAATGTTTGGTGAAATTCAGGTTTCTAGAGAAGTAGCAAATGGCCATTCCTTACAAAATAATTAATAATAACATGATACAAAGATAAAAAGCCTGGCAGGCAAATGCGTGGGACCTTTAGTAAGCGTGTCTGGCTGGAGTCCTCTTGGATTTGTTTCCTCAATGTTGTTTATTTAGCCTTGTTGTTTGCCTGTCCCCTTTTTCCCTTTGCAGCAGAAGCAGAGTCACATAAAAGGACTTTTTTTTTTTTTTTTAATCCCTAGGCTCTATCCTTTCTTATTGCCAACTTTTCTTTTCATACCGCGGGCAGAGATAATGATGAATACCTTAGAGGTCTATTGTAAAGATGCAACGAGGTGTTGTATATAAAACCATTAGGACAGTGCAATCAATGAATGTCCTCTTTTCCTTCCAGCATGCTTGTTGACATGCCTTACATTGACAAAATGGACTTTTTCTACCATGGCAGAGGTTTCGACTTTTTCTAAATGATCACAAGTGAGGGTCTTATAAAGAAAGATGCTAATTTTACCTGCCTTTGACCACACTCAACAGGAATAAGCACTTTCTAATCATGAGAGTCTGTGATTTTTTTTTAATCTTTTTAAGCTTAATAAAGTCAGTATTTGTTTATCTGAGATCTTTTCATATTTATGTTATAGAACTTTAGCCATAGATAAAGATTAATATTCAGTGTATGAATAAGACCTTTTGGGGGTATGTCTACTCATGTGATCTGGCTCATTTCTAAAAGCAGAGAACTTTACGTATGCTAGTATCCTAGAGTTTTCAATTAGTTATATTTTTCCATCAAAATTTAATTTTAAGACTTGCACCAGACTATGTTGACATGGCATAAAGAATTTATGTGAAACATACTTGGTACTTGTTGGATTCAAGATTCCCTTGGCTTAGTCAATCTTGCTGGCCTTATTCTATATTGGATATGACTTTATAGGAAGACTCCATCAACTGACTCCTCAACCTACACTTTATTATCGTCCCTAAGAATCCCCCATTACCATTCTGTCTTATGTTTTCCACTCCAACGGAAGAGCCACATTTGGCGACGTTACTCACTCATCTTTCCACAGATCCTGTCTCTATGTAGGCTAGAACAGAGTGGCCTGGCAACTGAGACTGCAGCTAGCCTCAGAAAATGTTGTGGATGATAATGAGCCACGAGTAATGTGCACTTGAAAATAACTTTTAGTACAAAAGTAATATGTTGTTATTATAGGTTTTTAGAAAAAGGAAAAAAAAACCCACAAGAAACCCCACTTGGAGACAGATATTTAAACATTTGGTTGTCTGCCTGCCTGCCTGCCTTCCTCCCTCCCTCTTTCTTTCTCTCTCTCTCTTTTTTTCCTTTTTTTTTCTTTCTTTCTCTTTTCTTTCTTTCTTTCTTTCTTTCTTTCTTTCTTTCTTTCTTTCTTTCTTTCTTTCTTTCTTTCTTCCTCTTTCCCTCCCTCACTTCCTTTCTATACCCAAAAATACGTACACAAAGAATTTTTTTTGTAAGAATGAGAAAATTGGATTAAAATATTTATGCTATCTTATATTCTTCATTTTCCTTTTCATATGTGAATTTCTTTCTAGGTATGTTTATTTTCAAAGGCTGCATGCACTCTGTCATCACTATGCATTATAACTTACTTAATCTATTTCTTATTTCTCTATTGATGGAGATTCATATTATTTTCTACTTTTTTTTCCCATTACAAACAATATTGAAATGAAAATACTAGTACACATATTGCACATTGTCTTATGATTATCTCTCCGGCAAGCCTAGGAGAATCTATTGAAAAACTATTAGAAAAAGTAAAAAGCATTGAGCAAGGTGGTCAGTTACAAAATGAATATATCAAAATCAATAGCTTTTCTTCATATACCAACAGGAACTGGTTAGAAATTTTAATGGAAAGGAGATACCATTTGCAATAGCAACAAAAGCATAAACTAGCTGGAAATAAATAGTAAGTTTCTAAGCGTTACATGAACAGAATAACCTTCTGTATAGAAAATATGTAGAGAAAGAAATGGCTGTTCATGTATTGGGAAAATTAGTATTTTAAGCATGTAAATTCTCCTTAATTAAATCTATTCTGCCAACCTAATCCTCATGGAAATCCCAACTGTATTTTTATGTAGGTGGGTGCAGGAGAGGACTGAACACACTGTTTCCACAATCCACCTGCCAAGTTTGGATTATGAGAGTGAGCCGAGCACACACATCTGTCTCCCATTCCCACTCCTAATTCCTAGAAGTGACATGAAACATAGTATTTAAAATCAAATCCATAACAATGATGGAAAACAGAAGGAAACTTCTAGATATTACAAGAAATCTCTGAAATAGCTTGGATTGGATTGAAATGGGAAACCCACAATATACATTAACAGAATGTAGGATCCGTTTCAATAAGGTTCAAAGTCAGGAGAGGCAGAGAGAGGAGGAGGAAGAGGCCCAGGATAAAAACCTCAGAATGTGTGAAGTGCCAAAGAAGGAGAAGCCAGGAGGCTCAGTGTTATCCCCTCTTCCAAATCATGTCAAATGGTAGCCAGCAGAAATATATGGCGATCCCTACTTCCAGCAGAAGTGATGAGTAGGGTCACTTGGGCCTGAGAGAAAGGGCCGTGCCCAGGGTAGCTGCTGACATCTCGTGGAGGGGTGGGTCCCAAAGGTAGTAAGACAAACAGTGAGCCTGCCCTGGCAGGCAGCACATTCTTCTCTCTTCGCAATGAGCAATGACAAATGCAGTGCTCACAGTCAGGCTAATAAGGAGTCTCAAAGTCAAGGATGTGTGTACTACCAAGAGTCACTAAATAGTTTGGAAAAGCTAACATCATGAAAGAAAGCCACCACAATCAACAAATGGAAGAATAAACACAAACGATCAGAATTAATAGAGCAAACAGAAAAAGAAACACGTTTTAGAATTTTCTCAAGAGCCAATTCATCTCTACCTTGTTCTTTTCAATATGTGCGTAGTGTTCTAAAGTGTGCCACACCCTAGCTAACCATTATCTCGTTGAAGGCATTGGAATACTACTTCTAACTTTCTGTTACTGTATGTCCTATGCAAAAATGATCCTTATATAAGCCTCTTTGAATGCGTGTGTGAGTATAATATCTTCAGAGAAATGTGAGAAGATACTGGCACACTAAAACATCAACTAGCTAAATACGTTTCTTAAAGAAGAGATACAGCAACTCTTTTATGATAAAAGACATTTTGTGATAATGTTCCTTAAATTGTGATTATTTATTCCATCCCAATCCCATACAGCTGTGACCTAACTAAATAGTTCTAGGAAGCATTTGCAAATACATATTTTTTTTCTTTGCAGAAATTAATGCCATTCTAAACTAGGAATTCTTATTTTATTTTCAAATCTTATTTTGATAAAGGCACGATTCTTGTTGGACATGCCTCAACATTTTTAAAGCTGTGAATATTGTATCCATATTCTACAGAATAATTCAACATGGAGCAGAATTTGGGGCCTCACTCGGTCACCTGTGACATAGAATTGATTCAAAACTGTTTTCTGAGGAAAAGCTTGACTGGCCCTGCCTTTGGGTTAATGGGAAAAAAGGAAACTCTGTAAGTTACACAATTCTTCCTGAACAGTTGATTTGCTTCCTTTCTTGTGAACAGTGTGAATTGTGTAGCTGACCTGGTTTTCCTTTTCCCATTGGCTGCCAGCCACATTGTGGGTCACAGGCTCACACTATGATGAGCATTTTAAACTCCCATTTCTATTCCTTGTTTATGTCTCCGATGTGTTTTTCTTTTTAATTCTCCTCTCACTTCACTTTTAATTTTTGCTATCTCTTGCATTTTAATTTCTTCTCATAAACCCTTTTAGATTATTTCTGAAACAAAGTGTGATAAAGACGAATAAATAGTATAGGCCTTGACTAAGTAAAAAATAATGAACATGCAACATAGAAGCTATATGTTAGACTTCTTAATGAGTATTGACACCTTCAAAATATTTATCTTGAGAGACCATAAATTAGTTGCAATTGATGTTATCACTGATGAAAACATCCTTGAAACTTCTCTTTTAGAATTTCATCCAAAGATGTTGGCACAGTGCATAAACATTTCCCATGGTCATAAGACTTTGTGGGTCATTTTGGCTTTTGGAAAAAGCCCAAAGTGTTTCATGGCGAAGCCTGCTAACCTGGATGGCTCATTAAGCTGGGTAATCAAGTTGGCTCTTTTTATGTGTTTTTTTCCTTGTTTTGTTTTGTTTACAGATACAAGATACCATATAAACTGGTGAGCCTTTTTTTTTAATGTAGTTAATAGACTGGCATTAAAAGTATACCCCAAAGAATAGCTTTACGTGAGTTTGCATTGTTAGAAGAGCACACCCTTTTAGGAAGTGCATTAATTTGGGGGTATTCGTAATTAACTGTTTTTCAAAGGCATCTTACCACCCCCTAATCCTAACCCCAACCTCACCCCCACCATCTGAAGTAAAAAGAAAAGGTTCAGTAAAGTGTAAGTCATGGTGATGAATGCATCACAAAGAAAGTCTATACAGGGGGACTCCCTTCATATTCTATATGAATACAGAATCCTGCTTGGGACCCTGGGCATTTTCCTCATTCTCTAATTCATGTCGATGCCACAGGAGACATGTGAGTTTCGTCATATATGCTGGGGACACAGGTCTTCATGCCTTTCTTTTGATTGCTACTAGTGGAATCATGTAGTAGTTATTTGAGAGTGGGAAAACTGAAACCATTTTGTCCCTGATGAAGGACTATTTGTGAAGTTTAATGTTTAATGTCACTGCTGTAGTGTCCATGACATTAGAATGTTGCAACTGGAAGGGGCCTTAGGGGTTAACCAGTCTGTTGGGCTACAGGTTGGTATAAAACTATTGGGCGCACTAAGGTGTATCGTTGGAAGGTCCTATGCTTTGTGTTAAATTTGATGATTGTGTTGAAGTTGCTTCAAGAACTGTGAAAAAAAAAAAAAAGAACTGTGAAACATACTCAAAATAAATAACATTGGAGAAGATTGTTTAAGAGAAACGGACCCCAATTTCAACATAGACAAGTTTAGGGGGGCAGTGGAAGAGAGGACAGGGACTGAAAGGACCAGGAACTGTGACAAAATGAAAAGATGGTGATGTGTGCAATATGGCCCAAGATGATTTCCATGTGTAGTTTGAAGGATAAGGTAGAGCTAATTAAACATGAGGAATCAAGTAGGATCATGTAATACCAGCTCTTACACAAAATGGGATAAAACATCAAAGGGGGGAATGATGAGATGTGGAGTGGGGTTCTGCTGGTATAAAACATCTTTTGTGCAGATAGAGTGCAGAGTTCCATGTCAAGTTTTGCCTGATCCAATCGAATTGGAATTGCTAAAAGAAGTGCTCAGCATCTCTTTGGATTAGACTAAGTAGGATTAAGAGATGTCCTTTGGCACCAATACCACAGTCTCAGCCCTGGACTGTAGAATATACAGGGAAAAATGATTCAGTGCACGACATAACCTACGATTTTAGACTTGAGGACACCAAAACCAAGGAGATGAATGAAGAAAATGAATCAAATTGTCAGGGCAGAGCTTGAGTCACCAGCTTCTTTCTCTCTGCTCCCATTTCTTCTCAGGGCTGCCCGTCCAAAGTAGGGAAATCCCCTTTTGTAACTATTCTGAGGTTCAAAACGTCCTGTCCATGGGCTCATTGATGTTAATGAGCTCTCCTAGTCTCTGCTTTGTTTAGGTTTCATTGTAACACTCTGAAGCATTAGGATCTGCAACTACTATTTCTAATTTCTGTGGAAGAATTCAGCCTGTCGTAATACTGATCCTTTGGATATTATATTTCAGAGCAATTATCTAGGGCACTCCTTTGCCCTCTTGCTTCATAAACGTCAACTGAAATGGGCCATAATTGAATAGGAATGAATGCTGATTAACCCTCACCTACCCTTTGCAGCATTTAGGTTTTGAGTTAATTGATTGTCTGTATTTATTAGCAATTTACTTTTGAAAAATGTCTCAGTGACTTTTTCTTTATTCCTTAAAGAAGGATATGGACGAGGGTGAGGAATGGATTGCAGGTGACAGGGAGATAGCAACTGGAGAAAAGGGAAAAGAAGAACCATGTTTACTTCTATTGTTTTTTTTTTTTCCTGGTTCTTCAATTTTGAGTCCTGCAAAACCATTTGTAGCATTTGTTTGTGGATAAGCACATCAAATTTAATATTGAAGAGACATAGTTTGAAATCCCAGCTAAATGACCTTGGGCATGTCACTTAACCTTTCCAAGACTTTTTCCTTCTGTAAGATAGAGATAGCTGGGTGCCTGGGTGGCTCAGTTAGTTGAGCACTCGACTCTTGGTTTCAGCTTGGGTCATGATCTCAGGGTCATGAGATCGGGCTCTGCGCTGAGCGGTGGTCTGCTTGAGATTTTCTCCCTCTCCCTCTGCCTCCCCCCCCCCAGCTTATGCGTGCTCTCTCTCTAAAATGAATAAATAAATCTTTTTTTTTTCTTTTTAAAGATAGGGATAGCAAAAGTGCCTATTTTATAGGGCCATTGTGAATATCAAATGAGATGAATGAAAAACATGGGTCTTATATCGCAAGACTGTCATACTCGGGAGTGATGTTCCTGGGACCGTGCCCTTCACCATCTGGAGAAGTCAGCATAGAGAGAAGAGGAGCCTTGACTTTGTTCAAGTCCTTCATTCCAGTCTCCCTAAAAGCCAGTCCCAATTTTTTCCTCGTAAGCTTTGTTTATGGGGTTAAGTAAATTCTCCTGTTTTGTTTAGTTGGGCTTCTGTCACTTGGAACCTAACAGCTCTCAAACATTGGATATGTGTACTGAGTACAACTCTGCACCCAATTAAGTGAGGGTAATGTGGTCAAATTTGAGTCTCTTGTGGCAGGTTGTTTCAGCATGCCATCTATTAGCTCTTACCCGTGGACTAACCAGTCCCTCCGAGCTTCAGTTTCTTTCTTGGAAGTGGGTAGAGTAATATCATGCATGACAGATACTGAGACACTTTACCTAATGCGCAGAGGATGATATGTGGAATACGGTTAAGTGCCTATTAAATGTAAATTCTCTTCCTTCGCATCATTTACATACTGAGGAATAACTCATTTTAAAGGAAATACTTTGGAGCATTTCTTGGATGCTTGTTGTAGGATATTCTTGGAATTTGGGACTTGGGATACAAGTCTTGAGGTTTAGAAAGAATTTTGGCTTGAACTGTCAGAAGTTGAGATAAAAGATACAGAAAATGCTGAAAATGTAAAATATTTGAAATGGTCAAAATACAAAAATCTACAAAACTTGCAGCCAAACAAATATGCAGAGTTTTTCTTCTGAAGAAGCGTGCGCACGCGAGAGAGTTGACCATGTATGTTGGGTAGTAGCTCCTAATATTTAATATGTTGACAGAAACTTCCATTTTCCATGAGACACATAGTTTTTAAAGTATATAAGGTAAGCAGTTTGATTCATTTTTTGGTTTTTGAGTTTATTTCACAAACAGTATTCCTATGAGGTTCATATTTAACAGATTACTACTCTTTTTTTTAATGGCTCAGGGTCTCTTCCCTGGTGCTTCTTTATGAATCCTACAAAAAAAGCAAGATCAGGTAAGGCCAAATGGCTTCCTAAAAGGGATTCATAAATTTTGCCACACTGGAATAAAAAATGAATTTAGCTATTCTGGAAAAGATGAATTTAGGTATTCTTTCCTGGAGATCTGTTCACTTTGGAAATCTTAAAATTGTAGCCCTGAAGTGTAAATTTGTAGCAAGAAGAAGCTTGATATAGTACAGTAATTTCAGGATTTTTTTTTTCTATTTAATGCCACCAAAGACATGTATTTTGAAAGATTTTTTTTTTTTCCGAAACTGCATTCTTTTTAATTAGTTCCATCTGTGTCATTACTGGTTTTCCATTTAAACATGAATCTAGATTTAGGCCAATCATCCAAGTTTATCATAATATTATGAAAATGCATAAATCATGACTTCCATTATAATGCTACTACATAATGAAGTTAAGTAAAAATACAGCAGTAAACACCATTCATTGCTATGGGTAACTTTATTTTAGCTGTCTCTCTGCACTTGGGTTTGAATGAGTAGGTTCTATTCAGATACGGGTGTCTTCTGGACTTGGGTCAGAGTCAGGTCCATGTCCCAGAAAATCCTACGATGAGGTAGTTTGTTATACTGCTATAGTTTCTGGAATCTTCTAAAGAATCTTTTCAGAGTTTCTGGATAGCATGAGAGCATCCATGTTACTATGCTGAGCTTATATAAAGCAAAGAAAGTTGATTTTTAAATTTTTCTTCCATAGCTTATGAGCAAATTCCCAAATTCCAGATCTCTAGAAACATTGAAACTAACTCATAAGCCTGTGCTTTTTCTCTTTCACTGATCTGGAATCCTAAGCTGACAATCTTTGGTTTAGCATAAAAAGAAAAAAACAAACTAGTTGAAAATTATAGCCTCATTCCAGCCCGGTTATTAATAAACCAGGTATCTGTGGCACCACTTTCTGTAGCTGATCAACGTTAGTGATCCACTGTGTAACCATGAGGACCTTGGACTGGATAACATCACTGGGTCACTCCCAGTGATGATAAAGTCTCCTTCCTATAAGAACCTTTGCCACTTGATAAGCATCTTGCTAGTTGCTTGAAATACATTACCTCCATTTAGGTGTCTCGACGACACAAGGGACGGGTATTATTAATTTCTCCATTTTACAGATGAGAAGACTAAGGCTAACGTAGGTTAATCAAAATGGTTTGCTGGAATCCTCACAGCTAGTGAAGTAGTGGGGGCTAAGACTTTTTCCTATATTAGCATCCACACTTTAATCCAGATTCGATTTTGCTGTGTAAGTTGTAGTCTATTCTACTTGTCCGTGGTGGGAAGACTAATAAAATTTGCTCATTGTTTCTTCCTACTTAGGCTCCTGGTAGAGTTTCCATTGATCACGGGGCAACAGGTACCACCTTCGGAATCCCCCACTGTGGGCTGCTGAGCCTCAGGAGCACCACCTGCTGCTGACCTGTCTGTGGCTCCTGGAGTTCCCACTCTGACTGATGTGGCTTTTATAGTTCCTATGGCCTCAGCAAATATCCCTGCAGTCCTGTTTTCTTTGACCCCATTCTGCTTCCCTTACCAAAATTTGGTAATTTTGTTCTTTGAATAATCATCCTCTCACAGACCCTTTCTTTCTGAACACTGGTACTACTTAGAGCATTAGAAATGGGTGGCATTTTGGAAATGTGGGCAACATAAGGACGATTTTATTTTTGGCCCACAGTAAATTCAGTGGTCCTGATGAAATCTGACTTTAAAGATTGGAGAAAGGACGTCTTGCTTATCTGTGTTTGGTAAAGCCTTCTATTTATATACAACAAGTTTGTGTTCAAATCTGTACCTTTCAGATTAGGGCCTGGGTGGAGTTTCTTTGGCATCAGTGATATCCAGGCTAATTTGCGCGGATGAGAGGGCTGTTATTTAATATTTAATGAGAAATTTATAGCATTGATCCTCATCTCAAGCTAAATAAATGAACCTGATTCAGATGAGGTTTTTGCTTTGCATTCGTTACCCCCGACTGCAATGCTCTGGTGCTTGCTTTTCTCTTCATAGCAAACTTTTTTGTGTTTTGTTGACTTTACTTTAGGAAGTAATTTTTTTAATTTTTTTTTTTTTTTTTTTTTTACCTAATACTCCTCAGTCTGTTTACATTTGTAGTAGATTCAGTTATTGCTCCCATCTTTCCCCCTTTGCCAGTAACTGTACAGTTCCTTCTCCTTGACTTTGGACTTGATCGTGTGAGTTGTCTTGGCCAATAGGAAGTTATCACATACAACATAAAGACAGGCTTTAAATATACCTATGCACTCAGGTGATCTCTTTTGCAGCCGGCCATCTCCATGAGAAGAACATTCTGTGGTGAGTCTATGATCCAAGGAAAGTGAGAGACAACCTATAGCCTGAGGTAGAGGCATCCCCGCAAACCCATAGATTTATGAGAACAAATAATTATTTTAAGAAATTGAATTTTTTAGTGAGTCATTACACAGCAATAGTTAACTGACACAATATTTTTCATTCTACTTTCCTGGTGTACTCAGGAGAACACTGGGTAAAGAAAGCAGAGTTTTGAACTTGTATCATTGTTCTGCTACTATCTTGGTGGTTTTATGCAACTTACTCTCCTTTTTGAATTTTAGTGTACCTCCATCAGTGAAGCAGTTGCAGAAAGGAGAGCTCTAGTCCGTTCAGAATACTTCTGATGTGGGAACATCACCAAAGTGGTATTGGAGTGAAATTTTTGAAATAATGAACCAGTGCACATAAATCAGTGGGACCCACCCTTCTGGTAATACGGAGTTTATATATCCTTTCAGCAGGAAAACAGAGGTGTTTGGAAGATTTTATTGATGTAAAAGGAGGGATTTGATGTGTAGCTACCATTCTATCAGTCCGTCCTTTGGCAAGTTAGAATCATTGAATGAGGTCATGATGGAAATCACCAGAGACCAGATGATATTTCTCCGCATGCCTTATTCCTTTGATTGCTTATGATTTATTCACTTGAGAAGAGTCTAAATAAAAAGGATTACCAATTTCCCAGTCATGGATAAGAGAGCCCTCATCAGCGTCCTTTATTACTTCAATTTAGCCAATTCCACATTTCTCTTGTCAAAATCTGAATACTAAAATGCGTTCAGTTCATACTAATTCAGAAATTAGGTTTATGGCTCACTAATGTAAAATTCCAGAGTGGAGCAGGCTTTGGGTATAGTTAAACTGAGGTCTTAAATCTGTTTCTCAGCAATTCTCTTTGCTTTATTCTCCCTATGTGTTGAGTTTATCCCCACACTGACTTCCTTTGGTCACAAGATGGCCACCAGCGAAAACTCAGAGTATGTGCTTCTGTGTTTATATCAGGGATGGGAAGAGCATAGCTTCCCACAATCATTTGAAAAAAAGTTTTCATCCCCTCTCTTAACCTCTCCAAATTCAGTCACTTTGGCAAGAGCTGTGAGATTCTAATTGGCTTAGACTCATTGGGATACATACTGGAGCTAAGAGTGGGCCAGTCTTATGCAAAAATCACATTGCTGCTACACAGTGGGGACGGCATGGAATGAATGCTTGGAGAGGTAACCATACCGTCCTCTGCAGAGCAAAATATGTATATTTAATTTATTTCAGTGTGCGAAATAATGAAATATGTGTTGTAAGCATTCATTGAAATGGTTAACTGAGCTAAGGCTTCAGACATTATCACTTTAGAATAGAAGGGCTGCCAGAGTCCAAATCTGCTGGATTTCCTAAGACTTTGTAAAGTTGAACCATGTCACTGATATGATACACTGGACTTGAAAATGCAGGAGGTCATGAAAAATTGCTAACTTGTTCAACAAAGTGCAGAATAGAGGCTGTCCTCATTTTTCTTTGGCAAATTGTTCTCAGGGCAAATAAATTGTAGAATTTTGAAGAGTTGAGTAGCAGTTTGTTGAGAAAGCAGCCATTGTTTCCAAAGAGATTTATTTATTTAACAAACACTTATATAGCATTTACTATTTGCCAAGCACAATTCTAAGTACTTTACAAATATTAACTCACAGATTTCTGTTTCTGTAGCAGCTTTAGGCTAAATTATTAATCCTCTAAATTTAAAAGCACCTGAGCCAAGCATGCCATGCTCACAGAATAACTAGGATTTAGAAATGAGAATTTTGAATCTCAGAATTCACATAATTGTTTTGACAAGGTGGGCAAATCTTTTGCCATGTTTGAGCCCACTTGACACTGTGGAAGTACATTCTTCATCATAAAATCACTGAGATGGATAAGAAGAGTCAACATCAGTGACATGACCATTGAATTAGGACTCAGATGTGCCCAAGGAATAAATTACGAGTTTTTTGAGAATAACTTATTCTGCTAAATACTGTTATTCTTTATAAATATATACCTTTATACATATACCTTATTTGATTTATTTATTTAATTTATTTATTTGAGAGAGAGAGAAAGAGAGAGCAAGAGAGAGAGCACAAGTGGAGGGAGGGGCAGAGGGAGAGGGAGAAGCAGACTCCCCAATGAGTAGGGAGCCCAAGGCGGGGCTTGGTCCCAGGACCCCGAGATCAGACACTTAACCGACTGAGCCACCCAGGCGCCCCTGTATAATTCTTTATATATTCTTTAAAATATATAAAATTATGTTGATCTGATCTTGTACTTTTTTGTTCTAATTGTAATATTTTGGACCTGAAACATTGGATGAATTAAAATCCTTAGCTGATTACCCACTATCAACATTGAAACATATATAGAGCTATTTATTGATATATTTGCTTAATAAGATAATAAGAATCTACAAGACTGACACTAAACCCAAAAACTAATTCCATAACAACTTACATCTACCTGTGTTTTTCTTTTTCATAAAACTTGAATTATATAAAAGCTTGAATAAATATGTGTGTATAAAAGGTAACCCCAAAGGGAGGCATGTGTTGCCAAAATAAGAGTTTACCTACTTCACAGGCTGTGTTGGGCTACTGGCCCCTGTTGGGTTTTGTGATAACAATCAGCCTCAGTGTTACTACCGTCATCATAGCAACTCATTTTTATGGGCACTAATGAAATCCCAAGGCCTGCATTAAGATGACTTACTTGCATTTTTTTGCTTGATTCTCTCATCTTATCAGGAAACGACTGTATTTATTCTGGTCTTAAAGATAGAAAAAGTGCGACTCAGCAATGGTACACAACTTTCCCAAAGCCATGCAACTAGCAAATGGAGGATCTAGGATTCAAGCCTAGGTGGTCTGAACAAGACATGGTTCTCAGGATAGATCAACTTACAACAGACTATAAGAGCTCACTTTGAGGCACGTCTTACCCATGAATGAGGGTGATTTGCTAGGGAAACTGTCCACCTGAAGGCCCATCTGTCATTTGGCTTGGAGAAGGCAGTGTAGCCCCAAATCCTGGATTCCAGTCCCAAGTCCTGGATTCCAGTCCCAAGTCACTAATCAGCCTTAAGACTTTGGGCAAGTAATTTAACCCCTTGAAACACAATTCCATTATCCCTAAAATAGGGTTGAAAACATCTGTCCACTTTTAGTGGGTAGATATCAGGATCAATTGATGTAATATGTGTGAAACTATGTTATGCAATATTGAGCTCTCTACAAATATTAGGGGAAATGGGCTTAGGGGATAAATTTAGAGAACTGAAATCTTTATTTAAGACAAAGGAAGATCTTTTGTGACCTTCCCGATAAATCTTCTTTTCTGTCTATTCTAGTTTTCACTTTCTTACCTTATGATTTTTGTGTTTTATTTCTACCAACACATAAAGATTTTTTTTTTTTTTAGGGAAGGGAGAGTTCTGAGAATTTTAACAAAAGAAGGGAAGAACTCAGGCCTTCGCTAAGATAATTGATTCAGATCAGAATGTGCGCTGAAAAGAGTGGGTAGTCATTCCCCAGTCCATATCTTCAGCAATTTTAGCAAAAAGTAAAGACACCTGAAATTCAGAGTGCTTTTTTAGACCCTAAAATGCCTATGGAGGTTTCCAGCTGTCTTCAAATCATATCATGTGGTGGTTGGAATTTCAAGTGCTTTTCCGGAACCTCCTACCTGGAGAACTCTGGGCAGCCTCCTCTTGGCACCACATCAGTGTAATTTGTATATGCTGATCTCCTGGCGCCTGGGGAGTGAATGATGAAATATTCATGCTGGTGACCATTCATTTTCCCTCCACTAAAAGCCTCTGCTCTCATCCTTTTGAAAGGGAGTTGGGGAATTTGCCTGCTGCTAAATATGCTTGTGATTTTGTTTTTTAAAAAAAAAAAACAAAACAAAACAGATAGAGTTCACAAAATCAGGTTTCCAGTTTGAATCACATGTTTGGAGCTAATCCTAGATGAAGCTCTTGGTGCCTTCCTGTAACCCTTTTAGTTGTTTCTAACTCCCCCTGCCCTTCCCCCAGCTGAAGACATGGTGGGCTTTCTGTTTCTGGAGCTTCCCTATGGTTGGAGATGTGTCCTTGTCTCTCAGGTTAATAAGTTTGCCATCTCAAGTGCAATGCAGATATTTTGTATCTCACTCTCTAACATCAGAACATCATAAGTTTGACATTTTGGATGTCTTCCGGGGGATGATGGGGTTTCAGATTTCTGGATTATCCCAGAGGGAGTGGGCTCTCATTTAAAACTGCAAGACCAAAGTTGCAAAAATCAAGAGTCAGTGTTAGGTAAGTAAATTTGTTATTCAAATTGAACACAGCCTGTTTTGTCTTTAGTGATGTAAATGCCTTTGTGGTCTCAAGGGAAACTGTCTAATCTGTCTTCTGCAAATCCATTGTTGCTGCAGGCCATTGATTTTGAAATTACACCTGCCGCATCAGACAAGCATTTGAGACCAGCATAGCTCGGACTGTGCTGTGTGTTTGCTGTGAGGGGCAGATATCAATTTGGGTTTCTGAAACAAAGAATTTAGATGCAGATAGTTTATTTAGGAGGTGATTCCAGAAGACAGAGTTGAGGTAAAGGTAAAGTAAGAGAGGGGAGGATAAGCCAATAATAATGATAATGAAAAAAGGTTGTGTTATTGACCCGGTTATCACTGTGACAATCAGGTTGAATTCCATGGCAGACCCTCTGAGAAACCCACCTCCAAAGGACAAGATGCTGGGTAAAGCATCCACTGAATCCTCTCCCCCACTCTTTATACATTTTTTTTTAAAGGTTTTATTTATTCATTTGAGACAGAATGAGAGAGCACAAGCAGGGAGAGCTGCAGAGGGAGAGGGAGTAGTAGGCTCCCTGCTGAGCAGGAAGCCTGATGCGGGGCTTGATCCCAGGACCCTGAGATCATGACCTGAGCCGAAGGCAGTCACTTAACCGATGGAACGGCCCCCAAGAATATAAACTGCACTACGCTGCTGGCTGCCCTTGCTTATGGGATGACAGTTTCCGTACTTTGGAAGCCGTGGGATGGAAAAGTAGAGAGAAGCTATAGAGCATGGTTGATGTGGGTCTCAGTCCTGTGCATGGAACCCTGTACAAGAAATAAGAGGTGGGCTAAGTGGGTGGGTGGTGGCACCCGAAAGCTCTTCAGATAAGGGATATTCCCATTTCCTAAGGAGGAAAGAACAGTGAGGGTAGAGGAGGAGGAAATAAGTAATCAAAGGAGAAGTAGATGCTTTCTAGGAAGTAGAGGAAGGAGACTCAGTAGCAAGTGGCTTCTGCTGGTAAGGCAAGACGTAAGTACAGGCTTGTGAAATGTCACATATACCCACCTGCTCACCACTCCCCACCAGGTGCAGCTCCGTCCCCTCCTCTGTGCCTTTGCTGTGCTGTCCTCTTAGTTTGGAAACTCCTCCAGTCAACCATTTCTCTATATAAATCCCATTTGACCTTTAAAGCACAATGCCTCTAGATCCTTGCTTAATCCTTCTTCAAATGGCACACCATGTCACCAGAATAAATTCCCTCATTCTGTGTCCAGACATACTGTATCCATTCCATGCTTTCATTCATTTATTTATTCATCAATTCAACAACTGTTTATTGAACACTCACTGCATGTCAGATACACAAACTGTCTTGTTTCCAGATTAACTGTATCTTACTAAACTTCTTGAAGCAAGAGCTAGGTTTTCACCTTCTACGATAGTGGCTCTCAAACAGTGGTTCCTAGACCAGCGGCATTAGCATTCACTGGAAACCTGTTAAAAATGCCGTTTCTGAGTCTCATTCCAAATCTGCCAAATCAGAAAGTCTGGAAGTAGAACCCAGCACTTGTGTTTTAATGAAACTTCCAGGTGATTTCTGTGGCACACAGTATTTTGAAAATCAGAATATTCCCAGTATCTGGCCAGAGTAGGAAATCAATACATTTTTGTGGAATTGGATTAAATTTAATACATTGGGAGGGGAGTCCTGGTCTAAACATGTAGGCTCTTAAGAGTAATGAATTTTTTTAAAGTTCAAAGGCTCAAATGAAAAAAGGGCCCTTCCGTGTACCAAAAGAATGGCACATTCACCCAAGAGGAAGTAGGCAGCTTGAGTTCTTCTTAGTTGATATGCTAAAGAGGCATATAAACAGAGAGTAGCACTGCGGGTCAAAGCAACATTAAGCTTCTCCTCTACCCCTCTCCCCACCCAGAGGTCTCCAGGACCACAGGACTGTCTAACTTGACTGACAGGGTCTATCCAGGTCAGTGCTTTTGTTGAGCTCTTTGGGCCTTGCCAATCATCAGGAGGGAATACCCAGTTCTTGCAGGGGAAAGTGTGCCCTCAGGATGGGGAGAAGCCCTCAGGGTGACTTAGATCTCCAGCCTAAGCCATTGTCTGATTGGTGGTGAAGCTCTTTGGGCAGCTGCATCAAAACTGGTGGGTGATGATGCCAATTCTTGTTAAAGTGTCTAGTGAATCCCAGATGTGTACATGGGCTTCCTTGAAAATAAGGTCTGGCGCTTTAATTTGTATCTCCTCTTGCACCTCTGCCTTCACTCTCCCTTTGCACTGGGAACTAAGAAACCATATACCCTCTCACACCCTTGCATCACTCCTGAGTCATTTTGCAAAGTATTTCATAGATGCTTTAAAAATAAGAGGTAACTGGAGAAATTCCAAGTGACCTTTGTAGTTTAATGCAGCAAAGGTCAGGGAAGAAGGGGAACTTTCTCCTGAGTTACCGCCAGGGAAGCACTTTTGCTGTAGCAGAATCTGCCTTGGGTTCAGCATTTTCGGCTGCTCTGGAGACATAATGATGCATTTTGGAAATTATACGTGAGCACAGCAGGAGGAATCCCCTGTGGCTGAGAATGTTGCTTTTGGTCACGATTCTTGGCATCTGCCCTCAGGATGGAATCATAGCTATCTGCAATCATTTGCAGAGGCCATTTCCACCCCCTGCTTTCAAAGGGGGTTTTCTATCAAGTGGCAGAAGCAGTTTACCAAGAAACACAGGTGGCTAAATCTTGCCTTCTCAAAGAAATGCCGGGAGAATGAATAGACAAAATCACTAAGAGGCAAAGCTTGTTTTGCTCTGCCATCCCACATAAACAAAACAAAACAAAACAGAACAAAACAACACTTAGGCCTCCTCCTCAAATACTGATCTCTGGACTCCCTTACCCTGTCAATTCGACCCATTTGTGCCTTATGTCTTCAGATTTGTGGTTTTCATAATAAGACAAATGATCTTTCCTAATAAAGGTACCCAAATGTAGTATTCTTCCAAGTCTGTTTGGCAAGAATTGAGTTCCGCTAAGTCAATGATTTTCAAACTTCGTGTGCAAAAGACAGTGTGCAAAAGAAAACTTAGCAAATGAAAGTTTATTAGAACTGTGAATGACCAGCCTCTCCTTCAACCTTCTGAAACTGAGTTTTGATAGGAGGTGGTGGTAGGATTTGGGGAGGAGAGAAGCTTGAAGGCCCAGCAGCCTCAACTGTAATCCAGGTGACCCCGATGTAGTCTTTGTATCACACTGTGGGAAACACTGTATTAAGTCATCATTTTAATAGTGGTCTTCTGTACTCAAGAGAAAGACTCTACTTAGCATATTCAAACATTGCACCAGGAGAGTAGAAGTATATTATGAGTTTGTCCAATTGAGATTCTGTTTATCTGTAAATATTTAGTAAGGGAGACAGACTAGCGTACTCCTGAGGAGAATGACCTGGTTGCCGGTTTTGCTCTGACGTTTGCTAGTTGCGTGTCCTTGGACAAATTGCTTCATCCTTTTGAGATTCCATTTCTGCACCTGTTCAACGGTGATGAAATAATACGTGTGAAATCATTGGCACATTCCCTACTTGGAAGCTATTATTAGTGTAAACTAGAGAAGAATGAGAGGGGATTTAGAGTCATCCTGGTGTGTGACTGATACAAAACCACCTCTCATTGCTCATCACACAGAGAAGTCTCAGGGTTAACAGAAGACAACTGAAAGATTGAAGAAAGCTGCAAAGCTCCAAATCGAGACTGGGCTGAGTTCTTACAGGGGAATTCTGACAGAGATGAAGGAGGACTTCATTCCTTCATATTTTTGACCTACCAAAACCTGGCAAGGGGTAGGCTGAGGGCTTGCTTCACATTATTCTTTGAATTTTAAACCCAACCATATGCTGAGAGGAAAAAATGGCATGACCATCCCAGTTTGCACATCATGGTTAATCATTTAAACTCTTCCCTTGGTACCATGTTAAAGTCCCTTGTACTCTGTCTTTATGTGGTATCAGTCTGGCAAAACCCCATCCCAAGAAGAATCTTCCTATGCACTGTTTTCAGCTTGCCGAGCAATTGGGTGCTGCTGGTGGAAGCCGGGGCACACTGGTATCACTGATAATTCCTGATCATCAACATCACATGTGCTTTCAACACTGTCTAGCATCGTCCTAACCAGCTCAGTCCACACGTTTCAAAACTTCCAACCTATCCTCAGATCTCCACCTCCACCACCTCTAGCCACCATGCTCAATGACCGAGTTCATTTCCTATGGCCATAGAAATTTGAAGACATGTTATGGGCACCCTTATCTTCTGGCCATCACATCTGCAAAACAAACTGCCTCTGATTCTGCTCCTTATGTCCTAATTCTCACCTGCTACATTAGAGAAAGGGCCTTAATCTTACATGAATCCAGTCTCTCCACCTGTGCCATGTAGTCCATTCTCTTCCCCTTCCCCTTCTCAGGAGCCACATACTATCCATGACTCCTTTCCTCTTTTGTATATTCACTCATTCCTCTTCCTATCAGATACTTCCCATTGATACTTTGCTTACTGAGGACTTTAACCTCCTAAAAACCAAATCCCACCATAAATATCAGCCCTCTTCCATAACTCTGTGGCTCCTCCCTTCAAAGCCACATTTCTCAAAAGTCATCTCCATTCTCTCACTTCCTTCTCAACATCCAACCTGACCCTTAGCCCACAGCTTTGCAGAACAGCAGACTCATGAAAGTTGTTGATAATTTTCATGTCACTTTATCCAGTGAACATTTTTGTCAGTCATCATGTTTTTGGCCTGGTAGCTGCTTTCGGCTTTGTAGACTTCCTTTTTAAAGCCATCTTGTCCTGCATTGTCTACATACTAGCTCATCTGATTTTCTGCCCCCCTCACTGTTACTCCGTCCTTTAGCTCATCTTCCTCATCTGGGCCTCTGAATATTGGGTTTTCTCAGAGCTGAGTTTTAGGTCCTTTCCTCTTCCTATATGTGTACTTCTTCTGGGAAGTGTTATCAGTCCTCATTACATCCATTTTCACTAATAATCTGACTTCTAAATAGTCATGTCCAATACAGAATTATCTTCTGAAGCCCAGACTCATATATGCCAATTGTCTGCTCAGTTTCTTCACCTAGATTGCTCTAAGGTGTTTAACAAGCCTGAAACTAAATTCAGGGGCACCACTTCTCAAACCTGGTCATTGTCCAGGATTCCTCCACTAAGAGAATTAGCTGAATACGTCAGAAAACTAGCAGTCCTCCTTGACATCTTCCTCTTCCTCCCTGATCTCCCTTACACAACACAACCAGGCTTCTCCCACGTCCTGCAGATTGTTACCTCCAGAGCAGTTCTTGTATATGTCAGCATCACTCAAGTCCACTGCCATTATCCCAGGGAAAAATATCATCACCTTTCGCTTAGATTACAATCATAGCCTACAATCTGGGCTTTTTTTCATAATCTCTGGGCTTTCTCCTTCAAAGTTTTCCCATTCTTCAAAGCATTGCTATTTTCAGCCTTACTCTGAAAATAAGGACCAAAATCTTTAACATGACCTACAAAACCTTGCATGCTTTCTGTAAATTCTGAATGGTCATCACTTCTTTCCATCTTATAGCCTCCTGCCTGGATAATCCTACTCATTGTATGGATCTCAGCACACGTTACTTTTTTAGGAAAGTGCTTCCTAATGTCTTCTGATCTTGATCAGATTCCTTTATTATATACTCTAATAGAACCGTACTCCATTTACTTCATTGAATTTGTCTTAGTTTATGTATCCATTAATGTGATTGCTTGATTACTATCAGTCTTCTCTACTAAACGGTAATCTATATGAGAACAGGGACCATATCTAACTTTTGTTCACCATTATTTCTCTGGTGCCAAGCACATAAGGGGCCCATAATAATAATTTTTTAAGAGATTTATTTATTTATTTTAGGAGGGGCAGAGGGAGAGAGTCTTAAGCTGATTCCACACTGAGTGCAGAGCCCGACTCAGGGCTCGAGCCCCAAGATCACGTCCTGAGCCGAAACCAGGAGTCAGATGCTTAACTGACTGCACCACCCGGGCACCCCCAGAATAATCATTTACTAAATGAATATATGAACATTTGCTTGTAAGCCCACTTGTGTGTCAGGGCAGCGACCCTGCCTAATTTTCATTCTAGTCTCCTTGTTGCTGATAATTCCATGGTTATTCTGTGGCTATGCACATAGCGGGCAGACATAGTCTTCTGACTCACACTCATATCTTTGGTGCGTGGGAATTTAAAGGCATTTATTATGAAAATTGCTGGGCAAAGTGAATAGCACTATTGGAGACGGAGGAAGAAAGGAAGAAAGAAAAAAACAGTCACTTTGAAAATCCAGTGTTCGGGCCCTGACACTTTGGAAGAGTGTTCAGAGAAAAGCATGCTTTAATATAACCAGTAGAAACCCAAATTAAATGTAAAATCTTATATCCTATGAGAAATAAAATGGATAATTACCTGTGTTTTAAATTTTCCCTTTGGTTTTGTTTTCAGGGAAAACCAGTATTCTAACTAGAGGAGATTTGTATGTTTTTTTGACCCATGGCAGGGCAAGCAAAAGTTAGTTCCCATTTACTGAGCACCTACTTTTTTTTAAGACACTGTGCTAGCTATGTTCTTTTGATGAGAAATGATCCTTGGTTTTGCTTTAGAGAGAGAGCACTTTTGGTAGGCCCCAAGTTTCCTTTGCATTCTCAGTTGAATAAGTGGGCTCGAGAGAAGTAACTGGCTGGGGAAAGGTGTGGCGTGGCATTTGGAAAATGCAGCAGTCCTGTTGGGCCAAATGAATTACACTGCCCCATCGGTCCTCTGCTTCAACACCAGTTTAATGCCCAACATTCAAGAGTTTTAGTTTGAACAGGAAGGTTTTCATTGCAGCTCAGTTTGAGTTTTGACATCCGAGTTTGGTGAACTGGAGTGTGGTTTCCAGTGGAAAAGGAGTGATGCTGGAAGAGCTCCATTAGAGTCCAAATCCAATGACTTAGTTTGGGTTCCTGCCTCTCTACACACAAGGCGGTGTCCAGTGACCTCTGCTAATTGCTGCTTCAGGTACCTCTCTGTCAACCACCCTTTATCACTTGCAACATGATGTGAGTGTGGTGTCAGGAATAGTGTTAAGAATAACATAACATAATAAAAAATTAAAAAAAAACTCAACTTGAAAAAAAGAAAAGGAGGGGCGCCTGGGTAGCGCAGTCGTTAAGCGATTGTCTTTGGCTCAGGGCGTGATCCCGGTGTTCTGGGATCGAGCCCCACATCGGGCTCCTCCACTGGGAGCCTGCTTCTTCCTCTCCCACTCCTCTGCTGTGTTCCCTCTCTCGCTGGCTGTCTCTCTACCACATAAATAAATAAAATCTTAAAAAAAAAAAAAAAAAGAAAGAAAAGGAAAAAAAAGAAAGAAGTTTCCATCAGAGCTTTACAAAAGCATGAGTACTTATTAATCATTTCAATTTTCAAGGGAGCTTTGAATGAAACCGCTAATGCTGCATGAAAAATCATAGGTGTCTAGGGGAATCTCCCATTGGTTGGGAGGTACCAAGTGGATTGAAAAAAATACATGAGGTGCAATGTAACCTTTGGGTCTGTTTTTTTTTTCTTTTAGTCTGACCCTTGCAGTGTCTTTACATGGAACCATGAATAATTCCCAGGGCATTTTGCACTGATGTTCATAGCTTATGCTTTTAGCCAATGTTTTTAGTATGAATTATGCTTTCTTTCACGGCTCAGAAACATCCCTAAGGCTCTAAGAGATCCCAAATTTCACTTAATTCATTTCTTCCTTTTGAAAGCAATTACTACCATCCCGAATGAGTAGGGAATCTGATATTTAAATCTATCAGCTGAGCACTGGGCTAGGTACCTTACATATGTTATCTGATATACAGGTGTTTCTTTATAATGTGATTGTACACATTAAAAAAAAACACGTTTTGTTAAATTGTGCTTTAGAAATAACAAAATCATGGGAGAATATGCATTGGGAAGACCATTCAGAACCTATTCAACTTTGTAGTGAAAGCACTAACAATTTAATAAAAACAAAATACTAGCTTGGTTAAAATAATGCAACCTTCTATTTTTTAAAGAAAGGTAAAGATAGGCTTTTGGAAAGGGATATAAAGAAGAGCTGCAGCTTCTGATTTAGGTCAAAGGTCAGAGAAAATTTCTCAATAAACACTTTCAAAGCAGAGGACTTGGATAAAGTAAGCCATGGGGCAGAGTATAGGGGTAAATGAGTATAATGTATACCACTGTATTCCTTTGAGGCTTGCTGTATTTAGCTGTGTGTGTGGACTTGGCATATACCCATTATCACTTGGTGCAAAATAGCATGTGACCAGAAAAGAAACAGTCTATAAAACAACCTGATTTCTGAATTATACTGGCATAATTCCTCTATTTAATAACCACGTATCAGGTAATTCCCATTATAAAAATAAGCATTTTAACAGAACAGACTACAATTTTTAGAGTAAATCTTTTTGGTAGGTGGTGTGTACACACACACACACACACGCACACACGCACGTTAAGACAACTGATGTTCAGAGGGCTTACATAACTTCCACAAGGTCATCCAGCTCATAAAGATGGGCCTGGGTTTAGAACCAGGTTTATGCTTTTCTTCCTCTCAGGAATGTGGAGCATTTAAATGTTGAAATTCCATGATGCTTTTAGGGAGAAGGTAGAACACGAACATACAGGGACTGCCTAATGCACGCCAGCCCTGAAATGCACACACATTCACATGCACAAATTTCATTAGTTCTTTTGAGGTGAATTATTACTCTTTATACATGGAGAGCTTATGTAACTACCCACCCACACTCATAGTAAATAGTTGAATTATGACAGTTTCTTGAGTTCCTTCTTTGGTCATTGTATCATTTGGTTCTCCTTGGCAGTCTAAGACAAGAGAGAAGAGGAGGAGTGCTTATTTCATTGTACTTCTAGGAAAACATATCATTTTACTTCGGGGATCTGCTCTCTTATGTGTCTACTACCATGTCGTCAGGAGGGAAAGAATGCGTTACTAGTATTAAAAAAACCCTTCCTCTAATGTCAAAGTTTGACATCGATAGCCAATTCTACACACTCCTCCTTCAAAATGACCACAAAGATGGCAAAATATGGATTACATCCTGTTTCTTTTTTTTTTCTCAGTTTTTATTAAGAAACAATTGACACATCACCGTATAAGGTGAAAGCATACAGCATGATGGCTCTATTTACATATATTATGAAATGATCACCACAGTATATTCAAATAATATCCATCTTCTCAGACAGATGCAATAAAAAGAAAAGAGAAAAAGGGGGGGAGGAAAAAATTCCTCCTTGAGTTAGGAACTCTTAGGATTTATTCTCTTAACAACTTTCCTGTATATTGTTACAGTGCAGTTAGCAATGTCATCATGTTGTACATTTCGTCCCTATCACTTATTGATCTTATAATTGGAAGTTTGTACCTTTTGACTACCTTCCTCCAGTTCCCCCTTCCTCACCTCCACTTCCGGCAACCACAAGTCTGATCGTTTTTTCCCGTGAGTTTGGAACACCCTGCTTCTTGAACCAAATGATTTGTTCTGGATTTACAACTTGAGGGCTGTGCAGTCTTAGAGAACTAAGAAACAACACTGAGATGATAAGCACGAAAGCTCTTTGTAAATTGTGCAGCCTGATACAAATCTAAAATAGTTATTATCATGATTACTCACCAGACTGCTACTGTTTTGTCTTGGTTTTTATTAGTTATGATGGTGCTGATTGGTCTTTTACAGGATCAGTACTAAAATGTAAATTATTTTAGTTGAAAGGGATTTTTAAGTGCTGTCACAGAAAATCAGGGCTGGAAGGGATGATAGGAATTTTAGAGTTCGGGGGCTTATTTTGTAGACACTGAAACAAAAGCCCAGCAATGTGCGGTGTCTTTCCATAAGGCCACCCGGCTGTTTAATGATTGCTGGACCAGGGTTCATTCCCCGATCTAAATTATCTTTGATTTCTAGCTGAGAGGGGATTCCATTCTTAACACTTGTCAAAGTTATTCTCCATCAAACAAACTAACAAAAATCAAACAGAACACAATAGACATGTCTCTATTCTTGGGCCTCACCTTTTGGAATTGGAAATTTAGCCATAAAATAGATCTACCTCCAGCCTAATTGCCTTTGTTTTAACTTGACATTGTCTTCAGAGACTTGAGACTTGTTAAAGCATCTTGTGAAGCTGAAGTCAGAGTAATTTGCTTTCTACAAAATGATTGGTTTCTAATTTCCAGTAGAAATGGGTTTCATTCTTTTATTTAAGAGCATTTGGAAGCCGAGTACTTGGAACTATATTATGTGATATTAGACTTTCGTACAAAAATAAGACACTGAAAATTACCTAAATGCCAAAAATGATTAAAAAAAAATAGGATGTTAGTTTAACTCTGGCTTAGTTCAGTAACCGCATGTCTGCACTTCTAGTTGAAGCTGAGGTAAGGGTGAGGGAACCTCTTTTGAGCCCTAATTACTATTTTTGCTTCACCTCATCTTTCCTATCATTTTTAAGAATCAAGGTGACACTAGTGTTTCCTAAATATTGAATTGTGTCAACGGAAGGGCCTCTTTCCCCAGAAAACCTTAATTAGGAAAACTCTTCAGGGAAATAAAAAATAGTTCTGCACAAATTAGTTTAAAATACTCAAACTGAAAATGAAATGACTGGTATACACTAGTACCCTTGTGTACTAATGAACATTTTCTTCAGGCTTTGGTAGTGTCTTGAAGTGATTTTGTCCAGTCATACACAGAACAAAACAATACAGATTGGAGTGTGAAAAAGAGGTTTCTTGAAAGTTTATGACTTAAGTGTGAATGCCCTTCTCCTACTCAACAGAAAGACAAGGTTTGAAACTCTAATAGCTCTTTGAAAAGAATTAGGGTGTTTTTTAAAAGAGAAAGCAAAACAAAACTAAAAGAACCATCACTAGATATATTTTGGCCTCTTCAATGGGCACGCAAGTGTTCTTTAAATTTCTCAAAACCACTCTTTCCTGTGCTTTTGGAAGGACAGACTTCTACATGTAAATCTAACAAAGGCCTTGTGGATCTTCATTACCCTTGGTAAATTGTTTCAGAATATTTGTCTTATTCATCTCCACACTCCTTATAATCCTCTCATCAGAAGGTGTGGTTTCATCATTTGTTACATTAGTTTTAGTTAATTTGGGATCTTTAAAGTATTATATTTGAGAACACTTGGGAGTCTGGATTGCTGAGAAATTATGACCTAGAATATTAAAGTTAAGAACTGTACCACCCACCTTGAAACAAAACAAACAACACACAATCAAAGTCTTGAGACTTCGTACCGCTCATTGACATGGTGTTTTTCAAGCATTAGGAAGTCAAGAAAATTTTCTAATGAGAAAGTTGTTTGTCTCCCATAACAGTAAGAGGAAAGTACCAATAAAAATCAATAAAATAGCGATGGATCGCCTTTTTTGGTGGGTTTTAAATAGTTTGTTTCTGTTTATTTTATTGGGCTTCCTGAGGAAAGGGAATTTTTTTTTTCTTGAAATTCCCGGAGTTCGAATCTTCTTGTAGGAGATTCAGGCACTTTGTAAATCAGTGGGGGTAGATGATTAATTAAAGAGGGATGTTGCTAATGGACACTTTTTGGGGAACCTGAATGCCAAGTCTTCCCCAGATGAAATAACCAGTTACAACAATAGAAAAAGGGCAAACGATTTGAACAGGCAGTTAACAAAAGATGTTATTCAAATGGCCAATAAACATGTGTGAAGGTGCTCAATTTCATTAGGCCCTGGGGACATGAAAATTAAAACCACAATGTAAAGCCACTATATACCCACAATTTTATTTTATAAATGAAAAAAAAAAACCCAAAATCTTGGTGAGGATGTAGAATAAGTGAAATTCTCATAAACTGTTAGTGGGAGTATAGAGTAGGCATAACTAACTTGGAAACTGTTTGGGATGTTTGGTATACAAAACCTGGTTTTGAGCAAGTTACTTAATTAACCCGATGAGTCTCTGCTTCTTATATATAAATGGAGATGATAATAGTACATCATAGAGTTGCAGTAAGAATTAAACAAGGTTATGTGTGCAAAATCAGGAGGAAAGGCAGGTCATGTGAACCCAAGTATAGGTAGGAGATGGATGTAGTAATGGGAATTATAAATAGAAATATACTTAACAAAATTTTATCTTATGGCAACTTATGCAAATGTTATATTTTCTGGGAAATGTTAAAATTTCTGAGAAAAGTTAGTCATATATTATTCAAAGTGTTTTAATATTCTTTTTTTGGAAGGAAATAACCAATAACTGATTGTAAGTCACTCTGAAAATGCCAAAGGTTTTATAGTGAAATATTTTTCAAGAATTTTAATTTTTATGTGTAAAGATGCTAAAGGATCCTTCCAGTTAGAAAACCCAGACAATATCCCATAAGAGGGTGATAATTCAATAGACTGTATTGTTCACATTGGATATAAAGGTCAGTTCCAGAGAAAAATATTATTCTCTACAGATGTTGTGGTGAGTAATACAAAGTAACTCATTAGGTTTATATAAATAATTCTCCTTTAGGTTATTTTCTTTTATTTATTATATTTGTTAACAAAAATACAGTATTAGACAATTACACACATACTTAACATTCCCCTATCCCACCATATGCTGATCCAGCTTCCTCTCCAGAGATAACGACCTTAAAAGATTTTGTGTATATTCTTCTGGTCATTTGTCTGTGCGCTTGCCCCATATATGTGTATAGTGTACATAACTGCACCCATAGAAATAAGGAGTTTTTTTTGTATATGTGTTTTCTTTAAAAACAAAAAAGTATATCTTAGATATTATTCTTCAACTAATTTGTTAAGTTGGTGATATAGCTTGGAAATCTTATGTGAATCTACATATAACCACTTATTCTTTTTAACAGGTGTTTTAGTATTTCAGAGTATAGAAATAACGTATTTTGTTTTAAACATTCTTCTTCTGGATGTCACTGAGATCGTGCCCATCTTTTCCTGTTGTTAACAATGCTGTAGTAGCCTCACGCAACAAACTTTATGTAACTCTCTTCGGGCATGCGTGTAAGGGTTTCCCTGAAAACATACGGAGGCATGCAATGGCTTGGTTGTGGGGGGGGGGGCTACCCGTTGTTCATCTAATTAGCTAATGTCAGAATGCTCTTCAGAATGAATGAACGAATGCTCTTCACTTTCATCAGCAATGTAAATGAAAGTTTCAGTTTCCCCATAGCTTTACTGATATTTACTATCGTTCTCTTAAATTTTGTCAGTCCGATGGTAAGCAGTAATATTTCAGTGTTGCTGTGAACACTACTGAGGCTGAGCATTTTGACATATATTGCTCTTCTGACTTCCTGCCTACCATTACCCGCATTTTTCTTCTGACTTTTCTGTCCCTTTTGGTAGGATCTTCATAGTAGGCTAAGTCCACAGGAGCTTCTGAGTTAGCAGTTCAAGCCTAAGAATAAATCTCCGTTCCAGGAGAATAAGCTTTCCTTTCTTCTTGTCCTAGATTTCCTTTCATGAAGCAAGGGAGCAGGGCTGTTTGGTCTCAAACTTTGGTGTGCGCAGGAATCACTTGGGGATCTTGTTAAAATGCAAATCCTGATTCAACAGCTATTGCATGGAGCCTGAGTGTGCATTTCTAACTAGCTTCCTGGTGGTCCTAAAGCTGCTGGTCCATGTAACGGGGAATTACATGACTGGTACATAGAGAACATTTAATTTGTTTCCACAGAATGACCAAGTTATCTGGAGATGTTGCAGATCAGGTGGTACCTAGGGCATTCCCCAAAGTGCAGGCTCGGTATTCATTCATTCTTTTCTTTTCTTTTCTTTTCTTTTCTTTTCTTTTCTTTTCTTTTCTTTTCTTTTCTTTTCTTTTCTTTCTTTCTTTCTTTCTTTCTTTCTTTCTTTCTTTCTTTCTTTCTTTCTTTTAAGATTTTTTATTTATTTATTTGACAGAGACACAGTGAGAGAGGGAACACAAGCAGGGGGAGTGGGAGAGGGAGCAGCAGGCTTCCCGCTGAGCAGGAAGCCCGATGTAGGCCTCGATCCCAGGACCCCGGGATCATGACCTGAGCTGAAGGCAGACAGTTAATGACTGAGCCACCCTGGTGCCCCTCGGTATACTTTCTTTTATTTACAAACTCAAGATGACCCCTCTGATACCTCACTCTGCACTAGACATTTACTTACTGTTTATCTTAGCTACGATAATATTATAATTATGGTAACGAAGAGTAGGAAATGAATCATTTAATCTTTGTGAATATATTTCCCTCACCTGGCCCAGATAGAACATTGACTACTTCTGTGGTCAAAGTACCAAAATTATTCTGTAGCCTTCTTTCTTCCTTATTTTTCTGAATAAAGAATTTCCATGAAGTATGTAAATTCCTATAGTACTTCTGTGCACAGGATTGCCTCGTTACTCTTGACAAAACCTCTTGCCAAAGTTAAAAGTAATCTGTCTGTCTTCTGTCCATCCATCCATCCATCCATCCATCCACATTTTACTATTCTTTATTATATTCCTTATTTTATCATTTTAATGCACTGAATAGATTTTATTCTTTTTCATCAGATCATTTTAATTTCATTTAATCTTCACATTTCATATCTTTTAATGTTCCAAGGTAGTAGGTGGTGGTCAATTTTTCAGGTGATGCAAGTGGGATCACTTTCCTGCCAGCTGAATGCAAAGATAGTGTGTAGAAGTGGTTGTGTTTGGGTCCCGTGCCCAGGTTCTTCTCATCACATTATGTTAGGCAATGTAATCATCTCGCTCTCTTTCTCTCACATACACACACTATAAAATTTATGACTATTTTAAATAATAAAGTTCTCATCTAGTACCTCCTTGATTACTAACACTGACCCAATACTTTAATGAACCCTTCTTACCTGTTTTTAATCAGCGTATTGAAGCATAATTTAAATAATCTGAATGCTCTCATTTGGAGTGTACGGTTTGATGAGTTTTTGCATATATTTATACCCATGTAACCAATTAAGATATAGACTATTTTTATCTTTCCAAATGTTTCCTCGTGTCCCCTTGAGGTTAATCCCTCACTCTTGACGCGGGTAACCAGTGATCTGTTTTCTGTCACTCTGCTGCCTATTCTATTTCATTTAAAGGGAATCACAATGATACGTTGGGTTTTTTCCATGTTTCTTTGTCCAAAAGTAGGCTTTTGATATTCATCCATGTTAGTAGAACATTCTCTCCTTATTATAGAATAATATTCCATTGTGTGGATATACCACAACTTATTTATCCATGGATCTCTTGTTCCACGAATAAAGCTGCTATAAGCATTCTTTCAACAGTACTTTTGTGAATATATTATTTTATTACTCTTGAATAACTTCTAGGAGTAGAACTACTGGGATATAGAGCAAGTATATTTTACTGCTCCCTTCAATAAATTCCTATACCTCTTATAATCTGAATTCTCCAGTATTGCATAGGACTGTATATTGTCTTATATTCTCTAATTTCACATTTATTTTAAGTCCTGACTCCCTGCTAGGTCATAAATTCTCAGATGGTAAGAGTCAGAAATTATCATTTATTTATTTTTTAACTTAAAAAAACCCTTAAAACTGGCCTGTGGGCATATCATAACTGCTTGTTGGATTATTATCATGTACTTTATTAATAATACTCCACTAAACACAATGACCCTATGTTTTCATCCTCTTTGAGATGAATTTATAAAGTTAAGTTTCATTGGGTGAGTTTCAGGTGGACATAAATAGCAATAGACTCCCTCTTTTCCTTCTGGTTGGATGTGTGACCTACTGGGACCACCTGGATTATCCTGAGACTCCTGCTGGAACCATCAGGAATACATTCTATTTTTCCATTGGGGCTGCTAAGTTAAGAGAAAACCAGGGTAGGTCTGCTATTTCTGTCTTTGCGACTTAGAGAGATTTAACCTGAAAATAAAGCCATCACAAACAATCCTGTATTGTGTACCTGAAAATTGCTAAAACAGTAAATCTTAAAAGTTGTTATCACACACACACATAAGATGGGGAATTTTGTGTGGTGACAGGTGTGTTAACTAATCTTGTTGTGATTATTCTGGGATATATACATATATATCAAATTGTCACATTGTATACCTTTAAATTTATACCATGTTATATATCAATTACATCTTAACAAATCTGGGGGAAAATAAAGTAAAACCATCACAGAGGAAGGAAGCCAATTTGCGATGACCTTTTGAAGCACGGCTCAAAACATGTCATTAGCACCCAGCAGTACCTACCTCTAAACTTTTCATGGTGTATGCCAGTTTCAGATGAATTTTATAACTTGTTACTGCAATAACCCTGTTTAGTACATTTCACCTTAGTAATAGCAGCTCCAAACTAGCCATCCACTATATTAACAGTGAGGTATAATCGAAAGATATTTTCCTTTGAACATATTGCCTTGGCCTCAACATCAAGGATGATATCTCGCCAATTTTCCTTAGACTCCACTAGAAGTTTAAAAATATATAAATAATAAAGACACTAGATTTCCATCTTTGTATACCTAAATATCATCCCTAAAACTGCATTTGAAGTGGCTGCTCATGTTGGAAACTATCAGAAAGTGAGTATTCTCATACATACCTGAAGTTGAGACAGGTGGGGGAAAATGTTTAAGCATTGTTGCTACAGGGACACATAATTATGGTTATCTTACTTGAGAACACCATTTAGTGTTGAACAGTGTTATTACTCTAGTATGCTTTTTGGTTTGAATTTGCCAAATAATTGCCTCAATTATCTGCTTCACATTGGCTGTGGAATCTTGGCCAGAACAATTATTCCTGTTTCCTGCTGGATCACAGCTTAGTGATCTCATAGACAAAACTTCATCTCAATGTCAAAGTGTTGGTAGGACTCACATAATTACCTTTCATCATTACTGTGGCTGAGACATAATTCTTCTGTCAGTCTATGTTGAGCAATCCTGTTGAAAATGAATGGTTTTGAAGTAGCATAACTGTATTGTATTGGTAGAGAGAGGCATTCTCGTTTGGGGCAGTTATAATTACATGTTGTCATAGTGACAATGGATAGTCAGAGATTTTTCCAGGTACTTACTGCTTTCCCGGAAAATTCCCATTGGAGGTGGTGGTTATCAATGCCAAGCATCTTCCCCAGGCTGAAGGAAAACCTGTAAGATTATCAGTTATCATGTTCTGATTGAAGGAGAGCACAGTCCCTTTTATTTGCAGTAGTAATCTCAGAAACATATCAGCAAATCTGAGTAAAGGCAGCAAAATTAGAAGTAGGTCATCCAATGGGAGATGACATTTTACCCCCTCATTCCTAGTACCTGGGAGAGAAGGATGGAAATTTTAGAGACCCCAGATGCCCTCAATTGATTTTCAGATTTAAAAGCATGGAAACATGTACTTTTCCATATATCTCATTTACATTTCAACACAATCCTGTGAGAACTACACACACGTGCAACAATCTGCATGGATCTCAGAACCATTACATTGAGTGGAGGGTGCCAGAGTCAAAGGCCACAAATGGATTAATTCCATCTATATAAAGTTTAACAACATCCAATAATTTATGGTGATGAAAGTCCCATGTATGTACCCTTCCACATTATACCTTAACTTAAAAGAGTACTAGGAAAGAATCACTATCCTAGAATCAATTTTCAGCTCTGCCACCTGTTAGCTATAAGACCTTGGGTAAATTTCAGTTCTTTTGACTCTAAAATAGGCTCCTTCCAGCTCTTATTTCCTGTATATCATCTTGAAAATTCCTCCCTATCCATCCATTCCAGAAGGTGAGATTGACTGAAAGGAGACTAAGGGAATTTTGTGGGTGGTGGACATGTTCCATATTTTAATTGGTGTGGTAGTTACACAGGGATATATGTTTGTAAAAACTCATCATGTTGTGCACTCAAAATCTGTACATTTTACCAACTGTAAATGTGCAAAAAATAAAAAACATTATGAGTTGTGAGCCGTATTTTGCTCAGGAGACAACTAGGACTCAAGAACTGAAGTGACCACTTGCCCAAGTTCATTATGGAAGTTAGGAAATCTATTTTAACCAAGGAGAATTGCAATTTATCTTTCAAAAAGTTGGAAGATTTTCATGACATTAATTATGAGCCTAATGCCTTTGTACTTAGTACATTAGAAGAAAGCAAAACAAAAATGAAAAAATATGTTTCGTACATTCTGCTCTGTTTATGTGCACATTTACATTTTACAGAGGTAACGGGCAATGAGTTACTGCTTGTTCACTGGGAAAAGCAGAGAGAAAGGCCACCCAGCAGAAGAGGTCATAATGATGTCACTCAATCAGCAGTGTTCTGAGACATCTGCTATGTAGACAATCCTGATAGGTGTTTTTCTTCCAAGAAGCAAAACATTTGACATAACAGCTTTCACAGTCTGTGAAGTAGTTCCTAGATAAGCACTCCATACTCAAATCACCGAGCATCTTGTTAAAAACACATATCCTGATTCACTGGGTCTGAAGCAAAAGCCCATCCGTTTGCAATGTTAATAAATTCCCAGGTGATGATGATATTGCTGTTCTTTGAACCATACTTTGAGTGGCAAAGAAGAGGTTACCAAAGCTGAAGTGGAATCTGCAGTTCACCAAACTCAAATAGTGAGCTGAAACCAGACCCCATGATTAGAAGTCTCTATATCCTGCCCCCCGCCACTAATATAAGAAACAAAATGAGAGGTGTGTAAATATAAACATTTGGGACCAGGGAGAAAATTTGTTGTAGCCATGTATTCAAATTGGTTGTTTAGAATTACTGAATGTAAGCAACTTGTCCCATTTTTATTGCTGTGTTTCTATATACAAAGCATTAGGTCAATGTCTTCCTAAATTCCATTCTAGAAGTTACTCTTCTAAACAAGGGTACATTTGTAATCTTGGAAATTGTAGAGTGAAATGGTGACCCACAGAAGTGTTTGATGACCACCGCCGACATGAACATGGAAGTTAGTTGTTGTTGTGGTATCCATCCTCCAAGATGGCCTTCAATAATCCTTGCCCCCTGGTATTCCTGCTATTGTGCAATTTCCTTCCACATTAAGTGGCACTGCTCTGTAGAACCAATGGGATGATGGCATGTGACTTCCAAAGACAGATCATAAAAGACATTCTATCTTTTGCTTTGTTTATTCTTGGATTGTTCATTCTGGCAGAAGCCTGCACAATGTTGCGAGGATCTTCAAGCAGACCACTTGCAAATAATGGAGTCCTTTGTCAACAGTACATGGAGTGGGTGATCTTGGAAGTAGATGCTCCAACTCCAGGATTTTGAAGCACTAGATAACTAAAATTATTCTTGAAAAGAGGAAGAAACTCTGTATTAGGTAGATATAAGACTTTTGATTTAGAAAGGTAGATTCTGTAGTAGGCCCCACAAAATGTTATCTAAATATAATCACATCCTATTTGGACGAATGCTAAGAGTTCTTCATGATTACCAGATCCCAATCCCAAATGAATAGACCTTTTAGGGGACAAAATGAGACAAAAATGTAAAATAATAAGTTGGAGCATTTATATTACATTAATGAATAAAACCAATAAATTATGTGATCTATTATTAGGTTATAGTCTATGCTAGGCATGTCTGAATGAAGCCTTAGGTTGGGACACTGGCAGAGGAAATAAGAAATGATAGAGATGGATTATTTTGAATAATTGATAGGACTTCATGATAAATTGATTTGGTATATAGAGGAGAAGGGAGAATAAAAGACAGCTTTAAAAATATATGCCTATTAGATTGAAGAATAATGACACACCATTGAATGAACTAGATTAGTTGGGAAGATAAGTCAGGATTTTAGAGATGGGGAAGGGGACAGAGGCTCTATTTTGAGATATATTGAGTTTCACTTAACAAGAAAACCTGGGAGAAAATTTTTTTTTTTTTAAAGATTTTATTTATTTATTCGACAGAGATAGAGACAGCCAGCGAGAGAGGGAACACAAGCAGGGGGAGTGGGAGAGGAAGAAGCAGGCTCCTAGTGGAGGAGCCTGATGTGGGGCTCGATCCCATAACGCTGGGATCACGCCCTGAGCCAAAGGCAGACACTTAACAACTGAGCCACCCAGGCGCCCCTGAGACCTAAACATCTTATTTGGAGGAAGAGAGTGGTATTTCAATGATCTTGTTTCTACTAAGAAAAAAATAAAAATCACCTATAATTCCACCACCTCTTCCTCCAGAGAGAATGATCACTAACCCGGAGGTGTACATGTTCTTAAAAGCATTTCTTTCTTGCTCCCTTGCTTATTTACTTTCCCCCTTCTATCCCCCCTGTTAGATTTTTAAGATGAAAGTTATATCATGAACTTCTTTCTAGATCATTACTTATTCTTCCATAATATAAATTTTAGTGGCTCCTTAACATTTAGCTGTAAGATTTCACTATACTTAGTAATTAAGGTCATTGCCAAAAATATCTTTATCGTAATCTAAATCCTTGCTTTATTTTCTGTGGATGAGAATGATGCCCCAAATACCCTCAACTCCTGAGTTTCAGTGGCCTTTTCCTTCTTGTTTTCCACTGTCTGTTGTATAGGCTGGGGGTGACCTTGAGGTCTTTCCTTTTCCTTTAGTTTCTTCCAGGCCTATCCTCCACTTAGGTTAGAGAGCTGGCCTCGGTGCTTTAACCAGAGGACCAATACTAGAGCCAATTTCTGTATTTGTGGCAACTGAAAGGGGGGTTGGGGTAAAGGTGATGGGAATGGCCTGGTACTCTTCAGTTTCTTGCTCTTCTAAGAGTGATTCATGGACCAGCAACATTGGCATCCTGTAGAAGCTGGTTAAACATATGGACTCTCAAGCCCCACCCCAGACCTGCTAAGTCAGACTCTGCATTTAGGATGATTCTCTAGTAATTCGTATACAGGCGAAAGTCTGAAAAGCACTGCTTTACTTGATGGCCAATAATTATCCTTTGATTACCTCTACACCAGTGGTTCTCAAACTTGTCTTCATATTGGAATCACCAGGGGAGCTTCCAAAAATGCTAATGTTTCGTCCCATTCCTAGAGATTGTTATTTTTTTAAAAAAATTTTTTTTTAGATTTATTTATTTATTTGAGAGAAAGTGGGGGCACACAGAGGGGGAGGGAGAAGCAGGCTCCCCACTGAGCAGGGAGCCCGATGTAGGACTTGATCCCAGGACCCTGAGATCATGACCTGAACGGAAGGCAGATGCTTAACTGACTGAGCCACCCAGGTGCCCTGAGATTGTGATTTAATTTGTCTGGGGTGTGGCTTGGGCACTGGCAGCTTTGAAAGATGTTCAGATTTGAATGTGCAGCCAAGTTTAGGAACGACTGCCCTATACTTTGGTGACTGGTACTATCCTGTCTGAAAAGTTTTTTGAGGGCCCCATCCTATCCTATTTTGGGTTGTGGTTTTCTCTATCAATTCTATTCCATATGCTATGCTTCCCGTTTTGCAGAAATTCCTATACGATTCTGTCCCTTAATGGTATGAGTTCCCTTTATTGTCTAATACTATTATATATATAAATTTTGTGGTTTAACTCTTTCCAAAGGAAAATATAATCCAAGTAATATAACTGTATGTTGGTTATAGATGGGTGTATCTTTTATTCCTTTTTTCTCTTTCACTGTCCTTTTGTCTTCCTGGCATGGCCAGATTCCTAAAAATCCAGCATGGCTACAGCATTTTTCACCCCCTTGTTCTCAGCTGTTGGTCTATCTTTTTGATTCCTCATTATATGTATTGGCATTCTTGAGGACTCCTATTATAGCAGGGTTTCTCAGCACTGGCACTATTGACATTTTGGGCCAGAGAATTCTTTGATGTAGATGGCTGTCAGATGTTTAGGAGTGTCCCTGGCCCTTACCCACCAGATGCCAGTAGCAGTTCTCAACCTCCCCCGAACCCCAGCCAGTTTGTGACAAACATATTTCAAATATTTTCAAATGTTCCATGGAAGTCAAAATTCCCTGCAGGTTGATGACTCATGAATTATATAGGATTGTCAAACATTCACAATGGCGGCAAGTATATTTAACAAAATATTATTTCCCAAGTGAGACAGTCTTTACTATGTTCATGAGTACTTTTTTTAATCAATTGTATTTCATATGCTGATGTCCTGGGATTTTCGTGAGTTCATGAAATTTTATTCTTTACTATTCAGATGGTTTAGCTCATACAAAATGAAATGTGGTTTAATTGTTACAAGGTAGTGAGACTTTTCATATGAAGAAATTCACAGAGAGAGAGAGATCATAGCCCAGAGGTCCCAATATTAGAATAAGAAAAAATGATTACTCCATTAATGATCACTGTTTTTTTTTTTAATTCCTTTTTGGGGAGGGTGAATTTTATTTATTTATTTATTTATTTATTTATTTATTTATTTATTTATTTATTTTTAATGTTTTTTTTATTATATTATGTTAGTCACCATACAGTACATCCCTGGTTTCTGATGTAAAGTTCGATGATTCATTAGTTGCGTATAACACCCAGTGCACCATGCAGTTGCACTGATCCCTCACTTCTATTCCCAAGGTTGAATATGGGAAAATTCCATCTTTATTATAGTTGCTTTGAGATGAAGAAGTATACATTAAATGTGTCTGCATGAGTAGACTGTATTCCTTTTCTTTTCTGTAAGGGAATCTTTCTTAGTCAGTGCTATTTTAAATGGAGCTGTAATGAACCAAAGACCCCACATGCACACATTATGAAAACAGATGTCAGGAGGGTAAACAGAAGCATGCCTCCTAAGCTTCCCACTTCCTCTCTTACTGATTAAATCAGCTGAAGGTAAGCTAGATCATATGTCTGTCAGCCACAGGGCACATACAATGGTACTCATGGAACTGAAAATGCAGTGTTTTCTAAGGGAAATTTCATGTCAGGTACACAATTGTATTTCATTCATGCTATATTTGGCAAGATTAGTTCACACCTGTGAGATTTTAGTCAATGCAAATAGTCTTCCACTCGGTTGAAGAAGGTGGCGGATTGGCGGCGGCACCTGAAGCAGAGATTTGCAACTAGAAACTCAATTGTCACCCAGATGGAGGAGGCTTTTGCTCAGTGTAAATGAAAGAAGTGTTTTTTGTCATGCTTTGCATTTCCAAAGCCAACATTTGAACACCAGCTTTTTTCCTCTTGATCACTGTGTGAAAGAGAAGCTTTCATCTTTCCACCCCTGCCCTAGCTCACTGCCCGAGGCCTGGCCCTTCCCGTGCCTCACATAGTTTCCCTGGGTTCGGTGGGCCTTCAGCAGGGTGCTGCTGAGTGCATGTCAGTGGAGTAGCTGACTGATTTGTCCTTAATGTGACGGAGACACTAAAAACTTGCTTTGAACAAATACACGTAGGGTAAATTGAAAGAGGAAAGTTTGTGTCAGAACTTACTTTATTTTAGGAAGTATTTTTTGTTGGTCTGGGGTTTGAGGGCCATAGATCCTTTATTTCATTTCAGTTCACCTCCTTCACCTCTTCTCTCCCATTCACTAAACTGTCATGAACAGTTTTGGACACTCTAGTAGTAAATGGACTTGCCCTTGTCATTTGGCTTGAAGTTCTACATGTGACAAATGTGTCTTCTCCTATGCATTGCATTCTCGTAACAACCTGAAAACTTCACTTCGTCCATCTTTGCTTTGGCCCTGAAATAGCCAAAAATAGCCAACCAATGGAGGCAACGGTATAGTTGGATGCTGAAGCCTCCAGAAAACGCCTCTGCCCTTCACTTCCTTTTTTGTTTCTCAGGTTACATGACCCCATGTTTCATGCAGTGGCATGGGCTTTTGGAATAAATGGATGCCTATTAGCTGTCCTTAAAGATAGGACAAATTTAGAATGATAATAGCCCATTACTTTCTGTGTGCTGGAACAAATGCTTTTCTACAGATTACATTTTTATCTTCACAACAACCCTATATTCTAAGGCCATGTTAGAGCCAAACTTTGTCTACCACCTTTTCAAATCCACTTCTGGAAACCATGACAAATGATGTGGATTTTAAGATTCTTTTTTTTTTTTTTTTTTTTTTTTTTTAAAGATTTTATTTATTTATTCGACAGAGAGAGAGAGAGACAGCCAGCGAGAGAGGGAACACAAGCAGGGGGAGTGGGAGAGGAAGAAGCAGGCTCATAGCGGAAGAGCCTGACGTGGGGCTCGATCCCAGAACACTGGGATCACGCCCTGAGCCGAAGGCAGACGCTTAACCGCTGTGCCACCCAGGCGCCCCGGATTTTAAGATTCTTAAAAGGGACAAGAATGAGCTTTGAGCTTATATCACCACTCCCTAGACGTCTCTCTCTCCCTGTGAATTTCCTCTCACAGCAGATACTGACACCCACCCTGCCTTCACCCACACACTCTTCTGCTCTCCCAGAGCCCCTCCTGACTCTGCCATTTCCCCCTTTCTTGGCGCCATTTTCCTTCCTTCGCCTGCACGCCACCCCCCACGCCGGGGGGGGCACAGTTTGCCTTCGGTTAGCATCTGTACCAGCGTTCTGCCCTTTGTTTCATGAAGAAATAGAGGCAAAGAAACTAATTTGCTCAAGATCCCTCAGCTCACAACACCAGATCCGGATTTGAACCGGGGTCTTTCTGACTCTGATGACTAGTTAGCTTTCTTTGCAATTCTGTCATTTATAGATGATCCTGTTTATGTCAAGGCTTAACGTTGGATTTTATACATTTCTAATCAACATTATTTGGGCAGAGTGATTACTTGGAACCAGAGCTGACAAGTCCAAGTGTGCCCAGAGGAGTTTAAAATGAGTTGGAAAAACTTGTTAACTGAGTTGTTTATTCAAAAAGGAAACAAAAATCCCTCAGGTTGTAAAGTTGGAGGCAATATAATTAAGCAGGTATCCCAAGGTGCATTCTTTAAAAAGACTTTCTAGGCTAACAGATTTCTTCTTCATCCACCCACAGTCCCCACACAACCATTACTACTCTGACTGATCTTCCTGTAGGGAAATCAATATAATTGCTCAAAATCTCAACATCTACAGATGTCACCAGCCCCAGGCCTTAGCTTTTGTTTTGTCCCTACTGAGTGAGCAACAGTGAATCGATGAGACTTTATAATTGTTGTTGTTATTGTTTTTCATATAATGGAAACTCTACATGGCAGACTTCTGCAGTTCCATGACACAGGCATCCACGTGGTCTGATGGGGATTTTGGTGTCCTTTCTTGTTTCTTTAGCTTGGTCCTTCCTTAAACACAGCTCAGTCTCCACACCACAACTAGTCAATGGTTGGCCATCCCGGCTGCATATTTATATCCCGCAGGGGACTTTTATAAAGTATGGATGGCTAACCTCACTGCTGATCAATTAAATCAGAATCCCAGGGAGTGGGGAGGAACCCATTTTGCTACCCCTGGGCTACGTGACTATTATGTTAAACTAAAGCTGCTGAATTCCCATTGGGATATGATTACAGGGGATAGCTCGGAAGCCTGCTATAGAGGTTGTACTTTGCAGTTTCAGTAAGAAATTTAGCAATTGCTTGTGATGTTCTGGCTGAAAATGGTGGGTATATCATATCAATCAGCTTTGCCATGATGATATTGAGTGACAGGCTACTCCCAAACTTAGTGACTTTCATCAAGGAACATTTATTTCTTGTTCATGGGTCTGTAGATACACATGGTTTGGCTGGTCCAAGCTGGACTCTGCTGTGTAGTTTTGCATCAGGATTTAGGTAAGCTGTATTTTACTTCAGGTGATGGTATGGTTCCAATCTTCCATTTTCCTCGGATCATTGACTGTGTGCGGCATGTGCTTCTCATGGCAGAACTTAAAAGACTTCTGCTTGTGTTGTGTCCACTAATGTGCCTTTGGACAAAGTCATTCACACAGCCCAGCCCAACACTAGTGGGCTGGAAATAAGAGGGTAAATATTTATTGACAGAAGTCCACACCTTCACAAGAAGAAATATACATTTGTTGACAATTTCTTAGAATGTAAGTAACAATTTACATTCTAACATTACCCTAAAGAAGGTCTGGATTTCAACTTTTCTGGAGACATTAAATTTTTCCAATATTTTAAAAAGTTCATTTAAAAGGTAACAAAATACTGAGCTAACAGGGAAGGTGGGGACATAGTTCTAGTCACCGGAAGTGTTGAAGCAGAGTATAGATCATCCTTTGGTAGCAAACGTGTGTGAAGGACTCTAATATTAGCTGATTATTGAGTATACTGGTTAGAGTTGTAGGTGATTTACCACAACGAGGGAAAGAAAGAATAGGACATGAAGATTCAACATTCAAATTGTCATGATAGGCCATAACAAAGAGGAAATTTCAAAGGGATAAAAAAAAATGTCACACGTATTCATTGTTTATATATTTTAAATAAAAATCTGTACATAAGAAACTTGTATACGGTTTATCTTTTATTGACTGAATAGAGTGTTAATTAGAATTCCTAAACTATCCTGGGAATCACCCGTCAGGATTAGTCTGGAAGACTAATTAATGCTACATTTATTTTGAAGTGCCAAGTACAGCTAAGTGCTTTACGTGGATAATTTCATCTTCAAAGAGCTTTGTGAAGTAGGTACTAATGACAACTCCATTTTACAGATGAAAAACTGAGGCCTAGTGACATAAAGTAATCTGCCCAAGGTCCCGCAATTTATGGTTGGTGTTGCTGAGAGTTCAAGGCAGGGCATCTGGACCTATAAAGTGTGGTGTAATCATAATACTTTATTGGCTGCACATTCACACTGACATGCTATTACGAGTCCTAGCACTTTCCCCAGTAGCCTGCTCTGCCATGTGACAAACAACCAGCATGACACTTGGCTGCTATGGCACAGTTCTGGAATTACCTTGAAATGCTACCGCTTCTACTTTGGATAGATCTTTTCTCTGAGAGTGCTTCACACGTTTCTGGAGATCATGTGTTTCCAAAGTTGCCATGAATCAGGATTTCTTCTCCAAATCCAAGGGACCATCCTCATCACAACCTCAATTCATTGGAATCTCCTTCTCTGTTGTTGGAGCTGCCGCCCACTTAGCTATTGATTATTTCTGACTTGCCGGAGGGAGCTGACAGCCAAATGGAAGGCTGGCATTTCCCAATCAATAGTCATTAGAACTGCATTTATTATACATGGAATGCCCTTCGGGGCTGGGGTACACCCTTAACAATAAAAGGAAAAAAACAAAGCAAAACAAGAGCTTATTTTCAGAACATAAACAGTTCTCTTCAGGGAGCAGCTAGAATCAGCCAAAGAAATGCATTCGCAAATGCATTTCTCTCAGATATCATTCCTGCCTAATGCATTTCTCTCAGATATCATTCCTGCCTAATGCATTTCTCTCAGATATCATTCCTGCCTCACATGTAAGTACTTCCCTGGAAATTAAAGTTCCAGGATATCTTGTACAAGGGATGTGGCCTTGGACAGTCTCTCTGAGTGTGTGTGTGTGTGTGTGTGTGTGTGTGTGTGTGTGTGTGTGTTTTGAGCTGAAGGAAGACATTCAAGTCACCACTTTGATTCATCAAACTTGAATGTGAAAAGAGAGCAGGGAGAAATAAAAGACCTGACTTGGTAATAAATCTGAAAAAAGAAAAATAAAAGTACAGACTATTCTTTTACTGAAAATTAATGGACAGGGGGACAGAAAGGTAGAACAAGCCATACAAAAAGAATCTGTCAGAACGGGAATAAGAATCAACACATGGGGCTTAATAATTTGTTGGGATAAGCAAGATGTCCCGAAGCAAGTACAGTCCTGCAGGGTATCCTGAAACAGTAAGGAAAGGAGAGCAGAACACATTTTATGGAACCAAATTACCGTGATTCATGAGGTAGTGCTGGTATATTCTCACAAGTCTACTTTGTTCCCATTTTCTATTATCAACAATCACTCAATCTTCCAGAGTTACCTTTCAGACTGTAGTAGGGAGCAGGCTATTCCAAGTTTGTTTGGTTAATACATTTCCCGAGATAAAATAGATAAAATGCCTTTACAGAGAGACAAAGACCCATGGTTTTCTGATTTTTTAGGCCTTGCTGAATTAGCCTTGTTCTTCTTATCCCTTTTGCCAACTTATTGGCTTTGCATCCTGGATTTTTGAAAGCATTTCATATTCAGTCTAATTTGTCTTTCACCCCTTTTTTGCTCAGAGGCCTCTGGGAGGTGGGACCTTGGGAAAGGCCTCTACCTTAAAGTTTTCCAATTATTCCCTTCTTGTTCTCAAAAAAGGTATCTGGAGCCAGTCATACCAGTCTTGCTTGAAATAGGGTCAGGAAATCCAGCCATTTGTCCCCATTACGGTCCTGCAAACATTGCTATCATTGAGCATGGGCCATACCTCCAAATGGGACTGGCTTCTAGGTTAATCAGACTAACTCTAGAAAGAGCAGAAGGAGGAAACACTGAGGGTAAACGCAGACCTTGGGAGAAAGGGTGCCACCAACTAATAGCCCAAGACCTGAGCCTGCCAGTTATAAACTGTGAACTTTTTGGTTCTTCTAACACTTGAAACATCATCTGCAGAAGGAGAGAAATTCTGTCTGTACTTAGGCCGTCAATTAGAGTAGGCAAAATATGGTGACACAGCTAAAATGCTTTGACCCCTTGAGAGGCAGATAATATTTATAGATGAGGTATCGTTATTATTGTGTATTTTTGTACAAAGCTGTTTCTTTATATCATATTTTTACATTCCATATTCCCAGGCCATTAAAAAACCCCACACATATACAAAGATAAAAGGGCAGAGAGGTAACTAGATACATAGGTACACAGACAAATGGGTGAAGCCAAATTCCTTAAGTGGTAGTTTTCGAATATAAATCAGGATAAGTTGATGCCTTTAACTCAGAACAGAACTTAGCTTTAGAAAAATGGATAGTAAGATGGAACTAGAAGGTCATATCAGAATGAACTAAAATTAGGGATTTGTGATATAAGAAGTTACACATTAAGTGAGGGATTGGTGGGTGATAGATGGCCCTGGCATTTAAGGCAAGAGAAAGAAAGAAACCTCTATTTAGTACAGGCAGTAGGGAAAGAGAGAGAGGCTGGGGACACAGTGGTGACCATAAATCTGGGAATAAAACTAAACAAGTAGATAGTAGCTCCTTGAGGCAGAGCCTATATCTCATAGTTCCTTGTCTTTCAGAATTTCTTGGCTCACAGTGGTTGCTTGATAAATGTCCATTGTTTGAATAAAATACAGAGGAGGCAAACATTATGTACATTAATCAAGATAGAAACTAGATGGTGTAACTATTAATAATAGTCAAAGATAGAAACAGAAAAAGGAGAGCCAAGTTTTGATGGGAAACTGGTTATAATAAGAGATGAAAATGGTTGAAAAAAGTCATTCGGTCATGTTTGGGAGAGAGGAAAAGGAATTTGGAGCAGGGTCTGCGTGATAGGATTATAGGTGGGCAAGATAATTGTTTGGAAGAAACGTGTTGTTTGTCTTCAGAGGTGACCACCATCTTGAAAGAAAATCTTGTGTTGGCCAATGGGTAGAAAAAGCCTTTTTCAACATAGGCTCAAATAAAATGAGTGCATTTGTAAATATATATGTCACAAAGGAGAGCTGTATGAGTGGAATTCAGGAAGAGAAGCTGGATGCTCCAACCAACATCTCCAGGCTAAGATAGATATTTCCGAAAATGAGGCAGGCCTAGCCTAAAAGTCAAAGTGGCCGCTTTGGTGAAACAGAGATTCACCATCACTGGAGGTATTCACATAGAGGCTGGAGCTCCATTATAGATGGCTGTTATTGAAGAGATTCAGGGAGTGCATGCACACTGGGACACTTAACCTATGATTTCCCTCTTGTCCCTGAGATTTTGTGGCTCACTGCTCAATAGTGAGGACCTGTTACTGCATACATGCTTCTAGGTCCCAACACTTATTCAGCAGCAAGTGTCCTGGCCCCTTCCTCGAGTATATTAGAGTAGCAGACCCTACAGCTGGTGGTAACAGCTGGCTCTCTGTGGGGGAAAAAGTGACTCCATTTGTAGCGTTTGCTGATTTCTCGGGTGTACATACTGCCACCGTGCCGATTTCAAGCTTTCAGTATGATGGCATTGAACCTGGAGTTGGAAAGATAGGCGTGCAATTGACTCTCATGAAACTGAGGGCACTTCTCTAGCATTTCTCTCAGTCCCTGCTCCAGGATCAGGCATGTTGTCCCGGAAAGAGTGAATCCATTTGCAAGTTGTTAGTGCCTTCCAGGTCGCCCAGGAAGGCAGCCCAGCGGGGAGGAGAAGGTTCCACGGGCTGGTCTGGACAAACAGTCATGCATGCCCTCCCTGCCCTCTCACCACCAGCAGGGCATTTCAGAGCGAAATGGGTGGTATTACCTCTTTTCATCGCCACACTCACTGTTTGGGTTCATCTGCGGTGACTTTCCCTTGCTCTGCATTTAAAAAGATACAAGTGAGTCTGTGTAGGATATCCTTGGTGCGGTTTCCCGCTCCTCCTCTCCCTAATGGATCCCTGCTTTCCCTGATTCTTGGGATCGGCCCGACAAACTGTAATGTAGTATTGAATTTATTGTCCTTGCCCTTCCGTTATCCTCTTCATGCCTTCCACATGGTGTCCTGTGCTGCCTCCGCTCTCTCCTGCAGAGTTATAGGACCTTCTGCGTATTGAGCTCTCACCATGAGTCAAGCGATGCTCTGAGCGCCTTTTCCTGTTAACTCCTCAAATCCTCCCGACAACCGATGGACTAGATGACTAGTAATATCCGTAGTTTGCAGAGAAGCAACCGAGACACGGCATAAGTAAGTACCTTGCTGTAGGTCATGCAGCCAGTACGTGTCAGAGTGGGGATTTGAATTGAGATCATGGGGAGTTTTCTTATCTCTCTGGAAAGCGGTGTGAAAATCAAGCAGATTGTAGGAAATACACCGCCCTGCTAGATAACGCAGAGAAAGTGATTTGCTAGAAAGATGGATCCGGTTCAGAGAGAACGTTGGCTCTGCTGTGAGGAAGCCTGTGGGTCAAATGTCTCGTATAATCTCATAGAACCCCATGGAAAAGGAATCATTTGTTCTTCTCACTTCATTTTATCACCTCAGCTCTCGCCTGGGTAAGAAATGAAACCTGCTGGATTCACTTTTTTTTTGTTGTTAATAGGAAAATAGACTGGCATTGAGACTCAGGATTTTAATGATTAGATCTTTCCAAATTCAATACACATGTAACTGGTTTATTTTATCCACAAGACATCGATGTCATTATGAGTGCCTTTAATCATTGTGGTGGTGGAAAACACCTATTTTTGAAACCTCAACCAATATCCACGTTTTCGTGCCAAATTCACGGGACAGTTCAGGCCAGATTAAGACTCAGGTGTGAGTCCGTGACTGATGGCTGCTAACTAAAACCCTGTCTACTTATACAGGAACACAAAAGAAGAGTAAAACCTCACTTAGGGGGAGCTCAGATCCCCAGCAGTGGGACTTACCTGAAACTTTGCTGAGAATGAGGAGATGAAACCAGCATATGAGTTCGGATTAACTGCACATAAGAGAAAACACAGCATAATCATGACTTCAACACAAGGTTTCAAAAAGAAAAGAAGGAAAAAACCACAAGGTTTAATTTGATTTCACATGAAATGAGTCTGGAGGTGCGCCAGTTTCCCGTTGGCGGTGGAGGTCCAGGGGCAACAGCATCTCAGGCTCCCTCCAACTTTCTGCTCCACCGTCTTCAGCGCATGGTCATTTCGGGGTCCCACATCTCTGTGGGTGCTCCAGCCATCAAATACAAATGCTAGGAAAACGAAGTAGTGGGGAAAGGGCCAAAAGTTACATAAGTAGCCATCTATCCTCCCTCTTTCTGAGAACCATTCTAGAAAGACTCATCCAGCACTTCTTCTCTCTCACAGGTCAGGGCTTAGTCAACCTTACCCAACTACAAGGCAGGCCAGGAAATGTGGTATTTTAGCTGGGTTACGTGGAATCAGACCAGGATGGTGTTTCTCTGGAAGAAGAGGAGAATGGGTAGTAGGTAGGGAGTGGACAGTCTCTGCCACAGTAGAATGACTGGGCAGCCGTAATTAACGTGACCAGCCTGTGCACTCTGCTGAGTAAAGAACCCTGAGGCTACGGTGCACGAATGACCTGCTGCTTCTTTTACTGAGTTTTATAAACACCTTGGCACACACATACGAGTAAGGTATACTAATTTACCAGAGGCTAGGGTGAAAACTGATGTGGATTCTTTTTCTTTTAAATGAGACAAATCAGACTCACGAGATGCAAGAAAAGATACAAGCAAACTTTAATGCTACCTTCCAACCCTCCCAAGGCCCAGGTAAGAAGAGACGGGGGAGCTCAGGCCCAAGGGACACACAGAGTCTGATGAATTAAATTACTGAGAAAGGGAACGGGTCTCATTCCCATGGCTTTTGCGAGTTCCCCAGAAAACTGGGTCTCGCCTCAGTCTGACAGGCAGGAAGAGGAGTACCACGTGGGAGTGGCACTGGGGACAATGGCAAGGGCATGACAAGCTGGGTACCATTGTGCTTGACTGCCCTGGAGGAAAAGGGACTGGCCGGTGTGATCTTGGATCTTAGCCAGCGCCGCCTGACAGGAAGCCTACCAAAGTTCTTCAAAGACCAAAAGCTGACATACTCTTAAACGTTAACCACTCATTTGTGTTTAAATTCAAATGGCACTTTATATTAAGCTGCTCCAGGGTTTCATATTGAAGGATTATGAGCTTTAATCAACTTGGGACATGCTCTGGTCACCAAAGGAGAATGTTTCATGAAAAATAAGCATGTGTTGGAGGCGGCAGAGCACCCTAAGGGGTTGTCCCAGACACCTGTACCATTACACAAAGTTGTCTTCTTGCAGGAGTAGATTAGAGTAGAAAATTAAGAGAAGGGTTGCTAGTGTTAAGCACATCCGAAAAACTAATGTGAACACCGATAACTTGATACCAAAAGATGAGTGACAGAGAGACAAAAACCTATAAAAATGGCAAATGTCTATGTTTGAAAAATTTGATAATCAACTATTGGAAAAACTGGGCAAATTACTAAAAAATGAATTTAAGTTTGGGGTTATTTAATATTGGGATAAATTGTCAATAGACTTTGAGTTATTATAATATAACTAAAATCAATGTTGAGGAAAACCACTTCTATTGATCAATAAAAGGTTAAATTACATTCGATACATGCTATTAAAGAAGGCAGAGAAGTATTTTAAATAGAAAAATTGTATCCAAAGTTGCTAGAACATATTTTAAAATATTGTTTAAAGGAATGATAAAATCAACCATGACTCATTTACTAAGACCTCTGATGAAATTGTACCGCAGCAGTAGAATTACAGTTATTTTTGAGGAGCTTAAAGAAATTTACACCGGTGTGAAGTCACATTACACACTTGGCAAACTTTTGATGGATTATGCTATTAGCGTTATACTTATTTGGTTGATGAAAACTATTGCCCAATTTGGTTACACAATTTCATTAAAACCCAGAACACCATGATGGTAGAAGCAGAAATCACATCCTTTGAATGACACCTGGGTATGTCCTAAATTTTCTTTTTTTTTTTTTAATGATTTTTTATTATATTATGTTAGTCACCATACAGTACATCCCCGGTTTCCGATGTAAGGCTCGATGATTCATTAGTTGTGTATAACACCCAGTGCACCATGCAATACGTGCCCTCCTTACTACCCATCACCAGTCTATCCCATTCCCCCACCCCCCTCCCCTCTGAAGCCCTCAGTTTGTTTCTCATAGTCCATAGTCTCTCATGTTTCATTCCCCCTTCTGATTACCCCCCCTTTCTTTATCCCTTTCTTCCTCTACTGATCATCCTAGTTCTTATGTTCCATAGATGAGAGAAATCATATGATAGTTGTCTTTCTCTGCTTGACTTATTTCACTTAGCATTATCTCCTCCAGTGCTGTCCATGTTGTAGCAAATGTTGAGAACTCGTTCTTTCTGATAGCTGAGTAATATTCCATTGTATATATGGACCACAACTTCTTAATCCAGTCATCTGTTGAAGGGCATCTCGGCTCCTTCCACGATTTAGCTATTGTGGACATTGCTGCTATGAACATTGGGGTGCATATGGCCCTTCTCTTCACTACGTCTGTATCTTTGGGGTAAATACCCAGTAGTGCAATGGCTGGATCATAGGGTAGCTCAATTTTTAACTTTTTAAGGGACCTCCACACTGTTTTCCAGAGTGGCTGTACCAACTTGCATTCCCACCAAGAATGTAGGAGGGATCCCCTTTCTCCACATCCTCTCCAACAATTGTTGTTTCTTGCCTTGTCATGTCCTAAATTTTCTGACCAACTTGCTTTCAAATAGATTTATCTATTCCTAAAACTTTAGAGACAGAAATTGGAATGTCTGAAACCAGCGTCGTTATTTCTCCTGCATACCCTTTCTTCCCTACCTGAGATAGGGACCTGAGAATCACCCACAACTCATTCCTCATCTTACACCCACACGGCCAGTCTCCTAGTATCATAAATATGTCACCTGAACAGCTTCTGAACCCTCCCCTAGTGTCTTTCTTCAGACCTTTGTGTTTCCTTGCCTGCCTATGACTAGAACCCCTAACTCATGTTCAGGCTTTCCTCTCCTCATACTCCATTGCCTTCTTCATTTTACATCTAACATTATTTTCTTTGAAGACTCAAATCCAGGGACTCCTGAGTGGCTCAGTCGGTTAAGCATCTCCCTTCAGCTCAGGTCATGATCCCAGGGTTATGGAATGGAGCCCCACATTGTGCTCCCTGATCAATGGGGAGTCTGCTTCTCCCTCTCTCTCTGCTCCTGCCCTCCCCAGACTCTCTCTAATGCTCTCTCTCTCAAATAAATAAAATCTTAAAAAAAAAAAAAGAAGACTCAAATCTAATCACTTTATTTTCCCACTTAAAAACTTCCAGGGCTCCTTACTGTTTATAATAATGAAAAGACTGAATCTCTCTCTCTTTTTTTTAAAGATTTTATTTATTTATTTGATAGAGAGAGAGAGGGAGAAGTAGACTCTTTGCTGAACAGGGAGCCTGATGTGGGACTGGATCCCCGGACCCTGGGATCATGACCTGAGCTGAAGGCAGACGTTTAACTGACCTAGCCATCCAGGTGCCCCAAGACCAGATCTCTTAATATGATCTAGAAAGCCCTTCACCACATTGCTCCTGCCCTGCCTCTCTGAGTTTGTCTTCTGTCAGCTTTACCCACGAACGCCCTCTACTCCATCCTCCTTCACTCTTTCCTGACTGTGGACTTGCTGCTCTGTCTGCCTGAGATGCCTGCCCCACGTTACTCTTTTCTACATGATATAGTCCCATGAATCTTCTGCTCAATTTTGACCCTGTTCAAGCATATCTTTATTTGTATAGATTTCCCCAAACCTCCAAGTAAAATTAGTTGTTCTAAATATTTCCTAGCTCTATCCATGTATGTATCTATCAATCATTTATCTATCTATCCATCCATCCATCCATCCATCTACCTAACTTGTATTCTACCTCATAGTGCATACTACCTTTTAGATTCTATTTATAAATCTTTCTCTAAACCTTAGACTCCTTCATCTTTATATCTTCAGCACACTGGTACAAGAACTCGTATTTGGTAGATTTTTAATAAAATATCTTTTGAATGAATTGATTGTTTTTTTTCAGTGCTTTTGAATAGGGCAAGAAAATGCTTTCCCTTTCTGAAAGCTTATTCCTGTCTTATGGGGGCTCAATTTTATTTTAAATCCTATGTTTCAGTTAAGAGTAAAAAGCTTCCATAGATTTCTTCATTCTCGACTTCCGATTATCATCAAGTAAGCTGATACTGCTGCTCTATTATTAGCTATGCTCCATAATTGGTCAGGAATTTTACATTTTATTAACACAAGTTGCTGCACCTTTCCCAGCAGCATGAATTATTAAGTATTGAGTATTCGTGACCCATATGGCCAAGAAAATTATATTTGGCATGCTTAGCAAAGTCAGCTTATGATCTTGAAGTAGAATAGAGTTTGAATGAGTGAGGGGTATTAAAATATGTAACATATCAGAGGTCATTTCCTAAAAGGAATCATGAGGCCCAAGATCTCATCAAGTTATTCTAAATATAGTACCTAAATAATGTTACCTCTAGGTTTTTAAGCAGCAGGGCAAAATTAGGAACTGCAAATGTTGGACAGTAAAAAAACTTTCTTTTTAGGTACTCATCCTGAACAAGCTAATTAGATTTACTCCAGGAAATTTCTGGCATGGTTAGTGGCATATGAAAGAGAACGGAGAGAAATAGGGCACATTTGCTAGATCTGGAATGATAACAAAAACGGGTTTGTTTGATTAGGAAATTTCCATGGTATTGCTTTTTTTTAATATTTTCTACGAATTTTTAAATGTCTAGAGAATAGAGTTATATAGTTTACATGTAGAAACTTAGGTTGTCTTTTTAAAAAAAGTCCTCTCTGATATTCTCAGTCAAGTACATTTTTATGTTTATTGCTAGGATGATTGGATAGTTGGTCGGATGGATGCACAGGTGGACAGATGTGCTCTAAACGGGATCTTCTCTTTTGTATTTTCAAATTCCTTATGATAAGTGTAGCATATCCACAAAGTTTATTCATAGTAAGTCCATTTGTATGTAACATAGATTTAAAAAAATATTTATGTAACTAATCTGATCATCTTCAAAAGCCTAAACTTGTTTGCTTGTCATGGAAAAATAACTTTTAACCCTTTAAATTTATAAATTTGGTATATTCTGCTAGAAATAATAGCCCTTTTAAATGATACTCTTAATTTCCAGATCTCTATCCTGGCTTCTTTCTGAAGTGACATCTGGGCCTATTGCCATGGGGGAAAGAAAGGTTATAGGGGTCTGTGAAGAGAATGGTCAGGATCCTCAAATGTGTTCTCCTACGGTTTCATGGTTCTCAAAGGTGATGTCTCTGTTATATCTGCTTGTTGTTCATCCTGCGGGCATTCCTTACTTAAGTCAGCCACTGGAACTTACCATCTGTCTCTCTCAGCTTGGTGAAGTAAATTGATAACTCTCCCCTAGTGACTGGGCTGACATTTGACTTGCACTGGTTTCTAAGTCTGTGCAGTATTCACCTCCACTTTTTAGGCCAACTCATCCCCCTCACCCTGACGACTTCCAAAGCAAGGATAATGCCTTTCAAGATGGCTGCGTCTGATATTCCTCAGGGGCCTGAAGGGAGTTCTGGGTCCTCCTGATGAAACCTAGGAATCAGGAAAGCTAAACATTAGAGATTTTGCCTGTCAAATTTAGTTCGATGGTTGTGAAGATGGGAGATACTATTCTTGAAGCAGGTTTCCTGATTTCAGTGAGAATAATAGGATTCTGAGGATAGAGACAGAGTCAAATTGCCTGCGAAATACCAGACAGGAATGGTTCCAGAAAATAGCAAAGCTGGACCAATAATCAGAGTGAATTGACCCTCAGAGAATTTTGAAAGTGAGTAATAGATCATGGAGTCCTCAAGAACAAAATAGGAGGTGGGTCCATTCTACTCTTTCTTGGTCTGAATAGCTCAAGGCAAAAATCTGAACAGAGAAGACGATTTATATTAGTATACTCAATTAAGTGTCAACTGTGTCCCCTTAAAGAAGATGTTATAACATCTCAGGTGTGGAATATGATTCTCCAGATATCCCCATGACACGATTCACTAGTGTGATTCTGACTTGGGGCAAGGGAGATATTTTGACTTTGGGAAAAGTATTAAATATTCATTTTGAATTAATACCAGTTCTCTGGGATTCTAAATACTTCTGTGGTCCATTGGTCATTGGGAGGCTCATGAATATCAGATGATAAGTGGAATTTTTTTCCCCAAGTCTATCTTACGGTAGGTTCAAACAATCCTGCAAATATTGTACAAGTTTCTGAATATATATTTGGCAGAATTGCCACATTGGCTCTCTGATTTATGAAGTAAGGGTTTTTATAGTATGAAGGAACAAGTGAAAGCGCCTGGAGTGTCCCTTCCCTATAAAAATCATAACCCAGAGTGATACTGTATCCACAAGGGAGTCATAAAAATTAATACAATTTTTTAAAGATTTCAAAGATTAAGAGGCATGAAAGATACTTTCTGTCACATCCTCATTTAAAGTCCATGCTTGGTCTCAGTTGAAAGTAGATAGATTTTTAAGAAAGACAGACTATTGAAAAGTTAATAGTGATTTTACTGACAGTTGCTCCAGATGTTGTTCTTTTCCTTTTTTTAATCCTGGGGGAAATTAACACGTATCCTGGCACATGTGCTTTAGCCTGGATGTTCTACCGATTTGTATTCCAGTGAGCTGAGCCTGCTGTAAAAACAAACAAACTAATAAAAACAAAACAAAAATAAATTTTAAAAAATGAAAAAAATCTATTGAGTTCTTATTTTTCGTCATTGTATTTTTCATTTCTAGTATTCCCATTTAATTATTTTAAAAATAATTTCAGTTGGCTCATGAAATCCTCCAAAATGTATTAATCAGAGATATCTTAAATTATATGCCTAATCATTAATAACTGGGTTACCTATGGGTATATTCTATTGTCTATATATTTTTTCTCTTGGTCTTATTTCTTGATGTGCCTCATAATTTTTTTATTCAAGTCTGTATTTTGTGTATGAAAAAATGTGGACACTCTGGATGATGAAGCAGATCAACTTAATCCAATACAGGAGTGAACTGACTCAGGCTAGGTCTTAGGAAGGCTCAGTCTTTCTGATTTCCTCTTCATTTTAGGGTGTAGCCCTCTAGGGTTTTCAACTGACAGCCTAGTATTGACTCTTCGGGAGGCAAGTCCCAAATTCCAATTTTAATCTGGTCAGCATTGTAAGACTGTCAGAAACCACTCTCTGCCTGTCTTGGGCTTTCGGCATGGAATGTTAACCTCAACCTGGACAGCTTGAGCATTCAGTAAATGTCTTTGGGAAACCAGTAGGTTTTACTTGTCTGCATTACCTTTCTCTGGGATCTTGGCCTTTCTAATGTTGACTGCCTTGCCAGTTCTAAATTCGAATCCCCCCCCCCCAATTTTGTGAGATTACCAAAGCCTTGCTGATTTTTCTGCTTCTTTGCAGCATTTATTTGCTTATATTCCTGACCTTTTGTTTCTGTGCCATTAGTCAGCATGTGTCCCAAAGGGAAAAGCAACACGTAGAATATCAGCTCATCTCTTGGGGTTTCCTCCTCTCTGGTCTCACATTTAAGGCCTGGCTGCCCCTAAAGTTCTACCATAACTTCATAAAGCTGTACCCTTGTTGTAGTCTGATCTCTCTAATCTGTGCTGTCATCATTTTGTTTTCACATGCTGCTTCATCATAGACTCCCTATGCAGAAGTTCTGATTTAGCCTAAAGTGGGGTGATCAGCTTTTAACAACACCCTTTATGATTCTCAAGTGAAGTCCAAGTTGAAATATACTTTTGTTTTGTTTTTTCCCTATATTATATGGGGCCAATTTTGACTATGAATATTTCATTAAGAAATTAATTTTCATAGACTTTCAAATCAGCATACATAGTTGAATGGACTTATCCCTTAAAATTCTTTTAGTTTCCTTTTTACCTGCATTTTTTTTCCATTCTCTTATTTTTAATATTTACATTTGGACCTTCTTTTGTAACTTAATAGTTATTTAGTCATTTATCTTCCAAATATCAGCTCTTTGATTCATTTATTATCTCTATTTTTTCTAGTTTGCACTTTCTAATTTTTGCTTTGGTAAGTCAGTTCTTCTGCCTTAGTTTTGCCTTCTTGTTTTCCATTATTATTTTAATTGAATATTAACTTATTTTTATTATTTCTTATTAATTAATATGAATCCTTAAGACTATGGATTTTTCTCTGAACATGGATATAGCTATGTTCCATAGGTACTGATGTGTGGTAGTTTTAATTCTCACTATTTTCTCCAAAATTTAAAATTGTATTAATTTAGCCCTCAGTAATCTGTCCAGTGACTTTACATTAAGGGTAATATTGAATGATTTGTTTTACTGGACCTTTGAACAGGGAATAGTTTCCATAATTTTGTGAAACAAAAATTAGTCCAATTTTTGAGTTGACAAGGGATCCAGAAATGACACCGCTAAGAAGATTCTAGGCTTTATTTTAGGTGTCCTTAGAAAATTTGGTTCAGGCCAACATTTAAAAAAATAATTGTGTAATTTTGTTTATTTTACCTTTTGTCATAGCCATGCTGGGAACTGGCCATGGCTATCCAGGCATTGGCCTCTTATAGCTAGTCAAGTGAGCTTCATTGTCTTCTGAATATCTCACTTCAAAAATCAGTGATAAATACGGATTTGAGTTGTAAGTCATGTTTGTTTCTCACTATTGTTTAGGCCTTGTCCCTCAGTGACTTATGGATTCCTGGAGTAAATGTTAATTAACATATTTTTGCAGAAAGGAACACATTTCTTTGAAAGGAAGGAGTGGAGGTCACAGAGAGACTTTGAGCCCCTGAGATGTTGCTTGATTTCCCATTAAGTGATTTGCCACTATAGTTCTTTACTTCCCTTCTTCCTACCAGAATTTTCCATGTGTTTTTAGTTTTTAGTATTACCCAAGGTGATTCTGGTTGATAACATGTTAAATAACATTATTTTCTTCTATATTGTCGGCTATGGAGGGCACGGCATTGGAATAAAAAGCAGTTGCCTGAAAGTAAAACAAAAGAAAAAATAGCCTTTCACTTCTTTTTATCCAGAGGGAAAATGAAAATATTTGCTGCCTTAATGTAATCTGTCTATAATTGACATTGGAGAGAAGGGCATTTGGGGCAAGTCCAAGGTGATTTCATTTTGGGCACTTTTCCACTGGGGCAATAATTGATCACTCACTTTCTGAAGCATGTTTGGTCAGAGCCATGGTCAATGCTATCACAAGGAATGAGCCTGAGAACAGAGTCCTTGGAAAAACAAATCTCCTTTTTAAAGCTCTTTGCACATTTAGATAGCCTATCAGTCATTACACTAATTCCTGAGGAAATCAAATAAGACAACCACTCAATTTACTCTTTAATTTACTCATCAAGGCACTCAGGAAGAGGCTGAAGGGGATCACTGGGTCTGCAGGGAACAGGAAATCACAGGGTAAAAGAAGCAAAGTGATTCTACTCATCAGGAACGCGTCATTGAGTATTTCAAGATTTTGTAATAAAAATGATTTCTGAGTTTAGGATAGATGTAAGATCCTGTTGACACAGAAGTAACTTCTGGAGGCCCTAAAACAGACACCAGCTAGACTGCTTTGCTTCCTTTTAGTTTCTTGGGCCAATCCTTATGAAATTATATACCTTGTGTTAAAAAGTTAAGAAGCATACATGGTTATGACAAAAATAGAGGAGGCTGAAATAGCTTTTTGGTAAACAGTGGAGATTGCCTTTCTACTTCTATCTAACATTAAAAAATAAAAGAGACTATAGGAAGAACTGCCAAATTCTGGTAAAGACTCATCATTTATATCTTGGTTTTTCCATTTTCTTTTTCTGTCCTTGTCACTCTGAAATTTGACAGATTCCAAATGCAAGAGGGGTAAGGACAGAGGTAAAATGGTTTAAGGGGAAAGTACACAGTTGAAGAGTTCTGATCCAGACTCTTGGAAGGCAAATCCTCTAGTTTGCATGCAATGCAATTTGCTTAGCCCCCCGTCTCTCTCTTTCCTTCCCCCTGCTCCATTGTCTCTTGTTTACTGGGCAATCACTTTTCTATATGTGAAATTCCTCGAGTAGAGGGGAGGCTTCTAGAGGGCATGAACTGAGGGACTGCTTTCTTTCCCATTCTCCTCTCCTCCCTCCACACCACATCATATACCTAGTGTGAAGTATGAGCATTACTTTTTCAGATAATGATCAGATAACATATAACTTGCCTTTCACTGTGATTTTGGGCAGCGCTACAAGTATCACAGTCATGATCGCCATGCTGAAATCCTTTTGAATCCTCCACTTTGTGAACTTTCTTATGCTCGTATGGCAGAGTTTTGTACAATCCTTTTAAGTAGCAAAAATCTTCATTGACTCAATATATATTTATAGTGACACTACTATGCACTTGCTCTTATGTGGAATACAGATGTCATCTCTGTTGCCTACAGCCACTCTAAAGAAGCTGGGTCATAACTTTGCAGTTATGATCTGTTATCTCCCAAACGCCTGTCCTTACAGCTTGTTTAACCCAAAGTTCTCTTAACCTGTTAAACCAGTGTTCTAGGTAACACACATCAAGTACACGATAATGTATAGGTGCTAGGAAATCCCAGGCAACCTCAGTATTGTGACAATGATTGCCTTTCCTTACTTTAACTTACTCCTGGCCCCCTATCTTAGGAAGTGTGCAGATTCTTCCTGGTTTTGCTAACCTCTGCCCATTTTGGTCCTTAACACTTTTGTGAGTCATTTTCTCCCTGGGGGACTTTGCCTACTCCCTGGCCAACAGCACATGGTTATTTTTAAGAAGAAAGAAAAACAGAACAACAACAACAGCAACAAAGATCATCTCAGCCAAACCATCACTGTGTTGACTTTCTGCAGTAGTCACCATAGTCTCTATCTCTCTGTCTCCCATTCTCGCTTTCTCTTTCTTTGTCTGTCTCTTTCCCTCTCTTCTCTCTTTCTCTTACTAAAATCTCTGAGAAGAGAAAAAGCGTTTCTGGTTAGAGAAGAGCCAGGTAGGGATCCAAACATGACTCTATTCCAGAGTCAGGCCCAATGAATCCTTCCATTGTTCTTTTGGGTTGCACAAAATAATTAATGAGACAGGCTGTCTCCCAGCAAAGGATATTCTTCTAAAATGGATTTTATTTTGGAAACCAATTAAATGGTATTAAAGGCCAAATCTAAAGAATAGTTTAGGTGACCAGGCTGAGTAATTCCATCACGTAGTTGGTTTGTTTTGTGTCTAAAATGCATTTATTCAATAATATATATATTTTTGATCCAGGCTAGATGTGAAGTAGTAAACAAATAAAACCTGACATCTTTACTTATGGAGTATATAATTAACAGAATATACAATAAATATACAACTCAAAGTTTGTTACTACCCTCAATGGCTTTTACTTTCCATATGAGGAACATCATGTTTTCCATGTCTTTTGCCAAACACTTATTTCCTGAACTAGCAGTTCTGATGCCTTCCAATTCACTTTGATTTATCCACTTCCACTAGTTTTGAAAGATAATTCAGATAAAACAAGACTCTATTTAAGTAGAACTATTGCTTTGGGGTTAGCTGTAGCTTTGCAAGGTAATTCTTAGGCTGTTTTGCCTTTGTTGTTTTATTGTCCTTAATGAGGATAACTGGCAGGAAAGCAGGAAGAGGGGCAGGAATGATTAAATCTCTGCTTGTGGACGTTTGCAAATTGGCGTGATTTACCTGGGCCCAGGTAAATCTCTTTCACTCATAATTTTTAGGGAGAGATGAGGGAGGGGGAAGAGAGAATATTAGGGGCAAGGGAAATTACAGTGACTATTTGATCATTTTCATACTCTGCTGTTTGGTAGAGTATTTTTTTTAAAGGTTTTATTTATTTATTTGTGAGAGAGAGCGCGCATGAGCACACAAGCAGGGGGAGTGGCAGGCAGAGGGAGAAGCCGGCTCCCTGCAGGAAGCCGGATGCATAACTCCATCCCAGGACTCTGGGATTGTGACCTGAGCCAAAGGCAGACACTTAACTGACTGAGCCACCTACACGTCCCACGGTAGAGTATTATTTAACGGATTAGCAGAAGTATTTTCAGACCTGTGCTGGTTTGGATTCTTTGAGAAGCTGACACTAAGTTAGCAGCACAAGAGGTTTATTTAGGGGGAGAGGGTTGTGCAACATATTTGTGCAAAAGAAGAAAGGGGGGGCAGGATGGTGTAGAGAGAGCCTCAGGCCGTGATGCAGATCTGACAAAAGATTCAGCCAAGTGTCAGCCCAGTGGGGAGAGCTCCATAGCAGAGATCACCCTTAAGAGGAGTCCTCTTTTGAGGAAATAGCCAAGCCCCACCCAGCCACTATGACTAGTCATTGGCCGGAAGGTCTGCGAGAAGAACGAGGTCTTGGCTCAAGATCCTGTAGGCACCGGGCTGGAGGCTCTCAGCTAACCTCCCTGCTTGCACTGAATGGTAAGGTCTTTCTTGAAGGAGTGCTGAGCAGTATCTCCGAGGCCACCATGGTCCCCAAGTATGTCCTTCAGCCTGTGGTCCCACCTCCCCTGAAGCCCCCAAACCTTGTAGCACCCCTCACCTTAAGTAGAGATATTACAGAGAAATACAGAGAGAAAGAAAGAGTCAAATTGCGGCTTTTGAGTTCCAAAATAAACTTTTGAGTAAAAAGTTACTGTGTTTTTCAAAAGCTGAGTCATATCCAATGAAAGATAGAATAGGACAATTCTGTGACTAGAGAAATTTGTCTCCCTTTTCAAGATGGAGAGGGAGGAGAGCGAGAATGGAAGAAGAAGTAGAAGAAGCTAAAGGCCCTGGGTTGAATCCTGAGAGAAAAGAGGACAGAATGAGATAAACCAGACAGGAGAGCAATGTGAGAGCCCGGTCTAGGGATACCACTCTGCACATGCCTATTCAGAGTGCCCTGTCCTCGGGCCCTTGGCCGAGGGGCTGAATGTGGGCCTGCAGTCCAGCTTGTACACTGCTCTGCAAGCTACAAAGGGCACCGTTTTCTTCTGGCTCGTTTGCCCGGAAGAGGTACATCTCAGCAATTTGTCCACAAAGATTAGATGCTTTTTTCGGATTCACGAAGTTCCTTGTACAACAGCAGAGAGGCTGCCAGGGTATTGCTTTCTGGATGGAGTCTGCGAAAATGGCAAGGCCGCAGAAGCCTCTCTGTCCGAGCCAGGTACAGATGAGGAGAGAATGGGTGTCACGTAGGGACCTGAAGCTCTCTTACTAGGTCTTGTACCACAGTGCTGGGAGGTCTAGAATTTTTCCCCTTGATGTCCAGAACAATACCGAGGTGGCACTGAAGCCAGAAAACCTGAAGGACATAAAGTAGAGTAAGGAGCTTTTCTGGAGAAACACGGAACTAAGAGTCCAGAGCATATTAGTAGATGACAAGTGGAAAACATTGTTCCCTTCTGAGTATTCTAAAAACGCTGGGGACTCTGAGACAGCTCTGGGGAGAAACAGGAGGGATCTTAATTGACAGAGAATCTGTTCTATGAGTGGGATTATCTCAGTTCACTGAGGTTAAATTCCGACCATCCTCAGAAGTAGGGGCCCAAAGTAATTGAGTGGTACAAAAATGAAGGTCTACATATTTGTTTTCACAGCTTAGTTTGTGACCCGAAACGTTAGAACCTCGTGCATGGTAATCCATAACTGAGGTTCCGGGTTGAATCGAATTGTCTTAGACCTCAGAAAGAAAGTAGGAAAGCAGGACAGACTCAGACTTTCTGACACCAGCCCCAGCGTTTTAACTCACAGCATCCCACTTCCTCTCTGCAACCTGTTAGGAAACTCAGCCAAACGCTATGCAGTGTTTGGCACACAGCAGGTGCTAGATAAATGCATGCTATGGAATGTTAATTGACTCATTTGCTGCATCTCTCAAGGTCGAATTAGCTGCACACACAAGGCTGAAAGGCTTAAGTCCTGTCCTTTAATTAGCAAACCGTGATGAACGTAAGTGCTTCAGAGAAAGGGAGAGAGGCAGTTGAAACCGGGCTTTTAAATGATCAGAACCGCTGATCTGTTTACACTCATGATGCCAGACGCTGGCTGGTGAATGTTCCAGGAACATTTTAACAGCTGAAGCACTGTGCACAGACTGAGTCCCCTGCAATGACAGAGCGGAGTGTACATCTCTTTCTGGTGAGGTTACCACCTACCATTGAGCCCAGACAGCAGAGCTCTTAGTGTTGTAGGGGTCTTTTAGCATCACAACTTTCCTCAGGCTGTCTGCCACGCAGCCACGGAGTCTGGGAGCCAGACCGATTTATTTATGTTTCTACTGCAAAGTGTTTAATGTACTTACACTGATTCACAAAGTAAATTCTACTTTAGCTCACACACACACACACACACACACAGAGCAAAATGTGCATTTGCTGGCAGATTTCTTAATTTATGGACCATTTTAAGAGCTTAAAATGTGCCTAAAGTGAAACTGTACAAAACCACGAGCAACTCTAATGTTCACCAACAGGGGTATAGATAGAGAAACATGCAGAGAATGCTATGCGGTAGTATAAAAGAACAAACTAGCTATACCTATGATGGCATGAATGAATCTCAAACCATTATGCTGAGCTAGGTGCAAAAAAAAAAAAAAAAGTACTTTTGTACAAAGTTCTAGAATAGGCAAAACAAGTGTTTGGTGAAAAATAACAGAAAAGTGGTTGCCTTCAGGGTGAGGATTGCCTGGAAAAGGGTACTAGGGAACTTTCTGGAATGATAGCATTGTACATTTAGGATCTGTGACTTATACTGCATCTAAATGAGACCTCAATGAAAAGAAATTAATTGAATAAAAAAGTGCAGCTCTAATAAAGGATCGGAGAGATGGCAGCAGGTGAACATGTCAAGGGATGACTGTACGGGCAGGTGTCATTATTTACGTTGTCTCAAGAACCTGTCTCCTTTCTTTGGCAATGCTGGACTCTGTTGAAAGAAGTTCTGGGTAGTTTTCCTAGTGGACAGATACTAAGAAATATAACTCTTTCTTATATAACATCTTTTAAAAATGATTTTATTTATTTATTAGAGAGAGAGAGCGGTGGGGAGGGGCAGAGGGAGAGGGAGAGAAAGAGTCCAATACAGACTTGCTGCTGAGCACAGAGTGGATACAGGGCTTGATCTCATGACCCTGCGATCAGGACCTGAACCGAAACCAAGAGTCAGCTGCTTAATGGACTGCGCCACCCAGATGCCCCTGGCTGACATTTTAAGTCATTTTTAAAATAGAGAGCTAATTGTGTTCTTAACCAAGAATATCAGATTAGAATAGATATATATCATAAAAATCAATTAAACATTTTTAAAAACTCAGTCACTATTCTGTTTCTAAAGACACTTGAACTGAAGAAGTCAGCTGAAGTTATGGTATTTTAGAGGTGAATTAACTCCTGGTTTGGTATTTCACTTTATGATCTTGCATATAATAATACCTAGTCTGAGTTGTTATAAGGATCAAATCAAATGTCCTATATGACAGTGCCTTGTAAATCACAAAGTAATGCAGGAATGTACATTTTATGGCTATTACTACTACTTAAATGAATATGGAAACATCAATCAGAATTTTTACCTGTGAATGAGAAGGCAAGGGATAGCATAGTTATACCATGCTAAGACAGGCATACTGTGTTCCTACAGTTGAGTTTGACTGATTTCATGTAAAAATTATGAATTGTTTACATTTGAGCAAGCATCCACAGAAAACACCAATATTTTTTCATTTAAACCGTATTTTGACAAGCACTGGGTACTTCATGTGGGGTGGATGTGGAGTTTCAGCATAAAGGGAAGGGATATGTTGGCTCTTTCAAATTATTGCCTAGGCTTGATTCAGTGTAAGATACTTAGGGTTTTCATTTTTGCCAAGTCAGCTCATGAGCTTCTCCCCCACCCCCAATTATTTTCTGATGGCTGCATTTGCTGAACAAAATTTACTTTAGCTTTATTAAAATAAGAAGTATCAGGTAAATAAATTTGGCACCATCTGCTTGGAAGTTAGTCTTGATATATTTATGCCATTTTCTAGATGATAAAAACTTAGAAATGCGAAGTGCACACAGAAAGCAATATTGCAGTAATTTAATGCACAGGTGTCTTACAGCACTGCTGGCGAGACGGACAAGGGAATTTAAAGGCTGCGTGTAACTGCCTCAGGCTTTAGGAAATTAAAGAAACTCCAGAGAAGTTCTTCCAGGCTTCTGGCTTTTCGTCTGTAATCTATATGATGTATCTCAGAGTATATTTAGTGCCCATTATTTGTCAAATACTTCTTTTTTTTTTTTTTAAAGATTTTATTTATTTATTTGACAGAGATAGAGACAGCCAGCGAGAGAGGGAACACAAGCAGGGGGAGTGGGAGAGGAAGAAGCAGGCTCCCAGCGGAGGAGCCCAATGTGGGGCTTGATCCCATAACGCCGGGATCACGCCCTGAGCCGAAGGCAGACGCTCAATCGCTGTGCCACCCAGGTGCCCCTTGTCAAATACTTCTAGCAATTGTAGAATTAATCAAAGAGAACAGATTTCTGTAATGTCCACGTAGGCTTAGCAGCTGTCTTCGTAAGAAAAAACAGTGTCCACATTCAAATGCTTGCCGAGAGATACGGCTGATAATTTGGGATTAAAATGAGAAGCAGTTTGGCCTAGTGTTTTCAAGTGTGGACTCTGGAATTTAACAGAACTCTCAATATATATTCTATCATTTCTTGATGTGTGATCTACAATTAACGATATATCAATACAATAATAAGTGAATAAATGACATTTGTCTCAGGATCAGATGGGGATAATATAATACAGCAAACATTATTGGATGCCTAGCCAGCATCCATTGACAACTTCTGTCCCCTTAACAGGAAAATCCTTTTTTATTTTGTTGAAGTTTCCACCCTTCCTCTCTGCAGGCAAATGCCTACGGGAAAACTAAAAGCACTCTCTGGTCCAAAGAATAGCTGATTAGATTAAGGGCAGTGTTTCTCAAAAAGAGTCCCTTGACATTTTGGGTGGTACCATTCTTTTTTGTTCAGTGCTGTTTATGTATTGCTGGACATTTAGCAGTCTAAATATTTCCTGCGAAATATTAAGAGTCATCCAGTCATTGTAACAACCAAAAACGCACCATCGTATTATTGTCTAATTTTTGAACCACTAGCCTAAGGGTCTGGAGAAGGCACGTGATTCATTTCTGAATATTAAGAAATAAAATTATCTTGAGGAATACCTAGGAAAAGTGTCTTCACATCATCGGGAAGGAAGATATACTCTTTACCTCCGGATTCTGTCACAGCTATGTCGTTGACCTTGAACTGCTACCTTGTTACCATCTTGAAAATGAAACTATTCTAGGCTTGGTGGACTGGAGGAACAACAGAACCCGGGGCCCTTGACTTTCTAAATCAGATAACTCTGAGGCCCATACTGTCTTGGGATTTCTTTTTATGTGAAAGAACCAAATTTTCACACTTAAACTGCTTGGGGCAGAGTTTCTTTTACTTGCTGCTGAAAGCACCCTAAATAATCTATATACTTGCTCCTTGAACCTACCTGGAAGAAAGGAATGTTCAATCAGCTGGTTCATTGTTTTTGAGACTTAAAACCAAACCTGTATTAAAATGTTGGGATCCCGGGCAGGAGCCTCATAATATGCCACTTTGGTATTGTAATTATTTTGAATTAAATTTACGTGAGTAAGATAGCAGTGCAAGAAGGACATTCTGAACTTCCTCTGTTCGCCTGAAAGCAAGAAGTAAATTCCCCATGTGAGGGGTATCTTCCCTGCACCTGGAAAGCAGAAGTCATCTTTATTTTGAGAGAGAGGGAATTCAGGGCCAAGTAGGTTATATAAACCAACCTTGTTATTTAATTAATTTGCTACCTCAGGCCAAACCTCTTTGTCTGATCAACTGTTCACAGATTGATTGTTTCTTGTCTAAAAGGTAGAAAAGCTGCCTGCTTTTGTCACTTCTTTGACTCTTATATATCTATGAGCTCCTGGATGTACAAATCAAATTTTGTTTGTTTTGTTTTGTTTTCTCCTGTTAAACTGTCTTATGTCAATTCTATTATTAGGCCAGCCAAAGAACCTAGGAAGAAAGAAAGGAAAAGTTTTCCTCCCCAACACAAGGCATCTTTCTTTCTTTCTCCTCCTAATCCATTCAGAGAATTGACTTAAAAGCAGAGAAAAATCATTTGGAAAAAATAGCATGCAGCTTTGTTGGCTCGACCAAATATATATCGATTTCTTTGCTAGAGGAAAGGAGAAATAAGCCTCTGTCTCCTACAGCTTACTGGTAGGATCAGTCCTTTGCTATTTCTAGATTAACTCATTATTTCCATTATTCCTCCCTTCCTTTTTTTCTTTTAATGGGAGGTGACTGCTTTTTTGGGAAGCTGGACCAAAGAGCCAACCTCAACACTTTAGGGGACATACTCAATGGAATAAGTCAAAAGGAGCTTTTGGTTATCACAGGAAGGGAAAATTCTATCCAGAGAAAGAGCTCTCTGCATCAATAAGCAGAAGAAAGGAAGCACTAACTATTCTTTATGACCGATTTCACAGTTTCAGTTTGTCTTTGAATCACTAGCCACAGATAGGGACAATCTGTACAGCAGAAACCAGAGAGAGGGAAGGACAGCAATGGCTGATGGGGCAGGACTTTTGCAAGGTCGGGTCTTTTGTGTAATTCAAGGTGTAACTTACTTGAAAGCACTGATTACAAAGTTGACTCGTTGTTTCAGGGCTTCTGCAGAAATAGGAAATGCGTCCTTTGATGTATTCCTTTTGGATAAGCCTTCGTCTAGTAGATCACAGTGGACGGCAGTTTCAGTTCACCAGGTCTTGAGTCTGTCCTCTGAAGGGGATAGGAAATTGGACTGTAAACTTCTTCCTGGAACATGTAGATGAGAGAGAGATCTACATTCCTTTGAAGACTGTTTGGACATTCATCAGGCATGCCTGAAATGTAGTCGCTCTGTTTTAACAGCACTTGGACAATTGAAATTGTCCAACAGTGAAAGGAGGAGGTGGAGGGAAAGCACACTGTTGGCTGGAATGGTGGGAATGAGGGCTTCAGGGGTATGCTGGAGCCTTGAAATTGTCGTGCAGGAGTCTTGCCCGCCATCCCTCTCCCTCCAGCCTCATGCACAGAGTGAGCCCACTCTCCATGTGAGTGGTGACATCTCCATGTCTCTAGCAGGCTCTTGTATATGGGGAACAGACCACCCAGTATTCCAATGCTGTGATACTTCAGCCCTGTAAGCTCTTCTCAGCTGCCTTCAGTGTTCATGAGAGTAGGAATTAGAAGTTCTTTACTGTTGTTTCTTACAAAAATGATTATCTCCTTCCATTCCCTGAAGGGTTAATATTGTCCATTGTCTCTCTCTGGTAAAAAACAAACAACAACAATAAACAACAACAACAACAACAAAAACCTGTAGTGGATATTTGTCTTTTTCTTTTTCTCCCACTGTAGAAACATAAAGCTGGAGACCCTAGTCACAAATCTTAGGAAGGGCTCAACTATGTGACATGCACTTGACAATCAGGTGAACTTGCAGCCAGCTTGGAATCCAGAGATAGTTACGAGGGAGGATGGTGGGGGAGAATCCTTTCTGTCGGTCCCTCGGTATCCTTTCCCTGGTGCACTGCCAGCCTCAGCGTGCTGGGGAGCCCGTTCCAGCAGGAGAGCATGCTGCGTCAGCTGGGGTGCCCAGGATGTGAGTGTGGTCACGGCCATGCCCACGGTGCTGCTTCTGTAGCATGTTCCAGCCAGAGAGCCTGGCTGCCTGGCTTACCCTATTCCAGCCTGTTTTCTGACTCAGGCTCCTGTGTTCAGGAATTTATTTAACATAATTTTCTACATCTTTTAACATGTATCTTATGGTCCATCAAAGTTGATTTCCTTACTGTCCTCTGAATTCATGTTCAAAGTCAACTCATTCTTAGCTTTCTATCATGTGAAGAATTTTAAATCAGTGGCTCTCGACTGGGGACAATTTTATCCCCTGGGGGATACTTGGCAATGTCTTGAGATATTTTTGGTTGTCACAGTGGAGGGGGTGCTCCTGGCATCTATTAGGGAAGCAAGACAGCCCACCACAATGAAGAATTATGCGCTCCTAAATTTCAATTGTGCGGAGGTTGAGAAACCCTGCTTTAAAGGCAGGCATCCCTGGGCTTCTGTCCCTCTGGCCCGTTTGTTTACCAGCTGCATGATCTTGTGTAAGATATTGAAGCTCTGTGAACCTCAGTTTCCACATTTAAAATAGGACTGATGATTGTTGTTGGAGTCGAATGAAAATATACAGAAAGTCCAGGCCATGTGCTCTCTTCTCCTGCCTGTCTTTCCTTCTTGATCTCCTTCTATGTTATGGAGAGGAGTTTGAAAGTTATTTTAAACTCTCTTGTCCCCAGGATCCTTCTTCCTATTTTAATCTTACCATCCTTTGTAGCTCAGTTTCACTTTCTCAAATATCCACAGGAAAGATCTTTTTCTATGAGTTCCCTATGAACCATCCAGCAGTACCACATAGTACATAGCTTTGGTTTTTAATTTCACTGTTGATTTTATGTTTGCACATCTCCGACTTCAATGCCAAATTTCCATGAGACTGGGGCTCGTACCTTGTGATACCATAGAGCCTAACACAATGCAATGGCACATGGTGAGTGTTGATAAATGTTTGCTGATAAATCTATTGAATAAAATAGTTTATTGGCAGCCCTAAGTGCTGGTGCAGCTGTCCAACTATGCAATTATTCTGGAAAGGGCACTTCCTTTGGAGGCATTTTCCTGTATATCACCACTTCCCTCCCACTTTATACTCCCTTTTGCCAAACTCCTTCCTTTTACAGGTACCATCCCTTTGTACCCTGTTTTGGTAATTAACCTAAGAGTCAAGACAAACTGATGAAATGGGATGAAATTATGATTGATTCCTTGCTTCCCTTTTTGCAAAGCCAGCACACTGTCCCTCCAGGTGTAATATGCTCAGTTTTAACAATGGCCTGTTTTATCCAAAGTGCATATTCTCATGGAGATGGTTTTAGGCCAGAAGAAAGAGAGTAAGCGGTAGTGTGGTCAGTTTATATTGTGGATGGCTGTTGGGAACTCTCTTAGGTGGGCTCCACGTGACCTATAACCACAGTTGAGTTTACCTGATTCTTCCTACTACCTCCTGCACTCCTCAAATCCAATCTGTAACCCAAGTTGTTCTGATTTGTCTCTAAATATATAACTTTTAAATCTATATTTGCATTTCTGTATCTGTCTCTCTATCGTCTATTATCTATCAATCTATCCATCATCTATCCATCCCTCTGTCCATTCATCCATTCATCCATTCATCCTTAAAATCCTTCCGTGTAGCTTCATAGTTTTGGGGGGATGTGGGGAATGAAGTTATATTTCTTAGCAGGCCTCCTAAACTGATGCTGGATTATCTATCCAACCTCATTTATAGCAATCCCCATCTCAGACTTTCCCCTCCAGAAATATTGTACTTTTTATACTATGCCTCCCACATACGCAACAACTCCCCCCCATGCGCAACAACCCCCCCCATGCTGCTGTGCAATCAGTGCTTTATTCATGCTATCTCCTCTCCCTTGAGTACCTTTCTAACTCTTCTGTGCTCAGCTCTTCCCAGCTCATGGATATGATACACATTCTCTAACCTTCCCCACCACAGACTAAACTAAGCACCCTACTTTACAGCTTCTGGAACTAAAACCAATGATTTCTTCCATGGTGTTGAAATGAATTATTTTTGAATCTGTCTTCTTCTCTAGACTGTGATGCCACTGAAGACAGTGATCATGTTTTATGCAGCTCTAAATTCCCGGGTAAATAGTAACAAATTCAGTTTGTTGAGCAGAACTGAATGTGCAATGAAAACCATGGTCTTGTTTGTTGCATGTTTGTTTGGCAATGGGCTCTTTGACCTAACTGCAGGAGGGTAAATAGTACCTGTATCAATGACTTCCGGGGGTATGGTGCAGAGGAAATCTATTGCCATGATTGATTAGTGATGTCTGCATTGGGCAGAATTGCGAGTGGCACATTTGTCAGTGCACTTTTCCAATCAAGTTCTTTGATGCTGGCCTTTTTGAAAGATTTATACCCTTTGTCCAGATCTCCAAGAACTCTTTCTCTTCTTTTATAACTGGTTTCTGAGCCATCATTGTTGTGATAGAGGCATAGAAGTTACAGTAATGGATGCTTTCTTTTTTGCAGTCAAACACGTCATGTTTTGTTCCTTCTGGCCTGAAATCCTGTTAAGTATCAAGGAGCAGATGTTCAGTGTTCATTTTCAGAAGCTCAGGGGGAAAACTTTGGAAAGTTACCTTTGTGTTTCGAGACTAGGCATTCTGAACAACAGGATGGTCCTGGACTCAAGGTGCTTAAATCTCTACAACAGGCTAGTGGAGAAACACTAGTAGGTCCACAGTGGATCTGCACCTGTCATTTTTGTCCTCACCCTGCAAAGTCTTCAAGGGCTTGGCCTCTAGCTCTATTTTCTTCCCACTATTCCAGGCTGGTTGAGTAGGCTAATTTATCAGGTAGCAGACGATAACTAGAGCACCCAGCTTTTCCCTACTTACTATGACAAAGGAGATCTTTGCAAATGTTCCATGAAAAGTGATAAAAACCAGGATGCTATGTTCCAAAGTTCTAACTCCAAGGACAGAAATAAAGAGACATAATTACTCAGGCTACTACAGCCTCAAGTATAATATTCAATGACTGTAAGGAATGGGGCTTCAATTTAAAAGGATCAAATATTTTTTTAAAGATTTTATTTATTTATTTGACAGAGAGAGACAGCCAGCGAGAGAGGGAACACAAGCAGGGGGATTAGGAGAGGAAGAAGCAGGCTCCCAGTGGAGGAGCCTGATGTGGGGCTCGATCCCAGAGCACCAGGATCACGCCCTGAGCTGAAGGCAGACGCTTAATGACTGCGCCACCCAGGAGCCCCTAAAAGGATCAAATATTGACCAACAAATCTGTTTTTCACATCTGAGGAAATGCTATATTCAGATGACTCTTCAGCAAATGAAAAGATTCACCCACCAATTGAGTGCATGAGCTCTGCTAGGTGGGGGATGAAGAGAGGAATGATGTTATCTCTGTACTCATGGTACTAATATTTTAATCGGGGGGTTGGGCATTTTATAATTAATTGTAAGGTAGACTAGAGTGTATTGTACTCACAGTGCAAGTAAAATGCACAGCAAATGGAAATCGTGGAAGTCTTCAGCCTTCAGAAGGAGATGTCTTCAATATTATCTTCAATGGTCTTTAGAGAAGGGATGAGAAAAATGGAATTTTAGATGGAATAAACATCAGAGTAGGGATACATAGGATTTTCGGTCAGTTCTCAGAGTACTTCCCGTGTACCAAATACTGTGCTGGATCCTAGGAATAGAGACACGAATAAAGTAGTATCTGGAATTTTTAATCTAATGGCGGGAAAGTCCATAGCATGCTAACGGAAAATATTTAGACTAGTTTTGCTTAAATTACAGTATAAAAGAATAATAGTGGAAAAATAGAGATTGACTAAATAATAAAAAGCCTTGACTGAAAAACCAAGTAGTTGGGTATTATAGAAGTAGTTGAAGGTTTGGGGGAGTGGAAGTGAATTTTTGTTTGTTTGTTTTAATAGCCTGGTATCTCAAAGTTAACTTGAAATCTTTCTATGAAAACTACTTAATCATTTAAAAGTATACCAAGTGTCATTGATTTGAGTCTCATTAATCTTTTCATAATTCCAACATTTACTTTTGCAAAATTTTCTTCTAAAATTTACTTTTGCATTATCTATGAGGAAAGGATTTGATTTTCTAAATGAAGAAGTGACATGATTGAGCTTCTTGAATTAATATTTTATTTTGAACTGGTTTTAAGCATTTAAAACAGTTGTTTGCATGCCCATTATATATAGGGCTCCATTGATGCCAAGTTAGCTATAGATTATTCTAGTTATATATTCTAGCATCTAGGTTCTTAATTATTTAAGATAGGCTCTTAATGATTTAAGGCATTATAATTCCAGCAGAAAATTAATCTGACTGAAAGGGTTCTTATTTTGAGATAGGACCATTTTGAGAATTTAGGTCCAGTTTGGAGCTAGGATTCTAAAGAAAATTTCCCATTCTCTCATGGGAAAGCTTTTCCTGGGGGATGGGGGGCAGATGAATTTTACCTCAATATTTTCCTATATCCCAACCATCTCTAACATTTCTCAACTATCTTTGACAGTCATGGTCAACACTTTGGGTTTGGGGCTCAGTGCAATCAATATCACATCCTGGAAATAAAACCCTCTACTTAATCAAAAAGGGATATAAGTATCCTATTCCACATTAAAATCCTAAAGATCAAGCATACAGGTGTCACATATATAATTACGATCTTCCAATGATCCAGTGAAATCATTTATGCTCCTAGTAATGTGTAACCATCTTGAAGACGGGAAGTATGTCTCACTCATCTTTATAACCTCACAGTCAGAATGCCATTTGGATTGAGATAGATGCTAAAGAGAAATTGTTTGACTTGAATTCATGAGATGACCAGAATGTCTAATGAGCTCACTGAGCACCAGCCATTAACCAAGACATAAATAATCAAAAGCAATTCTCTAGTGAACTCCTGGCTTAGATTCCCAGAAGAATAATGGTATCGTTTTCATTACTTCACATGTGCAAACTACTGCAATGGATACAATCTTGGAAAATATTTACATGAGGTTTCTTGCTTTTAATTTGAATGTGAATTTCCAAAAAACTTTCCCAAGATAAGAAATTCAGTTTCTCATTTTACCCCTTTGGTCGACACTTAGTGGTTGGAAAGATGCTAAGAAATGCCAGTCTGTGTCAAATTATGGCTCTCAATGGATTGTCATTGTAAGAAGTGACAATAAATGGTAATAATTGGCGATAACTGCTAATCTGCTAGACAAAATGCACCTCCAAGGTTTGGACAATGGCAGTTAGACCTGGTTGCGGTCACTCTCCAAAGAAATGTGCAGACTTCTTGCATGGTAAAGTACTGGAAAAGTGACTATTATAGGAAATTGAATAATTAACCAACAGACATAAGCAGACATAGACACTTACTATTAGAGACTCACAAGAGGAATTCATAAATAGTCTTGAGGTAAGCAGCCTAATAAAAGGAACAAAGAAGCATGGTGCATCTGTCAACGTACCCATTTGTTCTGCGTTCTTTTCACTTTTATCCCGTAAGGTAGAATTTTATTCTGGCTCGTAGTTGGAAGGCCCTCTGATAAATGGTTCTGATGACATTCTCCATTTCCTCTATAGTTTTCTTTTCTGGTTTTGATCATTTTAAATAGAGTAGAAGTTGTTGGTTGTCTCTGTATTTGCTGTGAAGGACATATGTAATTTTGATGCATGGATCTGCTCTATGGAAGGATATGAATGATTAATGCCGTGTCTGCCATCAAGCCATAGGGACACTGGTGCAGACTAAGGCTCTCAGGACTGGCTTCCTGGGGCTTCATGAGTGGTGTTTCAAGGATGCAGGCAAAGAAGATTGGGGTCACTGTATTTGAACACCCCAAGTATAATCCCTGATGCTCACCATCATTCCCATTATTCAATGAAGACTATTAATAAACATTCAAGTTATAGAAACTTAATATAAAAACAGAATTGAACAAATTACGTCGGCAAAGGGGAAAACAGGACTTATATGTCTAATTAACTGCCAGGCATTTGATGTTTCCTTCAAACAGAATAGACTACATATCCAGGCTTCAGAATTAAGACTTTTTTCCTTCTTTTCTTTATTCCTGTGCATATACCTTGATCACTTTAAAGATTATCCTTGTTAATTCCTCATATTCTTTCTCACATATAGCCTTTTAGGGTACCTCATCAGAACATATAGTGGTCCCTTGGTAGATAACGGTGAGGCGTACTGGAATCATTAAAAAGAATTACTGACCTTGGTTCTAACAAGTATCAGACGCTCAGCAATTACTGAAGGTGCATCATATTTTGTGTGTCATACAAGATATATGGTCTTGGAATACAGACATCAGACGCTCCCTCCTTCCTCAACCTACCCTCAGCTTCTGCCACCACATAGGTGGCTATACCAGTGGGAAAAGAAAAAGTCTCTGTGATCTATATAAACTGGGTGCAAATGTATTCCTCTGAGATGAATGTTATATTGATCTTTCTCCTAATGAGTCCCTTGGCTTCACAGGGGTAACATTTCTCTCTTGATACTATACTCTGGCATTTTGACAATGATGATAGGAAGTCCCTGATCTGGGAAGATGATGAATGCTACACTTCTTAAGATGCTATCACCCTTTACCACCCTGGGGTGACAGAGAATCTCTACTTCATTATTAACTACTTTTCACAGTAGGTAGAGTTGCTAAAGTGATTGGTAAACTTGGTGCATTCATTGGGCCACATTTTACCCAGTGGGCCAAGCAGGGCAGGAGAGAAGAAAGCCTCATTTAGCTCTACAACCCTAACTTTACCACTCCAGCAATGCCTTCTATAGCACACCCGCAAGCCATGGGCAGGGGGCCTGTTGACTGTGTCTTTACTCAGTCTTTAAGAAACTGGTGTTGTTCTGGGATTTATCACCCCCTCAGCAGAATCAGGAAAGGGAGGAGTTGTGACTGACAAAAGTAATAAACTAAAACCCTGATGGCAAAGTGGAGAAAGGTTGGTTCCTTTTAGAGTGTTACGAATCCTTATTTCCTTGAAGTGTGATGGCAACAATGCTTTGTCAACTCTCGTCCTGCCAGCAGGCATTCTGGGTTCTATAAAGTTTCCTACAATTCGGGAAGCCAGACTAATTTATGTCTTCACAATGTTACCCCATAACTACTGGCTTGGTTCTATTTCTGGTAACACAGACACTCGAAGATGGAAACATGAATAGAATAAGGCTCATGTTCTGGATACATTTGCAGTCTATTAGGGGAAAGAAGACAAAAACATAAGTAGAATACAAGACAGGATTCATTAGTTGTCAGATGAGTAGTAAAGAAAAAAAGGATTGGAATAGTTCAAAGTGATGGGTGGCCTTTTGTGGACTGGGGTGGGTGGAGAGGACTGATTCACAGAGAAGGGGCAGCAGTTCATAGAATCCGAATTGGCACTTCACACTGCGGGTGGGAGCATAGCCATTTAGGAGAGTGATTGGGCAAAATCTTTTAAATTATATATGGGCACCATTTTCCATCCAGCAATAGCTCTTCTTAGACGCTACCCTGAAAAATACTCAGACGCACATGAGGAGGCAAATCTGGGGACATTAGTTGCAGCAGTGGATTTAACAGTGCAAACTAGAACGACCTAAGGGAATGAGCTGACAAGTAGCCACACTATAGAATGTTATGCAGGTAGGAGAAATAATCAGGTCACTCTGGAAATGTGGAAAAACACCCACAAAAAAATGCTAAATCAACAAGGCCATGTGCAAGATGATACCAGTTATGTTAAAAAAAAAAACCCACGTGAAACAATATGCATATACCTGAAAATACATACAAAAAATAGGAGAAGACACCAAATTATTGGTAGTGGATCCTTTTAGGTAGACACTTGGGATTGGGCATGTATTTGAATGGGATATCAGCCTTAGCCATCTATGGACTTCTATTACTCTTTAATTAAATGTTTATAAAATGATATCTTAAAGAAGAATTCAAATAGGCACAAGGAGAAGCTGAGATGAGCTTCTCAGGTGCAGGAAGCAGCAAGATACCTGAGAAAATATGCAGATTTGTACCCAATCCCCAAACTGGTCCTTAACTCCTCTTTGCCCACCCTTCCTTCTGGTCTGGCTCCTCTCAAGTTTTGCTGTTTAAAATGCAAACGTGATTGCCTGACTCTCTGCTTAAAAGGATTAAATTTGAATGCCATTCCAAGGGCTTCCAGAATCTGACCTCTTCATATTTCTCTCCAATCTTTTTCCTGCATCTTCAGTTTCAATCTTGTGCCCGCACCACACTATCGACAGGTCCGTCACCTTGCCCACACTGCTGGAAAGGTCCTCTCTGCCCTGGCCACCTAGAAATGCTCAAGACTGTCCAGGCCTGTGTAATTTTCCTGAGAGTGCCACCTCTCTCTGTGTGAATTTCCATCTCCTTCCTTTTGGCCTGCCTCACAGACTGTATGGACTTCCACCACCTGCCTCATTCCCTTGGACTTATTTTTCTAGGCCTAAACTTCAGTAAACTTCGATCATTGAAATTCCTTATGGGGAGGGACTACATATAGCAGAAATGGCCCCACCATGTCTTACTGTTCTTTCTCTGGTGATTAGTTGCATTCTTGATGATTCAGGTAAATAAGGAGATAAGGATTTGCAAGGAATTAATTTTGCAATTGGCTGAATGGACCTATTGATAACTGTAAAAGGCCACTCATGTACGTATCTTTTTTATAGGTAGGCAAAACCTGAAGTCAGCGAGCTTACTTTGTAAGGCTTTTTTAAGTGCCCTATGCCTCCAGAATTTCTCTTGCCTAAGGAGTATTTTTTTTTAATTGGCTGGTTTATTCACTTGGGCTTGCTTTAGGGACCAGTTATTAATCTGGCTTTTAAATGCCTCAAGAATTTGACAAAATGGAAGAAATTGGATCCCCAATTGACTTCATAGAACGAATTTCTCCCCACTCTCCACTTCTGACATAGCCAAAAGGTCAGCCATCCAGTCTTATATTTCCCTTCTTTGCACTTGTATCTGAGCGTGGGACAGTGACTGAGGCTGTATATAAAGAAGCTCACATTTAATTAAGACTAAACAATCCTTAATCGTTCGGTTCTTTAGTAAGCGTTGGTAATCCGTGAGAAGGGAAATGCTTTGTTCTGTAGGTGGACTCCTTCCGAATTGCCCTGTCTCAGAGGCGGTCCATCAAGGCTTGTCTTCCAGAACTCCTCCTCTAGGAAACATTTTCCAATCCTGCCTCTGACCAAGTGTGATGTTTTCTCTCCCTCATCTCCATCCCCATTCCCCCCACTGAATTGTCAAAGCCCTTCGACAGTGTTGGAGTTAAGAGGTTGACTCTGGAAGCAGAGGGGTCTGTGTTCAAATCTCTGGGTTTGCTGCTGCAGTACTGTGTGACCTGGGGAAAACCCTTCATCTCTCCGAATCTCAGTTTTGTCCCCTGCAAATTTGGTATAATAACTAGCTCATAGGGTTTATTTTGAAGACTAAATTAAAAAAAAAAATAGATGTTAAAGGCACACAGTTGAGCGTATAGCAATTTACTGGTGGTTGCTTTTAATGATTACTATTTCTGTATTCATTGTTAATAATATTTATTAGTACTCTCTTTTATAGTATTTACCAAAATCTATAATATTCTTGTTTATTTGTTTTCTCCCCCAGGAAAATATTCTTCATTCTTGTGTGCATTTTTTTATCATTGTATCCTGAGTGTCCAACACAAAGTAGGGCTAATATTGGTAGAATATGTTTTTGTTACTGCTGTGATTCTATTCTTCCATCTTATCTTATTGCTATTCTGGACCATGAGGCCAACATTATTCATATATGCATGCTGAGAACCTAGCACAGTGTTTGGAAGAGTGCAGAAACTCCACATCTATTATTAAATGAATGAACAAAGAAACTAAAGCCGCATTTGTCCCAATTATCCTTCTAAATAGAAACTTTCTTGATGACAGAGACTGTGGCTTATTTTTGTATCCATGGAACCTAATAGGTGTCCAGTAAACATTTGCTGAATTTATTCTGTTAAAATTGAGAGGAGGGATTTGTGACTTAATTACAGAATTGCAATGAGCTGAGTTCATTCCTGCCAGTCCTTCTATTTTCTATCTGACTTGGTTTATTTCTAGTCTCTATTGTGGAACCTGGCACGAGAATCTATCAACAGGAAGACAAGAGGGATTAACTCAATAAATACTGAATTATTGTTCCCAATCAGACCCAGCAACAGCCCTTCCTAATTCCTACTCAGCCCCCACAAGTGCATCATGACAGGTGGAAGAAGTAAATCATATTCTCTCCCTGCTTCCTCACCCATCGTGAGTTTGTTTATGCCAGTGAAAATGAGTATCAAGGACAGACTGGAAGGGAAAAATCACTCACCTAAGCATAATAGGCAGCCTGAGAGTGCTTGGAAGGAGGGATTGGCTTTGATTGGGAGTGGTAGTGCTGGAATGGGCTGATTATGTAAACCCATGAGTCATGGGCCCTTTGAAACACCAGCTAGTTTAGCTGCCCTCTTTCCTCCCAAAAGACTACTTTCTGATTGACCGTGCAGGGTGGAAAAGAAGGGATAAGTCTGACATTGAAGGGAGTTGACTTCTCCTTTCGGTGTCTAGGACAATTCTTTAGGTTACTTTATTCTTGAAATGGCACTGCTTCCACTGCCGATAATGAGGACCTGGCCAAGGCTCTCTCGCCAGGACAGCCCCCAGGAGTAACCAACTACATCCACCAGACTGATCAAGCAGTCTTTGCAAAAATGAACTGCTTGGATTCTCCAGTCAGTGTTTCACTTGCAATAACTGGTTGACTCTCACCCTCACTCCTGTGCCCTTGGCCAAGCACCCTAGTACAGGGCAATTTGAACAACGCAAAAACTTGATCTGCATTCCCAACTCTTTTAGGCTCTAAGATCACTACAGAAGTCACTTACCGGCTGTGTGACTTTTAAAAAGTCTAAACCTCTCTGGGTCTTACTTGTAAATGTCACATCATACCTGCCTGCAGGTTCCTGGCTTGGCTTGGCCTTGTGATGTCTCTTGTGGCTCTCAGATTGTCATATCATAAAACTGCTCCAGATGGTCCCAGACTCGAGTCATTTTGGGGCATTAAATAGAACATATTGGTGGTATTCTTACAGTTGACCCCACTCTCTTTTCAGATCCCTTCCCCCAACATTGGTTATATATAGGTGCAAACTAACATCATGTCAGAGCCACATGCAGGTTGATATAAACCAGAAAATACAGGACCATCAAACGAGGCATTTTACCAGTGTCCTCTCAGGTGGATAACAGAGAACCTGACAGGTGCTTGAATGACAAGTACAGAAACATTTGTAGCAGAACAATCTTAACAATGCTGGAAACAAGCCAAGGTCCATCGACGTAAGAATGGGCAGAGAAATTGTGGTATATTCATACATCGTGGTAATGAAAAGGAATGAGCCCCTGATATGTGCAACAGTATGGATCAGTCTAATAGACATTAGGCCGTGTGAAAGAAACCAGACATAAAAGGGTATATATTTACTGTGTGACATCATTTACATGACTGTAAAGAACAGGGAAAACTAATTGATAGTGATTGAAGTTAGACTAATGACAATCTGGGTTGGGGGTGGGGAGTTGCAGACGTTGACTTGGATAATGACTGAGGTCTCTGGTTATGGAAATGCTCTGTAGCTTGGTCTGGTGGCGAACTCCTGAGTGTCTACTGGCATAAAAATCATCAAGCTATATACTTAAGATTAGTGCACTAAATGTATGTCGTATCCCTATAAAAGTATGTGTATGTATTACTCATATAATTATTCAGTGATATGGACTATCTATATGCACACACATGCACATACATACACACATATACACATATATACGTATACATATTTATATGTTTTCTTTTTCCCATAAAGGAAAATATGATGGAGAATAAAAAGGTCTCTTTAGTGAGCAAATAGCTGCAAAAAAATGAGCTGCCTTGTTGTGTTAGTAGTGTCCCCACCAATAAGAAGTGGCATTTGGATTTAGATGCCTAGAGGCTAGCTTATATTTATGGTTATTAGGAAACTATTTCTGAGGAAGGCCAACCCCTACTAAATTACTGATCAGTTTCTGACTGGTGACCCTGAAGGGAGAATATGAGTCAAATGAAATTTAATTTGACAGGATCAAATCGTATCGACATCTTGGTAATGGTCTCCGTGTCTCATTAGTTAGCACAGGAAAGATTACAGTAAATAATCAATCACTGAAGCTCATTCAGAGCCATCTTAACGGTGGACTCCTTGTGCTAAAAAAGCACAATGAAGTTTATTAATTAAAAGGCAGTGGATGCCTCTCTATCTTTTTAAAACGGTATAGTTTATCTTTTGACTTGTAAATTAAGTCCAAGATAAAATTATTATTCTCAGCAATAATTATTCTCAAACTTTTTAAATATATGTAGATTTAGAACGTCCCCATCCTCTTCTACTTTCTAAAGAAGCACAGACGGAAAGGAATTGAGAATGCTTTTTCTCAGGAGGAACACTAGAAATGCTGAGAAAACAGCGTGGTTTTCCCAATAAAGAGCCTTTTTGCCATTGCTCAGATGAGTGTTAAACTCATTACATGTCCAGAGAGGAAACACAATTGCATAAGGTCATGTTGCAAGGAAAGAAAACCGGTTTTAAGATAGTTCTACACTATTCTTTGATAAGAAAAAAAAAAAAAAACCCACAAAACGTCACTTCAGAGGGGGTTAAATCTCACCCTTGTTTTATAAATGGAAAAGGCGAACCCAGATAGTTAGCTGCCCAAAGTCATGCTATTTCAGTGTTGCTGGAAGCATCCTTCTAGGACCAGCGGCATCAGCATCACCAGGGAACTTGTTAGAAATGCAAATTCCCAATTCCCACCCCAGACCTGCTGAATCAGAAGCTCTAGGGATGGGCCCAGCAACTTGTGCTTGAACAAACCCTCCGGGTGATTCTGACACAGCTAAAATTGGAGAAACATTACCAGTATTAGAGGGCAAAATAAAAGTTTAACAGCAAGAACCAACTTCTCCTTGCTGGGAGTCCTATTTTCCATAATTTCTAGTGATAAAGCCCGTAATGGAGCTGAGTGGGACACCGAAACTTATTCCTGACCACTGCTCAGACAAGTCAGAAAACTCCCATTATTAGTATTACATTAAAGCGCCCTTTGAGGGAAGCAGGGCTCTACGTACTAGTGACAATACAATTGTAGGCAGAAAGTAAAATGAGTCAATTTAGCATAATCTTTTTAGACTTGAGAAATGCACCTTTGTTTTATGTTTTTAAACTGGAGTACTCAGTATTTATGAGTATGTCTTAGGCCATGTAGGGACGCTTCTCTGGTGATCTGAAATGTTTATGGCCCAGCACAGTTCATGCTTCAGTGGTTTTCCTTTATATGTGATCTTTGGAAGCCTAAAGGCCAAACCCATTGTCTTTCCCTTGGGTCTCTCTCAGAGTTCATGGACAGGAGCCAAGCAAGTGGCCAGAATGAGTAGAAGACGAGCAGCAAAGTTGTTGATGACCAAGAGCCACAGGCCCCATTTAAAGGAGGCAGCTCCCTCTTGCCTCTGGCCACTCGGTGCTGCATGGAATACAGACACAGCAGATGCCAGATCTTCCAGTTTTTCATAAAAACCAGAAATCTGAAATATTTTGGGGGGGTGGGCAGAAATAATTGGCTTTTCCATATTAGCAATACGTTAATATTTTTAAATTTTTTTAAATTCATATTTTGAACATCTTGCAAGCTAAATACAAGCTGTGTGTGGGTCACCAGTTCTCGACCTCTGTCATATAATGCACAGCATACTGTGAGTGATTAATGACCAGACTTGCCAAGGAGCACCAACTACCTGGGGTTAAGGCAGGTAGTTGTTACCTTTGGGGCTGTGGCCTCAGTCTCATGTGGGTCCCAGGTTAAAGAGGCAGGCAATACTAGAAAGAAGCCATTTTTATGAAGGATTATGAAGTTTAAGAGGGCAAGTGCTACCCCCCAGGCACATTTCAAGCCTCCAATCACATCATGTTTGCTCATATCTCATTAGTCAAAACAATTCACATGGCCAAACCCAGACTCAAGGTGCAGGGAACACCCCACTCACCATGAGACCACTGCAAAAGTATGTATGTGTGTGTATATATATATATATATATATATATATATATATATATATATATATATATATTTGTATATATATATCTGCAAAAGTATATATATATATATATATATCTGTTCTGGGAGAATGGAGAATCTGGGCTATGAACTCAGTCAGCCATGTAATCCTACCGCATGGTGATCTCTGAGCCAACGCTGTGCAACTCATAAAACAACACCTAGCAGTTCAAAAACCATGCATTGAGTCCAATCATCTCATTTTACAAACGCACAAAACTGAGATTTAGTGCTTCCTCAAGGCTACACAGGGAGACACGGGTTTAGAACCCAGGTGAATGGATTCAAAGTTCAGGACTTTCTCCACCACACTGTCATAGGTCTACCTTCAGAGAATGTCTCACATCACTTGAATCGAGTAGCAAATTTGTAAACACAATTTTGAGTATACCAAGCTACCTTGATTTTGCCCATGGGTTTAGAAGTCTGTTAAACACAGAGACAGGAAGGTGGCCTGAGCGTAGTGTAAGTAATGGGGCCATGTTCCTCCAAGATCTGGAATTCAGTGGCAGTGTAACTTACCCACATTGTTTGCTTCTTTACGCATCTTTTTTTTACATTTGTCAAATAGGATAATAATGATGCCCTCAGAGGGTCGTTGTGAGAATTAAGTGTCTGATACTCAGTACGTGTGAGATCTTTCTCATTGATTTATCATTCAGTAGACAAGAGCTCTGCCTTCCTTTTCTTGTGCACTGTTAGGAAACTGATAGCCTGCTTTTAGGAGCATACCCTTCTTAATGGAGACATAAATATTACAGAGAGAAGACAAACCCATTCTCCATGTAGCAAAGGCAAAAAGGTTAGTCTTCTTTGCCCAGTCCTCCAGGCTTTTCTATTATGAAGTTTCCTAAGATTCGAAATTGAAATAACTGCTTTAAAGTCAAAATTCAAGGTGTAATCTGTGTTTGGTAATTACTGTAATAGGCAGCGATATTCAAAAGGCTTAAATAATTTATTCTGCAGTGGGATGCTGAAGGCCATTTGGTCAGCAGGGTGCCTATTTGACATGTAGCTCGTGTGCTTTCTCCATTTTTTCTTGATAGTCAGACAGCAAAATCAGAGCCTCTGTGAGATGTTCGTCTTGCTTGAATGTTTATTACCTTGCCTTGCTCTTTTATCTTGAAACTAGTACTTGTCCTGCCATAGAAATGTATCTATTCATTAGTCTGTCAAAGTCTCTAGAAACATTGGATTCCTTTTGAGAAGCAAATGCCCAATTTGTGGAAAGAAAAAAATTCATATTTTTAAAAAATTTCCTCATGGTTTTTCCTGCAAAAATTTTGATAAATGTCATTGTATTGATGGGTTATATTAACACTCATTACGTATAGTGACCTAAATTATCTGGTGATTGAAATATTTTGTGAAAATCTCTCAATTGACTGAAATAGAAGTCATGATAGAAATGCCTATAAATACATTTCCTCAAAATACAAATATATGTCTCAATATTTCTCAGTCATTTATCCTGGCTGTTTTTAGCATCTGCTACCAGGAGTTATGTAGTTCAAATATAGTTCCTCTTCTACTTGGAAATTTCCAGAGATCTTTTTCCTTTTCCTTGAGCTCAATAATAAAACTTCACAGAATATTGGGTAGTAGGTTAGGCAGAGAATTGTTGGATTGAGTAGATAATATTTATAAGTATACAGACACTCTCTACCATAGTTTGTGTTATATTGAAAGTAGAGATTTGTTGAATTTGAGGAAAGGGGAAGGTTGAATCAATTTCCGGTATTGATACTTTCTGCCTCACCATATTCACATACCCTCTGCTTTTCCATTAATTTGCTGCCTTTCATGGCCCCATGGGACGCATTTACCAGAATATCCTCTTGATGTTCTATGATTATGAATAACAAAGGGGCTTCTGCCTTCCAAGCTTATTTTTTAAATTAAAATTTCATCAAAGTATAACCTACATATAGAAAATTGCACACTTCGTAAGTGTATAGCTTAAGGAATTTTCAAAAAGTGGACACAGACAAGCAATCATGCAGATCAGGAAACAGAAAGCCAAGAAGAGCCCAAAGTCATCTTCATGCCCCTTCTGGTTACTAACTCCCAATAGGTAACCACCATCCTGACTCCTAATTCTATAGATCAGTTTTACTTCGGAACTTTTTTTTTTTTTCCGGAAAATATTTTTATTTTATTTATTGACAGTAAAAAAGTCCTAATTTCCCTCAGTAAAGAAAGATAATTGTTTGTTATTAAAAACAGAGTAACTTAGTATGTTTCATTATTTTGAAAATCTTGGTTTAACACACTATTTTGGGCAAAAAAATCACAGTGATAAATATTTCTAAAGATCAGTTTTCAGATTTCTCTCTTCATAGCATGAATTTTTTTTCTTTTTCTCATTTTGTTTATTTTTCATCATGATAAGTGTACACTTTAATTCCCATCCCCTATTTCCCCTGTCCCTCCACCCACCCACAAATAAATTCATATGGTAAGTTCTTTTTTTTCTGGTTCACTTTGTTCAAAATTTTATTTGTGAGATTTATTCATTTTGTTATCCATAACACCAGTTTTCTGGTTCTCATTGCCATATAGTATTTCATGCTTGACTAAAACACAATTTAATTACCCATTCTGTTCTTGATAAACATTTGGATTGTTTCCAGTTTTTTTCTTTTTTTTACATTTCTTTTGGCTATTACAAATAGTGCTACTAGGAATATTTTGGTGCATATTTTTAGTGAAGTGTATGAATTTCTTTTGGCCATATATTTAAGAGTGCAAATGTTACGTCATGAGTTATGAGTATGTCCAACTTTAGCAGATTATCCTGTACAGTTTTCTCAAGTGGTTGTACCAACATACAAGTAAGTAAAAGAGAATTCTAGTTATTACACACACCTATTCATATGCGTGTAGATTATCTGTGCTCCTTGTAAAATGACTGTTTAGTCTTTTACCTGTCTTTCTATTTAGTTGTCTGACTTTTTCTTACTAAGAATAGGAATTCTTAATATATTCTGGATATAAATTTTTTTGTTGCATTGTGAATATCTTCTCCCAAACTGAGGGCTGATTTTTTTATTCTCTTAATGGTGTCTTTAATGAAGATATGTTCTTTGTTTTAATATTTAATTTATCATTTTTTCCTTATGGCTATGGATTTTCATATCACGCTTAAAAACTCTTTGTTTCCCTCATCACTGTAAATATTTTTGTTTTTGTTTTTCCCCTAGAAGCTTTTATTGTTTTGTTTTTAACATCTAGATCTCTAATCTGTTTGGAATTGATTTTTGCGTAGAATGTGAAGTAGGCTTCAAATTTTATTTTTTATATTTGCATATCCAGTTGACCCAACAGTTGTCCCATTGTTCTTTCTTCTACCTTATACTACGATTTCTCAGGTAAGGTAATTTAAAAATAAACCTTAATAACAAGTTATGTGAGTCCTTTAGCTTTCTTTTCCTTGTTTATCTTGGCTACCTTTTTTCTTTTTGTCCTTTTGCATTTCCATCCGTTTATCAATTTAAAATCAAATTTCAAGAACTCAAAAAAAAAAAAAAAAAAAGCTGCTAGGATTTTGGTTGGAATTGTCCAAAGTTTTTAGATCAGTCTGGAGAGACATGGAATCTTTAAAATACTGTTTTTCAATTCATATATGAAGTATATTTTTCCATTAATTTAAGATTTCTTAAAATTTTCTCAACACTATCTTATAATATTTGGTATGGATTTTGTACATAACTTCTGTTTATTTCTAGGTGTGTGATTGTTTTGAGTTATTTTAAATGTTGATGTTTAGACTATTTTAAGTAACAGCTTTTTTTTTTTTAAAAAAAGATTATTTATTTATTTATTTGACAGAGATAGAGACAGCGAGAGAGGGAACACAAGCAGGGGGAGTGGGAGAGGAAGAAGCAGGCTCATAGCGGAGGAGTCTGACGTGGGGCTCGATCCCAGAACACCGGGATCACGCCCTGAGCCGAAGGCAGACGCTTAACAACGCTGCCACCCAGGCGCCCCTAAGTAACAGCTTTTAACCTTTTCATTTTCTATTTATTTTTTCAGGAATATAAATATAATTGATTTTGCATATTGACATTCTGTCTAGCCACATTGCTAAAATTCATTTGCTAATTCAAATAGGTGGTAGTTTCTTTTGGGTTTTTCTTTGCAAATAATAGTTTTAATGTGTTCTTTCTTGTTCTTCCTTTTTTTCCTCTAGCCTAACAATACTGGCTAGGGCCTTCTGTTCAATAAATATAGTAATAATCTCTCTTTTCTTAAGGTGATAAGTGAAAATGTTTTGTGGGACTACAGGGGTTGTTTAAGATTTTAATAGGAAATCTTTAGAAGGTTTACTGAGATCAGACAAGTGTGTTTGTAAAAAGTGGTTTTTACTCACAGCCAGGAGATTTGGATTACAGTCCCCGCTCTGCCATGGCAAGGACATATGATTTTTAGAGATGTTATTTATCCACCAATGACTTCATTTAACACATGTGTTAGGTGTGAAGGCATGTATAGAATGGTGATCACTAAAACTTTTGTAATGAACCATTAAATAGTAAGGTGCATCTGTGACATTTTTGTGAATCTGTGATATCTCCTTTCTAGTTTTGGGGCAAACGCTTCTAATATTTTACTAAGTATGATGTTTACTGTAGGATTTTTGCAGATACCCACTACAATTAAGTACCTACCTCTCTTATTGATAACTATATGTTTGGCTCGATATGGTTATTGTTTGTAAATCTTTTTTATTTGCTCATATATTTCCTTTTTTCATTGTTTTTAATTCTTCAATTTTCATGTTTCCCCATGAGATCACTTTATTTGGCTGTAGTGGATGTCTGCAGACAACACATTGTCCCAGATGTTGCTTGTCTGGATATTTCTATATTTTACTTTTATCTTAACAAGTTCATTTCTTATAGAATTCAAGATTGGCATTTGTTTTCTGCCAGTCTTTTCAAGATGCCATTCCGTAGTGTTGAATCACTATATTGTACACCTGAAACTAATATTACACTGTATGTTAACTACCTGGAATTTAAATCATTTTTTTCTGTTATCTTTTTAACTGTTATAATTTCATTGAAAGGTCAATAATACTCTTAGTAATGTTCCATTGAAGCTTTTATCTATGACTGCTTTTAAGAACTTCGCTTTGTCTTTGGCTTTTGGTAGTCTTATAAGGATATTCTCGGGTATAGTTTTTTTTTAATGTTTTTTTCTTATATTATGTTAGTCACCATACAGTACAGCCCTGGTTTCTGATGTAAAGTTCGATGATTCATTAGTTGCGTTTAACACCCAGTGCACCATGAAATACGTGCCCTCCTTACTACCCATCACCAGTCTATCCCATTCCCCCACTCCCCTCCCCTCTGAAGCCCTCAGTTTGTTTCTCAGAGTCCATAGTCTCTCATGCTTCATTCCCCCTTCTGATTACCCCCCCTTTCTTTATCCCTTTCTTCCCCTATAGATCTTCCTAGTTCTTATGTTCCATAGATGAGAGAAATCATATGATAGTTGTCTTTCTCTGCTTGACTTATTTCACTTAGCATTATCTCCTCCAGTGCCGTCCATGTGGAAGCAAATGTTGAGAACTCGTTCTTTCTGATAGCTGAGTAATATTCCATTGTATATATGGACCACAACTTCTTAACCCAGTCATCTGTTGAAGGGCATCTCGGTTCCTTCCACGATTTAGCTATTGTGGACAATGCTGCTATGATCATTGGGGTGCATATGGCCCTTCTCTTCACTATGTTTGTATCTTTGGGGTAAATACCCAGTAATGCAATGGCTGGGTCGTAGGGTAGCTCAATTTTTAACTTTTTAAGGGACCTTCACACTGTTTTCCAGAGTGGCTGTACCAACTTGCATTCCCACCAACAATGTAGGAGGGTTCCCCTTTCTCCACTTCCTCTCCAACAATTGTTGTCTCTTGCCTTGTCAATTTTTGCCATTCTAACTGGCGTAAGGTGGTATCTTAGTGTGGTTTTGATTTGAATTTCCCTGATGGCTAATGATTTTGAACATTTTTTTCGTGTGCCTGTTAGCCATTTGTATGTCATTGGAAAAGTGTCTGTTCATATCTTCTGCCCATTTTATGATTTGTTTATTTGTTTCTTACGTATTGAGTTTGAGAAGTTCTTTGTAGATCTTGGATACCAGTCTTTTATCTGTAGCATCATTTGCAAATATATTCTCCCATTCTGTGGGCTGCCTCTTAGTTTTTTTGATTGTTTCCTTGGCTGTGCAGAAGCTTTTTATCTTGATGAAGTCCCACAAGTTCATTTTTTCTTTTGTTTATCTTGCCCTTGGAGACATGTCATGAAAAAAGTTGCTGTGGCCGATGTCGTAGAGATTGCTGCCTATGTTCTCCTCTAGGATTTTGATGGATTCCTGTCTCACATCGAGGTCTTTCATCCATTTGGAGTTTATCTTTGTGTATGGTGTGAGAGAGTGGTCAAGTTTCGTTCTTTTGCATGTAGCTGTCCAATTTTCCCAGCCCCATTTATTGAAGAGACTGTCTTTTTTCCACCAGATGTTTTTTCCTGCTTTATCAAAGATTAGTTGCCCAAAGAGCCGAGGGTCCATTTCTGGGTTCTCTATTCTGTTCCATTGGTTTATGTGTCTGTTTTTGTGCCAGTACCATGCTGTCTTTGTGATCACAGCTTTGTAGTACAGCTCGAAATCCGGCATTGTGATGCCCCCAGCTTTGTTTTTACTTTTCAACAGTGCCTTGGCGATTCGGGGCCTTTTCTGGTTCCATACAAATTTAAAGACTATTTGTTCCAGTTCTTTGAAAAACGTCATCGGTATTTTGATCGGGATAGCATTGAAAGTGTAGATTGCTCTGGGTAGCATGGACATTTTAACTATGTTAATTCTTCCGATCCATGAGCATGGAATATTTTTCCATCTTTTTTTGTCTTCCTCAGTGTCTTTCAAGAATGATTTATAGTTTCTAGAATATAGATCCTTTACGTCTCTGGTTAAATTAATTCCAAGGTAACGTATGGTTTTTGGTGCTATTGTAAATGGGATGGATTCCCTAATTTCTCTTTCTTCAGTCTCATTATTTGTGTATAGAAATACAACTGATTTCTGAGCATTGATTTTGTATCCCGCCACATTACTGAATTGCTCTATAACTTCTAATAGTTTTGGAGTGGATTCTTTTGGGTTTTCCATATAGAGTATCATGTCATCTGCTCGGATATAGTTTTCTTTATATTTATTTTGCTTAGAAATTTAAACATTTTTTTAATATGTAGCGTAATGTCTTTCACCAGCTTTGGAAAGTATTTGGACAATGTCTCTTCAGTATTGTCACCATCCCATTATCTCTCTCCTCTGTTTCAGGTCTCCAATTACATATATACTGGACCTTTGCACTGTTTATAATAGATCTGTGCTCTTTGCTGTATTTCCAATTATTTTTGCTTTCCGTAATTCAGTGTTGTGCCTAGAATCAGCAAATGTTTGATGAGAGAGAACCATATCATAGAATTATGGCTTAATGTTCAGCAGTTTTCTTCTCTTTGGACTCTTGATGTCTCAAAGGATGTTGCCGCACTAACACTCTGAATACCTTCAAACATTTTTTTTGGGGGGGGGGTTGATTTTTGCTTATCTGTTCTAATTGCTCCCATCAAGAGGGTTGGACTGTTGCAAGCTACTTCACAATAGCCAGAATTTCTTTGTTCTTTTTTAACTCAAAAAGAGTTTAACACAATAGCCAGAAGTTCTGTGTTCTTTTTAACTCAAAAATTCAATTCAGTGTGCATTTATTGAGCTATAAAATTCTACAATTCAATTATTCTAAGTACAAGAAGTTTCTCTCACTAAGATTACTCTCTTTCTGGGGGCATAATACTACATCATTCTCTTAGAAACTTGTCAGAGGTAGTGGCACCTCTCTTCTTTGAAGTAAGCATTGCTTTTTTTTTTTTTAATGCAAAAATGTGGAAGTATAAGGAAACCAAGAGACAGAGGCTAGTCAAATAACCTTTACTGTCTCTCTTTTTTCCTACTCATGACAATCATGTCACAGACAAAGTGTGTGGAGAGGTGATGACTAGATGGTGATTTTAAGCTGAGGGGCTGTTCTGATGTTTATGATCTCTGTTATGGCAGAAATGAGAGGTGATATTGAATTATAACTCTTTTACCTCATTGGCAGCACCAAAGGGTAGTTCTCTTTAATTCTTTCCATGAAACATTGAATAGGTAAGCTTCATTTCTGACAGAACTTTGTTTTAGCTAATATTTTAAAACAGTACACTTGCTTTTCTCTTTGGCATTATGTATAATTAATTTCTGATATATGACACATAAAACCTGGTATAACTGCTTAATAGTTACAGTTTATTAGTTCTTCCTTTTTCCCTAGAGAAAGGGGACAAATAAGTGATAGCTTGTCAACACCAGGGTGTTTCGTGGCTCATGGAGGGGAATTTTGCCTAGCTTATCACAACTAATAATGAAATTCTAAGTGTGATGCAAATTTACAGAAAGGGTCTCATACAGTTGATTCCTGGTTTAAACAGTCTTCTTTTTAATTTTCCATTTCCTGGTTTAAAGAATTAGGTCTAGAAATATATTTTCATGTTTATAAAGAAAAATATCTCTCATGTTTGGCCAAAATGAAAAAAGTTATCTTTTCTCAGAGTATTAATTGTTCCTAATTTGGTATATATGGGTTATGTGATTCAAAAGTTTTTTGAAAAAATTTTGGGCAATTATCAAATAATTGACCTTAATTGAAGTGGAGAGATGTCCTTTGCCTATGTCTTATTGTAATAAGTCCAGACACATGGTATCAAGAACTAAAGCTTATGGTTTCCTAAGAGAGTGTTTGATTTAATCAATGTTTGCATTACCAGGATGGCACTTGCTTTTAAAATGTATTTCTATTTCTATTTTTTTTTAAAGATTCTATTTAGATGAGAGAAACCATATGATAATTGTCTTTCTCTGCTTGACTTATTTCACTTAGCATTATCTCCTCCAGAACATAAGAACTAGGAAGATCGGTAGGAGGAGAAAGGGATAAAGAAAGAGGGGGTAATCAGAAGGGGGAATGAAGCATGAGAGACTGTGGACTCTGAGAAACAAACTGAGGGCTTCAGAGGTGAGGGGGTTGGGGGAATGGGATAGGCTGGTGATGGGTAGTAAGGAGGGCATGTATTTCATGGTGCACTGGGTGTTATACGCAACTAATGAATCATCGAACTTTACATCAAAAAATAAAATAAAATAAAAAATAAAATGTTAAAAAAGATATATGCAAAAAAAAATAAAGATTTTATTTATTTACTTGAGAGAGAGAGAGAGAAAGCATCAGCAGGGGTGTTGGGGGGAGGGGCAGAGGGAGAAGCAGACTCCCCATTGAGCAGGGAGCCAGTTGTAGGACTTGATCCCAGGACCCTGAGATCAAGACAGACACTTAACTGACTGAGCCACCCAAGTGCCCCAAAATGTATTTCTGTTTTTAAGCAAATAATAGCAATTTAACTTCAAATTTAACAGAAAAATATAAAATAGTTATTTTATACCTCTGCTTTACTTTAAATGGATCTTTACTCTTGGAATATTTCAAACATAGTGAAAAGTACAGAAAATATGACAGGATTCCATGAGTCCTCTCTTAAAATATTAACATTTTGCTATGTTTGCTTTAAGCATATGCTAGAAAAAATATTACATGGTGGAAAATGGAGACTTGTACAATCATATGTGTTGAAGCACTCTTGTTAGTAGCAGGAAAGTGGGAGGAACCCAATTGTTCATTGATCAGGGCATTCATAAACAGTGGAGAAGTACGTCAACTTTCATAAATGTGGGAAAGGAGAGGAGGAAAGTGTGGGGTTATGGGTCTTCACCTCTATCTATAACATCTATTTATGCTTGATTGCTTTTTTAAAAGTGAGTTATTAATACATATTAATTAGAATTTTCAGAATAAAAATTAAAATAATTTCTTATAATCACTGATACCATTCAGAGATAATAGTTATTAGTTTGATTCAACTCCTATTTTTTGTAAAATATATGTTTAGTCATATATATATAATTACTTGGCAAATTAGATAGATATCTCAATCAGTATTAGTTCAGTTTTGTACATCATGATTTCTAATCGGTATTATTTATAAATATTTGTCTTATTTGTACTTGATTTTCTGACATACAATATTAATTTTAATGGTCATGCACTTATATCACATGAATATACTATATTTAAACATTCTTCTGTGGTTAGGTATTTGGTTTAATTCTTCATGAACAACTTTGATCATAAATCTTTGTGATCACCTTGAATCACTCCTTAATATAAATATCCAAATGTCTAATGAGTCAGTCAAAGGGTATGAAAGTTTAAGGCTTTCAAGATATATTACAAAATTACCCTCTAGAAAGGTTATAATGATAAACAATCTCATTACCGCTTTATGAGAACACTCCTGTCACTCATCTTGGATAACAGTGAGCATTTTTTAAAATTAATTTTGTCTATATGATGGATGAAAAATTATGTTCTTGCTTATTTGAATGAAAAATTAGGCATGCATTGTCCTATAATACATTATGACTGAGGCATTATAAAATTAAGCATAGCTCCATTTTGTAAAGAAAAAACTAGCTATCAATATATCTATAGGAAAAAGTTTCTTCTTCCCAATGTACAGGTGAGTAATGCATGCCACATAAACTTGAAAAAAGGAGTGCTGTCAGCTTGAATTTAGAGGGTCCTAGATAGATTATTATTATTATTTAGAGGGTCCTAGATAGATTATTCTTTATAGTGAGTTATATCCCAGTTTTCATTCTTCTTTTCTGTATAATCTTAAAGAGAGAAAAAAAAAACTTTATTTAACAACATTCCACATGGAATAGAGGAATACTTTCCTTTTTTTAAAAATTTAAATTCAATTAGCCAAAATATAGTACATCCTTAGTTTCAGATGAAGAGTCCAATAATTCATCAGTTGCACATAACACCCAGTGCTCATCACATCATGTGCCCTCCTGAATACCTGTTACCCAATTACCCCGTCCCTCTTCCCACCTCCTCTCTAGGAACCCTCAGTTTGTCTCCTAGAGTTAAGAGTCTCTCATTGTTTTTCTCCCACTCTGATGATTTCCCATTCAGTTTTTGCTCCTTTCCCCTATGATCCTCTGCACTGTTTCTTATATTCCGCATATGAGTGACACCATATGATAATTGTCTTTCTCTGATTGACTTACTTCACTCAGCATTATACCCTCTAGTTCCATCCATGTCGATGTAAATGGTAAATATTCATCCTTTCTGATGGCTGAGGAATATTCCATTGTATATATATACCACATCTTCCTTATCCATTCATCTGTCGACGGACATCTCGGCTCTTCCCACTGTTTGGCCATTGCTGCTATAAACATTGGGGTGCAGGTGCCCCTTTGGATCCCTACATTTGTATCTTTGGGGTAAATCCCTAGTAGTGTAATTGCTGGATTGTAGGGTAGCTCTATTTTTAACTTCTTGATGAACCTCCATACTGTTTTCCAGAGTGGCTGTACCAGCTTGCATTCCCACCAACAGTGTAAGAGGGTTCCCCTTTCTCCACATCCTTGCCCACATTTGTTGTTTCCTGACTTATTAATTTGGGCCATTCTAACTGGTGTGTGGTGGTATCTCATTGTGGTTTTGCTTTGTATTTCCCCGATGCCAGGACATGTGGAGCATTTTTTCATGTGTCTGTTGGCCATTTGTATGTATTTTTTGGGGGAATACCTGTTCATGTCTTCTGCCCATTTCTTGACTGGATTATTTTTTGGGGGGGGTGTTGAATTTGATAAGTTCTTTATAGATTTTGGATACTAGCCCTTAATCTGATGTCATTTGCAAATATTTTCTCCCATTCCGTGGGCCGCATTTTAGTTTTGTTGACTATTTCTTTTGCTGTGCCAAAGCTTTTTATCTTGATGAAGTCCCAATAGTTCATTTTCACTTTCGTTTCCCTTGCCTTTGGAGGCCTGTCTAGCAAGAAGTTGCTGTGGTCGAGGTCGAAGAAGTTGCTGCCTGTGTTCTCCTCTAGGATTTTGATGGATTCCTGTCTCACATGTAGGTCTTTCATCCATTTCGAGTTTATCTTTGTGTATGGTGCAAGAAAATGGTCTAGTTTCATTCTTCTACATGTAGCTGTCCAATTTTCCCGACACCATTTGTCCTTTTCTCATTGGATATTCTTTCCTACTTTGTCAAGCATTAGTTGATCATAGAATTGAGAGTCCATTTCCGGGTTCTCTTTTCTGTTCGAGTGATCTATGTGTCTGCTTTTGTACCAGTATCATACTGTCTTGATGATTATACCTTTGTAATAGAGCTTGAAGTCTGGCATTGTGATACCAGAAGGTTTGGTTTTCTTTTTCAACATTCCTCTGGCTATTCAGGGTCTTTTCTGGTTCCATATAAATTTTAGGATTATTTGTCCCAGCTCTGTGAAAAATGTTGATGGTATTTTGATACAGATTGCATTGAATGTACAGGTTGCTCTGGGTAGCATAGACATTTTATTTTATTTATTTTTTTAAAAAAGATTTTATTTATTTATTAAATGAGAGAGAGAACACAATCAGGGGAGCAGCAGGCAGAGGGAGAAGCAGGCTCCCCACTGAGCAAGGAGCCTGATGCAGGACTTGATCCCAGGACCTTGGGATCATGACCTGAGCTGAAAGCAGATGCTTAACCAACTGAGCCACCCAGGCATCCCAGCAGAGACATTTTAACAATGTTCATTCTTCCAGTCCATGAGCATGAAATGTTTTCCCATTTCTTTGTGTCTTCTTCAATTCCTTTCATAAGTGTTCTGTAGTTTTTAGCAGACAGATCCTTTACCTCTTTGGTTAGATTTATTCCCAGGTATCTTACAGTTTTTGGTGCAATTGTAAATGGGATTGATTCCTTAATTTCTCTTTCTTCTGTCTCATTGTTAGTTTACAGAAATGCAACTGATTTCTGTGCATTAACTTTATATCCTGCCACATTGCTGAGTCCTGTATGAGTTCTAGTAATTTTGGGGTGGAGTCTTTTGGGTTTTCCACTCTGTGAAGAGTGAGAGTTTGACTTCTTCTTTGCTGATTCAGATGCCTTTTATTTCTTTTTGTTGTCTGATTGCTGAGGCTATGACTTCTAGTACTATGTTGGACAGTGGTGAGAGTGGACATCCCTGTTGTGTTCCTGACCTTAGGAGAAAAGCTGTCAGTTTTTCCCCATTGAGAGTAATATTTGCTGTGGACTTATCATAGATGGCCTTTATGATATTGAGGTATGTTCCCTCTATCCCTACACTGCAGAGAGTTTTAGTCAGGAAAGGATGCTGTATTTTGTCAAATGCTTTTTCTGGATCACTTTAGAGGATCATTTGGTTCTTGTCCTTTCTTTTATTAATGTGATGTATCACATTGATTGATTTGTGAATGTTGAACCACCCTTGCAGCCCAGGAATAAATCCCACTTGATCGTGGTGAATAATCCTTTTAATGTACTGTTGGATCCTATTAGCTAGTATATTAGTGAGAATTTTGACATCCATGTTCATTAGGGATATTGGCCTATAATTCTTTTTGTTGGGGTCTTTGGCTGGTTTGGGGATCAAAGTAATGCTGGCCTCATAGAATGAATTTGGAAGTTTTCCTTCCCTTTCTATTTTTTGAAACAGCTTCATAAGAATAAGTGGTAGTTCCTCTTTAAATGTTTGATAGAATTCCCCCTGGGAAGCCATCCAACCCTGGGCTCTCGTTTGTTAGGAGATTTTTGATTATTGCTTCAATTTCCTTGGTGGTTATGGGTCTGTTCAGGTTTTCTGTTTCTTCCTGTTTCAGCTTTGGTAGTTCATAAATTTCTAGGAATGCATCCATTTCTTCCAGATTGCCTAATTTGTAGACATATAGTTGCTCATAATATGTTCTTAAAATTGTTTGTATTTCCTTGGTGTTGGTCGTGATCTCTCCTCTTTCATTCATGATTTTATTAATTTGGATCCTTTCTCTTTTCTTTTTGATAAGTCTGGCTAGGGTTTATTGATCTTATTAATTCTTTCAAAGAACCAGCTTCTAGTTTCGTTGATCTGTTCTACTGTTCTTTTAGGTTCTATTTCATTGATTTCTGTTCTAATCTTTATTATTTCTCATCTCCTGCTTTGTTTAGGCTTTATTTGCTGTTCTTTCTCCAGGTCATTTAGGTGTAAGGTTAGCTTGTGTATTTGAGACTTTTCTATTTTCTTGAGAAAGGCTTGTATTGCTGTGTGTTTCCTCTTTGAACTGCCTTTGCTGCATCACAAAGATTTTGAACAGTAAGTTGTGTTTCCATTTTCTTTTGTTTCCATGATTTTTTTTTTTTTTTACTTCTTTAATTACCTGGCTGACCCATTCATTATTTAGTAGAATGTTCTTTAACCTCCAAGTATTTGAGTCTCTTCCAGATTTTCTCCCATGGTTGAGTTCCAGTTTCAAAGCATTGTGGTCTGAAAATATGCAGGGAATAATCCCAATCTTTTGGTGCCATTTGAGACCTGATTTGTGACCCAGTATGTGATCTATTCTGGAGAATGCCATGTGCACTCAAAAGGAATGTGTATTCTGTTGCTTTAGGATGGAATGCTCTGTATATATCTGTGAAGTCCCTCTGGTCCAGTGTGTCATTCAAAGCCTTTGTTTCCTTGTTGATCTGTTCCTTGCAGTGAGTGGGTGTTAAAGTCCCCTGCTATTATTGTATTATTATACAATGTTTTGTTTTGTACAAACAAATACAAAATTAGTTTATATAATAGACATTTAAGTATGATATAGTGTCCCTCTTCATCTCTTACTGCAGTCTTTGGTTTAAAATCTAATTTGTCTGATATAAGGATTGCTACCCCCAGCTTTCTTTTGATGTCCCTTAGCATGATAAATTGTTCTGCACCCCCTCACTTTCAATCTGGAAGTATCTTTGGGTCTAAAATGAGGGTATTGTAGACAGCATATGGATGGGTCTTGCTTTTTTATCCAATCTGATACTCTGTGGCTTTTAATTGGAGCATTTAGCCTGTTTACATTCAGAGTAACTATTGAAAGATATGAATTTAGTGCCACTGTGTTACCTGTAAAGTCCCTGTTTCTGTATATTGTCTCTGTCTCTTTCTGGTGTGTGTTACTTTTGGGCTCTCTCTTCACTTACAGGATCCCCTTTAGTATTTATTGCAGGGCTGGTTTAATGATCACAAATTCTTTTAGTTTCTGTCTCCTGGAAGCTCTTTATCTCTTTTTTCATTCTGAATGACAGCTTTGCTGGATAAAGTATTGTTGGCTGCATGTTTTTCTCATTTAGTGCCCTGAATATATCATGCCAGTCCTTTCTGGTCTGGCAGGTCTCTGTGGATAGCTCTGCTAACAGTCTAATGTTCCTACCCTTGTATGTTAAGGACCTCTTGTCTCAGGCCGCTTTCGGGATTTTCTCTTTATCTCTGAAATTTACAAACTTCACTATCATATGTCAGGGTGTTGATCTATTTTTATTGATTTTGAGGGGGGTTCTCTGTGCCTCCTGGACTTAAATGCCTATTTCCTTCCCCAGATTAAAGAAGTTTTCAGTTATGATTTGCTCAGATATATCTTCTGTCTCTCTTCTCTCTGTCTCTTTCTTCTGCCTCTGGACCCCAATAATTCCAATATTGTTTCACTTTATGGTATCCCTGATTTCTCGAAGCCTCCCCTTATGGTCCATTAGTTGTTTTTCCCTCTTTTCCTCAGCTTCCTTCCTTTCCATCATTTTGTCTTCTATGTCACTGACTCTCTCTTCTGCTTCATCTAACCCTCGCTGTTAGAACATACATTTTAGACTGCGTCTCAGTTAAATCATTTTTAACTTCAGCCTGATTAGATTCTATTTCTGCACTAAGAGATTCTCTAGTGTCTTTTATGCTTTTTTCAAGCCCAGCTAGTAACTTATAATCATTATTCTGAATTCTAGGTCTGACATTTTACTTATATCCATATTGATTAGATCTATGGCAGAAAGTATTACCTCTGGTTCTTTCTTTTTTTGTGAATTTCTCCTTCTAGTCATTTTGTCCAGACAAAAATAGATGAAGGAGAGAACGAAATCAAAAATATCAACCATGACCCCAGCAAAGTACACAATAGACAAATCTGAAGCTGTCAGAAAACAAAACAAAAAACAAAAAAACCAATAAACAAAAAAAGAAAAAGGGAAAGGGAAAAAAGAGAAAATATAATATCACAGGGTGATCGATCCAGTTGGTCCTGGGTATATTTTGGTCTGTTTGTTAGAAGACACTAAATCCCAAAATTGTAAATAAATAAGAACTTATGTATATATAAAAATAAAATTGAATACAGTGAAAGGAAGCCAAAAATGAAGAATATATCTATAAAATGTAAATGTAAAAAAAATGAAAATTTAAAAAAGACTTAAAAACAGAGAGTTGATAAAATAAGAAGCTAGTTGAAAAGGAAAAAAAAAGAAAAAAGAAATAGAAAATTTTAAACTGAAAGACTAAAGACTCATGCGAAAAAACCCTCTAATTCTATATACTATTTTTCTGTAGCACAGTTTTCAGTCCTCAGTGATCTGTATATAAACTTGGTGTTCATCTGAGGATCCTGCTGATCTTCTGGGGAGGGGCCTGTTGCACTGATGCTCAGGTGTCTTTGCCCAGGTGGAATTGTACTGCCCTTGCCAGGGGGCCAGGCTCAGTGTAAACTGCTTTGGGTTGATCTATGTGGCTTTTGTTCCCTGAAGGCTTTTCCCAACACTTTAGAGGATGGAATGGAAAAAAAAATGGCGGTAGCCTGATCTCCAGCTCCAGAGCAAAGGGATAGCTGCCCCCACTCTTCAATGCACCTTCATGGAAAAGCAGTCAATCCCTTTTGTGTGTGCCAAATTCCAAAGATTCCTGTGGTGCACACCCCCACTAATCCTGGGGGTGGGGGTGTCTCACTGTAGCCCCCCGGCTCATTGGGCTCTTGCTCAGGGAGCAGTTGCCCCATTGTGCATGCACCCATGCCACTCAACCTGGGGGAAGGAGCATGGTCTCACAGTTGTCCCTTGCTGGGCCCCTGTTTGGAGAGTGTTTGTGGATCGTGCCACGGTTTGCAGTTTATGGCAACACCCAGCTGAGAGGCCACTTCTGGGGCTTGCTGATTGCAACTGGCTTCCCTGTTCCAATGCTGGGGCTCTGCTGCACTCAGGCACCCCTGTTCTCTCTGTACCCCTGGGGATCCTGAGACCACACTCTCCCACTTAGGAGTCTGCCACGTTTCACCACCTGAGCACCTTTCAGGCATGGATGTCCCTCAGTGGAGCAGACTTCTGAAAGTTCCAGTTTTGCATTGCACAGCTATATGTGCAACCTTCTGGTAGCCAGCTTATGGAGGCTCCCTCCCTCCTTGGTTTATCTTCTGATATATCCCCTCAGATTCACGTCTCTGCACCTCCTACCTTGCAAAAAGTGGTTGCTTTTCTATTTGTATGATTGCAGCAATTCTTTTCTTAGATCTCGGGTTGAATTCATAGGTGTTCAGAATGATTTGATAGCTATCGAGCTGAATTCAAGGGACCAGATGAAACCAGGGAACCAGGGTCCCCTACTCTTCCATGATCTTACCTCTCTCCTCCTAGAAGAATATTTTCATAATTACTATGACTTCCCATGAAAATATGGTGGCCTTACTGTCTGTGTGTCCATTGGCAAATGTAATCATCTCCAGAGAGTTGTGTTGAGACATGACACCATGTTGGCTAGAAAGTCAGTTTAGAAGTAGAGTAGGGCCTTGGGGAAAAGGCCATGATGGCAGCTAGAATGCTTTCTTTTCAAGAGAAAAGAAGTCCTTGGTGTAGGCTAGCTCATCAGAGTAAGGAGAGCAGAGATAGATTTGTTTTGAAGCAGTAGCTAGGAATAAGTGGTGTGCATTCACCTGGAGTGTCCTTGCTATTCCTTTCCTTCAGAAGTGTGGTAGTGGCAGTAGTTGGATCATTGAGGATTCCTGTCATTGGTCCTGGCCTTTGCACTCTGAAGTTCAGAAGCAACACTGACAGTCTCTAAAAAGCTTTATGTTAAAGAGCCCATGTGATGATATTGTGATAGATATCTGCACTGGATGGGTTCCATCAGACCACCCAATAAAGATTATGGTGCCCGGGGGAGCAGATTAGCTTCACAAACCCACTCTTTGATTCTAGCGTTGAGGTCCCATTTTTTTCCCAGAGGAATAAACATTGAGCTCCTCTGGATTTTAAAAATGATCAAGGAGAGGGGGGCTATTAGTGAAGGAAATGCTAAGTAAATATGTTTAGTTTGATGTGTGGTTCTCAGGCCAGTTCCTGCAGATTCTTAGACTGCGTCTGTTCCTACCTGGCTCCAAAAAGGTGGGGCCTCAGTTTCCTCAAAGGTAAACTTATGAAACAGGAAGTGATGGTTTCTCAAATCTCCAGGAGTTCTGACGTTTTATTTGACTTTTGAATTAGAGATGTAGTTTGTTGTTCAATGTGGTGAATTCATTTTCATGTAGAGGCCACAAACCTGTGCCCTGTAAGCTCAATTAGGGGACTACACATGTTTTTCTTTATGGCTCATATGTTATTTTAAGAAGATCAAACACAATGTAGCATTTAAGCACCAGATTTTAGGGTCGTTTGTGTGGCTCAGTCATTAAGCGTTTGCCTTCGGCCCAGGGCATGATCCCAGGATCCTGGGATCGAGCCCCACATTGGGCTCGCTTGCTCTGCTGGGAGCCTGCTTCTTCCTCTCCCACTCCCCCTGCTTGTGTTCCCTCTCTCTCTGGCTATGTCTCTCTCTGTCAAATAAATAAAATCTTTAAAAAAAATAAAAAATAAAAATAAATAAACACGAGATTTTAAGTAACAATCAGGTTTTCTGGCTTTTCTTAAGAATTAGGAGATCTGGGGTACCAGATATGTTAAGCATCTGCCTTTGGCTCAGGTCATGACCCCAGGATTGAGCCCCAGCATGGGCTCCCTGCTCAGGGGGGAGTCTGCTTCTCCCTCTGCCCCTTCCCTAGCTCGTGCTCCCTCTCTCTCTCTCCCCCTCTGAAATAAATAAATAAAACCTTAAAATAAACAAAAAGAATCAGGAGTTCTGGTAACAGTTGGGTGGAGGAGTTTGAGGCAGCCCCTTCAGAGACGCTGTGTACATGCCATGCCAGTCCCCAGCCACCATCATGTTCCCCGAACACTGAGGTGGAGGGTCCAGTGTATACTGAGATATACCATCATGTGTATACTGTTGTTTTTCTAATGCCAAATCTGCTTTGCTCATATCCATTTTCTGCTTATTCTCTGTGGAGACGTGGGTGTGTTATCCCTGCCATAGTACTTTGTGCTGATTCTGAACACTGAAAGGAAAAAATCCAACAGGTTGGGTGTCCACATGCACAGCATAAGAAGTCAACCAAGAGTATTCAGATTATCTAGATGTGATTGGATTAGAAACAGCTGAGGATGTAAACTGAGTGGAGAACATGAAGTATAGAAAGAATTTTTTTAAGCAGATCACTTCAGTTTTGAATCATTTTATGTCTTCCCTTCACCCTGTCATTGCTTTGGATAGAAAATTTATCTCTATGTAGAGCTCTATGTTACTTATGTTAGTTTATGTTATGGTTTCTTCCCTCTGAGATTCCTTGGAGTTACTGAGGTGGAGGAAGGCAAGCAAGAGAGGAAAAAGTGGAGAGGGGGAGGGTTGCAGAAATGAAGACCACTGGGGTTATATTCCATCAGGGCATCTTCAACATCTAAAACTATTCACCAAAAAGAAAATAAAATTGCCCCGTTTCCATGCTAGTGATACCAAGTTTCAGTTACTAAGGACTTTCCAGCACTCTGTTTTCCTGAGAATGGAATAGTTGCCTCATTTCTGTTCTCATCTTTTGTAATGGGGCTGCATTGACCCGAGCTCTTTGGTTTCGATAATTTGTCAATCTCTATAAACCTTAGAGAAAATGTGATTATACTTAGGGGATAACTAGCCACAGTCGTTCTTGTCTTTGCATGGGTATGCTTCCTGTTCTAAAACACAGGCATATCAAATTTTCAGCTAATATGTCTCTAGTGTTCCAAGGAATATCAGCTAACATTGCTGAAGAGAACCAGTCCATCGGTGATGGTAAAAAAAAAAAAAAAAAAAAAAAAAAAATTAAAAATAAAAAATAAAGTAAAAATAAAAAAAATAAAAACTCGGGGCACCTGGGTGGCACAGAGGTTAAGCGTCTGCCTTCGGCTCAGGGCGTGATCCCAGCGTTCTGGGATCGAGCCCCACATCAGGCTCCTCCGCTATGAGCCTGCTTCTTCCTCTCCCACTCCCCCTGCTTGTGTTCCCTCTCTCACTGGCTGTCTCTATCTCTGTCAAATAAATAAATAAAAACTTAAAAAAAAAATAAAAGATAAAAAATAAAAAAAATAAAAACTCAAGTCAGAGACCAAAATAACAACCCAAACAAAACAAATTAAAGAGAATTCCTGTAATAACTACCACTTGACGGTATAATTTGTCATAAGAACTTTACCTCATCTCCTTGAAATAATCCACCATGAGCTGAAAGTAAGCTTCTAAGAATAAATATTATTAGTAATTTAGCTTTCAAAGAGTTAGTCATCTCTACAAAATCTTAAATCTGACTTATTTCCAGATTTCCTGTAGGGCGGTGTTGAAGAACAAATATTTGCATGCACTTGCACACAATTTTACCTGTGTCTGTTTGGTATCGGCAGGAGTAGATTGCCTGGCTTGGAAGCCTGGCTCTAACCTGGTTGAGCTGTATAACCTTGGGCAGTTAATCTCTTTGTGCTTCCATTCAGTTTCCCCATCTGTAGCACAACTCTTTTCCTGCTGTGCTTTTGTCTTTTTCCCACAGTACCCCTGGCATATTTAAACATACATTGGCATGAAAACAATAGTAGTTATTATACAATTTTGACTACGTATAGCTTAGCTGAGTCATATCATATGGTCTGATTTTTATTTTTATACTTTTTCATTTGTTTTCCTTAGAATTACAAATTTGCTAAGGTTCCAATTTTCTTATTTATTTTTAAAATATGTTGTTTTATTATCTTAAGAGTATGGAGAAATTTAAAACATGGACTACTTTTAGAGTATAGAGAATAATAAAACAAACACTTGGGTACCCATCTCCTATAGGTAACAAGTAAACAATATGAAATATCGGGAATATGGTGAGACAAAGGAGAGAAAATATTGAGAGTGTATTCCTTGGATTTTTCACTGATGAATTGAATGAGTATGTGTATGAACAATTATCCCCCATGTTATTCAGGTCTTTGAAGGTGACACTAATCTGCAAATCCCCCAGAAGGGGGAGATTTGTTGGCTTACATTTGGCCGTTCCTAACATAATAGACCTTATTTCATGGGCCTGGGGTCTAATGTGGATTCTGCCCGTTTACTAAGTGTACCTCCTTTCTGGGGACTAAAGAAATAATCTGAGGAGTGTTCATGGTTACCCTGGATCCACTGTTAGATGAACTTGGGCAAAGTTTCCATCTATTACCAGATTTCCATAAGCCCCTTCTCTGTGGTATCGAGTGTCTCCAGGGATTAGCATAAGTTCATAGCCAGTATCTAATAACTCCCCAAAAGGTCAGGCTGTTTCCCCTTTTTCCAGAGTACAGTTACCCTGGAAAGTGGCTACAAATCATTCTGAAAAGCTTGGGGAAAGAGTACATTTTTGGTTAGGCTGTAGGATCCTTCCACAAGCAGATGGACCTTCCTCTCAATTGAGGGGCTGAGGGATCTATGATTTAGGTCTGAAAACTGGTAAGAGACCAGAATCTCTACCATGGTATGAGTTAGTTTCTTCTCAGGCAACCAAGACTATTTCTGCCAATATATGTCAAGCAGAACCTTAATAGACTACCAGTTTATTTCATCTTTATGGACTGTGTGATCAATTAGCCATATCACCCTGTTATCAGTAGAAATGATGGATTCCTTGAGAACTACCAAGGAAGAATTCTCCACAGGCTCATAGCTTTTAATTTTTTGTTCTCTTCCTGTTTGCTCTCTAGGGTGATCTGTTGTTCCCTTACTGACTGGGTTCATAGCCACTTGATCTCCCAGTGCCTGTACTTCATCCCGAGCTACTACTGGTGATAAATTGAGTAATTGTGATTCCACCATATCCCCAGATGATCTTTTTTCTATTTCCTCCATCAAAGAGGAATCTGTATTCCTTGAATGTATGAGCAACTCCATCCCAGAATCTCTATCTCGAAGGTTTGGTCCTTGACCCCACTCAGTACCAATTACAGTATCTAGTCGGGGTCCCATGACCACACCAGATGTTAAGGTCTGACAGGGTAATTTGAGGAGTTTAATAAAGAAACAATTGACACAGGTGTGTATAGTGTATATGTGTGGAGTCCATTCTTGCCTGGTTTAGGAGTATCAGAGTGATATCATTGGGGTTTAAATACTAGGAATATAGAATTTCAGCCAGTCTTCATGTCATCAGAGGCTACCTCATCTCTACTTTCCATATCTCCTGAGGCCTTAAATGCTGATTCTCCCAGAGTTTCTATAGGACAAACTTGCTCTATTTTTGTATATATTTTTCAGCACGAGCAATTAGGTCAAAGCTGTCTCCATGTTGCCACACTGGTTAGCACTCTTCCGATGTCTGTCCATATCCAAATTTTGAGCTCTCTCAGCTACTGTGGGCTCTTCTGTGTTGGTTGCACAGTAACATATTTTTTAAGTTCCTCTGCTTTCATTTTACTCATGTTTTTAGAAGGTGAAAAGATATATATTTATATATATAATTTTATATTTAAAGATATATTTTTTTGGCTAATTGGACATTTCAGTCATGGGCTTTTGTTACAGAAAATGTGCTTTTGTTGTATACAATATTTTTGTTGTTATAAATTGATATCAACCCATATCTCCTTAATTAACTTAATTCTATTTAGATTTTAGCTCTGTAAAATCTCATGACACTGGACCTTTAAATGTTTAGTAACATTTCTGGAAAAATTAGAGCCCATGATATTCTCTCTGTAAAGTATTTTTTACTCCTTGGGCAACAGATCAAGTTCAGCATGATAGCCTATATTTGACAAGGGATGGAGATGGTGTTCTAACCTCTGCCTTCCCTTCCCATTAGTGGGAAATTAAATTAACGGTGTGCGTGCGTGTGTGTGTGTGCATGCTTGCATGTACATTTGGTTACATTTAAATTATGTCACCATTAGAGCGAAGAAATTTAGAAGTATCCAGCTTGTAGAATAATAGTAACTGTTGATGCAAAGAATATAATTGTTTTCTTTATTGCCTTAATTCCCAAAGATACCTTAACTATTGATTACCAGCTGTAGGCATTAGAAGAAAATGGTTATAAAATGCAGATTATAAATGTGAAATTGTCACACTATGGCAAATTGGTTTGTTTGTTTTTTAAGATTTTGCTTATTTATTTGAGAGAGAGAGAGCGAGCACACACGTGTATGAGTAGGGGAAGGTGCAGAGGGAGAGGGAGAAGCAGGCTCCCTAGGGAAGCAGAGGGGTTCAGTCCCAGACCCGGAGATCTTAACCCACTGAGCCACTCAGGCGCCTCTGGCAGAATGTTTTTAAGATAAACTTTAAATTTTTTTTCAGATAGATTTTCAAGAAAACTCTAAAGTCATCAAGTTATCGATCAATCAGTGACAAAAACAAAATCCCAGCAGCCAAAATAACATAAACATTTGAGTTAGTGCTTGAATCTTTTAGTGTTTATTATAGCTCAAAGGGTTCTGGAATAATTATTCCTTTAGTTTCGGTAGACAAACTGGGAAAAATCAAATGGAACTATATATTTTCTTAGACAGTGATAAATACACCATAAAATATTGGTAAATACAGTGGAATAAATAAATTCAGCTGTAAACTTTAAAGCACCATTGAAAATTGAAGAATGTCACTTTTGGGGTTTTGGTGAAGGCTTTAGCACTAAGATATCACAGCATTGTGAAATAATAATAAGTAGAATTATCTGTATGTGCAAGCCTGTCCACTTGATGAGGTGAGCAAGGTAAAAGTTTCTCCTCATTTTGTTTTTTCTTGATAAAGTAGTTTTAGAGATAAACTAGCTCACTGTGCAAGACTTTTTCTTCAAATGTTTGTACTTGGGGAAAAAAAAGCATTTATATAAATTAACTTCCATGTATTTTGAATAAGGAAAGGGAGACTTAGTCATATCTCATGACATTACCCAATTCTACAGTACTAATGTATGGTAGAACATGCTTGTTTGTTTGATAGATTGATTACTTATTTACCCATATGTTTATGCATATGCTTGTTTAGTCATCCATTTCTCCATTCATTCAATAAGTAGAACTGAGGGCATAGTACGTGAAAACAATTAAGTCACTCTGGAATGCCCTGCATAGTCCTTGCTCCCAAGAAGCTTGTTGTTTCATGTAGGAGGTAGACGTGCATTAACAGCTGATTACCCATGGTGAGATCAGTTTAATGATTATTGTTAGACCATATACTTTACTAAGAAAGACAGTTATTGTCCTGTTCCCATTATAGACTCGGTGCTTAGCACAATAAATGCTGGTTGAATATTCCAGGCAGTACAAGGTATCATGCAAGTGTAGAGGTGGGATAGCTAAGCCTGCCGTTAAGGGGCTGGTGGGGGCTGACTAAGGGGGTGTGGGCTAAGAGTTAATCAGATGACAGTGTGTATGGGCAATGGGCCAGATTTACCAAAGACAGGCAAGGCAATGTATACATCTTGAAAATGGTAGCACACAAGGGGTGAGGCAGAGTGACGGAAGCTAGAGAAAAAGACAGAGATCAGGTGATGAAGGGGCTGGTTGAATTGTTGGAAAGTTTATAAGATGTTTAGAGCTCTATTAATCGGTGTTTGCTATGCGATGCCATATAGCAAACAACCTCAAAACCCCAATAGCTTACAACACGTATTTTTTCTTGCTCACTTTACACGATGGTGGCTTTGGGTTATCTGCTGTGGCTTTTTTCTCCACTGTGAGTTTAGATCGGCTCCACGTTCCGGGACCCAGTCTCAAGGACCCCTCTCTAGCACATGTCCTTCTCATGAGAGGGCAGAGAAGCATAAACACACAATCAAATTGAAGGCTTCTTCTTGGCAGATTTGTGACATCTGCCAAAGCAAGCTACAGGGTCAAGTGCAATACCAGTAGGGTAGGAAAGTGTACTCTTCCCATGAGGAATGACAAGGGCATGTTGCTGAAGTCCTTTGATAGGGGAAAGGTAAAAAATCATGAGAAATAATGCAATCCATTGCAGGGCGTTTCGGGTAAGCAAATGGCAAATGACATTTTAAAGGGTAACACAGAAATATGTTCAGAGGAAATAACAGTGAGATATTCAGCAGTGTTACAAAAGAATTGGCAGTGTGGGGAGGGGGGTCCTATTTCTAGGACCTCAATCCATAAATGGCTCCTTTTACCTCAGGGGATTTATTTGGCCCGCCCAGCTCTCTATCAGAGCGGACTGATGGAACCCAGGCTATAGCACGCGGAGGCGGCACACTCAGCTTTGCAGGGGTGAAGAGTCGACGGGCATGGTGCATCATTCAAGTTAGAAAGAGGCCTTTCTAGGGGCACATGCAGAGCAGACTGCAAACTTTCTGCAGAACGTGTTAGAAAGAAGTCCCTTCCATAGGGAAATAACCCAAAGTTATCTGCCATGTGGTAACTGTGTTCTCTCATTAAGTAATCCCTTTTTAGCCAATGTAGAGGGACTAGACCATTAAGTGTCCTACCTGTCTCATGAAGTAGTTCCACTGTAGAAATGGAGAAATATGACTAAGAGAAAACATAGTGAAATTATCCAGCGCACACATATATACACGTAGGTGTGTACGGACACCTGATGCGTGTGTTGGTTAGAATCTGTATTAGCTGCGCAGTCCTGGGTGCACTATCAACACCACTCTAATCCTCCAGTTCTTCATTTGCGAAATAGGAATTATAGTAGTACCTTCACAAAAATATGTTTATTGTGGGAATTAAACTTGCAGGTGGGAGAGGGTGGAGTGATAGCATACCAGGACTAGAGTCTTGTTCCGGATCGGCAGACTTTAAACTTGGCTCCACCACTTACTTGCTGCGTGACTTTAAGCAAGTTTCATAACCTCTCTGTGATCAATAAACTAATAATATTGTTGTTGTGACGATTCATAAAATGCCAATAGTTGTATTACATTCTAAGCCATTTTCTGGTTTCTAACCCAAAGTTCAGCGTTTGTTATCGTTCTCATTTTGTTAGTAACATCAACTATGGGCAAATTTCTTTATAAGACTGTCTCAGTTCTTACACTTTTTTCAACAACTTACCATTGTTTAAACATTTGGGGAACATACCTTGTGTCCTTGCCTCTTCAGCGGTATTTTTTCAGTAACATAAAGCATATGCTTCCTTATTCATCCATCCATTCATTCCCTGAAGCCTGTCTAATTCTGCCCCTATACTTGAGAAGGCATGACACCTACATGTATGATAAGAAAGGGACATTTGTAACCCTCCTGACCATCGAGGAGGTTTCCTTAAGGATCTAATTTCCCAACAGCAGGAACCCGAGTATGGGTTTTCTTTTGTCTCTTTGTGTACTCTGTGTTCAGTCACCAAAGTTCATCTTCCCTGCATGAATTGAGTCTCCAAAATATAAGTCTATGAACTTCAGAAAATGGCTTTGTGGATTGTAGTTGACAGACTAATTTGGCAGTCACACGTTGGGACTCCCTGAATCGTCACGGACTTCCACTCTCTCTCGAGGGCAGCTAAAGGTCTGCAATAATGTACATCTTATACAGTCGACTGACTGCCTGTGGTCATCGTCTTCAGGACACATTGGAGAGCAGCACTTTACATTACCTCACACTCTGTATTTTATAAAATACTTTCCATTCCATTATGTCATTGCACATTCAGTAACCCTGAGAAAGAGACAAAGCTCACAAAAAGGCAGTGCTTTGGGAGCACTTCTCTGCCATCGGTATTCATCTAGTCCCTGAGTGAGCACTTACGAAGGTTGGCTCCCCAGCTGGGGAGGAAAACAGCAAGGAGCAGGGGTGTGTTTCTTCTCAGTAGGATGTAGAGGGTGTCATGTTCCTGAGCTGATACTGTGAAACAAGGCAGTAGAATCAGCATTGTGTCTCACTAAACCTTTTTTTTAAGATATCTGTCTTTGTGCTTCTCTTCCATTCTACATCATTTTCATCTATTTCAATTGTAAATAGCATTTTATTTAAAAATGCACCCTTAAAAGTTGTTTGCACTCTATCTTAAGATAAAACACATCACTATCAAGTGGAGTGATGTACATTATTTCATGGGAGTCTATAGGCTTTAGGATTCCAAGACCCAGGTATGTGTTCTCACTCTGCCTTTCAGTAGGTTTCAACAATTCTGAATCTTTCTTGAGCCTTCAGTTTCATTATCTGTAAATGGGGTCTATTATATGTGAAGCCTCACGTGAAATTAATTACTCTGAAGCATATTTAATGTATGAAACATTATTGCACAGACGCTAGAAGGTCAGGCTCTGGAACCAGACTGACTAGAATTGAATCCCACTCCTTCCATTTACTGACAGTGTGCGCTGGGAAAATGTATTCCATATATGCCTTAATTTTCCATCTGTAAAATGGGTTCCTCAGAGGGGTTTGTGAAGAGTTGATACACAGAAAGTACTTAGAGTTAAACTTGACATAAAGTAAGTGTTCAGAGTGTTTTAGCAGCTATTATGGGTAGTTAAGCATCTTGACTCCAGATTTTCGAGGTTAGATACAGTTATCTTAACTCAGAGAAATATAATAAGCCAAAGGGCCTAAAACGTAGAGATAGCCCCTGGAAACTGTTATTTCAGACAAAAATTAAATTAATCATGTACTGGCATGACAAATAACATCCCGGTTCTAACTCCATTATGTAAGTCATTACTCATTCTGCGTAAGTGTCTGATTGTAATCAAAACCATAGGGTCTTGAGAGCTGTCTTCAGCTATAAGGAGCTCTTTCATTGAAAGGCTAATCATTTCAATTGTTGAAGAGACTGTCTTTTCAGGACCTTCCTAGAAGAGGAATCTCTTCCTTTCTTCCTTTTGTTTTGTTTTGCTTTTTGATCATTTTTAGTGTTTGCTGTACTCAGTACAATCTCACTGGCAAATAGCCATGCTGGGCAGGCAGTGTGAAAGGCGTGCACACCTCCGTTTGAAGAAGGTCTTAGGAAGTAAGAGAGGCAGTTAAACACAACTTTCTGCCATCCAGCTCGTTTCAACATTTTTCATATTTTGTGTGGAATCTGCCACATGCTGAGAGTTTATTAAATGTATTAAAAGGCCAGCAGCTCTTCTATGCAGAACATTTATACACCTGGGGTACAGGTTACCATCTGACCGCTCCATCTGATCAAAATGGTCCTCTTTAACTCTGCCTCTCTGAACAAGCCATTTGTGACTGCATGGAACTGAGGGCTTATCATCCACACCATCTCATTACGTCCAAATTGCTCTTCAGGCCCTCCAGCCTCCTTTTGGGTTTGTTTCCCTATGAGTCCTACAAAAAAATACTGATTTTTTCACCCTGAAAAAAATAATAATTTGCCACTTTTACCCCAGAATCACACATCTTTCCAAATGAATGACATGGGGAAATGCACATTTTCTGGCAAGACCCTGAACACCTGGTTTTAGTGTCTTTCTTATGATCTCTCAATCTATGAATCATTATGTAGGTGTTATTGGTAATGGCATATGAAGGGTATTTCTTATTGGGAAGATTGGAACCAAAATGGCGAGAGAGTTTTTAGCTTTAATTTGACCATCTTTTCATGTCGTTGTTTTTTATTCTCTTGAAAACACAGTAAAAAAACAAACAGTTTAGATAGTGAATCTGTTTTGGGCTCAAAATATATGTTGAATGAAATGATAATTTTGTATCTGTTGAGAAGACTCAGCCAGCAGGATGTTCTGATGAATTAAGTTTTCTGCCTAAGTTAAGGTAAAATGATTGAGTCCACAGTGGTGGTTAAAAGCCGCGTGTGTAAGTCAGGACAAGTTAGACAATGCTGCGATAACAAGCACTATGAAATCTCAATGGCTTCGTAAAATAAAAGTGTATTTCTTGCTCTTGAAAAATCTTCTGCAAGTCTTGGTGAATCCCAGGGCAGCCACTTAATATGTAGTGTCTCAACATTCCAGGATACCGATTTGATGTCACCCCCATCTGAACATATGCTTACATGTTTACTGTCTCAGGGGAAGATTAGGTGAAGAATTAGCTTACCACCAAAACCACTAGTCAGAACTAGTGACATGGACCTACTTACTGCAAAGAGGGGAGTGGAAATGTAATATATCTAAGGAGGGAGGGAGAACTGGAGCTCTCAGTGAGATCATATGTGCTCCTTCATCCCTACTTTTGCTAAGAATCTTGGCAGAAATAAGCCAAAGACATATAAATGCCTTTCTGCTATTACGACCCCAGGTGGAGGAACAAATAGAAAGCTTGGTTAACCCTTATAAACAGAAGTGGGGAAAGAACACTAGCAGGTGTGAGCTTAGCTTACAGATAAAGCTGTTTTAGTCAGTGTGACAGTCATTTCATGAGGTCATTCTGAGACCCAGCACTATTTGTCTGATACTCTTCGGCATGAATGGGAGGGAGCCGTTACCATCAGGTTTGCCTTAAACCATGCCCAGCCTATCAGGAGGCATTTGGTGACCTAACGGTCATCCACACTGGGGGCAGGGGCAGAGTACTGGAAGAAAGGCTGGTTGGCTCGATTTCTGTCTTCTCCCCTCTGCCCACAAACCCAATAAATAAGCTTCTTTTTGATGTGCATGTTTGGTCCTAAAGAAAGCTGAGTTCAGTTGAACTTCACAGATGGGCTGGGACATGCCAAAGTTCTGTTGTAAACTATTAGAATGAGCTCACAAAAGTCAGTCTTAGTCCTATTTGGATTACAAAGGAATACTAAACGGCATAGATCTTTTATTCTTCAAGTACAACTGTAAACAAGCATTCGGATGTGTTTTCACTAATCCAAGTCCTAATGGGGATGCAAAGATGAGCTTGGTAGAGTCTGTTCCCTCAGTAAGACCATGGTATAGCATGAAGGCAAGCATTCTTACTATGTGTAATTTGTGAAAACAGAGAGGTAAGTCCAACGTGCTGAAGTGGGGGGAAAGAGTGAATCATTAACTCTGGTCGGTAGGGGTGGAGGTGGGATCAGGAAAAACCGCAACAAGTAAAGATCAGGCCTGAGTATTGAATAGTAAGTAGGATTTTCGGCATGGAAGCCTGAGAATGATGCTGGGCTACCATGGGAGACACTTCTCTTAGGTCTCACAATCAGCAGCGAATTTGTTTTTGTCCTTGATATGATGAAGCTTGCAACTGACTAGGTTTCCTTCTTTGCTTTGGCTGACAAGAGGTACACAAGCGATTGATTGGGACCACAGCACACAACTGTACGTGTTTTTATGGCATAGATCTTTACCTCCAAATTAATCTTCTGTTCTCTCTCTTACCACATCTTCCTTTTCTTTCTTCATCTGTTTTTTAATTCCTGTTGTATATTTCTCTATAAATCATCTCCAATTCCTTTTGAACACGTTGCGAAAGAAAGAAGAATGGAGTATTCTTGTAGCATTCTGCAGGGTTTGGTGTTTTTGGAAGGGAGAATGTGAAGGAAGAAGACAGGATATCTTCATCATTAGCATAATAAGGAGGGCTGTTTGAGGCCCAAGCCTGGGAAACAAGTTAGGGGGTTTTCTCTGTCATTTGTAGAGATAATACAGGTCAATACCAGAGAAGTAGTGCTGGCAATGTGAAGAGAGAGAATGAGATTCAAGATGTAGTTTGAAGATATACAATGCAAGATATGAGGGCTTCTTGGAGATGAGGAATGACTTCCAGGTTTCTGGTTTGAGTTACTGGGGTAGACTGTGGGACCCCTCACTCAAGTACAGAAACTGAAGAAGGAGAAAATTAACAAGTCTGAAAGGAGTTTCATTTGCATACAGTTAGTTGGAGATTCCCATGGGAAAATCTAAGTTGTGAATTTGTAGCACAACCAAGGCAGCAGGCCAGAGCTCTGAAGATGCTGTTCGGAGCATAGCTGAGGTGATAGGTGTCATCAAGTTCAGGTAGAGAAGGGAAGGAGTGAAATCAGAAGGGCTAAGAGACCGAGAGAAAATGGCGGAATGCAGGATATCAATATTATGTCTGCTGGAAATGTAGTAATAATTGAGGAAGAAAGATGGGAAATTGTGGCGAAGACTGTGGGACTGTGAAATTGAAGAACTTACAGGAAGAAACATTATAGGAGATAAACAGGTATAGGATGTGTTCCTAGGAAGGGTGTGCACATAGAGATTGTAGGTGATGGTCGTTGTGGTAAAGGAGGTGAAGGATGAGAACAGGTGGGGACTTGTCATAAAGAGGAAGATTCCTATGTGTTCATTGAGCATGTGGGAATGATCTGTGGCTTTTTGGTAGGTAAAGATCTGAACAGGTAAAGTGCATTATGGCCAGAGATTCAATGAGGATATTTCAGAATGTCATGGAGTGACATGGAATCAGAAGTAGGAGCTAGAAAAATAAGTGGTATTCCAGCATTCCAAATAAAGCCCAAGTGATGGGATAGTTGTCTCTGCCTGGTTGTTTCACAAGGCTGATATGTGGAAATGAGATAAGGAATATTAAAGTACATGGCTAGAACACAAACGTAGGAGATGTTGATGGTATGGAACCTACAATCCTGAATTTATAATCCCCCATGTCAGTTACCCTTCTCACTCACAGGATTTGGCTCATCGTGGCCTGAGGTTGTTTTCACAAGTCCAGTCATGACCAAAATGCAGACTATTTTGGCATGTAGCCCCAGGAACCATAGCACTGCTACGTGATTTTTTCGTTCATGATGTATTGGTGCAAACACAGAGATTGATTGAATATGAGGGTATTGGGTAAAAATAACATTAAAACTGACATGGATAAATGAGAGCATAGAATTAAAAATTCACTTACGTGTTTAAAGTAGAGCAAAACTGTGTGGAAATTTCAGGATTTATGTGGATACGTTTGTTCTATTCTACCATATTTTGGGGCACCGTGCTTTCTCTTCTCCTTGACTGCCAGTGTGTAATAGTGGAAAATTGGGAGCCTTCATAGTCACACTCTGCAGATGCAGGAGCCATTCTGAAAGACAATGCCAGAAGTTGCTCACTGAGAGCATTGCCGATGTCAATGGATAGCTTTCTGCAGGGCTGACATTGAAATGTACAGGAATCTTTTCAAGTGTGAACTCTGGGAAATTTGGGCCAGGCTTCGGGCACATTTCCATACACACCCATTAGAAGTAACCCAAATATCTGATAACAGCAGGATCATTAAGTAAATTATAGGTCTTCTTTATAATACAACATTAAAATGATGATGTAAGCATATATTCCATTATATGGAAACATGATACACCAATTTTTAAAAGAATATTATGAAAGTGTTTCACATAAAATTCAGTTATTACTCATATATATGTCATGTTATAAGAAAAAATCAGGAAATGTTTATATGAAGATATTAACAGTAGTTATTTGAGAGTAGTAGGATTTGTGTGCATAGGTATGATTTAAATTGTGTTCTTTCTTTGTTCTTCAGTATTTCCTAATTTGTCTACAACAAACACATATTGCTTGAGTGATAAATATAATAATAAAGAGAAAATAGATAGAATAACTATGGGGAACTCACCATAGCATTGAGTCCTCCTAGAAAACCCATTTCAGGAAGAACAGAGGTTTATTTATAGTGGATAAATTAGATCAGCTATTTTTCTGTTCCCATGTTCCCATAATCCTAGCCTGTGAACCTGCCCCACCAGCTTCGGTCTGGCTAGTGGGTAGAGCATTGCCTGTTGACCACGCTGTTCAAGTACACTGGACTACAATTCCTCCTCAACTTTGAAGGTCATCGATTGCTTCCTGGTAACCTAGTGCAAACTGGCTTTATGCTCACATGTTACTTTTTTGCTTTGCTTCTAATTTGAATCTTGAGGGAAAGTCTTCAAGCCAGCTTTAGAAGGAGAAGCTGCTGTCATTTGTGAATGCAGTTAATTAGAATAACATTTGCTTTTAAGTATTCAATATTTGGCACGGTTATCAGACCTAAAGGTTATGTTGTCCTATCAGATAAGCTGGGCTCCCAGGGATGTCTGTTGTCTCCCCAGACTGGTGCTGGCTAAATATAGGAATCCGAGGTAGATAGGAATAATTGCCTTAGATATTAAATCCGCACATTTTAACTATGACGCTTATTTAAGTCTTTCATGGCATTATTGGCAAGTGGATTTTCTCTGTATGGACGACTTGCTCATTGCTAAAAAAATTTCTTGAAAAGTGAGAGAGGAGAAGGTTGATTCCTCTGAGCACACTGGGAGCTTTAACAGGTCCAGGTAGCTATGTCAGAGGGGAAGCCTGTTTGGGCAAAGACTGTTTGATCGTTGGCAGGGCCTGACATGCATTCCTAAGTGGTTGGCAATTAAACTGCCCAATTAAGAGAAGCATCCTCCGTGGAGAGCGTGAAACACTACCCCTACCCTGCTTTCCACAATCAGCTGACTATCTAACCGAACTGCTCGAGGCATCATATATGTCTACACTGGGAAATAGCTCCCTCCTCTCTCTAAGGATTTGCTCATGAAAATGCCTAATGTTTAACTGTGACCAAAGTTCTGTCTGTCTGTCTGTACCATGTATCCTGTGGAACTGGGGTGGAAAGCTATCATTTTACTCTTTAATATAATCATATACAAATATAATCATCTGCTTTGGAGGAAAAAAAAAGGGTAAGAAAAGTGTATATTTGGTAAGAGCTTGGGAGACAGGAGGGAGGAAGCCAACGTGGGAACACTGTGTTCTGCCTCAGGCTGCATTTCTAAGTTGCCTGCCTCCTGCCCCCTGAGGAACTAACACGTATTGACAATTTCACTCAGAAACCATAGTTCATTGTAAGAGATGAACGATGCATGAATAATATCAGCAATAATGCTCAGTGGGACCCAGGTTCATGAATAGTTTCAAAAGGAAACCCTGGTTGCTTTGATGGCTTCATTCATCATGTTCTGGAGGAAGAATCCTGGTGTCCTGTGTGCCTTTCTGCTTCAAATCTTTGGACGAAATAAACAAGTAATGTAAATTTCAAAAACAAAATCAAACACTCAGTGAATTCCATTAATAAATTAAATAAATACATAAAACTATTTCCCCTTTCTCATGAATTCAATTAAAAACAAACTACTAGCTTGAGGATTTGCCTTCAGTCCCTTTGGCAATGTCATATTTTCTGAGGCCAGAGGTGCCAGATTTGGACACCCTTCTACTTGGCCAGCCATACACTGATTACATTGGGCTTTTGTCCTCTTTACCATAGGCCCCTCCAGGTTGCAGGTTTACTATCTGCTTCTGTTCAGCAAAAGTTTTATTGAGGCTGCTGTGTTCTGTAGATTGTAGAAAATGATCCAAACTGTGGTCTCCCTGCTCAAGGCAGTTACAGGCTGGTTGGAGTCAAAGTTTCCATCCTCACTGGTATACGGAAACATGGAGGTAATTGTTTAAAAGCAAAATAATGACAGGTCATTTAGGAGAAAATCCCAGAGAACATATCATTAGTGGTAAATGATACATGCCATTAATCTGTGCTTGGAGTTCTGAGGAAAGTCAAAACACTGGTCAGAGCAGTTTCCTGAAGGATTTTAGACTGGAAATAGAAATATTAATAATTCCCCTTCTCCCTTAACCTTTACTTTCCTGGGGGTTAAATGGCACCTGCCCCAGGACCTCTGAGGTTGGAGGAAGCTTATTCCGTTGCAGTGGTTGCTCTCAGAATTCAAGAACGCAAGAAAAGAGAACTCAGGTAACCTCCGGACATGTTTCAGCTGCTGGTCAGACCTGGTGGAGATATGGAATGTTCCTGGGAACTGGGGAGCACTCTCACGCCTCGGGGCACTTTGGTACTCCACGTTTAGCATGATTTCGCTTCCCACTGAGAGGTTTTGTTTGTTTGTTTAAATTGATTTACATGGCTGCTACTGGAAGTCCTTTCTCTTCTCTCCTCTTTACCCCTCGTTTCAGTGACTGACTTGTGGATTTTGCTGACTGCCTTCTCCTCCACGAGAAAAGAGTTGATTGGCTACTCTTGCTGTGTATCAAACTATCTTTAAAACCGGAATTATGTGATTTGCTTGTGGTTGTGTGGGTCACGACTTCGCCTGGGGTCTGCAGAGGTGACTCTTGTATTCTCCCTGATGTCCATGCGGATGGGAGCATCTCGGGGGGCTTCCTCCCTCACAAGTGATGTTTGCGATAGGAAGTTCCCAGGTTGGGGCTGGTGGGGGACAGCCTGACTGGAGTCCGAGTCCTGTCTGTGGGGACCTATTTGCCGCCTGTTGGCTGGGTTCTTCATTTCTCCCCAAGCTCTCTCTCTCTCCCTGTGCATTCTGTGTCCTTGGCCAGCAGGGCACCTGGACTTCTTACGTGGTGGCTCAGTAGCACGAAGGCAGCATGGCAGAAGCGGCTGTCAGAGAGGAACGGATCAGACATGGAAGTGGTGAGGACAGATTTGTTCAGTGAAAACAGCTGCAGTAGGGAAGAGAGTCCAGCATGAACGGGACTCCACCTCACTGCCACAAAGGCCAGACACATTGAAGGTTGGGGTGCACTAGGGGAAGGGTGCGGAAGGGTGCACGCGGGTCAGTCCCTGTGACTGAGCCCATGTGTATTCTAATTGGCACTTAGAGGAGAAACAAAGGTCGCACATCTTTTTTTTTATAAGATTATTTATTTATTTGAGAGAGACAGTGGGGGGGAGGGGCAAAGAGAGGGGGAAGAAGACTCTCCGCTGAGCAGGGAGCCCTACTCGGAGCTCCATCCCAGGACTCTGGGATCATGACCTGAGCTGAAGGCAGATGCTTAACCAACTGAGCCACTGAGGCACCCCCAAAGTTCTCATGGCAGGAGGCGGTGGTGTAAGTTAAAGCAAAGCAACTGCTGAAATTGGGCTCTTATCTTTCCGCAGGAACGAGGAGCAAGGTCAACAGTAACCTCCCTGACTGTTGGCTCTCAGGTTCCTGAGGAAGTAGTTTGGGTAGTAAATCTACATCTCAAAAGGCAGAAGAAGGATTTATGCTAAGACTGCCTTCCAGGGCCTGTCTGTCTATCACCGGGTTTTGGCTGAAATGAACAGTAAACTCTCTTGACAGTGCTGAGCCTTCTCAGGTTGGCATTTTAAAGGGAGGTGGTGGCGGCGCCGGGGTTGGCCGAGGGACGTGGCCTTATGCCGCTAGAAGCCCTGTTATCATTGGGGCAAGTCTAATAATGCAGGGGTTTGGATGGACCCGTTACGTGCTGGGAGTTTTCTTTTTTTTTTTTAAATAATTTTTATTTTGTTATATTAGTCACCATACAGTGCATCCCCAGTTTTTGATGCAATGTTCCATGATTCATTACTTGCATATAAAACTCAGTGCACCATTCTACTTCCCTCTGCGAGGCATCCTTAAGGCCTTAGGTTCAGAATTCCAGAGCTTCATTTCCGCTGCGTTCTGTTGATTACAGCAAGTCAACAGGTCCGACCCAGATACAAAGGGAGTGGATTGTCCCAGGGCAAAGACTGAGAAGCATTGTTTATTGGGCCACAAGTGTGACTGAAACCCAATTACAGTTACATTTGTCACTCCCAAGTGTGGGCCAGTCTTGTGGCACAGCATACACATGCCAGGCCACCAGCCAACTCATAAGCAACTGCCCCTCCCTTAGGCGGAAATCTGGCTCTGGCTCCACTCAGCTATGGCAAAGGTGGTTGGATTCGCTGCCATGAAATCCACATTAAGCATGAAAATCGACACCTAAGGCAATCCTCCTGGTAGCTTTTTTCAGACAGGTGTTCTTTGCATAGCAGGTATTCAGCAGTTCCAGAGACCCCTTCGTATGACGATGGCTCCTTGCCTAAGTATCTGAGATACTTAGGTGTTACACCCCAGGGATTTATCGGCTACTGCAAATTATTATTTTTTATATGGCCAGATTTTTTGTTGTGGTTGCAGTTATTGCTGCTGGTTTTTACTGCTTCAGGGTGTCAGCAGAAAAGAAATATTGGCAGGACTTCAGAATCCCACTCCTATGACTTTTTCCAACTCAGGTCAGTTTTATTGGCACATATGATGGAAGTGTTGTATATTGATAAGCCTATTAGTATTTTTTTAAAAGATTTTATTTATTTATTTGCCAGAGAGAGAGAGAGAGAGCACAAGCAGAGGGAGAAGCAGGCACCCCACTGAGCAGGGAGCCCAGTGTGGGACTTGATCCCAGGACCCTGGGATCATGACCTGAGCCGAAGGCAGATGCTTCACTGACTGAGCCACCCAGGCATCCCTGATAAGCCTATTAGTATTAATCCAATGTAATATGGGGGTCACTTAAAGTCAAATATGTCAGATTTATATAAAGATATATATATCAGAGAGAGAGAGTATATATATATATATATATATATATATATATATATATATATATATATATATATATATATATATATATTCTAGAGCAATGTTCTCAGTGCTTTTTCAATTGTGGCTCACCTGAAGGATGATGTCTTAATCTTTCTCTACAATTCCCAGTATGCTGGTAGTAACTGCATCCTTTTCCCCCAACAAAAGGCTTTTTTTAAAAAAAAAAGATTTTATTTATTTATTAGAGAGAGAGAACGCACAAACAGGGGGAGTGGCAGGCAGAGGAAGAGGGAGAAGCAGCCCGATGTGGGTCTTGATCCCAGGACCCTGGGATCACGACCTGAGTGGAAGGCAGACGCACAGCTGACTGAGCCACCCACGGGTCCCCACAAAAGGCATTTTAAAATGCAAATATGGGAGATTGTGATTATGATTATCAGAGGAATCACACTAATTCTGCTCTAACTTATAGATGATATAAATTCAAAAAATCATTTGTTACCCTATATGCTGCAACTCCTGGGAGACACAAACAGTAGAGCAGTCAAAAGGACAGCCAATTCTGTATTTGAGTTCTTGTTTCCGTTATGCAGGACAGTCTTTCGAACTTCGATGTGCGTGGAAATGTCCTGGGAGTGCTGTTAGGCCGCAGAGGCGTATTCGGTAGAGGTAGGGTGGGGCCGGAAATTCTGCCCAGAGAGGATGCTGATGCTGGTGCCCAGAGCCAGTGACTTCCTCCTATGGATGGAATGCAGCCAGAGCTAGTGGATGTCACTACAGAGATGAGGTTTTCAAAGATCGTGACCTCGGTCTTGCTCACTGTCTCTTGTTCTCTTTTTTCCTACAAGCCTTCATTCTAAGGAAGGCAAAGCGCTGTGTTATGAGTAGCTCTCAGGAGAGGCCAGAATCCTGCTGACAGCAAACATGAACAAACTTAGAAGTGGCTCCTCCCCGAGCAGAGCCTTGAGTGACTGTGGTCTCTGCCGACACGCTGATTAGAGATTTGCAGGAGATCTAAGCCAGAGGGCCCAGCTCGGACGTGCCCAGACTCCTGATCCCCCAGTAACTGTGAGATAATGTATGTCTGTTGTTTTAGGCCATTACATTTTGGAGTCATTTGTTTTGCAGGAATACATAACTAATGTACATGCCATCACGCATATGCTGCCTCTTATACTCGTTCAGCAAACAGTTATTGACCAGGTCCTAAATGCGAGGTGTGGGGAAACAATGGAGGCGAAACAGATGTCACTCCAGCCTAATGTCCTGGTGGGAGAGGCCAACATAAACATTAACTTATTCATAATTGAGAATGTAATGGAAAAATAACTTAAAAATTTCCAAGCCGCATTAAGTGCCTAAGAAGGAAAAAAAAAAAAAAACTGAAGGGGAAAGCTGAAATTGGAAAATTATAATGATGATGATAGAAGCAAAGGAAATGGGAAGTCAGCTGCTGAGATGGAGAAGGAGGGGACCTCTCCAGGAGGAGACCTTTAGGCAAAGACAGGAGGAACAGAAAGCAGATGACCGCAAGGAGACAGCCATGGAAAAGGAGGCAGGGCTGGGTCACAGGAGGTCTTAGAGGCTGTGCCAAAGAATTACGAAGAATTACGTACGATGTTATTCTAACTGCAGTGGGAATGCATTTGAAGGGCTTGAAGCAGGGGGCAACATAGTAGCATGTGTGCTTTGACCAGATGAGCCCTACGCTGCATGAAGGCTGGATCTGGCGGGGCAAGAGGGCGTGTGGGGAGACCATCAGGGAGCTGCCTTGGTTTTCCAGGCTAAGATGTCAGTGACTTGCACTAGGCTGCTGAAAGTGAGATGAAATGCCATGGATGTGTTTACTATACACAACACCCTTCGCACCCTGCTCTCACACCCACCCATCTAGACCTGCAGGTATTCACGAATTATCTTAGAGATTTTCTCCTCCAGAAAACTGTCCCAGATATGCCAGACTGGACTAAGCCACTATGGAAATCTGCCTCCGTGTTTAATAAAAACTTAACAATAATCATATACAATATGTATATGTAGTTTGGGTTTTTTTTTTATAATAAGGATTTCTTTGTTAGATTGTCAGCTCTTGGGTGGGGGGCAGAAAGAGAATTCTATTTTCGTCTTCAGCACCGCAGCCCTGTGCTAGGTACATAGTAGGTATTCAACAGATATTTAATAGACTAATTCGAGACATTCTGTATTCCTCATTGTTTTGAGACCATTGATGGCTTCACCCTTCGTATGGAAACGTGCTTCTCTCCATCAGAACATAATGAATATTTAAAATATTCATCCACTGCTGAATCTTGGAAGCTCTGTGTTGATGTTTTTCTTTGGTTGTCTTTTTTTTCCTTCAGTTTCTCTTTTTGAAACCTATATGGAATCACAACCATAAAAATTAACAATTTTATCGATACTCTCTGTGACAATTCATAAGCAGGAAGGAAAGGGTCAAGCAGCTTGAAAGCAAGACTTAATTTGAGTCAAGACATATGTATTTGTTTATTGGACCCATGCAGAGGGTTGTGATATGAAAAACATGTAAAAAGAAAACAGTCTCTATCTCTCTGTTTCTCCCCTCCTCTGACTACCTGCCTTTCACTTCTTTTAGATTTTCCCTTCTCCCTTTACAGGCCCCTGTAAAGAAGTTCCTGTGCCATTTATTGTCCCTGACAAAGCCACACTTTTACTGGACCAAGTCCACCCAGAGTGCGATTATCAAGGCGCCAGACTCATAAGAAAATTGGCAGAAATTGGCATCACATTTCTGAATAGTCGCTAACTCTTAATTTAGATCACAGAGGATATTGACTGGGTTATATCTGTGAATTTGTAGTGTACCTCATGTCAGCTAGAGTTGAATATTCTTACCTTAGCTACTTGGATTTCTCATGTGAGAGTATAATATTGCTTACAAACTTCCATTTTGATAGAAGAGTTACTAAAGTAAAAATATACCAAAAGTTTAGAGAAAGTTGAAATGGACAGTCCATTGATGGTTCCTAATGTGGCAGCAGAAAGAACAAAAACAAGAACAAAAATAGTGTCTTAAGTGCTTAGTGTTGGATGACATTAACACTTTTGCAAAACTCCACAGTATAGAAAGTTTTTGATACTGAACTATGCGTTGTACATAGTTCTAACACATTGTATTGACCACCAGTATTTCTGTAATGGTAGATTGTGCATTCAGACTTCTAAGTGTTAAACATAAATGACTTCTAGTATGCTTATTTCCAATTCTTGGTTTTGTTGGCTTTAGTTTATTTTTTTTTAAAGATTTATTTATTTGAGAAAGCACGAGCAGGGAGAGGGGCAGAGGGATAAGCAGACTCCCTGCTGAGCAGGGAGCCTCATGTTGGTCTGAATCCCAGGACCCTGAGATCATGGCCTGAGCTGAAGTCAGACGCTTAACTGACTGAGCCACCCAGGCACCCCTAGTTTATCTTTTGACTTTGCTACTTCTATATATTAAAAATTACTAGTTTTATTAAAAAATACATAATCAGCTTGTGTGGACATGTCAACAACAATAACAAGAAGGAGGAATGACTCAAGAAAATTTAGACATTTCCATTTTTTCCATTTATATTCCATTTGGAATAGCCAAAGGTTCTAACTTGTAATTTTCAAAATAAAACATTTGGACAGAGGCTAATGCATTTCACTGGTCAGATAATTTTTTTTTTGTTCTTCATTATTAATCCATGAAAAGCAAAATGTGAAACACAATTGAAAATAGATGACATTGAATTTTGCCCTTATCAGTTATTAATAGCAGAATAGCAGAGTGGGGGAGGAGGCAGAAAGCATGACTAGAGGCACAGATATATTTTCAAGATATTTTTAAGGCTAATGTAAAAAGACGTAGGACATATTTTGGTCATTTGCTTTCAAGGCGTCATAAAAACTCATAAGCCCTTCAACAAGGATTTTTTTATTGTGGTCTGCAGGCAGGGAACCTATAATACGTCTCTCGCTATTCTATACAGCTGAAGACTTCAGGGGCAAGGTCACCTCGCAAGTGTGACATACAGGCCAAGAAATTCCGTTGGAATTGATGGCTATCAGGCCAATATCTAGGACATCTGGAAGTATAATCATTTCACTCTAGCTGTTGTTCTGTTCTCAAGTTAACTGTATTTCATTCACCATTAAACTTTCTCTCAAATCCTTGGAGGAAAGCAGTTTAATAAACTCATCCACAGGAAGTTGCTTATGAGTGAAACAAGAGGAACAGTAAATATCATTTGTTGAGTCGGAACAATGGTCCATAAGGTATAACTGATTATCACAGTTTATTTTTAAGCTTCAGCTAAAGAAACTGAAGTTTAGAGAGCCTTTATAACATGTTCAATATTATAATTAGTAAATGGGAATGTTAGGATGTGAAACCAAATTATGTGACTCTGAAGGCCATGTTTACCTGACCACCATTCTAAGGTATTTTCAGGAGAAAGAAGCCATTTGAGGCATGAACAGTTAAATAAACAGAGATTATCTCTAATGATAACATTCCAGACATTGTGGTAGATAGATGTGGAAAGAGTTTCTGAGAAATGATAGAGAGTATTTAAAATTACAATATAAAGACAATGTCCTTTTAATTGTGGTATTGGAAACATACAGTGGAAGAGAGGAACTGAGTTCAATAACTTTGGGCTCTGTTTCCCATGTCATTCTCCCCTTCTACCATTGCCCAAGAGCTGTGGTTGATTCTGGACCAGTAATCAGTTTTCTTTGGCTCAGACAATTATATATACATATTTTAATTAATTAATTAATTTTTAGAGAGAGAGAGCACAAGTGGAGGGAGGAGCAGAGGGAGAGGGACAAGCAGACTCCATACTGAGTGTGGAACCCAATGCGGGGCTCAATCTCACAACCCTGAGATCATGACCTGAGCCAAAATCAAGAGTTGTTGCTCAACTGACTGAGCCACCCAGGCACCCCTGTATATTTTATTTTATTTATTTTATTTTTTTTAATGATTTTTTATTATATTATGTTAGTCACCATACAGTACATCCCCAGTTTCCGATGTACCCCTGTATATTTTAAATTGAACTAGTTGTCAAGATTTTAAAATATATTCACTATATATAAAAATTATTATTTCAATTAATTTAACAAATTGGGAAACCTAGTAATTCTGGGCTTGCATTCCCTCGTGGCAACAAGAAGCCAGAACTGAGTAATGGCCAGCTCCTATGGATGGGGCCTATGCTCTTTCTAGTTTCTCACCACCCTTGCGCAGTCTGCTACCCTCATTCATGCTACATGTCTTGCAGGGCTTCTGAGTGCAACCTGCACCGGTCTCTATAGCTGCTCAGCTTCTATAGGCATTTGGGACCCCTGATCTTTCCACCCCTGTTATACAGCTAATGCAAGTTATGTCTGTAGGCAGGCAGGGACTTGTCTCAAATGACAGCTCTGCATTTCAGTGGTCATGTACAGAATACTTAGAGCAATGGTTCTCAGACTTTACCTTGCATCAAAATCACCTGGGGGACTTGTTAAAACACAGATTGCTGGCCCCAGCTCCAGAACTTCTGATTCAGTAGGTCTGGAGAGAGCCCAGGAGTTTGCGTGTCCAATGCGGTCCTAGGGGGGTGCTAATACTGCTGATCCAGGGACCATACTTTGTGTACAGTGCTTTAGGGAAAATGTTTTTATGGTTGTGGACAGGAACACGGTAAAACGAATACTCTGTCTTCTACCACCTTTTGTTCTTTCCTGTGGAACTTGCTTCCTGTTTTTTTTTCCTTAAAATTATGTGTTTTATTTTCACCAAAATAAAACCTTTCTTTTTGTTTTTTTTTCCTGAAATTTCCTCCACCCTTCAAGATCTTTCAGCTGGATTAAGAATTAAACATATATTAGACAGGGTCAGCAGTCATCCACCTGCAATGGCTTAAAGACAGGCAGGTAGTCTTGATGACCTGTAGACTTCCTCCTTGCCTGACTTTTATTGTATATTTCTTCTTTTATGATATCTTTTCATATCCTGCATCATGGCGACCATAAACTCGTGGCTGCGGTCCAGATGCCCCCTGCACTACTGCCAGTCCCAGCCCGATTTAAAAACTAGGGGCTTTTCTATTTCCAACAGATAACAGTCCAAATCCATATCTTCTGGTAATCTATTTATATTACACAGATGGCTGGAATCATCCAGAAGAATCACACTTTGAAATATGGAGAAAGTGAATGTACAGCAAGAAAAAAAAATTTTTTTTTCCTCCTGGCCATTTTCCACAGTGTGTATTTTCTTCATATACATATATACTGGTTTTTTTAGGGGGCCAAAGATGGGCCATCCCAAAATGTGCCACTTTGACATATTTATTATTTTAAATAAAAGTTACTTCAAAAGCAGCCAGTACAAAAAGAATACTCTGACCCCTCTTTGTCTCCAAAAAGCAGGAAATAAATCTCCCATGTGAACGGTACCCTTTCTGTACCAGGAGGTAGAGTGATATTCTTATCACTAGAGATAGGAAATTCAGAGCCAAGAAGGCTGCATAAACAATCCTTGTTACTTTTATTAATTTACTATCCCAGCCCAAGTTCTCTTTAGAATTCCTTACTAACTAAAGCTCCTGAACATAAGTTTTCTTTGTCTTGTCAGTTCCTCAACAAGTTTATTATCTCTATATAAAAAGTATAAAAACTGTCTGCCTTGGCAATTTCTTAGATCTCAATTTCATTATTGGGCCTCCATGCACACATAATTAAACTTTTTTTTTTTTCTCCTACTGATCTCTCTCATGCCAATGTCATTCTTAGATCAGCTGGAAGAATTTTGAAAGGTAGATGCAATTTTTTCTTCCCCAACACTACTTTTGCTCAATGTGTAGCTCATTTCCCAAACCTCTCTTTAAATAAATTGGGGTATATGCCATGTGCCTTCAAATCTTTCTCAGTTCAGCTCAAATAAAAGGTGGCAAAATAACAGGACTGAGAGGCATTGAGGAAAAGTAAGCCTGATGTGCAGTGGCTTCCAGCTTTAGCAATAAGCAGTGACAGATTTCTGTGCAGCCAGAATCATGAGTGTCAATTTCCTGTATCCTACCTTGCACAAAGGCTGTAAACACTTCCTTCCTGCAGTGATCTTTCAGGCCTTCCTTACATTTAATAAGTGATAGAAGGAGGAGGGGGAGGGGAGGGGTAGAAGGAGAAGGTGAAAGGGGAGGAGAGGGGAGAAGGAGGAGGAGGAGGAAGGGAGGAAGAGAGGGGGACAGGAAATGACAACCATGGAGGCATATTTGTTAAGGGCTTCATTTAACAGGAATACTTAATGAAATGAAGATGTCCAATGACCAATATGAGGAAAGTGTGCCAACACTAGGATTTTCTGAGGTAGCAGATATTTTCGATCAACAATATGCCTTTAGTTGCAGCTATGTGTAAGGCAGAGCAGGGCCGCAGATCTAGAAAAGATGGGAAGCAAAGTGTAAGTATACATTAAATAAACAGAAACATGAAACAGTGGTGATGTTATTTATTAAGCACCAGTCTTGTACCAGGTTCCATATAAATCATAGAATTATAGTCCATCAGAGTAACTTAAATTTCTATTTAATTATAAAGGTGTACAAAACCCATTATGAAAGCATGAAATTTTATGAAGCAGAGAATTTGAGTTTTGATTGTTCATTTTAAAATTCATTTTAGAAATTATTCTGAGTACAAAAATATTCCTATAAGTAGAGGGTTCAGTTTATTGCATTTCAATTTTTATTTATAGATCATTAGCTATCTGACTAAGAGGTGGCATAAGACAGACATTTGAAGCTAAAATCATTAGGATTTCAAAATGAAGATGAAGAATGGTGGGAATCATAGAGTAAGTTACTGAAGACTCACGATTTAGCTTACAAAGGTTGATTAATGCACAGCTTTTCAGATGTATCTTACCATGGGGTAAGGCGAAGTATAACTAAAATTTGACAATAAGAAACCATTTAATGTTTTACTTTCCAGTGGGCAGTAGAGGAATAAAGCTTTTCTATAAGTTTTCTAAGTGCTGTTCCATCACTTGCTAAACATAGGATCTACTTTTAGGAAGACGTACTTACATTTCAGGACATCATTAGCTGCATTTTACTTATGTTAGAAAAAGGGTCAGAATGCCTGCTCTTCCTTTCTCACTGTCTTTGTTTGAAAAAAGAACAAGATACATTAAGGAGTTGGTGTCAAGATAGGAAAAGTCTTCTAATGTGAATGGAATGGTCTTGGTAATGGTTTTCTCTTAACAAGTTTCCAATAAGAATTAAGGGGCAGGAGGAGGGTGACAGGACAAATGATTTCTACTTAAAGCCTTCTTTCTTCCCTGTCATACAGTGAAGCAATTACTGAAGAAAATGCTAGAATGATGTTAAGGATCATCCAGATCCCCAGTCTTCTTTTAAGTCATCACTTAATTATAATGGTTCGCCCAAGATGGAAATGTGGACATATGAGAATGGAAAGGAATGAAATGAATTGGTGATACCCATCCACCTCTGGTTTTGAGTTAGCAAAACGACTTCAAAATCACTTTTCTTCTCACTGGAAGATGTTTCTTAGTCGTCATTGTCTTCTTCGCCTTCTTCTCTCTCTCTATTTCTCTTTCTGTCTCCCTCTCTCAAAAAAATACCACGAGGAAATGAAATGATTCCTTAAGAACCCATTTTTGTCTCTCCATTTTTTGTCATTAATATAGTTTGTGTTGTGATGAGCCCAGAGGCACAAAGTGCAAAGTGTTCCACCAGGTGTAACAAATGAATCTTCTTTCAAGATAACAGGAACCTCTCTGAGTGTGTGAAAAGCAATTTTCTAAAGAGTATCCAAGTGGTCTTCACTCTTCTAATATGGGTGAGTGCTCCATTAAATTTAACAATGTCTTATTAAGAGGTATTAATTGCTATAGATCAAGTCCTTTATCTCAAAATGGAGCAGTCGGAAGATTCTCATACCTTTTATTCTGTAGTCTCAGGATTACCAACTATCTCTATATATCAGTCCCGATCTACTTAGATAAATGACAGTTTATAATATATTTGATTTTCTGACATGCTCCTCTCATCCTATACCATGGCCGTAAGAACAAAGCATGATTTTTACATCATTCCTAATGTGGATCTTGATCTCTCTGGAAAGAGTTAAGTGTGTGTTTTAACAGGTTGACCCTCTCCTGCTAAGAATTGGTAGCAAATTCTTAAATATAATTCTTTAGATTTATTTTAGTTTTGCTCACTGATTTTAGCTGAAACAAGTGGCACATCCTGGAATACTTATAATGAGCCCAAATAGTTTCTAAGGTGATGCCTCAAGTGACTTATAATGTACCTTCCAGTTGTGGTTATTAACCTCTAGCATATGCTCCTTGCCTAAGGGAAGTTTAAGCCTCCATAATCCCTCACTCATTTTATTCCCAAAGTGTAAGGTATAGATAGTAATTGGACTGTATTTTCTGGAAGTGAAGTCTTATAGGAGAGATATGAGTAACCCAGTACTGGGTGAATGTGCTTTTCTCCTGGCTTTCTCCTTCCCACTGTTTCTTGCTACATGCTATGCATGAACACTGTCTTCCTTCATTTTGGAGTGATAATACTTGAGATGAGGTTAGGGCTTTTGTTGTAAGGAGGGAGAACAAACCTCACCTTAACTTTGTTCTAAGCTTCTACATTTAACCTACTTAGGAAAACAAATCCATAACAGAAGAGAACTTAGGCACTACTTAACAATGAAATACAATTTACCTCTTTAATTAAAAAAAAAATCTATGTTCTTATTTCAATCGGCTATCTCTGTAGAAAAGTAATTAGCTAAAGGTAAATTTGGGGATGTACTATATACTGGCCAATACCATTTTGGTTGGCAGAATAATGGCCTCCTAAAGATGTCCTTGAGTGTTCCTAATCATCAGAAACTGTCAATGTGTTATGTTACATGGCACAGTGGGATTAAGGTTGCAGATTGAATTAAGGTTGATAACCAGTTGACCTTAAAAAAAGAGATTGTTTTGGATTATCTAGGTGGGCCCACTGAAATCATAAGCGTCTTTTAATGGAGGAAAGAGTGACCGATGAGATGGCGATGTGAAGAGACTTGACTGGCCACTGCTGGTTTAGAAGGTGGAAGAGGCCACAAGGCGAGGAATGCAGGCAGCCTCTAGAAGTTAGAAAAGGTACGAAAATAGATTCTCCTCTAGAGCCTCCAGAGAGGAAGACAGCTCTGCCAACTTCTTGGTTTTGCCCAGTGAGACCCATGTTGGATTTCTGACTTCTAAAATTGTAACATAATACATCTGTGTTGTTTTAAACCATTAAGTTTATGGTAATCTGTTACAACAGCAATAGGAAACCAAGACAACTATGAAGTACCATCTTAATGGGACCCCCAACCCAAATTCTATCCTAACATTCATCGGGGTCAAGTAGCCCATTTTGAGATGATATGCACCGGGTGCCTATGATTCTAATGTCCACCTTCCTTTTGTCAACCTCATTTTCTTTTGGTCGCTTCTTTTTCTTTGAGTTTTTACTTTGGCAAAGTGACTCAATATAAGAGATAAGAAAGTAAAATGGTAACAGTGTAGAGAATTTCATCACAGAGTAAAGGAAATAGTCATGATCCAGATTGGGTTGAGTGTATATGTGTGTGTGTATATGCAGGATTTTATCAACTTGAATTATGTAACAAAAATTTGATAAAAGGCATCATATGTTTTAAAAATTTATTACTTTAAAACAAGATGTGGAAACATAAAATGAACTATGTTTGAAAAGGCAATGACTGAAAAAGTCCTATTTCTCCAATAATTAGTTCAGATCAACAAACTGTGGTTCATAAGATGGTCTTCTGGAAAGAACAGCCAGATTTTTGGGTCTTTGTCCAAAAATCACTGGCCAATAACCTTGAATGTATAACCTCATTTGATATAGTACTCAAAGATGGTAATAATGTTCCCTTTGTTTGATCAGTATATATTTTACCCCAGGAAGGCTTGAACTTAAGTAGGGCAATGATTAAAAAATGAATATAATATCAATACTTTTACAAAAATTGCATTTACATAGTGTGCTTGCTTGAAAGTTTTATAATTATTGTCCTGCTTGGAGTATGCTCGTCTATTTAGAAGTTTCTTTTACACTTATGATAATGACTCAGTACACTTATAAACTTGATATATTAGATTTATTCAAATTTCTTAAATGCTTATATTTTGCTTATTAAAGTCATAAGTCTTTCCTTTCGATATTTGAAGTGCTTGAGAGAATAGGATATATTAAGCTATAAACATAGTTTGAGATATTTAAGGAGATCTTTCAGCTATATGTGTAAATGGGGTTGATTATTCCAAAATGAGACTTCTTAAGATCTAAATTCTTTAAACTTATGAACAAATTTATCATTAATAAAATATAAGTGGAAGTATCATTACTCTTACATAAAATTGCTAGATTTTTAAATGAAGTAAGATTTTTAAGCTAACACTTAAGACTAAAGGAAAACTGAGTTTTGAAATGTATTTTATTAACAGGTTAATGATACATTAAAGAGAACTAATCACAAATAGATATTTGTGCTCTTAACCACTCTTTCCAGCAATTAAAAATCTTCACTGACAATTCATAGAGGAGATTTGAAGGGAAAAAGACATTATGGTGAATTTCAAATATACAAGATTTATTCAGTGCATTTATTGAATGCTTATGTATTAGGTACTATGTTAGATGCTTGTATAAAGGGCTTAGAACAATGCATGGCATGTGGTTATGCTCAGTAAGAACTGGCTATTATTATAAATAGAAGCCATCTTTGTGCCCCCCCATATCTAGCCTACTAGTGTGTGTGTGTGTGTGTGTGTGTGTATATTTACATGTGTATATATCTGTCTATGTCTATGTCTATGTCTATGTCTATGTCTATGTCTATGTCTATGTCTATGTCTATCTCTTTCTATCACCAAGAAGAGAAGGAAAAGAGAATATGAAAACTAGTAGAGATTTAAGGTGTTCCTTTGTTAATTTGCAGTAGACATATGCATGTGCATGCACACAAACACATATGCAAATCTGGTGTGAACCTCGAAACACTCAGTTTGTGAGCAGTCCTTTGGAGTGAAATCTGAAAACAAATCTCCTCTGAGATCAGAGTGTAAGAATTGGAAGGGGCAGCTACTTTGCCTTAGTCTGCCAAACTTTTTGATAGAAGAGAAAATGGAGGTCCTGGGACATGACATGATTTGCTCAACACCCACACTGAAGACAAACAAAACCAGACACTAGTTAATTGGGGAAGGACAGATTTTAATCAGTAATAACCATTGCAAAAGGGAGGAAATCCACCGTGAACTGAGCTCAGCCTCCATTTGTTCAGCCTTGACTGGGCATTTTAAAGGGAGAATGAGAAAGTGGGAGGGGCCAAGTTAGGGGGAGCAGTAGAGTCAGGGAAGTGAGGTATTAACAGAGGGTTAATCAGTATTAATGTGATTAGGTCAGCTGCCTGCTAGCTATCAATAATCCAAATTAGGATTCCATCCTCCCACAGAGACAAACCTACTGTTTGTTTTGGCAACCTTGAGTTTTTCTCAGGTAAGAGCTCTAAGGGAGGTATGGCCATCTTAGGGATGTGACCTTGAACTGTTTGAAACTAGGCTGGTGTTTTGTTCAAGTCTTTACAGGCCAAGGTTGAGGCCTAGTGGGGAAGAGAGCCCAGAGGAGATTGGCTAGGGTTTGGTTAATGAGAGAGAGAATCTTGATCACCCTCAGTGAATTTTTTAGTTGTGAGATTTCAGCCTGTATTGTAGCCAGATTCTGGTAATGATAACTGTACAAGAGATCATCTGAAAAGATTTTACCTAAAAAAAAAAAAAAAAAAAAGGCTTCTTTGATCTTTTTTAAGTGGAAGGACCCAGCTCACAGCTGTGGAGCCCTAGTCCAGCTGGCAAGCTAAAGGGTGTGTCTTTGTGCTCAGGAGAACTGGCCACTTGCATTCCAACCACGCACTCTGAATTTAATATGAAACCCATTGTGTCTATAAACACTGTCCTCATACTCAGTAGGTACACTCCATTCCTGTTATTGTTTCTTCTCCAACCCATATTGCCCGTGTCCTGTTGGAGTATACTGTGTTCTCTTCTGAAACAATCAGAACATCAACCTCGAATAAATTCCACACTCTTGTTATTACCGCACTGTCACATTCAGCTTCTGAATAGAACCAAGAAACATACAATGAAGTATTAGGCTTGTTCACTATTGTATTTGTCAATCCCTAAGTTATTTAAGCTTAAGGTATCCTAGTTCTCTCCATAACCTAGTCTAGGTCTACCTTTTGAAGGCTTTAACCATTTTTAGAATATATTTAAGTATTCAGCCATCATTAGCTCTTACTTGGAATGACTCTGCAAATTCATCATCCATTAAAGGAAACAAGGCTTCTATTTATTGCCCCCGATGCAACTTCATCAGGTTCAAAGTGGTGACCTTTTTAGTGCACAGAGCATTTCTTTTTCCTTTTTCCAAGAGATGATCTGTCTTTAGATCTGTTTCACATTGTTTCCTTTGCCTGTAGTGAATCCCCATCCACATTCTTCTGGGGCTAATTGGAGTTACAAAATAGAAGGCAGCATTCTTACAGAGTTTAGATCACTCTCTTAGATGTGCCTTTATTAATTCTATTTAAGCCACTCTGTTTTCATTCTTGGGAAATTCTTTGAAAAGTTTAAAACTCCCCCCCCTGTAATTTTGGCTCAATTTGTCAGAGTACTGAATAAGATGCATGAAGGTGAATGCACTTTTTTCTTTGTTTCTTTTCTTTTTAAACACAGATGTTCTGCCTCTCCTCTCATTTGTACAGTTTTCCTGCCCTGGGTGAGATGAGCGGTATGCATACGCTTTTGCTCTCGTCTATCTCTGCATTTTGTTATTCTCTTCTATTTCAATTTTCTTTTTTTTTTTTTTAAAGATTTTATTTATTTATTCGACAGAGATAGAGACAGCCAGCGAGAGAGGGAACACAAGCAGGGGGAGTGGGAGAGGAAGAAGCAGGCTCATAGTGGAGGAGCCTGACGTGGGGCTCGATCCCATAACGCTGGGATCACGCCCTGAGCCGAAGGCAGACGCTTAACCGCTGTGCCACCCAGGCGCCCCTCTATTTCCATTTTCTATCCTTATGACTCCTTTACTTTCATTTTTCTTCTCCTTGACTCCAGTAAAACATGTCACTACCCTGTTCTTGTATTTTTCTCAGTGTAGCCCTGACTTCCACAGCGGCTGGCAGGTTTCTAGTCCGTGAATGGGCTATTGGGTGAACATCTGGGGAGAGGAGTTAAGGGTTAGATGATTACACTTATAAATAGCCCCTTTGTGTTCAGAGTTCTGTAATCTGGTTTAAAACTTTATCGTTTTTATACCAAAACAGCAACTCTTGTGTTTAACTCAGAAGTAATGTTGTTATCTTTGGGGTGCCCAAGTGACTCAGGCAGTTAAGCAACCAACTCTTGGTTTTGGCTCAGGTCATGATCTCAGAGTCTTGGGATGGCGCCCCGCATCAGGCTCTGTGCTTGGTGAGGAGTCTGCTTGAGGATTCTCTCCCTCTTCCTCTGTCTGTCCCCTGCCCCTTTAAATAAATAAATAAATATTTTTAAAATCTTACCAAAAAAAGAAGTAATGTTGTTACCCTTACTTTTATTTATAAGACAATAATTTGATGAATCTGATGTATTTGTAGTAGCGATGTGGACTATATGGACTATAGTAGCAAAGTGTCCATTAAAAACAGGAAGGGCACATGGCTCTGTCTTTTTAAGGAAAAGCCCACATTGCCCATTTAGCATCTGAACTTGAGATTCCTTAGTACTACTATAAAAACCACTGCACCCAATTGTGGGATAGGGACATAAAAATGCAATATGCCAGGATGGCACAGTTGGTTGGGCATGGCACTCTTAATTTCCATTCAGGTCATGATCTTGGGGTCATGGAATCAAGCCCCGCATCAGGCTCCACACTCAGTGCAGTCTGCTTAAGTTTCTTTCTCCCTCTCCCTCTGCTCTTCCCCCTACGTCTGTCTCTAAAATAAATAAATACATCTTTTTAAAAAATGAGATGTAAGACATTGAAAAGAGTCTCTTTAGAGAATCCCATGCAGAGACTTATCTCTGAGGACAAAGAAGTCATTATGACTATCAGGAACAATAATATGTGATTTATGTAACCTTGCTTTAAAATATGTTCAAGAAAAGTGCCTTATGACTACTTATGAATCAGAACTGCTAAAGGAAATGGGTGATGGGCAAATTTACACCTTCTGTACAAATTAGAATTAGAGAAGATTAGCTTCAAAAGACAAGTAGTTGAAATTTAGCCAACTGGTCAAGTGGGAAAAAAGTCTTTCCTGGTGAGGAACGGTCAGAGAGAATTGATGCTAGCAGAACCTGGAACACTTGTTGCCATAACATATGTCTCCTTCCAGCTCTGGACCATGAAAGGGAATTGACATAAGGTACTGAGTACAGGAGAATATTCCAAAGGTCTTATAAGGTATTAGCTTAAAGCTATCATAAGGAATATATCCTCTTTAAAGTAATGCTCTCTAATGAGTTGTTATTGGCACCAGCTTTGCTAAGGCATTGTGTTACATATTGATGCTAGCTTGGGCTTACTTAATACTTTATGGTTTACAGTGCACTTTCACATACTTTATCTCATTGGATCTTACACTAGTCTTAGACAGGGAAGGCAGTTGCCATGTGACAGATGAAAAAACAAGCTTATATAGGTTATGTGAGTTCCCATGGTCATATGGTGGATATGGGCCAGTGCTTTTATTGAAATCTTCAGCTCTGATTCCTCATTCAGCTGGCTTTCTCCCAGCATCCTTTTCTTAAAATAGTAGTTACTGTGGAAAGACTTAAACTGAAGGACCAAAACATGAAGAAAGAACCACATTTCATAATTATGAGTTTCCTAAATAAATGCTTTATTTCTTTAAATCAGAATTTGGCAAACTATGGCTTATGGACCAAATGTAGCCCTCTACCTATTTTTGCAAATGCAGTTTTATTGGAACACGGCTATGCCCATTCATTTATGAATTGTCAATGGCTGTTTTTGAGCTATAATAGCAGAGGTAAGTAGTTGCAATAGAGAACATATGGCCTGCAAAGACTAAAATATCTACAATCTGACTCTACAGAAGAAATTTCTCAGCCCTTGCTCTAAATCACTATCTAAATAGTATATCATCCCTTCAAGCATGTGCTATCAATTAATACTTACATTTAAGGAAGATTCTTCTAATTTTTACACTAGAGTTCATAGGAAAAATGTTTTCTCGCCTGATTACTGAATCTTTGAGGCTTCAATTCTGGAAAATGTTGTAAATATGCGTGACTTACGGTTACACTGATACCAAGTAACTTCTAGGAACCAGCCTTCAGAACTCAAACTGATAAAATGATGTCAAACATCACAAGAGTGCAATCAATAGAATTGGAATCAAACATGAGGAACATATCATTTACTGAATAACTATAAATTGTGGGATCATTTTTCCTTATGCATTTTCATGCTGGGTGCTTAAGGGAATAGAGCCAGCCGTCGCTGGCCTGCCATCATGTGGAACCCCTGATCAGTAGGCTGCTCTGTGGGATTCTGTCCAACTGCTCTGTCCAAATTGGATAGTCTTTTGGAAATTAGAAACTAGGGGAGATTTTTATGTTCATATCTGATTATTGCTAAAATTTTGTCATTTTTAAAGTACTTATGCATCAGCGCATTGACCTTTTTAATGTGCATATTGACTGATTTTAATTCCTTGAGGACAATGACTGTTTCATATTTTTATGTTCTGTAGTGGCATCTGCTTAGAGACCAATAGTCTAGACAGTTTTCTGTGAACAGGCTTAGAGAGCCACATTAACTTAGAATGTTCTGATGAAAACATTCTGTTCTTTGCTTGGTCTGTCAATTTGCATTGGCAGCCAAGAGTTTCCCACTTTAAAGCAACAGTTCTTTTTTTTTTTTCCCCCAACTAAAAAGAAAAAAAAAAAAAAACAAACAAACAAAAAACAATGCCCAAACACTTTGGTATTTTGCTTAATTTGGAACTGTGAAAATGCTAGTTGATTCAAGTCAGCCTCTGCATTTTTATGTTAGACCTTATGCCCCAAAAGCAGTGTGCAGAGCTGTAACAGCTAGGATCCCACTATATGAATTGGAGCCAGGGAGGCAACTTGATGAGCAGGCCAAGTTGGCCCCCTGTGTTCTTTGCCTCCTCTTTCTCTATTTCCTCTTTCAATAGATTTCCCTGCCAGTGCTATCTCCAGCTGCACGAAGCTTGTGTGCTGCCCATATCCCTACTTTCCCAGTGCAAAACTGATCTAGAAATCTTCATAAAAACACATTAGTTTAATAACAAATTCATTTTCTAAGAAATGTTTAAATAAAACAAAGATTATTTTAAAATAAAACAAAGAAACATAACAAAAAAGTTAATACTAAGTTGTGAATTATTAAAGATGTATTTTAGCAACTGTTAATAAGCCAATGGTGGAAATAGTTAGGGAATGAACATTTCTGGGTCTCTGTAAGTCACATGACCATAGTGACTTCCTATGCCTGAATTCAATTTTGAGAATCATTCCAGGACTGGGGTAATGAATGGGAAGGTATAAGGAACCAAATGGAGTTGACTGCAATGGACCAGAGCCTGGAATCTAGGTTATAACAATGGGTGTGGCTGGTAATTAAATTCACTCACAACAAAGCTAGACTTATGTATACCTTAAAGCTAGACGACAGTGCTGAGTCTAACACCAGGAGATCCCACAGACAAGGCAGTTTCTAAGTGCACCGCACCATTTCCAGTTACCAGGTAGACTGTAAAGTCTAAGTAGGTAGGCCATGTCTTAGCATCCTGAAGTTCCATTCAGACCAAAGGAAATGGACATACAGCAAGTCGGAAAATACAAGGTTCACAGGTGTAAGCTGAAGTTGAGCCTGGCTCACTTAGGTGGATCTGCCATAAGGGTGTGATATGGTCTTGACCCCAGATCTTAGAATGATGCTCCAGGTTAATATGATTCAGCTTAGAGTAGATAGATGAGTATTGGCAGGTGCTGATTGGCAACTGGAAAAACAATACATAGAGGGTGGTGGCGAAGGACAAGAGTCTGTCTATATGAATTAAAGAGGTGGTTCTTCAAAAATTATAACAGTAATACATGCACATTGGTAGAAATTTTTTTTAAAATATAAATGAGTGTAAAAGCATTAACAGCAACACATAATTTCACTATCCAGGGGAAATGGCTATTTACATTATAATGTATAACTTTCTATTACTTTCTACCTTCCATGTACTTAAGCAAATCTGTGTGAGTTTGTGTGTCTGCGTGTGCATTTTTTCGTTTGTTTTTTTGATCTCCTTAAAAAGGACATCATTTAACACCGCTGCATCTGTCTGACTTACTAAGTATGATCCTGCTGGATGTGCTAGTCTAACATAATGTTCTTCTGATACTATTTCAACTGGCTTCGAACTTTATCATTGGCAGCAGCTGTTCATTATACAATGGGGACTTCCTGATGCAGGAGGGCCTCATCACAGTCATAAAAGGGAAGATAAGGGAAGGGAAGTTGATCCAATTACTTTGGCTACACAATAAATCATCCAAAAATTTAGTAACATAAAGGAACTTGTTTTTATGCTCATGGGTTCTGTAGGTCAGGAATTTGGACAAGGCCCAGTAGAGATGACTTGCCTTTGCCCCGTGATATCTGGGGCTTCAGCTGGGGAAGCGACCATTTGGGGTGACTTGACAGCTGGACCTAGGATCTTCTATAGGCAGCTTGACTCACCAGTCTGGCTCCTGTGTTTTGATGACTTGGGATTGCTTGTCTCAGTAGAGGCTGCTAACCACAGCACGTGCTCGTGCCCTTCTCATGTGACATGAGCGTCTTCACAACCTGGCAGCTTCAGGGTAGTTGGACTTCAACACAGAGGTTCAGGGTTCCAAAAGTTAAGGTCCCTGCAAACAAAGCACGAGCTGCATTGTCTTGTGGGACCCATCATCAAAAGTCAGACACCATCACTTTTGCTTTACTCACCTGGTTGAACGCGTCACAAGGCGGCCCAGATTCAAGGGAGAAAGGACAAAGCCTCCATCTTTTAATGGAAGGAGTATCTAAGATTTTTGCTCTCCCCCGCCAATCTCCAGCTCTTTCAATCTTAGTTTGAACAGTGGGAAAGCAAATCGACTCTCCTAGATGAACTACAACTGAAGGAAACTCCCCAAGGCGTTTTTGTCCATTTTTGTGATTTTTTTTTTTATTTCTAGGCAAAAATTGTCTTAAACAATTCAGACATTATAATAAAGAATAAAGGAGACAGAAAATTTTCCCTAATGCCTTGGCCAAGAGGAACCTAAAACTTTAAAGATTAGATTATGGGTAAGAAAAGAAACCTTTTTCACTAACTCACTTTAGATCTAGAAAAATGCTGCTTACAAAGAGGTTGAGTGTGCCAGAAGGGGAGACAGAGGGCTGCACAAAGTGGTTGGCAGGTGGGCAAGGTGAAGGGACTGCAGGAATGTGAATTACTGGTAGTAATCCACTGGGAGAAATACATTTGCACATATCACTGGGGCAACTAACTCATCCTTACCTGAAATGGACCCAAATAAAACTGCAACTTGCCTTTTTTTCTGTTATTATCTACTTGAGAAATTCAGATTGCTGGGCCTTGACTCTTATAGTTTCTGGTAGCCAAGGTAAGATTTTTTTTTTTTTATTTGTTTTCCAGAATAGCATACTGCTCTGGAGCATAAATCTGCAATTAATCCTCCAAAACAACTCGTGATGATGTACTGTTTGGCATTATCAACTCCTGTTTTTTTCCAGGTGCCAAATATATAGAGCTCTTAAAATGCACCAGGCAATCAAAATGCCACTTTGGAATATTTCCTTCCCCATTGGATTTTTTTTTGTTTTGTTTTGGTTTGGGTTTTTTCTATCCTCTTTCTAAAATGGAGAAGAGGAGATGAAAATAGGTAAAGGAAATAATTCTGACAGCTAGAAGATATAAGAGAAACCCACTTCATTTTAAAAAATATCCTGTAGCACTCACGTTAGTGATGGGTTTTTGTACATAATGGTTCCATGGTAGTTTTTAGAAGGGCAAGACTCTGCTGTCAGGTAGTGGAGGCCCGTAAAACTACTTGGTATGTTACAGGAAATTGATGACCAAACTTAGCCAGAGGAAACCTCCTTGCTGAGTTCACCATGTGGGTTCCTTGTTGGCAGAGAGTTGTCCATAACTGGCCAACTTGAGTATTTGGGAAGAAAACCAATTGGCTCGGATGGTACCTTTGCTTGAGTTTGGAGTCAATGAACACTTACTGAGCACTTGTGGAAGGCACAGAGCTGGGGCAATTTCACACGCAGGAATTATTTGGGCTTCTGACTTAGCAGAAACAGAGGTTCATTTGGTATATAAACATTCTTAAGACACTTGAGAGTCATTTTCACTGGGGACCATTAAAAGAGCAAGCAAAAGTTAATTACGATTAAACAAAGAACACACTCTAGCATCAAGGGTGGAGGAGAAGAGAGGACATGGCTGATGAATCACCATTTAGTTGAATGCTCCTGTTTCGGCACGGGAAATGTTCAGAACTACCTGACCACCAGCAAGTTTAGTCTTTAAACAGTTGAGTGTGCAGGGTGAGAGAAAATAGCTATGAACTGCACTTCTCTCTCTCTCTCTCTCTCTCTCTCACACACACACACACACACACACACACACACACACACACACACACATAAACGTAACGTAATCCTAAACATAATCCTTTGGCTTGGTTCCGTTTGTCAATAGCCAACTTTTATCTCCCTGGATCAGGTTACCACAGCCTTATTGTTTGGAAACCTCTCAGCTTGTTGCAAGAACATGCTGGGAACACACGTATGAGGCCCAGCAAATATCTGCCATCTTAATTTCCAAAAGCCAGTTATGGAGAAAATGGCAGTAATGTCATAGTGGTTTTTGGGGAGTTAAGATTGGAAAGAAGAGACCACTTCTTTAGGTTTTTCTTCACCTCCTCCCATGATAGGTACCTGCCACGTGCCAAGGAATGCATTGGGTGATTTAACATGCATTTATCATGTAATTGACTCCGTACATTGTTATCGAGAAAACCAAGGCTCAGACATGTGCAGCATATCCTTAAGGTCACACAGCTCATGTAGCAAAGCTGGATCTGGGGCCAAGGAATTCTGACTCCAAGTCCAGTGCTCCTCAAGGCGGTATGTCTGTCCAAAATCTCCTTCCTGAGTTCCAACAGTCTGTTGGAATCATACAGACAAACTTAAATGTCAGCTCCCAGAGGCCTTTTTGGTCTCATGCCAGCCTATGTTGATTCTTGCCTCCTAATTCATGTGGATTTGGATCTATCCATCTTATTCATTGCATTTTGCACCCTGCATGACTTTGCCTGCTTAATGTTTATTTTTCTAAGTTGTGTTTTTTTAGAAGAAAAAAAAAACTAAAAAATTCAGGAGAGCTCAGATAGTAACATGAAGCACACCAGTGTACCAAACATTCAGAGTTGATAATTATTTACTTTCTATAATACACTTTAAAAAAAAATAAAGGAGAAGCCATAAAATTGAAGACCTTCTGTGCCCAAACTCTGGTCCTATTCCACTCTGTACATTCCCAAAGACATTTGTTAATATGAATTTGATGTATAGTCATCCTGTTCATGCTTTTATACTTTTTTAAAAAAGATTTTATTTATTTATTTAACAGAGAGAGTACGAGCGGGGGGGAAGGGACAGAGGGAGAAGGAGGCTCCCTTTTGAGCAGGGAGCCTGACATAGGGCTCGATCTCAGGACTCTGGGATCATGACCTGAGCCGAAGGCAGACGCTTAACCGACTGAGCGACCCAGGTGCTCCCATGCTTTTATACTTTTATTTTCTATGTATTTCTCCATAAATAATACATTGCATAGTGTGTACTTTTTTAACTTTGTATAAATGCCCTCGTATTGTGTATTTTCTGTAATTTGCTTTTTTCACTCAATGTTATCTTCTTGAGATATTCCCTAATGATATATAACCACAGAGTTCATTTCTTTTAGCTGATAGTATCCTGTCATATGAATGTAAGATGCTTCATTTCTCTAATTCCCTAGTGATACTCATTGAGATGGTTTTGAATATTTGGTTGCATAGAACATTCTTACACATGTTCTCTTATTCTAATGTGTGAACACTTCTTTATAGTATATACCTAAAAATGGAATGGCTGGGATGTAGGATATGGCGTTTTCCATTCTACTAGATTCCTGCCAAGTTGCCCTTTAAAGTAGTTGTACCCATTTATACTCCTTCCAGCAGTGCAATGTGAGAGTGTTCATTTTCCCACATTCTAGCAGGTACTTGGTATTGCCTAATGTCAGCTGTATTTTAATGGGGATACTTGTTTCCACAGTCAGTGGGCGGTCTTTTAAGGGAGACATGATTTATTTATGTTTTTTGGTGTTCTTAGGGTCCTACATGTGGCTAATCTAGATTGCTCTCGATACTTACAGATTAACCAGTTGGCCTACTGTGTCCATTGCCAAAACGTTCCCTGTGGTCTGTTGAAGTATGTAGGTAACTTCGGTATCTCTTTGAGTAGAATTGTTCATACTGTTTCAGAATATCTTAAAGGAGGCAATATAAAAAACCCACAAAATAAGATGTGAATTATTTCCTTTGGAGCCAGAAATGAGATAACTTATATGCTATTACAATCAAATTAAGAACATTTAATCATCAGAACTAATTAGTTAAAAGTTGAGCTGATGTATATAAGGAACTTGTTATGGACGTGTCTTCATTGAGACCAGCTGTAGCTGATGATATTAATCTAGAGGCAGTTTCCCTGCTTCTATCCCATCTCACCCTCCAGGATATTATCCATTTTTACTTGTGCTGTCTCTTCTATATCCAGGTTACCCTTCTGAACTGAATCCTCCCCATTGGGATGTAATACTTATGTCTTAGCCATCTTCTAAAAATGTCTCCTTCCAATCTCCATCCAGCTTCCCCATGTTTTTCCTTTCCACTCACCTTCAAATTTCTCTGAATCATCTTCCTTCTCAGTGTGCTCCATTCTGGCTGTGATTCCCATTGGTCCTCTGAACCACCTCTTACCAGTGACTTAGTACTGCTCAATCCAATGGATGTCTTCGCAGTCCTCGTCTTACCTGATCTCTGCAGTATCCTAGTTGTTGACTATGAAACCTTGGCTTCAATTGGCTCCTGGCTACTCCTTCAGTCTCATCTTCTAGTCAGCCCAATGACGGAGTTTCGTAAGACTGGCTAGACTCTTTTTTCATTTCACTTTATAGCACTGTTCCTAGATTAACTCATCCAAGTTCATGATTTCAAACAACAAAACAGAGCTCCAGACAAGATTTCTCTGAATTCTGGACCTGAGTATAGAGTGATTTACTAGTTAAACCATTTGGATATCTTAAAGGCACCCCAAATACAACGTGCTTTAAATGAAACTCCTCCCCTCCATACCTGTTCTACCTCTATGCTCCTTCTATGAGTGAGGGCATCACCAAATGGGGATCACTGGCCAGTAGGCTAAAAGTTGGACTTGCCTCCTCTTTCTTTCCAGACTCTTACCATATCCACTTTACCCTACTGATGTTATCTCCTTTGTATTGTTCACATCTGCCCACCTCTCTCCAGGTCCCCAACCCTCACCCCTGTGAATCTTTCACCAGCCACCACAGAAGCGTCCCAACTTTTAGTGCATGCTATTTTCCTCTAGTTGAAACTGAATTAGTTTCCTATTGTTGCCATAAAAAATACCACAAACTTAATAGCCTAAAACAACACAAATTTATTATCTTACTCTTCTGGACTTCATTAGTCCTAAAATCAAAGTGTTGGCAGGGCTGCATTCCTTCTGGAGGCTCTGGAGGAGAATTTATTTCCTGACCTTTTCTGACTTCTAGACGCCATTCACCTTCCTTGGCTTTAGCTTTTTCCTCGCCATTTCTTGCTTTCTTCAGCACATCTCTTTCACAAACTTTGTCTATGCTACCTCCCTTTTATAAGCAGGCTTGTGATGACATTGGGTACACCTGGATGATCCAGGATACTCTCCCATCTCTAGATCCTTGACATAATTACATCTGCAAAGTCCCATTGCCCTGTATGGTGGCACATTCACAGGTTCCAAGGATTAAGACATAGACATCCTTTGGGGCCATTGATTTGTCCTCCACAGCAATCCTCCTCCCCGCCCCCTCATTTTGACTCCCACTGAGCCTTCAGATAGTAGTGTAGGTGTGTCACTCTGAACCCTTCTTCCTGAGAGTTATCTGCTAGAACTGTGAACACCATTATCTCATTTTGTATTTACTTGATCAAAGTCTATCTACCCCACCAGTCAGCAGGTTCTATTAAAGCAGGAACAGTATTGGTCCTGCTCACTGATTTGTCTCCACACCCAGTGGAGTGCCTGGCACAGATATGTCTTGGGTGATTGAATGAACAGATAAGTAACAATGAGTCTTAGGTCAGTTTCCCTGGAAAACAGACCATAAGATGGAGAGATTAGCATGCATAACGTTGATTGGTATATGCCCTTGGACTGGTACCTAGGATAGTGAAGGCACAAGACTGGCTGTTACATAGTAATAACAAAGACCTTTCCTAATCCCATGGGGCCACTGCAACAGGGATGGCCTTTGAGAGCTGTCTTGATTCAAAGGACTGGGGCTGGGCCCTGTACCCCCTGAATAAACTAGTCATTTGATGTGAGCTGGCTCTATGGAAAGAATGTAACTCTGAGTGAGGCAGGGAAGACCTTGGGTGAAGCAGCTCTCTTTGGTCAAGGGCAATTTGTAGAGAGGAACTCAAGTGTACCATCAGCAGCCAAAACTCAGTGGCTGGGGAATCAGAACCGCAGTCGTGCCTGGAGGTCCACGGGACACACGAGTGTCCACTCAGCAAACAGCCCTTTTTCTTTGGGCTGACAAAGAGTTCTTTTATATGGGCTGCAAATAAGGAACAAGTTTTCAATTTTCTTACCTTCCAGAAGATGTTGTGCTGTGGTTTCAGAATTTATAATTGATTCTGCAATATGGGTTTAATTTGTTATAAAACACAAACTTTTTTCTTTTGACTTGAGATTAAAAATTACATGTTTCAAAAAATATCCTTTTTTTGAAAAATTAAAATAATTGAATTGCGTTTAGAAAAACATCTCTTATTTGCTCAGAAAGTAAAGCAGAAATAACAGAGCATTTCTTGGGGCGCCTGGGTGGCACAGCAGTTAAGCGTCTGCCTTCGGCTCAGGGCGCGATCCCAGTGTTATGGGATCGAGCCCCACATCAGGCTCCTCCGCTATGAGCCTGCTTCTTCCTCTCCCACTCCCCCTGCTTGTGTTCCCTCTCTTGCTGGCTGTCTCTATCTATCTCTGTCGAATAAATAAATAAAATCTTAAAAAAAAAAAAAAAGAAATAACAGAGCATTTCTTTTATCTGAAGATCTCCAGATTTTCACTTTTTTTTCCCTCAAGTACACATAACACTCTCTTATCAAGATAAATGATAAATGACATTATTTCAACTATGGCATTACCAGGTACAAAATAAGGTGTTGCTTATTTCTGAAACTTTAGCTCATCATCAATTAGAATTTTATTCTGTTTCCTACAGCTATTTTTAACACTTGACTCTCGGAAATTGTATTCCTTCAATAAAATTATTTCTAAGTCAGATTAAAACACTCAATGACATTAAAAATATCTTTGGTGAAAATGATAGAGTGAAACTTATGAAAAAGGAGAGTTTTTTTTAAGACAAGTAATTCAACACATAAGTTAGACAATAGATATAGGAAATGGGGAGAGCAAAATGGGAGAAAATAATAAGATGTATTGCTTAATCAAAAGTTAGGATCTATAAGGACATAAAACCAAAGTAAATAAAAGGTATCCTGAAACCACGGAATAAAAAGAAATACGGAATGCCTTTGTAGAAATAAGCATTGAAACTATTTCTTGGGATATGGTAGATTTACAAGTAAAGGTGCAAATAAAATAAAAGGTTACTATACCAATCAGTGAACTTCTAACCAAGAATATCTGGAAGTTTAGGGTCTAATTAGGGATGATTAGCATAATCTGAAAAAGCTCTTGCATGTGGACATGTGTCAAATGAGAGAGAAATGGGTCATTATATAGAGGCAGAAAAATGTAATGTTGATTGAAAATCAGTTAATTTCAAAGGTAAAAGTCACCCATCTCAAGAAACTCAGTTTGGTTAAACAAACATTTATTGAGTATTTATTACTATGTTTTGGTCATTCTGCTAGGCAGATAGATACAAGACCCAGCAAAGCTAGTCAGAGTCAATTAGACTCGATTCTAGTACTTTTGTTGCAACAAAAGATGAAAGATAACCCTTTCTATACCAGTGAGACTTCAGTGTTCTAGTTTGAATATCCTATGAAACATGACCACATTTTGTACTGTAAACTTGTGAAACAGAAAGTGTTAAATTACATGTGAATACATGACCGCATTTAAGAATAAAACACAAGTTTTAAATTTGTTTTTGCTTACTAAACAATTTATAGATGATCGTAGTCACTAAATTGTACATAAAATTCACCATTTCGATTAACTTGAATCTTTATGCTTTTTTTGTTATATATTAATAAGCTTTCTTGTACGTAGATGTCTTTCTCTAATTATGATATTTTCTTGGGATGTATTTTAACAAATATAATTAGTAGATCAGAGGACAGGACGTTTTAAGGCATTTAATAAATATTTAATAAATACTAACTTGCTTCCTAAAAGACTCTGCTAATACCATACATATATAGCTACCAGGAAAATGTAAAAGAGTCTCAGATTGTCTTCCTGGCCATGAAGCACGTTATGGGGGTGGTGTGTGCGTGCATGTGTGTGTGTGTGTGTGTGTGTGTGTGTGTGTGTAAATCTAGTTAATTTGAGAGACAAAAATTGTATGCCATTTAAAATTGAATTAATTAGGGGCACCTGGGTGGCTCAGTTGGTTAAGCATCTACCTTTGGCTCAGATCATGATCCCAGGATCCTGGGCTCCCTGCTCAGCAGGGAGTCTGCTTCTCCCTCTCCCTTTTTCCCTGCCCCCTGCTCATTCTCTCTCTCTCTTAAATAAATAAATAAAATCTCTAATAAAATAAAAATAAAATTGCATTAATTAGACAATTCATAAGTTGAAAATGTTTGCATGGTTTATGGGATACTAACATTTTTCCTTTTGGAAATGTTCCTACCATTGCTTATTTCTGAACAGGGACAAAATGGTTTTTTATTTTAATTTATTTGTATGACTTTAAATAGTAAAGACCTTCCCAATATGTCTGTGGTGTAGATAGAAATATTTTTCTAAAATACAGATTATACTCTTAAGTTTCATTACAAATAACAAAGGATCAGATTGTGTTGTACTGTAACACAAACGTGGAGTTGAGTTGAAGGTACAAGACTTGTTGAACTTCATTTATTTCTATAAAACAAGTGAAACAAGGCACAAAAACTTTTCTCTAAAGCTTAAAATAAATTATGGCACACAGGAAGAGGTTTTGATTCCTCACACATTTTTATTTTTTTAAAAAAATTTAAAGTTAGAGTAAACTATATTTTTATTTATTTGTTTTTTTAGGTAGGCTCCATGCCCAGTGTGGGGTTTGAACTCATGACCCTGAGATCAAGAATCGCATACTCTGCTGACTGAGCCAGCCAGGGTCCCCTCCTCACATATTTTTGGATTGTATGTGTTGAGTCCCCGTTTTTTAAAGATGCGGAAATTAGGACCTAACTCATTTTTGCTGCTTCTTTTCCTCCATCAACTATAATTTCTGTTATTTATCTTACTTTTGATATCATGAAGGTACATAGACATTCATTTTTGTAACCATAATTTCTGGTTGTCTAGTCTTAATTCTGTATTTAAGTGAATTCGTTTTTATCAGAATTCTTTTTATCATATTATAGTTTCTTCATCTTTGGTCATTTATTCTTCTTGAACTGAGTTTTTGCCTTCAAGGAGATTTTCAGAAAAAAAATCACGAAGGCTGTGTACTCTGAACTGCTTCATGTTTGTGATAGTGTGACTTTCTTTTGTAATGAAAAACCTAGTTAGGTGAGTGTAAGATTTTTGTGTCACATTTCCTTTTCCTATGACCTTTCTAAATATGACTACCTAGTTTAAGGCCTTGACTAATGACTTGGATAAGTTATGCACGTGATTTTCCTTTTTGTTTCTTTGGGGGGGGCATAAACAAAATGTGGTTTATACATATAATAGAATATTTTTCAGCAATAAAAAATAAATGAATTACTCATATATGTTATAATATGGATGAAGCTTCAAAATATTGTACTGAATGAAGGAAAGCCATCTCCAAATACCACATATTGTATGATTCCATAAAAAAAGAATGGGGTGGAATGGGCTATTGCTTGCAAAGGAGTGAGATGTGGAGATATGGAGCAGAAATTGGATTTTGTTTTCTTTTTTTAAATTGGGAGACATTTCTTCTTCTTTTTCTCCTCTTCCTCCTGTTCTTCCTCTCTCTCCTCCTCCTCTTCCCCCTCCCCTTTCCCTCTTTCCTTCTCTTCCTCCTCTTTCACCTCCTCCCTCTCCTTCTCCTCCTCCTTCTTCTTTCCCTTCTCTTTCCTCTCTTCCTTCTCCTCCTCCTCCTGCTTCTTCTTCTTCTTCTTTCTTTTTCTTCCTCTTCCTCTTCCTCTTCCTCCTCCTTTTCCTCCTCCTTCTCTTCTTCTTCTGTATATTCAGATACTTTGGGCTTCTTGGATAGAAGCTATCTTTACAACAGATTTTTTATACTTGTGCCTCAGTTGTACCCTTTCTAAATCTTCAGGTAGCAATCTCTCTCTCTCTCTTCAACTTTTTTGAGGTATACTTGAAAAATAAAATTATATACGTTTAAAATGTACAGTGTGTTGATTTGGTATAGGTATCATTGTGAAAGGATTACCACCTTCAATTAACCAATGTCCATCACCTCACATAGTTACCTTTTGTGTATGTGTGGTGAGAATACTTAAGATTTAATCTCTTAGAAAATCAAATATATGATTTAATGCTATTAATAGACACCATGCTGCACATTAGATCCTCAGAATTTATTTATCTTATAACTGACAGTTTGTGCCCTTTCACATCTCCCCATTTCCCTCACCCCCCTTCTGGCCACCACTATTCTATTCTCTGTTTCTGTTTGATGCTTTTATTTATTTATTTATTTATTTATTTATTTATCTATTTATTTATTTATTTATTGAGATGGTTTGATTTTTTTTAGATGATTTGCCTTTTTTTTGCTTGAATTCCTGCATGATTCTTTCAACCATCAGTTTTAACAATTTCACCAAGTATGTGTTGCTGTTGATTATTCTGTTAATTTTATCTTATGACGTGATTACACAATGAATGCTTTCAACAGATGATTAAGTTTTACTCAATTTCAAGAATTGTTTCTTTCTGTTACATATATTTTCGTTTCTGTTGGTCCTGCTCTTTATTTTTTTTTTCAGAAGCATCTTTTTGATTTTTAACCTTCTATCTTTTGTCTTTCTTTTAACCATTTGAAATCTCCTTGATACTTTCCTTTTGTGTGATTTTTTTCAATCTTGAAATGTAAGAAAGATCTTCATTGCCTTTTCTGACTTTTTTCCTTTCCTTCATGTTGCAGTTTCTAATGGGTATTTCATCTATATAATGAGTTGGATTTTCTCTTTCTTCATTCATCTTCAACTTATTTAGCATTTCTTTATGATCTATTATTTCCTAGATAATAAGTTACCTTAAATTTTTTCAGACTCTGGAGACTAATTTATCTTAATTGTTCATCCGTTTCTTGGTGTGTGTGTGGGGGGGGGGTATTTCCACTTCTACTGTATTAGCCAACTGCCTTGTCTTTTCTTATTACTCTCTCTTCCTCTCCCTCTCTCTTTCTCTTTTCTTTCTTTCAGTCGTGCTTCAGTCTCTGGTGTGAGAATAGGTAATAACATTATCAGTCTGTAAGTCTAAGCTACACATTATTTTCTGGTTATCACCAATTTTTGATGGGGAAAGAGTCTAGTCATGTAAGCTTTTTGCTGACATATCCTGCAGACAGGGATGAGGGTAATTTTCTCCTTTATGTGGGCTTTATTCCCCCTTTACAAAATACATTATCTTTCTAGAAGTCATGCTTTCTGTTAGTGTTAGACATTTCAGAGGTCAGCGTGGTTCTAGGGAATCACTTAAGTCACAGGCTTCACATAGTGATCTCATGTTAGCCACCATCCTCCTCCTCACTTAACCTATGGCCATTTTATTTGACTAGGAGGCCAGGACATTGAAAATGAGGTTGTGATCATATCTCTTCTTCTCCTCCTTTCTTCTTTTTGTGTTTTAAATCTAGGTACAGTGATACTGCTACTTCTTTAGACTACTCTGTACCTATTCCTTTCTGTTCTTGAAATCAGAGTTTTGTTAGATGGACTTCAGGATTATGACACTTACTTTCTCAATGGTATTTGTTTTTTCTGAGGTACGTGAAGCCTTGTGTCAGCCTTTGGCATTATGCTTCATTGCTATTCAACCTTTACTGTAATTGGGATGTAATCTATAAACACGATTTGAGTTTATGATAGTTACTTTTTATCATTTAACACAGAAATTTCTTTTCTACTTTTTTCTGAGCTTTTAATGTTTTTAGAGACATAGAATAAAAATATCATTGATCATAACTCTATCAGCTTTAAATAAAGTTTTCAACTCTTATCTTAACTAACCTAATATGGCTATTTATTTTTTATATATATTATTTATTATTATATATAATTATATATATAATTTAAAAATAATAAAAATGATTTTAAAACTAAAAAATTCTTACTGTAATCACCATTTATACTTGAGTTTTATTCATGGGATAAATCATTGTTCCAGTTTATTGAAATTTAGACAACACTTAATTTACGATTATAGCTTGAAATGTGGAAAATAAACAGAATTAAATTCCCAAGGTTTACTGAACTTTGTGAAAAGTTTCCAAAGCTCATTGGAAATGTTACAGAGAATTATTTTGGAATAAAGACTGGAAAGGCATCCTATAAATGTTTGTATAAAAGGGTAGGAAGGGTAATTAAGATTTTTCTTTATTAAAAGAGAATAAAATAGCAGTGGAAAGTTATGACAAGAACAACCTAAATATTTTCACCTAGCGGATCATTGTTTGGGAAACTATTTTCTAATGAAAAGGTGGTTAGAAATAAAATAAAGAACTGTCATAAAAACACTTCTCTTTCCCTACTTGGTTGTAGCGGTGTTAAATTATTTCTATTCCAATGCAAATTATGTCTTGCAAAACTTGAATGGATATATTCTTACTTCGAGCAGTTCTTAACATAGTTACTATTTTCATTTTATTGTTATTTTTTACAATCCCAATCTAGGCAGAGAATGCACAAAGAGCTTTTTTTGATCTCAATATTTAAGGTAAATTTGGAAGCCAATTAGTTAAAAACAATATATCACTACCTTTATCTCCAAAAGGCAGTTATTCACACAAATGCTCTGAAAACCATGACCTCTGAGGTCATGCCATTCCTCTGTACTCATGTCCATTAAGATGAGAGTTTTCCCAGGAGAGAATATGGGAGCTGGTAGAGTTATCTTGGCAGAAAGAGCACGAAAGACACGTTTGGGCCTCACCGGAAGGAGGAGTATTTTCCTTTCTCTCCTGAGAGAGCAGAAAGTAGGAGCATCAGAAACCGAGCGCCTGTATTTTCGTTTTGCTGTGGCCTGAGTGTTTACTGGTGTGACTGTAAACCTTTGGACAGGCAGTGTATGTTCTATCTCTCTTGGGCTCTGTATTTTTAGAAAACAAGTAATTCGGCTTTTCAGGAAGGAATATGTCAGAATACGAAAGACGAAGAAATGGGTGGATTTTGAGGAAAATGAGTTAGATGCATTTTTTGCACTTCAGCGTATTTACTGTGAAATGAAACTACATCTGTTTCTAAACAACCCCTTACACTGCAAACCAGCTGAAGGTCAGAAGAATGAAAACAGCAGCCGGGTAGGTGGTAGATGCATCTAGAAATTGGACTTTCAGAGGGCTTACCAAGGTCAAAGGGCGGCTACATAAAATAATGTCATACTGTTTGTATAAACTGCATTATGTGCTATTCTGAAATGGGATACGTTTTCTATTAACTGAAAATCACTGTGTATCACATAAGTGGCATCATATATGGATGACAGAATTGCATCAATGCAAAAAATACCATCAACACAGTGAAATCAATATAGGTCCTTTTTTGTATTTAATTCTGAAGGTACTTTAAAACCTGTATTGCCTCTAAATTACACTGACTAATATTTTACTACATTGATAAGGGTAAATCAGGATTACCATATTCCAGAATGTTAATCAAATGAAACATTTCATGTGTAACCATACAGAATTATGTGTTGACTCTCGTCTTAAAAAACAAAGCATTGATTTAATAGTCTTATTTTACAGATGTAGAAACTGAGACCCAGATGTGCTACTTTCTCATTCTCCTACCAACTAGACTTCTCTGGTACTCGCTACGCCATATTGTCTTTCCTGGCAATCCATCAGTGTGGAAATGAAATATACTGGAGATCCTTGGTTGGGGATACTAGATGCTATGCTAAGTAAAGGATGAAAGATAACAAGACTTTACTGAATTAGTTAACGGACGTGCAATGCACTGTATGTATCCCTACAAATTACCAGTATATAATTTTAAAATCCGACTTGTTTATCATTAGTATTTCTTCTCCCAGTGCCATCTGCTTATGCTCACACTAGCCAAGGGACTCTCCTTCCCCAGGCCTCATGGTCTCAGGGTTTTCTCCCTTATAGGACAATGCCGGTAGTGGCCTATAAGTTAGCATGTATCTTGCTGCGTGTAACTAAAAAACTTACTACCAAATGTTTAGCTAATAAAGACATTTAACTATCTCACATAGCAAAGAATGGTGCCTATGAGACATTCAGGTGAAAATGTCAAGTTAGACAGCAGGACTTCAAGCTAGAAGTTCTCAGAAGAGGCCAAGCTGGAGATGTGGGATGAGAAGGGATGAGATTGCTTAGGAGGACTGACAGGGGAATAAAAGGGGAGCAGTACTGAGCCCTGGCCACTCCATATTTAGACATCAGGAAGAGAGGGGAGACTATAGGGGTTAGAGAGCATGAGCTAGAGAAAACAGGAAAGGGATATCCTAGAAGGGATATCAGGGAAGGAGTGGTCGGCTGTATCAAAAGGTGCTCAGATGTCAAGAAAACAGCTAGCTAATATAGTATCTGTTCCATATTTTAAAATTTGTTAAACTTAATGGACAGTTTTAAATATTGGGAATTTTAATCATCCCATCTGTTGATTAAGGGACCTGTTTTGGGGTAGGGAAGAGTTTTGTGTCCTTCAGATCTCACCTCTAAGTGACTACCTATTAAAAAAAAATGACATGAAAGTAAAATCTCCCAATCAATATTTCAGGTAGAGTATTTTCTTACTCAGTGACATGTGAGGAAAGGTACCGAGAGATTACTGCACTAATTCAGAAAAACAAACTGAAGAGCTAGATTTGAAGAGAGGGAAGCAAAGGTGAGAAAATGAACTTTTTTTTTTTTTTTTGAACTTTCAAGATAACAAATCATCTGGGCTGCTACGTATTAAATACTTAATGTTGTAAGTTCAAGCTGTATCTCGTTAAAGCACGATGTTGTGGTACGACATCGCCAAGGCCCAAGGCCCCAAAGATCACTAGGTTATTGCAAACTCCTCTGACTCAGGATCTGTTATCACAAGCCCTGTGGAACAGGAAGAGAAACCTGCATGTACTAATAAGCACGTGCTCATGACCAATCACTATGTACTCTCACATCTGTTACCTCTTTTAATACTGAAATAGCCTTGTCAAGGGGTATTTCCAAGCCCTTTTTGGAGCACACAAATTATATTTCAGAGCAGTTAGGTAGCTTGTCCAAGGTTACACAACTAGTAAGTACGGAGGTCAGGGTTTGAACATACATCTGTCTGACTCAGACTCCCTAACATCTCCTTTCTTACTGTGCGAGAACTTTCTGTCTCTTTAATCTCCTTATGCTGCCTTTACACCTTCAGGCATGTGTAGAGGAGAGCAAACCAGGTGTTCCTCTGTCTAGGAGGGTTTGAAGATCCGTTTAGAGCTGAGGCTGCTGATTGGCAAAAGATCTTCACTGATGATTCATTCAGATAGATTTTTGGCTTCAGAGGAATGCAAAAGGGGACCAAGTCCAGGTGAGACTCCCCAAGCACACTGTAATCATGGGACCAGAGGAGAAAGAGTGTCTGAGGGCACATTCTATTTTTGTCTCAAACCCTCTCATGTCTAAGGAAGTTGCTTCTCCTCAGAGTCATTCCATAGCTTCAAGGCATTCCCAAAGAAATTGAGGACTGTTGGTGTGAACCAGATAATGGGCCAGCAAGTCTGTGGCATTTGGGTTCTCCTTTATCATAAACTGCACCTTAAAGAAGACAGATTGTGTGTGTGTGTGTGTATAAAGAGTATATTATATTCATAAGAGTATATAGTTGAATTGTATCCCTCCAAAATTCATATGTTGCAGTCCTAACCCCCAGCACCTCAGAATGTGACTTTATTTGAAAAAAAGGTCGTTGCAGATGTAATTAGTTAAATTAAGATGAAGTCATTATGGTCAAACTTAATCCAATATAACTGAGGTCCTTATAAAAAGGGGAAACTTAAACATAGAGACAAGCACACAGGGAGACTGCCATGTGAAGATAAAGGTAGGGATGCTTCTCTAAGCCTAGGAGTGTTAAAGATTGCCAGCAAACGTGTGTGTGTGTGTGTGTGTGTGTGTGTGTGTGTGTGTGTGTGTGTGTGTGGTGTGTGTTATTTATATCTTGTTTTCTGATGAGTGTTAGTTTCTGTTGGAAAGTTCCAGATTGGGACACCGCTTCATCCTATAACCTGATTACTATAATGTTTTTTACAATTCTCTATCCATAGTGTTTTGTTTCTTAACATTTTATCATCTTTCCTGGATCTCAGTGCAATAGTCAGCAAATACAATATGAATTTGAATCTATCTTTTATAGTTTCGGCTATCATCAGGGCGTATACTATGTTATAGTTGAGTGCTAAGAACTAAAGCAAGAGTTGAAAGCGAGTAAATGGACAGAGGGAGGGGGCTGTATGTGATCCAGGAAGAGGACACATCAGTTTTCTCACTTACCAGTTCAATGCTTCATGAAGAATAATGCGCTCTGTGTGAGCAAGCACTTATCACTTTCATCAGGAGGAAGACTGGCTTCTCTCTGGGTGATAGAAATGATAAATAATCTTAGACAGGTTAGGCTGTTTATTACACACTGGTGCATTCACAAAGCGCTTGGTCAACTCTCCTGGAACAACATAATTGGACCAGCTGTCCATTCTGGTCCTCAAAAGTTTTTTGACACAGGAGGGCATTCTGTTGGCAAAGTCATGAGCATGAGTGATGTAATTCATATCACAGTGTAACATTCAGAATCAGACTAGGGGTCTCCTGGTGACTTGATCCTTTCATACTATTTCTTAGACCCTCAAGTAGGTATTAGCAGTCATATCATCGTAGAGTAGAATTTTCTGACTCCTTTACAGAACCACAAGTGGGTATCACATGGAAGTCTGTACCTCCACATATGTGCAAACTATTTTCTCTATGTGTACGTGTACATTTTAATAGTGAGACTCCATAGGGTGCCTGGGTGGCTCAGTTGGTTAAGCGTCTGCCTTTGGCTCAGGTCATGATCCCAGGGTTCTGGATCAAATCCCGCATCAGGCTCCCTGCTCAGCAGGGAATCTGCTTCTTCCGATGCCCCTCCCCCTGCTTGGGTGCGCGCGCTCTCTGTCTCTCTCTCTCTCGCAAAATAAATAAAATCTCTTAAAATAATAGTGAGACTCCGTAGTTTTCAGTGGATTCTCCAAAGGTTCTATGCCATTTTGCCCCCATGAAAAATAACACATAGGCAATTTCCATTGGAATTCTCTAAACACATTCACCATTGGCCTTGTTTTTCTTTTTGCTGATGTCATCACGGAGGAGGTGCCAAAGATACATTTTTGTGCAACCATTTTTTTTTAAAGATTTTATTTATTTATTTATTTGACTGAGAGAGACACCCAGCAAGAGAAGGAACACAAGCAGGGGGAGTGGGAGAAGAAGAAGCAGGCTCCCAGCAGAGAAGCCTGATGCGGGGCTCGATCCCAGAACGCCAGGATCATGCCCTGAGCCAAAGGCAGACACTTAACAACTGAGCCACCCAGGCACCCCATGAACACCATTTTTAAAAGCACCAGAGATCTCAGGTGATGTGTGTACCATGTACAGTCCTAGGAGAGAAAACAGTTCCATGTTACAGAATACTGCAGCATGCATGAATGGCTGGGCCACGTAGCAGGTATTCCACTATCCTGGCCAAATGACATTGATTGCTAAATTCATCCAGAATTCTAAGAATGTTAAAGTTGTCGTGTGTAAATTCAACTTCGTTCATGCCTATATTCAAGAACTTTTGTCTCTGATAGAAAGTAGACATGATTCTAAGCCATTGTCATTAATCAAGTGCCTGCAAATCAGTGTCTTGTTGGAATCCATCTCAGTTTTACATGGGGAGCTAGATTTCCGATTGTTAATAATAGTACCCACATGTTAGCTAGATTCCTCAAAACTGTGAGTATTCTTTGAAGAAGTATGAGACAAAAACATTCTGGGTTAATGGTCTTATCTTACTGATAACAAATGCTGAGATACAGGGTCAAAACTTGTTTATTAAACTTTGTTATATTTTTATAAGTTGCCAAGGAAAAGACCAGATATAACGCTTTCAGAGTGGAGTTAGACTTTGTCCAGCGTGAGGGAAAAGGGTCAAGTTAAACTTGGGTAGGATCCAGCCTAATACCCTATGGATAATTTGATTTTGACAACTGTTTCAAGTTAGTTCAGGTATTTAAGAATTTCAAAAAGTGATATTTAAAAACGTGAATAAAATTCAACATGTGAGTACTGGGGAAGGTACTCTCTTCAGGAATGGCAAAGAAAGCTACTAATACCCTAAATATATAATCACCTCTTAAAAATACATATGAAAAATTTTCCCACGATTAAAAAATACCCATAAGACAGTTCACAAAAGAATAAACACAATTGAATGATTAATACATGGAAAAAATTTGATTTCACTAGTAATTAAAGAAATTCAAAATATTTGTAGTTGTTATTTTCATGCCTTGATATTTAAAGGTTAAAAGTGATAATACTAAGTATTGCAAAAGATTTGGCGCAATGGTGCTCTCATGAATGGCGCCATTTGTTTGGATGGCAATCTGTCAGTAGATCACAAAAGCTTTAAAAGATGCCTACCTTTTGAGCAAGGAATTATATTTGTAAAAATGTAACCTAAGGAAGTGATTAGTGGAAAAGATATTTTTATAATAACATTTATAATAACAAATAGTTAAAAAAATCTCTTCAATCACCAAAAATAAGGATTGTTTAGTTGTGATGCTATCAAATAATAGAATATTAAACAGACTTTAAAGGTTTAAATGTGGAATTACGTTTACAGCATAGGCACGTTTTCTACTGTGTTGCAAAGAAATAGAAAACAGATTATGATACTATAAAATATGATCATATATTTGCATAAATACATCCATCTTTCTATCTATCTACAAAATGGGGGGAAAATCTAAAAGGGTATACACCAAATGTTAACGATGGTTATTTCAAAATAGTAGAAATAGGACTTGTATCTATATTCAGTTTTGCTTCTGTGTGTTCAACTCTTTCTACAATGAGCATCCGTTGTTTGTATAACAGAAGTAAAAATGAATTTTAGAAATTCTGTGTGCATTTTCCTTCATTCTTTTAGCATGGGCAAACTATTTGAAGACTCGGGGTACTAACTTTTAAGTGTATGTATGTTGAAGAGAAAAAAATATTGAATGAAGTGCTTTCTTTCTTTTTTTTTTTTAAAGTTATTTATTTATTCAACAGAGATAGAGACAGCCAGCGAGAGAGGGAACACAAGCAGGGGGAGTGGGAGAGGAAGAAGCAGGCTCATAGCGGAGGAGCCTGATGTGGGGCTCGATCCCATAACGCCGGGATCACGCCCTGAGCCGAAGGCAGATGCTTAACCGCTGTGCCACCCAGGTGCCCCTGAATGAAGTGCTTTCTGATCCTCAACTCCACTGAAAAAGAGAGTTTGACAATTTATGATCAAGTTGAGTAAATAAAGTTGGAGGAATTTTGTTGAGTAATATAAACCGTAAGTAAAACTTCGTCAGGAGACTGAGAATAACAAAGGGGTCAGTTTGGGAACTTTGAATTTTCCAAGTACCTGTGGAAGGTGACTTAATTCAGGTAATGTTTATCTGGCTAGTTTCATCAAATAGAAAATTGTTTTATGGCAAAAGTGTTCTACCTTTCAGATTAGATTTCTTCCTCATTCATCATCTTATCCATTGTTATGTGGCCAACTGAAACCTTATATGGAGTAACTAAGCACAGAATTACTACTGGAACCAAGGAGCAGAGAGAACAAAAGTTTTACTTAACCATAGCAGCAAGAAGAAACCTCTTCTAATTTCCATAGATTTAAAACCTGCTGCAGAATTTGCTATGTTGGCATTAGCTGACCCTTACATAGTTCCGTGTAGACTTAGCTGAAGTCTGTTGGAAATATTTTCTTGATAGCAGCCACATAGCTTTGAAGGGGAGGAAAAGGTTTGATCAATAAGAACCTTGACAAGTATGGTTTTAAAGGCTCCTGACTACTCCAAGTTGTTCAAAGAAAGGTTATTTAGAGTAATCCCAATTCATGCTGCCAAAATTTCACAGAGTGCCTTAGGAAGGTACAGGTGTCCAAGAAAGTTTTCTTATCTTGCCCCTCACCTGATATCTTTAAGCAAGATTCTATATACAGATTACCAGAGGGTTCTAACGTTTCCACATCTTATTCTTGGGAACAAAGAATAAATTAAGCCAGTGTGGAAGACAAAAATGGGAAAAGGCTTGATATTACCTTACTCAGCTTTTAATCAATAAAATTGGGTTGGTTTTTTTTTTCCAATGGACAGATAAAATCCTGCCTTAGAAATTTCTCTGAAGCACTTATTGGATTGAGTTGGTTGTTTTTCCTGTTCTGTTTGTCCTCCATGTTATTAAAAATTCAGCAAACATAATTTGACAAAATCATAATTATATTAAAGTAAGTTAATATTTTAAGCCAACGTTTGCTATAGTTTTAAAACGACTGTTTTAGAAAGTAGAAAAGCAATAAAGATTATCCATCATCTTCCTGTCCAGAGACGATCACTTTTAATATTTTTATATATTTTAATCTATGTGTCTTTACATACATAACAGTTTTGCAAATTGGGGTCAAATTTGCATACTGCTTTGTAACTAGATTTTCTAAGTTTTAAATCAAAGCTATGAATATTTAAAACATTCCTCAAGTACCTGGCTGGATCGGTCAGTTAAGCATCCACCTCTTGGTTTTGTCTCAGGTCATGATCTCAGGATTGTGAGGTTGAGCCCCGCCGCATCAGGCTCCATGCTGGGTGTAGAGCCTGCTTAAGTTTCTCTCTCTCTCTCTCTCTCCCTCTGTCCCTCCCTCCCCAAAACCATACAAAACAAAACAAACACACACACACAAATTTCTGAAATATTCTTTGAGAGAAAAAGAAAGCTACGTACTATTTCTTTATTTCCCCCAAAACTTTTATTGAAAAACCGAGGGGGTATGATGCTGTATCCTTTTTCAGAAAAGCCTCTTATACAAATGGAGGCTGTGGATACCACCTCGCACCTAAGCTGAGGATATTCTCTTTTCAAACTTGAGTTTCCCCAGAATTTGTCATGGCTTGGTCTTGGATCAAACTCTTGGCACCAATGTCCTGGCAGGAGTGCTGGATGCCAGTGGTCCTGGGTTAGCAAGTCCAGCTGATACTTACCATCTTCATGAGTATCAATGGCTGCTCCACATAGCAGCTGCTTCTTGGCATCTTTGGAGGCCAGTAGGTAATCCCGGTTCTTCTTCGGGTCTGTCGGGGCAATGATGGCTACCATTTCATCATCTTCATTTGTAACGGGCAACCTTCCCTTCTTGCTGCCCTGCAGAATTTTGTTTGCTTCCTTCAGTGTGATGCCTGCAGGGCTACCACCAGGTCTTCCTCCTTCATCATGATCCCTTCCAAAAACCAGCCGCGCTCCGCCTCCTTGAAAAAATCAACTCCCCATCCAGCCTGTGTTGGTGTTTGGGATACATGCTGGGCTTTGGCTTCAAAAACATCCTGCACTCGATCCTTGGGGCTGAGGACTCAGGGTCTGTGATGAATCCCTGCTCATATTTCTTCACTTTCTGAACTTCATTGGCTTGGACTTCAGGTGTACAGTTGTGATGGATAAGCCAATATGTTCCGTAAGGACCTTAGCGGTGGCCATGCCAGCCTTTGTGACTGTCTCCATGGTTGAGGAAACCAGTGGGGTCTTCAGAGTGATTTTTTTTTTTATTTTAACATTTTTTAAAATTTCATTTTATTTTTAAATAAACTCTACACCAAACATAGGGCTCAAACTCATGACCCTAAGATCAAGAGCTACATGCTCCACTGACTGAGCCAGCCAGGCACCCCCCCCACACACACACACACCAGAGTGATCTTTTTGATCAGAGCAGAGGTCAGGCCTACCTGGTCTACAGTGAAGTCAGCATACCTAGAGAGAATGTGAAAGTCATTGTAGGTGACACCATCCCCACAGTTGAACAGCTGATGTTCTATGAGCCCGTTGTCTGGGACATAGATGTGGCCCCACTAATCCGGTAGTGGGCCATGGCCAGTGTGTGGCAAAGCCACATGTGTCTGAGGACCTGGCTGCAGAGCAGTATTTCTTAATTTATGCAAATCCCCTATTCTACAGATATGTGAAGAAGAAATCAGTGATCTAAGGCACTGTGAAGATACAGTGGCTAGTAAGGTACAGTCTGTGATCTCAGTCAGCTTGTATTCTAGTAGCGAAAGGGCCAGAGAGGAGTAAACAGAAATGAAGATATCTATCATGAGCCATGTAAGAAGAGAGAAAATCCAGGCCATGGTCATGGGGTGTCAAGGAATAAGATGGCATCTCTGATTTGGAGGGTCAGAAGGGAGTGATATAGTCGTCAGTATGATGACAGAATGCTTCGTATGCCATGTCTTTGTGGCCAAGTTCAAATGAGTTAACACCTATTAACTGCCTAAAACACTGCCTATCATGTACTCAGTGCTCAGAAGGTTCCACTGTTATTAGTGTTGTTGTTATTGTCAATACTGTAATTGTGTGACAATTGAAAGAAAACACTGGCTACGGTACCATTTATTTGAGCTCTCTTCCAGCTTCAGCCCCAAATTCAAGAGGCCGTGCATTTTCTCTAGCAAATGGGCTTCGAAACTCAGCTACTGTGTCCACTGATATCAAGAAGTCAAGCTGGCTGCCATCCATTAGGCCCTGGTTAACATTTCCCCTCCAATTTTCATTTGCCTAAAATGATCCAAGGAGCCATAAACTTGAAGAGAGTATTTAATTACTTCAATAAAATAGGCCCATGGTCCTCCATGCCAGTTTAATAACTGCATCTCCATGCTTTTGGAATCACTTACAAATATGCATTTTAAACCAGTGACACGTATTTCCTTTCATTATTGTTCCCACTCTGTTAATATGTGTTTATCTTATTTCAATCTCTGTAGCCTTGAAACAAGTACTTATTAATCAGAAGCCATTTAAATGCTGATATGCCATGTTCTACATTAAGGAAACTAAAAGCACACCAAGCAGCCAACTACACATAGGTGCTTTTCCTCTTAATTAAAAGCTGCTTTGTACATATAATTCCTTTCCTGGCATTTTATGTAGGTGTTCAAATTAGATTCAACGAGGATAGGGTAATTATAAACATAACTAAAGCTTCATAAGAGTCTTATTTTAGGGACCTTACTCAGTGATAGATGACAAGTTAATATATCATGACTAGGTATTCACTGATGGACTTCTGCAAATTTTTAGATTGAAATCTCTGTGTGTAGAAACCATGGTTTCTCTTCCTGACTTGGAGGGCTAAGGACCCCAGACACACTTACTACCCTGGAAAACATCTCCAGGCCATTGCCCTGACTGGCTTTCAGTCTTCCTGCAGGTTTTGGTGTGCATCTTGGAAACGCATTGGTTCATGATCCACCATAACTTCTAAAAACTGTAGTTTTTAGGGGCTTCCTGAAGGGGCCGAAACCATACCCTATAAACACAAAAAATGAGGGAAACAGAGCTAGAAGAGCTTATAAATAGTAACGTAAGTTGGCCTGATCTCTAGATAACATATTGTATGACAATAAAAATCCTGGCTACAAGAGGGGAAGGAGTCTGGGCATTCTACCATAAGACCCCCAGAGCCAAATATTTCCATTCCCTTAGCTAGTCTCTTTCATGGAGCACCCCAAAAGTTGTGGGGAATCTTTGGGGGCAAATATTCTGGGTTTTTAATGAGCATCCTGGGAGGCAGACCCTACATAAGTCTTAGAAGTAGCTTCAGTAAATCCACCCCTTACACACACACACACACACACACACACACACACACACACACACACAGAAAGAGAGAGAGAGCGAGCAAGTGAGCGAGCTGTGGGCATCTTGCTAGGTTCTTTGCTGGACTGAAACAAATTGGGGGGGGTAGTGGGCAGCTTAGAGGGAATGTGAGCAAGCCACGGATTCGTACAGCATCCTAGTACAAATCTTCATATTGCTAAAACAGTAGGAGAAGGAAGAATCATCTGGTCCAGCTTTCTATTTTACAAAAGCAATCCAGAGAAGAAAGGTCACCTGCTCTAGGATGTACAATTTTAGTGCCTGAAATGGAAGATGAATTCAGTTTTTCTCATCTTTGGTCTTGTATATTTCCATTATTTTAGGCTGATTAAAAAACGAACATTACTCAAAGTAGATTGCCCACCCTGGAAACGGTTTTCTTTACTTCAGAATAACTCTCTTTATATTAAGGACCTTCCCTTATGAGAAAAGAACTATAAAAACTTGCAATAAAAATGTACTAGATAAAATGGGAGTACCAGGATCTATTTTAGGAAAAAACAGATGCCCATTCTCTTATGAGGTCTAGAAAGGAGGTGCATTTCACTGAACAGAGATGGTGTCCAGGGTCAGGCCCCTAATGGGGGCCAGTAAATAATGCACAACAATGCTGTCTTTGCCTTTTTCTTAATGTAAACGTTTCCTTTGTGTCCATACTAACAGAAATTAGATGTTGTATGGCCAAACCTAAAAGTAAACAAAGGCTTAACAAAAATTATTTTCTATATGTAAGGGGTCAATGATTGTATTCCATTTCTGGCTGATACATTTGGTAAATACCCCAACCATCATACCTTCGGTATGGTTTGAACATTGATTGTCTTTTTTTTTTTTTTAAGATTTTATTTATTTATTTGACAGGCAGCAAGAGAGGGAACGCAAGCAGAGGGAGTGGGAGGGGGAGAAGCAGGCTTCCCGCTGAGCAGGGAGCCCGATCCGAGGACCCCGGGATCATGACCTGAACCGAAGGCAGACGCTTAATGACTGAGCCACCCAGGCACCTAAACATTGATGGTCTTTAAAGATAGTTCAAGAAATTAACAAAATTCCATGCCAAGACATGAATTAAATCAGTTTCTAGTGAGCTCCATAAATAGGGAATACTCAGAAGAGGCAGTATGCTACTGTGGAGTCCGATTTGTTTTCTGAACCTTACCCCTATTTAAATATCATATTTCTTCCCCAAATTTAGAAAGTATAGTATGGTGTTAGGCCCGCCAAGATGACTTAACTACCTAAAAATTTTTAGCAGCATAGATTTGAGGTCATGAACATTAAAATAGCAGGAAGTGGCTTTCTATAAAGTTCAGAATCATAGCAACAAATTTTCCTCTCACATCTTATCAAGTCCCGGGCACCTGCCCATGAAATTGGCAACAGAAAGATATTCTGCACTGCCAATTACAGGTTTCTCGTCATCTTGCCAACTTGCTTTGTCTCCACAACCTGGCAAAATGTGGCTATTGGCAGGAAAGTGAATATTCGAAAATGATTACAGTATATAGGGATTTTTGGTTCCATAATGTCTAATTGAGTAATTTAAAAACTATTTTAGCACTAAGGATAGATTTGCTTTCTACTTTATAATATGTGACATGCTCTGTAATTTGAGCCCTTTGGCCGCTAGTCCCTCAAAGAAAGAACTAGAATGGGGTCCTAGGTGAACATTATCTGTAACAAGGTTAATTTAAAGAAATATTAATGACCTCGGTACTTTGGAATTCCATGGTCATAACCTTCCCTCTAGCTAACCTGAGATATCCTACTGCCTGCTGCTGCAGAGGAAGGGGACAGAAAGCCAGAATTTTCTAAATATCTTGACCATTTGTGGAACCAGATCTTTCATAAAGTGTAAAGAAAGTACCCAGCCCTCTATGGCAGCTGTGCTATCTGGCTTGTTGCCTAGGGTAAGAGAATATTGCAAATAGGAAATGGGAAAGCCAAATCTAGTTATTCTGGTTTGAAAGGAATTGTGAAGGGATGAAAGGCTGTAAGGAAGCAGGATGGGAGTGGGGTGGGGAATGTAAGCAGCCCAAAGAGACACCAGGGTGTTAAGTGAGGGTAACACCAAAAACAGGGGGCTGTGTTTTAAAATTCACATTAAGGATTTCATAAGATAATGGTGTCATAGGTGGTCATCAACCATATCAAGCCACATCAAGGCAAAATTAAAAGCACTGAAGTCTCAGCTTTCCTGATGGCTTGGTTCTCCTATGGCTAGAGGTTTTCAAAGGGTGACAGCAGCATCAGCATTACCTGGGAACGTGTGAGAGATGCAAATTCTTGGACCCCACTCCAGACCTACTGAATCAGGAACTCTGAGGGTGGGGCCCAGTAGCCTGTGTTTTGACAAGTCCTGCAGGTGTTTCTTGAGGACCACCATCCTACAGTGTGATCTGAGAGTCAGGAATTTCCACAGGTCCCCAAAGGCAGATGTTCAAGCTGAAGTCAAGTGTCTCTGCCTTAGGGCCTAGCCAGGTGAGAGGCAAGGGGCCTGTGGTATAGAACACCTAGGCCAACAGCTGGATGGTGGATGTGAAGGTTTTCAGAGGACTTTGTGACTGCACTTAGAACAGAAGAGAGGTTGAGACCATAGGGAACACAGCTGAACTTAGACCCAGCTAAGAGGGAGCAACTTGCCAACTTAAGGTGCAAATGGTAATAGGTCACACATCACACAAGCTACCAGACAAGGGATATCTCCTCAGAAAGATGCCTGAGGAAGCAGAAGATACACAGGAATGCCGGAACTTCTTCACTCTCCAACCATGAAGTCCCACTGGTGACACCTCTCCCATCTCACTCCCCAGATACCCAAATACCATCTTGGAAAAAGGGCAATGGAACTGAGAGAAGAGAAAAAAGTGTATAGCTGTCTTATCTGAAAAAACATAGTTCTTCCCAAAAAGACAATTTAGGATATTCAGAGACATGATAAAGGGTTCAACTTTGAAGAACCAAATGTTTATACTGGACAGAAACTGTTGAATCATAAAAATCTGGAACTTCGTTAATTGGCATATCTGAGTTGTTCCCATTCCTCACTGGAATCGGGCTTATAAGGAAGCTTAGGCCAGTGCTGGAGGATAAATAAACTGTGTGTCTGGAAGTAAGATGCATACATTTGTAACTGTGCTGTGCAGTTCTGCAGCTTTGTAGTACAGTCCTTGCATTTTTGCTACCCAGAGTGCTCTCTGGAAATCAGAATACTTCAGTATAGAAACAAACTGAGGGCGACGGGGTGGGGGATTGGGATAGGCCGGTGATGGGTAGTAAGGAGGGCACGTATTGCATGGTGCACTGGGTGTTATACGCAAACAATGAATCATGGAACATTAATACATCAAAAACTAATGATGTACTGTATGGTGACTAACATAACATAATAAAAAATTAAAAAAAAGAAAAACTGAAAAAAGAAATGATAGCATGAAATAATTTAAAAAGGAATCTTAAAAATTGTGAGAACTGCTCATGACATTTTTACAGTTTGCCCTTGGCAAATTCTCCTCCATCGTCCCTCTCTTATAGATAAACCATCAAACAGCTTTGCTAACTGACTCAGAGCCCTCAAGTGGACGGAGTTTGGCAACATCAGAATGGTGAACAAATTAGGAAGGGTCAGGCAGGAATTCATATTCGGAGACTCAGTTAACCAGAATGAATATCATGGGCCTAAAATAAATGAATACAAAATTAAACAATAGGCAAGAAAACAATAGATTTCTTTGTTACTGAGTCAGTTTGCACTGGATTTTTCAATTACTTCAATGCCAAGAGCATGATGTTCGAAATCACACCCATGTACCTCAACTGAGAAATATTAAAAGCTCTTTAGAAATGTTTCCAGGCAGTATGTTTAAATATTTATGAACAATTTCTCTAAATGACTGCTGGCCAGTTGTAATAATTAGGTGTATTCAGATGATATAATAATCTTCCCATCGCTTGAAAATGTGCTGACTATGTAATACTCACCCTGAAACAGCCTCTGCTCAGTGTGCTGACCTGCTTTTTCTTTCTGGAAAGATTGGCTTTTATTTTTAGTTAAATTTTTAAAAAACTTTTTAGTTGAAGTGTAACTCTTATATAAAGTAAATTCACAAATCTTTATGTATAGCTTAGTACACTTTTCCATATGTACACACCCATCTGAACTCCACCCAGATCTAGATATTTCTAGTGCTCCAGAAGGTCCCTTGTCCTCTTCTAAGGAAACAACTCTACCCTAAGTTAACTGTTGTTCTGATTTCTATTACTGTTGATTATTTTTTCCTTTTTCTGAACTGATGTAAATGGAATCAGATGGTAATGATGTTTTCATGATTGGGTTCTTTCACTCAAAATTATGTCTTTATGATTCATCTACATTGTTGCATTTGGTAGTAATCTGTCTCTTTTCATTGCTGTGTAGTATTCCATTGTAGGACTAAATCATAATTTTCTTTTCATGGACATTGGGTCATTTCCAGTTCTTAACTCTTATTAATGAAACCGCCTTGATCATTCTTGTACAGAGAACATCCATTTCTCTTGGGTATAAACCCAGGAGTGGAATTGCTGTGTCAAAGGATATATGCTTATTTAGCTTTAATAGCCACTGCTGGATTTTCAAAACGATTGTACCAATTTATACTCTTATCCAAAAGGCTGGTTTTTTAGATGAGAGAACGTACATTGTATGCTTTCAAGACATGCCTTGCTCAACACAGGATTCCTGGGGATGGTTTGTCTATAGTTATTTAGGCAGGCGTGAGTGATCTAGAGAAGAAAGTTTTTCACTTGTCTGATTCATTTTCAAATTCAACTATGTATTTATCCATCAGGAAAAGATGGCTCATGTAGGAAGCAACTTAATATATAGGGCCAGTTTCTTTAACCCCAACAATACATTTCTTTAGTCTTTCTAAGTCAAAGCAACTTAATATATAGGGCCAGTTTCTCCCAACAATACATTTCTTTAGTCTTTCTAAGTCAAAAGTGATGCATATATTCAGTTTTAATACAGATTAGCAAAGTGCCATCCCAAGATACATCTCCAGCTGATTTGAGTGCAATTCCCAAACGCCCAAGTAGTTGGCTGCAGTACTCTTTTTAATCATCATTTTACTGGCCTTAAATAATGCCTATTTTTATTAATATTTACTTAACTGCAAATAAAATTTACATAGTTCCATAATTCTGTTCACCATTTGGAGTTTTCACTTTGAAGATTACTTGTTTGCCTCATTAGCCCATATAACTTTTGCTACGTAACAATTATTGTATGTAGAAAATCTATTAACATGTCTGCCACATTTGTTTCAGATATTCTCCTTTTTTATTTTTAGCAAATTGGTATTTTCATTATCCAAGTCTTTATTTATATTCTCCAGTTGAATGTTGTGAATTTTTTCACATATTCTTCATAATTCTTATTAAATTCAGTCCTGATGTTTTTGCATGATTGCTGCTACTTCGAGTTGAATTATTTTGATATTACTTTATTCATTATGGTATATGCTAAAATATTGTTGATTATTAATATATATGGAAGCAGTTGATATTAATTTATAAATGTGGCCAATACTCTCCCTAATAGTTACTTTTAATTCACACAGATTTTCAGTTGATCCTCTTGGTTTTTCCAGCCAGATAATCAAGTTATATGCAAATTATGACAATTTTCTTATTTTCAACATTTATAGCTTTTATTTTGTTCTGTTTGGAACAGTGGAACACCTTTAGAACATTAGAAAATCATAGTGAAAAAGGAAATCTCTTTTTTTACTTAGCTTAATTTATTTCACTATTAATGATGGCATTTGATTTGAGTTATGTTTTTCCAAAGTCGTATTAAGAGAATATCTTATTTCTTCTGATGTGTAAAAGACTTTTTGTCAGGCATAGGTAATAACTTTTACCTAAAACATAGAAACATGTCTTGAGATGGTGATGTGACTCTTTAAGTAAATGGTAAGTTGATTTATATTAATACAACTGAAGTGCTCTTGCATTTAAAGTATAAACTCTACTTTGTCATGGAGCATTTTTTCTCTTTATATAACCTGGGATTGAATTTCTAATGTTTGGTTGAGAAGTTTAGACTTTATATTTGTAAGTAAGATTATATGTCCACAGTTTTCTTGCTTGGTAATCCTCTTAGGTTTTTCTATCAGAGTTATGTTAGCTTGGTAAAAGAAATATGGTAGCATCCATTCTTTTCTTTATTCTGTGAAATATTTTCACTGGTAAATGCCATTTCTATTTTCTTCCAATAATACCTATATTACACATTACTATATGCCAGGTACTGTGCTGGGTATTGGAGATACACACATGAGTAATAAAGATACGGTGGCTTTTTGAGAAGAACTTATAGTGGAATCTGTTCCTTAAAAATTTGAAAGAATTAGCCTGACCCAATTTTGGGGGGAGTGGAGGAGAGTATATGCAATTTTTAACAAATTTTCTTATTTTTTCCCATTTTAGTGGCTATATTCCAGTTTTCTACTTCTGTCATTTATATTTTCTTGAAAATCATTCCTGTCAAGGAGAGCTCGGTAGTGCCTTTTAAAAATTAGTCTTCTCAATCTATGGTTATATCTCAGCTCCTAATATGTATGTTTCAGCTTTCTCTCTTTTTCTTTCCTTTGAATTCAAGTGATATGTGTGTGTGTGTGTGTGTGTGTGTGTGTGTGTGTATGTGTAATATAAAGTGAGGAACAAATTACCCTCTTATCACCACAGTTTTGTCACATTATCAATAATTTGCCAACTCTGGGAGGGAATACATTGAAGATGATAGGTTTTTTGAAGATCCCTGTGCTGTGTGACCTTGGGCAAAGAATTTAGTTCTTGCCTGGGAATAAGTTCCCTAATCTATTACTTGAGAAGAATATGAATTTCTTAAGACCAGGAGCCATATTTCTTGGATCTGCCAGGACCTGGGACAGTGTCTTTTGCAGCAGGCTTTCAATAGCAGTTTGTTGGATTGAGTTCCCTGCTGAAGGGCAGAGAGCTTGATGAGATGATTTCTTGAGGAACATTCCAGGTCTAAGAGCTATGATAGTATATTAGAGGAACAATTACTGTATGAGAAAGTAAGTAAGTATTGTCAAAGAGTTAAAGACATCACAGAAATATATAGACCAACTGGGGTTTCCTTCTTATGAATCGTCCAGCAACATCATCACTCACTCTTAATTTAATCATTAACTAACTACATTGTTGGGAAAATAATGAATTATTTTATTCTGAATATTATAAAGTCAGTTCTTTTAGCCATCACTTTATAAGGGCAAAATTAAAGTTTAACCATATGACCACAAATAAATAACAAGTTGTTTCACACTTGTGCTTAAATCAATGAATTTTCTGGTATCAGTATTTTTTTGTTAGCTGGTTTTCCTAAAGCTCAGCCTTCAGTGTGTGTCCAAGTAGGTAATTCATATGATTTTGAAAAAGAGAGGAAAAAAAGAACATATACTTTAATACATTCATGGTTCCCTATTAGGTATTAGCTTGAGAGTGAACTTGACAAGTTATGAAAGTAAGACATATCTCTGTATTGTTCCCTCTTACTAACAGGCACTGATCCATGGCTATCTTCATGTTTTTCTTTCCTTTGTGTAACATTTTCTTCCACATGAAGGTTGTATTTCCAAGAGCAATGCTTAGTGACTTTATTTTATAATTTTCATTTACTTTAGCTACGAATAATAAATATCTTCTCTCACAATCACCTACAGTGAATAAATGTATATCATCAGCACTGGATTTGGGGCAAGCTGTGCCACATCCAACTCTCGTGTAAGCGATCACTCACTAAAAATTCCGTGGAGATACAATAATATTGAAAAAACTAAGTACTCGGGCGCCTGGGTGGCTCAGTCAGTTAAGTGGCTACCTTCGGCTCAGGTCATGATCCCAGAGTCCTGGGATAGAGTCCCACATCAGACTCCCTGCTCAGCAGGGAGTATGCTTCTCCCTCCCTCTCTACATCGCCCCCTCAATTCACGCCCTGTCTTTCTCTTAGTGTCACTATCTCTTAACTAAATAAATAAAATCTTAAAAAAAAAAGAAAAGAAATAACTAAGTACGATTATAATCTTGTAAAGAGTATTGGTCATATTAAGTAATATTTCTTCAATCTATAGATTTTTGAAGGATCTTATCAATTTGTTACATAAGCAAGATCAAGAAAAACAAGATCCTCCAATTTAACTTAATGTTCATATTTAATTTTTAAAATTATCATTTTGATGAATTCTATGAATAGAAACTCTAATAGTAAAAGGACTTCTCCTTTAGATCCAAGCCCATTTTAGCTTTTAAGATGGCAGGGTGATTGGTGAGTAACCCAATATTGTTTTCATCTGGATATTTTTCTCTCTGAAACTAAGGCAGTTCTCTCTTTGAAGCAAAATAAATGCATATGATCATCTATATGTCTTATTTGATTAAACACAATAAAGACATTCTGCAGACCTCTTCTAAAGTCCCTTCCAGCAAACAGAGATAAAGAAGAACCTACAGGCAAAAATGATCATGGTGTTTTGGGGGAAAGGGGGTAATGGCTTGAGATAAGGAACTCATTCCTGATACCCAATAACTTTACTTCTAATACGATGGATTCCCAGAAGCATTACGGCAAAAACCTTCTTCAGTTCTCAATATCCCATCCTGTGAAAAGAGGGAGAGGTATGTAATACCCAAGATTTCTTCTAGTTCAGATATTCGGTAATGCACTAGTTTGTTTGTTTTTTTGAACTCTCATAATTGGTGTTCTTACCTGGAGCAGTTGTTGGGAAAAGAAGATAAACTATAACCTGAATGACAAGGATATTTAAGGAAAAGGGTACTAGGGTGAAGATGCAGTAGGTATATATCATCATTGCATGAGGTTTTGGGCTCTTGGCTTCGTTCAGAATTGATGGTTAGAAATATTTATGTGTGGCAGGAAGCTGAAGAAATGTAAATCAGAAAGAGCTGGTGGGCTCTGAGCTCCTGATTTTCATTACGTGGAGAAGCATGAACGTCCCTTTAGCTCTGAGCTCTTCCACTCGCTTTCTTTAAATGACAGTGCTCACTGATAGACTTCAGTGATTTTACTGAATACCAAGGTGAGCAGAATTGTTCGTGTGGAATAATGTCTGCAGAAACCCCCTTCTGAAGCCCTGACACTTCTCCCCTTTTCCAGGTAATCCACATTATGACAGCACTTTGGCATGAAAGTGAGTTTTCCATTTCATTGCTTGCTAAATTGAAGCTCTTTGATAAATGGCATACATGCCACACAATGGTATATACAAATGCTGTGATGTTTGACAGAGAGCAATTTGAAAGCTTTTACTTTTGCATTTCGTATACTTAGAGTCCAAGTTAGCTTGGGAAGTGGCTGGTATGTCATACCATATGCATGCCAATATAAGCTTGAGTATACATTTCATGTGGGAAGGAAGTGTGTGTATTCTAGTTGCAAACCAAACCAACAGAGAAAACCCCCATTGTGTATTCATCTGCTATAGGATATCAAACTTCCCTGTGCATTTTGGATTTAGAAATTTTATCAGAAATTCATCTTGTGTGCTTTTCAAAAACAGTATGGATTTTAAGCATCACACTGACACCTTTCATAAAATAACGACGGTGGGTATGATAGTTTATACTTTGATCTTGCTTGACTCTTATCTTTCAAAAATGGAGCTCTGAAGATCGTCAACTTTAAAAAATGCTGACAAGGTACATGGGTTTCCACCTTGTGCAATCACACCCTTTTCTTACATTTTTGGTCTTTCACTTGTCAAATATAACCTTCCCTAGGACCTTGTAAGAGAAAAATACCTAGTTACTCTTGAAAAAGAATTATATTAGGTAAAAGATGATGGAAGCCCAGAAATAATAGCTAATTGTCAGTCTTGGTTGCAAGTCAGTAAATTTATGCTCACATGATTTTGCTTGCAAATTTAGTGTGACTGTGTCATGTTTTTTTATTCTCTTTCCCAATTAAAACAATAAAGAGGAAAAAATGGGAAATAAACACACACACACACACACACACACACACACACACACACACACCATTCAGGAATTTGTGGGAACTCCATGTCAAACTGAAGAATCATTCTTTGTTGGTGTTCCAGACACAAAATAAGGTAAATTCTCAGAACACTCTTGAATTGGTGGGCAACAGGAAAGCCACTGACCATGATGGAGAACATTAGGGAGGTCTCTACACCACTGACATATTTCTCATACAATGTAGAAAGGATCTCATGTGGTAAAAAGGAAAGGGCGTGGACCATGAAGCATAACGCAGCTATGCCCAATACTATCTCTGCCACTTAGGAGTTGTGTCATCTTGACTAAACCACTTTGGCTTTCCTGAACTTTCATTCCCTCCTATGTAAAACTGCTCATGGATCTACTCAGTAGGTGGAGGGGGTAAAATTAAAATTGATACAATACAGACATTGTGCAAGACTTAGCCAATCTTCAATAAATATTATTCCTTTTCCATATTTTCCACTTATTACTTGTAGAAATTTTGCCAACAGAAGTTTTTAAGCAGTGCAAGGTAACTGAGGTCTTCCAATATCAAAAACTGCTGAAAGGGACCAGGATTTAACCATGAGTAAAATTATTCTTCCTTTTTTGCAGCACGATAGCTGATACTTAACTGGGGGGTTTCATGGCAGGAGTCAAACAGGTAGCCCTAGCAGCATATACTGACCATTTGTTGATAATTTTTCATTATTAAAAAGATACATGTTGGGGCACCTGGTTGGCTCTGTTGTTTAAGCATCGGCCTTCGGCTTAGGTCATGATCTCAGGGTCCTGGGATGGAGCCCCACATTGGGCTCCCTGCTCAGAGGAGAATCTGCTTCTCCCACTGCCCCTCCCCCCCTCATGCTCTCTCTCTCTCTCTCTCTCTCTCTCCATCTCAAACAAATAAATAAAAATCTTTTAAAAAAACATACATGTTAATTTTAGGAGAAGATACAAATTAGAAAGAATTTTGTTTTTAACTTACGTTCCACGGTCCAAAGACCCATTTTGGCACTCTTTCTTTATCATGCCACTAGTTTGATTTCTCTTCATTTACATTTTTTCCTGGCAATTATTTCTCATTTCTGGAAGTGAGCTCCAAATCAAAATAAGATTATTTCCCCTTGGCATACAAGGCTTTGGCTAGAATATAAATTTTGTGTGAATAATAGAATGTTAAATCATTGCTCTCCAGAGCTTGTGAGCCATCCAAATACTTTGGTTTGCATGCTTATAAAAGACATGAAACTACTGAAAAGTTAGACTTTGTCATTAGCTCAAGTGCTGGTTCTGCCAGTCACCATGTATTATCAATATACCAAACTCCAGTGGTGAAGAAATCACTACCATTAAAGGACCTGTAAACTCTTTACAAAGTGGCCTCTAAGTAGAGTTTTTAGAGTGTTTACAAGGTAGTTATGGCGTTCCATCAACCCTCAAGTCAAATTTTGGAAGGAAGTTCTAAAATTGTCAATGCCATCAAGGATTGGAATAAATTTGAATTTGAATCATGTTGGTTTACTTAGCCTAACCAGCATAAAAAAATGCCATAATTAAACAGTAAGTCTTTGCATAATGATTTTGGGTAAAACTATGGATTCCAAATATAAATTACTTCCAGGTCCCTTCCTATGAAACCAAAATAAAAGGGGGAGCAATATCTATTATATCTTTAGTGGTTTTTTCCTTCCTTTTATAAAGAACAGATGCACCTGGGTGATTTTGAAAAATTGTCCATTCTCATATGGACCATAGCATTTCTTACTTGCTTCTTCACATTTTTATTAATAGCAGTTTGGTTTTATATGTACATACAATTTTTACAGCTTGTTTCCTTTCTCTGATGGAAAAGCAGTGCATACTCATTGTAGATTATGCAGAAAGTTTAGAAATTATAAGGAGGAAAATAAAAATAATCTCATCACCAGATGTAATAGCTATCATCGTGTTAAAATGTTTCCTACATTTTTGTTTCCTACGTTTTCTGGTTTTGACTTAAAAATTTTTTTTACATAGTTGAGTTAATAGATAATGTGTATAATATGTGTATATATATCTGTATAATATACAGCTGTATAAAAAGATATTGTCACTCTGCCTTGTAACACATATAATTCTCTATTGAAAACACCTCGAAAATATTATTTTAATTGGTGCATATCATGGTATAATTATTTAAACATTCCTTTATTTTTTAAATATTGGACTATTCTACTCCTTGTCTTCCTATCTTTTAACATTATAAGTAGTATGAAGGTAAGTGTCTATGTGCATAAAACTTTTTTCCTGAGTTTGAAATTTCTCCCTTTTTAATATATTTCTGAAAATTACTGAGCCAGGGAGCATAAATGTTTTAAAATGCAGTGGATTCCACAAGGATGATACCTGGTCACTCTCCTTTGAGCATTTTGCAATTGCCTTTTATTTACTGTCTCACTGCTTTTGAGACCTGTGGTGTTCCTTTAACCCCTCCTCCAGTACAGGGTCCTGGAATGGATTGAATGACCTCACCATCAGTTTTTCTTGGTTTTTCAATAGAGGGATAATGAAGTTCGCAAAGAGTGGGAGGCACATTGACATAACGGACCAAGAAAAGAGAGACAAAATTCAACACTGAAAAAAAATAAATGAAGTGGTTGACTTTTCACTTAAAAGAAAAACAACTCATTTGAATCATTGGGGATACAATAGAATTTCCTAAACTTCCAAGAGAATTTTGGTAATAGAAAAAAGAACCCAAACCATTTAATTCAAAGGTCCTTTTAGAGTTCTCTTACATGCCTTTCCCCAGGTTCAGAAGTGTCTTGCTTTCATGTTTCTGCTTGTGGCCAGAGTTTGTTCATTTTCATTGTTGTATGCTATTATTATATGAATATACCACAGCTTGTTTATCCATTCCATTATTGATGGACTTTGAAGTTATTTAGAATCATGCTGCATGGGACGTTTTTGTGTATGCTTTTTGATGAATGTGTGTGTGTGTGTGTGTGTGTGTGTGTGTGTGTGTATTTGGGGGGGCACATACATATATATATTTTTGGGGGAGCACATACATAGAAGTCTAACTATTGGATTTTAAGAGATGCAAAAATTTGACTTGAGTGGCTACTTACAAACACTTGTCAAAGAAGTTGTACCAGTATATACACTTCTGCCAACAATGTATGAGAGTTTCCGATGTTCTGCATATTCACCAGCATTTGCTATTTACCTCTCTTTTTAATTTTATCCATCCCGTTGGGTATATTATGATATTGCCCTGTGATTGCACTTTGTACTTTCTTAATGATTAATGAAATTGTTCACCATTATGGGTGTTTACTGGATACTTTGAAATCTTTTGTGATATAGCTGTTGAAATCTTTTGATTATTTTTTTCTAAGTGTCTAACTTTGCGTTACTGATTTGCAGGAGCTTTTTATATATTCTGGAAACGAGTCTTCTTTTGTATATATGTACTGCAGGTATCTTCCATTGTTCTGTGTCTTGTTCTTTTACATTCTTAATGTTGTCTTTTGATAAATAGAAGTTCATAATTTTAATATAGCAAAATTTATCAGTTGTCCTTCATTGCTAATACTTCTTGTGTCTTACTTAAGAGATCTTTGCTTACCCCAAGTTCATAAAGATATTCTTCTGTGTTTCATTTTAAAAGTTTATTGTCTCACTTTTCACACTAAGCTCTTCAGTATGTGCGACTTTTTAAAATGATGTGAAGTAGGTGTCCAGTTTACTGTTTCCCTATGATATCTAATTGACGCGAGGCCGTTTACTGTACTTAACTATCACTTTTTTCATTTACCAGTTGAACATCTACATGACAGACCTGAGTTTTTAGATGATCACTCTGGCTACAAGGTAGAAAATAGAGTGTGAGGGGAGCAAGAATGGAAATAGGGAGAATAGGGAGGTGGCTTCTCTAACAGTACAGGCAAAAATGGGGGTGACTTGAGTTAGGAAGGTAGAAACAGAGATGCCAAAGGACAAGTTAATTTGACAGATGTTTTCAAAGTTGATATATAAATATTAAATGTAGAGGGACACAGAGGGAGGAGGGTGAAAAGGAGGGCAATAAAAAATTACTTTCATGTTTCTCGTTGAAACATCAAGCTAATGGTAATGCCATTCATTGAAATGAAAGAAAAGTTTGATTTGCAAAATTTTACATTTTTTTTCAAGAACTTACATCTTCCACTCTAGAAGGTTCTTGTACCTCCACCAATAACTTTATTAAAATTATGACCTTTTCATCGTAACCTAAATAAATGCAAGAGAAGGTTGAAATGGCCAAATCAAGAATTATTAAATGTATCATTTGGTTTCAAGGATAGCAGAAAAGAAAGAAAAACACAACTTATTATTATTTGTTAAGTAGAAGCCACTTTATGTACTAGATAAGGCTACAATGAGCCATACCTTTAACAAATACTGGTTTTCATACCAAGACCAAATATCAACTTCAGCACACCACTGACTCACAAATTCTTTATTTGTGTCTTCTGAAAGCACAGTTCAAAGTCCCTTGGAATGGTGTAATTACAAATTGAAGCATATCCATCCCTTTTTATGTCAATTGAACCCCAGACAACTACTCTCCCGAAGTACCCTGCTACATGTATCAAGGTCTCCAGAGGCTTTTCCATCCACACTCGAACCAGGGATTATTACAGAAGTTCATTTCCCAGTGGTGTTCTGTGAGGTGAAAAGTACATCTAGAAATGGTGGGCTGAGAGTAATAATAACATTAATAATTGATGCGTCTGCGGTTCATCTAGTCTTTGAATTCCACAGCTAAGTTGTCATATCATATTATCTAAATTTCAAGCAGACAACCTTCACACTGATTAGCACATCAAGGTAAAGATGGAGCTTGGAAGACCCCGAGGTGGCTTATTATTCAGTTGCATGTTTTATGGCAAAACTTCACAGGCTGGCTGAGATTGGGTTTCAGGTGTGGGAGGCAGGCTTCTTTTCTTCATCGTTGGGACAGCCGGGTGTGGCTTTCAGATCCTGAGTATCCTACTCTGGGCTCGAGCATGTCTAAGGGCGGACCCCACAGTTCTGCAGCACTGAGCATGAGTGACTTCTGGCTCTTCCTGCTTTGCCCATTAGGTGCAGAATTTCTCAAGTTGATGATCAGAATCAGCAAGGTGTGCTGCTGTCCATGGACGAGAAATCTGTGCTGTGGTTGAATGAGTTCTTCTTTCAGATAATTGAGGATAGATGTAGGCATTCCAAAGCCAGGGACTAGAGAGCCATTGGTGTTGATGAGCAGAAAAGCCTGGAGGAGGGCTTCTGACGGGCTCTGCTCCGGGCAGCAGCGCTGCATCTCTGTCGTTGATTCTTCTGTCAGTTTGTTTTGGTGATGCTTTTAGTGCAGCCCAAGCGAGCTGCCAAGTGGCTGCTTTAATAATACGTGCATCTAGAGCTTCGTCGTTTAGATACACTTGATAAAAAAAAAAGTTTCGATCAGAGTCTAAAATCATTTGCATCATCAGAACAAAATGACATTTCATTTTTTTTAATGAAAGAAAATGAGCTGCTTGTTTATTTCAGTACACTGTCAACTGTTGTCAGCCTTGAATGGTGGAAAGTGTTTTAATTTTCCTACCACTTATTTATGCAGACAAGTTTTCTCTTCCATGTAAACTCAAGTATTGAAGGAGATAATCGATAGAAAGTCTTGACAAAGGATTGCATATTGGTCATTTTTATCATAAGATTTGATGTGAAAAATTAGGTTCACACACACTGCTGTGGGTTGAATTGTGTCCCCTAAAAACATATGTTGAAGAGTGGACCCAAGGAAATGAGGCATTCATAGTGGCCACCAACTGTGGCCCCAGCTCAAATGACTGTCCTTACCCTCACAGAGTGAGCCACTGATCTCAGAGTGCTACCTGGGTGCACCTCCAGCCTAAGAGTACTTATTGAGTCACCCTAGTATCCATCCTTGTCATGCCTAAAATGTGAGCAAACATAAGGTTTAGCTCTCGATTCCAAGAATCTTTTGAGAAGTGACAAATACTCATTTGTATAGTCTTCGGTCAATCATAATAAATGTTCACCTAAAAATCCCCCTGGGAAAAACAGCCATACATTGAGCCTTGAATCTATACAGTGGGGGAAGCAGTTCAACATGGGGAAAGAACTCTTTCTTAGCCTGCTTTTGATTTGACACGTTGAGTAAGTGGTCAGTGTAGTGGGAACCAGAGTTAGGTGGGGGAATTCTTTTTTACTTTGTCTCTTCACTTTTTCTTTGACTGTAAAATTCAAAAGCTTATTCACTCATTAGTCAAGTAATTAAGTTATTTTATGTTATCATCTTCTTCCATGGTTTCTTCTACCTCCTGATCTCAAAGGTGAGCCTTCTTTTCAGCTACTTAGACTTCCAGATCATGGCTCACCTTCTCCATCAGATTTTCTTGTCCCTGTTCCCAACCCACAGAAGGACCATGGAACAAACCCAAATAGCAGCTTCTAGAAATTCCATTACTGAGCAGACAGGTCCTGTTGCATAATGATATCACCCAAATGGCCTCGGCTGCTGCTCTGCAGCCCCTTTGCATCCCACTCTCTTATTGGGTCCCTCCCACCAAAGCTGCTCTAGACCATCCTGATGCCCAACCACTAGCTTCTCTCTCCTCAGCCTTTAAATATTAGGTGGGTGTTCTAATAGAAGGCTTTTCATGTTATGTTTGAGATTCCAAGTTTCTGAGAATACTTAGAGTTAGTGTCCCTATTTCACATAGAAGACAAAAACCAGCCAGCATAATTTGCTCCATCTTTCCTTTTAATTACCCCATCCTAGATTGAACTGTCTCTGCATTTCTCCTCTGAGCCCACCCAGATGCTGGGAAGAGGAAATTTAGCTCTTTCACTTTTGTAAAGTTAATCCCTCTGGTGATCTGAATTGTGCCCTATCTCACCTTCTCAAAGATCAGGCTTTGACTCAACCCATTCTTCTCCAGCAACTTCTCTCTGTGTGGTCCCTGCCCATTTGCCTTCAACTGTCTCCAGTTCTCCCCTACATAAGAAACACACACATTTCTTGTCTTGGAATGCAAATTCTGAACATATATACACTGTTTGCTTGTTGCTTTCCTGCCTGACTCACCTACCCACTGCCACCACTGGAGAAACTACTCACTAGAAGGACACCAGGATCACCTTCTAGTCAAATCCAATAATTTCTGGTTGTTTCTTCTTATTCCTCGTTTTCCACGATCTATTGGATTTGACAGACTTTTCTTGATATCATAGTAGGTAAAGCAGATATAACAGTCATTGGATAATTTGAACAGGAAAAAGCAGATAAAGAATGGGAAGTAGGCTTTCATGGAGTTTAGTGGGCTTGTTAACCATCCTGATTGCTCTTGGCATGTACGAAAGACAAGGTAGGCAACTAGTGTTCTACTTTTTGCTGCAGTGTGGACTTATATTCTTGTTTTTGGAGTAGGGAGTTAAGATTTGTTGTATCAGCTGGGTACCCTACCACAGCACCCTTATACCATGACAGGGTGACATCAACATTGTTTATCTCCTTTCTACAACCTCTACCCCCTAGCTACTGAGACTCTAAGTCTCCGACTACCTCTCTGGCAGTTTCTCTTGTGTGTTTCGTGTTCCTGATCCTTCTTTTAGTTTGCTCTTGAGTTTGACTTCATGCTAGAAGGCCCTCCAGTTCTCACATGCAGGAAGAATTGACCAGCAGATTAGGTCACCATAAAGTCTGGAATTCCAAGAAAATAAATCTTTGACATTGGGAGTGTCCAGGGAAAGGACACTGGCATTATATTCTCTTCGGCTGGATGCCTGCTACACTGCGGGCCCACACTGGTGTTGCCATCAAACCGATAACATGGAAACCATGAAGAAGATCAAAATGACAAAATACATGTCTTCTATCACTCATCCTCCCCAAAGTCTCACTAAAATAATAAAAGAAATATAAAAAAATTAATAGCACTAAAAAAAATAAGAAAGAGACTATCAATAAATCCAAACCCTTAGAATATTTTTACTTTAGCTCAAAGCCATAATATAGATTCTCCAGGTAAAAGAGGAGAACTAGCTTTGGAGAGAGTCAAGGAAAGTTGGGGGTCCAGAAGGCAGAGCTTTACCACCAGGTAACTTTTAGCACTATGACAAAATAGAACCTTTCCACCCTGAAGGAAGACCAGCTTCTTCTCACTTTCTCCACTGCTACCATGCTGGTCCCGGTCACCTTCCTCCTTGGTCTGAGTTTGCAGATGCCTCCTAACCAGTGTCCCCTCTTCAATTCATGTTGTGCTAAATTCTCTTCTCCACGGAGTAGACAGCGATTCTATTGAACCATGAATAAAGTCGCATCACTCATTTGCTGAAAATCTTACACAGAGTAAATTCCAGAGTTGTCATAGTGACCTCCAAGACCATGTGCAATCTCATGCAGAACAAGCTAATGGACCTTGTGGTTTTTCACTCTATCAGAACTTGCTCTAGACAATGAGAAGGCAAATGGCTGTACCCACTGAAGGCTGGTGGATATGAAGAAGAAGAGATTGGAGAACGGACAAGAGCAGGATTAAAATAATCAAGTCTAGACTCTAAATTGGACTGGGAGAAACACAGCAGTAGTGGACTGAAGGGACATGGAATTGCCAGAAATGATGACATCAGTTGGGGTGAAGCCCTGCAGCCCTGATGAGGTGGGAGTGGCAGGAAAGGGCAGCTCTGAGCAGCAGTGGCTGGAGTCATGGCAGGAGGAAGCTGGAATGGAAGGGGGCTCAGTCTTCTCTGAGGCCATGGAGCAGTAAGGGTCTGGAAGCATCACTGTGGAAGATGAAGGGAGCAGCCCTGAATCCATGACTGACACATGAATTTGGAGAGGGGATTCCAGGAAGAAGGATGAAAAGGAAACCACATCCTTAGGGGTTAGACTGACTTCCTTGAAAGTAAGGCGTTGGCGGGGCTTTGGGGGAAAGGGATTGAAGAAACAGAGGATGTTCTTGTGGAGCATTAAGGATAGCAAATGAGATAGAAGGATTCTGGAGAGACAGAAGAGAAGTATCAAATGAAAAAGCAAGTGTAGAAAACAACACTACTTTATGTAAGTGTAGATAGATGTCAAACCCCATATTGAAATGTGAATGGATACAAATGCCACAGCCTTACAACAGATTTCACTGTCAACAGGATGTATTTCTGGATTGATTTTACTCTTACCAGCTATTGTGTATTATCTTTGTGATCAGAGTAAACAAAACAGAATTAATAACAACAACAACAAAACTTGCCTGAGGAAATCAGTGTAAATATGATTGTGCCTCTAACAAGGACAGCGAATGTCATGGAGTCATCACAGCATTTTAAGGAGCAAGTGCCAAGAGACTTATATTTCTAGGGGCATGCTTGTCTTTTGACTTAAAGGTTTGTGGGTAAAGTTATTCTGGGAGGGAGGTTAGAGCTTAGAGTAATAATTTTTTAAATAAATTATATTTTCCTTTTAAGAAGGGTGATGATGTCACTCAGCTTTCTGAAATGTCAATTTATCAGTTAAAATAACAGTGTTTTGTAATTAGAGAGTTCTAGACTTAAATCTTGATTCCATCCCTTACTAGGTCTTTTTTTTTTTTTTTAAAGATTTTATTTATTTATTCGACAGAGATAGAGACAGCCAGCAAGAGAGGGAACACAAGCAGGGGGAGTGGGAGAGGAAGAAGCAGGCACCTAGCAGAGGAGCCTGATGTGGGGCTCGATCCCAGAACGCCGGGATCACGCCCTGAGCCGAAGGCAGACGCTTAACCGCTATGCCACCCAGGCGCCCCTCACTTAACTTTTCTGAACCTGTTTTCTCATCTGTTAGATGGAGTTAGTAACATTCATCTATCGGTTTGTCTTAAGAATTAAATAAAGGTGTAAGGTTCCCAGTACAGTGCCTGACCTGGAGCTATCCTCAATAAATTGAGCCTGTTATTAGCTATCCCTACATGAATTAACCCTGAAAATATCTTCAATATGTCAAATCTTTGTAAATTGTATTACATTTGCAAACAATTGACAAAAATAAAACTTAAAGCTATCGTGTGCAAAAAAGCCATGCAGTTTGTCAAGAAAACCATTGGTCCATCTCTTTGATCATTATTACTTGAAATTAAAGAGATCTGAAACTTACCAAAACATTGTAAAATTTGGCAAATGTTACTGCAAATATTCATGTTGGTATTTACTAAATTAAACTTTACCTCATTATAACTTTTCTTGAACACATACTAGGTGTCATAGGATTTCTTTTGAAAGAAATTCAAAGTGAAACAAACATTTTCAGATGTCTCGTTTCTACTCAAGAGATTTTTTCTCAAAACTAGAAGCCATAGGGGTGCCTGGATGGCTCAGTGGGTTAAGCATCTGACTCTTGATTTTGGCTCAGGTCATGTCCTCAGGGTCCTGAGCTGGAGCCCCACATCGGGCTCTGTGCTCAGCAGGGAGTCTGCCAGAGAGTCTCTCTCTCCCTCTCCCTTTGCCCCTCCCCCACTCGTGTGCGCGCACATGCTCTCTCTCTCAAATAAATAAATAAAATCTTTTAAAAAACCTAGAAGCCATAATTCGTTGTTTATCATCCAAGAGAAATTATGAATATTTCAAAACATTCAGAGATAGAAGAATAAAATTATGCCCCCAAACTTTCAAATATTTTAAAGGCCAAAAGTTGCTCTTCAAAGGAGGAAACAAATTCTGAAGAAAATATATCACGGCAATTTAGGGGGTCCATTTCTTCTCCCTCACCGTAAGAATGGCAAAAGTTATTTATTATTGAGCATTAAATACTATATCACTACATTTAAACTTATACTTTCAGAAGAATGTTCATAGCCAAATTAAATAAACTTTGGAATTACTGCTGGAAGAAACTATTACACAAAGAAAATACTTTACAGAAAACATGAAGATAAACCCCAAACTGCAATTTTACCTGGATGACATAAAACTAATTTTGTGTATGTGTGATCATCTCTAGTATTTACTGATTCTTAGTCAATATGGCTTTTGTGGGGGGGGGAGGGAGCAACAACTTATATCTGTTTCTTGGTATTGCTGAGTAGGCCAATCCCTACATCAAGCATAAAATGCTAATTTCTTGGTATGTTCCACCTAGTTATTTCTTGCACAATGCTGTAGGGAAGGGCAGACATAGATTTTATGCTCTTCTCTACTGAACAAAAATTGACCCAAAATATTTATGGAATTTGAACATTTTGTCATATTAATGAGAAACATAAAGGGGTAGATAAATATGAGACAAGAACAAGATAAACATTAATGGTCTAGTATAGAAGTGACCTGGATTCTAGAGTTCTCTTACATAGCAAAAAGGTTTTCTCTCGATTTTCAATTAAAATGAGTTGATACTGCCTGAATGCCGTACTGGCTCCAGGCTCAGTAAGAGAAAGTCCAGTGATTAATTAGTAATGTCTGTCACAGATACAGATGACAAAGTGAAAACACACGTGCAGAGACAGATTCGCCCAGAGATTCTCGAAGCGTGGTCTCTGGAGCAGCAACAGCACCTGGGGACTTGCTAGAAATACAAATGAAAGCCCTACCCAGGCCTACTGAACCAGCAACTGTGGGGGTGGGGCCCAGCGATCTCTTTATAAGCCCTCCAGGAGATTGCACTTTATAAGCTAAAGTTGAAAACCCCTGGGTTGGAGTCATGCCAGTCATCAAGCTACCTAAATTTATAGAACCATCCCAGACAGCAAGCTCTTGTATTCCTTAGCAGCAATGTTTGCCATTTTCAAAATTTCATTTTATTGCCTTTCAGTTTTCCCCTTCCCTATCTTCTTAATCCTTAAATTCTAGTTTAAGGCAATTTTAGAAGAGAGTATATCATGCTGGAATTTGACAATGGTGCCCTGGAAAAGTGTGCTATTTTGGGCTGGTAGCTATTTTATAAATTCCAAACAAAGGATAGTGTGGCAAAAAAAAAAAAAAAAAAAGAAAAAAGAAAAAAAATGTTATTGGAAATTATAGAAACTACCAGGAGTCAGGGAATCATAAAAACAAAGGAAGTTCCTGAGATTAGAAGTGAATCAGTAGGAAAGGGTTTCAAAGCAAACCCAGAAAACAGTTCTGGGCTTTCTGGGTTACATCGCTTGCTTATCTCTCACTGCCTAACACAATCCCCCAAATTTAAGTGCCTTAAGCAAAAACAATTTTGCATGCTCATGATTCTGTGTGAAGAAATTGGGACAGAGCACAGCAGGAATGGTTTATCCTTGTTCCATGTGATGTATGCTGGGGCTGGAATATCCAATATTTTTCTCTCCTTCATATAACTGGACCCCCAGCCAGGATAGCTTGGCAACTGGAACTCTCCAGGTACCACTGTCTCCAGCAGGGGTGAGGGCTCCCAAGTGGGAAAAGGCAAAACTGTCACTTTTGGGATAGGCCTCAAACTGATACAGCAGGGATCCCCCTATATTCTATTCCAGCTCAAGGGGTTAGAGAAATTAACTCCATATTCTGAGGAGGAAAGCGAAAAAGAATGTGCTGCCATCTTTAATCCAGTACACCAGTGGTTAAATTCTGTCTTCTGAAAGTTCTTAGTATTTTGAAGAAAGAAAGTAGAACTTAATTTACAGACATTGTTTTATTGCCATATGTCATGCAATCAACACAACACACTTCAAGGATAATAATTGGGTCTTCCGGGACACCTGGGTGGCACAGCGGTTAAGCGTCTGCCTTCGGCTCAGGGCGTGATCCCGGCGTTCTGGGATCGAGCCCCACATCAGGCTCTTCCGCTATGAGCCTGCTTCTTCCTCTCCCACTCCCCCTGCTTGTGTTCCCTCTCTCGCTGGCTGTCTCTATCTCTGTCGAATAAATAAATAAAATCTTTAAAAAAAAATAAAATAATTGTGTCTTCCTCATCTTCAAATTCCCACTACCTAGTGCTGTGTTTGGCCCACTGTAAGAATTTAATAAATGGATGTTGAGAGAATAAATACATTTTGTAGACGAGGTATAATAGTGTAGGCTAGGGGGGCACCTGGGTGGCACAGCAGTTAAGCGTCTGCCTTCGGCTCAGGGCGTGATCCCGGCGTTCTGGGATCGAGCCCCACATCAGGCTCCTCCGCTATGAGCCTGCTTCTTCCTCTCCCACTCCCCCTGCTTGTGTTCCCTCTCTCACTGGCTGTCTCTCTCTGTCAAATAAATAAATACAATCTTTAAAAAAAAAAAAATAGTGTAGGCTAGGTTCTGTTGTTGTAACAAGTAACCCTAAATCTTACATCCTGTCTGTCTTCAGTGAGTTAAAGCTCTGCACGTTGTCACCATTCTGGAACCCAGCCTGAAGAAACACACTCTTTAAGACATGGTGGGTTTTGTGGGAAAAGGAAAAAGGAATATGGCAGACACTCAAATGGCTCTTAACACTTCAACTGGAAACTTCTGCTCACATTTCATTGGCTAAGGCAATTCAGTGACCATGTTTGATAACAATAAAGCAAGAATGTGTAATCCACAGGGAGAAACAATGAGTATTTTGAGTTTGAACATAACCCATCATGGAAAAGATGTCTGAGCTGATAATAGTACATTATTATTGTTTTTTTTATCATTTTTTTCCTGAACAATCACAGGATTGCAGAAATACTATCTTTTACAAGGATTATTAGCATATGGTTTTCATGTGATATTGTTCTTTTAAAAATAATTACTAAGTTGTGGTTCCTTCCTTGAAAAAGGAAGTTGGCACATAATCCCAGCAGAACAAGTCTATTGAACTAGGTCTCTGGTAGAGAGTACCAAGTTGCTAAATTCTTCCTAAGGGTAATCTTTTTGTTGAAGTGAATAGAAAATAGAATCTATATGTTATGCTCAATTCAATAATATGACTGGCATTGACAGCTGCTTCCTGACACTAAATTGTCTTGAAGGGACAGGGCTGTGACCAGAGTGGGTCAGTTAGTGTAAAGAAGTTGGTATTATTGGGGCTCCTGGGTGGCGCAGTCGTTAAGCGTCTGCCTTCTGCTCAGGGCGTGATCCCGGCGTTCTGGGATCGAGCCCCACATCAGGCTCTTCCGCTGGGAGCCTGCTTCTTCCTTTCTCACTCCCCCTGCTTGTGTTCCCTCTCTCACTGGCTGTCTCTGTCAAATAAATAAATAAAATCTTTAAAAAATATATATTAAAAAAAAAAAGAAGTTGGTATTATTTTTGAGTTGCTTCTGCGCAGTCCCGTCTTCTGTGAATTCCAGCTTAGCTGTGAATGAAGCCCATGGAAGCCCACAGAAGCCCCGGAGAAAGATTCTGCATGTCAGTCAGTGGCTTCAGAAGGGGTGGGGAACTTCGAAAGCACGCCCCATGCAGTGACCTGAACTTTGCTGAGGCATACCGTGCTCTGTTTTTAAATAAGCGTAGTAAGCCACTGTTGGGGGATTTATCTACATACAATTTTTCTCTCCCACAGATTTGGAAAAGAATCTGACTGGCCTCAAAAAATATTTGCAAAGGATTACATAGAAATGCCTCGGGTAACCTGGAAACGTGGCCTAGCATTCCTAAACTCCGTTCCTTGCGAGAGCGATTTACATTCTTTTTCATTTTCTGCCTTTGGCCCAAAAGGCCACAAGGCCCAGAAAGGAAATAGTGTCTCTAATTGCAGATGCCCGTGTCTGTCCCATAGCTTCCCTGCCTGTGTGGCTTTCAAAGGTGGGGGGAGCCGTTCTGCCAGCCAGAGAAGCGATTACTGCTCCGAAGTTGGTTGGCAGGTTAGTTTACAGATTAACATCTTTGTGGTTGTATATTTATGGTCTAGAATCCCAAGTACTCACTTTATAATAGAATGTGTGAGAGAGAGATGGTAAAGTGGCACAACCCGGCATATCATCCCCATGGCAACTGTATCACAAAGAAAAGTTACTGCTGGTGCAAAGGCAAGACGCTTTTCTCCTTGATGCAAAATATTGCCTTGGAAAACTGTAAACTGGGAAGGGGCTCGAAAGAGCTATTTCTCCCTGCAGCTCTTTGCTCTTTGCTCTTTCTCTCTCTTTCCATAGCTTTCTTTTCTCTCATCTTCTTACCTTCTCACCAACCTCTCTCCCCTCTCTTGTACGTGGCCCTAAATAGCCAAGAGAAAGGGGCACCTTTTTTCCTAAGTTTTCTCGTCATTCCTGAATGTAATAGGCGTGATCACACAATTTTTAATGAAGCGATTGTCAGAGGGCAAGGAGACCGCCTCAGAACAGTGCGGATGTCCTAAATGTTTGGGGTTTTTATTTCCTCCGTAGTGTCCTGCTCCTGCCAATAGTGTATTCTGACTAAACACACAGAAGTGCTGCCTAACAGGTGCTCTGCGCATTCGTCATTTGTCCAGGCGAACTGTTCCGAGTCCTAAAGCGGGAAGCTCCCACCCACCTTGATGAACACGTATGATGTGCTCGGCCGCGTGTAGCCAGAGCGTGGGTGAAGGAACCTGATGTTACGACTCAAGTGTTATTTCCCCCTCCCTAGTACAAACGACAAATTTCTTGTCCCCTGAACAGCATTGCAAACTACTTCTACTTCGATTGCCAGTTTTTCTAAACTGAAGGCCAGAAGTTTCTCCTAAGTTTGACCTAATTCTTTCATTAAGTACTGCATGGCTATTTCTATTCTATATGCTTGGTTATCTTCCTCCTATCGATATATTGGACACTCAAAGTGCCCCCTAATTCCAGGTGATGTTTTAAATCTGTGACCTTTGTCTGTATTGGAGGAAGGGGAAGGGAAAAGTCCCTTTACTATTGTAACTGTATAAATGCAATTATACATGTGACTATATGTCTGTATAGGCACTTCAGTCAGTGTTTGTTAATGATGATCACCAAAACCCTCTCTTCTCTCTTTGCTAAACGCATACCAACAGGCAATAGCAAATGAATCAGCAGTATTGCCAAGCACTAAATTTTAGGCCAGAAATGACAGATCGGTGGTATGTCTATTTCCACATCTCTGAAGTCATCATGGACATGGCTAACCAGTTTATTGCCCTCTCTTACTGAGCGCAGACATAGCCTCAGCCTTCTTAATTCAGTTCCCCAAGCAGCCACTGCCAATTGATTAGAGCTGGCCTGTAGCATTGTAGCACTGACCTGTAAAACCTCTTCCTTATTCCTAAATAAGGCAATGCATTAACTTAAAAAGGCAATATAGCACTAGATCAAATCCCTATCCCTGAAATGGAACCCAGCTGACACGAGTTCAGCTACATAAAGAAAGTCCAAGCTTTTGTTACTAGATACAAATTTAGCAATGAATAGAGATGACTCCCACAAAACATGGAAACAATCTAAATATGCATTAGTAGATGACTAGATAAGATGTAGTGCATATATACAGTGGAGTATTATTTGGCTGTAAAAAAGGAAATCCTGCCATTTGCAACAACAGGGATAACTCATCATGGCATTATACTAAGTAAGATAAGCCAGACAGAGAAAGACAAATACTGAATGATTTCACTCATATGTAAAATCTAAGAAAGTGAACTCATAGAAACAGAGAATAGAGTTGTGGTTGCCAGGGGCTGGGTGGGATTGGGGGCATGGGGGGATGAGGAGATGTTGGTGTAAGGATACAAACTTCCAGTTATAAAAGGAGTAAGTTCTGGGTATCTAAGATACAGTATGGTGAAAATAATTAACAATATTGTATACTTGAAAATTGGTAAGAGAGTAGAACTTAACTGTTCTCACCAAAGGTGAAGGATGTGTTAACTAACCTTATTGAGTAATTTATTCCATAACATATACATGTATCAAATAATCACATTGTATACCTTAAACTCACACAGTGTGATATGTCAGTTATATCTCAGTAAAGTCGGAGGAGAAAAGGTGAGGGTAATGGTTGGGAAGAAATGAGATCCTGAAAATTAGAATGGGAACATACAGGAAGATCTTTATGAAGTCTGGGATCTTTAACCCCTAAATTCTGCTGAGTCTTTTTGGCACCAGAAGTAGCCCTTCTGTTTTATCCAAGGAGCTCAACCATCCTTTATCTGTAGATTCTATAATGGCCTCTCCTTCTAAGGCACTATTGCTCTTCCTCAAGACCTACTCTCATGACCCTCTTTGCTGTCAGACTTAGAATTAGACTCATGTCCCAGCCAGAACCAAAGGATGGGGTACAAAGAGTTACCTGTGAGGAGGTCAATAACACTTAAGAACAATAGGGTTTTTAACATTTATATAGACAGAAGTCTGTAGAATATTTGTAGGAATAGATACTTAAGGTGTGTGGTTGTCGTGTAAGAGATACAAAATTGGATCAGGCTAAATTTATCAATTTGGGCCCCTTAAGCAAAGGTTCTGGATTTATTATTTTGGTTCAAAAGGCTAGGAATGGCTCCAACATTTTGGGGCAGTGATTCTCTCAAATATGGAGCCAGTGGTGGTCTGCACTGAATAAAGTTAAATGCCAGAGCTGCTTTGGTATACTGCAGATAAAAGCATCCAAAGACAGGATGACTGGAATGTGAGAGTGGATATGTCATGTGTCATGTAGGACACCCGATCACCTATTTTTGGAGGACCGGGGGACACACTTTCCTCACATCACTGTGAGAAATAAGTTTGTGAGGATTCCTTAAAAAGTTCTATGGTGGCTCTTCTCTGTAAGAACCACTACTATTTAACTAGGATTCCTAAATGCAATGGGAATAATGGGACGCTGGGATGTCAGGGGTAAGTAAAGGCACTAATCACTAAGGACAAGGTGGATATGGTTAACATAATGGACAGTGGAGCTAAAGTAGTGATCAGAATATTCTGACTCACAGAGCCTCATGGTGTTGGCCAGCTGATCATGATGTTCCTAGAAAAGAAGTAGATGGGACTGCTCAGAAGGGTAGTGTTGAAAGAAAATCCTCCTACATACAGAATTTTGAGCAGTGTTCATTTTGCTTGAAAGGAGAAATAGCCAGAGGTATGAGTGTATATCAGTTCATGGGCTGTGGCCAATGGTTTGGCTAATTGGCCAGGAACTTAGAAGGAACACAATTAAAAAATTTGTGACAAGGAAGTCTGAGGAAAAGATATAGTAATAGAACTTTCTAGTTAGGCATAGGGCATGAAAGTATTTATTTGTGTACCATTTGAATGCTCCTGAAGCTGTCACCTCAGCAGAGGAGGATATTAATAATCAAGTGAGAAGATGACCCATTCTATGGATATCAGTCGGCCCTGCCTCCCCCCCAACCTCTGTCATTGTCCAGTGGGCTCATGAGCAAAGGAGCCATGGTGGCAGAAATGAAGACTATGTATAGATTTAGCAACACGAACTTCACTGACAGCATCAATATGGCTATGGCTAATATTGACTTCTCAGTCTGCCAGAAACAAAACCCAACACTGAAGAGCTGATATGACACCATTCTCTGGAGCGCTTAGCCAGCTACCCTGTGGATTGCTGATTATATTGGACGGCTTCCATTATGGAAAGGGCAACACATTTTTTCTCATTAAACAGGCTTTCAGGTTATGGATTTATAATCCCTCTGCCAAAACTATTATCAGTAGATATAAAGAATGCCTTATCCACTGTCATGGTATTCCACAGAGCAGCGATTCTGTCAAGGAACTCACTTCACAGCAAATGAAGTACAGAAGTTGGCCCATGTTCATGGAAGTCATTGGTTTTACCATGTTTCCTATCACCCTGAAGTAGCTGGCTTTGACACAACAGAGGTGTGATCTTTTGAAGACTTAGTTATGGTACTTATTAAGTGGCAGTACTGTGCAGGGCTAGGGCAAAGTTCTCTAGGAGACTGTATGTGCTCTAAATTAGAGTTCAACAAGTGGAGCTTTTTTCCATAGTGAAGAATCACAGGTTCAGGAATCCAGGGTAGAAATGGGGGTGGCTTTACTCACTGGGAAGCCTCTAGAAAAAATTTTTTTCATCTCTGCAACCATAGACTCTGCTTACCTAGAGGTCTTACTTTCGAGTGGAAGAACTCTTTCACCTGGATGCACAGCAATGATGCCATTGAACTGGAAGTTAAGACTGCCACCTGGCCACTTTAGGTTCCTCCTGCCTATGAATCAACAGGGAAAGAAGGCGGTAACAGGACTAGCTGGGGTGATCGATCCTGACTACAAAGAGGACATTGGAATGCTACCACATAATGAGAGTAAGGAGGAGCACGTCTGGAATTCAGGAGATCATCCAAAGCATCTTTTAGCAACACCATGTCCTGTGAGTAAAGTCAATGGGAAACTACAACAGTCCAGTTCAGGAAGGACTGCTAATGGCCCAGACAGTTCAGGAATGAAACTTTGGGTATTCCATTAGGCAAAGAATCACAACCAGTTGACATGCTTCCCGAGAGCAGGGGCCTGTGGAATATGGGCGGTGGAAGAAGGTAGCTATCAACACCAGCTACCATGCGATCAGTTGCAGAGATGACAACCATAACAGTATAAGTACTCCTTGCTTATTTTGATATGAATATGTTTGTGTGTATGTATGTATGTACAAATATGTTTTTGTCTATATATGTGTATTATGAAATATTTTTTCTTTCCTCTTGTAACTATTAGCATATAAACATGCTAATCATAGTTGACTGTGTACCTCACTCAGCATTAAAGTTGCAGAATACCAAAAGAGAATGAGAAGCCCAAATGTCACCCAAGAACTTTACATTTTCTTCTGGGAGAATGGTTTGCAGGTTTGTGGTTGTTTGCAGAACATTTGTATCATGTTTGGCAGAAATGTGACTGTTTATTGTCTTGGATACTTAAGCATGGTTTAAGAACATGTGTATAGGTGCTAAGTTGATAAGGGGTAAACTGTGATAGTTTTTCCATGTGTAAACTTGGATAGGTGATCGGTTCCAGCCATTCACCTGAATACTTATTTAGGTGTCACGGTGAAGAGATTTTGCAAAAGTAATTAGAGTCCCTAATCAGTTGGCTTTAAGTAAGGGAGGTGATCCTGGATAAGCTTGGTAGGCCTTCAAAGTTAGGCTGACACTTCCTAGGAGAGAGAGGATGAGACACAGAGACAGAGACACAGAGAGACAGAAAAGAAATCTCACCTGTGGATATTTGGCTCATGCCAATGGGTTCTAGTCTGGCTGTGAGCTTATCTTTCTGAATGCCTGCCTCACAGAGTACAATTTGATCTTTTAGACTTGCTTAGCCAATCCCCACAATGACATAAGCCAATTCCTTGTAATAAATACATATTTAAATATATATATATAGAGAGAGAGAGACTCCCTTCTACTTGCTAGATGGTATGTTGCCTGATTCGTGAATCCTACCAGTTCCTCTTCTGTGGTTAAATCCTGATACATGTGGTTTGCAGAGACCCACCCCTGGCTTCACAGAGTGGAGTTTAGGAGAGTACTTTTGAAGCTGAAAGACCATACAGTAATAACTGGCACACGCAGCTTTACTCAGGAGGGGCTAGATTAGTTGCTCTATGACCAGAAATGAGAATGAGCTTGGAGACATAGGGGAGGGGCTTCCTCTCCATAGGAGTCTGGAGGAGAAAGGCCCAGATGGATGACTGCAACAGAAGTCCCTCAGCCTAGCCATTGAGGAGCTGGAGTAAGGACTCAGGGAGGCTGGTCTGAGAGAGTGTGCTCTGTGGCCAAAGGGCTGTGGCATGAACAGCTAGCCAACAGTAGGCCAGCATTTCCAGAGCAGAAATTAGCATTGCACAGGGGAATAGAGAGACTTGTTTTTCTATCCTTGTTCAGGGAGAGCCAGGGGGTGGTAGGCCTGTGGTGGAGGAGATGGGCTCCCTGGCCTTCCAGAGTCCTCCAGGGCAAGCAGTGCCCCAGGGCCTCTTACTTCTCGCTGTCATGCTGCTGCTAGTGATGGGGGAGTGGTGACAGCAGCTAGGTCAGCATTCATGGCAAAGCTCTTCATAAAAGTAGCTCATCTGAGTCCCAGTCTTAGCAGCAGCAACACTGCAAATAAGAACAGCCCTAGAGTAGCACAGGAAACCTGGGTGAAAAAGCAAGAATTGGGGGAATATTCTGGGATAGCACGACGGCTCTAGTATATTCTAGGACTCCCGGAAGTATCATAATCCTAGCCTGGTAACCTTAGTATTCGTATTTTATGAAAAAACAAAACAAAACAAGAAAGCCACAAACAACAAAAAACCCTGAAAAGCCTCCACTCCAGTATCTGCAAGGCGCAGACAGGTAACATAGATGCAGGGGTAGGTCAGGTGTGGCCTCTGACAAACCAGGGAACACATGCTCCATCTTGAGGAGCCAACTTCATACAGCTCCGCTTTACTGATGCCAAGAGGGGGCTTGGCCCACTGTTCCCAATCTTCTGGATTTTTTTTTTTAAAGAAGCCAGGAAAAAAATAATAAAATCCAGATTTTGATGAAACTCTTCCAGTTTTTAAATGTACCTCAATTTTTTTCCAAGCCGTATATAGGTCAAAGAAAATACATCTGTTTGCAACTCAGCTCTAATCATTAGTGGAATTGGAGATAAAGTAGGATTAGCTTAATCTCATTTCCTTTCCTTTCTTTTTTTTCTTCCCTGAGGCTAGTGCCCTCCAAGCCTGTCTGCTATGTAATCCTTCGGTACTTCGGTTTCTCAATCTAAGAGCACTGACTGGCCGTCTCAAACCATATGACCAAGTAATTGAAAGGGGAAACTGTCCTTCTCATTTTAACAGTTGTGAAAACTTAAGCAAGAAACCACACAGTGAGACCCGACACATTGGTTAAAAAGGACCTAGTGAGAAATTCAGATGGAACTCGAAGTTTTACAGAGTATTTCTTGTTCATTTGTTGTGTTTTGTGTTTCCTTCTTAGTTTGATGGTCTCTCCCCCAACACCTAGCATCATGCAGATTGAAGTCAGCTGTTAAGGGAGACACTTAGACAACTCCTGGAAGCGATTATCGGAAAGTGCTTATTTTGATGTGGCTTTGTTGAGCGCTAATTAGCAGCTGCCTTACTGAGGTTCGCCGGCAGTTCTCTTTGATCCAGGAAATGTACCCTCTAACCTCGGTTAGGCAACCCTTATCCTGTCTGCAGTTAGCACCTTCCCGGATTCTTCCTGAGACTGCATCCTGAATCTATCTGTGGGTTTTAGTGATTCCAAAGAAAAAAATTAAAGGAATTTTAAGTAAGATCCTCGCAGAGAAGATGAGTATTAGGTAACTGTTACAGGGCTCAGGGCAGGCCACCCCCAAATATGCCACTTTGCCATATCAATTATTTTGAATTAAAGTTTCTTAAGAAACAGCAGACGCAAGGACACATTGACTTTCCTTTGTCCCCCTGAAAGCAGGAAATAAATTGTCCATGTGAAAGATACCTTCCTTGGACCAGGAGAAAGAGACATAGCCTCATCGCCAGAACTAGGGGATTTTAGGGATGAGAAGGCTATTAAGCAAAACTTGAGTCCTTTGCTAATTTACTACCTTAAGCCCAAACTTCTTTGTTTGGTCCGTTCTTCACAAATTTGTTGTTTCTTTATCTAAAAATTATAAAAGCTGCCTGCTTTGGTCATTTCTTTGAGTCTCATATTTCTACGGGCTCCTGTAATACAAAACGAAATTTATTTTCTTCTGTCAGTCTGTCTTATGTCCATTTAATTATTAGACCATCCAAAGAACCTAGAAGGGAAAAAAGGAAAAGTTCTCCTCTTGTACACCTGCTTCCAAAATATTCTGTCCCAGCATGAATTTGAATATTGGCAGATGTTTGGAGGGGATAAGCTATTTCAGACCAAGGAGCATACAGAATAAATTTACCTCAGGAAATGCTGGCAATAGAGAATAGGAGTTCAAAATGGATTTTCTCAAATGCGTGATGAATGAAAATGTCTTGTTTTTTGTTTTGTGTCTGAGTGTTTCCCCATAACTAAAATTGAACACAAAGGAGTTGAAAAAGAAATCTGAACACTTCTCTGTGGGAGATTTTAAAAATGGATGCCGGCTTTTACTAAGGAAGAATTAAACATACAATGCAAGGCTAAAGGTGTGACTTTTACAAGGTAATGAAATTCAAATCCAAGGAGACTAAGTCATGAAAATGATATCCTCTTTCACATTTACTAATGCATGAATGCCTTGATTATAAATATTGATGAAGATTTTTTTCATAAATTATTTTCAGATTGTAATGTTTCTAAAGGTATTGGAACTGATAATATTTATAAAATATAACAAACATTCGACTTATCACAAAGGCGAAATAAAAGAAAAAAGAAGACGTGTCCACGTCATTCACACAGAAACCATACAATTCAGGGAAAAAAGAGGTTTGGGATCTCCAAAAACTTCTTAGTGGTTATTGATCAGATGCACCAGATAAGAGCTTGTGTGTTGTTGTTGTTGTTGTTTTTTCACTTTGCCTTTCTGTTTCAAATTATGTTTAGAGGCTGTCCAAACAAGCAAGGTTCAGACAAACACAATATCCAGATCATCTCCTGATTTTCCTGAGTTCCTCAGCCAGCAGAATGGGAGCTGCTGCATCTGCTTGTGGAGACCAGTGTCCACATATCTTCATGCGCCACAGCTGGTGCCTTGTTATATGTCCAACATTCCAAGTGGTTCCCGTCATAGTCCACAATTATGCTCAGTCTGCTTAAGACATGGGTAAATGAGAAGCTGCGTGAATTTTCCTCATGGGGATGGGAAAGTCGGAAAACTTAAAGCTTGTTCTCTTTCTGTCCACTCACGATAGTACTTTTATTCTGGAATATCTGTTTCTGCACCTGTGGAGAAGGTTTAACGTGTATCTCTCTGTTGAGAATAAAGCGTCTTTGTCCGCAGCCAAAAGTTGTACTGTGCTCCCCAGAACCTCTGGACCTCCTCAGCCCCTTGTACCAGAAAGGGGCAAGTGAGGGCCTGACCAACAACAGCACAAACAAAGCAATAAATGGAGGGAGCCATGCTTGGGGCATTGCTTCCTGCTTCCTTTCTCCTGGCTTCAGAAACCAACAGCACAGGAAAGCAGTGAGCCCCAGCCTGAGCCTGAAGAACACTGACAGGTTCTGCTTGTGTTCTTCTGCATCCCAGTCTATCCTGTTGGAGGGACAGTGACCATGTGGAGGAGAGCCAAGACACCCAGTTGACAGCTAAGACCAAAGCCCGGGCCTGTGAGTGAGGCCATCTTGGATCTTCCAACCTCAGTGATGCCAGGTCAACATCCTTTACCTGTGTTTCAAGCATCTCAGTTAACCTTCTCCTCTGAACTCTGAGCCCACATTCCCAAACCACCGAATCATAAACAATAAAGTGGTGTGTTGCCTTGGTCTACTAAGTTTGAAATGATTTGTTATGCCGCAGAGGCTGACACATGAAGCTAATGCTATTCTCCCAAATTACCAAGGACTTTAAAAAATCAAATAGTGAATATGGAAGCCCTTCTAAACTGAGAAGAGGTTTAAATTGAAGAGAATTAGTAGTACTGTGACTAATACTTTATATTATACTACTTTAAGATGTCAAGAACTTTTATATAAAATACTGGCACCCTCCAAGGTACTGAGGGTAGGGAAGAAGAAGGAAACAAGGAGATGAGGTGCATGTTTTAATAATTATATTAGTAGCTATTATTTTTTGTCCATGGGCTAAGTGCCAGATACTATGCTGGCCAGTTCACAGTGCCCCAGAGAGGCCCAATACAGTGACCCCATTTACGATGAGAAAATGGACTCCAGACTGAGTGCATCACTGATCTTCATGCAACCAATAAACAGATGAGTCAGAATTATCCACATATCTGAAGCCAAAGCTCTTTTCAAAGTTGAATGTTGACCATGTTTTTCTGTAGCTCTTTCACAGGTGTTTAATGACACAGCATCAATTCTGTTGAATCCTCTTGGAAAAAGCAACTCAAAGGTCAGATTCAAGGCAAGGGGAAATAAACTCCACTTCTTGGAGCAAAGACTGGCGTATGTGTGTGTGTGTGTGTGTGTGTGTGTACAGGAATGGGTAGAATTATTAGCAATTATATCTACAGACACTCTGCTATACCTTATTTTACACAGGGGGAAACCAAGGCCAAAAGTAGTTAGGCCACTTGTTTAATGTCGCAGAGTATAAAGCAGAACTAGAATGAAAACTCAGCTGTGAAAGCCCAAGTTCAAATAATAAAGGGATGATGGTACAAATACTTTGTCATCAAAGGAAAGAGAACAGTGATTCTGAATAGCCCAGCTGGGGAGGGGTTTAGATCTGGAGAGATCTGCCGATTTTACTGGTTGATGGTGTTGGAAGGGACGGTGACAGAGTTGCCCGTCAGCAGTGGGCAGTGTTATAGTATTTATAAGATGACAACCTGTAGGATCTGGAATAGTAGGTCATGACCCCCGACTCCTGGATTCTGATTAGCACGGCACCATGGGACAACTCCATCACTGCCAGTGTCATGCCAGGAAAAGATTCCATTTAAATAATGTATGTTCTGGCTCTCAGGAATAGACAATAGTATTTCATTCATCTGTATTCAGAACAGGAAGTGTTTCCCAAGATTTTACATTGTATTATAATTATGCCATGCACTAGAAAGAAAATAAGCTTAAAAATGTGCTGAGGTACAGAGTGATATTAGTTCACAGAATATTAGTTTGGTCATCTAGCAGACATTACTCAAATTCTTTATATTTATTTCAAACAGACCAATTATTCCCATTGAAAAAGCAAATGACCAGAAGAATAAGAGAGTGGGGTCTTTAGCTTGATGGTCAAGAAATTTAAACAGCAGCCAGATGATAGAGGCCAAAGAGGTACAGTATCCAAGGAGATTTTGGGTGAGCACCCCAAAATAATTGAGAAGTCATTGCGTGTGTTGGTATTGCTGGCTCCTCTGTCACATATACCAATATTAGCCAACAGGGTGTCCCAGGATGCCACTGTGGTCACTTCTTGTGGAATTAGGCCCAGGACACCATATGGACATCACAGAAAAGCCTGGCTCTTTCAACTTCAGAAAATTGTATTTCCCCTCCTCCCAAAGCACTCCTAGTTAAGCAGTTATGCTTCTAAAACAGACGTCTGATTAGATCAGGCATGTATGTGCAAAAGAGCTGTTATTGCTTCCTTAGGCTCACAATCCCTGGCGCCAAGCTAGATACTCAGATGCGTTCTATATCAGTGGGTGTGACTGAAGATGGGCAGAGGGTCAGGGGTCCTCTCCCCACAAGCCCGGGCTGCTGCTCTGTCTCTACCAAAATAGCTCATGTAAGGGAAGGTCGTGATATAAGATTGGATTTGGGGGACGTCATCCCATGAACAGAAAAGCTCAGCTGACCACTACAACTCAGCATGTGACAGGGGCCAGTCTTGTAGTCCTTTTTCCCTGGCTCCTATCATCAAATATAGAGATTGCTCTTTTGAGTAGAAAAACTCTATTCTCTAATTCCTCTGCACACTGATAATCAACTAAAAGAAAGTCCTCTGTTTCTTCCTTTACTCTCTCAACTCTACCCACAGAATGTTTCTGTCCTCCTAACTTATGGGAATTTTTCCCGTACCAAGCAATTCTCCAATTCTTTACAGACACCAGCTGGGTCCTACAATTCAATTCTGACATTATCCACCAGAAGTTAGTGTCAGATCCCACAGGTTAAGGTAAAGGGCTCAGTTCTACAAGACAGCCCTTCCCTTTGACACTTAGACCCCAATCTCAAGGAGTGTGTCTTCAGGTTACTCACAACTTCCATCTGAGTTGGCTGCAAATCAGGAGGTTCCACAATCTCTTCCTCAGTTTCATTAATTTGCCAGAGTGGCTCCCAGAATTCAGGAAAACAGTTTCCTGACAAGATTACTGGTTTATTATAAAACAATACAACTCAGGAACAGCCAGATGGAAGAGATGTGTATGGAAATGTGGGAAAGGCTGTGGGGCTTCATGCTCTCCAGTTTTGCCACCCTCCCAACACTGCCTCATCTTCACCAACCACGAAGCGCCAAACCCCTTTGAGTAGGATTTTTATGGAAGATTCATTACATAGGCATGATTCATTAAATCATTGGCTGTTGGTGATTGAGCCCAATCTCCAGCCACTCTCTCTGAGCCTGGAGGTCTGGAGTACACAGTTGGGGGTATAAGGATGCTGTGTGGAGGTGGGGGCTTTGGAAGTTCCAACCCTCTAATTACTTGGTTGATTAACCTGGTAACCAGGCCCCATCCTGAGGTTGACCAGGAGCGCCAGCCAACAGTCATCTCATTTGTATACAATAAGACACTTACCACTTTGGAAATCCCATGGGTTTTAGAAGCTATGTGCTGGGAAAGGTGGGGTGCAGAGAACAAATGTATATTTCTAATTAACAATCCATTCAATAGTCCATCAACTCTAAAGCTGCTCTGTCAAAAGCTGGGGGCTTACTTCCGTTTGGATTAATTAGTCCTCGGATTGCTCCTTAGGTATGCCAACTTGCTCAACTGCCTTACTTTTCGTTTTGAAATAGACTGATAACTAAAGCTTTCCTCAACTTAACATTTATCCACAAACATGGGCAGCGTCTTTTAATGCTTAATGCTTAAAGTGCTAGTCTAAAATCTTGAATATTTTCAGCTATACAGTTCTCACTTCCTATTTTTGTCCCCAAGGTCAATAACTTTGTAAATATTCTTGAAGGAACCCATACAAACACTTCAAACCAACTGTACCCAGAAGCGTGTCCCCAAAGGCTCTGAGGTCAGGGCCAGGTGCTGTGTCCTGATGGCCAATCTCAGACTAGGATGGGGCCTCAGTGGCTCAGGGTTGTCATGTAATGAGGTGTTAGAGGGCGGCTCAGAAGGCAACTTCCTCGGGGAGGAAACAAATCCTCAAAACAAAGCTCCCCTTTACTGCACATTTTCTGTGAACCATTCAGCTCTGCGCTTTGCATACATAATTTTAGCTCATCCCTCCAACTTCAGGGGATGGTGCCATCCCCATGTAACAGATGAAGAAACTGAGACTTACTGAGTCTTAGTAACTTACCCTCCATAAAAGAGCTAACAAATGGATGAACCATGATTTTAACCTAGTCATGTCTAATTCCAAAGCATTAAACTATATCATAAAAATAATATAACAAAACCAAACCAAAAACGAACAGAGAATTTGGTGACAAATAAAAGTGCAACGTTGAAGTAGAGGATAGGAGAGAGAACCCCTAATAATCCCCCAGCACAGTTCTTGTAACAGTTTTTAAAGTATTTCTGCAGCTGGAACTGGGACAGAGGGCTTAAGGACGCAGTTTGGGAGTTAAACAAACCTCAGTGGAACCCATCAGGGCAAAGCAACACTTTTTGGCAGAAAAACCCAGGAGAAGGCATAGGAGATGTGTGGACAGCTTCTTCTCCTGAGTTCTTCCTTTGAGCCATGCCACAATCAATCTTGGCTTAAAACCCCCAGTCTTTGTTAACTGTGGAAAGAATTCAATATATTCTCAAGTCCCCAAAATCCACCTTAACAACCAAAAGAAAAAAGAAAGTGGGAGATTCTTACAACATGATACATTTTTTAAATTTATAGAAATAAAATTTCTTCAGATATACATAAATTATGAAACTAGAAATCATTGTTCTATTCTTAGAGAAGAGACACTTCACACATAATTTTGATAAATAATATTTATTGAGTACTTCCATGGGAGAGACACTGTGCTACGTGCTTTATACCATGTCTTGTATTCCTTTGTGCAACCCAGTGAAGTGGCTGCTAGGCCCTAAGAAGCTAAAGCTTAGTGGTGGAGCCAAATCTGATTCTGTCACTGAACGCCAAGGGCTTGCTGCTTGCAGTGTGTCAGCCAATAGACCAGCCCAAGTCTTTTGGTTTAAGCAAATGGTTTGTATTACTTGTGGCAAGTAAGGAGACAGGAAGAGAGTTCTTAAAGCCCTGTTTCCTCTAACACAAACTACAGGGTTGCTTTACGTTGCCAGCCAGGAACCTTTTGGTCAATTATTCTTGCAATTGGAAGCAGTCGCAGGAACTGAGCAAAACTGTAATCTTTTAAGCAGGACTTAAAAGGCATTTGTTTAATTGTGCAATTTCCCAGGAACTTTATGATTTTCTTTGTTCTAGGACATCTGCTCCCTTGAGTAACTTCGGTGGGGTTCCTGGTAACAGGGCATTTCTTAAGGACAGGCAAAGTAGAAAAAGAAACAAGCTCCCAGAAGTTTTTTTTTTTTTTTTTTTTTTTAATGTCTTGTTGTGGTCTCTGATGACCTTACCCCTAACTAACAGTTCCAATAGCCTTCTTTGTATTAGCAATTAAGTTATATTCCTAGAAGTAATGTGCGTCTCCTTTAGTCTTAGAATTTTTCTTTACGTGTTGCTATCTATGGCTATATTAATGGCTCTCAGATATAAGTTTTATGGGGTAGAAATGTAAGTTACTCACCATCAAAGCACATCTTGTATGGGCACCAAGGACAGGCTACCCCAGAATGTGCCACTTTGGCACATTGGCTATTTTAAAAAGTTATTTAAGAGGCAGTCTGTGTAAGAAGGACACGCAGACCCTCCTCTGTCTCCTAAAAGCAAGGAATAAACCCCCCAGGTGAAAGGCGCCCTCCCTGTACCAGGAGGTAAAGAAACATCCTTGTCACCAGAGATAGGAAATTCGGAACCAAGAAGTCTATATAAACAACACTTGTAACTTTTTGTTAATGTACTGCCACAGCCCAAATTCTCTTTAGAATTCCTGACTAAAATTTCTAAACACAAGTTTTCTTTGTCCTGTCAATCGTGCACAGATTTATTGTCTCTTTGTCTGAAAAGTATAAAAACTGCCTGCCTGACCTGTTCTTTAGGTCTCAATTTCATTGTTGGGCCTCCTTGCACATGTAATAAAACTTTTTTTTTTCCCTCCTGTTTATCTGTCTTAGGTAAATTTAATTCTTAGTCCATCTAAAAGACCTTGAAGGGTAGAGGAAGAATTTCTCCTTCCCTTCACCTGGATACTTGCCCCTTACTGCATTTCTCTCCATATCAGTGCTCTGAAAACTTCACGTGCATATAAATCACCTGGTTATTTGGTTAAAATGCAGATTCTGATTCAGCAGATCTGGGGTACAACCTGAGAATCTGCATTTCTAACAAGCTTCTCAGTGGCTGGTTTGGGGCTCATGTAGTGTATACCAAGGATCTTGGATTTTGCTTCCCAGATTCAGACTTACAGTGTTGAATGAATTCTGGGTGTCCCTGAGGGCATCCCCACCTTAGGTTGTTGGGCAGGTCCCCGGATGTTGTACCTCAAACCTCAGGAGGACATGAGAGTTGGGGCTGAGAAGACAGCACTGTCTGAGGGTACCTGTTCCCAGCTGAGGAAGGGGGAGATTGAACTCTCCCCACTCTCCAGTAGCAGCCACACGTTTGAAACAGTGTGCTGCTATGAGTTCACATCAGAATATTCACATCAATCCCTGGCCCCGGGGGTTATTTATGTTCTAGGGAACTGGTGATTAAGTACTATTGTAAGATTAAGAGTTCACAGCTGCATGGCTGGTATTGGTAAATAGAAGATTCCTTATTATTATTTTTTGGCTTTTCCTGCAGGCCAGATGGAGACCAGGTGCCTTACCTTAATGTGAGTGACAGCACAGTTCTGCTCAGTGAATACTCAGCCAGGAATGACTGCTGGCTTGCCTCACTTACACAACTGGTGGGCTTTGTAATATCTTTACACTGAATTTGTGTAATGTAAGTATAATTTTCCCAATGACTTTCACCATGATTTCAGTTTAAGTTTAATTGTTTTACATTACTGAGTAATGAGACTAGGCTTTTTTTTTAATCTTTTTGAATAATTGATTGCATAACCTTGAGCAAACTGTCACCTTCCTTGAGAAAGTATGTACTCAAGAGGATTAGCAACAGAGTATTGCATACAAACAAGGACACACAAACCACACACAGCACACAAAGGTCTAGGAGGGTTCCCTTACCTGCCAAATGGCAGCTCCCTTCCACCTTTATGAATCTGTGATATCATGTTTCTTGAGCAATGGTTCTTAAACTTTCTTGTACATAATTTACTTGGAGGTCCTGTTATGCAGATCCTGATCGATTAGGTCTGGGTTAAGGCCCAAGAATCTGCGTTGCTAACAAGCTCCCAGGTGATGACAGTGTTGTTGGCACAAGAACCAAAGCACTACTAACTAACTTGAATGCTTCTTCTCCCATCAAGAAACTAATGATTTCTTTATATAAGCAGGGAAATATACACTTAGGAGAGTTCTTATTTAAAGAAACTCCAATGAATCCTTGAACATTATTTTTTTTAAATCTAACCATAAAGCATTTATCTCCTTTAAAAATGTATCCATTTTACCACTATCCATTTATTAGAATGACTATTTTTTTTTAATTAAAAACTGACAACTCCAATTGCTGGGAAGGATGTGGAGGAAGAAGACCTCTCATTTATTGCTGGTGGGAATGCAAGATGGTACAGCCATTTTGGAAGATAGTTTGGCAGTTTCTTATAATACACATAATCTTGTTGTATGACCCAGCAACCACACTCCCAAGTACTTGATCATTTGAAAACTCATATACATACACAATGTACATGCAATGTTTATAGCAACTTTATTTATAATTACCAGAAACTGGAAGCAAACAATATGTTCTTCAACATACGACACTATAAACAAACTGTAGTGTATCCTTTCAATGGAAAACTATTCAGCAATAAAAAATGATCTACCAAAGCCATACCATGGCATGGGTACTATTAAATGTGTGTTACTAAGTTAAAGAAACCAGTCTGAAAAAAAGAAAAATACTGTATCGTTACAATTGTATGACATTCTAGGTTGGCACAACTATAAACGAGATAAACAGATCAGTAATTGCCAGGATTCTGGGTGGGGAAAGAATGGAATATGTGAAGCATAGGGGATTTTTTTTTTAGGCAAGTAAAACTAATTTTTATCATATCGTAATTATAGATACATGACTCTATGCATTTGCCAATATCCAGAGAACTTTATGGTACAAAGAGTGAACTCTGATGTATGAAATTAAAGGTGATCGTTTAGGAGGTTGGGGACCCAAGTACGGAATGCAGAATTTTCACAAAAGAATCTGTATAAAGAGGGTCAGGGGGAAAACTAAGTCACCCTGGAAATGAGGAGGACTGTTAAGATTAAAGGCAAAGTGGACTGTTCATAAACACTATCCTCTAGTTGATGGAGTTGTCCCATGGCTGTACAGGCTAAAAACTATGAAACTGCTATACACATATTCTGGAACTTGACTAAATAAATTAATTGCAGAAGATAGAAGCCAGGTTTCTCACTATCGGAGTGGCAATTTACAGAGAAGTAAAGTGATCCGAGTAGTAACGAGTTAAGTTGGAGGCATCAGTAAGAAGTCACGTTTAGCTTAATACAGATGGAGATGTTTCCATATAGAAATATTTACAAAGATGTATATATGTGCAAGTTAGTATACACACATATGTTTCCTTGCTTTGTCAGCTGAGAAGACCTGAAACAATTAGACTCCAGTAGCAACAAGCACGCCCAGCACCCACATCTTAATTTCTAATACCACTCACCAACGAAGGGAACCAGGGCTCCTTGGAAAATGGCCGAGTCTACGGCTGAGACAGGAAATACACAACACAGCGAGAGAATCTCGTAGTGCCAGCAAACAAGGAGGTGCTAAAACACAAACAACAACAACAACAAATCTCCAACTACAGAGGTATGTCAAAGGGTCATAGGAGCCAACCCAAAGAGGTCCCAAATGCCAAACAGTGGAACAATTTGAGCAAAAAAATAAAGTTGTATTTGATTATAATGTGCAGTATAAAATAAATATCCATGATTTCATTAAACTGGCAAAAAGCAAGTAAGGCCATTGTAGGGCTGACTTTCATAGACAATTTGACCTCATATTGAACTCTTAGCTTTACAGTCTCTATTAAGTAGATACTGGTCCCCCAGAGACTGGTGCCTTTTGAACAGAGGCTCTGCTAATCTGTTAGACAATCACTCTAGACGTTGGCTAAGCCAACAGTACTGAACTTCCTGGGTGTGGAGCTTAGCTAGGCGACAGTATCTAGTTCAGTGGATCCTTGCTGGTGAATGTTGCCATCGGTCTTGGGCAGGTGTTCTCACAAAAACACAGGCTTACAGGATATTACGGCTCATCCTTTATAAGAAAGGGTACATGATTATGTAAGACTAATATGCATGATTGTCCCCTAGCTCCCTATAACACTTCCTTGCTTCTGTCTAGAAATGCTAATGCTTGAATGAGAAATGTAAACCAAACAAATGAAACGGTTTGAGGGAACCATCCTTTTTCTTGATGAGGTATGCTGAGATCTCCTTAATGTAATAGTTCAAGGAATCAGAAGTAGTAAATCAGAAGCTTTGGCCACCCCTGAGACATTCTTTTTTTTTTTTTTTAACTCCCCATGAATTTCAAGCTAACTTACAAGCTTTGATTGGTTCCGACTTTCAGTGAAGCTCAGGTAGGTCAGGTGAACAGTCTCACTGGTCCAATTTCCTTCCATTACACGCAGGCTACATCCTTCCTATTTAGAAAGTGTGTTGATGATGTTTTGTCGCTAATGACTGGCCTGCCTGTCTCTGAGGACAACAATGGCTTTTAGAGGGGGTTGTAATTGTTAGACTGTGCCAGTGCTCCTTGTGATGTTGTGATCCTTGTTGTGCACAGTGGTTACCTAATACCCCCAGGGTCCCCAGAGAATTAAACTAAAGCCTTCCAGTGCCATCTGGTGTATAATATTTTTAAAAGGAAAATGAACAAAACCTCTGGTAGGAAGCTGCAATGCAATTACAGTTTAACCTAAGGAAGGAAGAAATAGGAGCGATAATTTAATTGAGAACAAATATGTAACAAATGTCTTTGTATACAAAATTCTGCCAGTGAGAAGGACATGTGGCTCTAGAAAAATATAGTCTCTGACCTCAGTGAACTCACAATCTAGTGGGAAAAACAGATGCATGAAAGCAAGCTGAAACAGGTGAAAGGAACAAGGGAGAAAGCTAATGAGCAAGAACTGATTCTTTAGGGATGAAAGATGGGACAGAGAAAGTATTGCCCAGGAGATAACGCTAAATTTGATCCCAAAAGATGAATAGGAATTTCCTGAATGAAAAGACCAGGGAAAGATATTCTAGGCAGATAGAAGAGAAAAATCAAAGATTTGGCACTATAAATATGTTTATGTGCTGGGGGGAATGTTGGATAATACCATAGGGCAAGCATAGTTCTAATCCAAGTGTGGTCCATGGGCCAGCAACATCAGCATCAACATCTGGGACCTTCGTAGAAATACTAATTATCAGACCCTAGAGAAGTGGGACCCTGAAATCTGGGTTTTTCCCTAGATCTCTGAGTGATTCTGACACAGGTTTGACACTGGACTAGAACACTAACTGATTTTGGAGACCAACTATAAGAAAAGGAAGCAGGATAGATTGTAGGTGGGTCAGATCTTGATGAGTCATTGTCCTTAATTAAGCATAATTAAGGCAATTGAAAATATAGTGAATGGAATAAATGATAGGTTTTATAAGAAAAATACGTTATACCAAAATAAACATAATCTTGGGTTATGAACATCACAATGAGGTTCTAAGAACCAAGAAAAAACGAGATGTGTCCATTTCCAAAGACTGGATCAGAGCAAGCCCAAATTAAATGTCAAGAGAGAAGGAAATCGTAAAGAGAACTGAATGTCTACCATGAAAAATTATGTGAAAGAGATGTGAATTGAAGTAAAAGCAGAGTTCACCTTTCTTTGGCCAAATTCTCTCAAGTACCTCTTTCTTTCGACATGAGTTGAACACCTACTATGTGCTAAGTATTTGACACACACTGGGGACATAAGCCAAGTGAGACTTGTCTCTGCTTCAAAATTAGAATTTATTGCATAGTGGTCATTGCAATTTATGAGTTGCTACAAAGTGCTAATCACCATCTAACATTAGAGATTATCTTAACCTCTAAGAAATAATAAGTAATATATACAAGTCTGATAGTAAAGCTCACATTCCTTTTTTTAAAAGAATTATTTTTTTATTTATTTGAGAGAGTATGTGCATGCACACACACGCACAGGGGGTGGGACAGAGAAAGTCTAAAGCAGGCTCAGCGCTGAGTATGGAGCCCTAGGTGGGGCTCAGTCTCACGACCCTGAGATCACAACCTGAGCAGAAACTAAGATTCAGAGGCTTAACCGACTGAGCCACCCAGGCACCCCTCACATTCCTTTTCTAATACCGTATTATCTCTTTGCATAAAGTCAGAGGAAATTCATTAGTATTAGTCCTGATACTGCTAATATATCTCTGAACTGAATAGATCCACATCATTGTACTATAAATAGGCCGAGGCCTTTGATGATGGACTTGCCATGTATTTCTACAAGACTTTGAAACTCATCTTTGCCTCTTCTGGATTTGACTATTGTATTTGTTCTTCTTATTTGGGTGGTTCCGTTGACCTGTACTATTTGTGGCTTTGTTGATTCCTGGGTTACTCCCACAGTCATGAGTAGTGTACTCTTCTCCTCCCTAGAACCTTATTTTGGCATCTTAGATTCCCATCCCCCTGCTTACTTCACCTCCCCCAGATCAATGGGAATTTTAGACAGTAAGTGGCCAAGGTTGAAAACCCAGACCAGAGGCCACAGGCAATCAAACAAATTCTAAGTATCCAGGTAGTCAGTACCACCATGTTGAAAAAATATACTGGAGAATATGCTGCAAACCTAGTATTTGTCAGAATGTGGCCAGTGTTGATTAAGTTCATTGCATCTCAGTGGGTCACACTAAGAAAAGGCTTAGGTCTAGATTCATCTACTGGCATGGGGCAGGTGTTGGGAAGAAGAAACAGCCTCGGAATATGAGAGGCATCCCTACTGAGTGGCAGAATGGAGCAATGAAGGAGACAGAAGTACATGGTAGGTGATGGTTCCAGCAGTGATTAGGAGTCCAATATGCAGTATTTGCATATCCCCAAAGGAAGTCAGAATTCTAGGCATTTTACTTCGTGTCAGGGTCTATGTATAGTTGATCAAAATGAGTGGATCTGCTCCTCAATGAACAAAGTATGGAACAACTTCAAAAGTACAGAATAGTTATAATGGCAGTGCCCAGTACAAAGTGGGGGAAACTCTAGGGGAACGTAAAATCAGAGCACATGTCTAGAAGTAAGTGTTGGACATCACAAAGTGGACCTGGGCCAATTTCCAGGTAGAAAGGCCATGAGCTAATATACAGAGATAATATGAACATTTGATGGGAATATTTGGCAGAAGAAGTTGGAGATGTGCCCACTGATAGAGTCTCAAAGGTACCTGGCATCTCTACTTTGTGTAATCATTTTTAATCAACTCTGTTTCCAGGAGAGAGCCAGAGGTGCTATAGAGACAGAGCAACTGGGGCTGGTTAATAATGGTACGAGGACAGGCAATTTTGCCTGTCTCTAAATCTGACATATTTATTTATTCAGAAATATATATATACACACACACATATACACACACATATACATGTATATATATTAGTATGTGTATGTATGAACATTAGTATGTGTATGTTTATTTGGAAAAAGATACTATTTTAATCCACTTAAACTGACTTTTTTCTAGTTCTCTATCTGTGTCAGGTGCTAGTCGTGTGGTTATAGTAATTTCCCTGGCCTAAGGACTCTTCCGAGTGAAAATCTGGCAAGCATGCCCCAGACTATACTTCAGGGATAACCTGGGATTGATGTGGGAATAAAGTCGTCTTGCATCCATCAGTGCAGTTAGCTGAATGAGGCTGACTAGGTGGCTCCAATTAATATCACATGGAGCAGAAAAAACACCCAGCTGGGACCCGCCTGAAATCCTACAAAATTATGAAAAACAGTAAATTGCTGTCATAAGTCCCTAACCTTTGGATTGATTTGCTATGTGGTCCCCACTCTGCCCCATTAGTTTCAGTCAGAATTCAATCTTGTTTGGGGCCAGAACAAGGAGCAACCCTGTGTGGTGCAGGGGAAAAACATTCCAGGAAGGGCAAGTACAAATGTTGGAGGCAGAACAAGGTTTGAAGTGTTCACAGAACTGGAAGCAGGCCAGGGAGACTGGAGCACAATGAGTGGGAGGAAGGTTGAAGTGAAATGGGAGTACGAAGCAGGAGGTGGATCTCACAGGGCCTTGGAGACTATGACAAAGGGTTTGGAGTCTATTGTGTGAGCAGTCGGAAGTCATTGGAGTGTGTGTTAAAGACAATCTGGTTTATTTTCAAAAGATCTTTCTGGCTACTGTGTGGTGATTGAGTAGTTGTGGGGCAGGCGTTGTGGCTGACAGAGCACTTAGGAACCATTGGCATGGACCAGGTAAGACATGATGCTGGCTGTGGAGGGAGGGAAACGAATTAAAGATATATTTTGAGGGTAAAATGGTTAGACTTTAGTGATTGATTCAAGGAGATAATGAAGAAAAGGGAGGGGATCAAGAATAACTCCTGGATTTGGGGTTTGAGCTACCAGGGAGTGCAATTTAATAAATGAAGCAAACCAGAGTGGAAGGAGCCTTGGGCTGAGGGCTCTAGGAAGTTATCAAGAGCTCTGGTTTTAGTCATAATAAATTTGAAATAAGTATTACAAAAACTGGTAGGAAGTCAAGTAAGTGGTGAAGGGAAAGATTTGGGCTGGATTCATGGGATTGGATAAGATCTCATGAGGAGAGAGTGTTGATAGGGAAGTAGAGAGTGCTAGGCTAAGCCCTGAGACAAGGTGATTCAAAAAGATTGAGGTGGCACAGAATAGCCGGCATAGAACAATGGGAAAGCACAGCTTCTGAGGGAGAGGAAAATTAGGAGGCTAAATGTAGAGTATTTCAACACAGAAGGAAGAATGAACTGTGTTGGGTGCTACTGAGAATCAGATAAGATGGAGAAGACATTCATTTGATTTGGCAACATGGAGGATGTTGATAGTACTGACAAGAACAGTTTCCTTAGACTGAGGGGGCAGAGGCCAGATTTTACTTAATTGAAGAATGAAGAACTATAAGGAGCAGCAAGTATGGAGAAGTCCTTCAAGAAATTGTGGCATGAAAGGAGAGAAAGGGGGTGATACCTACAGAGAAAGGTGGAGTAAAGGGAAGAGTGTTGTGGTTGTTCCTGGTTTTACATGTTTGTTTGTTTTTCAAAGTACCATATATTCTTATTTTGAAAAATTTAATTCTATTAATAAATTTAAATTTTTTAAAAACCCAGTAGTGCCCTGACCCTACCCAAGAGACAACCACTTTTTACTCTTTTGGTTGTTCTTGTTGTTGCCTTAAATTTCTACATGATACATTTTTATTACTATTTCTCAATGTATGGAGACATTTCTTCTTGACTGAGTGCTATAAGAGATTTAATTTTTTTTTCTTTTCCCTTAACGATACATGCTAGAGCAGAGGCTAGTGGCAAACTTTTTTTGTAAATTGCCAGATATTTTAGGTTGTGGGGGTCATTTGGTCTCAATTGGAACTATCGACTCTCCTGCTGTAGCATGAAAGTGACAACAGACAATACATAAATGAATGGGCATGGCCGAGATTCAATAAAACTTTATTTACCAAAACAGGTGGTGGGCCAGATTCAATTCATGGGCTAGAGTTTGCCAACTCCTCTTTAGAGCATGATTGTGCGCTTATGGGACTGATTCAGGAGGAAGGAGGAGATGGAGGGTGTGGATCCTAACTATAGGTTTTGAAACATAGAGGCAATGCACCCCTTCATACGATGTCAGAGTTCTTTTCAGTCTTCAGATCTCCTCACATCTTTAGCGCTATGGCAAGAGAACAGGAGCTCTCTGGTGTGCTTAGGATGAACACAAGGTTAATACCGACATTTCCTGCCCCATTGTGCATGGGGCTTAGTAACATACAGTTTTTCATTAGAAGTAATTTCTCCATTTGGTGAATACAGTGGGTGAGCTCAGCTGTATATATGGCTCTATTTGAAGACCCTGCCCATCTCTCACCCAAGGTCAGAACCTAGAGTCTATCAGCATGCTTAACATCTGTAAAGCCAAAAAGACATAGGAAGTCCCGGAATTCCCTCAGGAAACCCTGGTTAAACAAAGGTTATAAACCAGGTTTCCTGTGCTCCCACCTATGAGCTATGACTATTTCCTAGAAATGGCTTTGGTTTCCCACATCTCTCAATACCCAGTGGTTCAAGCATAAGGTATTGACCTTGAAAAAATTAATAAGCTCTAAACAACCTTAAAAATAGACACTGTTAAATGATCCATAGTTCCTCTGAATGTGGTACTTCTGGTGGCCCATCTTGTTCCTTTTCCTGTGATGTGGCAGAGCCATGATGGGAGCCCCAGTACTCAGACACTAATGGTGATATGTTAAGTAGTGACATTGATGGTTCATTCAGTCCTAACTGGTACTGCCCAGAATGTCCACTTTCTAAGCACTGGGGGAGTCTGGCCTGGTGGGCAATATATTTTATGGTTTCATTTATAAAATTTACAAATATGCTTATTTAAATAATCTAGGCTTAGCCAAAGAAAACATATTTTTTCCAACCAAAATGTACTTTTCTGATCTCTAAAAATCAAGTAATAGTTAGTTTAAAAAACGGAGAACTTGTTTTATTTACTTGAGATATTGTACTGTCAAATATAGAGCATAAGCTCACATGCTGATTCATTGATGAATATTTTGTATCTTGAGATGTGTGTGTGTAAACTTGAAAATGAATCTAATTAGTTAAATTTAAAAAGTCCTTCCTGCTTGTTAACCTTTAAGGAAATTACCATTTTTAAGAAGAATTCACCATCCAGGGACTGGAAGAGTTGGCTGGATTTGGGATTTTCACATCAGCCAGCAACATGTTGAAACAGATGTCTGGAATACAGCAACTGTTCTTTTTGTTATAGTTAATGATTGTAAGAATTACGGAGGTTGCAAATCTAACCTGTACTAGTATTTATTCTGGATTTACAGGGATTTTCTTGGAAAGCAACATTGGTTTGAATCTCTAATTGATTGATGGAGATCCTGGGATGAGGCTGATTATGGCACAATGAATTAATAGTAGGATTAAGTTAAACTGATGGGCACTGGAACCTTGTGGAGAGAAGACAGACAGAAAAGGTGCTGAGAGAAGCCAGGGTGGCCTAGTGTCCCAAGCCCCCACCTGTTAGAACTACGTAGTTCTGGCTGGTGGTAGACATTTGCCCAGAGCGTCCTAGAACAGCCAGTCCACTGTCTGCTCTGAACCAAGCAAACTGGCCCTTTGGAGAGAACATCATGTGCACATAGTTCAGTGCTTTCAGCAAATAATGTTTTAATGGTGCTAAGGTTGGGGAATGCATTTGCCCTAAATTTCCCGTTAGATGGAAAGAACATCTCAGCAGTGTAATCTCCTAGCGTCTCTATTGGCCCCCAGTCTCACTTCCTCAGTTCTCCTCACAATGCCTGGCACCACGTCTTGTCCATTCCCCCTCTCTTAGATCTAGTTTTGCTGCTACTCCCACAGCCTGATTGAGGTTGCTGGGAGCCAGAAGTGAAATTGGGAAGAAAAGCAAGAGACACGCATCTTATTTTGGGTTTCTGGTACTAAATCTTGAGACGAGGCTTCATGTGCAAGTAGTTCATTAAGGAAGTGTAACCAGAGAGACCATTAAGGAAGGGGGAGAACAGGGCAGGGAAGAGAGTAAACCAAGCAGAGGGGTGGTCTCAGGCAACACGCACTGAGGGGAGCTCCAGCCTGAGCCCTGAGGGGAAGCTAGAGGGTCAGTTGTGCCAGCTGGCAGCACTGCCTTTACTTGATGTCAACTTTGGCGCCAGCCAATCGTTGATTAGCTGCCGCCCTGGTGGGGCACTTCCTGCTCTCTGCACCTGCTGGACATGTGGTTCCAGCAGCCTGAGCACATTCTATGAGGAATAGCCACAAGCTCTGGCCATGCGAAGTCTGTGGAAGCCAAAGAGGGCACACACCGTGGTCAAATACTTATCTGTGAGGATCTGGAGATCGTCTGAGTACTGACGTAGTCCTCCTCAGAGCATTAGGCAAAAGGTACAAAAAACACAAAAATTCCAAAACTTCGATTTGTCAAGCCCTCCACTATGTGTGAGGCACTGTTCTAAGTGTGGACATACATTCTCCTATTGAATCTCTACCTAAGCATAAACATTGCTGTTTCCCTGTATTATAGATGAGGAAAGTCAGGATCAAAGAAATAACTTGCTCCATGTCAAACAGCTCCTAGGTCATAAAGCTGGAATTTGAATCCGGGTTTATTTACCCCACCATCCATGCTCTTAAGCATAAATATGTCTCCTCAAAACATTCTGACAATGCTCAAGATTTTCTAAGCATCATATGAAATTTGGCATACCCCATGCCTTTGCTTGGTGGACCTTCCCTTAAACACCTCCCTCTTGTGTCAAAGTGCTGAAATCCCTCTCTTCTTTGTCATAGCCCACACTCCACTGTCAAGGGTGCCCTGGGAGTATTTCAATCAGTCACCTCTAGTTTTGTCCTTCTGCAGCTGTCATCTCAATGTACACAACTCTTTCACATTGTGACCTATAGTTTCTCTCACATTAGACCATACATTTCTTGAGGTCAGGGACCATGCCTTGTTTATCTTTGTACCCCTGTCAATGAACACGCGCCTTCGTGGCTAAGTGCTAAATTAAATGAGTCTATGTATAGTAGGGGATATCCGTGCCCTTCCAATTGCTTAGTAATTAGTAGGTCAAGCAAGTGTTGGATTCACAGAGGAGAGAAACGTATTTTCATTTGAGGTTATTGACAAAGGCTCTATGGAGAGCTTGACATTTGATAGTGGTTTTGTTGGTGAGAGCAGAGGGGTGGGCAGATTTTTCAAGTGGAATTGGCAGAGTGAGTAAATTCAAAGGCTAGAAAATGCAAAACATTGGAAACCGAGAACCTCTATGTGTCTGAAATATAGAAGAGGTGGGAACAGACCAGGTAACTGAACATGTTTCAGATCACAGGGAGTTTTGGATTCTCCGCTAAATGGGATCTTGTTTTTTTTTTTTTGTTTTTTTGTTTTTTTGGTTTTTTTTTTGGTAGACAATGAAGAGACATTGGAAGATCCCATTTTTTAAATGAGTGAATAGATAGTAAGTGGTTGTAGTAGTGTCTATACATAGTAAGTTCACAATAAAGGTTGACTAACATTCCTGTTAGGTTTTGAGCAAGAAAATATAAGTAATTGTGACTATATGAATGACATAATGTGCATGGGCAGATGGAGTAGGAGATTGGCTAGAATGCCTTTATCAATAACTGTGGACTAACTCATGTTGTCTGGACTTTGGTAGCAGGCAACAATGGAGCCAGCTGCTACATCCCCATAGGAAAAAAAACCACACCCACCACCATCTGAGAATTGCCAAATGAGCAGAGGAAACAAAGGATGAGGCCAAAGAGTATGGTTGAACCGCCCCCACCCCCCACCCAAGGACTATGCTCCCCAACTCTAACACAGGCCTGCATGCATGAGGTGCAATGCAGTCAGCCCTTGAGTAGTATTTGGTTCATCCTTCACATACATAACTTAGGCTTGAAGATGGTTCCACTATAATGGGGCTGACTTTGGGCTAATCCTTTCAGAATCCAGGGGAATTGAATCAAAGGCATAGCAGAAAGCTTTCTCATCCTGTTCTTCCCTAAATGACATGAAGAGTAATTCTGGCAATAACAGCTCCCCACCCTCAATCTCCACAAGCCCATTCTATATCCCCTAACCCAGCCCAGCCTCTGTTCCCTCATCCCCAAGTCCAGCTTCTATCCCTCACCTCCTTACACCCAGTCCAGTCTCAATCTAGGAAGCCAAAGTAGACTCCACCAAACCGAAAAAGAAAACCCGTGAGTCCTATGACCTTTCTTTGCCTACGAACACTCTTCCCTTGCATAAGTGATGCTTCTCAGAAGCTTGCTCAGTATCCTTCCTTCCTTTTTACAGCAGGCTTTGAATTTCTCAAGCCCTATGGTTTGGGTGGGAATGACTTAGTCCTGTTTTCCAGGTATGGCCCATGACTGGTTTTAGCTAGTCCCCCTATTCCATCATCTCCTGCAGGCATTGGTTCAGGGATGAGCAAATGATCCAGGCTAGGCCAGTCAGGGGCCAACTCTTTTTTTCTTTTCAGTAGCAGCAAATCAAAGAAGCCTGTAGCTTCCTTAATGCCCACAGGCATTGTATGACCACAGAAGGCAAGTTATCACTGGTGAAGAAGGCTTTAAGGAAAAGAGAGACTCCGGGTCCTTGTTCCAAAGCTCAAGCACTGGATGAGGCCAGGCTTAAACTTTCAAGCCATTTTTACCATTTCTAGTTATGAGAAAATATTAAAGTGAAACAGATATGATAACCATCTTCTATCAGTTTAGGTACTGTTTGTTTGTTGTTGTTGTTGTTGTTGTTGTTTTAGTTTTAAATTAGTTGCAAGCCCAATCATCCTAACTAATATACCCTGAGATCCTTCTTTGTCTCAGCTGCTGGTTTGGATCACCTAAAGTAGACTGTTGTCTACTCAACCCTCCCTTCTTTACAGCATGAAAACACAAAGTTGTGACAAGGAAGACATGTTTACAGGCAGCTTGGAAATATAAAGTTATGAGTAGGTTACAAATACCATACAACAACATTATCCTACACAGTTGGCGATAGTAACAATCCTGAGTCATCATCTGCTTTATGGCTAAAGAACTGACAATTTTCTCTTCACATTGAGTAAAACCCAAATGTTTTCTTAACTACATATAAAATATTTCTTTTGATTTTATTTTGAGAGTTCTTCCCCTACAATAATGCTATTGGATGTATTTCTTTGGCATCAATTTAAACAACATATAACCAATAAACAACGAGTGTAGCCAGAAGGTCTTACTGATCTGTCTGCACCATTGTTTGATAAGCTCATGTTTGATGGGCAAATAGAACCGGTGTCCAAGGGCTGTATTCAAACCTTGTATTCATCTAGCCTTCAATTTTGAAGGTGTGGGGTTATTCCTAAAGATTGCTCTCTGTTTTACTACCCCTTAAAAGCAAAGAAGTAGATAAAGAAATCAATTTTAAACTTATTTTGGAGAAACAATTCACAAAGAGGCCCAGAAATCCTTGTAATGGGGTGGATTCATCCAACACTACAGTACTGGTGACAGGCTAATTTGCTAATATTTCCACTATTTAATTAGATTAGACCTTAAGAGATGCTCTTCCTGAAGAGCGTTTATTTCTGGACCGACTTCAGAATAAACAGAATATCCATTTAAACCCCATTCTGATGCAGAAATACTAAACTACGCACAAGAAACACTCACCAGGACTGAACTTACCAATGAATAACACATTGCAGGAATCTGCCCCTGATTTGGGGGCTGAGAGGTTTACTAGATTTAGCATTAACTAGGTAGAGCCTCTAGGGGAAGTAAAAACACATCTCCGCATCAACCAGCAAAATTTTGTACCAGGAAGTCTAACAGAAGCAGCCTAGCTTAGTGGCTAAGACATGGGTTTTTAACCTTTTTGCAGACATAGACCTCTTTGATCATCTGGTCAAATCAGTGGATTTCTTCTTGGAATAATGTTGGGGTTGGTTTTGTTTTTTTTTTTATATTTTGGAGTAATGTTTTTAAATCCATAACATAAGGCACATAGAATCATCAAGGAAACTAATTATATTGGAACATAGTCAGCAAAACATTTAAAAATTGTGATGGAATTATATGCTTTCTTCTTTATTAATGAATTAAATAACCAGATCTAGCAGTGGGTCTGATAATTACTATAATTTCAAAGTGATGATGAGCATAAACAATATCTCATGATGTTTATAAAAACTCTGTGATGTGAAAATGTGTGTTTTCAATTGCGACAAAATTATAAGTACTGTGAATGCAACTGTGGACTATTATCTGTGTTCACCATGTAACAGAATGACTTCTGGGGGGGAGTGGTCTTTGTACTAAAATATCAGTATTGACTTCTCATAGAACGTGGCTTCTATTATCATAGATTTGTTTTCCCAAAGCATTTTAGTTATGCTTCTCATGGGAGTATAAATTGGTATAAACACTTTGCAAAACTCTTTCACTTTATCTAACTCAAGTTGTGTGACTTCTGTCTTAGTCACCTTGGGCTGCCATGGTGCCTTAAACGACAGAAATTTTTTCTCACAGTTCTGGAACCTAGAAGTCCAAGGTCAGGGTGCCTGCATGGTTGAGTCTGGAGTGAGCTGACTTCCTGGTTTGTAGATGGTCGTTTTTTTACTGTGCTCTCACGTGGTGAAGAGACAGAGAATGAGAGAGGGAGGGAGAAGGAGAGAGAGGAAGGAAGGAGTGTAAGTGCAAGCTGTCTGGTGTCTGTCCCTATAAGGACACTAATCTCATCATGAGAGTCCCACCCTCATGACTTCATCTAAACCTAATTACCTCTAGAAAGCTTCATCTCCAAATACCATCACCTTGGGGGTTAGGGCTTTGACATATGAATTCAGAAGTGGGGGCATGATCCATTTCATAGCAACTTTATTGCTAAAGTGCAGTAATATTTAAATTCTTCATCCTCTGATTATATAGGGTGCCAGTGGAGACTCCTAAACTTTTCTTCCTCACTATTCTCTGGAATATAACTACTGTACTGGGAAGGTACTACCTGCGGGTTCTAGACTGGAGAAGGTATTTTGAATACAGTATGGCTTGGTTATAGCAACACCAACAACATGAAAATAATAGTAATCACAACACATGTAATGTTTATATGCCAAGCAGTGTTCTAAGCACTTTATAATAATGATTCATTTAATCCTGTGAGTTAAAGTTTAAAAAGGATGCCCATTTTACATATGACGAAGCTGAGGCACAGAGATGTTACGTCACTTGCTCAAGGCCTCGCAGCCAGTGGTGGCCGAGCCAGGATCCCTACTCCTAACTGCTACACATTGCTGCCTTTGCCAAGTGCTGATGAATGGGCAGGCTGATCCTAATGAGGAATGAACGGAGGCTCTGGGAGCAGATAGATCCGTGTTCAAATCCCAGCTCACCCTTTATGAGCTTGGTGACAGAATAATCTTTTGATCTCTGTGGTATTTAATTCTCTCTAATACTGAGATAAAAATAACGACTGCCTTAGTTTGAGTTCCCCTGAAAGGAGAGCCAAGATAAGGACTTGAATGCAAGTGTTTTATCTGGAAGATAATCCCAGGGAACAGCAATGAGGGAGCGGGGAGAATAAAACAAGGAAGGAGCGAAAGGCAGAGGGGTATGTTATTAAGTTTGTACTGGGGTCAGTGAGAGCCCAGTTCCTCCATGGCCTCCTGAGAAAAGTACAAAGTGCCTCTCAGATTGCTCACCTGAGGGACGGGAGACTCAAGCCTTGATCCGTAGGTTCTTGGTCTGCTTTGGCCGAGGATTGCCTCCAAGCATCTGGCAGAGTGTCTGACTGTAGGGGACAAAGGCTACAGCCTTCCATTCTTCAAAGAAATCAGTGTTAATTAGCTTACCACTGAGGTTACCTCTTCTACTACCACTATTGATTATGTTGTGATTGAACAACTGAAAAAGTAAATGAGCTTTAATCTACAGTTCAAATCACATAAAAATTAATTCAAAATTTATCATATACCTAAATATAAAACACAGAACTATAATAGCCGAGATAAAAACATAGAAGAAAATCTTTGTGACCTGGGATTAGGCAAAATAACGGACCCACAAAAGAAAAAAAAAAGGAATCGAACATCAAGTTGAAGAATTTCTGCTTTCCATAAGTCACTACGAAGACAATGAAGAGACAAATCACACCTGGGGAGGAAAGATATACAACTCAGACACTTATAAAGGACTTGTATCCAGGATATATAAGGAACTCAAAATTCGGTAAGAAGAAAAGAAGCCATAAAACAATAGGCAAAAGATTTGAATAGACACTTTACGAAAGAAGATGCATAGATGGCAAATGAGTACACAAAAATATGCTGAACGTCTTAGCCCTTAAGGATGTGCAAATTAAACCCACAAAGAGATACTGCTATATACCCATTAGGGTAAAACCACTGACCACACCCAGTGTTGGCAATGATGGGGAACATCTGGAACTCTCATACACTGCTGGTGAGAATGTAAAATGATACAACTGCTTTGGAAAACAATTTGGCAGTTTCTGAAGAAGTTAAATATACACATACCATATGTTCCAGTCATTCCTCTTTTACCCAAGAGAAATGAAATCATATGTCCATATAAAGACTTGTGTATCAATGTTCAGAACAGCTTTATTTGCGATTGCCAGAAATTGAAATGTCCCTCAGTAAGGGAAGAGATAAGCAATTTGTATTATATTCATACAATGGAAAAGACTCAACCCTAATAAAAAGATAAATTATTGACACAGACAACAGCAGGAATTTACCTTAAAATAATGATACCGAGTTTTAAAAACCCAGACAAAACAAGAGTACATACTGTGCGAGTCTATTTACATGCAGTTGTGTATATTTATATACAATTGTCTCAAATGCCAACTAATTTACAGTGATAGAAAGCAGAGCAGTGGGAGCCTGGGAGTGGAGGGGTGAGAGAGGGATTACAGAAGGGCTTGGGGCAACTTTTGGGGGTGAAGGATCTGTTCACTATCTTGACTGTGGTAGTGGTTTCACAAGGGCAACCATATGTCAAAATTGATGAAGTTGTACAATCTAAACATTTGCAGTTTATGGTGTGTCGATTAAAGCCATTACAAATACCATTATGATGAAATTTCCCCTGATTTAAGGATGGGGAAATTGCCAGTGCAGCCTCTCTCCCCCAGGCACGGCAGCTCTCAAAATGTAGGTTATACATGGCCACCTATTTTATCTGCTTGCAAGGTCATATTTAATATATTCCTTCCAGATTTCATATAAAAGCAGTGTCATTAGAGACTCTTTAGCCCTGAATCTGCACCCATGTTTATATTTGTGCATTTGCCATTGCATTGGGATTAATGCTCTAAAGGTCTCATCTTCATGGTCATTAATCCCAGCTCCAGATGGCACTGTGTCTGGAGAGAGATTAAACTTCATCTTCATCTGTCTCTAGAAAACTGGACAAATGCCTCTACTCAGAGGTGCTCTGTGCCTCCCTGGAAAGAAGCGCTCTCATCAAGAAGTTCACCCTTAAAAAGAAATCTATGTTTTTAAAATAAAGCAAATACCCAATTTGTGGCAGATTTTTTACATGGCCCATGTCAGATCCCGCCATGACCCCAGAGGAGCTGTGGTGAAAAGTCCCATATGCATTGACCTCTGATGCCATACCCCCCCCCTCCAGCTCGCGTGTTTTTCTGTCTATGGGCTTTCTCTAGATGTTCGGGAGCCCTCTCAGCCAGTGACCAGGCTCAGGCCAGAACTGAGCAGGATTTAATGCCCCGTGGGCAACCCTCAATTAATGGAGTAGGAGCATATGGTACCTATATTGTGTAGTCCTTCAGAGAGGAATTCTAAGGCACATTCTAGGCAATACCTCAGAGCTGCCTGGGCATGAGTCCCATTGCATAGTGGTGAACATATAAGTTATGCGTTCTGATTGCCTCTGATAAGTTCTCTTCTCCCTCTTCCCAATTCCTCATTTTTGCTTCCAAGAATTGCCTCCTAAGTACAGTTAGCTCCATCTTAAACCTTATTTCAAGTTCTGGTTCTCATCACTACCACAACAGAATCTGCATTTGCAGTGAACAAATTCGACATCTAGCTTCTGGGTAGGTCTATAAAATAAGTTGAGCAAAGACTTTGGTAGTGAAATGGAGTGTTTTCTCAAAACTTTGATGCCTAAAAATTTTTTGATATTTTTTTCCTTTAATTTCTCAATCCTTTATAAGTAAAATTTTGACATTCTAGACACAGGTTAAAAATAACATTACTTGAGCAAGGAGAATGAGGAAATGATATTTATATTTACAATCAGGATCAGTTCTAGAAGAGAAACTCCAACCAAATAAGGCCTTTGGGTTCATCATCATTTGACAATCAATGACACAGACACACACGACAACATCATCTGCTTAGAAATCCCAATGCAGGGGTGCCTGGGTGGCACAGCGGTTAAGCGTCTGCCTTCGGCTCAGGGCGTGATCCCGGCGTTATGGGATCGAGCCCCACATCAGGCTCCTCCGCTGGGAAGCCTGCTTCTTCCTCTCCCACTCCCCCTGCTTGTGTTCCCTATCTGGCTGGCTGTCTCTATCTCTGTCAAATAAATAAATAAAATCTTTATAAAAAAAAAAAGAAATCCCAATGCAGTGCCCCAAAATGGTATACTGACATTAGAATTTTCAGTACATACTACCATGTCTGTTTCTGCCTCATTCATGGACTATCTGTTTTGCTCAGAACATTCATGCTGTCATCAGATACAACTCAGAAGGTAAAATTTAGATGCCAAGTGTTAGTCTAATCTATTATTCAGGACAGAAAATGTTGCTGTCATAATACATTTATGATGATCATTAATTACCCTTGACAGAAATGGGCCCATAGAAGAACATTAAATAATGTCTACTTCTCTCGATGCCTAAATGAACCCTTTTACTTAACTGATGAAAAAATTGTTATCCCCCAAAAGGATGAGAGTTACCTTTGTTAGCTATCCATACATAACTGATAATTTAGATATAAAGTAAACTTCACCCAGCATACACTAGATCATTATGGTATATGACATTTAACTTATGTAAAATTCTAAGATTTTGCTTATTTAAAAAATATCCCAAGGAAAGTTATATAAACATAGATGAAATAAGAGATTGGTTGTGATAGATGAACAGAGAGGTGTTCATGTCATTTGAGTCCTGGAATACTCTAGTATTCCTCTGTTTTCTGACGTGGGAAAATTTGTGACTTGCTTGCTAAGAAGTGAAACTCTTTATTCAGTCAAGCTTTAAGGCTCGGTATTCCAGGAATATCTGCCAACAGTTCTGGGAGTGTGATACTGAGACATTCATCATGCCATTCACGTGTGTCCTGAAAGAAAGCAAAGCACGGTGGCTAGGAGGCAGAGTTTTGGAGTAATGCATGGATTCGAATCCAGGCTCTTCTGCTTTTTGGCTATAGAATCTTAGGCAAATCACTTAACTGCCTGAGCCTCAATGTTTTAGCTCTAAAATAGGATTTATCATTCCTCTCTGACAGGGGTTTGGGGAGAATTAAGTGAATTAAAGTCTGCAACATTTTAATAAAATAACTGGCAAATATGGAGATTCAAAAATTCAGCTGCTGTCATAAAAGAGTAGCAGCCATTTGTAGACTGCCTGTTATAGGTGAATTGTGTTCCACTCCTCTCCCAATCCCCCAAATTCATATATTGAAGCCCTAACCTCCAGTACCTTAGAATGTGAATGCAGTTGGAGTTACAGTCTGTAAAGAGGTAATTAAGTTAAAACGAGGTCGTTAAAATGAGCTGTAGTCCAATATGACTGCTGTTTTTATAAGAGATTAGGACATATAACCAGAAGGAAGACCATGTGATGACACAGGAAGAAGACAGTCATCCACAAACCAAGGAGGGAGGCCTCAGATGAAACCAACCCTGCCAAACCTTGATCCTGAGGACTTCCAGCCTCCAGACCTTCGAGAAAATACATTTCTGTTGCTAAGCCCCCAGTTGGTGTTATTTTGTTACAGTGGCCCAAGCAAACTAAAACACTGCCCAATGACAACAAGCAAGTATAAAACAAGACAAATAAATGAAACGATTGCATTGGACAACAGGAAGCAAAAGAAAATGATCCTTGAGAGAAGGAGGAGAAGAGCTGAGCCTGTTTGCCACTCTGGCTTTCTGCCTGGAGATACTTTGGAGAGTACAGTGGAGGAAGGGGAGACATAAGCAGAGCTCAGTGGTCTAAGTTCAGGAGATACTGATCAAAGTTCAGGGGATTCGAGATGGATAGAATTTGCCCGAGCAAGAGTACCAGAAGGAAGGGATCTGTGTAGAGAAAGAGCTCCGGAAATCTGCAGTAGGGTCCCCTCAAGTCTTCGGCTAAGACAAAGTGGTGAACATGTAGGGGAAAATTTCATGTGCCCAAACAACTACTAGAAAAAGAACAAATGTCAGGCAAAGAACAGTTACCAGGCAACTGTAAACTGAGTGATTTCTGGGGTTGGCCAGCCAGGGAAATGAGATCTTATTGGATGCTCAGGGCATTTAGTAGAGATACCAATAGGATTACATGTTAATAATAAGGGTCAAATAGCCCCAGAGAGAGGTTGCCCTAAGAAATCTTAAAAATAGGCATCAAAGAAGCAGACTGCTCTCTAAGTAACCTTACTTCCTAAGCACCAGGGGCTGGTGTTGGGGGGCGGGGGGAAGTGGATTGACACTCTTAGAAAGAGACTGGGGGAGAAATGGACAAATAGAAAAAAATAGTAAGATCATATGTATAAACCCAATTGTCTACTCTTTACATATGGGTGTGTGTGTGTGTGTGTGTATCAATAAATCAATATGTATATATATACATACATATGTAAATCATCTAAACAGTCGAAATAAAAGCAGAGATTATTATAATGGGTTAGAAAGCAAGACCCAACTATATAGTTTCTATATGAAATACATTTTAAATATATTCACAGAGGTAAAAATGGAGACTAGAAAATATATACTTTGCAAACACAAAGTATAAGAAAGCTGGAATGGCTATATTAATATCACAGAAGGTAGACTCCTAGGTAAGGATTATTATCAGAGATGAAGAGGTACATTTTATGATAATATCTAGGTTAGTTGATAGTATTGTGCCAAGGTTAATTTCTTTTGAAAGATGTATCACAGGTGTAAGTTGTTAACATTAAAGGAAAATAGGTGAAGAATAGAGGGTAATACTTGATACAATCTTTGCAACTCTTCTGTAAATCTAAAACTATTTCAGAAAAAATATGTAAAGGTATCCAGCTTGAAAAGGAAGATTAAAAAAAAAAACTTTATTCACAGCTGACATGGTGGATTCTTAAGAAAATTTTAAAGGATTTATAAAAAAGTTATGAGAAGCAATATGTGGACTTGTAGCAAGTTTGTAGGATCAAGAACAATATACTAAAATTATTTAATATATACTAACAATGAGCAAGCTGGAGTTGAAATTTTAAAATACCATTTACAAGAGCAGCACCATGTAAAATACTTAGGGATAAATTTGATAAAAGATATTCAAGACCTAAACATTAAACACTACATGACATTGTTGGAAGAAAATAGAGAAGGGTTGAAATAAATGGAGAGATAGATCTTGTTCGTGAGCTGGGAGACTTAGAAGGCTAAGATGTCATTTCTCCACAGATTAATATAGGGATTCACTGCAGTGCCAAACAAAGCTCCAGTAGACTTTCTTACAGGAATTGACAAGCTGCTTCATTCAATATTCTTTTGAAAATGCAAAGGACCTAGATTAGCTAAAACAACTTAAAAAAGAAAAAAGAAAAACAAAGTTAAAAAGGTTGCCCTACATGATTTCAAAATGTATAACATAGCTACAGCAATCAGGACAGTATGATATTGGCATAAATGTTGACAAACAGATCAATAGAACAAGATACAGAACCCTGAAGTAGACTTACACATATATATGGTCTATTGATTTTTGACGAACGTGCAAAGGCAATTCAGTAGAGGAAAAACTATGTTCTTCAACAAATGGTGCCTGAACAATTTAATATTCAAAAATACAACAAAATTAATATCCAAAATGCAAAAAATAAGCCTTGATTCATACCTTAAACCATGCACAAAGAATAATTCAAATGAATGATAGACTAAATGTAAGACTAAAACCCCAAACTATAGAATTTATTTAAAAAATTGGGAAAAGTCTCTATGACTTTTAGTTAAGCAAAGATTTCTTATATGCATCCAAATCACAATCCATAAAATAAACGATTTATAAAGTAGACGTCATCAAAATTGAGAATTCTCTCTCTGAAAGACATTCTTAGGGCATGAAAAGATACATATCTGCAAATCACATATTTATTAAAGGACTTTTAATCAGAATATATAAAGAGGTCTCAAAACTGAGTAATAAAAAACAAAACACCCAATCAAAAAAATGAGCAAAAGATTTAAAGACATACAGATGGCAAATAAGCATCTGAAAGGGGTTCACCATCATTAGTTAGAGAAATGCAAAGTAAAACAACAATACGATACCACTAATACCTATTAGCATGTCTAAAATTTAAAAAGATTGGACCATCCTAAGTGTTGATAAAAGCATGAAGCAACTGGAGCTTTCAGATACTCCTGATGGCAAGGTAAAATGATGTAGCAACCTTGGAAAACAGTTTGGTAACTTCTTAGAATGTTAAACTCACACCCATCGTGTGATCTAGTCATTCTTCTAGGATCTTGCCCAGGAGAACTGATAGCATGTTTACACAAAGCCTTGTATACAAATATTCATAGCAGCTTTATTTGTAATAGTAAAAAACTGAAGAGAACCCCAATGTCCACAACAGCTGAAAAGAAAAAGAAAATTGTGTTATATCCCTAAATGGAACACTACTGAGCAAGAAAAACAAAAAACAAAACAACAGAAAGCAAAAAGGTATTGCCTACGTGAGAAAGAAAAAGAGCAAAAAGTAACCGTGCTGAGTGAAAGAAACCAGACCATAAGCATACATAGTATGATTCTATTTATATAATATATGGGAAAATGTGAACTAAGGGGATGTGAAATAGGGGGTAGGGTGGTGGGCAGGGGCAGAAGGAAGAATTACAAAAGAAGACTTTAAGCATGAGAGACATGTTCATTATATTCCTTGGGGTATTTTTCCAAGTGTATATATATGTCAAAATATCAAATTGTATAGTTTAAATATTTTCAGTTAGTATGTCTCAAATATGCCTGTAAGAAACTATGAAAGTGACATGTAAAAATAATAGCATAGTGGCATAGAAAACTGTTAAAATGTCCGATTAGGTGGTACTTGTTGATTTTTTCAAATTATACATACTACCTAAAACCATGCGTGTTACATAAATGGCTACATGCCATTTGTAAAATCTAAAACAAATCAGTATTTAGACAGAAAATTGCAGGATACTTGAGCTCAATTCGAGCAGTACATTCCCTGAAGTGGGGACTGAAAGAAGTATATAAATTGTTGCGGGGGGGGGTGGAGATGCATTTTCTAGACAGATTAGTGTTCTTTATGGCTTCACCATTAACTCTGTATTCAGAGAGGAAAAATTTGTCTGGGAAAATTAACATCAGAGCTTCCAAATCCTCTGATCTGACTATGCTCTTGAGTGTTTGGAACAGTGCACTTGGGGGTGAAGACTGTGATCATCATTCCATCCAAATAAAAGGCATTAAGTGCCTATTTGTGAGGAACAGCTACCGAACAGAGAGCACGTTGAGCACTGCACAAGGTTAACTCCATCCTCTCGGGATTTACCATTTCTGAGAACATGTACGGTCAAAATTGAGTAGTCTTGTCACACAACAACAACAACAGGAACAGTAAAAACACTCAGCACTGGATTATGTGGCAGTGACTTATCTTTTCCCTGACGCCATTAGGTTAGTGTAGGACATCAGTTTTGAGACAGCTTCAATGGCTTTTGCAAAATGATGTGTTTATGTGCGCTTGGTTAGAGATCCTGTCTTCGTTTTATTTTTCTTTTCTGCTCAGGCTTTTAGTTCAATGTGCAAATAGTGTTTCCAATCAGCTTAGTGTTTTCTATGAGTATTGAGACGAGTAGCTGATAAACCTGAGGCAAACCCAAGGATTTTTAGGAAATCCGTAGGCTATACACGGAGCACCCGGAGTGCTGGGACAATGTATCTCTGGGGCCTAGCTCATTTCCTAGTTCATGGTGAACACTCCATGAATGAATGAACGAATGGATGGATGGGTGGGTGGGTGGATGGATGGATGGATGGATGAAAGAAATAAAAAAATGTATTCATTCTTCAGAAAAGTATATTTCCACTTGGGAGATATGTATGTGTATATGTATACATATTTATAATATATTCTATTAGTGTGTGTATATATAGGTGGTTTACTGTGTGTATTAGTTATCTATTGCTGCATAAAAATGTACCTCCAAATTTAACAGCTTAAAACAACATTTATTATCTCACATAATTTCTGTGGGTCAGAAATTCAATAATGGCATGACTGAATTGTCTGACTTGGGAACTCTTATCAAATATACACTCAGGATGTCAGCCAGAACTGTCATCTTTAAAGCTGGGGCTAATGAATCCACTTCCAAAATAGCTCACTCACATAGATATGAGTGATTCAGGTTATTAGTAGGAGGCCTCAGTTCCTTACCACATTGGCCCCTCCATTCAGCTTCATAGGTTCCTTAGGACATGGCGTCTGGTTTCCCCAAGATCAAGCGAGTTGTCCCAGAAAACAAAATAGAAGCCGCAGTGATTTCTATGACCTAGTCTCGTAAGTGACAGTCCATCATTTCTGCAGTCTCTTATTTGCTGCACAGGCCAGCTCTATTTAGTGTTGGACAAACGATATAAAGGCACAAAATAGCATAAGGGGAGAATCCTTGGAGACCACCCTTGAGTCAAATGACTGCATCATTCTTGGATTTTTCGAAGTATTTCCCTAGCTATTATAGCATTAACTTTGAACTTGAACTTTGAACTTGAACTTTGTAAAAAAACACCATGGCTCTTTATCACCATGACTTTGTGCTCTCAGTTTACCTGTCTATATTAGCTATAGATTCTTTCAGTAGGTGGCCAACCCAAGGAACGAATATAGTTTTATTTGAAGGGTAACAGCCTAAATTGGGTGATGTGCCCAACAATTAAGTAATCCCTCTGGCCTGGGGAATGACTTGATCTGGGTTACCTGAACCAATCACTGTGACAAGAGAAATGAGGTTAACTGACTGGGTTAGTCCTACCACTGTCTATATCTGATTGAGGGTGGGATCACCTTATCCACAAGACAGACACCTTAATGTCAACCAGTGGCTTGTTAGAAAGTGGGAATTGGGAGATAGATGTTAACCAGGCAGCAAATGAATATACACCATACGCTACATTGGGGTCTTCGTTAATGATGTTGGCTTTGGAACAGAAAGAAAAAATCAGGATCTTATTCCAGAAGGGTACATGGACTCTCCTTCCAAAGTTCCATCATCTTAAGGTTACTCAAGTCCAATCAGTCTTACTCTGTTTCTTCATTCCAAACTTTAAATTCCTCAGAGAGCAACTCTGGTTGACACATCTTGCATCAAACGTGCAATCACCATGGCCAAAAGGGCAGGATCACCTAGTAAATGCATTGCTACTGCAACTTCACTCCTACATGCTGAGGCCATTCTTAGAAAAGGCAAGGGCATGGCTGTTCGAGCTCCAGTACATAGGGCTAGGAAATTAATTATGCCCTGATTGGATTCACTTTGAGCCTCAGGGCTGTATTAACACCAATGGAAGCCAGAGCTCTGGTTACCATGCCTCCCCAATCATCACACGTGACTCAAAATGAAAACAATTCTAACCATAACATCAATGAAAAGAAGTCGATAAAAATCGTGTTATTTCCCATGATCATAGTTGCAATACTTTTTTCTTTGTTTTTTTTTTTTTAAGTGTTGTTAGTGCCCTAAGCCCTCAATTAGTGTTCTTTAGTGATCCAACATGGACCACTCGTTATGAAGTTTACCATAGAATTCAGAATGCAAATCAATGAACATGGCAAATAAATTGGGTGGCAGCAGTAGGTAGATGCAGGAAATGCACGAATGCATTCTCATTTGCTGATATTATTGAAGGGTACCGTAGACACTGACACTGCCCCACCCAAATCTTAGCAGAGCCCACTGCTCCGTATACCCCAATGACTCCTTACTGCCAGTGCCAGCAACACTCGATCTATGGCTGAGGCTTTCTCTAGCCAAAGAAGTCTACTCAGACTAAGCAGTGTCCCCGGGAGTTAATTCACCCTGGAGCAATCCTTAGCCAGTGGGGGAGGTGATCAAGAATAAATCCTTCTCCTGTGAAGTTAAGGTATTCCATACCATCTAGCAAAGTGTCCCCAGGGGATTGAGTCTCAGTTGACCACAGTGGTTTCTTCCCATCCCTGACTCATTCCTCCTCTACCTTTCCCGTGCTCTTCATAATCATCTCCCAAATAAACAAACTGCAGGCAAATCAGTATCTCAGGATTTTGTAGGAACCCAATCAAAGACAGATCTTAGCAGAGGCCATAACTATGGGAATACTGAGGCCTGACCACTTCAAAGACCCAGAGGGTTCAGAGTCCAAGCTGAACTGCTTGACTCAGTCTGGGGCCCAAACATACAGATCGAGAAAGTCAACTTCCTCAGTTCACTGGTGTGATCAGGGTTTTAGTGTTAAACTTGTCTTAACTATGGACACATGACTAATGATTCAATGTCAGAAGTCCAATGAGTAACTTTCTAGTAAGACAGAGTTTGTTCTAGGAATCAGTATGCTTTCTCTTTCTGTCGAAAGTACCCCCATCAGGGTGCCCGGAGCTCAACAAAATCATCAGAAATGTGTCAGGTTGGCACTGATGTAGCACGAAAGGAAAGGGATGTTTGTGGAGCTATTTATCCAGCCATGGAGAGGCCTGATGAACCGCCTCTGTCCCACACTAGTGGTACCCCTGGCTGACGGCCAAAATTCCTGTCACCCCCAGGCTTAGGGACTCTCTCTGAAACAATGGTGGACTGTCAAGTGGGCATCTTTGAACCTACTTTTCTATCTGTGTTACCCCTTTAAGCTGGAACATTCCTTCTCCAGAGGGAACAAGCAATCTACAACCATACTCCCTGGGACACAGTGTCCCCTTGGTTTTTACTCCTTGAGGACAGCCTTCCATCCAAGTACTGAGTAGACCCCTCACTATTGCCCACAAACAATTCTTCTAACATTCTTTATACTTTACTCTCTTCTAAAAACAACGTAAGGTAGCTCACAGTAATGCACAAAATAATACAAGAGAATATACATTTTTAATAAAAGGTGTAGAAAATCTAGGAAAAATCTAGGAAAGCATCACAAAACAAAGCTAGGAATGATGCTAAAATCAAGATAACAGGCCATTTTCACACTTAGCTTTCTTAACACCGCAAGGGATTAAATCCACAAATATAAGCCGACTAGTGGGAGTCCCAGAATTCATAGCTCCTAGACACCAACGCTTGTCCTCTATCTGGGACACAGGGTCTTTTGCTCATCCACACGGGAGCCTCCATCAAATTAGTAGAAGCACAGGTTCAAAGGGCCTGCAAGCTTTCCTGCCACCTGGGCTCAAAACAGCAGTAGGCGAAGCTGTTGTCCTCACCTTCCCCAGTTCCCTCCTGCCAACAAGAAACAGAGTCAGAGAGGGGCCAACAAGATAGACTTAGAGCTTGCCTGTGTATTTTCAAAGGCCTCCACCTCTGACCACCAATACCTGAAGCTCTCTGTCATTTGAAAAGAGTTAAGCTGAAAATTATGAGCGGCTTTACTGGTATTCGAGTCATGCAGGCACCGGCCCCTGATTCCCTCCCCGCCCCCCTCTCCCCATTTATTTTCATGGTAACAATTTCCAGAATTTTTCTCTTTGATTTTCTTCCTTTAAAAAAAAAAAAAAAGATTTTATTTATTTATTTGAGAGAGAGCACAAGTAGAGGGGATGGCAGAGCGAGAGGCATAAGCAGACTCTCCTTTGAGCAGGGAGCCCGATGCGGGGCTTGATCCCAGGACTCTGAGATCATGACCTGAGCTGAAGTCAGACACTCAACCAACTGAGCCACCCAGGCACCCCTCTCTTAGATTTTCTTATAATGAAATTCACTAAGGGGAGCACAAAGAGGTTTTCAAGGGGCATTGTAAGCTTGACAGACTAGGGCCGTGTAAACTATTTGAATGAAGTCCTACATGCTTCTACCGAACCCAGCTCACCAACAACAATAACAAAGAAACAAGAAAAAGGGCCTCGGCTTTACTATCAGCAACTCAGATAAAGCGAAGTAACACCATTCTGTCCAGTACGAATCTTCCTTTCTTTATTTCTCAGGCAGTGCTCCTAACAGGCACATTCTGGTTCTGTGGCCTGCAACAGAACTGTCCACGAAGCAGCCTCTTCTAATATCTGGGCTACGAGGTCTTTGTAAGGCTGAGACGCTGTCCCCAGCTCTCCTTTGTTGTGAGCAAAGATAACTGTGTTTCAGAGATGCGCAGGAATCTTACCCTACAGGCCAAGCCGGAAGCTCTCCGGGTCCATTTGATTTTGGCCACACGATCTGCTCCTGGACTGCGGTCACCTAGGAGCTACTCTTTGACATTTAACCTTAAGCAGTGTTCTGGTAAAGCAGTGTTCTGGTAACCTTAAGCAGTGTTCTGGTAAAGCAGTGTTCTGGTAAAACCAAACTATGTTTAGTCTCTGAAGTAAGAAAAAAAAAGTTTTAGAAAAAGTAAGGAAGTGAATTTTTTTTTTTTTCTGAGTGATTTATTTTAAAATGTCTAGGCCAATCTGAGGGGTTTGGATACATAGAAAGATGTTTCTTTAATAAGCTTTCGTATTCTTCCTAATTCTCATGATCCTACATCTGTCTAACCGTGGTGAGGTTGGTACCTACCGCATAAGAGTAGTTTGGGAATTAAAAGAGGATCGAAACACAAAGTGCTGTGCACAGTGCCTGGTGCGTGGTAAGTAAGCTCTCGTTTCATTCGTAATGTGTAGTGCTTACTTCTTGAATGATCGTATATTGAACATATATTCTGTGTCATGTACAAAAAAATACTTTTTTTGTGCAATCATCTATTATCCTCACAAGAGCTCTGAAAAATGGGTTCTGTGATATTGGCCTTTTTCTGATTATTGAGTAATGGATACTGTTGGCAGAAAACTTTCAAAATGAAGAAAAGCATACAGAGGAAAATAGAAATGAGAATAAGCACTCTTAATCTGGTAGTACGTTTGTCCCAATTATTATCCTTTCGTATAAAATGTGCGTACTTTACAAAAATAGACTCATCGTGCAAATAAGTGTGACTTCCTGTATTCATTTAATTCTATAACGTGAGCTTTTTCCCAGAACGTTTACAATTTTTGAATAGCATTGGTGATTGGATAGGCCATTAAAAGAACGCATGATAACTTATTTAATATTCTGCAAGATAGCTATTGTTGTCCCCAGTTTGCGGCTAGAGAAATTGAAGTCGGGAAGGTTGAGTGATGTGCAGGACAGTTTAGGGGAGCAGACCCAAGCTTCAAAACCAAAGCAGAGGTGTGGTGCCACTCCCGTATGGCCTTGTTCTACGCTGGAGGTCATTTACAGACATTCCTTGTACGTGCCCATGACTTCCGGAAACGTTAGCAGAGAGAGCCAGCAGGAGCTTGCTTAGCTCTGGAGGGGAGGAAACATTTCTCCTCTATTCATCTCAGGGTCTTAAAGTGGGGCTCCTGTCACAAAACACAGATAAACAAGAGAAAAACAAGTTTACCAACATGCATATCACACATGGAACCCCACAGGAGTACCCAGAGATGAGTAAGGCAGGGGCGGGTCAGAACTCTGGGTTATACAGCATCTTCAACAAAGAACAATAAATTTGTAGAAAAATGACAGGACCAAAGAAAGCAAGTGGTCTTTGGGTTCCAAGGGTGGCAGAATTGTGGGAAAGTAAATATATGGAAGAAAGCTAATGGAGTAAAGTTTGTTTGTAGATTCTCCTGGTGCCATCTCCTGTAAAACGGAATTTATATCCTGCCTTTAGGCAGAAAGGCGGGGAGGGACAGGGAGAGTTTTCTGGTTTTGCTGCTTATTAATTGCCTTCTGCTCAAAATGATTTTTGTCAGAGAAGTGTATCTGGCGGTGACATATTCTTGTTTCCTTCAGCTCCTACATGTCACAGCCTGGAAACGTCAGGTGTTAAGGCCCCAGGAGCAACCCTCCAGGGTGGGATGGGAGTTAGAGACTAAGTACCTAAGCTTCCTCACCTCCCCGGATAATTCGGAGGGGGGCTGCACACAGTCCTTCAGAGGATCCCTGTGGGACTGAAGCCATGTTGCCCACAGGCGTGGCCTGCTTATGTTTGCCTCCTGCATTGCCATCCTTCCTCCCTGTCTTCCTTCCCCACATCCTCACAGCACTTCCCACATAAACAACATGAATAAAAACCCTTGCTTTAGTGCCTCCTTTGGGGGGGGGGAGGACCAAAACTAAGACAATCTCAGATGCACCCACATTCTGTATCACTCAGAACCCAGCCAATTATTCCTCTATCTGCCTTAGCATTATGCTAATAGAGAACTCTCTTCACTCTTCAGGGGCCTCATACAATTTACAGCAGTGATAACTTTCATGCCTGTGAGGCTTTATGGATTAGAAAGTTCTTTCATACGCTATTCCATTTTTTTAGTTTTAGTCTTCAAGGAAAACCTGTTAGATGAGCAAGTCAGATCTTGTTTGGCCCATTTTATAGATGAGGTGGAATTGGCTCAGATAGGTTAGTTATATTCACTCGGAGTCCCAAAGAGAAATAATGATTATTCTGTACGATTTCCTGTTGAATCCCATTATATACAGATTCTCTGCTAAATACTCCTAGATTGCTCCATATTTCACAGTCTGGAATAAAAAGGAGCTATGATTGATTGGTAATTGGAGAAAAAGTAATAATTGGTTCATTAAAAATAAGATGCTTAAAATCGTCAGTACTATTAAGTTTCAATGTTTTCCCCACGAATTCACTGAATTAGTAACACGGTTTAAATAACAACGAGTTTAACCTTATCTGCTAAAAAAAGGGTGAATAAAATACGAAAAATGAAAGGTCCGTTTTAAAAGGTAACTGTCTCTCCCCTTTTTTGTACACATTTTTTCCATCTGACAGAATGTTCTGTTAGAGCTAATTGGTCAACACAGGGAAATATACAAAAGGAATTTCATCCTTTGTGAAAGATTTTAAGCTGTTGGCATAAAATGGAGTTGTTTTGGGCAAAAGTCTGAGATTTCAATCTCAATAAAACCACGTAGGGGGCATTTACACGTGTAAATAACTACACAGGCACATTTCGCACACGCAGAGCTCACTGATGACCTCTTCTTTCAAGGCTGTTCCCCAGACTCTGCAGCTCTGAGCCCCCTTTTCCTTACGTCCTCAGTCTTAGGGGATCCATCATTCCATTCTCTCTTATTCATAGTCTAACCTCTTATCTTCCACTACCAACTGGGAGTTTTTATTTAGATGTCCTAGAATGGCTTCAAAGCCAATGTCTTTAAAAGCAAACTTTTTGGTTCCTTTCCAGGATGACTGTTTATAGCCATACCCTCGTTTACCCAAGAAATCTTGTATCTTCTTCATTGCTCATTCTTCATTGCTCATTCTTCTTCATCGTTCTCCGTTCCCAAAGATTAATTCTTATCATTTTTCCATTCAAAATGGGATCCCATGGCCACAAAGTCATGTAACGACATCTGCTTGAGTGTCCCACCAGCCTGTCTCTGTCCTCCCAGCTCACCCCCTTTCCTTCTGATACCACTGCTCAAAGCGCCATTGGGGCGTTCCTTGAAACCAAATCTCCCCATGGCTGTCTTTACCAAGTGTTACTTCCTCTGCTGGGTTCTCACGACCCTTCCTACTACTCTCTCCCCATTTGGGTCCAAATCTGTTCTTTGTTATTCTGCTATGTGTATGTTCTCTTTTGGTCAGGGTCTAAAATCCCAGATATCACTGCTTTTTCAACTCACAATGTTTTCACTGTTTATAGGTGCACAAAATAGACATTCTCTGAGGACAGGGTTTAGGTCCTATTCTCTGTTCACTGAAGTGCCTGGTACAGAGGCGCCTGGGTGGCTCAGTCAGCTGGGCAGCTGCCTTCAGCTCAGGTCATGATCCCAGGGTCCTGGGAGGGAGTCTCTCATTGGGCTCCCCATTCAGTGGGAGCCTGCTTCCTCCCTCCCTCTGACCCCGCCCCCCATCCCCACTCACGCTCCTGTGCTCTCTCTCTCAAATATAAATAAATAAATAAATAAATAAATAAATAAATAAATAAATAAATAATTTTTTAAGTGCCTGGTACAGTGTTAAGCACAGTAGAAGTTCCACAATTATTCACTGACTCATTAGGTTTAAAGGCTAGATCATCGTTTTTGAGAATAAGGAGTACAAATTGCAGATGCCAATAAAATAACCCGATGATACCAATATCCTAGGCCAGAGAATATGTTTTCATTTGCATGCATTATAGTGACTAACTCTGCCTTTGTGCTTTGTTCTCGGACCTATCACAGCTGACACGTGCCTCAGGGCTCATAGGCTGAGAGGGATCCTTGTAGCTCACTCCCCAGGCAGAAGTACAACGTCGCCCAAGCCAAGCGTGGGGCAGCCACAGGGAGCAAAGTCCAGGCTGCACTGGGCTGGCACAGGGTCTAGTGGGTTAGTGCCCCAGTCTTCACTCATACCCCAGTTGGCTTCATCAGATGTTGTTGGTAGAAACTTGAAGGAGGTTCTCTCCAAGGAATGGTGGTGGGGAGGATGGCGCCTCCAACCCCCTCTCCCCATTCAACTAATATCTTCTCCTTGCTCACTCAAGCTCTCTTCTCCTGGCTATAGAGGAAAGGGAAACTCCATGGTGTACATGGAAAGAGGAAAACAAATTAAATATTGCATCAGGGCTCATTTTATAAGCAACCCTTTATATATGAGTGATGTGTTCCTTGAATTTGACCACTGAGAAGCACAATCTCAACACAAGGGGTGAGTTTGATTTCTAAGTCAGTGGTTCCCAACCCTGGCTATTCAGCAGGGTCATGAAGACAGAGGGTTGCTTTCAAGAACATGGATGCCTGGGCCCAAACAACCACAGATAATGATTTGTAGCTCAGGAGTGGGGCTCAGCCACATGCATTTTTTTAAAAAAGCTTGCCAGGGAATTCTGATGAGCACCCAGGATTGGAAAGCATTATTTTAGATATAACAACATGGGGTATATGTACGTTTAAGTTCCTTTCTGTCTTAGGAATCTATGATTTGTCTGAATAATCAAGTACTATGTCAAAAAAGGCACTTCTGGATTAGAAAAACATGACTTGGTGGAGAAAAAATACGTTCTGTAGCCCATATCATTAATTTTGATTCTCTGACATAGCAGACCATATTTCAGCTATATGTTTTAGCTACTCTCCTAAAAGTTAAAGGAAATAGACCTGCTGACTGACACTGACCTTCTAGCTTCTGAATGGCCATAATTTACAACACCTATTGACCTCCCATCTCAAGAGTCAAGAAGTATTTTAAATCGAATTACGAACAACTTCTTCAATCTTTTCAAGTAGGTTCAAATAGGAAATGTGCCAACAAGGACAAATTCAAAGGCTATCCACTTAAAGGAAATTGACATATTTATAATGAGGGGAGCAGAAACTACTATTTTGCCAATATAATGAACTCCATAGTTTGCCTATGTAATTTCTGGAATGTTTATCACTTTCTCCTGTGTTCCCTTCCATTTTTCTATTCAGATAATATGTTTGAATTACCTGTGAAATGTCAGATTACATCACTAATCTACCCACTAACAAAGTTACATGGGAATATTTTGATCCTCCACAAAGGGTCTTTATGCATTCTGCCACTACCTTTAGAGTCTTTTCAATTTAAAGCATCATCAAAGGAGAAGTTTCCATTTTGAAATAGACATGATCATTCGTAGAAATAAGAGAAGATGTTTGTTTCAGATCTTAATTGACTCTATGGCCGGACTTCAAAGTAGACTGTTCGCGACACTCTTGGGAGTGTCTTTTATAGACCACTCTTACCCAATCAATGAAACTTTAGTGCCTTGGTGTCTGTTGATTTAGGATAGGCTCACAGGAGGGAAAAGATATATTTGCGACTTCAAAATAAAGCCCCATGGATCTGAAACTCCACATAAGATATTTATTCCTTTGGACTAATTTGTTTCTAAATGTTAGACAGTTAAGTTATTCATAGTCATTTACACCATAGTGTGAGCTGGTTCATTAGCCACTTTCTGCTGTGACTGCCAGCTGATATTTTCATTTGGATCAGGGAGAAATAAAATGCATAGTCTCATTTCCAGGATATAGCAAATTGATGTGAAGACCACTGGTCCCTCAAGGAAAGGGCAGGAATTCCACGGTAGCAATGAAAGATGTCTGTCTGAGCAGTGAAGTAAGGAAGCCTGGGACCAAGGAAATTGTTCCTCCGGCAGCACTAAGAAATCATCTAAGATGTAAATGCATACACGCAGCCTCTAACTTTCTCTAATCCGCTTAGTCACCAAATGGAAAAAGAAAATTAGTGAGATCCTGGAATCCACACCTGGATGTGTGGGATTCGCTGGGTGAATTTTGAAGTTCTTTTTATCCCCATGCTTGATTTTCCTTTGAACTAGTTCTCAACTGTGTAATAGTAGTGGCATGGGGAGAGCAAGCTATAGAGTGATTTGTCTTCAGCTAGCCTGCTACCTCGGGATCATCCTTGGCAGTCTAATGGGTTTGGAGTGTGAACTCTTCTGCACATCTGACTGGGGGCATCCTGAAGGTCTGAGCTCCCAGAAGTCAGCTAGAAGAACCTGGGAGCCTGGAAGAAGATGACGGACAAGTTCAGAAAAGAGCAGTGGGAACATCACCTGCAGACTTCTCTTCCACTGTGGTGCCATCATATTCCCTCTGGCCCAAGTTGACCCCAGGGAGGGCATCCTAGATTCTTTCTTAGTACAGTCAATCAGCAAGCACCGTCCATGCTCCTTGAATTTTCCATCGATGGCTTCTCTCCCTCCCACCCCCAACCCTACAACATTCTTCTCTCAAATCTTCACTACCACTCACTTGGCTGTGGTCATTTGCTCCTACCTGAACTCCCAGCCACTAGTCTCAGTCCCTGTAAATCCACACCACTCGATATAGCCAGAAAAGTGTTCCAAGGGGGTCACTTTTCTTCCCTCAAACCATTAAAAGATGTTCCCATCACCCCGAGACCGTTTCCCTCATTGTGGGCCCTTCACCCCTGGCAGCTCGGAGGGTGCTTTTAGAAGCCCGTGGTGACAGCATTACCTGACATCGGATTCCACAGCACCAAGCACATTCCCTTCCCAGCTTCCTCTCCATCCTTCTAAGTGAAAAGTTTGCCATATGTGCTTGATGGTTTTCACACTCCTTGAAAACCTACTGATTTCCCTTTTTAGCCAAGAGACAGTAGGCTCAGAGCCTTTGTAGGCAAGAGAATCTAGCAAGGGTTTATAAAAGTAAGTTGTTTTTACTTTGTTTCACCATTATATTTTCAGCAGAAAATATGGGTTATTACTGACAATAGAAATAGAGTTTTCTTATACAGTAGGTTTCTTTAAGTTTGAAAAAGATAAATTAGTTTAAGGAAAATATTAAGAGGTTAAGTCAGAGATACCGCATTACTCAGGTCTGGCAAAAACTGTGCAGGTGAAACTGGCTGAAGTTTGGAAAACATTGACACCCATGGGATAGAATCCCTCCTGCTTAACGTGCAGCTCAAGGCCTCCAGTATCTGTTGCCTGCAGTCCCCAGCTCATCCTGTCCTCGCTGTCATCCTGTAGGATGCCTGGGCCCGGCCTGGGATGACTGCTCTGGCCACTCCTCCATAGCTGGCAATGACTTCGGCTCCTTTGAGTCTCAGCTCCGTTTCCTGCCCTTCCAAGCAGTTCTGTCGTGCTGTCTGCCCACTTCTGTCCGCTGGGATGGCTGGCCTTTCTAGATTCATTTACTCTTCACCTACTGTACAGCAGACCCGCACTCGCAGGGAACACGCCGTCTAGTGGGGCTGAGCCCCCCATGTGAGGGAATGAGGTAATTGCCATAGACTGCAGTAACTATAATGTTAGCAGGAGCTAACTTTCATGGAGTGCTTATTATGTGCCAGACGTTCTGCTTATATGTAGTATCGTAAGTATTCTTCACAACGATAGTATGACAAAGGAAGTACCATTAATGTCACCGTTTGATAGATGAGAAAGCCAAGGCATTGCGAGATGAAATAACTTTCTCAAGACCACAAAACTACAAGCAGGAAGTAACTAGCCAGGCCGGGGGGAAGTGGAGAAGGATACTTTTTGGGTCCACGCTGTCGTTCACCTGGATGTTCCCTTCATCTAAATGTATATGCACCTGGATGTCACCATCTCTAATATTTGCTAGGACACAGAGGAGGTGAAGGTGATTGGAGACCTTGCGTAGAGCGGGAGCCAATAGTGCCCGAAACTCCTCTCTTCTGCTTTGTCCCTGGGAAGAAGCCTCTACTATACTTGCGGGGGACCTATCAAGGAGGGCGCAAAGTAGTGTCCAAGGGCACCCCTTAGGAGTCTTGATGTTTCCCTGATTCTTAAATGAGGCTATTGCTTCTCATGCTGTCCAAAAGCTCAAGGCTTTAAAACAGCAGTGTGTTTCCATGCATGTTATGTCCCTTTTGCTCACATCCACCCTGAAAGGCATACTTTCTTGGCCCTATTTTACAGTTAAGAAAACAGAGGCTTGGGGCGCCTGGGTGGCTCAGTCAGTTAAGCGTCTGCCTTCGGCTCAGGTCATGATCCTGGGGTCCTGGGATCGAGCCCCAAATTGGGCTCTCTGTTCAGGGGGGAGCCTGCTTCTCCCTCTCCCTCTGCCTGCTTATGCGCACTCTCTCTCTCTCTCTCACTGTCAAATAAATAAATAAATAAATAAATAAATAAATAAATAAAATCTAAAAAAAAAAGAAAGAAAAAGAAAAAAGAAAAGAAAAGAAAAGAAAAGAAAAAGAAAAGAAAAGAAAAGGGAGGCTTGGGCAAGGTGACCACTTTGTCCAAGGTCATAGAACAGCTCAGGGCTAAGAGCTAAGAGCAGGGGTATAAATCTGAACTGTTGCTTACAAAACCAGCACTTCATTGTTTTGCTTTGTTTTTCTTTTAATGATACCACATCTACTCTCTTGGTGCGTAGGTCAGAGTCCCGTTGTTTTGGATTCACATTGCCTCTGAAAATGACATGCTAGCTGCGTGGGGGTGATTTCTAGTCAAGGATGGTGTGGGAAAAGAACAGGTCATTAAAAACAAATCCCAGACTGGGTCTGTCCATGAACCCGATTCAGAAACACGTGGACTCTCTGGAATGGTTGTGTCCACACCGGCATCACCGTGGGAATTGTCAGGATTGCGCAGACGAGCTGGAGGGGGCTCTTTCTGGGCATAGTCAGGCACCCCCTCGGCTTCAGAATCCAGCAGGCTTGGGTCTAAGGTTCAGCTCCTTACAGGTTTCTCTTCTGCTGCTCATTTCACAGCATCCAGTCCAATCTAGACAGCTGGGTCCCTTGCAGTGTCTAGAGGTCATGCCACCGTCTTCAGACAGTGATGCAGAAACTGAGCATCAACCAGGGGCAAAAGGCTTTTGAAACAGAACGTCACTTGCCTGTGCTGTCTGGTAGGACACGGAGCCTCTCCCTTCATTCCCCTTCCTCACCAGCTCACGGTAAAGAAGAGCTTGCATTTTTATTAGGTTGATGGAACAAATGACGCTCCTTGAACTTGACCCTCTCCAGCTTTGTGTGCCGCTACATCCCCAAGTGGAAGCCACCCTGTTAGCCTCCTCCCCATATCCCTGGGAGGTTCATAACCCTCAGACCCTCATAACCTTTGCATTTCTTCGTCTAGAATGACCCGTTCTACCTTTTTCACATGTAAAACACTATCCATTTTTGATACTCAAACCAAATACTCAGTCACTGGGGAAGTCCTCACCATTTCCCCCTCTACTCTTCTCTGAAATTCTACAACTCCTTAATGCTGATACCACATAGCCCAGAAGTCGCAAGCACTTGCCTTCGAGTCATACAGATCTAGGCTCCCAGTGCAGTCCTTCCGATTGCTAATAATAACATTGGGAAAGTTATTAATTGCTCTGAGTATCTCCTCATTCATTTTAAAATGGGAATGATAATGCTAGCTTCCTCGGGAGGCTGGTTTGAAGCTAAACACAGAATGATATATATATAACACAGTACCACAATGTAGACAAAATGCCATAACAATTAGTTTTATTTCTTTTGCTACAAATAAGGGTTCCCATTCCGCACTTGGTAGAGCAGTTACTTGGATGTAAGTCATACATTAATTGCAGGCTCAGTTTCCCCAATGAGTTCAGTCTTTGGGCCACCCAAATGGAGAGAGTGGAGGAGGGGAGACACAATGAGGACCCGGAGCTTGAAAGCTGGCCAGGTTCTTGTCTGCCATCTCGGCCCCGCAGGAGGCTCCTGGAGACCCACCCAAGCACTCTGGCCCCTCCACGGTGCAATCATTTTAGCCAGAGCATCCATGACGGTATGAGTCCAACAGCTTCCACCTCAACGCCTCTGATACTGTGAAGATCTGAGATGCCTGGCTCTTGCCCCTGTTTCTTCTGGCAACTCTGGCTTTTCCCATTGGATACCCATAAAGACTCCTCCCCTCATTACTCCAACCTCTCTCAAAACCAGCGTCTTGGCCTTTCTCCTTCATGGTCCCTGGTTTTAATTCCTATGGCCAGGCATGTAACTGGGAGGCATTCCAGTGGAAAATGTTTATGGCTGCCTCTCTCTGTAGATAGAAATAAGTGATACCTACCCCAGAGCTCAGTACTTTAGGTACTTATTTGTACTTGGTACTCTCTTGAGCACTTCGCAGACATTAACTCATTAATTCTCATAATGATCTTGGGGAATAATCACTAATAGTAACCCCATCTTATGGATGAGGAAACAGGCATCCGGAGAGTCACTTACTAGGGTTCCACAGCTAGTAAGTGGCAGAACTGGGATCCAAACCAGAGCCCATGATTGTAACCTCTGAGCCCCACCCCCTTAGTGGACAGACAGATGGAAAGTCAGTTACACATGTCAGTTATACCTTATATGCATATTACATTACATGTGTCGAAGGAAAGATTTAAACTCCCTCTTTGGGACTCAGCTGCAGTACCACTTCCCCTTAGAAACTTCTCCATCCTCTCTCCCAAACTGAGTTGAATGCCTCCTTTTTTCTTTCTTCCCTTATCATTCCGGACCCTCCAGGTAATCCTGACCCTCCAGGATACCCTGGGCCCTGGAGAACAGACAACTTAGTTTACTTACCTTTGCCATGCCAGTGTCCAGCACAATGCCTGACACAGCAATATTTGGTCAGCGAATGAATAAGTGATTGAAGATATGCCCAGCTATTAAATCTGTGGGAATCAATCGATAATATTCTACCTCTGGGCCTGCACCCCATATATTTTAATATTCCCCCAAATGCTTAGTAGCCATCATTACAAAGGCTACCCACAAGCTAGCTGAAAGAGTGAATGAATAACCAACTCTTTTCTAGAACCCTCTGACAAAATCTACCCCTGCCTCTGCCCTGAGTCTCTCTTGCCTGTTGCTTTAGCCCCCACAGGCTTCATCTGTGTAGCTTATTCACGTAAATGAAGGTGACACTCTGCTATCGTGGAAATACTCTCCACTCCGACTGCTATTTTTAAAAGGGGGCAAGTGTAGTTGTAGTTACAGGTCTCTGCAAGGAGCAGCGGGAGTTTATCATCTGTTGGTGCTGGGCGGTAGAGCCAACATTTATGGCTCATTTCTCCCTTTCTCTCCCCATCGGGTTTTCTTAGTTTCTGAGCTAGATTATGTCCTGCCATGTTATGAGAAGAACAACACTAAAACTAATGGGGAATCTGTGTCTAGAAAGACTGGAAAAGTAAGCCCCATCCCCTCCCTCCCTCTCTCTTTCTGTTTCTCATCAAAAAATGGGTGCGTGCATATCCTGAAAAGGGTTAACTGCCCTCAACATAGCATAACCAATGTTTTCAAGGCACTGGTGAAGGATGCAAAAATAATGCATGTTTATGTAGTCCTCTTCTTTCCCTTTTTTCCTGGCCTCTATATTAAGGAGAAGATGCCTAGAAAAGCCTTCCCCTACCTTCTCCATGTGTATGTGTAGCTGGCAGGGAGCCCATGAGCCAAAGGGGCTGTTGAGTCCTTTGCAAGTGATAACATCAAAGTCTGCTGGGCAATCCTGTCCAACCTCCATGTGGCTCACCACGGTCCTAGTCCCCTGGAAGATACACGCTTATATGGTGCCCTCCACATTCTCCTAGGGTTGGTCTCTGTGACCAATAGCATTTTATGGGAAAAGGAATGATATGTCACTGCTGAGATTGGGTTAGATACCTCCTAGGACATCTATCTGGGTATTATTCTCTCTCGGCTCATTCACTCTGGGGAAGCCCACTGTCAAACTGTAAGCAGCCCTATGGACAGGCCTACATGCTTCCTGCCAGTACCCATGGGAGCAAGTTTGGATCTTCTATTCCAGCAACGCACTGGGATGACTGCAGCCCCAGGCAAGGAATTGACTGCAGCTTTAAGACAGACCTCAACCTGAACCACTCCTCTGAGATGCCCCCTGATTCTGGACACTCAAAGCTCAGTGAGATCATCAGTGTTTGTTATTTAAACTGCTAAGTTTGGGGGCAATTTGTTATGCAGAAATAGTTAACTAGTATAGCTTCGCTTTGCAGTTAGATCAGAGAGTTGAAATCAAACAGACTGGGGCCGGCTTTGCCACGCCACTTTCTAGCTGTGTGACCTCTGTGCGCTCCTTACCTCTCTGAGCACCACCCCCACAGTTTCTCCTCTAAAAATGCCAACTTCATTTCACGATTCCTACCTCCTAGAGATATGATTAAATGGAAAAAAAATTCTTACTTAATTTAAAGAAACATCTAATATAAACCCATTTTTTAAAAAACACGCCTTTTATCTACATTTGGTGTGCAACTGGTTTCTTAATGAAAGCGGTTGGAGAACACATAGTTACCAGTGAGAATCCAATGAGCAGGACAGATAAGATGGGTGAGAGGTGGGTAAAAATGTTGGATGTCTGGTGGTCCTGAAGGGGTCCCAGGGTCTGACTCATTTGCATATTTTTCATTAAGTTTTATTTTAATTCCAGTACAGTTAAGATAGTGTTATATGAGTTTCAGGTGTACAATATAGTGATTCAACAATTCTATGCATTACTCAGTGCTCATCAGGAAAGTGTACTCTTAATCCCCATCACCTGTTTCGCCCATCCCCCCACCCACCTTCCTCTGGTAACCAGCAGTTTGTGTGCTATAGTTAAGAGTCTGTTTCTTGGTTTGCCTCTCTCTCTCTCTTTTTCTTTACTCCTTTGTTTTGTTTCTTAAATTCCACATATGAATGCGATCATATGGTATTTGTTTTTCTCTGACTGACCTATGCCACTCAGCATTGTACCTTCTAGCTCCATCTGTGTGGTTGCAAATTTGCATATTCATGTCAATCCCTGGAGAGATTTTTGGCTTGCCAGAAGGACCTGGAAATTTTTTGCATGGTGTTTACACTCTGTTGAGACGTCCTGCATAGGTAGACTCAAACAGGATCTTCTCTCCTTTAAGGATGTTGTATTATAAATTTTTAAAACTTCGCATTTTCCTGCCATCTCAACAGATCGACAAACAGGCAGTGAGCCTTTTACCCATGTGACCAGGTGCACTAGTGCGATCAGGCTGGTCCCTGTTCACAAGTTCCTCTTTTTGTCCTCCCCTGATTGTGACCTACCAACACTCGGACACACCAATGCAATTCCTCGCACTCTGGCTTGTGCACTCCACTCTGACCCCCAAAAAGGCATTTGCCCACAGGTGCTCACTCTCTCTCGGCTCCCTCTCTCTTGGTTGAACCTGTTCCCTGGGCCCTCCTCCCACCTGGCCCCCTCCCTGCATGGCCTGCCATGCCTCGCTCTCCTAGGACTTGTGAGTATCATAGATCTCTTTCCCTCTCATGCACCTGTTCACGTTATTCTGTGTCTGCACTTGACTGATCATCAAAAAACCCTATTTTAAGTAACATAATTGTGACTTTCGACAAGATGGTGTGTCCTCAGGACAATTCCTATTTGATGAAGAAATGATTTCCCATTTTACAGATAGAAATACTGAAACTCAGAGCATTTACTCCCTTGCCAGAGGTCCCTGGCTAGACGTGCTTTGGGATTAGAAGCACATCTCTTGCCCTCTACCTGAGTCTCTTACCTCATCTCTGAGCGGCAAGAACACACCCCAGGGCAACAGAGACACAGTCAATCCTTTATTCTTGCTTCACTGGAAGGAGTGAGACTAGGAAGCTGAGCATAGCAACTTGAGCCCAATACTTGTTAAATAAAATTCAGGCTGAGCGTGTTACCTGGGAATTCTGCCCAGCCCTCGGCTTCTCATTCTCCAGGCAATGCGGTGTATGCGAAGCTCTGGCCACGACAAGCGCTCTAACTCTAACTGACCCTCAGGTGGTCCAAATGCAGTTCCTGGCCGACTTGAGACCAGCTTCATCATTCTGGGGTAGCTACTGAGCTCCTGATGCTTCTGCGCTGTTGGGGACACTGCGGACCTCCTCCGTAGCCCTGTGATGCCCAGGAGGCTGCTGAACTTGCCCCAGTTCTCCAGGGCTGGGGACACTGCCGACTATCTCCTATCAGGAGCAGCTGGCTGGAAAGCCGGCCCCTGTGCAGACGGCGCAGCAGCCCCCATTTCTCAAAGTTCACGTGATGCCACTTCGCTTTTACAAAAGACCTACATTAGTACCTGTTTATACCAACCAAGAGAAATCCGGAAAGGACTTTGCTTTTATGAAAAAAAAAAAAGGCGAAAAGTGAAAATAGCAAAACAGCATTCAGTATTTGTTTTGCAGTGAGCCCAGACAGAGGCAGCATACACCCCAAGTAGCGGCTGTGGCCCCGCCCATTCCTTCCCCGGGAACTACACTCTGGCGTTCCAGCATCAGGCCAACATCGCTTTGAACTGTGTCTCTGAGCATCTGTGCTTTATCTCAGTTTATCTTGTGCATCCATTAGCAAGATGTGTCCTGAGGTATCAGAAAAAGCCTAAGAGGTTATTTTTGGAGGGGGTCTGGGAATGCTCAAAAACTTCCGTATATGTGAATGGTAATCGCTTCACTTTGTGCCATCTGGGCTTATGAAAGGTTTCACAGGTCCCGTCTACTTTCTGATAGCGGGGGAAACCTGGAGTGGGCTGGCCTCGGCAGCTCTGCACTCACCCTCTGCATGGCCAATGTTCCTTTCTGATTATAGCCCTCATGGGAGCTGGGGAGTCTGCAGAATTAGCTGGCTTTGCAGACTGGTTCTCTCTCAAGCTGCCAGTTTCATGGAAGCTTTTGGGGCTATTTTCTCAGGTTTCCTGAGCTGGGATTCCAGATAAGAGAAACGATTAGATGGCAAGTAGCTTATGGAGATGATGAAAAAGTTTTCCTCAGTTCTCTTAGGGTCCCTGGTTGGGTCTGAAAATTGAACTGACAAACATCGATTAGCAAGAGAAAAGCATATGCATTTCCTTGAATTTTTGCATGCACATGAGAAACTTCACAAGAGAAGGAAGACCCAAAGTGGCCAGAGGAGGAAGATTTTTTTTTTTTTTTTTTTTTTGAGAGAGAGAGAGAGAATGAGCAGGAAGGACAGGAGAGAGAGAGAATCTCAAGCAGACTCCACACTGAGCACAGAGCCCAACACGGGGCTCGATCTCAGGACCCTGACATCATGACCTGAGTTGAAACCAAGAGTCAGATGCTTAACCAACTGACCACCCAGGCGCCCCAAGCAGGAAGCTTTTATACCTTTTAGATAAGTAGAAAATAAATGTGTAAAGAACTGACAAGACAGAGGCATTTGGGCTAGGGGTAGTACATGGTGAAGAAGTAACCAGGAAGATAAGAGTGGGTTTAACAAGGTTTGTGCAGATTTCTCGGCTCTCCATTTCCCATCTCTGGTGAGAAGAATGCTCCCTCCCTCCAGGTTCAGGTAGGGTACCTTTCACATGGAGGATTTATCTCCTGCTTTCAGGGAAGAAGGTGAGGGGTTGGAGGTTTTGCTCCTGTCATTTTTTTTTTTTTTAAAGAAAATCCTCCAGGGGCGCCTGGGTGGCACAGCGGTTAAGCGTCTGCCTTCGGCTCAGGGCGTGATCCCGGCATTATGGGATCGAGCCCCACATCAGGCTCCTCCACTATGAGCCTGCTTCTTCCTCTCCCACTCCCCCTGCTTGTGTTCCCTCTCTCGCTGGCTGTCTCTATCTCTGTTCAATAAATAAATGAAATCTTTAAAAAAAAAAAAAAAAAGAAAGAAAATCCTCCAGCTTAAGAGATTTAATATGCCAAGGTGCCATATTTGGGGTAGCATGTCCTGAACCCCATAACTTACAAGAGCATGTTCAGAATCAGGGCCGACTAAGGTCCCTTTCCTTTTTGCTGGACTGAAGCACATTCTGCTTCTTCCAAACAGCCACAGTCATGGAGTGCAAGAGGTTGGTCTGGTTACCAGGGTAATGCTTACCAAAGTGTGTTCCTGGGAACCCGAGTGTCCTACTGTCCTGAGTTATTCTTTCATGGCCTACACTGTCATTTCTCTAAATCTTGATCCAGATGTAACCTTCTCAGAGAAATCCTTCGTAGCCACTATATCTAAAAATGCAACTATTCCCCCAATACTTCTTCTACCCTGCCTTGGTTTTTTTTTCCCCCTTTAGAACTTATCACCCTCTCACAAACTAAATATTTACTTATTTTGGTTACACTAGGATGTGTAGAAAGAAATTGTTTGTTTTATTTACCTGTGTCCTACAAAGCAGTCTGGCTCCTCATATGTACTCCATAAATATTTATTACATTACTTAATATTAGCGGAATTAAAAGAAGAGACACACACCCCTGCTTTGCAATATTACAGTGTCCCTGGTATGTTGTGGCATCTTAATATTTGCAAAATCTTTCCTATGCCTTGCTCCATGATGATCCTCACCTTAGGCCAACATAGCCAGCACTGTTATTATTCTCATTTGTGAAAAGTTTCAGGTTCAGAGTGGCGAAGCGATTTCCATATATTCGCACAGTCAAGAAGCGCCACAGACCCGACTTGCACCGGGGATCCCTCTGCAATGTGCTTTAATTAGTCAGTGCTCTCTTCCTACTGATGTGGCTAGTGATTTAGGAGTGACTTAGAGAAGAATTCTGAAAATCAAAGGCTTTGATGTTTTCTTAAAGCACAAACCTTATTCTTTTTCCCCTTGCTTTGGAAGAAGAATGCATTCATCAAATGCCAGCTGTTCTGCTAAGATCAAGGGTCAGAAACACATAAGAAGCAAATTCTTGTTAAGCAATTTCACATTTTGGAAAATATCCAGGTGAACGCGTGGGGTAGCTTCAGGCTACATGGTGGCTTGGGGGTTCCCCCAACCATACCTCATTGGGTTTTTGTCTTTCTCAGCACAAGACTGTGGGGTGGAGTGAGGCGAAGTGCCCCTGGATGGGGCTCCAGGTGACATGTCCAGGCTTGTTCCTTTAGAGAAGAAAATGGGAGGCTGAATGCATGCAGGGACCTCCAGGAGGATTTTTGTTAATTAGTAGGTGAAGTGCATTGGCTGCAGATGGACGTGGGTTCTGATGTCAGCCTTGTCAAACGTGCCATCTGTGCAACTTTTGGCAAGTTGACTAACCTCTCTGAGCTTAGATTCCTTATACGAAAAATAGCATCAGTTCTTGTCCCAGGCTGCCTGACCTGGCTCCTCTACTAACCAGTTGGGTGACCTTGGGCAAGGTAATCAATGTTTCATGCCTTGCTTTCCTCATCTATAATTGGGGTTAATATTAGTACCCAGATCATTACGGTGTTGTGAGAATGAAATGAGTTAATATGTGGGGCAGCCAGTAGAGGGCGTGTTCTCTATCAGGGTCCTGCTGTGGGACACTGGCCCTTCTGGAACTCAGGAGACAGTGCAGGGCACCTCTGAATCATCTCTGTACTGGGGCACGAATGCTGGGTGGTGTTTACCGAGCCCCTGCCAGGCACGCTGTCTGCTTCTCTCCCCACTGTGAGGAAGCAATGTTGCCAATATCTCTCTGTGTTGTCATATTTCGGTGCCTGGTTACTAATTATTATAGCTCTGGTTTACCCAGGTTAGGAATTAGAAGATAATGAATTTTGTGAGTTCTTAGCCACATATCTTCTGTTGTTGCAGAAAGCAGTTTGAGCAAGTTCTAGAAAAGGGCAGTGCCCTGGGGCCGTACTACCAGAGACTTGTTTGCCTGACCCTGTCTGACCCTGCACTGACACCTCTGCGACCCAGACACAGTGTGCCCCAGGTTCTCAGGATGAACAACCTGCCCTCTGTTGGTCTCTCCTTTGTGCTGTTGCAAGCAAACATCCATGGGGCAAGCACATCACAGACGCCAAAAGTCCAGTTGCTAACGTCAAACACATTTCCAGGAATGCTTTGGAGTTGAGTCTCACTAGGGGTGACTTCAGTGAGTGAAACTTGGGGCTGACATTTCTGGTGAGCTCAACATAAAGCTGGTGGAAGCAAGATATAGGGACTGCTCTCGGGCCGGGCCACACTCACTTGGGTGGGAACGAGAAACTCTCAAGGTCAGCCCAACACCATTACCCTCTGGAAACTCATTATCATAGGATGGTCTTGGCTCAGCTGGTTTGGAAAGAGCTAGGTGTGACATCATCTTCTCAGCATTTACTCTTCCTTCGAAAAAGGCTAACAAATTAAAAAAATAATAATAGTTCCTATTCCTACATACTACTTTTCTACCCCTGGACCCTGTGCTGAAGCCACTCCAGTTTAGAGGCGACCCACAAAGAGTCACAGCATATCCCCACCACTGAGCTTTGGCCTGTGCCTTCCTCCACCTGGAACACCTTATCCGCAGAGAATCCTACAGCTCAGTCTACTTCCCAATGGTGGAAATGAACTTCACTTTGAAGTAGACTGCACAGTACCCACTGACCCCTCACTGCAACCCAATCCATCAGCTAACCATGTTCTATCTCAACTCCTCCCACCTCATACACACTGCAGCCACAACAGAAGACCTGCCCTTTCTAAACCCTCTCTCTTCCAGCCACACCCAACCCTGGGTGGTTCTAAGTGGACCATATTCCTCATAACTGCCTCTCAAGACCCTTCGCATCCTTGAGGACCAGTCAAATCCTATCTTCTCCCCAAAGGCCTCCCAGATGCTCCACTAGAATTTTTCTTTGCCTACATTCCCTTTGTACTTTATTTATAGCCACCGTGACAATCTGCTTTAAATTGGAGATATTAACATGCTATTTTTGTCAGCCTAGGTGGTAACATTGGACTGTGTATCTACCCTGATGCTACTTTGGATGCACTAGGCACAAAATAAGTACCACTTACTTTGCACTAAATTCAAGTGAATGCCATAAAGGGTTAGAGTCCAGTGTTTCAGCTTCAGAAAACTCGTCCAGAATGATGCTATCATGGTGACGGCAATAACGATGCTGATAACAGTGATACTAATGACTATATTAATGGTATTGAACATAACTACCATTTTACTGAGTGCATATAATAATAATAATATCCCAGACACTTCACTAAGCATTTTATACATTTCATCCTGACACCAATCCTATGACACAAGATTTATTAGCATTCCCATTTTCTAGAGGAGGAAGCTGAGGGGTAGAAAGGTTAAGTAAGTTACTCAAGATCATCCAGATAGCAGGGCAAAGTAAGGACTTACACTGAATGCCTTTACTCTTAGAGCTCCAAGAAAGATCACTATGATGGTTACACAGAAGATCGGGAGTAGGGAGATGGGAATGGAAGAGGAAGGAAGGAAGGAAGGAAGGAAGGAAGGAAGGAAGGAAGGAAGGAAGGAAGGAAGGAAGGAAGGGAGAGAAAGAGAAAGAAAGAAAAAGAGAAAGGAAAGAAAGAAAGAAAGAAAGAAAGAAAGAAAGAAAGAAAGAAAGAAAGAAAGAAAGAAAGAAAAGGAAGGAAGAGAGAAAGAAAGAAAGAAAGAGAGAAAGAAAAAGAAAAGAAAGAGAAAGAAAGAGAGAGAGGGAGGGAGGGAGGGAGAGAGAAAGAAAAAGAAAGAAAGAAAGAAAGAAAGAAAGAAAGAAAGAAAGAAAGAAAGAAAGAAAGAAAGAGAAAGAAAGAAAGAAAGAAAGAAAGAAAGAAAGAAAGAAAGAAAGAAAGAAAGAAAGAAAGAAAGAAAGAAAGAAAGAAAGAAAGGAAAAATGACAGCGAGAGTTCTGGTGAAAGATGGTAAGCATGAACACATGCACAGTGGAGAGAGAGGATGAATCTGAGACATATTTACAAGGTACCACTGACAGCAGCTGATGACTGATTGAATGTAGTCAGTGAGACAGAAGTAGTTGAAGATCATGTCGAAGTTTTTGTCTAAGGCAGTTGGATAGTTGTTGATGGCATTGACAGCCTTTATGGAGACAGCAAGACTTTGCGAAGAAAAACAGTTGGACGTATTATGGTGTGATGTGTTAGCACTGAGATGCCCGTGAGGCATCAGTTCTGCTATAACACTCATTTTGAAACCTTGACTTTGTTCCAGTGATAGTAATATAGGAAGGAACAATTTGAGCATAACAAGAATTTTGTGTTTGCTCCTGTGTGATTTCAACCACAAGAAGCACTCTGTGAATGCAGAAAACTCTACCCCCCTGAACCGAGCCACACAGGGATACCAACCTCCCCCCACGCACGCCTCACCCATCTACCAGCTGCCATGGGCTAAACCATGTGTGTCCTGAGTCACACCTATCTGCACCTGGTGTTACAGCTTTCTGAGTAATCCCACAACCCTCTTTCTACCACTTTGCTGTAACTCACAAAGTATAGTGGTTCCAAACACCTTTTTACAGGCAAACTTCAAGTATTTTTCAATATTCCATGTAGTATTTGTGTGTTTAACCATTTAACATGTATAAATTGTGACACAATTTTTATTAGGTTCCAACCTTTTGCTGTGTCCCTGATGAAGTTTTGGACTCTTGTTCTTCTAACTCCATTTTTCTCCATAAGCCTTGTTTTTATTGTGTAATTTTGCGTAATGTTGCATGACAGTACCCTTAATCAGAGATCAGCAAACAATGGCCCATGGCCCAAATCTGGCCCAACAGCTGCTGCTGCTGCTGCTTCTTCTTCTTCTTCTTCTTCTTCTTCTTTTGTAAATATAACACTATTGGAACAGAGCCATGTCAGTTTCTTTACGTACTGTCTATGGCTGCTTTTGAACGACAGTGGCAGAATTGACTATCTGTGATTGAGACCCACCCCGTGGCCCACACAGCCTAATTCATTTACTATCTAGCCCTTTCAAGAAAAAGTCTGCTGGTGTCTGCCCTAGATCAAAAGCAACATGGAAGGTACAAATGAGGGGATCTAACCAGGGTTAGGAGAGTAAAGCAAAGTTTTCCAGTCCAGGATCAAGGTCAAGATCACTGATTCAATACCAGCACGTTTGCAGGAAGATGAACACACTCAGAGTTATCAGTATGAGATCCACAGTAGCCAAGCTAACATTGGTCAGAAAATGTAATATTAGGTGTTTCAAAAAAAAAAGCATCAGTAGCATCATGGGAAAAAATTATGACTTTCTTGGGGTTTCCTAAATTTCATATTTTTCTATCATTTTAATTTAAATTGCATATGGCGTGTGGCAGCAACTCTTCCATGCCTATGCCCTCTAAGGTCTTAATTTAAGGAAGAAATGTGCTTCCAGGACTGCACTTCAGAGGCGGGTCAACAAGGGGTTGGCAGCGGATTGTGACTATGGTTCTTGGTGTGTTCCCCTCCTCTAATCACCAGCTGTCCTTGAAGATGCTGACCTGGTTCTTCTATTTTCTAGTAGACCTTTTCAGTATAAATTCCAGCACCACCATTTTCTGTTCTTTGGGGGAAATTGCTTCACCTTTCTCTTCTCCTACTTCTCATCTATAAATTAAGTCGATACACTAGTATCTATTCAGAAGATAATTCATATAAACTTGTTAGAATAGTATCTGGTACACATGTAAACATTCAGAAAAGGTTAGTTATTGTAAATACTTGCTTAAATTTTCAATATACTTTCCCCAAAGAATATTCAGTAAAAACTGATAGAGGACAAGTGGGAATGTCATCTTTTACAATTAGAAGGAATTAGGTCTTTTTTCTCTCTCAAACTTCGATCTTTGAAGTGCAACCATACTTCGTGTCCTAATTCATATAAAGTGATCCTTTTATCGCTCTTCTACCCATAAGAATGCAAAAATACTTTTTTGATGATTTTTTTATTTATTAGAGAAAGAGAGAGAAAGAACAGGGGCAGAGAGGCAGAGGGGAGAGAATCCCAAGCCGACTTGGCGCTAAGCTCAGAGCAGGACTTGGGGGGCTTGATCTCACAATAGGGAGATCATGACCTGAGCCAAAACCAAGAGGCAGAGGCTTAACCAACTGAGCCACCCAGGTGCCCCTCAAAAACATTTTGAAAGTTTTTAGTCCAGAAGGAAAGGAAGAGAACTACATACACACTGGCCAGTGTGCTGGGTTCTGTGCCATACTGCTGTTTTTCATTGAAATCATTATAGCTGTCCCGTAAGCTAGGTATTTTTCTCATTTCACATACAATTAAAACAAGATTTAGAATAACTTTCTAAAAAACTTGCTCAAGACACATAGTCTATGGCCCTGCCATGATTCCAAAGATTATCCTGAGTTTCTTTGGCTTTACCAATGGTTCTCAAGTGGGAGTGATTTTGCCCCTAGGGGACATTTGGCAATGTGAGGGATAGAAGGGGATCAGGGACGCCACTGACATCCAGTTGGTAGAAGCCAGGATGCTGGTAAACATCCTACAATGCACAAAAAAGCCCCATATTCTCTGTCCCAACATGTAAATAGTGCTAAGATTGAGAACCCTGGACCAGATCATGCTGCTTCAGAGACATTTTTGCTTGTTTGTTTAAGAAAAACAAGTAAATGGGACGCCTGGGTGGCTCAGTGCGTTAAGCATCTGCCTTTGGCTCAGGTCATTGTCTTGGGGTCCTGGGATCCATCCCTGCATCAGGCTCCCTGCCCAGCGGAGAGTCTGCTTCTCCCTCTCCCTCTGCACACCCCCCCACACACACACTCATGCTCACTCTCTCTTTCACTCTCTCTCTCTCTCTCTCAAATAAATAAAATATTTTTTAAAAAGGAAAACAAGGGAAAAGAAAATATATGCAAGCAGCATTTCTAAAGCCCTTGCTGCAATGGTTTCAGCCGATTATCACTCGTAGTTGCTAATAAAATGAACTCCTTTTTCAAATCTTTAAGTTAGATGTGTTAACATCTATTCTTAACCTCCTTCACTGTTCTCTGAGACTTACTAATGTGGCTCTTTGTAAGATGCTTGCAACATTTCAAGGAGAAAAGGAGATGTTTGTTATTCGGCATTGCAAATACCATGTCGACATCGCCCTACATTAGCAGAGCTCCCTCAGAAGAAACTCAAGATGCCAGACATGATTCTCAAGGCCACTATGAATAATGCTGTGCCAAGCATGATACTTAGAGAAAGTGCTTTGGGGTTTTTTGTTTTTTGTTTTTTTTAAACTGTGATTCATGTCTCTTTCGGACTCTAGCAGACGTAAAGCAAAGGCTGTCGATGTCTCATCCAAATCCCCTTCACGGCATAGGGGCACCCCACTTGCAGCCTCTGTGATCCTTGGCTGCTCGGGGGTGCACAGCTGCCCCCAGGGGGGTCATGTCCCATCCTATTGAGCAGTCAGAGGCCCAAGACTGACTGACAAAGGGTTATCAAAAGCTGGTCTCCTTGCCCCAGGGGAACCAACTCCAGATCTCCCCGATCAGGCTGATGCTAAATCCCAGCCAAAAATTACCTCCTTGCTTAGACATCTTCCCCTAATTTGTCCAGCTTCTTATCCTGCCCTTCTCCTGAGCGGAGCCCCCAGTAAATCACTTGCACAGAAATGCCCGCTGGGGCTCTGTTTGGGAACATGGCCCAAAACACGTGGGTCAACAATTTCAAAGGGCAGTTGAGTGTTCCGGGTACTTCCTTCCCCACAACAGCATTCTCGGTGCTTTGCTACATTCCCATTGTTCTTTAGCCTGGAGGCTAAGGGAGACACAGGGGGCGAGTCAGAGCTCTGAAAGATACCAGAGAGGAAGCTGAGTTCTGCCTACGGATCAAAGGGCTGTTTCTCCAAACTCAGACTTTTCCCTGAGGGAAGTTCGTTTCCTGGGTCTGACACTAGGCTTCTGGGCAATCACAGTTTTGCCAGATGCCCAGCTCCCCTCAAAGTTAATGGGGAGGAATTCTTCACCATTCTTGTTGAATTTAGATGTTTAAGATCGTCAGCAAAAAAAATAGCCCATGAAATTTTGCATCCCGTAAAAAGACTCTCCGTGATCTCTTATGTGAATAGATCTTGTTCTGTTCTTTTTCTCCATGATTTCTGAAGTTCTTAAGAAATAACTTGACCTATTTATTCTACTCAGTCCACAAAGACAGATGATGGTGACCAAATAATGAAAATAACAATTAAGACTGTTTCCTAAGTATAATTTTCCAAGCAGTCCTTGGTGAATGCAGGAGGTCCCCCCCGCCCCAGTAATGTTAGATTTTTTAAAAAATATACTGCTATCGAATTAAAGGAATTTGATGATGATTCTCTCTATTCTGATCACACATTTCCAGAGGCATGATTTTCAGGCTAAGTAAAGACACACATTGATCTATTCATTTCTCAGATACTGTCCCGTCCCTTCTGTGTGCCAGGTGCTGTTCTAGGCACTGCAGATACAAAAATGAACAAAACAGACAAAACCCCTGCCCTCTTGGACCTCACTGTCTAAAGGAGAGACAGATCAGAGACAGAACGCACCGAACAATGTATATTATATAATGGCGTCAGATATTGGTAAATGGAAGGAAGAAACATTGATCAGAAACACCTCACCTTAATGACGAGGATGTTCATTTAGATAAGAGGGCGATGTACAGTTTCTCTCATCAGATGACAATTTAGCTGAGACCTGAATGAAGCGAGGAACAAGGCATCCGGATACGTGCGGCAGAGTTTTTGAGGTAGGGAGCAACCAGTGCCCGATCCCTGAGAATGAAACATGCCTGGCAGTTTCAAGGAACACCAAACACACTGGCTGGCGCACGGAGAGCAAGCTGGAGAGCCGGCTAGGCAGTAAGGCCGCCGCACCTCATCAGAGGTGCCAAACAGCTTGGGCAAGTCAGTTCTTCACGATCCTTCCTAGTACAGGGCGATACGTTTCTGCTGCCCCAGGTACTAAAGTCTAGTAACTTGCCACTTATTATGACAACCAAAAATACTCCCTGCTCATTTCCAACAGCATGCTGGGATGTGGGACTCGTCCCAATGGAGCCTAAGCTTTATACAAAGAAGCGACAGGATCAGGTTCACTGTGACTGCTGAGTAGAATGAACAGGTGGAGAGTTGAAGATTAACCATTGAGAATGCTGCCATGGTCCAGGAGAAAGAGAATGATGGCCAGCGCTGGGACGTATCCGTGGTGGTGGCCCAAAGCAGCTATTTTGAGAATATCACTTGAAAGAGGAGCCGGCAGGATGTGCTGGTGTTGGAAGTGAAACAAGCAAAAGAAGTGTTTTGGAAAACTTGAAGGTTTTCTGTTGTCCTTACGGTTCCCATTTTGCTTATAAACAAGTGTTAGACATAATGTAGCTATCTTGTTGCGATTTTTGTGTTTGCACGTGTTTGCGTGCGCGTGTGTGTGCATGTGCGTGTGTGCGCGTGCGTATAAATATCATTTAAATGATACTTCTATCCCTGGGTTTCTTAGCCTCATCACTACTATGCTGGGGAACTGTTTTGTGCACTAGAAGATATTCAGCAGCTTTCCTGGCCCGGACTCACTAGATGTTAGTAGTACCTTTTTCCTAGTGTGAAGACCGAAAATGTACCCAGACATTGCTCAGTGTTTCTTAGGGGAACAAAATTACCACGGGTTGAGGACCACTGCTCTAAAAGGGGTAATGAAGCTGTGATCTTAGTTCTGCCTCTAATTGAGTGACCTTGGGCAAGCCACTAACTGCGCAGCGCTCTCTTTCTTGCTGTGCATTTATCATGAGTATGAGTAAGATGTCTGTTAACCCAAATTGGAAACTCTATAAATTGGTTAACCAGCTCCTTTCTGGGGAATTAACTTCCACTGAATTTCAAATGAATAGTGTCTCAAAGAATCTTATTAATCTAAACATAAAATTAGTTTTTCTTCTGGGAGTGAAAAAATGCCCCAACAATTATAAGACTGATTTTCTCAATCTAGGCCATAATTTGAACAGGCAAAATTTGCTAATAAGCATTCCCAGATTCTGAAATAGCTTCTGCAATTTTCCTATTTGCAAAGTCAATTGAGGACTTAAAACCACAGCTGTCCATGTGTGGTTTTCTGTGGGCCTTATTGGGCAATTTGGTCCAATAAAGTTTAGCTTTCAGTTGACAATATTGAATTATGGCAGGCACAGCTAGGGATTCTTCTGCTACCTCACGTCTGTTCCTTTGCCCAATTAAAGCTGTCAGTAAATAAATGAAATTGTTGAAACAGACAGCAGAATTCAGTGCAACCTCTTCTAAATTATCTCATACAAGTTACATGAATTTTGTGAAACCATTTCCTCTAAATCAGTGTATCGCTTTTCCTATCCACCCTAAAATTTGAGATTGAAGAGTGTTCATAGTCAAAAGGATGGCACTTGTTTGAACAAACGGGCTGGGATAGGCTCACTGCTCACCTTTAACCAGCATGGAGTTGGGACCAGATCCTAAGTCTCTTCACCTTAGGTTTGGGGTTTTGCTCACCACACCTACAATGAGCGCTGTTTTGCCAGATAGTGAGGGAGCAGACCAGCATGCAGGTACATGGTGGGCTGTGAAGGTGTGTTTACAAAATCATGGATAAAACAGAAAGTCAAACCCCATTGCTATATATTTGTGTAGGTGCTGTAAGATGACTAAAAGCTATCCGGTGTGTGTGTGTCCTCTATCTGGATGACCTATATGCAGGGTTTCTACTTTATGAAATCTATGGATGCTTTTTATTAAATGAAAAAGATAAATCAATTTTCTATATTTATCCTTGCATTGTAGCTTCTCCAAGCTTGGCCGCTGCCAGAGCCTTTTAAGGAAAGCAGAGACAGCTGAATGTGCCTGCCTCTTTTTTGGCTTTTCCTTGAATTCTGGATGGCCAGGAACTTCCTTCCTGCCCATATTCAGTGGTCAATGCTTGCTGCTAAATGGTGGATTAATCTGTGGCATTGATGACTTTAAATTAATCAGTATATAGATAAAGTGGTCCCAAGAGGGCTGAATCTGGTGAGTTGGACTGGGGCAACCCCGAGATGACTTTCATTATTCCAGTGACAATAAGACGATTAAGCTTTAGGAAGATGGCAGCATGTTATCCACCATGAAGAAGACCTAAGACTTATTTGCCTCTGAGGAGCTCTGTTGAGCAAGGCTGTGCCTGGAAAAATGGTTGAATAAGAAAACAGAACACATTTGATTGCCAAAGGCAGATCACGAACATACCCTTGAGTCCATTATAGCTACCTATTGGAGGTTCTAAAATCCTTATTGGCCAGAGGAATTACGAAGAAATGATTACTCCTTTTATCCTTTCACTCAACAAATATTTGAATATTTGTTTTCATGGAGCTTAATGCTGGGCAGAAAGGGGAATAAAAAGGTCAGTAGGATGTAGGGCCTACTCTTCAGGAATCCATGAACTTGTATGGGTCAGATTGCCACAGGTAGTTCTAACTATACTACACGTATGTGACAAAATAAAATGCATAGCATGATAGAGGGGTGGTCAAACATTGTGGAAAAACAGGAGAAAGTATAATTAATTCTAGTTATAAAAGGAGCTGTGTGTAGTGAATATATTACTTAGGATGCCTCAAAGGAAAGTAACAGAATATTCATTTAAAAGTGGCTTAAACTGGTGCTGGGAATCTTGTTAAAATGCAGATTCTGAGTCAGTTTTTCTGGAATAGTGCCCAAGATTCTGCCGTTTTAACAAGTTCCAGTTTACTTTGTTACAGTTGGTTCACTGACCACCCTTTGAATATTTTTAAAACAAGGCTTTGTAGTATTTCACAGAATGAAAGTTTGGAGGTAGGTGGTTTCAGGGTGGGTTTAATGCTCAAATGATATCAATAAGGAATCAGGTTCTTTCCATTCTTCTTCTCTCATATTCGACATAATGGCTTCTGTCTTCACGCTTTCCTCTCATGGTCTCAAGATGGCTGCCACGGTTCTAGGCATCACACATAGGCATGACAAGGTGCATGACCAGTAGAAGAAAGATACTGTCCCTCTTGTGATTCTTTTTTTAGGGAGAAAGACCTTTACTAAATAGTTCCTGGCAGCAAGCTTCCACTGATAGCAATCATGTCTGATGCCCACCCTTCACCACAAAGTCTGCTGGGAAAGCAGGTTTTCAGCTTCTACAGTGGAGTATGGGCTCCATTGTAAGAATGGTGGGGAGGAGAAGGGTAATTTGGTTGGGCAGCCAACTGCATTTGTCACAGGGGGGCTGGGGTTCTATGGGCCATAGAAATCTTGATGGGCTAGGAATACCCCACTGAGTTAGGACATGGAAGGGGAAATTGGAATATAATGTGTCATGTAGATAACATCAGGTGCCTTAATTTACCTTAGAATCATCTTCCTCTATAAGCACATATGTCCCATCCACCCTTCTGTTGTCTCGATTCTAACCACTGACATTTCTCACCTTGGTTATTGTCTTAGACTCCTAAATCCTTTCACTATCCCCACCCCTCCATTTATACCTCCCATCCATCTTGCATACAGCAGTCAGACTCCTGGCCTGCAAACGTGACTGTGACATTGACATACCTGTTCCAAACTCTTCAGTGGTTCCTGATAAAATATTAACTCCATAATATAGTCTTCAAGTCTCATTATAATTTCCTGTCTGCTACTTGTCTTGCTTCACCTCCCAACACTCCCCACTAAAAGTCAGTCTTCGATGCTAAGGAGAATAAGAGAATAATTTTGCTGGGAGCTATGATTAAATTCTATAGGTATAAAGTCATCTACTGAAGAATTCCTTTTAATATCTCTACAGATCATGAGAAATGATTACAGGGATTCCCCCGTTTTGGAACATCTACATTTTCGGATCCATTCCATATGCTAGATGCTTGATTAGCATGGCCAGCCTCAATATGCCAGCAGGCTTTAATAGCGAGAACTCCAGAGGCCTTCCACTCACTGAAGGAATGGAAGTCATTTGGAGTCAAAGTTCTTCTTTCCCTAATAATACCCTTAGTTTGCTTTTCCTTCCATGATTTATTAAATTTTACCCAAGACTCAAGAACTTTCTGGCTTATTGACTTTTCAGTATGCATGATTTATTATTATTAATATCTCTGTCCATCCTCTGATTATTTTTATCACTCTCCCAGATGTAAGTCATAGGCTGCTTACTTTCCCTTCCTGTCCTGTATCTCCCCAAAGTCAAATGTGGAGCCTTTCCTATCTTAGGTGCTTAGAAAATGCTCTTTCTATCTCAGCCTAAGACATTTATTGAGCGCCTCTTATCTGGTGTGGTGCTAAGGACTTGAAGATCCACCACATGGTCTCAGCCTTTAGATTATCACACTTGAATTCACCCTGAAAATGCTAGTTTGATTATAGCTATATTGAAAGAATGTACATGGAACATTGGAAACAAGAAGGAAGTAGTCCTTAGTGAGTTAGGACAGGCAATTTGGGGAGGATGTTGGTGAGAGACACCTAAAAGGTAAGGAGACCTGGAAGCAGAATCTGGAGATGCCAGGCTGTATCCCAGCGTGAGGCACAAGAGTGTGGTGAATTTGGGGGGAACCATGAATAGCTACTGTTGGCTGGACCCTAGAAGAAGAAGAAATGCAAGACGGTGAGGCTAGTGAAGTTGGCGGACAGATTATAGTGAGACTTACAGGCTTGTGATGAAGTTCAAGTTTGGTTAGGAGCCACTGAAGAATTTTAAGCCAGGCATGTGGCCAGCACAGTTGCAGGCTAGGGGACTGCTCCCGCTGCTGAGCTGAGAGTGAAGGGAGCCGGGAGCAGAGCTGAGGACCCACGACCCAGTACCCAGGTGAGAAATGATACTGTTCTGAATCAAGACAGCACTGGAGAGGGGGCTGATAGTGTGGTGTGGACCATTAGAGAGATAGTTAGGTGGCACACTTAGTTCTGTTTGGTGATGCATGTGGAGGCTGCGGGTGAATATGTGGTGAGTAGAGAGAAGAATAGGAGTTTCAGTTTCCTTCATTTTGAAAAGCCCTTCCCCCCGTTTGCTGAAATTGTTGACTCCTTGTGGCCAAAGGTGTGTGGCAGATACACCCAACAACCCATAAACATAACTCAATCTTGATCCCTGGTAAATGCTAGCGATGCCTCTCTCCATGTAACTCTTGAGGAATTGAGTGCTGTGGCTCAAAGAACTTTGGCCATGTGTGAATATTGCACCTCTCCTCTTGGGTATGATCTCTGTTTTTATTGAACAACTGTCACTAGGCCATGCAGCATTGCCAACAACACACCGAAAATAGAAGGAAGGCAATTACCTCAGCAAAGATTAACGCAGAAAGTAAAACTGCACTTATGTAATACTCCTTTTCCAGGCTCTGAGACCAGCCTTCCATTGGTTTCTCTGTATCTGTTTCGGAATCGTAACAGAACGCCACCATCCCTGTCCATGTTGGAGGGATCCACTGTCTCCGTAATTCCCTCTTCCTATGTTCTCTAAACCTGTTTTCAGAGCAGACACTGGAACAGAGGGCTGCTCCCAGGGATGGTTTCCCATCAAGATGCTGCGAACAGATGAGAGAGAATATTAGCTAACAACGTATCAGCACTCCTCTGGTGTTTGGTAACTACTTGTCAGTAAACTTCAGGAAAATGCTTGCGTTACAGAGAATGTCAGTCCTAGGAGGAACCAAGAGTTACAGAAGAGATGATTTAGGCCGATCCTCTCATTTTATAAAGGAGACACTAAAGCCTGGGGAATTAAATGGCTTGTCTGAGGCTTCCTTTGTCCCTTAAGTTTAGAGAAAGGACTGAAACCCCAGCCTCCACTCCAACAAGGGCATTTCCCCCACGCCCTTGGCTTCTTACAATGAAACAGGGACCATACGGAAAGCTTCCTTGTCACATCCCTAACACCCCCAGTGGGTGGAGAAAACTTTAATACAAAAGAAGAAAATCAACCCCATAATTAGATACAGAACTGACTCCAGACCAGCCAGCAGAAATATTGTGCTGGCTTCCATAAGTGCTACAGAAGGGGGAAAGGAAAGCCTGCATCAGCAACTTGAGGCTTTCATGTGGGTCTGATGGAATGATACCATTTCACAAAACAAATAACAACAAAAATAGCTATGATGGGAGGCAAAAGAAACAAGAACAGCTAATTGCTAAGGAGGGCTACTTTGGCATCAATTGTCAGTGTCACCCAGCTTCTCTGTCCCCCCCACCCCCAAATCTCTGGCATTGCAAACTGAATTGGCTCATTATACCTGTTAAATTGTAGTAACAAGAATGTTAACCTCTGATCACACCTTGTCAGGCCAAATCTCGTATCCGAAAAATAACAGGGATAGAGTGGGATAACAGAGATTTGGGGGCGAAACGGGATGCCTGAGACACACCGACGATTCTGCCTTATGCACCTAGGTTTCGATTTTAGTTAGAAAGAGAGAGAGGTCATTTGCCAGATATAGTAGTGTTATATACACCATCGCAGTTGATTTATGAGAAGAGAGAGTACTGTTCTCCCTTAAGGTAGGGAAACTGAGTCAGAGAAGTTTTGAACCTTTCCAAGTTAGGACCTTCCCAACTTTAGACCCAATTTTAAAAACTGTTTATTTTAAAAGTTTTACATTTATAAAGGAGTTGCCAAGATAGTACAGAGCCTTCTCATATACCTTTAACCTAGCCTCCCCTCATGTCAGCATTTTTTTTTTTTAAAGATTTTATTTATTTATGTGACAGAGAGACAGCCAGCGAGAGAGGGAACACAAGCAGGGGGAGTGGGAGAGGAAGAAGCAGGCTCATAGCAGAGGAGCCCGATGTGGGACTCAATCCCCGTACGCCGGGATCACGCCCTGAGCCGAAGGCAGACGCTTTAACGACTGCGCTACCCAGGTGCCCCTCATGTCAGCATTTTGCATCACAGTGTGGACCTAACTTCGAGAGCTTTGTTGAGATATAATTCACATATCAAACAACTCACCTATTTAAAGTGTACCTGTCAATGGTTTTTAGTATATGAAGGGATATGGGCAGCCATCACTCCAGTCAATTTTAGAATATTCTTATGGCCTCAAAAAGAAACCCGGCACCCTTCAGCTGTCTCCTCCCTTCCCTGCTCCCCTCCACACACCCTAGCCCTAAGCAACCACTAATCTGTCCTATGTCTCTGCAGAGCTCCTAGCCATTGCATATGAATGGAATTATATGGTATGTGATATTTTGTGGCCATATTCTTTTACTTACCCTAACATTCTCAAGATCCATCTATGTTGTAGCAGGTATCAATATTTCATGCCTTTTAAAAGCCAAATAATATTCCATTGTGTGGATATAGCATATTTTGTCTATCTGTTCATCAGTTTTTGTTTATTTGGGTTGTTTCCACATGTTGGCTTTTATGAATCATGTGAATCTAATCTTGATGGAATCAAAATGTCCATATTTATATTTATATTTCTGATAAAGCTGACTGGAGAGGATGATTTTAGATCTGTAAGGATCCGGGAAGTGTCCTAATACATCACTCCTGAATTAAAATGATCCATCCATCCAGTTGCTAACTGAAGAGCTTCCCATGAAGGCAAGCCTTTAAGCCCATGAGTAGTAGTCCAAACATGCAAGTCCTATGAACTTGCCCTCTTCAAAAGAGTTGAAGTAACAGACACAGCTCAGTTCTTTCAAACTCATCAGTCAGGTAATTTGACCCTCTCCCTTAGGGATGAGGATAAAGGGGTCAGAAAAATAACTTAGCTTGGGTTAACCCAGAAGCAAAACCTTAGGGTAAAGGTGAGAGTTTGAGTAGTTTATTTGGAAAGTTCTGGGAAAGTTCTAGGGAAGTGAGACACGGAAGGGAAGGAAACCAATAAAGGGTTTACTTTTGAGCAAATTAACGTTATGGGTAATTGGGGCACAATCACACCGAGGACCTCTCGGAGATAGTGTAGAACATTCCGTAGCATCAAACCAACGGAGGAGTAGTGTGTAGGGTATTTATCCATCAATTCCCATCAGTCTTGGGGGTGAGGAGTAAATCCTCTAACACTGCCGGGGTTCCCTTCAAGGGACCAGGCATAGAGTAGCAGGTGCTTGCAGTAAGAAGCTGTGGGATTAGGAACAGTGATGCCAGAGGGTTGCAGTGGAGCACCAATAGCTATCAGGGACTGGGGGTGTAATGAAGTCGCCTTATGGGAAGACAAGGGGAATAAGAAGAGAACTTCCATCCTGATAGTGAGACTTTCTAAGGAGATTGCGACTGGCGAGTACTGGGAGACAGCACTGTAGACCTTCACTTACTCGTCTATAAAATGAGGACTAAGTCTCTGTTCACTAAATCCTTGATAATTAGAGCTGGAATTATATATGAAGCAATAGTCCAGTCCAACCCTATCACCTTTAAGTTTACTGCTCCAGAAGAGATCTCTGCCCTATATGCGAATATGTGAATGTGGTAAGTTAGAGAGAACACGCATTTTGGAAACTGAGCTCCTGAGTTCAAATCCTGATGCTCAACATACAGCATCTACATGTAAGCTGAACAAACTGTTTAATCTCAGAACAAGTTCTCTTAACCCATAGTCGCCCCCCAACTCCACTCCAAGGTCTGGTAATAAACTAAATGACGGGTCTGATGAGTGCGGTGGCTGGTTTATAGGGTGACTTCAATAAGTAGTCCTTTTTCATGGTTCTACTAGGAGTAAGGAAGAGATGCAATAAATAAATGCATTAGATCATTCAACAAATATGTATTAAACCCCTGCTAAGTACGGAATTCTACTGTAGTCATCAGTGTACAGAGAATCCAGTTTCTACCCTCATGAAGCCTACATGCTAGTACATCACGAACACTGGGATCCTGCTTTTACATGTCAGATCCTATTTTTATTATCTGGAAAAATAGCGTTCCGTTTCTATTATTCACTGAGCTTTTAACTTCTCGAAATATAAGCCTCGTCTCAAAGTGTGCCCAAGTGCTCTCTCTCCAACCTTTTAATCAAACATATTCTGAGAAGCATTTCTCAAGTCTTTCTTTGATGTTGCATTTGTTGGAATTTTTTTGGTCCCAAGTGATGGGAACTAAATTTGAACTAGTTTAAGCAAAAAGGTGATTTCTTGAAAAGAGAGGATGAATAAAAGCAGAGGATGAATAAAAGCAGGGAAAAGCAGAGACATGCTGAACTTCCAAACGGCTGGACCCAGGGACTCAGACCCTATAGGGACTCAGTCTGCCTCTCACATCTGTCCCCATGTGGCAGCTTTATCATTCATGATGCAGTGTGGCCTTCTCCACATGACAGATGCCATGCCTACTCATGGCTCCAATGGTTTACATCTGGCAGCGTTAGCCATTAGAGAGATGAGCCCAATCTTCCCAGTTTTCTTTTCCAAAATTCCCAGGAAGAGACTGATAGCTCCATCTGATAAGAATTCTCTATTGGGGGGCGCCTCAGTGGCTCAGTCGTTAAGCATTTGCCTTCGGCTCAGGGCATGATCCTGGAGTTCTGGGATCGAGCCCCACGTCAGGCTCTCCCGCTGGGAGCCTGCTTCTTTCTCTCTCACTCCCCCTGCTTGTGTTCCCTCTCTCACTGGCTGTCTCTCTCTGTTAAATGAATAAATAAAATCTTAAAAAAAAAAAAAAAAAGAATTCTCTATTGGATCACTCGGCTTTGTAGTTACCAGACATTTCGCACAGAAATTATATGGCTAGAGGACTAAGCGTGCAATCCTAGAATCTCATATATACCCATACTACTTGTCAAGACATAGAACCTCAAGAAGGCTGATTGTCATATCATGGGTACCTTTCTGGCAGGGAGCACATATAATAGCAGCTCTGAAAGCTAGAGAAATGAACAAACAATAGAGCCAGAAGAGGCCACATCTTATTCAGTCCACACAAGGTGTCCATTAGTAGAAATGAGCCAACAATACATTACTTCTTGCAAATTTGTTGAGTATATTCAAAACAAACACATTAAAATAGATTATTCACCATTTATGTGTCAGGGAAGTAATAATAATGTCTTTATTGCACATATTAATGTTCTCGAGTGCTTCCAAAGTACTGTGGAACTTCAAAACATTTTCCAGTTTCAGAGAATTAATTAGCTCCCCTGTGGAGCAGCTCACGAGCAATATTGCCATTTTGGAGATAGAATGATTGAATTGGAAAGGCAAGGGGTGTTGAATTATTCATCTTTTCAATAAGCATGTATAAGCACCCACTCCTTGCATGGCTTGGCTGACAGTTGTGGGGGCATACACTGATTGGAATAAAGTCTCTGCTCTCAAGGAACTTTAGCCTCCTACTATAAGTCTACTAAGAGAGGCAAACTTGTCAATAGCTAGCCCGAATATGAGTCAACGAAAGGCTCGGGTAAGATGGATAAACATAAGAAGCTAGAGGAAGCTATGAGGTGGAGCTAGAGAGAAAGTTAAATTGCAGAGGCCCATGAAAACCATGGTAGGGAATTTGGTCTTTATTATGTGGAACCATCATTAAATATGTGTGTATACACACACACACACACACACACACACACACACACAGAAATATTGTGAATTTACAAATGGCTAGTCCTCCAATTCCTTTATTTTTATTAAACAATAAACCCATTTTTCCCATCGCCCCCAACCCCTGACTTTGACAACCACCAATCTGTTCATTGTACCTAAGAGTTTCTGTTTTTTGTTTTTTTGTTTTGTTGTGTTTCCTTAGATTCTACATAGAAGTGAAATCATACAGTGTTTGTTTTTCTCTCTCTGGTTTATTTCATTTAGCCTAATGCCCTCAAGGTCCATCCATGTTGTCACAAATGACAGGATTTCCTTCTTTTTTCTATGGTTCAATAATATTCCATAGTGTGTGTGTGTGTGTGTGTGTGTGTGTTCCTTTATCCATCACTAGACAGTTAGGTTGTTTCCAGGTCTTGGCTATTGTAAATAACGCTGCAATGAACATGAAGGTACAGATATAGTTTTGAGATAGTGATTTTGTTTCCTTTGGATAAATACCCAGAAGTGGAATTGGTAGATCATGCGATAGTTCTATTTTAATTTTTTTAGTAATCCTATGTTGTTTCCCATCGTGGGTGCACTAATTCACATTCCAAATGATCTCAGTAAATAGAAGAAAAGTTGATCCATTTACCGGAATCACCCAAAGGATGAGCTAGCTTCACTAGTATACTTTGCCCAGTGAATTCTGGATTAATATTTATAATATCGTATGAAGACTAGATTAGTTGTGTAATAGGCAATGCTTAACCGTTCAGGCTTTCACTATCCAGGCAAGGTCTGATTCTTATCGGGGCTCTCTTTGTGAAACTAAATGCTATGAAGTGAGGAAATCTGTGAGAAACTTTGGAGAGATGCATATGGAGACGCCATGTGGAAACTGAGGTCCTTGACCCTCAGCTCCTGTTGAACACCAACAGCCAACAGAGACTGCTAGGCATGTGAGTGAGTCATTTGGCAAGTGAATCCTCCAGTTCTGAATCCAGTGGCCCTAAGCTGACACTCAGAGGGCCCAAAGTGAGCCTTCATCCCTGAGCCTTGTCCAAATTCCAGATTCAGGCCAATAAAAGATTGTTGTTATTTTAAGCCAAGAAATTCTAGGGTGGTTTATTATGAAGAATAGTTCGCTGGAACATGTTCCACAGAGGATTCATGATATTAACATCTTCTTGCCTTGATCCCATTCATTTAAGGTACCCCAACTACTCAGATTTCAGAAAATCAACTCAGGGGCTCGGAGAAACGCATTTTCATTTCTCTCGAGAGTTTGAAATGGAGACTATGATTCAAAATTCAAGGGATTTCCTTTATATTCAAACTTACTGGAATATATGATTTTAAAACAATGCTTACCCCTGTTTCTAAAGATAGTTAAACTGAAGACACAAGCAAATGATATTTTCTTCCACATTTCTGTAACATTTGTGACACACATAATAAGTCTTACAAAGGCTCCACTTCTGGCCTGGCCCAGAGGGGCCACTGCTGTAGACGTGAAGGTCATGGAATCCCATGGCCCTTCAATGCGAGGCTTCCTTCTTAATTTACTAATTGAGTCACAAATATAGCTTCTGATACCTCCTCTCTTCTCTTCTCTTCTTTTTTTTTTTTTTTTAAAGATTTTATTTATTTATGTGACAGAGAGACAGCCAGCGAGAGAGGGAACACAAGCAGGGGGAGTGGGAGAGGAAGAAGCAGGCTCATAGCGGAGGAGCCCGATGTGGGACTCGATCCCAGAACGATCTCATGATCCCAGAAGATCCCGGAACGCCGGGATCACGCCCTGAGCCGAAGGCAGACGCTTAAGGACTGCGCTACCCAGGCGCCCCTCTTTTTTTTTTTTTTTTTTTGATAGGCTGTCAAGACACGTCAGGGGCAGCAACCAATCAGCTCCTGGTATTAAACAGCATATTTTGCTGAGCTGGATTTGACTCCTGGTTGCTACAAAACAAATCTAAGTTTATATCAGAGGTGACAAACTCCATGCCCTGTCATTTATCCTTTTTATAGCATGGTCGACACCAACGGTCAGCAAGTCTTGATGATCACGTGAATCAACTAGAGTAGAAAGCAGCCAAGTCTAGAGGTTTCCTGTGTCAATAATTAGAAATCATTTGTTTTTAATGAAAAGAAAACTAAATTAAAAACAAATTCTTCTGCTTTTGATTACCCTATATTTTTAAAATATAACAGGGATAACCGCTATTAATACTGGAATGTATATCACTCTCGACACGAGCCTAAATATATGTAGGTATTCACATTTATACGTGTAATGATTACCAAGAGAAAAACATATTGAGATTTTACCGTGTAGTAGGCACTGTAGTAAGTGTTTTGCAAATACTATTTCATTTAAAACACAACACTCTGAGGAAAACAACATCAACCAATTACAGAGTTGAGGAATTGGAAGTTCAAGTCTAAGATCGCATAGCTATCAAACACAAATGTCTAGCTCCAAACCTACATTTGTTTACTCCAGATATTAATTTTTATTATTGTATCTCCCATCTTGTGCATCTGATTTTTTTTGCATCTAAAATTATAACTGTCATTGTTGACAATATTCACTCATTCACTTACAACCACTTACAGACTTATAAAATATTTCACTATTCCTGTCTTGCTAGGCATTTCAATTTGGTTTTATTTTCCTTTTTTTTTCACTAGAATAAATAACACTGCAATGAATATCCTTGTGGATAAATCTTACCATACATCTACAGCCTTATTTATTCCTAATGATGAATTTCTAGGAGTAGAGTCTTAAGGACAGTGGCACACAAAAATTTCATGCTTCCAAGAGTAACATCATAATTCCCTTCAGAAAAAGTATACCAAATTACATACCTGCCATCCGTATGCACCTGTGTCTGCGTCCTAAAACTTCACTTAAAAAAAAAAAACAAAACAAAATTAATAAGAAAAACTTAAACCACAAAGAACACAACCTTTCCAATCACAGTATCATCTTAGAAACAGAAGATATCTTCGCAGTCATTTTCTCGAATCTCCTACACATTTTGGACCCTTTCCATACAGCATCCCGATCTAGGGTATCCACCCTACGATGCTCAGGAAGTGGGCATGGAAAATAAAGAACAATTTTAAATATCCCTAAACTCCACAGCACATTTTTTACCTCTCGGCAATGAAATGCTGTTCAAACTATTCTAAAATGCATTCACAAGGACAGCCTCATTGGAAGTGGGGAAACATTGACAGGCTTTCAACATACTGGACACAGGTCTTGAAATGATCAAAGAGGTTTTGGTCATTCTCCACCTGGAATGGGTTTGTTCTAGGTGTTGGCAGCGGATTGCTCTATGCAGTTGTCCAACAGCTTGGTTTCCCTTGCCTCTGGGAATTCAGCAGAATTGGTGGGCTTGTCAGTGGGAGAAGAAAATTATCTAGAAATACAAATGAATGACATAGTTTTACATTTCTAGGTAAAGGGAGCTGAGAGTAGAACTCTCTGTGTCCTCCCCTGCCCCAAACTTAAAAATTTCATCACCCAAGTTCCTTTAATTCTGGAGACACTGGGATTTAGCTGTGGTTTAAAGGAGAAAACGACCTTCAACTGGTTAAGCTTTCCTTGAGTATCCATTAGCCACAAAACAAGGCTGGGTGTTGCAGCGAAATCCTAAAAAAGGAGAAAGAAGGAGGTAATACAGGTGAGTAAAGCAATAGAAGTCTATAAAAAATCTGTAAGTATGTGAATTCTGCAAGTGATTGGCACACATGACCGTGACATCAAAGAGAAGAGGAGAGGTAATTCTGTCTAGAGTAAGGGGTTAGGGCTTTAGAAAAGGGCTGTCAAAGAAGCTGGCATTTGTAGATGTGGAAGACCGGTTGATCTGGCCCAAATTGCTTGTTTGTTTTATTCATTTATTTATTTAGGTGCAGATCTGATGAATTATTTAAATCATGACATAAGAACTGCTAAAATTAGTAATTTGCTTTAATCTTAACAAACACGTGCACACACACACACACGCGCGCACACACACACACACATACTTTCTTAGGGTCTATATGCACTATACACTCCATTTTGGCTGTATGTTCAAAGTCATCCCTGCAATGGGAAGGCAAATTCAATTCTCCTAACACCTTCTGCTTTGGGAAACTGGACTGGTTGGGGGTGGGAATCAGGGGCCACGACTCATTCCCAAAACTTTGGGCTTCAGGAACTGCAGGGGATCATTCTGATATTAGGTCATAGAGCCTTCGGGAGGATATCTCACTTTATTCATCTTACCCCAGAACAGCCTAGTACAGTGCTTGGCACCCAGTAGGGAATCATTTGTCAAATAGATTTTAAGCATCCGCCTTTTCCCCATTAGAGGACAATCAACCCATCACCACGTTATGCTTCTTCTGGCAGTTTTATTCAGCTCTGATCTCAGTAGTTGGAAAAACAGCAGAAAGAATGGGGCCATAGCTTCCTGAGAGTGGAGCTATGCACCGGCGGGGCCAGGAGGGGGAAGGGGGGGTTCGAGGAAGGAAGGCAAGGGAGGCGGAGGGAGCCAGTACTCCCACCTCAGCTCTTCTCCTCCAGCAGCAAACGCTCAGCGCCCGCCCTCTCTCTCCATTCCGGACCCTCCACCCGGGAGGCGACAGGGCAGCGCGGGCGAGGCGGCGGCAGGGCTCCGACTGTCACGTTCATTCCCTGCTGCTTTTCCAGTCCCCTGCCTCCTCGCCCCTCCTCCCTTATCCCCAGCCCCGGGTTTGGAGGCGATTCCCCTCTAGTGACTGAGACGATCGCATCTGGGCGAGCGGCGCTTCGCCTCCCTCGCGTCTTTGTCTCCTCCTCCTGCGAGGCTCCGGGGCCGGGCGCAGGGTCTGCAGCAGCCGCCGCAGAAGCGGGAGCCCAGCGGTGCTCTGCACGGCTGCCGGGCCGGGGCCGCACCCTCGCTCGGCGGAGGCGCCGGAGGACGCCAGCGAGCCACGCACTGCCCGCGTCCCGCGCTCCAGTCGCCGCGCACTAACGCCGCCGCCGCGACCCGGAACGAGCCCTCTCGGCCGGCCGGGTTCGGGGTGGGCAGCCGGGCTAGCAGCGGGGTGGGAAGAGCAGCCGCTGCAGTTCTGGCAGCGCACACCCCCAGGCAGACGCATCCAACGCCTCCTCCCTGCGCCACGAGGATGGAGCAGCCACCCCGGCCCGGGACTGGCGCAAGGTAAGGTGCAGCCGCCTGTTGCTTTTCGCAAAGCGCGGTGTCGTCCCTCTGCCGGCGTGCCTAGGCCGTCCCTTCCGTAACAAGTAGAGGGGAACTATCACCCCAGGTCAGAGATATGTCCAAATCCCCCGGCCCCTTGGCGCCAACCCTGGAAGAGACCCCTCCTGGCGAGGGGGAGTCGACCCCTCTGTTTGCGTGCAGCCGGCTGCCGTGCAATAGTCTGCAAACTTTTGTGCCCCCCTCCCTGCGCGGTGCTCACCCCGTGCCATGCAAGTTGCACGTCTAGTTCTCGCGTGCGCCCTTCCCCCAGTCCTCCCCCACTACCACCCCCTGACGTTTGCATCTGCCCATTTCTCTCTCGGTGTTCTTGCTAGTCGACTTTTCACTCCCTGCAGCTCCCGCTAGAGAGGCGAGGGTTTGGGACCCAGCAGTGCTCATCCTGCCTGTGGGGGTTGGATAGGAGCAGAGATAATGAAATAGGGGTGGGACGTAGGGGGGAAGGCTGCGGCTATCGCTGGGGCTCTGTCTAGCGCGGCGGGAGCCGGTCCATCCCTGCGAATGCCACCCCCAACTCGGTAATGAAACCCTTGGAGTGGCTTGCGGCTCTGTGCCGCGGGAACTGCAAGTGCAGATTCGGGTGGGTGAAGTAAGTCATTTGGGGAGGGAAATGTTGCTGGAGGGGTGGACGAGGAAACCGAAGGTCGGGGATAGATCTGGTTGAAAGTGTTCCAAAGGGCTCTGCTTTTAAAGTGGGCAAGGGGCCAGCCCCGAGCCGTCACCTGACGTAGAGGAAAAGGGATTTGAGCCCGGAGGGCTCTGGCCCGGGTGTGTAAATACAGATGGGGGAGGGGCTGGGCACCTGGGGAGGCGCAGGGAGGCAGAATGGAGACCAGGAATGCCAGAGCCCGAGGGGGACTTGGGAAGGCAGGCTTCTGGGTGCCTGGGATGGGGCGGTCTTCCCCTCCAGGAGAAACAAACCTCCTGGCGAGATTCTGAATGCGTTGGCATCTTAGGCGGTGACTGAGTGGTCGGATCATGGACCAGGGATGCCTTTCCTGGCTCTAAGAGGACCGTAGTCCCCTCCCTTCTCCGGCACCCACTTATACACCCTTCCACCTCTGCAGCCGGGTTGGTAGACCCACGCCCACCGTCCCTGCCCCGCGCTCGGAGTCAAAGAGGTCTGCACAGCAGCAGGGTGGGAAGGGGATTCCTGGCCCCCAGGGGAGGCGTGTGTGTGGGGTAGGGGGGAGTCCCCAGCGCCTGGCGAGTAGACAGGGGTTCGAACCGGTTGGTGGAGAGCGCACGGGCGGAGGCTGCAGTGGGAGCCACCTCCCCCCCCGCCCCTCTGCAAATTGCACCTGGGCGGAGCGAAGGAGTGGGGGAGCCCCACGCTGCTCCCGCAGGCTCCAGAGCGCAGAGCTGGAGGGCGTGCGGGGCAGGCGAGGGGGTGTGGGCATCAGGTGAGGGGAGACTTAGCTTCCGGGCCCGGGCCCCCGGGCAGAGATGGGTCTGTCCACGTTTGGGCCCCTAGGTAGATCCTTCTGGTTGTTCCAGCCGCTTTGGTGGATGCGGGAAGGCGAGGCTCTTTCCTCCTCTGCACCCCGGCAATCTGGAATGGAAGACCATCTGCGGGAGGGGACCTAGACTGCTGTGGCAAAGAACGGGCAGCCCCCGGGCTCCGTTTGTCCAGCTGGGGAACACACTGGGCTACCAAAGGCCTGGAAGACCCTCTTTTAACCCTTCTCTCTCTGAGGAGGTGCACGCCCCTCTCCAAGCAGCGCCTTCGGCTGAGAGTCCTGTTCCTGGTTCCTCCTGGCCCATAGAAGAATTTGCAGGTTGCGTGGGTTCTGGAGCTGTTTCAAACCCTCTGGCCCTGCCTGCTCAGGCCTCCCACGTGCAGGCTTTTAGGGGCACAGCCATCTCTGCGGTTGCCCTGTGTAAGTCTGCTGCTCTCCCGTAACCAGCGGGGAGAGAGCAGAGCTCAGCGCAGTCCCCTTTTCTGGGCCCCACGCCTTGGCTAGACCCTTCCGGAAGAGACGTCGACTGGTCAGGGCTCCGCGGAGGAATCCTGAGGTCGGTCACTCCCATCCTGGGGCACCCCGGGAGCAGCGAGCTCCCAGTCTCCGGGCTGCAAGCTTCAGAGCCCCAAGGAGCGGGAACGGGGATTCCCTCAGCACAGACTCCGGGTGCAGCTCCTGAGCACAAAGGCCACACCCTCACAGGCCGGGCATCGCGGGGGATAGAGCATTGGCTTCGGCCGAATTACCTGGACACCAGAGGTAGGATCCCAGAATGAAGTCCGGCACCCCGGGCGCGTTAGCTTCCGACACCCCAGGGCCCATTTCTTTCCAGATGCTTATTACCTGGGTTTGTGCTCAGGCCACTTCCCTTTGCTCTAGAAACAGGTTGGAACATGTCCTTCATATAACTCTTGAAGGAAGACTTTAAATCCACTCCAAAGTGTCTCTCGCCGCCCCCTCCGCGGCTGCTGAGCTATCCTGGGGAGACAGGTAGTAATAATAATCAGCGCCAGGATTTATTGAGCTCGTACTCTGTGCCAGGCACTGTTCTTGATATTTTGCGTAAACTGTTTTAGTTTTAGTCCTCACAACAACCCTGGACGGTAAAGTTGTTTTTCCCCGTTTTATGGATGAGAAAACTAAGCCATGGAGAAATTAAGTTATTTGCTCTCGTTGTCATCTGGCCAGTAAGCGGTGAAGCTGGTTAGCTCTTGTGGGGAGGGAACACTGGATGTGCTCCAAGCTCTCAGCCCTATTTGGTACTAAAGACCTATTGTCCATGAGGAAGTATGGGTGAGGGCCCCAGCCTTTTACTCCAAACTCCAGGGGCATACGATATAAGTGCCTGTTCTTGCCTATGGCACTAGGGAAACTGAGGTTGCATATCGCCCCTCTCGGAGTCTGTCGAGGTGCATCTTGGTAAGATGAGATCCTGGTACTGGAAGTAAATTTAGGGAATTGGCAGCTGGCAATGAACTTCTTTTCTGGACCTTTTGGTAGACATTCCCTTTTTAAATATGAGGAGAAATGGCAAGGGGGAAATTCAAAGGTGCACAGAAATTCTATAGTCACAAACTGTAGAAACTGTTTTTTGCAAATGAGTCCCTTTCTTGTGATTGAATCGCAGAATATTAGAGCTAAAGGGACCTCAGATAGCATTGCTCCCAATCCAGAGGCAGGGAGGAGATTGGGTGATGTGCTCAAGGCTACTCATTGTGTTCCTAGCGTAACTAGTACTGGAAGCATTGTCTTCGGATTCTTGGTCAAAATAAACTGTGTTGATGCCTAAATAGATTACGTCCCCTGCTGTTGTTTTTCAGCTTCTCCAAATTAATTATGGAGAAACTTATTTATTAAAAAAAAGTTCACTTTTCTGTGTTTCATAAATGCCTCAATCAGCATAACCAGGAAAAGTAGCTACGTATAATGGATAAACCATCACAAATGTGCCTCATTTGCAAAAAATTGCAACCTAATACTTATACACCTTCAGATCAACAGAATCTAACTAACCATGCAAACCTTTAGATGACTCTAAATAAAACTAAAGGTATTTTCAATCATTTTAGCAGTCTTTTTGTCAACTTGAATAGCTCTGTCTGGCCTCATGCCCAAGTATTTGGGAAAATAAGAGAAATCCTCTTGAATACAATGAAATGATTCGGTATTATTTCTTCTGGATTTCTGACCCTTGGGTCAAACCTCAGGCTGATGCAAATCTGAGGCAAAACAGTATCTTTTTAATGGCTATACTTGGGGCTCAGAAAGGGGAAAAATAGTCCTTTGCCACTCTCTCACCCACTGAGCCCCTATAACAGAGGGACCTTCTCCAGCAACGTAGGGACTCCATATACCCCTAGGCATTCTTGTAGGGCAGAATTCTGGTTTCTAAGAACATCCCCTGTCTTTTCTCTGTAGCTGTGGTATCAGGATGTCTTGCCCCTGGAGACAAACCAAGACAAAGTCAGCTGGAGTAAACAGAGAGGGGGACTGGGAAAAGCCTATTTCTCAAAACCACATGAGGGGTAAGAGTTACAGGCAGACAGATGGTGGAAACTTGGTGCCTTTATGTAGCCTGGAATAGGATTTCCATCCCTGCTACTGTGGCAAGCCAGGACAGAAGCCCTCAGGCAGTGAATGGGGGTGGAGGAGGATAAGGTGGAGGTGGGGGAACAGTGCTGTCAAGAACCTGGGGTGGGGGTCGATGGAGGCTTGGCCGATAAAGGGCTTTGGGATGACAGGAATGGCCACGGACAGCCTGTGCTAAGAGATGCTCTTCTTCCCCCTTCCGCACCTACCCACCACCTCAGTTTGCCATCTGTGTTGGGTTGACTGATCTAAATCCCAGAGTCCCCAGTTATCTCAAAGGAAGCATTCACTTTCTAGAGAATTTATTAGAAATGAATATTGTCTTATGTAAGTCAGAAAAAATATGCCTAGTTACCCTATTTTTCAGGGAGAACCATGAAAAATCAAATTATCCCAGAAGGGTAGCCTTCTGAAGGCGGGGATGTTGATTCAGTTAGATTATAGCAATGTGAGAGGGAAAAAAGATGTAACGTTGAAATCAGGTATGGCAAAAGCCAAAAGGAAACGGGCTCCCTTTTAGGAACCACAGGAAGAAGAATCCTTTTTGATCTGGGCAGACATCCTGGTTCCCAGCTCCTAGCTTTTCAGGGTTGGAAGGAGGCTTAGCTGGAGCCTCACCCTGTTTAGCTGGGCATGACAGCCATCCTCTCTACCTAGTTTGCTGTGGCTCCTGTGTGGTGGAGGGCTAAAGGGCCCACACAGCACTTCTGCTGGGACACTTCCTTTTGCATGTATTTATCTTAAATCATACATTGATATCAGTTTGTTGGCAGAATAACAATTATTGTTAAACAACATGTTCTGGGGGAAAGGTTCTGAAAAAAACAAAGCCCTTTTATTCAGAACACAATGAATAAACTCATTTATGTAATACATTGCATGCAAACTCTCAGTTTGGGTTAGATACTTGAAAATAAAAACATAATCAAGGACCGGAGCATCTGAACTTGACCTACTTTTAGTAACAAGAGAAGCCACATAATAAGTTTCTGTGGAGTTTGAAAAAGACGTTGGCAGGGGACAAAAAAAGGAGCACTAAGTAGAACCTGAGAAGCTTTACTCTCATGGATTTTATTTTAAATAAATATATAATATCTTAATTTATATTTAAGTTTGAGTATTCCATATAATCAATAAAGATTGTGACTTCGACGAGCTTTATTCTACAAGTGGTTGGGAACCATGAGGGAAGCTCTTACATCTGTCATACTTGTATATATTTAGGAAGCTATACATGCTTCCTAAAAAGCTAGTGAATTAATACTTTGCAACATGACCTATGAAATGGCCATTGTATGTGAGAATGAAGTCTGCAATCTTCTCAAGAGCTAAGCAGCTTGGAACATAAGATTTTCTCAAAAGGGATGAGTTCATCGTAAGGGTGGTATAATTCATTTAAAATAAACGAACAAATATTGCAAAAGAACCATCTTGATAAAAATAGATTTTTTTTCTTTAAGAGGATCAAAGAACAGATCAGCTAAGTGTACAAAATTTGTGGTTTCAATTTATCCTAAGTTCTCTGAGCTGATTTTTATGTTAGCAACTGTCCAATGGAAGTGTCACTACACTTTCAGTGTTTTTTTAAAGATTCATGCCTTGTCTTAGAAATATAATAGAAACAAATATAAAAAAATAAAATATTGTGAGCCATATGACAATATGTGACAAAACGAAGTATATTTTCAAATGCAGATTAGGTTTTTTGTTTCTCTTTTCTTTATTTCTTTCCTTTTTTTTTTTTTTCTTTCTTCCTTCCTTTCTTTTTTAGGCTATTGATATAATTTTCAGTCTGCATGTGAGTATTCCATACCTTGCCGGGTGAGTTGGCTGTTTCAGGACAGATATTTCCCCTGGCGAGGGCAGGGAGGAGGTACAGTGCACTTGTATGTTTGTCCAAAGCTAAAGCACAAAGGTCATGAAGTCACACTGGCTTTTCCTCTAGTCTAACCTCATCACTTCTGATTTAGAAAAGCGCTGCTGGTCTAGGCCTGCTTACAGAGGGCTCACCCTGTTAGCAGTGACTAAGCAGTATACTGGGGATTTACGCACTGAGAAGACTCCTGGTCCAGTCTGCTGACCTTCCCTAGGCATCTGGTCATCAGGGATTATCAGGCAGGAATGTGTTGCATCCTCCTACAAATTATATTTAAGCTTGGGTTGGCAAAGGTAGGTACCCTCCTACTATGGAATGTTTTGTTGTCATTTGTCCAGGTAGTCAGTCTGTTTTTTGGTTGCCTTTTAGAAACACATCCTGTAGACAAAGTTACCTCCCTTCCCTAATGCAAGGTATAGTGTAGACTCTTGGTGCCCAGAGCGTGCACTGCAAAACCCCAAAAGGAGGGATGACTGATAGCCAGCCAGGTCAGGAGAGAGGTAACTGAGCTGCAGTGGAGGCTGGGGGAGGAGAGAAAGGGGGTAAGGGAGGCAGGCCAAGAGGGAAGACAGACCACCTGAAGGACGAGAACCCAGCCATTAGTACAGAAAGACTAAATAAGATTCGGTAGTGAGCCAGACCTGAAGGATAAGATGAAAAAGGCATAGAAATCAGACGCTAAAGAGAGGGAATGGGAATGATAAAGAGCTCAAGAAGTGTACAAGGAAGCAATAATGTACCCAAATAATTCCTCCAGGTCTAGGTCAACACAAAGGCAGGCAGGCTAGCCGCTCCGCCAGAGGGCGTGGTCTCATACTCACACTCCCTGTCCCTCGTTAATGTGGCTCCTCAGTCGCCTGGCCAAGGGCTCTTCATCTCATTGATGCCTTGCAGCCCTTTGGCAGTCCGCCAAGCGTAGGGACCCCAGAATGATGTGTTTAAATGCTTAAAATGCAATGCAGATGATTATAACACTACACACACACACACACACACACACACACACACCACTGTGACCTGCTACTGTGTGTAACAACAAGATCTATTGGTGGGACGGATGGCTACCATCTCTCCTGAGTAGGGATCAGCAGCAATGCTGCTTCGAGATCACTGCAACAGCTGAGTTCTGATATGAAAATATCTGATTTGTATCAGTGGCAAAATCGCTGGTTCCGCTACTACATGTCAGGTTTGCAGCCGGCACTTATGATGGAATGAAATACTAAATTGTACTTCAATGTTAGTAAACACAGTTGTGACTTTTTCCCCATTCAAGTGTGTGGCTCACTTGAATTCTATGGATAGATGCCCAAATGTCTGTGACCCCAAGAACCCCAAACCCATATACTTCAGTATCTGCAACTGACACTGTAGGTGTGCATTGGAACAGGCGTGGGCAAATTGTACCAGGGTCCTCCTAGCTGCTTTTATCTCTCTGGGATCTCTCTCTCTGGACCAGTTTTCACTTTTCTGGCCCAAGGAACTGGCTTTACCTGCCCTATTCCCAGGGATTTGGTGGTAGATACTGATGGGCATTGGCAAATAAAAAACACCATTAGCAAAAGAGAGTCATAGATCAGGGGTATAGGCAGGCTACGGGATGCCTTAGAAGACGGGCTTCCTTGGAGCAGCAGCAGCCTCTGCCTCCTGGAGAGATGAATACTGGCCTGTATTTCAGTTCCCAGTGGCCACCTTGGCTCCGTGCCCCGTAGCCTTGGCTAGTTTCACCTGAAGTGAGGTTGAATTATCAGATTGCATTGCATTTCAGCTGAAAGTATTTAGTTCCCCCTCTAATGATTTTTTTTTTCTTTCCCCAAAGCAGAGCTGCCACAATGGCTTTGAAAGGTTCACTTCCTTTCCCTGCCCACTTCCTGGTTATCAGGAAATGGCCTCCGTGCAGGCAGGTGGATGGAGACCCATGGGAAAAGGTCCAGATCTGGAGAATTCTTAAGCTGGATAATAAGGCCTGAGTGAGAGAGGAGACAGTGGTCATAGAGTGTTTTCTAAACAGAGAGCTCCTATTGTCCTGCATAGGGAGAAGGTGACAAGATGTCACTGATCTTGGAGATCACCATGTTTCTCCCTGTTCTATTTGGTGAAGTAGAACAGGCTCAGTAGAAAAAGCTCTGCCAAGAAAACCTTTGACTCTGCAGGGGGAGACTACGTGGCAGAAAACATCCTCTTTATACGCAGGTAGAGTATTTGGAAACCAGGCAACCTTATTCTGCTTCTAGCTTTGACCTTAACCAGCTTAATGTCTTTGGGCTGGTTGAGTTGACTGCCCTCTGCTCTACTGCCCAAGTAAACTCAAAGCTTTCTAGAGCCCCTGCCAGCTCTGTGGTCTACAATGTCAAGGGTGCAGCTGGCATTGTTTTATTTATACTCCCTATGATGGCTTTCCTGTTCAGCTGGTTCAAGCTCACTTCGCTTAGGCCTTCTGGCCCTGACATGCCACAGAACCAAGAGTGAGAAGTAGACACTCTACAGTCCTGAGAGTCTGTTCACAGCCGGAGCACTTCCAAGAGCCCCGATGGTGGTGGTTGTCAGGGGTAGTGGTAGAGGGAAGTTTTGCTGATGGGTAAAGGCATAGAGTAAGGAAAGCATAGAATCATCGATAAGTTTCCTTGCAGCCGTAACTGTCACCCAGGAAAGTTGTAGGACAGATGATGGAGATGAAGTTTTGACTGTGTACCCATCTTCATAACCATATGATGTGTCATTTCCTGCTAAAAACTTGCAAGTTACTCCTTGTTGCGTCTAGGAAGTTACATCCTTAGTATGGTTTAATGGCTCCTTCCTCACCTGGTCCTGCCTGTCTCTTCCTCGGTCACTTTCCTGGGCACGTCCTGTGCCCTCCTGTGTTCCAGCTGAGGAGTTAGTCCGGGGAGTATGGTCAACTGGTCACATTTACTCTTTCCAACTCTGCGTTCAGTGATATCATGTTGGTACCTCGAAATCCCCTCTGGTAGGATTATTGACGCCACAGAAACGCACAGAGACTACAAAGCAGGGCTTTTATTCCCAGGTAATCTGTTGTTAAAATTTACCAGCACACACAGCTGCCCCCGCCCCCACTGACAGCCCTGCAGTTCCTGCCACCGAACGTGCCATTCCCTCTTCCTGACAGTTCACCTGCCTGGCTCTCCCTCCTTCCCTCTCTCTTTCCTTCCTTCTGTCTCTCCCTTCCTTCTGTCTGTCCATCCACCCCTCTATCCGGAGGTAGCCAGACTCGGTTCTAATTCCCCGTCTGCAACTTAATAGCAAGATGAGTGACTCCCGAGAAAATGTCTTAACCTTTCATAGGCCCCCATTTCCTCTGTGTGAAATGTTGTGAAGCTTAAATGAGTTCCTGTGTATAAGGTGCTCGGAACAGTATCTGGCACATGATGATACTACTTCCTTGTTTTTAGTAATGATCAAAACCTTGTTCATTGCCTACTCTGTGCCCAATACTGAATATGCACATAGGAAAATAGGTTCGATAAAATAAACGCAAGAAAATATTCGAGAGCCCTGGACAAAGGCCTGTTAGTTCTTCCAGGGATACGAAGAATTGACTTCAGGGAGCCAGGGGCCTTTGACCTGAATCCTGAAAGACTGTTCACACACGCCCACCAAACCGGCAAGACAGAGGCATCCCAGAGGAGGGAAGTCACGTGAGCACAGGCATGGAAGCAGGGAACAGCACGACCTGCTATGGTCTTGAGTAGGGAGCATGAGCCCATGGAGGGAGAGGGAGTCTTTGATCAGGTTTGGGTTATGGGTTATCCGCAGGGAAGTGAGCCACAGTCTCCTTTTAGCTCCACTCTTCTGTTGCCTGTGTGCGCATGGATCTGAGCTTTGATTTTCCCAAAAAAGCCAGAAATCCAGATTTTTATGTGAAAGCTCCTGATGTTTAATGGTTGAACTAATTCAATTAAAGACAGAACAGCACAAAACACAGAACACATCTGCAAGCTGTATCCAGCCTTCCACAGAAGAATGGAGTTCTAGTTCCCAAGCTTGTGTGACGGTGACAACATTTGCCCTTGGAATTCCTGATTTTGAATAGGATTCTGCCGTTTGCTGTGTGACCAAAGGTGATAGCCCATTCAACTCTCTGAGCCCTGGGTTTCTCCCAACTGGCTATCATATTTCTCATCCCGCGTAACTTGCTGTGAGGATCCTTTTGGACTATGGAGATAAAAGCCCCTGCAAAGAACCAGACGTGCGTTAGAATTATTCCCAGACACCATGTGCTGTGGGAGAGCCACACATTCAGCACAGCCCTAAGCGTGGGTTCAGCCACCCAAAGATACCTGAATGTCCTTACCTGCCTTTTCAATTTTGACACTAGATGGGGGAAGAGAAATGTAGGAGTGTTTTTTCCCCTTCGTTCAGTGAAAAACATGAGGAGCTTGACGTTCCATTTTGGAAGTCTGTATGGCAGAGATCCAGCTCAAAGTTATTGGTTGCCTCTGCGTGGATTCAGGACCACGGGGAAAGGCCACTCAACCTCTGTGATGTGTGCTGACTGTCTCTTTGAGGTGGTGGAGGATTGTCTGAAAGGAAGTCAGCTGCACGAAGTTTTAGGCAGAGTCAAATCCTGCACTTGGATTTCTGGGATTTCTCCTCTTTGATCCCTGTCCATTCCAGGCTGGCTTTGATCATATGGGCTTTTAAGGAAGTGATTGAACTCTGGAAGAGTCAAAGCATTTCTAGTTGAGAGGCCGGGCTGGGTGGATGTTGGCTTTCCCATAGCAGAGGGGTGAGTATGCAGCAAGCCTACTTCCTCAGGCCTGGTTAAAAGTGCTCTGTAATTGCAGCTCTGTGAAAACCTCAGTCCTAGTATAATACATTGAATCTTGCTATCATTCTGATTTTGTGTTATTTTTCTTTGTTTTGCTGTATTACCTGATTGAACTTGATCATGAGAAGCTTCAAAGAGGCAGGCAAGCCTTGAAGACACCTGGTTTTTAAAAGCATATCATTTCCGGATTTTGACCTCAGCGCAGAGATCTTACGATTTCCGCTTTAGATGCTGACCTGAGTTTATTTTACTCTCCTCTAAACCCCAAACCACCTGGGTCCTCAGGACGGAGGTGCCTGGTCCCGCTCTAGCTCTCATCTGTTGACGTCTGGGCCCTCAGCCCTAACCACTGCGGCAGCCAAATCACAGAGGAGCCAGAGTCCTACTCTTCTGAGATGCATTTGAAACAGTTAAGTCTACTGAATTAACATTATAGGCGACATAGCACATTTGATATTTAAGACATCCTGAGGCCCTAACCCCTAATGTGACTGTATTTGAGAGGTAATTAGTTTTAGGTGAGGTCATGAGGGTGGGCCCCTCATCGTGGGATTAGTGCCCTTATAAGAAGAGATACCAGAGAGATTGCCTCCTCTCTTGCCAGCCACACCCACTGAGGAACAGTTTTGTGAGGATACAGCAAGATCAAGGCCATCTACAACCCAAGGGGAGCTCCCTCACAAGACATTGGCCATGCTGTCCCCTTGGCTGTGGTATTTTTTACCGCAGCCCGAGATGACTAATACGGGAGGTTAGTATAAGTTAGGCTGGCCTCCTAGCCACCCTGTGAAACATTTCTTGAGCAAAGACATGTCTGGGTTTATACCACTGTATGTGATGTTCGCCACCAGCCAGGCACATAGTAGGCATTCATTAACAACATGTCAAAGGAAGGAACACTAATGAAGGGAGTGACAAACATCCGATTTAGAAACAAACATTTGGAAAAAAACTCATTCGAGTATTGGGGATTTTCTGCAGTCATGGTTTGAGATGAAGGAAAAATAAATTCTTGTAGAGTATACTGTGTGGGGGGTGTGTGTGTATGTATATACCAAGCTGTTAACAGCTTGCACTTTTTTACTAGCCCACCCCATGGAGACATAACGATAGTAAAATAAATACGGTCAGCATGCTTTCCTATTTACCCAGCGTGCAAGCAAGTGACTATTTCCAAGCATTTGCAATTTCATCAAGGTCTCCTAGAACCATTCTCCATAAACAGATGCCGAGTTAGGCTGCTGACCAACCAAAACCTAATTACCTAAAAATTAGTAAAAGAGAAAAGTCATTTCTTTATTAGAAAGGCACAGAACCTCAATATTGGAAAGGACTTCTGAGGTCCCTTTGGATTTCAAATCCCCAGTGGGCAAGTTGCCATGGAAGGATGTGATTTTCCTGACAAAATGGTGTCTTTAGGGTTTTTTTCTCGTTCCTCTGAGAAATCCCTCCGATACGGTGAGGTGTTTGCTCCATGGCTTTTGCCATTTGAGAATGGAGAAGCTATTTCCTCAAGATGCTATTCATCTTTATTCATATCTGGGTGCAGACGAGTTCAGAATGTGTGGGTGTGGGACTTGAAGAGTGAAGTGCTTAGGTAACAGTTGGTGGGCCAGTTGTGTAATGAAGAAAATGTATTGACAATATTAAATTGTGGGCTGAAGCTGGCTTTTGGTGTCGAAAAAAAAAAAAAAAAAAGAACAAAATTTCCAAAAGTGACAGCATTGTTTTTATGCCAGGGTTGTTTCTAAATGTTGGGACAACAGTGCTGAGAAATATGGGTCTTCAACTTGCGTCGCTTTCTTCTGCCTCGCCTGATTTTACCCTATAAGCCCCACATTGCTTTCCTTTAAATTGGAAGGTGTTGCAGTGCTTCCAAATATACATTCATATTTTACTTAACTGAGGGAAATGGATTCAGTAATAACAGGCAAGATTTTAATTCACTTTGCATATCGCAGGTGGAAGAGCCAACTGGTTTCTAGAAAAATTAATGGTAATTTATTGAGTCACTAAGAAGTTCACTTCCCAAGCTCCAGAACCTCTCACTCATCATCAGCTTCTAGGGTTTTAATAGGTGAAATTGTGCACCTTTAATTCTTTTTAAAAAGTCGTGGTTTTTTTTTTTTTTTTTTGTCTGCTTTACCTTTTTTTGGTGCTGATAACAGTAGAGACTAATACAGAGAAACCTTCTTTCTCCTCAGTGTGGGTGGAGTGGGGGGGGTGAACATTGACTGTGACCAATGCCAGGTAACATTTGTGGATTCCACCTATAGCAGGTGTTTCTAGTAAATACACATGGATGTTCAGGGTCCTTAGCAATGCAATGCCTGGTTCAGGGGGTTTTAGCCATTTTTCTCACTATGTATTCTGTTGGAAGTCAGGTAAAACCTATGTACTCTTTCTTATTTTTTTAATGTAAAACTAACATTTTTAGTTTGTTTAAATTAAATATAAAAATATTTTAAATGTAAAAATTAAAGTACATAAGATCACAAAGAACTGTAACAACAACAAAAATACCCACAGAACACTGATTCTCAGGGATTCCTAGAATCTGTCACACTGAACTTACAATATTATGCATGACCTATATCACTGCCAAATCTGTCATCCCTATTAAAAAAATCACTTTAAATAACACACTTCAGTAGTTAGCTTCACCATCAGATATATTTGAACTTGCCTGGTCTAGACTTATAGCCCACATACCTGTCATATTTCAAAAGACAGTGCTAACTTATGAAGAATTCAACATTCTCATTTAGACTGTTCAGTTTTGCAAAACAATAACAAATAATTTAAATGGTTGACTTCTTTCTATTTATCCATGAAGAATAAATAAGTGTAGATAGGGGCAGCTATTAAGCAGCCCGGATGTCTGGATCACTGGGTAAGAAGATGCACCTTTTCCCTTTTGTGGCTGAATGACTACCAGATGAGAAGTTGACCACTAATTGTCTCTCTATATTAGGAGGGGCTATGGTCAGGAGTAATTAACTATCATGACTTTAAAGTTGTGATATACATAAATGATATTTCGGAACTGTGTTGCCATATATAAAAAAAAAAGCTGTGATTTTTATTGGTGATGTCACAGATACTGAGTATAGTCTGTTGCTTGTCTTTAAAATTGAAGAAAATGCCAAATTTCATTTGTTGATCGGTGGGGGCAAAAAAGTAGAGAAGACCTCCCGCAGTTGTGGATCCCCTGCACTGTAGTCATGGCCTCTCAATGGGGGCCATGGACCCCAAGTCAAAACCCTCTGTCTCAAGGTGTGAGTCAATGCCTGACAACATGGAAAATAACAATGAGAACAATTTTCAGACAGATGAAACCCACAGAAGGGGTTAGAACAGAATGTCACTATCCAGTGATCTATTTAACAAACATGCTAGAATTCGACCTGAAGAGCGTGGTTGGCTTAGTAACTAGTCTCTTTGGAAAGAGATGCGTTGCCTTCATTCAGTGGGGCGTTGGGTCTTCTCTGAGAGCCATAATGTTGTGAATGGTCTCATCAGTGTGAATTGTTAAACCGTTTAAGGGTGGGTCTGGCGTTTTGAAATAAGCCAAAGTCATTTGAAGTAAGGCTCCTGAAGGTAGAGGTGATCAGGTGTGTAAACACCAGACTGGAACTTGAAAATTCTGAGGCTTCTTTTCAGAAGGGACTCGTTAGCTGTCCTGGAGGTTGTTCCATCGTGGGGGAGGCAGGTAGGGATGAAATCTGGAAAAGATCGGGTTTCCAAAATGATAGCATCCTTGGAATCCGCCTGTGGTCCCTGGGGTGACTAATTTATAGAGGAACACTCATTTCCCTCTATAAAGTAATGTTCCAAGATGGTTTCATAATATTTAATGACAATATTCAGTAGTCACATTCTATACATCTTGAATGGAATGGTAGTTACTTGGGGAATTTAAAATTTTCCAGGAGCCACATTAAACATGTAAAAAGAAAAAGGTGAAATTAAGTTTAATAATGTTTTTTTACTTAACCCTATATATCCAAAATTCTCATTTTAACATATGATCGAGTTAAAATATTGAATTTTTTTTCATACTGAGTCCATGAAACTAGTGTGTATTTTATATAGCACATTGCACTTTGGACACTGAATTTTCATCAGAAACACTTGACCTATGTTCAGATTTCACAAAATTGACAATTGCAAAAGCAGGTTCACATATCCTTGTTGTTTCAAATATACTTGAATGTTTTCCAATAACTGGCGTATTGGGTTTTAAATTTAAATGAATCACAAATAAAATTCAACATTTAGCTCCTCAATCATGGGAGCCACATTTCAGGTGCTCAATATCCACTGTGACTGGGGGTTACCATAGCAGGTGGTGTGGGTCTAGATTATATGGGGAAACAAGGGGAGCAGGATCCATAAGCATAGTGTGGACATTCAAACTCAGGAAAACTTGAGAGATCTTCATCCTTCCAGTGTTTTTATCCTCTCTATGAAACAGTTCTTTTGGTCTTTTTGTTAATCCAGTATTTTCCCCAAAGCTCCCCATCTTCTCCTTAGACTCCATTCATATGACCCTCCAAAGGATCTTTCCTTATGAGTATTTAGCATGTACATCCCGGGGGCACCATATGGTCTCTGCTTCGTAGATGGAGGTTCAGGGATGAATGGAGATGATTGGATGAAGACAAGAAGTTAATACCCCTGCTCCAGGTTCTTATGACTAAGCACTTAAACCACAGGAGCAAAGTTTCCTGAGACTCTAAGCCCCACTGGATGCACCTCTGATTCTGATTCTGAAGACTTGGGTTGGGGGGGTGGGGCTCAGGAAACTGCCTTTTCATCAAGTCTTCCTTGCTGTCCCTACCTCAGGTGATTCAGCCCAGCCTGATCTAGTAGCTACTGCCCTGAGCAGCCCTCCCCTCCACTGTATTATTTTTGCTAGTGGTTCCTAACGTGTGTTCCAAGGACCCCCTTCATCAGAATACCCTGTGTTTTGTTGAACTGAGGAGTTCTAGGCCCTGCCCCAAACCAGCAAAGTCAGAATGGCTGTGTCTGTGGAGCGAAGAATCTGCATTTTTAACAAGTTCCTTAAGTAATCCTTGTGCCTAGTGGCTTTAAAAAGCACTGCTTTATGCAGAGCCCTCCCCAGCTTGGACGTATGAAATTCTTTGATCCCACCCTTTCTCATTCATTCTCTTTCCCTGTGTCTGATGTTTAGAAGTCCACTGTCACATTGATTCCACCTCCCCTGTGTTCAGGTCATTTCACAAAGATGTAGATTGTGAGATTCTGTCTCTGACCTTTGAGAACTGTGGACGTGGGAGGGAGAGAGAAATCTATGGGAAACTGAGCTCGTAAAGAAAGCATTACAGGCAGAGTGCAACATGTATGTGCTGGGAGCAATGAGCTCACAGAGAAGAGTCATATTTGCTTGGGCTGTGAGTTGGTGAGAATGGCTTCAAAGGGGCTTTAGAGACCCTGGATGGGTTTAGGGCAAGATCAGATTGATATTGCACCTGACAGAGAGAGGAGGGGCAGGAAACCTGGAGACCTGTATGAATTAGGGTATGAACAGGGAGGAAGAGCTATCATGAATGAGGGATTTACTGTATGGAGGATCCCAAACAGTTTTTGTTTATGTGGATTATATGATCCTTATGTACCATATTAGAAAATAAAACTGAAAAATCAATAAAATGATTACTAATTCATTAAAATAACAATAATAAACTCATTACATACTAACATAAAAACACATTTTTATGAAAAATAACTTATTTTCCAGAATGAAAATTCAGTGAGAAGAGTGACATCCTTGTACATGTCTGTACATCTCTAATGTCTGGCTTATTAGAATGCAGTCGGATTCTCCTATCTGCTTCTGGATTCACTCTGTTGTAATATCCCATGTCAGAAAACCTTTGGAAAACTCCCCAGTATACTCATGATAGAATAAGCATAGGAAAGGCAAACCACATCTTTAATATTATATCTGTAGCGTTACAGAAATAATCTATATCATATCTACAGTCAAATCATGTCTACAGTATCACGGAAGGAGTCTCATCTTCATGTAAGGGTCTCAGGGACCCCAGGTGTCCCTGGACTACACCATGAGAGCCATTGGTGTAGAGGGTGGCTTGGTGGGCAGGCAATGGGCAGGTATACCAGGGGGGAGATCTTGTAACAGTGTAGGGGAGGAAGTTGAGGGCATGCACAAGACGTATCAGTAGGGAAGAAGAACGAATGGAGGAGACAGACTCTAGGGAGACAGATGCCACAGAACTTAGTAACCAATTGGGTGTTGGGATGAAAGACAGGGGAGAGGCCCTGAGAGTGTCCTGGGCCAATGGATAGCTGGGTATCTACCAGCCACCAGTACAGGTGTGGGCTCTTCCCCAACATATCCCTGAGCCACCCAGGCCTTCTACTCCACAAGGCTTTCACCTGAGGTAGAAAAGAGGTGGGAGGTCTAGCCCTAGAATAACTTTTTGGAGGTCTAATGCTGATTTTTAATAGTATGATTGTACACTGGCCAAAATTAAGATGAGTAGTACTATTAGAAACATTTGAGTGTGGGCTGGGCTACATATTTCCCATATGAAGGGACACAGGGAAAGATGATTGTTTGGTGATTAACCAAGATGACAGGGTGAGGTTCAGAGAATGCCCTTCTCTTGGGGACTGGGAACATTTGTGGTTAAAAGAGCATTTAGGAGGGATTCAGGAGGCCAGAATATGGTTTTTTTTTTGTGTGTGTGTGTGTGTGTGTGTGTGTTTATGTGCATATATGTATGTGGTTATATATATGTGTGTGTATAAATATGGTTTTATTTGTGTAATGACATATGTATGGATATGTAATGGTATATGTATGGATGTGTATATGTATGTGTACACACACACACACACACACTATATAGGTTCGGTCCTGAGCCTGAGGTATGGAATAAACTGGCCCTGGGGATCTGAAGTTGTAGTTGAAGTTCCTGGTTTGCCACCAAGTAGCAGTATGACCTTGGACAAGCCACCCAGCATCCCTGGGCCTCAGTCTCCTCTGGCAGACGTAGAGGGGTATGAAACATCAGGAATTCTATGATCCAATGTGCATATTTTACAGGCCACAAAGAGCGATATTCTGGAGGACACAGTGATTCCTTCCATCAGTGTCTGAGTTTGCCTGAGCAGCGTTTTGCTGAGCCTGTTTTCAGTCTCGCCTATTGAGAGCCTGGGAAATGAATAGAGAAGCAATCAATCTGATAGGGGACTGGGGATAGCAGCTGTGCCTCTCAGGAATTGCAGGACTTGTCATTTGTTTGGGTATTGTCCCTGGCTTGGCCCAACAACCTTGGCACCTTCTTGTTTCCTTAGTTCTTGAGAAAGCCTTTTATGCCAGCTCTGTCTACACACACATGCACGACACACATAATCACAATAGGACCATACTCTACTCAGTATTTCCCCAAGAAGCCCACTGTGGTATGGGCAGTCATCTTAGATGTGCATAAATTTGCTTTGGGTATTTTTGTGTACTTTGATAGGTATTAGAAAAATACAGCAAGCATAGCAAAACCATTTTTATGGATATTATTTCTTAGGATGATAGTTTAAATAAAGAAATTAAATTGAAATAGAAGATTGCATAAATGCTAACACAGGTTGAACCTGGGTGTAACAAAACTCTTGAAGGCGGTATGTGAGTGACCGATATGTTGGAAGCACTAACTTGATTGCACTGATGAGACTTTTAACAGATGGAGGAGACTCTTGTATCAGGTGGACCTGATACCTATGTCAGAAGGGTTCTTATTCTTCATTGGTTTGGTATTTCAGCCTAAACATCCCTTTTTGGGAGCCATAATTATTTCACATCTACTTTATATCGGTCATGTTAGGTATCTAGAACGAGAGACTTTAACCTGGATATAATTAGAGGAAACAATCAGGTGAATTAAAATGAAAGGAAATTCTGTAAAACAGCTGACCCAGGACTCTACAAAAATGTCAGTGTCGTAAAGGGCGAAAAATAAACAAATAAACATGGCTTGGGAACCATTCTAGATTAAAGAAGATTCAAGGAAGATGACAACTAAATATAATGCATGATATGTGATTGGACTCTGGATCAAAAAGAAGTTATAGAGGACGTTTGGGGACATTTAAGGGGTTTGAAAACCAACTGCTTATTAGAAAATTGTATAGTTATAAAGTTTACATTTTCTGAGTGTGATAATTGCAGTAGAGGCGACTGTTCTTGGTCTAAGGAGATTTATGCTGAAGTATTTAGGGATGAAGTACATCAGTGTCTGCAATGAACCCTCAAATAATTCAAGCCCAATATACATAGATAATGCCCATGTGTACACATATATAGACGTATACACACACCACACACAGACATGTGCACACCCATAGACACGTGTGCACACATTCACACATGCATGCTCACGTATGTACAAGAATAGGGAAAACAAATATGACAGTCTATTTATGTTTTAAAAAGATTCATTTATTTATTTATTTGAGAGAGAGAGAGAGAGAGAGAGCAGGGAAGAGGCAGAGGGAGAAGGAGAAATAGACTCCCTGCTGAGCATGGAGCCCGATGCGGGGTCGATCTAAGGACCCTGATATCATGACCTGAGCTGCAATCAAGACTCCAATGTTTAACCAACTGAGCCCCCCCAGGCACCCCGTGACAGAATATTTAACAGCTGGTTAGTCCACCATGTTCATTGTGCAATTCTTGCACCCTTTCTGAGGTCTTAGACCTTACAGTTGTTCAAAATAAAGAGCTGCAGGAAAATATCAGACTTTCAGAGGTAGAGAAGTCTCAGAGATAATGTGCGATTTTTGTTGTACGGCTCAAGAAGGAGGTGCTGAAGAGTCGGATGGCATCTGTCTTGAGCTGACTACGGGGCGTGCTCACTTTGGTGTGGAGAACCAAAATCGCCCCATGGCTCTTCCACAGCTAAGGTTCCCTCCACCAACTGGTAGACATACAGCCAGTCTCTTGTCAGCAGATGGTTCATGGTGATTGCCTGGATTCTTGCTTGCGTAGACGTCACTGTTACAGCTGATAAAACAACACTCTTGCACAGAAAATAGCCCCTGCTCTTGTATAATGAGATTTTTGTGAAGTCTAAAGTCTTTCAGTTCATATTTATTGAGTGCCTAGTATGCTGCCGGCATTGTTCCTAGGGCTGGTGGAGGGTGGTTAAAATTCTGCTTCTCATAGAGATCGTGTTCTGGGATGGGAGGGATGGAAGTAGCCAGGCAAGTAATGAAAATTAATTGGGTGATTTCAAAACTTGTTTCATCTTATAAAGAAAGGGTAACATGACAGGGAGTGATGAAGCAGGGGGAGATAGGATGGTCATGGAAGGCTTCTCCAAAGAGATGGCCCATCATTAAGATCATGAGGGGAGAGTATTTTATTTTATATGTTTGTGCTATTTATTCCTAATTCTCATAGCCTTTGAGTTGGATGTCAAGGTCAAGGGTCTTCTGAAACCCGACTGTTCTGCTGGGCTGCCACAGGGTCTGTGTTTCTGGCATTGGTCCATGCCAAGTGACCAGAATGGAGCCAACACATGGATGTGCTCTTGCTCTCACATGTGTCCTCTCTCTCTGTTTGGTGAGTGCAGGTGTTCTGCGTACTCTTCTCATCTGTATGGTAGGCTTTCTAAAAGGTTAAATCCAGAAGCCACAGAAAGCCCATCATTTGCTCATACTGACACGTGGTGATGAAAGTGAGCTACTGTCCCCAAATAATCCTGCAGAGGAAGCCTTCCAGCCAACAATTTTCAATAATGCCACATTGGCACCCCTCTGAATTACTATCTTCTTTTGCTAATTCAATATGACAGGTTTCTAAAGCAATTTGAGCTCAGGTAAAAGCAGTGTCAGAGAGAGTATTCAAACTTGCTTAAAGGAAGGTGGTGGAAAGAACTTATATTGCATTCTCCTTGCAACACTAATCAAGATCCATTTGGATTCATTTCCTAGAGGCATTAAATATGCTTTATTTTTTTTTCTTTTCCAGTCAACCTTTTAGTTTCATCTGATAACTATATTCTATGTTTAGTGCTTGAATTTGCCTCAGAGTGTAGAGACAGTCAGCTGATTCTTTAGACCAGAGGCCACCAAAGATAGGAAGTGAAGACAATACTCCTTTGCATTTCGAGAAATTGCAACTTTTAAATTCCGGACCAAAATTATGCCCCTCCCAGGAAATCTCTCAGGACATAGGCCAGCAGGTGAAAAGGATCCTGTGTGGGATTCAGAATATTATTTTTCCTCATCTTTCCCATTTCCACCTGGGTGAACCAAAGCTGGCCTTCCAGATGGCAGGGTGTGGGCTGGGCAGCATGGCATTAGTATAACACATACAGGATTTGAGGATTTGGACTCAGGGAACCTGGTGTGAGTTCCAGCCCCCACCACTTATGACTGTGAACTTGGCTGAAAGCCTGGCCTCTAGTAAACACTCAACAAATATGAGCCCCATTTCCTCCTCCTCCTCCATCTTGTTTCTTTATGCATGGTCATGTACTTCCAAGTAGGGAGGCCCTTCCCACCTCTCCAACCCACCTCTTATCATTCTCTCCAAAGCTCCCATCCATAGTGCTGGCCTTCTTGCTGTTTGTAGGACACGCCACGCAGGTCGCTGCTTCAAAGCTGCTGAACGTGCACTTCCTTCTGCTTGACACGGCCCTCCCTCAGATTACTCCATCGCCGGCTACTCACTTCTTTCAGTTCTCAGCTTGAACAACTCCCCTAAGAACAGCCTCCTCATCTCTAACATATGGACCTCATGGATTTTCGTCATGGCCTCTCTCACTATCTTAAGTTATCTAGGTGACACATTTGTGTTTGATGTTTATTATGTGTCTCTCGCTCTCAGCCCTGAGCTTCTCGGGAGCAGGGGCCTTGACTGGTGTGGGCATAGCAGCACCTGGTTCATACTGGTCACTCAGTGTGTATTCATTGCATGAAAGTCACTGGGGACTCCCTGAGAGATGGACACCATGCAAATAACATTATTATCATTAAGCCTTCTCCATCTCATGCATGAAGTACCCCTTCCATTGCCCCCGCCTGAAGTATCCTCTTCATATTCTTACAGCCTTCTCTGTAAAGATCTGGTGTTTGTAACATTGGCAAGAGTTTCACACAAAACCTAGAGGAATTCGAAGCACGAGAAACAAAAATTCCTCCAGCTTGGAAACTGGTGCTCAGCGAACAGTTTACAGGTGGAAGCTTCAGTTCTCTAGAGCGCACCGAGCGTGCGGCATTCAAACAATGGCCAGCGTCCGAGGGAGACTGTATTAAGAATTCAAGTTACACACAGCTTCCCTGGGCCAAGCTTAGCTTCAAGAAAATGGCATCATATGCCTGGTTTGGGGGAGACAGGATAATGCAGAGGTTTCAGCTTGGAGGCAAACGTGGTGGTCCCCGGCCCCTCTTTGTTCCTTGTTCTCTCATGACATCAGCGCGGTGATGAAGGAGGACAGTGTTGATAATGAGCTGCGAGTACATCTTGCCTGTGTATGGTATAAGGATTTTTTTTTAAATCTACCTACCTTTGTGGAAAATTTTCACCCTTTACTATTTATAACCTTTTCAGGCTTCAATCAAGATGTAGTATGTTGGCTTTGAAAGAGCTTGATTTAAATTGTGGAGGGAAAGGAAGGGGTTTCAGAAATCTCCATCCATTATTCATGATGTTTAGAAAGATGGGTTTTTGTAAGTGTGAAAACCGTCCTGATAGAGACTGAATCAGGCAGCAAACGATGAATTTCACGGTGAAAACCCCTTTTCTCTTCGCCACCTAATTGTAGACACAGTGTACAGGGCTGCCTGCGTTTTCCCCTCCTGACTCTTTCTCCATTTCCCCAGGAAATTAAAAGGGCTTCTTTACATTTCAGTGGAAATTCAAATCTCCAGCTTAAGAAACTGAAACCAATCTTGACAAATGTTGGGAAAAATTACTTCACCTGTGGCTCTCAAAATGGATGTTCTCCCTGTTTCTCAAAGTGCAAGGATTTTGGTAAACTGAGTCAGAAAAGGAGACTGAATATCCAGTCTGTTTCCTCCTCTTCCTTCCCCAGAAGATCAGAATCCTGACCTCACCTCCTAGGATGTAAGGTCTTTTTCTCCCAAGAAAAACCCTCAGACAAATGCTCCCGTTTACTGAAAAAAAAAAAAAAATGTATATAGCACAAGGACTTTGATGCTTGATGTAAAATATTTCAATTATATTATTTTGAATTTGATGACTTGAAGAATGGACATGCAATTTGTAATATGGACCATGCCTTAAAATCAGAAAATTATTTATAATAAAGACCAATATACTGACTGTCTAGACTCTCTTAAACTTGCATCTCTCCCTTAAGACAACTCACAAATGAGAGTGGAGCATTTTTTCTCTTTTGAAGAGCTGAAGATTTCTTGTAGGAAGCTTTATTTAAAGAGGAGAGGTGAATTAAGTAGCACAGGAGAAATCTTAAATTAAGTGCAGCCCTGAAATAGAGCTCATTTGGAGGATTATTTTTCTTATTTTTTAGTGTTTATAACTGAAGTCATTTAAGTTTTCAAGAAAAGAATCAGAAATAGAAAGTAGATCTTGCATTCTGAAGGGTTTCATATTGTAGTGTCTGGTGCAAGGCCAGGCTGTCCCAACAGGGGCCAACCACCAGACAGAATTTTACTGGAGCTTCATGCAAGTGATTCTTTGGTTTGTTTCCTTGTGTTTGAAGATGGAAAGCGTCTACTGGCTTTTGTAGAGAAACTAACATTTGAGCTCCAGCATTTGAAGAGAACTCTTTCCCCTCTGACTTTTCTATATTGTTCCTTTGGGAATGTAGCTCCGAATCTTTAGCTCAGAATACTAGGTCAGCAAATATAAGGGAATTTGACTAGATGCCAATTGTGTGACTATTTTCCTCAAACCCATATCTGCATGCTCCCCAAATTAAAATTTAATCCAAACTCTGAGTTTTAATTTTGTGATGTTTGACCGTGTGTCTAATGTCATACATTCCATTATATTTGAAGGAGATATATATTTCAAGTTCTTTTATCACTTCATGCCTGTATGCAAATTTGCTCCTTCTTTACCCCCTTCCTTTACCTCAGTCCTTCATATTACTTCATATTACCAGCAGATTCATTTTCCTAAAATACCACTTTGGTTTGGTTATCCCCTTGAGTAAAGCATGTGGTGACCCTTGGCTGTCAATAAAGTCAAACTCCTTAACCTGGCTTTCAAGGCCACCCGTGGTCCCATTCTATTTCCTCTAATATATTCCATGGTGCATCTCAATGCTCATGTTGGATATCATCCAAACTGTTGCTTGACTGCTTAACACACCTCATTTTCTACACCCCTGATGTAGTCTCCACTGAAGACTTCCTCCTTCCTCTTTCTTCTACTCATCCAATGTCACTGTATCTTTTGTTTTAAAAATATTTTATAGGGGCGCCTGGGTGGCACAGCGGTTAAGCGTCTGCCTTCGGCTCAGGGCGTGATTCCAGCATTGTGGGATCAAGCCCCACATCAGGCTCCTCTGCTATGAGCCTGCTTCTTCCTCTCCCACTCCCCCTGCTTGTGTTCCCTCTCTCGCTGGCTGTCTCTATCTCTGTCAAATAAATACATAAAATCTTTAAAAAAAGATTTTATGTATTTATTTTAGATAGATAGATAGATGATAGATAGATAGATAGATAGATAGATAGATAGATAGATGATAGATAGATAGATAGATGATAGATAGATAGATAGATAGATAGATAGATAGATAGATAGATAGATAGATGATAGATAGATAGATATAGATAGATAGATGATAGATAGATTGAGAGAGAAAGTGTGCGCACAGAGGGGCAGAAGGGTGGGGAGAAGGACAAGCAGGCTTTCCGTTGAGCATGACATGGCCTCGATCTCAGGACCCTGAGACCATGACCTAAGCCAAAATCAAGAGTCAGACACTCAACTGACTGAACCATCCAGGAGCCCCTCATTGCATCCTTTGGAGGCTTGGGTCAAACCCTAATGCAGACGTTTGCCTTGACCACCCCTGATTAAAGTAATCCCTCTTTTTTAATAAGCTTCTATCTCTTGAATTTATTTACTCTATGTTTTTGCCTTTTATAAGCTGTGTCCAAGCTATGTCTTAAGTTCCAAGACCATGTCTCATAACTTTGCAAACCCCTATTCAATGCCTAGCTTGCCACGTTACACATTATAAATATTAAGTCAATATCTGTTATTTGCTCTCAAGAGTGGGGCAATGCTCTTTCTAATAAATGCAAAGGTTGGGTGGCTCCATTTCTATGGGCATCAAACAGGCTTTTTTGCTGAGCTTCTGTAACTATGTCCTATCACTTTACTTCCAGGATACGGGCTGCTGTATGCCAGGCCTGTAGGGGGTCCGTGAAGGAGAGTGTGAAACATATTTAGAAGGCAGGATCACACTGAGATTTGGAAATGAGAAGGGAGGGGTCACCCAGCTCACTCCATCAGTGGCATGTCTCGGGTGGGATGGGGGAGTCACATACCCTGCAGGCAGGCAATAAGCAGGTGCACAGAGGATTTGAAACTGTCATAAAAAACACTGAGTGGTTCTGCTTCTTATTATCACCAAACACTAGCACATCTAAATAATGTCAGCGTTAAAGTACTCTTTCCTCCTAAAAATATGTGCTGCTGTGGTGACTGTTAAATGTTCTTAATATATGTAAACTCCAAATTAGGACATTATTTATTATTATCTAATAAATGCCGGATTATACATGGGTGTTCATTTGGAGAAGTCCCAATAGTCTGACTAGCACACGTGGCCTCAGGTGTCCACTTAATAAAAAGGATTTAACAGATCCGAGATCATTCCCTTGCTTCAGGCAGAGCTTGTGTCCCCAGTCCCTGTGGTATCATGTATTCTTGCATTTAAATCGTAGATTTGGAATTAGCAGTGGAGAACTAAAAATGAATAGAACTTGAGTTACATTAATTCTTTCATCCTCTGTGACCACTTGTTTTTTGTTTGTTGGTTTGTTTTTAATTTTGGATACTTTAGAGTCCATGATTTTGTTTGGTCAGTGCATATTTTAATGCATATTTACATGAAATAAATATATTTGTCCCCTTTCATAATTATCACTGAAAACCATTTTTATGCATGTAGGAAAGGGGTATGATCAGAATGATTTAGTCCAAGAGTCATACATACTAAGGATTCTTATGTGTCAGTTGTGTTTGTTTTACTGAAGAACAATTTCCTAGGAGGTCCCCAGAGAAGGCTGTACTGAATGTCACCTTATTAGAGAAGTTTCCTCTGAGCAACCATCTGCAATATGCAGTCCCTCCCCCGCCCCCACTCTCTGTCATGCTTACCCCAGATTGATTTTCTCCATAGCACTCATCACCCCCGACATAGTATACGTGAGCATGTTGTGTGTGTGTGTGTGTGTGTGTGTGTGTGTGTGTGTGTGTATGCCTACTCACTTGTTGAGTATTTGTCTTCTCTGCTACTCTCAATTTCCATGGGGCCAGGAAATTTGCTTTATCAATGTTGTATCCTAGACACCAGTAAGATAGTCTGACATATAGTCAATGCTCAGTAAATATTTGTTAAGTGAATGAATGAACAAAGTGTCATCATACACCCCACAGAGACCTTTCATTTATTTTCTTTTCTCTGGAGCTCATCTGTGGGGAGAATGAGAAGACCTTCAAACAGATTACAGAAGTGCCTTTTTGCCTAAACTTGATGTCAATGGAAAATTGCCCCCAACTTTTCTACCCATTGGTTCAGACTGGAGGCCTAACTCAGAAGGGGATATGTAATAAAAATTAACATATATTGAAAATTTACTATGGTTAGGCCCTTTAATATGTATTATCTCAATGAATTCTAAAAAAAAAAAAGGCAATTTAATAGATGAGAAAATAATAATACCAGTGTGATTATCTGGACCTGCCCTGTCCCTGGGACCAGGGACGAAGGACAGCTGGGCCCTGTGAGGCAGAGCCCAACCCTTCATGGGGTCCTCTCCATTTCTCCCAGTCTCTACTGCTTTGGCACCTGCTTCTGCCAGCATATGCTGCCGGGAAGTGTTAGATGTCACTGCACAGCTGTGAAGTGGGGTGGAAGACAGAAGCAGAAGGAGTAGCACAGAAGAGCTAGGGAACTAAATGCAGGGCTCCAGAGGGTTAGGAGAACAGCGTCAGCACCAATCCTGCGAGAATAAAAGAGATGGTCCTTGGGGGGCAAGAATGTGTAGAAATGCGTTAGTTCACAGAGTCTAGTGTGCACAAGGAGGATGGGCGAATTTCCTACGTCCGTGTACTAAGAATGCCTCCACAAAGATACTTATTATTTTCTGTCTCATTCTTTGCATTACCCACCCCTCAATCCCACATTTTTTTTCAAACAACTCATAGACGTTTTAGAGACTTGAAGTCAACTTTTTAAAAAGTGCATACTTTTTTATTTGAAACTGTAAATTTCTGCTATAAAATACTGCCATAACAAAGTTATCACAACACTAAGGGAAGTAAACAAAGTGTCTCCTGAAATTTCACCATGCTAAAACATATTTTCAATTTTTTCTGGGTTTTTCTCTTCCCAGTTCTTGTCCATCTGCATGCACATTTTTATTTTGGCATAAGCCTGCATCTGGAATGTGCTGGAATCTGTTCCTGGAGGGCATTGCAGTTTCCACTGCCACTAGTGCAGGACATGGTCAGGGTCAAGGAGCAAGTGAAGGGATGACAGCATCCCCCATAGAGTCACACATAGGGAGAGGTCACCCCGAAACCAGAGGCTGAGCTTGTGAGATTAAAAAAAAATGAATGAGATGTCAGGGAATGGACTAAGGAAGAGAGAACAAAAATGCCTAAAAGAGTGGATTAAAAAAAAAAAAGAACAATGATAGGTGGGAAAGAAAAAATGAGCTAAGAAGAAGATATTAATGAGAATTAATGAAAGGAAAATGACTTGCATCTCCCTGACATTTAGTTCAGCCGACTAGTGTTAGCCACAGCCTATATCTGGACAATTTCTCTATGAAATCTAGAATTCCTGTCATTTTTCTTCAGGCAGAGTAACAAAGACGGTGGAAAGACTGATTTGAAATATTTTCAAAGATGGGCTTGGATTATACATGTGAGTTCAGATGTTGCAGAAATTGGTCTGTCATTAATAATGTTTTAGGAGAAACTGACATGCCATTTCTCACTGATTTAAGCCTCTGGGAGGATGAGAGAGATGGAGTATAAAACAAAACATGTAAACTGTCAGAAAGAAGAACTCACGGAGAAGAAAGCTGACAGTGTCCGTTAAACAACAGTCAGATAACCTGGAGTCTTGCAGAGATTTTGAGAACGTTTGATCGTGCTGGGTGTTTTAGACCCTTAAATCATTTATCAGATTACTGCTCAGGGCCAGGTGTTAGATTTTACTACGAATTATAATATAACCCACTCTGAACTGTTTGTTTTCGAGAACAGACTATACCCATGTGTGTGTCATGAAATAGTTATGCCCGACCATACAGAAAGCCACCATATTGAAAACAACTGTTCATCTCATGGGTGGCATTTAGTTTATTAAAGAGGCAATTTATATCATGTGGATATTGGAGAAAAAGTTTGTAATGTCCATACTTGGTAGCACCAGATGGCTGTTTTTTCCATGTCTAATGAAGAACCTAACATAACCTGCATGATACATTTCCTAGATGCAGAAGCAGTCCCCAGCCTGGCTGAATTGTGATGCCTTCCTATTCCTGGTGGTCTGTTTCTAATAACTGCACAATAATGTCATAGAACCAGACCGAAAATCCATCAGAATTGTAGGGGTCCTGGAACAAGACCAGGGGAGGCTTTAGCAAGCCCAGGCCTGGATCCATTCAGATTGTTGAAATGGAGGGCCTCCCATCTCTCTGTACCAAGACGGGCAAACAGAAGAAACTCACGGTCCAATAGCAGAGGCCTAGAGAAGACTGTAAGAATGTAGAGCGATGGTTCTCAAGCTTCACTATGTGCCAGAATCTTCTGGAGGGCTTCTAAAATCTTCCAAGTTCCAGGCTTTCCTCCGCACACATGAGATCGGAATTGCTAAGGCTACGGCTAAGCCATCAGTAGTTATCTGCCAGGTGGTCCTGATACACAACTATATAATAAGATTAGCATAATAAATGTTGACGAGAAATGTGGGTGCACTCTAGATGTACTTCAGAGGAAAGAGAAATAGCAAAGGCTTTCCTGGCAGGGGGTAAGGAGAATGTTCCAGAGAGCGGGAACGGCATAAGCAAACAGAGATGAGAAAGCCTGTAGTGGAAAAGTGCAAAGGTTTTTTTTGTTGTTGTTGTTGTTTTGTTTGGTCTTTTCGGCTGTGGCCTGGAGGCATAAGGGAATATACAGCAGGAGCTAATATCACCGAGTATCACGATATGCTGTAAAGGGGCTTCGCTACCAGGTGGATGAAATCTAATACGCAGTTTCCTAGGAAAAGGTAACCATCGGAGACAAATGTTGTTCGTTAGTTTTCATTCATTTTTGGATGCTTTATTTTATGGTCTCACTCCATACACCGTTTGTTCCTCCCTGAGAACCACAAGCACTTTAAAAATAACGTCTAAATGTTTCTTACAATATTCCGTTGATGTTCGGGTCAGATAAAAGAACCTCACTTTACAGGTGACAGAATTGAGGTGATTCTCCAGGTCACATATTTCTTAAACCATTGAGAAGTGGCATCTGGTTCACAAGCCTTTCTATGGCTGGCAGAACTCATTTTTGTTGAAAAGTGGGACTATTTTGTTGTATTTTAACCTCCCCTCGACTATGCAAAAAGAGAGGAGAAGAAAACGCTTTCTTTTCTTTTTCAGAGCTGGGCACCTTGTGTCCTGTGTATTTGCCTGTGTGCCCAATCCCTTCCTGATGAGAATGGGGTCCTGGGAACGGGAGGGGGTGGGGGCTGAGGCTGCAGCAGGAGTGAGGACACGGGGTAGACGCGAACTTGTCATTTGCAACTTGGCTGGGCAAGCGGTACGTGTACTGCCCTTGCTGTCCGGGGAACCATTTTAGAGAGAAAAGAAAACAACCCTAACAACCAAACCTGTTATTTTTGACCACTTAAAAAAATTTGCTCCACATTCAATACAGCTGAGAAAAAGCACATTTTCCTTGGACAAAGCAGCTGCCATTTCTTGCAGAATGCCCCCGCGTTGAAGACGGGCTGCCGCAGCCACGGCCACGGCCTGTGGCGCCTGACCCGGTTCAGATGGGAGCCCGGGCCAGATGCAGCCTGCCTGCCAGCCACTGTTTCCGCTGAAAAAGAAAGGAGAGGGTACACTTCGGGACTCACTTATCTCCAAAACGCTGCTTCCTAACACTGCTAGTTGTGCATGTTAAACAGAAAGCAGAGGCTCCCAGCAGCCTCTCCGACTCCTCTTTGCAGATGTTTTATTCTATCGTTTTTTAGTGAACATAGCACCGGTGTGTACCAAGTACCTGCAGGAAAGCCGAAACCCCAACCCTCCATCACATTCGGAGGCTCATGTTGCTTTTAAATGGCATTTCCTAACTTTAGTCCTTAGCTTACATCTTCATGATTTTTGAGTATAATTTCCTGGTCTTTTTCTTTAAATGGACTAATTTTTTTAAAAGATTTTATGTATTTATTTGAGAGAGGGAGAGCGTGAGAAAGAGAGAGAGAGCACAGGAGCATGGGGGAGAGGTAAAGGGAGAAGCAGACTCCCTGAGGAACAGAGAGCCCCGAGCAGGACTTGATCCCAGGACCCAAAGATCGTGACCTGAGCCGAAGGCAGACACTTAACCGACTGAGCCACCCAGGCGCCCTAAATGGACTTATTTTTTACTTAAATATATCTATAAAGAATATTTACCTATATGTATTTCCATCAATACTTACACAACTCCCTTAATGGAAAACTAGTAGCACTTTTCGTAAATAGTAGTTTAACCTTAGGATACAATACTATAGAAATAAAACAAAGGCATTTCTTGATAGTTACTCTCAGCTGCCAATGATCCTGACTTTGAGGCCCGGACTCTTGGTGAAAAGGGAAGACTTGAAAGAGGTGTTAAAGACAGAACAGCACCAGACAGGGCGGTGGCCATGAGTCTGGAGGAGAAGGGATGGAAACGAGATAGCTCAGAGGCGGAGACACCCAGTCTTTGGCAGTGGCCTTTGTTGGCTCTGCCTGGGGGCAATGGGCATTTTGTCAGTGTTCCTTGCCCCAGAGAATGCATTCATGGCCTGCCAGGTGTCAGCTGGAACACTGAAATTCCTACAAGGGATGTCGCTGAGAAACATGGTAAAAATCACAACAATAAATCTTTGAGGATTCTTTCAGATCTAATCATTCCCTTTTATTCTGCCTGCAGAAAAGGCAGCTCCCGATGGTTTGATACTCCCAGGAAGACTGTACTTGCTGTCGGTGTGAATGAACTTAACTGGTAACATATAATGTAACTAAATACACTTGGATTTAGTGATTGTCATTTCTTTTAAAGATTTATTTATTTATTTTAGAGAGAGAGCGCACATGAGTGGGGGGAGGGAAAGAAGGAGAGGGGGAGGGAAAGAGAAAATCCTCAAGCCAACTCCCTGCTGAGCACGGAGCGCCACAAGAGGCTCAGTCCCAGGATCCTGAGATCATGACCTGAGCTGAAATCAGGAGCCGGCCGCTTAACCGACTGAGCCACCCAGGCGCCCCATGATTGTCATTTTTAAAATGCAGTACCAGATAAGAGAATAATGAGAATTTGGAATGCCATGGAATTTGAAAATAGCGTACTGCATGGCTATAGATTTATATGGGCACATTTTATTTTCGTGAAGCGTCGATCAGGTTTGAAGCAATGGTAACACTGCAGTGTCCATATATGTGTCTGTGTCTGTGTTCTGTATTCACTAAGCGCTACGGTAAATGGAAACTTTCCAAAGTAGTTTCAAAATTCCTAGGCAAAGAAAGTAATAAGAGAAATAAGTCTGCAGTCATAGAGCAAACATTATGACCCTATCTTTTTTTTTTTTTAATGATTTTTTATTATGTTAGTCACCATACAGTATATCCCCGGTTTCCGATGTAAGGCTCAATGATTCATTAGTTGTGTATAACACCCAGTGCACCATGCAATACGTGCCCTCCTTACTACCCATCACCAGCCTATCCCATTCCCCCACCCCCCTCCCCTCTGAGGCCCTCAGTTTGTTTCTCATAGTCCATAGTCTCTCATGTTTCATTCGCCCTTCTGATTACCCCCCTTTCTTTATCCCTTTCTTCTCCTACCAATCATCCTAGTTCTTATGTTCCATAGATGAGAGAAATCATATGATAGTTGTCTTTCTCTGCTTGACTTATTTCACTTAGCATTATCTCCTCCAGTGCTGTCCATGTTGTAGCAAATGTTGAGAACTCGTTCTTTCTGATAGCTGAGTAATATTCCATTGTATATATGGACCACAACTTCTTAATCCAGTCATCTGTTGAAGGGCATCTCGGCTCCTTCCATGATTTAGCTATTGTGGACATTGCTGCTATGAACATTGGGGTGCATATGGCCCTTCTCGTCACTACATCTGTATCTTTGGGGTAAACACCCAGTAGTGCAATGGCTGGATCGTAGGGTAGCTCAATTTTTAACTTTTTAAGGGACCTCCACACTGTTTTCCAGAGTGGCTGTACCAACTTGCATTCCCACCAACAATGTAGGAGGGATTCCCTTTCTCCACATTCTCTCCAACAATAGTTGTCTCTTGCCTTGTCTATTTTTGCCATTCTAACTGGTGTAAGGTGGTATCTCAGTGTGGTTTTGATTTGAATTTCCTTGATGGCTAATGATTTTGAACATTTTTTCATGTGTCTGTTAGCCATTTGTATGTCTTCATTGGAAAAGTGTCTGTTCATATCTTCTGCCCATTTTTTGATTTATTTGTTTCTCGTGTATTGAGTTTGAGAAGTTCTTTGTAGATCTTGGATACCAGTCCTTTATCTGTGGTGTCATTTGCAAATATATTCTCCCATTCCGTGGGCTGCCTCTTAGTTTTTCTGACTGTTTCCTTGGCTGTGCAGAAACTTTTAATCTTGATGAAGTCCCATAAATTCATTTTATCTTTTGTTTCTCTTGCCTTTGGGGATGTGTCATGAAAAAGGTTGCTTTGGCCGATGATTATGACCCTATCTTTAAAGCCAGTGACCAATGGAGAAGGAATTGTAATTCTTGCTAACCCTCTGGAATTCTCTTAAAGCCTTTGAGAGGCATAATGATGTCCTTATCTTGAGTTACATGCTGCTTTGTTTATGTAGACTATTAGTAGAATCCAATCTAGAGCCTGCTACGATTGCATGACTAAGGCATTCTGCTGATAAATAGATTTACTTGACAGGTTGACCTAGGATTATGAGTAAAACCCAGTAGCGCTGGAGACAAATACGCTTGGGTTAATTTCACTAACTCATCTGCCCTGTTTGCCTCAACAGCAGCTACCTGTATCTTTTTCATTGTCTTCACCGTCCTTTGTGGCTGTGTCCTCTTTAGAATACCAAATGAAGCAGAGCTCCTATCTCTGCTTTTCTATTACTAATTACCCGTATTACCTTCAGCGGCAATTCCAGCTGTGTTGTGGGGACCGAGAAGCCCCCCCAGTGCTCATGCTAAATATTCACGATGCCTGCTGCTTACCCGGTATCCTTTATGGGATACCAGGGTCTGTGCCAAGCGTATCACTTAAATTGTGGCATGGCTTAAACTTTACCGTCACATGATTGTTGCTTATCATCACCCTTTTATAGATGAGGAAACCAAGACTCAGAACCTGAAGGACCAGCCAGGCTTGCATAGCGAATCAATGAGAGAGCGAGCCCCAGACTGAGGATTGCTCACAGTTCATCTCCTCTCCTTCTCTACACTGCCTCCAAATGGCTGTGCCCGGGTGACCCTCTCCCCATGTTGCTTTGGCTCAGTGATTTATGAGCGTCCTGAACAATCACTGCGGGGAAGGATTTGATCGTCTCTGTGAAACAGAGCAAGACTCACGTTGCTGCCGCTGCTCCCCAGATGGGCTGGCAACCAGGGAGGCTGCTTGTGTACCCTAGCCAAGATAATCTAACCGTTTGAACAAATTGACCCAAACATGTCATGACTCAACACAACGAAAGTTTTATTTCTTAATCACATGGTTGTCCAGGGCAGTTTATAGCTGATGGTAAGGTGGGAGGGAAAGGTGACTTTCCTCCATAGAGTCATTCAGGGACCTCAGCTGCCTATGGCTCTGTTACCACCAACACATGGCTTCCGTGTTTGCCATCGTTCCCCTCTTCAGGAGCAAAGAGGTTTAGAGGAGTGTGCATGGAAAACTTTCATACGCCAAGCTTTACGAGGGGTGTGCATTTCTTGCACACACATTCCATTAGCCAGAATTCAGTCAAATGGCTCCCCCTAATTATGGGGAAGGCTGTGGAATGTAGTCAAGCCAGGTTTCCAAGAAGAGGAGGAAATGAATTCTGAGAATACTCACATCAAGGGAGCAGAGGAAATCTCCCTAGTCTGGGAACGCAAAGATTGGGTTTTCAATCCTGATGACCCATTACTAAGAGCCACTTGACAAGTTTCTCATCTGAAAATCAGAATCAATCACCCCTGATGCTTTCCACTCCACAGGGTAATTTAAGATCAAAATTAGAATGAAGTAAGGTATGTGGATATGCTTTGTATGCAACTTAGCACTTAGCACAGGATAGTAGACAAAGACCTAGATTGAGTTATGGAATCCAGGTTCACATTCTTTTTTTCTGCCAGTTCCTAGCTATGTAAGCATGACTCACTCATTTGAGCTCTCTGAGCTGCAGAGCCTTGTCTGTTCAGTTAGGAGGAAAAGCACCTCCTTACCTTCTTTGTAGGGTTCCAGAACGTAATACAGATCAGAAGCTTGTATGAAAGTGGCTGAAAAACCCTTAAATGTCAAGGAGATAATTAAAGCATTTAATGTTTTGTTTTTTATATCATCGAGGACTTCTGCTTAAGGGCCTATTCCCTGGCGAGTGCTTTCTGAACCCCATACTCCATCTTTTGCCCTTTCCCTGCTGCCTGAAGTAGGGCATTTATGCATGAAAATTTTTTTTTCCCAAAAGATTGAACTAGATGCTCGCTGTGAACGCACACCACGAGTAACTGTAAGCTCCTGAGGGAACAGCATGAATCACCTCCATGTTTGAAATCCTTACCATCCGGGTATATAGTTGCCACCCGATTGGTGCCTATTGAATTACATTCAATTTTAAAATACACTTTCTGGCCAAAAGACAGAGTGACCAGGGGCTGGTACAATAATAGTTAGTGACCGACTCCCCCGGGATAGAATGTGGACTCTTGCAGCTCCCATTTCTCTCTTTGCGAGTACTTTATCCTGAGTGATCACATTCCAACTTTCTTATCTGCAAAATCATTTTTTCTGAATTGATGGTATCAGTCGTTTAAACAGACTCAGACTTTCTTCCCTGAATTGAGTATTGCCACAATTAGAGTGAGTCATTAAGTTATTTTCCTTTTCCTCTTTTTTTCTTTTTTTCCTTGCTGGAATCTCTTGAAACTTCTTAATTCTGGCCAAAAAGTTCATGACGTTCGTTAGAGGTTGCTTTCTCCCCCCCCCCCCGCCCCGGGGCCCCTTCTTTTTTTTTTTTTAATAATAATTTTTATTTTGTTATGTTAGTCACCATACAGTATATCCTTAGTTTTTGATGCAATGTTCCATGATTCATTATTTGCGTATAACACCCAGTGCACCATGCAATACGTGCCCTCCTTCATACCCATCACCGCCCTGTCCCAATCCCCCACCCCCCTCCCCTCTGAAGCCCTCAGTTTGTTTCCTAGGGGTTGCTTTCTGAGCTGAGTTTCACAGAGGGCTGATTGGACTGGGCCTTTCATTCATTCCTGGGCTCACCCAGCTACGAATCGACGAGCAGCGTGGCTCTTCTAACCGTGGAAGTGGGATGACTCACTTTTATGGTTCTGAGTTGTGGCAGGTGAGGCCGAATCTGCTCTTTTAAGCTTTCATAAGTAAATAACAAGAGACAGTAGTGCAAATCAGGGAGAGACCGGCTGTCTTTAGTTCTAGGATGGTTGCTGACGTGGGTCCTAGTACTGACTCTCAAATTCAGCCTAATCTTGACCTTGCCTGCCCACTGAACAGCTAGCAGAGAGTCATTCCTTGAACAGCCCCTCCAGTAAAAGAGAAAATTGCAAGTAAAGGTCATGCATGGAGGTCGCCCTGGGCTTCTCAAACTTTCACGTGCATGGGAGTCACCTGGGATCATCTTAAAATGCACAGTCTCATGCAGTAGATGTGAAATGGGGCCTTTGGCATTTCTAACAAGCTCCCCAGGACTGCTGCTGGTCCAGCTACCACACTTTGAGGAGGAGGGAAGAGTTGATGAGGCTGAGACCATTCTTACCAGGCCTTTTTGCGGGGGAGGACAGCGAAGAGGAAGGAATAAGCATTTACTGAGCATTTTCACTGACGGGGGTAAGCTAGGAGCATCACATAACACCTCATTAATACTTAATGCATACAACAATTACTATCTGTATCTTAAACCTCTGTCAAATTAAGTTATGATAATTCCAAAAGCAAACTCTAAGCTTCAGCTTTCAAAGTATGTTTTTCATGTAGCACATTTCATTAGCTCGTACAGTATGGTTATTTCCTCGGAATGTATTAAAATTTAAAGAGAATCACGGCCATTCATCAGAAATAGCAAGTGACAATGAGCTCTCCAAGGAATTTTTTGTTTCCAACACTCAACTTGTGGGAGTTGAAATTCAGGGTGATTAAGATGGCCAAACTGGTAAGTGCTGCCAGGCCTCATTCTTCATACAGAATATTTTCAGATGATGTGGTCTCTGTGATAAGGAGTAATAGCCAGGTTGCACTTGTGACAGTAGATAAAAAATTGCAATCAGGAGGAAAGTGGGATCTTTTATGTTTGTTTGTTTGTTTGTTTTTAGTCTACAGTATTTTACAAAGTGCCTCTTCTGGGTCTGAATGAGTTTACGTAATTCAGGTAGCTCCAGTCCTTTTTTTTTTTTCTTTAAAGATTTATTTATTTATTCATTTGAGAGAGAGAGACTGAGAGAGCACAAGCAGGGGAAGAGGCAGAGGGAGAGAGGGAAGCAGACTCCCCACTGAGCTGGGAGCCTGATGTGGGGCTCAATCACAGGACCCTGAGATCATGACCTGAGCTGAAGGCAGACGCTTAAACATCTCAGCCACCCAGGCACCTCCAGGCAGCTCCAGTTCTAAGATTGTGTCTACACTGGCAGTGAACAGGAAGATAATGGATCCCATTCCATCTGAGCAGTACTATGAGCACGACTACAAACAATTATCCAGCAGAAGGGATGGTGAACTTTGAGAGCAGGGGGACATCAGGATCACAGAGAATTAAGGATCTGGCTTGGGATCAGATGCTAACTTGCTAATGATGTTGCATAGTACATTGGGAGTTTGGAGATATCCAGATATAAATATTGGGGACATAATTTCATAAGTACATTTTTATGTTTAAAAAGGGAGGAGGAACTAAGTATCTGTACCTAGTTAATGATAGCAACCACGACTGTGGTGCTTACTGGGCTCCAGGCACTTTGCACTCATTTTATCCCCACCATAGCCTTGTCCTTGTCTCCACTTTATAGATAAAGAAACTGAGTCACAGAGAGCTTAAGTGTAGTCTCCAACTCAGCAGAGCTCAGATTTTGAATCTGAGCAGGCTGGCTGCCGAGCGAACGCCCTCATCATGGTTTTTCCCGGGCTTATATTCGGCAAGGACATGAGGGTTCAAGTTCAGATTCTGCCATTTGCACCTGTCCTTTGACAAGTCCTTTGGTCTCTCTGTGTCGGTTCCATCATCTGTGAAATGGGCCTAATGAGGTCCTGCAACCTCCCAGGATTGTTGGGAAGTTGAGATGAGATAATGCATCGGAATCGTACGGATCATGTATGACTGTACAGACAGTTCAAAGATTAGATGGACACATTCGAATAACCCTTGGCATATTTTAAATACTATTGTGTAAAGACCCAACTTATGCTTCCTGAGTCTCTATTCTTATATTTTTGTGGCTTCCTCAGGAAGAACTAGTTTTGCCTGGACACTTAAACAGAAAACAACAAAAAGAAGTCTTTTTGGACTTGCTTTCTTTAGGTTTTCTGAAAATAGAATATTTTGCAGAGGCTAAAAACCAACAGAAACCCCATCAGCTGATTTCACTCATTCCTGTTTTGTGAGATATTATCCCCTATAGGTTCTTCTCTGAGGTGTCGGCCCATCTGGATTGCAATGATTCTCCCAGGCCTCCAGAATTTAGCTCTTCATTTGGAAAGGTGTTTTTTGATGAAATCCATTTCACCATAGAATTTTGCACTCAGATTCAGCCCATGATTTTTCTTGTTGCCTTGTCTCGTGCCAGCATTGTTCTCATTCTGCAAAAGCCGTCGTTTGGAGTTTTCATGTTCCAGCTGCACACATATTTCTCCCTCTGAATTTTAGTAAGAGATAATGTAGGGCTCCCCTCATAGTTGTATTACTATATCCCTCCTCCACCCAAGAATTCGGGGGACTTGAGAATCGAGATCACAGGGGCTTTGCTTGTGTTGCTGGGGCCAGGATTTCTATGTCTCTGGTTCCTGGATGAGTGTGATGGAGGTGCCTCCTGATTATTAAATTATAAAAATTATAATTAGAGATTAATTTTCTTTTCTTTTCTTTCTTTTTTCTTTTTTTTTTTTCCTTTTAGGTCAGAAAGCCACGGAAGTCAAGCAAGTGAATTTTAAACCAGAATGTTATTCTATTTCATTTAATTTTCCCAGATCAGAATGGGTTTCCTTTTGGGCAGCAGGTCATGATAAGTCTTTCAGAGTAAATGTTAGAGTTAGATACGATTAGCTGTCTTAAATAAATTAACAAATTCGAAACAGGACAAGGATGGAGTGAATTCTATGTGTGCAAGGAGGTAACATTTTAAAGCTGATTTAATCAAAGGAGAGCTATCAGACAATGACATCATCATTTTCCTTTAACTGTAGCTTCTACGATAGGGTTCATTCAGATTTCTGAAGTGGGCAGTATAAGAAACTCCAATAGTTAATACGTATCTGTGAGTTCCTGAGTATGGCTTGACTTCTCTGGTATTGTTCTGGAGCAAACATTGACCGAGAAAAACGGTCTTTGAGGACTACTGACTTCCAGGATATCTAGGTGCATATTTCTGTTGTCAAAAAATGCAGACAATATAGGATATGGTCAACAATACAGAGCTTGGGGGTGCCTGGGTGGCACAGCGGTTAAGCGTCTGCCTTCGGCTCAGGGCGTGATCCCAGTGGTCTGGGATTGAGCCCCACATCAGGCTCTTCTGCTATGAGCCTGCTTCTTTCTCTCCCACTCCCCTGCTTGTGTTCCCTCTCTCGCTGGCTGTCTCTATCTCTGTCGAATAAAAAAAGAAAAAAGAAAACAATACAGAGCTTGATGTCAGAGAGCACTCAGTTCAGATCCTGCTTTTTTTCATTTCTTGCTGCATGACCCTGAGTGAATTACTTATCTTGCCTAAGCCTCTGCCTCATCCGTACATAGAGGGGTAGTAGTTTCCACCTTAGTGGTAATGGTGGCCACTATGGTCATGTGTTGTGTGGAATACCATATGTTTCTTTAAAAAATAATAAAACTTGTCAAGATAAAAGTTAATTCTGTGATAATTTTATCTTTGGCTTGCTATTAATCCACGTGAGACCCTAACAGCTGCCATAATTTGTCTTAGACATTTGAACAATTTCAAAATCACCCTGAATGAATTGTGAGTGCCTTTCAAACCAGTCCATAGAAATGCCACCCCAGCAATGTGTGCATCTTTAAGAGAAACCCCGTTACTACACAACACACACACACACACACACACACACACACACACACACAGACACTAACATTGGCCTTTGTTTAGGGAAAGGTCTCCTGAGAAGAGAATACAAAGTATTACAACTTCTAATTTGGAGCCAAAGGGTAACTTCTTCTCAGAAGACCACATTTACTACCTATAGAATCCATGTAAGTACATACCCTTCATACAACGCACATTGTTGTTTTTAATTCACTGTGTTAATACATGCTTATTTAAAGTAAACTGGGAAGATACTAATAAGGAGGATGAAGAAATGCCATGCAAAATCTCAGTCCCCACACCCGAATGTTATTAATATTTTGGTGGTTTTTATGATTTCCGGTGTTTGGTTGTTAGTTGCTGTCATACCGTACAGGTAATTTTATATCCTCCCTTTTCATTATGTACATTAAAAAACATTATTACAATGTCTTTACAAAGATTATTTTAATGGCCATGTACCATCATCGCATTGAATGGATGCGCTGTCGATTGTCCAACCACTTTGGTAGAGTCAAACATTTATGCTTTCCCATTTCGTTGCTGTCATACTGACCGTGCAGCATTTGTGACAATGGTCATGTGCGTCCTGCATACACCAGATCTGTCCAGTCATGAGAGTTGGAACTTGGTTCATGCAACTGCCATCAATTTCCCACGCTGTATTTCCTGATGTTCTTAGATTCCTCCAGCTCAAGATCAAAGCCCAAAGTCAGTCTCTGATGTTTCTGTGTCTTTTAAGGCTAGAAGGTCAGGAAAGTGCAGAAAGGTCTGGAATGGCGAGAGATTACTCATCTTGCTCTGACAACCATGTTCTCAGGGTTACAGGCTGTGATCTCTGTGACCCCCAGAAACTTTTAGTAGGTATCTGACGAACCAGACGCTCCTCTGAGAAATGCTGCTGTCCTTAACCTATCACCCCAGCATCCCGTCACCTGTCCCAGAAAACCAGTTACATTAACTTCCCCTTATAGGAAGATGAATTTCAGATCTTCTAGCCAAACGCCTTCTTTTTCCTTCTCTTGAGTTAGATAATTTAAGTCATTTCTTCTAGCTATTAAAGCTAGCCTGCCTTATCCTTTTTACCCTTGATCATTTTAGTCAATTTAATTAATTACTGTCCTTAAATTCTCTTTCAGGCCCTACCTGGGCTCTACATTTTGGGAGTTAGAGAGTTTAATACAAGAAAACTCTTCTTGTTTGCCAGGACTGATAGTCATCTGGTCTACATGGTACTAGCACACCAGTCATTGAAATATTGAATGTACTAGTGCTGAGTAATAAATACTTTCTACCACTGAGTCCCCTCTCACTCCTTAACTTTCTCTGGCTCCCATTGTACCCTGGCAGCCCCAGCCCCTCCTCTGAAATCTCCGTGCCATGCAGCTCCTCAGCTCTGCTGTAGCTGTGGCATTGTCCGTGCTGACAGGTTTCTGCTTAGGTTTTAAGACAGACAGACAGATGCCTTTGCTTTATTCAAATTGGGATTGGAGTCTTTAACTATGAATTTCTTGGAAAGAATGCAGCTACTTTGGTGGTAGGGACAGCACTTGATTCCCACCACTGCCTCTCGCCCTCACCGACCCAGACTGCTTCTTAAAGGAAGCCTTTTCTCAGATTGATGGTAGGATGATGAAGCCAACTGACATCTCTATTATTTTTACGAAAGCCTGAAACTGGTCTTTCCCATTGCTATTTCTCTCGCTTTGCATACCACGGAGTTGAAGTCAAAAGAGAGCAGAGAGGAAGGAGAGGTGTGAATCCATGCATCTGTATTATTACCCAGGGGGCCTATCTAAGAGCCCGGACACTTGGGCAGAAGGCGAGCTGCGTTCTTGTGCTGGCTTTGTCGTTCCGTCACTTTTGTCCCCAATGCACCATGTGCAAGAGGATGGAGCTAGACGGGGTTACTCGGCAGGCCCTCCCAGGTTCAATGCCATCAGTAAAAACCTCTCCCAAGTCAGTTCTACAAACTCCTGCGCTTTTGCAGGCAGGAAGCTCTGGCTTTGAGAAAAGGGGCATATCTAATGGTAGTATTTCTGTACCAGAGTTAGGTGTTATGGTTGCTTCTGTCCAAGTAGTAATTTGTGGAATTCATTTTGCGGGTTGCCTTGTTGACAGCTCACATTGATTGTGTTTTTGCTCCCCGTACCCCAACACACACATACATCTTCATTTTACTGTTGGTTCTCTAGTAAACGTTTGCTCTATGTCTAATTCTCTGCAGACTTGGAATTTTATTAATTACTTAAGAAATCCTGGGTAATTTCATAAACTTTCCATTTAAGTAATCATGCCTAAATTGCATTTAACTGGAAGGGCTTGTGTATTAATTGTGCCTGGTGTTTTTGTTGATGAGGCAATTCTCTATCTATGCTAATCAGAGTTGCCTTGTGTCTGTCGGCACTGATGAAGTTTTCCGTCAACTGTGTTGATGTAAAATATTAGTTGTATCTTGCTTTCCCAAGGTAGGGGAGCAGTTCTCAGCGTGACTGTTTTAGTCCGCACTCTGAACTGACAAAATGGAAATGATTATGACTCGATGTTAGTTGCATCACTTAAGCCAGAAACCTGGATTTGTCCTTGCTTAGTTCCTCCCCGTCATTCAGTACAACATTTATGCCGTCAAAATCCTGCCAATTTCCCCCCTTAAATATTTCTTGCGTTACGTATCCTCCTCTGGCTCAGGCCCCTGGTATGTCTTGCTTGGACTATCTCTGCAGTCTTTGACTTGGTCTCCTAATGAGGGAATAGCCCCTCTTAATTCAGCCAGAAGGATCTTTCTATGCACTTGTGAACAAGTTACTCTCATGCTTAAAATCATCATGTACAGAAAAAGGCTGTGTTGCTTTGCAGGGCACGGAAGTTTTCATGTGTTTCATCCCATTTTTTTCAGCTTCATCACCTGCCCCTTTCCAGTTTGAACTTGACACCACACAAACACCAAATTATGTGCTTTTTTCTCTGTTGCTCATTTTCATGCTTTGGTCCGTGGTTTAGGCTGGGATATTTTGTTCACTTTCCATATCCTGACTCACGAGTCCTCATCCACACTTCAGCAGTGAACTTGGCCTATTGCCCCTTTCGAGAATTCTGGGGAAAATGTATTCCTAGCATTGTTGAATTTCAGTATTGATCTGTTGACAATATCCGTTCATGTGTCTGCTTCCCATCACTACTGCCAATCGGCCTAAGTTCTCTGAGGCAGAAAGAGCTGTATTCATCTTGCTATCCCCAGCCTCTAGTACAGTGCCCGAAGTCTAGTTAACAATGGACAATGTCATTCTGGGACACCAGGCTATAAACGATGAAGCTGAAGTTCGTTTTCACTACAGGACATATTTTTGTATAGTTCCCTAGTTGGGTCCCACCTTCGATTTGTTCCCACCAGGGTGGGGCACCTGGGGTGTTGGGTGTACTCACATCTATCAACATTGGCCAAAGATCGCCTCTCCCCAAAGACATAAACCGCCAGTCACTTGGCTTTCAATGTATATAGATAGGTGAGTGGAGCTCCAAACTGCTTGTGTGTCAGAATCACCTAGAAGGCTTATTCGAATACAGTTGTTGAGCCTTCCCCCTCAGAGTTGCTGATTCAGTGGATCTGCGGTTGGGCTTAAGAACTTGCAGTTCCAGCAAGTTCCCAAGTGATGTGATGCTCCGGATTTGCAGATCATACTCTGAGAAGCACTGATTTATGCAAAGCGAGTTACAGCGGCCTGAGGCCTGAGGGTCATGAGTACAAGCTGTCAGGAATGAAACACACCAGAACCATCAAGGGATCCAGGGGAATAAGGATAGAGCATCAGCAGCATCTGCTTCCAGGGATTGGGCCCTGACTTATACCCAAGGTGATTTGAGCTGTCCAGAGCAGAGGGCTGCTGGCCCCATCTCTACTCCAAGGCCAGATCCCATTTGAAGGACTGGCTAATGTGAGTATTTAACTTCTAAATCAAATTTCATGTTGTTGTCACTGAAGCTCACCCTTACTAAACTATTTCTCCGTATCATCTTTGGTTCTCTTGTCCTCCTCATTAAAATCTGCTAAAAGTACTTTCTGGAAGCACCGTTGGACATTGTCTTATTGACATGTCTTTCTTCCCAGCTGACTTCTTTGTGTGTTCTCTTTTATATAATTTACCAAAACAAACTTCAAAATGTTATCTAATCAGAAAAGAGTAGAGTGTAGTAATATAGAAAAGAGTTGAGGCAACAAACTAAAAAATACAGTGTAAGAAAAAAGTGTAGTGTAAGAAATGAATAACCAGACACTAAAATAGGCTAAATCAGCAAGAAAGGACCTAGACTTAAAAAATAAAAAAATAGAAATTAGTTTGTTGACTTGCCAGATGCTCTTTGGAAATAAGTGGAACCTTGGCGATTGTGAGGAATTTTAGTCAAAACTTGAATATGATTTTATTTTACTAAAAGAGGATTTCCTTCACTGTTTTTATCCTGGTTGTTTGAAAGAGTTCATGGAGCTCCCAGAGGCATCTGATGTTCACAAGGGTAGCTCATGATGTACTGAAAAATCTGTCTAACTTGGTGCTTTGAAATAAATATGAGAGCGCTAAAAGTTTAGTGTTGTAATTAAATCTGACATCATGCTGGAATCTTTGCAAAGGTAATAAATCACTCAGGAATCATGAAATGGTCCTTTCACTGTACTCCTTGTTTATTAATTTAAATCAATTTAACAGAAACATACTGAGAACCTACTCTGCGTAAAACCCGGGGAGGGAAGAGGGGGAGAACCGTGGAGAAGGAGGAGCTTTGACCTTACAGAGCTTGCTGTCAGATGCCTTTGTGAGAGCACTTAGTATGATTTGGATCCTAAATTTAGTCACATGTGTAAAACTTGGAAAGACTACAAAGGAAAAAGACTTCAGGGAAGAAAAGAAGTATAAGAGGAAAAGCCGATGGCAAATAGGTAATTGATGGTGAAGAAAAGGATAGAAAAGCATAACTATCTTCAAATTTATGTAAGTTTATGATAAGACAATAGTTTTTTTTAGGTATGCCAAGACAGAAGAAGTACATGTCGAAGCATTTGTCTAATAACGAAAGGGTTGATGGGATTTTAAAGGTTTACTTGGAAGGGAGGATATTACTACTTACCGGATCCCTCCTACAAGTCCATGGTTTTATACCAGTTATCACAACCAATCCACCAGACTGTTGAGCAATAGATATTGCCATTTTTTAAGTAAAATTTTAAAATTTAGAATGATTTTAGATGCACAAAATATTAAAGATATAACAGAGAGTTCCTGTATACATACACTCACTCTGCCCTGTTCACATCTTCTGTTAGTCTGCTTTATTTGTCACGATGAAAATTCCAATATTGGCACATCACTGTCAGCCAAACTCTGGACTTGAGTTGGATGTCACCACAGTGCTTTTCTTTTCCAGGATCCAATCCAGGATCCACACTACCCTTATCAACTCCTCTGGTCCATGACAGTTTCTTAATCCTCCCTTGTTCTTCTTGATCTTGACAGTTTTGAAGAGTACTGGTTAGGTATTTTGTAGAATCGAAATTGCTGTTTTGTAATAGAAATTTATCAACTATAACAATTTCATCAAAGATAGAGATTTGGCCTGAAAAGAAAGGTATCAGTAATAATTTTTGCCAGCAACAACATTAAAAACTAAGATTGAATTGTTTTTTAGCAATGCCTAGGCCCCTTGAATTCTAGGAATGCTCCCTCTGTGATTTTTTTCACTGTTACTAAAGGCCCCCTTTGGAGAAAAAGAAAAGCACCTTAGTTTAGACCAGTCTACCCAACCCCATGGTCTTTCAGCTCCTAGATTTTGATGAGGATGCTAGCGTTCAAAGTGAATTCTTAAGGATCACTAACACTTGATAGTCACTAACTGAATGTAGTGCATGATTACGTTTATTACGGGTTCTAATTCTGCATTCTGCTAAAATGTCTGGTTGTCACACAAAGCTTCATATATTCTTTAAGATTAGGTTGGGCTGTAAGGACAGAGATTTGAAAAAAAAAATGGCCAGTAAATATAGAGACTTGAAGAAGGTAAACATTTATTATTTTCTCACCTAGAAACAATTCAGAGTAGACAATCCAGAACTGGAATTAGAGCTAAAGAAATTATTCACTCAGGGACATGGGGCTCCTTCGGCTCACTGTTCTGTCATCCCTAGAGTGCGGTCCCATTCTTAGTCACATGAATACTCCTAACTACAAAAGAGGCTGGGTATATAATTTTTTATTGTAGGTGGTCATGTGCCTAGCAAAAAGAATATCTCTTACCAAAGAAGAAGGTGACACTGGAAATTGGGAAACAAATAGTGGCCAGCACCACACTTGGCAATGTTGTACAATCCCTCCTGCATATGGAGACACAGATCATTGGGTTACTAACAATTTTAAGTTGTACCACCAGTGGTTGAGTTTTGAGACTCAACATTGGACCTATCATTAATTTTTGCATAAACAGTATTTTGGACCTGTAAATTTCAAATAACTAGATGATGGGGATGTATGTGGATTGCGGTTAAATCCTAAAAAAAATGGATTTGCTGTCTTGGGAGTGCATAGAGTAGTGGAGCTGTCTTTTTCCCTCTATAAATGAGTTGGAGAGCCTTCATTCCAGAGGAAATGCACTGGAATGGGTGAGGAGGACTTGATCTTTTGCCTGGGAGCCACTGTGCACCCCCAAGTAACAGAACTGAACCCAAAGAAACAAAACAAAACTAGCCCTGGGAAATGACTAGACGTCTTCTTTCAAGAAGTAGCGAGCAGGATAGCTCTGAAAGGCCATGCCCGAGCCAGAATTGGTTACTCAACAGAGTGGTTAGGCATTAAGCTAGAGAGGTTGGGGGGCAGGATCAAAAAGCTCTGAGGACTTTGACATTTTCCTCCAGGTCAATGGGGGGAACCATTGAAGGATGTAAGCAGAAGCATGACGGGATTATTTTTGTGCTGAAGATGCAGTCGTTCTTAATCAGAAACTCAATATTTGTGAAATACCTCATGGTAGTAGAATTCACATTTACATTCTCATGGTTTCCCACATTGCTTTGCGGGACTGGGTCCCCAGGAGAGAGTAGGAGCTGCTATTAGGGACATTTTCCAAGAATCTGGGTTTTTAAGTTTACAAAGGACAGCTAGGGACTTCCTGATATCATGGCATGGGGACCTTTTGTTAAGTTTTTGTTTGGCTTTTTTGTTGTTTGTTTTTACTACAAAAGGGATAAATAATTACTGTTGAAAATTTGGAAAATACAGAAAAGCAAATAAACCTCCCTAAACCATTGTAGCCAGCAATGAATACTGTTACCATTTTAGCGTATGATACTCTGGCTCTATTTCAATGCAGATAGACTGCAAATTTTTGCAGGATAACATGCTGGAATGCCTTCTAAAAGTCTATTTTTAGTCCATGGAGTCTTTAGTAGAAGAGAAAGGGTTTAGTAGTTCCCATCTGGCAGCTGAAGAATCCTAGGGAGCCACGAATTACTCATAAGGGTCCTCAAATCTGCACGCTTATCAAACATTGTCTGTAGGTTGAACAAATTAATATGTCACACACACATGTTCAACCATTGGGTAAACATACAAAGATGTTATTCATTGAGATAAATAAATGCAAATTCATTCAAAAGCACTACTGAATTTAGAGTAGCTTACTGTCATTAGTTATTTTTTCAGTCAATGAATATTAAATAAACTCAACTATCTTATAGTGGGCCCACAGATGTACTGATGTTCCAAAGGGGTCCTTGTGCTCGTGATGAGGAATGAGTGACTTGTGGAGCCATCACTGCTTCCACCATGACATACTTCAGTCCGTGCCAGTCACATGCTTCCAGAACACCTCCTTTGCCTTTACTTTTCTTACTTTGCTCCTTACCTTGAGAAGAAGCAAATTGTTTACATGGTTGGAAGGTCCTTCTTCCTTAGTTGCATTAACAAACCTTACTGGCTTAGCTAGAAAATTAAAGATTTGATTGTTGAAGCAAAAATACTGTCGAAATGTTCCAACATTTGTAAAATAAGGAGACAATTTTTGCTCTTTTGCCCCTGATGACCCCAGGAGTGATGAACCCCGACTTTCACTAATTGCTTGATTCTCATTCCTTACGATTGACTTTCTTAGTAAAATCTGCCCTATTTGAAGAGAGTAAACCAATAATTTGGAAAATAGAGGAGGTTTCTTATTTGCCATCCTGAAGAAAAAACTATTTCACACTTCATTACTTTTCTCTCGCCAAAGTTGAATCTTACTTAAAGTCCTACGGTTGCTGGTGAAGGATGATTTCTTGGATTTTCCATAAGCAGGATGTGTTAACAGATACCCTTGCCAAGCCAATTATTTTAGTTTTGCTTTGTTTGTTTGGGTTCGGTTCTGTTACTTGGGGGTGCACAGTGGCTCCCAGGCAAAAGATCAAGTCCTCCTCACCCATTCCAGTGCATTCCAAATGTAATCACATTTCCCAGAGCTTAATAAAATGCTTTTTCCCCCTCTCCACCCCACTTAGCCTTCTATTTTAGGTGGTTTGAATTACTATTCCTGTCCCTTCTGCCTCTGATTGAGTTTGCCATCAGTTTAGCACTTCGTTCTAATCATTTCTTTCCTTTGTCCTGTTCATTTTTATCCGTGGGTGCTGTTAATTAATCTATTTCTTTCATCACAGGAGAAGTGAGGGTGGTTGAGGAAAGGAGCTACATTTCCTGGTGGATGCTCAGTTCTGAAGAGAAATCATTTCATCACTTTGCCTTTCACAAGTGAGAGATGTGAAGCAGTCTTCTAGAATATGGAGAGACACATTAGTGCTGTGTTTCCCAAAATAACTGAAGGGATTTAGTTCACCCACCCCACTGCTTGATAAAAGGTCGTGGTGGGTGATACAGGGGAATGTTCATTGTATTACTATTCCGGAGGCTTGAATTCTTGTTCACTATGCCACTTAGATCCTTGGGCAAATTAGTTCTTCTTTCTGAGCTTTGGGCCTTTTAATAAATCTATCAAATAAAGGTCCTGCTATTCCAGAGTTTTCTGGGAATCCCATGAAGTACCGTATGTGCTATAAAAATATCAGGAATCAAAGCTGAAGGCAAAAGTCATTTGTTCCTTATTTGTTTCTTTATTGTGTCCAAAGAGATAATAAGCCTGGGTATGAATTTCCAGTCCTACTCATGGGTCACCTTGAGCAAGTTACTTGACCACTTTGTGTCTCAGTTTCCCCAAGCATAAAATAGAGTTAATCATAACTACTACCCCATTACATTGGGCAAGTGGAAAGCAATAATTCACAGAAAGAGCTCAGTGTGGTACTGGACACATCATAAAAACTCAGTAACCATTCATGTCTTTATCAGCACATACAAAGAGCTAGCGAGAAGAATTCTGATATCTCAGTTCTTTCATTCGGGGGGTGTTCATCACATCCTGTGCCAAGGGCATCATAGTGCACTCTGCATTGAGAGAGGCGAACAGAGTCCTTTTCTCATACATCTTACAAAAAGAATATCTCTATTTAAAGGACCCAGGCTAGCTCCATTTTACTGACAAAGGAAACTGAGGCTCAGGGATGTGAAGCAGATTATTTTAACCAGGACCATTTTCTAGGTCTTCAGATTGCGTCCTAGAATTCTTTCTTCTGTATTTGCAAACTTGAGCTTGACATCCTTTCCTAACCGAAAACTCTCCCAGAAAGGCCAAGATATAAACACTGTGGATTTTAAACACAAGATCTGTTTTGTTGTTACAAGATTGAAAAGCCACTACAATAACAATGATTCATTGTTAAACTCATTTTATAGACTTTTCAAACACATGGTGTTCTGTGCATGCCCCTCCCCACCCCTAGCTCTAAGCTTCAACCGTTTGAAAGAAATTGCTGTCCAGTACCTGAGATGTTCACCCCCTGAAAAAAACCTTGGCGTTTTTATATGTGACACAACTGTGTCGCTCTGTATATATTTTTAGATTTACAGGAAAAATATTGAATATAAAAATATCCAATATATACATACACATTGACATGGCAATGTCAGTCTTTTTAAACAGAATCCTTAAATTTAAAATTGAGTAAGGTTTTTGGAAGACAAAATGCATTTTAAAGAGAATATTCTTGATTTTTCAAAGGGCAAAGCTGAAGATACATCAAGGAAGAGGGAACACAGCTTTTAATTATATGATATCCTGGCAATCACAGTCAGTGATTTGGAGGGAGAAAGGTGGTGATGAGTCAGTCCATTGCACCAGGACATGAAGTTGCCCGCCTGATTTCTTCGTTTCATTGTTCAGTCGCTAGGTCAGTTCTTAAGTGTTCGAAAGAGTTGTGATGCAAGTGTATGGAAATGTCTTCCTATAATGTCCAGTTAATTGTAAAGAATCAAAAAGAAGACCCAGGTCACCTTGGTGGCTCGGTCGGTCGGTTAAGTGTCTACCTTTGGCTCCCGTCATGATCCTGGAGTCCCGGGCTGGAGCCCTACATCGGGCTCCCTGCTCAGCCAGGAGTCTGCTTCTCCCTCTGACTCTCACCTGGCTCGTGCTCTCTCTCTCTTTCTAATTAATAAATAAAATCTTTAAAAAAAGAAAAAGAAGAAGAAGACCCTTCATTTATTGGTTACATTGGGAAGACCACCTGCCTTTTGAAAAAGAACATTCTACGTACCATGCATTTCCTGGATGGGCAGCTCATACTGAGTCTCTGTTCCCAACCTCCAACCTGGTCAGCCAGGTATTAACATTTTTATTATTAGACATAAAATCTCAAATTGATTATCCAGTTTCCATCAGAGGCTAAAACCTCAGCCTCAAATCCATTGTTCAAATTACAGTAGCGGCACTAGTAGCTACTTAAGATTTTTGCATTCAACATAGATGATATTTTCTCCTTTTTCGTGTCTTTGAAATCAATCCATTTTGAATAGAATATATCCAAGTCTTTTTTGAACGTCTTAATTCAGAAACAGCTTCATAGCATACTATTTTTAGGGGCCACTCTTTGGAACGTTAACAATATTCTTCGTTTTTCACCACAGTGACTCTACAAGCTGACTTGAGGAACAGCAAGGCTGCACAGGAGATGAGAATGCTGGGTGGCAGCTGAAGTTTACTCACTGTTCTAAAGTTTCACTCCACTTGCCCAGCTTCCTAGCATTTGCAATTCCAATTCTAGCTTCACCAAATGTAAACGTTGCCCCGTGAAATGAACCTTGGAGATCCGCTCTTGAACAGCCCAAAAGAAGGTCTGTTATAGTGGTGAGCAGTATTTTTTGCACAAAAGTCAAATCAAGAAAAATTAAAGCGTTCATAGATTGCTTTTTTTTTTTGTAGAAATCCTATCCTTAAAAAATCAGAACATGAAGTATCTACTGTGTGAGCTTATGCAGTCTTTATTTCTCTTATGCTGAGGTTTCCATTTCCAGCAGCAACTGTATAGTGCTGCATCTTTAGATAGCCTTTGTGTGAGATGAAAACCCAATGATATCGAAGGGGTTATTGCCAAATATGTAGATAAGAAGAGAAAAAGACACCAGAGTTGAGCCACAGTGCAATGAAAATGTACTTCTATTAAGGTTTTCTCAGCTGTGTAGGGCGATTTGGAGGGGCAGTCTTGGAAAAATGGGACAGAGCAGTGGGGATAGGGGTTGGATAGACACTTACTAGTGAGGGCTTTCCTGTTCCATACGTACTCCCAGCCTGTAATCCAGACAGAAGAGAATTCCCCGGAGCTAGTCCCCTGGCACAGGATGGGGTAAAAGCTCTGCCCTCAATCTTGCTTCCTGGCTTGGGTCTCTCTGGCTGCTTTGCCTTCTACTGTGACTGGCATAGAAGAAGATATGCAGAGGTTGATAGATACCATACAGGTAGGAATTTAAGCCATTTTATTAAAATAAAAGAGAGACATTCAGGTCTAGCACGTTCCTGAAAATGAACCGTGGATTATGCACCAGATTGGAAAGCTGGCAGGCTGCAGGAGACCCAATCTCATCTTCTGGCCTCGTGGAGATTATAAATAACAAATAATAAATAAATAACAGAGAAATGAATAGGTTTGCTGCTGATGAGATTTTGGACTAAGTCAATTCATGATTTAATAGAAGTCATTTAAACCTCTTGAAGTTTTGAAGCGAGCATACTCTGCAGTTTACAAGAGAGGTTTGTGTTGGGGTAGTTTGCGGATTCATGACGGAGCACTATCAGGATGTGGCTATGGGACGCCTGGGTGGCTCCGTCGGTTAAGCATCTGGCTCTTGGTTTCGGCTCTCGTTGTGATCTCATGGTAAATCGAGCCCCGTGTCAGGCTCCGTGCTGAGCACAAAATCTGCTTGAGATTCTCTCTCTTCCTCTCCCTCTCCCCCTGCTTGATCTCTCTCTATATATAAATAAGTAAATAAATAAAATCTTAAAAAAAAATAAATAAATATGGCTGTGACTTCCACCGTCTCCCAAAGTTAATTCATGGAGGTATTTTTGAAGCCATCCAATTTTTTTTTTGCACCATCCAATTTAACAGGTTAACTATGAATATTTGGTAAATATATTTTGTCATACTGTCATAGGACAAAAGCAAACACATTTACTCATGAATGTGAAAAATATTAAGATGAAATTAAATGGACTGAAATAAAATGTAGGCTCTTGACTAATTTAGCCAGATTAAAATAACAAAAGTAAAATGTTGGAATTATGCAAATGTGACAGCACTTGACTTCGATTCCTGTTTTCTTATTTAAATAAAAAAAGAAGATGGGGTGCCTAGCAGGCTCAGTGGGTAGAGTGTGTGACTCTGGATCTTGGGATTATGAGTTCAAGCCCCACACTGGGTATAGAGATTACTTTAAAAAAATAAAAAAAGGATGCTCTTTAAAATTTCCAAATGAATTATATATTTTAAAACAATTTTTTTCAAAGAGTAAATGCATTTTCTCAGTTACTCCAGAAATTGTTACTATTCAAATGTAGGCTCTTTGTGGAAGCAGGTCCCATGTTCTTGTTTTAGTCCCTAGAGCCTCGCACAGGGTTTGCAATCATTAATCACACAGTTGACCCTTGAACAACATGGATTTGAACTGCCTGGGTCCACTTACACGTGGATTTTTTCGATAAACGCCGTAGGTTACTGTAAATGTACTTTTCTTCCTTATGATTTTCTTAGCATTTTTTCTCTAACTTACTTTATTATAAGAATTCAGTATATAATGCATAACAGATACGAAATATATGTTAATCAACTGTTTATATTCTCAGTGAGCATTCTGGTCAACAATAGGCTATTCGTAAAGTTCTGGAGGAGTCAGAAGTTACACACAGATTTTCAACTGTGGGGGGCTTGTGCCCTAAACTCTGTATTGTTAAGTTCACCTATATATTACAAATAGTTTTAGATGATTAAATGGATTGTAAGTACCTATGAGACCTCACAACCTGAAACTCCCACAGGTGCAGCAAACTGAGCATTCCTAGAAAGGAATTCAAACTTGCCCCTTCCTTCTCCGCTCCAACCCACAAACTACTCCTCTCATGTTTTCTTTCTCAGTGAAGAGTCACCAGGTTTGACCTGATTGTCAACATGTTTCGAATCCTATTCATCATCGCTCCTGATTGTCTCTCAAATAGCATGTGCTTAAATATAACCTAAAATGGATTGAACATCATCTTTTACTGGGCTATTGTGTTGACATTCCATGACTCGAAGTAATTGGAAACACCCTGGGGTATCACAAGCAGAGAGGCCAAGAAATCCTTCTCTTGATGTTTTCTAATCTTTGATGTATGTTCTCTCTGTACTTTCATAAAGTGTCTTCCCTATGGAGTTTTCCCACCTAATTTCTATTGCACATAGGAAGATACCGGTGTAGGTAGATGGAAACCATACAGGTAGGAACGTATGTCATTTTCTTAAAATAAAATGGAGACATTCAGGAATAGCATGTAAACACAGCCAGTGATTCTTAAAATCAGAAATGCAATGCAAGTGCCTGTGATACCCCAGTCAGATGATTTGCAACAGGCAGGGTTGTGAGCCAGGCCTATGCCATCAGCTCTGGGTCTCGGCAGCGGCCCCAGGTGCCGCAGCCCCCTTCCTGCAGTGCTTGCCACCTTCAGCCAGAGCCACGCCCTGCCAACTACCCACTGTCTTCCTGGAGTTCCAGGGGGAGAGAGAGTCAGAAAAGCGGCTAGTGGCATAGAAACAATTAATTCTCAACTTCTTTCAGTTTGCCCAGAATATTCCGAGGTGTGTGAAGAAGCCCTAGTGAGTGTCATTTCCATTTTTACAAAATAGTATGTGAAACTGGGTGTTTGATAGTATTGACAGAAATGAAGTTAATTGAAATAACTGGTTTTTCTTGCAGTGTTGAATGTATCTAGAGAGACACACTGGGATTGACAAACTGTGTCAATAATAATTGCATATAAGGTACAGTTAAAGGAAAATTGTTTTCATTTTGTCTGCATTTTAAATGTGAAAATATAATTTTTTAAAAATAGAGTGGAGTGGTATAAAATGGTTTAATGGTTGTTTCTTAGGAAAGACTAGCTCTTATTCTAAAATGTTTTCCTTTCTGTTTTTGTGGTGAACGTGTCACTTCTTTTATGAAATAATGGTGGTATCTGGCCAGATAAAATGTGGCAGCATTAGATCAATCCTTGGTTTATTTCATGTTTATATTTTGGACATCTATGAGCACTGGTCTAGAAGCATGGTCTTGGAAGGTGGGTATCTCGGCTTCAGTGCAGGCACTGAGTGGATGGGCGTATAGAATGGACATATTTGTGCTTCAGAATCACAGCCTGAAGTAGGACTTGGGTGTGGTGTCATGGTGGAATGGAAAGGGCATGAGTCTAGGGGTCAGAGAGCAGACTTCTCAGTCTAGCTTCATCACTGACTAGTTGTGAAGATGAGTCATTAATCTTATCTGCAAAATGAAGATAAAAGCAATGTCTACCTTACTCACAGGGATGTTGAACAATCAAAGAAAATAATGTGCATGAAGCACTTTGAAAATTGTATAGGACTATATAAAAATAAAGCATCATACAAGGAAGCCATATTTTCCTCTGGGGAAGTGGGAATGTGTAGAGGTTGATTTTGAGACTGTTAAACCCCCAGTGCTGTGTTCTGCAGAGACTGCACTTCCCATAAGCTTCCATATGAAGGCAAATATGGGGGAGGTTTGGCCTGTGATGGGCAATGGTCACAATGGTGGGGTGTGGTTGGGGTTGGGTAAGGGCTAGCACTACTGCCAGGAGACAGGCTCCTGCACTGTGGTCCTGGCCCACTCTGGAGGAGCTAGTGGGCTTGTATGTGAAGAAGGGATGGTCTGTGTGGGTGAAAGCAGATTGGCTGGTGGGCCAGTTCGTTGAGGGGTGCTGGAAGCACCCCTGTGCCAATGCCATAAAAATGTGAAGGTTATTTAGAGCATGTAAGAACAATAATGCTATAATGCTATATTTCCAGAGAAACACAGGAACATACATAACACATTCTCATTGTTAGCCAAAATTGAGCTACCAAGATGATAAATGGCCAGATTAAGATTTCTAAAAATGTTTTAGGGATATACAAAAGCACCAGAGAGGACTCCTTAATGAAACTTATGAACATCTGGCAGAAGTAGGGATTGTTGGTCAGTGTTGGTGTCTGAGGAACCAGATTTTGCACCTAAGAGCAAGGGGACCCTCAAAGCCACATGCCAATCATGATGCTGATTCTTGAAGATTATTCTGAAAGAAAGGTTGGAAAAGCACCACAATCAGAGAACATAAAATCATAGATTCACAGAAACAGAGATTTAAAAAAAATAACTTTGAAGGTCATCTGATACCCAATTCACATTCTGTTGAAGGTTACTATGAAAGTCTTTGAGATAAGGAGGGGAGACAACCTTCCTGGGAGGAATTTCTTTTTTAAGTTCTGCCTATGAGAGAAATGTGTATTTTCCATGGTCTCCCATTAGAAACAAAGGGAAATCTGGAATTCTCTAAAAAGCTCAGATCTTCCAGAAATATCTGGATGGGCTTTCTGCTGACAGTATATCTGTTATCCTATAGCAAATCAAGATAGATATGACAAGGAAAGAACTTTATGAATATGGCATAGCATAAGATTATTTGCTTTGGGGTAGCCCAAATCAGGGCATCAGAACCTTTCACTCACTCATTCAGTTTTTGACCCAGTCATCAAATATTTAAACAAGGAGGTACAAAACCCCTAGGGATGGACAGTCTGTAGCATCGTAGGTGCTTCTGCAAGAGAGGTGATGGCCAGTGGCCTTGGTATGATCACAACCAGCTAGAGCAATCTTCTCAATATATAAACCAGACAAACTTGTTTCTTTGCTCACAGTCTTCCAGTGGCTTCTCATCATGCTTAAAATAAAATCTAACCCCCCCCCCCACTGTGGTCTTTGAAGACCTCCACAGTCTGGCCCCTGCTGACCTCTCCAAACCTGTTTCTACCGCTGTGCCCTTGCCCACTTTGCTTCAGCTAAGCTAGACTTTTCACTCTTCCTCAAAGAAGCTGGGGATGTCTCAGGGTCTTGGCACATGCTGTTCCTCCTGTCTGGAACACTGTTCCCCCACTCTCTTCAGAGATGGGTTTCCTTACTTCAGTCAGTTCTCTGCTCCAAAGTTAACTCCTTGGAGAGGCTTCTCCCAACCCCTATCTGAAATAGCACCATCCCACCATAACATGCTTCTCTTATCCTGGTTTGTTATTACTCAGAGTTACTCCCTGAAATGAAGTGGTTTATTTCTGTGTTTGCCTCCTGTCCATCTTACTCTCCTCCACCCTCAATGAAGCTTTATGAGGGCAGGGACCTGGTCTGTCGTGTTCACTGCTGTACCCTCAACACAGACGAGGACAGTGCCTGGCACCTAGGAGGCTTCTAAGAAAATAGGAGCCTTGTTGCTCTGTTGAATGAACACATGAATGAAGGAAGGTGAGTGACGCAAGGCGGGAGGTGGTGAAAAAGCAAAGGAATGCCACATTTAGGAGAGAAGTGGGTCCCTGAGCTTCATTTCTTCCGTGGTCACGACCCACCCCTCTGCAGTGCTCATGCTCTCTCCTCCATCAGCCTGCAGGTGAGGCCGAGGTAGGGCGAGTCACACTTTCAAGGGCAAGAAAATCACCTGGACCTTGTGACAGTGTAGGTCCTTATGTAGAAGGTCTCGGATGGGATCTGAGATTCTGCGTTTCTAAGAATCTCGCAGGTGCCACCAGGGCTGCTGGTCCATGGGCCAGGGGAGGCCAAGGGTCATCAGAGCTGCCCTCCAACACCAGGGCACAGGCCCTTCCCAACCGTCCTGGTGCCACCCACCCCTTTTCCCCACATTTGGGTTTCTGGAGAGGTGAGGTAGAGTCTTGCACAGTAGAAGGCAGAAGGGAGAACCTGAGGACGGTGGGAATCTGCTTCTCACCCCAGGGCGGTTAAGGTAAATTCCCTCTGAGGGTCTCATTGCACGCTCTTTGCGATTTTTAAGAAAGTTATTAAAGGTCAAGGAAACTAACAAAACACAGACAAGCCAGAATGCTGGGATTTATTTTCTTGACTCTATGTATTAAAAAACATAATAAACCGTGTTTTCCCAGGTGTTGTTTTGCATTTCAAGGGGGAAAAAAGCTCTTTTGCTTATCCTAGGTCCTCCTCCTTCTCCTTTACAAATTGCATAATTTCAGCTTCCATGTGTCTCATCTTTGCTGAAGAATCAAAATAACATAAGAGCTTTTTAGTTCTTTAATGCATTTTGACATCAATTTATAAAGAGTTATTTATCCTTTTCACTCTGTTGCTGCTGATGGTGGAAATGATGCCCCCTGTGACAGTCTGGTTACGCATTCGGTATCGTGCTAGCGTGACTAGATAATTTCTGGAACAGTTCGGAGTCCTGGGGTAGCCAGGGAAATGTGATGGTGCGTAATCTCCTCTAAGAAATGATGACTGTGTGCTAGATAGTGTTAAGGATCTTCTATCTGTGGTGTTAAACATCCCATATTGATAGTCCTCCTGAAGATTTTCTTGCCAGAATAAGAAAGTAGCTTCTCTCTGCATTTTGTTTATAATTAACAGGTAGAGACTAAAGAAGATACAGTAGAGACCATATGGTTTTGCTTTCATTTGAAAATAAATTCACAGAATTTTAGGAAGGTTAAGTCGTCTGCCCCGAATCACACTGCCAAGCCTGGACTCGATCTCTTTCTTCCTCCCCATGGCGCCTGTTGTCACTAAGATTGAGATACAGGAACTCATGGTCGAATAGGGAGGTGGTGTCCATCTCACTCGCATGGAGTCTGTGGTCCTTGTTGTGAAGTCAGGGGCTCATTCCGTTGTCTTTATTTCTGCATCCATGGCACTTTAATGGGTCCTTGGGACGTAGCAGACCCCCAGTAAATGGCTGCTCAATGACTGAATGTCATTACCATTTGCTACGGTGAGCAGCCCATTTAGTGGAGACTTGTCTGGACTCCCAGGATGCGGTGGCATCCATGCTAAAGAGAGAGTGGATGTTTCCCTTGTCACCTTCTTTCCCTCCAGGAGGGTTTTACAACCTCCTTGTCTTCTACAGGTTTATTCTTTTCTCCACCCCCAACTCAAGAGGCACAGAGTTGTGCCTGGCATCCTCATGTAGGACCTCTTACTTGAAATCTCTGGTCCTTCCTTGACCACTACCCTCCCCAACCTGATACATAGAAGAGATACTCTATGAATGATTTAGAAACTAGAATTTAGAAACCAGACACCAGTCTACCATCTACCCATCACAATCCAGAGGGGAAGTCTATACTTGTATAACTTTAAGGATGTATTATTACATTAGTACAGGTAATGACCATGTTATATGTGACAGGCTCCAGGAGAGAATGGCTGCCCTGAAGATCCATTTCATTGCAAGTTATTTTCTTTAAAGATTTTCTTTATTCATTTATTTATTTGAGAGTGAGAGAGAAAGAGCAAGAGAGCACAAGCAGGGGGAGAGACAGAGGAAGAGGGAGACACAAGCTCCCCACTGAGCGGGGAGCCTGATGCAGGCAGGGCTTGATCTCAGGACCCTGGGATCATGACCTAAGCTGAAGGCAGACGCTTAATGACTGAGTCACCCAGGAGTCCCTCATTGCAAGTTATTTTTTTCCATTTTGGAAGAAGGGTGTTCTGAGCACTACCTTTGCCAGAGTATCAAAGGTTACTTGGCAAACATGACATTCTCTTCCGTTTCACCTTCGGGCTTGGATCACCTGTCATTATTCCACCTAAGAGTCAAATGGAGACTAGTAGAATGAGACTATGGAAGCAGATAAGCCAATCCTGAGGTAGGGACAATCAATGTCCCCATTTTATAGATAAGGAAAATGAGTTACAGAGAGGTTAAAGTAAGTTGCTGAAAATTACAGTTGATAACTAGCTTTGGTTTTATACAAGTTTTGTTTTTTATAAAACAATTTTTTATACAACTTTGTTTTTATAGAAGAAATGTCAAATGTGCTTGATATTTAAGCCTGTCTTTTTCTTTTTTTATTGAGAAATGAATGTGCAGAGCTTTAGTATTAACTGAAATTGATGGGAGATCTTTGGGAAAATTTCTATAAAAAGCTGAATCTCCTGCTTCTTGCCGTATCAAAGATTTCCTTCTTATGTTAATCCAAGGGTGTCAATAAATCGTGATGGTTGTCCCACAGTTTCAAGAACTTTCCCAGTAAAAATATTCTCTGAGGGAAAAAAAAAATTATATGGTAAACACTCTTGAAGTTTCTATGTTTAGGAATTCCACTAAGTTGCACTTTTGAAATATACGCCTTGGTAATCTACTTAGAAACCCACCGTGTCTTTCTTTCACAAATGAAACAAAAGAAGATTCTGATAGGATTTCCCTGGATGAAGTCTAATGCCAGGGGCAGAGACTGCAAATTTCCCAATGCCTAAGAAATAGGATTTTCTATCTTATCCGGTTGCTGGAAGATTATCCCAGAAATGTCACACATAAGGCACTTCTATAGTTCCTTAAACTTCTGTGTCACCCCAACTCACAAATGTGCTGTTCCTGCCCTGCAGCCCAGAACTGATTTCTTACACCTTCAAGCAGAATACAGAGAGCCTGTGGCTAATATGCACAAATTGCTGGGGCACTGGGATTGGTAGAGGAAACTAGCTGACTTCTCCTTCTTGGGCTCAACATCTTTTGTTTCATTGTGGTTAAAAGAATCAAGGGTATAGTTCAGCCCAGAGAGGGGACCTATCTTGGTATATCTTAAAACACAGATTTCCAAATATTTCAGACAAGTATCCAAATCCAGAAAGATGGCTTTATCCTTCCTTTTTTTTTTTTTTAAGATTTTATTTATTTATGTGACAGAGAGACAGCCAGCGAGAGAGGGAACACAGCAGGGGGAGTGGGAGAGGAAGAAGCAGGCTCATCGCGGAGGAGCCCGATGTGGGACTCGATCCCGGTACGCCGGGATCACGCCCTGAGCCGAAGGCAGACGCTTTAACGACTGCGCTACCCAGGCGACCCGGCTTTATCCTTCCTATTTCATTATTAATCTTAGGATTTTATTTTGGAAGCTAAAACCCAAAGGCACCATTGGACAGAGAAAAGAAAAACTTTTATTTTTTTCTCCCAAATGTGTATTTTTGTGACATACATACTACACAAGACACTTTAAATACTGTGGTCTGGGTCAGGCTTTTAAAAGAATAGCTTTTGAGGGAGCAAGAAAGCAGTGGGGAAAGGTTGCAAAAGAAATAATTAATATATAGTTTCAGTTCTCGTTGGCATTTACTTGTCCTTTTTTTGTTGTTGTCGTTCTTTTGTGTTCATGGAAGTTCTTTTAGCCTTAGATAATCTAAAATCTATCCTTTGGGATCCCACTAAACTGTGTTAACAAACACAATTATAGGTGTTGATTTTTATGGTTAATAAAAGGGTAATATTGGATAAGTAGTTATAATGGGGAACTTATTTGAAAAGCTGATTAAATATATTTATGAGAACATATTTGTAGCACATGAAACTCTTCCGCACAGTCTACTGGAAGGAATAGATATCAACCCCATCAGTTCTGCCCAGCAAGAGATGAGATCCCATAATGTTCATGAGCTCAGACTCTTGAATTGGCAGATCTGGGTCAAAATCCAGACTGTGCACCTGACTCAAGCACGCTTGTTGGAGCCCTGATTTCCTCGTCTGTAAAAGGGAACCAAAGTGGCTCCCACATTTCCGGGTGGCTCTGCATGTGGAATCAGATGATATGATGTGTCTAAAGCATATAGTCCAAAGTAAAGTCTAACTAAATGTCAGCCACTGCAATTACAGTCATCATTCTCATCACCATATTTTCATTAACGTCAATCACTGTCTGGCAGTAGAGTAGCAACCAGATGGTTGATGAACTTGGTATGAGTAGAAGTATTTCTGAAATGGACAAAGGCTCTTGAATTGAGCTTATCAACCAAAAAAAAAATTCATTTAATAAATCACTCTGTGCAGTGTGTTTACCAGATTCAGCCATTAACCAGATCCATTATACGTGATAGCCAATTCATACAAGTGAGCCCCAAGCCCTTCTCACTCAGGACTCCCCAAGGGTGGTGTAGCCAGCATCTCCTCGTTGTCCAACCCATTTATTTCACACTTCCTTTGTTCTTCTTGCATAACGCCTAGGGTTGAGACCCCTGGACACATAATGTGTGTCTCCTTATCGTCACCTTTCCCTTGTAACCTCTCAAGTTCACTCTCTCTTTCTCCTTTGCTCCAAACCCACCAAGCACACACACATTGTTCCCTAAAGAAGAAAACTTCTTTGGCTGCTCTCTTGTCATCTGGTCTACTCCTTTACTTCATTTCTTTTGCTTTTGTTCCTGGTGGGCAGAGCTATTTCTTTACCCCCAGGAAGTCCTGTCATTGAGACGGGAAAACATGTTTCTTGGCCGAGTGCCACTGAAAAGACAGTCCCCAGCCTAGAGAAAAAATCAAATATTCCTTTTGGTGGTGACATTGTTCACTTTCAAGCACCACTGGACCTCCACGCAGCCCCCACATCAGGGCTCTCACACCAGGGGCATTATTACCCCAGTGGGATGGTGCTTCCCCTCCCCCTTACGCAGCACATGGGGCATTCATCCACAGAACATTAGCATCAAAAGATTGCTGTTTTTCCTTCTTCTACATCAATTAGCTCTGTATTTCCTATTTCACTTTTCCATTGTGTTTACCCAAAACAATGCAACATCTGAGATTTCCTAATTTACACCCTGTATTTCTCTGCACAGGCATTCTGCAGCATGTATCAAGAACGACTCGCAAAAACAATTTTGCCTGCATTTTTTCATACCAGTTAAACCCGAGCAACTCAATTCTGAGGTCTTTTATATTCTAGTCATGCTTAGTTCGCAGGCCTGCGGGAACTTCAGGAGCACCTTGTGGATACGGGAAGAGGTGAGGAAAGGCCGGGATCCAGGAAATCGAAACTAAGGCAGCTTTGGTGCTTCCCTTACCCCATCTGGGAAGGGGACAGCAGTTCAAATCACACTTCTAGGGGCGTGGTAAAAACTGGCTCGATATAGGCTGAATCAGCACCCAGCTGGCATCACCAACTGTTGGCAAAGCCAGATTTGAACAGTTGCAGCATTAGAGTTCCTGGGGCCCCGCCGGTATAGACTACGCAGCAGCTCTAGCAAAGTCTAGAGAAATGAAGAAGGGCTCGGTGACGATATGCATGGAGTTGGATCCCCCAGGAGCAGAGAGGTTCGTGGCAGGACCCCACCAGGGGTTGTACGATACAGATCAGGAATGAAGGCGCAGCAGTTTTCAAAGGCCTGATCCAACATGGAAGGGCAGGGACAATGTGGACCCACACGTGACCGAGACTCAGCAGTGAAACTAATCCCAGATTCCACCCCTGAAATACTGCCTACTCAGAGCAGTCAACTTCCGCTGGTCTGTCAAGCCCGGAAGTTATCTGTTCTTCCGGCTCAAGAGAGCAGCCTCTCCACATTTCCATGTTGTATCACTCTGCTTGTTTGTGCAGAGCTGGGCTGCTCACTTTTCCTGAGACGCCTGTAGCAGAATTTCTTGTGACTAAACCTCTTCTTAATTCATAGCACTTTGCCAGGCAAACCGTCGTGCCAGCTCTTTGGACTCTTTCCTGAGTGTAAGGCATGCTGATGTCTGACAGAGGCCGACCCGTAGTCCTCAGGGCTTGTTCCTCTCAATATTTCCTCAAGATCCTTCTGGCTGAATTGTCCACTGTGGCCTTGCCTCATTTCTGCTGGTGAATCAGCCAATTTAGATGGTTTGCTCATTATTCAGTCAGGATCATGGCAGGATGAACAATTCCCTTGGAAGCTTCCCCCCCGCCCTTTTTTAAAAAACAAAGTCAGGAAAGTTCACAGCCCTCTCTGTGAAGGCTTTGCATTTTCTGATGGCAGCAGAGGAACCAAAGGTGAATGCCGCTTGCATGGAACTGGTTGAGCCAGCTGGTTCCCAGGAAATCGAGTCAGAATCTCAGTCTGCGTGGTATTGAAAGGACTGTGCAGTGTCAGCAACTGGGCAGGTTGTAGCAAAATCTTGATGATGTCCTGGCCTTGATGGTTGTGTAAGCTGCATCTGTGCTCACACTTTTCTGTCTCTCCTCTTGACAGTTTCCGGTCCTTTGCTCCAGCTCTCTTGCTGACTTCCTGTAAACATATCTAATAAGTTCAGAATGAACTCGTTATTCACTTGGCATTCGGAACTCGGGTTTTTACTTTTCCTCCCATCAGAGGCGCTCTCCGTTCAAAAAAAGAAAAAAAGAATACTTGAAATTGTTCAAATATACTTTTTTACCTTCTTGACTTTGCTAAAGTTGGTCCTCCTTTCTGAAATAATACTGCCCCTCACTCTCTGTTTGTCAAAGTGCTTCCCATCTTACTAGTATGTGACTGTGGACAAGGCTGAGAATTCTCTGAACCTTAGTTTCTTTATCTGTGAAAGGAGGATAAACAACTGTAATGAACCCGTATCTCAAGGGGGTAAAAGAACAGAAGTTGATTTCTCATTCACACCACGTGTCTAGCATAGGTCAGGGAGGGGGTCTGCACTGAGCCAGGAAGATGGAAGTAGGAGGCCTGAAAAACTCAACTACATTCTGCTCAGAATTCACTAGCCAAAGTGATCACATGGCCACAGCTAGCCTCAGAAAGGGTGGGGAAGTGCAGTGTTACCACTTTCCAGAAGGAGCCCCGAACACTTTGTGAAGCACTGAAATGGCAGCCGCATCTCCCTAAAGCACATGATAAACCCATACAGATGGCATCACTATAGTTCCTCTTGGCAAGGTCCAGCTTCAGTTTGGCGAGAGAGAGAGATTTTTTTAATTAACCCCTATTTGCTCTTAATATATGCAGGCATGATAAATGAGAGAAAGCCCCACATAGTGGTTAACATAGATTTTGGTTCATATCCTGGTTTTTTCCTTTACTAACTCTGTGACCTTGGGCAAATTAATTAACTTTTCTGTTCTTCAACTTCTTCACCTGGCAAATGGGGACAATAATTGTACATTCCTCAAAAAGTGTTATGCATGTTGAGCTAGTAATTGTGAAATTATCAGCTGTCGTACCTGACAACATAGAAGGATTTGCTGATTCAAAGGGAATCATACCATTACACATACTGTTCTATAACTGGCTTTTTTTAAATAGTAAGATTTGTAGACTTTACGTGTGTTCGTGTGTATGTGTGTGTGTATCCACCTTGTTTTTAAGAAATAGTTACATATTATTCAATTTTTGGCTGATCTTAATTTTCTTAGGCAGTTCAAGTGATGAAAAATTCCTATAATATAATTCTGGAAGACCTTGGTGTCATGAATTTCCACTTACTGAGCTGTTTCCTACTTTATTCCTGTCAGATGGAGGGTCCAGAGACTGTGTCTAATGCCATTCAGTGGGGAAGTACGTTCAGATCTATCAGTCATTTAGTCCAGTCTCTCTGTTATGATCTTATCTGGTGGCAAGGATTCTCTGAGACTGTATTGCCAATAATTCTCCGAAATAAAAGATACCATGTTCTTAGGCTTAGCAAAAAAAAAAAAAATTACTTTCCCATTAATGGACTCAGCTATGGTATAGGATTCACACAGACTCTGCCTCTTGCCTTGCTCAGGTAAACTCATGCTGTCCCCTTCCCTGTTCTCTCCCCAGGCTCTCCTGGTATGGATGCCATACACCTCTCCTAAATAATGTCATTGTGACTTCCTGGTGCCCAATATTTTGTGTGGTTGTTTCAAAACTGCTTCTTTAAACATTGAATTTGAAGCCCAGTCTCTTTATTCTACTCCCATTTGGCTCATTCATAGGCTTGTTCTCTCTGACGTCCCCTCCCTCTCCAACCTGGGTCTCTTCTTTGGTGTGTTTCATAGCTTCTCTTCCTGTGTACGCCAACCTCATACAGAAAAGTAACTGTTTAGCTCAGAGAAACTGATCAGCTCTACATGCCAGGCAGGGTGAGGAAAAAGTAGTGACCATTACATGTTGAGCTTCCCGAGTAGAAGTCTCTGGAGGTAGGATTCTGTATGGGGGAGGTTCCTTAAGAAGTACCCTGAAGACCCACATTTGTGGGTGGGATGGGACGGACTAGAGAGAGGGACAGACTGAGCTGTAATGCACACCCAGCGGCAACCTCGGCCAACCCCTCAGGCAGCTGTGATCTAGAATGGCCCTTTGGAGCTGCCCCAGATAGAGCTGAGAAGGCCAGGCCTTTGTCCTCCTACATTGCTCAGTCACTGGACGTGGGCTGTCCCTGGAGGGCAAAGCGACCCTCTGCCACAGAGACAAGCCGCCAAGGGGCTGACAGCGGGGAGTTCTCTGTCACCAGCACTCCCAGCAGCTGGGACAAGCCGTCCATTAGCGGTGACACCTCCCAGTGCCCACTACAGGGCAGGACAGGACATTGACAACCGTAGTCCTGCTCCTTCCTATTCCCGAAGCTTAGAGAGGAGGGCATTGCCTTCTGCAGCGCAGTTCCCTCCTCCTCCTGCCATCCTCCGTGCTGGGGTTAGCAGGTTGAAAGGTCTTACTGCGGTCTTCTTCCCGTTCAGTATCCATTAAGGTTTTGATACAGTCCTTGCTTGTTTCTGCCTTAGCTGTCCTTGGCATCATCTTTCAAGAATACTTTCTCATTTTCTTTTTGCTGCTATGACAATCAGTGCATCCTCTGCATTATAATGGCTCTAAATATGGTCTCAGCATCCTTTTCCTCCAGTTCTGAGGGGAGAAGATGCTTCCAAACATGAGTTTGTTTAATAAAATTTGGGCTACTCTGTGTGGCATGCTGCCATTGAGCATATAATTCCTTTTCCTCTTATTCGAAGAAGCTACCGTTGGAGGCAGCTTCCCCCCTCCTTTCTTCTTTCATCCCACAGATCATTTCCATACAGCCCACTCGATATTGCCTGGCAGCACGAGGGACCAGAATAGCACAGAGAATTGAAACCCACAGAAGAGCTGCCGCCTCCTCCCACTTGTATACTTGCGAGCTAAGCTATTAACAAGTGGCAGAATCGATTCATTTGAATTTCATCTCCCTTCATTTCCTCTGCCTTCCCCTCTGGTGCTCGTCATAACGAGCAGCAAAATTGACCCAGGACCTCAGAGGCAGACGAAGTGGGGGAGAATCCAGGGTTGAGCTGATCCACAGCCTGAAGACTCAAGAGTTAGCTCTGGTTCCTTCTCCCACAGCTTTATCTCATGTGGCCACGCAACAGAGCCACTGAACAAGGAGCCGCTCCACAAGTGGCCTCTGGAAAGATTTCTGTCCGATCCTTCTTTCTGTTGACACTACAAAGACGCCTCATCGAAGCTTTCATCTCGGTCATCTCAGAGAGGGGCTCAGGTACCACGAGTGCACTTGGGAAGAAATAACGTGGAAGTGTTATGATCACAGGTTAATGAAAAGGAAGATGACCCTTCAAAAATCTCTCCACATCCCTTTCCAGACCCCCCGGGCATCTGTCTTTCTCTGGTCAGCACATAAAGAGTAATGCACTCACCTGCGGAGGAGAACAGGGAGAAAAAAAGAGTACTTGCTGCTTCTTTGTGGGGGAGGGGAAGGGAAGTTCAGCTTAGTGGGGGAGTATTTGTCAGCACCAGCAGAGAATAATGACCATTCCCATCCTTCCCCCACAATTACTGTCTGGAGTACACTTTCCAAGCATTCCTTCTTAGCTCTGGCTATCACAGGGCAAGAATGGCCTCTGCTTGGGATGCCTGGGGGGCTCAGTTGGTTAGGCGGCTGTCTTCTGCTCAGGTCGTGATCCCAGAGTCCTGAGATCAAGTCCTGCAGAGGGGAGGGAGGTGGGGGATTGGGATAGGCTGGTGATTTAAGGAGGGCACATATTGCATGGTGCACTGGGTGTTACACGCAAATAATGAATCACGGAACGTTGCATCAAAAACTGGGGATGTACTGTATGGTGACTAATATAACAAAATAAAAATTATAAAAAAAAAAAGTCCTTCATCAGGCTCCTTGCTCAGCGGGGAGCCTGTTTTCCCCTCTCCCTCTGCCCCTCCCCCCTGCTTGTGTGCACTCTCTCTCTCTCTGTCAAATAAAATCTTCAAAAAAAAAAAAAAAAAAAGAATGGCCTCTGCTATACCCAGGCAAAGCTTGGTGATATTGCGGGGTCAATTCCAGACCATGGCAATAAAGCGAGTCGAATAAATCTTTTGGTGGCCCAGTGCATATCAAAGTTATGTTTAGTCCATATTGTAGTCTATTAAGTGTGCGGGAGCATTGTGTCTGCAAAACAGTGTACATGCCTTAATTAAAGGACTTCCTTGCTAAAAAAAAAATGCTAACCATCATCGGAGCTTTCAGAGAGTTGTAATCACCGATCACAGTTCACCATAACAAATATAATGATAATGAAAACGTTTGAAATATTGAGACTTCCCAAAATGTGACACAGTGGCACGAGGTGAGCAAATGCTGTTGGAAAAATGGCACCGATAAATTGTCTTGATTCAGGGTGGCCACAAACCTGCAATTTGTTAAAAAAAAAAAAAAAAAGAAAAAAATTAAAATTTTTTAAATATTTTTTTATTATATTATGTTAGTCACCATACAGTACATCCTTGGTTTTTGATGTACAGTTCCATGATTCATTAGTTGTGTATAACACCCAGTGCACCATGCAATACGTGCCCTCCTTACTACCCATCACCGGTCTATCCCATTCCCCCACCCCCCTCCCCTCTGAAGCCCTCAGTTTGTTTCCCAGAGTCCATAGTCTCTCATGCTTCATTCCTCCTTCTCATTACCCCCCCTTTCTTTATCCCTTTATTCTCCTACTGATCTTCCTAGTTCTTATGTTCCATAAATGAGTGAAACCATATGATAATTGTCTTTCTCTGCTTGACTTATTTCACTTAACATTATCTCCTCCAGTGCCATCCATGTGGCAGCAAATGTTGAGAACTCGTTTTTTCTGATAGCTGAGTAATATTCCATTGTATATATGGACCACAACTTCTTAATCCAGTCATCTGTTGAAGGGCATCTCGGTTCCTTCCACGATTTGGCTATTGTGGACAATGCTGCTATGAAAATTGGGGTACATATGGCCCTTCTCTTCACTACGTCTGTATCTTTTGGGTAAATACCCAGTAGTGCAATTGCTGGGTTGTAGGGTAGCTCAATTTTTAACTTTTTAAGGGACCTCCACACTATTTTCCAGAGTGGTTGTACCAACTTGCAAAATTAAAAATTTAAAAAAATTTAAAAATTCAAAAAAAGAGCAATATCTGCAAAGTAGGGCAAAGTAAACTGCAGTAAAGCAAGGTATGGCTGTATCCTTGTTGGTTGGCTGGATCCCCCAAATGATGAGAATCTGAAGTGTAGCTAGCAGAAGAATCAGCGTGTCATGTGACCAAGGCCTCAGTTTCTCCAGCATTGGAGGAGGGCCAGTTGTTTCTGCAGGCGCGCAGAACTCTGTCCATAGCTCTCCCATGTTTTCCTGGACTCCAGAGAGTTCTCAGCAGCGGCCCACAAGCCGGCTTTGTAGACGCTCAGAGGCTCCATCTCCCTGAAGGTTGATGATGATGGCTTACCTTCTAGAGCTGAGAGAAAGTAGAGGCCAAAAGGGAAATGCTGCACAATTCCAGTGAAAAATCCAGTTGGTACAGAGTAGTCAGTCTCTTTCTGCCACTCACACCCCCTAAATATTCTACCTTCGTGTTTTGACAACGTGTTTCTGAAAATCACGGGCCAGGCCAGTGTCCTAGGCCCGAAGAGAGTGCGCCTGGGACACCAGGATCCACCCCTACATGGTCAACAATGGCGAATCCTCCCAGAACCTGACCTCCTGTGACCATGGTCATCTCTGGGTGGCTTGTGGGGAGCACAGGTGTCACCCTCCTGTATCTTGCTAGATGTCAGATTTTCTGAATTGGATGTTGCCTTCTCCATGTCCCCAGTGTGAGAAGCTCTGTTTTTATTCTGAACCCGATTGCATAAGAAGCAGCTCATAATTAGTGGCTCTTTCTCTCTGCCTCCATTTCCACATGGACTGCCGCGGAGATAAGTGGAAAAGTCTGCAAAGGTAAGGGGAAGGTGGCTCATCCCCAGGACTCCAGTCTCCCCCGACCCAGTCCCCTGCATCAGGGGTTTAGGTTCTTAAGAAGCTTCCATGTGTTTTCAGCCATCCGGCCCTTCATTGAGCAAACATGTCCCAAGCACCTGCTCTGTCAATGAACTAAGGCAGCTCTGGGGATGCCCACAGCTGAGACACTCAGATGGTCCACAGGCCTACCACATAGGGGAGTTTGGCTCTCTGCTCTGTCCAGCCCTTCCCTCTGTGACTTGAGGAATTGCTGAAGTGGGAAGAGAGAAAAGGAAAAGAATGGCAGGGGCGGGGGTGAAGGGACTGTGCACTCATGCTTAGACCAAGTCTTACTAAATCAGGGAAGCAGGGAGACCAGTCCAGCCTCACCACCTCCTGTTATCACAGCCTGAGACTCTGTGCAAAGCAAAAAGCAACAGGTTGGGTAAAAATAATACATTCTTTCTCGACCAAACATTTTTTGAGCCGAACATGTATAATAATTGGTTAATACAATTGCAATTTAGTCACAATTCCTGAAACCATGCTTCAGGCAATGAAGTTTGTGACTGCGTGTCAATATTGTGATGGCCTATTTTTTAATTTTTTAATCGTGCAAGCATTTAGAGGAAACAGGATGGGATTTTATATTATCTTTTTCTGGGAATGGCTGTCTCTTTTCTGTTTGACTTTCTTAGCTTCAACTGGACTGATTCTTACCTTTTTTTACTTTTCTTAACCTGGCTGGTTGGTTCACCAAGATGGAGTAAATGCTAGGACGGAAAATACCAATTCAGTTTTATTTAAACTGGCATATGATGTCTGAACAAGGAGATGAGGGAAGCCTTACTGCATCCTGCAGACAATTAAATGAGTTTGGAAAGTTTTATTTGGTTTGTTGTTGACAAGAGCTCAGTCCCTGGGTAGCTGTTAATTTTTCCGGGTGATTCGCAAAGGAATATCAAGCCAACTCAGGGCTACACATTTCCCTGTGGAATTTCAATGAACTACACGGTATGGAAAGAGAAAACCGTAGATCTCAGTTCTGATTTCCTTTTTTTGTTTTGTTCTGATTTGTGGAGTTCTGTGGAGTTCTGGGGTTTTTTGTTTTGTTTTGTTTTACATTTGAGAGAAGCCTATGTTTAACTGGAAAGATAAAGGGCTCAGGTGGAGAACAGGAAGAGGCAAGAACATTTCTAGACTAGATACAACCCATTGATCTGAAAAGGGCTGCCTCTTTCATCCATTGGCGTAATTAGGTAAATAGGAGGCAGCTTGTCTGATGATCCTCCCGTTAGAATTATCACCACCAACAGAATCCGGGCAAGTTCTTTTGTACAACTTTATTGTTCTACAAATACTGGTTTGTTTTGCCATTCTGTCTTCTTCTTTAGGGAGGACTTAAGTTCTTTTGTTTGTTTTTTTAAAAATACATACCACAGGATAAAATCAATGAGGACATGTGTATCTTCCATGATCCCCAGGTGGTCACTGAGAAGATGAATTTGAAACTGTACATTAGAGAGCTTCACGGAATGAAGACTCTGAGTCGGAAATCAAGGGCAGATTACGTGAAGATTGGGGTGATCTACATACCACTTCGTTTCTGCTAACAGATTGGAGGGGCAGCAATTCCACTTGCTTTGATAAAACAGCAGTTCTGGAAGGGAAAGCCTGAGGTTCTAGAAGAAGGATAATCCGAGTGCAAATAAATTGTCTATTCACCTTTAATTGAAATCAGGGTCCAGTGTCAGCCTCAGGTCATCAGCCTAGGTTATTCGGTGAGAAATGTCTCTGAGGTCCCAGGTCTGGGCAGGCTCGTTAATGGCCAAACTGAAATGAGAGGAAGTGGAGCCTCAGGGTTCTGCCCTTCAGGACTGTGTATTGGCAAGGGGGTTCCATTCCGTGGGAACCTTTTGCAGACCAAACAACAGGTGAGAACCTCAGAGTGTCCACATGCCGGCAGAGCTCCTGAATTAATAAAACAGGATTTATTTCAATTCTGTTTCATCACGATTGCTAAAACATGATATTTCAATTCTTCACTGAATCTCTAGAAACTTGGCTTTCTTTGTAGTTGTCTCTTTGATGTTGGCCTTTGTGTTTGCAGGACAGCTAGCTTCTGAGAGCCTGAGAGACCCAGCAAACACTAGGGTGGCGACTCACATATGCCCAGAACTGCCACCCCAGGCTCTGTGTTCAGGAATATGTTTAAAACAAAAATCACCCAACAAAGAGAAATAACTAACATGTATTGTGTACTCACTAGGTGCCATGTAGGTACTTCACCTAAAGAATATCACTTCATCCTTGCTACAAACAGAGGCAGTAAATTCTTCTGTTATCCTCATTTGCAGAGGTGGCGACAGAGGCAAGGCAAAGTTATCGAAGGAGCTGGGATTCAGACTGAGCCCTTGTTCCTAACCACTGGCCTGCAGTGATAGAGCCCTGAGTCCTTGCTAGTCCCTGTACCAGGCACTCGCAATATGTGAGCTAACAATACAAACGTGTAGTATTCACATTAGATCTAGGAACTGGCTGGGTATCTTCCATCTATGTATCAGTTTTTCTGGGCTACTTGGAGGGTTACCATAACAATCTGGACTATGATTGACTATCACAGTCAGCAGATAGAATTACATAATTTGGTTTCTATTGATAATGTAACTGCTGATGTTCTTTAGCTTTGAACAGTTATAACATTCTTGAATCATGTCCCTAGGACACTCTTCTATTATTGTTAGTATATATACATTAAACAAATATCAATCAGTTGTCATGATAAGAAACATAAATATATTAACTTTCTTAATTGTTAAAATAGTCATGTATATCAGCTGACTTTTAGCTAACGAGCACCCCCAAACTCAGTGTCGTTTGTGTTGCCCACAAGTTCATGGGTAGCTGGATGGTTTTTCTGGTCTTGGCTGGGCTCACATATGAGTCTGTGGTCAGCTGCAGGTCATTCGTTGACTCTGATGATCGAGGCTAGACTTTCTCACATGCTGGAAGTGTGGCCAGCTGTAGGCTGGAGTTGACCCGGCTAGGACAACTGCCCCTCTCCTCCTTTATCTGATTGCTAATCATCCAGCAGGCTAGGCAGGGATTGTTCACATGGTGGCTTGAGGGGGAGGGTTCCAAGAGCAAAAGCAAGAGCATGTGTGACCTCTTGGAGAGATGTAAGCGTGGAAGTGGCATAGTGTCATTTCTGCCTCATCTGTGGTCAAAGGAAATTCCAAGGCCAGCCTAGATTCAAGGGGTGGAGAAATAGACTCCACTTCTTTTTTATTTTATCTTGTGGTGTCTTATCTTATCCTGTTTTATTTTATTTAGAGAGAGAAAGGGAGTGTGCATGAGTCAGGGGAAGGGCAGAGGGAGAGAAAGAATCTCAAACAGACTCCGCACTGAGTGCAGAGCCTGATGTGGGGCTTGATCTCACACGACTCTGAGATCATGACCTGAGCCGAAATCAAGAGTTGGATGCTTGGGGCGCCTGGGTGGCACAGCGGTTAAGCGTCTGCCTTCGGCTCAGGGCGTGATCCCGGCGTTATGGGATCGAGCCCCACATCAGGCTCTTCCGCTATGAGCCTGCTTCTTCCTCTCCCACTCCCCCTGCTTGTGCTCCCTCTCATGCTGGCTGTCTCTATCTCTGTCAAATAAATAAATAAAATCTTTAAAAAAAAAAAAAAGAGTTGGATGCTTAACCAACTGAGCCACCCAGCTGCCCCTGAACTCCACGTCTTGATGGGAGAAATTTAAGGTTACCTTGCAAAAGGACATGGATAATACAGGATGGGAAATACTGGAAACTGTTTTTGAAACAACGTACCGCAGCACACGAAATTAAGTATTATCAGGCTCATTTTGTGGATTAAAAAAATTGAGGTCCAGTGTTAAGTAACCTAAAAAAACAAACTGATAAGTAGTAAGTTACTAGCACTAATTCATAACTAGTAAATGGTTGAATAACAAAATTAGGCAAACTTAGGCATGTCTAACTCTAAAGGCCTTTCTTTGACTACTCTATAAGGTTTTCAAGGTCTTTAAGGATCATGTTATTCAATGATCTTGTCAAAAATGAAGGTGGTGCCTGAGGATAAGGAAATAGGAGAATATGTAAATCAAATATAGTAATAACCCATTCATTTTCATTTACTTAGAGGCGTGAATAGTTTTAATCAAGGGCCACTTCTTTAATTAAAAAAAAAAACCATCCTAGTGATAGTTTATGGATTATTCATTTTTTCATCTCTGCCTCTAATGGACATTAGTTGTCATTGACTCTTTCTCTATGGTAATATTATATAGGCTGAGAGGGATTGAGTGCAAATGGAATTCTCATTTACAAAACTTGTCACTATATACCCCTCCAAATATTCGGGTAAAGTGATCGTGTATTAGTAATAGCAATTGAGGTAGAATTAAATGTTGTTTATTAGATCTGAATTTAGCCAATAAATTCTGTGGGTGTTTATGCTATAAGAATAATGGGGTGTGGGGAAGCCTTCGTCAGGGGGACCAAGTATGTTGGCAAATTCTGAGCTAACAGGTTGCTTTGCTGTAACTTCTCAGAACCTTTCACGGGCTGATGCCCATTGTTACTCTCAGAGAGGGTAGTTCTCAGACTCAGATGACTGTAGAATATTCATTTGCTGGAACTCTTGGATACCTGGTATTCCACAGGACCCTTGGGAAGTCTGAACTGGATTCTCATCCCTTTGAAAGTATATTCAGAGTTAATAGTATTTGTCAAGCGTCTGCTATGAGATAGGCACTATCAGAACCAGGCATTATCAGAAACCCATGAAATAGGTGGGTCTTTTTATTTATAGTTGAGGAAACTGCACAGTTAGCTTGCTTGCCCAAGATCCCCCAGCAGGTATCGTAACTGGGAGTTGAATCTAGTTGTATCTAATTTCAAGCCTGTAATGTTTCCTGGACACTCCGCTGAGATTGAGAAAGTTTAAATGACTGCCCATGGTAATTCAGCTGATCAGAAGAGACACCATGTCTCACATACTTTTGTAATCCCTGTAGCCCCTGACAGAGAAGAGATTATCTCTCAGTGCCTACTGGCCACTCCCTTTATTACCTAGTTATTATGATCATGGCAAAAAAATGGCAATAGTAAAAAAATGTATAAGATAAAAAGTAAAAATTCTTCTCCATTTCTTCAGCTCTAGAACCATCCCCTAGAGGATAAGACTATCATTTTTTATTGTTCTCCCATAACTTTTAATTATACGTGTTTGTTGTGTGTATGTGTGTGTAAATCTTTCTATTTTGTTTTACACAGATGAGATCAGACATGTACAGTTTTCACCTAATATATCTTTGACATCTTTTTTTTAAATCAACATATGTAGATTGCTTCTTTCTTTTCTATCAATGTACTACTTTTAACCAATTTTTTGTGATGGATTTTTGAAGTATTTCTGGTTATTTTTTTAATTCCTCTTTTTAAAAATTTTTCTGCTATAGCAAACAGTGCCTCAATGAAGAAAAAAGTCTTATCCAGATATCTTTGCACAGTTAGGTTTTTCATGGAAAACACAAACCAAATACCATGCAGGGCATCGTTTTCCCCCATGACTTCTCTTAGGAAAAATAGAGGACTTTTGCCAAGAAAATGTTCTATGAGCTGTAAATAAACAGTTTTTTAAAATACAAATATTGGACCAAATATAGTATTCTACTTCTTTGGTCTCTCTGTTCTCATCAGGGAGCAAATGGACTGAGCCAGTTGTCCTATCAGATGCCTCTATGACTAAGATCCACAATGACTAACCAGGAGAAGGTGACTCAGACTTCAAGCTGCTACCTGGCCTGTGGAACAACTCTACATATTTTGGTTTTGATGCTATGGACACATATTCAGTACAAAGTGGACAGACGCAACCAACCCTTAGCCATTTAAAGACTAGCCCATTATTTTATGCAGTTGGCCCTTTTGATGTTGTAATGAACAGAATTCAGATGAGAAGCTTGACTCTAGCAATTCCATCTCTAGGAATTTATCTTAAGGAAATGATCCAAAAAGGAAAATGCGTTGACTCGAAACATTTATTTCAATTCCACATTATTTATGATAAGTTATTAGCAAAAATGGGAGAAAATCAAAATATCTGGCAAAAGAATAATGTTTGGATAGATCTAATATATAACTCCATTCACTGGGGCATGGTGCTGGTATTAAAATCATGAGGATCTTAGGGTCCTGGGATCGAGTCCCAGATTAGGCTCCCTGCTCCCTCTCCCTCTGCCTGCAGCTCCCCCTGCTTGTGTGCTCACGCTCTCTCTGACAAGTAAATAAATAAAATCTTCAAAAAATAAAATAAAATAAAATAAAATGATGAGGATCACGACAATTTAGAATCTTAAGAAAGGAACAAAATTGCCACCTATGCTAAAGGGGAATTATAAAATTACCTAGAAGAATAAAATATTTGATATGTTATGTTTGAATTCTAGGCAGTCTTTTTCATTTATAAAACATTACATCTATTTTATAATATTATTTGTAAATGTAGTAAGTTAATAGTTCACAGAAGATAATTTATGTGGATGTCTAGGAAGAATGTGAAGTTTGAACAAAAAGTCTGCTTTAGTCTCAGTCAAGGATTGACATATTCTTTTAAAAAAGCATACTGTAGATTTGACTAGGCTCTCTCCTAACTTTTAAGGATGTTGCCTATAAGCGAGATAATCACATGTCTCATTTTGTCGGGGACAATTTCTGTTTGAGCATGTTGTCCCAGCACAATTGTTAGCAGCACTGCTTTTCACTGTCAGAGGGGACTTGGTTTGTATGATACACCCTACAGACCCTCGCACTATAAGGGACATGCTAATCATCCCCCTTTTATCTTGCATCTCTAGGAAACATCATTCTTATATGACAATTTAGCTTTCTAGGGCTTAGGAAGTCTTCACAGAGCAGTGACTTACATTATGCCTAAAACCAAGGCAGAATATACATATATCATCTGTGAAACGTTACAGATCTTGCCCACTATATCGTGTGGCAGCCCTTCCACAGGATCATTTAAAAATTCTGAATTTTTTTTTAAAGATTTTATTTATTTATTTGACAGAGAGAGAGACAGCCAGCGAGAGAGGAAACACAGGCAGAGGGAGTGGGAGGGGAAGAAGCAGGCTCCCAGCGGAGGAGCCTGATGTGGGGCTGGATCCCAGGACTCTGGGATCACGCCCTGAGCCAAAGGCAGACGCTTAACGACTGAGCCACCCAGGCGCCCTCTAAAAATTCTGAAATTTGAAAAAGTTTCTCTCTGCTTACTAATCATCTTTCACTATTTTAGTTAGTAATCATTTTGCAATTCGACATTTTTGTCTTCTTCCTTCGGCTGCCAGGAAACTCGGAGCTAAGCCAAGTCTTTAGTTGAAGCAAAAATCCTTAATTCAGTGTAATGGAGAGTCAGCTAGAAGTGATTCTGTGTTCTATTCTCCACTTAACTACGGTGGTGTTAGTTTCCTATGGCTATTATAACAAATTACCACAAACTGTGGCTTGAAACAACACACGTCTGTTCTGTAGTTCTGGAAGCCAGAAGTTTGAAGTCATTTTGCTGGACCCAAATCACTTTGTCAGCTGGGCCCATTTTCTCCAGAGATTCTAAGGGAGCATCTGTTTCTTGCTGTTTCTAGCTTCTGGGGGTGCCCGCATTTCTTGTAGCCACATCCCTCCTATCTCTACCTTGGTAATATATTGCCTTCTCTCCCATATCAACTCCACCTCTGCCTCTTTCTGATAAAGACATTTGTAATTACATTTAGGGTTCACCCAGATAATCCAGGATGACCCCTCCATCTCAAGATCCCTAACTTAATCACATCTTCAAAGTCTCTTTTTCAATAAAAGGTAACCTCCATGGGTTCCAAGGATGAGGACCTAGATATTTGGGGGGAGGAGCATTTTTCAACCTACTACAATCTACGTTCTGGTCCCAAAGATTCACATCCATCCTCCATGCAAAATATATTCATTCATATCCAACATCCCCCAAACTCTCAACCCATTACAACATCAAATCAAAATCCAAAATTTCATCTAAGTATCATCAGCTCAAAAGTCCCAAATCTCATCAGCTAAATCATCCAAAGTAGATATGAGACAATGCTGGGCATGATCCATCCTGGGACAAAATTTCTCTCCATCTTCAAAGTAAAGTGTTTGGTCCAGGGCTTTGCACATAGTAGATGTCCAAGAAATGTTAGCCACCATTGGAGTTATTCCCTTTATTGCATTAAGGATAGGGTCACACTCTGGCCCTACACTCTCTTACCAGAGAGAAGACAAGGTGTAAAATGATGGTGGTGAGGTTAGTAACAATACTAGTAGTGGTAGAGGGGACAGTAATAGTAAACTCGTATGGAGACTTTATCGTGTAACAAATTTTTCTAAGTGTTTTATAGGTGCTACCTCAATTCATCCTCATGAAATCCCTTTGAGAGAGAAACTGTTACCCCCTTGTTCAATTGAGAAGACTGTGGGGTAAAGAGGTTATATAATTCATAAGAGGCTAAGCCATGACCTCCATGCTGCCCAATTAAAACCAGGTCCACTCTACACACGTGTTTCTGTCAGTGTGCTAGTCCTTTCATAGTCCTGGTGTACATGAAATACAATTTCAAAGAATTGTTTCTCATTTCACCTTGGATTTCTATTCTGTGTCGCTATGAGGAGATAAGCCGTACTCTAATGAGTATTCCTAAAACTCTCTTGCTTTATTAGGAAGGGATTTTTCTCTTGAAGTCCTTTTGTTGTTTTTTATTTTTTAAGCATAGAATGTCCCATTCAGATTTTCATTTGAGAAACTTGAAACTTTCCAACAAGTTGAAAAATTGGTACAATGAATAATTTTATATTCATTGTTTTACATTTAACAACTGTTAATCTTTTGCCACTTTTGTCTCCCACTTTCCACGTAAAAATATAGTTTTGTTTTTCCTGGATATTCTGGTCCCAAACCAGGCCCTCTATCTGCAGTTTACATGACATTTTACCCCAAAATACTTCAGTATGTGCCTCTTAAGAACAAGGAGTCTCTACTTCCTACTCAAATCATGAAAAGCCCAAGAAATTTATATTTCATACATTAATATTTAATATAGAGTTTGTATTAAAAATTTTCCCTAGTTGTTCCAGTAATGCTCTTTTCTAGCATTTTTTTTACATCCAGAAGTCAGTCTTTTGCATTCCTTTAGTCGTCACATGTCTTTTTCCTTTAATTGATAATAGTTCTGCAGACTGTTTTTGTTTTTTGTGTCTGTTTTGTTGTTGTTGTTCTGTTTGTTTCCTTTCAGTGACCCTTTGAAGCATCCTGACCAGTCACCTTGCAAAGTGTCTCAAGTTCTGGATTGGTCAAATCCTTTCCTCTTGATTAGATTCAAGTTAAATATATTTTGTCATGAATACTATTATAGGTTATGTGAGAATCATATCCTCGTCAGTTATGCTTAAGAAAAATACATGTACATCTCTGGAAAAGGAATGATCTGATATTTTAGGAAAACAGCCAAATACTGAAACCCACAATAGAACATAATTTTTACTTTTTATTTTTTTTAAGATTTTATTTATTTATTTGACAGAGAGAGAGACAGCCAGTGAGAGAGGGAACACAAGCAGGGGGAGTGGAAGAGGAAGAAGTAGGCTCCCAGCAGAGCAGGGAGCCCGATGTGGGGCTCGATCCCAGGACTCTGGGATCACACCCCGAGCCAAAGGCAGATGTTTAACGACTAAGCCACCCAGGCACCCCAGAGCATAATCTTTAAATGTCCATTGATGGTTTCTGATTTTTCTGATATTTATTTTATTTTGTCCTCATAACTATGAGACCAATGAAGTGGATATTATTGTTTCTAGTTCTAGGACAACAAAGGCTTAGAAGTGTGAGTGATGGGGCGCCTGGGTGGCACAGCGGTTAAGCGTCTGCCTTTGGCTCAGGGCGTGATCCCGGCGTTACAGGATTGAGCCCCACGTCAGGCTCCTCCACTTTGAGCCTGCTTCTTCCTCTCCCACTCCCCCTGCTTGTGTTCCCTCTCTTGCTGGCTGTCTCTATCTCTGTCAAATAAATAAAATCTTAAAAAAAAAAAAAAAAAAAGAAGTGTGAGTGATTTGCTAAATTCCTGAAATTCATTCCGCAGAATCTGGAGTTTGAATTCAGTTTCTAGATGTGGTTTGGATCTCAATCCTGTACTTTTCCCACCAAGTCAATGGATAGGGTTAATCAAAACAAGGTTTAAAAAAAAAAGAAAGAAAATGGTAACAGTCACTCATCCTACTCAGAAATGCAACTGAATTCAACATAAGTTAGTGTTTTCTAAAAGCAGCTTTCAGGTTGCTTCAGGACCCTGGTGAGTTTTAGGGAGCCTACATTTATGTAGATTATGTGTTAAGAGCTTGCAAAGCTCTCACTGTTAAATGTCATAGGCACTTGCTGAGAAATAATAATAGAGAAGCAGAAAGAAACTGAGATGGATAGGTTCCCACTCAATCTCCCTATAAACTTGCAGCATGTTGAATAATAAATACAGATGTTTGCAAAGACAGTTTTATCTTTATTCTGTGTTTAGTCTCACAGAGAGAGAGATACTAGGTCCAAAAAAAAAAAAGTGATTTTTGTTTGTGTGTTTCTTTGATTTCCTCTGTTTTTCCAGTGGGTTTCTGGGTGGGAAGAATGTTTAAATCCATCCTGGAGACCTACGGACATTAGATCATGTAGAAAGGAGGCAATGCATTCATAAGAGTTGGGTTTTCCCCCCCAATAAATTGAGGGTTTGCTTAAAGAATTATTTTGTGAAATAGGCTCCAAAGAGGAAAAGCAGTACCTGAATTGACTGAGATCTGGGACAGATGGATATCATGTCATTTTGATAAAAGTTTTGTGTGAGTAGCCTTTAAGAGATTATTATAAGAAAAGGAGTTTCTCTTCTTGTTATTGACTTTCCTGAAGTTTGTAGGAAGCAGTTAACAGAGGACTGGTTTGGCATTTAAAACTCAGTACTTGTGTTTACAGACCCTCCATATCAAAAAGTGGCCAGTAGGAGAGATACATAAGCCAACGAGTGTTGAATGGGACCTACTGTGTAAGACACTTGTGTCCAGGTTCTGTCCTGCTACCCAGCTGTGTGACTTTAAGCAGTCTCCTCCATTCAGTGAATTCCTCAACTATACTAAAATAAGACCAATGATGTTTATAATGTGCATCTAAAAGGGCTGTTTATAGATAATTGCATGAGATCATATCCATGGACTTGCCCCCACAAGCATCTAATGTAATGGTAGTTCACAAATGTAAGGCAAATGTAATGTTAGAGCTTTTGGTTTAGAAGCATAGGGGAGGCAATTTCTCTCTACATTTCTAGGTTCATTTGGCTGGTCTGTTAATTAAATTGATATAAGACAGATTAATAGGAGAAAAACAAATTTAATTACATACAGGGAGCCCCACAAACACAATGAGGCTCCCGGACAGGCAATTGAGGTGTGCATGCCATTCTGAGCAAAAATGAAGGGGGTGGGGTGTGAGGCTTCAAAGGGAAGGAAGACCATTCACAGAAAGATGGCAAGAGCAAATGTTTAGTAAACATGTTTGTGAGACCATGCAGAGATAATGGGACACAGAAAGGAAGCTGAACAAACAGGCCCTGCTGACCTCCACCCATCTCACCACACCTAGTCCATTCCCTTTGTAGTTACCTCTGGTGCTAGCTCTCTTCCTAAACCAGGCCCTGTATCTGCATTCTTAGAGGCAGCTAAGAGGGAAGTATAAAGCTCTTCCTGAGTCTTTTAGGACTTGATTGTCTTCAGCTCAAAATAATCATCATGCCAGAGTGGTGCTCTCTGGAGAGACTTGTTCTGAACCCCTTCAGAAGCATATGTCAGCTGTTCTCCCTCTCTCCTCCCATCCTGCTAGTCTTCCTTTCTAGCAATACTTCCTCCAGTGTAAAACCCATCATGGTCCTTGTTCCTCATCTTAGTGGAATCAGTTGAGAAGAAGGAAAAAAAATATGGTAGTTTCTCTGTAAAGCAGTGTACCGTGCCGTGTTTGACCACATGAGCTATGGAAGCCAAAGGACCTGAGTTCAGATTATGCCTCTTTAACTCAGCATCTATGACAAGTGCACAAGTTACCTCACCTCTTTATGCTTCAATTTGCTCATCTGTGCGAGGGTCATAATTGCCACCTTTCACAGTGGTACTGAGGATTATACAACGTGATACATGTATATCCAGAATAAAATGCAACTCACTTTCTGCTTCCACCATTCCTTTCATCTCTGTTCTGTGCAGGCAATCATCTTCCTCTAGTCCCTGAATGACATCAGTCAGCCCCATGATTTTGTGCCAGTCGCAGGTAATAGACTGTCCTACCATTACTTTAGGTCACAAGCTCAATTAACTTAAACCAAAGTAAAAATGGAATATGGTAATGTTAATGTCTAATTCAAGAGATTAGCCAATACTCTGAATTTCTTCTAATAGCCAGCTGTTCTCCCCTCTTCTTTGTTTCAGGCATAAAGGAAAGGGGAAGAAGGTATGGTGGGTAGCTCGATTTCTCCTCTCTGCCCCTCTCTCCCACCCCTCTCCCAGGCCTTCAGCATCACTGGGTATCAGCTGCTCTGCTCAGAGGCTCACTGGAAGGTAGAATGAGATGGGCCTGGTGCCTCTCTCCCAGGGCCTCTTCAAGCCCCCTACTCACCCATATGACTCCCCTGGCCCCTGTGGCGGATACAGTCCAGATAGCCACTTCCCCCAGATCTAAGCATCTGCCCTTCCGTTTTTTGTTGCTCAGACCCCTCTGCCTTACCAAAGAATCCTATGGGACCATGAAAAAGGACCTGAGATACTTTTCACTGGGGATCTCCTTCCCGCAGGTGGCCATATCTGACCCAGAGGAAATAGTTTTCTATCCCTTTTCTGACAAAGTCTGGGAGTGCAGGCTCAAAACATTACCCAATTCTACTGCCCAACAATAGGCCAACCTTGTTCTTGTTCTAAGATATTCTGCACCTCCACCCCAGCTCCAGGAATCCTGTAATAACTCTCTCCTCTCCTTGGGGAGATGACAGCATAGGTACCTCTTGATGCTTTTAAAGTGGGCAAGGTCATACGTGTTAGACTCAAAGAACATTGTCAGCTAACCTTCACATGGCAACCTGACCCCTCACGTTGGAATTCTATATCCATTTAACCAGGAACCTAGTCAGAACTTCAATTTTATCATCCATTACTCATGTTAGATGAGTTCATCACTTAATAAATACCCGGAATGTAAAAAATGCCAAGTAAACAATAGCTGTTTTAATGATGAAATGAGAATGGATCCTAATGATTTCAAGAAGTATTTGTTAAATTTTTACCATGGGCAATAAGAGCATATAAAAATGGGTAAGACATTGATCGTACCCTTTGAAAACTCGTAGTCCGGTAGCGAAGATAAACATAGCTTTAATTACAAAAGCAAGAGTTTCGAGATTTCAGGAGCTCCTGATTTTAAAAATTATGGGTCTGCAAGCAGATTAAATATAAGGATCCTCAGTTCCTCCTGTACCCGTCAGCCTTATCAGTTCATATCCTTAACTAAATGATGATAGCTGCTGTTATAAAACAGCCCCCTAAATGACTCCTGGGCCAGATCTTCCTCTGCAGGAAGGCAATTCCAAGCTGGAGAGGTCTTCGGTTGGGATGACTTCTGGTAGATCTCATGTTTGTGGAACAAAACGCTGTTCATCATCAGCTCTGGAATTGGTGATCTCTATTTATTGAGCTCAGGTTTCTGTGTCTGTGTGAGAAGTGTAGTGGGACACAGGACTGGAAAAGGAGGATTGTTATAAACAACAGGGGGTCATAAAAGCTTTTCACCCAGTGGAAATACATGCTCAGATGGTTATTTTAATCCGACATTAAAAGAGCGGAAGCTGCACGTGGGCCGTCCAGGAAAGATGCTCTTGCTTCCTTTCGGAGCAAGAGGATGGAGGTTTGAACAGGAAAGAGGCAGTGGGGACCCAAAGCACAAGACAGGGGGCACAAGGAGGATGAAAATGGAAACTGTTCTCAAAAAATCAGGAAGAAAGACTAGGTGGTGTAGGGCAGAGGAGGAATGTAGTTTGGGGGAGGGTGTGATAAAGGGTAAAATGATTTTACTTTTAGGGATGCCCAGTTTGAAGCCTGGGTGGAATCTTCTGGTAATAGGTGGTTGTGAATGGAAGGTAGAACTGAAGTTCCTGGCAGAGCTCAGTGCTAAAGATGTGAATGAAGGTGTTTGTCTCTGTGAACATGATCTCAAAGAGCAGCAGTAGAGAAAATTATCTCTACAGTTCATTCACCTCAATAGCTCAGATCCCAACGGTCCCTAATTTTTTGGTCAGGAATTACACATTGATGTCTTCTGAAACCCAAGCTTAGTCCGTAGAAAACCTGAGCATATAAAGAAATTCTTATATAATTTCTATAATAGGTTATAAAGCTAATTTTGGAAATATTACATTGAAAATATCACACACTCAAACTGTAGTCTTTGTGGAAGTAAATGAAAACTACCCAAATGAGAACAAGCAAAGGCCATTTTCCCCAAGCTTTCTATAGCAAGGGAGCCAGCTGCCATCCCCTGCATTTGGCAGAGACTCACAAGCAGGCAGGGGAGTGGAAAAGCTGGATAGAGGGGAAAATTCTGAAAGGCTTCAGAAGTGCCCTGTTGGGTGGCTGTTGGCATAGGGAAGCTGGAGGCAGGCTAGGTAGAACCAGATAATCCTATGCAATTGGTGAGGGGAGCAGATTTGTGTTTCCATGGTCAGTCCTGAATTAGAAGTAGGAATGAAAATTAGGGAAGCTAGCGGTTACTGATCTGGCTGAGTTGGGACAACTGCTACAGAGATTGGAGCTTGACTTCCTGGGCTGGTTGCAGCAGGTTGGGAGTTCAAGTTCTATTTTTATATATGGTCTCACCATGGTCCCTTTGCATCTTCAGTCTCTCATCTTGAAACACGTTCAGCTTTTTAAAATTTATTGTCTTGTTATTTACTCAACCTTCTTGGCCACCATTGTCCAACTATTTCATGCGTTCAAAAATTGCCTTCTGAGACATTATGTTCAGACTGGTTTTTCAGTTAGTCTCTGGTTCTTTGTATTAACTTTTTTAACTTTTTATGTAAACAAAAACAAACAGAACTCCTTTATACCACAGAAAGTTAAATCCATCAGAAGGGTATAAAATAAAAAAATAAAACAAAAAAACCCCCAGCTCCTTTTCTCCCCATTGGCCCCCAAAATTCCACTCTTCAGTTAAGCACAATCAATAGTTTCTTATACATTTCCCTCCATGCAGATCCTTTCAGAAACGATCTATGCATATGTGAACATATAAATTCTATACCTACAGTTGCACGGTTACTTCCTCTTTTTAAAGAATTTTGTACAAATAGGATGATGCTATTAGAACCCCTTCTTCCAGGCTGTTTTTTGAGGTCATCTTTGCAGACCTTTACATCAGTACAATTCAGTCTAACTTGTTCTTGTATTTTAAAATTTGAATAGATATTCCTAAATTGCTCAGACAAAAGGAGTGCCCCAAGTATCCCCTTGTCAGGTTTTGAGAGTGCTCTGTTCTTCACATCTTCACTGACAGTAGATATTCTTCCTCATTTTAACCAAGATGTTAAGTACTTTAACATGAATTTGTTTTACTGTCTGTGAGATCAAGGATCTATTCATATGATTTATTGGTCATTTGTATATATTGTTTTTCTGTCCATTTTTCTGTTGGATCGGGTTCTTATCCCTTTGTGAGAACTTCTTGTATACTAAAGAAATCAACCTTTTATCTTATCATCTATCCTTTCATGTTGAGTATGGTCTTACTTTGTGCCATATGGAAGTTTTAATTTCAAATACTTAAATTTATGAGATTTTTTTCGCCCATTGATTTGAATTTTACCTCCCAGATCGAAAGACCTTCCTGTGTTGCCATGTTGTGCTTTTTAATCAAATCCTTGTAGGTAACAGAGTTGCATGGAATGTAATTGGGAGAAATCGGTGTGTCTGGTATTTCTTCCTGAATTGGTACACTCACTTATCTCAGAAGAGTTAATGAAAGCTTTGGGTTAGAAGCCCTGAGTGTCCCTGAGTGTCCCCTAATGATGAGAAGAAGAGAACAGGAAGCAAGATAGAGTTGTTAATCAACCACTGAAAGATCTGTCTTCTCAGGCAGTCTGCTAAATGCACTTTTTTTTTTTCCTTTCTGTAAACAGTACTTGATGGTTGCCACCCAATCCAGGCATTAATTGCTCTGGCTCAGAAACCTGTGTGATAGGGAAATGTGAGCAAGGCATGGGTCTGGGGATAAAATGGCCCCCTTTAGGGAGCCCAGCTCATACCTAAATGCACACCCCAAAATACCGTAGCTTCCTGCCCCAGACATATTTGAAGGGAATGAGGGAATGAGGATAGGGTTGTGTAATGAGTTGAGAAGTGGAGAGGGGGTGTCAAGAGGTAGAAGAGATGCTGTTTAATTTGCTCTGCCCCTTTGGCTGGTCTTGTTCCTTATCAGGAGGACAGGCAGTGATGCTGCTTCTGTCCTTGCCATCACCAGTGTGACCGCAGGCCTTCTTCGTGCTCTGCATCCTCATTCTGAAGTTAGAAAGGAGGCACTCTCTTTTTCCAGCAGGATAGTTAGTTTGCTGCTTTGCATTGGTGGGTGGACCCAACTGAGACAGAGCAGGAGGAAGTTTGGGATTTAGAATGTTAGTTTCAGGGTTAGCTGCTCTTTAGATTTGTACTATGCTGGCTAGTAACTGATGAATATCCACATTTTTACTGAGGCATGTCTCCCCATGTCTTCCTTTTCCAAGAACCCCTCTTGACCTATCCACAATATAAGACAATGTCAAGCTGCTAATCCCTTTGGAAAATAGTAATTCAGCATAATAGAGTGGAGAGGCAGTTCTTCCATCCTCCCTGCTGAAGATGACCTTGACTCGATAATTTTGGCCCTCTGTCTGCCTCCTAGACATCGAAGGGCTCAGTTCTCTACTTCTTGCATCTCTTCTCACTTCGTCTTGGCTGAGGGAGGAGGATCTAGAGGCTGAGTCATGGTTGCCCAGTCATCTAGCCAATCCCAGAGCTTTTCCTTCTCTTTTATCAAACATCATAGAAAGAAAATGAATCTTTAGTTTGAGTCCAACCTCTCTGAACCTGAGAGATACTCTGTATTTGTGTTCCTAATAGGCCTTCTATTTGGTGTATAGATGGATCATTTGGGCATGAAGAGGTATTGCACTCTAATGTTGAGAACCCAAGATGTGTCCTAATCATTTCTTGGCTGTCACCATGACCATTGGACTGATCATTCTGGAAAAACCAAGATTAAGTCTCAAGAAGCCTACTGAAAAGAAGCTCCATTCTTCCTTCCATCGACTAGGAGCCTGCTTGATTTTTTCCAAAGACCGCCATGTCAACTTATAAAACCAATAGACATTGGATGAGCCAATGTATATATTAAAAATAAAAATACTCACCCTAGGGAAGAAAAAGCACAGCTAGATTCCTCAGTATTTTTGGGGTCATTCATACAATAGATATTTATTTAGCCCTTACTACATGCCAAACACTGTGGTTGCATTTGAGAATGTATCTGGGATAATAATAGTAACTGTAGTCAACAAGTATTGAACTCTCACTGCTTTCATAGGCATTGGGCTAAATGCTTTATGTGGATTATCTCATAGAATTCTCAAATCAGCTCTGTAATTGGGTACTTTTTATAATTTCTATACAAAGATAAGGAAAATGAGGTTTAGAGAGGTTAAATAACTTGCCCAAGAGCATATTGCTAACAAGGATTACAGCTGGGATACAAACCAGTGTACTTTTCACTTTTTAATTGTTTGCTGCTGTTTCTGCATGAGGCGGAAACAAGACCCTGCCCTCACAGAACTGTTAGTCTCAATTGGTGAACATTTTTCTTCAGATAGACTCTGACTCAGTCTCTGGAGAGATGTGGAGTATCCTCCAGAGAAGACTTCCCACTTTTCAGCAGGATCTAGGCCAGTGGTACATACTCAATTGACGGGAGTTGGTTCATTATACAGACTCTTCTTATTTTCTCTACTCAAGTTCATGTTTCCCGTCTCTTGTGTCCTTCTCATGTCCTCATCCTAGCATCCTTTGCCTTATCCTTCTGCCACCCTCTCTTCTGTCTGAGTTCCCTCCCCTCCACGCCTGTTTATTTTTTTCTCTCTCCCATCTAGACAATCACTAGAGCCCCAAATGTCATGCAATGCAGTATTGAAGGAAAACATGGAAGGGAGGGAAACTCACTGCAAATGAAATGAGCTATTGATGGATGGCTTTGTAAGCCTAGGGGTCCTTCTTTAGCATTCTCTGGCATTTAAGGGACTCAGGATTCCAAAAGCACATCCACTCCATTCTGCTGGTGCTAATCTCATTTTTTCCATGATTAACAATCCCGTTCATTATGTTTTCAGCTCACATTAATCTTCTCTTCTGTGAGTTTGGTAACATTTGGAGTCATTTCCCTCTGTATTTATCCATCTGGGATCTTTAGAAAAGATAAGTTTGCAGAGAGTCATTTGTTGCTCACTGCAGTGAGAAGAAGGAACATTCTCCTTGTTTCTCACATCTTGAAAGAGGACCCTCTGAATTCAGGCACGGAGCTCCCTTGAACTCCATAGGGTACTCAATTTGGGATTAAACTGCTGCGTAACAGCATCAGAAATCACAACAAGTGATGCTCCCTGGATCCTGACTGTCCTCCTAGAGCGGATGAGATTGGGAGAGAGTTGTGGGCGTAGTGGAGAGAGCTAGGCGATTCATAAGTCAGAACAAAGCCTTTGGCCTGAGTCCTGTCTCTACCACCTACAAGCTATTCGACCTTGGGCGAATCACATAATCTCTCCAAAATCCACTCACTTTCTCCGTGAACTGGTCTCAGATCTCTGTCTTCTCTAAATGAAAAAGTAGTTTTGAGGGTTCACTTATATTCTCATCTCTGTTTTTGAGTAAGCTTATATCCTTATGTATATCACTTAATTTTTGCCATTTTGGAAGCCCCTTCCAACAATATTATATATATATATATATATATATATATATATATATATATATATATATATATATGTGTGTGTATATATATATATATATATATTTCAACAATCATATATATATAATTGGAAAGAAAAAAGAGGCTATTGGGAAAGTCTTAGAGGCTAATATATTTAAGTTCTTATCTCGTATTTTAAAAAGTCATAAAGGCGGGCCTGGGTGGCTCATTCAGTTAAGCGTCTGACTCTTTCTTTCAGCTCAGGTCACAGTCTCAATATTGTGAGATTAAGCTCCTTGTCAGGCTCAGTGCAGAGTCCGCTTGGGATTCGCTCCCTTTCCCTCACCCACCCTGCCTCTTTCCCCGCTTGCTCTCTGTCTCTCTCTCTCAAATAAATAAATAAAATCTTGAAAATAAATGGATAAAAAATAAAAAGTCTTGGAGGTGTGTGTCATATTTGAAGATCTATTGGGGGAGAGGATATATTGTTTGGAAAACAGAGAAAAACAGGGAGACAGCTCTTTTGGAGATCCTGGTCTATCAGTCCCTAGCAACATTCTGTTGTGAAAGTTGGAATGCATTTATTCATTTCTTAATTCAAGTAAGATGTTTCTTTAGAGAAAATATTCCAGTTGGACATCCATTCAAAAGCCATGACAATTATTGCTATCTACGGTCATTAGCCATGAAATACCGGTGTTATTTCTCATTGCTGCTCAAGAGCAGGTCTAAATTGCATTAATGCATCTGTTACCATAGAAAGGGGGAAGGTCTAATTAAATTTTATTGCTGTCTAATTTAGAAGGGGTTCAAGATGTTGAGAGGACTAGTAGAGACGAGAGAAATCTGGACCGTTTGCTGTAATTCTGCACAACTAAAACCAAGGCAACACTATTTAAAAATGTTGTCTTTTATTGACAGTCCTTTCGCCCAACACCTGGGATTTGAGCAGGAGACTCCCATTATGCAGATAATTCCCAGTGCTGTCGATGAAAATTAACTACATAACCAACTCTCCTGCCCACATAGAATGCCAGACGCCTGAGAGCACTTTTAATTGCAATGTACCTCCCTCTGCAAAAAAGGTAATTGCATCTGCTTCCCTTTTCTTTAGGTACCCAAGCAAGGACAGGAATAATGAAGAGACACGTGTGTTAGCTGCAACCTTTTGAACCAAGCAAGAAGGAAATCAACAGTGTGGACAGGGCTGGAACCGTTGCCACGCTTGCTTATCGGAGTGAATGAGGAATGGGCTTGTGATTATGCTGACATTCCAGCATGAATCTGGTAGACCTGTGGTTAACCCGTTCCCTCTCCATGTGTCTCCTCCTACAAAGTTTTGTTCTTATGATACTGTGCTTTCATTCTGCCAGTATGTGTCCCAAGGGCTGTCTCTGTTCTTCCTCTGGGGGTTTAAATGTCACCTGTAGCAATGCAAATCTCAAGGAAATACCTAGAGATCTCCCTCCTGAAACAGTCTTACTGTATCTGGACTCCAATCAGATCACATCTATCCCCAACGAGATTTTTAAGGACCTCCATCAACTGAGAGTTCTCAACTTGTCCAAAAACGGCATTGAGTTTATCGATGAGCATGCCTTCAAAGGAGTAGCCGAAACTCTGCAGACTCTGGACTTGTCTGACAACCGGATTCAAAGCGTGCACAAAAATGCCTTCAATAACCTGAAGGCCAGGGCCAGGATCGCCAACAATCCCTGGCACTGTGACTGTACCCTACAGCAAGTGCTGAGGAGCATGGCGTCCAACCACGAGACAGCCCACAACGTGATCTGTAAGACTTCTGTGTTGGATGAGCACGCCGGGAGACCATTCCTCAATGCTGCCAATGATGCTGACCTTTGTAACCTCCCTAAAAAGACTACCGATTATGCCATGCTGGTCACCATGTTTGGCTGGTTCACCATGGTGATCTCCTATGTGGTGTATTACGTGCGGCAAAATCAGGAGGATGCCCGGAGACACCTTGAATACTTGAAATCCCTGCCGAGCAGACAGAAGAAAGCAGATGAACCCGATGACATTAGCACTGTGGTATAGCGTCCGAGCAGACTGGCGCTGAGAAAGAAAGTCATTTGCAGCTGCGAGAGAATAAGTGGTTTACTTTTCCCATCCATTGTAAACATTTAAAACTTTGTATCTCCGTTTCTTTTGAATTATGCCACTGTTGAACTTTTAACAAACATAACAACGTAATGAATCATTTTAGTTTAGGCGACCCACCCCTTTCTTGTACCCCCAGTGGTATCTTCCTGAGTAAGCTACTATCTGAACATAAGTTAGATCCATCTCACTATTTAATAATGAAATTTATTTTTTTAATTTAAAACCAAATAAAAGCTTAACTTTGAACCATGGAAAACAGAGTGACTTATTGTTCCAGAAAACAGTATGGCCATTCCGTTGCTTTCAAGAGAAATGGACAACCTTATGAACCTAAAGAACTATCATAATGAAAGATGTGTTATTAAGCCCTACTGTACACCAGGGAGCCATAGCTGAAATATCGAGCAAGGAAAGTATCTGTCAGACCTTAAAATACTGAGCCGAACAACCCCGAGCGATAATACACAGTGTGGCATCCTGCAGAGGCTTCAGCTGGGATGCTGCTAGGTGTTGCTACCCAAAAGTGGGTGTGTTTAGCTATTTATATATAAATATATATTTATATTATATTTTATATAATTTATGTAAATAATTTATATAAACATATAATTTGTATGATATAAATAATATTTATATATAAATAGCTAAACACACTACTTCTACTCCATACTAGAAACATGGAAAAGAAAAAGACAGCCCACATTCTGTCCTTAGGATCACCTTTTGGTGGGCAAGGGTATGTGACTCACACAGAAACAGTTACGCTGAAAAAGAAGGTCTAACAGTCGCGTAGCATCAACTGTGTCCGAGGCATTTTTATACTATTATTATGTGTCTCAACCCTCACCACAAAAGTAGAACGTGACAACTGCCCCATTAGAGGAAATTACAGGTGGAAGGAGTTCAGCAGCCTACCAGGTAGAAAGTACTAGAACTTGAATTTGAAGCACATCTTTCTCTCTCCAAAGGCTGAGACCTTTTCATTATGTTCCTACTGGGTTGGTTTGTAGAGGAATGATTTACATGCTAAAAAAATGTGGCCATTTTAAGTGTACAGTTTTGACGGATGTATATACCTGCATATCAAGATATTGCGTCTCTGCTACAGTTCGCAGATAGGAGAAAGCTCATTCAGTCCTGGGAGTAGGGAATTGTGGGTTTTTGTTTGTTGTTTGAGGTGCCGTCACAGATAACGCTTGGAACTTGGGTGGGATCTCATCAGGTAGTGATATAGGCAAGGAAGATTGATGAACCAGAGGCTGGGCGCGGGGGAGCAAAGAGGTATTTGGGATGAAGCAGTCTGTGTGAGGGAGGAATAAGAGACAAAACTGGAGCCATATCAGGGTGATCTCAATTCTTAGGAATAAGAATGACTAATAGAATTTATGGAACACTCAGGACACACCAAGTACTTTTTTTGGGTTGTATTAATTAATCCTTCCAATTCTTCTTTTGTGAATGAGGGATCAGAGACACAGGAGTTGCAGTAATGAATCCAGGATCCTAGCCTTATAAGAAGTATAGCAGATACTGAAATCCAGTCAGTCAATTTTAGAACCTAGAAACCTCTTAACCACTGTCCTGCATTGCTTTACAATCATACACTACTACTGAAGTTGCTGGTTCCCCAGACGAAGAGGGTTGCAGATTCCTACGTGATAGTCTCATTAACAAAGTAATAGCAAAAATAGCCCTTTGTGAGGCTTCAGTAGGAAGGAGGGATCCTTTGCAATTTTGGCCCACAGAGACTTCTCCAACCCACATTAAGTTGTCTTTAGGCCTCCAGGAATCACATTTCTGCCCTTGGAAAGCACAGCAGTTCCTATCCATATCAACAGTCTCTTTAGGGGTTACTGACATGGACCATGAGGGTCAGCCAACCTAAGACCTGCGGGAGAGCGTTCAGAACAACGTGGCGAGGCTACACTGGCATATACCCCAGGGCCGGGGGATTGGCAGACCCACCCTGGCCTTACTGAATAATGTAAGGCCTCGTCTGCAAGTCTGAGATGTGAAATTCGGAATAAGAGCCCTAGCACTTCTGCATCCCAGTGAGAAAGAAGCCAGACTGTCTGCTCTTGCTAACTGGGTTTGAATGCCTTCCAGAGAAATTGGGAGCTTGGCTGAAGATTTAACGCCCCCTGGAGGACAACATTATAATATATCTCAGTAAGTACTACCACAGAGAGATGCCCAACTGCGACTTTTTATTGCGCTCAAGATTAGGAAGTCCAGCCATTGCTAAGATAACCCTTGAAAAAATTAATTGCCTTTATTTGAGTGTGTGAGTCACATTCGTTTTAGGAAAGCATTCACAAATCACATAATCCATTTCAGTTTGCTGCTTCCGAAATAGCCTTCCTATTCGTACTAATAAGAGTTTATTTTCCTAATGGCCAATTGCATTAGTCAAGTGAAAGTACCTATAAAAAAAAAAAATCTCTGAAAAGTGTGGTAGGGCAGTCAGCTGCTGGTTGAGGTGGCAGTGTGAATTCCCACTTTTGGGTTGGTAACTCACTGCATACATAGAGCTAAGAGGGGCATCCTAGGTTAATAATCGTTCCCCTGCCTGGATTCTGTGTGTAGGTTTTTAGTTAAGAGCGCTGTAAGTGCGAGAGCTTTAAAAAACAACTTTAAGGTAGGTTGCCATGAATTGGAGTGGTTAAGCCATTGAAGGAAAAAATTAATTCTTTAAAAACAAACCAATAACAGGCTATAAGACCCCTTCATGACCAGAACTGGAAGGAAACACACTTCCCATCAGCTAGTAGGATGTGTCACCCTACTGGACCAACAGCACACGATGCCAAGGAGTGGCTTCCTAAGGCCCACAGCTGGCTGAACAGAAAAAGCCCTAAAATGCCTGCTTCAGTTTTGATCCCAGTATGCTCCCTAAGTTTCTGAACCCTCGTACGTGTTTATATACATGGAAAGCTACCTATTTTAGGACTGTAAGGTTTTTGAAATTCACCATCATCTTATTATCCGAGGCGCATACACACCATCTTGCCTTTTAAATATTTTAAATAACAGCTTCTCTGCTCAACCCCCCTCTTTTGGCCTCCCTCTGCCAATCTCAACCTCTTTGGTTCAAAAATACCTGGGAAGTTTCGTCTAATCATTGACAGTGTGCTTATCTCGGAAGCAAGGCAAATCATAAAACATGCCAGCCCAACTGGAACATTTTTAAGAAAGTGATAAAAAGTTATGTAATGGAAGATGTAACTTTCAAGAACACTTTGGCAAATTGCAATGCACTGATATACAAATTCTGCCAGGTACGCGTTGTTCTTTTTTACGTCCTTCGACGATTACCCACAATAATTCTTGTTCTGGCATCAACAAGCATAAGGCAGTCTGAGATGTGGGTAGGTTTTCCTTATTGGCTCCAGACTTCCAATTCATTCAGTAAGTTCTCTCATCTATCTGGCACAGCTAGAGAATGGAAAATTCTGCCTAATGAAATGTTCAGGTTACTAGAAACAGATGAACTCCTAGAATCTCAGGGCTGGAAGAGTCCTAGAGATGATCTCACCCTCCGATTTTACAGGTGCTGAAATGGAAACCCTCAGCCTTGGACACTGGCATGCATGTGCCCATACTCTCCACCGAGTGTCCTTCATAGGACACCAACTGCCTCTCCCGATGCTCTGTCCCCCGGTCTTCAAAGAAACAGAGCAATGTAACAATATAGAGAGCATGAAAATGTCCTGGCTCTCAGCAGCGGTTTCTTTGAGGATTCAAAAGGCACCTGAGGTGCCTACATCATCACAGAGTTGTCATGAAGAATATCCGTGATTGTAAAAAGCTTCTTGCTCCCTCAAGATAGGATGAGATCATCTGTTTTCCTTTCACAAACAGCCCCCAGATAACATGCTCAACACTAGGCAAGATCTGGCTTCTCCAGGGAGAGATGGAGAAAATGATTTGGTGCAGCTTCCTGGGGAGGGAGGGTTGATTAGCATGTGTTTCCTTGAGTGGCAACATAAACCCCAAGGAGTCAAGTGCAGCCCTGCTGGCAGGAGGGGAGTCCCTGCCTCTACCTGATGTTCTTCTGGCTTCCCGAAGTGATGTCACTGATTCATCAAGTTGGCTGGTCTGACCCAGACAAAGCAGACCAAAAGCAAACTCATTTGCCACACATTTGTCAATGCCCTCCCCAACCCTCTTCCAAATCCAAATAGGTGAGTCAGGATTTAGGGAAGAGGGAGACCTGAATGCCTCATCCCACATTTGCCCACACTCTCGTATGGATGGTCCCAGATGCACCAAATGAATTAATGGGACACGTGCATCTGGCAGGGGGCGCTCCTTAAGGTCTAACACTTTTTCCGGCCAACTCAGGGAAATTACCATCCTGAGGCCACGAGACGGACATAGGGTCCAACTGTATCATGGGTGGGAGACAGTAAAAGAAAACCCACCCCTACTTTATGGCTCTAACTGATTTAATATTAAAAGAACCAGAAGCTAGTGTAATTGTTTAAGGTGTGTGTGTGTGTGTGTGTGTGTGTGTGTCCGTCCATGTGTGCATTGGGGTAATATGGTAGGGAATTGGGTCCTGAAAGCATCAGGAAAAGAGGTAGTGAGATCACTGAAAACAAAATCTTGCCATAATCTGATCTAGAGATGACTGAGCTTTGGGATTTCCAGGGAAATTATTAGATGTATTTTCAAAGCTGTCCCCATGTATGGAGAAAACATGTATGCTTGTCACTAATGGCAAGGTTTGATTTGCTCGGGTTTGAGTTGCTCAAGTTTGAGAGTTATGGTTTTTCTTTGGCTGACAAATGTTCTGCACTTTGCTCACTATTTTCAAAAAAGAATCAATGCGCTTACTTTCTTTGCCTATAGATATCCAAGCATCCAACCGACAAGAATTTGCTGAAGCTGACCTTAAAAGCTAGGCTTGAAATGAATATGTTGTGGGTCTCCCTGGGGTTGGACTGAAATTCTTTTTCTTTTTCTTTGATATTTCATTTACTTTTTTCTTCCGAGAAGAGTTTGCAAAATGGAAGGCAATTTAAAATCTGGCTGTTGGTCTAAAGATTAACAAGCCATCTGTTGAGCTAATGGCATTGATTGTTGAATAGATTTTAAAATAAAATGGCCCACAGGGAGTGGGATGGGGCTAATTTACACAAGTCCAGCTTCCTTAGGCTTGCCCACATTCCTTCTAGAAGAAAGATATATGAAAGATGTTGGTCTGCTCTCAAAGTCTTTCATCCTCACAGACTGTCTTGCCAATTCCCTGGCTATCCACGGAGCAAGCTGCAGTGACAAGAGGAGAATGTGAAATGAAGAACTGAGGAGAAAAATCAGGGCGAGCACTCCCTGGAAGAAGGCTCTGGGGAAACAAACAGGACTGACCTAAACTGACATTTTCAGCCCTTTACCATTCACGAGACCTTCTATCTTCACATTAAAACAGGAACTGAGGAATCCCTGTGTATCAGTCACAGATAAAGAACCTTTTATCAAATAAAAGAACATTTTGTCAAATAAGTCCCCCTTCCCTAACAACAGTTATCATTTACCTGGCATAGTACCAGGTTCCGTTTCTACCTTCCCTAGTTCTGACAACAGCCCTGCCAAGTAGATATTATCACTGTTCCCATTTTACAGATGAAGAAACTAAGACTCAGAACGTATCCCGCCCAAGCCCTCACAGCTAACGTGCAGTAGCGGAGCCGGTCTAGCTATCTGCAAAGTCCTTTTCTCCACGTAAGCCCCACTGCCTGGTTACACTTCGTCCTTTCGTTTTATGAAGTCTTGTCTTAAGTCCCACGATAATAAATGAAGAAAGACAGGGCAAGTCATTTTTCTTAATTGGCACAGGAGAGAAAGGAGGTGCAAAAGAAAAGCAAGCCTTGGCTCATTGGGCCAGGTCTCAGCACTGGTGTTTGGGGACTGCCTTGATTCATCGCCATTTTCCACCCATCCCTCTGTGCCCAGCTCTGAAATCCCACGTATACATAAAGTAAACCACGCTCCTGGGCAGGGCAGATGTGATTATAGCTCCGGGTCATGGGGATGAGGACCACAGTTCCACAGTTGATCCCAGGAGGGTAGTGAGTGGGTCTCCATGGTTTTGTGGCCGCCATATTTGTCCTCAACCCTATCATTTTCATGCCAACCCACCAGATTTCAGCCCGGACTTCCTGCATGCATTTACCTAAAGGTTTACCCTGGCTAGCACTCACGAAGAAGGCTGGGGATACCGGGGAGCGGCCACCCTCTGGGAGCAGCCCTGGAGCCCTGACTACTGGGCACTTGGTGCATCAGTGCCGAGCTCCCTTGCTCTCGGAGGCATGTGTCCCATTCCGTGTTACTGTTTCCCCAGCAGGATGAAGCTCCGTTGCCCTACTGTGCTCACTGGCATCGTGACGCACTACCTTCGCTATCTTTCCTCTCTTGTCTTATTTCTCCACTACCCTGTCTGTGTTTCCTGCATCTCCCAAATCAACACTTTGTACTCCAATCCTTGTCTCACCGTCTGCTCACTGCAAAAACTGAAACTAAGACCCCTGAGTAGATCCTACGTCCATGCTTTTCAAACCTGGCTCATGATCAGCCCATTGACCGAGCTCTTGAACAACATAAATCCGCTGCCTGACTCACACCTGCTAAACTAGGATCCTTGAAGGCTGGCCTCTGGCCTCTGAATGTTTTGGCGGCTCCTCTTGTCCCAAGAGCTCTGGAGTGACCAGTCAGGGTAGTAACTAGAGGACATTCTGCACTGGAAATGTCTTCTCAGACATTGTGCTTGGTGACACTTTGCAGCCATAGAAAAGTGAACAGCTGTCCCCTCACGGAGAATGAGTGTCCTGTGAACCCTTAATAAAGTTTCCGGTTTTTGCCTCACATGCCAGGAAATTAAGAGAAACAGAAAGTCGGCATTTCTAAGTGAGTAACCACATCTGATGTCCTAGTCCATCCAGCTACGGTTTAATTGCCTCTGCTTTTAACCTGCTGTCTTCAAGACCCCTCAAACCCTTCATTTAGTGACACAGGCAAAACATCTATGTTTATTTGCTACCTTTTACATTGCCCTCAAATTTAGAGATTGTTTCCAAATCATAAACCTATTTAGTACTGCTTAAGTTCCGATTTTTTTTTAATAATTTGTTTCCCCTCACTTTTATGTACCCAATCATCCTTTGCTATGAAAGTATGCCTTAATCAATGAGATTCAGGATCAAACACAAGTTTGAGCCTCAGAATCCCACAGCCCTCCAGTGGCCTCTGATCATGCGATCACCCCAGCCACCGTGGAAAGAAGGAGGTGGAGTGTATGATCGCGTCATTTTCCAAATGTGGGGACTGAGACCCAGAAATGCTAAGTGACCTGCCCAAGGTGTCTTTGGGTAATAATTGAAAGAGCTCAGACTTGCAAGAAGTTCTCTTGACACCAAAGCTCGTGCCCTGGCCACTTCTCATTTATGAGGCATGAACACTTTTGGAGAGGTCTCGGATAATTGTAAGGAGAAGGGTAATGATCTGATTCCAGAGGACACTTGGTTGTGGGGATAAAAAAAAAAAAAAAAAAATCCTGCATTCATCTCTACTCAAAGTTGGCAGATAATATTGTCACTCTTGCTGACATTATAAAACCACAAGTAATAGTTTAGTGCTTTACTGGTTTTTTTCCCCCTCTGTTTACTTTTCAGCTGTGTCCCCCTTGAAAGTTGATATTGAACTCCTAATCCTGGTAACTCAGAAGGTGACTGCACTTGGAGGTAGGGACTATAAAGAAAGGATTAAGTTAAAATGAGGCCTTTAAGGTGGGTCCTAATCCAATGTCATTGGTGTCCTTATAAGAAGAGATTAGGGCACAGAGACACCAGAGATGCTTGTGCCCAGAGGAAAGGCCATGTGAGGTTACAGCAACAAGGCCAAGGGCAGAGGCCTCAGAAGAAAGCAAACCTGCCGACACCTTGACCTTAGACTTCCAGAACTGAGAGAAAATACATTTCTGTGGCTAAGACACCCAGGCTGTGGCATTTTTAGGGCAGCTCTAGAGCACTAACACATTCTGTTAACCCTTGATTTCTAGGGAGCATTTTGGAAGGTTTCCTTAGGAGGCAACGTAAGAAAATTCTAGAAAATGCAATTAATTAATGCCATCCCGTATCTGGATCTTTCTGTGTTGCCCTAAGTTTTGGAAGACAATTTTGCTTTTGAAAGGGGTCTACCTCTTTGCTCTGGAAATGCCCCGTACTGAAAAGTAAGTGTAACAACTCTGAGAAATGAGGACTTTCATGTAGATATATGAGAACAAGAGAGACAAAATGAATAAATGATCAGATAGGGCTTCATTTCCAGCTAACTAAGACTATTTTAAAGGGGAAAAATGGCCATAGGTAATAAACCATCTTAATTGGAAATGATATAATTATCAGGGTGCCCGATATTTAATTACAGCCCAGTCCCTACTCCACCCCCTGCCCCAGCTTCCTTAGGAATTTTCCTCAGAGCAAACCATCTCAACTACTCCATTATAGGGGTTGTTCTTCAGAGCAGCGGCTTAAAACTGGGAAGCTTTATCAATTTCTTTCCGGCAATTTCACAGTAGATGGGCTCAGTTTACAATGCAATGATCACTTCTCTGATTAGGGGCTCTGAAAACTCGGACCAGCACGGTAAATGAGGACTCTCGCCTCTCACCTTTCAAAGAGCAATAAAAACACTGTAATTAGAGTCGGCTTGCCCTTTGGTCGCCACAGCACACAGCTGGCTCTCCTCAGTGAGCAGCGACCGTGGTTCAGCTAGCAAGAGACTCAAAAGACTTCCGGAGGCAAGAAACTTCGAAACCAGCGACGGTGGGAAGCCTATTAGAACGCGGTTCGTGGTGCCGCAGACCCAGCTACTGTGAGAGCCTACCGTGTCGAGAGGCCCAATTAACCCAGGGTTTTAATTGGCCTTGCGATGTGGTTAAGAAACAACAACAACAAACAGGACACGCTTTTATTTTGCTTGCAAGATGAAAATAACCTCAACGCTTAAAAACCTGAGAATACAGAATCATGTAGAAAATGAGAGTCATTTTAAGGACACGAAGAAGAAATATATAAATTCCTTCAAATCTCGCCACTCAGAAGTAACGGCTCAACGTTTTGAGCTTTCTTCTGGACCCTTCTCTCTCTGTACATACATATAGAAAATTCTACTTAAAAGGGACATCCTATGCACCCTGTTCAGACACACTTAACGGCTCCCTATTTTCCCCTCTGGAATGCCCAGGCCAAACCCCTTGATGCCCACATAGCTCTTCTTGACCAGTCCTGTCCAATTTTCCAGAATGTTCTCTTGCCTCCACCCCCACCCCCTGACTCCACGAGGTTCCTGCCTCTCCTATCATGAATTCCTGAACACTCCCCCTGCCTCTCATGAGACTCTTTGAAGAGTTCAAAGCTGGTGTGAGGGTGTAATCAGCCGCACATTTCTGCAGATGCTGTCAGGAGGAATTGCAGGGGACAAAGGGATGATCAGAGGTGAGGAACCCAGATATTTGTTGCACTAAATTCAGGTGGAAAAAGCTCGTGTCCTGGGCTGGGATTGCGGCAGGGGAGCCAGAAAGCAGGCAGATTTAAGGCATGTTTGGGAGATATGTTCAGGTATGTTGTAGATGTTGCCCCCCTCCTCCCCCTCCTCCTCCCCCTTCTAATCTTCCTCCCCTTCCTCCTTCTCATCCTCACCATCTTCAAAGTAGCCGCTATGGCTATAGCCGTACTCCATCCCTAATGTTTAATGATTATACATGAAAATAATGGACTCAATGAAAATACATGGAATTAACGATGCTTCAAAAAACTCGTCTAATTGTTCTAACCAGGCCACACTGTTTCACTGGCAGGCGCGACCTGATGTAGCCAAAAATAGGTTGGATTTCAACCGCATCGCAGATGAAATGATCTCATATCTTTTCTTCTGGTTGTCAGAAACAGATAAAGTTCATTTTATTTGAAGACCTCTTTTAATGAAGGCTTTAAATAAAAAGCTACAACCGCTTATCACATTGCGGGGAAATGAGTCGGCTCACATTAATGCAGTTTTTTAAATGTCTTGTCTCCTCCTTCACCTGAGAATAGTAATCAGCTGGAATCTCTTGTCCTTCTGTTCTTCCCCTATCTGCACATATGCGGAGAACTGTTTTTTGGGAAGCCCGGGCAAACTCCGCACTTGCATTCAGGAGCTTCGGCTGCGAGATGCTTGTACCTTGAGCTCACAAAAGGAGATGTTCTTTAAGGGTGGGTGATAACAACTGGAATATTCTTTCCCATGCCACTCAAATGTCACATCATGGAGTCCAAAAGACCAATCTAAAATGTTATATTGTGAAAGGGTTATTGTCTAGTCGTCCAAAATAAGATGAAGTATATTATTTTTAAGACTCGGTATAACAAGATATTCTCTGGGACCCTCTGGTGTTGCCGAAATTTAACACGTAATTCCACAAAATAATGAAAACAATCATTTTGGTTGATGAATGTATTGAGGAATTACTATGGGCCAGGTTTCATGCTTAGCACTTTTCATGATTTTCTAGGCTATTCTTCAGAGGTAGATACTATTATGATTCACATTGTACAGATGAGTAAACTGAACCATGGAGGGACAGCGAATTCACGTGTTGTCACAGCTTCTCCAATGTACAGCAGGGACGTCAGTGCAAGCGATCCCACATCCCCTTGGCCACAGAGCCAAGTGCTAGCTTCACAATGCTGCTCCGTGCCAGGAGGACACGGTCCGTGTTTTCATCATCATGATAATTAACACTTGGGTTACTCCATCTAAGCCTGAGAACATTACGCATCATTATTGTCCTCGTTCTCTAAGTAAGAATGTATACCAGAAGAACCTTCAGTGAGTGACCAGCGTCCCCGAGTTGGTAAGGGAGAACGGGGACCGTGACCTCAGTCTTCAGGTGCACGGAGTGCTCCTGCCCTGCATCTCTGAGCGTTAAGATCACATAGCCCGTGCCAAGCCATCAGCACTGTCATACCTGATGTTAGCAACCCCCTGCCACCGGGAGGTGAAGCTGGACAGTCTTCAAATTCAGAGACTTTGGATTTCATCAAAGTTAATCATTTGTATGTCTTAGCCAAGCTGCCATGATTTAATAACTTGTTCATCGTAAGTAATAGACTATGCAATTTCATAGCTACATGAATGTCTGGTGGTCACCTGGATTACAGTGCTTTGCCAGCCCTGAGAAGCTACCAACCATTTTCAGAGTTAAGGGCTCTAGGGGCACCTGGGTGGCTCAGTCGATCAAGCATCTCCCTTTGGCTCAGGTTGTGATCCCAGGGTCCTGGGACTGAGCCCCGCATCAGGCTCCCTGCTCTGTGGGGAGCCTGCTTCTCCTTCTGTCTGTGCCCTCCCCCTGCTTGTGCTCTCCCTCTTTTTTTAAAAAAAAAAAGTTAATAGCTATAGTTAAGGTAAAGGGTCTTCCTTAAGACAATAAATTATAAAGTATCGCATTACAGGTAGATGTTGAATTCAATTCATGAATGTTCCAGTTTCGTTCTTCTCTATGACAGGTTGGGTGCTTTAGCCATAACATATACTCTTCTCTTTGAGAAAGTATGCAGTACATTTTTCTTCTTCTTTTTTTTTTTAAGATTTTGTTTATTTATTTGACAGAGCGTGAGCCAACAAAAGTAGGGGGAGCAGCAGGCAGAGGGAGAGGGAGAAGCGGGCTCCTCGCTGCATGGGGCTCCATCCCAGGACCCTGGGATCGTGACCTGAGCCGAAGGCAGATGCTTAACCATCTGAGCTACCCAGACGCCCCTGCAGTAAATTTTTCTTACACATGAGATTTTTTATTTTTCCTAAACATGAGAGATGTCTCCAAAACACAATTTTGTGATTCATCTGAAAAAAAAATCAAAAGTAAGAAAAATAGCAGCTTTGGGAATGAAGTAATCCTGTATGATTTTAGTCTTTTTTTTCCCCTAGAGATTTAGCCCTGCCTAAATTAAATGACATTTTGAAGTGCCTTTTCATATATATATATTCATAATTCATATGTATATTCATAATTCATATATATTCATAATTCATATATATATATATGAATTAGAAGGTACAATTTCAAAAGCTAATAGGAGGAAAACAAGTTCTCCTGTAATAGATTGGTCCATGCTCCCATCACATCTTATCTAGTGTCAAGTGACTTGCAGTACCTCTTTCTGGACAGAAGTAGCAGAGCCCAAGCCTCCAAGGGGCATCAGATGCTTCCCTTCACCATCCTGTGCTTCTGCCACCTCCTATGAGAAAAGCATATCTCAGCCATGGGGCTAAGGAGCATGATAGACCCATGAAATGGATTTCCTGAACTTCCTGAAACAGATTATCTGGTAGTTTGAAGCAGAGTCACCTCTGCTGACTTTCAGAACTGTGAGCAAGAAAAATAAAAATGTTTCCTCCTTGTCTCAGTCTGTTCGGGCTGCTATAACAAAAATACCACAGACTGGCTGGCTTAAACAACACGCATTTCTTTCTCACAGTCCTGAAATCTGGGAAGTCCAAGATCAAGGCGCCAACAGATTGGGTGTCTGTTAAGAGCCCACTTCCTGATTCATAGATGGCCATCTCCTGGTTGTGTCCTCCCATAGCGGAGAGCAGGAAGAAGCACATTCTCTCAGGATTCTTATAACAGCACCAATTCCATCCACGAGGACTTTCCCTCATGACCTCGTCTCATCTTAATTATCTCCCCAGAGCCCTACCTCCCCAAACCATCACAGTGGGGGAGGGGGATATAGAGTCTCAACACATGGATTTCAAGGGGACACAATTCAGTCCTTAACAGTCCTTTAAGCCACTGAGATGTTTAGTTTGTTTGGTATACAGTATGATGGCAGCGATCGCTGACCATTACAATCCATAAGGAATAACTTTAAAGTACACCTATAGGTAGGTAAAGGGATAAGCAAAAAAGTGCCCTCAAGGCTTCTACCTACTGCTATAAGCGAATGGCCCCAGCATCGATGGGGAGAAATAGACCAGGGTTACTGCATTCTAAGCCGGGAGGGCACACTTTATTTCAAGAGAAAATGCACTGTGTGTGTGATGTGCATAGAAACAATCCACATTCTTCCTTCGTAAAAATTCTTTGGGCAAACCCTTCATCAATACCAAATTGCCACCTTCGTGTGTCAATCTGATTCTCACATAAAAGGAAATGACCGTAGGCATAAATATCAGAAAATGTTTAGCTTATTTCCAAAAATCACCATACATAAGATTGATTAGAACCATGCCAAATCGTGTGTATACATTTTGTTGTAAAATATGTTCCTGAGATTGGCTTGAACAATTCATAAAACTCAAAGGACATATAATCCATGGGGAATGGAATGTGTTGAGGTTTTGCAAGATAATTAGCACTTTGCTTAAGAACCAAGGTACTCACTGTACCCAAGGGCTTTCCATCCGTGGAGCTGCAGCTCATTGAGAAGATAAGTATGTGGCAGGAGAATCAAGAATTTCCATTTCACTTTCTTGTTCACATCCTGGTGTCAAAATTCATTGTTAATTGGAAGTATGGCCTGTTATGATTTGCAAAGTATCCCTCACAAGCTGAGTCACCGTGTATGTCGCAGCTATAGAGTAAGACAGAAACAGCTTTGAATCCTGAATTTTCCATTTCCTGGGAATCACCTGGGGTGACTTAAATACTATGAACTTCAGGTTTCTTTGACTGTGAAGTAAGAAATAATAATAACTACCTCCTGGGCTTATTATGAGGGTGAAATGAGATAGATTGCGTCAAATGCATGGTATGATACCTAAATAGAAGATCTAAGATTAAGGTTCAGGGGGCCTGGATGGCTCAGTCATTAAGCGTCTGCCTTCGGCTCAGGTCACTATCCCAGCGTCTTGGGACCGAGCCCCTCATCGGGCTCCTTGCTCGGCAAAGAGCCTGCTTCTTCCTCTCCAACTCCCCCTGCTTGTGTTCCCTCTCTGTCTCTTGCTGTTAAATAAATAAAATCTTTAAAGAAAAAAAAAAAGATTAAGGTTCAATATTGTGCGTTGCTTTGAGATCTGGTAAAATGGGGAGAGATATGACTAGCCTAAGTGTTAGTTCCCCTCTCCACCACTCCACTCCCATGGGCAAGATCACCTGGCCAAACAACACTTCTTATCACGGGGACCAGGCACAGTCCTTGCTTACCCTGAATAGTGAGCTACAGTTTCCTGCTGGCCCTCAGAATTATTCAAGCAAGCCATCACTTCCTCCCATGGGAATGAAGGGCACCTCACCCTCTTGAGACTTCAAAACTTGCCTCCCACAGCCCCTGATGTTTTACTGCATCCCTAAGCACAACACTGTGTAACCCTGCATGGCGTGCAGTGTTCTCCTCCCCTGGGTGTGCATATATGCAGTGAATAAGCAGCTGCTGACTTCATCTGTTCAGTGTTGGCTGTCTTGTGTTTGGCCATCCCCATAGCGCAGGAATCTCTCTCTTAACAATATGGTGAAGAAACCATCAAAACAAATGCATAACCCATTGCAAATAACGAGTGGTAAATAATGACATAATTTTCAAGAAAAATAAACCTTAACATTGTTCTCCAGCCTCTTAGAAACCCCTTGAAGTTGTTTTCCCTCCAAGGAGAGAGGTGATCATCCCCTGTCTTTTGTTACCCAGAGATGACATTTGGATGCTGAGACCAAGGGAGAGGAGTGAGTACCACAGCTGGAAAGAAACCAAGGAGCCTTTGGCCTATATGATTCCTGCTCAGTGTGGCCCATAAAATAAAGGAAACAGGAATGGTAAGTCAGGTTCCACAGTCACTATAATTCTCTCAACATTTCTAAGCTGTCTCGCCCTGCTCTGAACTCATGGGATGGCCCACGGACACGTCCCACTTGTTGGCTGTGTCTCAGCACTCCAGGAGCTTCCCAGGCAGCCCAGTGGGCGAGGAGAAGCTTGAGTGCCAGAGAAGACCTCTGAGAGCTCTCAGGAAGCCAGAAATGAAGATCTCACATCCTCGGTTGCTGGCTGCCACTGCTTCCTAAGAACCATTTCACCGTGAGCGTTCAACCATTACACTAAATAAGATGGAGTGACTTCCATTCCCCATTGCCTCCGTAGCACTCGGTGCAATACCTCACATTTAGAGGGCTACCAAGAAACATGGTTGAATGAATTATTGACTGAATGAACGAATGCAAAAGTCAAATGAATTTACTATGCACCTAGCACACGGTAAGAGTGTAAGGATTAGAAAATATGGTCTCAAAGAAGCTTAAGGAGACTACAGTATATTTGAGAAGACAAAATCCAGAATCAAGGAGCAAGAAGGAGATTAGTGTGAGAAGAAAGAGTTGGTGATGGCTCCGTGAAGAAGGGGGTGGGGGGGGTTGCGGTAAGAGGAGTCTGAAACAAGAATGGGACAAAAAACGAGGAGTCAGCTGGGAGTGGAGCCCAGATGCCTGGGCTTTCTCTTTGTAGAATAACTTCCATGGTTCTTGCAACTTATTTTCAGAAGAAACAAGCAAAAATGTAGACGCCGAGGCACATGATGTCCTTCAGGGAATGCTTGTGAGCGTTGAAAACGAATGGTCATACTCCAAGTATGCAAATTAAATCAAAGGGTTTCCTGTGAAAAGGAAGAGCAATTTTATCCCATTTAGCATTCTTTTGAAGGGCAACATGATCAGTTTTGTGCGTTCTCGTCTGTGAAATTTAGTGTACTCAATGTGCTTCTGAAATATCGTTGATGCAATGGAAATGAAGCCCTACCTTGGGATAAACTCATGAAAAGTGTCAGTTTTCCCTTGACGTTCTTTTTCATTATGTGCAGAATGAAAAGGGAGCCATGGTGTAATGACAAAGCAATGTTGAGGTGACAAGTATCTGAGGCACAGAAGTTGAAATGTGACATAAAATACGATCACTAAAAGAAAATAATGGTACCTTTCAAACGGGCAAAAAAAAAAAAAAATCCCATTATAGAAATAGGAAACCAGGAGTCATGCTTTTAGGGAAAGGCTTGAAGCCAAATTCTTTCTCTCCTACTCTGGGGGTGTGGTTCTATGTCAAAATATTAGAATCAGAAGTTGAAATATAGTCTGAGAAGCCTGGATTAATGGACAAAATCACATTAGTAACCTAAAAAGAGTCACTAGCCTTAGAATGAAATAAATTTTTATGTTTTGAGAAATCATCCCAACTCCATTATAGATAGCAAAGATACAAGCCACTTACTGATATTTTTAAAATGTTTTATGGCTGATGTAAATAGCTTCTGAGTACCCATTTCTAAGCTATGCACGCACGCGTGCGCGCACACACACACACACACACACACACACACACACACACTGTTCCCCAGTTTTATTTTGAAATAGAGGCTTCACTTTTAAGCCAAACTGACAATATCTGTTGATATTTAATGAATTTGCCTCAATATCTCACAATTTCTAAAGAATCTGAAGTACATAATTCCTTTCTTCAGCTAAAAACCCGAGATGACTAACATTGTGTGGCATTGACTGAGCCTTTTCAGGTTTTAGGGATTTATGATTTGGATTTAGAAAGTCTCATTGTCATGGTAATGTGAGATGCTTTTATATATATATATAACTCAGGGAAAGTGTTGAGTTCTTTGTTAGTCATTATAAGACCAAGTTGTTAGTTTATAAAGAAAGAAAGTCAAAGTGAAACTAATATGAGAAATAGGGCTTTTTTTCTTCAAATTGTCCAAACTTGAGAATCCAAGAAGGAAATTCAACTTTGCGGTTTTGTGACAGGTTTGGACTTAGATATTCCTGGAGAGAACTATCCATTTCTTGGAATAAAACATTCTCTCAACCTTTCCCTCTCAATTTCCCCGCTCCCCCCACCCCCGGCCCGAGTGCCTGGGAGCCAAGCTCAGCCCCTCACCGTGGGAGCCTTGGACACCAAAACCAGAGGATAAAGAACATTACCAAGCAATGCCCAAGACTGTAAATTGTGTGGGACATTAGGAGAGACAGATGGAGACTGAGATTCGATCAGATTCTTGGTAAATCTGGCAGTTCCCAAAAGAAAAAAAAAATGGACCGTGGAGACACTTGAATGAAAAAGTGTTAATGGGAAAAACTGGAGGAAGTGGGAAGAAAACAAAAACAAACAAGTAACAAGGAGGTCCGTCACTGGAGGTTACAGGGTATTTATTGCCTGTTTCATGTACATTACCTACAAGTGGATGCAGGGCGGGCTGCCTTGCCCCCATCTGCCTACCTCAGCTCTCTATTCCTTTGGAGTAATCCCTTGAACCCCTTCAATGAAGGACTATTTAAGCCCTCTTCGGATCCACTGAGTGGAGAGGGTATTCTCTTTCTTCCTGATCACTGGTGGGCAGAAACAGCACCCTCAATGCCAGCGCTGGGTAGAGGAGCTTTCTATCTGAGACCAACCACCCAGTGGAAAACGCAGGAAGGTTCATTTCCTCCAACCTGCCAATGTCTCTTCCCACAGATCACAGTTAGAGGGCCGACGTGTGAGCAAGGAAAGGAGGGGGAAGGAGTTCCTTCCGTGGTTAATATTCCAGTTATGTTTTCAGTTACAGAACAGGCTTGATCGATGTGAAAAAATAAATAGAGGAAATAAATTTGGGCCTGGTATATAAGATGACCAGTAAGTCAAATAGAGAATGGAAAATGCCCTTGTGTCAGGCCCCGTGAGTCTGAGGCCCAAAGAACGGGAGCTCACCTTACTCCAAAGGGAGGAAAGTCTCTGTGGCAGGTCCGCTTTTCAGCACCTGCAGAAATACCACAAGGAATGGAGGTGGGGAAGAGGCAGGAAGGGAAGAGGGGCTAAGGCGAAATGTCCTGGGCTTGGTGGACATGAGAAAGTCCAGGGAGTCTGGATCTTGCCAGCACGTTAGAATCACCTAGGGGAACTTGAGAAGTCTTGATGCTCCTGCCACACCCTGGACCCGTTAACTCAGCATTTTGGTGGGTGGGACCCAGGCGTCAGTCCAGGTGGAACCAAGAGTGTGAGCCCCCGCACAGGTGCATGGCCATGTCGGGCAGCTCCTAGAAAACACGGATTCAATTCCTCAGAAGCTTGAGAGTTCGGGGCAGGCCTGTAGTAACACATAGAAACTCTGCTATTGATGCCAATGGTTCTCAAACTGAGCTGCATATCAGAATCACCTGGGAATTTTTTTTTTAAATCCCACCACTCAGGTCACAGATCAGACCAATAAAATCAGAATTCTACAGGGATGGAATACAGCCATCAGTGTTTTTTGAAGTTTCTCGGGTTATTACAAGTTGCATTCCTAGAGCTCAAGTGCTCCTCACAGTTTACTATGCAGAGAAATCACCTGTGGATGCTGATAAAATGCAGACTTGGGCTCAGTAAGTCTGGGCTCGGGCCATGAGTCTATATTTCTAGCAAGCTCCTGGGTAATGTTGATGCTGCCAGCCCACGGACAACACTCAGAATAGCAAGGTTTTAGTCCATTTTCTTGTCAGGAAGCCACCAGGGGGGGGGCGTCTGGGTGGCTCCATCAGCTAAGCCTCGGCCTTCAGCTTGGGTCACGATCCCAGGGTCTCGGGATCGAGCCCTGCATTGGGCTCCCTGCTTAGCGGGGAGTCTACTTCTCCCTCTCCTGCTCCCCCTGCTTGTGCTCTCTCTGTCTCTGTCTCTGTCAAATAAATAAGTAAAATCTTAAAAAAAAAAAAACAAACAAACACCGGGGGCATATATATACGAGTCAGTAACTGCCTTAGGAATTTTGGAGAAGCTCCTGTACTCTTGCCGATGATGACAGAGAGAGAGAGAAACAAAAACAAAAACTCATCATTTCACAATACATACATTACCAAATCACACTTTATTACAAGTTATGTGTCAATTATAGGTCAATAAAACTGGGGGAGAAATCATGTCCCCTCTCAATACCACACTCTTTCATAACCAGGTCTAAATCCCCTGCTTCCAAGAGATAAAATGTGCTCCCATTTTTGTGGTCTGCGGATCCTTGTAACATTTTTGTATTTAGGTCCCACTTTGCCGGTTATTCTGTGGCCATAGAGCAACTTCTTCTCTTTAAATGACCATGAGGACTGCGCGGCAGTGAGCTTGGAAGTCCTCTTTCAGAAGGTGTTTGTAAATGCACACAGGAAACATAAGGGAAGGGTAAGTTTCTCCAGAGCGGAGATGTGCGTTCATAAAACAGAAATTAAAAGGCAATTCATGGTTCTCTAGCTATCAGCTCTCCCCAGGAACATACTCCATGCTATGTCCTGCTTCCTTTGATAGAACTGTGTTAAGAGGGACACCATACAATAGCTGGTCCACACTTGCTGAGCCAATGAAAGGGGTTAGAGAATTTGGATCGATAATAAATGGAAAATTCCACAGCTTAAGTCCAAGAAATTAATTGCATAAGGTGAGGTTGGGGCGATTTGCTATAATAAGAGTAATAAAGGTAAGAAGTGTACCTATTTTCTCTGAATGCAAGTGCAAATTAAGTCAGTGGGGTAAGGTTGCTGCCCTTTACTCATTATATTATTCAAAACACCCAGGTCAAGTCCAGTGCTAGACTCTGCACACAGAAAATCAGACAGGGTTTCTGGCCTTAATGAATTTATAATCTAGCCGTGAGGAAGTTATAACTAATGTAATCAGCTACAAAATGAAATATAGAGTCTAGAGCCAAAGCCATATTTGTCTGCCTCTCCTTCACTGTTTGGTTTTCATCTGGAATATGTTCGTCTCTGGGACAAAGACCTTAAGCAGAACATTAACAAAACACAGATATTTAGGAGGGTGCCATTGGAACAAGTCTATAAATAAGATTAAGTTTGAAAAAGAGGAGAACCTAGGGGAAGCTTTGCCGTGACTTTCAAATATGGGCAGAGTGTTTATTCAGAAGTCAGTTGGGGCTCATTTTGTGAATCTGTGGAAAGATGGCTCAGGGCCACTGGGTGTCACTTCCCAGGAGGCCGGTCTGGCTCGGGAATGAGCGGCCCCAAAGCGGAACGCATTGCTCAGAAAACACCACGCCACACGTGTTTTGAGTGTTCGCTAGGCCTGGTGAGTCCCCACCTGCTGGGGACCGTCAAGCTGGTGCTAGATGGCACTTTGTCAGGCAGGATATAGGAAGGATCGTGGCTATGAATAGGAACACAGAATGATACCCCGGAGAAAAACACAATTTCATGATGCCCTCAAGTCTCTTAGACCCCTCTTTTGGCTCTAAACCTACACATCTGAAAAAAGGCAGGGTCCGAATGTGCTCAAGGTCCCAGCTAGAGAGTGGGCTGCAATTGATAGGAGTCCCCAAGAGCCTCGAAAGTAAAATGTGCTGGGGGACAGCTAGAGTAATCGACAGGGGGAGACTGCAATCAGGATTGAGGAATGACAAGTAACACTGAAGGGGGGGTGGGGAATGAGGCTGAGAAATAAAATGTAAGAAGCAGAATAGAGCCTTGGACACATGATCTGTCCCATCTGGGTCCATTGACTGGAAGATGATGGCGTGTAGAGGACGGTTCAGAGTAAAGGATGTTGGACTAGACCCGGGAATATCCTAGGGTTTCACAGGTACCTGCATGTGCTAGCAGCTGTGATCGAAGCCATCCAGTCACCCTGGGAAAACAGACACATCACCTCAGCCCAGACCATGGGACTACCCGGTGGGCCTTGCGCCCATGAAATGGGGACAGGAGTGAACTGCCTTTTCTGCTCTCCCTCCAGCGGAAAGGTGAGAGCACAGCTTGTGGAAATGCTCCCCCCTGCCCCCGCCCCAGTTCAGTGAATGACAGGCCTGGTGAATCTCAACCAGGTAACTAAAGCTGGATGATCCAGAGAGGACAAGGCATGGGGCTGGCCTGGGTGAGCAGGGAGAGCCAAGTTTCCTCAAATTTCTAAAACATCTTGTCTTATAAATAGCATCTCTGCTAACTCAGAAGGGAAAAGATTTTAAACTTTAACAGGCTTCTTGTCATTTTCATACTTCACTCATCCATGCAAGTGAAACTCAGGTTCCATTTCCTAATGAGATCCTATTTCATTTTATTTCTCCTTATAATTACATGCGGGTTTCTAGTGATGCTAAGAACCATTTGTAAAAAAGTTACTTTCCTTAAAATCACTGTCATACCATTCTGGAAACAGTCCCATTCGTGCTACAATTAATAGTGAACCCTTTACCCATCTGCCAGCCTTTTTAAAAATTCTTACTGAAGCCCAGATTTGAGTCCAAGTCATTGAATTTTCCTCCTTTAAATCACCAGTCAACAAATTCTACTTGAACGTTGTAGGATTTGGGTTTAAACATTAGGTTTTAAAAAAAATCAGGGTAGGAGAAGAAACCATTCCTTGGCTCAGCAAGTTGATCCAGCCAATCCAACTGCAAATCCTCCCGGTAGGGGCAGATTTGCAAAACCTCAATCAACACAAAGGGAACCTTTCACAGAAGCTCTTTGCCACATAGTGTTTGGCTGCCTTATTCTCGAAAAGTAGGTCTTTCCATCAAGATGCCTAGCACAGCTCATGATCTCAATCTTTTTATCCTGTTTAAAAATGTTGCTGCATTAAAAAGGAAAATCAAGGAAGAGTTGCCATCACAATAACAGTGCGCACATACAATTTGAAAAAAATATTGATCGTGCCTCTAATTGCCTATTTTGCCCTATTACTTCCTTTCTGTGCGTTTATCATTATCTTTTTCTATTTTCAGCCTCTCTCTTTGCTGTCTCTTTCCCCAGCCTATCCTTCCTTTTTCCCTTTTGCTTCTCTGTGCAGACCCACCGTAGCACATATTCCACACGAAATGTCTTGAGAAATGTTTTCTTTCTTCTGAATTTTCAAAGAGACGGCTCCTTCTCATGCAATCCTATCTCCTTTGCAGTGGAATGTGGCATGTGGGTTACAGGATGCTTCAAGACTTCTCAGCTTCTTTGGATCTGGAGAAGAAGGGGGAGAATGGGAACTGGTGACTGATGGAAAGTTTTCTATTTTTGTCTGAGAAACTTCTAGTCGACTGGCTCAACTTATACACAATTTTTATCACTTTAAAAGTTTAGGGAAGACGAGGATTGATCCACTTGCTTTTGAAAGAAAAAGATCGACAGCAATTAGGATAATGGTGTAGAAATAATGCCCTCTCAGGGACAAATTGTTTTCATTTGAGAGGTTTCTGGGATTCTATAGCATTCTTCTGACAGAATGAATAGGTGGCCAAAGGATGGAGGTTGATATAACTCAACTGGAGATCATCCACCAGGAAAAATAGTGGTCAGCTCCAGAAAGATTCATCATGATGGAATTTGGCACTGGTAGTCAACTTCCCCAAGAGCTGTCCCTCAATTCAGGGTCAGTTACAGCCAATCTCCCTCTATGCTAAACCATGTTGGAAGGAATTATTCTTGTCAACTAAATATGTTGATTGGGTTATTCTTTTCTCTCCCTCAAATAGCTGTTCATTATTTAAAGTCAAACACTATTTTATGTTTATCTATGTGGGCTCATATCTGTTATGTAGGCGACATGAGCATGAGTTAGGCTTTTTTAATGTGGCAAGTGGTGAAAAATGCAATTCAAATTGGCATAAACATAAAGGAAATTTGAATAATCTAGAGGTAAGCCTAGCTGCAGGTGAAGCTTGATCCAGAGACAAGGATGAGGTCTTCAGGTATTTAGTTTCTTTCTGTCTGTTCACTCTGCCTTTCATGGTTCAGTTTTAATTCCAGCTATGGTTTAGAATGAGGGCAATAATTCTTCACCCCAAACCCTAACAAGTAGCATTCTGAAAAGTTTTCCAGGAAAGATAAATAAGCATCTGTGTCCAGAAGCCCCAATAATAGTCTCCTTTCCTGTTTCAGTCACTTGCCCATCTCTGAACCAATAAGGTATGGGCAGTGGAAAGGGATATGCTGTAGGGTTTAAGCCAATCAGAACCCTCCTTCTGGAGTTTGATGTGATCAAATTTATCCAAGTCACATTCCTCAAAGTACAGAAGGAGTGAATTTCAAAGGAAAACTAGGATAACTACAGTAGACAAAAGGGGCAATGGATGCTTGAGTGAAAAACTCAAAACACATTCTCTGTAGCACCTAAGAAGGGCTTGTTGATCAAGGCAATCATCATTTTTCAAGTTAAGAATTTTCTTTCTCAAAGTATTAGAAACAACACAAACTGTTAACTAAACACAAACCTGTGAATTATTGAAGTAATGTCTAAAAACAACCCAAGTCTTCATGGTCATCAATGTGACTGATTGCACTTTGCAGGTATAAAACACAGTTTTCTATTTGAGCTTTGAGCTTGCTTGAATTCTAGATAAACGTACTGGTTTCAAAAAAGTTTAAAAACAAACAAAAAAATAGGGGAAAAAATGTATGAAAAGTACCCAAAATTTTATGCAACAACAAACTAAAGTCTTTACTAGTAGGCTTGGATCCTAAAATATGTAAAAATTATTCACTAGTCTATAAGCATTTCTTTTCCAGGCCCATGTCCAGGGATACCAGAAGAAAGATGACCAATTACTTTATGTCATGTGATTGAAAGAGGACTTGAAAGGGTCTCAGTGCCTTGACACAAGTACCTTCCAAACCTGTGTCTATTAGTTAAAAATTCTTTAATAGTGGATAAGGGTGTTTGTTCCAAAGAGACAAGGCTTACAAAGCAAACATCTTTGGGAGAAAAACCAAAACACACCTTACCTCCAAAAGATACCTTCATAGTCAAACACATTCCTGAATGATAGAGAGAAACTTTGCAAGAAAGAATAGTTGTATTCTGGTCTGAGTGGAAGTGGGGCTTGTAAAGAAATAAACTCACTGGTCTGGCCACTTTGAGATGTTGTCTTTTCTGTTCTCCTCATAAATTCCTATTAATCCTTTAAAACCTACTCTTATTCTTTTGTCCTCAGTGCCGACCTCAGAGTCTGGCTCAAACCAGGCTCTGAGTAAACATTTGTTTAAAAAGTGAATAAATATTTGTGGCGGGAATGTTTACTGGGACTCATTCCGTTGTAAAGAACTAAAGAGGACACCATTCATATAAATCCAAACGGTAGTGGTTCCCATTGGCAGTGAAATTAGCTATGATGGTCTCAGGTCCATATCAAGAGTAACTCTTTGAAGACACCCAAAGCCTTGTAAAGCAGGACCCCCAGCACCTTGCAAAATCTGTCTCTGACATAGAGTACATGGGTGGGACATGGTCTCCAATATATGAAGAAGGCTTCTGATGGCTTTTTAAAATAGAAGCTTACTTAAAATTTGAATTGTATGAACACCTCAAGGGTTTAAAATAGCAAGAAAAACTTTTTCTTTTTGTACCGAGTTGTGGGTAAAATGTTACTACTAAAAGGGTTAAAGTTGTCAAAACAGTATTGACAGAAAATATGTACAATAACCACAGACCAACAACAAACAGAAAACATTAGTCAGGATTCTTGATGGAAATAATTTCCCTGTAATAGGAAATTACAGGGAAATCATATCCCTGTAATGACATTCATTATACACGTCAGGGTGCTTTTGGAAGTGGGAGAGGAAAAAAAGACAGTAAAAATAGAAACGTACGTTACACTGACCTCACTTTAAAAAGATACCTTAGATATTTAAGTTCATGTGTTAGGTAAGGGAGGAGAGATGAAGTACTCAAGCTTTGGCTTTACGTCATTCATTCTTTTATTCATCTTTTATTCATTCGTATCGTGTTTCATTTCAGAAATGATTCTAAAGCAGCTTCAAAATATTGTTTAAATTACCTGTTTAATAATTTACTTTTGGGGTAAATCACCACATAGAAATGACTGAGTGAGGTCGCTGTCAACAAAGAGTGATTGTTCCTGAAGATAGGTAGGGGAGAGGTGGTGTGAACACCTACATCAAATAAAATAAAGCTAAAATTTGGCTCCTTTGTTAAAAAAGGCAGTTTGTTTGGTTTTCTATAGAGTATACCATCCTATTACTTACAGCCAGGCACAGCTGAGGACTCCGTTATCTCCTGGGAAGGGAAGCTCATAGGTGACAAAAGGGTCCGTAGGATACATGGAGGTGGGGCGGCCCAAGCATTCAGCAGGCAGGCTCATGAGTTGAGGAGTATGAGACAGACCCTCCTTCTCCTGGGACCCTACGAGACTCTGCTAAGCATAGGAGGCTTTCTCCAACAAGGCCTGAGGCTGGGCAGAGGGTAGAGCAGAACAACCAGTTAGAATTAGGCAGTGTCTAAATTGAACACAGAAGGTCAATGTGGAGGGGGCCAGAAGGAGCTGAGGCTGGAAATCTGTGGACATTTCAAGGAAAGCCACATTTTTCAAACTCTCCAGTGGAAGAAAGGGCCCAAGTGATATCTGGGTTCCATATGGCTGCAGAATCAACAGTAAATCACTGTCTGCTCTCCTTCCCTTACTCTTCATTTGCCCCACTTGTATCAACTCTTTATCGCCATTCCCATGTCTTCTGGCCACTGATAGGAGGTGTTCTTCTGAAAGATTACTATGTGATCCTTTCCATTTGGACTTCATTCATGGTCTCTCTACACTTGACTCACGGAAGCTAACACCTACTCAAGTCCTAATTTATTTATGCATCAGAATTCTTGCACTGCTTTAAAAAGTGATTGACTTTTCTCTCCTGGGGAGAACATTTTTTAAATTGTGTTAAACTGTACTAGCTAGATGCCTCTGTCTCATTGCTATTTTTCAGTTCTGCCTGAAGGTCTTGGATTGGGATTTCAGTAAATTCCATTTTTCAGTCATTCTTGAAGGAGATACACCACTAGATGGAGGGACTGATGGGACCAGAGCCTCCAGAGGAAATGGAAGAGCCCAGAATGCTACAGGTCACAAAAGTCCTCTTTTAAACCAGCAGATGTGATTGCAGCCTTGGGAATGTTCCTTCACCAAAAACCCAGCACCTGTTCACCAAGTCATGTTCTTGCTCCTGAAATACAGAGTAGTTTCTTTCTTTTCTTTCTTTCTTTCTTTTTTTTTCTTTTTGCATCTTGTTAAACCTGGAATTTTTTTTTATTATGATATGTTAGTCACCATAGAGTACATCATTAGTTTTTGTTGTAGTGTTCCATGATTCATTGTTTGCATATAACACCCAGTGCTCCATGCAATGCGTGCCCTCCTTAATACCCTTCACCAGGCTAGCCCATCCCCCCCACCTCCCTACCCTCTTAAACCCTCTTTGTTTCCCAGAGTCCATAGTCTCTCATGGTTTATTTCCCCCTCAGATTAACTCCCCTTCATTTTTCCCTTCCTTCTCCTAATGACCTCCTTGCTATTCCTTATGTTCCACAAATGAGTGAAACCATATAATTGTCTTTCTCTGCTTGACTTATTTCAGTTAGCATAATCCCCTCCAGTCCCATCCATGTTGATGCAAATATTGGGTAATCATTCTTTCTGATGGCTGAGTGATATTCCATTGTATATATGGACCACATCTTCTTTATCCATTCATCTGTTGAAGGGCTTCTCGGCTCCTTCCACAGTTTGGCTGTTGTGGACAATGCTGCTATGAACGTTGGGGTGCATATGGCCCTTCTCTTCACTACGTCTGTATCTTTGGGGTAAATACCCAGTAGTGCAATTGCTGGGTCATAGGGTACCTCTATTTTTAACTTTTTGAGGGACCTCACACTGTTTTCCAAAGTGGCTGTACCAACTTGCATTCCCACCAACAGTGTAAGAGGGTTCCTCTTTCTTCACATCCTCGCCAACATTTGTTGTTTCTTGCCTTGTCAATTTTTGCCATTCTAACTGGCGTAAGGTGGTACCTCAGTGTGGTTTTGATTTGAATTTCCCTGATGGCTAATGATGTTGAACATTTTTTCATGTGTCAATACAGAGTGGTTTCTTTACATGAATGACAAATAGCATCATCGAACACACTATGCCCAACTGGGTCACTTGGAGCGCCGGCCCAGTGCACTGCCAGCCAAAGAGTTCTCTGAGACAAACGGAAGTTCTGAGTTTGAGGTAGCATCATGTGATGATGACAGCCCCTTGGGAGCTCACTCATTTGTTAGCTCACAAGCTGTTTGTAGCCAATTGCTTTGATGAAACAAAGAGTGTAAATGAAGTAAATAGACAGGATGGTGAGGAGCCAAGGTCCAGCTACAAACTTTCAGGCATTTGGGAAATAATGTAAAGGGCATGATACAAAGCAAAACCAGGAATCAGAGCACCTGGGTCCTACTTATAGCTACTAATTAGTAGTGTGGCCCCAGACAAATCATTGCTCCCTCGATGAAACCAAGAGACAAGGGCCTATCATTCTGGGGCCTTCTCCCTTTAGGGAGGTCATGGATTGTCAGTTCATAAGTCCTATCTTCTTCCTGTGGTTTATGAAATAAAGTTCAATTTTATGACTTTGGTTTGAATGCCCTCAACAATTCAACTCCAGCTTCTATTCATGTTTTCTTCTCCCACCTACACTCAACACACAATCCATTCTAAGGAAGGCAAGAGGTGAATACACTCATCCAGAGGTCACAAAACCAGTGACATATGTTGGTCTCCCTGCATAAGACCGTAACAGGAACTAGGCCTTTTTTTTTTTCCCCTCTCCTTCTCCTTCCCCTTCCCTTCCCCTTCTCTTCTCCTTCCCCTTCCCCTTCCCCTTCCCCTTCCCCTTCCCCTTCCCCTTCCCCTTCCCCTTCCTCCTCCTCCTCTTCTTCTTCTTCTTCTTCTTTTATTATATTATGTTAGTCACCAATACAGTACATCCCTAGTTTTTGATGTAGTGTTCCATGATTCATTACTTGCATATAACACCCAGTGCACCATGCAATACGTGCCCTCCTTACTACCCATCACCAGCCTATCCCATTCCCCCACCCCCTCCCCTCTGAAGCCCTCAGTTTGTTTCCCAGAGTCCATAGTCTCTCATGCTTCATTCCCCCTTCTGTTTACCCCCCCCTTTCTTCTTTCCTTTCTTTTCCTACCGGTATTCCTACTTCTTATGTTCCATAGATGAGTGAAACCATATGGTAATTGTCCTTCTCTGCTTGACTTATTTCGCTTAGCATTATCTCCTCCAGTCCCGTCCATGTTGCAGCAAATGTTGAGAAATCGTTTTTTTGTTGTTGTTGTTGGCTGATTAATTCTTATTCTTCTTCTTCTTCTCCTCCTCCTCCTCCCCCTCCTTCTCCTCCTCCCCCGCTCCTCCTCATCCCCCTCCCCCCTCCCCCTTCCCCCTCCTCCCCCTTCTTCTTCTTCTTCTTCTTCTTCTTCTTCTTCTTCTTCTTCTTCTTCTTCTTCTTCTTCTTTCTTCTTCTTCTTCTTCTTCTTCTTCTTCTTCTTCTTCTTCTTCTTCTTCTTCTTCTTCTCTTCTTCTTTCTTCTTCTTCTTCTTCTTCTTCTTCTTCTTCTTCTTCTTCTTCGAGTGCCCAGGCTATACCAGAGCCCAGCATATTATAAGTGCTCCATATACTTATAAAATGAAGGAACACAATGTGCTGATTCTTCCAGAAAGAAATGGAAATGCACAAAGTTTAAAATTGATTTTCAAGTCCTAGTCGCCAGCAAGTGCATTTGTGAAGGCTGGGGAGTCTGCTGAAGATCTGTCTCCCAGATGACCACATACTCTATGTGCCCAAATGTGTCCCCAAATGCTGTGGTCATTCCCAGCTTGAGTCCTTTTTCCAAGCATTTTCTGGGGCCTGGTATGGCTTTTTCATTGCCTTTCATTTTTCCCAGTGCTGTACCACCCATGAAGCCTTCTCAATCTACAGGCCCATAATTGTCTTTCCTCTTCTAAAGTCCTGTATCACTTAGCACGTCTGCTTTTATTCACCTTGTATTGATTAATATTTCCATGCCACAGGTAAAAGTGCAGGGCATGGGACCAGGAGACGCACGTTCTTGCTCTAAGTCAGCACTGACCAGCTCTGAAATTATGAATAAGTCTCTTAATTCCCTGGAACTAATGCGGGAATTTGATGAATCTGGCCCTCAGTTACGTTTCAACATCTGTGCTTAGCGATTGATAGGGTCTGTCTGAAGCAAGGTTCTGTAAAGATTTCTAAGGCAGTCCTTGGGATCTTTGGGGAAGAGTCTAACTGGCAATGGTTGTTGTGGCCAGAGCAGGAATTACATCTAGCACTAGACCTAGGACTAACCTCTAGGAGTCTATGTACACATGCCTCTCCTTTCTAAGATCCTAATATTATCCTTGTCTCATACATCTTGGAAAGATCTACAGCATTTAGCTCTATGTCTTGCACATAGTAGTTGCTCTACGAAGATATTTTGAATGAATAAATGAATACTTTAACCTTGAACAATTCTGAAAGCAAGCCATTTAAATTAAATCAAAACATGCTGACAGAAATACACAGATTCCTTTTCCAAAGCATATTTTATCAAGACTTTATTTTTACCTCACTATCCTAAGACTTCAAATGTGGGTTTCTCTGGAAAGAATTCTGTATGTCCAATGTGATGATGAAAAGCTTTTAAATGCCACTAGAGGGTTATAGCCATATGCTTTATGCACTCTCTATGATTAGGCAACTAAGGTATCAAATATTTCTTTTTTTGCATGGAACATTTATTTTTAATTTTTTTAATTAACAGTTTTATTGAGATATAATCACATACCATAAAGCTTACCCTTTTAAAGGGTGGGATTTAATAGTTTTTAATATTTTCATAGAGTTATATATCCATCACCACTATCTAATTCTAGAATATTTTATCACCCCCAAAAGGAGCTCCATATTCGTTAGCAGTTATCCCCAATGTAACATACCCCATTCCGTCAGCCTCTAGCAAGTGTTCAACTACATTCTGTCTTGATGGGTTTCCCTGCTTTGGACATTTCATATAAATGGAACCATACTATGTGATTTGTGTGTGTGTGCGTTGGACTTCTTTCACTGGGTATGTTTTCACGGTTCATCCATTTGTAGTATGTCATGGATCAGTACTCCATTTCTCTTTATGACCAAGTAATATTCCAGTGCATGAATATACCACATTGTGTTTGTCCATTCATCAGTCAATGGGCGTTTTGGTTATTTCCACTTTTGGGCTATTATGAATAATGCTGCTGGAAATATGTATACGTTTTGTATAGACACTTGTTTTCTATTCTCTTGGGTATATACATAGGAGGAGAATTGGGTCAGATAAGAAATCTTGAACTTATGGAAGAACTCCCCAAATTGATATCAGAGGGATATACAGGTATCATCATATTTTAATTATATTGTTCCCAAATGATAAGTTCTAGCTTATCCCTCTCCTTTTATAATCAAGCAACTTAGTGACATACGTGGCCAGCAGCAAGGACACTGAGGAGGAAATTGGGTGTGGACTGTGAATAGAATGAACTAACACAAATGGGAAAGCCTCACCATAACTCTGATCCACATACCTTGAGATCATGGTGCCAGTTTCCAGAAATCACTGGGACAAGAAATGCCAGGAAAGGAAGCAGTTATGTCAGGAAATAGGTCCTGAGCTGATACGCACAGACAGGCAGATTCCAATCTTTGGGTGATTTGTTAACAATTCTTCCTCTTTCTGTTCCTTTGCATTTTCTTGGAATTTCTACTTTTCCTTCTCCATCTCATAGCCAAATTATTTTTAATAAGAATCTGGGAGCAAATTTCTCAGTGGAGAGCAAAACCGTTGGGGAGACTGGCTGTGATACAGACCTGTGGGATATTCCGAGCTGTGTCCTTTCTGGAATAATACCAACTGCACGGCATTGTTTTGAGCAATATAAGATAATAAATGAAAAATATCCAAGATGGTGCCTAGTGTATAGAAGATTCTAAGTAAGTGTTTCGGGTGCCTCCTTTTCTCTTTAACACGATGCAAATTTGGGTGGTCTAAAGAGCAGTAAGCTCGTAGTCAAAAGATGTGGATTAAGGTTTTAGTTTTGCCTTTTGCTAGCTTTATGAATTTCAGACAACTCAGTGTTAGCCTGAGTTTCTCTGACTTTAAAATGCAGACAATCATGCCTCCTTTCCCTTGCAACTGCCTACCTCCCAAGACTCTTAAGAATGTATGAAGAAGTGCTTTGTAAATGTGTGAGTGGTCTATAAATGCGTATTAATAGGATTTTTTCCCTCCATGCTCCCGACAGGTTTCAAGCCTTATTCATGTCCTCACTGGCAACGAGAGATCAGAGGGGAAAAGAACACACCCAGACTTCAAATATGTGCACTGCCACGGACTGCTCGCCTCATTCATTCTATGACAGATAGATTCAACAATATTTGTAGACAAAACTTTTCTCCTGATTTCTGAAACTCACGCCTGGTATAAATGTGATGCTTCACTGAAATGAAGGTAGAATCTTCCAGTGTGGGGCAGTAGAAAGTGCCTAAGTTTCACAGAGATGCCACAGAATCATTGTGGAACTGACAGAGGTCAAGAGTACCCAGACTCCATGTAATTTTTACTATTGACCTTCCATCCGGGCATTTGATGCCAAACACACGCCCCTACATGTTCAGTGAATGCTTTATTTTTTAGGGAAAAAAACTTTGAAGAGGGAAGCCTAATACTTATGGCTTTAGATCGCTTGACAACACAAATTCTAGCTTGCTTTCCTGAGCTATAGAATCTGTCAAACTAAAAATTACACTCTAAATGGTCAGGAAGGTAGAAGTCCACAGGAGAACTTATATTTTGCCTCACAGATGCAACCCCACGTGTCTTAGAAAGCAAAGGAGAAAATTGAAGCAGTTCCTCACACTGGGAAGAACCAATTTTTGGCAAGCAGGTGTATGGGTATGTTGGACCATAGCAAACATTCTAGGTCCGGGCCCTGGCATCATATTGCTGAGTGGTAGGTGGTATCAGCGATAATGCGTCTGGCAAAGAGCTCCATGGTATGTTTTGTTCCATTTGGATGCATTTTTCTTCATGGAGTCGCATGTAGGCCTGAATCTCTGTTGGATGCTTAATACCAATTCAGATCTCTTTCTTATTATAGCTAAGTTGGATTCTGTTGTCGATGACTAACAACCCCGATCAAGAGTACTTCGTCATGGCATCTCTAGGAGGGTGAAAAGAACTACCGGTTCAGATTTAGCCAAACGTTTGGAAAAAAGTAAAAAGAGGGGTCATTTTTTGAAATTAGTTTTATGTAACCTTTATATTATGAAGCTGAGAGAGAGAGATAAGAGGTTTTTTTTCCCCTACAATTATAGTCAGTTTAGTGCTATATGTGTGCAAGGGTTATACAGTCATAAAATTGTTTTGGGGGTATCATCTATTTTTCTTTAATATTTTCAAATCTTTCTTCTAAATCTGTTTTCTTCAAGTTAAGAACAGCAGTTGCCTGCCAAAAGCTAATAAGGATATTTTAATTAGTGTTAGGAAAGCCTCCCAATTGGCAAAGACAGATATTTTAAAATTATGATTTATAAAATTAACATAGTGTTAACCGTATTTTGCCCTTCTGGGGACTTTCTGCTGGAGAACTGTTAGGTTTTCAGGCTCAGGCTCTTAAGGCACTACGTTTAAATCATGTCTTGAGTCTTAGAAATAATGTGAGAGGCAGACACTTGTATTTATTTTAGTCAAAAGAGCCAGTCAAAGGTCATTCTAACAACTAGCTATTGCCTCATTCTTGTGAAAGAAGAAGAAATAGAAGGAAAGAAGGAAGGAAGGAAGGAAAGAAGGAAAGGAGGAATCCTCATACTACCCTCCAGTTCCAGCAGCTGGACACTTGTGCCATTTCTTCTAAATTGGAGTCCTGTTTACTCTTACTTAATTTCTAGACTTTAGTCCTTCTTTAAACCTGATCACTTTGCTAGGGAACTGTAATCTGTTGAAGAACGTCAAAGATGATCTTCCTGTTTCAATGCTTATGTTCTCTAGTTAATTAATTCATCTGTGGTAGAGACTACTGCTTACTTTACCCCAAACTGCTTCCCCTTGGTGGTTGAAAGAGTAAGACCCACCTCACCCTCCCACCCCTCACAAAGATATCCAAGATGTCTGCATCCTAATTTCTAGAACCTGTGAATATGTGGCAATGTGTAGAAGAAGGAAATTTCCAGATGTGATTAAGCTAAGGATATGGAGATAGGAAGATTATCCTAGATTACCTGGCTGGGCCAAATGTAATCACTGGGGTCCGTATTGGAGGCAAGCAGTAGGGTCAGGGTAAGAGAAGGTGATGTGGTGACAGAAGCAAGGTCCGAGAGAAAAGTAGAGACTGGAGAGGAGGAACTGCTGGCTTTGAACGGGAAGGAAGGTGTCATGAACCCAGGAATGCAGGCTGCCTCTAGAAACTGCAAAAAGCCAGGGAACAGAGTCTCCTCTCGAACCTCCAGAAGAAAGGCAGCCTTGCCAACACTTTGATATTAAGACTTCTGACCTCCAGAATTTAGGAATAAAGTGTGCTGTTTTATTCTACTAAATTTATGGTAAGTTGTTAGAGCAGCAATAGGACACTAATACATTCCTCTTGGGTACACGGTTGGACTCCATTTGCCACCTTCGCCTGTGGCTAGATGTATCCCTGCGCCCGAGTTCTGGCTAATGGAATGCAGCAGAACTGAGATATATCACCTGCAGGCCAAGGCAATAAAATCCTTTCTCACCATCCTCCATGATCTCCTTCTGCAAGACACATGAAAATGATGCCGCCGGGGATTCTAGGACTCTGTGAGAGGCTAGAGCCAGAACGTGGAAAGATTCTTCTCCCCTGAAACTCCACATAGAAAGTAGCCTGCCAAAGAATGACACTGAACTGACATATAAGCAAAAAATAAAGTTCTAATATGGTCAACCACTGAAATTAAGTTACGGATGCTCTTTACGCTATGCACTGACTACTGCATCATCGCTGGGGACCATCGCTGAAAACATGTGACTACCAATTAACCCATGAGCTGGACCTGGCAATAGGAGGCTCCTCACCCCCTCCCCTGTCCTTGGGATATGGGTTCTGCCTGCATTTCCTGCTCCCAGAGGCTGCTGCAAGGACACAGCCTTGACTTAGGGATGTGATGTTGAGAGTATCTGGACACTATACATGACTAAACCCAGTTGACACCTCTTTATAAACTTTAACGATTTGGCAGGCAGGTGCAAGGATCCAATGTCTTGCTTTTGCCCATGACAGGCTTCATATGTAAGTTCCTTTGCTCATTAAACCTGCCACCTACCCACTTGGTATAGCCCGCCCCTTTGGTCTCTCCCTGCCCTCCAAGTAGAGAGGCTGGTTGCAGATTACACCCAGGAACCTCCCAACCAAAATCATTCAAGCAATAAATCAGTAAATATTTATTAAGCACCTACACTACACCACCTCATAAACATGATTTCTGCCCTCATAATATTTATGGTGTTCTTAGACATCTTTCTGCTTACTTAATGAAAAACTTCCCGATAGCTCTTATTAGCACTAAATTATGTGAAAGCCTATCATCTCTGTGGTATTGGTGGTGGTGTGTAAAGAAAAATGTGAAATGATGTCAGTGCCTGGTTAATCATAGATTAGGAACTCCCCTGAAGAATAATAATAACTCCTATTAATCAAGCTATGGTAACTTTACAATAAATAACCTGAACATTTCATTGTTTTAAGGCAATGGAAGTCTTTCTTATTTGTTTTTGGTTTTGTTTTTCTCTCCTGAACAATCCTCTCTTAGGTGAGGCTCTTTTGGGTAGCTATCATGCCAGAGTTGACTCAGGGACACATTTATTTCCATCTTGGTGCTCCAAGGCTCCTTGGGCGTGTGCCAAAGATGGAGTTAAGAAAGTGGGAGAAAGGTATGCCGGTGTGGTTAACCAGCTAGGACCAGGGGCGAACGAATCACTTCCACTCACATACCGTTAACCAGAACTGGTCGTTTCACTTTCTCTAGCTGCAAGGGAGCTGGGAAATGTAGTTCCTGGTGATCATTTTCCATCAATTCCTGTGAAAGGGGGAGCCTGCCCCACGGGTGCTCACCGAGCCATCCCCGCCACATCACCGTAGTCAGCCACTTTAGAAACATCTTCTCACTTAAACTCCTTCAGACATTATTATAATTTCTCCTAATTTATAGCTGAGGAGTAAGTCTCAGAAAGATTAACTAATAGTTGTGCAGACATGATAGGGAGCAGAGCCAGGATTCAAGGAAGTTTTCAGAGCACTTTATATCCTGAGAACTTCTATGTCCTACATGTAGCAAAACCAAAAAATGAAAGAAATAGACAAAAAATTGAAGCAGAACAGAGACTCGCACCTAACATTTTGTGTCACAGAGATAGATGGCCCCGCACGCTCGGAAAGGATTATTTCCGGTGTTAGGGTACGGGAAGAACTTGGAGGCTGAGTGCCCCCACACTTTGTTTGCAGTGCCGAGGACATTTCTTCCTTTACCTGCATGACCCCAGGAGCTTGTCCTGTCCTCACAACAGGGCTGCTCCCTGTTGCGGAAGCTCTGTTTGTGATTGAACCTCCTACCATGGTCTTCACATTGTCGATATCCTCCTTGGGAATATTAAAACATGAGATAGTTTTCATGCTGAAAAATAAAGCTTCATCCAGGTGTGAGCAGTTCCTTAGCGTTTTGCTTTGGGCTCCCACGCCCTCATAGCAGTGCTGAAGGGTCACGAGGCTTCCCATAGGCTGCCCCCTCCCCCCCATCCCGCTCCTACCCTGGAGAAGAAGCCAAAAGAATTCAACCGTTTTGTTTTTGGGCGCCCCACACCGGATGATTAGCTTGACTCTTATCTTTGAGCCAAAAGAAATTGGATGCACTTTTGTGACGCTCGGTGTCTGGTTGTAGAGAAGGGGAGGCTTTTCCTTTCCCAGAAGCACTCTCTCTGGGATGCCTTCATTAGCTCTGCCAGGCAGAGATCACTGTAGCTGGAGCTTGTATCTGATTGCCCTGGGCCGCTTTGTGTCGGCCTGGCTCCCGATCTCCACTGTTAGGCAGAGCTGGGGTGGTTAGGGGCAATTTTACATCCAGGCTGGGAGGAAACTGTTACATAATGGTAACAGTATTTCCTATTTTCCCCGCTTTAACTGCTGCCTGTACTGACTCTACTATGTGGTCAAGGCAGTGAGAAGAGGAGAAAACAAAAACAAAAACACCTTAGTTTAAAAGCTGATAAAGAGAAGGGGACAGTGGCAGGAGAGTAAAAAAAGAAGAGCCTGCCCCATGTAGAAAAGCACACTGATGTGCCCAAAGCCAGGAGAGCACAAGTTCTCCACGCAATCTGCTAGAAGCATTTCTCTCTGTGGAAATGAAAGGTTGTTTCTGAGGTACAAAATGCTTTACTTTTTCTGGAAGTGTTCAAAACACTAACCAAAGGATATTTTCCTGAGTGGGGTAGTATCTCGGACTTGAGGAAGAGAGGAAGTTGGAGAGCAGTCCGTTCTGAATGTTGGTGGTCCCTCAGGATCTCAGATGAGAGACGAAGCCCGTGTTAGGATTCTCCAGAAAGAAAGAAAGAGTGTGTGTGTGTGTGCGTGCCTGTGTGCATGTATGGGTGTGGGGGGAGAGACAGAGAGGTTTTAAGGAATTGGCTTACTAATTGTAGAGGCTGGCAAGGCCACAATCTGTGGGGTAGACCAGCAGGCTGGAGACCCAGGGAGGAGTTAATGCTGCAGCTCAAGTCTGAAGTCAGTCTCGTCGCAGACAGAATTCCCTCTTGTCATGGGAGGAAAGACTTTTTTTTTTTTTTTTCAACTGGTTAAATGAGGGCTACTCACATTATGGAGGGTAATCTGTTTTACTCAAAGTCTACCGATTTAAATGATAATCTCATCTAAAAATACCTTCCCAGAAATTCTAAAATAATGTTTGACCAAATATCTGGGTCTTGTGGCCTGGCCAAGTTGACACAAAATTAATCATCTCAAAGTGTTTCTGCAAGATTCATCCAAAAGATTGCTGGTTTTCCAGGAGCTCTGCCCCTGTCCTCTGCTTTTCTCCCCCTAGCGTAGGGGTCTGGGGTGTTGGTTCTGACTCTGCCACCTTAACAGGAGAGGCCAGCTTTTGTAGGGTTTAATGCTTATATAATCTGAGTGGCCATCTTTAAGAAAAAGAATAAAAACATATAAAGTATGTCCATATTTTATCTCAGATGTTGCTGGTAGAAGGGGAGAAACGTATAAACACTTTGGAAATCAGCTAGGCAGATTTTAATAAAAGTAACTATTCATCTACCCTATGACAAAGCATTTCCAAAGGAAGTGAAAACTTCTGTCCACAAAGAGACTAAACAAGTGTTTTATAGCAGCATTACTTAAAATAGACCCAAACTGGGAACAACCCAAATCTCCACCAAGGTGAATAGATTAAAAACAACGGTACATTCACACAGTGGAATACTACCCAGCAATGATGAGGAATGGATTAATGGTACACACAAAAACATGGTGAAATCTCAACTTTCTGAGCTAAAATTCCATACAAAAAAAGTGTACAGTGTATCATTTTGCTTATACGAGGTTCTAGAATAGGTAAAAAACTATAATGGAAGCAGAAAAGTAGTTTGCCTATGGCTGGGGTAGAAAGTGACTGACCACAAAGAGGGCACAAGGAACTTTCTGGAATGATGAAAAGGTCCTAAATCTTGACTACAAAGGAGGCTACTCTTGTCCAGATTTGTCAAACTCATTAAACTGTACATTTTAGATTAATGCATTTTATGTAAATTATCCCTGAAGAAAGTTAACTTAAACAAGTTATAAAGTAAAGCATAAAAGTGGATATTTATTAGAATTAATTAAGAAATCTCAGCAAATTAAAAAAAATTTTAAGATGAAAATTAGAAATATCTCCAAATCTAGAAAAATATCATATTTTTATTACTATCATTATATCTGACAATACCTCTATAATACATTTTCCTTATGTTTTTGACTATATACTCTTTAATCACCTTCTCATACGGCAAAGGTCTTGAAATTTGTCTCTAGAAGACCTCGAAAGTTATTGCAATATTTCCTATGGCATGAATTGCACGAAATTTGCTTTTCTATTCTTGCTACTTTAGATGAGTTTCTTGCAGCTTCTCAGGGCATTGTTGGTCATGTCATATCTGTCAGTTCTGATGCAGTTTTTTCCAAGAAGGTGCTTCCTGCTCGGGAGTAGCCTTGGGTGTCTTAGGCAATTGACGTCCTTTGGCATGAGCCCTGAAGACCACTCAGCAACTGGCTCAGCTCAGTCAAGTCTTCACTGGACCCTGCTCTTGCGCTTCTCAACCCTGAGAGGCTAATACCGGAGGTGGGGCAGCCATGAAACCTGAGTCCCAGTAGTCTCTAGGGAATAGCATCGCCTTCAGATGCTTCCCTTTGGAGTGAAGGAAGAGCCCAGTTGCTCAATGCTTGTATAAGATGCAAGACATCCTTGTGGCTGAGAGGATGTATAGCTCGTGCTGCCAGCCCCAGGACCACTACCAGGGCACAGAAGTCACCCCCAGACTGGGGTATTGCTCAGTGCCCTTGGCACTGGATGGACTACAGCGTCCTGCCCACACCCTCAGAGAGAAGCATGCTAAGCCTGAAGCATCATTAGCATACACCTAATAGCTTTGTGACCTTGTTTATGCTAATCTCAGTTTCTTCATTTGAAAAATGGGAATATGATGATAATAATAATCCGAAAGGATTGTTGAGAATTAAATGTATGTGAAGTGTTTACCAGGTCCACAGTAAACACTCACTGACTGTTAGTGCTTGGATGACCACACACCTTCCAAACCTATTGTTTCCAACTAATCTCAATGTTGAGCCTCCAACTCATGAATTTAACACACCTACAAGGTGAAGAGCTCCACATGGAAGTCCAACGGACATTCTGATGTCAACATATCAAAAATAAAACACTTAGTCATCCCTCTAGAACTTTCCACCTTTGGTCATTTCTTCTTTGTTCTTCGGTTCATCTTCTTCTTTGTTCAACTGACAACACAGTTCTCAAGTCGCCCAAGACAGACACCTGAGGAATCACTTTAGATCAGTGCTGTTCATTAGAAGGGTAACACAAGCCGCGAACGTAAGCGACATGTGTAATTTTAAAATTTCTAGTGGCCACATTAAAATGGTAAAAATAGCCAGGTTTTATTATAATTTTATTATTTATTATTAATTTTAATAATACATTTTACATAACCCAATATGTCCAAAAATTATCATTTCAACATGTAAGCAATGTACAAAGTTATTAATGAGCTAATTTATATGAGATTTTCATACTGTCTTCCAAACTAGGTGTGTATTTTCTACTTACAGTACATCTTAAATTCTATTAGCCATTTCTGAAATGTTCATTAGCCACATGGCCAGTAGCCACTGTATCAGGCAGCACAGCTTCAGACTCTTCCCAACTTGACCCTTTACCCAACACATTCAATTAATCACCCATTTTCACTGATGCTAGATTCTCGTTGCCCTCACATTCTCACTTTATTCTTTCACCTGTCATAGATAAGATTTTTGGCCCTCTGAACTGATGTCTCAGTCTTATAACCAATTTCCCTTTCTCGCCAATACCACCCTTCCAGCCTCTCTCTCTCTCTCTTCTACCATTGGATCCTCCCCTGGTTAGAACACATCCAGGATAAAGTGCTAAGCCCTTAGTTTATCACACGGAAGCTGCTATATAGGCCAGGAGACATCCCTATGGTTCTGTCTCCTTCTCTCTGAAACACTCTTCCTTCGAACATCATGGAACATTTGAAATTCTCTCAACAAATATTTACTGGTCAAAAGAAAATTCCTTGACCTCAGTGGATGTCACATTTACATATATATGTGCATATATCTCCCTGCCCCTTTCATGACAGGGCCCTGGCTCCTTTCCCTTCAGAGCTCAATTTGTACAACATTGTCCTCTGACCAAGTCATTCTCCCCACCTCATTTATCAGGCTGCCTGGCCCCATGTTCCTATACTTCTCTCTTAATAGAACCATTAAGATGTTCATTACACTGTTCTCTGCTCGCTGAGTTTCCCACTTCTTTAATGTCTCTTACACTTTATTGAGTAAAGACAACATCTTATTTAAATTCTTTATTTAAATTTCTGTCCCAGGACATTGGCATAAGGCCCAGCACATCGTGGATCCTCAATAAATATTTTTTGAGCCTATAACGGAAACCCGAAACGACCCTGAGTCCTATTTAGTTTCATTTTTTTATCAATAAAACCTAACGTTCGTATTTTAAAAAGTGAAAATAGTCACTTCCTCCCATTATTTAACAAAAAGGACACTTCTCATCCTCATTTGAGAAGGTTAACTAAAAAACTGTAGGAGACCATTTAAAATGTTTTCAGAAACCATACTATACAGAAAGGCATCTCAAAAGAAGATAAAGAAGCATTTACATAAGAAAATCTGACAATAGTATATTTATGTGGGAGTATTCCGGGCTCCCAAGATTCCAGCCAAGAAAAATACTAGCTTGTGTTCTTGTCCTGGATCTTGTTATTTTAATAAAAAGTTTTATTTTTTAATCAGTTTTGTAGCATGTTTCATGAACAGCAATGTGTTCCTCTTTTAGCCAACTGATTTATATAAACTTGGATTCTTTAAAAAAATCATACAGAGGTATTTTTCACTTTACGAAAAGATTCACCTTACCATGTCTCTCCATTTAGAACTCACTACATGTTAAATGTGATTTGCTTTATTAAAATATAGATGCATAAAAATTTTCAGAAGTAATAACATTTTAAATTACTTCAATATTTTAAAACACTTCTCAAAAGTCCTAGACTCTAGTTACATTTTCACATAATTTTCTGAAGTTGGTAAGGCAGTGATAATTATCTAAAGCACGATGACAATAACAATACCAAAAAACATTAACAAATAATGGTAGTGCTGATGGCTAATGCTTATTGACCATTTACCATACGCCAGATACTATCCTTAAAGTTTTTTATATAAGGACCTTTTTAATCCTCTCAATGACTGTATGGGGAATTTATTACTGATGTCCCCATTTAACAGGTAAGAAACCGAGCCCTACTCTACTGAATTCCTTTCGGTTTCTCATATTGTGTGTGGATTGAATAGTATCTTTAAAACAACATGTCTAGGTCCTAACCCTTGGTACCCAGGATGAAACAATCCTGGACTTAAGTTAGGCCCTAAATCCAATGACTGGTATCTTTATAAAGGGAAAAAAGGGATTTGAGACACAGAGACATGGAAAAGAATCCCATGTGAAGACGGAGGCAGAGTTTGGAGTTTTATGTTGCCATAGCCAAGGAAGGCCAACAATCACCAGAAGCTAGAATTTGCAAAGAAGGCTTCTTCCCTGCAGCGTTGGAAGAGCATGGCTATGCTGACCACCTAATTTTGGACTTCTGGCCCTCAGAGCTATGAGATCTTGAATTTCGGATGTTTTAAGCTTCCCTGTTGTGGTAATTTAGTATGGTAGCCCTAAGAAATCAATACATTGGCCATGTGCCTATCTGCTGCAGATGTTTATATGTGCTTTTCCCTCGAACTCTCTGTCTAGAATGCAGGAAGGAACGAAGAAAGTTCCTCTTTCAGTGGACTCTTACTGTAACAGTACTGCTTCACAAATAATCACGAAACCTTGGTGACATCCAAAGATAAGCCTCTATTTCTCGTACATCCGCAAGTTGGCTAGGACAGCTTTGCGGACCTTACTTAGGCTCATTCACGCACTGGGAGGTTGGCTAGGGGTCAGCTGATATAAATCCAATTGTTTGGGCAGCTCTGCTTCAAACTGTGGGTCCAGGACACTTGGTTCTTTATGGTGGATTGGGTTCAGGTCATTTCCTCATGCCACTCACCTTCCTTAGACCATTACCCTTCCTGGGGTGGATTATTCTTACTTAAGAAAGGGTAAGTGGAACTGTGTGGTGCCTCCCTGGACCCAGGCCCTGAGCTGTCACATTGTCAGTTCTTCCCATATTTCATTGGCCAATGCAAGTTACATAGAATTAAGGGGAAGGGTCATACACTCCATTGAGAGGTAGGAGTGGGAGAAGAGAAGAAGTAGATATTTTTGACCAAATTTAACCTGCTACAGACATTTTTGGGCTTTGTCTCACTCCCCTGCTCCCATGTCTACCATCTTCTACTTGCATTTCAAGGAGCAGTCTAGATATCACCATCCCCAGGAGACCTTTCCAGCAATCCAAATCTGAGTTAGGTATTTCTCCTACCTTATACTTTCCCCTTTATATTGCTATGACACTGGATATAATTCATATTTAATTATTTGCCTTTCAGATAGACTGCAAGCTTTCAGAGGGCAGGACCCAAGTCTCTCTACTTCATTGTTTTCCCAGAGTCTTGTCCAAAGTCCACATGAATTTTGAATGGAAAACACATTCTTAAACTGTTCATCCATAGGTTTCTTCCTAGTCTCACAAATGTCCACAGGGCATGAGGGTTTGGGCAATGCTTTCAGCAGTTTTCCCATAGGTGGCTCAGAAAAAAGGTCTTGTCTCTGGTAGAGCAGGTGGCTTGAGAGATCCCTTCACTGAACTCTCTCATTTCAGAAACAGGTATCTGGATGTCCAGAGAGATGACATGATTCTCTGCAGGTCATCTAACTAGAGAAGGTGCCAGGCTTGCTGTATCTAAGTAACACATTTACTTAGCAGCTTTGCCATGTGTTCTCACCCATTCCTATCACTGGTTAGGTGGTGGATCAAGGTCAGAAAGTAAAATTCTCACAACTTAGTAAATCAAGACCAAATAGTAAGAATCATGTGGTAGATCGTGCTGGTGACAGTTATTCCTTAATCTAGAGGATGGGGAAGGATTATTTTTTAATTTTACTATCCTTTTAGACCACCACATCTGTCAGTCAGAGAGGAAACAGGATTCTTCTCAGATGGCTTGAGTGGACTTTACAGAGGTGCGAGCAGAGTAAAGGAGAAACCATCAGAGACCAGCAGTGATGGGGAGCCATTACCTCCCATGGCAGCTTTATGCATTAATGGTCTCAAATAATTTGCCCTGTAACATTCTCTGCGTGATAGTCAAGTTTATGTGTCAACTTGACATAATACCTGATACTTGGCCAGGCATTATTCTGGGTGTGTCAGTGAGGATGTTTTGGGATAAGATCAACATCTGAATCCATAAACTAGGTAAGCAGATTGTCCTTCCTAAGGTGGGTGGCCCTCATCTAATCAGTTGAAGTCCTGAATAGAACAAAAATGCTGACCCTCCCTCGAATTTCAGGGAACTTCTCCTGCCTGATTGCTTAAGCTGGAACATTGGTCTTTCCTGGCTTCTGACTCGAACTGAAATACTGGCTCTTTTTGGGTCTTAAGTCTATCAGCTTTTGGACTTATACTGAGAGCTGTCCTGGTTCTCAGACCTTCAGACTGGGACTAGAACTGCACCATTGGGTCTCTTGGGTCTCCAGCTGACATATACAGATATTGGGACTTCTCAGCCTTCATAATCACATAAGCCATTTTTTTATAACAAATGTGTTAAATACATACATATGTATCTCTTATTACTTCTCTGGAGAACCAGACTAATACACTCTGACTCCCCCTCTTGCCTCTCTCTCATAAAAGCCTGATTACATTGGGCCTACTCAGATAATCCAAGATAATCTCCCCCAGTATCCTTAATTTCATCACAACTGCAGAGTCCCTTTTGCTATATAAAATAGCATATTCACAGGTTTTGGAAATTAGACATGGACGTATGGTGGGGGAGGTTATTCTGTTTACCACAGGTTCTCACTGGTCCAGAGTGGACAATTTCTTCATCTCTGAACTAAAATCTGTGGTTAGAAAGATGAGGTGCTCTGACTGGCCGTCTCTGAGACATATTATTCTCATACCTTTACATTAGGGGAAGTAAGGAAAGTAGCCCAAGCCTGTGGACTGAAAGTGGAGACAGTTTGGTTCTCCACAGGCAACTCAGATGCTATTTCCAGATTAAGGGGAACTGAATTCTGGGAAGGCAGCAATGAGAGATCCTCTACTACTTCCAATCCCAAGGTGCCCTCCAGGCTCCTAGGACTATCGAATGGAGAAAGCTCTGGCTTTGAAGTCAACATACTCCTGCTTTAAATTGTAGCTTACCACTTCAGAGATGTTTGACCTTGAGTGAGTTACTGAATGTCTTTAAGCTTTAGTTTTCTCCCTGCTAAAAATAGAGATAAAAATATCTCCCTTGGTTAACTATCATGTTGACTGAAGGAAATCAGGTATATTAAGTGTCTAGAAAATGAGTGCCCCATAGCTGGCATTCAATAAATGTAAGCTCCTTCTCCTTTCCATTTCTTTTCTATGACATTCGGAATCTAAAACCCCACAAAGTGGATTTATAGAACACAATTCCTGGGAGCTCTGTTGAACTGAGGTCATGGTGATTTCCCACCTGGCTCATAACGTGACAACTTGTAGATGCTGACTTCTAATGGATGGATTTGAGAAACCAAAATTAAAATGCAAGGAGTTCATACTTCAATTTCTGACTGACCAGAACAGATTAAAGGTAGCAGCTGACACCATTAGCTTCCAGATAATTTAGGAGAAGAGAATATGAAGAACAAAATGAACATCAGAAGGTGGGAGAGAAGGGACGCCTGGGCAGCACAGCGGTTAAGCGTCTGCCTTCGGCTCAGGGTGTGATCCCAGCGTTCCGGGATCAAGCCCCACATCAGGCTCCTCCGCTGGGAGCCTGCTTCTTCCTCTCCCACTCCCCCTGCTTGTGTTCCCTCTCTCGCTGGCTGTCTCTATCTCTGTCAAATAAATAAATAAAATCTTTAAAAAAAAAAAAAAAGAAGGCGGGAGAGAAAGTCCAGGACAGTTTCAATACAAGTCTTTCTGAGAGCAGGGCACAAATTTCTGTGATCCCTGAAATCCCTTCCCATCCTACAGGTCCATTATTATCAAAGTCTATTACTTATGTCCTGGATATAAATGGCCCGGCCATCTTCCAACAGGGCTGATCATGAAGAGTTAATTAGTATGTAAGTGTTCTGTAAATATACAGCACTCCACAAAGGTTAAGTAATAATATTAGGGAAGAGCTGTCTTAAATTTTTTTTGCTACTTTTCATCAGTGTTTATGCATAATTGTAATTAAAACATCGGAAAGGAGAAAGAGTTAATAGCCAAAGCAGACTGGGCATGTCGATAAAAATGGGAAAGGAAAGCAATGTATAGTGTGACAAACATATGGAGCTAGGGATTGAATAGTATTTATCTTTGGACTTGGAAAGAACTGGCAGACGGAGTTACCAGGCTATGATTATTCATTTCTGACAAATGATCAAGAACAGGTGAGAGTCTACATGTTTCGAAGTAAAACTCAAGCACCCACCAGGCCTCACATCCTGGGTCCATCTGACCTGGAAAGCAGATCAAGGTCAGGACGGTCAGTACTTGGTTAGGAGATGGCCTTGGAACTTAACGGTGTTGTGGTATTTGGGGACCCCGTGGTGTAAAAGAAGGAGCCCATGCCTAAGAGCTGGGATTCTAGGAAGTCTTGCTCAAACACTAACTGTAAAATCTTGAAAGAGAAACATTGCTCTCTGAACTTTTTCCTCATCTGGGAAGCCAGGTGGCTAAGATTAAAGGATCTGAAATACACCTTCTAATACAAGCAGCCTATAATCCTAAGAGAAAAGTGGTTTATGAAAGACTACTTATTCACCATCTATGTCTCAACTCAAATGTCTCCTTCTCCGTGGTTTCACCACTTGGAATTCTTCTGTTAAACTCCTGTAGCAAATTGTGCCTTCGATCCCCTCGTAGAAGGCACACTTTTCATTAGGGCTATTTTGGTATTTAGTATTTCTTATTTCTTATTTCTCCAACAAAATTAGTTATTCCTTTGGCACAGGAAACCTGACTGATAGACATTTGAACTATAGTCCATAATACAATGCCCAGCACATAATAATGTTTAGTTAGCATTGCAGAAAACTGAGTAGGATGTTACCTGTTGTCTCAAAACTGACAAGTTCCCACACCTGGAGACGAAGAAACTCCAAATACCAAACATTCTGCTATCCTTGATCAAAAATGAGCATCAGCCCTCCTTCAGACAATGAGTAGAAGACCATGAAAGGAGAAGGGAAACATAGGAGAAAACAATGATTCAAGTCAGGAATTGGCATAATGGAGGTTGTGAAAATGGTCCCCCTGCCTTGAAAACAAGCGGATGAAAAAAACAAACAAATCTTACATAAAAGAAGATGGATAACTGCTAGAAACAGCAGGTTTTTATTTCCAGTTAGAGCTATTGTTAGGATTGGGGCACCTGGGTGGCTCAGTTGGTTAAGCATCCAACTCTTGATTTCAGCTCAGGGCATGATCTCAGGGTCGTGGGATCAAGTCCCATGCTAGGCTCCCCGCTGGGCATGGAGCCTACAACAAACAAACCAAGAATTATCGTTAGAATTAAACTGTTGATCACCTCCACAACCATCTCAATTTCTCTATTTGAACAATGAGAAAAAAGACTGGAGAGATATCAAATCCATGATGTGACATGACAAAGATGTGTATTTCCCTTGAGCCAAGTGGACACCAATGGAGGTTGCCAATTTTGAGCCAGACTATAGACACCTTAATCAAGACAATTCACAGAGTATCATTTCTTATTACTGATTTCTTATTCCTTACTCATCTTGAACACAAGAATTGTGAATTCTAACTTCTACACTAAAGCAGTTATGATCCAGGAACTACCAAGATGTTGGAAAGATCATTGTACAAATGTACAACACTTTAGTAGAAATATATTAGTAGCTTTCCTCTTCTACTCCTGAATTTCTTACAAAAGTAACAAAGGAAAAAAATATAAAATTAATTTCAGCAAAACTACAAGTATAATCTGTGGATTCCAAAAGCCTTGCAGGAAAAAGAAGCAGTTCAGAGAGTGATGAGCTGGCCGTAAAGGCAGAAATCAGAACATACAATAGAAACACACTCCCTGGGATGCCTGGGTGGCTCAGTTGGTTAAGTGTCTGCCTTCAGCTCAGGTCATGATCCCAGGGTTCTGGAATTAAGCCCTGTGTCAGGGTCTCCACTCAGCAGGGAGCCTGCTTCTCCTCCCTCTGTCTGCCTCTCTGCCTACTTGTGCTCTCTCTCTCTGTCAAATAGATAAATAAAATCTTAAACAAAAAAAAAAGAAAGAAAAAGAAAAAAGAAAGAAACACAGTCCCTGAAGATGAAGAACTCAATCAGAATAGTAAAGGCAATATTCTTTGCAGCATCCAGTGTCAGAACTGAAGTGAGCAGGGCTAGTGGCAAAAATCCTCACCCTGCCACCCCCAACCCCACCATACTGAGAAAAGGCACATAGTCTCTGCTGCAGCAAAGAAGAAATATTTGGGGTGTGATATTGGAAAGTTTCTTCCTTAAAGAAACTTCCTCCAATTTCTGCAATACTGAGTAATAAAATGGGAAGGGTCAAACACTGAAACTATATATATATATATAGTAGAAATATATTAGTAGCTTATATATGGATATATATATATATATATACTGAGTAATAAAATGGGAAGGGTCAAACACTGAAACTATATATATATATATATATATATATATATATATAGTAGAAATATATTAGTAGCTTATATATGGATATATATATATCCATATATATATATGGAGAGAGAAAGAGCTCTCAGCACAGAGATTTAGTGGAAGGGGACCATGTAAGCTAAATATCCTTCACGGTGTAAAGATGTCTCACAATGAATTGTCCCCAACAAAATACCAATAAACACTAACATAATTCATCATATGAATACAGTGAAAGACCAATTTTTGCCCAAGACTATAGCTGAGGGATTTTTAAATCAGATATTAGCAAAAGATTCCAACAATGCATTAAAAAAGAAGAATAGAGTATAAACAAATACAGTTTATTTCTGAAATTCAGAGTTTATCTTGGAAAATCTATCAACACAATCAATCAATCATATTATCAAGTGAAACAAAAATCAAGAAAAAAAGACAAGACTCTTAATAAAATCCATCATTCGCTCTAACAGAATTCTAAATAAAATAAGAATAGACATAAACAGCTAAACTTATTAAACATTTTTACCCAAACCCAACATCATATTATTTTTTAATTTTATTTTTTTAAAGATTTTATCATATTATTTTAAATGATGAATCACCAAACAATACTGACTAAAAACAGGAACAAGACAGCAAATCCAGTATCAGCATTATTATTCAATAGGATTCTGGAAATTCTAATGAAAACAATAAGACAATAAAATGAAATAACATAGAACATAATAACATATAAATAAACTTATATAAATGCTTATTGTTTATAATAAGATTATATCTGGATTGAAGGTCAATTTACAAAACTCAATAGCTTTGCTCTATTCCAGTTAAAGGAATTAGAAAAGGAAATGAGAAAAAATTACATTTGTGATATTGACAAGAACTGTGTAAGTGCTGTGGAAGCAAGCTCTGATATTTACAAGAACTGAAGAATATTCAGTATGATTTATTAAAAGAAAGGCATGGACTTCCACGAAGATAATGTAAGAGCTTATTAAAGAATATTAAATTTAAGCTGATGGAAAATATATATTATGTTCTGGAATAAGATAGCTTAATATGATAAAAATAAAAATTCCACAGAAACAGGGAGGTTATAAAAAGAAATGTACACGTCCAACTACACAAATTTTACATTTTAAATGGCAAAAGATACCATAAACAGAATCAACAGAAACATAATATGGGTGGAAACAATATTTGGGATGCAGAGGACATCTGAGGATCCGCATATAACTTACTAATGTGCAAACTGTTCTTACACATAGAAAGGAGACATGAAGCAACCCAAAGGAAAAATGGACAAAGGGTGCAGTGAGCAAGTTCGTATCACTGAAGAGAAACTCCAAAGGGTTGACAAGAGCATGGAAAGAAGCTCAAGCTCAGCAGGACTAAGAAAAATGCAAAGTAAACAAATATTATTTGTACCCATCAGACTAGCTAAGAATGAAAGTGAGAAATTCACTTCTACTCAGCCATTAAGAACAAATTTGCTTCACATCCATTAATGGGGGATATTTCCTGTTATGAACTCAATGTTTGTGCCCCTCCCCAAAATTCATATGTTGAAACCCTCCCTCCCAAGCTGATGGTGTTTGGAGGTGGGGACTTTGGGAGGTGATGGAGGTTAGACAAGGGGCAATGGTGGAGCCCTCATGAATGGGATTAGTTCCCAAGTAAGTCTGGTTTGCTGTCTGCTCCCTGCTATAGCAGTCTGCAACCTAAAAGAAGGCTCTCACCAGAAGCCACCATGCTGGTACTTTGATCTCGAACGCCCGAACTGTGAGAAATACATTTCTGCGGTGCGGTGTCACCCAGTCTACGGTACTTTGTTATACCAGTGCCAGCTCACTAAGACATTTCTTTAAGGTATTTTTGAATGAGGAAAGCAAGATACAGAGAAGTACACATTTTCGAACTCCATTTTATTTTTTTATGATATTTTTTATTATATTATGTTAGTCACCATACAGTACATTCCTAGTTTTTGATGTAAAGTTCCATGTTTTATTACTTGCATATAACACCCAGTGCACCATGCAATACGTGCCCTCCTTAATACCCATCACCAGTCTATCCCATTCCCCCACTTTAAAAAGCAAACAATGATAGCCCATACATGCGTATTTGCAAATCAGTATATAGATTTGAACATAGTGTATGAACATGGAGGAAATGTGGAAGGATGTTTACTAGGTTGTTAGTTACCATGGATTACCTGGATGGGGGGTAGGGAGGGAAAAGGAGAGGGAAGTGGGGGAGGGGAGAAGCTTTGGGAAAGATGGCAGCTGAAGGCTTATGCACCGCACGTGCATTCTGGAATCAGATTATCTGGGTTGGAACTCCCCCTCTGGCAAGTTAACCCCTCTATGCTGGAGTTCCCTATCTGTGTACCAGAGATAGTAATGGTGCCTGCCTCACAAGGCTGTTGGTGAAATTAAATTAGTCACTATATTGAAGTGCCTAGAATAAGGCCTGAAACATTGAAAGCATTGTATAAATGTTTAATGTTATAATTATATGTATACAAAGATATATTTTAAATGAAATAATTTTATTATTATGTTTTATTAAATAACAGTTTATTATTAAAAATAAAATAACATGAAAATACTTCAGTGCTTCCTCAGTCCGAAAGATATCATCCGAGCTTGAATGCTAGTTCAGTAACTTATTGAAATTGCATTCATGACCAACATATTTCCTGGAGGAACATTGCTGCCTATGGCTAACCATTGATCATCTCTATTAGGGCTAAAGAACAAAATGTGTATTTTGGAAATTCCATATAGTTCAGTGGTGATGTTTATGGAGGAGACAAGATGGCAAGAGATAAAACAGATTCCAATTTTAGTTCTGGAAGGAAGGAAGGAAGGAAGGAAGGAAGGAAGGAAGGAAGGAAGGACCGACCAGTGGAGCTGTTCTTTGTTAATAGTGACATTCCAGAGAGAAGTTCCTGGTTCTCATGCTGTTGAGATTCCTTCCTTTTCTAACTCTTGGATGGTCAACTCTTTCTTCCTGAAATTTCCAACATCTTTTAATATATTTTCCCTGGGAACTTACATAGAATAGAAACAGTTTATATTGCTTCTTAACAAAATAATTCAGTGTTTCTTATACTTCAGAGCATATGAATACTTGGGGATTTGGTGAAGATACAGGGTCTAATCCAATAGGCCTTTGCAGAGTGGAAGAAAGGAGCCCTGTCCTCCTCAAAGTCCCCGGGTGATTCTGTTGCTACAAAGTCATGGACCACATTTTGAGTAGCAAGACCCGGTTTGTACACCATGATCCAGCAGGATGATGGTTCAAAGAATCTGGTCTGGAGTATAGAAGAGTCATTGTTATTTGATTCATGGAGAAAGGAGTGAATTCTTCCCACGTACTCTGCCTTGCCTGCCAAGACTTGATTTAGACCATTTGATTTCAAGTCTTCGTCCTCTAGCTACTGAGCACCTTCAGCACACCTATGCTCATCGTCAGATTTGACTCCCTGCCTCCTAACCTAATGCTAATTTTAAATCTCATATCACCTCGCCGGTTCACTGAAATGTGGGAATATTTACTGCCAGCATTTAATTGCCTGAGAAATTAAAATAACTATCAAAATGCCAAGCCTGGCAGATACAGCCCATTGTCTGTAAATGGCATTTTCACCAGTTACTTTAAAGGGCTGAACAGTTATATCATCCCCGGAGCACTCGCCGGCCTATTGTTTTGGAAAAGATCAATTCCTCTCAAGATAGAAACATATTCTGCAGACTATTGATGCCTCTCCCTGGAAAAAGTAATTACAGTTCTTCAGTTTTGGATCATTCTTCAAACCTTACAAACCTACTGGTATATGTTATTTCATTCTATCATCTCGTGCCTTAAAATTAGTTCTTATTCCCATTTTATATAAGGAAAACCATGATCGTTTGAGTTATTTGTCAGCTATTTAACCTCTTAGTATATTTCCTCGCCCTTAATGATGTTGGGGTTGGTCATGTGAGGTTTTTTTGGCCAATGGAATGGTTAATGTCTGTGATGCATGATGTCATGAATCAAGAATGTGACGTTGGGCATGCCTTCCCCTGTCTCTCCCACTGTCAGGTGAAGAAATTCTCCTCAAACAGCTGTTATGTCTTCAGTGTAGATCCCAGAATTGACCCATGTAGAGAAATTCTGAGTCTCCTGATCCACAGTGAAGAGACAAGCCCAGCTCACAACTTGAGGCAGAGACACTCAACTAAGCCTGTCCAAGATCAGCCAATCTGCAGTGGCCTACAGACTATAAACACGAAAAGAAATGTCTATGCTGTAACTGAGTTTTGTTACAAAGCATTATTATAGATTCAAAAAGCTGACTGATACAGAATCTGAAGTTCAGAAACATCAGAAAATGTTCCCAACATGACACAACTGGTAACTGTTTACAATGAGATTCACAACTAGATCTGTCACACTCTGAATAGATTACTTCCCCCCGGCCCCCCGCAGTGAGGCATGAATAAGAAAAGAAATGTCATTTATGCACTAATTCTTTCAAGGTCCTTTAGAGGCACTCCCTCTATAGCCCCATGTCTAGTGGCGTGGTTTTGCAGAGACAGAACAAAGAAATACGTCTTTCTCTTCTGGTTCTCTGTGTGAAAGCAGTTTCTAGATGAGACAGAGAGTCCTTGCCTTCACGGCAGACTTGAAACCATACCTCCAGAGGTCTAGAGATTGAGAAGGGAACACCTCATTGTGATTAAAAGCACCAACTTTGGAATCAGATAGACTTAGGTTTCAATCTTGATCCAGCACTACCTACATGGAATTGGAATACATATTTAATTTTCCTAAACTTCAGTTTCCTAAAGTATAAATTATGTACAGTCATATGGACCTTAGAAGATTGTCCTGAAGATAAATGGGATGATATAAAAATAGGGTCTGACACTTAGTAGTAATAAAACGTGGTTTCATGGACTTATGCTGTCTAGGTTTATATGCTTGATATTTCATTTAATGTATGACCTTAGGTAAATTCATAAACTCCCTGTTCTTTAGGTTTTTTGGTCTAAAATGAGAACAAGATTGTACTTATCCCATAAGGTTCTTTCATAGATTAAATATGATAATAAAGGGTCTAGCATGCAGTATGTACTCAATACATATTAGCTCTTATTTTTCTTATAAGTACAAAATAAATCATAGTTTCATGAAAAAGTTTGACTATGATTTAGAGGGTTGGAAAATTCTAGTAAATCCTAAATCTCTTTGCAGGGAGACTCTTTTGGGTATAAATCCATTGCTGAGGATGAAAAGGATTTTTCCAAAGAACAAGTTATAAAAGCATAGACTCTCAGCGCTAGAACCTTGATCGAATGTTATGTGAACATCTTTATTTTATATAGTGATACAATGCAGCAAAGGACCCCATAGACCTATTGTCAGAGGAAAAAGGGTGGAGTGTGTGTGTGGTGCAGGGAGACTCAAAGGCTTTCAAGAGCCAGAGAGATAACATAAATGTACATGAAATAAGGCAACGGTGAATCCTGAGTACTGGTAAAAATGTAAAAATGAAGCCCTGCTTTAAGAAATTCAGTTTCCAAATTTTTAACACATTATGTTGATAAAAGAAGACATGATTACAGGCTACATTCAGTTGTGGGTTACCAGCTAAGATGTCTGTCCTGGTGGCAGGGAGAGGGAATGTGCTTCATCACCCTTACTGGTAGTAGAGGGTAGTGAGACATTTCTGCATCTATTGATGCACTGGGGATGTCAGATGTCCTTAAGCATCTATTTGTATGGGCTCATTTCTGCTTAGAAGAGACCATTCTGAAGGAGGTTTGTGGACAGGTAACCAGGGATGGATCTTGCAAGGGAGAGATGAGCTTGCTGTCTATCTCCCCTGTGCAGGAGCACTCTGGAGAGCTGGGTAGGTAGGCTGCGTACTACACAACACGACAGGTTCCATTTGCATCATCCCCTATGGGAATGGCACCTGCCAGGACTGTCCATTAAATCTTATGTATGTGTAGTGACCCAGCAGAGACCATAGATTTATGTACGAGCCTTGTATAGAGATGGCTGATTGCTAAGCTGCTCCGTGACCCAAGCAGCATTATGTGAGGCTCTGTCTAAATGTGTATAACATAGAACAGACATGTCTTCCCTTACCACAGTAGAACAGACAGCAGGTGATTCTAACTGGAGGCAGTGCCATCCCTTTGGGGAAGCATATCAGATGAGGAAAGGAGTGTGTCAGTTTGTAAAACTATATCCCAAAATGAGTTCACTATTTGATTATTTTGCATCCGTTCAAGCAACTTTGACGGGAGGTAATATATTTTTACCCATGTATTAAAGCTTGAGCCCTGTCATGTCATGTCAGCCATGACATTCCGAGAGCTCCTGGGTCTGGTGTGCATGACAGATTCCAGAAAATGCCTGGGGGTGCAGACTTGTTCTGGAGTGCATAGCAGCCTTCCCCAGAGGGCACTGAGAAATCCGTACTTCTCAGGGCCTGAACAAAAGGGGCAAGAACTAGGGGAATTTGAATTTGCATGTCACTCTTACTTTCCTCTTGTGCACCCACAGGCTGAAAAGTTCTGTGGAGGTAAGGAGATGTGGCCCAGGTTTTTAAGAAATGCCAGTGAGTATTATATAGCATTACTATAAGCTATTTATTAATTTTAGGAAGAACACAGACATTATCAATATATACATTCATACATACATTCATATACATATATATGTATATATAGTTTTTCATAAGAACCCTTCCAACTGAATACTGTTATCTGCATTTTAAAAATGAGAAAACAGAGGCTAAGAAGAAAAGCAACTTGCCCAGGATTACCCAGGAGGTAGTCAAACCCAAGCCCGGCTGACTCCAAAGCCTGCTAGGAAGTATTAAGTGATCTGCTGCAGGGATCTTTGGACCTGCCATGTAGACCACATTGACCATAATGTGGGCACCACAAACTGGATTTCAGGGAAGAGAAAGCTTGTTGCTTCATTATCGTCTCCTCTGCTATCCATGCTGAAATTATCCAGCACCTGCTCAGCTTTCCGGTTCACTCCTGCACGCCCCGTGGTTCTGTAACATTGCCATTAAATTTCAGATGGAATCTGTTTCAAGTCTCTTGGTCTTTGGAGAACTCCGAGTCTCACTGGCCCCCTGAAGTGATCCTCAGGCTGTGGGACCCATTTGTCCCTTCATCGGATGACCAAGTTTTTGCATCTGAATCCAAATTTGAGATTATTATAAGTAGGAAGTCTCACGCCTTGACTTTACAAATACAAAACATAAATTCACATCTATAAATATGCACCCTTGTGAGGAGGGTTTTACCATTCACACCTAAGAGGGCCAGAAATACGTCGTCTCTTTTTAACTGAGAAGAGACTCTGTTTCCTTTTAACTGTGGGTTCCTGCTTTGTCTCATTGTTTTGAGGTTCTTTTTGTTTTGTTTTTTTTAACAACTTTACTAAGGTAAATTGGTATACAAAAAAATGCACATTTTAATGTATACAATTTGATGTTAATGTATATTTGATTTAATGTACACAGTTTGGACATCTACGTACACCCACCCATGAAACCATTACCATTATCAAGGTAATGGACATACCCATAGCCTCCAAAAGTTTCCTTGTTTTGTGTGGTAAAGAGGGGAGCCTTAAGAAAACTTCAGGAAATCTACTCTCTTAAATTTGTAAGTGTACAACATAGTATTAACTATAGACACTATGTTATACAGTAGATCTCTAGAACTTACTCACCCTGTATAAATGGAACTGTATGAGCACCAAACAACAACTCCCCATATGTTAGCCTTTGCAGACCTCCCATTTGCTCCAGATTATTTCAGGGATACCCTCAGAGTCAACTATGGAGCCAAGGAACTGTTTGTTGAGAAAGGAATTTCACAGGGCATGTTGAGTCTTCTTCATGCCTTCCTAATCCCCAGAAAGAGACAGAAAATATATGCAGGATAATCATGTAAGTTTAATATTTTAAAAATGGGTTATCAAGAACTTATTGTATGCCAAGGGGAAAAAAAAGGTTTGGCTATAAACATTTTTCCAGGAAGAAAAAATTCTGTGAGAGAAAAGGAAAGTGTTGTAGGGACTCTCTTGTACTGTGTCATCAGCTGAGCAAGAAGCCAGGGGAAACGGTGTATACTGAGATTATTCCTATGCCCTTCAGTTCTTATCAACTGGTTGCCATAGTGCAGAGGACCATGTTTCAGGTCAAGGGCCCTGGACGAAGGTTTTAGCATCCCAGAGAGCTGAATAACTGAGAAATATTCCACCTCATGGTGGATGCGTATCTAATTACAGGGAAGTATCTGTTAAAATATTAATTAATTAGTGAATTTATTTTGCACATCTCCACCCAGCAGCTAAAAATCTTCTTGGACTAGAGCCCTTAGCCACATTCTGCTTAAGTGGCAATTTCCAATATTTTAAAACGAATCTTTCAATGAATACTAATATTCTCATCAGAAGCCACCCAGAGGCCAGCAAAAGTTTGACAAGAAAAGATTTACTTTGAAATGTGCCAAATATTCGGGATCTCATTCATCATGGGATTTGCTGAGGCTACTGACAAATCTCAGAAGATGCTGTGAGGGACGTTTCCAGGAATAAGGTTTTGTCTTTTCATCTCAAGTCGTCTGGAGGGACCCAGATATGGGGCCTGGAGTGAATGAGCTCACATTACCTCTGAAGAAGGAAAACGCTGTCAGGCTGAACATGAGGTTACCGAGCGTTTCACCTAACCCAGCCTTTAGTGAAAATTTTCCGTAGAAAGACTGGAGACTGCATCCTGTTCACATCTAATGGACACAGAAAGAAAGAGTGCCAGAAGGGAGGTAAAGATTGGAAATTGTCTCCTGGGAGTTTGATATCATGAAAGTGAGGGACTCTGGTGTCTTCATTGCCAATGGGATTCTAGAACTGACTTCAGGGTGATAAAATGGAGAAAACCCTCGACTGGAAGTGTGCGAACCCAATCTCTAATCTCGGCTCTGCTTTGCACCAACTCAGAGACTTTGGGCAAGTCACTTCACCTCTCTCTGAGCCTGAGCTTTCTTCTCTATAAAAAGTTCAGAGTTGTCCAATATAATAGCTCCTAGCTATTAAATTAAGTTCACTTCCTGTAATGAATCATGGAACATTACATCAAAAACTAGGGATGTACTGTATGGTGACTAACATAACATAATAAAAAATTATTATAAAAAAATAAAAATAAATAAATTCACTTCCTCAGTAACACCAAATTTAAAGTGCTACATGTGGCTAGTGGCTACCATATTGATAGCACAGATTATAAACCATCTCATCCTCATAGAAAGTTCTTTTGTATAGTGCATGTGGTCTTTTTGAACTCAAAACTTCTGAAACCATGCCCACATAGCATCTGTGTAAATCAGGATTATAAGGCATGGACTCCTGGTCCTAGAACAGTAACCCTTGCCTGCTAAACATGATAATGAAGGTGGCATTTGTAACAGAGTGGGGAGGCGTTGGCTGGGATCAGCATTCACCCACCAAGCAGATGCAACAAGGAACACAATGGAAAACCCCACTAAAGAAGAATGAAAGAGAGCTGGTTGGCCAGATGGCACTTCTGGATTCCCATTCCCAAACCTCCCACTTGGTCAAACCTCAGAAAGGGGCAGAACTATTAGACCCAGTCCTTACAGAACAAGGCCTTTTACTGAACACTCACCGATAACAAGCTGACACAAGATAATTCACCATTTAGAACCTGGTTAAAACTCTAAGAGTTAAATTCCAAAAGAATCTGCCGCCAGAGAAGCTAGCTAGCATCACAGATTCAACTTCACAGTAAACTAGGAAGAAAAGGCAACTCAGCACTCTCTCTCTGGGCCTCAGAACATGGCACTCACAGAACCAAACCAAGTACTTCTGGCCCCTGAGCTCCTATTCTTTGGCCACTTAGCTCCTCTTCATTCCTTGGACCCAGCTCTCAGTTGCTATTATGGTTGTTGGGTTTTTAATTTTTGAGTCAAAGAAAGCTCTGACCATAAAAAAGGGGCCCTGTTGGAAAGATATGGGGATCCAGGCCAAATGGAAATAATCCCTGCACATTTTTCATTCTAATGCAGTGCAACTAAATCCATAGCTGACTTCCATTTAATCATGGCCTCAGGGTCTCGAGAGCTGGGCCAATGGAAAATCCATTATAGCAGCCATCCGCTGAAGTTTACATTCTGTACTCAACCTATGTCAGCCCTTGCTCTTGTGCTTGCTCTAGTGAAATCAGACTGGTCACAAATGTCTTTCTAGCGCTGATTATACCCTTGCATACTTCCAAATGCTTTCGATAGATTTACTCATTTAATCCTCATGGTAAACTTAGGAGGTAGGTACTATTTTTGTCCCCATTTGACAGTATGAAACTGAGGCCTGAAGAGTTTTAATGATTTCACAAGGTCACGCCCTGTAAGTAGGAACTGATAAACATAGATTCTGCACTCAGGGACTCTAGTTTTATGGTTTCCATATTTAACCATGAGGCTATATAGCCTTTCCAAAGAAGATAGATTTCCCAGATAGCCAGCTTATAAATGGCAGGACTTTTGTAAGAGACAGTTTCAAGGTTAACATGTTACAAAACGAGACAGAAAAAGCAGAGTAAGTATAACAGGAGCTGGGGGCGGGGGTGCGAGAAGGGTGAGGGGAGAGGGGGGACCCTGCTGAAACCAAATCAGTGACAACTGTCGTACAAATCAAAACCCAAAGCGCATCCTTACAATAGAGGCTCTTAGCTGATACAGTGAATTAACTGGACTTTTTCCTTTTTTTTTTTTTTATTGGGAAGTGTGACTAATAGTGCAGCAGAAGAAAGGATATCATAAGGGGGATGGGGACATAAAAAGAGAGAAAGAAAACAAGAAGTTGAGAATATGAGTTTGAAAGAAATGGGAGGAGCCCACTTGAGCTTGTGATGTTTGTCATCCTTTAAAAGCATTCACTCTACCAAGGGGAACAGCGGGAGGGAAGACACTTCTTCCTGCAGTCTAGGCAGTCTAGCCTCCTGGAGGGGCTGGAGAATTTCCTACATCAGCAGCCTGTGTTAGACTCTTCCAGACACAGATATCAGAGAAGGCTGGGGGGTTAATGCCCAGCCATATGCCTACTATGACCTGTCAATGAACTCACCCTCGCCTACGAAACAGTCATATCAACAGTTTAATGATTTCCCTAAGACACCAGGGCACATGATGAGTAGCAGCCTAAAACACTAGTTTATCTGAGTGCTATGGGCCAGCTTCTTTCATATTCACTTCGTATTGATCTGCAGTAGTAAACATTCCCAAGTTTGTTTCAGAGACTGAGACCCGCTCTAAGAAGGTTTGATCACGGTGTCTAGTTCTCCCATCTCCAACATCCCATTTTCAACACACACATGCATGCACACCCCTCAACCTGGATTCCAGAAGCAAGATGTCTAAGCATTGAGCTCCCCATTTTCCAGGCTCTATTATCTCTGTTCATTTCCTTTGGTGCCCCCACTGCCACCTCCCACTCCCTAAATGATGAGCTCCTCTCCGGAGGCAGAGTCAGTACATTTTAGATCCAGCCATTATCAGGTTTGTATCTGGTTTGGGTCACTTGCTGGCTGTGTTTATATGGAAAATGAAAAAATTTCTTATCCCCTGTGAGCCTCATTTTTCTCATCCATAAAATAAAACTGATGTTTCCTGCATCACGGGGTTGTTGGGGATAAATAAAATGTCTGGTACCTAATAGATGTTTAAGCAATCAGTTCTCCTGCCTATTTCTTCCTTTCTTAGCTGCAAAGGCTGGACAATGATTGATATTAATAAGTGCTTATTGAATGTTTATATGAATGAAAGAAGTTGGGTTTTCAGTGCATAGCATTGGCTCTGAACTTGACTGCAAAACCTCCTGGGTACACTAGCTAACTAGTTTCTGATGCTTTACTCTCTTGAGTCTTTTTCTCTGTGTTTTTCCAGAGGGTCCATCCCAATGCCTTCTGTTCATGTCATTATAATGACATGTTTGACTCTAGAGATACGTGGAATCCCTGTGAGCTGTGTAGCCTAAACAGGTAACACAAATGATAACAGTAATTCCGAACAGAACCAAGCAGTTGAATTCAATCATGTGGTAAGATAGGAGGGGTTGCACATTCCCTTGAAAAGGCAAAACAATAAGATATTCTTGGGATTCATACTCAGGATGGTGGGCAATCCAGCCTGGCTAAGTTGTAGAGTCTCTGCCACAGTGATCATAAAAAGCTTGCAAATAAATTTTAACCAAGGTCCGAGACAGTATCCCTCATTCTTATGTAACCTTCACTAGTTGAGAAGATAACCTCAAAATTATTTAATTATTGTAACTCTCATTAGTGAATAAGAATCTTTTAACCTTGAGAAAATTTGGAAAGAAAAGTAGACATGCTTAAGAGAATTATGGTATTAATTTTTGTATTAAATATGTGCTTGATATTTTCAGAGATTGTACTATTTGAAAGCATTTTCCCTTTGAGAGTAACATATCAGCTTTATGATTCCAATGTGGAATGTGTAGCTGAGTAATTGATTTAGATGTGTGATTTGAGGTTGAAATTTTACTATACATATATACAATATGGAACTATTTAATACAAATTTAAGATTTCTGGCACCTGGGTGGCTCAGTTGGTTAAGCTTGTGTCTTTGGCTCAGGTCATGATCTTGGAGTCCCAGGATAGAGTCCTGCGTCAAGCTCCCTGCTCTGCAGGGAGTCTGCTTCTCCCTCTAACCCCCCTCCCCACCCCGTGCTCTCGCTCTCATATAAATAAATAAAATCTTTAAAAATTTTTTAAATTTCTATTTTTAGAAGTTCAATTTCTAGATTTGAATAAGTGATTTAGGTGCCTAAAAAGATACTTTTTTGCATGTCAGTTATTTGAAGTTCTTAAAAAATAAATTTAATGTACTGCATTAATAAATTTAAAATATTCAAAAGAGTTTAAAATTTTGTTTGAAATAGGACAGAATATTAGTTGAAGTCCCTTTAAATCTGTTGGATTTTGCTTGATTTAAGTACGTAAAAGATTTAAAAGTAGAACTTAATACAAGAAAAAATAGAAGACTGAATTAATTTTAATAAATTAAATATTAATATTAAAAATTAAATAACATCTGGATAATCTTTTCTATTACTTACCATTTCCCCAGGGAGCCCCAAATCTGGCCTTAGGTTCATCATACCTAGTTTTTTCATCCTTCTTTTGGTGCATCTTCCAGGCATGGATTCAGGAATTAGATGGCAGCCACGTAAGGAGTCAAATTATACGGCTCAAAACCAGCATGGAGTACGTCAGGAAAATGACTCCAGGTAATTTAGGTTTCCACACACAGTGTGGTCTACAATGGGCCAAGAGTAAATGTAATCTCCCTCAGAAGCATACAATGCCCACCATCTTGGAGGGGAATAAAGGAAGCTAAGAAGGGAAAAAAATTAAAAGTAAAATAAAATGACATAAAGTAACAGCGACAGAAAAATGAAACATCAACAAAAACAAAACCAAAATCTCCAACCCTGAACCAAAGTTAGCCAGTTGGAAAAGTAGCAGAAACCAAATCATGACCGGGGAGCATCATTCCAGCATGCCAGGGGAGTGGTTGATCCTACTAGCTAAATGTCAAGCCGTTTTATATGCATTGCAAAAAAGAAAACTGGAATGAGAACAAGTACTGCAGAAAAGTGGCAAGCATTTAACCTACATGAAAGTATTTTGGAAGATATTTTGTTGCTTTATGCACGCAAGTTATGTCTGCTCCTAGTGAGTGAAAATGACCATCTGTAATCAGTTATGAGTGCCAAAATAGGGAGACATAAAAGGTAATTCAAACAAATCACAGCCTTGTATTATATTAGTATATATAATAAATGCTTTATTTTGAACATGTGGAATGGGGTATACAATTTTATTAATGGACACTTAGCTCCTCACTAATAAATGGTAGACAAAAAAATAAAGAATGTTCTTTGGAAGGGTGTGCCGAGTTTTGGCCTACTGGGGGGCCTGCCTGTCCCAGCCTCGCCCCCTCATCTCTCCAGGGGTGGATGTTATGATTCAGGAAAACATGATATCCACATACACATAATAGAGCAGAGACTATATTCCCCCAAACAAAATCAGAGTCTAGCTCAGTTTGGCAGCCACTGTGATGCCAGTAGCACCCTGCCTTGTCTCCCCTCTTTTCCAGCTAAGCCCTCTTTGGTGGTTGAGTCAGCTTTTAGGAATCTAATTTGTTGCTGAAGATTACATGGTGTTAAGTTTTCTTCCAAAAAATTTTTGTTTTAAATGAAGAAAGAAAAGTGTCAGAATGTTTTGGGTGCTTTACCATTTCCATTTTCTGAACTTTTAAAATATATTTTGCTCTAGATAGAATGTAAGCATTGAAAAACACAACTTGGGAGTCTTCCTGTCCAACTTGGGTAAGGTTGTGTCTCTAAGGAAAAAATAATTGACGGGTACTGCACTCCTCCTCCCCAGTGCCATTGAGGGAAGGTGTTTGTCATTTCTCTACCTTTGGTATCTGCCACAAAGTCATTCTTGGAAAGAGTATGTTGAAATATGCCAACTTACTACCTAACAGGTCCAATGGCTATTCCACGGAGAAGTGAGGGCTATAATAGAAGCCTTCACAAAGTGCTTGCAAACAAAGCAGAGTACTCTTCGTGACTTCTCCCTGAGACGGGGCACTTAGGGTAGCTGTCATTCTAGAGACTTCAACCAGACCTAGGTCAAATTTCCAAAAGCTTCTAGAGCATTAACAATTTTCAACGGACATTCGTACTTAAATGGCATGTTTTTATATCTAATTCCAGTGGAAAGCAACAGAAATGAGAGTAGCAAGGAAAATGTGAAAGTAGAAAGGCAAGCATAAGAGAACTGAATAGGCATTCCGACATTAATGGGTCATGTCAGGCTACTTCCGCCAAAATGAGATTGCTCTAGAGAGAAACAATTTTAAAAATCAGCTAAGGCTGAGTTAGGCCGTGCAATTATGCCAAAAGATTATGAGGCTATAAAGACTCCTATTAGAAGTGGTGCAGATGCCCAGATCCCTGGGAGACAGACCAAGTTTAGTTTGGGAGAGCCTGGCCTTTTGCCTTGAAAAAGTACCATACAATACAATACAACCCAGCAAGAAGAATTAACAGATTACTAACATGGCAATAAAATGGATTAGTCTCCATATGTTGATCCAAAGAAGCTAGACCTCAAAAGTATACTATATGTTTCCACTTGATAAATATTCAACAACAGACAAAACTCATCTTTGGTGTTAGAAATCATAAGAATGCCTCGGGAGAGGATAGTGAATGTGGTGTTAGAAATACGCTACATCATTATAAGAGTGATGGTTATATGGGTGTTTACATTGGTAAAAATTCATTGAGCTTTACACTCAAAGTTGTGCAATTTCACTATATTTATATCTCATTAAGGTACCTGAGCACAAAACACATGCACGGACAATGAGAAACTACCGTATACCTACAGGGGCGCTCTGCAGCTACACTGAAAATAATGCAAGCTACCTGCTGTTGGCGGGAATGTGAAGAAAATTTGTACATTTGTAGAATAATGTTGGGGAAGATGTCTGGCAGTTTCTGTAAAACTAAATATGGACCTATGTTAGGACCTGGTGAATCCACTCCTAGGTTTATATAGCCAGCAAAATGCTCACAGAAGCCTACCACTCATATGTACATGACTTTTTTTTTTCCATATTTTTGCAATGGCCCCAACCAGAAATTGCTCAAATCACCATTAAATGTAGGCTGGATAAAGAAATTCTGGGCCAGCAACACCATGGAAAATTACCCAGCAATGAGAATAAATGCTAATTTTATGCAACAATATGAGTGAATCTCACTCATATAAAGTTTAACCCAATGAGCCAGATGCAGAACACCTACTGAATGGTTCCATTCATATAAAGTTATAAAGTAACAAAATGGGCAAAATTAACTTCTGATGTTAACAAACGAGACTGGGTCCCTAGAGCATGCAACTCTTGATTTTGGGATTGTGAGTTTGAGCCCCACGTGGACATAGAGCTTACTTAAAAAAATAAAAATAAGATAGTTGCTATGCCTAGGGGAATTGTGGCGGAAAGAAGCAGGAGGCGGAATATGCTGATCATATTCTTTCTTGATCTGGGTTTTGGCGACACAAATGTATTCAGTTTGTGAAGATTCGTGGAGCCGTACCATTATTATAGGTATTCCTTCTTACGTGAGGTGCGTGCATATATGTTGTGGTTATTTAAAAAGTAAATGTTTCTGATTGATTGTACTTCTTATCTGTAGGGGCCAAGAGCAGGCTGCCCCAAAATGTGCCTTTTTGGCATACTGATTATTTTAAATAGGAGTTACTTAAGAGACAGCCCATACAAGAAGCACACTGGGACCCTCTTCTGTTCCGCCTTCAAGCAGGACATAAATCTCCATATGAAAGGCTTCCTCGCTGTACCAGGATAGACAGACATCCTTGTCACCAGGAATAGAAAATTTAGAGCCAAGAAGGCTATATAAACAAACCCTGTTACTTTAGTAGTTTACTGCCCCAGCCCAAATACTGTTTAGAATTCCTTACTAATTGAAGCTCCCAAAGTTATTTTCCTTGTCCTGTCAATTCCTCACATATTTATAGTCTTAAATATAAAAATGGCCTGTCTTGGTCATCTGTTTAGGTCTCAATTTTATTTTGGGGGCTCCATGTGCATGTAATAAAATTTCGATTTTTTTCCTCCTTGTTAATCTGTTTCATGTAAATTTAATTCTTAGTCCGGCTGGAAGACCTTGCAAGAATTTTTCCTTTCTTTCATATCCTTGCTCTTTCTGTTAGTCTGTCTGCCTTTGACTTTGGCCCTGCAACCCCCTTTCTCTGTTTTTCTTGCAATCGAATATTTGTCACCTTTCCATTTTTGGTCCTTCTGTCAAGTGCCTTTGCTCTGTGGCATTCTATTATCTCTTACACTCCCCAGCGGTGTTTTAAGTGTGTTGTCACTAAGAAATTTCTCCAGTCAGTCATCTCAATGGCATAACCCAGTATCTGGCTCATAACATGCTCTCGATATTTATTCATCAGATAAAAACATCAAGAAAGAACATCATCAAATGCTCCCAAGAGCTGTTCTCCACTGTCCTCATCTGGATATTTCCACCTTGATTCTAACAAGCCTTAGGTAGTAGAAGAAACGTTTGCCTTAACTGATTGACAACCATCAGAGGTGAAGAACTCACACAAACATTTCCAACACCAGCATCTGCTTCCTGAATTGCACAAGGAAAGCCAACATGGACACTTCACGGCAGCTGCTGGGTCATCATCAAGGTCATGGTTAGTGGCATTGCTATGTCACAACTGGGGAGTTTCCAGTGGTACAAGAGCAGTTATAGCAAAAAGAATCATATGGCTTATCAATTGTTTCATTAATGAATAAGTACAGCTGCAAATAACAGAAAAGACAACCACAGTACTTTAAAAACTAAGAGATTACTTGTCTTCATAATAGCAAATCTACCATTAGGTGACTCGGGGCCAATGCAATGGTTCAACGAGCCCAGCTCTTCTGTCATTCTGTTTTGCCATCCTTAGGGTATGCCTCAATGCCTGTAGCCTCATGGTTACAGGATGGCTGCTCCAGCTTCATCTTTGTGTCTCAGAGAGAAAACAAATGGAAAGAACAGAAAGAGAAGAAATGATACCAAAAGACTTCCATTTACTTTTCACTAAGTCACGTGATTACCATGGACTCCAAGCTTTAAGGAATTAAAAACCATAGAATCTCTGAAGTAAGCACAGGTAAGAGAGACAGTAGATGGAAATGGAAGTTGAGACCACATCCCCCAATGTTACTTAACATTAACATTAGAGCAACAGAGAGTATTACTATCACAAATGACTATCTAGTGTACCTAGTAGATTCTTAAGTTGCTATTAAAAATGTTATCAATGGAGGCTGCATAATGGGAAAGTCCTGTAACAGAAGGGAAGTACTTTTGAATATACATGAATATTGCAACTTTAAAAATAGATTTAGGCGCAGAGACCAAGATTTGAAAGAGATACTTAAGAAAAAAAATAGTCCTATATGCAGATAGTGGGATTATAGATAATTATTTCTTGTAAAAACAAATCGTTCTAAGGGCACCTGGGTGGCTCAGTGTGTTGAGCATCTGACTCTTGCTTTCAGCTCAGGTAGTGATCTCAGGGTCATGAGACTGAGCCCCGCATCCAGCTCCGCGCTCAGCAGGGCGTCTGCTTGCGATTCTCTCTCTCTCACTCCCTCTGTCCCTCCCCCGCTCAGGCTCTTTCTCTCCAGTAAATAAAAAATCTTTTAAAATAAATAAATTCAATAAAAACAGATTATTCTAGTCTTGTAATGATGCTTTTACAAACACAAAGGACTTTAAAATGATTTTATATACTTAAAAAATAACAAAAGCCATTTTCATAGACTATAAAAGACACTCCTGTTTTGTAAAGCATCATTTTGGTGAGGAAATGGCCGTAAAAAAATGATCAACATTCACTGAAAGGCAATGTGAGTTTCCAATGACGGTAAGAGCAAACGATTCTCAGAGACCCCGTGGCATGTTACATCAATCACATCTACCCATCTTTCGAGTTCTCTAGGACAATTTCTTTGGTCCTTTGTGATTCTGGCTTCTCTGAGAAAATCAACTTCCTGGCAGAACTGTATAGAGAAGACAGCAAGGGTGCAGGCAGAAATGAGTGGGTACACATGGAAAGCAAAGATGCCAGGCTTCGCATCCATTAGGAAGGGGTTAGCTTGGGACAGAACAGGGAGAGCAGAGTGCCTCAAGACTAATGACCTGGCAGGTATCATTTTGAGGGGAAAGGAAGAGAAGTTTCTTATGCCAACTCTAATGATGCATGGGCTGGCTGGAGAGGCTGTTCACTTTTTAGCCACTGGATTTTCTACAAGGTGAATGTCTTTCTGGTAGTCTTTCCCAGGCTGGCCTGATGCTTCTTGAGTGCTGAGTGGAAAATTTCTTCATTGACCAGAAAAGTGTGAAAAATAGTGATTGCTATCTAATGTGTAATCTAATGTGATTGGGGCACCTGTGTGGCTCAGGCAGTTGAGCAGAATCTGCCTTCGGCTCAGGTCATGATTCCAGGGTCCTGGGATGGGGCCCCATGTCAGGCTCCCTGCTCTGCAGGGATTCTGCTTCTCCCCCTCCCTAAACCTTCCCCCTGCTCATGCTCTCTCGTGCTCTCACTCTCTCTCTCTCAAATAAAATCTTAAAAAAAAAATTTAATGTGAGTCAAATGGTTACTTTTCTTTTTTTGTAGGAAATGAAACAAGTAAAGAGATAGAGGGATGGTTCATATTAGTGTCCATATTTCAGAAGGAAATAGACTTATAGGTATAGAAAAATTGATATGCTTGAGGATGGAGACCTCAATTCATAGCGTCTCCTGTGCTAGCTAAATGTACTCTTTATTTTATTTATTTATTTTATTTTTTAAAAGATTTTATTTATTTATTTGAGAGAGAGAGAGAGCAAACATGAGTAGGGGGCAAGAGAGAGAGAGAAGCAGGCTCCCTGCTGAGCAGGAGTCCAATGTGGGGCTCGATCCCAGGATGTTGGGATCATGATCTGAGCCAAAGGCAGATGCTTAACCAACTGAGCCACCTAGGCGCCCCTAAGTGTACTTTTTAATACATGGGTATAACAGTGGTACATTAACAACGATGTATAGAAAAGCCAGCTGCACTACAGCAGGGATTGCAGGAAGTGTTGGTATTAGCTGCAACTGCTCAGCGGTGCCGAACCGTGTTTCCTGAATCCTTGTGGTCACTCTCTGCCTTCACTCTACTCACCAAAGCCAGGCTTGGAGCTCTTTCAAGAAGGATCGTCTCACTTTTATGAGTGAATTCTTCCCACATTCTTCTTTTTAATTCCTGTAAATGTGTCTGCTATGTGCCCGTTCACTTTGGTGTCACCTTCAGAGAAGAATAAAGCTGCTAGCCGGCAGCCTCCAATTTAAAATTATTATTATTCAGATTTAAGAACAGGGTATAAAAGCACTTGCAGAATGAAAGCAACAGAATGAGAAGGATTCTAGCATGTACCATGATCATCTGCACCAAAAGGAGAGCACAGTGTTCTGTGGGGAGATGCTAAGTCAGTACTGTATGGGATTTGGAGGCAGCTCCAGGGTACTCTGTAACCATGCTGGTATCAGAATTAACCACCTCGAAGCTAAGAATGAAAGGAACTTCATTGGAAAAAAGTGAAGTGTGATTGCAGAGAATTCAGGAAACAAGACAAATCGTATACGTGACTAGGTACCCAGAGAAAGACTGGCAAATACATTTTGTAGAATTTTAGACGTACAAGACCTTTAAGGATGATGAAGTTCAAACCTTTAATTTCATGGATGAGGAGAGATTACAAGTTTTGCCCAGGGTCAGTGGCAGTGCCAGAGATAGAGTACTGGTCAACCAGCTTCCCAGGCTAATTTCCTTCTCTTTGCACCAGGGCCATGTGGAAGGTGGTGCTTATTAGTAAGAGGCAATTATAAGCATGAAGATTTGCTGGTCAGCTTGCCCACAGAACTGCCTACTGCTTTTTCTCCAGGTTTGTGGCCCATCTCCCTCAGAAATGGATTCTCTTCTGATTAAATCTCACTGACAAAAACAGGAGGCTATGCCAAGAGCCATAGTTTGCTGATTGGATTCTTTTAGAGTATTGCATTAAAATAGTATTTTTCTTGACTACAGAGTTTCTGGACACCCTCTTCAATTTTGCACCAGAAGCAAACATCTCATTGTCCCCACCCTAGGCCCAGCCCCACCCAGACTTAACCATGAAGAAGTACTAACTAAACTAGCTCTTATTGAACAATCTTCTACCTGGCGTCTGGTAAGGTATGGAAACTTACCTAACCACAGAAAATTTAAGTCACCTTCCTCTTGTTCTTCTTGCCAGATTTCTTGCATGAATTGGAATGATTTTATTCCCTAAATTTAATGCTTAACATTCTCCAATGATGGTATACCAGCCAGGAAAATATTGCCCATTGACTTTAAGATTTTAAAATAGTTGCAAATAGAGTAAAACTAACTTTAATAAGTCACAGAAGGGAGGGTGGGGTTAGCCAGAAAGCAAAGATGGGAGGAGGATTTTTCTTAAACCTCCATGAAAAGATCCAATTACAGCCAAGATTCACCAGGTGGTAGCAGCAGAAACGGGGAGAAGTCATCAGGTTTTGGATATATTTAGATATACAGCCAAAAGAACACCCTAATGGATTAAATATAGGATATGGGGGACAGAATAGCGTTGGCACTGAGTCCAGGGTTTTAGTTTGAGCAACTGGAAAGATGGAATTGCCATCCACTGAAATGGGGAAGTCTGAGACAGGGGCAGATTTGAGAAGAAAGATCAAGAGTTCAGTTTTGGACTTATTAAATTTGAAATGTCAATCAGATAACCAAGTGCAAATGTTAATTAGGCAGCTGTATATAAAATTATATAGTAACAACACAGTAATAGAATTTCTTGAGTGCCAGGTATGCTTCTAAGTAATTTATGTGCATTAGTGTTATCTTACTATCCCTATTTTGTAAATGAGGTCAGAGAGGCTAAGTGCTTCAGTCTCTTGGGGCTGCTATCACAAAAATACCATACACTGTGTGACTTAAACATCAAACAATTATTTTTCACAGTTCTGTAGACTGAGAAGTCCCAGATAAAGGAATCAGCAGATTCGGTGTCTGGTGAAAGCTTGCTTCCTGCTTCATAGATGTCATCTTTCTCCCTGTGTCCTCACATGACAGAAGAGGTGAGGGAGCTCTCTGGGGTCTTTTTCATAAGGGCACTAAGCCATTCATGAAGACTCTAGCCTCACGGGGGACTCTATCCTCAGGACCCAAAAAGTCCCAAAAGCTCACCTCCAGATACCATCCTATTGGGATGAATTTGGGGACACACACAACCAGTCCATAGCATTAAGTAAGTTGGCATAGGTCAGGGGGTGGTACACTATGGCCCATGAACTAAATCCAGCCTAACATCTGTTCTTTTTGTTTTTGTTTAAATAAAGTTTTACTGGAATACAGGCATGTTCATTTGCTAATGCAGTGCCTGTGGTTGCTTTCATGTTACAGTGGTAGGATTGAGTAGATGTAATAAAGGCCACATGGTCATAGAGCCAAACTATTTACTATTAACCCTTAATGGAAAGAAATTGTCAACTTCTTTCCTAGGTGACCTGAGAACAGACATCGCCGAGCCACCATGCTCTACTTTCTCTCAGTAATATGTGACCTCTTCTAATATTTACTATAAAACTCAACTTTATTTTTTCCTTTTCTGGAAGCCCTTGGACCCACAGTTTTGCTACAAATACCAAGCCTTCTTATCCTGGAGGTAGAATAAGCACATTATCTGTGAATAATGGTTAGGGACCCAGATCTAGGAAACCAAAGCACTTTGAGGTATCTAGTGTATACTTTTTTGGGGATAAGAGCCTTATGAGGGCTTCAGTGTAAATGGTAGAAAGGGAACATTGGTGGAAGCCCAAGGAAGAGAAGTGCCAAACAGTGGGTGTGGAAATCTTAAGACCCAGGCTCTAGAGGAGGATTTCAATGTAGAAAGTGCCAGGTATGTAGACCAGAGCAAAAAATGCTACAATGGGTACTGTTTTCCCACCTCAGAGTATGAGAGAGTCATCAATCTGAGGTTCCAATTAGAGTAAAATGGAGTAAAACTGGCTAGCTGCCTTTGGGTAAGTCACATTGTACCCATTCCATACCCAGAGTCCCCACAAGCCAGTTCTTTAGTCATAATGTATGTAGGCCAACATCTTGCCCAAGCTTTGCATCATTGAAGGCCATAGCTTTTGGCTGCTCAATGAGAGTTTCCTCCCTGACCCATGTCAAGACATCTGAAAGCGCAAAAGGGGCCCAGGGATACTGGGAGGATTATGGTTGTAGGGTAGTTTCTCCTAAAATTTGGGCTTGAATTGAGCAAGATAAAAACCCCCCAAACTGATGTTGGGATTGGAAAATTTTCATACAAGTGGATTAAATGAAATTAAAGGATCATTTAAATAAACTGCGTATTAAAGTGCATGGTACGTGGTAGGTGCTTAGTAAATGGTGGGTTGATAATGATTATAATGGAGGAAAAAACAGAAAAGGCACTGCTGCCTGGGCTTGTAGAGAGGAGACAGGATACACTGTCTCTAGACAGTGTATTTTAGAGAATCTCTAGAATGCTTTAACTGATAAATAAGAGACATTGGTAGCTATCACACTCATTTTGGGAATGCCAAGACATCTGCTAAAGAGATTGAAATTAATTTGTTTGCCTTTACCCTCAGGGCAGATAAGGATTCCCATATTTATTCTACCCATTTGTTCAGCAAACCCTTTGGTGCGTGGATTTGGTCCACAGTGAAAAGATACATTTTAGCCCAACCTTCTGGAAACAGTGGATTATAGATGACAAGTTTCCACACCAGCAGTCTGTCTATTATAGAATAAATCTTTGGTATCAATGATAGCTTCATTCTTTAAGCCAGGAGTAGAGTTTGTATCCAAGGCTGTACTGTTATTGGCAGCATTGAAGAGTGTCAAGACTAGACCCTCCTGGCTCTTTATAGCTTGTGGTGCACCTCAAGGCCAGTATTTCCTCTACAGCTGCCAGGGCTACTGGGCCGCAGACTTTGGGGCTGGGTTTGCTAGGAGTAAATCATTAGCAAGTATAAAGTGGATGATCAGCAGCTCTACCACCAATGCCAAACAGATTGGTTGGGTTATGAAGGCTTTGAGGGAGGATACAGCTGTCAAGGCTCTGTAGAGGCTACCAAGGGATAAATAAAAACCTTCCTGATCACATCTCAAATCCAACCAGCACTGTTCTTTCTTCTGATCTCATTTTTCCATGTCACACAAGATAGGAGTTTCTTTACTCTGACCACCAGCTGAAGTGGAAATCAACAAGAACCTCGTTACACTCTTCCCCAATCCCCCTAGAACAGCAGGAATGATTTTTTTTTCCCCAAGCAGTCTTTTTTTTTGCGACTCAAATCCGAATTCCATTCAATTCAGCTTGACAAGTATTTAGTAAGCATTTTTCAAAGCTTCTAGAACTTTGTTGGCCACTGTTGGGGACCAGGATTGTCCAAGGTATGGGGATTGATGTGATAAATGCATTAAATGCTTCCTGCTAAAGAAAAATTCAGGTTTATGCCTCTTATATTGCTCAAAATTATGAGGAAATGTGTAAGAGTTGCCAGGCATTCTGTCTTCACCCGAGACTCCCAAGGGATGGCTGTAAGTTGGTCAATATTTTGAAACATACTTGACATACGTGATTGTGTCATTTCACTTAATGGCGAACGGGCACTAGGATATTGATTTTTATGAATCTGACATTCTGTTTGTACCTCCATTATTGTTCTTACAATATTGTTTCGCAATTCTTTCCCCTTCAGCTTTGAGTATAGGAAACCTAATAATCATCTTAATTAGCCCTGATACATGACACAGAGCCTGGTCCAGAAGAGACAGTTATTAAATGCTAAAGAATTAAATAAAAACTAATGAATCATCGAACCTTGCATCAGAAACCAGGGATGTACTGTATGGTGACTAACATAATGTAATAAAAAAAACATTTAAAAAAAAGTATTAAATAAAAAGACAAATGAATAAGTAAATGCCAAAAGTAGAGGGCTGAAAAAAATTCTCCAAATTGGATAATTTGGGCAAAAATCTGTTTCTTTGAGTGATTCCCCCAAAGATGACAGCCAAATATATCTAATATCCTAATCCCAGAACCTGTGAATATGGTATTTCACATGGCATGGGTACTTTGCTGATGTTAAGTTAAGGGTGGGGAGATTATCCTTGATTATCTGGGAGAGGGGGTGTTGTAACCACAAGGGTCCTTGTAAAAGAGAGGCAAGAGATCAGAAAAGTAGTACGAAATACAACAACGGAAGTAAGAAGTTGGGATGATGTAAGAAAGGGGTCAGGAACTAAAAGAAGCTGAAAAGGACAAAGAAACAGATTCTCCCCTCAAAGTCTCCAGAAGGACTCAAACCAGCTAAAACTTTGATTTCAGTCCCTTAACACTCACATTGGACTTCCCCAGCCCTTCCGAACTATAGGAGACTATATCGGTGCTATTTTTAAGCACCAGCTTTGTAATAATTTGTTGCAGCAACAATAAGAAATGAATACACATTTTGGTGTCTGGAAATGCTGCTGTAACAAATAACTAAAAATGTGGATGTGACTTTGGAATTGGGTAATGATTAGAGGATTAAGGAAGTCCGAGATGTGTGAAAGAAAAAGCCTAGATTCCTTCAGACTATTGGTTCAAATATGGACACTATAATGCTGCTTGTGAAGGCTCAGAAGGAAGTAAGCCCCTATCATTTTAGAGAACATTTAAATTATCATAAAAAAACGGTTGATGGAAATATGGACATTAAAGGGGCCGCTGCTAAAGGCACAGAAATACAGAGTAACATGTTATGGAAAGCTGAGAGAAAGGGCACCCCTGTTATTTAGTGGTAGGAAGCATAGCTGAATTGTGTCACAGAGTTGAGTGGAGAGCAGAACTGATGGACAATGGACTTGGATATTTAGATGAGGAGATTTCCAAGCAAAGCGTTAAAGATGCAACCTGGTCCTCTTTGCTGCCTATGGTAAGATGTGAGAAAGAAAGAGATAATTTGAGAGAGGAACCGTGATGCAAAAAGGACTTGGTGGAAATGTGTATTTAGCCTTAACCAGATGGCAAAAGATACCAAAATGAAGAGATTCTCTGTCAGGAAGGTGTGCTCTGGAGAGAAACCTAAGGGTGATTCTCTGGAGCCTTTCCCTAGATTCTTAGAAGAGACAAAAAGTCACAGTACTCATTCACAGAGAAGGCTGTTTGAAGTGATGAGCCATGTGACTCATGGCTCCCCTCAGCTATCTTAGCAGAGGACAAAAATAGAGATATGATCTAGAAAAGACCAGTGGAGAAACTTTTTTGTCTAATGGAATGAATCCCTGAGCTAACAGGAGACCCACAAGACTTTGGACTCCCAAAAATTTGTAGGCAGGAAACAGACTGATAAACTACACAGCTTCAAACTCATAGTACCTTCAATGAAAAAGGAAGGATGATTCTGTGGGGCAGAAGGACAAAACTTTGAGCCCAGAGGGTGGACCCATGGACCACAGAAGAATCAGCTATTTAAGGGCTTTAAAACCTAATGGAGTTTGCCCACTTGAATTTCAAAATTGCTCGGGACCTCCTTTTTTCTCATTTTCTCCTTTGGGGGATGGGGATACATATAACTGCTATCCAATGCTTGTACCATCATATTTTTGGAGCAGATAATTTGAGTCTTCAGTGTTATAGGTACACAGATGGAGAGGAATTCTGTGCCAGGTTGAAATCTATCTAGAGTCTCATTCACACCCAATTTGGATGATTTAATGATGAGATTTGGGACTTTAGAACTAATGAGATTTAGATCAGATTTTGAACCTGACTTGATACTCTAATGGGTTGGGACTTGTGGGGACCGAGGGATGGGCTGAATTCATATTGTATGTGAGAAAGACACAAATCATTGTTACAGCTGCAATAGGAAACTAATACATTGAGTTATTAAGACATTTCCGAAAAGACTGAATTTTCTTGTTCGTTTGCTTTTTGCTGTTTCCAGTAACAAATATTTGAAAGTCGGTGTGGATAATTTGGGAAGTAATTCCCTTTCCCTTAGTTATCCTTGAAATTGAATGTTGGCTCTGGACTAAAGTATTCATAGAATTATGTTCTTTATTGTGTAGACCTGCGTGTGTGTGTGTGTGTATCTGTGTGTGTGTCTGCCTGTCTGTCTTTCTGTCTAAGAAGTCAGTTTTCAATGAAATTTTTTTTAAGATTCATTTATTTATTTTAGAGAGAGAGAGCATGAGTGGGAGGGGCGGAGGGAGAGGGAGACTCTCAAGCAGACTCTGAGCTGAGCACAGGGCTTGACCCGGGGCTTGATCTCATGACCCTGAGATCACCATCTGAGCCAAAACCAAGAGTTGGTCACTTAGCTGACTGTGCCACCCAGGTGACCCTATTCTGACATTCAAATTGGATGTAAAAGTGTCAGGAAATCAACCCATTGGTTTCTTCCCTTTGGGTTAAGATACAGTCCCTGGCAAACCATTGCCAAGGTTTCATGACACACTACCTACTCATTTTTTGTTTTTTATCAGTCAGCCACATTTCTCCTTAGCCTTAGTTTCCCAGTCACACATACTGAATGATAGCTTCAATTATTGTTTGCTTGACTAATTGCCATATATCCTCAACACAAAGGAACCTTCCAAGAAATGTCAATGTTTTCGATTTTATGCCAAGAAAATGAAACCTAATAGAGACTCCTCCTCTTGGTAACTAAGAGAAAAGCCCTATTGTTTGTTCAGGCCTGACATATTACTACGTGTTTAAGCTGATAATTTGTTAAACCGTCATTGTTTGGAAACACTTATAAAGAAACAAGGCAATCCATAAATGAATACTGAAAATACCACACTCTATATTCCAAAGTGCTATTGACTATTTTATCGTGAAGTATTATAACTCACTTACATAGAAAAATATTTAGGGCCCTTCTGAGAGCAATAAAAATGACAGTGACCACCTAATATTTAAATCCAAGATACTAGGCCTGGTCCAGTTTCCTGAACTTGCAGGGAATTTAATGAAAATTTTCTGAATAATGAATTGTTGCTACAATCCATTCAATGAGAGAAAAAATAATACATCAACCAATCTGTGTCAACTAGCTAAACAGCAAACTTAATGGTGTTTTATTCTTCCTTCTCACTCAGGAGTTATGCTGTGTTTATAGAGACAACATACCTCTGGTCAAACAAAAATTTAAAAAAGGGACCCTGCCTTCAGAGGCCCACAGGCCTCAGAACCTCACACCATTTCTGACAGCTGGCTGGTGAGTCAGTAGCCCTCACGAGGTAACTTCCAAGAAAAAGGGGAAGAGGAACATTTTTCTTAGCCACTGGGGATCCTATTAGTTTGTGTAGAAGTAGAAAAGCATCCAAAGTTTATCTTTTTTTTATTTTTTAAGAGCAGTCCAGCTTTTTGAGAAAGCAGACCACCATCACCATTAAAAAAGTTTCGTATGCTACAATATGTGTAGAATAATGATCTTTCAAGGAAGAGAAGAAAAAAGAGGATTACGCCTCCTGTTGGAGCCTCTTGCCTTTCTTGTCTTGTACCCCCAACTGTCAATTACAAAAAGAGGTGGAAGAAGAGCTCATGGCCACATACCTCTTCTCATCCATCTCCACCCATCCTTGCTTGGACATCTCGCGCTGTGAAATATCCACTAGACACGGTCTGCTCCAAAATATAAGCCCCAGCCCAAACCATTCTACTGACATAGAGGCCCCCAAGGGTTTACTGACAAGATCCACCTGGGTGTGGCACACATTTCTCAGATCTCCCAGGCCCAAAATTGAAATTGGCTTTCTTTTCTTCCTACAAACCTACTTGCCTCTGGCGTTTGTCGTCTTGTTGACTAACACAACCATCTACACAGTCACCCAAACCAGAAACCTGGACATCAGAGAAACCTCCTCTCCCTCTCCCTTACCTTTCACATCTGATCATCGCTGAGATCTGTTCATTCCATATGTGAGGCGTATCATAAATCCATACTTCCTGCTCCATTCCCTGGGCTGCTGCCAATGATAAGCCCTGGAAATCTCTCCTTCAAACTAGCTCCCTAGCACTAAAAGATTATATTGAGGGGTGCCTGGATGGCCCACTCAGTTGAGCGTCCAACTCTTGGTTTCTGCTCAGGTCATGATCTCAGGGTCCTGCGATGGAGCCCTGCACTGGGCTCCTTGCTCAGTGGGGAGTCTGCTTGAAGATTCTCTCCCTCTGCCCCTCCCTCCGTATGCTTATGCTCCCTCTCTCTCTTTCAAATAAATAAATCTTAAAAAAAAAAGAAGAAGAAGAAAGATTACATTGACCTGTGGGCTTTCCAGCTCTTCTCTACCATTCGTACAGCCATCAAAATTGATTTTTAAAATTAGAATTTTAGGGGATGTAAGTAAAATTCAAATACAGTCTCTTTACAAAGAAAAAACAAAAAGAAAACAAATATAGAAGTACACATAATAAGGTCCTTTACATTTCCTCACCTCATTCTCATCTCAGAAGTAACCATTAATAACACTAATTAGTGTCCTTTCAGACCTTTTTCTATACATTCATGTAAAGATGCACTTGTACACATAATCATTGCTATTTAAATATATTGGAGTTATAATTCTTTAATTTATAACAGTGTGTTAACAATGTCTTGGAGATCATTTTATGTTAGTATATATAATATCTACCATTTATATAGCAATTATTATGGGTTAAAAACTTCTAAGTGTTGGGGCGCCTGGGTGGCACAGCGGTTGGGTGTCTGCCTTCAGCTCAGGGCGTGATCCCAGCATTATGGGATCGAGCCCCACATCAGGCTCCTCCGCTATGAGCCTGCTTCTTCCTCTCCCACTCCCCCTGCTTGTGTTCCCTCTCTCGCTGGCTGTCTCTATCTCTGTCAAATAAATAAATAAAATCTTAAAAAAAAAAAAACTTCTAAGTGTTTGATATGTATTATCTCACCTAATTATCACAGTATCTCTGTGTAGTTAGGACTATTAATATATCTTTTATTAACACATCAGAAAATAGAGCGACTAATTGCCGATAAAATAGAGAACTAAAAATAACAGAATGATGTAGTTAGGTTGCAGAATATAAAGTCAATTTAGATTTCTACATACTAGCAACAAATAATCAGAAAACATTAAAATATACAATAGAATGAACAAATCAAGTAGCTAAGAATAAACATAGCATGTTGTACACTAAAAACTATAAAACATAATTGTGAGAAATTTAAAAATACCTAAGTAAACAGAGAGATAAGTCATGTTCCTGGAAGATTCAATTTTGTAAAAAACAAACAAACAAACAAAAAAACCTCCACAAATTGATCTACAGAATCAATATAGTTTCAGTTAAAATCCCGCCAGGTGTGAGTGTATGTGTGTCTCTGTGTAAATTGCTATGATAGTTTTATTTTATTTTTTTTAAATTTTATTTATTTATTTTAGAGCGAGAAAGAGACAGCGCAAGCATGGGGAGGGGCCAAGGAAAGGGGAAAGAGAGAATCCAAGCAGACTCCTCGCTGAGTGTGGAGCCCATCACAGGGCTCATCTCACAGTCCTGAGATCATGACCCGAGACAAAATCAAGAGTCCAATGCTTAACCGACTGAGCCACCCAGATGCCCCAACTTGACAATTTTAAAGTTTATATACAAATACAGAGGGCCAAGACTAAAGAAGCTCAGTGGCTGGAGAATCCCTACAGTCAAATATCAAATTTTTTGTAAAAGAGTAGGTATCAAAACAGATGTCACAGGACGTGGAGCTCAGCAACGGACGCATACTTCTACAGTCACTGGATTTAGGGAAAGGGTGCTATCACCGAGGAAGTGGGAAAGGAGGGTCTCTTCACTAAATGGTACCGGAACAATAGAATACCCCATGAGAAAATGAAGTCTTGACAATATCGTATACCACACACACCCCCCCCCAATTAGATTACCTAGATTAAAATAAGAAAAGTAAAACAATAAAGTTTCTAGAAGAAAACATAGGAAGATGTCTATACAGCCCTGTGTTAGGCAAGGATATTTTAAGCAAGTCACAAGAATAGCTAAAACCATAAAGGAGAAAAATGGATAAATTATTCTAAGTTAAAATGGAGAAGTTTTCTTCCTCAAAAGATACCATTTAAGGCAGTGAAAGGGAAAGCCTTTGAGGGGCAATGATATTTTCCATGCACATATGTGATGAAAGATTTGCATCTAGAATATATATTTTTTTAATTGATAAGAGAAAGCAGGTGAGTTAAAAGACTTATACATATCACAAAAAAATCATCCAAATGGCCAGTAGGTATATATAAAGGGCTCAATATCATTAATTATAAACAAATGAAAATTAAAACAAAATGAGGTACTAGTACACACCTGTAATGAATGAGACTGTGAACACCAAATGTTGGGGAGCAGTATATTACAGCTATGCTGTTGAGAATTTAAATTGGGGCACCAGTTTAGAAAAATGTTTGAATGTGTTCACGCCCTGTGATCTAGCAATTGTATCTCAAAAGGCATGTCAAAGAATGTTCTAGAGCCATTTATAGAAAATAGAAGTTACAGGCTCTTAGAATCTGGTGGAAATAGCTCCCCAAATTATTTGAGCTTGATGCCTATTTAGGGAAAGATCTTCAACTCCCTTTTAATTTTCTCTTATTTAAGAAATAGCCAGAACTGAGAGACGCCTGGGTGGCTCAGTTGGTTAAGCGTCTGCCTTTGGCTCAGGTCGTGATCCCAGGGTCCTGGGATCGAGCCCTGCATGGGGCTCCCCACTCAGCGGGAAGTCTAATTCTCCCTCTCCCTCTGCTCCCCATCCCCGCTTGTGCTCTCTCAAATAAATAAATAAATAAATAGCCAGAACTGAAAACCACTCAAATGTCTATTAAAAATAGAAGGAATTGGGGCACCAGGGTGGCTCAGTCAGTAAATGCCCAACTCTGGGTTTCAGCTGAGATCATGATCTCAGGGTCATGAGATCAAGCCCCATATCAGGCTCTGATCTCAGCTTGTAGTCTGCTTGAAATTCTCTCTCCTTCTCCCTCTCCTCCACCCCCTTCCCCACTACCACTGGCACATGCTCACTCTCTCTCAAATCAATAAATAAATCTTTTTTAAAAAGTAGAAGGAATAAATACATTGTGGCATATTCACACAATGCCATACTATACACTACTAAAAACTAACAAAGTATAACTACATTCTATAACATGGACAAATCCTTACGCCTTAAGAATAAAAGCCAGACACGAGGCTATATACCATATGATTCAGTTTATATAAATTTTAAAAATGCAAAACTAGTCTATGGCTGCACAGGCAGAATAATGGTTACATTAACATAGTTTCCCTCAAGGACAACGGAGGGAACTTCTGATATTTGATAATATTGTGTTATTTTTTCTGAGTACTGCTTTTATTTGTATTTATTTTTGTGACAATCTATCTTACAAGGGTTTTGTGCACATTTTATAGGTATGTGATACTCTGATAAAATTAAATTTTGAAACATAAGAGAATGGAATTAATATGCTAACAAATTTGAAAACACATCAAAATGAACAAATTTTTAAAAACTTAACTTTTCAATATTGGCTAAAGAAAAAATTAAACTAATACCTACGCGTTCACTTTTCATTTGTGATATCAGAGTTATATTATATTTATAGAACAATTTGGGAAGATTTTCATATTTGCCATTAATTTCTGTATCCTGATGCATCTTCTATAAAATAGAAATTAGAGGTTCTTGAAAATCGGGCAAAACAAAAGATATTATTTTGACCTGATGCAGATTTGGGGGTAGATATTTGACTACCTCTAATTTTCTTCTCTTCAGATATCCCATCTCTAATTTATGCAGGGTTTTTTTACATTTTTGAAGTTAATCAGGAGATTTGAATTTCCCTAGAGACTTGCCTACACTCGTGTTCACATTTATTTAGCTACACAATTATTGCTGGGTAACTAGTTGGTTTACACTTGAAAGGAAGGGGAGAGTTTCCTCTATGGAAGTAACCTTGACTGCTGGAGCCACACTCCACAGGAGAAGCACGTTAAAAAAAAAAAGCATTTTTACATTTTTAAGGGGCATGTGATGAAGGTCAAGCAGTCAAGGTCAAGTCCTTTGGTAAGATGAAGAATGAGAGAAATAGGCCAAAAAGGTAGAAGAAAACATGAAAGTGTGTCATGAGATCCTTCCACTTTATTTTCAACTTTTCACTAAAGTGTCTAAAGTTAGAAAATTCGGAGTACGATTCAGTTCCTCATGGATAATAGCAATAGGACTTACACTTGTCTCCTGGCCGGCATAGGTCTGAAACAATACGTGTGCACTGATGCATGAATGCGAAGTCAGAAAAAAATGAGGAAAGAAGTCATAGAAATTATTGGAAGGATTCTGGATTTAAATTGCAATGGTGACTAATCAGGCTTAACACGTGCAGGAGGGCCACAGCAGATGTTTTGACTGCATTTGTATGCCTGGTTCTTACCACAGTAGTTGGTGCAATGTGTATGTGTGTTAAATTGAATCACTGCTTGGAAATTGAGAATGAGAGAGCATTCCACCCTCCCTTACAGCGATCGGTGGATTTTGGAAAAAATCCAAGAAAACACTGTTAGATCTCGGCTTTAAGCATGGCACAGGCTTCTGATAAGCTAACGGAGTGACCCAAGACCTACACGGTACACCCCACCATCACCTCAAGCTCCAAGAAAGAGAAGAGAATCTGGGAGAAGGGACATTAAGGCAGAGAGATTTCTTATTAAGATTTAAGGGTTCTTCCAAGGAGTATATTGGTGTAGAAAAGAAATTCAGCTTGCATACCTAACTTTTCACCAGACATTTTCTTTTCTTTTCTTTTTTAAGATTTATTTATTTATTTTTAGAGGGAGAGAGAGTAGGCGCAGGGGAAGGGACAGAGAGAGAGGAAGAAAGAATCTCAGACTCCCGCTGAACACCAAGCCCAAGACTCAATCTCATGACTCTGAGATCATGACCTGAGCTGAAATCAAGAGTCAGTCACTTGGCCAACTGAGCCACCTAGGTGTCCACCACCAAACATTTTCTTAAGATGTCTTCTGCCCGCTTTTCTTCAGCTTGGCTATTTATGTGTCCGCTCATTTTTCTAGCTAATTTCAAACATGGTAGAATGTGATTAACCATTAAGACAGGCATATAAATATGATAAAATATGTATTTTTAGCTCATCCTTGGGTTACACCAGAGACAAAGACAAGCAAAATGATTCTCTAAACTCTTGGGCCCCCCTTTTTTTTCCTTTCAATGAAATAAACTTCTCATCATGTGAATTTTAGGGTACAAAAATGTGTTCTCCTTTGCTTCAGCCTCCACTTTGGATGCCATAACTAAATGCTTTTCTCCAAAAGAATTTTGAGCTAATCTATCTGATTTTGAAGTCGAAATAAATAATTTCATTTGTCCCCCTCCCCCACTTAAGGATTGAAAGTTATCTGTAGAAGGCTTCACTGGACATTCAATATGCTAATGTGCAGCCTACATATTTATTTCTACAAGGAAAGTATTCTCCACCTTATTGTTACCTGGAGATAGAATAGAAAGGGAAGAGCTTATAAGTGTGGACCAGGAAGACTACCAAGGCAGGGCTGTCAGTGACTTGTGGTGGTGTCAGTGGTTCTGTTGGAAGTCACAAGTCATGGTAGGTGGTTCCTGCCCATCATTCTCAGGAACTCTCCTGGAATCACATGTTTACAACCCGGGTTAGAAGAGGCTTCGTATTGCATTTAGTACAGATATATTTAGATAAAGTCTCCCCGAGGGTACCCAAGGGTTAGTATATAACAGCAGGTACATTTTATTCCCAAAAGAGAACAATCAGATTTCAATGTTTGGTCCATCCAGATGGCCACATTTGAAGCAACCAGTATACGAAGAACTCTGTCAATCACACTTGAATCTAAGTCCAGATCATGAATACACAGAATGATTTAAAAGTTGTTCTGGCTGGCTATCATTGGGTAGGTAAAACTCTAGGGAAGGAGGATGGATAAATGAAGGTGAAAGATAGGCAATCCTGAAAATTTAAAATAATTGACCACTAATTGATAAATAAATAGCTCAAGGTCATATTAACACAACTTTTCTCATCCTAAAAAATGGCTTACGTAACTGACAACCTTGTTTTCATCATGAAGTGTTATATATCACATATTAATTTGTTGAACCAAACAGAATAATCAATTCTTTACTCATGAGTTTTAGGAAAATTTGGCAATCTTGAAAATTTTTATAATGCCAATCACCTCTTAGAATGTCAAGTAAGGATAGAACACGATGGCGTGGGATCACAAAAGCTAGGCGAACGTCTCCCACGACATCTGATATCTAAGAATTAGAATGCAAGCTGCAGTGCCTTCTCTTATATGTGCTTTTAATGTCACTCCGTCCGTAAAAATTTGGGTGTTTATTGCCTTTGAAGGGAGGTTAAAAATGGGGTAAGTGTGAAATCTTGTTAGTTAAGTATATTTTTTATTTCTTATACGATTCTTATTGAGACTATCTGCCAGGTGCTAGGCTGGACCTACCACCTGGAATGTCTATGAAGACAACATTAAATCAATAAATCTTCTAAGATTCTATAAGCCAGATAAGCGCTTTTCATCTTTAACTTGACTCAGCATTGCAAAAGACTACTGAAAAGTGACTTAGGTTACTGAAACTAACATCTGTGAAAAACATCACATAAAATTATTGACCAAAAAGAGATGAGCATGAAAGAATGTGAATGTGGGACAACGTAATGTAATCAATCTAGGTCAATGACTGTTTCTTGCTCATTATAGTATCAAACATGGAGCACATGCAGAGTACCTGGTGGGTGCCCAATTACCACTTGTTAAAAGATAAATGAATTAATGAGTGAATTAATAAAATGATTATGATGTCCCTGGGCACATTCATTATGTGATATAGGCAATGAGACTTGCACACCTCAGATTCCTGAGGGGGAGGGTGACTGGAGAAGGGCCTGGACAGGAAATACATGTATCACTCTAAAATAAAATTAAGCACGACTTTCTTTAATACAGTCCAATAAATGCGATTATTTTTCTTAAATGAAATTTAAAAGGAAATGGATGTCAAATTTAAACAATAGTATACACATGAGCAATAGAGAAAAATATGTACAAATGAAATTATAAAGAAAATAGTTAAAACAATAAGATGATGACAGTTCATCCAAGGATAATGGAAGAACCTTAGTGAAAAAAATCCTAGCAGGTCAAGGACCAACAAAGGGCTTTCACATACAGTGGCAGTAATTTTAAGTAAGTGCAGGGCTGGTCTAACCCAAAGTCTATGTTACGGTAAATGAATCATTATTGAAAGTAGAATCATTATCTACCATTTGTCAATCATTGGAACACATTAGCCAGTTGATGGATGTTAATCAAACATAAAAGAATGTATTGTGAAGCTAGCAAATTATTGTTAGCAAATTCCATTGTGGATCTCTAAAAACAAAACCAACATAAAGTCAAAAAATATCTTCAAATTGCATCTTAAAGTGTTAGGGATTTCCACTTTCAAAGTAGATGAGGAAAATCCTGTTATTCTTTCTTTCCCCTTAACAAAAACAAGCTAGGTAAGCTATAAAATCAAAGTTGTTGTTGTTGTTGTTGTTTTATTGTTGTTGTTTTAATAGGTCAGAGATATAAGGATGCAAAGAAACCTAAATCAACTAATTTCTAGAATTATGACAATTTATTCTTAGGAGTGAAGCAATTCATGATCATTGTTATGCCTTCCAAAGAGGCCAGCTGATTTTATTTCTGGTGAGAGCTCTCTTCTCGGCTTGCAGATGGTTGCCTTCTCACTGTGTCCTCACAGAGTGGAGACAGAAAGAGTGGGCTTTCTGCTGTCTCTTCTTAGGACACGAATCCTATTTGATCAGAGCCCCACCCATGTGACCTTACTTAACCTTAATGACTTCCATAAACATCCTATTTCCAAATATAGTCACATTGGGGTTAGGCCTTCAACATATGAGGATAAGGTGGGGCTGGAGACAGAAACAGTCAATCCATAATAAGTAATAATAAACATTTTCTTAAAACAAAGAAGAAGACTTAAGGGTGCCTGGGTGGCTCAGTCAGTTAAGCATCTGCCTTCGGCTCAGGTCATGATCCCAGGGTCCTGGGATCGAGTCCCACATGGGGCTCCCTGCTCAGCGGAAAGTCACGTTCTCCTTCTCCCTCTGCTGCTTCCCCCTGCTTGTGTGCCCCCCCCCACTCTCTCTCAAATAAATAAACAAAAATCTTTCTTAAAAAAGGGAAGATTTGAGTTTATTGGAGACTGTTGATTTTGTTGGTTTTGTTGTAATTTTTATTTTAGATATACCCTCCCATAGAATATGAAATTAGATGAAACAAATGGGAAAAACAGTATAACTCTGCACCTGAAAAAGTACCTGGAATGAGCCGAGAGAAGTCATTTATTTTTTTGAAGTAATTCTCCCAATGCAAAACAAACCACAATTAAGGTAGCAAATGGCAGTTTATGCACCAGCCCTTAAGTTACAAATATGTGAATAATTCCAAACATTTGTAGCACTTAGAAGCATTTCATGAAATAATGTTTTAACATCTTGCCTCAAAATATAGGAGCAAAACAGCCCAAGCAACAACTAAACCAAATAATAAATTTCATTTTGAGAAATATGGAAAAACTGCAACGGCCATAATGAAAACCAATGACTTAATCAGATATTGCATTGAAACAATTCAGAGAAAGAACTCTATGGGAAGAATGTTTTGGAAGAAAAATTAATCCGAAGACACATCCAGGCTGCTCCTTACTCCTAAAATAGATCTCAATTTCAAAAAAGAAAATAGCCTCTTTTTCTAGTGTTGTATCTAAGATATTCTAGGCACATACTATAAGGCTGAAAATATGAAAAAGGAACTTGGTCCTTACCTTTCATGCTTTCCCCAGGAAATGTTTGTTTTTTTTTTTTTTTCTGTTGGTAGCCAACAAAAATAAGGGCCACTTGTATACCTCGGATGTAATTAATGATAAGAAATAAATATAGGCATATATGCTGAAAACAGTATTGCTGTCAGCTAAAATTTTGATGGGCCTTTGGTATGTGTGGGCCGTAAGAAATCAGTATCTTTCAAGGTATACTGTTTGCCTCTCAGTCTTAAAAACAGCAAAAGAAATTTTTTTTTCCCCCATGAGCACAGAGACTTCTGAGTGGCCATATTTATTTGCCAGTGGACCGGTTGGATTTTCTTTCATGACTAAGGAGATGCATACAGGACATATAGGCTTTGCTCCCAAGCTTTTCACGTCTCTCTTTCCAGCAGGATCTAGGGGTTCTTGAGATTTCTCTTCACCTTTCGAAGCCTAGAGTGAGCAGCAGATAGGCATATGCTTTAGTTTCCCCAAGTAGCAAAGAATTTTAACTTGCTTCCTCTGTGTACTTTCTTGGCCCAATGTTTGTGAAGTATGTTCCTTTCCCCCTTTATTTTTATTTGACCCTGAGAACCTGCCTCAGTTTATAGGAGTTTCACCATCTTTGAGATTAAGTATTATTTTTCTGGAAATAAAAATGGGATCCACATAAGAGAAAACAAAGTTTGCTATCAGGTTGTTTAAAATATACTTTCAAATAGTCTTGGGGAAAGTCTCATGAAAAATAATTAAAACCAGATTTGTTTGTTTGTTTGTTTGTTTGTTTCCCGTGAAACTTGGGTAGTCTCAGGATTCTTGTTCAAAGATTATCTACTTATGTAAAAAACAAACAAACAATATAGAGAAGTTTCTCATGTATTGCTATGGACTTTAATTATGTGCCAAATATATTATAATCCAGATGGCAAATTTTTAAAAATGAGTAATTTACTATGTGTAGTAGATGCTGGTGGTGTCCCACCCAAATTCCCCAGCACTGTCCACTGTAGCATAGCTGCTAGAGGTCCAACTGCACCCTTGCTTTTCTTGAAGTCTCCTCTGGCTCTTAGAGCTCACTTTGCTGCCTGTGTGGCAGGCTGAAAATGCCGAGGAATTAATGCTTTCCTGGAGCAGCCCTCCGTCAATGGGAGATTGGAATCATTGTACGATTACCCCTGCTTGCTCACACCTCAGAAGGAATAACTCTGACGTGTATTCTGCCCTGGCTCCCATGGCCCACAGAAGGATCAAGCCCCATGTACAGACAGTAGTAACTTGATTGATACTAAACACTTTATTGGCTGCCTTCCTCCTCTGACTTCTTCACTCCCCTTCTAGTATTCTCTGGGATCACCTCCCAAGCAGGGTTTTCTTCCTTAATCCCCGTCTCAGGGTTTGCTTCAGGGGGACCTGAATGAAGACATTATGGAAACATTGCTCATCCATTCTGCAATTATTCAGACATCTAATTTTCTCGAAGGGAATGAATCAGCACTTCTTGACTTCAGTGATAAAATTGACAATGTTAGTGGCTTAAGCCAAAAAGTCTTAACCAGTGAGACTATATTGCCTAAGTTTGACGACAGAGCAGATTTCATACAAATGTCAGCCTGCCATACAGAGCTAAACTTTTCATTCTGGCACTCCAAATGTCGTTATCTGTAAGTCTTTATTGGGACACCCACTAGTTTCCAGAGAAGGATTCTATCATCTCCTCCTGGGGAATTATAAGGGAGAAAAGGTTACTGAGAGTCTCACAGTATAATACGATCTCCTTGTTTTGATTTTGTTGTTTTACCTTGACTTTACCTATGCTGGGTGTCTCAGAGCCCCGGAAACTCCCTGTTCCCATTTTTCCTATCAATAAACTTCCATTTTTTCTCAAGGAGGGGGAAAGATGCTTGTAGGAAGTAAGAGTGGTAAACATCTTATACATTAATTTAACTAATATCTCCCTTCTCAGCCCATGCCTTCGTCCATAATGCATTGGGGCTTTCCAGGGTGGAGCACAGGACATTGACTTCTCCTTAGCATCCACCCTGTGTGTTTTTAGGTTGCAGCTTCCTCCGCCATGTTAGTTATTCACTCTTCCATCTGAGGCCAGGTTCCCCCTACTACTGCTCTCCTCTCCGATTCTCTTTGCCTCTGTACTCTTATTCCTTGCTTGCTTATTCCTTTTATGTAATTTTAGTGGGATTTCAAGATGGAACAGAGAGAAACACTTGGATTAAGACCACTACATTTAACAGAAGCTAGATTTTTTTTTTTTCAAGAAGTGCTGTCTAGGCTATCATGAGCCCCACAGTCCTTCTAGATTTTCTAAGTGCCTGATCACAGGGGTACCGCCAGTGCTGTGTGGAGCCTCTGTAAAGAAATTTCATTTTTATATGAAGGAAAAATAAAGAACTGAAGGAAAGATTGATTTCTGCTGCAAAATCATGTTCAAGACATAAAAGCTTTTCCCATTTCTGGAGAAGCTGGGCGTTTTTTGATCTGTAACACGTTTCGTTGAATCTGCGTGAACCTGGCATATTTGGTGCCAAAATGGTACTTTTTTACCTTAAGGGAAAAATAAAAGCATTAATAATTTGAACATCTATTCCAGCAGTGGGCCTTAGAAACAGTCGCACAGAGGACTGGACTAGATCGACTATACCGTCTTAAAATAAGTCAAACATTTAAGAAACACTAAGGGTCAAGAAAAGGGACCCAAACAGAGATTTATAGAAACTGTTCTCATTCACAAAAATTAACATGTGCCTAATGAAGCATGAGCCTAGGATGTAAAAGAGAAGAAAATCATTACCTTATAAATAGTGTAACCTGCAACCAACAGCAGCCAAGACCCAGATCCGAAGCAATGCTTTGAAGTGCTTCTTTCCCACTAACATGAAAAGTCTATCCTATTTTTAGCCAGGAATCTCACTAAAAGAACGTGGTTTTATTCTATAGCAAACAAAAGAAGACGTTGCATGTTTCAAATTTGATTCAGATTTGGCATCTCAAAAGAATAAAGAAATTGCTTCATCTGAGGGAAATAGGATTTGCAAGAGGTATAACGATTAAAACAAATTAATATCAAAATCTCAGTTATGCTTTATAGGGATTATCTACGTCACCAAATACAGAAATTTTTTTTTTCATCAAAAGCATTGCAACTAAGATAACAAATCACTAATGTCTGGGTTTGTAGCAGGTGTTTGGTCTTTCGCCGTGACGTGGAAATATTAAGTCTATGTTAACCGTAGCTAAGTGGCACTATGTGTTATACATGCCTGGGGAAGGTGGTTCATCTTGGCGTGCTTATTTTCCTTTCCAGTTCTAATTTCTTTTGGTCATTTGAACTACTTGTAGAGTATGGGAATAATACAAGGTGGCTATTGTATATGTAAAGGTTCCAAATAGTATATTCTTTATGTTTTATCAGCAACACAGTGAAGATATGCAAGAAAATATTAGGATAGGCTTTCTCTTGCCTCTCCCTTCAATTGCCCATGCTTGAACTGCAAAATTAGGGAAGTGAAAGGAAGATGCTGTGATTTACATTTTATATAAAAAGAGTCTTCGAAGATGAGCGAATAGCAATTATTTCACTGCAATACTCAGTTATGGAGTAAAATGAGGCATTAAATATTTGTGAAAAGGAGGGACAGATTCATAAGAAATAGATTTTTAAAAAGGCACCCAGGGAGGGAGTATGAGACTAAAGGGGTGGGGAATGGAGAGAGAGAGAATGCCTCTTGCAGTTTATAAATAAATGCTCTTAGTAAATCTCAGAATTTAAACAGAGAACTTGCTTAAGGAAAGTTCAGGGAAGAAAAGGCTCCTGTTGTGCCCAATTTGCTTGATTATTTAAAAATAATCTAAATTCTGCCTAGGATTCAGTAACTTTAAATGACAGAGCTTTATTAAGTAAGAAGTTTGGTATAAGTGATATGTACCCTTGAATTCTTCCATGAGTTCTTTGAAAGAAAATAAAGTTGCCAGTGACGGGTGAGGGCCATCTGGTACTTAAACAAGCCAGTGGAAAGGACATATGCCAAGGGAAGACAACCACCGTCACTGTGACCTGGTAGGAAGTGTGTCTGCTCTCATAAGGCCACATGGCACGATCAGGAGTCCTGTAGCAGACGTATGTGCCTTGTGTAGCGTTTCAAAAGAAGTTTTCAAAAGAAGAGTGTTTTTCCCTATGGAAGACCTCAAAGTTTATCCAGCAGGTGCAATGTACCCATGCCACAAAGACCAAACAACTGCTAAAATCCACGGCAGAGAACAAATTTAGCCAGTCAAATTTAGGAAATGTAGCAGATTCATGAGCTTAAATTAAAAAAAAAAAAAAAAGAAGAAGAAGAAGCAGCTCTGTTAAGCCACTAGATTTTGGAGTGATTGGTTACACAGCAAGATTTCATCAGAGCAACTACTAATTACGTATCCATGGCTATCAATTAGTTTAATATACAATGGTGTACAAGAAGAGCTCAGGACCTGAAATTGATCTTTCAAAATGATTGGCACCGGTTGAAAAATAAGCAAAGGCTACAAGTCCTCCATAAGTGATTCTTAACCACAACATGGAGAAAGCCGTTGGAACTTCAAGTCCACCAAGTTTTCTTGACAATGACAGTTCTGACATGCACGCTCATGCCCACGGACACATGGCTCTAAATCTATTTTTTCATGAGTGTAAGAATGAAAATTTAAGAATACCCAATAGAAGATGTGAATTACAAAAGCAATCTTCACCATAAGAAATGGGATAGAGGGGCTGGAAGTTGATTATAAAGAAATCTTTAGGCAAGCAGGGGAGAGGAAAGAAGAAAAGGAAACGCAAACAGAAGAGATGGTAACAAAAATGAAGATGTGGAATTGTGCACTATGTGAAAAATAAAGAACCATGAGAGAAAAACTGAATTAACTTTTTTTTTCAGGTGTCTCGAAAGAGTTAAGGTTCTAATCTGATCACATTGCTTCTCCTGTACTCATCAGTGGATCCCTGCTGATTCTACCTTAAAGCTAGAGGTATATTTATCTTTCAAAGGAATAGGTACCCCAACTTGGACATTATTGTTCTTTGTATCCTTTACTTTATATGAGAGATCACTCCTTAGGACAAATAACCAGCTCATTTCATACAGGTCACTGAACAACTGGCCCATAGTAATGATCTTGCATTCTGGCCACCCTGCACTAAATTTCCTCTTATGAGAGGCAGAAAAAAACACTCACCATAGTCACTCTTCATCTTGACCTCTCTTCTACCTGAAGAAGGTTGGTATGCTTAATAAAGAACCACTCAGATGTGATTTCTTCTTAAAAAGTCTATTGTGGCTTTCATCTTTGACCAGTTTCTTCTCTTTTATACATTTCTCAGGATATATTTTAATACATTTTGCTTACCGTAGATACTAACTCAGAAAAATTGGAAGTTGGAATTACAATTTCAGGGAATTTATAGGGTCTGTGAAATTATTCCAAAAATGATTCCACTGCAGCCAAAAGTGTCAAAGGACGTACAACTACTTGCCAGTGGAAAGGAAGCTAGAGCCCAGGACTTACAGACTGTATTAGAATGGTTCATGCCTTTTCATACATTTATCTACATAATGTTAGAGGAGTCCGTTGAGAAGTGGAAAGATTGCTTTTCCTTAACTAGCACTTTTGCCTCCACCTTCTATAAGCAGTATGGCTGGAACTTCCGGTGCTATCTGGGTAGATGAAATGCAGACTTTTTTGTGAAGTCGGGTTGTCTCGTCTGGGCAGAAGATGGTGAGGGGATTTATAACTCCGTATCTCTCATTCTGGCACTTAAAAATCTGTAAGAAACTCTTATGATATAAACCTACAGCAAAGTTCAGAGATTTCAACAATAGCTAATCTGTCTATTAACTTCAATTTCATGCAAACATTGCATTTTATGTTACTTAGAAATTGTGAGATATTTTAATTTAAGATCAGAACATAAACATTCACAGGTAATATTTTTACTGAAGTGTAATTGACATATAATGTAATATTAGTCTTGGGTGTAAGACACAATGATTCAATATTTGTTTTTATTATGAAATGATCACAATAAATCTAGCTAACATCCATTATCATTCATAGTTTTATTTTTTTCTTGTGATGAGAACTTTTAAAATCTCTCTTAGCAACTTTCAAATATGCAATACTATTATTAATAGAATAGTTAATATGTATTTACTGACTATAGTCACCATGCTGTGCATTATTTATTTCATAAATGGAAGTTTGTACTTCTAGACCACCTTCGCTCATTTTGCCCAACCCCCACCCTCCACCTCTGGCAACCGTCAATCTGTTCTCTCTCTATGTTTTGGGTTTTTTGTTTTCTGATTTTTGTTTTTTGTTTTAGAATCCACATATAAGTGAAATCACACAGTATCTGCTTTTCTCTAACTTATTTCACTTACTATAATTCCTTCAAGGTTCATCCATGTTGTCATGCAAAATTTATAAATATCCACCATGATATCAGACCGCCAAGTTCCAGTATTTGCATTAAAAATGGTAAGACATTTGGAGTAGAAAACATCTTAGAAATCATCTACTTTCTCATTGATACACGAGGTATGGAGTGGTGAAGTGGCTTGCCTGAAGGGTAACAGATAATTCATATGGGATCTTTGGCTAGAATCCAGATCTTTGATTCTCATTCCAGAGCCCATTTATCACCACCAGGGAGGAGAGGACAACTTAGGGTAGCTACTCTGTTTTTCACTCTTCCACTAAACTATTTTTTTTAAAGATTTTATTTATTTATTATTTGAGAGAGAAAGAGATTGAGAGAATGAGTGGGAGGAGGGGCAGAGGGAGAAGCAGACCCCCTGTGAAGCAGGGAGCCCAATGTGGAACTCAATCCCAGGACCCTGGGACCATGACCTGAGCTGAAGGCAGACGCTTAGCCAACTGAGCCACTCAGGCACCCTACACTATTTTTGATTTATGTGTTTATGAACCAGTTCTTCTGAAGACAGAACCACCAGCAGGAACGTTTACAATAGAGAACAATTCATTCATTTCATTCATTCTTTTTTTTTTTTTTTTTTTGACTAAATGGCTTGTGCTGCTCCATCCAGTGGAGATGGATCTCCTCCCTTTATGGAACTTGTGTTTAGTGCAGAAGCAGAGAGGTGGAGACAGATGGTCTAAAAAAAACCAAATAGTACAAATAAGTTCGTATCGTGATCCATCCTAAGAAGAAAATAAAATGGAATGAAAGAGAGGGTGACCACTTCAGATTGAAGAAGGTCCTTCTGAGACATAAATCCTTGCACTAGAAAACAAATGACTACAAAGAGCCAGTGGGGCAGAGCTCTGGGGAAGCCCACTCTAGATTGTAAGGCAAAGAGCTTGAGGCCAGAACAAGGCTGGCAGAATAATCTAGAAGGACAAAGGCCAAAGTAGCTAGAGCATGGTGACTGAATGAGAGAGTGAGAGGTGATGAGGTCAGAGGGAGGTAGGAGCCTTATCACATCCACAATAAGAAGCTTACATTTTATTCTTAGTGTAAAGGGATCCATTTGAAGGTTTTACACAGGGAAATAGCATGTCTCAATCGACTTTTTTTTTTTTTTAAGAAGATACAAGAGGCCCGTGTAGTTTACTTACAGTGAAAAGAAAACCAAAGTTATTTTTATTTTGTAGAATACCATTTAGGTTGAAAAATTTGACTTTTCCATTCTTAGTTGGTATGTGATATGATGCCAGTTAGAGAATCACAAGATTTCTTAATGTAATAAAATAAAATTTCCTCCTCAAAATGAAAGATTCTTGTTGACTAAAGGAATATATACTGGAAAGATCAAGAAAACCTATCATTTCTAAGATGTTCTCATTGAAAACATTTAAAAAGTTATGTGCAGTTTTATTTTGGAAGTAATAGTAAAATAATTTACATTTATTCATGCACACCAGGCTTATCAGTTGTATACTTCCTGCTTTATTGCAGAAGCTGAATATTTTAAAGACCAGGTTTGTTTTTCGGAGATAGTATTATAGTAAATGTTGCTATTCTTTGAAACACAACATATAACTTTATCACCTTAATGACTCTTCACAGAGTCAGTTCAAGAAGACTGCCAAATCTTACCAACTTTCCTCAAAAACTATTGCCTTAATACCTAGGGGAGACTGTTTAAGTAGATGTTAAAAATAAAAAAAAATAAATTAGGCCTTTAACCGCTCATCGTTCATTCACATAAAAAATTTCCAAATAATTGCTAAATCTGTAATTTGTAAACACGCTATTACATTTTACCTGAGTTAAAACTGTTTTTAATTTTTAATTTTGTTTTTTTGTTGTTTCAGATCACTGTGACTATAGATGTAGAGAAAAGATTACAGTGAGGCCACTATATTTTGGTCTATATTTTGTGACTTGCCATGGAGAGTAAAACAACCTAATCAAATAAGACAAGACAAAATATAACTGGAGTTATTTGAACATTAGTTTGTCAAACCAATTGGGGAAAGCAAGTCAAAGAAAAGGACAGCTGAAATCTGGAAACCCATACCTCTGGCTGATGACAAAGGGAGGAACTTGCCATCCAGTGATATTCAATACAGTTTAAGAATCTAAGAACTTTGACGATGGTCATTAAAACTCATGATACAAATTATGTGGTCAAGGTCAGCTTCGCAAAAGTCACAGTAATGAATCTCAATGACAACGTTAATATGTTATATTCTCAATCTATTTTATCTTCACATTCTCCATTCTTGACTTTGATCATGACCTGCCTTTGGAGGGATGAAGATGCTTCCCAAGCCATTTGCCTTGTCTTCCAGGGACTCACCTGTTGAAGCACCTTGAGCAAGTGGTGGGCCAGACCCTTATAATATATGTGAAAAGACTCCACAAGAGCTAAATAGGCATCATTTGTCAGTAAGACACTGTGTTAATATTTTATATATGCCATCTGTTTGATCTTAACTTCAAAACCATAAGATAGATATTCTTTTTTTCCATTTTCCAGATAAGAAAGTTGAGACTGAAAATGTTTGGCAAGCTGTCCTAGGCCCCAGAGCCAGTCAATGGCAGAGTTGAGATTTTAACCTAGAAGAGTGAGACCCCAAATCCAAGATCTTCTTCTTGCAGTGTTTAATAAAGAAGTCTTCCTACTGTCAAGAACCTCAGGCTTGGCCTTCAGTAGACCTTGTGAGACCCGAAGTATATACCAATTTGGGGTTATTATTAATCACCTCCTCATCACCAACAGAAATATTCTCACATATTTTTTACAACCTGACAAATAATTGGGACACCTGGGTGGTTCAGTCAATTAAGCAGCCAACTCTGATTTCAACTCAGGTCATAATTGCAGGGCCGAGAGATCGAGCCTCAGTCAGGCTATGTGCTGGGCATGAAGCTTGTTTCAAATTCTCTCTGCCTCTGTTTCCACCTCCTCCCACTCACACACGCACATATGTGCATACACTCTCTCTCTCTCTCAAAAGACAAAAAAATGACTGATCATTCATCAGATTGGATACCAGCGGTAATGGAGGAAATCAAGATTCGCATAACATGATAATAGCTCTAAAGTTGTCTTTTACAAAACAACTTTTAAAAAGCCTGCGTGTCATGTAAAATCCTCCCCACTCCTATTACAGTTCAATGATGAGAATTGTTTTCCTTTTTGTGGTAATTTAATGCTCCCCTGAACCGGCTCCCAGGATTCCAGAGGCTGGCTTCCAACAGTCATGCTCACACATACAGACTCCCACAATGAGAAATTCATTTTCTGCTTGACTTTGTAACTGAGATTACACTCTGACACCACTCCTTTTTGCTGCCATTGAAAGGTATTAATGAAACATGGTATCAGAAATTTATTTGCAAGGTTGTCTTCTATTATATCCTTTGGTCTGAAAATGCCTTTTTAGATCTCTGTGACAAGAATGTGTGTTGGGGGGTAGGGGTTGGTTACTCTCAGTGTGGCCAGGAAATCAAACAACTGTTAGGTCTCCAGATTGAGAAGTCAACATTTTCAGAGAGATCTTAACAAGCATACTCAGATAAAAACTATATAGATGTTTACGTTCTACTATTGCCTTAGGTCTTCTTTAAATAGGATGTCCCTATGTTATCAATAAGTCAAAAAATATTGGAAAGCCTAACATCCTTTACAAAGGGAAGTTATCTAGATAATGAAACTCGTTACTCAGGGCATGGTTGCAGAAGTAAGATGTGTAACATCATGATAAAGTTTTTTTTGGGTACTTCCCTGTTGACTGCCTCCTTGTTTTCCCCACTCTGAGAAAACAAAACCAACCGTATTTAAGGAACAGCCTGTTCAGATGTCTTCATTCGAACACAACTCACCCAAGATTCTTCCAACATCTTATGTTCCTATCCTTGCCAATGAACCATGATTTATTCATCACACTAACCTAACCAGGGTCAGCCAGTTTCCTATTCAATCTGCACTCAAGTGTCACCTACACAAGTCCCTGTAACCCCCAGTGGCTTACTTCCACACCTAAAGTAATTATACCCTTCCCCTTGTATCATCATGTAAATACAATATGGCGAGTGGTTTGGTGTCCTAGATAACCTTGGTTGGAGTTAAGCATAGCTTCTTGACTATTGCTGTACCCCAGCAAAAGCATCTAGACCCTAGTAGAGATATAAAAGATTTATTGAGTAAGTAAATGAACACATTACCATAGGGTAATTGTTTTTCTTCCAAAGTTGTGCAAACCATGTTAAGCTTCTAGACTCAAAATTAGGGAAAGAACCAGACTTAATTTCCATGACATTTTCTAGGTACTGCTGGGCTTTGAACTAATCTGTTTCTCACTGTTCTTGTACTTTTGGTTTCGCTATCTGGTGGTTTCATTTTTTCTCACAAATTGTTGACTACTTATTTTTAAAACGTCATCTGAATTTGACATGGGTTAATGTTTGGTTCTCTGTGGACTTGATACATTTTTAGCTCTAATTTTTACCAATGGCAAGTGTTAGAGACCGACTTGATTATGACAGTTCATTAAAAGTCATATTTTTCTGGGATCTTTCAGAAGTCATTGTTTTCCCAGTAGCTCTAACATCCTCCAATTAATTTTCTTCATCCCCAAAGCTGAGTTAGATGGTCCTCCTCTGGTTTTCATAGCATCCCTTATCACTGCACTATTACCTTCGTTTGTAAGTGACATTAAATTCTTCCCACTCTGGGCTGTGTGTGTCCTTAGAGCCTTCAATCCAGTCACTTATTCTTCTTTTTCTCCAAAACTTAGCACAGTGCATAACATAGAGTAAAATCTTAACGTAAGTTTGGTAAAAAAAAAAAAAAAAAAAAAAAAAAAAGTTAAACAAATAAAGGATGGATAGATAGATAGACATAGAAATAAAGAATAGATCTAGAGATGATAAGAAAGAAAGAAAGAAAGAAAGAAAGAAAGAAAGAAAGAAAGAAGAAAGAAAGAAAGAAAGAAAGAAAGAAAGAAAGAAAGAAAGAAAGAAAGAAAGAAAGAGAGAGGAAGAGAGAGAGAAAGAGAAAGAAAGAAAAAAGAAGAAAGGGATAAAATCTGATTCTGGGAAACAGCTCCCTTTGGAGTCTGACATAAACCCAAAGCAGACTTTTGTCCACAGTGAACTGATTTTGGAGTCTACACCAAAGACTGATATCATTGATCAGGGAAAGTATGAGGAAGAAAGCAAGAGTCCTGAGGCCTTATCACCATTTACTAAGACATTTTTTTCTTAAGACCTACAATTTTGCATACTTTCTGTTTACAGTTTTAGAGATGAGAAAACATCCGAGTTATCAGCAATCCCTTGGTGTGGAATTTGAAGAGTCTGTTGGAGTTCATAAGTTTGCCTGAGTTTTCTGAAACGCCCCCCCCCCCCGCCCCGGCATGGGGATCTCTAGGCAACAATTATTAAGTCCTTCTCTAATGCTCCTAACAAACCAGTTCTGTGCTATAACAGAGTCAATTACTGTGTGAATTAGTACAAGATATAATGGGGAAACGGTCATTTTTTTCTATCCCAAGTGCCCGATCTTGGTTCTCACTGCCTGGAGACCATTATTATTAATAACTCCAGACCCTGGGCTAAGTGAGACGTGCACATTAGCATACTTAAGCTCATGACAGCCCAGTGAGATCCCGAGCCAGTCACATTTTATGACAATTGGGAGTCATGCGAATTTCAATTATGCAAATCTGAAATCATTTAATATAAAAATATCAACAAGGTCTCACTTTATTTACAAAATTTCAAACATAGCAAATGTCTCTCAATTTTTAAAAGTATGAAGAATTATCTAATTTAAATGACAAGCCTAGAGAGTTTTAAACAGTATTTATGCTTTGGTCACATGGCCATGCCATTTTTGCTGGAAAATCATAATTGTTAGAATGAAAGCTAATACTTACTGAACACTAACTAGGCATTTCATAGGTGACATCCCCTTTATTTTGCTCCAAAAAAAAATCCTATGTGGTAGGACTCTTATCCCATTTTGCAGATGAATGAAAGGTGAACAGCAGAAGTAGAATTTAAATCCAGGCAGCCTGCTCCAAGCTAAATCAACACCTCACCTCACTTTTCAGGATTCGTTTTGAATCTGTGCCTTTTGAATTAAATACAACTAGGAACTCTCCTGTCATATCAAATATGCTTGCCTTGTAGGTACTCTATTCTCACCTTTGAAACTGCGGCTTTACCGGGGTGAAGTGACTTGACCAAGGCCTCAAAGCTAATAGAAGTCAAACTAATCTGTCAGGAACATTGGCTATTATGTCTTGATAAGGACACAAGACTCACCTGGAAGAGCAGTCTAAGACTTCGAGTACTCTGGTTCTATGCCTCCATGGGCTCTCAGCTGCTCGGCTAATGTTGGGTAAGCTTAGCCCACACGATCTCTCATATTCCATCTCTAAGCCTCTTTTCCCTCCCCAGGATCAGCCAGATACTAACTTATCCTAAGAAAAATACACATGCTCTGATTTCCTAGTACCCTGTCTTACCCTCCAGTTAAAGTTCAGACAAAAGAACCCTCTGGGCACTTTGTCTAAGAACCCCCCTCCGAACAATGTCTACTCTGTCACCATAATACCAGCTCGTCAAACAGCAACCAGAATCAATACAAGTTTGACCCAGGCAGATATCAGGGGAGCTGGAGTGAGTTCGTCACTAATAACCCCAACACACGTTCTTGTTATCAAACTCAGATTTTTGCAGTGCATGTCCTGCGCAGTGGAAAACAGAAGTTATGTTCTTTCCAGGTCAGCATCAGAATCGAAAAAAACTATGCTTTAACTTGCAGAAGCTGAAAATTGAGGACATGTCCTTTTGCTATTCTCCAAACAGAGCTTCCCAGCAAATACAGCACAGCTTTTGTGTGAGGACAAGTTTGCAGTAATGCGTTGTGCTGGATAACAGTAAGGAGTTTTTGCACAGAAGGTGCTGAAGCTTTTTGCCTTTTTGTACTGATAGTATAGATCTAGCATTAATTAACCCTGTGTGTGTGTGTGTGTGTACTTATGTGCACATATGTGCAGCAGAATGACGAGAAAGAAAAACAGGTTTCTCAAGCAAGATGACCACAGCCTACTAATTATAAATTCTCTTTGATGCAAAATAAATTCTTTTTCTTCGAAGAACAAAAGATCCATAAATAGGAAAGTTCCTAGCAACCCACAACTCTGTACCCTATCTCCGGCGTAAATATGGGCACTGAACAGTGATTTGAAAAAACATTTACTTTTAGGCCATCTGAAGTAGCTACTAGAATTCAAATAAACAAAACTTCTTTAATTTAAATGCACAGCCCAGGGGCGCCTGGGTGGCACAGTGGTTAAGCGTCTGCCTTCGGTTCAGGGCGTGATCCCGGCGTTCTGGGATCAAGCCCCACATCAGGCTCCTCTGCTGTGAGCCTGCTTCTTCCTCTCCCACTCCCCCTGCTTGTGTTCCCTCTCTCGCTGGCTGTCTCTCTGTCACATAAAAAATAAAAAATCTTTTAAAAAATAAATAAATAAATAAATAAATGCACAGCCCAGCTTCTTCTTTCTCATTCTCCTCTTCATCATCATCATTATTCAACATTTTAAAATTTCTGGTATAAAAAATTCTCATATATACAAAGTATTTAACTTAAAACACTCTTAATTGTTTAACACGATAAACTTCAGAGTCCCATCTACAGATGTGGATCTTGTGACCCAAAGAGGTTAAATAACTTGTCCAGGGTCACACAAGTCTGGGATCCGAGGCTGGAACCAGGAGCCCACTGGTTGGTGTATCCTATTCACAGCCTCCCTTCCCTGATGGAGCCCTTAACACGCCAAGAAAGCTGATTTCTCCTGATCTCTGCTTCCGACAGATCATTCTCTCTCTTCCTGGGCACTGTAAGCAGAGAAGGCACACTATGAAAAGGGGCACGACACCACATTCAGAGGAGCCCACATAGTATAAAGAGATGAAGTCAAGTCAAGTCAGCCAGCAGCGTGACGGGCCGCGGGCCAGCAGCCCTCCCTGTCCTTCTCAGACCGTCTGAGCCTACAGGGAACCTGGGTCTTTGAGGACATGTCAGGAAATGAGCTATTTGTTAAAGGTCAAGGCTGAATCATTTCAGTTTAGTGTAAAGGAGAGTCGCTGCAACTGTGTAACTGCAAAAAAGAAAGAGAGAGAAAGGAAAGAAAGAAAGAAAGAAGAAGGAAAGAAGGAAGGAAGGAAGGAAGGAAGGAAGGAAGGAAGGAAGGAAGGAAGGAAAGAAAGAGAAAGAAAGAAAGAAAGAAAGAAAGAAAGAAAGAAAGAAAGAAAGAAAGAAGCAGCTTGAAAATTTGGAAGCACTGGAGCGTCTCTGCAGACTGGGGGCAAGGCCACGACAAGATCTCAAGCACCCTGCACCTGAATGGAAATCTGACCACAGAAACTGTCCTGCCTTCTAGCAAAGGACGCTCTGATTGGCCTGCTGTAGGTCACGTGGGGGTATGAGGTCTGCCCTCCTGCTTGCAGCCCCAAGATGAAATAGATGGCGGGCAGTCACAAAGAGCAAACAGCACACTTTGTAAAATACCTGAATTTTCACCCATATTTTCAAATATCACATCCATTAAATGTTTGTGTTTTGTTTTGTTTTTAGATTGAGAGAGAGCAAGTGAGCAGGGGAGGGGCAGAAGGAGAGAGAATGTTAAGAGAATCTTAAACAGGCTCCATGTTGAGCATGGAGCCCATCTCGGGGCTCCATCTCATGACCCTGAGATCTCGAGCTGAGCCAAAACCTGAGCTGAAACCGAGTCAGATGCTTGACTGACCGAGCCACCCAGGCGTCCCTCATCTATTACAGTTTAAAACCCACTTTTAAAGTATTTTAAAAATTGTATAGTGCTTTCTTCCAACACACAAACTTAGGCTCAAAGAACAAGTAGATACTGGTATTCTCATTTTTAAGATAGGGAAAGTGAGGCTCAAGGGTGTTTAGAGGGCCATGTGGGTAGAAGGTGGTAGTCTCTGCAATTAAAGCCAAGTGCTCCGAGTCCTGTTTTAAATATAGCGTCCCCCTAACTCCATTATATTACACTGATGGTGGTTGATCATGTCAGAGAATTAAAAATGGAAGTAGGTCACTCCCAGATCAACTAATAAAGAATCTCTGGGGAAAGGACCCAGGCACTGGTATTTTTTTTAAGTTTCCCAAGTAATTTAAAAATGCAAACAGTTGAGAATCACTGTCCTAAAAAAGAAAACATCCCTTGAGTGTCAGAGGCAAAAAAATAATTCTTGAAACTTGAAATGTTAAAGGTACGCTCATTTTTTTTTTATGTTTTCCGTTTAAATGCTGGCCTGTTTCCATATGAACTTGGATTTTTACCTGCCAACTCTGCAAAAGACAAGAGTTTGAGAAGTTGGGGTTGCTGGGGGCAATCCAATTTACCAAGGAAACCAGCTGAGCCATGGAGCAAGTCGGAGTGGAGCAGCCCACGGCGAGAATGCGATCTGCAGAAGGGCATGCTCCCTGTTTCCTTAAGCAGAAACTGGAACATTATTCCTTTACCACTGGACAAAGAACAATTCGCTCTTTGCTGGAAGATGCACTTATGTAACCAAGACCCCCGTCTTCTGCCTCTGCCGCAAAGGAAAGCATGGTCCCTCCAGATGAATAGGAGCCAGAAACCAGAGGTCATTCTTTTTTCCCTCTCCCTGGTGTCCTTTACTTCCCCAAGCATTCTAGTTCTTTCTTACTTAAGAAAAGGAGTTTACCCCAAAGATACAGACATAGTGAAGAGAAGGGCCATATGCACCCCAATGTTCATAGCAGCATTGTCCACAATAGCTAAATCGTGGAAGGAGCCGAGATGCCCTTCAACAGATGACTGGATTAAGAAGTTGTGGTCCATATATAGAACGGAATATTATTCAGCTATCAGAAAGAACGAATTCTCAACATTTGCTGCCACATGGACGGCACTGGAGGAGATAATGCTAAGTGAAATAAGTCAAGCAGAGAAGGACAAGTATCATGATTTCTCTCATCTATGGAACATAAGAACTAGGAAGATCAGTAGGGGAAGAAAGGGATAAAGAAAGGGGGGGTAATCAGAAGGGGGAATGAAGCATGGAAGACTGTGGACTCTGAGAAACAAACTGAGGGCCTCAGAGGGGAGGGAGGTGGGGGAATGGGATAGGCTGGTGATGGGTAGTAAGGAGGGCACGTATTGCATGGTGCACTGGGTGTTATACGCAACTAATGAATCATCGAGCCTTGCATCGGAAACCGGGGATGTACTGTATGGTGACTAACATAATATAATAAAAAAACATTAAAATAAAAAAAAGAAAGAAAAGGAGTGTGTGTCAACTGGGCAGCTCCTCGGGGAACTGAGCTAGTCTGAGACTCAGGTATCAGATTGGCTCTCAACGCTGATGGAAGAAGCCATTCGCAGTTCGATGCTGAAATAAGCGGGAGCAGAACGAGGGGTTCCCCCTTATGTGCAAAATGGATGAAGGAATCAATAACAGTCCCTTCGTTTTTGCTACCTAACTTTGTGTTTCTTCACGATATGACTCTAATTGTGTATCAGCCTTTATGATCTATTTGTTCTTTCAGTGTTTAACTTTTATTAAACAATAAAAATAGTTATTAATAAGTGGTTTAAAACCAAAAGATGAAGGAAATCGATGGTTTTGATCTGAATCTCAGCTTCTAACACATGCTTCAGATCACACACCTGGGGTTCCAGATACCACAAGTTCTAGTCTGTGAGAGAACTAAGAGCCTCTCAAGAGATAGACTGGGGGCTCTAAACCAAGTAACGGCGATTTTATAAACCAAAATCCCAGAGATGGGCTCATGCCAGTATCTCATCTGTAAATAAGACAATTTAAACAATGTAAAGATGATGACGTCTCATGATAACTCAAAGGTGTTTTTAGTTACTTGTTTTTATTTTTTGGATGTGTACTTGTCAAAGCTATTGCTCTATGTACAGATGAGCGGTAATGCCTTCCTTAATGGCCATGGTCAAATCTAAGTCAAATTTTTGCAATTGAGCCAGGAGCCTTTTTTGCCTGACTAATTCCTAGTCAATATTTAGATATTAGCTTAGCATCACCTCTTCCCAGTAGTCTTCCCTGACACCCAATCCCGCTGTGAGTTATAAACTCTTCCCCTGTGCTCCATTCCACCCTGTGTTCACCTTTCCATGACACTGATCACATTGAACAGAAATTTCCAGTTAAAACTACAAATTCTTTGATGCAGGGATTAATTTCATCCATTCATCTGCTCAAAATACCTTAGTGCCTTCCATGTGTCAGGTACTGTCCTAGGTCTTACAGACACAGTCAAGACAAACATCCCTGCCCCTCTGACGCTTATATTTTGGGGAAGACAGAGGTGTATATGAATTGTTTGTGTTGTGGTATTGGGGGATGGGGATGGAATTTTAGGTGAGAGAGCCAGATCAGGCCTCACTGGAAAGGCGATATTTGAGGGACATCTGACGAAGGTGAGAAAATGAGTTAATAAAGTTCTGGGGAGGGGCGCCTGGGTGGCACAGCAGTTGAGCGTCTGCCTTCGGCTCAGGGCGTGATCCCAGTGTTATGGGATCGAGCCCCACATCAGGCTCCTCCACTATGAGCCTGCTTCTTCCTCTCCCACTCCCCCTGCTTGTGTTCACTCTCTCGCTGGCTGTCTCTATCTCTGTCGAATAAATAAATAAAATCTTAAAAATAAATAAATAAATAAATAAATAAATAAATAAATAAATAAATAAAGTTCTGGGGAAAGAGGCTTCAGGCAGGGGGAACAGCATATGCTAAGGCTGAGCTCTGAGGAGTATGCATGCCTTCTAGAACAGCAAGATGGCCAGAGTGGAAAGAGAGCAAGAGCAGAATATGTTCACGTTGGTGCTGTGTCTCCCATATAGAAGTTACTAAGTAACTATTTGTTGAGTGATTAAAAATAATAAAATTAATAATAAATTTGTCAGGACACTATATGATTTACAAGCTGCTATTCTCACATAATTAATTTAGTATACTTTCTGGTAAGAAATACTCATTTGCTCCCTCTGCAAAATGAAGAGATAATCAGAAACACTCATATTTCTAGGAAATTAGGGGGCTTTATGAGCCAGACGATCTGAGAATAGATGGGCTGTATTCAAAAATAACCAAGTTTTACTCATGAAATTTAATTTCTTTTGAGATAACCTTGACTGTAAAGGTGAGTTATCACTTGATTTTCTCCCCGTAACTGATCCCTTGAGGACATTACAGCTTTTGGGTGAACACTGATTACTCTTGATTCTCCCTGTTGAGTACTCTCAATACTCCAAAGGCTTTTCCTGAAGGTTCATTCTCCTGTGGATTCTTCCTTTCTGTAGACCTCTGCCCAAAGCAATGAGTTAAGGAGAGTGTTGGCAGCCACAGCATGATGGGATTGATAATGAGGAATGCTCCATCTCAGCATGTTAGCAGCTTTGACAAGTAAAAGTACAAGAGAAAAACGTAATTCTCAACCCTACCTCCACAGAACCATTCCAGTGGGCATAATAACGCAGGTCGATATACTTCTAAACAACTACCAATGAAGAGGAACATGGGGACCCATTTCATCTGATCCCTTTCTCATGCTCAACTGGGCTATATACTACAGGGAAAGCAACCTGATGAACTGGGCTTTGAGTCCCAATTTATAGCTTTACTACGTAGGCATTTTCGGGCAACTCCCTTTGTCCTATCTTAAGCTCACTTTCTTTATAAAAACTGGAATAAGAGAAACTGCATTCCTTGTCTCCCAGGGTTGGGCTAAGGACCAAATGGAAGAATAATATATATGAAGTATCAAGAAAATAATGAAGGATTATTAAAAAAAAAAAAAAAAGGAAAGCATTCTATAGATTGAAACAGAAATGCAATACAGAAAAAAATTGGTGGAGAAAACAGGCAAGTATTTTCCTTGAAAGTTTCTTTTCATCTTATTTGAAAAATAAAAGGTGAATATTATTCTTAGCTCCCAGCAGTTCTCTGGATACCAGATGCCGTCAGCTCTACCTTCGAAATACATATCCCATCTGTTGCTGTTTTCCTTTTCCAGGGCTGTACAAGCCAGCATCACAGAGCTGTGCAATTGTTCTGGAACTCCTACTTCCAAATCTCACTTTCCCCTCCCCCTTCGAATCCCTCTCCCACAGAGCAGCTAAAGTGATCTTTTGTAAATCAGATTATGACACACTTCTCTTTAAAATCCTCCAATGGTTTATGATCACACCTGAATTCCTGAATCTTCATCAGGCTAAAGATCGTACATGCTCTGGCCTCCGCTCACCCCTCCAATTTTATCCACGACTTGGGTCTCCGTCCGGCACAGTGCTTCTACCTCATGGGCTTGTTTCTGTTCCTTGAACGTACGAAAATCGTACCTGCTTTAAGACTTAGGCACTGCTGTCTCCTCTGCCTGGAAATCTTCTCCCATTTGTGTTTGAATTGCTTCTTCCTATAATCTTCATCTCAGCCAAACTCCATCTCCTTGTAGAGGCCTCCATGGCCGCCTCATCTAATGGTGCCTCCCTTCCCTAGCCATTCCATCGGTTTTTCTCTGTAACACTTAGAGTTTGTGATTTTATCTGTTTACATTTTATCGCCTGCGCTCCTCAATCAAATATGAGCTCCATGGAAGCAATGCACTTGTTAGCCTTTTTCATCACCGAATCTTCTGCTTATGAGATTTTTTACCTGCAACGTAATAGGTAATCTCTAAATATTTACTGAATGAATGAGTGAGAGTAACTGGAAGATTAATGAATGGTTATGGAGCACCATTCAAAACTATGAGGTTTCAGTCTTTTAGATGAAATGATCATTCAGCATGAACATATTTCCTGATCTCCTAGGAAGGGAGAATTAGGATGTGCTAAAGACGATGATGGCTTGTTTTTCGCATGTATGCGGCATAACAGTTGGAAGCCAGCCAGACACTTGTAGTCAGCTCTTTACAAGTCTGAAATGTCTATCCTGACTTGTCACAAGTCATAATGAAACCTGACAACAAAATTGGAAACCCGTGTCTTTATTACAACTTGCATTTCAGAGAAAATACAAATGCATCTACCAGCTCTGGGCTGGCACAGTGAGGATCCAAGCAATCCTAAAAATATTTTTAAAAATACATTTTTTTTAAAAACAGCTTTATCAGGGGACCACAGTAACATCTCTGTGGCAGCACTCGAAAGAGAATTAGAGTTGTTTTCAATCATTCCATGAATAACATGACATTTAAAGAACAAGAAAAGAAAGGAAAAAGGATAAGTACTTTAAAAGTAGTTTCAGACCTTGGGGACCTTGAAAGCAGAAATGGATTCATCCTCTTGTACCTGCCTATTGAAATATATAGGAATTAAAAAAAAAAAAAAAGGACCTGAAACAAAGAATATAAGTCCATAATTGGACAGATGTCAAGTCAGTTCTTACAAATCAAATGTAGACATGGACTGTAGTAATTTCATACAGTACAGATGACTTCAAAATATCTAGAAATTGGGGCGCCTGAGTGGCTCAGTCGTTGAGCGTCTGCCTTCAGCTCAGGGCGTGATCCTGGAGTCCTGGGATCGAGCCCCACATCAGGCTCCTCCGCTGGGAGCCTGCCTCTTCCTCTCCCACTCCCCCTGCTTGTGTTCCCTCTCTCGCTGGCTGTCTTTCTCTCTGTCAAATAAATAAATAAAATCTTTAAAAAAAATATCTAGAAATTACTTCAGGTTCCAGAATTGCAGTTTAGTAGACAAAGAGGGAATTTTCTCCATCTGGTAGAGCCAGCATAGACTGCCCAAAACCAAAAATTTCATCCAGGATACTGACAACAGTCACCTCTCCAACTCAAGATCTTAGGAAAGAAATCTGAGGAAAACAAGACAAACAATCCAGGAGACCAGAAAAAAACTGACCCACTCTGGTTTTTTAGCAAACATCAAGCATGAAGGAATTTTATTCACTCAGGATCGAATTAATTCCCTCCAGAGGTCGGGTAAGAATTCAAACTCTTCATGTCCAAAGCTTAGGACAATGTGATTGCTTTTTTTTTAACTCCAAAGAATTTATAGTGATTGATATTAAATTTAAAAAAACATCAATAACAAGAACTAAGAATGAAAATATTCTGAACAATGAATGAAAGATCCATACGCAGGATGAGAAAATCATATGTTAAAAAATACTATAGGAAACTAAAGTAAAAATATAAAGCTACCAGCTTTATAATTCCAATAAAATTTGATAAGTTATAAGATATACAGAATATGAGGTGAAAAGGAGCAGGAAGAGATGAAAAATAGGTGAAAAAAAGGAAATATTTCCTACTTTTGATACAGATTTTAATTTTGCTTTACAAGTAGAAAAAGGAAAACTGATACCATAGGAAATCAAATCAAGGTGTGGAGAACAAAGAAGGATTAATAAAGGAAAGTATTAATTGAGAAGATGACAGAGTAGAGAACAGAAAATAGACATTTAATTAATAGATAACTATAGTTGCTAGAGAAAAGAATATAACAAATAGAGTGGACATCAACCATAAAAGAAACAAACAGACAAATAGAACTCAAACTGTGGAAAGTCTTAAAATCAAAGGGGTCCACTTAATACCAAAATTAACTGAAAGGAAGCACAAATCTAGACATTTCATGATTAATATTATTAATGAAGGAAAAAGTTATTCTACGAATCTACTTGAGGAAAATTTTGTCTACAAGAGTTCAATACTCAGATTATCCTTAAACTTTTTTTCTTTTTCAATAGCAAGAAACGTGGGGGATATATTATAGACTTCTGAAAGCAAGTGTAGGTGCCCCAAAAGTTTTACTCAAGTATGTTCCATAATAGAAGACAAATGTATGATTCCGGAACGTCTCAGAAATATATCACCTATGCATCTCAATGTCGAAAGCTGTAATCCAAGAAAGCAACAAGTGCATAATAATAATGCTCAAACATTGACAAGTTATAAGGATTTAATCATAAGCATTGTAAGAAGTTAAGATATTAAGCCTAAATATTTGTCAAAATAGTATTAAAAATTGAATGCAAACTAACTGTTCAGTAGTAATAAACTGGACCTAAAATCCTGGATTATGTCAACTCTATAAACGAATGGATTAAAATAAGTTTACTGATTAAATCTTAAATAGAAGATGTCATGAAGACTATTTTATTGTTTAAAAATAGTTTTATTTAGATAAAATTGAAAGGCAATTGATTGCACATATTTAAAGGATAGAGATTAGTAGGTTTTGTCATTTGAATATGACTTTGAAACTATCATCACAGGGGCACCTGGGTGGCTCAGTCAGTTAAGCATCAGCCTTCAGCTCAGGTCATGATCCCAGGGTCCAGGGATGGAGCCCTGCATTGGGCTCCTTGCTCAGCGGGGAGTCTGCTTCTCCCTCTCTCTTTGCTCCTCCCCAACACTGGTTCCCTTTCTCTCTCTCTCTGCCTCTCTCTCAAATAAATAAATAAAACCTTTTCAAAAAGAAACTATAACCACAATCAAGATAATGAACCATCATCCCTGAAAATTTCCTCTTGTACATTTGAAATTCTAACCTCAGCCCCTCCAATCCCCCTGCTAACTATAACTATAGATTAGTTTACATTTCTTTGACTTTTACATAAATAGAATCGTACCATATATATTGTTTTTTGAGATTCATTCATGCTATAGTGTGCATTAATAGTTTGTTTTTGCTTAGTAGCGCTCCATTTATGAATATACCACAATTTATGTACCCATTTACCTGCTGATAAATACTTGGGTTGTTTGCCAGTTTTTGGGTTTACAAGCAAAGCTACTATAAATATTGTTGCACAAATCTTTTTTTTTTTTTTTGAAGATTATTTTATTTTAGAGAAAGAGAGAATGAGAGAGAGAGCACAAGTGGGGGCGAGGGGCAGAGGAGAGGGAGAGAGAGAGAATCCTCAAGCAGGCTCCACACTAAGCACAGAGTCCATCATGGGGCTCGATCTAACAACCCTGAGATCATGATCTGAGCTGAAATCAAGAGTCAGATGTTTAACTGACTGAGCCACCCAGGTGCCCCATACAAATCTTTATGTACCTATTTGCTTTTATTTTTCTGGGTAAATACCAAGACATGGAAAGGCTGACCAAATGGTAGGTATGTTTAACTTTATTAGAAACTTCCAAACTATTTTCTAAATTGGTTGTATCATTTAACACTCTTATCAACAGTATATGAGAGTTCCAAACCCTCCACATGCTCGTGAAGGAGGTCTTTCATTTTAATTTTAGCCATTCTAATAGGTGGGTAGTGAAATAATGTAGTTTCCATTTAATTTCCACTGATTGATGACACTGAGCATCTTTCAATGTGATTTTTTTTTTTGTCCTGGGTATATCATTTTGAATAAGTGAAATATTTTCAAAATATTTTCAAAATATTGGAATCTATTTCCCATATTATTTTTGTTGTCCTTTTATTAAGTTTATAGAGTACTTTATATTGTCTACATAAATCTTTTTAATATCTTCTCAATATCTTCTATTTCTCTACTTAATTTGTTGAGTGTAGGTAATGAAGTAACTATTTCAGTGCCCTTGTCTACTAGTTCTACCATCTGGGTCAGTTCTGATTAAGTTTGAATCAGTATAAGTTTTTCCATATTATAGACAATGATATCTATTTGTTTGTAAACTCAGTATCTTCTTAATGGATGCCAAACAATTTTTATTGGCTATGACCTTGATGGATAATAGATATTTTTGTATTCTCACAAATATTCTTGAGCTTTGTTCTGGGACAAAGTTTAGTTACTTGGATATAGTTTGAACCTTTCAATCTTGCTTTTAAAATTGTTAGATGGGACCACAAGAGCAGTTAGTCTAGGGTTAATTTCCATGGAGGCAAGATACTTCTGAGTACTCTACCCAATATTCAAATGAATTATGAGATTTTCCAGTCTGGCTAATAGAAAAATAGGCACTGTTCCTAGCACTGTGTGGGCATCAAGAGCGGTTTCTTCTACTCTTTATGTTAATTTGTTTGTTTTTAGGTGAAACAAAACTGGATTTATTTATTTTTTCCAGCTTCATTAAGGTATAATGAACAAATAAAAATTGTATATATTTAAGATGTACAGTGTGATGTTTGGATATACATATACACTGTGAAAGTATTACCACATTCAAGCTAATTCATATATCCATCACCTCACATAGTTACCTTTGTGGGGGTGTGCGTGTGTGCGTGTGTGGTGAGAATACTTAAGATCTACTCTTTTAGAAAATTTCAAGCATACGATACATTATTATGAATTATAGCCAACTTATTATAGCCAACAAGTGTTGGTAAGGATGTATAGATAACATATATTGCCAAGGTTATGGGAACCCTAATACACTTTGGTGGGAATGTAAATTGGTACAGTCATTATGGAAAAATGTATAGTGGCTCCTCAAGAAATTAAAAATAGAGCAACCATATGATCCAGGAATTCCACTTCTGAGTATATATACAAAAGAAATAAAATCACTATCCCAAAGAGATATCTGCACACCTATGTTGACTGCAGCATTATTCACAATAGCTGAGATATGAAAACTACCTAAACTGATGGATGAATGTATAAAAAATTTTGGGATGGGGCGCCTGGGTGGCTCAGTCATTTAAGCATCTGCCTTTGGCTGAGGTCATGATCACAGGGTCCTGGGATCGAGTCCTGCATCAGGCTCCCTGCTCGGGGAAGAGCTTGCTTCTCCCTTTCCTTCTGCTGCTCCCCCTGCTTGTGCATTCACTCGCTCTCTCTCTTCAAAAAAATAAATAAATAAAATCTTTTAAAAAATTGGTATGTATACATACAGTGGTATAATTCAGCCTTAAAAAAGGTGGAAATCCTGTCTTTGTGACTATATGAATGAACCTAGAAGGCATTAGGCTAAGTGAAATAAACCAAACACAGAAAGACACATAATGCATGATCTCACTTGTATATGAAATCTAAAAATGTTGAACTCATGGGAACAGAGTAGAATGGTAGTTACTAGGAGATGGGGATGGCAGAAATGAGGAGCTATGGGTCAAAGGACAAACTTTCAGTATAAGATGAATAAGTTCTGGAAATCTAATGTACAGCACGGTAACTATAGTTAACTAATAATAATGTATTGCTTTCTTTTGCCCTTCAGAGTGGATATTTCCACAGCCTCTAGAAGTTTTCTTCGCATTAATCAGTAATCAGTAATCTACAGAAACTTGAGGGGTCTCTTTACAGATCTCACTCCATGCAACTCTCTCCTACCCCATAGTCTGTCCTTTGAATTCTAGTTGCCTCGTCTCCCCAAATTCCCAACTCTGTCTACTCAATCAGTGAAATCTACTGGACTCTGCCGAGGCTCTCCCTCCCTGCCCTACAGCCTGGAAACTCCCAAGGCATGATGCTGGGTCAATCAGAGGGCTAAGATTGTCTGGTTCCCATATCTCCCTGTGGGGTCACTGTCCTTTGTTATCATATACGCATTGTCTTGGAAACTATTTTTCTATATATTTTGTTCAGTTATTTTTTCTTTTATTGTTACAGCAAAGAGAGTAACTATTATTTCATATTAGCTGAATGAAAAAGTCTTAAAACTCATTTATTCTTTTTTTAAAAAAGATTTTATTTATTTATTTATTTGTCAGAGAGAGAGAGAGAGAGAGCACAAGCAAGGGGAGCAGTAGGCAGAAGGAGAAGCAGGCTCCCCACTGAGCAGCGAGCCCGATGTGGGACTTGATTCCAGGACCCTGTGATCATGACCTGAGCCCAAGGCAGATGCTTAACCCACTAAGCCATCCAGGCAACCCAAAACTCATTTATTCTTGATGACAATAAACAAATACATATAAATTCAGTAATATGTTTTGAAAATTTAAGTAAGACCATTTATAAAATTTAAAAACTAAAAAAAAAATTATTTGAGAAAAGAAACGAAACCCATAAAGCATCAGACAAAATAAAAATCAAATACCAATGGGTTAAAATATGCTGTTATAGAAACATTTCTTAACTATCTGCTATTTATACAGGCAGAGCTAAAAATAAAATGACTCTGAAAAGTAAAACTAAAAGATAGGCATAGAGATATCAAATGAAAACAAGCCAAAGGCAAGCATGAGTAATATGATTATATTAGCCTAATTTAATACAAAATAAACTTTGTTAAACAGAGCAAAGAGAATCATATCCATGAGAAAAAAAAGAATAATCCATAGCCCAGAATTATACATGGAAGTTTTGTACCACACAGACTAAGTTAGAAATCTGTACATAGATCTCTGCTTTTTCTACATTAAATTGGATCCCAAAATGCAACTGCAACACTCACTCTTTACTTTGAAATTAAACCCCAATGGATTAAACTGTTAAATGTCAAAAGTAGAACCATTAAAAACAAATTCAAAAAAGGAAACATATCTGAATAATACAACTCAGATTTGGAAAGGACTTTTTAAGCATTAAAAATAATGAAAAAAAGATCTAATGTTGCTAATAATTTTATAAAAAGAAGACTTTTTGGGAAATAATTTGGCAGTCTGCCTCATTAACTACCTAAAAGCCTATAGCATTTGACTTTATGGTGTAACTTCTAGGAATGTCTCCTTAGGCAATGATTAAAGGCTTATGTTTATAAATATTTACAATAGCAAAAAAAAAAATGAATAGAGTTAAACGTATAGCAAGAGGTAAAATGGAGTGCCTTGTAACACAAATATTTATAAATGTACATTTGAGTTGACATAGGACAATGTTTATAAAATTTTAAGTGGAAAAGGAAGTATGGAAAATGGTATATAAATAGATATAATTTTTGATTGTATATATTTGTACACATAGATGACAGATGATAAGTGGTAGATAGATAGATGATAGATAGATAGATAGATAGATAGATAGATAGATAGATAGATAGATAGATAGAATTAGATGTACAGAGGGGGGAGAGAGAGAGAGAACGAGAAGATACTCATCAACATATTTGTTGGCAGTAAAGATGGTTGGGAAGGTAATATTCCTTCTTCTTTACAATTTTCTGAAATTTATAAATCTCAAATTTCTTTTTTTTTTTAAAGATTTTATTTATTTATTTGACAGAGCAAGAGACAACCAGTGAGAGAGGGAACACAAGCAGGGGGAGTGGGAGAGGAAGAAGCAGGCTCCCAGCGGAGCAGGGAGCCCGATATGGGGCTTGATCCCAGGACCTTGGGATCATAGCCTGAGCCGAAGGCAGACACTTAATGTCTGAGCCACCCAGGCGCCCCTAAATCTCAAATTTCTTAATAAGAATTGAACACCCACCATTTAATCAGAAAACATCTCTTTACAGTTTCTCCCTCCATGTTCCCTTTGTACTTTCTTTTGCCCATTTGGTTCATTTTATCTATTGAATTATCACTGTTCCCCTTAAAACCTTGCCTGCTGCTGTCCCTGGGCATTTCTAAGCTTGGATACATTTCAAATGGAAATACCTAAGGAAGAGAAACTACATATTCAAGAAAAAGTGTAAACTCCAAATCATATGGGTTTAGGAAACAGAAAGGAAAACAAAGGGCCCTAAAGACATCAGTTGTGTTCTACTCGACTTGCTTTGGGACAGTAGTTAAGGGAAGCCAAAAACAACTCATTAATCAAAATCAATACTATTTTAATGGAATATATTTTAAAAAACAGTATTGATCTTGACTGATGAGTTTTTAGAGCTCTATAAAATTCTGTACATGAGGAAAGTGCCAAACTCACTCACCCTAGTCCTAGTCCTTCCACTCAATGCCAGAGAGAAACATGGCCTGATCATTCATTTACGAAGGGGTTATCTGGCATAAAAAAAATGGCTCTTCTGCTTACAGTCCATAGGGAGAAAAGAATCACTCACAGATGACCATGACATTTGTACACTGAAGTATTAATAACCTGGCATGATCAGAAAGCAGGTCCCTTCCATGCCATCTTCTTCACTATAATCACAGCCAGTGGCCATTATAATCTAAACCATGAGGCAACCTGGTTAACAAAACCAGTGTCAGGTGTAGAGAGTCAGATGGGAGAGAGTTACCTGGAAATTTCTTTCCATTTCAACCTGATCTTTGACGATGTAGGACCAAGTATGAAAGGTCAATGGAGAACTGTGACTTCATACGTTTTATTGCCTTTGTCAGTGAGAAGGTAAGAGTCCAGGCCCTGGTGAGTGATTCTTCAAGACTGAGAGGAAATCAGGATGCAGAAAACCACGCAACTTTGATTGGAATATATAGTGGATATCAAGTCTCCTAACTGCCAGTGCAAGTAGTGTTTACATGGTGCTATTTTCCAACTGTATCTGGTCATATGTTTATTCATCATTTGTAACCAAAGAAAAGAACAAGAGAAAAAGCAGATGTGAAGATAAAAGAATGTAGACAAGAAAGTCCTGTTAAGGGCTCTTATAACTGAATAAATGTTGTTAAATTAACCACTTATACAAAGACCATTAGCAATAGCATTATTTTAACAATACATAGCAAATTCATAGAGTCTTAAATATTTGGGGACTTCATAGAATTGATATATAGAGAATAAATCCCTTGCTATCTCTGATTTGGGTTGCAGAGAAAACAGAAATAAATAAAACGTAAAAGCTTTTATTAAAGTATAATTATATAGAAAAACACACATATCATGAATGTACTGCCGGAAGAATTTCCCAAATTCAATCACCCAAATCAAGAAACAGGATACTGCTCTGGAAGGTCCCTTCATGTTTCTTTCCAGTCTGTGATGGTTAGTCTTATGTGACCATTTGCTAGGCCATTCGGTCAAATGCTGATTTAGGTGTAAAGGTGTTTATAGAACTGGATGACATCTACAATCACTTGACTTTACATGAAGGAATTTATTCTCAGTGATGTGGGTAGACCCCATCCAATCAGCTAAAAATCCTTTAAAACTGAGATTTCGTCTGCCTCAAGGCTGTAGAATCAAGTCCTGCCCAGGAATTTTGAGCCTGCTACCCTGTCCAACAGATGTTAACTTCACCAGCTCCTAAATTGTGTAAGCCGGTTCCTTGAACTAAATTTCTCAGTGTGAGTGTGTGTGTGTGTGTGTGTGTGTGTGTGTGTGTATACATTTCCTACTTGTTCTGTTTCTCTGGAGAACCTGACTGATAAACAGTCACTGCATTTCTTTTCTTTTTTAAAGATTTTATTTATTTATTTGACAGAGAGAGAGAGACAGCCAGAGAGAGAGGGAACACAAGCAGAGGGTGTGGGAGAGGAAGAAGCAGGCTCATAGCGGAGCAGGGAGCCCGATGCAGGGCTCGATCCCAGGATCCCGGGATCACGCCCCAAGCCAAAGGCAGACACTTAAGGACCAAGCCACCCAGGTGCCCCAGTCACTGCATTTCTAAAGGCAACCTCTTTTCTGACTTCTAACGGCATCAATTCATTTTATTAAACACATACTTAAAAGCACCTTTAAAAGCAAATATGTTAATTTTAGAGATGATGGTTATAAGGATCACTTATTTATTTTACCATCTTGGCAGAAATTGCTTCAGCCCCTCATGTTCCTTATTTAATTCTCATAATTGATGTCCCCTCCCCTTCCCTTCCCTTCCCTCCCCTTCCATTCCCTTCTTTCTTTCTCTTAATTTTGCAGGTCAGAAAATGGAGAGACTAGGAGATTAAGAATTCCTCCAGTGTTCTCGTAGAACATCACTCGGCTTCATTGCCTCTTTTTGCCATTTTACACAGTTGTATCCAGCTTCGTGACAAATGACAAACGGCTCTCATAACCAACAAAGTAAACGGTGCAAACTTTGCATTGAACTCCACTTTCCTCACAAGTACGAAATTTAACTTTAAGAGAAATTGTTTCTACGACTCCCACAGATCATGTTAAGGTTCACATTTAAAAATGGGGCAAGGACTGTGTAGTGCATTTTATATTTTTTAAGATTTTATTTATTTATTTATTTATTTATTTATTTATTTATTTGAGAGAGAGAATGGGAGAGCAAGCACATGAAAGAGAGAGAGAGAGCACCAGCAGCGGGGAGGGGCAAGGGAGAGGCAGAAACAGGCCCTCCACTGAGCAGGGAGGCTCCATCCCAGGACCCTGAGAGCATGACCTGAGCTGAAGGCAGGCGCTTAACTGACTGAGCCACCCAGGTGCCCCTGTTATATTTTATAATAAATATGGGTAAAGTAAAGGAACAAGGGGAGGGAGAGAAAAATGAAGCTCTATCAGTGGTTGATAGTTGCCCTAAAGTCCTTGGAATTTTAAGGTAATAAAATGCAAACAAAGTGACACAAATCATCATAGAAGTATAAAATATGAGAGCTGGACAGTACTTTGCAAACTAGTTTACCCAATTCTGTGTCTGTGCTTCATTATTCAGGACATTATTGCATTACAAGAAGGAGAGAGAAAGAAACCAACAGACTGCATGCCAGGCTACCCTAGGAGATTTTCTGATGTTTACGAAATGCAACGTTCCTATCAGCCCTGAAATTTTCCATAATGTACAGGTGAAGAACTCAGAGCTTGCAGACTTCCATGTAACCTGTCTACCAAGCCCTGCAATGCTTGCCATTCTCAATGACCCCCTCTAAGGTGCCTTCCAGGGGCAGTCACCACTGAGTGGTTCCAGTCCCAGAATATAAATCAAAAACTTACCCTAGTTAACCAGCACAGAATTTATATTCTTTTCTGAAACAATGATGGTGGCCAGAGCAATGGAATGTTCCAATTGGCTGAAATCAACCGTCTGGACAGGGTTAAGGAAGCATGCAGTGTGGGAATGGTACCCAGCCATCCAGAGTCTTTGGATGAAAGTTGGGATGGAAATTGCGTCCTGATATCATTGTTGAATTACTGAATCAAACCAACCATGAAACACAACCAGGTCCTGGATTTCCATCTAAAATACTGAATTCATCCCCTTCACTGTATAAACAATCTAAAGTCGAATTTTCTGTCAGTATTAGCTGGTACAGCAATCCCTTTTGGATCTTGTAGGAGAGAGTCCCAGTCGTCTGGTTCCAATGCCCATGAAACCTTCACAACAAAATCCTGCCCTGAGGAGCATTGTGAGTGGAAGGAAGTGTCCATTTTACACTACTCTTTGGCCCATTGGAATCCATGAACCATGTGTATGTGGGGTACATGCTACCCCTTAGGGATATTCTGACTCTGAGACTCCCTGAGTAATTCCTCTCACCCACTTCAACTTATCTCTTCACCTTGTCTCATCCCCATTTCTACAAATCTTGAACTTCCTCCCTCTGTGACCTTTGAACCAGTTGAATGAAAGCACAGAGAAATGGGAGGCCAGCTTGGAATGCAAGGACAGGCCATTCTGAGTATCCAAGACTGAGACATTCAGTGGATTCTTCGCAGGGTGGGAAATAGATGACAATGTGCAGCACGGCCATGGCTGCTGACCTGAGGATGACACCACAGATGTTACTAATGAGGATCCTTAAGAGTTTATACTCCGTTGGTGAGGAGGTAGCTACTTCTTTCAAACCTGCTGTGTTTTTTTGTGCTCAGTCGTAACTGCTATGGTCCAAAATATTATATTGAAAAGTATAACATTAACCACACTGAGATTCTAGTTCTCAAATTTTAGGGAAGAGAAGGAGGAACCGAGAATGCTATTTTGAAGCAATAATTGACCTTAAGAGGTACCTGTCGGGTGATGATTTTATTCCTGTCTGAGCCTGCAACCTTGTCCTTATCTTGGATGCTTTGAATTAGGTCTTGGTGACTCTGCCCTCTGCCACCACTTACTATTCTGCTCATGTCCCAACCTATATGGTTCCATTCTTTCTCCAAAGATGGCTTTGTCTCTCATGTCACAGATTATGTTAGATGCAAATATCACCGGCTTCCTGATCCAACTCACACAGGTAACCATCTAGAAACCCTTCCTCCCCAGTCTCTAAGGAACATGTGACCTCTCTTTTTTCCAAGCCCTTTCTATTCACTTCTTTGATGAATTCCAAAGTTACTTCACCACCTTAAGCTTCACCTGTGTTATCTTTAAAAAGAATGTAATTAACCTTACGCAGCTTAGCTTAACCTAGTTAAGCATAAAAGAAAAAGACCTGAAGTCATGTATGGAAATCATTTCTGGCTACATTCATCAAGTGTTACACAAGTGTTACTCTTACTACATGAAAACAGAATACGCTTACCATAACCCAAGAAAAAAGCCCAAGTTGACTGTTTCAAAACAATTCTCAAAGAAATATTCCATTTTGACATTACTGTTTTAACTTTAAATATCATTTTTCCTCTTTTCAATGATGTCTACTACAAGTTTCTTGGCCTGAGAAGTATTAAAAACAGCATTACCGTTGTACTAATCATCTTACAGGCATTTCATTCCTCTTTCTAACTCCGCATGTGAGGGCTCCCAAAGGGTGAGAGATAATTATTTTATGTCAGTAGAATGCTCGGATCTCCAGCATGACTCCTCGGAGAAACATATTTGTCTAATAATCGTTTGGGACTATCAGGCTTTCATAGTAAAAAGAATGACATCATTTCTAATTTGAAGCTTTTGTGCCTTATTAAGGAGAAAAATAGGTTAGCTTCTCTAAAAACTCATCTAACCGATTAGCCTCGAAAATGAATATATGTATATGTGAATACTACTTGCATTAGTGGTAATTATAGAACTTTGAAATGATAGGATTTTTTCCCTTCAGCAATTTATACACAAAATTTATTTCACAATAGGTTTTAAGGGCATTAAATTATTTGGAACGTCTCCCATAGGATCCCCTCTTAATTAGTAGGATGAGGTGAAAAGTACTTAGGTTTCGAACCACCATGTTTAGCGCTGGGTCTCAAGATGTGACAGAAGGAACAGTGAGCACAGTGAGCATGAGCAAGAAGTGGGTGAGAGTTCTCATGTATCCAGATTTCACTGTGTGACCTTGACAAGCCATGCCACTTCTGCGAGCTCCTCCACAAGCCCGGAGACGGTAATGATGAACAGGCCACTGAAGCTGGACTGCCTAACCTCGCAGATGCTTTCCAGAATGGGTCATAATTTTATCTACCATATGTTGAATAAATATTTATTGAGCACCCGTCCGGCCAGGAACTGAACATATTTTTGTGATTTAACACTCCCAAATATGTGAAGCAGCTAAAATTATTCCCATCTTACAGATGAGGAAATCGAGGCTCAGAGATATTAAGTCACACTGACATTGCCAGAAGAGGAAGCAGTCAAAGATGGTTTATGTTAAGCAAATGTTTCCTCTGTTGCATGAGGCCTTTCTAAAAGGAGGAAACTAAAAGCTTAAATAGAGATAATTGCATGACAGAGTGCTGAAATAATATAACATAGGTAACAAGCATAGACCAAATGGACCCACATAGATGCTAGGAGTTGTGGTTTCATGTTCTATTATAAAATGCAGGTGTGCAGTGAACGTACACATTTGAGAATATTTCAACAGAGCGATAGGTGCCCAGTCACATGACATCGGTACCCCATTTCCTTTCGGTCCCTTCCTTTCCTTCAGCAACATTACAGATACTAACTTGAAAAATCTGATACTAATCCAGTTAGAGGAAATTCCAACACTCTAATTTGGCAAGGCCTTAATAATACTAGGAAATGTCTAGAGGGCCTCAGATGAGACTTTTCAAAAAATTTGTCAACAGGGGTGCCTGGGTGGCTCAATCGTTAAGCATCTGCCTTCGGCTCAGGTCATGATCCCAGGGTCCTGGGATCAAGCCCCGCATCGGGCTCCCTGCTCAGCAGAAAGCATGTTTCTCCCTCTCCCACTCCCCCTGCTCGTGTTCCCTCTCTTGCTGTGTCTGTCTCTCTGTCCAATAAATAAATAAAATCTAAAAAAGAAAAAAAAAATTGTCAACAAAGAACCCCCTGAACAGTTATATGATCGCTAAAAAGTCCTTCCAAAGGTAAATTCAGGGCTGGCAGGGAGGTAAAGATTCTGAGTGATTTCTGGGACTTCCAGTGCTGCCTCTGTTATAATGAGTACTGAGCTTATTTCTCTGTGAGGAAAACTAGAAAAACCAATGAAGTTAGTCTCTTCGGTATCTAGAAACAAATCTGAGGCCCTCTTGACCTCATTAGTGGCAGCATTTGTCTTGGAAAGGAGGGTCATTGGTTTACTCTGCCATTGAGAAAAGGAAACAAGTCATTTTAATTGGATGTAGATTATAAGGAGTTATTGAGTCTGAGACAGTTTTGCTTTGCTGTATTTTAGGGGGGCGAGGCAGACTGAATTAAATCCACCTTGCCCCCCACCCACGCTAAGGAGGTTTATCACAGCCAAGGCACATCTAGGGGCTAGGCAAGACTAAATTAGCACTTAGATGATGTAACCGAGCTCAGGCAAGGCATGAGGGTAATCAACGGGCGGTACTTGCCTTGAGTGAGGACCAGCTAGGTAACTGACCCCTAAGGAAGATACACAAGGGGAGAGATATTTATAAGGAGGATTTATTATTATTTAGGGAAAGAGTTGGTCTGAATCTTACACTCACATCCTAATAAAAGGCAGTATGGAATCTTCTAACCCTATGCTTTGTTGAGGGGGCATTAGTGTGATCCTGGGAGAGCTTAGCAGGTGTCCTTGCAGTTGGAGAACAGAGGGAACTAAACCTGAGAAGGTGAGGATATCAGCTGATTTTAGGGGTGCATCTGATAACTAACTGTACATCCATCTTTCCCAGATCAAATGTTTCTGACACCCGGAGATCATTTATGGAACACCGTGAAAGAACATAGGGTTGCAGTTGTAATAAAAAGTATCTTGGTCTTGGGAGCTCTGCTTCCTTCTAGTGCCTACCTTTTCCATCTTCCCATTTAATATTTACCTCCTAATTCTCAAGATAGTTCTCTAAAAAGCTAGGTCTCATCCAAAGCCTTCCACCAAGAGCCGTAAACCCCGATGGCCACCATCTGAAACTCAGGTGCTAAACAAGAGAAAATGGAAACCAAGCTAACTGACTGGGAAGGAGGAATCACTAGGAGGAAGGGAGATCACCTAACAAGTTCTGGGCTGTGATTATTATTTGGAAGAGGCCACTTTCAGTTGCTAACGTGAGATGACAATTGCAGTTTACAGTGACCATGAGACTTTTATTATCTAAGAGTTACTGGAAAAATCCTGGAGTTTTTTCCCTAAGTTGTGCCTACATTTTCATACAAGAGTAAGGGAAGGATTTTTCCCACGGAATAAAATTTAAAAGAAGAGTGGGAGACAAACCTAAATTCATTCTCTGATCACTTATAAATCTTTCTTGTTTAATGCACTGGCTACTGTGATTTCCAGGCCTGATTTATCTGGTTGTTAACAACTAAAACATTTTTCCTTTCTTTGCACTTACACTGCTTTAGAGTTATGGATTGTTGATATGGGAGGGGGCTTCATTTGAAAACTATCTCATGTTGATTCTGTTAAGTTTATTTTAACCGAGTATAAATTTGGCCCTTCATGAACACACAGAATGTTCTGCAGCTGGTGAATGTTATGGGAGTTTCCTCAAAATGTTTCTGCCCACACAGCTTGGCCTGCGAATGAGCCCCCTCCCACCAGCCCCCTTCCCTCCTGCCATACACAATGTGTACACATGCTTCCAGGCACAGAGAATTTCATTTACTCACCTGCCCACAGCTTGGACTCTCAGTTTTGTAGGCATAATTATTCGTATACTTTCCCACTCATTCCCTAGGACATTGGTAACCACAAAATCTGCACAAACTATGTCAAAACCCAAATGAAATTTCAGTTCACTTTTATTCATTTCGATCATCTTTTTACATATTTGGGGCTCCATTTTCCAAATAAAAAGTCCCTATCGTCCATGAGGCATTAAAACCCTCTACTCTTCCTCTCCTCCCTAGCATGCACATACTTTGCCCCAAGGGGAGGGAGTGCTGAGTAAGGACAAAATGTAGGCTCAAGGTCACAAAATGGGGCCATCATAAAAAAGAATATGCTGTTGGAATCTGTTGTTGTTGTGTGTTTGTTTTGTATGTATGGAGAAATAGAGATTCTAAAGAGAACAACATATAACCACTACCCTCCTTTCTGGGAACTATTTCATTTCTACACATTTTCCCCTTTCCTGTGAAGGTAGTTGAAGAAAGACTACCAGGGAGAGAGATGCCTACCTGCCTCCTGCTCTCCAGAGGCCAAAAATAATATAAAATATAAAATAAAATAAAATACCAAGAATATTCCAAAAAAGGAACACAGAACTTCTAGTCCTCAATAGAGGCTTTTGAGTTTTGCCATAGTCAAGCTCAGACCAGATTAGATGAAGATTTTGAACTGAAGCAATAAAGAAAATCTTTCTAGAATATTCTGGGGTTAGCAGTGACCTTCGTAGGTCCTTGTCCAGCATTCAAAGTCAGAACACTAGCTGTGTATTTACCCATAACACAGTTTATCTACATTGTTAGAGGTCTAGACCATTTAATTAGCAAACCAAAATGGTTCCACATAATTGATGCCCAACAATTGTTAGTATTTTGAGGGGAAAGGAGCGGTCAGCTGGGTGAGTTTCATGGCAGAAAATAGAAAGAACATATAACATATAGTCCCTAAATGGTGCCACGGTACATTCTATTTGAACTAGAATCTCACTTAATTCTTAACAACTCTAATCGTGATCCTGTACCATGAATGTCTCAGTACCTGATGAGCTCAATGTATCAATCTGCAAGTTGGCTCTTATTACTCTCGTTTATCAGATAAAATGACAATTCAAAAAAGGTGAGTGATTTATATGAGGTTATACTTTAACATTTTCATGGACTTGGCTAGCTATGTCTGTGTTCGATGAAAAATTCAGTCAAAAATCATTCATGTATTGTTTCCTCAACAATTTGTCCAGTGAATTGGCCCAGGTGTAGAGGCAAGAACCAGTTGACAGATTAAATGTTTCTTTATGTAATCTGTTATCATAGCGTTATTGTAGTGTAGTATTGTTGGGTAGTGTTATGCCTGATATGCATCAGAAAATAAATATGTAATTATTATTAATAACAAGTAGATAATACATCTACAAATAGCTGTCTGGATTTGTCTGATAAGTCATAAAAAGTCCTCCAACATATACAATAGTCTTATGATTCCTAGGTTGTATGTACGTTCTTCACTATAAAAACTTAGACCATTCTCTCCAATTTATGAACCCCGAGATAGTCAAAGCTTCTCAATTATAGAGAGAAAGAAAGAAAGAAAGAAAGAAAGAAAGAAAGAAAGAAAGAAAGAAAGAAAGAAATATGCTAGAATTTAGATGCTTTTGAGTAACAAGGTAATGGGATTTTTTCATTTAATTTTCTTCACGACATATTATTTTATGTGTATGTATTTTTTCCTTTCTTCATGGTTTTCAAGACTTTTTCTTCATAATCATTTTTCATCTTAGTTTAAAGTGTATATATCTCTGGGGCTCAAGAGAGAAATAGTTATGTCTATGGACTTTGAATAGGTGGACATTGAGATTGACATTTTCCACGAATGGAGATAAAACTTTGTGTTTTACTTTCTCCTTTCGTGTTTATATATAAATTGTAGTTTGGGTCACAAAACAGAATGGGAGTAATTACACACCGAGATGCTTAATGGCAATGAATTCAATTCAGCGTAAAAACAAAACGGTACAGATGACTTTAAAATACAAGACAGTGAATCTGAAGAATTTGCAAATATTTAGGTAGATGTTGGCCAAGACGTTCTTTCTCCAATTTTTATATCACAATTATCTCTCTGCAAATTAGTAGTACCTGCTTATATTTGTTTTTTACTCTACAATTCCATGACTCATTCATATACAGTTACTGAGTTTGATCCTTCAAACATCTAGTGAAATATTGATTACATTATTATTCCCATTTTATAAATAAAGCACTTAGACTCAAACAGGTGAAATGATTCATCCAAGATTACAGTCGGGAAAAGCTCTGAAACTAGGACACAATTTGAGGTCCTGACAGTGTGATGACCTGTCCAGGAGAGCGATAGCCAAGCATGGTTCATACCAGAGATTCCGTGTCTTGTCTTCACCTGTAGCAAACTCCAGTGCCTACGTCAATAAGCTTACAAAGGCAATACCCATTCATTAAACTTCCACTGTACAAACAGTCCAAGACCTGTTTCGAAGGGATCTGACACCCAGTAAGTGGAAAAATGTGTCATGTGTCCTTAAGAAACTTATCAATAAAGAATAGTAATTTGGGGCACCTGGTGGCTTAGTTGGTTAAGTGTCTGCCTTTGGCTCAGGTCATGATCTCAGGGTCCTGGGATTGAGCCCCAGTGGGCCCCCTGCTCAGCGGGGAGTCTAATCTTCCCTCTCCCTCTGCCCACCCTCCACCCCAGTTCATGCGCGCTCTCTCTCTTTCTCTCTCTGTCTCAAATAAACAAATAATATCTTTAAAAAGAAAGAAAGAAAAAAAGATAAGTAATTCTACCTGAACGTCTCCTCCATACCCTGTAACCTCAGAAAGCCCCAGAAAGATGATCATTAGATCAATTTACTACTCCTAACTCTTACAGTGAGTGGTCAGGCGTTATAGGGCTCAGGTATTCAGGTATAGAACACCCATTAATTCTAAAATGCCTTCCTAAAAGAGTCACACTCTTATATTTAAAATATCATTTATGGCTAAACCTTAACTATCACATTATAACTAATTTACATTAGCCTGTTTTATATGTAGGGGTTGTAGAAGGTTTTCCTGATGACCAAATAGAGAAAAGCATATTGCCAAGTGATGAATATGAAAAGCATCCCCTGGAAAGCAGGTCAGAATGCTCTAGGAAAGCTTGGGAAAATGACAGAGAGGTAGTCACTGATGATACCTTCCACACTCCTCACCAGGATGGTGGCTTCAGAAAGTCTAAGGGGATATGCAAAAAAGAAAGGAGTACTTAGAACACACAAAAATGATGTTAATACTGGTTTCAGCAAGACACAAAATGAGGAAAATGCATTTTCAGTTGAAGTGGCAAGGAGATTGATGTTTACCAAGAGTCTGCTGAACACTTTATATAAAATTTCTGACACCATTCTTCCTTAGTTCACCACAAATAATGAGAACCTTTCTGCATTAATAATCACTTTCAGTTTCTAATAATTAAACTCTAATGGCATTTAATGTACTCATTATGTTATGGGGAAAAGGTGAGCACAGGATTGCCTTGAAGAATGGATCAGAAAGAAGTAACTGAAAAGAATGTACTCACAAACACAGAATTCAAGCAGTGGACTCACTTAAGCATCTTTCAGTTGCCTGAAATATCCGTGACCCATAAAACAATGAATGCTTTGATATCATAAGTTGAGAGAAGTGTTTCTTCCTATATTCCTTTAAGCAATATGTGCCAGCAGCAATTCTTGAAGACCTTACTATAAGCCACCAAATTTCTGTCTTCCTTTTTCAACAAAGAGAAGGAAAGCTCTGAGGTCTTACAGATGACCTCATGATCTTTCTTCTAGTCTCTGCTGCAAACAGAGCCAAGGGGGAATATGAGTTTAACTAACACAATGTTACCTCTTTTATTATTCTCGGCTGAGGGATTCTGAAACTAAAGAATTTTTTCCCCTGTGGGATTCCCCAGAGAAAGTAAGAGCTAGCCCGAACGATAAAGGTTATATTACATTTCATTTTGGCTCCCCGGAGAAGGTCTGTACAAGTCGGGGTCCAATAAGGAAAAGAGAAATAGCTAAATGTTTTAAACAGAGAGAATTTAATTCATGGAATTGGTGATAGACCAGCTGGGTGAAAAGAGGAGATGATGAGGAAACCAGAGATTAAGAAAATCAGGAAGCCACTTGCCTCACTCCCAGGATAAAAGGGGCTGGTGGGAACACCAGAACCCAAGGGCTAGGTCATCCAAGGCAAAGGGGGGCTAAGGTGAGCTTGTCCAGTTTGAGTTAGGGCCATGGAGGAGCTAAACCTGAGACTGAAAGAAAGATAAAGGATTATCCTGACCTTGCCCCTCTTCCCATCTGCCCAGTCTCTGGGAAAAAACATGGTAGGGGTTCAGCAGAGGAAGAGCAAGGCATGGGTTAAGGGCAAACAGGTCCAAATCAGCAAAAGGCCTTAGAAGGAGAACTGCCTCACCTGCATGCAAACGGATTTCATTGTTGGCCCATGAGGTGTGGCACCATCTCACAACCCTCCCCAGGATGAGAAGCAGCTATAGGCCTGAAGAGGAAATATATGTGAGAATTGTTTGTGAACTCCTGTTTGACACCAGCAATGCCCCCCCCCCCCCGCGTGGAGATTCCAGAAATCTCTGGGTGAGATGAAGCAGGAATAAGGAAGATTGGGTGCTAAAGTTCCCCCAGTACTCAAGGAGGTGAAGCCAGTGAAATTTCAGTTATTACCATAAATAGAACCTTGCATTTCCTCTAGATTGATGATACCTTGGAAAATTCAGATTACTCATGCGTATAAGACAACTAAAAACATATACATTAAAGTGTCAGCAGTGATTATCATGCCATATTTTCAGAACTTTCTACAATGAATATATGTTACTTGTATTACTTTGTAAGGTTTTTAAAAATAAGGTATTATAATCCATTTTATTTAGCATACTTACTGCTTTCTGTTTTCCTGGTTAGACCTCAACCTACATAGACCCTTTCTAGGTAGCTAAGAGTGGATTCCCCATCTCCAGACTGTTCAGCAAGGACCCATGTTCCAGAGTGCCTTACTATGAGCCAATTTAAGTGGTCTGCCCTGTCAAAACCAGTTAGCCATGCTCTGATACTTGAGCTCTTCTGAAAATCTCTGACCAAGATTGCTTTAACATTCCTCTCAGCATTACTAAACTTTAGGGAAGTTTGCTCCTAATTATTTGCCCCTTACTTCCTTTTTCTTAGAGAATTTAGAGAATTAGTATTTGCAAATTCTTTCTCTGCTCCCTTTGTAACGTGTCTAAGTCTCCCAAGAAGCCTCTCACCAGTGTTAGGACCCAAGAAATGTCCTTCTCAAGGACCTGGAAACCATCTCTCCTCAAAATCCAAGGAGAAAGCTCACTGTCTTCCAGTCTCAGTGGGAGGGTAGGAGCCGGTCTTCAGACGGTGCCCTGCTTCCAGTTGTAAAACTACTGTCGTGAAAAGAGGAGGAAGTTTATTTTTCCTTTGGGTAAAGCCAATTAGCAAACAGAGGTGGCAACAATTTCCCCATCCCAGCTCTAAAAACCTTCCAGTGAGAAATATCTATGAACTCATTTTTGACACCTGCAATACTCCCCTCTCTTTTTGAGGTCACTGCCTCTCCCCTATGCAATAGTCTTTCATGAAGTCTCCTGTTCTACTTTTTCCAGAAAATTCTTACTTTGACAACTCCCTGCTCTCTCTTTAGCTCATCAACTTCCCTAGTGGTTTTTTAACAAGAAGGAATAGGATTCTCAGCTGATTTATCTCCCTGGGAAGTTGAGGGAGATTGCTTTGGTGTGTGCTCAAAAGGGTCTTACTAAGCAGGTTGCACTTTGTAAATCAAGCTGGCTTCGCTCCTAAAGGGCCTCCAGTTAAGAAAATTAAGAAAATGACATTAGGTTCCAGCCTGTCCTCTTTCTTCTCTTTACACACCATACACACCCATCTATCTCATTTGAAAGAAGGGTGTATCCTTATGTTTTTAGGAAAGAAACTCCAAGCCTGGGATAGGTTGGTCACCTAGCTGCTGTGAGGGCTGTTGGTGGAAAGCCTCAGCTGCCATGTCCTCCAGTGACACCTCACTGCAGAGAGAGCCCTTGTCCCCCAGCCGCTGGGCACCCCCACTCAATGACTGGCAGTTGCAGGGGTATTAAGACCTGGGCCTCTTGCCCCAACTTGGGACAATTTTTCAGCATATTTTCCAGCTCCAGAGCTCCCATAGAATTGATCGAAGCTGTCACGGGGCCAAGTCCTTGTTCAACTTCACCCTCTGCCCCGTCCTGCATCCTCCCCACTCTTCCCTGAGTCCTGTTCCCAAGCATACTTCATAACATCCAGCCCACTAACCCATCTCAGATCTGCTTCCCAGGAAATACAGCCTGCAGTGGTATTGTGATGAGAATCAAGGGAAGGGTATGCGAAGTTCCTACAGAATCTCCCAAGTGCGGGCCTACAGAAAAGTAAAGCTCACCATGGCCCCTCACTGAGCACCGTGTTGGACACTTTAATGAATACTGTTTAATTCTCACAAAAGTTACAAGATATATATTTTCTCCTTTATTTTCAGATGAGAAGACTGAAGCTCAGAGAGGACACGGTGTTGCCCCAGGTCATCCAGCTAAGTGGCCGTGCTGGGATTGAGCCTGAGGTCCCTGCGATTTCCCTTCATCCTGCCACCTCATAGCCTCCTACAACCTCAGGCCAGTTAGGACAGCTTCTCGGTTGTGTATCATCTATGGACTAGAAAGCTATGGCTTTAAGAAATCAGAGTCTGAAGACAGAATATAGAAATGCCTGCGGGTGGGGAGAGTGTATTTGAGAACAGCCAGTGAAGAGCTCAGCGGCCTCCTCCCCAGCAGTTCCAGGCCGTGCTCCCTGCTGAGAACAGAGGACAGTTGTCAGGTCTATTAACCTCAGCAAATGTAAATGGGGACCCAGATGCTCCCAGCTACAATAAAATCCTCCCCAACAGATGGTCAGGTTGAACAAGTTGGTATTGAGACCAAAGCTCCCAAAGAGCTCATCTGTACAAGAGCAGAATCAAATAGAACGCAGCCAACCCATTTTCTGGGCCTTGGATACTGGTCATGACCCGCAGCTGAAAATTGCACGGCACCTCTCACCAACGAAGCATCCTCGTGGCGGAAAAGATTAGTTTACTATCGGACCAAAGGAGGCCCGATTTGGTGACCAGGAGACTGTCCCACGTGGGATAGTCCTGCGGGAAGAAATGGTCGATCCCTCTGAACAGTGTTTATTGAGCGACTGTCATGCACCGAGCACGACACTGTGGCTGGAGGTGCCAGGTGATGAAAAGGCAGTGCTTTCCTTGAGGAAGTGAGGATAGGGGCACCTGGGTGGCTCAGCTGGTTGAGCATCTGCCTTCGGCTCAGGTCATGATCCCTGTGGGATCAAGCCCCGCATTGGGCTCCCTGCTGTGGGGGAGCCTGCCTTTCCCTCTCCTTCTGCCTGCTTCTCCGCCTGCTAGTATTCTCTCTCTCTCTCTGCCAAATAAATAAATAAAATCTTTAAAAAAAAGAAAAAGTGAGGATAAACAGTCTAAATAGTGGGCAAGTTCCATTCATGTGCGTAAAAAATGCACTGGAGTTGAACGATGGGTTCAGTAAGAGGTCAGAAAGGACATCTCCTGGGCAGCTCTTCTCAGTCAAGGCCCGTTTCCCAGAAGAGGAGGCTGAGAAATTGAGACTTGAATGAAGAGTAGAAGTTACCCAGGAAATGTTTAGAAGGGCAGAGGAGAAGTCATTATAGGCAGAGACGATTGATTTGCAAAGGCCCAAAAAGGACTAGCATATCTGGGGCAGTCTGGGTTCATTTGAAACAAAGGTTTTGAATATTCTTTGATGAAAGTAAAATGATATAATACCATAATGTTTCATCTTACATATTTTATGAAGCATGACAAATCTATGTAACATTTACTCGTTCGCAGGCTTTATTGAGGGCCTACTAAATACCAGGTACTATCCTAGGTCCTGTATGGTTATAGTCACCAATAAGAGCTGCCCCCCTCCCCTACAAGGTTTGTACTGGGTGCTCGCTATAAGCCAGAAACCCTAAATATTAGGACAGAGTCTTGGTTCTCACTGGGGATGGAACATTTGGGTCACCTGGGGAGCTTTGAAAATTGTCAGTGCAAAGACCACACCCTACCAATTAAATCCAAATTTCTGGGGCAGAGACTCAAGCTCTGGGATTTTTAAAATCCCAGGCAAGCCCAGTGCGCAGCCAAGTTAAAAAACCAGTGGACGAGCGCAGTAGTCGTCAGGGTTAAGTGTGCATGGAAGTCACAGGAGACTAATTTCGTAGGTCTAGGACAAGTCTCAAGAAACTGCATTTCCAACAAGTCCGCAGGTGACCCTGATGCTGCTGTCTCAGGGAACAGACTTTGAGAATCAGTGCGCGAGCATATGAAAGTTTATCTGTAGTAGCTGATCTCACCAGTCAAAGACACCTCCCTCGTAGAGCCGCCCGTGAATTACACCTTAAAGATACCTCTCTACCTCAGTGACAGATTCCTCTTTTTTAATGCACTTTCTTCCAGGAAAGGGATGAGGACAAGAACTTGAAAAGGACAGCTGATTGTTACATTAAAACTTCTTTGCTTGGCGAGTTTCCCCAGAGGAAAGCACTATGATGAGACCTTAGAGATGGGGCTCTCCTTGTTAGGACAGCGCGACGTGAAGGTTAAGAGAAAGGAGTCCAGAGCCACGTGGGCCCAGAGCACATCTCTGCAACCTCCCAACTTTGTGATCTCCAACAAGTTACATATACTTCCTGTGTCTCAATTTCTTCTTAAACTGTGGGGGTTGAAAATTCCAATAAAGTGCTTAGAACAGAACGTGGCACATGACAAGATTTATAGAAGCGTTGGGTATTACTACTCTCTTGAGGACAGCCCACTACTCTTCTTGATAAGCTTATAATGTTGCAGGCTGCAAACATCCTCCTTTCTTTATTTAGGCTCCATGTTGCAGATATCTACCACATCTTCCAAAGACCGTACCAACGGGAGAGCATATCCTAGGAAGAAACAGAACCCATTATGAATTCAAAGTTACAATACTAATAAACCTTCTAGGGGTTCAGTAGGCATGACATGGATATAAAAGGAATACAATCTACTCCCAAGGAACTTAGTCCTGGCAGAAAAGAGAAGGCACGTTTGCTAATAACTATACCCCAAAGCAGACTTTATAAAGATGTTCAGAAAGATGAAAGTAAAGTTCTGTGGGTCAGATAGAAGAGAGCAGACATCTGGTTGTAAAGGTAATGACCCACAGCTCTGACTTCAGGGAGAAAAGCGACAATCGATTTGGGTCATGTAGGATGAATAAGAGCTCCATATACAGAGATGGTGATGAGAAGGGCACTCCGACGAGAAGGAACAGCATCGACAAAAGAATTAAGGCAAAAATATAGGAGTCGGTGTAGTTCAGGCAAACAGAGGGTACATGCATTAAGGGCTGGAATCAGTGTCGCTGTGTATTTTTCCCCTGACAGCCTACAGAACCAGCCCTGCCTCGGTTCCTACTCTGACACAGGAGTAAGCGCCTTTAACGATAAGATATTAATGTATGTCAGTGGATAAATTTCTATTTCCGCAATTAAAAATCAAAGGATACACACAACGTCCAATTGAATATTCCAATATTCTGGAAGCCAGCCTCAAGGTGTTTAATTTTTGTAAATGGATTCTGGTACTTTTCCAAAGCAAATCTTTACTAGTTTTCGCCTCTCCTGATTGCATATTTAACATGTTGGCAGAAAACATTGAGGCTGGTTGAATCCAGTCATAGGCCTTATCATTATTGGCCATATAGAAATTCCACACGGTGGGGCTAAAAATAATGACTAGCCCATGCACTGTTTTTCCTGGTACTACCCAGCCCACCAGCACTGTCTGACTGTGTGTGAAAGAAAGAGAAGGGTTAGAATATCAAAAGACTTCCATAATTCTGCCCAGAATCTGGACCAGACAGTTTCACAGAGCCTCACAACAGGCCACGATTTGTGGCAGAGCTGGTAGTTGGGGTGGTCAGAAAAGCTCTGGGAAATGTCGAGAAGAGCAGGGAATTATATATCCTAATCCTGACCAAAAGTCAGGGTCTCCCACGCTATGTTATTTCCGATTCTTCCGATTCTCCTGCTCCTCGTCCTCCTTCCTCTTCTGTCTCTGATGACCTGTATGCTGTCACTTCTGCTTTATTCTGTGTGTTCAAAGAGAGTCCCTAAATCCAGCCCACACTCAAAGTCAGAGGAATTAGGCTCGGATGCTTGAAAAGAGTACCAAAGAATTTGTGGACACATTAGAACAGCCACACTGAGTTTGTCTTCTTAGATGTTTCATAGAAATGGAATCATAGGGTAAGTTATGTTTTCGGTCTGGCTTCCTTCACCGAGCGTGACGTTTTAAGGTTCAGCATGTTGTTGCAATGTCGGCGACTCCTAGCTTCTTATTATTGAGTAGCATTCCATTACACAAATATGCCACGCTTTGTTTCTCTATTTGCCAAAATGCGCATGTATTTTCGGGCACATTTTAGGAAACACATGTTTTGAGTTTGTTTTTTTTAATCTGCAAAAACTTTGAAATGCATATTGTCAAATGTTAGCTAGGGTAAACAAGACTTTATGTGTTATGTAACAAAAACTAAATGTAGGGGCGCCTGGGTGGCTCAGAGGGTTGAGCGTCTGCCTTTGGCTCAGGTCATGATCTCAGGGCCCTGGGATTGAGCCTGTGCGGGCTCCCTGCTCAGTGAGGAGGCTGCTTCTCCCTCTTCCTCTGCCTGCCGCTCCCCTTGCTTGTGCTCTCTCTGTCTCTCTCTGTCTCTCTCAAATGAATAAATAAAATCTTTGAAAAAAACCGAAAACCAATAGAATGTATAAAACACAACTTTACCGCGAGGGCAAACACCTCCGTTTTCTTACTGTGGCATGTGTAACATGACTGCTGTTGGGCAATAAGATGGCAAACAACAGCACCTAATTAAATCGGTAGCTCTTTTATTATATATTGATCACACACAGAGTTTGCCTCAAGTAATAGAATTTTCTTTTTTTTTTTTTTTAAAGACTCTATTCATTTATTTGACAGAGATAGAGACAGCCAGCGAGAGAGGGAACACAAGCAGGGGGAGCGGGAGAGGAAGAAGCAGGCTCCCAGCAGAAGAGCCCGATGTGGGGCTCGATCCCAGATCGCCGGGATCACGCCCTGAGCCGAAGGCAGACGCTCAACCGCTGTGCCACCCAGGCGCCCCAGTAATAGAATTTTCTAACTTTACATTCAACAAAATGAATTAAGGTAAAAAGGAGAGTTTTTGAGGTACGCATTTCCTTTTTTTTTTTTTTTAAGATTTTATTGATTTGAGAGAGAGCATGTGGGGGGAGTGCAAAGGGAGAGGGAGAAGCCGACTCCCCAGTGAGCAGGGATCCCAACTCAGGGCTTGATCCCACGACCCTGAGATCACAACCTGAGCAGAAGGCAAACGCTTAACGGACTGAGCCACCCAGGCGCCCCGCGGTACACACTTTCATAGTATGCAGGGTCGGGAGTAGCTCAGATCCTGTTGGACGATTTAGTTCTATCACTAAATGTCTGGAGTTTTGCTGAATGAATGGACTTTCTTTGCAAATCAAATTTCTACCCAGAATTTAACTTTAACATCGTATCTCTAAGGGACTTAAAACGTGAAGCTTTTCACAAGGAACTTGGATGGGTTTTGCAGGGTCATTTTCTATGTAGGAAATACTTTCAGTTCTCCCTTGCATCTGGCAGAGAAAGAAATCGACTATTCCAAGGCCTTCACGGATCTGTAAAACCTGACTCTCGCACCTGGGCTTAGACTCCCTTCCCTGTGATCTTTGTTGGTCAGTGGTGGCCACCTAAAAGCCACACAGTATCAGTTCCTGCAGTGCAAGTGACAGAGCAAGAACCCGCTCCTGGTCTCGGGAGAACAGTTCTAGACTGGCTCCCAGTGATCCTTGAATCTCCTCCCACGATTGAGCATGGTCAAAACTTAGCAGCCGCCAAATAAATAAATGATGACCTTAGCAGTTCTATTCATAAAGCATACATCACAAAGACGAATACCTTACTAGTCCCAAATGTCGTGCAGAAAACTTTGGAAACTTACCGTCATGCATTTTTAAACAGTCAGCCTCCAGACCATGACACTCAAACTCAGTGAGAGGAAAGGCTGCAAGCTTGGTTGCCCCCCTAATAGAGGATTGGGGTCAGAATCACTTGGTGGACTCTTACAAACTACACAGGATCACCCATCCCCGAATTCGTATGTGACCCCTAGTGCGATAAGGATCCCCGCCATATGGAGTCACTTTTATCTACAGGAATACATCTTACATTTTTTAAAGATTTTATTTATTTATTTGAGACAGAGAGAGACAGCATGAGCAGAGGGGAGGGGCAGAGGCAGAAGCAGGCTCCCCACTGAGTAGGGAACTCGATGTGGGGCTTGATCCCAGGGTCCCAGGATCATGACCTGAGCGGAAGGCAGACGATTATTAACCCATCTAGCCACTCAGGCGTCCCAGGAATACATTTTACATTTTACATGCAATGAAATAAAGGCAAAAAAAGGAATCATTATTAATTTAATTTTAGATCAACTGATATTGAATGAAAAAGATTGAGAACTGTAGTGTTTAATAGCATATCAGCTATGGAGAGAGAGATAGAGAAGTTTAAAAGTATTAACTGAAAAATCTGATGAATCATCAAATAAGGAGACTTTCCCAATTCTGGATGCCAATCCAGAAATTTGCCTTCCTTCTGTAAGAATTATAAGACCTCGCTCCACCCCCCCCCCCAACAACACACACATACATGTGTGCTCCTTCTTTTCGCCTCTCTTAAATTTCACTTGGGGTAGGACCTTCCTTCTTATAAAGTCTTTCCTTTATAAATACCCATGCATTTGCTGCTCCCCAAATTTCCAGAACTCTCCTTCTGGCAAAACTGTCTTCCTGCCCCTTGTCTCAGACTCCCCACCTGTGTGAGTAATAAACATTTATTTGATCCCAGAAGATGGATGGCATCAGTTTTATATCTGAAATCAGACTTGGGATGGAGTTTCTCCAGTCAGAGGGAGGTGGCTGTAACACCCCTCCAGCAGTTGTTATACTGAGGAAGGAATTGATGGAACAAATATTTGTTGAGTTCCTACTATGTGTCAGGCATAGTCCTAAGCACTGGGGTTGTGGCATAAATAGGAAATGCAAGGCCCCTGACCTCACAGAGCTCACATTCGGTAGGTCTGTATCAATGTTTGGAGTATATGGAACCCACCTGACCAACACAGCCAACCTATGAGATTTGCATATGTTATTTGGGCCTCACTTTCCATTCCACTCACTGGCCAGGTCTGATTCACACATTTAGATCGGGAATCAACATTGCCTTAAGGCAGTTCTCTATGACAACAAAGCAGTATTTTCCATATTTGTTATCTTTAAGAGAAGTTCTATCTAAGATACTAGGAACATAGTTGCAGTTAAGAGGTTTCCAACTAAAGATAGTGGGAGGCACAGAAATCCAGAGGGATGGTTCAACAATGGGGGCAATCCAAGATGTAGATACAAAATATGGAGTCTACTTGTTTGAGCCACGGTCCAGACAGAAGAACCAAGGTAAGAATCAGAGACCCAGAAAGAAAGTGGTAGAGAAGAATGGAGTTTAAATGATAGTTTAAAATTGGTAATAAGGAAACATAGCTGGGACTCCAAGGCCATTCCCTTGAGCACTGGGGGATTCGTAATCTTCTACATATACCTGGACAAGTATAATAGTCTCCTAAAAAACCAAAGTAGAAAAGACACCAGATCAAAATGAGCGCTTCGTCCATCTTAAGAGATTTATGTTCCTGCTTTTTGTCACCAGGACTGATATAAATTTGACTTGTGAGCTTTCTATACTGTATCACCTATCTACACTTTGGTATCCAAGACCCTCATCAAATAATAGCACAATTAGGAGTGAAAGGTTGAGAAATGTCCTTGGAGGAGCCAAACAGGCTTGTTTGAGCAAGAGATGACCTAGAAACTTCTTGTGTCTTGAGGAGGAGGAGGGATGGGAGTTAGTAGAGACCTGAGCAAGGTCAGGCTTTGAAAATGTTGCTGTTACAGTACAACCTTGCAATCCTTGGCAGAGTGACAGAGTACCTTATAGTATGAGATACAATCAATGGTTTACATTAAGCACCCAATCTGTCAATATTGGGCTGTGGGGAGTAATACCTGAGTCACTGGGAGAATGTGTGCATTCATTCATTGTGCTCACATCTGTTACTGCGTATCCTGCGATTGCATTCTCCACACAGACCCGGAAACAGGATGATTGAATAGGCATACATTTATATACATGCAATAATTCGGTCCACTGAAATCAGCACTCACCCTAAGGGTATAATTCAATCCTATCATAGAGCAACAGATAAAAGAGAGATGAGAGAGAAGCAAATGCCTGTTAACATCTAAAAGGCAAACAAAACAAAACAAAAAAGCTGTACCAGATGCTTGAGAGGAAGTCTGTCTCTGCAAACCACTAATGCTCTAGATACTTCTTTCCAAAGCAGGAATAAAGCATAGGAAGTTATTCTGTCTCCCTTTCCAAAAGGAAATCAATATCCCCAAGTCCAAAACCAAGACTATGTTTGAGTGCCTTAGATAAAGTAGGTATACAATGCTGTGTTTATTAATATCTTACAAGTATATTGTCCTTTCTAGTCTAGCAAGTGCCTCATGCAACCAATGAGAAAAGGTTCACATTTTACCTTTATTTGCCATACAAGAAAATTGAATCTGAGAGAGGTTACGTGACCTCACCAACTATTCATTAGCAGACTCAAATCCTGTCTTTTAATTTCAAATTATTATTTTCATTATTTTAGTCTAGCTTTTGATATAAAATTTTAGTGTACAAGTGTATTATACGCATATATATATGTATTCAATATTGTACATCGTAACTACTACTTAAGGAAAAATCACCTTCAGTGTGTCTGTTAAAGATACTGTTTATAAAATTTGAGTTCCCAGAGCACATGGAATGATCCACTTTGTTTCACACAGCTCTGTGATAATGCCTGCACTGAGCGTGTGTGGGCTGTTTGAAGGTGCGTGATGAAAACACGGACACCCACATGGATCCAAAGAGTGAGGGTGATGTTAATCGAGGGCTTGGCATGTAATTTGCCATTATTTATCTTGATTATTTTTTCCTTTTTAAGGTTTATTTCATTAATTCTCTACTTTTAAAATTGACCAGATAATTTATTTACTCTTTTTCATGTCAAGTAATAAATATAGTTATGGAATGAACCTCTGACATATGCAATAAGAAGAATGAATTTCCAAAACTGTATACTGAGCAATTGAGGCAAGACTCCAATAAATACACACTGTTATTCCTCATTATGTGAAGTTCTAGACAGGCAAAAACCAATCTACATTGACCGAGAGAAAAAGCAGTGGTTACTTGGACCAGGGGTTGGGATTAGGAAATGACATGTAAGGGGCACAAGGGAAATTTCTGATGTGATGGAAATGTTCTGAATCATGATTCTGGTGGTGGTTACACAATTATATAATAGATATTTGTCAAAACCCATCAAATTGTACACTTTAAATGGGTGATTATGTATGTAAATTACACCTCACTAACTGATTGATAAAAGGACACATAAGTATAATTTTCAACAATAATATTTATGAGGTTTTTATAATGTATTTATAACATATTTTTACATAAAGATCCCTATTTAAGCTTTACAACAATTCTATGAGGTAGACATTATTATTACCATCCTTATTTCACAAATGATAGAACTGAATTTTGAAGAGTTTAAATAATCTGCTAATAATCACATAGTTAGTAAAACTTAGAAACTAAGATTTGAGTCCAGGTTTTTTTAATCCAAATTTTCGAATGGTTCTCTCCACACAAAATTGAATCCCTTTCTAAATCTTTACCAAATAGAACTTTTCATGCAACCCCAACCCCAGTAAGGATGGATAGCACAAAAAGAAGCTAATTTTTCAATAAAGTTATTCATGAATAGAGACAATATAAAAGCACGTAGCTAACATTTTAAAGCAGTATTGAAAATATTTTTGAAAACACATTAGTTCCTTTTAACTTCCAAGTGCTGTGGGTTTGCAGTCTGGCATATCACGTTTTGGGACTAGTCAAGGGCACAGTATGCCTGGACAGCATTTTTGTTTTTTGCCTTCCCTCATCCTATGAATGCCCACAGTTCCCCACGCCCTCTAGAACTTCCACTGCTCTGTCACTCCATGCCACTTGTCTCAAATTAACTCTGCCGTTCTGCTTCAAAATCCATTACCCTCAAAATCTAATCCAACCTAGTTAATATTAAAGGAAGAACAATATAAAGTAACCCATCCATACTAAAGCCTTTATTGCTAATGGTCCATTTTATTCTCTAGGGAACTTGCATTTTCAAGATGACCACGTTAAACATAATGAATCAGTAATTGGTATGATTTTAAGGAATGTACTAGAGTTCAATGATTTGATTTTTAAACTCACTAATATGGTAGTCATGACTTCTATTCACCAATAACAGGTCCTTCTACTTCTCGGCCAACAGGAGGGTTGTACCCCTTACCACCCTTAAAGTTGGGGAACATAGTCCATTTGACTGACTCACTTGGTCAATGAAGTATGAATGGAAGTGACGTGCCAATTCTGGTCTTTAACTGCCAGTGTTGCCATGTCCATGAAGTTCTGGATAATGAACTCTCCATAGGCTGGATCTCTGAGTGAGATGAGGTAAAGCAAAGCCCCCACTAGTACTCAAAGCAAATGTGGCCTGCACACAGATTAAACCCTTTGTTGTTTGATTGCTTTAAACCCATTAGATTTTGGTGAGATTGTTTGCTTTGAAAGCATAATCTAACCTATCCTAAATAATACAATTAAATTTCAGTATGTATGCTTCTCTTTCTTTGTAATTTATTTAATATTTCCTAATTTGGGACAGGTATTAAAATTACTATAAACATCTCTTTTAGGGTTTTGTACCCACTCACACATCCACCCCTCAAGAGGCTGTTAAATTGATGGTGTATCCTAGGACCCATGGTGTCTGAAATGGGGTAAGAATCTACACAATATTTCCTTCATTTGGAAGGCTCTTTCCTTCCAATACATTGTTCTTGCGCCACCAAGATCCCAGGGAAATTTTGCTTCTTCCACTTCCCACCTCCTGGAATCCCTCAAGAATCTCAGACCATCACCATATCCTTTCTGCCTCATAATATCCCTACTCTGACACTCTAATATTTTATTGAAAGATGCAAATATACACAAAGCAGCTTATTTTTCCTCTTATTCTTTTCTGTATTCTACATATTTCCGTTATTAAATGCTACACTCAGTTTAAAGAACATAATCTTCCCCCAAAAGAAGGAAGTGAATACTTCGTCAAGGATATCCCTTTAAGTAAACCTCTTTTTTTTTTTACTCTTACCGAATGTCATTTCCCCATGTTTATTTCAAACGTCCACCTCCACTGCCTCTTCTCCAAGGACAGAATTACTCTTTGCTTCTTGGTATTCTGTTTCCTAAAGTGCTTTTATATTGGTTAAATAAATTCCAGTTGCATTTTGAGAGCTACATCTTGTACAGAGTGGTCTTCTTATAAAGGAACCTCTGATCTTGTCAGCTTTTCTTACCTCTTGGTCCCTTCTCTTACCTTTTCTTTATTTCTTTGCTCATGTCTGTCTTTTCAGCTCAGAGGCAACAAGCAAAAAACTTCACTTTCACTGTGTTTTTTATTTGAAGTCCTGTTATCTGCCTGTCCCAGTTGAGAAGACATCTCACTGCTTATGCACAATCTATCTTTGGATAATAATCTCCCTATAGGAGGGGACCCAATCTAGAAACTAAATACAGCTTGAAGATAACTTGTATATTCACATGACTCTGTACCCCAGGGGCACCCATTAGATATTTGTTGTGGTGGTGGGCATTCTGATAATGACGCTTGTCCTCTGTCACCAGTCAGGATGAGCAAAGCCTGCCTTGTCACCAGACACTGTTATTTCCTGAGTCTTTCTCATGAGAGGCTGGCCACACTCCTCACTTCTCCTCCTTGCGTTGCCAGCTCATAGCAGTTCACTTGTAAATACTCATTAAGGGTATTCACCAGTGAGTTGACTATAACACCAACTCAGTGAAGGAAGTAAAGAAAATTACATCAAATGAGACCAATTTTAGTTGTTCATATGACAAACAGTGGGGACAAGGGAAGAAACGTCATTCTGAGGATATAGTTTTTCTTAACGTCAAATTCTTCAATGATATTGCACATAGGTTAAAAAAGTCTGTACAGTTGGCAGAAACATACAGAATATAAAAGGGAAGGATGATGAAGGGAAGGAACAATTTTCAGCCTAAAATACAGAAGGTAGAAATTCGAGCCATATAAACTTTAGTTGGAATCCCAGTTCCCTTACTTACCAGTTTTATGGCTTTAGTAAGACACTTAATCCTTCTGACCTCATAGTCCTTATCAGTAAAATGGGACTCATTCATATTTACTTCGTCGAGAAATCATGCCTTTAATACATTGGCACAGGGCAATTCTTCAGTCAATGGCAGCTATGAGTGTTATGGTACTGGATTTATAACACAAGATAATAATAATACTATCCTCCAAGCTAAGCACTTTGCTCTATAAAGAAATGTTGTTAATATCATTTTATAGATGTAAAAACCCAGTTTTACAGTGCGCAGTAACTTACCAAATGTGACAGAAATGAGGACCAGTATACTCAAGCAGGTTTTCTGGTGAGTGTCTTAAAACAGTGCTTGTCAAATATTAAATGCACACGAATCATCTGAAGATTTTATTAAAATGCTAATTCTGATTCAGCAGGTCCAGGGTGGGGTGTGAAATTCCAAATCTCTAGCAAGGACCCAGATGATGCCAACACTGCCCAACTGCTAACAGCAGGATGGAGTTAAGCCCAGCCCAGGGTCTTAATCTAGGTGCTGCATTCCTGATGGAATAAGGCATCAGAATGTATAGGGTTAGGTGAAAGGACAAAAATGACCAGGTTGTGAACAAAACAGAAAACTTTTTAAGTTATGCAAAGGTGAAAGATGAATATTATAAAGTGTTTTTCTCTGGGGACAGAAATATTAGCATTATAATTTTCTTTTTTTTTTTTTCACATGCTCATTTGTCCTAGCATACATAAGATCTATGATCCCTAGATCAGTCACCCCATTATTGAACCGATTGTAATTAAGAACAGGGATTCTCCCACTGAAAGAAAGGATTATTTACATATGTACTCTCACGGACTTCTGGTGACTTCATCATTGACTTTAAAACAACAACAACAAGAAGCAGTCCCATGAGCTATGACTGCTGGTAGCAAACCCTTTGGTAAGAAGGGAGGCCTGGCAGATATTGATGTGCTAAGGAGGTATGAAATTGGTACAGCGGGTTGGCCTGAGTCAGTTTCCAGGAGGACCAGGCAACGTGATACAGAACACCTAGAACACCTACTTAAATGGCTGTACATTGAAGAAAGGCACATGCTCAGAAAGACTCAGATTTGGGGGGGTTATTAACCATTGCCTCTGAACTAATGTTAACTTCCGGGCATCTAGGAAAGAATACCATTATGGCCCACCAGTCAGAGAGGTGGGAGGTTAGGAAGATCACATCATAGGTGCAGTTTTGGCCTGGATTTGTCTCCTAGTGGAACCAGTTGGTCCACAAATCCACCTTGTGATTATTTCCCAGCTCTTGAGTGCATAGTTGAACAGATATAATCAGAAGTTGGCAGACTCCACACTGGTTTTCTGATCTGAGAACTGGGGGTTCTTATGCAGGAAGGACTACGCTTCTCTCCACGAAAATGGAAAACTAAGAGCAATACTGAATACGGGAGGATCTTAGAGATTAGAGTCACCATGAATAATCTGAAAGATGCAGGAGTATTAATCCTTACGACATGCCCATCAGTACTACCTTAACCAGGCGATCAAGGTTAACACCAACAGTGGTAAGTCATGTTGAGAGTACAGAGCTTTGACATGATAGGAAGAGAATGGCACTTCTTCTCAGTGCTTTTCCTCTCCCAAACCCATAACTCCAGCCTAAGCATGAAAAAAGTCAGACACATCCAAGTTGAGAGATTAAAAATACCTGACCAATATGCCTCAAAATGGCCAGTATTATAAAAAACAAGGAAAGTCTGAGAAACCGTCATGGCAAAGAGGAGCCTAAGGAGACATGATGACTAAATGCAATGTGGTAACTTGGATGAGATGCGGGAACAGAAGAAGGGCATCTGGCAATAAAGTAAGGAAATTTGAATAAATACGGACTTTAGTTAGTAATAACATATAAATATTGGTTAATTGATTTTCACATATTACCATAATAATGTAAGATGCTAATAATGGGGGAGATGTTTGTTGAGTAAATGGGAACTTTCTATATATACTATTTGCACAGTTCTCTGTAACTTTAAAGCTATTCTAAAATGAAATGTTATTTTTTTCTAAAAAAATGAGTCTATGAAAATGATTTAAAGCTTAATTAGGTTAAGATTCCAGTTACCTCTGTTGTTCCAAGTACGATAAGCTCAGTGGAGAAAATCAGCATATTCCTGACATCTGTAAATACAATTTTATTATCTCAGTAAGCAATTGTGGAGATTTTTTGCTGTTTTGAAGTTTACAAATGGAAAGAAAGGCACATATAGATGTCGAAGTGACCAATACAAAAAGTGGATTAACTCAATATTTTTTTCTGACATACAGGAGCCATGTTATTTTTAAGTAAAAAAGACTATGTTCTGTTAAATTATATTTAAAAAGACATAAATTTAACAATAAAATAATGTTCTGAAAACATACTATAAAATAAAATGCATTTTCAAAAAAATTCTGTATTTCTCAGAATCTCTTGAGGTCCAAATATTTTTGAAGTTTCACTAATCAGATGGCCCCATGAACTTCATGAATCTGAATTCAGAAATGTCTTAAGTGCAGAAGGGACAGGGATGTGGAAGGTATCTGTTTTGCTGGTAAGGACCTAATAGGCATGGCTTCATTCTGAACCGGTAGCTGCGACTTTATCTCTGGATTTAAGCTAAAAATAGTGTGGAGCCGCAGCAGACTGGTAAGGGCTTCCGAATCACCGGATCCCAGTGAGGACTACCGCAGGTGTCTCCTGGATGTCTCGAAGGTACAGCTGGTTGGTTTCCTGGGGATTCGGCTCTGTGATGTTGGCTGAAAGTCAGTCCTGAAGACCTGGTCTTTCAGACTGCCTATGATTTTGTCAACATCCAGTTCCCTGTATTAAGTCACTTCCTTCTCAAAACGCTAGCGTTTCTGTTGTCTTCAACTGAGCACATAAGGAGCCAGGAAAGGAGCCATAAATAAGTGACAAGAACCTCATGCTGCATATTAAATATTTAAGAACATTTTCCATGTTTACAGAAAATGTTATTTACCATTTTATTTTAAATAGAATCTAGGCTTGGTTTATCTTTCGTTTCCCCTCTTTAGTGGCCATATGGTAGAACTGTCTATCTCTACTACAAGGATAAAGAACACTGTGCAAACATGATGCTGATCGGCACCTGACAGTTGGTCTCAGCTTGGGGCATGTATAGGGAATGGTGTGGACTGTGGAAAACTCACAATGGAACCATGAGATGAGATGCTGTGACAGGAAGAGGATAAGGGCAACAGAAGAGGAAGAGGGCAAGCTGACTGGAAATAGTGTCGCAGACTATGTCACACTTAGTGTGACATCCTTCCCAGCACTGGTGTGTTTTCTTGCACCCAGCAGACCAGGCCATCTCATAAGCGAGTATGGCATTGCATTGCATGGAGAGCAAAATTCACAAACTGCTATACTGCAGGCCAGACTCCTCAAAATCACTTCATTTGGCCCAAATCATGTTGAAGAAACTTGAGCCCGCATTGCAAAATGAGAGAGTACATTCAAAAACTTGGATTTCTAGTTTTGTTTGAAAAATAAGAAGATCTGACAATTCTGGGAATACCTTCAGAGTATCCTAGGCATACCAACTCTGGCAGTGAACAGCAGAGCTGAACTCAAGTTCCCTCTCATGACTCCCCATACTTATCTTTATCACAGAAATCACTCTGAGCTGTGATTTTCTCTTTGCTCGCTTATCTTTTCCCCCGCGTTGTGGGGTAATACTGTTTCTTTTACACCTATATCCCTCCACCCTGACTTACATGGTATATTCCTGTTAAAATGTTAATAAGTGTTTATTAACTTTAGGGACTCGAGCTATCCACTATTACTTATGTTAAAATAACATTTATTGAGTTCTTACTCTGTTCCAGGTACTGATCTGGGAGCTTCTCGTGCACCCTCTCATTCAGGCAGTGAACACAATAGCATTGGTACCAAGTCAAGGAAATCAGAGGGAACAAAGTTAACATTGATGAGACTCCTTCATAAATGATTTGAGATTTCAGCTGGTCTTTAAAAGAAGATATTTTAATAAATATCTTTTATTATCATAAAAAATAAATATCATTTATTAAAATGACATTTTAATAAATAAGGTAGGTATAGGGTGGTACCTACTATTCTAGAGAGAAAAATAAAACCCCGGTGCAAGGCATATCTGAAGAGTGAGGAACAGACCTGTTGTTCTAACGAAGAACCCAACAGAGATAAAGATGGAGAAGAATATAAGGGCCAAATGTTGGAACAAATAAAGGCCTGATTCCAAGGTTCAGATCTGATCCTATCCACATTGGATGCCACTTAAGTAGATAAGATGACAAGTGGGGTAGAAATATCTAGGTAACAACAATTTGTAGAAAGCATCACAGATGGAAAACTGTGGCTTATAAAAGCAGGTGGTTTCCACGTGTATACATATGTCAAACTCATTAAGTTTTATACTTTAAATATGTGCAATTTATTGTACCTCAGTCATACTTTAATAAAACTGAACAGAGAACAGATAGACCTTCATAAATATCCGATTTATATTCTCAAGGGCAGCAATGTTGCAGGGGAGGAAGTAAGCTAATCTTTATTAAAATCCTACTAAGGACAAAGCACCACGCAAGGGACTTTATCCAAGCTATCCCAATTAGCACAGCAGCGCTGCATGTGAGACATTGTCAACCCTACTAAGAGAACCTGAAATTCAAATATCAGCTCCGAAGGTCACAGAATTAGTAGAGATCAGGTTTAGGCTTGAACTCAGGTCTATTTATCTTCAAAGCCCTGCAAGTTCAAGTGATCCCACACATGGTGAATATTAACATATAACCTAGAACCAGCTTCATTCTCTAGTCTGATGACAAGTACCAATGAAAATTGGTGGGAACATATATATAATCCAAATTAAGGACTTTGATCTATGCTCATTGAGTTTATTATCCTGCAATTTTCTTTTCTTGTAGTGCTCTTGTCTGCCATTGGCATCAGGGTAATGCTGGCCTCAAAAAATGAGTTGGAAAGTATTCCCTCTTCTCCAAATTTTTGGAAGAGTTTGAAAAAGGTTGGCAGAATTCACTTTTTTAATTTAGCTTCTAATTTAACTTCTTTAAATATGTGGTAGAATTCACCAGTGAAGCCATCTGGTCCCGGGCTTTTCTTTGTTGGGAGATGTTTGATGCCTGACTCAATATTCTTACTTTTCTTACCCTTTATTGGTCTTTTCAGATTTTCTATTTCTTTGTGATTCAGTCTTAGTAGGGGCTGAAGAGTGAGGAAGTGAGGAGATGTTGGTCAAAGGGTGAAAGTTTCAGTTATAAGATAAATAATGCAGATCTAAAGTACAGCATGGTCACTATAGTTGGTAACACTATATTGCGTCCTTGAAGTTTGCTAAGAAAGCAGACCTTAAGTGTTTTCAATAGAGAAAAAAAGAAAAAATTGCACCTATGTAAAGTGATGGATATGTTAATTACCTTGATTCTGGAAATCATTTCACAGTGTATATGTATATCAAAGAATCACATTGTATACCTTAAATATATATAATTTTTATTTGTCAGTTAAGCCTCAATAAAACTGGCAGAGGAAAAAAACAAATTAAAGACAAAAATTTGGGACGCCTGGGTGGCTCAGTTGATTAAGTGTCTGTCTTCGGCTCAGGTCATGATCCTGGGGTCCTATGATCAAGTCGCACATCAGGCTCCCTGCTCAGCAGGGAGTCTGCTTCCCCCTCTGCCTGCCTCTCCCCCTGCTTATGCTCTCTCTCTCTGTCTCTGTCTCCCTCTCTCTCTCTGACAAACAAATAAAATCTTTAGAAAAAAAAGAATAGTAAAGCATAAGTATGATTAAAAAACAATAATAAAAAAAATAAAGACAGAAATATTTACTCCAAATACTTGTTTTACATTTTTTTGAAGACTTTTCACATCCTTAAACTGACTGGAAATTTAGTGAAATTGAGAGTGAGAAGAGAAGAGAACAGAAAGAGAAAAAAAGAAAGAGAGAGAGAAGGAGATAGGAAGAGAGGGAGGAAAGAAAAATATTATAGATACCTAAGGCCATGTCTCAATTTTTATGCCCAGTTCATACAATATAGGGACTCTATTAAATGTCTAATTCAATCCAATCCATTTATCATGAATAGCATCAATTTCACCAATGAAAGCTTATTTACAAGATCCATTATGCCAATGACTAAGCCAGTAATTTCACCAGAGGAAACCCATATGTTGGTTAACAACACTTGTAATTGTTGACCAGAAATAAGGATAGTGGAACTCCTAAGTGTGAACTTTCTGATACCAGCACCCTTCCTGGAGTAGAATTTCTCATTAGGGAAATGACAACACTAATAATGTTACTAAAGTGTATACAGAATATTTGGCTGCCCATCCTGAAGTATTTTAAAATAATAAAAAGTGTTCTGTAACAAACTTTAGTTTATCTAAATTAAAAGCTGTCATGATAAAACTGTAAGACACATTGAATAACTTTGAGTTTCAACACATCGACGTTGAGTTACAGAATTAATTTAAGCACAGAGTCATTTTAATTATAAAGCTATATTGGGTCAAAACCTGAATGAGGTTTGCTGTATTTTAAGAAGCTTGTTCTTTCATTATCTCTCGTTTGCCCTCAAGTGGTTCCAACTGTTACAGTTCATTGTCATTGATTTCTCTACAAATTATTGGCTTCTTGAGTCTTGCATTTGGGAATTTTTGTTGATTTTCAATTTGGCACTATTTTAGAATTTTTCTCTACCAAACTTCAATTTCGTTGGAACGAATGAGAAATGTGTAATTGTCTTGAAAATATTTCTTAATTTGGCTGTTCTTATGCTATCAGTAATCGAGTATTAATGTGCTTCAAAATCATCGTTTATTTCTCAATTATCTCTTTAAATCAGCATGAATTCCTTCCTATGATAGAGAAGATAATCATTGCTGCTTCACCATTAAGGAAAACAAGGCAAAGATATATTAAGTGATTCCATTTTCTCCACCGCAAATGGAAAAATGTACGTTGTGGTCTAATATGGAATGACACGTAAGGTACACAGTTTCGTCAAACATTAAGACAAAGACTGAGAATATCCTTTTAGTAATTTTACTACATAGTAGAATCTTCTTCCCCACTTCCCATGTTTAATGTTCTGTGTCCTAGAAAAGGCATCAGAAAAACTTGAGATGATTAATCTCAAAGAACTCCACATCTAGTCCATGCAGCAATAGCACTTATTTTAGGGGGGTGGGGAGGGGGAAAGGTAGAGCACAAGTGACCAAATTGTACAGACACAAAATAATAGTAATTCCCGTTTACAGAGGTTTTTTTGTTTTAGTTCTCATTAAATATATATATATATAATCAATAATAATATATATAATATAATCAATAATAAATATATATACACACACATATATGTATATATATGTTACATATATATATAATATATATGGGTTTTTTGTTCTAGTTCTCATTAAATATATATAATCAATAATAATATATATAATATATAATCAATAATAAATATATATACACATATATGTGTATATATATGTATATACATATATATATATGTATATACATATATATATATACATATAATCTCCTACATTACTCTTAAACACAAGGGAAGTGAAAATGCAACACATTTTCAAGTTTCTACTTTATTCTCTCCTAAGACACTATTTTAAGGCCCAAGGCTATCATAAGATTGCAAAGAATTTGCATGTTTTCTTTTAAATGAGTATCTTTTCAAGAAAGAAGACATATCAGTTTCCATTGTGAGCCCTGGAAATGAGATCTGAAGAGTGAAAATGAGTTGCACAAAAGTTGATAAAAGAGTTGAACTATGGTCTAATTCTGGAACTGCTAAATAATTGACCGTGGTACATCCTTGCTAGAGGCCAGTGCCAAAAATAACTTCTAGAAATGGGATGAGAATCTCGGTCAGAATTGAATTAATTTCCCAAAGAAAGAAGAACCCTATTTTGTCAATGTACAGTAATTTTATCTTCTCATAAAACTTTTACCACAGTCAAAAGCATGTGTATTATTGTTAATGTCCAACTTTTGCCCAAGAACTGAATAGATATTTCCCATTTTATGGAGTTGTTCCTCTGCAGGGTGTCCTGGGCGCCTTGTTGATGTTCTGTAAATTTCTCTTCCCCTATGTTTTTACCACAGTGTAAAGTATGTGTCTTATGGCTAATGTTTACTATTTGACTGAGACTGCATAAATATTTCCCAAATTATACATTTGCTTCATTTCAGAAGGCTATTTGTAACTCACATTTGTCAAGGTCAAAAAATAAATATACCTTACATATTCAAAGTAAATGATCATGGGGTGCAAAATGGAAGCTAAAAGAAAGTGGATAAAGATAAACTCTCCAGAGATCTTGGGAACCCTGGAGAATTTCAGGGAGGAGTCCAAGGCCTGATTACCCCATGTGCTTTTACCAAGGCGGGGGATCTTTCAGGAACATGAGAGAAGCCACAGGATTTGTAAACCATGTACGTGAACATTTCCTGACCTCTCTTCTCTTGAAGCCATGCACCGTCTCCACAGGACTGGGTTTCAAAAAACACCGATGATTGGGAACAAAATGCTTTCTGGTGTTATCTGAACATCATTTGCAACCTTACCTTAAGGCCTTGACTCAGGCAGCTGACAACTTTGATTTTCTGTACATAATGCAGTATTGTCTGCCTCCAAAAATAATGGGCTTTGTGGAATACATTATGCATGATTTAATTCTTACATGTCAGGGATTTCATGACCCAAGAAACATCCATTTAACTTCCAGAATAAGTATAACTCAACACGAAGACACACACACACACACACACACACACACACACACACACCCAATATAACATGAGCATACTTTTAGATTTATATCTGATTTTTATAATTTTATTTCGTGAATTTTTAAATCACTCTGTGCAAAACATGAAGATAAGAGCATATTTTGAAAACAGTGTTGATCATTTAAATGGTTGAACTTTGGCAATGACAGATAAAATAATGTTTGGCAGTGGGCAAATTTTATCTAGAAAATACCTATGAAATGATAGGCCAACTAAAATTAGATGTATTAAAAATTATTTTCATTTGCCAGGTTAATCAAGAAAGAGATAGTCAATGAATTAAACATATGTTCATGTCTCAATTGGGTGTTTTACTTTATTCTAAACAGTAAAATTATCCAGGTTTTTTTGGCTAACTGCACTAATATTCATGAAGACATAACAATAACTGAATAACGCCTTTCCTTTGTGCTTTTCGGTCTCTATATTGGGGATATATGTCTATGAGAATTTTATACAACTTTGACCTCACCTTTGTAGAGTAATGCTTTAACCTGGTATTATTGACTCCCTATGAATCAGTGTATCAGGCTTCACTCTGGGCCTGTAATTCCTCTGGGAGAATATATATACACTCTCCTGGAAATTTTTAGAAAAGCAGTTGAGAAAAGTGAATGCCCATAATATGAACACTAATGCCAACTCTAGTACCATTTAATACCCAAATTGACTCGAATTCAAATACCAACACTTACCATGCTGTATTGGTTACATGAAGTATCTTCTTCCCTGTGGTGGAAATAGCCCTTATTAAATTCATCTTTCAGATGAGGAAACTAAAATAAAGAGGCCAAGTTCCCATAACCAGCAGGAGCAGAAGCTGGTTTTGAGTCCAGATCTGTCTGAATCTAAAAGACATACACTTTCCACTCTACCTCAGACAAAACTAAGCCATCTGTCACTTGACATTTTTTACTGCATAATATTGGAAATAGCATCATTATTTTCATTTTAACTTCATTCCTCAGACTCTTAGACTCTTCTTGCTGTGTACTCTTTTTATACCAAAGATTTCTAGTGTAAAATTGTTCTACCTTTAAAAAAAGACTTTACAATGTTTCATTATATTCTGTAAAACTTTACTAGTTTATATTCCCTGTTGGCATTTTCTTGTCTTTCGCTCAAGACTTTTTGGTCACACTTCCACTTTGCTATCTGCTATTTGTCAGTTGCCAACTGTCACAGGCCAGGGCATCTTCCCTTCACCTTGACTCCCGTTCACCTTTTTAATCATTGCTGCAGTGCATTTGGTGAAGCTTAGGGAAAGACGAAACAAACAACTCTCCTTCTTACCACTCTGCGCTTTTATTTTTAGTTTTTTTAAAAAAGATTGTATTTATTTATTTGACAGACTGAGAGGGAGAAAGAGAGAGAGCACAAGTAGGGGGAGCAGCAGAGGGAGAGGGAGAAGCAAACCCCCCACCGCTGAGCAGGGACCCCTACGTGGGGATCGATCCCAGGACCCTGGGTTCATGACCAGAGCTGAAGGCAGACGCTTAACCGACTGAACCACCCAGGCACCCCACCCTTCCTCACTTTTAGGCTCCACAAGCCTATATGGGCATGTGAAAATCTTACCGACAGGGTCAAATAATTTTGGAAATAGTTAAAAATGTACAAGGTTCTAAGTATAAAATTGAACCAATTTGGATTTTCTCTTAGGTCTCACAATGTGTGGGCTCACGAGAAGAGGTCCCCAGGTGGGTGGGGGCCAATATGATTCATAATCTCAAGTTTGAGCCCTTTTTTCAAGTATCTCATACTGAAAACTCCTTTCATGAAGAAAAGCCCCATATGAAAAGATGTTCCGCAACCCATATCAATAGGAAAGTGCAAATTCAAACAACAGTGAGATACCACTCTACATCTATTAGAACGGCCAAAATCAGGAACACTGACAATACTAAATCCTGGCAAGAATCTGAAGCAACAGGTACTCTCAGTCATTGCTGGTAGAAATACAAATGGCATGGCCACTTTGGACAACATTTGGACAATTTCTTACAAAACAAAGCATGCTCTTACCATCCAATTCAACGTCATGTTTCTTGGTATTTACCCAAAGGCGTCGAAAACATGTCCACACAAAAGCCTACACGTGGATGTTTATAGCAACTTTAGTCATAATTGCCAAAATTCAGAAGCAACCACGATATCCTTCAATAGATGAATGGATAAATAAACTAGAGGCATGCAGACAATGAAACAGGATCCAGTGCTAAAAGCAGTGAACTACCAAGCCATGGAAAGCTATGGGGAACCTTAAATGGATATTACTAAGGGGAAGAAGCCCATCTGAAAAAAGCTACATACTTCTTCCTGAAAAGGAAAAGATGCCAACAATATGACATTCTGGAAATGGCACAATTATGGAGACAATAAAAAGTTCAGTGGTTGCCAGGGGTTAGGGAGGGGGGTGGGTTGGATAAGCAGAGCACAGAGGATTTTTAGGGCAGTGAAAATATCCCATATGGCATTATAATGATGGTCACATGTCATTATACATTTGCCAAACCCATAGAATGTACAACGCCAAGAGCTAACCCCAAGGTAAATTATGGACTTTGGGGGGGGGGGTGTGATAATGCTGTATTAATGTAGGTTTATCACCTGTAACAAATGTTGGGATGTTGATAGTGGGGGAGGCTTACATGTATAGGGGCAGGGGTGTATGAGAACTTCTGTACTTTCTTCTCAGCCTTGCTATGAAAACTGTTCTAAAACCATTGTAAAAAAATAAAGTCTATTTAAAAGGAAAAAATATTAGGAAAGTCCTTTCTTTTTATTCCCAAAACTATTTTCTTTTCAATATTCCTATTGATGCCAACTGAACCTATAAGTCCCTTTGGCACAAAATCCCTAAGGTGGAAGTATCATCCAAAGACAAACATGTTTGTTTGCTGTTGTTTTTTCAGACACACTCCAGTCTAGCCCTTTAAGAGGGAGCATGATTTTCTCCATTAGCAAGTACATACCTGCCCTTGGAGTCAAAAGGCCTCCATCGTTATGCTTTCTAGAACTTCTGCTTTCTTTTCTTCCCTACTTGAGCTGTCAACTAAAGTCTCAAAAAATTCTGTTAGTTTTGAATAATTGAAATACCTGGGGAAGAGTATGAATGTGGGTTAGATTTTTTTCATTTTGAAGTCTTTTTGAGATAGAAGTTGATCAACAATTTTTCTTGCCCTGCCTACATTTTTAAACTAGATTTAATACCATCTGTCCTGCTAAGAGTTGCTTAATTGCGTTCCTCTCTAATTTAAAGCAGCAACACTGAAAAACGGGATATAAGCAGTTCATCTAATTTTCAGTCACTTTCTTTACACAAGATACATTTTATGAAAAACCAGTATTTGTTTAGAATATGCAAGAACATCATTCAGTAAATTTACAATAGAACTGCATTAAAAATTATAAGGAAGAAATAATAAAAGCTGAATATAAGATGTTTAAGGCCAAAAAAGATAATTTCTTGTTTGATATCAATACCTACTAGCCCGTCTTAATAGAAATCAGATTGCGTTTATCAGAATTTGCTTTTTCAATAAAAACATGATTACTAGCAGTGGCTGGGAGTGGTGGTAATAAAGGAAAGTCAAGAACCGAATTTAGACAACAGAGAAGAGAAGAAAAAGAGAAACCAGAAGAAAAGATAAATTTATAACATAGGTCACAGTTAGTGTCTAAATGCAAAATGCCTCTTGGGGATGGAATGCAAGGTCATTGGTTCATCTAGATTAAATACGGGGCATTAGGTATGTGTTAGTGCAGGTGTGTGTGTTAGTGTTGGTGAGTGTAGGTGTAGTAGTGGTCTTTCATTTATTCAGTTAAGTATTACTACACAAATACTGGTTGCAAGACACTGTACTGGATTGGATGGGATACAAAAATATGCTTAAGGAACACTGGGTGCCATTTTCAATGATTTATCCGGTAGGTAACATAAGACAAGCATACATGTAATTCAATATGAATCAGTCAATGATATATGAACCGTAGAGTACGCTAAACTGAAGCACTGCTTCCTTGCAGTGTGGTCTTCAGCCCCAGGCCCGTCTAGGAAGTGTTTGCCACCTCTTCCTAGTGCACAAAGTGCAGGATTTGTAAGTAACTGCGTAGAAACTCTGATAACATTTGATGTTGCTGCAGTATTCCATATGATCAGTGCTCATGAACGTTGCATCCGACAGTAAAAATTGGGGAATGATGTTTTTATAGATTTTTATTTTACTTTTCTAGTACTTAATTTTTTTTTGTAATTTACAAATGTATCCATCTGCAATGGATTGGGGAGGGAAAATGCTGTCCTTTCATTGATACTTTTAATCTTAAAAGTTCAGAGGAGAGGAGGAGTCGCTCTACCCCAAGGTAAAAATGAAGGCTTAATGAAGAAGCTGGCATTTTGAAGGGGTCTTAGAGCATGGCTAGGGCTTTAAGAGGTGGAATAGGGTTACAAGTTATATTTCAGGAAAGAAAAATAGCCTGAATTTAAAATGTGCTTGAAAAGCAAGTAAATGACTTTGGTAACAATGGAACAACCACAATGACAACCGAGGAGGTGGGTAAGGGCTTGAGGCTAGAATAAATAGAATGTGCAGAAAGGAATCTGGTTGTGTTGTTTGGTTTTTTAACAAGTGAGATATCTGGGTAGTAGAATACTTATGATACTTATAATAAGAGTTGTAACTTTCAGTGGGATGCAAAATAGATTGAAAATGTCAATCTTAGAAACCAGAAGACCAATTAGAGAACTATTGTGATAGCATGAAGTGGTAAACAGGGCTTGACTTGGGTGCTGGCAGAGAGACCATGGGAAGAGTTGATTAATACAGGCTTTCAGGAAAACCCAAAATTCCATCCCTGTTCAGCACCATGCACAGTACTTGAGCCATAGGAGACATCCACTGCTGTTGCTTTGTTGAGCTAGAGAGATTTAGAAAAGGGCCAAGAGACTACCAGAAATCAGAAAATGTCTGGTCTAAAATGAGGACAAGATAGGTTCTGTTTTAGACATAGTCAAAGTCACATCTATTCGAAATGTGGCATTAAGAGAAGAGATAGGGATGGAAATACTGAGAGTCAGCTGTAGAGGTTTCAATGTGAAGGACGTAATGTGACTAAGAGAAAGAATGTAGGGGAAGGATAGTGCTGAGGACAGAATGCCAACTGAGAGGTAAGAGGAGGGCAATTGTACCTTTCAGACTCATCAGCAGGGAGTCGGAAAGATACAATGGCAATAACACAGAGCAGCAGGAATCCAGAAAGAAGATTTTTGGAAGGCACATCAACCACATTCTGTAAGATCATGAAGCCTCTGGCTGCAGGGGCTAGATTTTTGGTATGTTTAGAGAGAGACATTTTCTCAGTGTGGCAAAGGTTGATAGTGAACTAGAGCAGTTTGGGACAAGATTAAATAGTGAGAAAAGATAGAGGTGAAAGTGTGTGCTCTCTTTCTCTCTCTCCATATATAATACATCCATATATTCAAGCTATGACAAATGTGGTAGAAATCTACCTGGGGTGAAGGTGGCAGGACTGAGCGAAGGCTAAGGATGGACATGAGGAAGCAGGTCATGAGGGGATCTGTTTGGAAAGGGAAGCTCACGGAGGGCACAAGTGTTTGGAAGTGTTTGGAAGAAGCAAGAAAGGGGAAGACTTGAGAGAACAAGTAGCACCTAGGAAGTGAGAAATAAGAATGTGTATTCTGAAGAAGCAAGAGGACAGAAGAGACAGGTGACCTTCTATACCCTGGAACACAGAGGTACTGGTAATTTTTAAGAGAAAATTATTTAAGTGACTCAACCAAAGTTAAAGGCTCACTTCAGCTGATCCATATCAGGCTGCACCTGCTGACCAGGACTTTCTCCAACGGGACCCCAGTGAGCTGTCCTTACAGTGGGGGCATAAGCAACAGTTTGTTTACTTTCACCAAAACTTGGGATTGGTGGGGGGAGTCATTCCTGTTTTTGTGCTCCTTGCTCAAGTTCCTGTAAAGCGTGAGAACAGTATTTTCTAAGAACTATTTTTGCATACCTTGCAATTTATCAGCTAGTCAAAGTTCATGAAGCTGGGAACAAGACAGCAAAACAAGAAAGAGAAGAGGGTAAAATGAAGGGGAGCAGAGCATGCCACCCCAAAGTATGCCTCTTTGGCATATTGATTATTTTGAATTGGTTACTTTTAAGAAACAGCAGACACAAGTGAAACTTTGAGAACTGGGTAGAACTTATCCTTTTGGAATACATATCTACATGCATAAGGGAAATCTCTATTTGTAAAAGTGTCTTCCAATCTGTACCAGGAAGAGAAAGATGACTCTAAATCTCTAGAAGTCTTATCAGTGGAAAAGGGAATAACTTAATACTGTGTAACAATCCCACTGTGTGTTTCCTGTGTTATGTCCTGTGCTTTTTGTAAACTCCCATGACTGGCCTCCTCGCCAACTCAAAATCTTCTGTTGTCTTTAGTTGAAGATGGTATTGAGGTGGTGACTTGGAGTACTTGGGGGAGTTCCTCAGTTTTTCTGGGTCTCTCCCATGTATGTGGAAAGTATACATGTTTATTAGACTTTTACCTTTCTCCTATTAATCTGTCTTTCATTGCAAGGGGTTCTCAGTGAAGAACCTAGAAGGGTAGAGGAAAAAATTATTTTTCCTCCCCCACAGAAGTTAGAAAGCAGAGAGAGAACCAGAGACCCTCCATCTTGTTTATTGCAGTCCTTGTACATCTTCATTTCTTGTACTTCTTTCCTGTTCTCTCAGCCACTGACTTTATCCTGAATGACTTGCACAGGTAGGTTGAAGTCATTCTTCCCTTGAACAGTCTCTCTTCTCACCCACCTATTGTTTAGCTCACTCCCTGCTGGCCAGCCAGCACACACCCTGGGGGGCTTTCCAGACTCCTAGGCTCAGTGGATCTTTTTCTCTCTCAGCTCTTCCTTTTCACTGACTGAAAATCTTCATCCATTTCTGGCTTTGCCACACCCTTACAGTGCTGTGGCTAGGGTAGCATAATAAAAAAGCATTCATTACACAGTGCCTTTGGAATCAAACAAAACAGAGCTTAAAGCTTGGCTCTGCCATTTATAGGTTGTGTAACTTTGAGCTAACTAGTAAGTTAATCTCTCCAATTCACCTTTTTCATCTTCAAAGTGAGGAAAATAATGTCTTCCTTAAATGCATTGCAAAGATTACATTAATTGAAATAACAGTGCTAAATTCCTGGTTACATTGTCAAGAACACTGAAGAAATTATAGTTTTTATTATTACCATGGGCATATGGCTCATTTTACACATGTTGGGCTCTTCCTGCTTCAGCCCTGACATAGCTAGAATATTCCCTGGACATGGGCAGACACAGTTCTGCCTAGTCTTTGCATTCATTAGAGACAAACCTGAAAGGAGGAGCTTCCTTCACTAGAAGGTGGAATCTGGAAAGAGTTGACCACTGTTCTCACAGTGTCCTGGAGGTGAGCAGAAACAAGAGTGTCCCATTATTCACAGGCATCCCTTCCAATACTCCTTTCTCCCCTAGGACACAGTCACCTGATTTTTCAGTTAGTTTTATCCCTTCCCAGGGCAGATTTTTTTTTCCCCTGAAAATACTCTCCCTTTTCAATATTGCTCTCTTTTTTTAGATATGTGCCCCTGCTTCCAGATCTACATTAGTGGTGCTGAACTTCATAGCACCCCTCAAGGACAATAAGCATTTACCAAGCACCCACTCCATGCTTAGGATACCCCTCCATATTAGCATATCAAGGCTTCCTTTTCTGTAAGTTGAGCTCATTTTTAGCCACTCATACCACATCCTCCAGTCCCTTCCATTACTCCCCTGCATTATCCAAACATGTTTTGTTTCCTCTGGGGGATCCTGCTGTATGTGTGCACACACAGACACATGCTACAAAGCAGTGTACACAAATAAGTATAACCAATGAGAAACCCTACAGGCGGAGACACGCAAGTGCCCCACTTGCTTCCCGCCAGGGGCCTCAAGTCAGTATGGTTCAGCCCAGATGCACAGAACAGAAAGGACATTTTCTCTGACGTGAATACTTGGCATAGAGCAAGAATGACCACACACAGGGTGCTCCTGATGGGAAGCCTGAGACACTAAATCATTGGTGCCCAATGGCATGGAGGCTCTGACTCCCATCCCTCTGTCTCTTTATAAATGTCCCCTATTCACATGATTGAACCCAGAGGTTGCAAATTAAATTGGTAGCTCAGATGTTAAATCTAGCCAGCAGATGGCCAGAAGGGTATCATAACGTGTTTTGGATTAGTTGCTAAAAAGAGAAAGATGAAACATGAAACTCTGAAATTCCAGATTCCCTCCTCAGTCATTTCAACCCGCCTAGCTCTGGGATCCATTGCACCTTGAAACCCTGATGTCACAGCGGGCTCCATCTTAAAGAGAGTTGCTCTTTTTATACACCCTAATTGGGGGTGCTGGAAATCCCCAAACCAAGCCCCTTCCCGGCAAACATCTCGATGGCAGAGCTTTCTTGTGGCTGATAACCCACTGCAAAACGTTTATCTCATACAATTTCCCACTTTCTCCAAGTCCCATAAATCCACCTGTGCCTTTTTGTCAGAGCACCACAAAGAGAGTAGGAAGCAGCCACCTGGGCTTTTACAGGAAGCAGGAGCCAGAGGGAGCCAGGTCTCCCTGCTCCAAACTGTTTCATTAAATAATCACTTAACAACTTCTGCCAAGACCCTGTTGCTGCTTAATTACTTGGTTGCTTTGTTCTTTCTCTTTTCAACTTTCTTTTAATTGAAAATGCAAGCCAGGCTTGTCACAACCTAGGAAGTAGGATCTCTTGAAGACATCCTCTGACTGTCTCATTAGGTGTCCAGCCACTGAAAAATGTATGACAGTTGGAGAAAAGGGTGTAGGAGCAAAGAAATGCAAGCAAAAAAAAAAAAAAAAAAGCAAATTTACCAACAAGGTCTAATGAGGGAAACAACACTTTGAAATACAGCTTGCTTTTCTATTTAACAAGGAGAACAATACACTGTAGTCACACAAATGAAGTGTGAGCCTGAGTATGATTTCTGGGAAATGATGGTTGCAGTCACTAATAGGAAAAACAAACATCAGGGAATAGACACAGCTAGTGAATCTCTGTTGTCTTAAAAGGATGTGAAACCAAATGGGGAGTCTGAAATCTGCCCAAAAAAACAGGGAAAGGGGCCCAAAGTACCAAGTACTTTGGTAGAGGAAAGAATGCTTTGCATTATGGCCAAACTCAAACCTTAGACCCCATAGACCTATATCATGCTTCCTATATTGAGTGCCACGAGAGGTTTTCTTCAAAATACTTTATTTACTATTAACGGCATTTTATTACTAATCGATATTAAATAGTAACAATCTTTTATTTAATATAAGATTTCATTTATGTTTAGGGGCGCCTGGGTGGCACAGCGGTTAAGCGTCTGCCTTCGGCTCAGGGCGTGATCCCGGCGTTCTGGGATCGAGCCCCACATCAGGCTCTTCTGCTGTGAGCCTGCTTCTTCCTCTCCCACTCCCCTGCTGTGTTCCCTCTCTCGCTGGCTGTCTCTGTCTCTGTTGAATAAATAAATAAAATCTTTAAAAAAAAAAAAAAGATTTCATTTATGTTTAAATATTAAAATATTATTTCAAAATTTAATCAATAGAAAAATATGGCTGAGATACTAAATCTGGTGTGTATTTTTTTTTAAGATTTATTTATTTATTTGGAAGAGAGAGAGTGAGGGCAGTGGGGCAGAGGAAGAGGGAGAGAGAAACTCAAGCAGACTCCAAGGAACCCAACATGGGGCTCGATCCCATGACCCTGAGATCACAACCTGAGCCAAAACCGAAGTCGGACACTTAAGGACTACACCAGCCAGGTGCTCCTCTGGTGTGTATGTAGTAGTTGACAGCACTTTGGACCAGCCACATTTCAACCATTCAACAGCTGCATGTAGCTAATGGCTCCCATATTCTATACTATCAGTCTATAGTATCTCTTTTTCATATTTTCTTTGCATTATGGAAGAGCACCTCAATTATCTCCCAACCCTCTTACTGAGAGTTTTGTTCCTGCAAACAGAGCATCTCGGAACTTTTTTGTTCTCTTACCATTTTTACTAAAAAATTGATAACACTATCCAGTTCTTGTGTGATAAATCCAGTAACTGCTCACAGCTGTGCACTCTATAATTAAAGATTTTGTTATTTTGTTTTGCGTTAAGGCCTCTTCTGTTCCAGTTCTCTTTCCTCTGGAGTCAGTTCTGTATTTGTTTACTTTGGCCTGGCGATCTTTGTATGATTGTATTTAAACATAGGCAGGAGATGTGGGTTTCTTCAGTGTGCCATGCATGAGTGGGCAGGAAGCTGGCTGTTAGGCTAGGGAACAAGGCGGGTCCTTACGGAGATTCTACCAAGGCATTGACAATCCTAACACCCCCCCACCACCACCACCACCACAGGGTTTTTCATTAGTTTAACAAAGGATCCTGTAGTCTTTGGTTGGGAGGGCCTGAGGGAACACAAAAAGCCACAAAACCAAACTCTATGATGGAGGATATATGTTGGGGGAGGGGAGGCACTAACTCACAGCTTTTCCAAATTAGAACTTTCTATTAACTAGCCCCCCTTCACACACCCTTCCCGCTTCTCTACTGGCAGTGTTGAGCACCATGGTCTCCTTCTATGTGGATCATTTCTGTTTTATCAATAAGCTTTTTGTCTCTAACTATATTAGAAACTGTCACCCGCTGATGACCCTCACACACTGTTTCTTTCACTCTTTGGGCTTGCCTTGCTTCGCGGTCCCTAGAAGGAGCCCCTGAGAAGGGAAATCTTATTGCAAGTGATTTAGCAAATTTCAGGGATGGCATTAGGAGAAGAGCAGACACTGAGTGTCAATGTGTTAAGTGCAATTTGATCTAACTGAGAGATGACTACTCTGTGTACCCAGGGATTTCACAAATTGGTGTGGGCTCCACGTTTAAGTTGTAGAACTTAGGAGTGACTAAACCAAGAGATGTTTAGGGGTTTCCAAAGAGTCCTGCTGTCATTTTCTTTCAAAGAAATTTCCAAGAATATTAATGTGCATACTGAGGGGAAAAACCCTCATCAGCAAACTGTTACAGAACAGATGGTAGGATCACAAAGTGCTATTCTCTGCAAGCACCCTGCCACTTTCTGCAGGAACTTTTTCTACAGTTATGCACACTTCATATATTAAAAGTAAGGTCTAGCTAATAATAAGAGAAGTGATAACTGAAACCATTATATACACAACACTGGGACCGAGGAGACACACTGAACTAACTCTATAGTAAACAACACTGGAATCAAGCAAAAATAACTTCGCTGCTATTCCACAACATAACTGCACCTAGAAGTTAAGGCTGTTGGTCAACCAAATAGGTAAGTCATCAAAACTGTTGGCTTGCTCAACAAGACTTACCTCAAGACCTTAATCTCATTGTCACCACTAATCTAAAGCTGCTATGCCATACACTCTACTTGGCCCTAAACCCCTTCTGCCTGCAAGGCCTACCTTAAAGTCACCCCCCCTCAAGCCCTAACACTTATAAATGTCCTGTCCTAATTTCCCATGGCTCCCTCAATGTGGTGGTCTGCCTTGATGCAGTAAATCTGATCGATTTTGGTTTGCCGAATTAAAACCACAGTGAGAGATCACTGTGCCTCTTAAAATGGCCATCATCAAAAAGACAAGAGATAACAAGTGCTGGGGAGGATGTGGGGAAGAGGGAACCCTTGTGTATTGTTGGTGGGATTGTAAATTGGTGCCGTCACTGTGGAAGACAGTATGAAGGATCCTCAAGAAATTAAAAATAGAACTACCCTATGATCTGGCATTTCCACTTTGGGGTTATATCTGAAGGAAATGAAAATACTAACTCAAAGAGATATTTGTACTCCCATGTTCATAGCAGCAGTATTTACAATAGCCGAAACATGGACACAACCTAAGTGTCCTTTAACGGATGAATGGATAAAGAAGTTGTGAGATACAAATAAAGTTAATATTTGATCATCCCTACATGAAGAAGCCTTGATGAAATCTTAACAGTATGGGGTTCCATGAACTTCCTGGTGGGTGACCAGAAAGACTAAGCCATGATTAGAAGCTCAGAACTTTGAGCCCCACTTCCCATCCCCCAGAGAAGGCAAGGGGTAGAAATAAAGTTAATATTTGATCATCCCTACATGAAGAAGCCTTCATGAAATCCTAACAGTATGGGCTTCCATGAACTTCCTGGTGGGTGACCAGAAAGACTAAGCCATGATTAGAAGCTCAGAACTTTGAGCCCCAATTCCCATCCCCCAGAGAAGGCAAGGGGTAGAAATAAAGTTAATATTTGATCATCCCTACATGAAGAAGCCTTCATGAAATCCTCAAAGTATGGGGTTCCATGAACCTCCTGGTGGGCAAACACATCAATGTTGGGAGGTGACACACACCAGCTCCCCAGGGACAAAAGCTCCTGCACTCAGGACCCTCCAGACCTTCTGTTGGGTATATTTTCATATGGCTGTCTGTATTCTTTATCCCATCCTTTAATAAATTGGTAACCATAAGCATTTCCTTGAGTTCTGTGAACAGCTCTAGCAAATTCATCAAATCGTGGAGTGGATTGTGAGAACCTCTGATCTGTAACCAAACTGGACAGAAGTTATGGGTAACCTAGGGACTTGACACTTGCAATTGGCATCTGAAGTGTGGTGGGAGCAGTCTTGTGGGACTGAGCCCTTACCCTGTGGGCTCTGACGCTGTCTCCAGGAAGACAGTACAGAACTGAGTTAATATAGCATGGAGAATTGCTTGATGTGGGGAAAAACCTCTATACATTTGGTGACCAGAAGTGTCAGAAGTGAAGTGTGCTGTGTGTGTAGCAAAGCAGAAAAGAAAGACACAGTGGGGAAGACTGAGGAAAACTGAGGGTTTTTTTTCCCTCTATTCAGAAATAATGGGGGGGGGTAGTGCCTGGGTGGTTCAATTGGTTAAGCATCTGACTTTTGGTTTCAGCTCAGGTCGTGATCTCAGGGTCCTGAGATCAAGCACTGAGACAGGCTCACGCTCAACACCAAGTCTGCTTGACCCGCTGCCCATCCCCAGTCTTGTGCACACACGCACTCTCTCTCTCTCAAATAAGTAAATAAAATCTTAAAAAAAAAAAAAAAGAACGGGGTTTCCTGTGCTAATTATATTTTTCTAATACATTTTAAAATAAGCACAAACTATTATATTCAACAATATTTATTCTAAATGAAACATTTAGAATAATCTTATACCACACTTTGTACCAACTGGCCAAGAGACTCAAATGTAAAAAGTGCATTTTTCTAGAAAATTCATTATATTTCAAAGCTGATCTTTTGCCTGGCTCAGAAACTCACAAATTCAGATCTTGTCAGTATCCCCCAGTTGCACAAATTCTAGGAGGCTTAATCAAACTGACAAATCTTACAAGACAACTGTAGGGAGCCAGAATGCCAATTTGAGAAGATGTGATGAAAACTGCTATCGCCGGCTGGCCTGGGAGTTCACATCAGTATGACCGGAACACTCTCTCCCTATAGACAAGCTATCCCTGAAGTCAACTAACAACCTGAAGTGCTTCTTCCAGAGAGTGGGATCAGAGCAAGGTTGCTAAGTAATGACAGTCAAGCCTGGCCGGCCTGGAAGCCAGCAGCCCTGTCTCTCTGGGGAGATTGGAAATCACTTCTCCAGCACGCATAAAGTCAACTCCTTGTCTGCCCTCAGCCGCCAGTGGCATTTCCAAATACAGGGGCAGGGGGTGGGGGAGAGAGTAACTTAGTGTTGATTTCATTTGCTCTTTGGGGGGGAGGGAAGACACTCAAAGGAGGTCATTAATAATTCTAATAAATGGCAGGGCCATAGTTTTTTCTATTTTTTTTTTCCATTATATTCCATGTCTTCACTAACTAGCTAGGCCAACTTCTCTAGCCTATTTCAAATCTCTGAAATTCAGTTGCTAAAATTGTTAAAGGATGTTATTATTATTATTTTTTTACTTGTAGCTTCTCTTGTTTGGAAGATAGAAAAACTGAATTCTTGAAATGTACTGGCTCTCACACAGAAGGTTGAGCTGTTACAGCCCATCTCTTCTGCTGATTATAACGAAAAGTTCTGGATGAAATACAAAAACTACCCAAGGATGCTAAAAAAATAAAAGCAGATGGATTAAGGACGGATGTCAAAATTTAGAGACATGACTGCTTGGGTGAGTTTCTCTGTTTTCTTTTTTGCTTTTGACAGTTTCTCACACAGAGCTGCGAGGTGGTGGCAGCAGCACAGGCAGCTAATACTTTAGGAGAAACCCTGTATTTTGAGTCAGAAAAACCAGGGAAAAGAGCCTTTGGTAGCTAGAGAGGGAGAGGAACGTCCCATCCTGGAGGAAGCCACAGGGGAGATCTCCTAATTCTGTGTGCAAACTTGCCCACTCATCCTGAGGCTCCTGGTTTGGCGACACGGGTCCAGGTCAGACACAGACCAGCATGGCAACAGCTTAGGGATCAGACCTGGAATTTGAGCTGCCTCCCACAGAAGGCAAGACAGAACTTCCAGGTGGAATCAAACCAGGTTGATTGCTTGCTAAATCAAAAGCGTCAACATTCCGCAGAAGATTATAACCAGACCCAGAGTCTAAACATCTTAACATTTAAAATGTTCAGCTTACAATCCAAAGCGACCCGATGTACAATAAGCCACATGTGCACATGTACACACACACACACACACACACACACACACACACTCTAAACAGAAATCAGCCCCTAGAAGACCCAGTGCACTGGGTGTTACATGCAACTGACGAATCACTAAATTCTACCCCTGAAACTAATAATACACTATATATGAACTAAATTGAATTTAAATTTTAAAAAAGGGAAAAAAGAAAATATGGAGGCAAGAAGACTGTGAAATAATATTTTCAAAGTGCCAAAAGAAAAGAGCTTCCAACTTAGCAATCCATATCCAGTGAAAATAGCTTTCCGGAAGGACTGTGACAATAAAGACAATCTCAGGTGAAGAAATGAAGAGAATTTATCACCAGCACAGGAGCTCAAGATGCTAAAGCTAGTTCTTCAGGCTGGAGGGAAAGGAGATCGAAGGGAAACCTGCATCTCCTGGAATGAAGGAAAAGTAACAGAAATGATAAAAATCTGGTAATGGTAACACAAAAACATAAACTATAAAACATATATGACTTGAAAGTAAAAATCGTAACATCGTCTGATGGGGTTTTCAACGCACATAGTTATGATTTGTCTGACAGTGGTGACGTAAAGGTCAATTGTGGAATGCTACGTGGACCTCTGTGGCTGCAGAGTGTCTACATTTTACCTGATGGTACAATACTGACTCTAAGTGGACTCTGAAAGCTTAGGTATGTATTTGGCATCCTGAAAAAAATGCACATACAGACAGCCAAAATGTCAAAAGGTAAACTAAAATGGAATACCAAAAATGATTCAAACATTCTAAATAAAGGCAAAAAAGGAAACAAATAAACATGAATCAAGAATGAAAAAGAAAAGAAAGAAATGATTGATCTGGGGTGCCTGGGTGGCTCAGTCATTAAGCGTCTGCCTTCGGCTCAGGTCACGATTCCAGCGTCCTGGGATCGAGCCCCACATCAGGCTCCCTGCTCAGCGAGGAGTCTGCTTCTCCCTCTCCAACTCCCACCTGCTTGTGTTCCCTCTCTCACTGTCTCTTGCTGTCAAATAAATAAATAAAATCTTTAAAAAAAAAAGAAATGATTGATCTAAATTCAATTTATTGATTCAATTCAATTGCTTAAAATCAATTTTATTAAATATAAATTATCTAATCAGTACGATCAAAAGAGTGGGGTGCCTGGATGGCTCAGTGGTTAGGTGTTTGCCTTCAGCTCAGGTTATGATCACAGGATCCTGGGATTGAGTCCCACGTCAGGCTCTCTGCTCAGTGGGGATCCTGCTTCTCCCTCTCCCTCTGCCTGCTGCTCCCCCTGCTTGTGCTCTCTCTTTCTGTCAAATAAATAAATTTTTAAGATATTTTTTAAAATGAACAATGAAAAGACAAATCATCAAGTTGAATAAACAAGGAAGACCCACCCTATGTCGTCTACAGGAAATCCACTTTAAACATAAAGACATACACAAATTAAAGTAAAAGTGAAAGATGATGCAGCATGCAAACACTAATTAAAAGAAAACTGACTGACTAAATATAGCAAAGTAGACCTTAAAACAAGCACTATCACGAGGGATTAAGAAGGACAATGAAACAGGAATAATGAAAAAGTCTGAATGTGTATGCGCCTCAACACAGCTTAAAAATATCAAATCAGAAACTGTCAGAGCTAGAAGGAGAAATAGACCAAGCTACAGTTATGCTTGGAGAGTCCAGCATTCTTCTCTTGGTAATCAATACAACACGTAGACAGAAAATCAGTAATGATAATAGAGGACTTGAGCATAAGCAACCAACTTCACCTAATTGATATTTGTGTAACACATCACCCAACAAATGCACAACATGTGTTCTTTTCCGGGGCAACAAACGCAGTAGACAATATTCCAGATAAGAATACAAACCATAAGAAAGTTAAAAGAGGATGGGGCGCCTGGGTGGCACAGCGGTTAAGCGCCTGCCTTCGGCTCAGGGCGTGATCCCGGCGTTCTGGGATCGAGCCCCACATCAGGCTCTTCCACTATGAGCCTGCTTCTTCCTCTCCCACTCCCCCTGCTTGTGTTCCCTCTCTTGCTGGCTGTCTCTATCTCTGTCGAATAAATAAATAAAATCTTTAAAAAAAAAAAAAGTTAAAAGAGGAAAACCAGGTGAAGCATCTCTTCTAACCATAGCAAAATTAAAGAAGAAGCCAATAATAACAGATACGTATCAGGAAAATCCCCCAAAAAACTGGAAATGAAGGGATTCTAAATAGCACAGGGCTTAAAGGAGAGCTTACAAGGAAAAATAGAAAATTTTGTAATTGAAGGAAAATGAAAGCACAACATACAACATTTGTGGGATAAAACTTAAAAAATACAGTGAAATTTACCAAATATTAAACTGATTATGAAATTAATCCTTTAAATCCCCACCTTTGCAAACTCGTAGAAGTAGGGCAAATTTAACCCAACACAAAGAGAAGAAGAAAATAATACAGAAAAGAGCAGAAATCAATGAAATAGAAGATAGACAAATAATAGAATAAATGAATAAAAAACAAAAGCAGATTCTTTGAAAAGATAAAGAAATTTGACATTCCTTTAAACAGAATTAAGAAAAAACAGAGAAAGAATGTAAGAGGGTATATCACTATCCATCCTACAGACATTAGAAGGACAATAATGGGATATTATAAAAGACTTCATGCCCAGCAATTTGAAAGTAGATGAAACAGGTAAGCTGAATAACCTTAAATATATTGAGGAAATTGAATTCATAGTTTTGACCATTCTACGAAGAAAACACCAAGCCTTCTTGTAAATTCTATTGTGCATTGGGAAAAATAACACCAATTCTATACTGACTCTTCCAAAATGTAGAAGCGAACATTTCCCCAAGTCATTTTATGATGCCAATGTCACCTCGATACCGTATCTAGATAAAGTAATTACCAGGGTGGGGGGGACTTAGAAATCCAATTCCATTGGCCCTTACAAGACTAGGTATAACTTTAAACCAATAGATTTGACAGCTCTGATGAAATAGGCACGTTTCTTAAAAATTACAACTTACCACAAGTGACGCGAGGAAAGAGAAAAAAGATGAAGATTCTAGATGCATTAAAGAAATTGAATTTGTTGTTAAAACCAGGGGTCCCCATTACACACCCATATGCACAAAACAAAAACAAAAAGAAAATCTTTCAGACCTGGGGAATTCTATGAAACATTCTAGGAAGGAATGACTCCAATTTACTCAAAATCTAAAGAAACAGAGGAAGAGGGGTATGAGGGCAGCATAACCCTATTGCCAAAATCTGGTAAAGACATCACTAAAAAAACAAAACAAAACAAAACAAAACAAAACACTAAAAAAAAAACCCTAATGAAAAGTGTCTCTAATAAACATAGGTTTAACAATTCTTAACAAAATATTAGCATAATGAATATAAATGAGGTATAAAAATTAGCATATATCAGGATCAACTAGGGTTTAATCCCAAGTGTGGAAGGTTGGATTAGCAATTGAAAAGCAATGTTATGTATGTAATGCAAACTGTATGATCATTTCAACAGAAGTAGGAAAGCATTTGAAAAGTTGGACACTCGTTCATAATAAAAACAGCACGTAAAAATCTAACAGGGAAATGTCCTGCAAATATAAAAGAACCATAAAGATATGAGACATTCTTATAATTACTGAGATAGGCTTTAGTTAGTTGAGGGGGAATTCTTCCGTCAATACTGACATTTATCTGGAGTAGATTTTGTTCTGTCTCTTGTAAATATCCTAGTTGAGAAGCAATTTTATTTTAATTTGAAGAAATATGAAGAAATTTGACTTTAATGTGTTTGTTTGGTTTTGTAGCTAGTGACAGAGACTGACACTGAGCTTGAAAGGAAACATTATGACAGAGTGGTTTTCCTTTCTCCTTTCTGTGAGCCTGATCCTGTAGCCCCCTCCCGATCTCTCCCTCCCTAGCCCCCACCTGTCCCTTACTCAATGGTAAGAGTTTAAATTGGCGAAACCCCTGCGGACAGGGGAGAGCTTAACAAAACATAGTCATAGCCTTTAAACCCAGTCACATGTCCTCTGAGCCAGAAATCTCATTTTTAGGAACTCATCTTTTTTTTTTTAAGATTTATTTATTTATATTAGAGAGAGAGAGCACGTGCATGGAAGGGGGGGCCGAGGGAGAGGGAGAAAGAATCAGAGAATCTCAAGCAGTCTCCCTGCTAAGCATGGAGCCCTGTGCAGTGCTGGCTGTGGGGCTCCATCTCACAACCCGGGGATCACGATGTGAGCGGAAACCAAGAGTCCGGACACTTAACTGACTGGGCCCCCGAGGAACCCCAGGAGTCTATCTTAAGAAGGAATCAGAAAACAGACTCTGAACTATAGAGAACTGCTGGCTCCCAGAGGGGAAGTGGGTGGGGGGATGGCTGAAATAGGTGATGAGGATTAAAGAGGACACTTGTCCTCATGAGCACACTCTAGAACTGTCGAATCACTATATTATACACCTGAAGCTAATAAAATACAGCATGCTAATTATGCAGGAGTTAAAATAAATAAATAAATAAAAATAAATTTTAAACAGACATAGCCTCCCCAAAAATAAAAAATATGTTTGTTAGGGTGTTTTTTTATTTTATTTTAAATCTAAACATCTATTTCAATGATAGCGAAAAGGAGCCACAGAATGCAGGCAGTATCTGGAAACTGGAGAGGCAAAGAAATTAATTCTACCCTAGAGCCTCTGGAAGGAACACAGCCTGCTGACACCTTGACTTTGGCTCCATGAGACTTCTGTCAGACTTCCAAACTCCACAACTGTGAGATAATAAATCTGTGGTAAGCCATTAAGTTTGTGATGATTTGTCTACGTTTGCAAAAGAAAACTAATACATAGCCCAAATGTCATTCAAATATGTGTATTTTATATGAAGAAGTAAAGAAGGATCTATTTGGCCATATATCAACAGCAGTTCTCCCAGAAATTACGGACATTTTTGCTTATTGTGTATCTCAATGGTTTTTCTGAATTTTTATAAATAGAATGCTTTAAGTTTTATAGCCAGAACACATTGAATTTTATTAAAAAAATTTTAAACACAACAGTGCCTATTTAAGGCATAATAATTGTGAAATATTATTCCTCAGCACATACGCCACATTTTCCGAATTATTCACTTCCTCTTTCAACAGGTACTTACTAGGGCCTCCTAAGATAACTGAATCAAACAAGCATATGTTTTGTTTTCTAAAAAAAGGAAAGTGAAATTTCAAGTGAATCACATAATCTGTCCTGTCTCTCACTTTGAAGGACTGAGACATCAGATCCATTTTGGGAGCAACAGGTGCTCTGAGTTCCCTCCCAGGAGGGGGGAACAACCCAGCAGCACTGTCTCCCCACAGACCTCTCTCCAGATCAGCAAGAACATTTTTCAGGTGGCTGCCTGCATGAACAATAAATGTTTGTTCCGAAGGGACAGTGTAGTCCCGAATAGATGCCCCAGATAACAAAAATTATATTTCATGGGTGTATTTCCATCTCTAATGTGCTTCTACATATCTCTCCGGTGATGATAGTCCAGATACTTTGGACAGCGGCAATATAATATAGACCAACTTCGTGTGGGAAAAAAGAGTTAACTATTACCTCATCCTCCCTATGGTGTTTGCTTCCAAACTATAGCAAGACACCATACCAAGGAAATGCAACAGATTGGCTTGGCTCGAGAAGTTGGTGATTCAGAGAAGGAAGAGTAAATAATACCTATTGGAAGCCACTGAGTATGACGCAGGAATAGCGTGAGGCACTTACTCGCGTCAATATATATATTTTTTTAATGACTAAGGGGCTTTTATCCTGAAGACAATATAGCTGAGTGCAAATAAATGAACATGTATCTAAGACAAAGTATACAGAAAATATATAAAATTGTATTCCTCTTAGGCTCATTTGAGAGGTGCCCAGAAATCCTCCATCCTTACCCCCAAAATACTTCTCCGCTGACTTCATAGGTCTTCTCTATCTGGTCATGTAGCTCCATTTTCTGTTACTGTACAAATATTTCCTTACGGGAGGCACTTGTGGCCTCAGGCATCATTGACATTACTTGTTCTCAAAGTCTGGTCCCTGGACCAGCAGCATCGGCATCGCAGAGACTCACTAGAAATGCAAAGTGTTGGGCCCTCATAATTCTGATTTGGACCTACCAAATCAGAAACTCAAGAGTTGGGAGAAAGGAGGACTGTGGTCATCTGTGCTTTTTTCCAAGTCTTTCCAGGTGGTTCTGATGTACCCTAAAAAGTAAGAGGCCTTAATTTGCAAATTAACATGCTAAGGGAATGGTGGGATTATGATTTTAAAAATATAGTCATTTGAATCCAGTGGCCCTTCTCCCCAAACTGCTAGTTCAGATTTGCTCTGTCTTAGCAGCAGGGTTCCACGCAGGGACAAAGATTCCTATGCAAGGATTCATGACCTGTGCCCAGGAAATGGTGCGAAAGGTAGGGGAAGGGGAAGTAGCCAAGCAAAGGGATAATCCTGAAAGGCTGCCTCCAGCCTGGTCTTTCAGGAGCTCTGGAGTGTAATTAGTCTTCAGGGTTGTCCCAACCTGAGGCAGAGGAACTGGACATTCATACCCCCACACCTGCCCGTGGTTGACTGAAGGCTGCCCCAGGGGATCAGCTTGAGAGCATTTCCAGATCTCTCTGCAAGTGCAGAAAAAGTAGCACCAGTATGGATGTCTGGGTGGCTCAGTCGTTTAAGTGTCTGTCTTCAGCTCAGGTCATGATCCCAGGGTCCTGGGATCAAGTCCTGCATCGGGCCCCTTGCTCAGTGGGGATTCTGCTTCTCCCTCTGCCTCCCACTCCCCTTGCTTGTTCTCTCTCGCTCTCTCCCTCTCTGACAAATAAATAAAAACTTAAAAAAAGGAAAAAAAGTTAGCACCAGTAGCCTGAGAGCAGGCTGCCCAAAAAAGCCACAGGTGTGGGAAGCAAAGCATACCCACGCTGGAGAAGGGCACACAGAAACAGTAGCAGAATCCTTGAGGAAAATAACTCAGGGCCCACCCAAAGATTTGGGGCAAAAACATCCCAAGAAAAAGTAATTTCTCCCTCCTACCCTCTGATCCCCAAACAAGAAAAGGATTCTCTGGGAGATAAAATGAGTGGAGAGATGCAATGAGAGGATAAACACTGATGGATCCCAACGAGAGGGGTCCTGCATACGCCTCTGGGAGTAGTGCCCATGACCTCAAAGTCACAAAAATAGTAATAATGCTAATAACAATAATCATGGTAACAGTAGCTCACATATGTAAGGCCCTTAATATATATCAACACTGTTCATAGTTCACTGTATTTACCAGCTCATTTCACCCACGCAACAGCCCTGTGAGATAAGTACTGTTATTATCCCTGTTTTACACAGAAGAATATTGAGACACAGAACAGTCCAGTAACATGGTAAAGGTCACACAGCAAGTAAGTGGGTAAGCTGGGATGAGAACCTAAACAGTCTGGATCCAGAATTCATTTTATCGCCTGAGTCTGAGGTCTTGTGAGTAACTGAATTGCATATCATTTAAATATCTGTAAGTCAGGAGTGCCTGGGTGGCTCAGTCGGTTAAGCCTCCAACTCTTGGTTTCAGCTCAGGATCTGAGGATCCTGAGATGGAGCCCCAGGGCCGCCTCTGTGCTCAGCAGGGGGTCTGCTTGAGATTCTCTCTCTCTCCCTCTGCTCTCCCCCCCAACCCTCCTCCCACCCACATGCTCTCTCTCTTTCAAATTAATAAGCGTTTTAAAAATATATCCATAAGTTGTGGCACTGACATATAGGAAGAAAAGGAATAGGATTTAAAGAAGAGGGGTGCCTGGGTGGCACAGCGGTTAAGCGTCTGCCTTCGGCTCAGGGCGTGATCCCGGCGTTCTGGGATCGAGTCCCACATCAGGCTCCTCCGCTATGAGCCTGCTTCTTCCTCTCCCACTCCCCCTGCTTATGTTCCCTCTCTCGCTGGCTGTCTCTATCTCTGTCAAATAAATAAATAAAATCTTAAAAAAAAAAAAAAAGGATTTAAAGAAGAAGTAAATAGATTTGTTGAATCTGATCAAGTGGAGAATTAAAAATGCATAATGTGGAAAGTGAGTCCAGGAGACTAGAAGGTAAACTGAGATAGGAGCCAAATGAACAAGTCTAAAACACAGTTCATCTTGGAGCTTGTGAGCTGTGGGCAAGAATCCCATCCGTATGTCAGAGAGAAACGGTTTAGATTATTAAAAACCTCAGTCGGTTGAGACTATAACCTCAAGAATTATTTGAAAAGGTTACCCTAAGTATTTTAGTTTGGCATAAGTGTTTAATTGATTGGTAGCTTCTTTCACCACAGGGAAGATTCAGAATTAGGAATAGAAATATTTAAGAGAATCCAAGCCATGATATTAATAGTTTGTTTTAAATTTGTGCCTATTTGATGTTAAAGTATTTATACTGATCTGGAAAATTTGGTCTATTAAAGTAATAGGTTAGACTTATAATTCTAATTCAAAGATTTGTTTACTTATTTATTTGAGAGAGGAGAGAGAGCAAGCACACACTCATGCTTGGGGGGCGTGGGCGACAGAGGGAGAGGGAGAGAGAAAATCTCAAGCAGACTCTTCACTGAGCATGGAGCCAAGGCTAGGCTGGATCCCAGGACCCTGAGATCATGACGTGAGCCAAAATCAAGTGCCGGACACTTACCCAAGTGAGCCACCCAAGGGCCCCATAATTCTAATTCAGAAATTAATGTGGAATTTAGTTATCGGTTTATACTTTGGGTTCTTTTTTACTTGTTAAATCATGCCTTTAAAAAATACAAAAGAGGGGCGCCTGGGTGGCCCAGTCATTAAGTGTCTGCCTTTGGCTCCGGTCCTGATCCCAGGGTCCTGGGATCAAGCCAAGCATCCGGATCCCTGCTCAGTGGGAGGCCCGCTTCTCCCTCTCCCACTCCCCCTGCTTGTGTTCCCTCTCTTGCTGCCTCTCTCTCTGTCAAATAAATAAATAAAAATCTTTAAAAAAGAAAAAAAGAAAAAAGAAATATGTTAACAAATAGTTAACATTCCCACAATATTTATCCTCTTCTTTATTCTCTACACCAACCCTTTCCCATCCCTAGGAAAAAATACTGTGAAAATTTTGCTTATGTACTTATAGACTTGTATTTTTAAATTGAAATCTTACCAAGTTATTGTAAATAGTATTAGAACACTAAGTACAGATTAAGATTCATCATAAATATATATTTATATTATTGGGTTAATAAGAAACACTTAAATACTTAATTGAGGTACTTGAAAGGAAATAGAATATATTAAATTTATAGGTGCAATTGAAAATATTTAAATGAGCTTAACTAATAAAGTTTATAAATAGGGACAAACAATAATTGCAGTGAAATAATGTGTTTACTACACTATTTCTCTTCCCTGAAAACTCCGGAAAATCCTATTTCCCAGTCCTGCTAATAGTTAGGTTGGGATCTTATAATTGAATTTTTGCCTATGGGAATGAGTCAGTGTGGTTCAAGATGGTTAAGAGCAGGAGTGAGTAGAAACAAAGCACTCCAAGATAGCAAAGTTGCAAAAAGAAAACAGCCAGATTTTTTAGTAAACTTAGGAGACGTGCCCAGGGAAACCACCTTACCTCTATCAGGCTGTGACTCAAATGAGAAATACACCCTTGTTGCAATTAAGCACAAAGGAGAATACGCAGTGTCATTAGTCACAAAGGAAATGAGAGATTCTACGGCACACTCACCTGAATGGCTAAAATTAAAAATTAAAAAGATTAGTAATACACGTTGGCTAGGCAGGAGACCAAACGTCAGCTGGATGTAATGTATAGACATTGCTCTTCTTAAAATTAAAAAAAAGCAGAATTTTAAATCATGAGACAATCAGAAAAATTCAAATATTGATTACTGATTTGCTAGTATGTAATTATTGGTAAGTTTTTAAAGGGTTCAATGTTGTAGTATCCCCAAAAAAAAGAATCTTGTAGTCTAATGTTTATGAATAAATGTATTTTCTAAACACTAAAATATTTATGAACAAATTTAGATGCTGTCTGAGAATTTCTTCAAAATAATTCACTTATAGGGAGCGGGAAGAGTAAGAAGATATGGCAGAAATAAGATTGGCCATATTGGATCATTGCCAAAGGTGGGGAAATGAATGAGTAAATGGAGATTCACCAGCCTATTCTGTCTACATTTGCTTATGTTTTAAAACAAAAAGCTTAAAATGCTTTTAAAAGCAGTCAACAGAAATAAAAATCCAATTAGGATGGCTTTGCTTCTGAGTATTTGGGAAAAATTGCCTTTCTGGTCAAGGTGAGAAGAGTAAATATACAGAGTTGTTATTAAATGTTACTGGAACACTGACAACCAAAAAGATTCACTAAAGCCTTTTATTAAGCCTTTTCCAGCAGACAGTGTTATGCTTTTTGATTTGGCCCAAATAGCAACAGCAGTCAGGGTTCTTGGACCAAGGGACTCCTTAAATGATGCGGGCACAAGAAAATGCCCATTACAATGTCAAAGCTGCATCTCTGCTGGTGATCGGTGATGAATGTGGAGTGTCTGCATCTGTTCCTCCAAGAGCTCCCCCCACTATTTCATATCCGAATCTGTAGGAGAGATTTCCAGTGGGTAACTGGAAAACACTTTCAATTCTGGACTCTACTCCGCATCTCATTTTTATGCCTGAAGTCTCAACTGTTTTGCAAATAAATTGTAATTCATTCCCTGTCCTCTTAGTGAAAAAAAGGAATTGGCTTCTTAAAAGTTGGGCCTTAATCTGCTCAGCCACAAGAAGAGGGAACACACAGACAACACAGGAATGGCTATTCCTCGCCCATTCCAGAGGGAGAAAGATGCAGGTCCTGATTGTCTGGACTAATGATTCCAACAGCATTCTAAGAGGTTCAGCCCATGCTCAGAGGTCAACTAATCGCCGTTGTCTGATGAGTTCTATCTCTTTTACAAAACTGGACTGGAGACATGAACTTTCTTCTGGCAATTAAGTAGGTATTTAGATGAGAAAAATTCTCCATCAGCATTCAGCTCAACAGAACACAGATTTCAGCTCAAAACTTCTCAGCCTATAAATTGAGACCCCCCCCACTTTGTTCCTTCCTTATTTTGATCTCCTGCACACAGTGGTTTCAATCTGTCAGGGCTAGTGTTTTCTACTTATGCCTTTTGCCCTAAAGATCAACCAACCAACCGTAAGTGGTGAAAAAAAATCATAGAATTTTATGTTTGAAAATATAAAAATTGTGTCATCTAACATTCCCCAAAGTATTTTCCATGAGATGTTTATTGGTCTTAAGATGGGAGGAAAAGGGTGGAAAAACATGCATGCAAATAAATTTAGAACAACTAATTGAACAAAAATAAACACGTCTTGTTTGTGACAGGGCTTTGCAAAGCATTTAGTATATTAATATGCCCAGCAAATTGCTAAAAGAGGCAAAGATCATGTATTCTCTCGATTTTACTTGACCACGGCTTTTATTTTTTTAAAGATTTGTTTATTTATTTTAGAAAGAGAGAGGATGGGAGAGGTGGGAGTAGGGTCAGAGAGAGAGAGAGGGAGAGAGAAAATCCCAAGCAGACTCCACGTGGAGTGTGGAGCCCAACTCGGGGCCCAATCTCACAACCCTGAGATCACCACCTGAGCTGAAACCAAGAGTCATACGTTTAACCGACTGTACCACCCAGGCGCTCCATCTTTCTTTTAAAGAGCACAATATTTTGTGAAAAACATTGACTGATTCAGTCCCTTACTTTTGAAATGATGGGACCAAGGAACCAGAGAGACTGTGTTTTCTCCAAGGGCACAAGGCAAACTCACCTTGGAACTGGAGGCCCTCACTCCTTTCGACCCCCATGTCGGAGCACTTCCCGCGACGAGGTGCTCCCGTCATGATAGTAACTGACACTCAGAAATATTACCTCTTAGGCTTATGCCTTGATCACGGAATTTTAGTCTCCTCACAGAAATTTTATTTCTTCTCACAGGTAAGGAAAAGGAATCCAGAGAGGGTAAAGTCTTCTCCATACATATCTCAGGTCTTTGGGAGGAGGCCAGGGTAAGGACCACACTGAGTTCATCCCAAGCCACGACTCATAGTAGAGACATGACCACTTAGTAAAATGGCAATTTAATTCCTTAAGCTTCTACATACCCAATGAGGGAGGTTTCATCTAATGAGTGCTCTCTCCGTGCAAGTAAATCAAGTCATTCTCCCATTCCGCCTCCTCCATATGCTAGTCCATTATGTCAGATTGTTGGGGACCGGATTTCCCTATCTGTTAAATGGATTCATGTAGCTGCTGGGGATGAAATGAGCCAATATATGTTGAGAGAGGCCTGGAACATAACAAGCATGTCGTTCGAAACTATTAGGGCACAAAACTATAGCCTAAACCAGAGAGAGTTAAGCTGCAGTTTAGCATTTGATGCCCCAGGAGGCAAAATGACCGGCCATTCCTACCAGGTTATATACAGCATGCAGTCTTAACCAACAGGGCTCTATCTAGAAAACGAGCCCCAGCCAGCAGGACAGAGAACTGTTTCAGGAATTCAATAGGCATGGAGGTTAACTATCTACAAATATCAGAATGACTTTCACACATCTTCAGACAGATATTTGAAGTTCATTTTTAATTTTTGTCTTGAATATGATTTTGGCAGAACCTTCTGTTTTATCATCTTGCAGCCTCCAGCGACTCCTTGGGTCAATATTTCAAAGAGGAACTTTCTACTTATGCTAGCTATTAAATAGAACATTGAAGAAATTACCTGAAGGTTTTAAGGGAATAATTCTGTTAAGAAGTGGTCTACTGTGTATCTAAATAAGGAAAAAAAGCCTAGCTTTGCCTTTCATCTGTTTTTGTAGCCATCCCTAGTCCTGGATGGCTGCACAATTCCACCAGGAGCAAGAACATGATTCCTTCCGGAGGAATGTGGTATCAAATAAACACTGAGCTGGAGAGAATTGGAAGATTACCAAATAGAGTGATTCTCGAACTTGGATGGGCATCAGAAGCACCTGGAGAAGTCTTAAAATGCTGAACATCAGGTCTTATCCCCAGCGATTCTGATTTGGTAGGTCTGAAGTAGGATCTTAGAATCTGCATTTTCATAATGAATCCCCTCCCCCACCTACCCAGTAATGACTCTGGGCCAAACCGTGAGAAATACTGATGTCATCGTCCATCCTTTCAAAGTCATAAGGAGAGAAACTGAGGCTGCACAAGATGTATTGGTGACAGGATCTGAGCTCAAATCCAACTTTCTTGGTATTCGGCTCAATTCTCTTTCCATAACCAAAGCCTTGACATGTAGGGTGTTAGCTAAAAAAAAAAAAAAAAAAAAAAAAAAAAAAAGTTCTTGAACTCTCCTTAACTCTCCTTTCAGAGAAACAGGCGTTCATGGAGGTTGGGATAAGCTAAAAATGCTTCAGACTTTGAAACAAAGATCTCAGTGGAGAGATACATTCGATATTTCTCTGTGAGACCATGTAATGGTACTTGACTTGGTAAGAGCTGCTTCTGTGCCACACATTTAGGGAAGGAAGGGGAAATACTCATCTTATTACCCGTGAGGATACACTTACCTGAGGGCTCCGTTCTGAGTTATAAGAGAATGAGGCAAATGACAAGTTGGTGGAAATGTAGTCTCCTCCAGTAAGAATCAGTGATAAATAAAGACAGATGATCCATATGCATTTAGATTTCTGTTCCTTCCAGATCTCTCAAAGGAGTTCTTCCCGAAGTCCTATCTGTTGTTAGAGGAGATTCGTGTTAAGGGAGCATAAGGCCTCTGCCACTCAATAAAGTAAGAAATGCAATCATCTCCTTTCCAACAATAAGAACTACACAGGGTGCCTGGGTGGCTCAGCCAGTGAAGCGTCTGCCTTCGGCTTGGGTCATGATCCCAGGGTCCTGGGATCGAGCTCCTGCATTGGGCTCCCTGCTCAGTGGGGAGCCTGCTTCTCCCTCTGCCACTCCCCCTAGCACATAAATAAAACCTTTTAAAAAAAATTAAGAATGAATACAAATCACCACACTTCCCTGTCTTCCTTAGATATGGGGAAGCTCAGAAATGAATCTGACGTCCAATCAAGCCACTATGTTAACCCCGTTGGTCAAAATATTCGTGTTCTTCTCTAACTAGTTTCCTGAGTTGTTTTATTTTTTCTTCTTCTTATAGTTTCTGCATGATTACGTTATCAAACGTGCTGTCTGTGTTTTTGTTTTCACTTTCCCAAAGCTAAAACAGGGACAGGGACAGGGACAAAGCATAAATTGAAATAACGTCCATGCTAGTTAAAACTTGACTTGTACATGTCAGTTAGGGTCCTGTCTTCCCAAAGCTCCTTGAAAGGTGGCAGGTTTAACCACCTTGGGTTCCAAGTGGCTTCACCCACTATTCAAAAAATTTTTTTCTTTTATATATATATATATATATATATATATATTTTTTTTTTTTTTTTTTTTTTTTACAAGATGAGGGATGGGATTCTGATCCAAAAGCAGTCAAGGCTCCAAGCTTATAAGATCACTTGAAGTGAAAAGCTCATGCCGCATAAAGGTCAGTTTGAGCAATCAGAATCTCATTTCCAGGAATTAAATTGAGGATCAATGAGGCACATCAAGCAGTTGGTAGTGAAAGCTGAACTAAAGGGATTCTCACCGAAAAACGAGAGGAACACGTGAGCTGAGGCTATAAATAAGCAAGAGTTCTAGGCGCAGAAGCGATCAAGAGGCAAGAAGCTCTAGGGACAGAAAGACACAGAAACATGAGGAAGCAGCAGGCTGGAGCGTCAGAAAGTTCAGTAGGTTGCACCTTGCACCTGGCTGAGGGGCGGCAGGGGTCAAGACCAAAATCCAGGCTACATTTTTCCTTCCAGCTGTGCCCCCTCGGGCATGGCTGTGCCCACTGGAGGAAGGTGCACTCAGTGGTCCCAGCCACAGGCACCGAGAAAAAATGCAGACTGATACAGGATGAATCAAAGACCTAAAAAATTCAAGTCCCATCATGGTATAGAAATTCTTATTGGTGGGGTCTCTAGATCTGACCTAGTTGTGGAATGACCCTCCTGTTGACACTCCTTGAGGCCTCGGTCTTCTGTGATTCAGAAGATTCCCATAATGCGGGATGTCGGGCTTTTTGTAGGTTCCCATGAGGCTTGGCTGAGACTTGTTTTTCTAATTCTTACGTATATGCTTAAAACAAATCACCAAACACATACTGTGAGTTAGCCTGTTCCTTCAGCCCACAGACTCTACCTGAGATGAACAACACTGTAAAGTGGTTCACCTACCATTCAGCCTCATTTTTCCTCCCTAATGCTTTGGAAGAAGATGCTGACACACACCACTTTCTTTCTGTAATTGAAGTGGGAACAAATCGCCCCAAACCCAGTGGCCTAAAACGACGCGAGTTTATCATGTTATGGATCTATGGGTCAGAAATCTGACACAGTTCTCACGAGGCTAAACTCAAGGTGGTGGTGGGGTGGCATTCCTTCTGGAGACTAGTGGAAAACCCCAATCATTTTCTGCCCCAGTTGCTACAGGCCGCCTACATTCCTTTGCTCTTGGCCACCTTCTTCCACCTTCGAAGCCAACAATTACATCACTCCAAGTTCTGCTTCCATTGTTAAATTGCCAGCTCTGACTCTCTTGCCTTTCTCTTTCACTTCTAAGGACCCTTGTGATTCCATGAGCCCAGATAATCCAGGAGAATCTCTTCATCTCAAAATCCTTAATCTAGTCACATCGGCAGAGTCCCTTTTGCCGTATTAAGGCAACGTATTCGCAAATTCCAGGACCTGTGTGGGGACCATGAATTCTGCCTGTCATGTTGATCAAGTTAAAGGCCCCGCCTAATGGTTCACTTCCTCAAATGCCTTCATGAGGATGATCCATTTATCTCCTTTATACAAGGAAAAAATCGAGAACAAGAAGAAAGACCAAAAGACTGCACATCAGTTTATCTCCTATGGGGTTTCCTCTGTGGAACTGCAGAGCCCTGAGGTTCTGACCATTTTCTCCAGAATGATTTCTAATGAAAATTCAAGTATACAGAAAAGTGGAAAGAATTGTATATTGAACCCCTTTATGCTAAATATGTAGATTCTATTAAGATTTTGCTGTAATCGCGTTAGCATGCAGCTATCCATCTGTCCATTCCTCCATCCATCGATCTAATTTTGTATGCATTTCAAAGCAAATTATAGACATCAGCACACCCCATCCCTAAATAATTCAGTATACATGTCATTCGCTAGAGTTCAATGTGAGCTTATGATGCTTTTTTTAAGAGACGATTTACATAGAAATCTTAACTGTACACAAATCTTAAATGTATCCACCGGTAAATTTTGAATTCCACATATGCCCGTGCAACCTAAACCCCTATGGAAATACCGAATGTTGTTATCACCCCCAGAGAGTTCCCTTCCTCCTTCCCAGCCAGCCCCTGCCCACACTCACACCAAGAAACAATGACTATTCTAGTACTTTTCTCCTAGGATTTGGGTGTGATTTTTGAAATTACCATATTTAAGACTAGGTAGAATGAGATCCTAGTGATCAATTACCAATTTGGATCCGATTTGCATTCCTGGCTTGTCTTTTCTCCCTGGCGCTGCCAACATTGCCTGCGGTTATTTGTAGATCAGATGTTACCTGGGACACCTTTGACTGCAACTCTCCATGAATAAAGATTAGGTTGGTTACATAAACAAAAATGCAAAACCATAGTAACTCAAAGGTCTAATTATTACCTAATATTGACAAAAAAAAAAAAAAGAAAGAAAGGAACTGAGCCTTTCTAGAGGGGTTTTTGTGGGAAGGGGGTGAAGGGGGGAGCAGAGGGAGAAAAGTCTTTCACTAAAATTGAAAAGCTGCTTTCTAGATTATACCCCATGAGTCCTTATTCGATGCATTTGTTAATTCATATGTAGATGACACAGTTTGAGAAGGCAGCAAAACACACCTGAACAGCAGGAGATTTGAAGTTGGAAAAACCTGGGCTTTACATTACAGCTGCCTGATTTTCATATTTCATGAAACTTTTTGGAGACTGGTTATATAGCCATAAAATTGGAATAATAATGTCCATTTCTTAATGCCGTGGGAATTTGAGATAAACAAGTACCTAGCAAAGCATTGGGCACATTGTGACCCTCATACACCATGGATATTATCATTCTACTATGTAATACTGTATCATATTAGTAGCTGTAATATCGTCATCATGTTATTGTGCCTATTTAAAATAATTTTGGTCAAAGGAGAAAAAAAAAAACCCAAAATTTGAAAACTGGGAAATACTAGACAAGTCTGTCCTAATTCTTTTTTGTTCAAGCAAGCTGTTGGTTCATTTTGGAACCACAAAGTAATTTCTAAAGTCTCTGGACCACATGTGTAAAGAAAAAGACTCTGAAATTTCAATATTGGGGTTGTACTGGGGAAGGCATTACTCCCTGGTTGATTTCCTGGAGGTTACCCCAGGTCTTGAAGTGATTTTTCAGGACATATCTTTTCTACTTTCCAGGAAATGGCAAGAAGCAAAGCCACCGGTGAAATCATCTAAAAGAACAACTTTGTTGAAGGAAATAATGCGTGTAATGTTCCAATCATGAGGTCAGACAATCTGGAGAGTTTAGGTGCAGGTATTCAATCCAAGGCCTTTCTCTTATTTTATAGAAGAAAATCTAACTCTAGGAAGGAGAGTACAGGCAAACCTCAGCCTCAGCTCCTGATCGAGGACCAGTACAGCTTGCTTCCTGCCATTTTCAGCAAAGGATCGACATCCTAATTTCAGTGGGTAACCAAACACCTAAAGAAGCCTCTGACATTCTCTGATGAGTTTCCAATCCCATCAAAGGAAGAGGACTTTCGCTCTGAAAGATAGCTCTTCATGCATCTGTGTGTAGCAGATCTTTTTGATACCCTATATCACAGGCCTCAGGCCACCTTTGATTTCTGTTGCCACTGTGGTAGACCATTCCACGCTCCCTGACAGCATCCCACCTCAAACTCCCAACTGGATCTTTTCTCTCTCTCACTCCAAGTCCTTCTCCAAAACTAGGGGAGTCTGTCTACTGGGTGTGACTAGAGCCCAGAAGTGCATGGGAATTAATGTCATCAATAATGGTAACAGGAGAAGAGAATCAGTGGATAAATGCCTCAGTCTCCAGGTGTTTGGATGGACTATTCTGGAAAGCATTATATTCTCTAAGGTCCCATTGCCTGGAGCAATGACCTTGATGCAGACTTACCTGGACGTTTCCTACTTTCCTGTCTTATTCTCCTGTCTCTCCCACTCTGCCAGGAATGGCCAGCAATCTCTGTGCCTAGGGATCAAGTCCTATTGTTCCAGAAACTGTATTCTAACTGAAACAGGATAATTATAGAAATACCTGCTTGAGAATTGCATGTTCAACAGAACCATTGAAAATCATTCTTCTCAGACTGGAAATAAGACTTCCAGGTACAGAGAGCTCTTCAGTGAGATCTGAAATGGAAGACAAGGTGGGTTTTTTTTTTTTTTCAAATATTCTATCACAGCGTAACCTTCCAGAGCCCCTCAGGGCATCTGTGGCTTGTGTCCAAGGGTCCATCTGGCTCTGAGGTCCACACTTACTTGGAATACTAAAATCTGATGGTAGATCTTGAAGGAGGGCACCTCTCTGTTCTTTCAACAAACAGATTTGAGGGTGAATCTCAGTTCTATCAAGTTCACTTTGTAAATTTAACTTGGAATATCAAGAGCAGTGGACCCCGGAACATTCTGCAGAGATCCAATTGTGCATTGAAGACATTGCTGGTACCGACATTCTCCCTGCTTTGTCGTTGACAAGGCGCTTTCCCCTCTGGTGCTCATCTGTCCTCACAGCAATCCCAGGGTGCTGAGAACAAGGATTCTCATCCTCATTTCATAGCCGAGGAAATTGGGGATTGTCTGGATGGAAGCAGGGGCGGGAGATTTGTCTGGAAAGCGCATTCGCACTGTAAGCATGCTGTTTTTACTTAGCTCGTCTATTTATTTGATGTGGCTTTGGAGAAACTGACAAAAATGACAAAGGTGTAAGTAGGAGGCCAGAGGGCCTGTGGGCTGTCCCTTGTCACCCGCCCGACTCCTGACTTCTGATGCTCCACGTGCTACCTGGGTGCTCTGGGCTGGGGACCTGGAGGAAATTCACGCAGCAGTGATGGTGGCTGAGGGACCAAGGGAGCATGCAGGGAGGAAATAATAATAATAATAACGATGATAACGCACCATGGCAAATACGCAGAGAGGGGCTAAGTGATGACAAAGGGACAGGATAGCCGTCTATGTATATTTGAATGATGTAAACACCAAGGAAGAGGATGAATTAATTATTAAGAAGAACAATGATGAAGCCCGGGACAGGCTCATTACCAGTCCCAAAGCCAGCCTGTCCGGCAACAGTCCTTGCAGAACAAAGCTCCCCCAAGACCAAAGGCAGGTGTCACAAGGGCCCCTCTGTGCACCGCGACTTTGACGCCAGGCATGGGCTGAGCATGCTAGTTCCCTTGGGCCAGCACGGACCACCGTGTGCATACTCACCTGCTTATCTTCACAGCTCGTATTTGTTGACTACCTGGTGTTTGGGTTGAATTGTGTCACCCTGAACAGATATTTGTAGTCCTAACCTCTGGTACTTGTAAATGTGACCTTATTTGAAAATAGAGTCTTTGCAGATGCAAAAAAAAAAAAAAGATTACTCCAAACTTTGCTGCGAAAGAGAGGAGAAGGCAAAGGGGTCAATGCTCAGAGACAAAGACCCATTGCTCTCTTCTTTGCTCCTGCTTTTATTGGTCTTTCAGAACAATCACAAATCCTTATCACTGTTTCTCAAGCACATATGCATGACAAAGGGGGTCTTACTGGAACTAGGAGGATCTGTTTACGGGAATGGTACCATATGTTAATCTGCGTATTCTTCCTCTTCTTGAGTTCTGCTAAACACAGCCTAAGGGACAATGCCTACCTCTCTTACATCACAGGGCAGCTAGTTGGGCTAAGAAAGCTTCAGGAAGGCAATTCCCCAAGGCATTCCAAAGGCAGTGTGGTCACTCGGGCCTTGGCATTCAAAAGGCCTACGCCCTTCTCTGAAACTTTTCCTCACCCCCAGCGGCCTCCGTGTTGCATTTTCAAGCCAAGTATTATGGCTGACTTCCTGTTCCACATTAACCCCAACACCACTCCACTTCCTGGTGTCACCTCCTAAATAAATGATCTGTTCCTAGATCTTGGTCTCAGTCTCTGCTTTGGGGATAACCCAAAAGAAGCTAAGGTCTTTTTATCTCTATCTCCCCCTTGCCACCACCCTAGCCCATGTCCCATTATCTCTTGCTTGGAATATTATAATAACCTCTGAATGGATTTGCCTTTTCTACCTCAAATGTATTCACACAGCAGTCAAAATGATAGTTGTAAGTTATATCATATCACTGCCATATTTAAAACCCTAAAAGTATTTCCTGTCTCATCTAGAACAGAACCCAAATTCCTTATGATGGCCGGTGAAAACTTTGATGTTCTAGTCCCAGACCACACCCCCAACCTCGTCTCATACCCGGTGCTCACTATGTTCCGGAGACTCTCACCTTCTTTCTGCCATGACCGTGCCAAGACTGCTTACACCTCCATGGTGTTCTACTTACTCATGTCTTTGCCCGCAATTCTCATTTTCCAGATGTTTGAATGGTGACTTCTTTATATGACTGACTCTCTCCCATTTTTCAGAACCAGATAAAGCATCCCCTTTTGAGGGGATTTCCAGCTCCCCTATGTAAAGTTCTCACCAATCTTGCAGATTTCCTGCATAAACCCTTATGATACCGGTTATCATATTTACTTGTTTATTTGTTGACTTCCCATCTCTTCCCATCGAGACGAACATTTGTTAAGGACAAAGACTTCTTGTTTTCTACTGCATCATACAGCACATTGCATGGCACAAACAAATTTTTTTAATTAAAAAAATGGTTTAAGTGGTAAGAACAATTTAAAAAAAAGAAACACAACTAAAAAACAATTCAAAAGTAATCTCTCGAGTAATCAAAGAAATGTGGTTTAAATAATGAGATATTTCATATAATAATTCCAAATAAATGTTTCATTCTTAATTATGTGGGGAAGAGTATAGTAATTCTCTGTAAACAGGTACAAATCTTCTAGAAAGCAATTTGGTAATACGTATCAACAATAATAAAATGGTCACACCCTTTGACATAGTCATCTTACGTTTGAAAATTTATTCTAAGGAAATGAAATAAGTACACGGAAAACCTCTATGCATCAGGATTTTTTTTGAGGCTACATTTGCATAGTGCATCCGAGAGCAGATAAATAAATTATATGCTATTCATTTTTATGAACAGGAATTATAAAATTACATTGAGAAGGATGCCAAAATGCATGTGTCCTGTGGTTGCAAATATGAAAAACATATATATGAAAAAAGAAAATATACAAAGATGAAAACAGAGAAAAGTGATAGGATTAAAACTGATTTTTTAAATTTTATTTTCAAATGTTTCGCGTCACGTTATTTCTATAATAAAAATAAATACCTGTCTTGCTGATTGGAAAAGGTTGTTTTGAAAATAGAATCAGACGGTTCATTTATTCACTCTTCCAACACTCAGTCCCTGATATATGCAAAAAACCGCTAAATCCTGTGGGTGACTATGCCCGTGTTTGTCTTCAAGACTTCAGTGATACATACGGAGAGAAAATAGACCCAATCTCAAAGCAAAATACAGTGCGGTAAGGACTGAAGGGAGCTACTAAATACAGAGACGTTTGTATGAAGAATGAAGGATGTCTATCCCCCGTCATGGGATATTTTGCTGCACCCAATGTGTAATTACTATTGCCAAGTCGATGAGTCAGAACAGTCTGTTATACGTCCCCAAATCTCAAACGCCCAATGCAGATGTTCCTGGTTGGTAGCTTTTGGGGGAGGTCTATGCAATAACTGAGGCATCAAGTGCTCTGCATTTTGGATGCTGACGTCTTCCAAGGTCTCCCGAGGGGTGTACAAGAACGAGGGGGAGGCCCACGAGATGCTCAGCCGCTCCGCCGGCGATGACACATCACCTCCACTCGCATTTCATTGACTCAAATGAGTCACATGCTTCCACTTCTAAAAGCCAGGGAGCTGGAAACTTCAGTGCCTGAGGGTGTGATGACTCTGCAGGGTGGAAAAGGTAGGGGGCCCCAGAGGACCTAGTAAGCAGTAGCCATCTTGGGACAGGAGGCAATCAAGTCAGAACCCCTGGATTCACATCTCTGCTCTCAAATTTAAAAATACACACACGCAAAAAAAAAAAAAAAAAAAAAAAAAAAAACAGAGCCAAATTTACATAATGTGAGGATTTATTCTAAAAGGTTATTGCAAGAGGAGGTAAGGGACAATAGCCATAGGTAGAATGCTCCACCCATGGGATCTGCCAAAGTCTGAGTTATGCAGAAAGAGGCTTTTCTTTAAGGGGAAGTGATGTGGCTTGAAATTGGCTGGTATGGGCAGTGGGGGGAATGGGGCGAACAGGTGGGCATGGCAGGGACCAGACAGTAGACCAGAGAATGCTTCACCCTGAGGTCAGCCTATTCTTGGGAGGGGCCAGTAAGAAGGGCTGTGGCTGGCTCAGGGTGAGGGTGGGTCAGGAACCCTCCTTTCCAGAAAGAAGAAAAAGTTAACCGAAGTGTGTGGCTAACAAGGATTTTGTTCTGATTAAGTAAATGGACAAACAATTCAGCGAATCATTTATGAAGCCAAGAGTGCGAATTTAGAGAGTCTGTGTCTGGCCTCCTCACACGTCGACAAAGGGGCATCTGTCAGTCTTGCCTACATCACAGGAGGAAAGGTGTCTGTTTGCAGTAAGCCATTTCCCAGAATACAAAAGAGTGGAGGGACTTTTGAATGGCTACTCTTTTCCAACAAGAGAAAGCTCAGGTAAAATTCAACATTTCCGTGGCTCCCCTAATTCCTAGCTGGATGCCTTGTAGCAAACAATTCTAAATTCTCACCAAATTCATTTCCTCTTCCTCCTGAGCATAAGCTAGTTCAAATCTCCTAGCCATATGACTACCTTTTAGGCAATAGGATATGAGTGGAAATGATACATGCCATTTTCTAGGATTGGCCCATAAAAGCTTCCCACATGTGCCCATTTATCCTTTATCCCCAAGCCAGCAGCTTGGAAGTTCCTTGTTAAAGATACCAGAGCCACAGATGGAAAGAGCCAAGACCCTCCATCCTGTCTTCCCGCTTAGCAGAAACACTTATATAGACTTTACTTCCGTAAGAAATAAGCTTCGACTCTGTTAAGTGACAGAGATTATTTTTTGTTTGTTTTGCTGTATGTGTTACAGAAGCTAACATTCTTTAATCTTTCTAAACCTTGAAAGGTTTTGGTTTAAATATTTACCAAAAACTTATTAGCATCATGCCTGGTACATAGCAAGCCCTCAATAAATGTTAGCTATCACTATAAATATCATTCAATATTAGGATGGAAAGGCTTGGCCCACAAAAGGGCATCCGAGTTATGCTTTGAGATACTGGTAGGATTTTCCATGGGCAAGAGATCTCAGGGACAGCATTTCAAATGGGATTTATGATGTGTGAAAGGCCAGGACAAAGGAAAGGCTTGGGAAATGAGGCTGGTCATTCTGTTCTCACCCTCTCCTTGGGAAGATGGAGACATTCGAAGGAGGAGGAGATGGGAAAGTTAGCTGCTGCCCTATACTGCAGAGTCTGGAATTAAAAAGGAGGCTAAAATGACACCCAAGCATAGGCAAAAGAGTTTTAATATGCATATTCAAGGGAGGGAGTGGTTTGTCCCAACTCTTTTTTCTAAAGAAAAAAGAATCCTGCTGATAAGTGTTGAATTCATTAAGAGACCTTAGGCTGTTGCAAGGTAGGGCAAGTGGGACGGTGAAAGTACTTTGTCATCCAAAGTGTAATTAAAGAGCAAGGCATTATTAGCAGCAGCAGCTGGGACGACGGCTTTTTATTGGGGTCACCGACCTTTCTGAGAATATATCATGGAAGCTAGGGATCCCCTTCCAAAAAAGCACATGTGAACATAAATACTGAGTCCTCCAGGCCCACGCGTGGACTCCCAGTTAAGAACTCCTCCGTCAGAGGAATTCGAGAGAAGAGAAAGGAAGCCACCTGAAGCATGCTCAGGGTGGTGTCTCTGGCTAAAACAACAGCCGAATGTGCCTTCCCGTTCCATGGTGGCAGAGGCATCACGCTGTCGCCAGGCTGATGCGCTCACAGTGACAGTAGCAACTTGACATTGTGCGAAGGACCATGGTGTGCTTTTCAGCACTATCACGCACAGCATGGCCTTGGACAAGAGAGCAGCGTGCTCTGTGACTCAGTTTCTTCATCTGTAAAATACCTGCAAGCCAAGTCTATGAAGTTGCTTTCGAAAATTCTAAATGGTGAATTGCTATACAAATTAGTGCTATTCTTTAAATAATGCTTAAATAGTTTTCTGTTTGCTTCCTCAGGACCTCTAGTGTTTCTTTGGTCTCTTGTTCCCTCAATGAAGCCTGTATTGAATGACTACCAGGAGCTAAGCATTTTCCTCAGAGCTAAGGCAACAGCAGCAAACGAGAGACTGTCCGCCCTCAAGAAACACCACACCACACGCTAGTCATCTTTCTTCCCCGAGCTGAATCCCACTGTCTCAAGCTGGGCTCCCCCAGAAAACGACCCTGAAACAACGAGCGAAGTACACGTAGTTGATTTGGGAGGAGCAGGAAGCATCAGTCAGACAGTGGAGAAGTGTAGCCCGGGAAGACAGACAGCAAATACTGAACACACGATCAGTCCCTCGACCACTGTGGATACACTGGAGCTTCGTCCCATGGGAAATCTTGGGCAAACTGTGTAACCCACACTTCAGGATTGTCCCACCCGAGAAGAATGAATCGGATTCCCTGCGGGTATTTATTCCCAGCACTCCCAGCCTGCCTTGCAAATGGAGCTTCTCCAAGCTTCAGAGAAAGCCCCCAGGGGAAGAGATGCAGATGTTGACTGCTGAAATTCAACTGAAGAGCAATGAAGTGAAGAGGCCCAAGGGATAGGAGCAGAGCACAGCTCTATGTCCGAAAATAGCGAATGCCTCATTCTTCAGCTTTGGGGGGTTGCAGACTTTCCTGAGCCCTGTCTGAAGTGGTGAAAGAGACCTCTAGCTGAAAGACAAGAATATACACTTGTTGCTCACCTGTCTAGGTGACTCTGCGAACATTTTTCCTCATGAAACCCATGAAGTTGTTTAATCTCCAAGGTTTGGTGCCCAGGAGAAGGATGAAAGAAAGAGCAGGCCACAAAGTTAGTAGCTACCGCGTATTGGGTCCTAAGCATGAGTCAAGCATTGGGTTAATTGCTTTATACGCATTATTATCTGTGAACACTGCCACTTAGGTACCACTATTTCCATAACAAGGCAAGAAAACAAAGGCTTAGAAAGGTTAAACAAATGGCAGACCTGGGATTTGAATCCAGAGCATTCAGCTATAATCCTGAGAAAACATTCTTAGCCACCATGACAGATTGTGTTGCGTTGTGTTGGAAGAACTTAGTTTAGACCTCACGTTTTGGCTGTGTTCTCTTCCCATGGCATTAGCCAAGAAGTGTGGGATGCCCTTCAGGGGGGTCAATGCTGAGAAGACGGAAGTCTGGAAACCAGAGACAGCAGAAAGTCCTGGGCAGGAGGAAATGAACAAACCTCAGAGCTCCCTCCAACAGGAGAGAGACCCCCCAGGAAGAAGCTCTTTTTGCTCAGCTTGGCCCTCCTCGGAATATTGGCTCCTGCAGCGTCAACATCCGGGAAACCACGGGAGCCTGGGCCATCCCTCTGTGAGCCAGGAAGAGCTAATGAACTAATAATGTTATTTGCACTCTTAGAGGAGGGTAGGTTCACAGTGATGTTCATTCTTTGGGGCAGCCATCTGTCTCAGCAAGCCCGGCGTTCTCGAACAAAGGCTCTTTTCTCTTCTTCACTCCTTTCCCCTCTTCGCTCCTTCACTCTGTAGGTGAATGTCTCATAAGCATTCTTGTCTCCTAGGCTGAGTTCAGACATCCCTACCAGGAGATGCAATAGAAGTACTTAGCTGTCACTGGCCTTTCCCGGAACCCAGAGGGAACCGACATTTCCCTCAAAGTCGGTAACAGCTACGGAGCACTGCCCATGCACCACGCCTTTCAGTAACATCTGCATATTATCTCATCTACCCCTTACAATAGCCCACGAGTTTCTATCATTCCCATCTTTCAGATGAGACACAAAGGCTTTCTCTGGCCATGATGTTTGGATTTGTTTGTTTTGTTTTGTTTTGTTTTTTAAGTTTTTCTAAGACTCTTCACAAAATACCCATTCAGGAAGGCCCTGAATATAGCTGTCAAAACCTCTCCCACCGGGCTGGCAGAAGACTCTCTGACCTTCGGGGAAGAGAGATAAGAGTGGACAATATTCTGTATAAAAATATAAGCTTCATAAATCCCTTCCATGGATGAAAATAGATCAGAGATTGCCTCCCTGGTTGTGTAACTTTCTAGGTTAATTGCTTTGATTTTAGGCAGACACATTGGGATAGTTTCATCTGAGTGCCTCCCTTGGAGGGAGTGTGCGCACAGATTATTAATCAACTTTGCATGACATTGGCGCGGCAGCTAATTCCCTGAAGAATATGCAGTGAGAGCATAGTAGCAAAAGGGAGCCTGGGGAGATGTGTGCCCCATGCGGAGTCCTAAATGCTACCTTCTGTGAGCCTAGAATATAAAGAGAAAGTGGGGAGTCCTCCTTGTTCCCTGGAGGCCCTGCCTCTTCCCAGGAGCATTAAGGCTCTTTCATGTCCCATCATGGCAGGAAGGGCTGCGTAATCTCAGGTTACTGCTCACAGCAGCCACTTCCCCTCAAACGCTGAGCCGTAAATGCATCCATCCTGATGGTTCAGCACCACCTGACGCTAAATTGAAAAATGTGTCTCTTTCCTGTGTCTTGACCTTTAGTTCCAAAAAGAATGATCTAAGAATTTTCCATTGCCTATCATGGTGCCTGATGCATAATTAAGGTCCAATAATGCATGGACAGATAAATTAATGAGAGAATGCAAATATGAATGAACGAACGAACGAACGAACGAATGAATGAATGAATGAATGAATGAAAAACTAAGCTCCCTTCTGCATCGAGTCATACATAAGGCATTGGGTCAGACAGCCTAGTCCTAGATTCCAGCCTCTTTTTAGCTTGGGATGACTCCCAGCAGCTTCTGAACATTGTTGACTGAACAAACTCAGAACGGCAATGCTTTGTCATGGTTCAAGCAGCATCATGAAAGTTGATTAAACAGATGAGACCTGTGAAGGAAAATGTCAGTCTACATAGAAGGAAGGTTTTAGATGTTTGCTTCTGAGTCTCAGAGTGTAAAGCCATTGATTGTGGTTTCTCTTGTCATTTTCCCCTAACCCACTTGTCTGTATAAACCCCTTCAAACAATTCCTGGGACTCTCACTGGTAAGGAATTAGCATGCTAATTAATTCAGATAACCAGCAAATTCATAAGTAACATGTTTAGAGACTGGCTTTCTAAGACCACGCCCATCTTTCTAAATGAGGGTGCAACAGCAATTTGGTGTCATAAATTCACTAAGCCACGATCAGACAGTTGTAGGTTACGTGCCACCACTCATTCCCTTCTGTGCCTTGGAGTCTAAAAGTTTTCATAGATCCAGATCTTAAAGAGGCTAAGATTTTCTCAATGTAATTAGTGGTGCCAGAAGGCAAGGCAGCATTCGTTGCTCTTGGCTTCAAATTCGTAGTTTGTTAGAGGTGGAAGAGAATTTAGAGATTATTCAAGCTAACATCTAGATTGTTGCTAGTTCAGATCGTTTAAATAGGGACACTTAACTGTCCTGTGTTCTTCCTTTCCTTGGCAGAAGAGAAGGCTCCTGTTACCCCGCACACCTTCAAGGATGATTTGAACATTAAGCCCACCCTATCTCCTAAGAACAGAACAGGTCATTCCGTTATTATGGGTCTAGGCCTGAGTTAAATATGTTATCAAGCGTTATTGGAAAAGAAGGGGAGGGGAAGATTCCAAGAAAGTTGCCATAGCAGGAGAGGCTGGCTACCTAGAAGGGCTGGGTGAGTGGAACTCATCAAGTTCACTGCATGATCTGTGTGTTTAGGAACTACCTGCTTGCCGATCTGAACACCAAGGCTTCACTTGGAGATGAACATTTCATCCCCAGGCTGGGGATGCCTTTATCCGCCGTGCCTCCCCATGGGTGCCCAAAGAGGACTTTGTCAGTATGCATTGCTGCCCCCAGGACTGGCCATCAGGAGTGACACTCAATCGTGAATCACAGTCCTTTCATCACTCCCTGCAACACAGCAGGAACATGGGAACCCAAAAGAAAAGGGTGAAACATTACAATTGGAAGTGGCTGAAACGAAAATCTCAAGACCCCTTGAGCTGTGGAACAAGTGTGACTTCAGTAATGTTTTATTTTATAAAAAACGACTGTTCAGAGAGGCTCTTCTGGTTTGCTCGGGTCACAAGATATGGGGAAGACAGAGCCGAACCTACGATCCAAGACACCTGGGTCCACGGGCCTCGGGGCATTTTTCATGAACTTAAGTACTATGAACGTAATACCCGTCTGTAACATAGTACCCATCTAAAACATTCCATTAAGAAACAGAGAAATACCCTACAAAGTCAGGGTAGGCAATCTCAAAGCCTCAGTGGCTTGTTGGTGGACAGACTCTGGAAGCATCGGACTGTCTCCCATGTAATGCTGGGCAAATGCACTTCCTTCTCATGGTCCAGGACCCACGTTTCTTGGGTCCCTTGTTCTTTCCTCTTAGACTCTGCCATCAGATCAAGTCGGCTTCTCCTAACAAGTGATCTCTCTGAGGAGACACCTACCTATCTGTAAATTGTAAATCAGGGCCTGCCATTCTGCTATTCAAGTTAAAAAGCTGGGCCCCGTGCTCAAACAGGGAGATCCTTCTCGGAGTCACTTCAGTACTTGTGATGTCTGTTCCTTTTCCTGATGAGTTTCTCTTCCGGGGAGCCTCTTTCTTGGTCTTTACAAGAACACGTTCCTTTCTTGTATACGTTAAATGTAATTTTCTGCTTTGGGTTTGGCAACTGCTCTCTCCTTTGGTCACTGTCTATAAAATGGTATCTTTCAGGCAGAGACCTCATGGCAAAATGCAGAGAAGAGCTCTGTGAATCAGAGGTCAAACTGACCATTTTTCCTGGCTCTGGTAGAGGGACACCAGGGCAGCCCAGTAACAAACTCGGGTCATTGTATTTGATGTCATTTGAAGGGCATATTCTCGATGATTTTGCAACACTCTTCGTTATATTGAGTGTAGTGGGTTATATTGAGCTTCCTATGTCCTTTTCCTCTAATATCTCCCTATAATCAAGGACACGCTGTTGTGGGGCACCAAAGGTCATAAAGCACAGTCATGGGGACAGTGACATCAACTAGTTCAGGAAAAGAATACACCTATGACTTGGAAGGCAAAGAAGGTTGCTGTTTACTGTGAAGCCAGCTTCTATACTAGGTCTCACCACGTGGTGTGTCTTATCCCCTCAACCTGTAGTGTGGGTGGTGTTACTTCCTTCCACATTCTTTTCAGGTTTATAAACAAAAAGTCAAGTTTTAGGTATTCATTCAAGATATATGTATCAAGTGTCCATTATGTGCCAGGCATTAGAAGTACAATAATGACGAACAGACACAGTCCCTCCATCATGGGCCTTGCAGTCTGTTCTCTACTGAGTAAATAGGCAATAAGTAAACAAAATTTTAAAAAAGTGTTTCCAACTTATGGTAAGTGCTACTAAAAAAGCATAGAATTACCTCTGAGTATCTATTTCACAAATAGTTAAGGCAGCCTTCCAGTCTGTATGTTTCTGACCCAGAGTCTATGCTCTGTCCTTCATAGCATCCTCTATTCCGATCTAAGAGACTGAGCCGGACATCCCCGAATTATACACTGCCATGCCGATAAAGAAGGGATGTGAGCTAGCGGAGTATCCCCATTGACCTATAACCTAATAGGGGTTTTCTGCACAGATCAGTGGGAATTCCCTGCAGGTTTGAGTCAAGTCTCCATTTTCTTTGTGTCACTCAGGTGTCTCACTGGGGCCACCCTTCAAGATTTGAGGAAAATTGGCTCCATACCAGTCACATAGCTTATGGGAAGTCAAGCATCTTCTCTGAGATGAACTGTTCCTGCTTTATCCTGATTTTCATTTCTTTTGTGACTAGAGTACTCACTTCTTTTTGTTCCAGGTTGACCCAGACAGGAACTCAGTCCTCTTTCCTTAATTTTACTCCATCACTCGTGATGGTTTATATATTTCACAGTTCTGAGGGGCAATGATGAATGTTTACACTGCAGTGAAATTGAGAGAGACAGGGAGACAGAGACAAAGAGATAGAGGCAGAGAGAGAATTAAAATTGGACATTAGACCTCTTAGTCTTCAGGTTGTCTTCAAGCTTCCATTGGCCACCATCTTCTTCCCAGCTTGCCTGTCCACCATATTGCCCAGCTTCCTCTCTCCTTCACTTCTGCCCTTCTCCAGTTCCTTGTTTATTTCTGGTGTAAACTATTGGCACAGAGCTTTTTTCTTCGTGATGCTATTGCCTTCCTAGTCACCTCCTCTGGGTTTCATCTTCTACCTCCTAAGTCTTATCAAGGCACTTGTCTAAACTGATATTGCTCTACTCTCTCCCTAAGAGAAACTCTGCTGCCAGCTTTTGAAACAGTGCTATTTTCAGCCTGCTACATTTGTTTGGACACCCGAATTACAGTACCAAATATAAGAGAAGGGTTCAGCAACAGCATAAGAACTCACTTTGTACTTAAAGAGTGCAAGAGAAAGAAAAACAAAGTTACAACTCATTCTTCCCAACATTCTGAAACTCAGGCTCCCTCTGTCAGTCCAAGAACCTCAGGAACAGATTTCCTCCCCACTGCCTCCCTCACAGGTGTCAAGGCTAACAGTCACATCAGGGAAGGAGAAAAGGCAGGACAAACGACTTTCACACCTTCGTGCCTTTTACTTGTGTTATTCTGGCCTCGTCTCGGGGGAGCAGCAGCAGTGGAAAACCCACACCAGCCTGGCACTGTCCTCCAAGGGCCACATCAGAAGGGAAAGCAGCAGGCACAGAATGACTTCTTAGAAAGCGTTGCCCTTGCATGAAGATGGACTTCTCGCTGTTTCCCCATTCTTTGGATCAATCTTGCTGATTGAGCTGCGTCACTGAGGATTTGGGCACCTTACTGCCCACTCTACACATCCGCTGGGCAGACCCATCAACCATCTCTCCTGCTCCACTTCGCCTAATAAATTAATAGGCACCTAATCTGTAAACGAGCCGAGGCATAACCTCAGAAACGAGTGATGGCAGATCCCGCTTGGCTGCAGGTGTCTGACTCCAGTTCAGCATTAAGAGCTTATGTCTCCCTGGACATCTCAATGCCTTGGGGAACTTAGAGAAATCTGCTACGATTAGGAGATGCATCACACACGTTTCCCCTGGTAGTTTTGTGAAGTGGTTAAGAACACAGACTCTGGACTCAGACTGCCTGGATACGTGTCCTGTCTTTGCCATTCAAAGCCTAAGCGATCCCGGACCACTCCTCTAAACTTTGCATGCTTCGTTGTCGCATCAGCAATGACAGTGTAACTATAGTAACTACCTCATCGAGTTGTTGTGAATACAGGTGCAGTATGCATGGGACAGTGTTTGGTGCGCAGTGCCAGTAGGGTGAGTGGTTATCATCATGTGGACAAGCAGATTCCTACTATTTCAAAGTATCCTACTCCATAGACTTGGGTTTCTAATTGAGCTAATGAGAGACTGGGGATGGGCAGCAGCATGCCAGGGACACTCAAGGCCACCAGATAAATGTTGTTCCTGTTCCTAGAGTATCAATTTGACGCCTGAGAAGTAATTTAAATGAACTCACCTATCTATACCAACATGGATAGATGTCAAAAATGTCATTGTTAAGTGAAGAAAGCAAGCTACAGAATCATGCACGGTGTAATAATACTTTTTAAAGATTTGGGACACCTGGGTGGCTCAGTCGGTTAAGCACCTGCCTTCGGCTCAGGTCGTGATCCCAGAATCCTGGGATTGAGCCCCACATCAGGCTCCCTGCTCGGCAGGGAGCCTGCCTCGCCTTCTCCCTCTGCCTGCCACTACCCCTGCTTGTGCTCTCTCCTCAAATAAATAAATAAAATCTTTTAAAAAAATAAAGAGGGGCAGTGGGAGAGGGAGAAGCAGATTCCCTGCTGAGCGCAGAGCAAGGAGCCTGTTGTAGGACTCAACAAGGGGCTGGATCCCAGGACTCTGAGCTCACGACCTGAGCTGAAGTCAGACACTTAACCGACTGAGGCACCCAGGCACCCCTGATAATATTGTTTTTAAAACAAAACAACATGGTATCTTTTTCCAACATATATAAATGAGTGCAAATCTGTAAGAATAGACCACAAACAAGTAGTGATTATTTCCAGGGAGCTGAGACGAGACCGATTATCAGCGGCGGTCAAGGGGACTTCAGACTATAATGTTCTGATTGTCTTTGAAGTGGGAGAATAGATTTATGAATTATTTATTTACTAAGCTTCTTTCTTTAAAAAGTAATTTAAAACAGTATTTTATTTTTGCCACAAGCCCAGATATATATTGGAATAGAAAGTGAATAAACTTATATAATTTTCAAAATTAACTATGACACATCAAAGAAGTTTTCAGATTGCTGGGCGAACTACCTACCAGAGCTTCCCAAGATACCCATTTACCTTGTTTTGTTGTTAAAGGAGCTTTGTAAGAAAAGATTGAGGAGCACCGCATTGATTGGATGGGATCTCACTTCATTTTTCTCAAGCTTAGTTGGTAATGCAACATGCATCCATTTACCCAGGCCAGAAAGTCAGCTGGCCACCTCTTTTCATTCTCTTCACATTCAACCCATATCCAAGGCTTACCTCTTAAATCCCTCTAAAATGTGTGCGTTTCTCATAATTCTCATTTATGTAGGACATCTTCATCTCTTGCCTAAATTACTGCAAATCCTCAATACTGGTTCCTTCGCCTCCATTCTCCCAAATCCCTCCATTCCACTGACACACTGATGCCCTCACAATCATCTGAATACAAATACCATCAGCTCATTCTACTATTTATAATTCTTTGGTGTTTCTCCTTCAGCCATAATTCATCTAAGCACCTCTATAGCAAAGACAATTCGTGACATGATAGGGCAGCTAACTGATCACCAAACCATCCCTGTCTTCATTACCACAGAGTTTTAACTTGGAGGCAGATGCCCAGAAGGAAATAGATTTTGTAGGTCTCCTTGCACTTAGGTAGGGCCAGGTGACAAGGTCTAGCTGATGGACCGTGAGCAAAAATGATGGATTTCTCTGTGGCCCACAGCCTCCTCCTTGCTTTCTTTCCCTTTCCACCAGCTGGATGCAGATTGCAGGGCTCTGGTGATGGTAAGGCCACCAGATGAAAGGGGCCTGGATCCCTGAATCATCACATGGAGGCCAGCTGCCTGCTGATCAAAAATGCCTTAAATGGTTGTAGGCACAAGAAATAAACTATCATAGTTGAGCTATATGAAATATTGGTGTCTGCCCTCAGTTCCTAGCAGAGAGCTCCTAAAACCCTTGTTATTTCCCAAGTGATAAGATCTCCAAGGCTGTCTTTTGTTCCACTGAGGTGACTCTGAGCCTCGATCAGAAGCTTTAAAATTTTCAGTCCAAACCTTGATCCTCCAGAGAGGGAAGAGGGATGGAAATGGAGTTAATAATTCTTCATGCCCATATAAGGAAGCCTTCATTAATTTCCAATAGTAGGGAGTTTGGAGAGCTTTCAGGGAGGTGAACGCACCCACACCAGTGCTATGACACCCCCAGTTCCATGGGGACTGAAGCTCCTGTGTTAAAGACCCCCGCCCTACATATCTCTTCATCTAGCTGTTCATCTGTATCCTTCGTTGTGTCCTTTAATAAACTGGAAAACGTAAGTGTCTCCTTGAGTTCTATGGCTGCTCTCGCAAATTAATCACCTCTGAAGAGGAGGTCATGGGAATCTGTAGTCAAATCTAACAGAAGTGGTTGAAGGTACCAGCTCAAGTGAGGACCATCCTATCTTCTCAACCTTCTGTTACCTCCTTCCTTCCTATTCCACCCTCCCCCAGGGGATCCCCACCAGCAGCTGGAGAGGGTAAAGAAGAAGCACAAGGCAGAGAAGTTCTCGCAGACCTGCCGCCTGAGGCAGGCCAAAGCTGGGGCCGGGAGAGAAGAGTTTGCGCTGCATTCAGTCCCGGGGTTCGAATTGTATCTCCAACTGAACACTTTAATTACTGAAAACAAACAAACTGTATTTTTACCTGTCACGTAGTTAAAACCAATAGAAAAGTCAAAGAGCTGCCAGAATTTTCATTTGGGAAAAAAAAAATTATCTCCCCTGAATAAATTTAAGAGACAGTGGAAAATGAAAATAAATTTGCACTTTGATTTGTGAACTTGAACTTCACGAGTTCTGCATATTCCATATACCAGTTTCATCACTACCAGAACCACTGAAATAGGGGTGCCTAGGTGGCTCAGATAGTTAAGTGTCTGCCTTAGGCTCGGGTCCTGATCTCCAGGTCCTGGGATTGAGCCCTGTGTAGAGCTCTGAGCTCGGCGGGAGGTCTGCTTCTCTCTCTCCCTCTTCCTCTCCCCTTGCTCATGCTCTCTCTCTGTATCTTTCTGTCTCAAATGAATAAATAAAATCTTAAAAAAAAAAAAACCGCTGAAATAATCATAATTTAGATTTGGAGGTAGGCTGTAGAGAAATAGATTTTTCCACAAAATCAAAAGCTGGAGGCAGAGATATCATCTGGACCCACCTGATATGACTATACCTTCTCTTTCCGGATGAAGAGCCAGTCTTTATGGTATTAAGTATGATTCAAGAGGTCTAATATTTTTGAACATCCTCTTAAGTTGAAACATCTAAAATTTTAGTGTGATCTTTAGACCACCAGCATCATTATTACCTAGGAACTGGCTAGAAATGCAAATTCTTAGGTCCCACCCCTGGAATACTGAATCAGAAATTGGCAGAGTGGTCCCAGCAGTCTGTGTTTAACAAGCCTGTGATTCTGATAAAGCTAAAGTGTGAGAACCACAGGCGTAAGATATTCCAGAATATTGACATAAGCCTTTGTATCAAAAGGCAGCAATTGAATAAAATGTTAGTGTTTTTTAAAAAATTCATACAGCAGGGATGCCTGGGTGGATTAGCTGGTTAAGTGTCTGCCTTTGGCTTAGGTCATGATCTCCATGTCTTGGGATTGAATCCCCATAGGGCTCCCCACTCAGCAGGGAGTCTGTTTCTCCGTCTCCCTCTGCCCCTCCCCCTGCTCATGCTCTCCCACTTTCTCTCTAATAAATAATAAAATCTCAAAAAAAAAAAAATTCACACAGCAGACAGGACACTACCTGGGCTGGGAGAGAATTGTCCCAAAATACAGATGGGAAAGGGGGGCAGGTAGACACGGCTGACAAGCAGAGAGATGTGGTAGCAGGAAGCCATGCAAGAAATTATGCTAGCCTCCTTTCATAAGTGTTTTATGTGCCCACGAGCAGTCAGGTGGGAATAAAGTCACATACAAAAAGGTATTCATTCACACAGGTCACCGAAATATCACACCCATGACTGTTATGCATATGCAAGTGTTTTACAAGCTTAGTTTCTTCACTGAACACTTGAGAGTTCAAGAGTTTTCTATATGTGAGCCATACAGTTGCATTATTTATTAAATGAGCTGGAAGCTTCCGGCTTCTTACATAAATGAGTAGCTAAATTTTTTCTCTCCCCATCCCCCATATATTAAAATCTGTACAGTATACAAGTAAGTGAAATTGCAGCTAAATATCTACCTAATGGGGATGAAACAAGTCAAGAGTCTTGGGTTTTTGAGAGAATAGATCTGCCCCGTATCATTTATCACCCTCCACGGACTGGGCATTTAACCACTTGTACTAACAACATCATTACATTAATAGCTAATTTATAATAGACCTTCTTACATGCCAAACTCATCATGCTTTATAGGGATTTTCTCATCTAATCCTCACAGTAATTCATCAAGGGCATATTATTACCATTCTCCTTTCAGAGAGGAAACTGACCTTTATTAACACCCAAAGTCACCTAGCTGGGAAGCGGTAGAATCATGTTGTCCACGCAGGCAGTAAATCGTTCTCTTCACCACTGCACTGTATGGCTTCCTACGAAACTGAGAGGACTTCATATATTAGTCTATAATAACAGATAATCTGCTTATTACATGTAAATTATCCATTTCTCATCCAAAATTTATCAAGCTCTGCCTTTTTTTGGGGGGAGGGGACCTGGGGCAAGGTAGCCAACCTCACTGAGTAAGCCAACGTTTACTCCTCCAGTTCCTAAGGCCATTATGAAGATATATAAAGTATACGCAGCAGCACATGGCCCACGGAAGGTCCACAAAATTCTTAGAAGCCCTTTGAAGAGCAAGAGCCGCCCCACCACCAGCTAGTTCCTACTCCATCAAGGCAGACCTGTAAAGTCTAAGTGTGGGGGTTTATACGTATTTCAACTTGGACATTGGCTAGCTTAATGGTGTCTCCTGTGAAAAAGATGGCTTTGTATATTCAATTCACGAAGACTTTAAGAATACTGATGTGCCTCATTCGCAGGAAGGTTGCACACCGAAGCCCGAGGGCTACCAGCTACTGGGGACCTGCCCAAGCATCCAGCCTGGCACTGTAATGGGACTTTATTCACATTATCTTAATGAACGCTTCTGACAGGGAGCTTGATGTCGTCGTCCTCATCTTCTAGATAAGACAACGAGAGCATTGATGGGTTAATCAGCTTGTCCATATCCCAAGTAGAAGAGCTGGGATCCAACCCAGACCAGGCTTAGCGTCAACATGCATACTATTCCCAGTAAATCACACTGACTCTGTAGGATAATGACACACGGAGATAGGCATCACTGCAGAAACAGAGAGCTTTCTGTCCTTTGCCGTTAGTGTGATTGCTAACTGTAAATATGAATATCACCTTAAGTTTCCTCCGTAGAATGTGTTGTCATGGAAAATGAGTTCCCCTTCCTTGGGCAGCAGACTTTTCCTATGTGTGGGACTAGGTGAATGCCTCCCGTTCCTCAGTCCTGTGTGCCACCTTCATGACTCCTGCTATTTCCAAGTGATAAATAAGAAATTTCTTTAAATAAGAAATAAATACAAAGAGGAGTGAACCATGGCATTAGGCCCTAGCTACCTAGTGTCTGAAAATGGAGGTTGATAAGCGTTTGGGAAGGGTGTTAGCACATACTGGCATCAACCTGAAACTTCCTACTTACCATAATCAGAATAATTTTATAGTATTGAAAAGGGAACACTACTTGGTATGTGATTTAATGTCATTTAATGCCTTACCCAGGAACCAACTCCAGTGGTCTCACATGTCAGTGAAGGACATGTGGTGTGGCCTCAGAGATCGTTATCTACACTTTGGGAAATAATGACCAAGAATGTTTTCAGGGTTCCTTCTGGTCCTTCAGTTTTATGGAAAATTTTCCTACTTGGGCCTTGAGCAAGCCACCTGTTACCTAAATTAATGTGCATTCAGGCGGTGCTCAGCCATGCACGGGTGCTCCATAAACATTGGTAGTGGATAAAAATACTTACCTCACCCTCATTTGAAGGTACACCAAAGATCAGAACACAAGAAAGCAAGTTATCCAATTCACCTGTAAATTTAACAGTTCCCTAAAGCTGAGTGTGTCTCCAGTGACTAGAAACAAACAATGGGAAAAAGCCTGCCTGTCAAAACAGAACACAACTCCCATCAGCTCGAAAGAGTGTGAGGAAATTTTGCGGGCTATTTTCTACCAAATAGAGAGCACTACCAATTCACATCTGGAGTTTATCTGTTACGATAAATTGCCTTGCAAATGTGCTTTCCTGCCTCCCCCAAATATTTTATTTATATAAAGAGATAAGACAGACAATTCCTAGGGAGAAGGAAGAAGATATGCAGAAAAAGACATTTGGAAAGGTGTGCCTATCTGCCTGCTCCTTGCTGGCTTTCCCCAAACTGTAAACATTAAAACAATGAATAACTTATTGCGAAAATAACAGCTGATTAGAAGTAAGACACCTTGATAAAAGTACTTAAGAACCGTTCTCTGTTGATTGGCCTCACTAGGGTCTGCAGTGGCTCCCAGATATGCAAATACTGGTGATTTTCAAGTGAGAAGGTCCCTTCCATTTCCAATTACCCTCCTGGGAAATTTCATTTGAAAAATTCACCAGATACAATTATCACCTTCATAAATTCTGCTGTCCCTTTCATAGACTTGAGAGTCCGTGGAAAGCATGCATAAATGATTAAGTAAAGCAGTGACCAAATGTCAGGCTTAGTTTTAAGTTCTATCTGAAGATACCTCGCCAAGAAATCAGAAGATGCTAATAGAAAGGTCAAGGAGAAAAATCCCTGCCAGGGAGTCTTTCGCGTCTGGTGTGAGTAAATATCATCCAAACTGGGATGGATTTATAAAATTTAGAAGAAATGTATCAGTTAGGTAATAGTATGTTACAAACCACCCCAAAATTCACTGGCTTCAAAGAACAATTATTTATTACTTTTCTTGAGTTTTTGTATTGGCGAGGGGTTGGCTGATCTAAGGTGAGCTTGGCTGGGAGTACCCTTGCCGTGTGTGTCTCTCATTCTCCTCCTGGGTCCAACAGGCTTGTCCAGGCATAGCCTTCTCATGTCCGTGGCAGAAATTCAAAGGCGTAAACTCAGTTGTGTGCGTGCGTTTTCAAGCTTCTACTTAAATCAATATAATGCTATCACACCACTGACCCAAAGCAAGTCAATGTCTGAACCTGGAATCAAGGAATAGGGACATACAGCCCCCGCCTTGGTGCTCAGAACCGCAAAATCACACACCAAACAACGCAATGGATGGCACTGGGAGAGAAGAGAAGCATTGGTGCCACAAATTCAATCTGTCTCAGGATACAATTAATAAACCAAGACATCCTACGTAATCTGCCTCAAAGTGGGTATATAAAAAAAAACACTTACAATAGAAAAAGATGCCCTTTTTCTTTCTGCAAAAGCTTTCTGAGGTTTTCCAGTTAGAATAGAACGCCAGAATGTGAGTTAGTCATGAAAATGACCCAGACTCCACAAGCTAAGACCTAACGCCCCACCCCCAATCCCACCCCAGCACCTGCAAGTCAGCTACCGTCAGTAAGGGAAATGGGCTGAGTGAGGCTAAGGTTGGTTAAGGAGTTTACCCAAAGGTGTACACTTAGTAACTGCGGACCGGAAAAAGTTCCAATCTACTCGTCTGAAATGGCTCTGAGGCCAAAACCTTACTGTTCTGTCTTAATGTGACTGGCCGATGATGTCTCTAAAGACTTATTTAAAGAGCCAGGTCTTGGGCGCCTGGGTGGCTCAGTCGGTTGAGTGTCCTACTCTTGATTTCGCCTCAGGTCACGGTCTCTCAGGGTCTTGGGATCAAGCCCTGAGTCAGGCTCTGTACTCTGCCGTAGGCGCTGAGTCACCTGGAGATTCTCTCTGCCCCTCTCCCCCACCCCTCCCCTGCTTGTGCTCAGAGCACGTGCTCTATATAAATAAATAAAATCTTTAAAAAATAACAAAATAAAATTAAAATTAAAAAAATTTTTTTTAATAAATAAAGAGCCAGGTCTTCAAACACCTATAGTCTCTTCTCAGGAAGTTATAATCTCAACCAATGCCTTTGATGAGACAGAGTCCTTCCTCCATGAGGAACACACTTTTGTTTAGAATACACTGCTACGATCACTTGTTTTTTGTCATCTAGGCACTTTTAACTACATCTCTATGTTTCTTTTAGGTGTGATTTTAATTTAAACTTTTCACAGGAGCACCTTTTATTTAGTAATCTAAGTCAGCAAAAAAAAAAAAATTAAATTAAAAAAATACAGGTTAACCTCACAGATTTTCCTACAAGTATTTATTTCAAGGTGTAGATACTGTGTATACCTATATAATGTTATATTTGATATACAATATATTGCACATATGTTATCGTTACCTATTACAGCTATTTTATTAAAAGCTATTTTATTATAGATGTGCTGAGGATTAAATACTATAATATACCCAAAGAGCTTAGTATAGTGCCTGGAGCATAGTAAGCATTAAATAAATGATAGAGGAGGATGGCAGAGAGCAGCTCCAGAATAGAGAAGGCACCTGCTTATCACATGGACTCTTTATTTAAGCCTCGCCCTGGATGTTAAAATTCAACTGGCTGATTTGCCTACCCCAGATCAATACATTTCAAGAGGCCACCCCCAACCCAGACATTCAAATGGTCTTGCTTTGATTTGATCCTGGGAGAGACAAAAAGAATATCTGGGGAAGCTGTTCAGAGCTTTCAATGATGCAGAAGCACAGAGAATCAGGAAGTCGATTTCATACCTCACCTACGAAGGTTGCATCGATGGCCACCTAGATGTGAAATGGGTAGACCCTGCCCTTTGGATGAACCCCCAGCCCCGGGACCTGCAAAGGATCACACACGGCACACAATTTCCGCACCAGGTTAATTCTTGGCTCCCTCTGCCTCCTGCTCCTCTCTGTGAGTGTGCTATTCCTGGTTTATCCTAATGACAGTCATCAACATGAAGGCAATGTAACCTGTCCTTCCTCTGTCCTGTACACCGTCCACTGACAGCGAGCATTTTCTGAGTATATGAGATTTTATTGAAATTTAAGAATCACAAGAAATATCTTCTAGGTTTCCTTACTATGTAAAAACAGGCCTGTGTGAAATAAATCACCCCAAAATTTAGTGATATAAAACAATAATTATTTATTATTATTATTATTACTATTATTATTATTATTATTCTAGCCTCTAATGGTTATAGTGTTAACTGGGTGGTTGTTTTGGTGATGCAAAACAATAATCTATTATTATTATTATTATTATTATTATTATTATTATTATTGCCTCTTACAGTTACCGTGTTAACTGGGTGATTCCCATTTGGCCTCTCGCGTGGATTCAGAGGTGGGGGTGGGAGCTTCACTCACGTGTCTGGTGCCTGCACTGGAACATCGGGAGCTCCTCAGGATGGTCATTCGCTTTACGGTCTTACCGCGTGGTCTTAAAGCATTTGTGCTTAATGGTAGCCAGACTTCTTACATAGCAGTTCCAGGCTCCAACGCGAGTGTCCCGAGAGACAGATAAACAGAAGCTGTATCACCTTTTCTAACCTGACCTTAAAGTCTTACTCTTATTATATTCTTTTGCCAGGGAAGTCACGATATCCCACCGGTTTTAAGGGGGAAGACACAGACAACTGCCGCTTAATAGGGGAATGGCAAGATTCTGAAAGAACATGTCGGACACGAAATGATTTTGTGGTTATTTTTGGAAAATACGATTTGCTAGAGAGGGATCATGTCTTAGAGCATCTCGTCATTTGTTGGCCACTCTTCTTCCTGCCCTCGCTGTTCACAGCCTTCTTCCTCTATCCCCTTAGTGCTCCAAATTTTCCTCACTCCATTATGCACAATCGTTCAGCTCTTGCCAGGATCCTATCTCTGCTGCCAGTCAGAACACAGAGACTCTATCCCCCAGGAACCTGAACGTCTACCTTCTTTAGAGAGTCTTACTCAGATTTACAAGTAAATAATCCTCGGTCCTGCTCTCTATCGGACTGCAGAGAATGTATGAGAGAGAATGAAGGGAATAGTGAAAGATAGGACAATAGTCAGAGTCTTTGACAAAGATCTGTCCTCCTTAAAATTGAGCCTGGAAATAGTAAAGGAGAAGGGAATCTCATATATTCCAAGAAAAGGATACATCCTCAATAATGCAAGGGAGAAAACAAGTAAACAAAACCCCAGCATCATTTAAGGGTCTATTCGAAGATGGAGGAATTCATTGCTTCAGCTTGGAGTTAAATGATTAGTCAACAAGATGAGAATGTCAGATATAGAAAAAGCTCCAGAAAGAGAAATAAAATCGTGAAACAGCTACAACAACATCAAAACCCTTGTGGCAAAGTGCCCTGCTTCACACTTTCATTTCATCTCTTGTGTCCAGCAGTATTGCAGATGGAAAAATAAAAGTGATTATAATAATTTCTCTGAAGATGCCTATTGCATAAAAATTGCTGACACAATAGTCCCCTCTACATAATATTCTAGAAAAATTAGTTTACCTTAAGAGAACATATTTGATGCACACCTGTACCAGTTTAGATTGCTTTCTGTAACATGTAATCACAAATCTAATCAATAATGACTTAAGTAGTTAAGGTTTTTTATTTTGTACCGTGTAATAAGAAGCCCCAAAATTGCCAGCACAGTCACTATCATGGTTTTATGATTTCATCAAGGATTCAATTTTCTTCTGTCTTTTTAACTCCACCAACTTTAGTGTGTGGCTTTTATCCACACGATTGCAAGATGGCTGCTGCTGTTTCAGTCATTACATTCACATCCCAGGTCAGAAATGGGGGGAAGTATCAAAAGCCTTCTCCTTATGACAAAAGAGAAATTCAGTGAGTTAGGCCTCACATCTTATTAAGTCAAAGCTTTGTCACATGGCCACAACAAATCAGAGTGATATTTTAGCTTTCCAGTAAAGCTAGTGGGAGATAAAGAAATGGGTGTTATGAATAACATTTGGTTACAAAAGTAGAGTGTTTGCCACAAGTAACAGCCCAGGAGTCAGGAGTGCTGGCTTCTATTTAAACCTCTGCACTAACTAAGCATCTAATCATCGAGAAGCCTTTTAACCTACAGGATCCCACCCAAAAGAATGGAATAATGAAATAAATCTTGAATACTCTATGATTGTCTACGTCCAGTATTAACTTAAGGCAGCATGGTTGGGGCAGACACTGTTGGTCACCTAACCAATAGTCATATCCTACCTGTCTTCCTTACTGGCAGAGACCAACTTCCACTATAAAACCTGGTGAGATGGTCTGAGCCTCTCTTCCAGCTAAAGCATGATCATGTGACCAACATTTGGCCAAGAAGACCCAAGGAGAAGTATGCCATGGCATCTGGGAAAGATTTTCCACAAGACAGTAAGAAGTGTGTTTATCCTTCCCATCCTCTCCCCCTCTCCAATATTTGAACTCAGCTGTATGAGCTATGGCAGCCATTTTGTGTCAATGAGGCAACAAACTCAACACACTAAAAATAATGGAATGAATGGATGATAAAGAACTTTAGTCATTGGTGAAATCAATTATGGGATCACCCTTTCTTGATTCTGCATTATAGGAAACAATAAGAATCCTGTCTATATATATTACTTATGTTTTATGCTATTACTTGCAGCCCAAACATCTTATACAATACAAAGATCTAGTAGAAACAATTGCGGATTCTAAACTAGCAGTCTTATACTTTATTTGCATATGAACCACCACAGAAACTTGTTCAAATGCAGATTTCTGATGCAGTAGGGCTGGGATGGGGCCTAAAATTCTGCATTTTTAATGGGCAGATGATATCCACTCTCCTGCTCCACAGACAATCCACAAAGTACTTGGAACAGCAAGGTGCTAACTCACATGTGGCTATTATATGACATCGATCAAGTCACATCACTCCTCTAGGCCTCAATTTTCTCATAGAATCTGAGATCTTATGATTCTAAGTATTACCGGAAGAAAATGTGTTCATTTCCTCTGCAAATGAAGATACACATGAAAAGTGAACTGAGAAAGCATACACACTGTGATTTATTTTAAACCTTCTGCTAAATGGTCATTAATCTCATTACTTGATACAAATTGCAATCAGGATGAGGGCACATATGCCAGCGCTTGTTTCCATGACTGTCCAACTGCCCCACCTACATGGAAACATCATGGGAACAGAATATTAAACCGAGCTGTGTTTGCAGCTGCTCCCTAGAACCTCATTATGAATAATATGTGTGCTAATCAGAAATTCAATTAATAGAGATTTGAAAAGATTTAGAGCAATACATCCTTTTCCCTATCCCATTCTCTTGCCATGAGAGTGAAGAATGAATGTGGTTATTTTCATAACAAAAAAGCCATCTGCCTGCAAGGGTGATCGCAGCTTGGTACCCTCTGTCCCAGGTATTCTCCACAGCCCACAGATATCTTGGTCCAACACTGAAGTCTGTCTGCTTTCACATTTGAGCATTTTGTCTCTCTCCTAATTACTTACACAACTGATCAAAGATAACCTGCCCTCCCATGGTACTTTTCCAACTAGAGTCCTGGACATCTCCTTTACCATACCCTGAGACATGTCAGGAGCCAGGAAGCAGTGGGGCTCTGTTAGACCATGAGCAGAGAGATGAGAGATTTCTTGTATTTTTTCTTATATATGTTTTTTTTCTTTTTAATAGACTATTTCTTAGAACTGGTTTATATTATAGAAAAATTGAGAATATAGTAGAGTTCCAGTTTCCTTCACATTACTTTCCACTGTCATTAATGTCATACATGAATAGGACACAAATAATGAACCAATAGTGATACATTATAATTCACTAAAGTCATAGTTTAATTTCCCTTGGTTTTTACCTCATAGTCTTTTTCTGTTCAGGGTTCCATATTACATTTATGTTATGTCCCTTTAGGCTCCTCTTGGCGGTGGTCATTTCTCAGACTTTGTTTAGAGGACCTTGAGGGTTTTAAGGAGTACTGGTCCGGTATTTTGTAGCATGCCCCATTACTAGGATTCGTCTGGTATTTTTATCATGATAAGACTGGGGTTATGGGCTACTGGAAAAAAGGTCGGACAGACAGACGAAGTGCTATTCTCATCAAATTCAATCAAGCACATATACTAGAAACGTGGTTTTTGACTATTGATGTTGGCCTTGACCACCTGGCTGAGGTAGTGTTTGTCAGGTGTCTCCACAATTATATTACTCTTTCCTCCCCTTTGCATGCTGTACATTTTGAAAAGAAATCCTTCTGGGCAGCCTACATTTAAGGAGTGAGGGTTTATGCTCTAGCTCCTTGAGGTGGCGCTCTACATAAAATATTTGGAATTTTAGTGTGGGGGAGAATTGTCAATTCTTACCCATTATTTTTAATGTATTCAATCATGAACTTATGTCATTTAGAGTCACGTATACTTATTTTATACTCTTAGTTAAAGTTGAATACTATTCTGGTTTTCCCTCTCAAGTTGTCCCGTTTTTGGCCATTGGGAGCTCTTTTAGTTGGCTTTATTTCCCTTTGGCATTTCCCCATTACTGTGTGCTGTGTGTGTGTTTTTTCTTTCTTTTCTTTTCTTTTCTTTTCTTTTTTTTTTTTTATTCTTTTTTACTTTCTGGAGCTAAAGGTGATCCAAGTTCATCTTGTATATTTCCTCTCCGAGTAATAGAATCAGTCATTTCTCCAAATAGTCCTGGTTGCTTGTTTTTGAGAAAAGTGTTAGAAACCAAGGTCTGGGTGCTAGTGTTTATTGCTATTGGAGTGTTAATTCCATTAGGCCCTCTCAGCTGATAGAACAACAACAACAACAAAAAAAAAGTGTGTTTATACTAATCCATATACATACACATATCTATCAATACTTATGTATGTAAAAATCTGTATCTATATGAAGCTAAACACAACTCCATTCTGATGCCCCCAACTCTAATCCATTGCCATGTGGAGCATTCTAGCCTCCTCTTCTTGTGTATCTGGAACCTCCCACTCCAATAGTGAAAGAATTGGCCCCACTATCTGCTATCCATTTAACTAATTCTTCAATTCCAGTATACATGTATGACAGTATCAGAACCATTAATATGAATCCCAATGGGAAACAACTTTATCAACAAGGGTACAATTAGTTTTTTTTTTTCTTTAGCCCTACAAACTCAACTCATTTCCAAAGATACTCAGGTTGGCACATTTCTCCCTCATCGGCTTTAGTGAGGTAGTTTCATACATTATGATATAGTTAGATTGTCTTATCACTGTGTATATTTCTTCTTAAGGTCCCAAGATTCTTTATTTATATCTTTATATATTCAATGGTAATTTGGAGTTCAAAGTAAATAGTGTAGCTCAATGTTCCCCACTTCACAAACCTTTCCATACAATGATTCCTCTGTTTTACATTTCATATCACTGAAGAATTAAATTATAAAATCATAGCATATAACAACCATTAGGAGTCTCAGGAGTTGCCTCACGTCTTTAGCAAAGGAATGGCAAGCCAAACAGATCATTTGGTTTGTCCAAGAACTAGAACTCAGCTCTCTTGGTTCCCAATCCAAAGATATTTTCCTTACACCGTCTAATATACAGGGAGAAGAGTAATTTCTGTAAGGGAAATCAAGCTGTGGTTAGTTCTAATGTATCTAACTTCCCAATTCCCAGTGAAATTGCAGACTGGAGCTTGTCACACTGTGGCTCTTTACACAGTGGGCTCTCACGTGAGTTAACTACTCCTCTTGTCCCATAAGAACATTCAGGCAGGGGCGCCTGGGTGGCACAGTGGTTGAGCGTCTGCCTTCGGCTCAGGGCGTGATCCCGGCGTTCTGGGATCGAGCCCCACATCAGGCTCCAACACTGGGAGCCTGCTTCTTCCTCTCCCACTCCCCCTGCTTGTGTTCTCTCTCTCGCTGGCTGTCTCTATCTCTGTCGAATAAAATAAAATAAAATCTTTAAAAAAAAAAAAAAATTCAGGCCTACCCAGGCATAATGTGGTCACTTCCAGGGTAGCCTCTAAGCTACCATTGGACTTGGATTGAATTTTCTTTCCAAATCTTGTGAAAAGGGAGGGGAAGATGAAGTGTGGATCTCTTTGGATCAACAAAAATCATGAATCTTTAGTTCTCATGGTTCAGAGTATCAGCTCCAGTGTTTCCTCTTCCTTTAGCCTTCCCAGATTCATCTCCCTCTGCCCCAGAGTATCTTTTCTCTGTGTTTCTATATGCTTTGTCACACTACCTTCTGTCATTAGATGTAAACTCTTGAAGTCTGGGACCATGGCGTATATGTCAGTTCCCTCCACAGAAGACTTTATACATGGCAAATAAGATCTTTTGATTAATATCTGTTTAGGTAATTAGTAAAGGATGAATGGGGTTGGAAACACCATTAAAAAGTTAAAAACATGAGTGAGATGGGAAAATGAGAAAGCCAATACCAACCATGAGAAAAACAAGAGAAGGATGAAAAAGAGTAGGATTAGGGTTGCATTAGCTACTGAAAGGCCCGAAGAAGGAAGGAGATTCAGGCTACCTAAGAAAGAGTCCATATGCTCCATAATAACATAGATATGGGGTGATCATGAATGTATAGTCCTTCTAGAATGCTAACCACCATGACATCAGTAAGGATTTATCTGTGTCTCCAAGGTAAAGGGTGATCATAGACTTATGAAATTAAGGTTGGAAGAAAACTAAAAACAATCTTCCTACCTTTCTCTCACTCGTTGCTCTACTTTGAACTGCTCAGCACTGTAAATGGAAGTCAGAGTATCACAGGTCCCCAGTGTTGCACAAGAAGAGATCCTTGGTGGGACCAAAGGTCATGAAAGCCAAAGCTTCATACTCCCATTTTAAGGCACCTCTTAGCCAAGAGACAGAAACCTAACCTTGGGGTTCAAAGTCACAGAACCTCAAAGATCTTTCCATAACAGTGACTGGTGCCTCCACAGAGACATGAGAATGGTGACAGAATTTGAACTAGGTTCAGATGAAAAAGCTGAAAAAAATAAGCCGTTTGTCATTGATAATGGACCCTAGGGTAATTAAGAACTGAACAGAATGATGAAAGGGACTACTAATTGAAATTGTTTCCAAAAAGTAAATAAAAGCAATAGATAATGGCCAAAAATGTCTACAGACATGGATGCAAATCTGGCCACTTCCACTCACTAACTGGGTGACTTTGGACATGTTACTTGCACTTCCCTAGCCTTACCTTCATTCCTTGAAAACTAGGACAACGATAATTACCTGGTAAGCTTGTTATAAGGGTGAAATGAGAAAAATTAGGTAAAAACAACAAAGAATCTGAAATACAGAGAAAGAAGTCATTGTCATTGTTACTATCACCATCATCATGATCAACAATCACCAAATCAATTACCAAAATTTACCAAGGATTTATTGCTTGCTAAATATTGTACTTGGTGTGTGGCATGTCGTTGATATTGTCAGTATTATTATTGGCCAATCAGTAATATCAGAAGGTTATGGTTTTTCCTTATTGTACGGCAATCAAATTGGTCTAGTTTTCTCCTACCTTGAGGAATTTGTATAAAGGCAGGAGAATGGTAAGCGATTCCACCCATGTCTTTTACACTGTCATGATTCACAGTAAAATGAAACATCCAGGGCAGTGCTAGTTACGGGACAGACAGGAAGAAGGACCGCGGCCTTTATATATTTCCCAGTCGTCTGAGAGCGAGCCTTCAATGTCTGGTGCCCTGTATCAGCCCAGAGAGCTGGTTTTATGAACTGGTTTCTTCTTAAGCCCAGACAGCTGCAGCCATGTGTCTCTTTAGAGTGAGGGCTGCATTTCTCAGTTACTGGTAACAATTTCTTTTAAGGAAGAGGAAAGCAAATTGCCACTTAAAAAAAAAAAATCCTGCATAAATTTCAGGAGCATTAATTACTATTGCCCTTAGGCTTCTGGGAACTCATGCTGTCTTTCCATGGTGATTATCATGATTACATGCTATTTTAATTTTATATTTAGGTCTCTACAGAAACTGCAGATATGTTTCAGCTTAGCTAGAGGAGTTTTCAATCAAAACGAGTTAACACGCTTTTCCTTATTCTAGATTAAACTCAGTATGTTTATGTTCATCTTAAATGCATGATCACATCCTTGGGCTTTTCAATGAGAAATTCTGGATAGATATCCAATGCTTGTTATCACCATCTGGAAAGCCTTATGGGATCATTTGGTCTAGGTCCTGACCTTCACGACCAGGCCAGTCCAGCGAGGAAATGGCAAAAAGACCAGGCTATCTCCTTCTCCCTCACTGACCTGGAATAATTTGAAGCTACTGCCAGACTCCCACTGGTTCCCATTATCTTTGTCTGATACAACACAGTAAGAATTTCCTGGTCAAATAAAGGGACAGATAATTCCTGATGAGCCTGAGAGCCAGGAGGAGATCATGTCCAGGGTTTTGGTGGCCTGAGTGTTCCTTTAAATGGAAATATGTGCTGTCAAAGCCAAGCAAGGAGCAGAGGATTATAACGGGCTCCTGATTCTGCAAGGGCCTGTTTCATTCTCTACTGGTTGGGACTCCCCAAACTCAGAGAATATTAAAGCTAAAGGACAACAGTCTCTGGTGGTAGAGATGGTGAATGGCAAGGCAGAGTGAAGAAGGCATTTAAAAACAGGCATGACCAAACGCAGGAAAAGGCCTGATCCACTGACTGTTAAACCAGGATCTATGAACCCATCAAGTGCTAGGGGTTTCCCTTTCAGATCTATAATATGTTGCCAAAAGAGCACAGTTTTTTTGAAGATTTTATTTGTTTATTCATTTTAGAAAGAGAGAGAGAGAGAGCAGGGGAAGGGGCAGATGGAGAGGGAGAGGCAGAGAATCTCAGGCAGACTCCGCACAAGCCTGACACGGGGGTCGATCCCACGACCCCAAGATCATGACCCCATCCGAAACCAAGAGTTGGGCGCTTAACCAGTTGAGCCCCCCAGGCGCCCCCACAGCCACCTTTCTAAATAACACACTCTAGGTACCCATTTCTTCCGTGTCAGAAAATGAACAACATCCCACATAAGCATCAAATAATTTATGATTTAAGCCACAATGGAAAACACATTTCCCCAAACACCAGGAATTGTTTTATACCAACTTTTCAAAAGTAAGTGAATTTTATTTATGTTTTCCCTCTTGAAGCTGGTGTCAGAAAGCTCCATCTGCGAAATCCATATTGGTACTAAGAAGTTGGCTACACAGCAACAAAGAGAGTTTATGCTGGCTTTGGTCAAATCTACCTACAATTTGGGGACTTTTTGCCTTTAAAGACCACATGACAAATCAGATAATTTCCACAAGGTGCCGTATGTTTGTCCAGTGGGAGGAAGGCCTGACATAGTGAGGAGACCTGGGTCTAATCCTGCCTTTACCACTAAGGAGGCACATGTTCTTCAGGAAGACACAGCCTTCTTGGACTTTAAGTCCCTTATCTGTGAAATAAAGTTGTTGGGCTACGTCAGTATTTCTCAGCCCCGGACATATTTGAATCACTTGGCAAGACTTTTAAAAAGCGATGCCCAGGCCGTACCCTAAACTCGTCAGGGGTGGGGCTATTTGTTTAAAGTTCCTCAGGCTGAGACCAATGAAGCCATATTTGTCCTGAGTTCGTACAGTGTGGACATTCTGTCACGCTCAGTTCTACATGACCTTGGAGATTTGGTCACCTCTGAACTTTCTCTCCTATGGAAGGCAGAATTCTAAGAAGACAGACCATCAGTGAGTTGTACCCTTGTATCAACCCCTTTGAGTGCAGATGGAGCCTGTGACTTGCTTCTGGCCAAGAGAATATGGCAAAGGTGAGGAAATAGTCAATCTTATGATAATGTCACCTCACGTATAGCGGACTAGACAGAGAGATTCTCCTGTGGGCTTTGAGGAAGTAAACAGCCATAACGTGAAAGGATCTCTGTCACGGACTGAGTATTTGTGCTCCCTGCCTCCAAAATTCATACGCTGGATCTAATCTTTATTGTGGTAGTATTTGGAGGTGGAGCCTTTGGGCGGTGATTAGAGCATGAGGGTGACCATGATCTAATGATCATGAACGAGCTTTCCTGAGTGGCATTAGCACCATTATAAGAGGTTAGAGAGCCTTGCTCTCTTTCCATCTTGTGAAGACATAAGGAGAAGGTGGCAATCTGCAAAACTAGAAGAGGGCCTTGATCCAACCCTGCCGGCGTCCTGATTTCAGACTTCCTGGCTCGAGAACTGTAAGAAATCAATTTCTGTTGTTTATAAGCCACCCAGGCTATAGTACTTTGTCACACCAGCCCGAACCAAATAAGACAACAGCAGAGACAGTCACCCAACCGGGAGCTGCCACACCCTCCGGTCCCTGGCTGACAACCTGCAAGAAAGCGGGGACCTCAATCCTACAACTGCAGAGCTGAATTTGGCCAAAAGCAGGTGCGTTTGGAAGAGAAGCCAGAATTTCAGAAAGGAATGGCCTGCACCAAGACTGCAGCCTTGTGGGACCCTGAGCAGAGGACTGCAATCTTTGTCTGGTCCCCTGACCCACAGAAATTGTGAGATAATAAATGAATATTGTTTTAAGTTGCTAAATTTGTGGTAATTTGTTAGACAGCCATAAAAAAAACTAGTACGTCTTCCAAATGGTGCGCTTATGCTCAGCGTGACAGCGCCTGGTGGCATCTGACAGAAACGTATGATGAGGTATATTTGGGAACAAACTGGACTTGTAATGCTGAATAAGAAACTGTAGAATTAGGATTTTCAAAAAAGGGAAATAAATACATATTTAAAATTTAGGTTATATTTCCTCAAATTCAAGTGCTTAAAAATTCATTTTAAAAATTTATTTATTTTTAATTCAGGAAAGACCTACGTTAATGTCTTTGCTATCACAAAACCAAATGCCTTAAGACTTATTCTTCCCATGTCTTGGCCTCAGCTTTCCCATCGATAAAATGAGGTGAGTAGAGAAGTTGCCTTTCAATTTCTATGATCCTAGGCTCTTCGCACAGTGATCCCAGCAACACAAGGAGGAAGGGTAGGCAGTTTGAAGTGAGCCTGATATGAGTTTATCATCATCAGTTATCATCAGTTGTAGATTTGGGCAAGTGATTTATCCATCTTACTAAGCCTCAGGGTCCTCATCTATAAAATGGGGTAATAAAATTCCTCGATCTTCTAGCTTTGTGGGTGGGTTTATTAAATCAATCAGTGGATACAATGGGCTCAATGAAACACAGGACTGAACACATAGTAATGACTCAAAAATGGTAGTGGTGGGGCTGGTTGCTTTTGTTATGAGCTTGTTGCTTGATGGCATTAGGGACAATTTGTTCAGTTTAGCCCCTGTCACCATCTGTCCTAAGAGATTGTTCCCCAAGGCACATTTGAGAATGTGAAGGGGCGAGCGAACGCAGCAGTAGTACCAAGTCTGCAGTAGAGGGCAGTGTCCTGCTCCAGCACCAGCAGCGAGAGGCAACCTCCCCTACCCCCCTCACCTCCCCCACCCCCTCCTCTATTTTCATTGCTTCCTGCTTCAGCAGTGCCAAGGGCCAGTGACAGAGATTAACAATACATTGCTAGTAGTTTATCTGGGTTAAAGAACAAAAACCGAGAATTTTCCCCCCATCCTTTCACTTGTCCCTATTGTTTTCTTTCCCTTTTCACTAGTAAAAGCCAGTAAAGCCAGTCCTTTCCAGGCGCTCTTCTGAACCACTTTCAGAGAGCAGATGTAGTTCTTTTGAAATCAAAGGATGGGTGGCTGTTTGACAGACTTAAAAAGTCTTCAAATATTATTGTGTTTGAGTTGCTTCATCCAGGAAGACTATAGTTAAAGAAGGTACTCTTTGCTCAAGCAGAGCTGTTAAATAAGTTCCCAAGTTTGCTTTTGAGAGTCTCACCCTAAATGTGGAGAAGAGAACTACAAAGTTGGGCCCCAAGAGACACTTTCTACTTGGCTGACAAGAGTTTTCAAGAAAGTTTTCTGGTGATCCCCAGAGCCCACATTTATTTGGCAAAGAATAGTTTGCTTTTCAAAAGAGAAAGAAATCACTAAAACAAGAGATAACTTCCCTTTCATGGAAAAAAAAAAAAAAACTTAACAGAGAAACACAAGAAGTTCTTAGAGGATAAGTACATGAAATACTAAATTATATTGAAAGATTCATTACCAGAAAGTTCATATGTGCTAAAAACAAAGAAAGATAAATTCTTACGAGAAGCATAAGGAATCGTCAGTTTCAAATCAGAGGTCTTGAAGGTGTTCAGAGTCTAAAATACATGTCAATAACATCAAGCACTGTACCCCACAAAAGGCCCCTTGAGGGTACCATCAGGAAAGTAATTCGTCACAGATTGGTCCCTGTGTTGCATTCTTATTTTCTCGGACACACAAAGGAATAAGAGAAGAAGACAAATGATGGACTTCTTTTTTTTCTCCCAAAATGCTTTTATTTAAGGCATACATATTTTTAATACATACTACGGTGTGTTTATTTGAGGGGCAATCTGAACGAAATTTGCCCTGTTCAGTCAGTGTAATTGCTGTGAGCTTTACAATAAAAATCAGAAGAAAATGGCCCATGAGAACCATGTTCAGATGTACCATTGGCCTTTGATCACACAAAATAGAACATGACTGCTGGCCTCCAAAGTTATTCTCTGGTTCTAGTCTGCAGATGCAAGGCTGAAAATAGAGCTGTCTAGAAGGCTAAGTGTCGGGGAAGGTCATAGAAAAGATGTGACCACCCATTGACCCATGAACTGGACCCAGGCCACTGGCAGCTCCTCACCCCTTCCTCTGTCCTTGAAATGTGGGTTCTGCTTGCCTTTCCTGCTCTCAGAGGCTGCTCCGAGGACACAGGACACAACCTTAAAATGGTAATGTGGTGTTCATGGTTTATATGACTGAACCCAGTTAAGGCCTCTGTGTAAACTTCTAAGGTTTGGTAGGTGGGTGCAGGGGTCCCCTGCCTTGCTGCTGCCCAAGACAACCCTCATACATAAGTTCCCTTTGCTTATTAAACCTGCCCCCTAACCACCTGGAATGGCCTGCTTCTTTCTTCCATCTGTCCCTGCCCTCCACACATGGGGGCTGGTTTCAGATGGTACCCAGGAGGCTCCCAAGGAGGTTATGAACCAACACTAAGGAGGGAGAGATTACAAAGAGGAAAGAAAGACAAAAACAGTTTGGAAATCGTGCTCAAGATGGCTTCTTGTCAACTCTTGCTGTTGTCAACTTCCTTGAGAAAAAAATGAATTTTAGGATATACTGTTCACACTACAAATCCCAGTGGAGGGATCTCTCCACACTTGAACCAAAGGCATAGATCCAAAAGGCTGAATCAAGCAACACCAGGTGCAGGAGGTCATGCAAAGGATGTTCCAAGTTTTCCAAATGCTCTCATGGGAATTCTGGAACTACATCAACACTTTCTTCAGTGTTTTTCCAGGTCTGATACTTCTCCAACTAGTTAGAGAATCATTTTTTAAAACTTAATCAAGTCTTGCACCAACACTGAACTTAAAAGAATAACATTAAAGGTCTCCTCTCCTTCCTTGACTGCAGAGGCCTTGGGATTTGCATTGGACTCCCACCGTCAAGCCAAGTGTGTGTTCAACAAATGCACTTAAACATCTGTTTTTGTCTTTCAACAAGGTCAAGTGAAAGTCATCCGTTAATTTCTCCCAGAATTCACAAAAGTGAGGGCCAAATGGATGTTTTCTGGATACATGATGATATATAGGAATTTAAAAATTCCGTAAACATATTATCAAGAGTCAAGCCGCGGAGCAAGAAGCAAAAAGACCGATAGACATATGAAAATCATTTAGCCTTATTTATAATTAAAAAATGGCAATGAAGACACAAGGATAGCATCTTTCTCATAAAATTGGTAAAAAATAAAAATATCAATGATGATGAGCACCCTGGGCCATGGTCATATTCACATACTGCTGAGAGGAAAAAGTAGTACAACCTGTTTGGGGGGAGATGTGAAATTTGGCAATACTTATCAAATGCTTAAAAAATTCATATATCCGAGGCACCTGGGTGGCTCAGTTGGTTAAGCATCCGACTCTTGGTTTCAGTTCAGGTCCTGATCTCAGGGTCTTGGAATCGAACCCTGCCTAGGGCTCTGGGCTTAGTGGGGAGCTTGCTTCAGATTCTTTCTCCCTCCCCCTCTGCCCCTCCCACTATTATGTGCTCTCTCTCTCTAAATAAATAAATAAATAAATCTTTAAAAAAAAAAACTCACATACCCTTAGGATCCCAAATTCCATTTCTATGACTATATCCTAAGAAAATAATTAAGGATGCATGCAAGCGTTCAGCTTCAAGAATATACAGCATGGTATTTTCTTTTTATAATAGCAGAAAAGCAGAATCTAAGTTTTTACAATTTCCCAGTTTAGCAAAATATTGTATACCCATGTTGTGGAATAGGATTTTGCCATTGAAAATTATACCATAGATTTTTTTATTGATATCGATACTTGTAGCATATTTTTGGCTAAAAAAAGAGTTTATAAAAGTGATGACTTTATTACGGTAAAAGCAAAGTGTAAAAGGTGAAAATGTGCATAGAATTTTGATGGTGTTAAGTATTGACTGGGCCAGGGAATTCCAGAACACCTGGCTTTTACCCTGGCAAGTTTCCCAATTTCTTTCAGCTTTTCCAAAGAAGAGAAATTCAAGCAACAAACTCAAATAGTAAATAGAGTACCAATTTATTAGCTGGTCAGTGCCTGAGATGTCCATAAAACTTCTCAGTAAAAAGTGAACTGGCGGTAGGATTTGGAGGGCGCCTGGCTGGCTCAGTGAGTTGAGCAACTGACTCTTGATTTCTGCTCAGGGTTGTGAGCTCAAACCCTGCCCGGACCTCTGTGCTGGGCATGTAGCCTGCTGATTCTCTTTCTCTCTCCCTCTGCCCCTCCCTCTCCCTCTGTCCTTCCCTCCTCCCCAGTCTCCTTCTCGAAAGAAAGAAGAAAGAAAGAAAGAAGAAAGAAAGAAAGAAAGAAAGAAAGAAAGAAAGAAAGAAAGAAAGAAAGAAGAAAGAAAGAAAGAAAGAAAGAAAGAAAGAAAGAAAGAAAGAAAAAAAAAAAAAAAAAAAAAGAAAGGAAAGGAAAGGAAGAAGAAAAGGAAAGAAAAGAAAAAAGAAAAGGATGTCTCCAGACATTCGAGAGCCTGGGAGGGACAGAGTCTCTAGGATCAAAGGCCCAAATGCCAGGGCATCAGGAATAAGAAAATACAGTTCGTACCAGCCCCAAAGGCAAGCTAAGCTCTTGCCAAGCTTGTTTGCATTGACAAAAGCAAACCACATGATCAAGGCAGTAGGAGGGGACGGAACAAGGGCACGGACATGGGAGATACTGCCCACTGAGGGCCATCACTGTAACAGCTCCTGCATAAACATTTCCAAATGAAAGGACATTTGCCATGGTCAACAATGGTCACCTTTGGAGTCTAGACTTATACACTGTTTTATCCCTTTACCTTATTTTGCCCTTTTATCCTATGGCTTTTCCTATTTTCAACAATGAATATGCATTATTTTTGTAATAAGAACAAAGCCAAAATTAATTAACAAAATAAATACTACCGTCTTCCATAAGCTTCCCCAGAAGCTGAAGCGAAGACGAGGATTCTCGTGCAAGTGATTTATGCCCCCAAGAGGAAACCAACCGTAAGGGAGTGAGAAAAGCAGGATAGGACCGGTGAAGGAGCTGAGCAAGAAAGTGATCTCAGCTGAGGTCCAGCCTTAGCCTGAGACCCCAAGGAGCTCTGCAGGATGAAAGGTGCCACGGAGCTGTCTCAGCATGAGGCAATGGTTCAGACTTCTGTACTGCATTTCAGATAGCCATCCGCTGTGGCTGCTCCTGGGCAGGAAGGGATAATCTCTCGGGCATCTCCTGGAAATACAGAGCCCATAGGGAAGACAAGTTGCTGAAGAAGGATGCTGCCTTCAGCCCTTCTCAGGCCGCCTCAGAGCAGGTGAGGGGCTGGGGCACCCACTCCATACATGGGCCCAACTTATCTGCTATAGCTACTCCAGACTATTCTAAAGCGCTGTCTCTGCAACGCCTCATATAACGGCCTCCATCGCCTGTCATATACGCCAAATACGCTCTCTAAACAGAAAATAGACAGCAAGTAATCGATGGTAAGTATGGGAACCACAACATTTCCCTTTTGTGTGTAAACCGTGTATCCTTAAATATGACTTCAGAAAGTGGGCATCTAGAGAGCGTACCAGGAAATTATAGATCAAATATCACTCTTTCTCTTTGAATGGCTCTGTAACTGTGATGATAAGGTAGCTTCTGCTATACTTCCAAACAAAATTCTCCTCTGGGCTAAAATCACGCATGAGAAGTTTCAAGGGGGAAGGATCATTTTGTCTAAAGGTTACAGGCCTAAATTATAAACTCAAGTCAATAAGTTAGACGTCTAAAAATTCTAAAAATAGGGGCGGATAATAAGAGTGCTTTCTCAACCAAAACCACAACGCTCCCTTTGCCGCACTCAGAGAAAGCAGCAGAAACTAATCTTTCTCCCCAAGTGGAAAAATGGGTAATAGAAATCTGCCAGATGCCTTGAATTCTGTGCACTGACAGTGTATTTCCATCAATCTCATTTATTTTTGTCTGAAGTCTTGTTTTCAGGCCATTACATTCAAATACTGAATCAGGCCATGTTCAGCAAGATGCCCTGGGAGGAGGAAATGCCTTTCATTAGAAGGCACGCTTACCTTCTGGGTTTTACCATCAAGGATGACAAGTCTCCACTGCTGGAGGGAGAGATGATGGTTCACAGACTCTTAAGTAAGCAATTTGATAGAGGTTCATAGAAACGGGGAGAAGTCTAGAGGTCTCTGTTAGGTAAGCTATGGACAGAACAGAGAAGGGCCTTGTCAAAAGGGCTCCAACTTCACTAAATGGAGAGATGGACCAAGAAAGAGAGAGAGAGAGAGAGAGAAAGAGATAAGGGTTCCAGCACTGTCATGGTCCAAGTGAGATGGGGTGGGAAGCCAAATCCTGCCAACTACCTTCTTCCCAAACCTTACCCACTTTCAACAACTAACCCATGTAACTGGCCAGAAAGAAAACAATTGAGGCCCAGAGAAAGAAAGAAAGAAAGAAAGAAAGAAAGAAAGAAAGAAAGAAAGAAAGAAAGAAAGAAAGAAAGAAAGAAGAAAAGAAAGAAGAAAAGAAAAGAAAAGAAAAGAAAAGAAAAGAAAAGAAAAGAAAAGAAAAGAGAAAAGAGAAAAGAAAAGGCACACAGCTACGGCTAGCTCGAGAGACAGCCAAAACTGTAATTCAGAAATATTATGATCTTTCTACATCATTGCTCAACCATTGATTAAACATAATTTTATTCTTTTCAATATAGGTGACATGTTTCAGACTTCTTAAGAATTTTTTTCATATAAAGCAATGCACAGAACAATAGGTAAATAATTCTTTTAAGAAATTGTTTCTTGTTTGAAATTTGGATAATTCAACTGCCCTTATATTTCTCACGTAAAATTTGCAGGGGGCATATATCTAGCAAACTAATTTTCTGTTTCCAAGCTTCTGGTTCTAATTCCTTCTCTCCTCTCTCATTCTTTCTCCTTCTTTCCTTCTTTCCCTCAATTCCCCTCTCCCCCGCCCCCACATCTCACACTTCAATTAAAAGCTCAACAGATCAGCCCCTTCCCTTTCTCACAGGGGCTCACTACAGGCCATCTGGTCCTGCGAATGCCAGGAAGGGCTGGTGAGATCTCTGGGAGATTCTGCAGGATAAGAGTAGTCTTTTGAAAATGCCAGCTGCTCTTCCTAAGCCTGGGAGGTTGAAGGAGATAGCGTTGCATGTGCTGACACTCCCTCCCCCTGAGAAGCTGGCTTTAGAAGAGGGGTGAAATCAGCAGGGGTCCTCTGATGGGGGCCTGCAAGCTGACTCCACCTGGCAGGGGGCAAGGAAGGGAGAGTATTCAAAGTCCCGGGGGCTCCTCCCCTGGGTGTTGCCCATCATCCAGCTGGCAGGATACAACAGCTGCCAATGGACAGGAAGAACATTTTCTAGCTTCTACTCCAACACCAGAAGTTTCAAACCAGTTCTAGTTACTTCGCTTAGAATACTTTAGGAGTAATCCCATGAAGTGGTGACTCTCTGACTGCTCTGACCTATAAAATGGTCAAACCTAATCTCATAAGGGTCTACCTGATCTGTGCTGTATGACGTCTCTGAATGACAAGGATATCGTGGCAGAGAAAGAAATCTTTGGAAGGCCTCCATTCATCATCAAAATAGTGATTCAGTGTATCACTATTACCTCCATGATAAAGTTTACACTCACTATAGGGGCGAGCAAAGCCCTCTGCAAGTCCTCAGCCTATCATTAGTATTCATTCCTATTTCCCAGCACCCAGCCACCCCATCCTCTCAACCTTTTCAAAACTTTCTCTTCCTCTGCCTCTTTAAGTTTCAGTGTTAAGTCATAGAAGTTTGCAGAAAGTTTCCAACTTATCTCTAATTTATTTGCACATTGCATTTAACTCATTAGTCTTCTTAAAAACAAACGATGAGACAAAAGAGTCATAATCAAATAGGATAAATTGGTATTCATTTCCAGAACTGAATATTCATTTAAAATTGACATCACAAATTTAAAAGACAATTTTGAGTTTCTGTTCAAACAGTAGTACCTTGCTTGTTCTTCGACCAGTAAAAGGAGAGCTATGTTAGGAATAAATTTCAGTGTAGTGCATGCTTCCATGGGGTTAAGGAAACTGACAATTATTCATTTTCCAGGGTAATACCACACAGAATCCCTTGGAGGAAGAAATGAATGTTTGCCCAGTACCTTCAGTGGGGGCACTCATGTTGGATCTTCCTCCCGGAGTTACTCGGGTGTTTTCCAGAAAATTGGTGTTTCTGGCACTGTGTCCTTCCATAAGAGTGAGGAACTATCTGAATCATGAGCAAATCAGAGCCCAACTGACCTCCTTGTTAATACTAACATTATAAAGTTATTGGGGCTGGTGAGGAACTGCAAACATGTTCACTACAGAGGCCCAGTGTCCTTGATTGGATCCCTTCCCAGAACTTCTACAGACCACATTTCCCACGTCACACTCTGACCCTGACAATGATTTATTTTCTGGGCATGTGATATAGGATATTTTCTGGGACATTATTAATAAGGGTCATCATCTATGATATATTCCCTTCTATCAGAATGTGTACCCCTTCCTCTTTGCACCTGTGTCTTCTCTTACTTTTTTCTAATAAACACTTTTCCCCTTGGATGTTGTTGTTGTTGTTGTTGTTTTTAACTTTCAGAGACGTTGAATCAGGGATTGATGAAAACCTGTTTTAGTTGGGGTTCCCCCGGACACATGATTCATGCCCCCCCACCCAAGACATAGATTCAAGTGCAAGTAGTTTATCTGGAAGGCGATCCCAACAAATACCTGTAGGGGAATGGAGAAGCAAGACGGGTAAAGGAAAGAGCCAGAAAGTGTTCACTATCAATGAAGAGACCCCTACGGACAATTGGAGCTTAAATTACTGAGGAACTCTGGGAGCAGTATAGGACACATGCTTCAGAGTTATCCCACCTGAGGGGTGCAAAGGAAATGGAATTTATACACCTGTCACCTCAGTCACTGGGGGAGTGGTAAATTCCACAGAAGTCTGGCTACCTGGCAGAGAAAGACATGAAGCAAAATAACTGCTGGCAGTTGGAAGTTAAGGGGATGCGGGCCGGGAGTTGAAAGAGGGGTACTGACAGTGTCTGCTACAAAGCTAAAACTCAATTAAGGGAAAAGGAAAAGCAAGTGCATCAGGAAAAACAATGTGATAAAGATTAATCAGGGGGAAAATGCTCTGCTATAGAATCTCAGAAGTCTAGTTAATCCATTCCTAATTTCCAACATACACCATCCACAAATTATACTGAAATTTACTTGTGGAAGAAGAGGCACTATCCTCCACGTCCTGGTTGAAAATGTGAGCCTTCATCTCAGTCTAGTTCCCATCACCTTCCAATTCACACCTCTTTTCTTCAGGTAGACCCATCTCCTTCCTGCCCAGCGCTCACGCCAAGCTCATCGTAACCATCGTGCCTTCACTGATGCTGTCCAGGCTGCCTGCACTCCTCTCCACATCATGAAAAGCTCCCCATCTTTAAGACCTAACTCGAACCTTCCTCTGTCCAGTGAGGTCCTACCAACCCTGATTGCTCCCTCCTCTGCTCTCCTTCATAGTTGTTGTGACAGGCAGTATAATGACCCCAAGAAGTCCACATCCTGATTCCTAAAATCTGTGAACATGTTATTTGGCAAAATAGGCTTTGTAGATGTGATTAATTTAAGGATTTTGAGATGAGGAGATTATTCTGGATTATCCAAGTGGACCCAATGTGTAATCAAAAGTGGCTTTAAAAGACAGAAGAGTCAGAGTCAAAAAAAACAAAACAAAACAAAACAAAAACCTAATGTTGTGACCCAATTTGGAAACAGGGTCATGGATCCTAAACTCAACGAGACTGGTGGGTGTCCTTCTAAGATGAGGAGAGACACAGCGAGAATACCATTTGATGATGGGAGCAGAGATTGAAAGGATACACGCAGAAACGAAGTAATGCCAAAGATTGTCAACAACACTAGAAGCTAAGAGAAACGTATGGAACGGATTGTCCCCTACAGCCTTCAGAGAAAGCATGGGCTTACCAACACCTTGATTTTGGAATTCTAGCCTGCAGAATTGTGAGAGAATGCACTTCTATTGTTTTAATTCACTTAGTTTGTACTTTTGCCTCTAACAGCCCTAGGAAACAAATCCACTACCTTACGGATTTGCTGTGAAGATGAAATGTAATTAATAGTAGGTGTAAAGTCCTTAGACCATACCCTTGACATATGGAAGTGTTAAATAAAGAGAAGTTGTCATCATGGCTTCATAATTTTTAGCCTTATTATCATTAATTTCAAAAATATTAGTAGAGGGACTACTAGCACTCTCTCTTAAGCATCTCATGTGCAGAGATCGCTTCTTATACCTTCTCACTGATAATAAATCTTTTTAAAGTTTTCAATTTTAACTTCTAATATGAGAGACATACAGAGCTATAGCTCACATAAACAGAGGCTCTTAAGGGTCCCCAATAATTTTAGAAAGTGCTAGGGGTCCTGAGAGCAAAATGCTTGAGAAATTCTGGAAGAGAGTCTTTAAAATTAGAGGCTTTATTTATTTTTAAATTATCCAGGCCCCTGGTCTGCCATATGTAGTTTTCACACAAAGTTGATGGTGTCAGCCCTCTGGGGGGTTGGGTTTGGATAGTGATACTCTCAAAAATTATTTTCTGCTTCTTTACTGCTGGCTGAGGTTAAGAGTATCTACGTCTATGTTTGTATATCTGTGTGTAGAGCTGTGTACAACAATTCCACCACTTAATGACGTCCCAGGTGAGACTTGAAGAATGAGCAAGGGGAAAAAACAAAAGAAGGGCCCAACTTGCACATGCATGAGTTGCCGGGGAAGGAATAGAAATGATATTGGCTACCAAGAGCCATGACTCTTGCAGACAAGCCAGTAACAGAGAGATCCATTTTAAAATTCTCTGTTTTCTTTCCCTCTTTTTTTTTGGTTACTTTGGGAGGCATCAAAATTACTTTTAACGTTTTGTACAATCCCCAAATCCAGGCAAAACTGTCCATTGCTTGGACCACGGCAGATCTTTTCTTTTGTGCTCAAGGTGCTCAGATAAGAATCCAGGAAAGGCAGGTATGGTATCCGAATCTAGTATTTCTCAGCAGAAAGCAAGCCCCATAATTCTAGAAGAGACTCTATGGTGTCCTATGCTGCAGGGTTCATCATTCACATCTACCCCGGGTCTTTAGAAACCCAAAAAGGGGGGCCACTTAGACACGGCCAGGCTGTCAAGTAGATAGCTTCCGAATGCTGACCCAATTCTGACCATTGTGTTTCAGCAGATTAATTTCCCGATAGCCTGAGAACCTCTGGGGAAATGGGGACAAGACACAAGCGTACTTTGCTTTGCGAAGAAAGTCATTTTGTGCATTCTTAAATCTTTCTTCATGGAAGAATAGAATTTATATTAGTTGACTCATCCACTTTCTTGCCCAAGAAGAGAGGACACGCCAGCTCCACTAATCCCCAAGCTAATTCCTCGCAGATATGTTCTCAAAAAGGCCTGAAATATGGACCCTGATCACCCCTGAGGACTGCTGCAGTAACCTGAGAACTCTGCTCAGGGAGCCGGGTGCTGGAAGGGAGGCTGGAGCCGCGGGAGCAATCTTCATGAAACACAGTAAATTATTGCTTTCCAGGCAATAGTTTTGCTTTAGCCTCCTTAAATCTCATATTATCATCCCTTTGGCAAGAGATGCTTTGCCCCTAAATTCAATGGTTTTGATAATGATGATGAAGATGATGATTGGCTTATTGATCCAAGAGGTATTGTATTTTGCATCTTTTTTTTTTCCAACCACTTTTCCATCCTGTAACACTAGGAAGATTGTACAATTTTATGATCACTTTCAGTTATTATAAGCCTAGATCTAGAACAGTTCAGTGTCTTCAGTTTAATCAGATGTCTAATCCATTTTCCTCTATATGAAATAATCCTTCTTGCTGCCCTCTCTTTGTTTAGCATTCTCTCTCCTATTCTTATTCCTCTTTTTTAAGATTTTACTTATTTATTTGACAGAGAGAGTGTGCGCACAAGCAGGGGGAGCAGCAGGCAGAGGGAGAGGGAGAGAAGCAGGCTTCCTGCTGAGCAGAGAGCCTGATGTGGGGCTCGATTCCAGGACCCTGGGATCATGACCTGAGCCTAAGGCAGACACCTAACCCACTGAGACACCCAGGTGTCTCTCTCCTATTCTATGGAAAAAACAAACAACAAAACAAAACACACACAACACATCCCACTGGGCTAAAGATCTTTTTCTAATGTAAAGGTTTCTTCCCCAGTCTCTTGATTTTTCATTTGTGTAATTTATTCACTGCTGGATACCAGGCGCCTAGTACAGTACCTGTCAGAGACTAGGTGCTCAACAGATATTTGCTGAATCAGTAATTGACTGAATGTCCCAGACCAGGAAAGGAGTGTGATTGGGGAATGCAGGAGGTTAGCAGAGCCACTGCAGTTGCCCATACTTAGTAAGTCCTAGAAGGAGTGTCAGGCCACCAGTTCCTTTTCACCTTCATTCGGATTACGGGGCTCGTTACCACTACCCAACCTCCTGTTATTTTACCTTTTTTCCCCCTCAGTCTTAGGTTCTAGATTCTAATCCTGGGGAAAGTCAGCTGAATATTCCATTCCAATAATCCACTTATAACAGCAACTCCTCAGCACTCCTGGGCCCTAGGCATTGTTTCTGAATTACCTTCATTGTTTACCACCACCCTTGAAAGACAAGGATTATAGTCTCCATTTCTAAGTGAAGAAACTGAGTCATAGAGAGTTTAGGGAATGTGTCCAAGGTCACAGCTAGGAAGTAGAACAGTTGAGAAATTCAGAAAAATCAAGTTTCAACCTTTGGTGTGTTATTAGTTCTCAAAGTGATTACCTGTGGATATGAAAAGGGCCATGGAAAATAATGACTAACTTAATTACATATTTTTATCCATGCTTTTCATTTTATCTTATTCCTTTCTGCACAGCCTTCATAACCACCTTGCTTGTCCTGAAAAAAAACCCCAAAATCAAATAAATTAATAAGTATAAATATACTTGAATACCTTTGAATCACAATGGCTGTGCTTATATTCTCTCTCTCCCTCCCTCCCTCTCTCCTTTTCTCCCTTTCTCCTTCTCTCCCTCTCTCCCTCTCCCTCTTTCCCTTTCTTTTAGTTGAGAAGCTTTAGTTTAAACATAATTTATGATTCATGAAACATGACCGTCATTGATCCACCCACGGTCCTCTTTCAGCATTATATTTATTATTTTCTAAATATTATCTAATACAACACCTATGAACCCCCCATCTAATAATGTAAAAACTAGAAGAGCACCTATAACTAGCATCTACTTGCATGTTTGTGCTTTTTTTTTTTTAAAAAGATTTTATTTATTTATTCATTCGACAGAGATAGAGACAGCCAGCGAGAGAGGGAACACAAGCAGGGGGAGTGGGAGAGGAAGAAGCAGGCTCATAGCGGAGGAGCCTGATGTGGGGCTCGATCCCATAACACCGGGATCATGCCCTGAGCCGAAGGCAGACGCTTAACCGCTGTGCCACCCGGGCACCCCTGTTTGTGCTCTTTTTATATCCCAGTACCATATCGTATTTCAACTTTCAAAATGGTAACTCCATCCTAAACCGTGTGATCATCACCCGCTAGCTTTTTTGTTTCTTGTTTTTTGGCTGCATTCTCCAACAAGGAAATGAAACGGAATGCATCTTTCTACTTACTTTGTTGGTCTTTAAAACAATAAATTCACTGGCTTCATAAATAACTATTTCCAGCCTTTCCAGCCCATTCCAGCTTCCAGAATCATACTGTTCTTTAAGAGATAGAAGTAACCAAACTTTAAAATATCCAGCTAGTCTTCCATAAAGGAAGAAAAAAATCAACATGACCTAGGCTCGAAATCTTAATATTATCTCTGACTTCAACCTCTCTCTCATCTCCAAATTCTATTTTGACTCATTATTGGTATACATTTAGACTTGGAGCAACTTAACTTGAATTTATTATCCAAATTCTACTGGGCTTCAGATTAATTTTCTGAGGGATCTTCTTAAGTTACTAATTCTCTAGGTAAGAAAAAAACTGCAAAGCCACAGCCTTTGCAGAGAATAATATGAAGCCATTTGGTGTCCATAAGCCAAAGCCTTCTGAAGAAACAACACCAGGTCCTCCCCATATGGGACAGAAGAAAAATGGGACTTCTAGTGGTCCCAGTGCAGAAACCAAAGCAACCACACCCTTCACGTGATCAGGCCCTGCAAGATTATACACACAAAAAGGCGACTATTTAGGGGCACCTGGGTGGCTCAGTCATTAAGCATCTGCCTTCAGCTCAGGGTGTGATCCCAGAGTCCTGAGATCGAGCCCCACATCCAGCTCCTCCGCTGGGAGTCTGCTTCTTCCTCTCCCACTCCCCCTGCTTGTGTTCCCTCTCTCTCTCTCTGGCTGTCTCTCTCTCTCTCTCTCTCTCTGTTAAATAAATAAATAAATAATTTTTTTTTTTTTAAAAGGTAACTATTTAAGGAACCAGTTTGGTTTCTCCCTCCAGGGTCACAGGAGTAAATACTTCAATGGACTGATATATTGTTTGATAACCTATCTAAATCATAATAAACACCCTACTAATATTAATGCTTTCAGAATCCTGAGATAATTCCAACTGTAGGGAAACAACCAGGATTTGAAATGAGTAAGCTTTATTGATTAAGAATTAAATACAATTTAATTAAATTCTTTCTTTAAGGGATGATGGAGTGCCGGGCTAGACAGAGCACCCCTGAAGACTAAGGCCCATTCTCAAGCGTACTGTCTTAGGTCAGTTTCCCTACGTGGAGTCGGAGAGGGGTGTTTGGCTGTAAACAATTAGCTGAGAAAGTATTCTTAAAGGAAAACTTGAAGACAGTGAGGGAAGCAAAGCAAGGAAGGGGATGGATTAAAGCATGGGATTCAGGTAAAGTCGAGCTTTGGCCTGACCACTTCCACCCCCAATCAGGGGAGGAATCTAGATAAGAGGGTACATGGCATCTCGGCAGTGTCCTGCCTGATGATCTAATTAACATATGCCTCATCTCATTTAGGGGTGTACGGGGGGAAGGGGGGGTAAGAACAATTTGGATCACCTCTTAGCAAATGTCAAGTACACAATACAGTATTATGAAACTAGAGTTACCGTGCTGTGCATGAGATCTCCAGAACTTACTCATCCCACGTCGCTGAGACTTTGTACCCTTTGATTAACATCTCCCCATTTCCCCCACTTCTTAGCCTATGGAAACAACCCTTCCAGTCTCTGCTTTTACGAATTCAACTTCTTTAGATTCTGCATAGAAGGGAGATTATGCAGTAGTATGTGCATGTCTTACTTAGCATAATGACCTGCGGGCTTATCCACGTTGTTAAAAATGGCAGGATTTCCTGAATGACATTCCAGTGTGTGTCTGTGTGTGTGTAGATAGGTAGATCTATAGATCTCACATATTAGTATCCACTCCTCTGTCAACAGATACTTAGGTCGTTTCCATATCTTGGCGATTGAGAATAATGCCGCAGTAAACCCAGGAGCGAGCGGGGAAGGAAATACTGCTGGTAGGAATGAAAACCGCCATAGCCGTTGGGGAAAACAGCATGGAGATTCCTTAAAACATTTAAAACAGGACAATACTCTTTTAAAAGTGCTCAGCCTTTGATCCAGCATTTCAGCTTCTCGGAGTTTGCCTTCAAGAAGCAATTAAGAATATGATCAAAGATTGAGCCACAAGATTTGCACATTAGTATTGTTTATAACAGTGAAAATTTGGAAAAATCTGAAGCCCAGCCAGAGGGGATTTATTAACTAAATTGTAGTCCGTTCACAGAAAGGAACACTAAATAGCCATTAAATGTTGTGGAACAACATGAGTTCACTTTAAGGGATGCTGTGTAAGTTAATTTTTTCAAGCGAGGTACAAAAAAGAATAATATGATATAATATCATTTTCCTAAAAGAAATTCATAATGTGCAATAAATAATATACTGGCAAACCATATGTACCATATGTATATACTACATGATATTAGATTATTCACCAGACACGTGGGTGGACCAATCACTCAGTAAATAGACAGGTAGATAGCTAGACAGCAAGCTAGAGAGCCCGGAAGGAAGTAGAGCGGAACTGTCACAGTGACCTTTTCTGGGATGCTGAAATTAAGGACACGTGATTGTAATCGTTACCTTTTTGCTTATCTGTGTTTTCTAAAATGAACTTATTTTACTTTTATAAAAAGAAAAATGTGCTTGCCAAAAATGTATATTCCTAATAAGGTGTATCCATCAAATATGAAGATAGTCCTAAAAAACTGGCCCCATGATAACTGCCACGCACAGCCGCTACTCCTTCGAGTGACCCTCCATGCAGCTGGAGTTGCCACGGACTCGCACAGCCTGTTGAGGCTTCTATGCACGTGGCCCCTACCAAGTCACTGATTACAGATCTTCAAGCCTTGGTAGAGCTTGTAACTTCCCCACTCTTCTCTTCATTTACGTAGGTAAAGAATGTTCCCTCCCTTAACCCCCAGACCACTTTGTTCATTTGCTCCACTGTCCTCAGCTTCCAGGTTACCCGGCACAAAAACACATCAGAGCTTGTCAAAGTGGCAACAGCGAAGGCTGAAGGATTCGTGTTGTAAGCAATAAATTGTCCTTCCCCAGGGCCCTCTTTCAATACTTTCTGTCCTTGAAATTCCACGTATTTACATTTCTGAATGGTACCATATTGCAGGAAATGCTCTACTACGATTTGATTGGCAATAGCCCTCATGAGGAAGAGTCATTCAACTCGTGATAGATTTGTAGATGTGAAAGATGAAAAGGAAAGGTTTATTTTTTTAAGTATATATGCTATCATGATCTCATCATGGTTTTTTAACTATTAATAGGGAGAATACGGGCTTCAAAGCTTTAAAACATTGAGTTATCCTGACATTCATGAAATTAAATCCATACGATCATGATCTAGTACTAAATTCCATCTGCGGTTATTTTATTAGGATTTTCAAATCATTATTTGAGAGATTGATCTCTTCTCTTCCTGTGATCCTATTCAAGATACCTTTTTTTTCCTTTTCTCTGTTTAGTCAGTGATTATTACTTCACGTGGAAAAAATAGAGAGCTTTTTCTTTAAGCCATAGAAACAAAGACTGAAACAGAGATTCTGTGCAACCTATTTATTGAGAAGTTTCTTCCAGAAGAAACCAGTGAAGCAGGGATGGAAGAAGGATAGGGCAGATGAAGAAGTCATGCCACAGCATGAACTCTGGCAGGTAAGTGGTGCCACAGGGCTGTGCCACCTTGAGGCAGGGGACTAGGGTTTGTCCCTTCACCATAGGGCATCATTTGCTGTGGGCTCCTCCAGGGAAATGAGCAGAACCTCTCAGGTATTTCTGGGGGAGGTGGCTCCCAGAGGCAGGGGCAGTTCTCCTGTGCAGGGTGTAAGTGTGAGCCATTAGCAGTCAACAGTCACAGCAGTTCAAGAATGGATACTCTGGACTATGAAAGGAGATCAAGGTGGGCCATCAAAAACATCTATTAAATTTCCTTGTTTTTCTGTGCTCTGGAATATTTGAGATATACTCAAAATAATCTGTCACTTAAGGGACTGAAGAATTTATTAATGGGCCAAGTATATAGATGGGTATTTACTGAGTGGAAAGTTCTTTGACCACATTCCCAGCTGTGTCCTTGACAACTGGTCTACTTAGATTTTCTTTTTCTTCCAAAGTCAGCTTTAGTCATTTGTATTTTCTTTTTTTTTTATGTTCAATTAGCCAACATATAGCACATCATTAGTTTTTGATGTAGTGTTCAACTATTCATTAGTTTAGATAACCATTACTTCACCCAGATTTTTAAAATGTTCATCATAAAGTTGCACAATGTAAATTACTATAATTCTTTTGATTTGTTTCTTTAGTTGGGCCAGTCCTCAAGTTATGGTGGCTGCAGTATGACCCTTTTCCTCCTGATAATTTCTGTCCACAAAATTGAGGGATTGTCTGCTCCCTTTGGGGATGATCTTTTGATCCTGGAAGAAGTGCCTACTTGATTCCACTTCTGGAATTCATTTCCAAGTCCTATTTTTTTTTCCTTTGCCAATTCTACTATATTAGTTCTGCGGTAAAGTGAGCAGAAAAGAAATGCCCTCTCCCTGAGGCTTGATTACCACTGATGCTTGCATGTCAGTGTGTAACAAAATGGACTGAATCCACTGTTCCAGTGTTTACTATAATTCTCTCTTTCCCAAGGCCTCAATTAGGCTGGAACTGGAGTCAATTAACAGCCTTCTCACTGTGCTTAGAAGCCTCCTAAGGCTTTATTAAAAGAAGCAATGGCTTGATGCTGTGTCAATTTATCTAAGCCTGAACAACATTTCCCAGAATTTCCTGTCTATCTGGTTCTAGGTTAGGATTGGCCACAGAGAAATTTCATTGAGATTTGGGAAGTGGAAGTGTATCCACAGCAATTTTGTTGAGCTCTGAAGGTGGGTACTGATGCAGCTCGCACACATTGCCAGCGGTCTCCTGGCTGACATGGGTGGTAAGGGGCAGCAGCTGGGCTGGCAGCTCATTCAGGTTCTCCCAGATCTCCTCCTTCAGCTTCTCTCTAGACCTGGACCAGGTGCATTTTCAGATCCATGGGGAGGGCACTAGCATCTTCTGGAGGCCACCTTCTTCACTGGAATTGTATGAAGTGAGGGATAGACATGGATATCAGCTCATCCTTGCAGGTTTCATTTTGCCCTTGGTCTCTGCCATGACACTCAATCTTCCCTTCCCAACTGTCTGCCCAGGACCAGATACAAAGGCACCAGCCTTTCATAGACACTTAATAAGCTCCAAGACTGTTCAAGGTCTAATCCTATAGAATTTAGAATAGGCTTTTTCCTGCTTGATCCCTGACTGATACATGATCAAGCTCATTAGGCCCAGCTCCTTCTTACCGTAAGATAAATTTTTGTCTAGAAGCTACCTTAGAGCCCCTGAAAATCTACTTTTTCAGGGTGAATCTGTAAGTCTGTGAAATGCTGAGCCCCATAGCGGACCCACTGTAGGTTTAAGCTGAGATCTCCTTGCTATGTATATTGTTTCAACTAAAACTCACAACATTGTGGGGTGCCTGGGTGGCTCAGTTGGTTAAGCGTCTGCCTTCAGCTCAGGTCATGATCTCAGGGTCCTGGGATCAAGCCCTGTGTCAGGCTCCCCACTCAGCAGAAGCCTGCTTGTCCCCCTCCCTTCCCTTCTGCTTCCCCCCCCCCACCTTGTGTGCACTCTCTCTCAAATAAATTTTAAAAATCTTTAAAATAAATAAATAAAAATAAAATTTACAATATTGCAATGTAGATATTATTTTTCAACTTCACAGATATAAAAAATCGAAGCTTAAAGTCTATGTTTTTGGCTTAAAGTGACCCAGTTGATAGGTTATAGAGCAGGGATTTACAACCAGATCCATTCGAGTCTAGGCAGGGACTATATTTTCCATGTTAATGTCCCAAATCAGTTAAGACAGAGCTAAGGCAAGGCAATTGGAGACAAGAGTCCAGAAGTCCATTGGCCATAGAGATTCCCCCTCTTCAGTCTACCTCTTTGAAGCTCTAGCCTCCTCTATCCTGCCTTTCCTCCCAACTCCTAACATCTCCCTTTCAGGGATGTGGGCCTTAAAAATACCTTAAACGTGCAGGCAACCAGGATTTGGCAAATGTGGCCTGCTAGTTTCAGATACCTCCTTGCCCAAAAGAGTGCTAAATGGAAGTTCTATTTACCTAATCTTTCAACTCCACACAGGCTCCAATTGGTTCCTTGGCCCTTGTTCATGTATTTTAAGTCTTACCTCCAGAGCCTGTCTTTTGACTGTTACACAATTTTAGCACAGAAGATGACCTTAAAGATAATTTCATATAAAAACCTCCTTTTACAGGTAAGAATACAGAATTCAGAGATGGAAAGTGACTCGTTCAAGATAACACTTTGTGATTTGCAGTGAATGAACATTGAAGGGAAACCCATTTTCTGATTATGATTAGAAGCTAAGGGAAGTGCCAAGGACCATAGCCATGGACTGATATGGGTTTAGGCCATGAAAAGCTAGATTATCCTACTAACTTCTGAAAAGGAGAACGTCAAATACCTTCAGGCTTTTATACGGACTGAACAGAACCTTTTGCTGTTGTCATACTTGGTTTAATCCCTCTGCCTCTAAAACCCACAAGAAGTCCATTTTTTTCCAGTGTCACAGCCAGCTGTGTTCTAACATTGCAGCAAATTAAAAAGTAATTACCTCAATAATGGGTCAGTTGCTGAATTTAATCACTCTGAAAAAGTACTTGGCTTTTCCATTTATGGAATAATAAAATGTTGCATTTCTGTGTGGCCCATCATTTAGCGGTCCCTAAGAATATTGTGCTTTGGTGACATAGACTGGCATTAACAACAGAAAACAAGTGGATGGACGGATGGGGCCAGAGTATCTAGAAAAGCAGAAGAAGGCTGGCAACCAATGGTATTTTGGGAGCTAATTTTACACTTCTCTAAGTAGGGGGTAACAACAAACAAACAAAAAACAAATCTCATATCCTTCAATAGACAAAACCAAATGAATAGGATACAATCAGTATTTTTATAAATCATAGCCACGTCCTCTCTCTTTCCATCTACTAGGTTTTATCCAATTTCTCCATTTCTGCCTAACCGTAGTGAAACTTCCCGCTCATTCAACTGAGTTCTACCTTAAGCAGTAAGTCAGGTTTTCCCTTTATGCCCCATTCTGCACAGGATTTCCAAGTCCCCTACCTTTTCTCCATAAGGCTTGCAAGTATCCGAAATGACTAGACATCCAGTCATCTGTTGGCAGGTATATCCATTAACCATGGCCGTAATAGTGCTATGAAACAAACAACCCCAAAATCCATGCTTTAAAACAACAATGGTGTATTCTTACAGATCTGTGAGCGGGCTGACTTAAGCTAGGTGTGTCTGAACTCCCTCACTCATTCTGTAACTTTCTGGGAATCTGACAACCTAGGCTGGGCTCAGCACTGCTCTACAAGTCTCTCATCCCTCTCTCTGGACTAGTAATGAGGCCAAACACATTCTTCTTATGGAGATGGCAGAGGCCCAAGAGTAAAAGCAAAACAAATCTGCTTGAGACCTAGTCTTGCTCTGAACGTCATCATTTCTATCACATTCTATTGACCAAAGCAAGTCACGTGGCCAAACCCAAGTCAAGAGTCAGAGAAGCACTCTTTGCTAACATTGGAAGGAAACTGCAAAGTCACATGGCAAAGGACATGAATAAAGGGTGGGGTAAATAATTGCGACACAATCTATGGTAGCAGGATTTTAAGCTTTCTATACTAGAATCCCTTCCATTCTGTTCTTTGTGCTCCACGAGGGAGATTCTGCATTCTCACTCCCACTCCAATGACTCTTTTGCTCTCCAGATCACTCTAATTTTAGTTGCTATTCTATCTTTTCTCTCTCCCTTCTCCCAAAGCAGGTTCATCTAAAACTCCTATAGGGAAAGCCAACTTCATGAGGCTGCTCCTGAAAATCCAAGTTGGAATTGAGCCTTCATTTTTGATTAATTAACTAGAAGAAATAGAGTTGTGTCTAGCTTTAGGTCTGGGCTTTTTATCTCTCTCCATCTTATCAGTCCTGCTTCTCTCTATGTGGCTTTATTCTTTACACAGCGTCCTTCCATGTAGCAGGCAAGATGGCTGCCAGGAGCTCCAAACTAACATTCTCCAAACCCAATACTCCTTCTTCCAAAGTGCATGCATTAACCTTAGCTCTGTTTGGGTCACTTGTTCATGCTTGGATCAGTCACTATAACTAAGATAAAGGAATAATCTTATTAGCCAATACTGATCATGTGCCTGCCCTTGCAAAGGACGGTAGGGGGCTTTGCTATTATGACACCAACAGGACCACATGGCATGGGAGAAGGATTATTCAAATGAATCAAGAGAAGGATATTAGGAAAGCAAGCTGGCCAGACAAAAATTCTAGCTAGTGTAGTACCTTGAAACTAAAGACTTACAGCACCTTTTTGGACCTCTATAGTTCTCATTCTAAATATAATGGATCTTGCAGGATGGCTACTATTAATGCAGGGAATACCCCCCTCTCCTTCCCAGTTCCTGTATCCACTTATCTCCATTTGCATGCATGAAAACTTTTTTTTTATCTAATTGGGAGAAGATAGAGGAAACTATGAGAGAAGAAGAAGAATTTGAAGAAGAAAAAAAAATGATACATGGGATGGATTAACGGAAGTCTGTTCCCCACTGGTTTCTTTTCATTGATTTTAGAGTCCTTTTGGGGAGGGCAGTCATTAAAAGGGAAGTGGATCCAAGAGGACTTTTGATATTCTGGGTCCAAAGAAAAGTTCTTTGGGGTCCAATTGAAGTGGAACACCTTTGGAAAGAAGGTTCATTTACATGCCTCTTTGTGGAATAAAACACCATGTTTAGCATCTCAAGGACTAGAAGTAGTAGAAGCATCCAGAGCCGTTGCCATCCTCATTTTGCTGAGTTGGCAATGGGGGATCCTTGACGCAGCTTATCAGGCATCAGATGTGGCAAGAGGAAGCCAAAGTAAGATCAAAAGGTACTTGTGAGGCACTCTCTGAGACTGCAGAAAATCATATCCAATTTGAAGAATTATTCAAATACTAAACTAAGTCATTTAATGTTATCGAAATCTTTAAGTTAAAGGAATATTCAAAATGGGATAAACAAAAGATTAATGGTGGCACTTGTTATAACGTATTCTTTCATTCATTTAAAAATCATTTTTATTGAGAAATAATTGACATACATCACTGTGCAAGTATAGGGCATACCGCGTGATGGCTTGATTTATATATATTGTGAAATGATTATTACAATAGATTCAGCTAACAACCCTCTTCTCATATAGATACAATAAAAAGAGAAAAAAATTCTCCTTGTGATAAGAACTCAAGATTTACTCTCTTTATAACCTTCCTATATACCATGCAGCAATGTTTGCCATAGACAACATGTTGTACCTAATATCCCTAGTACTTATTTATCTTATAACTGGGAATTTGTACCTGTTGACCACCTTTCTCCAGTTTCCCCTCCCCCATCCTCTGTTTCTGCTCATCGTAAGTTTGATCTCTGTTTCTATGAGGGGTTTTTTTGTTTGTTTGTTTTTTAATTTTTTTAGATTTCACATGTGAGATCATACAGTATATGTCTTTAGTTCATTTCTGACAATAGGAACAAAAGGAGAAATAGAGAATGAAATTTAAGAACATTAACTGTAGGGGCACCTGGGTGGCTCAGTCAGTTAAGCATCTGACTCTTGATTTTGGCTCAGGTCCTGATCTCAGGGTGGTGAGATTGAGCCCCATGGGGGCTCCACTCTGAGCATGGAGTCTGCTTACGATTCTCTCTCCCTCTCCTCTTGCTCCTCTCCACCCTCCCTCTCTCCTTCTCTATAAAGCAAACAACAACAACAACAAAACCAAAAAACATTGACTGTGTAAAACAGGTAACCCTTAACGGTATAATACAGGTAATCCCAAATATCTTACTTCGGGTAAGATCATTACAAAACAAAAAAGTACACATTTGAAAAAGAACAGAGATTTTCTCTGCATATTTCTTCTCTCATTCGTTGGTTAATATGATAAATTATATTTTCATATTATTTAATGTATCTCTGTATCAAACAGTAAGATCAGATGTAAAGACAGCCATAATAAAGGCAGCAAAGCTTTTGTTTCTTCCCAAAGTCCAACATAAAAACAGAGCACCTAGATAGAAAAACCCACGAACAACACCTACAACGAAACTAAGTGGCAAGGCATCCCTCAAATACAGCCAGGAAAACAAAGAAAAATAAAGAAAAGAATGATGAGCCTGGCAGCAAGAACTATCCCAGCGCCCAGGTTGTTGCCCAGACCAGGAAATGTACGAGACGAGCCTAGAAACTCCTACCGTATAGTAAAGAAGATATCAAAGGCCAATGGGTTCGTGCGGAAGCCCATTTGTGAGCCAAACTGAAGAAGCTCCCACTGGCCACATTTGGTACAGACTGAGCTTCAGGAAAGATAAGAACTGCAAACTCACCAAATGCATCAAACAGTGAATTCATGGTGATATAAAAATTGGTTACTTTCAAAGGATTACAGAAATCAAATTCATTGTTTTAAAAACTGGAAACTAAATAAAATTGCCTTTCCTATGTGAACTGTACCACTGAGCGACCAGCCAGTAGATGAAGGGAAATATCTCTTAATAAAATGATTCTAGCTTATAAATGCAAATAAAATGCTAGACTTAGAGTATCATCATTTCGCAACCCCCAAATAGCTAATGGATGAAAGCATCAACCCCTGCTAAGATGGGTAACTGTATACCTCCTAATAAAAGAACACATTACCTAGACTCTGGCCAAAGGGAGTGAAGCTGGGTTTGATAGAACTTCATTTCATTGTAAATTTGCAGGAGACACAGAGGGACATAGTTCATTCCACCACCATCGTACAACCCGTAAAACCCAGACTGTGTGAATCTCTACAGGTCAAATGGCCTAAGCTGTTCAGATAAAATGTAAGGAAAAGAAAAGGATAGAAGGGGAATCTATAGATTTTAAAGGATATTTTTTAAAAATGTTTTAAGTCATTAAACTTGGGCAAGTTTCAACTATTATAGTAAAGAATAAAACATTGAGAAACGAAACCATCAAGAAATGGAAGAAAATTATTATTCAGGAGTTAAGATGGTGCTTACTTCTGAAAAGAGGAAAGGTCTACAGTTGGGAGACGGCACCTGGAAGCTTCCTGGGCTGCCAGCAGCACTGTCTTTGTTGACCTAGGCAGTGATTTCATGGGTGTTCACTTTATAGGATTTCACCCACTTGTACTTCTGTTTTCTGTGGTTGCCTTTATCTGTATTTTCTTTTAAAATGAGAAGCACAAATTACCAAACAATGAAAGGCAAAGAATAGAAATGGCAAATAATATAGTAAGGTTACCTTAAATTCAAGGCCATCTTTTAATTGGAACACCAAAGCCAAATCATCTTGGGGCAGAAAAAAAGGAGAAAGAGGATCAGTCACTGCCAGAGATGAGACCCTAGAGACAGCAAAGTGTCAGACAGGAAGCTGCTTCGGGAATCTACAGCTTCCGCCAGGTAAAACACACTGACGTTCCAATCCCCAGACAGACAGAGAAAGTAATCATAAAGACACTCAAAAATAAATGATCAATGAGTGTAATCAAGGCAAGGGGTTGAGAGGATTTTAGCCTCACTATAGATATCATATTCATAAAATGGGAAATAGAATGCACTAAAGGCAAATGCGCTTTGTTACCAACTTTTCTGGAACAGCTCTGGGGTGGGAGGCTTGGGCGTCATTTTGTCAGTCCTCTTACAGAAGCTATCAAACCCTGTGGTAGTCTCTGAGCCACAGTGACTCCCTAGTGAGCCAGCGTAAACTGAGGAACCTCAATGGGCAATTCAGCTTGTCTATCCCGCGACCCTCCAAGATAGAAGGCATTCACACATTACCCTTTCTTTTTTTAACTGAAATATATCTGACCTATACTATTGTGTCAGTTTAAGGTGTACAACATGTCAATTTGATACATTTATGTATTGTGATAGGATTGCCACCTCTATCCTGTGACATAATTATCATTTGTTTTTTGTGGTGGGTTGCCCTTTTTTGAAGTAATTTATTCTTCATGCTAAGTCAGCCAAAAGGAATGTAACTGGAGTTCTTGCCCCAATGGGGCAAGCAGCTCTGTCCAGTCTTCCTCCCTTGACACTTCCCAAAGCAGAAGACAAAAAGCTCAGACCAGGCTTAATTGTGACAGATCAAGTTAATGGCACCATTTTTTTTTTTACCCATTGTTGTATCCGCATCCTTTGCCAAGCAAATGAATCGGACTTCCTCCAAGAGGCCTTCTTCCTACTCTCTCTCCCTCTCTTCATGTTGGTCTTGGTGAAGAGAATGGCCAATTACGGATGTGAACAGGAGTGGCAATGCGCCAATGGCAAGCCTAGGCCTTAAAAGGCATCACCTGTTTCCTTTCTCCTTCTTGCACTTCTGCCATTGACATGAGAAGTTTCCCCAGGTTACCTTTGCCTTCTGCTCTTGGAGCCCAGGACGGCCATCCAGGAAGGAGCCCTGAGCCCAGTACGCAGCGAGAAGCTAAGCCCAGCAACACGCACAGCTTGCAGCAGAGCTCCCACCAGGTCGGCTTGACCAGTTGGCCAACAAACACAGGAATAATAACAACGCTTGCTGCTTTACGCCCCTAGGTTTGGGGTGGTTTGGTAGAACGCCACAAGGAGCTAACTCGTTTCATAACTAAAAGGCGAAAGTGTGCCATTTTCCATATTTTGTTCTCCTCTTACTTTGTCTTCTCCTTCGATTCCTGATTGCACACAGAAAGAGAGGATAATTCAGGGCACCTGCATGGCCCAGTCGATTAAGTGTCCGTCTTCTGCTCAGGTCATGATCCCGGAGTGTCTTGATCGAGTCCCACATCCGGCTCCCTGCTCAGCAGGAAGTCTGCTTCTCCCTCTGCCCCTCACTCCACTCTCATCCCCTCTCTCACTCTCTCTCTAGTTCTCAAATTAACAAATAAAATCTTTAAAAGAGAGAGAGAGAGAGCATAATGCAATCCAAGCTTCAGCGATACAATCCACGTTTACAATTCAGTACTATGCGTGTGTATTCATTGCAGCCTTCATCCCTGGCCCCACCCTTGCTTTCTTGGCTCTCCTCCCAGTTGTGTGATTTTATGATCTGATTCCTCATATGGCCTGCGGGAGTGGAGAACACGTACTCTCCGCATTGTCTTTTGCCTCTATTCCTAGATAAGGGTTGGAAAGTGGGATGGAGGGAAGACAGCAAAGGGAAAGGAGAGACTTGTTCCTGCTTATGTTCCATTTTAAACTGCATCCCACCTACAGCCCATTTTGTCATTTCTGAACCATCACTCATACCTATGATTCATTTTTGCATGTTTTGTCATTCCCAATTTTGCATTTTCAAGACACTACAAAGAAATGTGCCAGGCAATAAAGAAGATTCTCAGAAGGAGAAAACCGATGCTGTCTTCCCCCAACCAGACACATTATAAGGATGGAGTGAAATTTCCAATGATCCTCCTGGAGGCACACAGTGTGTCACAAAAAGACACCCTCATAGGACTCCCCTTCACCCCATGAACCAGGATGACTTAACAGATGTCTCACATTCGTCCTGGGAGCCTGGGGCTCTTCCCCAGGGCAGCGTGTGGCCAGACAGGGCAGGAGGACCAGGCATCACCACTAAGAAAGAGAGTGATCATGATAATTGGTGCCACCTTCCCCTGAAGTTTCTCTCTTTCTGGCTGGGTTCCAGCCTGGTAGCTGCCGTGGCTGGAGTGCTCGTTCCTGCCTCTCCAGAGCACTGAACTCTCCTATACGGAATATCCTATATCTTTGATGCAGGGAATTTTTTGGATGATCACCTTGTCACAAAACCTGAACAGAAGGTTGCATGACTGGGGCGCCTGGGTGGCACAGCGGTTAATCGTCTGCCTTCAGCTCAGGGCGTGATCCAGCGTTACCGGATCGAGTCCCACATCAGGCTCTTCCGCTATGAGCCTGCTTCTTCCTCTCCCACTCCCCCCTGCTTGTGTTCCCTCTCTCGCTGGCTGTCTCTCTCTGTCGAATAAATAAATAAAATCTTAAAAAAAAAAAAAAAAAAAAAAGAAGGTTGCATGACTGCATCAGCACAACCAGGGACTGCCGAAGAGCGCTTGCGCACCAGTGTCTTCAAATCTGCTATTCAGTGACCCCAGGAACACCTGCTGAGGGCATGCAGCTGAACACTGAATGCGCACTATTCGCCAAGTGCTTTATATACCCTGCGTTTTACTCAATTCCCATAACATCCCCATAAAATATGTACTTTTTTTTTTTAAAGATTTTATTTATTTATTCAACAGAGATAGAGACAGCCAGCGAGAGAGAGAACACAAGCAGGGGGAGTGGGAGAGGAAGAAGCAGGCTCATAGCGGAGGAGCCTGATGTGGGGCTCGATCCCATAACGCCAGGATCACACCCTGAGCCAAAGGCAGACGCTTAACCGCTGTGCCACCCAGGCGCCCCATAAAATATGTACTTTTATTCCCATTCTATTGATAAGGATTAAGGGCCAAAGAGATTCAGTTACCTTATTTAAGGTTATACAGTTGATAAAAGGTGAAACTACTCGTGGGAAAAACAGGACATCTCACCAATTTCGCAGAGCTGTTGTAAAGAGAAGATGCATTTTTTAATATGACATCGTGTGGTACTTAGGTGTGCAAGAAAGGCTCATGTCCTCCCTATCCCCCAATGCCCACTCAACATATAGGACTCTACTCATTCACCCATTCACTCATTCACTCATTCTTTCAACAGATTCATACTAAGTATCTTCTCTGTCGGGGACCGTGACAAGTACCAGGATGTCCAGCCCTCAAAGATGGATACAGAGAATAAAAAAAAAGAAGAAGAAAGAAAGAAAAGAAAAAAGCGTTTATTTTCAGATTACACTCAATACGCTCAGTCTACTTTGCAGGAAGCCTTTTGATTCATAGTAGTTTCACTCTTGTTAAAGTAACCAGATTAAGCCCAAGATGGAGTCACTCATGCTAAGTTCCACTTCCACAAACCAAATTTAACAAATTTCTAGGCTCCAATCTCCCAGAGAGGGAGCCAATAGGCACTTCGTCCAATAGACACTTGCCAGCTGGTACAAGTTACCTCCTCCAGCTGCAAGACTTCCCTTCGCTCCGTGTAAAGAAAGCAGCCCTGCTTTAACCAATCGGCAAATGCGCAGTCTAACTTCCTTGTCCTTGCCCTCTCTGGTCTATCACCTTGGTAAGCCCTTCGGAGCTCCTTTCTTACCTGCTAGGTTGGATGCTGCCCGACTCATGAATCACTGAATAAAAGCCTAGTAGATCAGTAAATTGCCTGTGGAGGACTTTCCTTTAGTTCTCTGAACATGGCAGCGGCATCTGCCAGACCATTCTGCCACCCAGGATCCCTGATCACCCCCTTAGGCCTCCAGAAGCTCTGTTTTCTCCTGGGGAGAAGGTTAATGTGTGTTTGAAAGAGGGATAGATGGGCTCCAGTCAAATCTCCACAGTCATCCGTTCTTTATGTCATATTGACTTGGAAACTTTCATTTAAATTCACCTCTTATCTACCATAACGATGACGGGATGCAATCAAGCCAGATATTAGCTCAAATCAGGCGCTTGTTAACTTCCTAATTAGCTCATTGTGGCTGCTGTGTATATGAAAGGCAGACCCTAAGGACAACCATTTAAAAGATTTTTATTTATTTATTTGACAGAGATAGAGACAGCCAGCGAGAGAGAGAACACAAGCAGGGGGAGTGGGAGAGGAAGAAGCAGGCTCATAGCGAAGGAGCCTGATGTGGGGCTCGATGCCATCACGCCGGGATCACGCCCTGAGCCGAAGGCAGACGCTTAACCACTGTGCCACCCAGGCGCCCCGCTAAGGACAACCATTTAAACTTCACTTTGTCTTACTCACTCTTGAGTATTTGGGTCCTTCTGTTTTCACCTCCACAGCAAATCCTGCTGAAGCCAGCACGGGCTCTCAACCAGAAGGCTGATTTCAGCTACTCAGGTTCCACTGCCCACATCCAGCCTGGGGCTGCAACCACGCTCTTCTCTCTCTCAAAGCTCTGAGAGGCAGCTTCTGCCCCAGTGGCACTCTGCCACGACCTCAGGCCCTTCGCCGCCTCTCATTCATCAGTGCGTCTATTTGGTGTCCACTCTGCGCGAGACTGTGCGTAGGAAGACTGCACCCCTGCCCTCAGGGAACAGGCAATATCACTAGGGAGGCAGAGGTCACCAGGCACTTGCCATTCAATGTGACAGGAGCCACGGTAGGGAAAGTAAGGTGCTGTAAGGACCTGCAGGAGGGGGACCTAACCCAGGGCAGGGAGAGCAGAGTAGGCTTTCTTGAGGAAGTGACATTCTACTCCTGAAGGAATTTTGGATTAAGCAGACAAAAGGAGTGTTTGGGGTGGGGGGAGAGGGACCTGAGTGAAAATGGAGAATGGGGAGAATATTTCGGGTGAAGGAAGATGTGTATGCAAAAGCTTCAAAGGTGAAAAAGAGAATGGTCCTTTGTAGAATTTTTTTAAAAACTTCAATATTTTTTAATAGAAGTTCTGTCATAGGGGGAGAGTGGACAAGATAACTTTAGAAGGTAAGGAGACTTACTCAGATCTCCTTGCTCCGTGTGAAAAATATGGACATACTTATAAGCCTGGATCCCCTCATAGAACATGCTAGAATAACAATGATTATCTATAGTCTACTTTTGGAAGCCTGGTTCATCACCCTCTGTCCATATGTCCAAAGCCAGTTCAGACAGTGGAGATTATTCCTAAAGATTTCAATTGAGGTCTTTATTAACCCTCTCTGATAAAACCATAACTGTTATCCCTGCCTTGACCCCCTCTATGTTCTATTCCAGTGACGCCTCCACCCTCAAAGAGCTACCCAGTCTAGAGGGCGGGGTAGATTAGATGCATGCTCTGTGTAACCCTTATGAGCCCAGATACTTATGTGGTCTGGTCTTAGGGTAATGCCATGATTAAAGAAACAGAGTGAAGCAATTAAAATGAATTTCATCACAAGTCAAAGTGCTTCTTGACATAAATGTTACAACTAAAATTTCTTAAATACTGAAAACAGGATCCAAAGACAAAGTATACGAAAAAACGTATTAAAACCCTCCCTTTCTTGACCGTCGACTCGATCTCATGCGCCATAGCTGATTCTCTCCTTAAACACCAGCCTCCTGCTCCCCTTCCACCCATAGTTCATAGTTTTCTTCTCTTCTCCAAGAAAAATACTTCTTCCAGATCTAGCCCACCTGTCTCTTGTCCTCTGTAACCTTCGCTCTTCTTCTCTCTCCCTGTTTTAGCTCTGTACCTGTTTAGATGCTTTGGGCTGTGAGTAGCAGAAAACCCAACTGAAAGTGGTTTAAACAATGGGATACTTACTATCCGTAACAGAGACGAGTAGGTTTTAGACTATGGAGACTACGCCTCCAGCCTCCCTGCAGTTAGATGGGGCTGTCTGTCCATTTTTAAGTTCTCTCCAACGGAATAGGAGTGGTAGTGAGAGGTCACTTTCTGGCATGGCTCATAAAACCCCCTTCATGTACATTTTCCCATGCTCTTTCTCTTTCCAGTGGCTCAATACAAAGGAGAAGGCAGAGCAACAAGATGGAAGAAGCTTGGGTCCCTGAAGACTATAAGGAAAATAATTATCCCCACTGGCTTGAATATCATTATATGAGCAAGAAATGAATTGCCTTAAGCTGTTGAATTTAGGGAGTTTGATTTTTTTATAGAAACTTAGACTACCCTAATATTTTACTATATGAAAGAGAAGGAAAGGGATAGAAGGAAAATAAATAGGTTTGAGGTGGCATCTCAATGATAGCATCAAGGACTCGGGCTCTTCCTACGTTCTCTGTTCTTTTCTGCTCTCCCCAGTGTGTTGGCCAAATCTCCCAGCACAGCTATAAGATGTCCACTGCTACAAGCATCACACTCCAAATGGCCCAGAAGGAAAACAAACAAACAAACAAACAACACGAAAGGATTTCTCATATACGTCTCTTTTATCAGAAAGCAAAACTTCCTCTAGAACCCCTCAGCAAACTTCCCCTTATTTCTCACTGACCAAAACCGGGTCACACCCCTCAGTCATTAGCGAAGGAGTTGAGAACACCATGACTCGATAAAGCTAATTCTGATTCATCCCCTAAGACAGGAAAGGGGCCCCTCCCCTCTTAACTAATTGTTCAGCTCCCTGTCTGATACCTGACCGAAACTGGGCTCTGTTAACGAACTAGTGTTGTATAGGAAACCAACAAGGCGGCCACTCGTGCCTCCCAAGCCTCTAAATTCTACATTACATGTCCATCAATGACGAATCCTATCAGGAATTGGGAAATGTAGACAGGCAAAGTCAAAGTCTCTTTAGCAGAATGGGACAGCGGGTTGGGTGCTTTTAAGAGTTTACATTGTCTATTGATAAGCAGGGCAGACAGTGCTAAGAGGTGCGCAAGAAACATGAACAGAGAACTACAGGAAATTAGAAGCAGAAGAGAGAAACTACAATTGAAGGAACCGAATGGGTCATTTGGTTAACTTCAGAGTTAATGATACCGGAGGAAAATATGGGGATTAAATTAAAATGAAAGGAAAAACATAATCAAGGGCACGGAGGAGAAAATTCTGAGAAGACAGGAGAGTGAGCACAGAGATAGCCCTGAGGGGGAGGTTTCTACTCTGCAGCACACACTCAAAACTCCTCAGCCAGAGTATTATGAATCTCTGACACCTGACTTTGCCCAAATTCTGTCATTGACCTCAACTCTTGAGATTTCACTAGAAGATGTTCCCCGACAACACCAAACAAACACGCGTTCCAACCCTCTCTCAGACCTAAAGAAGGTTTGCTTCCCCCTCCCTTCCCACCTGGTATCTGCTATGATTTCTCTGTCTGGAAGGCCTCCTGACCCCCTCACTTTGATTCTCTAATAAAAATGACATACCATGTTTATAGATCAACTTTGCATGAGCCCCAACACTATGTAGTATTGTGCCATGGTCTCTAGCCACCTTGTTTCATTTTCTCTCATCCCGATCTTAGGAGAGAGATACTAGTATCTCCATTTTATAGATAAGGAAATTTAGACTCCAAAAAGTTAAATAATTGGCCCATAATCACAGAGTTAGTATGTGGTAGAGCCAGGACTCAAAGCCAGATGTGTCTCACTCCAAAGTTAATGATCTTTCCAGAACCCCACACTGCTTTGTTGAGACAATGACCATGCGACATTTTGTCAAAGAGATTTTCTTTTTCTCTAACTTTATTCTAAGTCTCCATGAACATCATACAAACGTCAGGGGTCCCAGCAGGCGGCAAGTCATAAGAGCCTTTTAAAGCAGAGAAGAAACAAGAAAGAAAAAAAGGAGTTTGACAGTGTCTTAGGGAGGAGTTGTAAAGATACCAGGAACAGAAACCCATTTAAAGAAATTCATGAAAATGGAATTTCTATAAGGCTCCATAAAAATCTCATGGAATCCAATTGCAAAAAAAATGCTGCTGGGCTCTTGGGAACTGGACTGTCCTCAGGTCGCTGGTCTCTCCTTACCACTTTTCTTGCACCCTATCTTTAGCTCCAGGCTCACATTGCCTCTATGCTTCATTCTTCTCTTCTCTCTTGCAGAAGAACATCTGTGCTCACTCACGAACATCCCAAGATGACAGTCTCAGTCTTTGTATCAGCCTGACATTCAAAATCACCTCCTTAGAAATAACCGCCTTTATTCATCTCTTTTCCAGAGTCTCCATAAAGAAAATATTCGTGGCCCCTCTTGGTTACATATCCTCCCCTAGTCTGTTCACTGTGGCCTCATGAGTTGTAGAGCTGCCCTTCTGGGATTTCAGGCGACGTAGATGCTCTACGAGGCAGGTATGGAGGTGGGTGTGTTGGCGCAGTAGGGACAAGTCATAGAGTGGGGAACATTATTTTGATGCCTTAGACTCTCCAGAAGGCTGCCACAACCAGAGACGAAGACAAAGGGCTCAGAGATCAACATGAAAAAGAAGCAAACTACTTCAAGTCATAACTAAAATAGGGTCAGCCATTATTTTTAAGTGAAAGAATACATTTTATCATTTATGAAATATGTTTAAAATGTGTTTTAAAGGATTGGGTAATATATAGGGCTCCTGGGTGGCTCAGACGGTTAAGATGTAACGTCTGACTCTTGGTTTCAGTTCAAGTCACGATCTCAGGGTCGTAAGATTGAACCTGACTGTAGAGTCTGCTTGAGATTTTCTCTCTCTCCCTCTCCTTTTGCCCCTCCCCCCACTCTACACGTGCATGCACTCTATCTCTCTCTCTCTCTCAAATAAATAAATCTTTATAAAGGACTGGGTAATAGGGAGCAGGGATCAGTTAACTAAGGCCCATGGCAGTCACCTGTTTTTGTAAATAAAGTTTTATTAGAACACAACCGTGTCCACTTTTTAAGCATGGTCTGTGGCTGCTTTCCTGCTACAATAGCAGAACTGAGTAGTTGTCAAAGAGACCCTATGGCCCACAAAGCCTAAAACATTTACTATCTGACTCTTTAAGAGAAAGTGTGCCAACACCGGTTCTAGTCGTGCTGCTCCGTTCGGGATCGCTACTTTCAGTCCGTCATTTACAAAGTCATTTTTAACTTTTGGAAGGACCACATAAAAAAGACTTGCATTCTGGAACAACAATATGAATCTGTTAGGCCTTTTATAGAAAATGACCTTATCAGGGTTAGTGTTGGGGACCTAAGTTAGGTCTGGTCACTAACACATGCCAGCACCTCTTCTATTTTTCACAATACCTGAGGAGACATTTTGTGTGTTGGAGACAGATGATAAAAGCCTTCAATTGAAAAATAATCTATTCCCCATTGTGTGTGTGTGTGTGTGTGTGTGTGTGTGTGTGTGTGTGGTTAATTACATCCATACAAGGTGTCACTTAACAAATTATCATTTTAATTCTTGAGGTATCCATAAATACCAATATCCTGGGCTTGAAACCACAGTATTTAATATTAGAGCCCTGGCTTATTCTCTTCCAATCCTAAAGCGTGTCAGAATTCCCCGTCTGCAAATCGCAGCACCTTTATTGGCATTAAGTGTGATAAAAAACGTGAAAGGGTTTCTTGTTAAGCATCTAAGTGCGATATAAAGGAAGATGTTCTTAGGGCTATCTATTAACATTCCAGCCAATCTTTAATAGAGCCCTGGACAGTGACCAAACCCATTCTTACCACACCGAGAAGGGAGAGCGCAAATGTGTTGGGCAGCCCCTCCATGCTATTTCTTTTGAACACACTACCTCATTGAATCCTCCTAACCACCTAATGCGTAATCCACCTGTGAAGGAAGTACCACTATTTCCATCTTACAGATGAAGAGACAAAAGTGAAATATGTTTCTCAGGGTCAACGAGGGTGACCAGCTTGTCCTGGTTTGAGATTTCCTGGTCTTAGCGCTGGAAGTCCCACATCATGACAAACCTCTCAGTCCTGGAAAAGCCACAACACTGGGTCACCATAAGCACGAATAGAAACCCCAGGCTTAAAACTCAGTTGCTAAGTGTTGATACTTAATGATCTTAATAGCTCACCTTATCTACACACTCACTGGTCCTCACTGAGTTCATCTTACCGTAATGTCTATATTGGAGGTCTGCAGGCAGTAACCAAGAACGTGTTCACCCACATGATGGATTTCTCACCACTTCATTAAAAAGGTCCTTTGTTCACGAATGCGAAACCGCAACAGAGGAGGGGCCCACCCAGCGCAATCCCCCTTGTGTGTTTGCAATCCATTATCACTGGTTCAAGTGGCAATAGGATTAGCCCTCCTACCACTTCTGTTATGCCTCAACGAAGGCCTAGAGTGATCAGAAGGCAGCCAGAATGCTGACCGGAAGTGGCTAGAAGACAGAAGGCTGGACAGCAGTGAGCTTGAACTAAGTCTGGTTTTCCTCTGGCCATTCACTGCTCAGATGCATTCACTTCCCTTCTTCCCAGCTACTGAGAAACATCATGCTTTTCTCTCTGCCCTCATGGAAACATGCTCTTAAATAAGAAGCTAAAAGCAATCACTCAGAGATAGAAAGAGAAGTGGAAGTCCTAAATATTACCTCTAGAAGGAGTCCTAGTTGCTACATTCCAGCACACACCAATCGTATGAAGAATGAGAACACTGAGGACTACAGAGAACAATAGATTTTGCACTACATTCATCTCTCACATTTACATCTTCAGGCCAAATCTTTCCCCCGAACTCCAGACTCATATATCCAACTATGTAGCAGACATCCCTATTTGGATCTATAGTAAGGACCTCAAGACTTCATATATCCCAAACCAAAGTCTCCGTTGTCTCTTGTGTGCTGTGTGATACGGGTCCCCAACACCACCCTCGGGCTTAAGGATTCACTAGAAGGATTCACAGGAATTGGAAGAGCTGTTATACTCACGGCTAGAGTTTATTACAATGAAAAGATACAGATTAAAATCAGCAAATGGAGAAAGGTACATGGGATGGAGTTCAGAAGAAACCATATGCAAGCTTTCAGGAATCCCACCCAGGGGAGTCACGTGGGGGCACACTTAGTTCCCCCAGGATGGGGGAATTGATATATGACAACACATACACGGTACCACCAACCAAGGAAGCTCACCCAAGTTCTGGTATTCAAGGATTTTGTGGGGTGGAGTGTGTAGGGGGCTGTTAATCGTGTAAACATTCAGGGACCACGTGACTGACCTCAGTTACTCAGCCTCCAGCCCCTGAGAGTAAACAGTCATTCACTGCAATAATAGTATCAGGATAATCTCATCTCTATTTTTGGTCTATTTGGGTCACATTGGTACAGCGTGGTCCAACCAAACCCTCAGATATACAAAAGGGCTCTTATCAGGCAGTCTATCCCAGGGGCTCAGAGGTTATCTCGCTGGAAGACTAGCTTCTCTGCAGGTTTGAGCAACTCAGAACTGCTGGGTTAACCCTTTCCTGCACACCTCACTTCTCCCAGTCTTCTCTGTCTGCGCCAACAGAACCTCATTTTTCCAGATATCCAAGCTGAACCTGGAGCAATTCTTGCCTCCTCTTTTTTCCTTATTCCACATCAAACCCCTTGGTAAATCTCATTAGCTCTACTTACATAAGTTATTCAGAATTTCAACCACTCTTCCCAACCTTGGTCCAAGCTACCATTATGGATCACCCAGGTTATTGCAATCCCCTTTGGCCCAATCTCTATGCCTCCATCCTCACTGGACTGCAATCGATCCTCAGCACAGCAGCCAGAGAAGACCTTTTATGATGGAAGTCAGGTCAGGTTTCTCCTCTGATCAGACTCTCCACTGCTTCCCATTGTAATGTCCTAGAGACCTCACCCCTCCCGTTCTCTTCTATGATTACTCTCCATCAAGCCATAGTGGTCACTCCACTGTTTTTTAAATATATATACCGCACTCCTGCCTCAGGACCTTTTGGACTTACTGTTTTGCTTGTCTAAGGTACTGTACCCAGATATCGACAAAGATGAGCCATTCTTTCAGGCTGGTGCTCAAATGTCAGTATATTCGTAAGTTCTTCTTGACCATTGTATGTAGAATGATAGTCGCACCATAACTTCATCACAGCAGCCCTTATCCTATTTTAATTTTTTCATGTTACTTATAGGGGCCAAGGGTGATGTCCTTCAAAATGTGCCACTTTGGCATATTGATTATTTTACATAAAAGTTGCTTAAGAAACCACCAATGCAAAAAGAACACTCTGACCACCCCACCACCTTTGTCTCTAGAAAGCAAGAAATAAAACTGTTCATGTGAAAGGCACTCTTCCAGCAGGCAAAGAGATCCTCATGACCAGAGATAGGAAATTGAGAGCTGAGAAGCCTGTATAAACAATCCCTGTAACTTCTTACTGCTTTACTGCTGCAACCCAAGTTCTGCTTAGATTCCTTACTAACCGAAACTCCCAAAGTTAAGTTTTCTTTGTCCTGCCAATTCCTCACAGATATATTGTCTCTTTGTCTAAAAAAAAGTATAAAAACCGCCTGCCTTGGTCCTTTCTTTAGGTCTCAATTATTGGGCCTTCATGTGTACATAATAAAACTTTGGGTTTTTCTGCTGGAAAAACCTTAGAACAGAGGAAGAAGCTTAGACACAGGGAACTTTCTTCCTCCCCCACACACTTATCATGCTACATATTTATGTAACTATATATTTACTTGTTTATTTGTTTATTGCCTTCTCTTACAACTAGATACAAACCTTATGTGAACAAGAATTTTGTTTTGCTCACTGCTATGACCCCTGTCTAGATAAACGCTCAATACATGACTTAATAAAAATCCACAAAATAAATGAATGGGATCCCCAGACCAGCAGCAGCAACATCACTAGGGAACTAATCAGAAATGCAAATTATCAAACTCCACCCCAGACCTACTAAATCAAACTCTGAGGGTGAAGGCTAGCCATCTATATTCCACCAGTCTTCCAGACGATTCTAATGCAAATAGTTTGAAACCACGGCTCTCATTAATACCTTACACCCGTTACATACAGATAATGAAGCCTGGAAAGACAAAATTACTCCCTGGGGTGACACCCCTGGATTTTAACTACGAGTGTGGCCGATTCCTGAGGCTGCCCACTTAATCACAATACTGTGATGCTTGCCTATGAGATGACTTTCCTCCCAGAGCTTTTTTTTATGTCCCTCATTGGAGAGAGGCTACCTGCACTTTTTCCTACTCTGAAGGCAGAGTATGCACTTCCAACCAGGCAAAGACTAAGGCCATGTCAAAGGCTACCTCCCTGGAGGCACAATGATTTCTTGGAACTCCTGTCCAGCCCCAAGACGTGCTTTGTATTTTCAAACAGCCAGCAGAAAGTCCCCACCTGCCAGCTCCGCCAGGACGCCTATCTGGGCTGCTCTCATCACCAACCAACCACAGCCACCACTGCCTCCTGGAAATTGGTTGGTAAGAGAAACGAATAAAAGCAGCTCTGTGAACTTGGAAGGCTTTGGTGATAAAGCAGACCCACGGCTTCAGTGATCTCCTCCTGTCGCAGCTGTTGGGCGGAAATGCTAAGTGCTGGTCCAGGGAGAAGTGGCTGCTGAGATTACCTGCGAAAGTGCTCTAGGAAAGCAAGAAGCCCCTCCTGCAGTCTGTGGCCTCCCAGCTGCCAGTGGTCAGCCTGGCTCGTCCCAGGCAGGTGCTTTCTGACAGCTTAGTCCTCCTTGGCTCCCCACTGTCCTCCCTCTCTCTGCCACCCTTTCACCTTCGTCTCCAGCCATAGGCTCTATTCCTGGTGAATTTCAGTAAGAAGAGGGAGCCTAATGGGCACAGTCTCTCCATGGTGATTTAGGAACCAGAAGGACAAATACTGTTCACGTTCCACCCTGTTGCTCTCACCCAAGCCACTTTGCTTCATTTCCACCTTAAAATTCAGTCTCACTTGGAATGTTTTCTGTCACATCAGGCAATCTTCGAAGGTTTCAAAATGCCAAGAGGAAATTGGCTGCACAGACCCAGGAACCTAATTCCTTTTCTTTGTCTAAACGCTAAGGACCACAGCTCAGCAGATCAGGAGAGAAGGCAGGTGGGGGGTTGCCACTCGTCTCCACTATCGTTAGGCCCCAGCTTGAAGTGGCAAAGGGGCCTTCTCTTCAGCCCTGAGCCTCACGGCTGTCAACTCAGCATCTGTTTCTGAGAGTGTAGCCACCAGAAAAACTGTGACAAGGGCCAGGGAAGCATCCACACCGCTAAATGTGCCATTTGGGATCCTGAGGGCCATGTAGGAAATATCCATTGACCCAGGAACATGCATCCTACAGCCACTGGGTCTCAACCAAAGCAGTACCATGACTGTCTTTTGCCATGGATCATTTCTAGAAAATCGGCCACATAAGAAGTGGAATGAAATGAAACGAAATGAAATAAAGTAAAATTAGTTAACATAAATAGTATGCCAAGCGCTTTAAATATATTAGCTCTTATGCCATGCTCTTCGATTTCCTGAGAGGAGGAAACCTGGAGGCAAATGAGCATTACCTTGGACACGAACAGATTTGCTTTCCAATGTTAGCTCCAAAACTTACTCTTGAGTAAGTCGGTGACACTTACTGGACCGCCCCTTGCAGGTGGCCAAACGGGCCTCTGTGAGCACTGATCGTCATCCTGCCGCAAATGGAATCCCCTGGGGAGCTCAGAAGATACCCAAGTCTTGCTCTGGGATGTAGCCTGGTCCCTGGGACTCGTTGCCATCTTTCCCAGGGGATTCTCACGCACTAGAGTCGACTTACCACTGATGATAAGACGTCAATGAGATTATAGACGTCAGACCCTGCCACCTGCTTACTTAATGCCTCCACGACCATCTTCACGGCTCGTCATCCCTTGCAGCAGAGAAAGAGCCCGGAAGGAAAGGAGAAACACTAATTGTCTGACCATCTGACGTGCGGCTTATTCACATCCAGGCAGAAACGTTGACGTGAAAACTTCGGGCTGAGTGGGCTCAGAGGACTCTCTGTAGATTTACATTTTTTCTAGGTCATCCGCCATATCCTGCGACAGGCAACTGGCAGTAACTCTCTTTAGCAGGAGAGCATGTTATTGGACTTCAAGGTGATGTCAGTGAGATAACCGCAAAGGATGATACCCATGTAAGGAATTATGATTAGACCCAGTAGGGAATTGGGAAAGTGGATTTCCCCCTTGTGGGAACGCTGCACATTCACGCCTCTAAAATTAGACATTGAATTAGCTTAAAAAATAAGAAGTTTAAATCCAGCCATGATAACTCCTTACTTATCTCCCAGCTGATATCATCCAATTATAATTTTCTTCAGGTTGGGATAACTGCTCCCTAATTATAGAATCCTAACAGGGCTTGAAATATTACCCCTGCTCTGACAACTGACACCTGAAATTCTTCATGTGCTGTTCCAACCTACACCAATTCTCGATTCCAGGCTTCTCAGATCTCCATCAAATTTTATATTCATTTTGAAAAATGAAACAAACCAAAAAAAAAAAAAGGTAACCTGAACATCCCAGCATTGTGGTCACCCGAAGTCTTCCTAACTTCATGGCTTTCAAACAGAAGGACAAATAAATTGGTAATGATGACCAGGAATAAGAAATAAACTTAGTTTTCAAAACCCAGCTGTGAATAGGCTGAGCATAAGAAAGTATTAGTCATACGTTAATTTGAAAATGCATCATTTACACTGCACTTTGGTAATGCGTTTGTGATTTTTGATCGGATGAACTAATTTATGTTTGGTAACTGTAAGGAGATATGTATTTTAGTTCTCTATGACAACATATCTGTGTGGACGATGCCCCCAGCTTGGTTCACTTCACAGATCATCCCCCAGGGCTCTGCGTGTCTATGTGATAATAGGCAGGGGAGGAAGACACAAGGCAAATAGAGATAGAAGACGAATCCTGCAGATCGGTGGGCAAAAAGTTAAGGGCCCTTACGGCAGCTCCGTGAACCAGGATATATGAAACATGTCCATCTGAGAGCAGACCAGGAGAGAAAGCCTGGGAGGAACTAAATGGTAAATGAGAATTCAGCCAGGTCCATGGAGGCATAAATGAGTTGAAATAGACAATCATGTAGAGAAATCCTAAAGGGATACTAGCAGTAAGGACACACACACACACACACACACACAAGAGCCCAAAATGAATTCTACCCAGTGCCTGCAGAATTAAGGAATGAATTATGTCTTTCTAGTGGACACATACTGCTCTTCTTCCCTCCTCTGCTAATCATAGCTCCAGAAGGATCGGCAATGGAACACCCTGGGATTTCAGCGACAAGGGATGTATGAGCACACATGCCAGGACTAAAAGAGAAAGGTCGGAGCAGGTAGGCCCAGCCCCCAAAGGCAGGCCCATGAGAGTCAGTTGAGTTATAATAAAAATAATATTCACAATAATAGGTAATGTGCATCAACTATGTGCTTTGTACTTTAAATGCTTTATTCTCATTTAATACTGCCAATAACACTACTTAAAAGTTAAGATTCTTTTGGCCAAGGGCGCCTGTGTGGCTCAGTTGGGTAAGCACCCAACCCTTGATTTCAGCTCAGGTCAGAGTTCAGGGTTGTGAGATTGAACCCAGTGTGGAGCCTGCTTAAGATTCTCTCTCTCCCTCTGCCCCACCTCCCACCCTCAATCAATCAATCAATCAATCAGGTTCCTTTCAGCCAAAAGAAATAAACCCTCGTACTCGAACTGACTTAACTAGGAAGTAAATCTATTCTCTAAGAGGATATCCAGTGGAAGAGCAGACTTTAGGACTAGGTTGATCCAGCTTTTTAACCGTGTCATGCAAGTACTAGGTGTCTACCTATGTCCATGCTCTTCCATCCTCAGTGTTGGTTCCATCCTCAGAGTGTAGCAAGATGGTACAGCAGCTCTGGGTTGTCATATCCACCATCTAGCTGGAAAAGTAACTCTCCTTGTGGCTCTCTCTTAAGAGTCAGGGAACTGGCCACCAGGAGATTTCCCCTCAATTCTCTATGAACGTTACTAGGACATGTGCCCATTCGTGACACAAGTGGTGCAAAGCTCACTCTCCCTGAGATTCTATGGAGGAAGGATGAGACCCGGATGAAGCTGGAGTTCAGTTAGAAAGAAGCAACAAAACTGTGTCTACCACACAGAAACTGTGTTATCCTCTGAAAGAGAAAATGAAGCCCAAGGAAAACGGAATAACTTTCCCAAGGTCACGAAGCTATCAAGAGAAAGAACCAGGAAATATTCCACAGTAGTCTGACTTCAAAGCCCGTACTTCAGACTTTAGCCACACTGCTGTGCGGATGAGACAGAAGAGGAAAGTTGAAACCAAAAGATACTACCCACAGATACCTAGCAGTAATGCAGGAAAGCCAACACTTAATGCCGCAGAGTTTCTCAGCATTTGGTCTCCTGTCATCCAGGATTCAAGCCAGCAGCTGGGTCAAAGGGAGCAGATCCAACCTCCTCAAAGAACTGGGCAAAAAGTGAGGCAGAGTATGAGGATTCTAGACATACGCACAGGCTGAGACCCTGCAGGAGGGCGGGGTGAGCGCCCAGGGAGAGAACCCAACACCGAAGGCCCCGTGACTGACTCTAGGCCCTACCGAAGGAAGCCCAAGGGGAGGTAAGACCTGGCCCAAGAAACTGGGGAGCCAGAAGCTAGCTAGGGAAGGCAGGGACTGATTCGAGGTTCTCAGCCCTAGCTCGTGTTAACACTAGCCACGGGGGGTGGGGAGGGGGTGGGGGGAGTCCACAGTCCCAAATGGACCTTAACACTTGCTTAGTCCACAGCAAGCAACAGTCACCACCTCTCCCCAGTGCCAGCCTGTAATCAGAGACAACCTATTAAGCAGGTAAAACATCCATAGCTGGAATAATGGAAACAGAAGTTAAGAAATAATAATAATGAATTCAACACAGGATTTTCTTTTCCTAGTAGAAAGGCTGAGAATTGCTCAAACTCTGTCCCATATGTCAATTAAAGATGCAAAGGTTTCCTTCAAGAATATACTGGAATCTAACAAGCATTGTCTTTGAAAACCACAGACAATATATTTATTCTATCTCAGGCCCCTGTTGGCTTCTGAATGTGCTCTTTTTCTCACTCTTCTCTTAGCCATGAGGACCCTCTTCAAATTCTCTCTGTTCCCGGGTAGGAGATGCCTCAGTGACCCACCTTAAAACAACTTCTAAAGAGACAAAGGCAAAGACCCAGGGCTGCTTTCCAAGAATACCATTCCTATAGGAAAGGTCTACACATTGCGCTTCTTGGGCAAAACCATTCATATTCAAATCACAACAAAGCAACACATGAAATGGGAAACTAAGCAAGAATCTGTCTAATTTAAGGTAACGAGGCCCCAGTTTCTCTTTAATTATGTGGACCGTTGGCAAACTTCAGGGGTGGGTGGGAGGTGATCAGAATTCTCTACATAGCCAGGTAAAAAGTTTTCAATTAACCAACGCATGCATGATTCTCCTGCGTGTCCGTTCTCTGTTGTCCCGTCCCCAGCGCGCACACAGCAACAAGGGCCTTCCTGTTCTATATGCTGCCCTCAGCGTAGGGTTGCCACAGAAAAAATGCAGAGAAAAAGAAAGGGTGGCTGCATAGGCCTGAATTTCAAAATGCACTACTGAGGTCCTTGACGAAGACAGCTGCTTTTAAAAGGAAAGGCTTTCTTTGCGAGAACCTGGCTATTTTGAGTAGCAAAAGAAAAAACACTTTCTGATCAATAATAGATTTCAGGATGAAAAGCCGGCTACCCCCAATCCATTTTAAAGCATCAGGAGGCGAGGGTGGGGGGGAGAAGACTAGACCAGGAAGCGATTGGGAGGGTGGGGCAGAGGGTGCATGGAGGGTTGTGCGAAGAGGCTGGAAGGGACCATGTAACCAGTCACAGAGTTAATGTCACATGGTTCCTCAGAATCTGCCTGCACGAGGAGGTCAGGCGGCAGCACCGGGGAGCTCTCAGGAGTTGAGGCAGTGTTTGGAGACCCTCTGGTTGCCAGCGGAGAAGGCGCCATGCTATTGCCTCTAGCATGTACCAACTGTCCTTCTCAGGTCATCGATAACAACATTCACCCACAGCAGCTGGTCGTGAGCCTGGGGGTCCTCCAGCAACAGTGGTACCATTGGAGCCCTCCCCCAATATGCTCAGTCTACGGGAATGACTACACGAGTCAACTGATCCTTGTCAATGATCTAGGGCAATCAGGAGGCCCATGAGTCTGAAGATAGGGTACTGGGAGCCTGGAAAGCAGCTGACGGTGAAGATGGAAAAGGCCATCCTAGAGTGAAGATCAGACGTGTTTGAGATGTCCTTTCAAGCCCCTCCGATGGACAAAGTCCCTGCCTTCCCTCTCCAGCACGGTTGGCTTATAGCATTGGCCTATCTAGGTCAAGTTCACAATAGCAGTTGTAAACCCAAAATGTATTAACAATCCCTCAATAATGTCATAATAACTGCTTCAGCTCACACAGGTGCTCACGGGATTTGACCTGAAAGACTGAGAGTCCTTCTGTTCCAGCACAAGGAGCAAGATGGAGACCCCACTTTCCAGCTAAAGTCTTGCTGCAGCTCAGCCCGCCACAGCCTGGGAAACTCCCTGTGAGCTCTTGAGGCCTCGCCTGCCAGTGAGACAGGAACGTCACCCCACAGCCTCAGTTTCCCCTCTGTAAAACGAAAGGGATGGGCCAGATGGTCTCTACAGTCGCAGATTCTGTGATTTCCAGAGTCTTGGCCAGACTCCAGCAGAAATCTTTCATTTTTATGTATTCCTGTCTCCAAGACTAAAAGCTGTAAAGCTAACGGGCAATCAACAACAACAACAAAAACGGAGAAATGCAGAGGAAAAGAAAACCACATCCATTCAAACGGCCTGATTCCTCATCTGTCACTGTTAAAGATGTCGCCAACAGCTGGAGTTCCTCTGACGTCGGGTTTCCCCAGCGTTGGAGACCCTGCCATCCTCTACCTAACGGATGGGCCTGACGAGAAACAGAGAAAACAGGAATATAAACTAGAGACGAACATCCTTTGCCAAGTTGTCCCTGTAGGGTTGACAGATGAGTTTGCTTCTTAAATGTAGGCTATGCCTCAACTGTGAGATGAGCTCTGACTTCTGACTCTCCTTGGTTTGGGGCTCATCTGTGATTCCTTAGTGACTCTGGCAAACCATGTGACATCCCTAGGGTTTCTAAAACCAGACATCACAAACAGACTACCTGTGGACATGCTTTACATGCTCAACGGCCCACCTGGAGCCTTAATTGCCAAAGTCGCAGAAGAGGGTAGGACCTGGCAAGTTCACTGGAGCCCAGTAGCAGCTGCCCCCTTTCGGGCCATGTGTGCGTTCTGCTCAGTCCCGCCCTGCTCAACTGCTGCCTGCACCTGTGGGCATTTGGGTTTGTACGCCCTGGCATGAAATCACCGCTATAGACCAAAACCCACCTCCACCTGAGTCCTAGAGGATTCTAGACACTCGCAAAATATGGTTAATCCAATTCCTGGAAAGTTCGGCAGCTTCTCCATGACCGAGATAAAATTCCATTTAAGCCAGACTTGAAGCTCTTTGCACAAAAACAGTTGCCAACTTGTGCTTAGATTCCTCAGAATATTTGGTAAAAAACAAAAACAAAAACAAAAACAAAACAAAAAAACTCAGTGGAGAGGGAAGCAAAGCTTCCAAAGTGAGACTTCCCTGCGAAGACTTTACAGTGTCTCTGACCTCCTGTGACCTCTCACCCTACTTTCTCCACAACCCCTCCCTCCAACATGCTTTCTACATCCACAGATTGTAGGTCTGATTACATTGTATTTAAATGATTTGATTAAAAATTAATCAACTTTGGGGACACGTGGGTGGCTCATTCCGTTAAGTGTCTGCCTGCAGCTGAGGTCATGATCTCAGGGTCCTAGGATCGAGACCCCCATAGGGATCCCTCGTCTGTGGGGAGCTGCTTCTCCCTCCCCACTCCTGCCCTCTCTCTCAAATAAAAAAATAAACAAAATCTTAAAAAAAAAAAATCAATCAACTATGCTAACCCGGGGACTTCAAAAGAAGAAAACTCTGCATCCTAAATACTTAGCCTCATGCTTGGCACGTAATAAGTGTTCAGGAACTGGGTCCTCAAACCATCTAGGAGCTGTTGGGCAGCTGCCATACTCAGTGCCAAACCCTGAGACATGTCCAAGGACCGAGCCCTGATCCACACTGTGGCTCGTACGCGTGCGTGCACGTGCCTGTGTGCGTGGTCACAGCTGGCTGTGTTCCTTGTCTCTGAGGTGGTAAATCATTAGAAATGAAAATAAGTACAGTCCGATTAGATGCTGGTGCCTCCCAAGAAGCTCCCCTTCCAGTTGGCACCTTCTAAAGTTAGAATGTCAGTGGCAGCCCTAACTCAACATCCTAGTTCCCAAGCACCGCTCAGTCCTGTCGCTCTCAGACCTAACAGCCACTGTGGTCAACGCGTCACCTATGAGATAGAGTTCAAATTGCCTGGCAGACATCCAAGAACCCTTCTGATCTCGCTCCAGCTGTCTAAACTCCTGCCACCCGTCCAACTCATCTCTTCTCTATTCTCTGCTCTTCGGAATCCTCGATACTCCAGCACCCCCGAGGGCCGTGGCCCATTGCCCAGAAGGGCCATGTTTCCACACTACCAAGCCTCTGGTCCTGCTGTCTCCTCCGCCAGGAAGGCGCTCTCCCTGTTTCACCATCTGGCTCCAGCAGTATGCCGACTTCAGGCCAGGCCCTGCAGCATGGCGGCTAGGCCATGGGAGCAAGGCTTGAACAGGTAGGCTTGTGAGTGCAGAGAACTGCAGGAAATGAAGGAATAATCCAGACTATTATGACAGCGGTGGACAGGGATGGCTCCAAGGGGCAGGATCATATGGTACCAACAGGACCAATGACAGCCACTGTGGTGATAGGCCTACTCGTTCCTGACCAGACTCTCCAATTTCCTCTGCCTGGTGTTTGAAATCAATAGTGTCCCCATTGGACACGAATAAGCCCCAAAGCGCTAGGAAAATCTGCAAGTGGAGTGGGAAGAGCTTACGTAAGGATATGCTCTTTCTCACTCCAGTGGGTCAGGAAGAGCTCGAGTGAGCCACGTGTGAAATAAGCTATATGCAGCTAGCTTGGAGCCCACCAGGCGAAGCAGGTAGAGCCCCTCACGTGAACGTTCTCTCAGCACGAAACATACCTGCTCCTTGCCTTTTCCTGGGAAGAATGACATGGGACTCAGCACGTACTCGAGCCAGAGCAGACATGCCCTATCTGGTGCGGACGGGGAAATCCCATGAAATAATGAAGTTTGAGTTTTAGAGCGTTTGCTGCCTGCTCGGCGGTCTGCTAAAAACATCATGGCCATGATCCCAGGTAAAACTCACAACACGGCGTAAAGCGCGCCCATTCTTAAAGAGGTTGGAGAGACACTTGTGTCTCTGTGGCCTACAGAACCTTGTTTGGGTCGGCAAAGCCATAGCCAGTGCTAAGTTCCCTAGATACAGCTTCATGAAAATGACTGTTTTCTCTTTTTTGGGCAGTCCAAGCCTCTCCCAGAAGGAGACAGAAGAGAAGGTCTTGATAGTGCAGTCATCTTGCTGCTTCCCATTGGAAATCTGAAACTGAAGACTCCAGGTGGGCATTGTGCCTGGGCTTGGGGCCGTACTTTTGTTGAGGGGAAGTGTCAGGAGGAGAACCCGGAGTCATAAGGTCTTCCTAAAAGGAATCAGGGCCCATTCAGGACATCCCACTGTGATGTGGGCCTGGTCTACCCTGAAACATACAGCCTTGGGTCTCTGTGTCTGTCCAGGTTAGCCCGGCAGCTTTGCACTCTCTAAAACGGAGGACGGGCAGCAGGAAGGAAGAAAATCCACGTCTATGGCACGTACCATGTGCCAGGCACACTAGGAGGCATTGCCGTTTGGGTTGTTTTGTCTGTTGTCACAACTCCATTAGGAGTTCATTGGACACTCAGGTAGTCAGGGCCAGGGTCCCCAACAAGAAAGCAAAACAGCCAGGCCAGCTAAAACGAAACCACACCGGTTTGTGTTTGACACCTTATATGACCGTAATAGCATAGTTTGACCATAATAGCAACCTGTCTAGCAGCCTCTACAGGAGTGACTTTTGCAAAATAGCCTAAAACAGAACAATTAACCATAAAACATCAGTCACTATCACTAGTTGAAGCAATTAGTCTCCAGATGTCAGCCCAAAAGACATCAGCGCATGAGCAATAACCCGATGGGCAGACAGGTGCATGATCAAAGCCCTGATTGGCACACCTTCACAGCCAATCCGCAGGAGGCCCACATCCAGGATGCTCGAGATAGTTCTGCAAAAGAGCTTATAAAAAACCCTAGATATGAACACCAAAATGGCAACCGTCTCCGGTCCCCTCCGTCTCCGGGAGCTTTACACTATTGCTCAATAAACTTTGCTTCGCTGCGCACCACCCCTTGTCGGGTCTACCTCTTCATTCTTCGAAGCGGCATGATCAAGAACCGTGGGCACTCAGGGAACACAAGTCCTGTAACAAGCCCACCAGGAACAGAGCGTTGTGCCCATTTTCCGGATGAGCAGTAATTCAAAGAGAGCTTCTGCCCTTCCCCCGCTTTAGGACTTTCAGAAGCTTGGCTCAGGGGGTGGGGTACCTCCATCTCTTTCTCACTCTGCTCCTAAAACTAGTCGACCAAGGAGAGGGAGTTAGGAAAAGGACCATGTGTGGTCCTTCCGTGACCTGGCTTCAGGACCAGGTGATTCCTTCTCATATGAATCATCATGCAAGATGACTACGATAGGACAGAAATTATTGCACATTATTTTAGGCTCTTGAAGACATCAGTGAACAAAACAGACATAAGTCTCTGCCCCGGTCGAGCTTGTACTCTAGCCGGCTATGCATCTAGGGACATGGCTATGGGTTCTCAGAGGCTCTTGCTTCCGAGGCCATCACTGCAGGTGGGCAGGTCATCGCCTCCAGCAACCTGCTTCCACCGCACATCAGCGTCTGAAGGCATCTCTCCAGTATGTTGGAGGAGGAGCTTAGGCAGCGCTCTCTCGAAAATGAGCTCCGCCCAGCTCCCTCCAATGGGTCTACTTGCCCCCAATGCACACAGCCTTCCTCTTCTTCTTGTGCTTTGTGCTTCCTCCAGGAAAAGTGTTCCAGCCATTTCTCTTCACTTCAGGTCCTTCCCGGGAGGATTTTACATCCTGGGCCTTATGTTGTACAAATTCCAAGGGGTATGCACCAAGCTCTTGGAGAATGTTCCATGAAGTTCTTTCACTCAGCTTGAGGTGAGAGGAAGCACCCTCCTCGTAACTCTAGAGGGAGTGGAGAGAAGACAAAACCACAGCACTCCACTTTCTTCGAGAAATGTTCCTCTCTTGACCTTTTCAAACTTCCCCTTTCACAGACTAGGTATCTGTGCTGACTGATACTAAGCACCTGTGGCTTACTGAGCCCTGGAAATGTGACTCCTTCAAAGTGAGATGTGCTATAAATGTCACATTCACACCAGATGTACAAGGCTTCGTTTTCTCAATGACAAACAAAACAAGCAAACAAACAAAAAACGGTAAAAAAGCTTCTTATTAATTTTTATATTGAAGGCATGTTGAAATGCTCATATTTAGGGAACATATTGGATCCCATAAAAGATATTGTTAAAATTAGTTTTTTTAACTTTTTCATAGGACTACTAGAAAACTTGAAATGACATCTGTTGCTCACATGTTATTTCTATTGGGTAGCACTGCTTTGGATGAATGATCTGGATACCCTGGAGGACTGGTTTCATAGTCTCTCAGCCTGTCCTGCACACAGTCTTGCAACTCTGCTGAGAGGCTGCAGGATATGACGTCTCTTGTATTGTTCTAGGCCTTTGGAGGCCTAGACATGCATTTTATGTACGCATTTCTCTAGAGAGCACTGCTGCAGCTTTCACCAGATTCTTTAGGGGTCTGTCATGCTGTCTCTCAAAAAAAAAAAAAAAGCTAAAAATTCGTATTTAGTATATTCCTAATGCATTCCAGGGACTAATGCGTCATTGAGTGTTGAAAGCAGGCAATAAGAGAAACACAGCAGAGCCTGGTCTGCAAGGCCAGTGTAGTTCCCAAGAGCTTTAAGAAATGCAACTAAATGCTTGTGTTGCCTGACGTCCATGTATGGTGCTGCAGGACTGGAACGCTATTTTTTCCTCTTATTTGGTGTATTTCAGAATCTACTATCTTCAGATACTAGGTTTCATTTCTTTTTTTTAATTATACTTTGTTGCATTTCTCCGCCCTCCCCACTAAAATGGTAACAGAGCTACAAAACCAAAAGAGAGATAAACAGAGAAGAAGGAAAGGGGGGAGAAATAGCATTATCCATGGCCCTTGGAGTTAAAAAATCTGGGTTCGTTTTGGGAATTTTCCTCTTGGTTTCTATGCAAACTTGAGTAGAACCTTTGATCTCTCTGAGCCCTTTTTCCCCATCTCTGAGATATAGAAAACCATGCTACATCAGAGAATGTTTTTGAGAATTAAAAGAAATAATTAATTGGAAAAACTACCAAGATGTTCTTTTCCTCATGTTGATCTCATCAACCAAACACATACACTGGTGATATTTTTGTGTATTTCCTTCCAAATAATTTTCCAATAAGCAAAAATTTAGCGGTAATGAACAGAATACAGATATGACTTTTTGGCATGCTTTCTAAATTTCTAATGCGAAATAATTTTAGACCTGCAAGAAATTGCAAAATTCGTAGTGTTCCTGTATGCCATGCAACTAGCTTTCCCTACTGTCAACATCTTACATAACCATAGCACAATTATAAAAAATAATAAATGAACATTTGGGCAAGACTTTGAGCGAAACTATGGATTTTATTTGGATTTTCCTAGGCTTTTAACAAATGTCCTTTTTGCTTGTTTATTTCAGGATCCAACTCAGAATCCCACACTGCAACTTGTTATCATGTTTCCTTATTCTCCTTCAAATTGGTAGCAGTTTCCAGTCCTTCCTTATCTGTCGTGAATTTGAGGCTTTTGAAGAACACGGAAATATCCTGCAACTTGGGTTTGCCCGGTGACCGTGCCCTTCTCACTGCATCAGTATATCTCCTTACTGATCAAGTTTCTACTATTTACTTCTCAATTGATACATGTCTCTGGGCAGATACTTTGAGACTATGCAAATATTCCATCTCTCCTCAGTCTTCTTTTATTCATTTTAACAACCATCAGTGGAGCTTTTCTTGCCTGCAGCAATCATTACTAAGATGTTCTAATGATGATTATCTATTTTCTTCACTATTTCTACATTTCTTTACTGGAATTATTCTGGAAAGGGGAGAGCTGCCTTCCCCTCCCATATTTACTTATTCAATATTATTTTTTCACTATGGATTCAACGGATCTTCAGTTAATCATCTACCCTTGTTAATTATTTTATTGTTCAAATTGTTTCAGCTTTGGATATTGGGCATTCAGTTTGACTCTTGTGACCTCTTAACATATCCTTATCCTTTTTTAAACATTTTCTTACTCCTGGGCATTACAACAGGCTCCCTGCTGATGTTGTAGCCCTTCTTCTCCCCCTCCCGCTCCCCCAGGACTTAAGGTATTTTATTTTGGTTTGTTTTCTGTTCCCTTGCGGCAGCTACAAGGGCTTTTGCCAGTGCCCCAGGGCAATGATTTCTGTTCCTCTCCTTCCAACTAAGGATTTTATTCCATAGGAGAAATAGGAAGAGCAGGGTCTTATAGGAGTCTTCTGTCTCTCCTGCAGCAACTGCTTTTAGTCTCCCTGGGTCTGCACCAGATGGAGGTTTTCTTGGGAACCTTCCTGGACTTCCCTGCGAGGAGTACCTGATCCGTTTAGAGAAAAGCTGTTGTTTCAGGAATTTTGTCCCCTTAGGGCCTGCGGTTCTTGGTCATGCTACTTGGAAGAATGAAGAGGTTGACCAGACGAAAGTTTATTGAGCAAAAGTACAAAGCTCCTGGAGAGAGGAGGCCGGAGAGGGTTGCCCCCAGAATTTCTAAGTGTAGGGGATTTTATGAGCTCTTTTGCGAACTCTCTTCAGCGATCAGGTTCTGAGTCATGCCAATCAGGGCTTGGGTCACTTATCTGTCTATTAGGTTAATGTCCACATGCTGATAGTCTTTTTTTTTGGCCGACATCTGGGGGCTTAGATCTTAACTGCCCCTTGCCCATGATATTGACAAATGCTTTTGTGGTTCATTGTCTTGCCGAAGTCATTTCTGCAAGGGCTGCAAGGCAGGATGTCAATGCTGTTTTATTTAGCTGCCCTGACTTCGTATTTTCCTGTTGAGGCCCCTGGCCCTGACTACCTAATTGTCCAACTAACTCCTAACGCTGTGTCAGCAACCCCCAAAAGCTACATACTATTCCACCAGCCCAGACTTGCTTTCCACTATTTTGTCAACTATTCCAGATGATTCTTGCACGTGCCTGTCTCATCTCAGATTTTAGGTAAATTGGTTGCCCTGTGACAGGTTCCAGAAAAGCCAGGGCCTTGCATTCGATGTGCCCGTTTTCTCGTTGTAGGGATGGAAGTGATGCTTTTCCTGACTCTATTCCTAGTGGAACCTAGAGACCCAGCCGGACTAGCCTCTTACACCTGCTCTTGTTAGCAAGCTTCCTTCCTCCCTGGGTCAGGGACCCGTCCTCAGTCCTCATGAGCCTAACCTTCCTGATTAGTAATATCACACAAACATGCACAGCTCCCCAAGTGCTATTAGGCTGGACTTTTTGTAATTACACATTTGCTTAACCTCTGGACCTCCCCGTGATTCTTCAGTAACTGCTTCTGGTTACGCCAGGTGAAGTCCAGGGAATCTTAGCATAACGCTGCTAGCTCTCAGAGAAAGTGCTGGTGCAGATGAGGCCGGAAGGAAAGTGCCGATGTATCCACCATGCCAGGACAGAGCAAGAAGCTGAGAAGGGCAAGTCGATCCAAAATACTTGAGTGCAGTGAATATTGGGGGCCTGCTACGTGGCAGGTGCGCACTGAGCCAGAGGGCCACATGGATTAGAATGACATGGGTCTTGCCTCCTCCACCGCTCCATCGAACACATAAACAAATAATTGCAATAAATTGTGATAAAAGCCACACCAAAGGTATGTACAAATGTTATAGGAAAATAGGTAGGAAAGCAATTTTTTCCCCCTGGGGAGTTCTCAGAAAGACAGAGGGGAGGGAAAGCAGGACCTAAGGTAAGGATGTGAGGGTAAGTAATTTTGGAGGTGATTCCGAGAAACACAGGTGGAGAAGTGGGACGAGAGTGAGGAAAGGGGAAGCAACAAGGGGCATTTTATCAAGATCAGTTCTGCTGGAGAGCCTGGGAGCCTCCAGGTAGAACTACCCGGAGTTCTTCTGCCCACAAGCAGTCCTGCTGGTTGCTGATGAGAGCTGCTGAGTCTGGGGATGTGGACGGGGACGCTGAGTTCGTTCTCCTGCGCTGGCAGCCAGCCTGGCCCACAGGCGGGATGTGGCCAGAGAGAGTTCTCAGGCCGAGTCACAGTGACGGGATGTTGGAAGTCAGGTTGGCACGCACACAAAAAAAGGTGCTGAGGGGACATGGGTGGGCTATTGGCGCTGAGGGGACATGGGTGGGCTATTGGCAGCACTGGCTACAACACATGGCATTTGAATTGAACCTTGAAGGAATGAATGGCTCCAAAGGGAGGGGAAACCCGCGTCGGGGAGATCGTAAGGCCACAGCAGAGCATGAGAGACAAGCATGTTACAGTGTGGTCAGGAAAACAGTTTAGACAGGATAGGATCCATGGACACCAGGTGGGCAAAGCCAGTGTGTGGGGGACTTGGGATTTACTCTGTAAGCAGCAAGGACCAGGGGAAGGAGCCGGTGGGGGAGAGCTGGAGACCTGAGGAAAGGAGGGGGGTGTGTTCGGGGTACGTTGTGATGTTCTATCCCCACCCCCCTCCTTCTCTCTCTGTCTCCCTCACATCTACTTCCACATACATTTTCAGATCACCTCTGACCTATGTCTTACTCCATGCTTGGGTTTGGATTTCAAAGGAAAGTAGGCAAAGTCTGGTCCTCAAGGAGCTGGCGTCACTGAGCTTTTCCTCTCCTACCAACTTGGAAGAAGAAAGTGGTTGCTCTTCCTCTCTTCCCTTCCCAGAGAGCCTGCAGCACGCCTGGCTCAGAGGACACCCTCAATATATATTCGTGAGGGAATGAATTAAAGTTTGTCATCACCCCTCTGCAATCAAAGCCAAAATGAAAGAGCGTCAAGGCCCAGTCCTTAACTCTGGCATCCACCAGTTACAGGGAGATAGTTAATGATAAGAAGACATTCATGGCTTTAGCATGTATAAGGAACGGCTTTGAACATTTTATAAACGTTAAAAGAATGAAAACTTAAAACACCCCTATGAGTAAGGCATTGCTCCTCTTATCTTACGGACTTGGAAACTGAGGCACAAACAGGTGGAGTGGCTTGCCTCAGTGACAGAGTTGAGATGTGAACCCAAGTAGACCTGAACCAGCCCCCACACATTTGACAGCTGTTTGTACTGCCTTTCTAACCAATGAGACGGGGCATGTGATTATGACTTTCCCTGGGCAAACCGTAAAACTAACCCACTGTATAGTCAGGGCCCGTGACTCCCACAAGGCCCCTCCCACTCAGAGGTCCTCTCGCTGTGGCAGCCCAGGTCCTGGTCCTAGACTTGGACCAACCTGTCAGAACAGATCGGCCTTATTTGCCATTCCCTTAAGATGCTATTCTTTAAGTAAGGATAGCAAATTTAATAAACCACCTGTGTTTTCTCTCCGCCAGCTAATACCGCTGTTCAGACATTCGTCATGGATCTTTCTACCTAGAAAGAACCTTAGAGGCCACACAGAATACAACTTGCATTTTACAAACGAGGACACTCGGCTTAGAAAAGTTGAGCTATTTACCGAAGGTCACACAACAAGGAAGCAGTTACTGGAAACTTTTTTTTCCCCCTAATTCAATTTTCTCAGTTCAGAATGTTCTTGCCCACCTTCTCTACCTATCTAGCTCCTACTTCTCTTTGAAGTCCAGCTCAAATCCTACTGCCTCTTCGATGCCTTCTCAAGTGCCTCGTCAGAATTAACCTCCCTCTCTTTGGGCCCCCACATTGTGCCATTCCCACAGCATGGCCACTGGTCAGCACCTGTGTGAATGACAGCTGCTGGCTGGGAAATCTTGAGGTAGGTGGGTGGGCGCTGATAACGGTTGGTCAGGGAAGACTCACTCGTGATGTGATGCTTTAAAGAGGTGAGGAAGGGAGCTGTGACCCCAGGAGAGCAGCATTCCAGGCAGGAGGATTGCAAGGGCGAAGGACAGGTGGGATCTGGTGTGATGTGTTCCAGGCATGCCGAGGGGGCCAGTGTGGCTGAAGTGGGGTAAGCCAGGCGGGACGGATGCAGGAGAAGGCGTTCTATCAGGTAGGACCTTGTAAGATTGTAAAGATTTCAGCCTTAACTCTGAAAGAGATGGAAACCTTTGGGGAATTTTGAGCAGACAAGTGACATGATCCAATTGATGTTTTATAAAGATCACTCTGACCGCCTTGGGGACACTCTGGTGAACGATAGTAGTAGGAGGTGAAAGCAGATGACCAGTGGAAGCTGTTGCAATAATTCAGGTGAGAGATGGCAACAGCTTGAGCTAGGACAGTAGGGGTGGACGTGATGCTATGGGGCATCAGATTCTGGATATATTTTGAATGTGCAGCCAGCAGGATTTAGTAAAGGGGGTCAGATGTGGGATGTAAGAGAAAGAAAAGAGTACAAGATTACTAAGAAGGTTTTAGTTTGGGAAATTGAAAGAATGGAGGTGACTTTGAGAGGAGGAAGTGTGAGAGGCAGAAAAGCAAGATAGCATTATGGGACATGGAATATTCGAGATACAGAGTAAATATTGGCATGGAGCTTATCAGTTGTATACACGAGCTTCAAGCTCAGAGGAAAGGCTGAGGCTGGATGCAAATTCGGGAGTCAACAATATCCAGGCTTATAGGTGGTATTTAAAGCAGGATGTGAGTGTAGACAAACAAGAGAAGTTCTTGGAGTCCCACGCACTCCAACATTCAGAGATCAGGGGAGAAAGGAAGAAACAGATAATGAGATGGAGAAAGAGTGAACAAAGCAGTTAGAAAGAAAATCAGAAAACCATGAAATTCCAGAATCCAAGTGAAGAGAATATTTTGAGCATGAGAGAGAGTGACCCACATGGAAGAGTCATTGGATTTAGCAGATGGAGGTCACTGGTGACCTTGACAAGAACAACTTTGTTCCTGTGATAGAGATGAGAGCCTGAGGGGAATGGGCTTACAAAGGAATGGGAGGAGAGGAAGTAGAGACAGTGACTATGGACAACTTTCTCAAGAAGTTTTGCCACAAGAGGAACACAAATGATTTGGTAGCTGGAGGATAAGTACAAGTAAAGGACATTTTCTAATATTTTTTTTTGAAATGAAAGAAATCATAGCATGTTTATATGCATGGAATGATCCAGAAGAAAAGAAAAGCAAATGATAAAGAAGAGAGAGAAGACAGTTTCCTGGAACAGTGTCTTTCAACACATGCAAGGAGATGGATGTAGTGGGTAAGGAAGAGGTTGGCTTTGAGAACAAGGGTAGTTTAACCCTGGGAGGAGGAGAGAAGGTTGGAGTGAGAGGCATGGAGGCTAGAGTTGGGGTAGATAACAGTGTCAGTCAATGAGAGAGCTTCTGGCTACCTAGTGGGAGACTCAGCAAGGTCATCAGTCAGAGCAAAGATGGCGGAGGTGTGGAAAGTTTGAAAGAGTGAAAACAAATGATAACAAGAGTGAACTAAGTAAAAGTAACAACAGGAGTTTGTGAGAGCAGAGGTCCTAGAACAATATGGCGGTACTGCTGAGTGGCACCAAGGGCCCAGCCAGCAGGATTGCATGCTCTTTTCTGACCAGCCTCAGCGTCATCTGTGGAAATGTGTTGGGGGCGACAGTTTGATGCAATCAGGAAGGAGTTTGTCAGGTAATAAAGTTGATCATGAGTACAAGGAAGCAATTATAATGATGAACCACAGAATCAATACTGGATAGGGAGGGAAATAAGGCTATGAGGAATAAATGTGGCAGGAGCAATTGATTGTAGGAGCAGTGAGATGAAAGAAATGTTGAAAATGGGAAGAGTTTCCAAGCACCCCAAAATTCAGTGCCTTCAAAGAACAATAATTATTTTCACCCATTTGGCTGAGGTTGGCAGGGCCTGCCTCCAAGTTACAGACTGAGCCAGATTTGCTTCCTATGTTGCTCATTCTCCTTAGACCAGGAGGCTGGGCAGGGCATGTTTTTCTCACAGCAATGGCAAAAGCACAAGAGCTGGGTCCCATCACACAAGTACTCCTGCTGCCACAAGTATGCTCAGTATCCCCAGAGCAAGGTTAGTCACGTGATGGGCCAATAGCAATGAGGCGAGGGAACCACAAGAGATTGACCCGACAATCTCTCACATCCGACAAACCAGGAGGCTTAGGAAGTTGCACGTGATATTTGCACAGGCTTGACTCGTCCTTAGGATGCTTTTAGAAAAGAAGAAATTCCCACTGAAACTGGACTGAGCTTGAGAATGCCCAGATATTTTTCACGTCTCTGCTCTGTACGTCACATAGTTGACTCCTCTGCCCAGTAAGAAATTAGACTGACAGCTGTGCCTTCTCTAAGAATAAGATTTGTGAAGAGAGGGAAGAAAACGCAATAGGGCCCTAGAAACCCAAATCCAGAATATGGCCTCACAGTCCGAAGGAGGTGTGAGCAAAGCAGCAGCATACAGTTACACAGGTTACGCACTGCACACGCACATGTGTTGCCACTCTCAGGGATGACTGCGAGCGGAGCCTCTGACAATGAGGATGCATTCACAGTGGCCCTGAACAGGAGTGGGTTATAAAACGGGAGGTGTGCAGGATCCTGCCATATGTTCCCCATCCCTACAATGGTAGATCCATTGTAGTTTTTACATAAAACTTTTCAGTCCCTTACTGCATTTGTTCCTTGCGACAACCCATTTTAGTGACGACAAAGACAGACTTTGGGGTAGGGAGGCAGAGAAACAAAGCACGTAAGTGGCAGTGTTGGGATATAACCCAGGTCTGTCTGTTTCTAAAGCCCGGACACTTATCAATATGCCATAGTTTGTTCGACAACCTCTCCATATTTCAGTGGGAAGTCACCAACAAACAATAACAGCTCGACGAGCAGGCAAACAGACCAATGTCCCGGACAAGCTCCAGTCTCAGGAGCCCCCAGCAGTGAGCCTCAGACACGGAGGGGCCGGGACAACTGTCCTATCTGCCGCTCACCCACCATCTCTTCTGGGAAGTGGACTCGGACAAGCATCTCTATTTGTAGAAGCAACTGTAGGGTCAACATGGGGACAGCTGCTGTACGGCACCCCGAATTCTTCATAGCTCAACATTCCTAACGGACAGTCTGTAAGAATTCAAGGAGAAGCATTTATGTCCCTTGGGCAAGCAAAGCCCTTTTTTATTAAAAAAAAATGCTCAAGCAATTCCTAATGAAATAGGATTTGTCTCTGTATTTGGTTAAAAAAAAGAAAAAGAAAAAAGGTTCTCTCCAGTCTAAATAAACTTGACAGCTTCCCAGAAGCAACCGCAGCCTGTTGAATAAACAGAGAACGTTTGAATTAACATTTCTTAGCTCCCTTAGCAGACAATAGCTGTTTTTTTTTAAAACTAGGAATGAAAAACAATTTTAATTTGATGATGTAATCCTTGGCTTCAGCAGCCCATGTTTCTTTATTCTCTCAACTGGGTTGTGGAAGGAAATTCAAGGAAGTAAGGAGCAGGGGTAAGGTTGATCTGAAACTGCACTTTTCAAACTTTAATGTGAGTAAGAATTTCCTGGAGATCTTATTAGAATGCAGATTACGATTCCATAGGTCTGGATTATGGCATGAAACCCTGCATTTCTAACAAACGCCGATGACGAAGGGGCTGCTGGTCCACGGACCACAGTTTGAGTAACAATGGGCTAACGTTTAGATTCTCAAGAGTTCTGCATGGCTTCAGGATCAGCCCTGGGTCTTTCCTTTTCTCCCTCACTTCCCTGTCATTGAATAAGTTCATGCATATGCAGTGCCTACCCCCATCAATGCACTGATAATTCCAAAGTCTCAGTGTCCAGTCCAAAATCTGGACTCCCTCCATGGATGTCTCCCAGGTGGGCATGCTCACTCCGCCTACCACTCCTATGTCTGTTCCTCTCCCTCACTATCTCCTCATGGTCAATGGCACCACCCCCCAACTATCCAAGCCAGACACTCAGGAGTCCAGATTCTTTTCTTCCCACTTCTTTTTTTTTTTTTATCACTTATGTATCTGGGTTATTTTTTTTAATTAATCAACTTTACTAGGTGTAACTTACATGTAATAAAATGTACCTACTTAAAGAACACAGTCCAATAAGTTTTGACAAATTATACGGTTATGTTACCACCATCACAATCAAAACATAGATGTTCATCACTTCAGAGAGTTATCCCGTTGTCTCTTTGCAGTTAATGGAAGCCCACCCCAACCCCCTGGTAACCACTGATCTATTTTCTATCACCATAGTATTGCCTTTTCGAGAATTTCTTATAAATGGAATCATTATAGTATGTCCTCTTCTCTGTCTGGCTTCTTTCACTTAGCATAATGCTTTTGAGATCCAGCCATGTTGTGTGTATCAATCGTCTGGTCATTACCATAGCTGTACACAATTTCATTGTATGACTCTGTACTGGTAGCCACTGGATGGCTGAGAGTTAGCTGTTTATTTCTGTTGGCTCAGAAAAGAAAAAAGCAATGGAGGGGCTTGCCCCAGGAATAACTGCAGTGCAAGGTCGTCCCACACATGCAAAAAATCACATACAAAATCAAATCAATATTTTGAGTGGGATCTTCCACATTAATATCAGATGTGTGTGTGTGTGTGTGTGTGTGTGTGTAAGTGTATGTGAACACACATGCTTTTAGAGCCATAGAACGAGACGACAAATGAAGCAACAGGGGAAACGCTCCCCATCATTTTCTGCTCTCTACCTTAGCCTCCTCCCTGCATCTTAGGGAAAGATGGCGGACACTATCCATAAGACGCCCAGCATACATCAAGTTACAAGCGGGGTTCTGAGACACTCAGGGCTTAGACCCAATTCTAGGCAATAGCATAGACACCACTTCAGGCCCTGGTTAAAGTGGACCTAAAACAGAGATAACCTGATGGGCCAGACTCCAACCATGACGCCCCCATCACCCCAGGAGAGGCATCTCTAGATGTTCACCCTTCGAGACATGACACAAACCCCCTAAGCAAACTGCATCGTTATCTCTGGGCTGCCTCCACAAGCTGGCTATTTATATGATGACTGCGGTCTCATGGGAGGACAAAACCACAGGCACGGAAAAGGGGAGGCTCATCCCTCAGTCCTTGTGTCCAGCAATTCTGAGGGCTGCGAATTTAGAGCTCAGTAATGGAGTGTGTCCCACTACCGAGCCCCACGAGGTGGTCTCTGTGGTCTCTTGCTTTCTGAGGATAGCTTTGTAGATACTAAGCAAGAGAAACTGTGGAAAGAGCAACATCTCCATTTCAGCTGTTGCCACACTAAGAAAAACTCCTCTATCTAGAAATGGAGAAAATAGGACAATGGTTACCAAAATCCCTTAAAAGGGAAAGATTACAAAATCCTTTAACTTAGTAAATTCCAGTCCTCAGCAAGTTTCCTAACGGAATGCAAAAAAAAAAAAAAAAAAAAGAAAAAGGCAAATATGAGCATATTCAGCCCAGTGTTGAGCGTAACGGGAAACAATCTAAATGTTGTCTAAAATAGGAAACAATTTCCATGTGCCTTGACAGAAACTGGGTAAATAAATAATGATACGATGATGCGATGAAGCGTTGCTCAAATATTAAAAAGCGACGGTGCAGATCAGGAGTCAAGCCAGTCTTTCTGTAAAGGGCCAATAGTAAATATTTGAGGCTTCGTGGGCCAGCCAGTTCTTGCTGCAAATACTCAGCGCTGTCACTGTGCTCACAAGCAGCCGGAGACAATGCATAAATGAATGAGCGTGGCTGTGTTCCCATTAAATTTTACTTACCAACTCAGGCAGTGGGCAGGATCTGGCTGTCAGGAGACAGCCTGCTGAAACCCAGTGTCGATGAGGATTTTCTCGACATGTAAATGTGCCCACTTACATTGATAAGTGAAAAAACTCTCTGGTTAGAAAATGGACAGTATCTTTAAAGAATAATAACAATATATAAGCCTTTTTTTAAAAAAAACCTCTGGGTGGCAGGATTATAAGTGTTTTACTTTTTTCTTTCTTTGTGCATACTTTCTGTATTCCTTTTTTTTTTCTGGGGGAAGGGAGATGTGACTCAGAAGAGGGTGTTCTAACCTAAAAAAAACCACATAAAATCTTAGAGAGGCACTGCCCTAATATATAGATAACCGTGGTACTCTGAAAATCCTCCCGTTTTGGGTCACTGTCATCCAAATCAGAAGCTGAAATGTCACACTGTCACCAGGCACACCACCAAGCTAGCGTGCATTAATGGAACGAACTCAACCCAAGCCATTTGTATTCAAGTATGGCTTTTTCAATACATGCTTCCAAATTCAGCCTGAGGGCTCTCCCCAGACTGTCTTCTTCTATGAGTTTGAAGCGATGTGACATTAAACAAGTTTTATAACCTGTGGAGCAGAGCCCTTGGACGCTTCTCTCCAGGCTCTTCCTGTAATAAAAGTCCACCATTCAGTGACCACGTTGAAGGACCGTTAGCTGTTCAAAGGGTATAGTTCCAAGTCCTGGGATGCTGGTTCAATCTGCAATGGTTACAACAGCTAAGACGTTGAAACTTTGGGGTCAGACGTTGCCTCCTCAAAAAGTTGATGAATGTCTTTGATTGCCTCCTAGAGCCTGCTGAATGGTGGTCATGGGATGTGGACATCTTCCATTCATGACCTCAGGTGAGGCCAAGTTCATGGCAGGCTAACTGAAATGGTACACCGGCTGAACAGGAACTCAAATTTAATCCACTTGTCACTAAAGTTGGAAAGAGAATCCATTCTAGAGAGAAGAGATGAAATTTAATTTGTTGTGGGTTTGGGGTTAGGAGGATAGGCAAAGTTGTCGAAGATGATGCTTATAGGAAACTGGCCATTACATTTTACTTTAAAAAATATGTCCCCAGCTCCACATATCTGAAGAACCAGAGCTCTGCATAATTCCTGGCCAAGCTTATAATGTCTGTGGTCTACAGGAATACAGCAAAGGGAGGCATTTGGCTGGCAGGCAGGGAGGTAACTAATATGTGAGCATTCCTCATTTTCAGCAAGTTTCAGTTAAGGGCAAAGGGTTCATTATGTGGAGAGCCAGAGTTCAGAGGTAGGAATGACAACCCTAACATTTCCGCCAGCCACCATTATCCCCTCTCCAACACCAGCCTCCTCTGTGGGCCTCTGGGGGACCTCTAATGAGCTCTTCACAAGGCAAGATTACTATGATCCCCAGAGAATGGGCTCCCAACTGACCTCTGTGAAATGGCTTACCTCTTACCTGCTGTGTTCGTCCTTCACAGAGCAAACCTCTCCACAAACTATGCCGTGAGCAGGAAAATGAACTCTCCGAGGGTACAAAAGAATGTTTGCTTTGTCCAGCTAATCTGCACCGGCAAAGAAATCAAGCCAAAAATCAGTTAAAGAGGAAGAAAATAATAGGGATGACAGGGGGTTAGGAAGCCTTGTTTCTTGTACGATCATCTTGGGCACTTTCCATTTTCTACCTGGCTTGAACAGTTGTAAGGTTGTTGGTAATCTAGACATGCCATGGATAGTCTTGGTGTCCAGTACAGTTGGGGGATGTAGGGGTTACTGGTTACAAATAAATCACCAATAATTAGGCATCGTGCATGTGTGTTTGAGTGTGTGTGTGCGTGTGTGTAAATATAAAACCATGCTTATACAGAGTATATTTTAAACTGTGAGAATCATTCAAAAAGAACAGGCAACAGGCTTTACAAGTAAAATAACTGCTAATAATAATGCTAGTCCGAAGTTGGCTCTGCCTCCCTTAACAAGAAACAGGGGACAGGCACCGAAGGCCATAAGGAGAGATAAAGGGCGAACACAGCAGGAAAGCCTCAGTTGGCAAAGGCTTTAGCCTTTGACCCAATAACTGTCACTTACAAATAACTTGCCAACATCATGCCTCTCTTTTCTATCCAAACTAAAACTTTCATTCAAAACTTTGCTTCAGGTTTTCATTTAACATTCAACAAACATTTACTGAATTTCTGTATTCCTTATTTCTGAAACTGCCATTCATGAAATGTCAGCAGGCATATCATCTAGAAGCTTCTTAAAAATACAGAAGCCCAGCCCCCACCGCAGGCCTACTGAATCACAACCTACATTTTCATAAGTTCCACGGGTAATTAGTATGCATGTTAAAGTCGTAGAAGCACTGGATTATGTGGTGAACATTTGTTGCATGAATAAATAAAGGGGTGAATGAGCACTCGGCTCCGGAGATGTTCTCAGTCAGGACGACCCAGCTTTGCCGTGTTTGCACGGGGAGAAGTCCCCCAGCACCGTAAGTCCCGTGAGCAGGCTTGGCACCAAAGCACATTGGAAACTTTGGTGCCCGGTATGGAATTGGAAGGGTAAACAGGATAAACTGGCCCTCTGTAAGCTGAGGGGGTAAATGACGCTACCTAAATATCGTTATCCAGGGGACATCGATGACTTGGGCTTGATGGGAATGTCATTATCCAAGGGGTCACTCTGGTATTTGGTAAGCAGCAGGCTCTGTTTTGGGTTTCAGGTGCTAAGCTTGTTTGGGATTCAGCCAAATGGGTTGGGGTGGAAGGCCAGGCCAGGGCCTGGGGTATAGTCGGGCAGTTAACTCCTAAAAGAGGGTCTGATGACAAGGCTAGCCCGGGGTGGGAAGGGCGCTGGCTGACCCAACTGGCAGGCCAGCAAGAACAATGCAAGTTCCCAGCGGTTGTGGGTGGGGGAAGAGGCTTTGTGTGACTCTGAGCTTGCTATCACATGCTGGCTGCGCAAGGCTTGGAAGGCCTGACCCTACAGGTCAACCATCAGTGGGGCAGGCTGAGGAGTCGAGTTTGGGGAAAGGCTGAGGCATCCTTCTGCCCAAAGGAGGAGAGTGGTGGAGAGCAACAAAGGCAGATCACGGCACAGAATCCAACACACTCGCTTGGAGAGCGAAAGAGCTGGCTATTGTAGAGGGGAAATCACAGGTATTACAATAACAGCGCCGGGAACTGACCGCAGGGAAGGCTGCGCTATTCCTCCAGCTCGCTCGCCGTTACTACTTTGTCTACCATTACCCAGTGGGCTTTCTGACAAGTGAAACACAAGAGCTCCGCAGACAGCTGTTCCCCAGGCTTCCTGATTCGCTTTGATTACACTTCTTCCCTGCTAAAATCTTTTACTTAAGAGATGGTTTATCTAAGTACCCGTAAGCAAGCTGAGATGCCTGAGTAGCGAGGCAGGAAAAGTGTGGCCAGAAATCTCTGTCAATGGTCAGACGCAAATGCTTCCTGGCAAGACAAAGCCAAGCGCATAAACATCTACTTTTCGTCTGCCAAAAACCCAGCTCCTCTTTATCCTTAGAGTTCTCGTTCCCACCCTCGAATCATGGTGTTCCCTAGGCTCCTCTCCCTGGGTCTCCAGGGATGGGCATCTCATTTCCCTGGACACAGTGATTGGCTCAAGGGCAGGCACGTGACCCAGGCCAAAGCCAATCAGCATATCCCGTTATCCTATCCTCTCCTCTCTCGGCTTAAGTGGAGAACCTGTGGCCCAGCTTGGTCTAGTAAGTTACTTCTGCAATTTCTGTCAAAGTGGGAAGGGAATCTTTCCGATGGACCAGGAACTGGAAAGCAGTAATTCTAGTGTTCCTGGGAACCACTGTGGGAAGAGGACCTGCGTGGAAGTAAATCCATGACGGAGGAGAGCAAAATTCAGAAATGAGTGTCTGAGAGAGAAAGAGAGACAAAGGGTCTTGCTGGTACCTTCTGAGCCCTTGAATTTAGCAATGTCTCAAACTTTCCCATCCTGAAGATTTCAATGAAATGAGTCAATAAACTCCCTTTTACTCTTTGAACCAGCTGGTATTTGATCTCTTGTGCTCCAGAGTTGAGCAGGACTCTGAAGTATGAGTGCACCCCTTCTGGAACTGTCCCGCTGGAACCGGCGTCTTCGGGGTTGGACACCCTCAAGGAGGCCGTGCTGGCTGGGGCATTTTAAAAATTAGAAAACTTTTAAATGAGTTGGCAGGGCTGTCCTTTACCCTCCGGGAAACCGCAACTTTATAACAGTAGTATTTATTTAGTGTTTCCTTGATCCACACATTGAACCATTCCTCATATGTTCGCACCGTTAATCCTGACGGTAGTACAGAACGAAAAACACTATTATCTCTGAAAACTGAGGTTAGCAGCGGTTAAGTCATTCACCTTGGGTCACACAGCCAAAATATCTCACTTTGTCTTTGAAAGAAAAAGCTCCAGTCTGCTGTCCTTTTTTCCCCCATTGACTTTTATAGACTAAATGCTGGACTGATTTTTGAGCCATTTAATTAGCAAGTATTACTTGCAAACTTAGAACATATCAAGAGGTTACATGAGCAGGGTCATCAAAGCACTTTATAGAAAGTTGGGTCCTACTGAAAACATGAACATGTGGGTTGGATTGTGAGCATTCTGGCGCGGCTCACGCTCCAGGGTTAAGCAATTATTGAAATGCTAGTGTGGTCTGCATTTGTGCCTTTGGAAACAACAAATCGAGCATCGTTGTCCTATAACTATTTTTTAAGGCATTTCTCAGTGATATACACAAGAAGCTAGGACCTAGAGGCAAAACGATATCATTACATAAGGCATAAAGAGAATTTTTTAAGTCCCATAAATTGAGTAATCTTATCTTGATGATATAAACTAAGGGTTTTACTTGGCGAGACTTTATATCTTGATGATATAAACTAAGGGTTTTACTTGGCGAGACTGAAAACAGCATAGGTATTAAAGCCGTGCGGAATCTTGGTTTCCTTACGGGGTTCTGGGTTTTCTTGTTTCCTTTTGTTCTTTTACCATTAGCTATTGGCTTCTTAACTTCCTTTTTTTAAAATATTTTATTTATTTGTCAGAGAGAGAGAGAGCACAAGCGGGGGAGTGGCAGGCAGAGGGCGAAGCAGGCTCCCCGCTGAGCAAGGAGCCTGATGTGGGACTCGATCCCAGGCCCCTGGGATCATGACCTGAGCCAAAGGCAGAGAAGACAGACTCTTAACTGACGGAGCCACCCAGGCATCCGGCTTTTTAACTTCCTGAACCTTGTTTTGTTTTGTTTGTTTCATTTCTTTTTTTTTTTTAATTATTTTTTATTATATTATGTTAGTCACCATACATCCCCGGTTTCCGATGTAAGGCTCGATGATTCATTAGTTGTGTATGTTTGTTTCATTTCTACAATACTATTAGTTATGACCTCTTGCACAGTGGCTGTTAGGATGACTAGACATCTGGAAAGTGCTTTGCACGGTACCTGCCATGGAGTGACCACACAACACACCTCTCCCTCCACAGGACAAAGTAGAGACAGTAAATTTTGAGGTGAGAATTTTAGAAATTAGTCTCATAAACTTACCGCTCTAGGTAAATCTAGCACTTCTTTAAATTGATCTGATTACTGTGAGGTGGACGAAGATTTTCCGATTCAAATATTATTGGTCAACTTATTTGTTTGTGTGTTCAGTTTTTTAATCCATATAACTCAGTAAAACTTTTAAAAATAGAAATGCTAGCTAAAGATGAGGTCAGAATTTCATTTCAAAGTTAGCAATTCCCCTCTATTGTTTCTGAGGGATAAACAAAAACAAAAATCTATGGTGCTATAAATGTTCCTGAGGCTGTTATGGCGTCTACAGGATAAAGTAGGAAAACAATGTTTCCATGATATTTCATATCCCTTAAAGTATAAAATGCACATTAAAACTATTTCAAAATTTAGGAGAAAGTGAAAAAGAAGACAAGCTTTAAGATTAAATAATATGAATAGTATTGCCTCTTGAGGTCATGGTGTTACAAAGACTGAGATATTTTCCTATTAGACACAGAGTTAAACAGGGTTAGCCTATAAACCAACACATTGCAAATCTACAATAAGAAAAGAGGGAAAACTAATGAAAGAGTTGAGATGACTGGAACTGTGGCCAACATAAAGTTTCATGCCATCTCATCTGACCAAGGAAAATGCTAACCAATAGGAAAAAGATTGGAAGATTCTATCCACCTTCTTCCTTCTTGAAAGAGTGGCGCAGGGGAGGGGGTTGCACACATGCGCACAGGCAGGAGGGGGAAGGACTGGTGTAGGGAGTAGAAGGGGCCAGGAAAGTGTTTCTAGTGGCAGTTCTCCACTGAATCCTTCAGGAGCAAAGACTATGGCCAGAAGGGAGTGCTTTTCCTCCTCGTATCTGGCACTCTCTAGGCAAGCGGACTGTGAAGGACCAAGTACTTCACTACTACCTCCTGCCTTTCTGCGCCGCTGACTTTGGAATATACTTTCCAAACTGGAGCACCTGTTACCAAAATGGTAAGGACACTGCTGGTAAGGCCTGACCAGGCGAGTGACGAGAGGAACAAAACAAAATCCTATTGGTTAGCATTTTCCTTGGTCAGGTGAGATGGCAACCTTTGGAGATTGTCATAACAATTTTTGTCCAATGAAAATAGTGTAACTGAGCAGAGATGCCAATAAGCATTTCAATAGAGTAGTCACTCGTTATGTAATTCATGCTGAAAGTACATGTTCGTCTTAAGAATGCATTTTGTGGAAAGACAGAAGATGTGATCATCTAAAAGGTTCACAGTGGGGATTAATAAGCAGAACTCAAAAGCATTTAGAAAATAAATTAGCAGACACCAAGATGCTCTTTACTTTGGTTGAGGTTATTTGGGAAAAAAAAAAAAAAGCCAATATTCTCAGAGGAAAACTGGTGAAGGACAAATGAGAAAAGCATTCCATCTCTCTTAGAGACCAAATGAAAGCCAGCTAGCCTTTCCTTCTAGACGGCAGGGAATTTTCCCTCTAGCTGAGTTAACTCTGTGTGTGGTGAATGCAGGTGCAGGAAGACCGCTTCCTCCCCGTCTAACGGTTCTCTCTACTTCCCGGGACTTCTTTTCTTGAGATTCTGGCCTCCTTTGACCTAACGTGTAACAATGGAATCACAGGGGCAAGGGTGGAGGGTGCAGCTGACTCCCTAGGGATGGGAAGGAATGCCTCCCAACCATTTTAGGAGGCAAGGTTGGTGCCACAGCACTGTTCATCTGTCCTTTATGCTGCTAATAATCTCTGTTGTCTCCCTGGCAGCTGGCGTACCCAATGACCCCGGGTAGGGAGAGGAGGCCAGGGGAGTGCTGTCACTGTGCCTCGCTTCATTCTTGCTTTGTGGGGACTCTATACCAGGACACACCACGGTGACACCAATCATATCCTTGACACATGTAGCATTAAGAGATTGTCAATCCACGCTCCTCATCGCAAAAATTTTAAGTGAATTTTAATGTGGCCATTTATAGTTCGCCAGTGCCTTGCATGGTCTTCCCTAGAAGCATATCCTGAGGTACGGGGTGGATTCATCGGGAAGTGCTGCCATGAAAACTGACTGAGGAGTGGGGAAGTAAGGCAGGCACCGGAAGGAAGCCGGGCTAGGACGCATTACCAGACACAGTTCCATGGAGGGTGACTGCTCAGTTCTCCAAGGGAACTGTGAAACAGTGACGGGCATACCTCAGAGCTGTCCCAGTCGGGGGTGAGGGTGCTGGAGGATTCGTTCCCCTGAACGTCTCTGTGAGTGGCTAAGGGCTGCCTCTGGAGAGTGAGGTTTCCGGGTGTCACCAGTGCCAGCAGAGAAAACCAGTTCCTGCAACCAGTCTCTCACCAAAGAGACACAGGTGCAGTCTGTCGGGAGAGGAAGTGCGCAGGAGGCCACAGGCACAGAACTAGTCCGGGGTCTGGGGACCTGGGTGGATACAGGCTGATACTGCCCTGGGTGCCTTACCTCTACCGTGATGTTTAATTCCTACATCAGGCCTAGGTTCAAGAAGCTTCCAAAATGGAATCCACTAGAGTCTACCTTTTACAGATAAGGACGCTAAGCCCTGGAGAGGTCAGGTCCTTGCTCTGAAGTCGTCCCAATAGAAAATCCTGGAGCTGGCATTCAGACCCAAGTCTGCGTGAGCCTAAGGCCCAAATCCTTAATCGTGTTTACCTCTTGCTTCGTGTGCAAATAAATTTAGAGAATTTTAGACGTTAAGTGATTTGTTTCTTGATCCTTGAACAATTCACAGTATGTGTACCTATATCCTCATTATGAAAAATTACAGCTGCGTCCCTGGGTCATATAAACACTCTTTTTTGCACGTACCAATGGTTAAAACATCTGTGGCAACACTGCATGGCTCAAGAGGTAAAACGGTACATGAGCAAAATTAATTCATGCCGTTTTAGTCTTCATGCAGTGCGGCAGCAAATTAAGTCTGCTTGATAGGGACAGCTTCATATAAAGCTCGTATGAAGAGCAAAATGAAGATGAAATTATGTGCTCGATCTTGAGAAGAGGGACAGAATCTTTATATTTGGGTGCCGCTTTCCTTTACTCACTGCTTATGATGCATTTTTTTCTTTTGACGTATTTTTTTAAGTTTGTGGTTGGTAACTATATCAAGTTATACTCTATAATTCCCTTACTTAATTCCTGTTCTCTGACATACAAACATAATCAGTGAGGATAATCAATTTGTTTCCATTTGATAAAGAACTAAAATTAAAAAAAGCAGATTACCCCGCACGGAATTTGAAGGATGCGGTTCTCCTGAAAGCTTCCCTGGCTTCTGGAAGATGAACTTTCGTTCCCGCTTCTCATGCCAGTGACTGTAGGTCTGTTGACTGGGTTAGATTTGCTTTTCAAACAGCCTGCTGGAGACATCTAGCTGAGTCCTAGGATGAGGACTGGAAATGTTCTGGAATTCAGGTCCTGTAGTCTGAGGTCATTTTCGTGAGACTACTTCACACAATTCTTCCTTCTCCGGGTGTGTTGATACTGTGATATTTTATACTCCGTGGCCCCAGTTTCTCTGATCTCCCAATGCTTGTGCCCTTTAGTATCACACTGTGCGGAGGACATACCCTAAGGTGACCTCAGTGAGCCATTTCCTTGTATAATCCCTTCCCTTTGAGTACGGGCTGCACCTTACCGACTTGTCTATAACAACCAGAATGTGACGAAGGTGACAGGATGTCACTCCCCGGAGTTGGTTGTGTTATAAAACTCTCTTCCTCAACCACGAAGAGGGCGAGAGATCAGCTCTCCTGCTGGTCTTGAAGAAGCAAGCTGCCTTGATGTGAACTGTCTGCGGGCAGGGCCATGCGGCAAGGGGATTAGAGGTGGCATCTGGTTGCTGAGGACTGCAGTCCTACAAACAAGGAACTCAACTCTGCCGATAATCACATGATCTTGGAAGAGGCTCCCAAGGCTCAGACGAGACTCCCCTCTCCCATACCAAAGTATGATTCCAGGCTATGAGAGGATCCTGTTAAAACATGCTCAAACTTCTGACCTACAGAAATTTCGAGATAAAGAACTTGTGTCGTTTCTAACTGCTAGGTTTAGAGCGATTTGTTACACGGCGATAAAAACCTGATCTACCTTCCCGCCTTCACACGAGATTTAACCATGGGGTCTGCTTTGGCCAATGGGAATTGGGAACACCTGATGCAAGCAGAAGCTTGAAAAGGGAGTCATTGGTTTCTGTATTGACTCTTGCTGCCGCCACAAAACATATCTGGGCTTGGTTGTCGGAAAGATGTAAGAGGCATGTGGGGGAGAGCTGACCTGTCCCATCTGGGTCCGTCTAGACCACCCAGAACCAGGCAGCCAGCCAGCTGACCAGAGGCACATGAGGGAGCCCGGCTCAGATCCCCAGAACACCCAGCTGACCTACAGATTCATGAGAAATAATAAATGCTCGTCATTTTAAGTTACTAAGTTTTGAAGTACTCGTTATATAACATTGGTGGCAATAGATAGTTGCTACCGATTAAAGCCGCGGGGCATATTTGAGCATAAATATATACATGATCACCTTTTTTGGAGCTTTTTTTTTTAATCAAAAGGCTCATAAGCACAAAGGAGGGATTGAGAGAGCTGGTCAGAGAAAAGCGAAGACCATTTGCTATAAACTCTTGACAAAAGATTCTTTTCCGCTAAGATTGAAAATACATTTTTAATTTTCTTTAGCATTTTACAGAGCAGAGTTAAGCAATAGCAAAAATAAAGGCCCCTTGCATCTTTTATATAAATCTTTCATAGAGGCATTGCCTTCTCTTCTCTTCCAGGGCCTCAGACTTCATCACTCGGGAGTCTCAGTGTGCTCACAGCAGCAGTGTTTTGGAAGTTTGGGGAGGCCAGAGCCACGTGCAGAGGAAGGAGGCCATCACCCGTCTGCCTGCCATACCGCGCACCGTCGCAGAGCTCCACGCATTCCCTCCAACAACGCGGGGCTCCCTGCAGGAAGCCTGGTAGCCGTGTGCTCCTCCGGCGGGAACGGGCAGCTGGGGGGTGTGCCAGACAGAAGACAAGCCTGCAGATGGGGCTGAACAGAAGAGGGTATGCTTCTGGAAGCTAAGGGAGAAAAAGCGAATCGAAGGTATTTTCCATTCTGTGGGTGCAGTGGGCCTCTGGCTGTCTAGAACGTGGAAGTTCCACTCCACATGTGGTGGGGGGAGGGGGGCTGTACTTTTTTTCCCCCCCCCAGAGGACAGCTCTGTTCTTTTTGATCTTCCCAAACTCACCACTGGGAACAACAGAATACAGGAAGCATTCTAATTCAGTTTTGATCCACTAAATGTCAGTACACAAAATACACTCAAAAGATTTTCCTTTGAAGTGATTGTTGTTGGCCATTTTGGAAGAGCAAACTGATGGCATCTTTCCGTAGCCTGATTATCAACTGGTTTACCCACAAACAACTGAAACACATGGAAGGGCTTCTTTTCTGATCTGGCCAAGTGTACATGTACTCAAATCTGCCCACGTTTACCTATTTAACGTCCACATAAATTTCTTACAAAATTCGTTTTGTCAGACGAAACAGGCCCGAGGCCATGGATAAAAGATGGGGAAGCAAACATGGTGCCGGTGGCAGAAACACATTCACTGAATGGCAGACACAACCGTGTCCTTGAGAGGAGTCTAATGTCTTTGGAATGCTTCCCAGGGACTCTGTCCTAAGGACTGGACCAACACGTTACTAGGGCCTTAGGGGCCCATCTGCTACATTTCTGGGTGTTCAACTCACCGGTGACAGTGCCGAGAGACCAGTCCACCAGTAACTGCACGTGGCGGAGAGACCCGACCCGCTGCTTCCAGAAGACCCAGCAGCAGGAGTCATTCAAGCATCAGGAACCGCCTGGTCCCTTGCCAACCGCCCGCCACCCTGGGACAGGCCTGCTGGGAGATGCCAGGTTCCGGGACACTGCTTACCTTCTGCTTGCCCTGTAACTTCTCAGTTTTTGTTTGCAGACTGTCCTACCTCCTTGAAAGAGTCATCCTTTATCTCTAACACGTTGGGGTTTCACTTGAGTCCTTATATTTATTCGCCTCCCTCAGTGTCATGCGGGGTTCATACAAGTACTTCCTGCATTCCTTCTTGATACAAGGTATCCCTAACCCAGCTCCTTTTCCTCCCAAACTCACAGAAGTATGAGGCAAGCATATCTGTATGAAGGGCAAGGCAAGCTAAAATTCAATAACCATTCATAAGCATTATATTCCTTTTCAGAATTCTGACTCAAATGGCGCTTGAAACGTAGAACTAAGTCATGGATTAAGGATATTATTTTGTAAGTGGCCTTTGCAGCCTGACTTATGGGTGCTAAGGCCTTAAGCTGTTGTTTCTCTGGGTTTGTTATTCTAGTTCAAACCTCTCTCTGCTCGTTTTATGGGAACAGTTCATCACATGTTGCAAAACCTGCAGCTAATTTTTCACTTGTGAGCTCACCACATCAATTCCAGGCATCTACCCACACTTGCTGATTACCTGTCAAAGTGACACTGGTTTTCTATAAACAATAAAACTTCTATCCTTGTTCAGAGGAAACAAAGGTAAGCTACTTCCAAATGAGAGCCTTTAAACAGTCCCGTATTTGCTACAGTGAATGCGCTTCTGTTACCTCCAAATACAGTTCCTGGGTACAGTGCAAAGCTTCCTGTACAAAATGGAAAAAAGGGCAGCTTGCTACAGCTTGAGGAATAATATTCAGTCTTCGATTGAGAATTGAGTTCACTTTTATGATAAAATCAATAAACTTTTAAAGATGTTAAAAACTGGTTCATTATTGCCATGTATGTAGTAAAAAAAACCCGAAACAAAAAACTACCATAGCTCACAGACCAAGAACGCTGCTACGCTTCCAGCGTGCGTGATATTCATTTTTAAAATAACTCTTGCTCATGGACCCAGAAGACATGTAAATTTGCCATATCCATCAGTCATTCCGTCAAAATCACAAAATCCTTCCTGTCCCTCTTGCAAATCTCAAAGCAACATCACAGCAGGAATGCAATCAACCATAACAGTTATATTTACAATATGCAATGTAACCGCAATGACACACAAAAGAATTTCTTTCTTTATCACAAAGTTGTTTCCCTGAGACATTTGTGTCTTCCTATCAACGTGAAAAATGGCATCCAAGGGTAAGCACACTGTTAGCAGCACATTTCAATGGAAAAGATCATCTATCTAAAATTCTGTCTATTTCCATCAAAGGACACAATCTGGAAAGATCTAAAGGTACATAAAATATACTTATTATCACATTTGGTTGTTGAACATGAAGAATTTCATGTTTAGATGGAATTTCACGCCAAGAGTCAAGGTCGACCTAGGGAAGCATTGAGCTTCCCTTGCTCGCAAGCCCTTCATAGCTGCTTCCCCAGGTTGCCGAGGAGCGGGTTCGGCCTGTTTGCTTTGCGTTGCCTCGCCAGCTGATTTTGGTGTTGATGAATATGCATCAGAGAAAAAACAAAAAGCAAGTGATAAAAGTACCTTACTAAGAAGTTTTTCCTGCCTTCAAATAGAAGCTGAAGCCATTTCTACAGGAATCCAGCATATTTGCTGTACATGGTTCCTCGCCATTCCAAAAAGAGAGAGAGAAATAGTGATAAAAATAGTTTGCAATTCAGCAAATCAAATAGAGGGATGCGGAGACTATGCATATTAATACTGATACAACTGACTAAGCAGTATTCTTGCCTTCCCACATCTTAAATATGAGTGGTGATTAACTGAGGATATTGCTGGAATTGCAGGTAACCAACCGGTCCTGTATTCATTGCTCATCAAAATTCGCAGTATTTACTAAGATGGTACCTCTAAGAAGACCTTACCGCCTGATCACTTCCATCATCTGGGTAGACTGCGTGACAGTGTTGCTTAATTAGGTTCTGCTTCAGGACGCCCAGAGCGTGCACACGGCCCAGGGCCATACAAGTGTCCACGTTAAACTCTAGCAGCGTTTCTCCGGCAAGGTCCTGAAATTCACCCGTGAGCACTGGGTCTAGTGTCCACGTTACTATTCTCTGGAGACCGCCAATTAAATATCAAACATCTGGAAGAATACAAGGTTAACAACCAGCAAGCACATAGGCTTGCTGCAGTCACTTCCTTGCAAATGGGACGTTTTGCTTTTAAAAAGCGAATGCAGGTTTCAAGTACACATATTCAGACAGAGTTGGTAGATCAAAACACAATTAACTGAAGCATTTGTGTATCCAAAGTGATCTGAAAAGACTGATTCATATTCTGTCCATACAAATATTCAGTGGCTGAGAAGGAGATGAATTCACAGGGATTTCATTGCACAACAAATAATTAACAATTATACAAGAGAAAGATAAAAAAATTTAAAGGCAATCAAGCAAAGATTATGAGGCCTATTACACTCAAATAACGACTTCTTTGCACTAGAGGGCAGTTTGGAGAGTGAAAACAAAATGATCGTTCTTGCTCTCTTGTGAGGGCAGGGGACTTCTTGGTGGAAAGTCAGAAAGTGAGGGCTTTTGAAAAGGCAACATCGCTGTTGGGATGAGACTCCATGAGCAAGAGGGATCCCTTACCAGTGCCTAACCTTCTCCTAGAGGCCTGCTCTTGCGCTGGGAGAATGCGGATCCAGTGACTGGTAGTCTATGAAGGGTTTCAAATAGAACAAACACATTCAGGACTTTGGCAAAAAATGCATCTGTCAGCATGGAGTTGACAGGCCTAAGGCTGTTGACATCCATTTGTTGACCTTTGTTAATTCGCACTGGCTTCTAGCATAATAAATGCCACGTCTAGGGTCTTAAAGAAATAGCTCGATGGAGACATTTTGTTCCCTTTCTGGTCAATAAGGTCAACTGTATGTATTTGAAAACACCTGCAAAGAAATCATTTCTCTCTCTCTCTCTCTTTTTTTATCAAGGTGTAACCTCTGAATACTATTCTATTCTAAACTTTGTTGACAATATATTACCATTTGAGAAAGAGCTTTATTGTTCAAACTTTCACCCCAACAGCTTGGTTTATTTCTAGGTATTGGCTTCTATCACAATTAAAATTTATGCCTTTGTAGTCCTCTGCCTCTTACACAATGAGAAATGTGCCCATTCCATGCACAAAAAGATATAAAAAATAATAGTGCAAGTTCAAATTCAGTTGGGCTAGGAATAAAATTTTACCTGGGTAAATCAACAAAATCGTAGCATTTTGATTTTACATGTAAATTTCACATATGAATGGAATTGGTTTGAAAGTTGAAACTGACATTTTTCATTACTGTAATTATATGTTATTTTAAATTACAGTGTATTTGTAATCATTAATTTGGCTTAAAGACAAAGATTCATTGGCAATTTTCAAAGGCATTAGTTAAAGGAAATTTGGATATCCTTTAAGTATTGAACATACAAATATAAAAGTAGTGTGGGTTCACATTAAGAGATTTTCTATACTATACAAAAGGTTATTATGTTTCAACCACTGTAAATATATTGAACTAAATCCTGTCCGATCGTACTAAAAATATATCAATGTAAATAAAGATACCAGAACTCAGAGAGAAGTAAATAAAAAGCATAATTTCAGCTTTCAGATTACTAATTATATAGAATTAAAATGTTCTTTAAGCAGTTAGAAGTGCAGTCTGACTTGGCAATAAGGGCATTTCTGGATTTTACACCAGTTATAAGCCAGTGGAAGAGACGTTAGCCCAATAAGAATCTAGAAAATTTTCATCATAAAGTCTCCCTACATAGGAATGGAACACTATTTGGCATTCTGATTTCTTGTTTTTTAGGGATGTCGCAATGAATAAAGAAGTGACTTATATTTTATTATATAACTTGTTTTCATTTTAAATCCCCAAACAATAAAAATTTTAAAACAGTGTAGGTGATTTTAGTGAGAAGGGACTTAGAATAAGGAATATTGCATCTCTTTCATAGATTCTATGAACTCTTCAAAGTGCTCTAAAAACACTATAAGTTTGATTAGCAGCAAAGCATTAGCCTAATCAAAACCTCTCCTCTCTCCCCCCATATATATGTCTATATATACACACACTGTACAGCAATATATTCTGTTAGTCTAGTTTACATCCGACAATTTGACAGTTATTCCCAGAGGCTGTGCAAAGGTTACAAATACTGTCTACTGTCTTCAGACCACTAGCACCCACTGGTTAAGAGAGAACCAATCCTTTCCTTAAAACAACAACAACAACAAAATTCAATCACCTATTTTGAATTTCTTTTAAAATTAAAAAAAAAAAAAAGGAAGAATACAGTGAATTGCCCAATATATTATTACTCTGGGGCCTGTAATTTTCTCTCTCTAAAACTATTTTTATACACAGAAGGCTAGATGCCTTTAAACATAGTTTCTGCAATCCTAAATATAAAACATTCTGTTGAAAAATATGACTTTTTTTGTTTGTTTGTTTGTTTTTGTTTCTTTTTTAAACTTGGAGGAAAGTTCTGTGAGGTGCAAGTTTTTTCCCCACAGATGAATTTTGCAGCATTTTCTCCCGGGAGCATACTGACAGCCCTGTCATCCTGTGTCTACCACATCCGGGGAGCAGAGCCTTCCCACGCTGCCGTGGCCACAGAACCTAGCACAGGGCCTCCAGAGAGAGGCCCTGGAGGGGCCAGGGCATCTTGGTCTTTTCTTTTCCACACCCTTCCGGCAGCTCCCAATCCTTGGGCATCTGGTAGAGCTGAAGTCCAGAACTTGAACTTCACTAGGAAAACGAAGTCTGTTCAAAATGCAGGGTTTTCATCTTTTGGTTGGGTGATTCTTGGTCCCCCACGGATAGGAATGATATCTAGAAGATTCAGAAGTGGAAAGAGTTCTCTATAGTCACATATATTTGACTTAACACATTCAACTTCAAAAGCAATAGCTCAGGGATATACGTAAATAAATCCCAGTGAAGAAAGATGATTCTAAACATAATAGGATGGGACATTTTTAGAAAGCCACATTTTGCTGAAGTTTGGTGCTAACAGGGTCTTTCTCAAATTATAAACTTCGCTGGAAATGATAACACTTTATAGGAGAAAAATAAACACCCATTCAAAGTAGCTTGAAGTTTTCAACATCTAATTTACATGTTATCAGTTAATTGGGGGAAAAAGCAATGCAAACTGTACATTTCTTTTTCTCTTGCAAATTTTACTTCTCAATGCAGATTTCATTGTTAAAAATGTTAATGTGTACCCCTAAATATATAAGGAGGATATGCCTAACGTCTATTCACCCACAAGATTCAAACAGTTTTACTCTCACAAACAACAATGATAAAATTAAGGCATGCTAGGCTGTCTCCTCTGATAAGGAAGCTAAAGGTTCATGAATGTAAAATATAAATTAATCATACATCTCTGCAAATGCTCAAGACCAGAGCGTGCTTTGGGCTGGCCAGGTTTGTTTTGAACTCGTTTCATTGTCTTTACCCTACTTTCTTCCTCTCAACTCATTCCACCTCCCCTTCCCGGAAGCCCAGAAATGAGGATTTCCCCATTTTGCTTAGGGCTCCTTGCTGCTATTTCTGTTTCTGCTACTATTTCCTTTTCCTAATGCAGCATTTTGTGCCCAAGACAATCTTCCTAGCCAACAGTCCAAGCAGTGTCCCCATTATTTAAACAGTTGCAGGAACAAATGGATAATGGCTTTATGCTGAGGCTTTCAGTTTGATGATGGCGTCTCTCTATCCCTAACTAAATATTCACCCTGGGACCTATGCTAAAAATGTGCGTGTCTTGGCTTCATGCTTTAGCTGCTGTCTGGGTGTTCGGTAGATGCGTGTTAAGTTTGAACTGACTGTCCAAGTGGTAAACTTCAGTAATACGGATATTATGTATGCAATTCTCTGTGTGACCAAGATCACTGATGACATTTTGCGATGACGATGACAATGACAATCAGGATGATGACAAAGACAATGAGAACAGCAGCTCTGGGTAGATGCAGGTGACTGGTGGGGGCGTTGAAACAATGCTTCCCGTTTCTAAGCACAGCGCGAGGGCAGCTTTCTGAACTTGTGTTGTGTGTGAAAGGTTGAAGAAATACTGGGGGAAACAAAGTTGACAGATTTCTTACAGCACATCTCAGACTATGTAATATGGTAACGTGTGTAAACATCCTCTAAAAATGGAAAACTGTACTTTCAGAGTTTCCCAAATATATTTGATCACAAAATTTTATTTTTCAGGGAACACCTGTTAGCATCTTTGGTAATATTGGCTATTCTATGGAATCTATTAGGGAAAATACATTCTACTGATTCTAAATCCTTGTTCGTGTCCAGTGATATTTAGCATCCTCTATCTTTTGACTATGGAAAAATCATCACTGACTAGCTGATTTGATTCATATTTGGAATTATGTGTATTTCCAGCTTGTGAACTCTTAGGTGCTTCTAAGTGGAGGCCGACTTATTTCTTGGTAATTAATTTGGAACACCAGTAAACAAATACTTCAAGCACAACCAAGGGTTATTTTCACTAGTAAACTGTGAAGAGTCTTCTCTCAAGATATAGTCTATCACTGTTAAAAGAAGATGAAAAGAGAATATCATGGAATAAGAATTTTTTGCGAGTGATTCATTTTAATTTGGAGTATTTTAAGAACATTTTATGTATGTCATATCCAACAGATTTTTCTTAAATTTGATCACTTAAACCATGTCTCCATATTCTATTCACAGTTCTGAATATAGCTGTAAATAACTTTTTTCTTCATTATTAGGCATCTTATTATTTATTCCTTAGAATAAGAAAATTTGCAATGTCTTTTAATATAGGAATGCAGCTTGGGAAGTAGAAATAATGTTTGAATTTTTTAAAACTTAGGGATAGAACTGAAAAGGGATAAAAGTAAATTTAAAAATAAGGCTAAAATTACTTTTTAAGAAAAAATACGAGCTCTTGTAAGAGCTTCCCTAACTTCCTTACACACCTGGTTTTTCACTGATATTTAGTATTGTTTCTACAAAAATATGAAGCCGTTCATTCCTGAGTCTCTGAGACTGTGCAGACAAATTAATGACAAAAGCGACCTTTGCCCCCACTCCAAGCCAAAGGCACTTAAAATAATAAGGAGCTAAGAGTTACGAACAAAGACGCTCATCTTATCCATGGAAAGCTGGATGTACTCTGTACTCGGCCCAAGAATAGACAAAGAAAATTCAAAGGTGAGCAATTATAAAGATGGTGATTTCTATTAATAATATACCTTTGGAAAATGAGAATTATTCATCATTTCTCTGTAGTTATAAATCATAACAGAACTAAATCTGTAAGGGTTGTTTTGGAAATATATTATCAAGCCAAAAGAGCAAGCAGTTGAATAATCTTACGTGTGATTTGTATGAACAACTTATGGAAATAAGAGAAGTAAAAAAAAAGTTGGAGCCTGAACTAACCTCAAAAAAGAATCTAATTTCCATATAACAACCTAACAGGATGCTCTTGAGGCCTCTTTCTCTTACCATGGCTAATACCTTTGAAGATGACTTCTGGGATGATTTAAATAGTGGTCACAAGACAGCTTCAGCAGCGGGAAAGGAAGGCAGTTCCTTCGGGCACTAAAGGCCACTTTAGAGAGAACAAACTAAAGCAACATGGAGCCACACAGAACGTGGACGTGGCTGCTTATGATCAATTTGACGATTCAGTTGTGAGGGGCTTCTCAGAAAAGTCAAGAGACAGCTCGTGTGTAGACATTGTCAGTGCCCACATCCCCCCTCATCCACACCCCTTCACAGCATGCTGGCCTGCTTTCCAGCTGCCAGACCCTGCGTTTCACTTCCTGAGGATTTCTCTGGCCTCTGGAATCTGTTCTGTCCACTCTCACAGAAGGCCAGAAATGCCAGGGGACAAACATTCTCTGGGGAAAGGCCGCAAACAACGACCAATGGAAATGGCAGGACAAATACCCCAGCTCCCTCAGCCCTTGAGTGGGATAACTGAAGTATGTGTTCTATACTGGCTCTCAGATTTCCCCAGTGGGATCTAGCCCCAGCCAGCCACAATGGTTACTTGCTTGAAAATGAAACCTTCATTGAATTATTTCTTCACTCCCCTACCAGTATTTCCCAGAATTGCCTCTCAAGTAAACTAACCGTACTCAAATCTGTGTGGCCAACACTGTGCCCAACAGGAAAATGGAGGAATCAGACTGGACAGAAGTGATAAAACACTGTATTTTTAGAGCACAAATAGTTCTTATGTGAGAAGGTAATACAGAGCCCCAGTAAACTGAGGTTTCTTACTTAGGGTAAGCAAATGGCAATACATAACAACAAATCCCTTTCCACAAACATATCTTAAATTCACCAGAAGTGATTGTGTCGTTGTATTTCCCCCTGCGTTCTATACAAATAATGGGTAGATTTCAGTGATGGAAATCTGAGTTTACAGCTCTACTAGAATGGAACAAATGCTTAATTAAAAAAAAAAAACCAAACAAACCCTAAAAATGCTTTTCCATTTCATTATGTTTCTTATTTTTTCTGGGAGTAAATTACTGCTAAGCTATTGCCCTTTCTTTTTCAGCAGAGAGACAGCAGCTGCATCCATACAAAAGATGGGCAACATACATTCTACCCATGGTCATACTGAGTGTAAGCCAAGATATTTTACACAAGTATTTAAAATGAAAGTTGGAAAAAAACCCTGGAGTCCAGGATAATCAGATCTAACATCCAACGATCTCAATTGATCTTTCACATTTAAAAGAAAACTTTAGATCTCACCTGTTAGATGTAAAGTTGTAATAACCACTTTCCTCTAGGACTTCTTCAATCACAGTCTGAAGTTGAAAAAAAAATTCGGGTTAATACTGAATTAAAAGCAACAAAAGAAAACTGTTCAAAGGCACTGCAAAAACCTCACCTGCATCTGTTCATATGTTATTCCCTCCTCCACATCAGAGCTGGTGCGTAGACCTGAAATAGACAGGTGATGGAAAGTCTCATCTTCGGTTCTCATTTTCTTAGTGGGACTTTGTTGACAATTACAACTCAACTGTAGTGAAAACTATTTAGTCATGGTGAAGAGGAGTACTTCTTAGCACATTTCAAATTATCTTGCTTTGAATATTCAAACTCTTTGTTTCTCTTCCTTTAATAACTGGCTGTTTTTGGGGTGGCCATCACAAAATAATACACAAAGATTTTGGGGCATTTCTCAGGGTATAAATTGGGCAATTAAGTTAGAGAGGCATACACACACACACACACACACACACACACACACACACACGTGTGCCCATGCATGTGAACACTAAGGACAGGTCAGGAGTATTCGCAACACAAATGACCTGATGGGCAAGCTTTCTGATTAAAAAACTCTCCTTAAGCTACAAGCAAAACAAGTACATATGCGCTAGAAAGAAAATGAATTCTTAGAGGGAGGCAGAAATAGGGAAAGACAACGAAGACCTGGCCCTTTCCGATGACTGCCTAGAGGGAAATAAAGCACACTTGGCGCCAGGAGGCAATGCTTTCTTCCATGTGTGTTCTAAGGGTGATATACTAGCCCTCCCCCAACTGAGTGCCACCCAAAGCGATGCTGGCCAGCTTCCACTGCAATCCATCAGCGCTGGTGTGTGCAGGGAGGCCCAGGAGCCCCCTCCACTCAGGCACAAGAGGGAATGGGTTGAAGTGGAGGGGAGGCATGAGGCTGACGAATCCTGGCAGCTCCTCTTCAAAGCTCTGGGCCAAGGTGTTCCCCAAAGTGCCTGCAGGCTCTGCCGTGTGAGCCTGTGGCCAGCCGGCTGTGATGGGACTTGCCTGCTCCAGCCCAGGGTAGGCCCTCCAGCTGCCCTGGACACCTGCCAGCTCCCTCACAGGCTGCTCTGAGAGTTCCATCAGAGCTCTTGGTTTCATCAGAATCGCTGCTGGAAGAAGGTCGGCCTACAGACTCACTGCCCTGCCCTGGGGGCGCCTTTCAAAGCAAAAGACTTTAGACGGCGGTTCATCTTGATCTTACAGGTTTCTCGGGGACTATTTGAAACAAAATTCTGCCTGCAGGTTGGCTTTATCCCAGGAGGCCAAGATGCAGGGAAAGTTTGAGAATTAATACATGAAATGATTTGCCTAAACTGAGGAGTGGGGGGATGGCGAGTCTCCCTTTAACCGTCATTTCTCTCCATGCCTCTTTGTGACATAACTATAGTTTATAGGGCTTTGAAAATTATTTAGGAACTCTGAAACCTCAGAGTAGCTTGAAAACCTCTTCTGAGAGTTCATTTATCATGAGAAGAGTCACATGATGCTGAGCCCCTGCTAATGGTCAAGCACGTTTTATATGTTTACCCTGATCCTCATTATAACCCTATAGTGTAAGTACCACGCCTACTCCCATTTTATAGGCAAGGAAACTGGGGTTCAAGAGGTCAAATAATTTGCCCAAGGTCAACTACTAAATGCGGGAGCTGAGATTCAAGTTTAGGCATCCAGGTTTTGAGAATCTGCTCCTTTAATCCCCGCGCTACCTAGCCTCCCTACGTGAGATTTATGCAAAACAAAGCAAAACAAATTAAATATGGCTGATGCGGATTCTTCAGGTAAGTTTCAAATGTTCTCCATTTTGAATATTCAAACTCTTCATTTCTGCTTTTTATCTTCCTGGGTGCTTTTGGGCATTTGATTTCCTATCATCAGATAAGAAGAAATAAAAGGAAATACAACTCACCCACACGGATTCTGCTGTTTGATTATGGCATTAACAAATGATCAAGGAAGCTGCCACAACAGGGTATGATAAATCTCGCAGGGAATTTCTATATTCGTACTGTATATCCCTTCCAACTACTGCCATAGATAATCAAAATAAGCTCTATTTTTCTTTTAAATTGAGGATAATCTTTTAAGGATAGCTGTTGATCCAAACAATATATTTCTTCGTGAAAGCCAGATTTCCTGTGGTGAAGACCATTACCTGTCGGGTCATCTGGGGACAGGCTGTTTCCACATGATGAATGATGTAATAAATGGTAATCCGCTGTGAAAAAGTTGGGCTCAATGGGTTCTGGAGATCCCTGAGATAACTGGAACCGAAAAGGCAAAGCCACATGTTATTCTATAGTCAGAAGCAAATGACAAGAGACCTCTTTCCCTATGTCTCGACACAGAGAATTTAGTGCTTGTGGTTTTCAGTCTCTTGTAGATAGAGAAAGGCACATCTTCCTTTCAAAAGAACTTCTAAATCGGAGGCAGGCAAATTACAGTGAAAGTAAGGTAGACAATTCCCTGGTCACATGAAAAAATAAAAACAGTTCTGCACTTTACGGCTTTATGAGAGCAAGATAAAAATGGATAGAAAAATAATGGCATAGGCTTGGGACTTCAAAACGTTCTTTGCATCAGGCATATGAGGAATAAACTCAATTAATTATCCAGCAGATCGATATGCTTAGTTCACATCGTCATTGTTTTTTGTGTATCTCCTTTAAACAATGCCTTCTTGTTTGACCAAGGCAAACAAGTTTCTTAACACATTTTCCTAAATTACTATTGCTTAATTTTAATCTCCAAACATTAATCCCCAACACTCTAAAGGAGACAGTAATTCACTGAATGACAGACTTTATTAAGGTTCCAACCGTCTAATGCTCTCCCACAAAGCTGAATTTTTTAAGTGGAATTTTAGGCTATGAACATTTTTCAACCTTCTTTTACCTTTAATTCCAACCAGCACTTGGGCTGGTCAAGTTTTCACGCCTATGTTAATAGAACATACTTTTAAAATGCCACTGCTTATTAATAAACCAGACACAAATGGCACAATTTAGACCATGCAACAGCAGTTACCTTGGACTCATATACTCTGCTCATGAATTAAAACACACCATTGTTCAATCACCTGGGAAGGGCATTCATTAAGAGTCAACGATATAGGTCTACCGTATGACCTTGTAATCCCACTCTTAGGTATACACACAAGAGAAATGAGGACTTCTGACCCAAAACTGGAGAAAACCCAAACATCTACAGACAGAAGAATAGATAGATTGTGGTGTGCTTATCCAAGGGGATTCTGCAAAGCACAAGAAACAGCAACATGAATGAATGTTGAGCAAAAGAAGCCAAAAACACCAAAGAAGATGTAATGTATAACTTCATGTATAGGCATTTTCACAAGTGGACAAAACTAACCAATGGTGATGAAGATTAAGATAATGATTATGTCATGGCAGAGGGTGGGATATGACTAGGAAAAGGCAGGCAGGAGGCTTCTTCAGTACTGGAAATGTTCTGCTTAGTGATGTGGGTAGTGGTCACCTGGGTGATTGTGTATACAGAAGTCCACGGGGGTGTACAGGTACCTCACTGGATGCATTCTGCATTTATACCTTAATAAGAACATTTGCTATGAGCAATTCATCATTATTCCATCTGTGTACTTTGGACACTACTAACACAAATTATTTCTCTGTTTTCCAGTCTCCATGTTGCCAATGAATACTACAGTCTAGAAAAAAAACTATGGTTCTATCCTTTTTTATTCTTGAAAATTCATTTTCCTTACTTCAGTGACAACTGATAAAACTAATAACCCATCTGTAAAATGACAAGATCGTAAGACTGCAACACATTGCAATGCAGGGGATCCGATAGTCACACACTTAACAACATCCTCATCAGTGCTATTAGGATGCCACAGAGGCAGGCCTAAGTACTCTGTATTTCTCACAGCCAAGCTAGTAGTTTGCTCCAACAAAGTTTCTTAATATGTCTCGTAATGCTGAAAATGATTTCCTGGTATTGCCTTCCAAATGACTTCAGATGGGATTGTTTTTCACGTGCTTGGGCATAGGAGTAATTTGGCTGCCTGAAATGCTCATCCTAATTATAGAAAGCTTAGTTAAGTCAACTTAATTATTAAGTAAACACCTTGGAATCCTAACTTGTTCACAGACAGGAAGGTGTTTAAAGCTGCACAGTGAAGTGTGTGGATTGTGAGCTGGACAGGTCAAGATGGCCATTTTACGAAGACAAGGACAAGTCTTCTTCATTGATTCAAAGCTTGAAGAGAGGAGTGTTTGAGGATGCCGGTGCCTCTTACATTAGTCTCCTTCAGCTTAAGAACTGCAAATCCTCAGGGATGGGTGGATGAAGGCAAGGACTAACATTCATTAGTCTAGTGTTTGAATCCCAGATACATTTATTTTTATTCCAGAAACTTCCCAGGACTTCTTGCAGTTCAGTTTTTTGACATACATATTCTTTCAGCACATCTTTTGTGCCCCTTTGTGTCATGCTCTGAGCACGTTTTGCAAAACAGAGATGAAAACCATTGGATCACATAGACCAATGATCTCTCCGGCTTATCAGCACCATGCTGGGCACCAGGGAGGACACAGCAATGACGTGGTTGCCATTTGCCTGGAAAAATAGGCTAATGTACATGAACAAGAAGGAGAATAAACAATGAAGTGTCAAATGAGGTTAGGAGTTCTAAGCTTCCAAAAGGAAGTATGTTTCACGAACACCAGTATGATTTCCAGAAGCTCTGTAGCAGAAACACTGGGGCCGAGCCTTGAAGGCTGGATTTGGGTGGATGTAGGGAAGCAAAGCAGACATTCCAGGTGAGTGGAACTTGGGGACAAAGGCTGGACACTGCCTACCAGTAGCAAGGGGATGAAAGGGATATGCCATAAGCCCATGTTACAGAGGTGTGGGGCTCTATAGTGAAGTGAGGGACACAAATGCCGTTAATTCAGCGGGGATTTGTTTACCAACTCTTGTGTGTCACGCACACATCCAAACAATGAAAACAACCAACGGTGGCCAAAAATTGCACTCTCGGAGCTTACTGCCTAATTAGGGAGGAATGTAGCTGTGAAGCATCCACCCGGATATATGTGCAATTGCAACTGTGCTGAATGCATTGAAGGATGGGCCTGGGGGTCTAGGAGGTAACGGGCAGGTTTAACTTAGGAACAGTTTTTCTGAAAAAATGACCCACTGAGAGCTGGAAGAATGAGAAAGAATGAGTAAAGGATGGAGAGGGAAGATCTTGAAAGGCAGGAACACAAGCATTTGCAAAGACTCAGGAGGAGGCTGCACGGTGGACAGACGGCACCTGTGGCTGCTGTGAGACCAGGAAGAACAAGACAGGTATGAGAGGATGACGGACAGGGGAGCAGGGCTTGGACCAAACGGGACCGGGACTACTGTGGGGACAACTCGGCAGTTTATACTTAGAGCCCCTGAACAGCTTCTGTGTGTCTGCGTGGGTGCGTGTGTGACACGGGCAGATTTCCATTTCGAAAGGATCACCCTGGAGGCAATGTGCACAACAGTCTTGCATGGGGCTGGAGGAGGCTCCGGCGAATGATGCGGGCCTAGAAAGCTCCATGCCAGGCTTTAGACGGTGAGGCAGGAAACTGGAGGCTTCTAAGGTTTTTCAGTATGCTTAAAAAAAAAAAAAAAAGAAAAAAGAAAAAGGCCAGTGTTTAGAAACTCGGTCGGGTAAGATGGATTAGAGAACAAGGAAGTCAGCAAAGAAGCTGTGACTCCAACGCCAAAGAGAAGTGCTAAGACCTTGAACTAGGTGGTAGCCAAGAGGAAGCTCGAGTACCCTCCCTAACAACACCAGTAGCTCCTACAGCCACTTACTGCGCACTTAAACATTCTAGACACACGGGATGTTCTATTTGGTTCTTACAACTACCTCTAAGGGAAGCATTATCTCGGGTTTACAGATGGGGACACTTACTGAAAGTAAGTGGCAGGGCCAGGGCTCTAACCCAGGGCTTTAACATCAAAAGGTAAGCAAAACCCCCCACGAAGAAGATACGCAGGTGTTAATGACTTATGGGACAAAAGAAATGACATGGAGCGGCTGAACGTGACTGCAAGGCTTCAAGACCGAGCAGAAGGAAAGCATGCCTCCCACGATAGGGATGCTGATGTACGAAGGAAGAAGGAGGTGGTGAGTCCAATTCTGGACACACCAGACAGGCAAGAAAACGCTCACCCCTCTGGGGGCATACGGACACTACCACAGAACGGTTCCGAGCAGCAGCCCTAGGGCTGGCAGGGTCCTGGGCCAGTGCCGTGTGGGCCCTCTCTTGCCCCTCAAACATTCAGCTTAGGGGGGTACTCCCATCTGCGTCATCTGTGTTCTGTGTGGCAGAACGCTTAACCCCTCCTTCCGAACGGACGTGAAAGGGCTCTCCCGCCCTGAATAAGCGCCTACGGTTCTAAAGAGCAAACGACCGTACACACTTTCGAACTAAAGCCAAGCAAATATTAAAGAGAACAGACTGTATCGCTGTTACTACTGATTTTGAGCAAGTACTGGGCCATTTTAGCACTTCATTGTTCTATTGAGAATATAGTACTTTTTAGGCCAAACCTACGTGAGAAAAAAAAACTGTAATCTTCATTAAATTCCCCGAACTGTATCTTCTCTCTTCCATATCATAAAATGAGGTTATCTTTGCTGCAGAACAACGACACCAATTATTTGGAATCTAATCAGCTGAGGTAGAAAAGAAATGAAACAGCGTAAATGAAATCAGGTGCCAGAAGTGAGAAAATTTTTAACATGCCACATCACATGTCACTCACCAGTCCTCTGATCTGTTTTCCTTTAGATTTTCCTGTCCTCTTCGACTGAGTTATAACTTGTTAAGACATAATATATTGTCTTATTTTTCATCTTTTCTAACCTATAGCTCCTATCTGTTCTTTTTTATTAGGTTTTTATAGGCCACTTTGTTAACAGACATGTCCAGTATTTATACTCACTTTTCTCTGATACTTAAGCACTCACACACATACGCATGGGCACCTTCACGGGGATGGCCCATCATCCGAGTCCATGAGATGCACGGTGCATCCCCACCCTCCCCCCTCCCTGCCCCGGAAGCAGCCTTGCTGTTTACATTTCCATCAAAGATCGTGTTTCTAACAAAGAATTCCAAAACTCAACAAAGGCTGGAAAACCACTGTGCTATGCTATTTACAACCACGAGCTCATCCTCCCAGGACCTCCACTCAGACACGGAAGGTGGTATCGAAGGAGAAGATGAATAGTGGCCTGACCCTGCTGGGCAGGAGAGCCCTGCTCTAGGAGCTTCTCCACTCGGTCCAAACAGGTTGGCACTGGGCACTGCTGATTTATGATGCCTCCATGGGGCCGTGACCCGGGCTAGGCAAATATAAGGCGCAATTATTACGTGCATCAAAAGACATTAATTGAAGCATGAGGAGAAGAGCAATCTGCTAACTGGAAAAGAGCCGGAAACCTGGAGTTAGGAGTTAAAGAGACTGCCAGCTCCGAATAGGGTGAGCTTGACCTTGCTGATCTGAGTTGAAGTACAGATGAGGAACCAAAGAGAAGTGCTCGCCTTTCCTTGCAAGTTCTTTATTTAAGAACAAATGTCATTTTTCCTGTAGAACTCCTCAGTCTGGATTTCTGGCTTATCCCCATGGTGTCATGTCGCATGTGCTCTCGTCCCATGCATCTGCCACAGGTGCCTAGCTAGAGGCAGAGCCAGGGTTGGTAAACTTCCTCGGTAGAGGGTCAGATGGGAAATACTGACAGATTTACAGGCCGTGTAATCTGCATCACGGCCCCTCAACCGTGCCTATAAGGTGAATGCGACCATGGACAATACGTGAGTGAAGGCACGTGGTTCTATTCCAGTAACTTTATTTCCAAAAACCACAGTCCGCCCACTTCCAATATAGAGGCTTCCTCAGAGGCAGAGCCGAGCCTCTAGCAAATATACTTCGTACATGGTACCACACGAACTTCAGGAGCCATGTAACGTCTGGCTGCCCCTCTTTTGGTGACATTAGCAAGCCACCGGTGATGATGTCTAGATCCGGTATTTTAGGAGAGGCTGCAGAGTGGCGACGTTTTTTATTCCTTTGGTTCTTATTAGCTGAAGGACTACTTTAATGAGAAACATCCCCTCATCTATTTAGCTACCTGGGGTAGAATTCATAAGGCAACGGCAGAATAAATGTTTGATTCTTTCCTTTTGTAAATAATTTTCAAAATAATGAGTCGGTTACTTGGCATCCTCCAAAGGGAACCGATGAGGGATTTTTTTTTTTTTTACTGTCATGAACTCTTAGATATAAACTTTAGTGAATGCTTTCAGTCCATTGCAGTAATTATTCTTACTGATGCCCTAGTTATCCAATAGATAGCCAGTGGGAGCCTCTTTAAGTCGGCTCCTGAGTCTTTTTGACACCTCCTCAGGAATCCTTGATGGCATCCTCACTACACCACCTATTATGTCAAGACATCCCCCCTAAGCTTTTCTTCCCCGCTCCACAGCTGCAGTCAGCTCTGTCTCCGAGGAGCCACGGGTGCTAAGGGAGCTCGCTGCTGCTTGGTTAGTTTCTAGACAACTTAGCGAAAATATTAGGAAATACGTGTATTTTTTTAAAGATTTATCATGAATTCATACGCATTCATATTGGCATTTCCAATCCTAATTTGAATTAATAAATTCCATCTTGTTTCTCTTCCTCCTTTCTCCCATGCCGAAAATCCTAGTTTCCCAAGACACTATACAATTACTCACACGCTTTATTCCCCTCACAAGTTTTAGCCAAGGTTGAGCAGATCGGACCAAAGATCAGCTTAGGTAAGTCATAAATAAAGAGCTTAGTTTCTTAGGAAGGGGCTTTCCTACTTTTTCACTCTTCTATATATCCTGCTGGGTCTCAGGCCATTCATCAGAAGGCACGGTCATCCCATAATGATTCCTCAAACTGGAGACAAGGAGTCCCCTGGATTTCAGGACAAGTTTCAGAGGGGAAGGTGGAAAGCAAATGCATTTTATGAACTAGCACTGCTTGCTTCTTCCACGGCCCTGGGGTGGGTGAGTGTGTTAGTCAAAGGCCAACTGGCCACTCCACCAAGATTATACAGGGGATGAAAAGGCCATTTCCGAACAAAAATTGTCACAAACAAAAGATTAGACCAGAAAGGGAGAAAAACAGAGGCCACAGACTCTTCTCATTTGTGTTTAGATGAGGGCAGGAGGGCTTCTTTCTATATCCATATAAAAATATACAAATATGATATATGTCATATAATATGTTACATAGAATAGCACCAATATAGACTGTATTATACAGAATATATTTATCAATACAGAATATTCTATATTCAACGATCACACATTGAGCTCTACCATGTGCCAGGCACTGTGCAAGACTGTAGGTAATCAAAGATGAATGCAACACACTCACTGCCTTTGGGGGAAACAGAAATGTAAGCTAGATAAAAAGCTATTTAGAACACAGCAATGTGAGTGAAAAAGGCCTGAAGCACAGAGAAAGGGGTGAATTCTGAACAGGAAAAATCAAGAGAGATTTTTATGGAAGAGCTGGCCTCTCGGTTTAGTGGTGGAGAATAGGAAGCATGTTAATATTCCAGGCAGAAGATCTGTTTCGCGCCTAGGAGAGGAAGCCTGCCTCCATGATCTGGAAGGTAAACACCATGATGGTACGAACCACCACAACCTTGTAATTATCAGAGAAGGGGACCATAGCATTCCTCACAGGAGAATTTAATGTGCCTCTAAATAACATTGAAAGGGAGGCTAAGTCTTTGCCCCCTTGAGTTCCCTCACCCAGGTCCCTGAACGCCCTCTACCGCCCCATGAATCCCTTTTCACTCCCCAGACCAAGGACGGAAGGTAAGAGCTCTGAGAGGGGCCGCCACAGTACAGGGGAAGGCCGACAAGGCAGGTGGGGCCATTTTAACAAAAGAGAATCTTTTTTTTCTATCAGGAGAGATAAGAAACCCAGCAAGGAAGGGATGCAAACCAACAAACATCAGGAACAAAAGAGGACGGGATCTGCTTTAGGGACGTGTGCGGGTGGGAAATCACAGCGTCAGGAGCCAAGAAGGAGGCATGGCCGTGCAGCAGGAAGCTTGCTGCGGGTACTTCCATCTCTTAAAGCTGGGGTTTCTGTTAAAATAAATATGTGTCCAAACCGGATTATTCTGCGTATCATTTTAATAAGAGTATTAAAACCTAGCAACATGGAATATTTTCATGGGAGATTTGAGCCTCTGTCTTCCTAAAATATATTTATTGATATTCATGGTACAATATGTAAATATCATAAAGCAAATATCTGCAGTCTCGCGCACTTCTGTTTTGAGCTCCTCGAGCTTTGTCTCTTGGCCTGATTTGCCAACACAACCCATGAAAGAAACTGTGCTCTTTTATCTCTGATGAGGTGGGACTTCTGTTTTGTTCACAGGCCGCTGTATCTCTTTTCCCATCTCCTGGTTGTGGAGGTGCAGACGGGGAGGCAAGGCAACAGAGCAAACACACTGTTTGCATTTCTTATCAAAGAGCCCATCATACTGCCCGAATAAGGAGCACATTTATGCGTAAGACTGGATCCATGAAAGGAGAAAGAAACTTTAAAGAAAAAGTTCATTGGCCACATGACTGTTTCAAAGTTTAAGTGGATGATAAAACAGATAGATAGATAGATGATGATAGATAGATAGATAGATAGATAGATAGATAGATAGATAGATAGATGATAGATAGATAGATAAAAATTGGAGCAGGCCCAAACTGCTTGGGCCTCAGGTCTTTCCGGGACAGGAGAAGGGGACCTGTATGGAAATGGCTGCGGGCCAGGTCACAGGGATTTCCTGTCATCAAGTTGTGCTAATTAGAGATAAACAGTTTTCCTTCTGTCTGGTTGATTTAACTTCTTTGTGATTTAGTTTGTGGGTGTGTGAATAGAAATATTTACTAACAGCTGAGGTCTAGGAGATTATAGAATGTTGAAGATGGAAAGAAGCTTAGAAGTACAGTTGGCCCTTGAACAACACGGGTTTGAACTGCATGGGTCCACTTCTATGTGGATTTCTTACAGTACAGCACTGTAAATGTATTTTCTCCTCCTTATGAGTCTCTTCCTTAATATTTTCTTATTTCTAGCTCACTTTATTGTAAGAATACAGTATATAATATATAACATACAAAATGTGTGTCAGTCCCCTATTTACGCTATGCAAGCCTTCTGGTCAATAGTAAGCAGTTAGTAGTTAAGGTTTTGGGGAGTCAAAAGTTATACATGGTTTTTCAGGGCACCTGGCCAGCTCAGTTGGTTAAAAGTCTGACTCTCGGTTGTGGCTCAGGTCTTGATCTCATGGGTCGTGAGATCAAGCCCCGCGGCGGGCTCCACACTCAGCAGGAGATCTGCTTGAGATTCCCTCTCTCCCTCTGCCCCTCCCTCAACTTGCATGTGCTAATGTGCTCTCTCTCTCTCTCTTTCTCTCTCTCTCTCTACAATGAATAAATAAATCTTTAAAAAAAAAAAAAGATTTTCAGCTGTGCAGGAGCAGGGGATCAGTGCACAATCCCCACGTGGTGCAACAGTCAACGGTGGTTCATTCCACCCTCATAGGTGATCAAAACCACAGCTTCCGATGGTTAAACGACTTGTTCAGAGTGGCACAGCTCAATTTAGAGGCTTGTTGGAGAACATTCTAATAAAATACCGAACAGAATTATCCTTAAAAAGGCTAAAATATATTTTTTAACTAAAGATATTTAATAACATTTATTCTTAGGAAAACATGCAATCATACCGAAAGAACTTTCTATTAATCTTCTGAGATGATGGCCACAGAAATTAAGGTGAGAAAATCAGAGGCAAAGACATCCTCAATTTCGTATCAAAAAGTGCCCTTATGAAGAGGCCCCAGACAGTTTCCTTGCCTCCTCTGCCCCATGAGGACAAGAGAAGTCACAAGTCTGTAACCAGGAAGAGGGCTTGTGTCAAACCTGACCATCCTGACACCTTGATATTGGACTTCCAGCTTCCAGAACCATAAGCAATCTCTGCTGTTTATCAACTCCCCAGTTCATGGTGTCTTTTTTATAGCAGCTTGAAAGGACTAAAACAAACAGTGATAACATTCTTTAATAGAGGATGGAGTTTAAAGCATAAAGCAGAGAAGGTATAAAATGTAACTCTTTGGCTGTGTTTTTGCTAAGCCACAGAAGAATTGCCAGGTGTCGAATACTGTACCTTTTTAATTTCAGATTTCAGATTGCAAGGGTTACTCTGCTGGCTGAAGAGGGATTTCTTGAATCTCTCTATAACCCTTCTTTTCAAATTGTGGTGCAGGGCCGGAGGAAGCTGCGTAAAATGAGAAAACAATTATTATAAGCAAATTGTGAACACCGCACAGATGACTCCCAGGAAGCGTTTACTGAGGGTCAGTGTAACAATATTAATTCAACGGGACGAACTGAGAATATAAATTTTACTTCAAATAGCATGACAAGGTGTGATAATTTTTCATTCCACAATCCAGAAGGAATATATTACTCTTCTCTCTCTCGAAAGTCTGCTTCCATTTTATCTTAGTCTTTCATTTTATTGGTATTATTTTTCATATAACAACTAAATTGCACGTATAAATTGAATTGGTAAAGAAGAGACTTCACAAGGAAAGATGCATTCTAACAAATGTTTAGGTGCTTACGTCATGCCCAGGACTTGGCTAAACACCCTAAGCAAAGCCCTTGTCCAGAAGGATCTGATACTTTCAAACAGGAAGTATGTATCTGCATTACTACATAGTTAGATGTCTGTCTGTGAATGCTCTTAAATATCCACATAGAGAGAGATCAGATTGTAGGGACCAACTTTGTCAAGAAGAAAAGAATGAATGAGTACACACTGGGGCTGGGCCAGGATGAGATGGATTTAACAATTTAGTAGGAAGTCACTTTAAAGTCTTAGAAAATATGGTGATTGGATGAAACCGGGGACTTTAAAAAATTGATTTTGTAGTGCTTTGCAGTTGAATTTATACAAAGAAACCAAAGATCCTGAAAGACACAGAGGGATGAAGTAAAGTTTGGAAGAAGGATAAGAGAGCAAAGAATGATACGGGGGCTCAGTGCAAATAATGTCTGGTTTGTTTAAAATATGGAGAGGACCTGGAAGGAGATGAAAAAGAATCAGTAAGAACGAAGATGGCTAAGTGAGAAGGAAAACGTGGTAGTTGGCGCTTTCAAGATTAAAAACAAAATCAAACAAATCAAACAAATTAAAAAAACAAGAATATAATTCAAAGTTCACATCAAAAGAAAGAGCAATGTGGTAGTGACAATTATTTACCCACCCCCACTCCATTTTTCTATACTCTCTTATAGTTTAGGTTTGGTGCCATGTGACTACTTTGGGCCCATGAAAATGATATGTGTCACTCCGAGGATGAGGAAATGCAAAGCCAGCATGCTTCCTCCATCCCTGTCCCCCCTGGGCAAAGAGCTTGGATTCCACCCATTCCAGATGGCACAGCCACAAGATGTAGGAGGGCCAGCTGACCTGTCTAACTTTAGCTAAGTGAGACATAAACCTCTACCGTATCAAGCAAAGAGATTCTGGGACGTATCTGTTAGTATAATATAACTTACTATATCCCGGCTAATACAAGAAATGTCTATTCATTCAAGTTTCATGAAGCAGCGGAATGTATAAAAGGTAATAGAGAAATGAATAGGGTCAACGGGGGTTCATAACTGCTGAGTTTATAGCCAAAGAAAAACTCTTCATCAGTCTAAACACAGTAGAATATGGGACCCATTAATAAGCACTGTAATGCTATAAACAGAAAAACAACATAATTGAAAAATGTTTTAACAATGCATCTATAATCCTCATCAGTCCTTCGACTCTGTTTGAGTCAAAGCAGGTTTAATTACAGAGGAGCCAAGACTCTACTGGAGGGTCTGAAGCCCTTTAGTATACTCTGGAAGGTTCTGTAAGTTGACAGCACTGAATCTCTACTGAGCTCTTTTTATGTCAATACTATAGCATTCTTGTACCTTGCTCCAGATGTAATCACTTCCTTATTCCCAGCAAATAGTCATAATTATTGCTGTCCTTTTACATGGAATGAAAAGGGAAATAAAGAAATGTGGAGAGAGAGAGGGAGAGAAACAGAGAGAGACAGAGATTTGTTGGCATTAATGAGCAAATAGAAGATAGATGAGAAGGATAATAAGTATACATGATGTGTGCATGAGAGATTAGCAAAAGTGGAATGAGCTTAATTTAAGACGAGGACCAGACGATGAAGGGAAGGGTTATTTGCACACTTTCATAGCAAGGGAATTGGTTGGAGTGGAGAAGGGATGGGAGAAGTGCCTGGAGATACCTTTGGGGATTTGGTAAATTCCCTAGTGTTCCGCACTGGAAGTTACCATTTCCCTAAATCAAACACCAGAGGGCAGTGTTGGCCCAGAACCGTCTAGTTGTTGCCTTGCATGATTCTAATTGCCAGAGAGAAAGGCAGAAGCAAGACTTCTCTGATACACCTAACAGTGTACACAGCAAACTTTGAAAGCGTGAAGTCCCAGTGGGTCCTCAGGTTCCTTCAAAAGAGACTTACCCCAACACTGGCAGCTGTCAGTATCAGATTACTAATTCAAATATTCTTATTCTTGCTATTCATTTAATGTGATAAGCCTCTCGATAGCTTAGAATTGCTTTTAGTGCTCCTGATTGCTTGAATTAATTCTCATAAAGGCTTTCTTGCATAAGTTAACAGTCAACTTAAGATTCATATACACGGCAGTATTAGAAAGCTATTTTATCTTACTGAATAATTGTCACTATAGACAGCACCCATCTTTAAAATTTTGCTGGAAGAATTTTAAATTTTACACAGAATGATGACTCATGCAGAATTCGATTGAAGATGTAAGAATGTTACTATATTATATCCCAGGACAATAATACTAAGAATAGAACATTAATACCTGTGATTTGTACGTGCCAGTTACTAGGATTACTACTTTATGTGTCTTATGTCATTTTTCTCCCCACAACAAACTTATAAAACAGGTCCTATTTTATAGGTAAGGAAATCAGAGTTTAAAGACATTATGTAACATGCAAAGATATTCTCTGAGGCAGTATGCCTTTTAACACAACCATTATCCTAGAGCAAACACACCACCGTTAGCATTACTACAGTTTAACACTTTATAAACACTTCGCATACTTTATTTCCTTTAGCACAATAGTCCCATAAGCTACCCTAATATTACCGATAAAGAAACTGATTCTAGAAAAGGTGAGTCTCTCAACACAACTCATCTAAGAGCTTATTTTTTGTTTGTTTTTGCTATACCACGCAAAGTCACAACAGAAAAAAATGAAATCTGATCTCTAGGCTCTATACTAGAGTTTCTTGAGCTTGCATTATATACGGATAACTTTCTAAAGACACACTCTCTAGTATCTCCAAGAATAGGTCAGCAGACCATCAGTAGTTGAGAGGATGCCATTTGCAGTGACTTAAATAATATCTTACTATAAAAACAAATTATTTTGATATATTACTGCTTAAGACGAGATTTCCCTAAATGCTAAAAATATACTCAAAGATTATTTTCAAAATAAATACACAAAACATAAAGCTTTCTTTTAGAATTTGCAAACCCCGAACATATGAGTATACTTAGATACATGGCAATACCCTAAATTCTATTTGATCTGTCCCTCTTGCCATTAGGAGCCAGGAGACCCAGATAAGAGAAAGTAGGGATGGTTCTGATTTCATCTACCACTACTGCTGAAAAAACCAGTATGTTTCACTGATGACAGTAGGGAGTATAACTTCATCTGAGGGACAACACGTTGCTGTCCCCAGCCACATTTTTTTTTGTTGTTGTTGGCAACTGTTGAGGTTGTTAAGATGGAAGTCCAAAGGAGATCCACATAAACTCCCTGTCTGCTCTCTAGAAGACAGCTGTTTAGTTTTTGAAAGTTGCTATATGCTGATTGTCAAAGCCCTTCTTTAACAAAGCCGTCAAATCCTAAGTACAGAATTAAATCCAGAACTTGAGTTGGCTGTGTGGGTCTTACCTAAGCAATTGCACACAAAGACTCGTACTAAAAGGTAACATATGTACGTTGGTCACCCTTAGGTGCCCGAATATCGATTTTGGTTTCCAGCAATGGAAATGAAGCACTGATTTCATTCTCAGCTGGCTGTCTTAAGATTACTATCTCAGTTTTGATAAAAACAGATGTCAAATCAATGAAGACAGCGTAAGGATTTTTAACATCCTGCCTTTTAAAATAGTTGCTTTTAGATGATTTCCAAGATCTGTCTCCATGGAAACTGGACAGGAAAGGCCACCACTGGCCAAAAGTAAGCAGTTTCCCCTGTAAGGTTATGTGCGGTTGTCGGGAGGGATCTGGCCCTGCGATTCAGGGCACCTATCACAGCGTAAGTCTGCAAGGGAGTTTGACTTGGAAATAAACATGCGGACAAGAATTGTTTGTTTGCGTGTGTGTTTGTTGATTCAGGTTTACTTTCAGCAGTTTTCCTTTGTAATTAGCAGACGCAGAAAACTGATCTGGTCTTTAACCTACAGCAAATAAGATAGGATAATGTTTAGGCTTGTTTTTATCTTCTTTATTTGAAAGGCATTGACCTGGGTTAGCATTGCGATTTAAAGTTCCCCAAAGGGGAAACATTCCTTATTATTTGCAATGTCATAAACTTTCCAGTATTCTGGAAATACGTTTTGAAAACCACAATGGTTACGTCTGAGCTTGTAGCAGGGAATGCCATCTTGCCAAAAAATATGAAATCATTTGTTATGCTGGCAGTGTGAGAGCATAATAATAAGATATTTGTAATCATTTCATTCTTGCTTTAACATACTTTGAAATCCAATAAAGAAATGGAATACATCCATTAAAAAGTTTTTTATTATATAAAAATTAGCAAGACAGGCATATGGAAACTATATTTAAACTTCAAAGTCTATTTTCTCTCAATTTAGTAGTTAAGCATTGAGGTAACCAATAAGTTATTTAAAGCTATTTCCATAACACTAAAGTTAAGAGTGCTTCCCCATATTTCTACATCAGCATTTAAATGGAAATGCATTTTTGAATATAATATCTTTACTCAGTAGAGGTATAGCAGATTATGTTTTGATTTATTAACCAATTTTCCACATCCCCCTCATATTGCCGTGGACCCCTACACCCTCTTTCATTTAATCAGGTAGACAATTCTGCGGGATTGCCTAAGGGAAAGGCTGACAGCAGAAAATGGAGAAAAAAGTAATCAATTTCAGACTCTTGAGTCTCAAAAGGCTAGCCCTCACGGTGATTGAGAAGAATGCCCGATTTGGGGGAAAATGTGATAGATAAGAGCCAGGCTAGGGAGAAGTCAAAGGGAAAGCAGGGAGAACTCAGAGGTGGGTAGGTCCCAAAGAAGGGAGCCCCTCGCCTCGCCCCCCAGGCTAAGTGTGCCAGCTGCCCACGAGTTGCCTCTCGGCTCCAAATCCACCCTTGAGTGCCCTGCATGTGATACTGTAATTTTCCCTTGCCAAGATGTTCAGCTCCGTCGGTAGAGAGCACTGGAGGGAGGCTGGAGGAGGCTGGTGCTTGTTTTTCTAGTTCCCGTGATGCTCCTGCCTTGCCTCAGTCCTGCAGCACTGAGTGGTCAGCCACAATGGGGACCCCCAAGCGGGGCTCACCCCCAGGTAACTTCAGTTGTACCAATCTTGCAGGCAGCTTCCCAGAATGTTCCATGGAGCAGCACCTACCAGTGGGCAGCCTCCTCTGATCCATCGAGGGCATTTCCCAGTCCAAGCCTCATGTGCTGATTTTTAGAAAGTTCCACAGCAAGACACCTCACCATGGATGACTTGCCCCAAGCCCCCAGAGGAAGACTTCCATGCAAGTCTCTAGCACAGCATCTCAGTGGATTTCTCTAATCTATCCAATGAGGTCTGGACCTCAGACAAGGATGGGGTTGTCCTCTTCTATTTTGTTCCTTTCTTGGGTGCTCTGTGTCAGCCCTGTAAGTAGTGACTTCCTTATCTGCTTTTCCTATATTCGTTAGTTATTCCTTTCCCCCTCCTTTTTAAATAATACCCTGTTATTATTAATAATTTCAAACAATTCTTTATATTAAATCTTCCCTGATGAGATTACTGTGTGGTTTCCGTCTCCTAACTGGGCCCTTGCTGACACAGAGTGGTTCCAGGAAGGTCCCAGGAGAAGGACCCATAGAGATGGGATTTGGGAATTGGTTTGATGGTGCCCTTGGAAGTGAGCCCAGAGTTGAGTTTTGCCATAGGACCTAGGATGTGGGTAACCCATGGCATGCAGTGGCATCACAATTAATCAGGGTGTCACCGCGATAAAGAGCCAACTGAAGCAAGTGCCCTGGAAGTTCATGTGGCTGCCGCACTTGGACGCTAGGCGGTAGGAAGACCACAAGGACTGAGTTAGGGGGTGCACTCTTCAAAGTGCATCTGAGCACTTCAAAAAAAAAAAAAAAAAAAGACAAGCTTGGGTCCTTATCTCTCAGCTCAAGTCATAGGCTAAGACCCAGAGAGATTCCATGATAGCCTTAAAAAAACCTGTTATTTCTTGCTACCACAGCACTGACGCGGCTGATAATCAAACACAGATTTAATTGGGTGGGTTGCTGAATTACAGTGTCAGTGAAACGCACACTGTGCCAAGTTTCTCACGTGAAAGTCAGGAAAACGAATGGGATCCTAAAACTTGAAATAAGGGCATTTTGCTGGATCCAGATAAAACTGGCGATCTTGAAATTCAAGTCACTCAGAGCTACCATTGCCAGTAGAAGTAGCTTGTCACTCTGTGTCCGAGACGCCAAGCCTTCTTTTGCTTGAAAACTCTACACTAAGCTCATCTGGGACAGATGAGGAGTGATACCTTAAAAAGGAATATTTATTCCTCATAAGGCCCCCAACAATGGGGCTCAAGTCCATTCCTAGGGTCATAACTCAACATGATTCTGGGGAACTGGTGCACACTATGACCCAGGAGGAAACAGCGGACCCATCACAAGAATGGCAAGACTTCGCTATTATATACCAGCAGCAACCCAGAGAACATGTGCAGTAGATGCTAAGGGTTTTAGGCCAAGGAGGGTGAAATATGGCACTAGATCAGGCTGAATTCATTCATATGGTGCTCTTACTAGAGTTCAGATTTCACGTATTAGTCGTGCAGCTGAAGGTAACTGCTTAATTGGTTGGTGTACTACAACTTGAACTCAATGGTGGCCTACGTTGAATGCAGATAACATGCCAGAGCTTCCCTGGTATGTGGAGGAGGGAATTCAAAGTCTTGGGGAGACGGGAATGCTGGGGTAGATTTACCATGTGTGACCTGCACACTCACTCCCCAGTTATGTTGAGGAAGAACACTCAGAAGCTATTCCTGTCACTAAGGCATTGAGAAATACATTAGAGAGGGGAGCACCAGCATCCTTCAGAACTTCTGTGGTTGCTTTCCTTTGCAGGCCAGGTACAATACTTAAAGTATATGATTCCAATGGGGGTGATGTGATCCCAAAGGAGCAAAAGGCAAGTGATAGCTTTTAACCGCCAGTGACAAATTGGGAGCATTTACCAGAAAGGGTGAGAGAGATGTACTGTTAATTAGAATGCCTTGGCCCACAGAGATCTTTGGTGGTGGTGAACCGACTAGGGTGTTCCTGGGAAGGAAACAGATGGTCAGCCTACTAGAGTATTCCTTAATCTAAAAAACAGAAAAGAAACTCTAGGCCTGGTAGACAGAAAAAACAAAAAACAAACAAACAAACAAAACCCAGAAAAAAAGAAAACAAAACAACTGACCTGAGTTGCTGTTGCCACAGTGGAGAGTAACAGCCTCTCATACAGTTTCTAGACTTCAGTCGATCCAAATACCCAAAGCCCTTGATTAGTGGGAAAGCTGGGACCCCTTTAGGAAGGGCCCAGAAACACTGCTCTAAGTTTACACTATAAAACTTCCTCCAAGCCTTGCCCGAAGAGACCTGTAGCCATTTATTACAGTGACTGTTCACTGGGGAGAAAGAAATCCACAGGCTTCAGAGAAGACTGGACACTGGTTGTAAACTGCTGGAGTCTTATAATGTCACTGTGGTACACCAACTGGCGTGTATCTTTTGTTTGTTTGCTTGCTTTTTGAGGGGGAGGTTAAGTGAACCAGCTGAGTATGAGTTATAGGGGGCCCAATTGGTCCACTGACCCGGTGGTATTTCTCTCTAGTACTTGAATGTATAGTTGCCACAATTGGCAACTGGCAGAATCGCCAGCTTGGCTCTCTGAATCTTAGACTGAGGAAATGTTTACATGTTTTGCTCTTTGATATGTTCCAAGTGCGTGAAACAGTAGCACCTAATTGTAGGTCCCTAATAATTATATGTCAAATGAATGAATGAACTGCATAAGACAGTGCAGTACTAAGCTCCAAAATACTCATTACTTTCTTGTCCAAATGCTTACATTTCATCTACAAAAATTTCTTTTCTTATTAACAGTAAGACTTTGGTCCACTTTGGTAAATGAACACTCAATTTGCTTATCATTAGACAGATTTCTGTATATAATTAATAGCCATTTTCTAACAGCGATTGCTTCCCCAGTGCCTAAGAGTCACTGAGATTTAGAAATAGGACGTTTTAATAATCTTGGACCTTCTGTTTTCATTTCTCTGGGACGTTCTAGTTTTAACCCAGCATCCTCAAATTGGTGAGTGGGTACTACTTTTCTTTCTTCCCTACAGTGAAGCTGTTCAGAACCCAGCTCTGTCCCCACTTTCACCCCCACACTGAAGGGCCATTTGTGCTGAAATTTAGTTTTGGTGGGACACTGACAATGAAAGAATAGGTTAGGAATCATAGGGGAAACCTGCCATATTTGCTTTTTTTTTTTTTTTTTTAACCCAACGACCTTTCCAGCCCTGCTGCTAAGGCAAAATGTTCCCAAATGTATGTAGCTGGAGAGGATAAAAAGTAGCATTCATTCCAAATGAAAGTTCCACAAAGTAGTTTTTTAACAATATTAGCATCAAACTTGTACTTAAGATGAAAAAGAAATAAAAAGCTACCATACTGACCTGTGTGATGTAGATGATTTTGTGCAGCTGAATTAAGATCTGCTGAATAGGATCACTGATCTGTCGTACTTTCCTCTGGGACACAGCAATCCCTGCAGATGCTGCGGATGATAAATTCTGCAGTTAGTCGAGATCCTGGTTTCCCCTTTCAAAAGCTGTGTTAGTAAAGAATGGGGTAAAATTCTGAAAAAAAAAATTAAGCTAAGATCCTTATCCTACCGATGAGATAATATGCAGAGACCCTGTAACACTTCAATATTTTACAGTACAGGATGCAAAATTTCTTCCCTTTACTTGTAACACTTCTAAGTAAAATAACAATGTTACCTTTTATAACATCTAAAAGGCTCTTGGAAATTTTGTCTGCAATTACATCAGGCTGCCACCAGGAGTCAGTGATGCTTTGGATACCGTGGCCTTCGAAAAGCTAAACTTCAGATATGTGCAGTTAACCGACTATCAGGCTTTTAAATTTTAAAGTCATTATGCTCTTAATACCGTATCTTAAAACTAATTTTATTAAAACTACTAATACAAATGCTGAATAGGCAATCTTACAGAGAAAAACAAAAAACAAAAACAAAAAAACCAGGAACGAACAAAAACCAAAAATCAAAAAAAGTATAATTTGTAATAATCAAGGGTCTGAAAGTTATCGTAATCTTTGATTATTACAAATTTTCACCTGGATTTTTCTCCAGGTTTAGTAAGACACATAACTCATAACTTATCCTGAATTCTTATCATACAGCCACACCACTTTTCACAGTTTGAGTCTAGCTTGATACCAAATTGCATATGAGCTGCTTTCCCAGCTTCACATGTCACAGTCACAAGTCGTCCATTCTTAAATTTGAGGAATATAAAGCTCTTTATAAAGAAGCGGCCTAAACCTCTAGATTAGCCACAAGGCCACCTCTGACTCCTCTCACCCTCGGATCCACACTGGCGAAAACAGAAGAGAGACTTCAGATATGTGGATCTATAGAATCCTCCCCACCTTCCCCAGTTTCTCTTGCTCTTGCCCTTCCTCCCCCGACCTATAGCATGCTTTCTGCAAAAAGAAAAGCTCCAAAGTCCCTCTCTTCTTCCCTCCATACCAACTTGAGCTTATATGAAGTTAAATGTGAATGTAACTATTGCTTAGCAACAGCTAAAATTTTGAAAAATGATTCTTATATAAATGCTTTCTGAGAAAGCTTGCATATTTCACCGTAAAAATTGTTTTCAAAACATTTAAAGAGAAAATTTAATGTGGTCATTAAAAGATTCAACCTGTTTTATTATAAGCATGTGAAAATTTATATTTAGGACACAAACTTAAAAGAGAAAACAAATATAATGTTTAAAGAAATATCATTTTCTTTATAGGCATCTTGACTGAGTTGAGAAATTCATATAAAAAAGTTATCCAGTTCCAGTTTATCTGCATTTAATACGTTGTTGAAATATTTGAAATGTAAAGGATCTACCTCCCCTAGGCACCGTGTCTAACTCCTTTTAAGCAGCAATTACTTGACCATTAAGATGATGTTTAATAAATTACCCTGAAGGTAAAAATGTGAAGGTAAGTCAGAAAGAATTAAAGTAGCTCTAAAATAGAAAACAGAATGCTGGAGGTATCTGCTCCAGCCTGCAGAGATGGCCAAGGATAATATGTGGGATTTTCTACAGGGGTGTTTCCTGTAGAAATGATTCTTAAAACAGAAGTATTTGTTTTTCTAGATCCATACTGAAAACTACAGACCGTGTAATGTGGCCAAGATGATGTTGCTACAGGAACATTAACTTCACACTTTCTGAAGCTGGAAGGTTTGATTTTTTTGGATCACCTTTATGGTGACTACTTTATGCTTTGTTTTGTGGACTTAACATTCATAGGTAACGAGTTAAAATCTCACAGGTGGCAGAGAGTTCTTAGATTGTGATGACATTTTGAGTGGGATATCACACGGCTTTGACTCTACCTTGCCACAGGAATGTGCTCATCTGTGGCCCTAAACACAAAAACAGAGATAGTTAGCTAGAATGCCCGTCTTCTGAACTACTCAATCATGCAGCGCAACTTAAAATCTTCTTAAGACCTTTGGACCACTACTCTTAGTCCCAGTAAATCTTGCCTTTTAAAAATACTTTTGATTGTTCACTCTCTAAAAAATCAATTTAGAAATGTTTAATTACACATGCCCATGGTAAAACAAGCAAACGAACATAAAAACACCCCAGGTATTCCACAGGGGCTGGAGGCTCCCTGGAACCACCCCCCCCCCACCCCGCCCCCGGCACCTCCCCAGAGGTAACCTCTGACATCAGCTTGGTGTGTTGCCTTCCGGTCCCTTTTCTATCCATTTACATACGGAACTGTGTACTTTCAGAACAGTATTTTTCAAACGGTGGTTGAATCCTGAAAGCAGTTTAATGGGTCATGACCAGCATTTTGATAAATGGAATGGAATGACATGGAATGACATGGAACAGGATAGAAAAATTGCAGAGTGCATTGTATATAGTAAAGGTCCACTCAGTTGCTATATAAAATGTGCTCCTTGTTGAAGGTCATTACCAAAGGAGCTGAAAGCTACTATTGTAGAAAGTCTATAGTATTACCTCATGCTTTCTTTCTTTCTCTCTTTTTAAATACATGGTGACACATCATAAGGTTGTGCTACAATTTTTTTCCTTTTTGACTCAGTCTGTCATGGAGATTCTTTTTTATCAACACACACAGTTCTACCCCATTCTTTACAACCACTAGTAAAGAGTGCCACATGTGCTGCACGCATCATAGTTACTTTAGCCACTTCCGCCTCAAAGGGAACTTAATTTGTTTTCAGTCTGCCTTGATTATGAATAATGCAGTGAGCACACATGCGCATGCCTCATTGTGTGGAAGTACAAAAGGTCTCTTAGGGGAGATAAGGAGAAGTCAAATAGCTGCGCCCTCAGATATACATATTTCTTATTTTAACAAATACATATTTAACCTGAATCGATTTGCACTCTGACCGGAAGAGAATCCATTTTTCTACACCTTAATCAACACTATATATTCTCAAACTTTTCAATTTTGCCAATCCCACTTTGTTTTATTTTGCGTTCACCTATATGCTGGTGAGGCTATTGTACTTCTTTGGTGAATTTCCTGTTTGTGTCCATTATTTCTTTTTCTTATTGATTTGTAAATGTCTTTATATAGCCTAAATTCCAATGATTTTTTTTTTAAAGATTTTTTATTTATTTATTTGACAGAGATAGAGACAGCCAGCGAGAGAGGGAACACAAGCGGGGGGAGTGGGAGAGGAAGAAGCAGGCTCATAGTGGAGGAGCCTGATGTGGGGCTCGATCCCATAATGCCAGGATCACGCCCTGAGCCGAAGGCAGGCACTTAACCGCTGTGCCACCCAGGCGCCCCTAAATTCCAATTATTTTATTGTATTTTATATGTTAAGAGTATTTTTACTCTTCATCTGTTACTTCTTTTCAATTTAAAGAGTATTTCCCATCCCTATCACCTAGACTAAAGGTAATTTTTAGTCTTAGGTGCCCCCAGAGGTGCCTATGATTCATATCTATGTAGTTCCTGCCACAAAAGATAGACAATAGTTGGTCCCATTAAAATTTAAATCAAATCAAAGTTTCAAATTGGGTCAATTTTAATTTCTTTTTCTAGTTTTATTGTAATAGTGAATTTAATTAGTAGATTTCATTTTAAAAGTTAAAAGGAAACCACGAAATTCCCTATAAAAGGTAATTTATTTAAAGGTATCAGAAATTTTTAAACGTAATTATATTTGTTATCTTACTCAGGTGCAATTTTCCCCTGCTCTGGTGTAGTTAAGTAGAAGTACCTAGAGGAAGACCAGTGCTTTTTTTAGCATGAACCTGGGGCAGACACTGGGAAGGGTTTTACATAGTTGGTTTCACCTAATCCTTGAAAACTTCTGAAGGGTAGTTGTTCTTATCTCATCTTACAGACAGAGAGTAAGATTAAATGGGGCCCCTGGGTGGCACCGTAGGTTGGGCTTCCAACTCTTGGTTTTGGCTCAGGTCATGATCTCAGGGTCATGAGATCGAGCCCCACATGGGGCTCCAAGCTCAGCACAGAGGCTCTTTGAGATTCTCTCTCTCCCTCTCTCACTGTCCCTCTCTTCATTGATGTGCTCTCTCTCTCTAAAATAAATAAATCTTTTTTTAAACAAAGAGTGTAAGATTAAGGAAACTGTCCAACAAGATCACAGAGCAGGTGATGGCTGGACCATGAGATAAGGCAGGTCCTAAAACACCACACCGATTCAGTCTAGACAGGGGGTGAGGGGCTCCCTCTTCTCGTCCTGACTCATCACTAGGACAATTCTTCTGGTTATCTCAAACATAAAATAGTATTTATGCTCCTTCCCAGGCCTCAAATACTATTTCTCTTCTTAAAAGGGTCACTATTTTTAACATGATGTTCTATCTAGGCCTTTGAACATTTAATGGATTAAATATTTTTGGAAAGCACCTACATGTAATAAACTGGAAATATTAGGTCTTTGTAGTCTGTGCAGTTTACTCTCTCTGCTTTTTTATCTCATGCCACATTACAACAGCCAAGTTAGGGCCCTTTCCTGATGCTTTGAGACTTGATTTATGCTATATATCCAGTCTACCGAAACTACAGTTCACAACACAAGCCCTGAAACTGTTAATTACTACAATTTGAACAAAAGATGGATTACACTGTACTCTTCAAGTTGACCAAGACATAGTATAACCTCCTATTTTTTCTGAATTCTCTCTGCTAAGAGACTAAGAGTCAGGAATTTTTGAACAACTGCAGAAGAGAACATTTGGGGCAGGAGCTCCCCGAGAAAGCAAAGAGTATTTTTGCTCTATGAATGGGGCCAAAACATATATTGGCTTCTCTGTATTTGACCAAATGCCCCATTGAAAGACAATGCAACCCTTTAAATTTTAGTATAGGGAACAGATTCACTCTCACCTCTTTCCTTAGCTTTTGTAAAATGAAATAAAGTAACTGAATTGTAGTTCAGATCTACAAATGTTCAACAACCTACCTCTAGGGCCAGCAGTGTAGAAGGTACCAGAAGTTCAACAAAGGATATTGCACTCACAAAGCGTTCATGAAAAGTTCACCCAGAGAACCACAAGATGGGGGATAGAGAGTTGATGCAAAAGTTACATTTGAGAAGACTGTGGAGAGATAGTAAGGCTTCAATAAGCATAGGACATGGATTTGGTGTGAGGGAAGGTATATCGAGTGGCAGCTTCTGAGTAGAAGAAACAGTTTTCAGCAAAGGGCTGGAGTCAGGTAAGTAAAGGCCACATCTGGAGAACAGCAAGATGTCTAGTTTATCTAGTGTGCTGTATAATAAAAAGTACAGCTAAAGAGGTAGCCAGGCGCCATGTATGATGGTGAGGAGCCATAGGGGAGACTGTGTTTCGGGAAAGGTGATCTCATGAGAAGAAGCCCAGACCTGAAGTCAGAAGGCCCAGTTTGGAATAGCATGTGGTGACCATCTGCCCATGGGGAGCAGGAGCCAAGGACACTGCTGAAGACTGGATCCCAGTCACAGGGAGAATGACAGCCCGTGGAAAGTGAGAGGGAAGTAAGGGAGAGAATGACTAGTGGGCTTGGGCATGGAATCCTTCCCAAGACTGACCGATACTTCCACAAGCAGGTAGAGATTATTAGGAAGAGACTTGACAGTCTGTACCTAGTCACTCCCCTTCCGCCCCTTCCGCCCCGCCCCACCTCCTCCCACTTCCCCTGGTGGTATTTCCCACAGGATGGCAGGAAGCTGCATCAAAGTCTCAGCTCCTTTTACTCACTGGGTGATCAGACTTTTTTACCCCCTTTCATTTGAATCTTCAGAAATAAGCCGTTTAAAGGCCAAAAAAGCAAGGCTGCTTTGAAGCCCTTCCTTCTTGAATTCTGGCTTAATCACCTTTACAATATGCATCTCACATCCTGTTCAGGTTTAATTAGGGTTTTCCCCACTTCCAAACTTGCTAACTCCTTAGTTACTTTTTTAAACTATAAAATATAATCTCAGGATGTTTAAGGTTGAAGTTCCTAGAAGTGATTACATAATACTCAAGGAGGATGCCGTGTGGAGAATTTACTGCTGCATTATTTCGCACACTTACTTTTGACTTCATGAGCCCCCTATTGTTAAGCAGTGGAGTGTGAGGTTAGCATTGCCCAAGATGGGGTGACAAGGAGGAACCAAAGAACAGAGATGGTACATTTCTGGGCTTAAAAAGCAATAGTCTAAGTAAAAGGCAGAGAGATTCAAAAGAATTGTTGCCAAGAAACCTCTCCCTCCCATCCCCTCACACCTCTGCCATAAGACAAAGCTTCTCTGAGGCGGGAGGACAGCAAGACCAGAAAAAGAGAAGTCTTAGAAAAGACTCAAATCCTAGCTTACTTTAGGCAGTCTAGGTGGTGGCAGGAGGAGGGAAGAGTTGGATGATGGAGCTCTCTTTAAGTTGGGGATTCAAGAGTGGTCGCGCTGTGGGCTCAGTCCCCATGGGGAACTCTGAGAGCCCTAGTCATGCGATGTTCCCTGTACCACAGCAAGGGGTGGGGTGGGGTAGGAGAGATGGGTGTCCCACGGTGTCAGACGCAAATAGGGCCTGCTGAGTTCCCAAGTCTCCAGGCCCAAAGAGGTGAGGAAGAATGGGCCAATCCTCCCAGGCCCCTGAGATGGTGAGCTGACAGAATGAGAGAGCGTGACCTATAGAGGTCTTGCTTTCATTCATGGCCACGGATGGAACTGTGGACTGGGAACTGAAAGTCAGGTAGGGCTGTGCCACTACATTCTTTGGATGCCAATGCGGAAGGATAACCATACTCAATAATCAGATCGGATACCAGCACAGGCGGTCTCAAAGCCCCAATACCATGATGCCAAAAACGCTACTCAGGGAAGAACAGAGAGAAGAACAATCCTCAGTTGGTCTGATTTTAAGCTGACAAAGAGATCATCAACACACTGAAATTTACCTTTAAGGTAATTGTTTATGTGTTCTGATACGTGGAATGGGGGCTCAATATAAAAATTAAGTTTAGTGTTGGGAAAATATAGAAAGTTAGATTTTTGTTGCTGAATTTGTGGCCTAAAAATAGCATATGCATTTGGTGTAGTCTGTACCGCTGACTTTTCTGCATTGACTTAGTTATTTCTTTCACTATGCTACAATGACTATGCAAGTCATGCTTGCTCCCTTTATTCCTCCTAGAGGGAACATTTTTTTTAAAAAGTCAACTCTATTGATGTAACCCAGAATTCTCAAGAAGAAAATATTGTGGTGCAGAAACACACTATGTTCAGCACTATGGATACAAAGACTAATCAATCAAACTAAAGAACAGAACAGAACACAGAAAGAAAAGATGGCACACCAACACCCATTCAATTACCTGAACAAGAAGGATTTATCCCAGTCATGGAAAATAGGCAAAATTATTATAGTTTGAATCTCTGACATCATGCTAGATCATTTTCTAATAACTCCATTTGATCCCAGTCTAATACTATTGGGTAATGTCCCAGTATACCTAACCAACAATCCACACCAATAAGGGTACACGCAGTTTACAGCCTGTAGTGTTCATGATTAACCTGCAGAAATTGATATATTGGTATGACTTTAAAGACTGATCAAGAAGTTAATTACAAAAATAAATAGTTTTATTTCACCAGTCTTATGCTCAATTTAACAATGTTATTTCAACTTTTCTTTCTTGACTAACTACACAAAACCCTGTTCTTCAAATGCTTTTGGAGCTAGCTCTTTTATTCTCTATCTGGTTCCATTAATAATGGGTTAAATAAAACTAGGACACTTGCTGAAGAATAACTTTAAGAAAAATTGTGCTTTTGCATACCAATACAGTAGAAGACAATAAGTAGATACATAAATTTTTTAAAAATTAATTAACACACCTTCTAAAATACCCCAAATAATCTATGGAATCCATAGTGAGGAATGTCAATTAAGAATGGGTGAGGTCTACGGGATGTCTGTGTGGCTCAGTTGGTTAAGCAGCCGACTCTTGATTTCAGCTCAGGTCATGGTCTCAGGGTCCTGGGATTGAGCCCCGCATCAGGCTCTGAGCTCAGTGGGGAGTCTGCTTCAGAATTCTCTCTCTCCCTCTGGCCCTTCCCCTGTGCTCTCTCCCTCTGTCTCTCAAATTAATTAATTAAGAAGAATGGGTGAAGTCTCATCTATATGAGAAGGCAGGTGGTTGGGTTGGCTAAAAGAAAGAGGTCTCTTGCCTCTTTCTCATTAATATTGGCTCACTTGTCACCATCCTTAGTATTCAAATTACTGTATGACAGTAACTCAAAGGGGATTGTAAACCCTTTGAAACTGTTTTTAAATTCCATTAAAAAGCATTAGTAATAGCAGTTTGGAATTTGAGAGCCTTGCCTTTCTCCATTGACTCAATTATTTTGTACGCTGCTACAATCCATCCAAGCCACTGACCTCCCTTTATTACTACCAGCAGGTGGTATAGCTTTCTTCCCCTCCTTCCACTTAGCCTTTCCCACAGGGCAAAAACCCCCAGGGCAGGGTTGTGGGCTACCATTTAACAGCTGATTTGCAATCTGCAAATTCTGGTTTTGGGTTGGAAGTGTCAATAACTTCTGTGCGACTGAGTATCTCCTTGTAAAGACGTTATCCTCCAAGAACTTGAAAAAAAATCTGCATCTCCAGGCAGCATATACCTGGGACCTATCTCCTTTGGCAGGAAGAATTAGGAAGCAAATCACCACTGGTAAAAGAAATTTGTTGTCTCCCACCCTTTCCCAATCTTAAGTCTAACTTTAAAATATCATTGTTCCCCATTCTTTAAGTCACCACAAGGTGACTTATGCAGTTGCTCTCAAGAGCAAGGATAAACAACAGTTCATACAGTGGTAGTCTGCGTCCGTTACTCAACAAGTGGTTTTCAAGGAAGGGCCTGATCTCAGAGAAAGTACCCAAGATATATTTAAACTTTACTAAAGGAGCTTACAGTTTGGTTGGGAAATCTAACCAATATATCCAAATCCCAACAAACAGTATAAAAAAGTATATAATTATATGGCAAATTGTATGGTACAGACGAGTATTATAAGAAATTCTATTAAAATCTGGTGAGCACTTTTTTATATGCTAAAAGGATTGCCATGAAATTAAACAAGAGAAGGCATGTACTCCAAATCACTTTGGCAATTGTGAAATTTAGTATTAATTACTTTATGTCAATAACTAACTTGAGAGTAAGCTACTGAAGGTTGCTAACGACAAGGACCAGAATATTAAGCCGTGCTCTCTGGAATACTTGGATGAAACACTGACTACTTTATTTAGATCTGACCTTTATGAACAAAAGACGAGTATAAAAATAGCTTCTCAGTCATCTAGTAAGAAAGTATAATTAAGAGCCCAGAAATCATGAAGTGACAATTCCTATTCAAAATGCAGAGCATAAGAATTCCCATACATCAGCTCAGTGCCTGGCTGTTCGCTGCTGTGAAATGGAAAAGTGAGGGAAATGTCAGTGTTAATCCAGTCAAATTAGGCCATATTCTCAGTTGACATTACATTTGCACTTTAAATTTGGGTTTCATTGGCGCTCCCCAAAATTTACATTTGACCTATGCTAATGGCATCCACATTATTAAAATGTACTCTGTGTATTTGACAAAGGATACATTTCTCATAATATGTTTTGGTATGATTTCGTTTTCACAAATATATGACACCCTGTCCCCTACCTCAAGAAGAAAGACCTGTTTCTTTTTTAGACACACCACATGCTTGCCCCCGTTTCAAATATCCAGTTGTTAGAATGACACACAACAGAACCAACCCATTATTTTTAAAGAACTGAGTCTCCTAAGGCATGGGGCACTTAATACAGCATAATCTTACATAGTAAGTAGAATAGATATAAAACTTTTCCGGTTTTCTTTTCTATTGATTATATTAAGGAGTTAGGTAGTATAGATCACCATTTCTCAAATAGTAACTAATGTTCTTTCATAACAAAGAAAACAGACCTCCGGATAAGCAGATAACAATATCTACTTAGAATTTAATAATGTTGTTTTGCTTATGTTTCATTTATTTTTACAATTGCCATCTATTTTTGGCAAGTGATTCTTTACTGGCTTCTCATTTGTAGCCATAATATAAGACTCTCTTTTAGTTAAATTTACATTGAGAAAGTGAGTCAAATTAAAGAAACCTGTATTAGCAAAAGAGTAGTACAGATGATACTGAGATATGGTCAAATTTGTGCAATTAGGTAATCTGTCAGTGACTAAAGTTGGGAAATGGAACTAAAATACTTAACATGTTAAAAAAATGTTTGTTCATTCAATTTATGTTAATTAATGTTAATATTTTCATCCATGCAAGATAGAAATTCCTAAGTTTTCTTTTCTTTTTTTTTTTTTTTTAAAGATTTTTTATTTATTTATTCGACAGGATAGAGACAGCCAGCTAGAGAGGGAACACAAGCAGGGGGAGTGGGAGAGGAAGAAGCAGGCTCATAGCGGAGGAGCCTGATGTGGGGCTCGATCCCATAACGCCGGGATCACGCCCGGAGCCAAAGGCAGACGCTTAACTGCTGTGCCACCCAGGCTCCCCTAGAAATTCCTAAGTTTTCATTTCGGTTGGCAAAGAACTGCATGTATCTGTATATGCATACATCATGTGTATAAAATATGTATAAAATAAATTCTTTACCCAATCCAGTTAGTATTAAAAGGCAGAACAGGAGGACTTTAATCGTGTTAACTTGAGATGGTTCCGTACTTATTTGTTCTGTGGGAGTTTGTATCACCACAGTATGAACGTAGAATGTGAAATTAACAAAAAATAGTAATTTGAAATAGTAATAGTAATGTGATATAGTAATGTGATGTAGTGAAATAGTAATAATAATGTGAAATTAGGAGTACCAGATCGACAAAATCATATTATAATACAGCCACTTGGTACTCTAAAATCATAGCTCTCACCGTCTGTTCTACTGGAGCATATGGAAAATGGTGTTTACATTCTAGATATGGTCCTGGGAGCACACCCAGCTTTTGACAAAATTCTTCCCTCCCTGACAATTTTTTCTGAAACATTTAGACAATACAAGGTTGCGGCTCTTGGTTAAACATAATGTTCCTTACATCCAAGCATGTTCCTTTCTATCCCAAAAAAGCTAAATCAAATGTTAAATAAATGAAAATACATTAATATAGACTGCTTGTAAAAAAAAACGAATCATCCACACATTTCAGTGTTTTACCTATTCTGAGTAACAAATATTTAAGATATAACTTCCAACTGACCAGACCAATAGAGTCTCATGGCACCTTGGTCCAAACTTGTTTCCCTATTGTTGGAGACCTCTATTAATGTCACCTTTTCATTTTCTTAGTTAGGGTAGAGACACGGAGGTAACAGCTGGAACGGGGCATGATCTGCAGATGAGGTAAGCTAAGTGGATAGGGTTGGTACTAGCTGTTGGTAATTCGATAAAACAACAATAATCCCAACTTAGCCACAACACTTTAAAAAAGATGACTTCTATATTAAGCAGAAAAGTAATTTTGCATTAATATGGAGAAAAATCAAGAGGTTTTATTACTCAAAATTAGAATAACCCATAGGTACCAACCCAAGTGTTCTCATATGCACTAATGTGTCTATAATATTAGTAGAAACGGAGCTCCTGTATGGGTGAACTTGAGCATTCACTGACAACACGATAGTATATTCTATAATATCTGTCAGTATATTTTTAAAAAATTGGATGGTCTGGGGGCGCCTGGGTGGCACAGCGGTTAAGCATCTGCCTTCGGCTCAGGGCGTGATCCTGGCGTTATGGGATCGAGCCCCACATCAGGCTCCTCCGCTAGGAGCCTGCTTCTTCCTCTCCCACTCCCTCTGCTTGTGTTCCCTCTCTCGCTGGCTGTCTCTATCTCTGTCAAATAAATAAATAAAATCTCTAAAAAAAATAAAATAAAATAAAAATTGGATGGTCTAACAAACTCTAATACAATATATTACATGTAAACTGTGCTATAATACAGTTAGTTTGTTTAAAGGTCAAGAGATCTGACCAATTTCATGGACATAAAATAAGTCTTAAACTGGGCCAATTCAACATGCCCTTTACGAAAAGGAATTCCTACTATGAATCACAGCAGAGCTGTGAATTACTTACATAAATGGGTTTTCTGCCCCTTGCTATTATAAAATCAATCAAACTATTTTACCTTCACGATTATATTATGTATGAACTTACCTTATGCCAAACAGCATGGTCAGCATGATAACTATGGACATCTTAATAACAAAACCATCTTTTTTTGCATCTATGCTGATGGTGTCAATGGCCCCAGCCTGTCAATAACTCTTCCAAAGCAAATTTAATAAATGTGAAGACATGGACTAATGTTACAGTAAATCAATCCACATCGCTTAGGTTCACCATAGGTGTTAAGTCTACAAAAGAGTGTGAATTGAGGAAGCCAAAATGAAAACAGCATTGAGCAATATTCCAAATTAAGCAAAATAGTAAAATAGAACTTTTTACTAAAGAGTCATATATTCATACATAAATGTTAAAAGCACAATCACCATACTTTTTCCCTGAATTATCCAGGCTTAGCTAACGGTTTAACTATTACTGTTGTACTTTGTTGTCTTTAATAGAAATTTAAAACATTAACTAACACACTCTCTTTTCCCCCAAACCATTACTTTCATGTTTTAAGTATCCATAATTTTTGAATTGTTAGAAAAACAACGTTATATAATATTGTCGTGATTTCAGGGTCATGAAACTGAGCCCCACATCAGGCTCTATGCTGCGTGTGGAGCCTGCTTAAGATTCTCTCTCTCCTTCTGCTCCTCCCCACCCCCTTTTCTCTCTTCTCTAAAAGAAAAAAAAAAGAAAAGGAAAGAAATATGAATGTAAAACAATTACTATTTTCTGTTAGTAAGTATACATTTTAAGCACAAATAACTTAACTGGTTAACATCCCCACCAAAGCAGAAATGTAAATTTTAGGAAAACAGCCTATAATATTTCAATCAAATAAGTGAACTCAGAAAGCATTTTGATACTGTTAAATTGCCAAACTGATAATGGTGGACAACAAAATGAAGTTCTCCTGCTGTTTGTGTTAAAATTACCTCCCAAGCATCACTCAGACATTTCAGGCCCAACTATAATTCTGTATCCGCCCATTGTGTGCTTGACATCAACTTGATCTAATAAGTACTACCATGATCTTTGAGATTGCGAAGAATCACAGCGGGAAGGCTGTGGGACTGCCACCCCATCACTAACTCGGCCTCTAGCTCCTTAACGTGGGCCCTGAGCAGGAGGGGTGGTACTTTCAGAAGCAGGTCAAGAGGCAGCAAAGCTGAAGAAATAAAAGGGGGAAAGATATGAAACTGTAACATAAATCACACCGAATATCAGGGAGGCATGCATGAATGTTACTGCCAACACAAAATTACCTGGTCTTGGTCTGGATCCTATTCCACCAGTGAAGTCCCTGAAAACAGAATTAAGGGCTGTTAGAAGGGCTTATTCAACTTGGATTTGACTGAAAGCCTATACCTTGCTGTGGTTTACAATATAAAAATTAAAAGAAAGATTATTTTCCGTCAAGATGTTCTCAAGAACTTAATAAAGAGGAAAATAAACCCATTCAAACCCATAGCAGACATTCTACTGGCACATGGAAGAACCCGTTCTCATCATAGTGGTTTATAAGCTCTAAGAATGATTAAGACCCTACATCTTAGTGTCTTGGATAATTTTCTTATTATACTTAAAATCAAAATGATGTTATATTAAAAATAAGTACTTAGGGGCACCTGGGTGGCTTGGTCAGTTAAGTGCCTGACTCTATTTCGGCTCAGGTCATGATTCTAGGTCGTGAGTTCGAGCCCCAAGTCTGGCTCCATGCTCAGCAGGGAGTCTGCTGGAGATCCTCTCTCTCCCTTTCTCTTTGCTGCCCCCCCTACATGTGTTCGCTCTCTCTCTTTAAAATAAATTAATTAAATCTGTAAAAAATGTGTTTAAAATTTCACATGTAGTACTTTTCTATGCTTTGTTCCTGTCATCTTAAAAAAGAAATTATAACTCTTCCTATGAAATGAGATGACTTTTGCATTTAGGAGGATTACATTTTTCTTTAAGTTTCCAGTGTTATTAACATCAGTTGTTTGCCTTGTCCTGAAATTCTAGACTTCCTGATCATTTTGCATTTTTGGTCTCAGTGCCTTCCACCCCCTGGAGATGGGCTTAGAGCCCACCAGGGACAGCCATAAATAACCTTCAACCTTGTTTTTTCTGCTGTTATCTAGAGCTAATTTTTAATAGTTATTTTGGAATGAAATAAGAAACATCTGTGCCGTGACAAGTTATAAGAATTATACTAAATTTAATGCAACAAAATGTAATGCATAATTTAAGCCCAACAAAAACATATCGAACATCTACTACATTCAAGGCACATGATAAGTATCTGCTGAGTAGGAATGAAGGGAGGGATTTAAATACAAATACACATGGCTAATAAATCTCTTACCCCAACATTTTCATTTTAAGCACAGAACTCTTGATATGTAAATGCAACACATACCTAAATTATGAAGCAAAACAAAATTGGCCTCATTTACCCACTGCCCAACTAGAGTACTAGAATAATACCAAAGTCTTTGCATCTGATGGCAAGTTCCTTCCCTATCCTTTTCCCCTCCTCCTGACTCCCCACCAAGCCAGCCCTCTCCTGATCCCACTATTTTCTCTGTCCCTTTTCCCGCCCAAGTTCTCAAGTCAGTGAAAAGTCAATGGAACTGGTCAGCCTTGTACAGTTAATACACTCTCCCTAGTTCTGGGATAAGGGGCATGAAAGAAAGAAAAGAAAGAAAGAAAATGGATAACCCCTGCCCTCAGAAAGTTCAAAGAGGGGCATAATCTCAGTAGTATCTATCCATGGGCAGGATGCTTCCGGGCTGAGCTGAGGACAGCTGTTTCAGCACCTCATGTCTTTGCATACATAGTATATCACAGCACGCACAAGTGAGTAACCCTGTGCCTTAGCCTTCTAGAAAGGTCTAGCACTGTGCAACAGAAATACAATGCAAACCACAAACAAAAGTTTAAATTTTCTGGTAGCCACATTTTTAAAAAGTAGAAATAAAAAAGTGACATTCATCTTAAGAACATATCTTATCTAACCAAGTATATCTAAAATATTATCATTTCAGCAGGCACTAACTATAAAAACTAATGAGATATCTGACATTGTTTTATATTTATATGAATATTAAAATCAAATTTAAAATTTCGTTCCTCAGTCACACTAGCTACATTTCAAGTGCTCAAGATTCACATGTGGCCAGCTGCCTCCGTAGTCAACAGTGCATGCCAGACTCTTCCTTGGAAGGTGTTGGCCACTGTCTTCATAAACATTATGACTGAGGCTAACAGTCATGCCATGCAGCTGCTAGCCTGCAATACCTCTTAGACTATCTTACATGGTGAATTAAAATGTAACTTGTGGAGATCTTTTATTCCTAAGGTCACAGGTACTTTTGATAGCTGATAACCACTCATATGCCAAGCTAAGTAGATGACTATTCCAGTTGTCCTAAGAATCCAAAATTTCAAAAAATTTTATGTATTAAAAAATGGGCTAGTGATATATGTGAAACAGACTATCCTGGCGATGCTGAGTTGCTGCCAACTTTGTTACTCCTTAATATAATTCTAAATTCCTCTTTAATGAACTTTAGTGGATCTTTAAAATAACCATCACACATTCATTTAAACAATATTTATTAAGGGCCCACTATGTGTAGAAGCTATGCCAGACAATAGAGAAGGGATGGTGAAAAGAAACAGTCCCTCGTCTTGGAACTGAAAAGCCTGCAGAGGTATGGCAAGAAAACTGTTAATTTCTCTGGAAATCATATCATGGATCACAAGGAAGCACAGTCATCTGAAATTTCCAAGTAGAACAGACTCATTGTAGCCAGAAGTGACAACGTTTAACTATACAATTGTTGGGTCCACAGATGGACAAAAGATTGAAATTATGCAGAGCCTGAGGGAAGTCTGCCTCTAGACTGAGCTGGTTTGAATGTTTATGTCTAACAGAACACCATGGCTGCAGAGGATGTTTTCCCATGATAGCGTAAGTTGGAAAACAGACAGAAATGATTTAACACAAAGAGAACATTCCAGAAATGTTTTCTGGTGAAAAGCCTTAACATAATGAAGCTTGTGTCCTCTGAAACTTTTGAAATGGGAATTGACTAATAGGACTTCAGGCTGATGAAACAGAATTTCAGAGAACGGAAGGTTTCAAAGGATTCTGAAAGGTCATTCCTTCCAACTCTCTTCAGATCTGGGGTGACTTCATCCAGAATTTATAAGCCAAAGCAGAAACTAAAGCACTGGATCAGAATGTTAGCCTACAACTTCCACCCCAAACCAATAACAAGTAAGGTGGAGATTGAAGGTATTAGCTTTGAAACTTTTTAAATCAACTTTTCACTGAATGACTTCAAGTGCAGGGTAAATTACTTGTTTAATTATTGTGCCAGAGAAGTCCTGGCTATGAAGGAGATAGAGTTCTAGAATTTTATATCTTGTAAAATTCTTTTGAATATACTTCTGAACCAAGGGAGGTGCATTACATAACTTAATTAAATTGTGAAAAGAAGTTAACACTAGTTGATGTTGATAAAAGGAGAAATATTTAACATTATGAAATGAGAGGGTTAACTTATGGTATTAAGATAATGTAATCACACCATCTGAGCTAACTAGCACTTTACTGCTTGGAAGTCTCTTTCAGGTAGTGACATTCATAATGTGTGAAAAAATGGCATTATGCAGAGTTGAGTTCTCCTGTCCCCTATCTGTAATGTTAACAAAGGTGATGTCACTACAGGAAAGGAGAACGATGCCCCTGTGGCTCTCCACTCCTACTCCAAGAACAGCTAAAAACAAACAAGCAATTAGCCACAAAAGTTTAGAACTAGCACAGAAAAGGAATAGTGGTCTTCATTAATAATACATTGTTTCTGTAAGACTGCTTGATTATGACATTGGCAGATAGGCTAGGTTGATTCTGGCAAGTAGTGATCAAGCAGTATTTATTCAATTTAAGTAAAACTAGATATGGATTATGAAAAGGGGGAGTAGAGAATACCCACAAGTCAAAATAAGCAAGACTTCTGCTAAAAGGAGGCAAGAAGCAAGAGCCATAGGTCCCGAGCTTACACAAAGGTCTTTCTGGTCACATGTATGATGCTGGATGATCTCAAATGTCCACGACCGTTTCTGATGTGAATCAAAGACTAGAGTCAGGTCACATCCTTGAATACAATTATGCATACCCTGATTTATCAAAGAAGTTGTGAACCACAGGCATCTCCAATACTGCAAACATCCAATGTCTCAAACCAACCTGCCAACTATACCCTGTTGCCTTGGCAACAGGATGCAAGCAGGCATGGAGAAATCTTGTTGCCTGAGCAACAGAATCTTTAAAAAAAAGGGGGGGGGCTTAAGCTGTGGCTATGGCAAAGGCTTGTAGGTTCAAGTCGGTAGATGGGATTTTAGTCCTATTACAATGAGAGGTATAGAATTTACTAAGATAACAGTCATTCATCTATTAATTAACAAGTATCATTTGTGGCCTGGCACGTGTGCAATACACTGCACCTTGGGAAATGCAAAGATGGACCAGGCATCATCTGGTATGTGCCAGTACACAATAATAAATATTAATAGAATGAATGGATGAATGAATGAATGTTCTTAAGAAAGGCATAATGCAATGGCCAAAGCTTACTAGGACTGAGTGTATGTAATGGTTAAAGAGGTTGAAGCCCCTGTGTGCATTATACAGGGTAATTTATTTGTAAATTGAAATAAAATGTTATAATTCATCGGATTAGAACTATCTATCTATCATCTATCTATCTATCTATCTATCTATCTATCTATCTATCATCTATCTATCTATCTATCTATCTATCTATCTATCTATCTATCTATGTAATGAGACTTTAGAATCCCGATTAGAAACTGGTAAAAGTCAAGCCCATTCTTAATTCTTTCCTAACACGCAGTAATGGAGGCAAGAGATCATTTAGATCACTGAAATGATTAAAGTTAGAAATTTCAAAGGAAGTCCTAATTATTGATTTTTAGGTTTTTTTCCTTGACACAGACATTAACTAATCCAGCTCTTGACTAAGTCCATCAACGTTCACAAAACATCAAATAAACAGTAACAATAAGGATATTTATTTAACATGATTATTTCAAAAAAGATAATATCTTGTGACAGATGGCTATGAAAAATGAATTGCACTTTCTCTCTTACTCCTTACGATTTCAGAGATGTATACATCAAAATAAAAGATGCTTTCCACAAACACTATCATGCGCTTCAGACTTTCTCAATGTATGTGTAGAGTTCAAAGCTCTAAGACTGGCAATGTAAAAATGGTACAGCCACTCTGGAAAACAGTTTGGCAGTTTTTTAAAAAGTTAAGCACACACCTACCATATGTTCCAGTCATTTCACTTCTAGGTATTTATCCAAGATTTTAATTTTTTTTATTGATTTTTAAAAAGATGTATATATTTATTTGAGAGAGAGAGAGAACATGAGCGGGAGGGGGAGAGGGAGAGGGAGAGAGAGAATCCCAAGCAGACTCCATGCTGAGCGCAGAGCCAGACTCGGGGCTCTTTCTCAGGACCCTGAGATCATGGCCTGAGCTGAAATCAAGAGTTGGATGCTCAACCCACTGAGCCACCCAAGGGCCCTAACCCAAGATTTTTAGAAGTATGTATCCATACAAAGACACAAATGTTCATCACAGATTTATCTGTAATAGCCAAGTACTGGAACTCAAATGTCCATTAACAGATGAATAGAAAACAAACCATGATCAATCCATACAGCGGACCACTACTTCACAGTAAAAAGGAATGAACTATTGATACACTATGAAAAAACGTGGACAGACCTCCAAATAATCATGCTGCCTAAAAGAAACTAGACAAATAAGAGAATGTATTATGTAATTCCATGTAGATGAAATTCTCAAATGCTAACTAGAGCGCAACAAGCAAATGAATGATTGCCTGGGGTGGGGAGTGAGGAGCGCAAAGGTAAAAACGGACATGAGAACCCTTGTAGGAGGATATGGTCACCATCTTAATTGTTATTTCACAGGAACATACATATTCAAAACTTATCAAATTATACATTTTCAATATGTGCAGTTTATTTTGTGTGAATTATACCTCTTTGAAGCTGTTAAAACAAACTTCTCACATTCTCATTTAAGAAAAGTTGTTCAAATAGACCATCACATGACCTGTGTGCATTCGTTAAAAGCGATATATATAAAGATACACCATTAAGTTCATTTTTGTCTGCCTTTCGTTATTTACTAGCTGGAACTAATTGTTAGTTCTAATTATCTCATGGTTCTACATCTTCAGGAGAGCTAACTGGTTAGCCCGTAGTAGAATGAGTCTATTGCAACTAAAGCAGGTACTGGGTGACATTCGGATTGATAAACATCTGGAAGAGTATCGCAGGTGACACTCCTGCTAATGACTCTCTAATAACATGCAAAGAATGAAGATGTAAAACCACACGTCCATTCTAGTAAGCCAGAGCCTTAAAGCAAATTATACTAAGTGAATATACATATAGTATGAATGACCTGTTTATCGTTAGGAAATGTAGGTCGACTAGAAGCTCCCCATGGTCTCCTGCTGTAAATGTAAAAACTGCTATACTGACATCTCCAGACTTTCAGGGGGGCCAGGACAGCTGTCGATGGCTGCTACATGCATGGCATCCTCCTGAGGGAGATTTCATGTCTGGAGACATCTCGGGAATGGAGATTTGGAGATTCACCTCTGCTTCGTAAATGGCTACAGTTCCAGAGCTGAAGAATAGGGTTCTCTCTACTGATCTGGCACCTCTGCTCTGAGTTTGGCTTTTTGGTGATTCGAGGATGGAGGCCTGAGATCTGAGGAGGAGTTTGGCAAGGAAAGGAGCCCAAGAGAATTATTTGCTGAGTTCATGTCATTTCTGCTAAGTAATTCATAGACGGAACATATACTTCTGAGAGTTGAGAACTAGTTCTCTCTTGGTCTTTCAATTAATTACAGTCCTGAAAAGCATTTCATCATCTGGTGATGAGCTGGATCACCAGTGGTTCTAATGTGATGTTTCCTCTCACCAGCCTTGATACCAGTATTTCTCGAAGGAGGGCAGAAGCTGCCCTTCCTAGCTTCATTTGCCTAGTTCCATTTGCAAGCCTATGCTGAGTTATTAGGGAGGTACCTTGGTTCTTCAGCAGATAATAGGCTTAAATCTGGCCCCTGATATCTGGGTTGACAAAAGCTCAGAATTTATGCTTAAGTTTTCTCTCTGAACTAGTTAGCCAGGACCAAGTTTGAATTCTAAGCTCTAGTAGATATGCTCAGGTCAAGCATGCACTTACCTGTGGGTTTTTCTCAATGAGGCCAATTCTCTTGTGTAAAGAGCCAATAAAGCTCCCCAAGAAGGAGAGCTGCTCTGGGTCTCTTTGTCACTGTCTACCATTTCATACATGGCATAGAAGAGCCAAAAATCTCTACCGGCTTGATTTTCTATTTATTTTTATTCTATTTTATAGCTTTGCTGTCTTGTTTTAGATTCTAACTTATTTAGCTTCTAAATATTTTCTATTATGTCGCTTTGTTATTTTCTTTTAGATCCTAACTTCTCATTTCGCTTCTAAATATCTTCTAGTGTGCAGCTTGGCTATCTTCTTTTAAATTCTAACTCCTCATTTAGCTTCTAAATATTCTGCAGGACGGCTTCATATTTCATACTGGTAAACCAAGAAACCCAGAAAAATCCTAAACAAGTTAGATTGCAAATAACTTTAGCTTTATTTAATGTCTTTTAATTTAAAGAATTAGAAATACATTTTAGAGTTGTCTCCTTTTAATTTAGAGAAGCTCTGGGGATTACTTGGAAGGAAGTCAAAAGTCATTAATCTTCTCTCCTCTCATTTGGCATGAATCATAGGCTGTCTTTTGTCATTTCTTCTCTTCGGAAGTCTGCCCTTGTCTCCCTGTTACACTCTGAGTTCCTTGAGGAAAGAGAGCTCGTCTTAAACCAACCTGTGGTCCCTGATGGCATGTCACACTGTACCACGCACAGCACAGCTTTCAAGTATGATTTTAGCTCCAGTCCTATTTACCTATGCACCTTCTGATCCATCAGCCTCAACATTTGGGTCATTTCCCATTTTCCACATGTTGACTTGGTCATTAGCCACAAGTTAAAGTGGTTAATGTATCACATTCTGTAATATCCCCTTTTTCAGTGAGCTGCAGATTGAACTTCTCCTTTCTGTTGATTCCAGTTTACCCAATTCACTATAAAATGTTTAGATAATGACTAGCTTTTAAAAGCCCTTTCAAACTCTAAAATATGCAGTACATATGTTTCTTTTGTTTTTGAAGGGTTGGACTTCAGCTGAATTCTTGCAAATAAGACAACTTTCCATGAGTCCTTTCAGAAAAAAAAAAAAAAAGACTAGAATCTTTAACAATTTTGAGATGCTTAAATTCATCTGATTGGAAATTCCCATTTTAATATAAAATTCTTTTAACTGGAGAGTAAAACCCATATGTCATAATGTATTTTTGCACTAAAATACTTGTTTTGCATTTCTTCTTCTTTTTTTTTTTTAGGTTTTTTTTTTAATGTTTTTTTATTACATTATGTTAGTCACCATACAGTACATCCCTGGTTTCTGATGCAAGGTCTGATGATTTATTAGTTGCGTATAACATCTAGTGCCCCATGCAATATGTGCCCTCCTTACTACCCATCACCGGTCTATCCCATTCCCCCACCCACCTCCCCTCTGAAGCCCTCAGTTTGTTTCTCAGAGTCCATAGTCTCCCATGCTTCACTCCCCCTTCTGATTACCCCTCTTTCTTTATCCATTTCTTCTATGCGTTTAAGCAACTTTGTATCACTGAATAAAGTACCCAGTAATGGAAAAAAAGCTTTTGATGATGTTCTTAAAAATAGAATCACAAAATTGCGGATAGCTAGATTCCAGAGGGCGCTTGCTAAGTATTTTGCAGGACATGTGGAACATTTTCCTACGTGAACATTCTTCCAAGAAGTTGGATAGATGTCCAGATCAGCTCACAAAAATCTACTGATCTCTCGATGTGGTTAAGATAGAAGTTCTGATGCCAGAGTTGAGGAGGGCAAACTTACTCTGTGGTACCAAGCGTTCAGACCCCAGCTCCATAGCCATGTCTCCCAGCCCTGTCTCCTCACCTGCTGGGCTGAAGGAGCAAGAGCTCCAGTGGCTCCAGGTTCCTGTGTATGGCTTCCTTGTCCGTGGAAAATGGGAGCAGAGGTGGTGACTTAAGGACAAGAAGCCAGAAAGTAGGCAATGGGAGGGACCTGCAAGCCCGGGAAATTCCTTGGGGGATCTTGTCATTCAAGTCCCAAGTCCTCCAGAACCCCCATTCTGGTTCTCCATTCTCCTTGGGGTTTGGGACTGGTTCTCTTTCCCCTGCTCTCTCCATGACTTTCAACCACCACTTCTCTGCACATTGGCCCACTAAAAAATGTGTCGGCTTCCCTCAGTGACCTTCTGGTATTTTATACACTCAGATTGGTATTCCTTGGGTTTTTGTTACTAGCAACACTAGAAATGAGTTAGGAAATTGAGAAGTTTCACACTAACCCTTCCTGAGCCTTACATGGGAAAAAAATCAGTAATCAGTGATATCGTGTCTTTGACTAAACAAAAGTGATTTTCTACAGGAACCCTCCTTTGCCACTTAACTGAACCCCTCAGGATTTGGCTAGGCAGTTTCTTCGCTCTGAAATTCATCTTCCCAGCAGCACCCCTGAGCTAGAAGTGGCCAAGAGTTCCACCCTGGCTGCCCAGCACCTAGAACCTGCTCCCTCCAGCAAAGAGCCCTGATGGATGTGGAGGGGTGTCGATGCAGGAGCTCAGCCCTCCCTGCAGCAGTGAGTATGTCCTAATTCAACTCAGGCCCACCTGACTCTCATGCAGGACACTGGATCCTGAGAAAGGTGACACATGGACGGACAAATTGGGAGCTCCTTCCTCCCAGCATCAGGGCCTTTCTGAGCCTGCCAACAGCACCTCTTCCACGGACTGCAGGGGCTCACCTGGCTCTTATTTTGTCTTATGTTTGATTCTCTGGGTTCATTATGTGAGCCCCCAAAACCTTCACATGAACCTCCCTGTTGCACAAGTCAACCAGAGTTGGGTTCTTTTGCCAGCATCCTGGAAGCCCAACAGCTAAAGCACACCCCAGCCTTAGCCTTCTGTCATGTGGCAGGCAGCCACTTCCCCGGCCAGGGTCACCCACAACTCCACAGCCACGCACTTGTGTGTCTCCCAGCCTCAACTGGCGCCTTCACCTGTTTGGTGAAGAGCTGTTTGGAAGTCCTTCTGCCGGTCTCCGCTCAGGTGTCTGCCCATCTTTATATCGGTTCTTCCTTGTTGACCACCGTCCTCAAATCTAGACCATCCCTACAGCAGTGAACATCATCTAATAACCAGAAACCGCCAAGTACGATCTTTTCTATTCCTCTTCTCTGCTTTTCTAGCTTATTTTTATCTTTGCCTCTCTTTCTTCAGACACGGAGAAAGGACTGTCCCTTCACCTTTCCCAGACCCGCTCTCTGGGCTCGAGCCACTCTGTGCCTGTGTACCAGCAATTCCTTTCCCTCCTTCTCTCTCCTCTCCACCTGCTGCCTCTCCTTAGTCCCAGTCACCCCGAAGTCATCCTGATTCCCAGGAGGCCCTTTTCCATCAAACGTCCCCTGCCAGTTAACTGCCCAGCTCACTGGAAGCTTCTTTCCCATCCCTGCTTCTGTAACTTCTAAAAGCACCACAATAGGGCTTCCAGTCCTGTCGACCTCACCCAATGCCACGGAAACTGCCCTCACGAAGGTCACCAGGGACTTGCAAAAGGCCAGACCTCATAGTTTCATTTTAGTCTTTAGTCCAAGAGGTAACTGTTGCAGAAATTGCCGGTTGTCCCAAAAGAAGTTTCTTTTTCCTTTTAAAACAAAATCCCCCAAACATATTCATCCTGCCTTGCAGCTAGATGTGTTCATACGATTAAGTTCTGGCCAATGGTATGTGAGCAGAAGGGATGAGCACAAGGCCTGAGTCACGTCCTTAAAAGGAAGGAGCATGTCTCCACTTGCCCTTTCCACTTCCTGCTGGCCGGGATGTGGAGGTGATGGGGTCCACGTTTGCCACATTTGCCATCAGGATGAGCCCTATACCCTGGGGATGTGGAAAAACAAGATATAAGGAGCCAGGGCTCCAGATGACCTCATAAAGCATAACTACCTCCTTCTCTGGTCCACGGCTGAGCTCCGACAGGCTAATGGCTTAGCTAAAGATCACAAAGCTAGATTAAACCCAGGTCCAAGCTTAGTACTCTTTCCAGTATGCTGCTTGGTAAAGTGTAATCAGTGCGGGGAGGGTGGCTTCCGGTCCATGGTGACTTCCGGCTACCAGGTTTTAGTTTAGCCACCAATAAGAGCTCTGCAGGGTTCTGGGAGCTCAATGTGTACACACCTTGCTTGGGATTGTCTGTCTCCTCCTGAGGCGCTAAAACTTCTCTTTAAAATGCCTGAAACAAGAACATAAAAATATCTTTACATGTTCCCTGCGCAAATCATTTATTTATTTATTTTAAAAAATCTGCATTCTATTACGTGAGCAATTTTACATACTCTAAAGACGGCCTTCATTTATAAAAGTATCAGTTAAAATATAATGTTTCAAATTACTGTTTACTCGACAGGATTATATAAGGTCCTTTTTCCAAAGAAAACTAAAGAAGGAAACTCTGTTATTAATAGCTAATAAAGTACAATAAAATGTCTATGTCTACGTCATAATTATCCTAAAGCCCTTGCCAAGACAACTACAAGTTACCACATGCAAGTTTAAGGGTCCAACTTTTCCTTCCTCACTTCCCCACTGACCCTCCCCACTATTGTTACCCAGAACATACAGAGCTGAGTTCATCTCAAAACAGCCAGTAATTAACTGCTTCGAGAGTCTGCTACCTATGCATGAGTATTTTCCCTATATGGCTTTCATGTTTTCCCAATCACAAATCAGGACATTTTATCTAGCAGGCAGGAATTTGTGGGGAAAATAGATCAATATTGGAAACTGAGATTGTTCCAGAAAATCTGGATCATCTAGTCACTATTTTATGGACAATTAAGTTTGGAAAGGAACAAAAAAAACGAAGCTACCTCCTTAGGGATTTACTTAGATCCTTAGGAGACTATTTTAAACCTCCTTTTTTGAGATTTTTGTAATACAGTCATTAATGAGAGGAAATTATTTACACTAAATTTATTGTAGAGTATGTCTACCTTTCCTAATTAACATGCCTTCAGCTTACTCTTTCAGGAGAATTATTCTTTCCTCTCCATATTCTATATTAATTTCTCTTTTCTTTCAGTTGCAGATTTGTTAAATGAATTGAATCCTATCTTTCCTTATAATCTTTACATTTTATCCAAATGTATCTTTTCTTTTCCATACCCCCTACCCCAGTATATTTACTTTCCTGTTTCAAATTAAGAGTCAGAATTAACATATGGACTGAATTTATATATCCTATTTTTTCATAGTACTAAACAATTAAAATATTTATTTTACTTTCGTGTTTGAAGTATAATGTATCTCTTACATAATGGAAATAAATTTGTACAAAACAGTCTACCCAGTACTAATTTCTTCGCCAGGTCTCTAACCCCTACAGAACAGATTCATAAGAGGTCACCTTCGATTATTCCTGTGGTTATTTAATGTGTCTCGAAATTAGTTATCTCTGCTCCCCAGTTAGAAGATGGGTTTGCTGGTGGAAATAATGACGCTATTCATTTGACAGTTGAGACAACGGAAAACCACAGCACCGGCTGGCCTCCAGGCCTGTCAGAGGGCTAGACAGACCTTCCTAATTAGCACCACCCCTGGAAAACAAACCCCTGCCTTATGTATATGATGGCGGTTACTCAACTCCCAAGTCTGATTCTCAAACTATGACTGGCCGGAACCCCACAGGCCTTGTAAAGAAAACTTACTGAATGTAGATTCTTTTAAAGGACTTGAACTGGAGCTGCTGGAGTTGTCCGAAATGTCCAGTTCATCATCTAGCTCTGAGTACATATCTGCACGCAAATAAAAGAGTGAAAGAAGAAAATAAAGGGCAAATGAGCCTTGAAACAGACAAAAGTCAGGAGGGCATGCACGCTGCCAGCGTTTCCCTAGAAATACCTTTCTCAATCGTTTCCAAGTGGAAGTTCTCCTCCGACAGGATTTCATCACAGGCCCTGTCTTCATCCTTCCCGCACGAGGCCTGGAAGCCCTCAGGGGGCAGGTCTGTGCTTTCAGAAAGTTCGCTTTTCAGGCTGGTGCCCCCACTGCTGCTGCTACTCAAGCTCGCCTTCTCGAAGGTGTCCTGGAAGAGAAAGTCAGCTTCTAGCAGCTGTTCCTGCCTCCTGGAGCAGGACCCAAAGCTTGTTCCAACACATACTGACATGCTGGCTGCGTGATTATACATCTTTGCTCCAAGGTACCATTCATGGTTCTATCTACACATTTGTGGTAGAGTTCGTCCAGTCCGTGACTCCTGAGAAAGGATATCTGGACCACTGGACAAGCAAGAATGGACGTGCCAAGATGCTCAGGGACAGACGTCTGTACAGTGCCAGAAGGAAACGCAGCACTGAGGAAAAGCTGTGTACCAAGGAAGCCGCGATTACTCTCCGTTAAGTTATCTTAATAACATTTGCTCTCTCTGGGGCCCCTGGGTGGCTCAGTTCGTTGAGCATTCAACACTTGATTTCAGCTCAGGTCATGATCTCAGGGTCCTGGGACTGAGCCCCGCATCAGGCTCTATGCTGGGCGTGAAGCCTGCTTAAGATTCTCTCTCTCCCCCCAAAACAAAATAAAATAAAAATAAATAATAATAATAATTTGCTCTCTGAATAAGTCACAGGGATGAAAGGTACAGCATAAGAAGTATAGTCAATGGTATTGTAATAGCGTTGTATCGTGACAGATGGTCGCTACGCCTACAGTGAACAAAGCACAAGGTAAGGAATTATGGAATCGCTATGTTGTACACCTGAAACTAATGTAACACCGTATGTCAACTATACTTCAATAATAAAAAAAAATTGCTATCAAATCTCAGCACCACAGTGGGTAAGGAGGGCTTAGTTTCTTCAAATCTCACGGAACTTAGTAGCAGACACAGCCAGGTGAGGTCCCCTGAAAGATGAAGAGAGAGGTTCCAATGATGACCAATGCTCGCTAGAGAGACAGGTCCGTGGTTTTTTGTTTCGTTTTGTTTTCAGACACTTTTTTTCAAAATGAAAGTGACACCCACAGCCACCAGGGGCAGGTTCCTAGAAACTCCACGGTGACAGAGTTGAAGGTAAAGAAAATCTAAGACGTTATGAGTGACTAGAGTTAGAAGTCAGCCTCTGAAAGCTTTCACGTGCTTCTGTTCACTAAACAAGACAAAAAATGAAAAGAATATCTAAGACATATTGTGCTATGCAAACCGTCCAATCAATTTCTGCTTGGTATCTCTGTTTCCTGAGAATTTTTTTCATTGCTCTTTCCTCAAGCTTTCACCGGGATGCTTGGAGGTATTTCCCATTCTGTTGAAGCTAACATGAAGCTGAAGGAGCATTTTAATGGCTGGTCCTCCATCCAAAGTCTTCCTGCTTTCGTGACTCAGCATTGTTCACGCCTGCCTTTTGGATCTAGCCTGCTATCTTAGAACCCAAAATGGAAAACGCTCCAGACACCCTTTGGCATTGCTGAATGTGTGCTTCTCTGAAATTTTTCCTGTGCTTACGGCTCATAAGGGGCTTCCAATGCCAGCCTCAGCTCTGCCAGGTTCAGGCCCTGATACCAAATCCAGGAGGTTCCTTCTGAGGCTCGAGACTTTCCTGCCAAACTCACTCAGCTCCTTCCATGTCTGTCCCAACACACAGATCCTTCTTCTTCCAATATCCTCAATTGAAGTCAGAAATGTACATAGAAATAAATGTAGGGTTTTCTCCTCCTGTGATTTTTTTTATTCAAAATTAATCATCTACTACCCTATTCTATAGACCACAACTGGATTTACAACCCTGCAGGGACAATACACTCAAGATGTACCAATGCTATCAATGTTTTAAAAAAGAGAGAGATCATTTTTGGGTTGACAAAACTTTAATACACTGAGGAAATTAGATGCCAGAATCCATTTATCTCTAAAACCAGCAAAACTGTGGCAAAGGCTTTGTTTCTTTTTAGAACAGGCATGGATAAGGCATTTTTCTTTGGACAAATGGAGGGTGAGGAGAAACTATGAGTTCTGTACAGACATTCCAGACTTGAGGAGCTTTGACTTGCAACCAATACCCAAGAACCAGTTGGGCTGCAAATCAAGTCATTTGCAGCCACCAAAATTATAACCATAAATAATTGGGCCTTTGCTTAATTTCTGATAAAGGGGAATTCACATTCTGAGAGAGATGCTTTTTCGGGCTCTGTAAGCATGGAAGGTATGATATAGCAATGTAGAATATATAGTTGTTTTAGTTTTTAAAAACCTCTGTTTCTATAATCTCTTGGAGCAGTTTTCACTTCAAAAAAAATCTACAGAGTTCTGGAACTTGACATCAATGATATGCCACTGTAGACACATTTTCCCGAATGTGATTTCCAGAGTTTTTCTTTGTGAATATTTGAGTACCCAACTCATTACCAACTCTCCCCTTGGAGAACTGGGGGCTATTTTAGTCCCTTTCGCATACCTCCACGCTTTGCATAATGTTTTGTACATAGCAACCATTTACTAAGTAGTTGCTATATTGAGATCGAAGGGAGAAAAGGGCCAGGAAAGCAGGTGAATTCCCCTATGATGAGTACATTTTGTAGCTTCTGGGTAATTTTTTTTTTATCTTGCCTGTTTATCCAGAATCCTACATTGTGATGTTTCTCTAAGAGTTGAAGAGACTATTTGGTGATATACCAGTAAGTAGGAGTGAATGTCTCCCTTCCTTTTTCCCCTTTGCTCTTAGGAGAAGTTGTGAAACTCCACTCATCTCTATTAGAGATAGCTGGCCTAGCAAAGACAATATGCCTCTGTAACCCAGTAGGCAGTGGCCAAAGGCAGAGATGGTTAAATGTTTTTAGCCTGAGGGTTGAGGCCATTAAGGTATTTTCAAAAGTTGCCTCCAGCAAATACATAAACCTATTAAAGGGAGTTGGGGGGGGGGCTGCAGCCTTGGGGGATTCATTTGGCTGCTGTCATCTTTTACTTTCTAATTACTTAAGATTTTTCTAGGAATAGGAGAGGGAGTTAACTAGATTTTTTTGGCATCTATATATCTCCTAGGAACGGATGGACACATTCTGTGCATCAATATGGCAGCAAGAAGAAGACAATGCAAATCAGACAATAAAATTATCACTGATATGGAAATCATCACCATTACAGGAGACACTTCCTGTCACAGTGCTGTTATAGGCACAATTACGTTTAGCTCGGTTTTGCTCATATAATGTAATTTTTTATGTGTGCAGCAGATTATAATACATTTTCAGTTGAATAGCAATTCTAACAGTAACAGACCGACATTGCCTAAATTAACTGCAACAGTAGGGAAAGAATTAAGAGAGTCTATTTTATTAAAACTAGGGCAATTTTTTAAATTGCCCAGAATGTTTTATAAGGAGAGAGAGGGAAAAAAAAGCAAGAAATAAACATAAAGCATAACACTAACTATATCCTGTAGATGCCTCACTTTAGAACCATAAAGAATGCACTATTTCTTTTGTTCTGAAATAGTCATTCTATTTGAGCTGTGTCTTTGCCTAGTTTCTTCTATTTGTTTAGTTAATAACTGTGATCTTAGATACATAAATTTAGGGCTACCCAGTGCTTGACAACAATTCACCTGGCTGAGGTGATCTCTTTTTAATGGCAAACCACATTCTATGCTTTTCATGGATGAGAGCACAAAGAAAATCCAAATAGGAGACAGATCGTTGACTGTATATTATTGTACATAAATTTAGTCCCTACATTTCAAAGTATTAAAAAAAATCAGCCAGGGGCAACCTCAGTTGATTAGACATTTGACTCTTGACTTCGGCACAGGTCATATCTCAGGGTCCTGGAATCCAGCCCCGCATCAAGATCCACACTCAACAGGGAGCTGGCTTCTCTCTCTCTCTCTCTCTCTCTCTCTCCCTCTCACCCTCTGCCCCTTCCCCCACTTGCATGTGCTCTCTCTCTCTCTAGAATAAACAAATAAATCTTAAAAAAGAAAGTCAGCCAGTGTGGCCAAGAGGGCTAAAGGGGTCACATTGACCCAGGCCAAAGCTGACTGGTCTGACCACTTGCAGGTGCAGTAAGAGGTTCCTGTCCAGGACCTCACTCTGGGCCACTTGGTTTTGCCACTACAGAGAGGTGGGCTGCAGGAGCTAGCTTGGAGCCTGGTCCCTTACTATGGTAGCTGGGGATCTTTTCGCTTCAAAGGTGTTTGGTGATACCACTGCCTATTTTGTTGATGAAATCCTGAAGCATTTCCCTGTTCCTGTGCTCCGTACATCAAGTGGAAGAGCAATACGTTCAAATGAAACCAGAAAAATTGGTGTGAGAGGTGCTGGAAATAACTAAGTTTACAAATATTATATAGTGAAGGAAATGTTCTCTTCAAGTTTGGATGTTAATTATTTTTTTTATTTTGAACTTCTTAACAATATTCATACAAAGCTAAATATTTTACTTTAATATAATTAAATGCATATAATTATGATCCCACTATTATCATGACACTCTCTTAATTAGAACTTCTTAAAAGCACAAGAACATACTAATGAACTGTCACTAAAATAAGTAAATTGAAGGATGAATTCATTATTACAATTCAATCTAAAATTCCACTCTCAAATTTACCATGCTTGATAATGTTTCACTGCCACCCCACAAATAATCTAGTATCTGCAAAAGGTTTTCTATTATTCCTAATTCAAAGACAGGTTTTCTAGAAGAAATAACACTAATAAGGATGAGAAGAACAGTGCCAGAATCTGAAGGTAACCCTTATTAAAAATATAGAAGATACGGTCTACATCAACTGACTGACTACCATTTTGTTTCAAAACTACGTACTACCAAAGGAAAAGATCTGAATGTATATATGAATACTTCGGAGAGCGTTTCAAAGGAGGCCAGAATCAGGTAACATATGGAAGAATCATTTAACATATAGAAGAAACCACACACAGAGAATCACTGAGTGGTCAAGTTTTAAGGCATTCTAATTGGATTGCTCAAAGACAAGAAACGTAATTGAAAAGCAGCACTGCCTAAGGTATGAAACGGTATGGAATTAGACATGGGTTGCATCAATATGAACAAATCCCACAAATTAGAACCCCACTGACTGTTTCATTTTTCATACAGAATTACGTAAGGGAAGGTCTAGTTCTTGTCAAACCACACACTTAGAACATGACATCAAAATACCAACCTGATTAAATGCCAATAAACAAAGAATTAAAAATCAAGGAAAAGAATCACCATCATCTTTTATCAATCTCCCCGCTTCCGTTCTTGGCTCTCAGCAGTCGATTCATACACAGCAGCCAGCTGTATCATTTGCAAATATTACGTCACCCCTTGGCTCAAAACTCACATCACTCAAGTCTGTCCCATGGACCATAGCATCCTCATATCCTACTCCCTCCCCCTGCTTCACTGTACTCCAGCCACACAGGCTTCCTTGCTTGCCCTTTAAGTCTGGCGGGCCTGCTCCCATCTCCACATATTTGGACTTGCTGTTCCCTCTGCCATCAATGTTGTGCCTCCAGATATTTGCAAGGCTCACACTTTTAAGGTATTCAGGTTTCTACTCAAATCTCATGCAGTTATGGTGGCTTTCCATGACATCCCTATTTAAAACAACCTGTCTTTCCACATCTACCAATCACTATTACTTTGCCTGTCTGTTTTTGTCCCTGGTACTTAAGTGTATATTAACTCACTTACGATTTGTCTTCCTCCACTGTGAAGATGGAGTTCTTCTTTTTATTGTTAAAACACCACTAAACTAGTCCCCAGAAGAGAATAGATGCTTGATAAACTTTGTTGAAAAAGTGAAATAAATTTTTCAAAGTATTTCAAAGCTCTTCTCCATATTAAAACAAATGGTAGAAATCAAAATAGCAGCATTATTTTTTGAAGAAACTGACAAACTGATTCTAAAATTAATAAGTAAATATAACAGATGTAGAATGGCCAAATCAAATTTGACAAAGAAGAACAAAATTGGAGCACTTATATGACCTAATTTCAAGACTTATTAAAAAGCCACAATAATCAGTCTGGTATTGGCCTAAGAATAGATACACAGATCAATGCAACAGAATAGAGCTCAGAAATAAATCCCCATATACAGCACCAAATGATTTCCAACAAAGACCTGTAGTAAAATCAGTGAGGAAACATTAGACATTTTAAGAAATGATGCTGGGAAAACTGGGTACCCATATGGAAAAAAAATAAACTTCGATCTTTTCATTATTTTATGCATGAAATTAAATCAAAATAGATCATAGACCCAAACATAAAACGTATTACCAGAAACAATTTACAAAAAGAAAAAAGAGCCAATTTTTGCAGCCTTGGGATAGGCCACAATTTCTTTAACGGGTTATAAAAAGCACTAACAACAAAAAAACCCTAAATAAGTAAATTGGACTTTAACAAAATTAAAATTTAACGAAATTTCTGCTCGTCAAAAAAAAAGAAAAGAAAACCAGTCAAGCCATAGACTGGGAAAAAAAAATCTCCAGTACATACATATATTTGACAACAGAGTCATATCTGGAATAAATTAGGAACTCCTAAAATCAACAAAAACAGACAAATAATTCAATAAAATAATGGCCAAAGATTTGAATAGATACTTCACACACACACAAAGAGATACATAAATGATCAGTAAACACACGTAAAAGTGCTCAACAGCCCTGGGCGTCAGGAAAAATGCAAATTAAAGTCACAAAGAAATACCTTTCTATGCCAACTACAAAGATTAAAATCTAAAAGACTGACAATACCACATGTTTAGGAGAACGTGGGACAATTGAGCGACGCTCATACATTGCTCCTAAAAAGGCTAAGCAGTACAATTTCAGAGAACTGCTTGGTAGTTTCTTTTTAGGGTTAAGCGTACACCTTCTGACTCTGAAATTCTACTCCTAGGTATGTGTCTAAGAGAAATGAAAGTACCTGCACAAGGAGACTTACATAAGAAAATTCTAGCAGTCTTACATAAAACCCCAAAACTGGAAACAACACGGTGTCCATCAACGGGAGAATAAATTATGATATATTCATACAACATAAACAAATTACTCGAACGATATAAACAAATTACTCCTATACACAGCATCATGGATGAATCTCACAGACATTAGGTCACATGAAAGAGGGCAGATGCCAAAGAGTTCATACTGTTTGTGATTTATATGAAGTCAAACAATAGGAAAAGTAATCCATAGTGTCAGAAATCCTAACAGGCTGTCCGTGGGCAGGGAACTGTATGGGAAGGGGCATGAGGGAAATTTAGGAGGTGATAGAAATGTTCCGAATCTGGTTTGGGGTGCAAGTTAACCATGTGTCAAAAGTTATTAACCTAAGTAATTAAAATTTCTACATCTTACTGTATGCAAATTATATCTCCATAAACAAGGGGGAAGTTATAGTGTGGATGTGAGAATTGTGTATTTTTTGTGCGGGAGCCTAAAAGGCACTGCTTTATTTTCTTAAACCATAACAAGTATAGAACATTGCCAAAACAAGTCATGATTTTTCCCAATACTTCTTTCACTGCATCATTATTTGTTGCATTTTCACAGCCTTGGGGGAAATTCAGTCAACAATTAATCAGACAATAAAAGCAAAGATGTTCACAAAAATATTGTCCTTTTCAAATACATCATTTTCTACATGGCTTAATTTAATCTCTTAGCAGAGGATTGCAGACACACGCCTTTAGTGGCATGCTCAGCAATTGTAAATGACATATGGTATAATAAAAATAAAACAACTCAGATAAATAAATAGCACAACAGTTTTTTAAATTTGCACTAAGAAAATGAGAATCAGGTACTTGCATATTTGCTCAATTCCTAAGTGGTCAACTTTAAAGATATTTGAGAATTTAGGATAAATACCAAGTGCTTGTCAATAAAGTTTGCCAAGAATGTATTACTAAACTACAAGAAGAATTCTAATTCTTTAAGAGAAATTATAAAGGGATTGTGGATTTAGAAAATAATCTTTGTTGACAAGTGCTCTACTAGCTGCTTCCACCACCCCCAAGGTAGATGGAATTTAGGATAATAATTATGTGCACAATAGTTTGACATCGTGAGACTATCACAGAAATCTTCCTTTTTGTAACTCACCAAAAGCTTAGAGTACATTTCTAGGACTCGCTATGGGAACATTTACTCATCGTCTTTAGCATGAGATAATTTATCAAGATCAGATGCGATTTTTGAAAGATCATCTTGGTAGGCGCATAGAGGATGGTTAAGGGAGGGAGATGATTCTAGATAATCTGCGTAGAATGGGTTCGATCATTTGGAAGGTCTTCAAAGCTGAGGCTTCTTTGAGATGAAAAAGAAACTCCATCTGTGGCTAGCAGGTTCAGCCCATGTCCAAGAGTCTCAACCTGCCCTTCCTGACAGCCTACCCTATGGATTTTGGACTTACCTAGCCAACCCCCACAATCGTATAAGACAATTCCTTGCAATCAATGTCTTCATATGTATCTCCTGGTACTGCTTTATACATTCTGTGTAGGACTGTTGTGTACATGGTATAGTATTAGCATCCCTGGCTGCCTCCCCTTACGTGCCAGTAGCAGTCAACGTCATTGTGATAAACAAAATGGCTCACCCTCCACATACACACATTTCCTGATGACCCTGTAGACAGTGCAGAGGTGGTACACTGAATCACTGGTAGGGTTGAGGAGGAGACTAGAAACAAGAAAGTTGGATATTGCAATGACCCAACGTGAGATAATGAGAATGAGAATTGGAAGATGGATTTGTCAGACATTTCAAAAATAGGACTGGCAAAAGATTGCTAATGAAATGGATGTAGGATCTGAGGGAGAATGAATTGAAAATGTCCAGGTTTCAATTAAGGTGATGAGGTGTAGAACAGGACTGGGTTAAGGAAAGAGACTCCATTCACTATGGGACTTGCTGAGCATGAGGTATCCATTAGACATACAGGTAAATGTCCAGGTCAAAATTTAGGTCTGTCATGCAGGAAAGGCTGCAATCAGACATATACGTTTGGAGGTCTTCAGAAAAATGGATGTTGTAAAACACATCTCAATGTATTTTGCCTTCTTAGAAAATATCGTGTACTTTTCCACCCAGAACACTTATACTATTGAGACCAGGCCAGGAGGCTGGGGCTTATAAATCCAAGGAAAAGGATGAATGAAGAACACTTGGGGAAAGAGGAGGATGTGGTAGAAGGGCAGTTTCTAGCAGTGAGGATGGGGAACTGGGAAGTCTTTCTGAAGCTCAAGGAAGGAGCCAGATAGAAGGATAGAAGATAAGAAGGCAGGTTCAGGCATCCTTGTTTTTCCTCCTCACATTCTCTCCAGCAGAGGTGAACCTTGGGAGTGGAGCAGACCAGAAGGTTTGAGGGAACAATTCAGGTTCAGCCAGAAAAGACTGGAAGTTTCAGAGAAGCTTCATGACCATCATGCCACTATATGCTATATAGCTAATATGGGTATTTAATATAGGGCCCATGAGGGGCCACACGCTGTGTTCACTGTGGTATCCCCTGCACCTAGAATAGTACCTGACACCTAATAGGCGCTCAATAAATATTTGTTGACTGGATAAGGTAGGGCTGATATTGTGCCCCCACTCCCGGTTTGTTCCCCATGGAATCCGAAGTTCCCACAGGTCACAATGGGAATGTAGAAAATGGATAGTGCTCACTGGTGAGTCCACCAGGTTATCACTGCATAGAGCACAGAGAAGAAGCTCAAACCAGAGATGCCATGGTAGGTCCCCCAAAGCCATAGGGATAGGTTCACCTCATCTAAAGTCAACAGTAGCCAGAAGAAGAAGAAGGCAACACACAGAGCCCCCTCCCATCGGCGTGAGGATGCCTAAGCTTCCTCCTGTATCCAGTTGCCATCTTGGGGGAGGGAGATGGAGTGGAGGACCCTTGAAACGGGAGAGAAACTTTGAGTCCAAAACAGCTGATATGTGCTAATGCCGATCTCCCCCATTTTCTGCAATCAGCAGGAACAGGGGTTCAAAACAAAATGATATGTGATTACAGAAGATTAAGTTCCCATTTCATACAACCAATTTTTACCCAAATTCATATGAAATGAAAAACCATGGACCTGGACAGAGCTCACTCAAGAGAAGAGCAAGAGGAGAAGAGAACATCGAAACTTAACAGAGTCCAGGGTTGGAAGACAGAACAAGAAAAAAGTGTTCAGGGACATAAGATGGAAGCCAAGACAGAGGAGCGTGGTTGAAACCACAGGGGGAAAAAAAGTTCAAGAGGAGATATGAACGATAAGGAAGAATTCACCCTTAGTTTGATAATTTGGTTGTTAGTTACCCTGGAGAAATACAAGTCTTTGGTCCACAATACCCAGGATTAAATCCAAACGCTAGGTATGGATACAATGACTAGGTATTCCAAAAACTTCTGCCACCTAGACCAGACTACTTTCCCAGACTTTCTAAACTATTCATATTAAAATACGCATTATAAATCAGGAGACCCACCTTTAAGTCCAAGGTCTGAAACCAGCAAACTAGCTTGGTGACCTTGGACAAGTCTCTTCTCTTGGTTTCCTTTCTCTTGCCTCTTAAGTTAAAGCATAAAACAATACCATTTCTAAAATGTGATTAGTAGTCCAAGTATGCTAAGCTGGTATATCTAGAGCTCATGCACTTTTGCTATTCTCTTCCATCCAGGGTGACTTCCTTACCTACTTTCAAGGTCCAAACTTACCCCACTTGTTTTGGGAGCCTCCCTGAACTCAATCAGCCAGAGATCTCACTTGGTATTTACCCAGATTTCCTCCTGCATATATGTTTTGGCTTCCCAGGTAGACTGTATAAATCACTTCACGACTGAGACCACTCCTTATAATTTTTTATAACCTTCACAATAGCAAGCACGATGTCTTACATTCAGAAGATATTCAACAATTCTTTGTTCTTCTATTAATTATAAACTGCAAGCATTTTCAATTTTTCTCTGTTTGTGTAAGCTTATGGATGTGAAAGTTTTCCAGACTGAACAAACTCACTCTGCTAGTAGAAAGAAATGTCATGTGGCTTTAAAACAGAGGTGGTGAAGATAAAAGTCCCTGTGGATATCACCGGAAGAGAAGTGGGAAATCCCTGCAAAACTCACCCTTCAAGAACATGCTTCTTTCACGATTACCCTTCAGTCTTCCTGGTACATTCAACTCTGCTCCATTTGTACACATAGAAATTTGCTTTATTTACCAATGTTAATACCAGTCTACAGCTGGAGCCACAAGACCCCAGCAATCTAAATGAAATTGAAGTTTTCTACTGATTATCTACATTTTTCCAGACTGGGTTTTAACATTCATCCTTGCATTTGCTGGTGAGGATCTAAGCAGCGTGCTGTGTAGAAATGTCTGCAACTGATTTTTCTGTCTGGGATATAAGATAACAGCCAAAGGGCAGCTAGTCTGTGTATTTAACACGTTGTGCATAATGCCAAAATGCCAATCATGATTTTGACTACTACAATGCCACAGTACCCTCTGTAGCAAATAGACTTCTATTATTACATATTTAAGTAAAAATTACACCTTATTTTTCTGCTTGATTCTTATTCTTGACCCTGCTCTCCAACTCATTTCTTATTTTGAATAAAAAAAATTAGAAAGCTTAACAGTCTTCAAAAAGAAAGTTTTGCTCTTCTTTCATAGAGTCTAAACCACAGTACACAGGAGTGAACTTTATTAGTGAAGATTTCTCTGTCCTTTTGAAATGTATATTAATACCTGTCTTTACTAGCCTATTGCCATAATTAAGAATAAGCTAATATGTGAAAAAGTAAGTAGCATACACCCCATGACATAAGAGTCCTTAATGTTTCCGATTAATTGTTTGCTCACCCGCTAATTTGCAAAATTCCAGCAATTCACAACGGATCTCCTTATCAGTGCTGAGAATTCAGGAAGTTCTACTGCACTCACTAATTTCTCTTTCCTTTGACTATTGCTTATCTTTGAATTGTGTAATTGTATTGTTGATATTAACTGCTCTGGGAGACATTCCACTGTATTTGAAATGAAACAATCATAATACTATAACAATACTTAAGAAAAAAAGAGACATAAAATTTTATACCTGTAATTTTTCCATCAGCAATGGTGTTGATGTAAATTTTTAAAAAATAATAATTGGTACTTAGCAAGGAAAATGCTAATTAACTGCATGCTGTCTTTTGATGAAATGTAATCATATTTCCTTCTCAGTTCTTTAATAAAGCTGCACTTTTCTTTTTAGCTAACATTTGATTAATCCAGAGATGAAAAATTATCAGTATACATAAAATAGTGCAAAAGGAGAAGATCCCTGATGGTTCTGTAGAAGGAGTGATATAAACTCTGCCTAGAAGTAAAGCACTTCTCTATGGTCCTTATGAGACTGAATGCTCCGCGAGGGCATTGAGGCTGGCTAGCAGCACGTGCTCAATAAATACTGATTAACTGCATGAAAACCACACGTGGATTTAGCACTAATGGACCAGTTAATACTAGATCAGCAAGTTGCATCCACACTATTTTTTTAACATAATTACTGCTCATTTTATATAACTGGTACTATCTTATAATTTTGTGCCACTTTTTAATTTTATTTATTTAATTTAATTAATTTATTTATTTATTTTATTTTATTAATTAATTAATTAATTAATTTTATTTTATTTATTTAATTTAGTTTATTCAAACACATTTACTTATTCAATTCTACTGCTTTCTGTAATAGGCAATATTTTCCCCCTAATTTATGGATGAGTACAGAACTTCTAGAACCTCAAAACTCCCTTGTCGGCCATAGACATCTCCCTTTGTTTAACCCCGTCATGGCCAGAGAGCTAGGTTTCTACAGTTAAAATGGTCCTCCAAATACATACTGAAATATTGATGGATGAGATGATATGGTGTCTTGGGTTTGGTTCAAAATAACCTACGGAGAGCAGGCAGTGGGTAGCGGGTGGGCATAAAGACAGTATGATTGGCCCGAGGCAGCAAATTCTTGAAGCTGGGGGATGGCTACAAGAAGTACTATCTCTATTTCTGTAAATGTATGAAATTTTCCACAGTAAGAGTTTAAAAAACAAAGAGCGGAGAAGTAAATAAATAAAAGTCATTCTCAAGGTGTTTTGCTAAAGATAAGAGGATTTCTGCTGTTAGATTTTAAACTAACTCCGTCCACCCTCACATCAGCTACAGGAATCTAATATAAACCGACTCTTTTATATCTAACTGGAAATTGGCTAAGTAGCTTTGCAGTGCAGAACTTAACAGAAGGCCTCAAATACTTAAGATATATAGAAATGGCTAAATCTCTTGCGTTTTAGCTTATTGGGAACACTGTTCTCTGAATGCAACATGACATGCATAGAATGGTGTGTTTCTCACTGTTGCCTACTTTTTATGAAGTCAGGTAGCAAAATAACAAGAAAAGTGAACTCTAACTCGCTGTATATAAGATTTAACTGTGTTCAGCAAGAGCCATAACTCCAAGTTACATGCTCCCAAACGTAAACCAAGGCCTTAGATAATCACCAAGGATTGTTTTGTGAAATTACAGCTGGGCTCAGCAAAGCAATAAGGATGAGATTTTCACCCCCCAAAGAAAATTACACTGAATCTTCAACTTCCAGATTCCAAGGATGTCAAAACAAACACACCACAGAGTAGTGCTTTCCTTTTAATAGAAAGGAGTTCGATGGAAACTCTGTTATCTAAGAAATCAGAGGAAGGAGGGAAGGAAGGAAGGAAGGAAGGAAGGAAGGAAGGAAGGAAGGAAGGAAAGAGGGAAGGAAGGAAGGAAGGAAGGAAGGAAGGAAGGAAGGAAGGAAGGAAGGAAGGAAAAGAAATCACAGCTGTCTCTTCTTTGAAATCAACTCTTCAAATTATTTTCCCAGCTGAGGCAGAAAAGGCCTTTAGGGTCCCGGAAAGGAATTTGATGACCAAGTACCTTGATTAAGAATGGGTGTTATGACCCTATTTCCTTGGGCCCCATGCCCAAGAGGGAAGAAAAGAATATTTACCAGGTTGAAGGGTCCCTGACTAGCTCCCTGCTTGGGGGAGCCCGGAGCATGAGCACAGGATGGATCATGGGTCACGAACGAAAGCACAGGGGTAAAAAGAGAGACAGTAACAAGAGTATTGCTGGCATGGTCACTTGCACATGGGGACATTTGTAGCTTTTCCCTTTTTCAAGCTCTGCTCAGAAATAAACTTAAATATCAAAATAATTTAAAGGTTACCGGCAAGAAAAATTAAAGGACATATTCTTATTTGAAGCATGGCAGCATCGTTACCACCACAAACAGTAATAAAAGCAACTGGACTAAAAAGACAAAATTTTAAGGCAATTATTATTTCCTTCTCTGATTAACATATAACATTTTCATTCATATTCCCCGAATTAGATTGCTAAAGAAATAAAATATACATATTCACTGCTATCTATACAAAGAGCATAATATAAGCTTAAAGAATTGTTAAGGGATCTTTTTGATGCCGCTTCTTTTGCAATATACAATAAATTGGGGGTAGTTCATTGGAAACTCACTTATATTGACTTTAATTTCAATTATGAGATCTAGAAAGGGATGCAAATATGGAACTATACAACAGTGAAATACAGCATGCAGCAATTAATATTTTCCTAACTTAGGATAATCTTCCCTTAAGACAAGCCTGAACCACTTCAGATGACCTTATTGGAGTATATCGCGAGGACACTGACAGCTGTGCACTTACATGACATAACAGAGCCAGCTCATGATGACATGTGACAGCATTCCGGTTGGCTTCCATGAAGTACCTCTGTGTGCGCTTCCGTTCCCGTTCCAGCTTCTTCTCCAAAGCCAGCTGGGATGTAGATAAGTTGTCTAAATACTTCATCATGACGTCTGATATCATCGAGCTGACTTCTACGATATCTGGGCGGGCTTCGGCATCAGGAGTGAGGCACCTAAGAGAAGACAAGCTGATTACAGCACTCTGGTCAATGTCAGGACCAGGCCACGGGTGTGGAGGGTCAAGGTTAAGCCCCACTGTGTGTCCACCATGTGTTCGCACCCAAGAGCACCTGGGATAAGATGGACATCAAGCACAGTTTGGAATCCAAGACTTCTCGAAAGGTATTTGGAAAGTTTGGGAAGCAGAGGGAGGCAGCACTGTTCTCTTTGCCGTGCGGCTGTCAGGCAAGGGCTACTGGCTGAGCATGAAGCTGCCCCTTGCGTCTCAGGATAGGTAGATACAGTCATCTTCTCTTGTGTGAACTGGTTATTTTCTATAATCACTGCTAAGTCATTGGTCAGTGAAACAAAGAAGGATCCCAAGAATGTAGGCCCTGATGCACCAAATGGAAGGTGGGTTTCTAGGGGGTCACGACTTACTGGCCTTTTCTAGCTGTATAGCAGCAATACCAACCTAACTTGATTAGTGTATGTCTTACAAAACAGGAGTCATAAAAATAAAATGCAACACAGTTACTTAGAGGTTTAAGATGTTGTAATAACTTTTTAAAGTAACTAATTTGACACATTGCATGCTAATATTTTCTGTGATTTGGAGGTAGGAAATGGCAATCAGCTAAACTAAAGGGAATATTATTCATGTCACAGCTAAACACTAATAGAAAGCCATTCTAGACACAGTGAGATCAATTATCAAGATCACTGTCAGCATGCTTGAAATACTTCAGGCATTCGCTATAATATTTGGTCTATTTTATTTATTTATTTATTTATTTATTTATTTATTTATTTATTTATTTATTTATTTATATCTTATTTATTTGAGGGAGAGAGAGCTCACCCAAGAGAGAGTGAGAGAAAGAGCGTGAGTGGGGCTTAGGGATGGGTAGATGGAAACTCCTCACTGAGCAGGGAGCCCGACATGAGACTCTATTCCATGTCCCTGGGATCATGACCTGAGCCAAAGGCAGATGCTTAACTAACTGAGCCACCCAGGTGCCCAATATTTTGTCTATTTTTTAAATTCAAATCCTATAGCTTCACTGAAGTCATGTTGCTTCTTAATAAACTTGAATTTATTTAGACTTTGAGAAAAAGATCGAATGTTCATTTTTATATTTGATTTAACAACCTATAATACTGATGTCTCCAGGAAAGATTTGAGAGCTATTTTATTTTTATTATTATTCTTCACCAAAGGAGTCAAATAAGACTCTAACTTGTTAATTTGCTAATTATTCTTTGTATTTTACTTGATCATGAATAAAATACACATATCTTAGACATTATCATCTCATGCTTAATCTTTATGTTATTTCTTTCTAAGGCAGTGGGCTTACACTACGGTTATGACAGGAACTTACACATCTGCTGAATTCATCTTTAACAAATAAAAGCATAGACTGAATTTATAACAAAGAAAGACAAGGCCAGCTACATAACTTTGGGGGCGCCCCGTACAAAATGAAAGTATGGGGCCCCAGCAGGGAGTGAGGAAGTCAATCTCCCTTCCCATAGACCAGTGTCCTAAATGATGGTAGGCAGGAGACTCCCAAGACATTGCAGTCTCCATGCCAACATGATGCACTTGGTACCTGGATTGGAGGTGGGCAAAAGGCCCCACTGAGTCACCCATTGAGTGCACCATGGTGTTACCAGCCTGGTTAAGGATGGCCTCTTTTTTGCCTTACCCCAAGATTCAACAGGGCACATACTGCAGCCTTATCCTCTCCTTGTCTGCATTCACAAACCCACAGGGGAGGAGGGTAAAGTCAGAAAACAGGCCTCCCTTGCTGACATACCCAATCACCAGGGTAGACCCTGCTGACATACCCAATATCAGGTAAAGAATGGTAGTAATGATGGGACAGGGACAGGGAGATGTAGCTGGAAGCCAGGCAGGGGCCACGGGGCCAGGAGCAGATGGCTGAGAATCTATGTCAGAGAGGTAGGAAGTTGGAGGGACCTCATAGGAACTGAGACTCCCAAGCCCCAAACGTACATGCTCCTTGTCTCTTCAGACGTCATTTTGAAACACAAATTTAAAAATAAGATTATTAAGAATTTCATGACCTTGAACATTGGGGTGCATATGGCCCTTCTCTTCACTACGTCTTTATCTTTGGGGTAAATACCCAGTAGTGCAATTGCTGGATCATAAGGTAGCTCAATTTTTAACTTTTTAAGGGACCTCCACACTGTATTCCAAAGTGGATGTACCAACTTGCATTCCCACCAACAGTGTAAGAGGGATCCCCTTTCTCCACATCCTCTCCAACATTTGTTGTTTCCTGCCTTGTCAATTTTTGCCATTCTAACTGGCAAAAGGTGGTATCTCCATGTGGTTTTGATTTGAATTTCCCTGATGGCTAATGAATAGCCGATATGTGGAAGGAGCCAGATGCCCTTCAACAGATGATTGGATTAAGAAGATGTGGTCCATATATACAATGGAATATTACTCAGCCATCAAAAAGAACGATTTCACAACATTTACAGCAACCTGGACAGGACTGGAGGAGATAATGCTAAGCGAAATAAGTCAAGCAGAGAAAGACAATTATCATATGGTTTCACTCATTTATGGAACATAAGAAGTAGGAAGATAGGAGAAGAAAGGGAAGAAGGAAGGGGGTGGTAAACAGAACAGGGAATGAACCATGAGAGACTATAGACTCTGGGAAACAAACTGAGGGCTTCAGAGGGGAGGGGAAGTGGGGGATTGGGATAGGCAGGTGATGGGTATTAAGGAGGGCACGTATTGCATGGTGCACTGGGTGTTATACGCAAGTAATGAATCATGGAACATTACATCAAAAACTAGGGATGTACTGTATGGTGACTAACATAACATAAAAAAAATATTATTAAAAAAAAAAAAAAAGAATTTCATGACCTTGAATACAGAGCCTTAAACCCTAAGCACAGGGCTGTTTTGAGTATGGGGCCCTGAGCATTGGTCATAAGCACGTGAAGCTGAACTTCCGTGCCAGTGACATATTTGTACTCAATTTCTTACTTTTGTTCATAATCATAAAAGAAGCGAAGACGTTGAATTTCACCTTCTAATTAAATCTGTTTCTTCATCTACTCTCACTTAATTAGCAAAAGTAATTAAAGGTGCTAAAAATGCTTGGTTGACCTAGCGTTGGTTATGACTGCCATGGGAGAGGAAAAAAACCAAAAACAGCCTCTAAGCCTTTCATTAGTGCATTAGATTAAAGTCTTAGTCTGCAGATATTTAAACTGATTCAAGATAATATTAGCAGTTGAATTATTAGCTGAGCTTTTCTTTAACCAAAAAAGCAGTATAAGCTAGTTTTACGAATTATGTGTTATGGTAAATGGGAACCAGAATGGTCTCTGTTCTGGCATTTAGTCATCCCCTTTCTCCCAAAGCTACTCCCCTTCCTGGATTTGCCATCCCTGAAAAAGGAGCCACCAGGGAGAGGCAATGTAGCATCACAATTAGGCAGGCAGGCTCCAGGTTGGATTGCTGGAGTTAAATACTAGTTCACCCTTTACTAACTTAACTTGGGCAAGATTTAGCTTCTCAGTCTCAGGTAGCCTATCTGTAAAATGGGATAATCACAATATCTACACCTCATCAAGCTGGTATGGTGATTAATGAAGTCACCTGTGTAAAGTGCTGGCACATTGTAATCGCTCAATACATTGAAAAGAAAATCCACACTTATTTGTCCTGTAGTCCTCCCACATTTAACCAACACAAAATTCTGTGGCTTCTCCCTATGAAATATTTATTGAATCCATATCCCCACTCTCTAATCCCACCACTATTAGCCATTGTGATCTTTGCTTTCTTGCATTACTGGAAGAGTTTCCTAAATGACACTCATCTTTTGTCCACCTCTGACCATACTGTAAACTGCCACAGAATAATGTTCCTGAATCTGACTATATCACTTCTCTGTTCAGAATTCCTCAATAGCCCTTCATGGTCCAATAGAACAAAACTAAAATTTCCAGCATTCCATACAAGTCCCCTCTGGAGCCAGCCCTTAACTCCCTTCCAGCTTCACACCAAATGCTTCCCCTCCTCCAGCTACACACCAAATAACCCATGGCTCTCTTATGCCTCCATTTCTTTGCTCATTTTATTTGCTCTGCTTGAATTTGTTTCTTGCCAATGGTATCTGCCTTTTTCCAGATCCCATCCCTATCTGTTGCTAAAAACCCCACTCTTCTTCTAGTCTCCATTAGGAAGATTTCTTGGATAACCCTCAAATGACTTATCATCCCCTTTTTGTATATTCTCATTACATTTAATCCTTAAACTACTCTAATATTGTATTGCAATGATCCATTTCACCACTAGAAACTGGAAACTTCTTGAGAGGAGACATATGTCACTTTCACCATGATCTCCTCAGCATGTAAAATGGAATCTAGGTCCTGGTAGGTACTCGGCAGATGAATGAATGAATGAACAAACTTGGGCTAACATCTAAGAATATACCTGTCCCAAAATATATACCCCAAATATTTGGCCACAAACTTTTAGACTTCCAGGAACATCTCTTACCAGAAGTTCTGATTTAGCTTTAATTCTCTAAAACACATCCCTGCTTAGATATTTCAGAGAAATTCTTAAGAGTGAACAAATGTTTCAATGATTCTCTAATCAAATAAGCATAAAATCATGTTGTATAAAAAAGCTAGGTTGTTCTACTCACCCCACCCACTTTGTCCCCACTCTGCTCTGAGACCAGATGGAAAGAATTAGAGGGATCTGATGTTAAATTGTATTCATTTTGTATTTTAAGAAACAAAGAGTTGAGCATTATGGTGGCATGAGTTGTTCCCTTTGTCGCTCTCCGTCAATTTATAACCAGTAGGTCATCCATAACCCAACAGGGTTTCCTCTGCACAGCAGAACAGAATGTTGGAGAGACGCATATATCTGTACATCTGAGGATGAGTAGATTGGACTTCATGGAGGTGATGGAACCAAGAGTGCACTGTCAGAACTGAGAGAGATTGAAATTCTAAAAAAGAAACAAACAAACATTCTGGAGCTGAAGAACTCAATACATGATATGAAGAATGAACTAAGAGCACTAGAAATACATCAGATCAGACATAAGAAAGAATAAGTGATCTGGAAGATAGGAATCTGGAAGTGATTCAGGTGGAGGAGAAGAGAACTTCTATATTTAAAAAGATTTTTAAAAAGTCAAGAAACCCTATGAGAGCTATCAGACTCCATTAGGAGAGCCAACAAGAATAATGGGTATACCACAAGGAGAAGAGAAGAAGAGGGAAGAGAGGTTATTTAAAGAAATAATAGCTGAAAACTTCCCAAAGCTGGGGAAAGGACTAGACATACAAGACCATGAAGCTAACAGATCACCTTACAACCTCAATGTAAAAAAAACTTCAAGACACATTATAGTGAAGCTGTCAAAAGTCAAGCAAGGATAAAGAAAGAACCTTAAAAGCAGCCAGGGAAAAAGAGACTAACCTAAAAAGTAACTCCCATTAGACTATCAGCAGATTTCTCAGCAGAAAACCTATAGTCCAGAAGAGAGTGGAATTATGTATTCAAAGTATTGAAATATAAAAATCATCAGCCAAGAAAACTCTATCCTTCAGCAATGTTATCCTTCAGATATGAAGGAGAAATAAAAGCTTTCCCAAACAAAAGCTGAAAAAGTTCACCACCACTAGACCTGCCTTACAAGAAATGTTAAAAGGGGCTCTTCTACATCAAACAAAAGATAAAAATATACACAAAACTTCAAATAAAGTGATATATAGAATCACAAAATTGTAACTCTATATTAGAATAGGGTGTTAAACAGCTATAACATATAGGTTAAAGGAGAAAAGCATTAAAAAAAACTATAGCGACTACAATTTGGTAATAAACATGTAGCATAAAAAAGGGATAATTTGTGACAATAAAAACATAAAAAGGGGAGAAGAAAAATGACAGAACCTGTATAGACAAATAAGTTATCAGCATAAAATGGGCTGTTTTATCTATGAGACATTTTATACAAACCTCATGGTAACCACAAAACAGAAATCTAGAGCAAAGACACAAAACAGTAAAAAGGGGGAAAGTGAGCAAATTATCATAAAAAACCATCAACCTAAAAAGGTAAATAGAAACACAAAGAAAAAGAAACAATAGAGACGTAAAACAACCAGAAAATAAAAGACAAAATGGCAGTAGTAAGTCTTCATATATCAATAATCGTTCTAAATGTAAACAGATGAACTCACCAAACAAAAGGCACCAAGTGGCTAGACAAATTAAAAAATAAGACCCAACTATATGCTGCCTTCAGGAGACTCACCTCACCTCCAAAGACAAACACAGATTCAAAGTGAAGGGGTGCACTATGATACTCAGAGCAAATAGTAACCAAAAGAAAGCAAATATAACCATACTTATATCAGACAAAGTAGACTTTAAGCCAAAAATGTAATGAGACAGAGAAGGTCATTATATAGTGATAAAGGGGTCAATATAATAAGAAGATATAATAATAAATACATATTCTCCCCAACATCTCAGCATCGAAATATATTAAGCAAATAGATCTTAACGGAGAAAAAGACAATGCAATAATAGTAGAGGACTTCAACACCCCACTCTGAGCAATGAATAGATCATCCAGACAAAAAATCAACAAGGAAACATTGGAATTAACCATACTTTAAAACAAATGAATGAGACATATATAGAACATTCTATCCAATAGCAGCAGAATACACATTTTTCTCAAGCACACATGGAATATGTTCCAGAATAGATCACATGAGAGGCCATGAAACTAATTTCAGCAAATTTAAGAAGACTGACATCATACCAACTATCTTCTCTACTACAATGACATGAAATTAGAAATCAACAAGAGGAAAGTGAGCAGATTTTAAAATATGTGGAAACACATTTCTAAATAACCTATGGGTCAATGAAGAAAATCAATAGGGAAATAAAAAAAACCTCAAAACAAATTAAAATGAAAATGCAACATACCACATTTTGTAGGATGCAGCAAAAGCCATTCTAAGAGTCTATAGCAATAAATACATATATTAAGAAATTAGAAAGATCTCAAATAAACAACCTAACTTTACACCTCAAGGAACTAGAAAGAAGAAACAAATTAAACCCAAAATCAGCAGAAAGAAGGAAATAATAACAATCAGAGTGTAAATAAATTAAGTAAATTGAGTCCAGAAAAACAACTGAAAGAATCAATGAAACTAAAAGCTGGTACTTCAGAAAAACAAACAAAATGGACAAATCTTTAGGTAGCCTAAGAAAAAAACAGAGAAGACTCAAATTTAGAAATGAAAAAGGAGACATCACAGCTGATACTACAGAAATATAGACAAGAAATGGGTACATTTCTAGAAATACGGAACCTACCAAGACTGAATCGGGAAAAACAGATAATCTGGACACACCAATTATGACTCAAGAGATTGAGTCAGTAAAACTCTCAATGCAGGAAACTCCAGGGCCAGACATCTTCACTGGTGAGTTCCACCAAACACTTGAAGAGGAATTAACACCAATCCTCTTGAGACACTTCCAAAATATTGAGGAGAAGGGAACACTTTCAAACTCATTTTACAAAATCAGCACTGCCTTTATACCAAAACCAGATAAAGACACCACAAGAAGAGTAAACTATAGACAAATATTCCTGCTGAATATAGATGTAAAAATTCTCAACAAAATATTAGGAAACAAAATTCAAGAATCCATTAAGAGAATTAAGCACTATGACCAACTGGGATTTATCCCTGGGCTATAGGAGGATTCAACACACGCAAATCAATAAATGTAATTTGTCACATCAATAAAATGAGAGATTAAAACTATATGATCATCTCAATACATACAGAAAAAGAGGGAGACTGAAAAAGATGGCGGAGGAGTAGGGGACCACTTTTTAGCTGGTCCCCTGAATTGAGCTGGATATCTACCAGACCACCCTGAACACCCACGAAATCAATACATACAGAAAAAGCATTTGACAAAATACAACATCCTTTTATGATAAAAACCCTTAACAGATTGGTTATAGAAGGAATGTATCTCAGTATAAAAAAGTCCATATATGAGAAACCCACAAGTCACATTATACTCAATGGAGAAAAATTGAAAGGGTTTCCTCTGAGATCACGAGCAAGGCAAGGTTGCCCACTCTCATCATTCCTATTAAGTATAGCATTGGAAAAGTCCTGGCAAGACGAAGAAATAAAAGGCATCCAAATTTGGAAGAAAGAAGTAAAAATTTCTCTATTTGCTAATGATATAATCTTACACATAAAAAATCCCTAAGAGTCAATCAAAAAAACTGTTGGAATTAATCAATGATTTCAGGAAAGCGGCAAGTTACAAAATCAACTTACGGCAATCAGCAGCCTTCTTTTATACTAATGATGAAGCATTAGAAAAAGAAGTAAAGAAAACTATCCAAACCACAGTAGCATCAAAAAATAATAAAATACTTAGGAATAAATTTAACCAAAGAAGTGAAAGATCTATACAACAAAAACTGTAAGACTTTGCTGAAAGAAACTGAAGAAGACACATACAAATGGAAAGACATTTTGTGTTCATGTTTTGGAGGAATAAATATTGTTAAAATGGCCATACCACCCAAAGCCATCTACAGATTCAGTGCAATCCCAATAAAAATACCAAAGGCATTCTTCACAGAAATAGAAGAAACAAACCTAAAATTTGTGTGGAACCACCAAAGGCTCTGAATAGCCAAAGCAACCCTGAGAAAAAAATAATAAAGCTGGAGGTATCACATGTCCTGATTTTTAAACTATATTACAAAGCCATATTAATAAAAACACTATGGCACTGGCACAAAAATAGACCCATAGACCAATGGAAGAGCATAGAGAGCCCAAAACTAAATCCCAGCACATACAGTCAATGAATATTTGACAATGGAACCAAGGACAAACACAGGGGGACAGTCTCTTTAACAAACGGTGCTGGGAAAACTGAAGAAATATATGCAGAACAAAGAAACTGGCCCCTATCTCACACCACCCACAAAAATTAACTCAAAATTGTTCGGAGACTTAAACATAAGACTTGATATCATAAAACTCTTAGAAGAAAGGGAAGAAAGAAGCTTTCTGATATTGGTCTTGGCAATGATTTTTTTTAACATGATGCCAAAAGCACAAACAACAAAAGCAAGAAACAACGAATGGGACTACATCAAACTCAAAAACTACTGCATAGCTTTTGCTACTCAGTTAATGAAATGAAACAGCAGCCTATAGAGCAGAGAATATTTTTACAAACCACATATCAGAGAAGGGGTTAATATCCAAAATATATAAAGAACTAAGCACAACTTAATAACACTCAAATAATTTGATTAAAAATGGGCCAAACTAGATATTTTCCAAAGAGGACAACAAAATGGCCAATAGGCACATGAAAAGGTGCTCAACATCACTAATCATTAAGGAGATGCAAATAGGGGCACCTAGGTGGCTGTCGGTTAAGTAGCCCACTCTTGTTTTTGGCTCAGGTCACGATCTCAGGGTCATGAGATCAAGCCCTGTGTCAGTCTCTGCACTGTGCACAGAGTTTGCTTCAGATTCTCTCTCCCTCTCCTTCCAGCCTTCTCTCAATCTCTCTCAAATAAATAAAATCTTAGAAAAAAAAGAAGATGCAAACAAAAACCACAATGAACTATCACCTTACACCTGTTAGGATGGCTATCATCAAAAGGACAAGAGATAACAGGTGATTGTGAGGATGTGGTGAAAAGGGAACACTTACACATTGTTGATGAGAACGTAAATTGGTCCAACCACTATGAAAAACAATATGGAGATTCCTTTAAAAAATTAAAAAATAGATCTACCATATGACCCAGCAATTCTACTTCTGGGAATACACCCAAAAGCAAAGAAAACAGAATTTCAACAAGGTATCTGCATTCCCATGTTTATCGCAGCATTATTCACAATAGCCAAGATATGGAAACCCAAATGCCCATCCTCGTATGAATGAATAAAAAAGAGGTGGTACATATATACAATGGGATATTATCCAGTCATGAGGAAGGAAGATATATTCCCATTTTTGTCAACATAGATGGAACTTGAGCACCTTATGCTAAGCGAGATAAGTCAGAGAAAGACAAGTACTGTATGATAACACCTATATGGAATCTAGAAAAATCGAACCTATAAAAAAAATAGAAAACAAATGGTGGTTATCAGGACATGAGGGGTGGGGAGGATAAGAATGATAGTGTCTATGGGTACAAACTTGTAATGAGTCGTAAATAAGCCACAGAGATCTAATGCACTGAATAATGAATACAGTCAATGACATTGCAATATAATTATGTAATGTGATAAATATTGCTTCATTGGCAATCATATTACAATATATAAATATATCAAAGTGACACACTGTACACCATAAATTTACAAAATATAACATGTCAAAGTTACTTTGGGGAAAATTAAAAAAAAAAAAAAGAAAACTAAAGAGTTAAAGGTAGGGTGAAAAATGGAAAGATCCACTTGTCCTCAGAACTAGGTGCAAGCATTAATTGTGCTAGTCATCATGAGCGCTTCTGAAACAGAGCACCAGACGGCTTCTGCAACCAGGCACAGAGAGAGAAATGTAAGGCAATTGGAAGATTTTGTGCATAAAAGGAAATGTTCTTCATTTTTAGAAAGTAAACAGACAATATTCTCTGAACAGTGTACTGGAAGGTAAAAATAGTAATGCTGGTACTGGGCAGAGCAACAAAATGGATTGATTTTCTGCCCCAAACTCTTTGGGGTTGCTAAGTTATTCTCCCAGGGTAAAAGCCTGCTAGGAAAGAAAAGTTCCAGTGACAGAATGTGCTTGTTCACCACATGAACGAGCAGGAAAAAGGAAAGATACAGCACAGGAGACACACAACTGCATGCGCTCTACGCAAGACAGGAGGTAGAGGGTGAAAATGAGAAGATGGAAAAGCAGAAGCAGCAAGATCATGCAACAGGAAACACCGAGTGTGAAACTAAGATTCAATCTAGTGAACGTGCCCATCAATGGTTGTCTTGCATTTCAAAGGCTCTGTCACGTTACTCGTGATCAGCTCTGAGCCTGATGATTCGCTGAGTCATAAATGATCATTAAGACCACTTTTGCCTTTATGTATTCCTTGCATCAATTTTCTGAAGAAAACAGGAAACTAAGAAAATAGAAAGTTGAATTTGCTTATTTATTCTTTTGGAACTTAATTTTTAAAGATTAAAAATCCAAAGCAAATTAAATATGTAATTGCATAAAATTCATGACTGAATTTGGTTTTATGTCAAATTTTCTAAAGATAAAACTTTGTGATGTGAACCCAGACAATGAGTCTTGAATAACCTTAAGTGAAAACCACGTCTGCTATAGACTGCACAGTCATCTTAATGTATAATCAGTTATAAAATTAAAATTAAATTGTCAGTTCTTACTTATTATGGCATCTTAGTTATTTTGAATTAAAAGTGTCCTTACTGGGGTGCCTGGGTGGCCCAGTCAGTTAAGTGTCTGCCTTCGCCTCAGGTCATGACCCCAGGGTCCTGGGATCCAGCCCCACAGTTGGGCTCCCAGCTCAGTGGGGAGTCTGCTGCTTCCTTTCCCTCTGCCCCTCCCATCCCAATCCCCGCTCATGATCATTCTCTCGTGCTCTCTCAAATAAATAAAATCTAAAAAAAAAAAAAAAAAAAAAAAAGTGTCCTTACAAACATTTAATCCCTGAGTCCCCTAATAGTGATCATTCATCCTCTTAACCATTCTGGTGACAAGGGAACTCACTACCCACCCAGCAGCCTGCCTCACTTGGGTATCTCTAATTCTGACACATACTTCCAATGACGAGCTGACATGGGCCCCCTTGGACCTCCACTCCGTGGTCTTGGCTCCACTTTCTGAAGTTCCACAGAATAAACCCAACTGTTTTCATATTTTTAGTGTCATTCCATTTTCATGCTTATACCCCCAAAATTGTTGACTCAACTCCAAGCCACCATGGAAATAGCCCCACTTCTCTCCATCAACACTACCACACTCCAGTCAGAGCCACCATCATGTCTTGGTGGACAGCTGGCCCTACTTCCCCTCCTGCCCCCATTCCCTGCTCTCTATTCTCCACAGATCTTTGCTATAGAAGAAATTTTCACTATATCCCACTTGTAAATAACCTTAAGTCTTCTCCTCAGTACTTGAGATAAAAATTCAAAACCCTCAATGTGGCCTATCAGACCTAGTCGATCTGGCCCCATGAGCCTCCCCAGGCCCTAATCATTCTTTGGCTATTCTCTCCCTGACTTAACACGCTACATCTCCAATTTCTTCTAGTTCCTCAAACTAATAAGCTCTATGCTGGTCTATGAAATGCTTTCTCCACTCTTTACATTAGAGAATTAGTGGTGGTTCGGGTCTCAGATTACATGTTCTTTCTTCATAGAAACTTCCCGAAGTCCCTAGACTAGGCCAAGTCCTTCTGGAATCTCTCATTGCTCCCTTTACCATTCTTCATCCAATTTATTATAATTTGTTTTATATACTTAATTCCATAAGTAGCAACACTACTATTATTAATAATAATATCTAATTTTACTGAGGGCTCACTAAGTGCTGGGTACTGTGCTAAAAGGACTCAAAGCATTATCTTATTTAATCCTCAGAACAAGCCTGTGAGTAGTTACTATTGCTACCCGTACATCACAGATGAGAAAAGGATGTGGGTGGAAGAATAGGGATTAAAATCCAGCTGATTACAGGGGCGCCTGGGTGGCACAGCGGTTGGGCGTCTGCCTTCGGCTCAGGGCGTGATCCTGGCGTTATGGGATCGAGCCCCACATCAGGCTCCTCTGCTGGGAGCCTGCTTCTTCCTCTCCCACTCCCCCTGCTTATGTTCCCTCTCTCGCTGGCTGTCTCTATCTCTGTCAAATAAATAAATAAAATCTTAAAAAAAAAAATAAAATAAAATCCAGCTGATTACAGAACCTATTGACGCTCTTAACCTTTCCATGTAGTGTTGGTACCTGACTCCTCCACTAACTTGTTAGCCCCAAGACACATGGATACCAATAGCCATGGGGACTGTCAGAAGCAAATTATGGTCCTGTTTGCCCCGTGCTACAAAATCAGAATAATGTCTCTGTACATTTTCTCTGTATCACCCCTCCCCCGCTCTTTGTGGTGCTCAAATACCTATGAAAAGGAGAAATTAAGTGAGTAGATCTGGTATTCTTGTCTTGACATCTCTAGAGACTTCTTGAAGTTTTGAGGCACTTTCCAGAAAACAAATAGCAGAGAATAGGACCAAATTGTGGAGATGAGCAATTTAAATACATTTGTCTGGATTCATTAGCAATTGGGCACGATCTAATACATGCAGAATTCAGATTATTCAGAAAGGGGTTTCAGCTCATTTCCCATAATATTAACAATGATAATTGCAATATTGCTTAAGATTTACCATTCACCAAATTCTATGCTAAGTGACTTTCATAGTTACTTTGTATAATTATCACACCAGCCTGATGAGGTTGGTATTATTACAATCCCTTTTTTACTGGATGAGGGAACAGAGATGCAGAAAGAATGGTCAAATGTTTGTTCAGAGTCTCCAGTTAGTGAAACTCAGCCCCCGCTGGATCTAGGCCCCTTAGAACTGTAGGACAGTGTTGTGCTGAGCAAGGAAAGATTCAAGATAAAACCGTACAAACTGTGAGGAGTACCTATTAATGCAAAACGATGGGCTGGGAGGAGAAAGTGAAGGGAATACATCTCTTACATTCCATCAGAGGTGGTGCTAAGTGCTGGGATAGATACAGAACCAAATTTAAAGGGAATTGGGCAGGAGAATGGACAGATATTTTATCCGGGGTGACTCTGGGATTTCTATAAAAATAATAAGGATTTGACTCAGCTTGATGGGGCAGGGAAGTAATCTTGAGCCAACTTAAGAGCATACATTGGTATAGAAATAACAATCAGTCAGAAAACAAGTCATTGATTCATACAACCAGTATCTGTTAAGGGTCGATCTTGTCCCAGGCACTGCTCTGGGCACTGAAGAGCCACGAGCCAGACTGGAAAAGCCTCTGCTCTTGTAGAGTTTTCCTTCTGGTGGGGACAAGACAGGCAATAAAGAAACACGTCTGCTCACACAAATGTCTAACATGTCGGGAGATGGGTGCTGCAAGTTTTATGAAGCAGGCAAGGGGGCTGGAATGCAGAGAGGCTGTAGGGGCATCAGGGCGGGCTCTCTGATGATGGGAAATAACAGAAGAGACACAAAGGAAGTGGGGGCCTGTGCCATGCACGTACCAGAGGGAAGGGAAGTCCAGGACAAGGGAAGAGCAAGGCCAGAGGGCCCGAGGCAGGGGCGTACCAGGACTTGCAGGGAGCTCCCTGGGGCTGGCAGTGAGGGAGCAAAAGAGAAGTGGGAGGGAAGGGTGACAGGTCAGCTGGGACAAGCCCTGGGAGGTCAGAACTTTGCGAATGCAACAGGAAATGACTTTCATTAAACTCCTACCACATTGATGGCTGGAGCATTTCTTTCTTTCTTTGAAAAATTATTATACAACATAACATTATCAATTTAAAAATAGAAATGAAAAAGTGCTCGCAATTTTATCATCTAACATGGCCTTTTTCAGTTTCCTATGTCCTTGTCTAGCCTTTTCTGACATCCATGCATATATTTACAGTTTTTATCATAGTTACAAACAGCTTTACATCCTTTTTGCTTTACTTCGCTTCTTATCATCTTTGTTTTACGGGTTGATACAAAGCCTTCTGAATAATCACTCTAATGGCTGCATAATATTTCAAGTGCATATACCACTTCCTCTTGGACCCACTGAAGTGGCTTCCAGATGGTCGCCATTACTGCTGATGCACAAATATGGTTCTAGGTTTGGATTACTTGGGAGCCCTTCCTCTTCATGAATATTTACGCGGTAAATTCATAGAGATGTGAGGTATTTCTTGATAATCCCTATCAGGTTTGAAATTGTGAGAATAATTACCTGCTGATGGTCTCTGTCACTTTCTCAGAGTAGATGCCTTCTGGCACTGGTTCATAGACCGCCTCCACTATCTGCAAAACAGACAGACTAGTGCGATGGACGTAAAGAGCCCATTAATATGTACAATACTTGGCCACAACATGAGAGCTACTGAACGAGCATTATAACCATGCACAAATTTTAATCAGAAACAAAAACAACCCAACAAATAAAAAATTAACATCAATTAAGCAGTTCTTGAGCGCAGATTGTATTCTTCAGGCTGAGTTAACGTTCGCCTCAGACTCATAATAAATGATGTGTAGGATAATATAATGTGCCGATTGTAGGCAGTCCAAACCACAATTAAAAATAAAAGACCAAAAGTAATTTGATATATTTATTTGTATAATTTTCTAGGATAAATGAAGACAATTATAAGGGGAATGTGCCACAGCACGTGATGTATATTTAGAAGAAAGGGGAAAAAGTGAATTGGATCATGTGGCCAATAAAACAATGTGCCTGCTTTTAATTGACGGTTTTATAAAAATCACAAATGCTCTATTTAGAAAGAAAAGGAATGGCATTTTTAGCAACACAGGACCCTTTTGTCTCCCAACACTGCTTACTTTTGTAGCCAGGGAGAGCATGTTGGTGCTATAGAAGGGAGGATTCAGAGTTGCCATCTGATAAAGGATGCAGCCGGCCGCCCAGACATCAGCCTTCTCCCCGTACGGCTCACTCTTCAGTACCTCAGGGCTGAATTAAAATAAGGGTGTTAATAGATACCAAAAAAGGGAGAAGAAACCAGCACGGGAAAAGAGTCCAATTTTCAAGCAATAGTTGGAGATAGGAGAAGGAAGAATTTAAACTCTTCCTCGCTAATTCAAGTAAACATATTAAAAAGTATCTTTGAATTCTCCCAGACTCAGATGAATCAAGAAACACAATCAAGCAATTCCATTTTAAGCACTAAATATCAATGAACCATATACAAATTGCCTATTGAGTATCCAAAGAAGTTTTTATTTCCAGAAACAATTACCCCTCTGTGGTAGCTGGAATTGTTGGCCCCAGTTCTTTACTGTTCTGGAGATTTTGTGCATCTCCCTCTAACAATGGCCTCTGGGTGGGCAGTATTTGTTACGCACCCCTGCCTCTGGTTTTGTTTTGTGTTGCTTTGCCCAATGGAATATGGAAACGACAGTGAACCAGACCAGGGCCTTTGTGTTAACAAACATTGAGTGCTTTCCTTTGTCCTTCTAGGAGATTCTATCCATTACCAAGAGAAGAACATTTCCCAGTGACTTCTAGCCCACCAGCCTGGGTCCAGCAGAAGATATGTGGAGTAGGTCTAACCAAGACAATGCATAAACCTACACCCTGAGGGAGAACTTGCCCAGAAGACCCAGACCTGTGAGTCTAACAGTAAACACCACCAAAATTTTTGTGATTTGTTCATCAGCATTATTATGGGAAAAACTGACTGATACAGTCCCCTCCCTTTGCTACTCAACTCTAGCCTATAAAGCAGAAGAAGACTATATTTAAATATGCTGCATAAAATTACAGCATCCATCACGTTCATGTCTTCTGAAATTGCCTTTCCAATCTGGACGTGGATGCTGTCAGCTTTTAAACAAACTTAAGCCATGAGAATTTATGGGTTTGACTTTTTTTTTTTTAATGTGCAGGCAAGTGCAGTTCCCCTGGATATTTTGGAGTAATAGAAGCTTCCTCTATCATATTTGTAGAACAAAACTCAGCACAGGGTTGAAAGCATTTAATACCCACACATCCTAAATTAAGTAGCTTAGCAATTCAGTTCTATGATATGTATTTAGGATTGTGCTCAGCCCTCTACATAAATAGAGTGGGGATTAAGGGTTAACTTTGATGGTGGATTGAGGTACAAAGACACTGACAAATTGATATTAGAACAATCAGAGTAGACATAAATCAATGTTGACTATTAAGAATAATCAAGGAGTTGTTATTTTTGTGAGATTATGAAGAATTCCTGGTTTTAGATTTACATTATATGCTTGCAGAGGAAAGTATGATTTCTAGGTCTCTCAGTTGAGCATTTTCATTTTTGATATTTTGAGCTCAATAAGATGGCAATGTGGGAATTGGGAATGAAATTTCCAGAGTTCTGGTCTTTCTAACTGCATAAAAAGTGTCTCCTATTGTCACCTGGTCAACATTAAAAAATATTCACATTAAAAAAATGCCTTAACAAGAAATAATGTCCTCAACAGAAAAAAAAAAATAATGTCGTCTTTGTCCCCCACAGGCAAATTTCTCAGGTTTTAATCTACAAAGAACTCAGAGTATTTGTTTCATATTTCCAAAAGCTCATGAAGCAGATGCTATGAGTGTTCTACCCACTTCCCCTCAGGCCCTTTTTCCATTTCCTGTTCCTGGGATGCTTTCACTCTCAACAGCCAGCATCTGTATTTCTTTGGAGAAGAGCCTTCATTTCTTCTGAAAAAATAATTACTCAACCTGGGGGAAAACACTTGAGTAAACAGAGTTTACTCAGTTGATTGTTCTCGTCATTTCACCTCCTCCTCTTTCTCACTGGAGACCACAAACTCCTCTTATTCCCACAGGCGTGCCCCTTTGCACGTGGCTTTGCAGCTTCCATTAAAGGAAAAAGTCTATTTCTCTACCCCTTGAATCTGGACTTGTTATGACTTACTTTGGCCAAGAAGATACCAGCAAAAGTGATACAAGGAGAGACTTAGAAAGTACTTACTCTTTGGGGCTTGCTCTTCTTTCCTGCTCTTAAAAACCCTATGAACACAGCCAAGTGAGTTAGCCCAGGTCTGCCTACTGGGTGATGATAACATATGGCCCAATTACCTCTACCATCACTACCCATAGAGACTCAACCATAAGACCTGTAAGTGAAGCCATTGGAAACCAGGTGACCACAATGCCTACCGAGCCCAGCCAATACTCTGATCAGCAATCTTCACTGGGACCGGGCCAGTTTGCCAACACACAGTGTATTGATTAAAAAAAAAAAACAAAAAAAAGTTTACTGTTTTAAGCCACTAAGTTTTGAGGCAGTTTGTCAAAGTTAACTGATACAATAGCTCTCATCAGATTTTCAAAGCTGGGCATAAGTCCTGAAAAAAAGACCAAGAATTACTTCTCTGAAAAAGAATAAGAAAGGGGACTTAAACACAAACAACACAGTTGCCAACTATCACTTTTCTTCTGGGATAAGCTTCTACTATCCTCTAAGGTAAGAATTATATCATATAGCCAAAAGCAATGACAAACAGAACACAGAGTCTGATTTCTAGAAGCCACAACAAAACATTCTGTTATGGTCTGAATTGCATCCCCCCAAAATTCATATGTTGAAGTCCCCATCCCACTACTTCAGAATGTGACCCTATGTTAAAGTAAGTTCGGTATGAGATGATTAAGTTAAGATGATGCCACTAGGATGGGCCCTGATCCAATCATGACTGGTGTCCTTACGAGAAGAGGAAGAGACACCACGAGCAGGAGCATGGGTACACAGAGGAACAACCATGTGAAGATGCAGTCAGAAGGTGGAGTCCTGGCATCTGGAAGCCAAAGCAGACAGGCCTCAAAGGAAACTAAACTGGCCAACACTTGGATCTTGGATTTCCAGCCTTTGGAACTGGGAGAAAATAAATTTAAGCCACCCAGTCTGTGGTATTTTTGTTATGGCAGCCTTGGAAAACTAATGCGGGTTCTATGGCAAAACCTCCTCATGTTTTTTCACCTTCAGGAGAACCCAGCCTTTTGGAAATATGGCTAACGTCACTGATTCAATCACAACTTATAAATATCATGTAAGTGTTTTGCGGTTATTATTTAGAAAACCCTTGAAAAACAATGTGTTGTCTTTCCAATTTCTCTGCTTAAGGTGAGCCCAACCACATTTAGAAAAATACAGAGGTTTACAGCTAGCAATGTCTCATTTAAAGGAAAGAAGTTAAATAGGATACACATACACAGTTTAAAATGGGTTTTCTGGGGCGCCTGGGTGGCACAGTCGTTAAGCGTCTGCCTTCGGCCCAGGGCGTGATCCCGGCGTTCTGGGATCGAGCCCCACATCAGGCTCCTCTGCTGGGAGCCTGCTTCTTCCTCTCCCACTCCCCCTGCTGTGTTCCCTCTCTCGCTGGTTGTCTCTATCTCTGTCAAATAAATAAAATCTTTAAAAAAATAATAATAATAAAATAAAATGGGTTTTCTTTTTGTCAAACAAAAACATTATTCTGTATTTTTAAAATGGTTATTCCTATGTGATCCAGTCATCTAAAATCTTTTAGTGATAAAATATAACGTAGGTGATATTAAACAAAATTTGGGGCTTTTCCGGCAAATATTAAAATATTTACAATTAAGTGTGTAAAACTTACAGCCACTGTCAGTTATACATCAATAAAACAGTACTTATTTTTATGAGTGCTGATCTAACATACAACATGGTGACTCTAGTTAATAATAGTGTATTATATACATGAACTTTGCTAAAAGTAGATCACAAGTATTATCACACACAAAGATGTAACAATGTAATGGAAGTTAAATCAAATAAAATTTTAAAAAGAGGTTAACTATGTGAGGTGATGGATAAGCTACTTAGCTTGACTGCGCTAATTATTTCACGAAGTGTAAGTACACTGAAACATCACTAATTATTTCACAAAGTGTAAGTGCACTGAAACATCACACTGCACACCTTCACCATATACAATTTTTAATTGTTAATAACACCTCAACAGAGCTGGAAAAAAATTTTAAGTGAAGCCAGGGGTAGTAAAGAGTTAAGTGGATGGCAAAGGAACAATGCGTATTTATTATAAATATTTTAACAAATAAGTAATCATCACTCACAATCAGCAGTCTTTGAGACGGGGCTGCTACACATGACCTCTGTTTTACAAAATCATAATTCACAAATTGATAGTGAAAATAAGACAGAAGAAAGATGAGGCTGGAAGGATGCTTAATTTAATTTTTTCAAAAGATAAACTTTTTGTTTAGATTTTAAAATGCCACCACTAGCCCTTCACTGATATAAAAACAATTGAGTTGCTAATTGCCAAGGATTCTTATTTACTAAGTGAGGTAAACAAGAAAAACAGTGGACCTTGATGTGTCTTAAAACATTTTAAAATATGAATATTTTGATAACTCTTAAGTAATTCAATAATATGATGATTTATGTAAGTTTAGAGGAGGCACTTTCTTCCTTTAAACAGACCAAAGTAAATGAAATTCGATAACAGATGTTAAAAGGTTTTGTGCGTAGGTAAGTATATTCTTTCCTGCAGTCGTCATATTATCATGTTTGTTAAAGTTTTGATTATTGGACTCACTTCTGCACATGTAATAAAATTAGAATGATGGAGTGAAGATTAGCCTGACATCTGCACAAGGATGACATGCAAATTTGTGAAGTGCTCCATGTTTTGGAAGCAGTAAGATGACACGCAAAAGGTACCGTACATTAGGACTACCCGCTAGTCAATAAATAAAGTTGTTTCCTCTAGGGGTAAAGAGTAACAATTCTGATCCTGCTCTATATGTATCCTGGAATTAGCAGATGGCAAAAGCCAGACTTCTCACTGTTGGAGAGGGATCCTATTGATAAGCAAGGAAAGAGGTAGGTTTGGTGTACTCTACTCACAGGGTATTAAAATAGAGTTGAAGACAACACCATGAACTCGTGTTTAGCCTGCTATTGATACCTATGGTTGCATATAGAAATAGTCATAGATACCTGTATGTATATAGGTTAGTATATACATATATCTCCTTGCTCTGCCAGCTGAAAAGGACTAGAGATGACAACATCCCAGTAGCAACGAGCACTCTTAGCTCCAGATCTTAGTTTGTTTGTTCATTCTTTCTTTCTTTCTTTTTGATAGAGAAAGAGAGAGAAAGAGCACATGAGTGTTGGGAGGGAAGGACAGAAGGACAGAGAGAGACAGAGAATCTTAAGCAGACTCCATGCCCAGAGAAGAGCCCAACACGGGACTCCATGTCACAACTCTGAGGTCATGACCAGAGCTGAAATCAAGAGTCATACGCTTAACTAACTGAGCCACCCAGGTGCCCCCAGATCTTGGTTTTTAATACCATTCTCTAACAAAAAGAATCAGGACTCCTTGGAGAAATGCTTGATTCTAGGACTGGGGGCAGGATATGTACCAAATGAGCCTGGAGCATCTTGTATTGCCAGGAAGTTAGTGTTCAAAAGAAAAAAAAAAACTTATAATGATGAGGTTATGTCAAAGGGGCACAGAACACAACCTAAAGAGCTCCCAGTGACCAAACATGGGACAATTAAATTAAATAGTGTATTAGTCAGTTTGAGGTACCATAACAAAAGATGATAGATGGAATGTCTTAAGCAAGAATAAACAGGAATTTATTTCTCACAATTCAGAAAGCTGGGAAGTCTAAAATCAAGGTACTAGCCAATTCTGTTCTGCGGTAAGGGCCCTCTTCCTGGCCTGCAGATGGCCACTTTCCTGCTGTATCTTCACATGGATGGGGGTGGGGGGTGGAGGGAGGACTGTGCTGGGGGGTGACTGGTCTTCTTGTAAGAGCACTGATTCCGTCATGAGGGCCCCATCTTCCTGATCTCATCTAAACCTAATTACTTCACAAAGGCCCATCTCCAAACACTATCACAGGACCTTCAGAGAACAACTAGTTTTCACCTAAAGTCAGGAGGTGAAGTTTCAGAGGAGACACTAAGAGGAGACTGCTAATCTCAGAAGGCATTCCAGGGAGTTGAAGTAGAAGAGCAGGGCAGAGGGGAAGGAATGGTGGTCAATGACAGCCAAAGGAGAAGAGACCGAGGGCACAGTCAGAGATAACAGCACTCCCATCCTCTCTGACAGCAGTGGCCCAGCTGAGCCTAGTCCTTGAGCCTAGTCTCTCCTGCTCTAGGCCACCCTCTCTACAACCACTCGAGTGACCTTCCCCTAACAGAAAGGTGATCCTTCACCACTTCTTGGAAACAGACCATGTTCTGCCATTGCCCTATGAGTCTCATCGATTAAAAACAACAAAAACAAATAATGTAAAATCCATCCTTGACCCCAAGTCTTCCTGTAACTACCACCTTTTCCTTCATTTCAAAGCAAAGTCTTTTGAAAGAGGGATTCCTGTTTTCCCTCTCCACTTCCTTACCCACCATCCATCATTCAAATCTAGTCCAGCATCTATTCCTACCTTGCCATTGGCAGGGCTCCTCCTTAGAGCACCAGTGGATTACTAATTGCCTCACTTGTTTTAGGTGACTTCCCTGAAATTTTTGACACTATCAACTGAAACTTGTTGAGACATTATTTTTTTCATTCATTCATTCATTCATTCATTCATTCATTCATTCAATAAACCTCCAAAGTACCAGGCACTGGTCTACCTGCTTAGAATGTATCAACAAAGGCACTTGTCCTCATGGAGCTTACCTTCCAGTAAGAAACAGGTGGCAGGGAAGATATAAAGCACAACACAACTATCAAAAAGTAAATTACATTACATAGTATTGTAGTAGGTGATAAATGCTATAGGAAATAGAAAACTTGGATTAGGATAAAGGAGGTCCGGAGTGGATAGGGGGAGGTAGGTTGCAATATTAAAAAAGGTAGTCCCTTCGGTCCTCTCAGTTCCCATAAAATGGTGCTTTTTCCTTTCATCCATGTGTTAAATGACGTTTTTCTTCTCACTCTTCACTCTCTCCTTGGATAATTTTTTTCATGCCCAAGGCTTCCATTAAAACCATACGTGGACAATTCCCAGACCTAATGGCCATCCACGTGCCCCTCAGGCACACGCACCACATACTGTGGTGGCTCTGTTACAAACCACTGATTCTTAGGATAAAGTCCTGGACTCTGAATGCGTGTCTATTTACCAATCAGAACTGAGAACCCAACCGATGTCAACAACCCTCCCACTTTCTGAAATTTCTTTTTTTCGGGCGTGGGGGGCAGAGGGAGGGAGAGAATCTGAAGCAGGCTCCCTACCCAGCGCAGAGCCCTACATGGTTGGGCCTGATCTCAAAACCCTGAGATCATGACCTGAGCTGAAATCAAGAGTTGCCCATTTAACCAACTGAGCCGCCCCAGGGTCCCTCTTGAATTTCAAGGACTGTTTCTGAGGTGTAGCAAAAGGGCCAAGGCATCTCTGCAGACAAAGGCCCGAGCTTCTGTACCAGGGAGATAGTCGGTCCCAGAGAGCCCTCTTAACCCTGGGGCTTGTTTTCTTCATAATTCCTGGTGGAACCTGTGGCTGTTTTTGCCCCAACACTACCTCCTGAGGCAAACATTTTTTTTTATTTTTCTACTTCCATCTCTGCTTCCATTTGCATTTCAAACAATCTTTTGGTTTTTAAAGATGTGTGTGTGTGTATGAGTGTGTGTGTGTGTGTGTGTGTGTGTGTGTGTGTGTGTAATTGAGGGTGCACCCATGTGTGGGTCCATGGGAACTTCTTCTTAATCTGAGAGACTCAGGGCTGGCTACTCTGCATCCCATTGAAACTTTCTGATCTCAAGATCCAATGTTTCCACAGCATCTGCACTTCAGATTATCCCCAATTCCTGGTGTGTCTACCATTATCACACTAGTGACCCGCAGATAAACTTAACCTGCCAAATGCTAGCACTTGCCACAGGAGATAAACTTATAATATGTGACATCTGTAAGTTCATAAGAATGAGCTTATATACAGCGCTAACAAGCAGAAAGAAATACTAGAGCTGAGGGAGATTTATCTGTTGAAGAGCATATGAAATTGGAGAAGAAATTAGAATTTTTAGAGAAATTGAAAAGCTATTATTAAAGTATCTCATTGGCGATATAGTGATGTCACAGCTTAGAAGTGGGGCCGGGAGACATCATAAAAGAAAATTTTGCCTAACAAATACTAAAAATTACTAATAAAAGAATCTTGAGTTGTTTAGGACACAGGTAAGGCTAAATGTTCAGAGATAAGTTTCTTTTATTGAAATAATTCACCCAAGAACATTGGCTTCACTGGGTAAGGATAGAAAGGGATTTTTTGCATCCCACTGCAATGCATTAATTCTAAGTCTATTAAAAAGTACATTTCATTCTCAGGTTCTGGCTATCAAACGTTCATCTCCCTAGACTGCCTTTAAGAAGAAGGAGAACAAGAACTAATTTATCATTGTTAAGTGAAAAAGAAACAAAAATGTTAATTTTAAAAGAATATAAACTGGGAACACAAGATCCACTATTTGCTGACTCAAGGAGGCAAAAGTCCCTGTGAATTCATGGCGATAAAAAACTGACCTGAAGTGACATAATTAAATGTATAGGCCAATAATTATAGTTTGTTGAGACCGAAGAGCAAATTATGCTCTATCTTAGAATGATTCAATATAGAACGTTTAGCAATGAGAGGATGGATACAGTGAATGCATGCACACAAGTACATATGTGTGTGTGTGCATATTATTGGCACATGTCTATGATTGTTGGAGGTGGGTAAAGTGTTTCTGAGAAATAGCTCAAAAAACAATCACTATGGTGGGATGGGAATCGATGAGAATGAATGGAAATGAGGGAAGCTGGGAGAACCCAGAGGAAATAAGTGGCTAGGGGCACTTTCTGGAGAGTGAGCAATGTGATACTCAGACATTCAGTGAGATGAGCAGAGCTTAGCAAAAAGCACTCTAGGCAGAATGATGAATGCACTTGCAAGATCCTTCCATGTTCTGATTTCTTCTATGAGACCCTACTTATTAAGTACCTGCAGGCATAAATAGAATATGGTCTAGTCCCTCTAGAGCCACAGCAGTGAAAGGGCATTCTCATCAGCCCAGTGTGTTCCCCACTATGCAAGGGTGAAGGGAGTGAGCTGAAGGGGAGGCAAAGAAGCAGGGGAGCCACCGCTAATGCGATGGCCAAGGAAACAGGGAGGAAAGGAATTCCACAGGACTGACTGGATGTGAGAAAGAAAATAAGGGAAGGGAAGACCCCTCATTTCCAGACTCCCAAGTGTCTGGCTTGAACGATGGGGTGGGTGTCGGTATCATTAACATAGATACAGTGGGAGCCCGTGTGGGAGAAGAAACTAGACCAGTTTGGAATGTATTAATTCATGCCTATGAGATCCATAGTTGATAACATCAACTTATTACCAATGGGTAATATCATTCTGGATATTAAGAGTCTCTTAAAGTCTTATCCTTGGAGGTTCTGAACCCTGGTATCATGGAAAAGTTCTCAGTTCACAGAAGCCTGCTGCCATAAGCAGATAAAGAGATTTGATATCTAAACAGTTCCAATACTGTTCTAAACACAAGCTTCTTATAGAGAGAAAAGAAAATTGGATGACACATTTAAGAACCATGGAATAATAGACTATGCCTGAAGAAAACTGGCCGCGCCTTCATCACAAATTTTAGGGCCTACCTGCCTCTAAGTTGCATCTAGGATTGGCAGCCTTAGCCAATAAAAATCCAAGACACTCAGTTAAATTTGAATTACTAAAATAATGCAATATTTGGGACAAATTTATACTAAAAAAATACAATACCTGGGACACAAACTGAAAAACTCCTTGTTTATCTGAAATTCAAATTTTATTTGGCATCCTGTATTTTATCCGGCAACCCTAGTTGCAATGTTATTTGTGTACTCTCCGTTGTTAGTGTTCAAGTCATCCTTCTTATAGAAAAGCATACAAAAAGCTATCTACATATTAAATATGGTTTTCTTCACTTACTTTATAAAAATAATGAAAGCAGTGTATTTATATGGGCATTTGGGACATTTCTCAAAAGTATTGCATTTCTCTCATGTTGCATGAAGACATGTATTAATGTGTCTTAGCGCCAATGAAATCAATGATTAGAAGGTTCTTTTAAATATAAGCACCATCTTAAAGTACAAAACACATATGAATATATGAAATGTTAAATCCAGGCCCAATGAGCATATCTTATCTGTAAGTGATTTAGTTAAATAATAAATACACTGGATTATGATTCATCATAATAGCCTCATTAGTTCCAAGGTTGAGGTAGGCCATGACTGGTTTCTGGACACCAAACCTTTGCACTGGGTCACCTGCCTCCTGTGGATTGGGTTTAGGGAGATATATGATTCAGACCCCTAAGCAACATTTTGTAAACTAGAATGGCAAGACACTTACTGGAAGAGTTATCAATATACTTTCCGTGAACGAGGGGTAGATGACTCTTAAAACTAAAACTGACCCATCATTTCATGACTAATGCAATACTTCTTTAAGCCAGGGAAGTATTTATATGTAATATATATAAAACTCATGATAGTACAAAGAATAAATAGATTGATACTGTCTTATGCAAAATAAGACCTATGAACACAAGTGTGTCTGTCGATCTGCCTTTAACTGATGTGATGTTTTAACTGGAAAATGAAAAGTCAAGTTAGACTCAATTTTCATCTCCCCACTAGGATCAGAAGACACTGCCTGGGTAGCACAACTGAGTTTAGATCATTTTATCCAACACTGCAATTTCCTGCAGTGCAGAATCTGCTCATGAGATAATTACGTACAAGTATCATGAAAAATTCTATGTGCTGAACAAATGCAGAGTGCCATCATCATCATCATTATTTATTACACAGGGAAACCTGGCAACTTTTATGAGGACTGTGTCAATAAGGGGTTTAGAAAAAAACAGGCATCACAGCAGACAAGGTAGTGATGATGGGACTGTCATATTTCTGAATCCTGAAGACAGATGTCTGACTGGACAACCAAATGAATATTTGACCTTTGGCCTATTTAAGTCAAAGTCAAATAGGCCAAAGACTTTTACCACTCTCAGGGAAAAAAATTGGTAGTGCCGACCGTGCCATCAGGCTATTTCTTCCACCAGGTCCAACTTGAGAAAAGTGTATGTGACCTCAAAACACTGGTGGTAGTCTACTCTCATCCTGTTGTACCTATGGGGCCTCCAGATCTTTGCCCCTAGTTCATGGCAACACTTTTCTAGCATGTTCACTCCCTTCACCACCAAGCAATACTAGGCTTTAACATAGAGATCTAGTTCTACCTATTGCATGAAACATTCTCTTACCAAGCCAGCAAATACACATGGCCTGACACCAAATTGAAAAAGCACTACAGCCCATACGCTTCCCTAGTCATACTTTCATCGACTCAACAAATATGTATTGAACACCTACTATGTGCCAGGCACCGTTGTAGATGTTGGGACATAGCAGTGAATGAAACACATCAAAAATCCCAGGCCTCACGACATTTACATTATGCTAAGGGAGACAATGAACATAAAAGCAAATAAATACAAATTTATTAAGTGCTATGAAGAAAAGAGTTGTTATTAGAAGTAAAAGTATATTTCATGAGTTAGCATTTAACTGTTCTGTGGCTATTTGACCTTTGGTGGGTCTCAATTTTCTCATCTCTATAAGAGAGATTTGTAAGATCTATTCCTGTTTTGAAACGCTGTGTTCATTAATTAAGGTTTAAAAACATCTTAATGACAGATATATATACAGTTTTATAAGGAAGATTAAATTTGTTTTTCAGTGTGACCTAAACATTGGGGATATTGGGGATAGAGTCAACATTATGTTCAAAATTAGAGCACTTGCTACTCAAAAACAAATCTGTGAGCAAATAATTTTTGATGATATCTTACTTTCGCTACACTACTAAAACCTGTTTTATATTTAAGATTTTTAAACAAAACCAAAGGATTTTTTTAAAATGATTTTTATTATATTATGTTAGTCACCATACAGTACATCCCCGGTTTCCAATGTAAAGTTCGATGATTCATTAGTTGTGTATAACACCCAGTGCACCATGCAATACGCGCCCTCCTTACTACCCATCACCAGTCTATCCCATTCCCCCACCCCCCTCCCCTCTGAAGCCCTCAGTTTGTTTCTCATAGTCCATAGTCTCTCATGCTTTATTCCCCCTTCTGATTACCCCCCCTTTCTTTATCCCTTTCTTCCCCTACCGATCATCCTAGTTCTTATGTTCCATAGACGAGAGAAATCATATGATAGTTGTCTTTCTCTGCTTGACTTATTTCACTTAGCATTATCTACTCCAGTGCCGTCCATGTTGCAGAAAATGTTAAGAATTAGTTCTGACAGCTGAGTAATATTCCATTGTATATATGGACCACAACTTCTTAATCCAGTCATCTGTTGAAGGGCATCTCGGCTCCTTCCACGATTTAGCTATTGTGGACAATGCTGCTATGAACATTGGGGTGCATATGGCCTTTCTCTTCACTACGTCTGTATCTTTGGGGTAAACACCCAGTAGTGCAATGGCTGGGTCATAGGGTAGCTCAATTTTTAACTTTTTAAGGGACCTCCACACTGTTTTCCAGAGTGGCTGTACCAACTTACCAAAGGATTTTTTAATTCTAAAAGACAACAGTACATATTTCAAAATTATTTTTAAGAATACATCCTTTTTTTTTTTAAAAGACTTTATTTATTTATTTGACAGAGTCGGGGGTAGAGAGAAAGAGAGAGAGCACAAGCAGGGGAGTGACAGGCAGAGGGAGAGGGAGAAGCAGGCTTCCCCCTGAGCAGAGAGCCTGACCTGGGGCTTAATTCCAGGACCCTGGGATCATGACCTAAGCTGAAGGCAGACACTTAACTGACTGAGCCACCCAGGCACCCCAAGAATTCATCCTTTTTAATTGTAGATGTCTTAGACTGACTCCTCACAGTATTTCCTCATGAAATACTGGGCAAATAGATCCTAGATCTGTAATTTTAGGTGACTGAAGAAGAAAAGAAAAGCATTCCTCTTTCATCTTTTAAACAGAAGTTCCATAATTCTGAATATATGAAAAACCTTTGCCATGGCCTTTGGCAGCCTTCTCATGATTGATTTCACTCTGTCTCCCTGTTCTTGATAAGTAAATCATTTGCTAAACCCCAACAAAGAAAACTATCAATAACAACAGATTCACTGTGATTTGGGGAGTACAGAAAAGCCTCCTACACCCACAGTATCTGCCCTGCGGCCAATGTCTGCATCTCATAAGTAGTGATCTCTTCCTTTGTGTTAAACACTGTAGATGTTCCCAGGAAACTGATAAGGAGAAATGAGAGAGAAAGATTAAAACACAGGGAATCAATGGCCATAGTATTGATAAACTGGTTGACAATGAGCTAAAGGACAACAGCCTGATATATTGAGTTCAAGCCACATGGGAAGTATGAAATGAAAACAGAGTAGAGGAATACAGAAGAAAGAGATTCCATAGAGCAAGGGAGGAAGAATTAAGTCACATTTTATGACAATTGCTCTTTGCTGACTGTAACTCTGATATGACGAGAGAAACTGTTTCCCTTCATACATGGTTTTGCTGACATTCTGCTTTGCCATAATTGGTTATTGTTTCTATTAACCTGATTAAAATTAGGGTTTAAAATAAAAGCAATTGTCCACTGTATGACTCCTAGATTTCTGTGTAAATGTTAACGAATGAGGGTCCATTTTTACCACCATTTTATCCACACTAAATTGCTAATTTCCTTCCTCCTATAAGCAAGGAGCTAAATGGTCTATCTAAACTTTTCTCTTATTCAAGTCACTAAAATGCAAGCCAGGCAGCTTTTACTTTCTTTAGAAGGATCAACCTTGAAAATTTCCCAACTCCCAACACCACTGAAATTAATTTTAACAATCTGAACATTTATCAAAATAATCCCTTCTTCTCTCTTTTAAACACAGTAACTACAGATTTTCAAAACAGAAAGGAATAAAGCACTGCATTCAGTACCAAATGCATTGTGTTCCATTTAGGAATTAACTGTTATCTGTGTAGTCCATGGGAAGCCAGCTCTTTGTGGAGAAAATAAATCAATTTAGCAATGAACCTGGTGTGGCTGAATGGAATGACACCTTGACACTGTGGGACTGTGGAAAATTAGCTATCTTCTTTGTGCTTTGTTTCCTTCCCAATACAACAGGAAAATGACCTGTCAAATATGTTAGAAAGATTGCCAAATGCAACACATTTTTAAAATATAAGGTATAGGGATACCAAATTCACTCAAATAATTTCTACTCCTCCCTTTTCCTCAAATGTTGGAAGCTTGAATAGGGGAAAGGGAGAAAGAGAAACAGAAAAAGTGAAATAAGGATTCTATTTTGCTTTGTTACCACATTTAGAGATTGTCACCTTAATTTATTGTACCAACACTGAAAGATTCAATGCTTTTAAACTGATTACTCGATCTGTTTCCTCTCCTTTTTCAAATTTATGAAAATTATAAACTAACAAGTTTTGTGAATGGGTTCATTGTCTAAGAAAACAGGTCATACTCAAAAGGAGAGTTCTTAATAGTCAATGAAAAGACAAAGAATTCCAGACAGAGTCATTACAAATGCAATACAACGACAAGAAATAATAAAAGTGACTGAGGGCAAAACAAAAATAATTTATAATACTAATATGAAACAAAGGAAACACTTGAGACAAACAAAAAAGTATTTAGTACAATGATAGCCACTTGTCACTGATGAAAAGTAAAATTGAAAATAGATTCATAAACCATAACATATTTGCTCTAAATTGCATAAAAATTAACAAAATAGGAACTGTTATAAATATAAAGACCACTATTATGGAATGATGTGTGCCCCCCAAAATTGATAGCCTAACCCCCAATGGGATGGTATTAAGAGGGGGCCCTTTGGGAGGTGGTTAGGTCATGAAGGCAAAGCCCTCATGAATGAGATTGAAGAGACTAGAGCCCTTTTAAAAGAAATCCCAGAAAGCTCTCTTGTCCCTTCAACATATGTTGGACATGTTGAGAAGATAGCCCTCTGTGAACCCAGAAGCAAGCCTCACCAGACACCAAACCTGTCAGTGCTTTGATCTTAGATTTCACAGCCTATACAACTGTGAGAAGCAAACTTCTGTTTTTATAAACTACCCAGTCCATGTCTGTTATAAGCCTGAACTAAAATAACCGCTAAATTAAAAAACAAACAAAAAACCACAATAGTAGATGATGATTTTTACACACCAATTTATCACTGACATAAGTAAGGATATAGAAGATCTGAATAATTTGTCAATTAATATAGTCAGATAAACATATATTGAGCTCTGTGACCTAAAAATACAATAAAGTCTCTTCAAAGAATCTACAAAACTTGCATAAACTTCACTACATTTCATGTGTAGCAGACTATTCCCTTGGTGACTTGCCAACGAAGCACTTTTACTGGTAAGCATACCCTTGTACGCTCCTTTCATACATAATTTCTGGGCTTGGCCATGTGACTGGCATTAGCCAATAAGACATTAGCGAGTGTTATGCTAACAGATGTTTGGTAAGTGCTTGTACATGGAGGCTATATTTTTGTAACTCCAACTCTTGAGATAATCCCTTTCAGCTCTCAGCCACCATAATGTAGGAAATGAAGCCTGATCTAGCCATGTAAAGAGAACACATGGAAGTAAACCAAGCACCCAGCCAATAGCTCCAGGTGAGCTCCCACCAAATGGCCAGTACCAACCATCACTGGAAGAGATTTCTCCTGCCCCAGTTGAGCTGCCCAGTTGAAGCTGCATGGAGCACATATAAGCTATCCTCAAAAAGCCCTGACCAATTTGCAGAATTTGAGCAAATAACTATTTTTGTATCAATCCACCCATTTGGGGGTGAATGATTATCTGAATCATCAGAGTATAAAGAATTTCTTAACTTATTCTGAAAAACTGTAATTATATAAGTTATATTCTATGACATAATAAAATCAAATAAAAAAATAAGCTTCAAAGAAAAGCCCCAAAACATTGAAATGCCAAACATATATATATATATATATATATATATATTACTTATAAGTGAATGAGATCAAATTTTAAAAATAATTTAGAAAATAAAGACAATGAGAATGATACACACAAAAACTAATAAAATCAATACACTTAAAAGGATTGAAGTTATACAAAGTATGTTCATCAACCACACTGGAATGGAAACTAGGCAGAATTAACAGAAGGAAATTTGGGGAATACATAAACCTGTGAAAATTAAACAACATACTCTTAAATAACCAATAGATCAAAGAAGTTAAAAGGATAGCTGGAAATACCTTGAGATGAATGAAAACAAAAATAAAACATAGCAAAACCTATGGGATGTCCCTATATCAGTGCTTATAAGGGAATTTACAGCTATAAATGCCTATATAATAAGAGAAGAAAGATCTTAAAAATGTTTCCTAACCTACTACCCTAAGAAACTAGAAAAAGAAGAGCAAACTAAACCCCAAGCAAGGAAGAAAGATAGTAATAAAGATTAATGCAGAAATAAATAAAATAGAGAATAGAAAAACAGAGAAAAGCAATAAAAACAATAGTTGGTTCTTCTAAAAATCAACAAAATTGACCACCTTTAGCTAGACTGACCAAGAAAAAAATGAAAGAGAAGATTCAAATTACTAAAATTAGGAATGAAAGACAAAACACTACTATTGACCTTAAAGAAGTAAGGAAAAAAAAAAAAAAAGAAAAGGTATACTAAGAACAATTGTACCGAAGTAGATGACCTAGAGAGAATGGAAAAATTACTAGAAACACACAAAAATACCAAAATCGACTGAAGTAGAAAAGGGAAATCTGAATAGAACAATAACAAAAAATTGAATTAATAATCAAAAAACTTCCCATAAGGGAAAACCCAGAACCAGATGACTTCACTGGTGAATTCTATCAATGTGTAAAGATGGAACAGCAATCCTTCATAAATTGTACTAAGAAACAGAAAAGGAAGGAACACTTTGTAACTCATTCAAAGAGGACAGTATTACCATGATATCAAAACCAAAGGCATAATAATAGAAGAAAATTACAGACTAATATCTCATGAATATAGACATAAAAACTTCAACAAAACATTAGCACATCAACGTGGATGGAACTGGAGCTTATTATGCTGAGCAAAATAAGTCAATCAGAGAAAGACAATTATCAGATGGTTTCAGTCATATGTGGAATATAAGAAACAGTGCAGAGGATCGTAGGGGAAGGGTGGGAAAACTGAATGAGAAGAAATCGGGGAGGGAGACAAACTGTGACAGACTCTTAACTATAGGAAACAAACTGAGGGTTGCTGGAGGGGATGTGGGTGGGGGGTTGGGGTAACCGAGTGAGGGGCATTAAGGAGGGCATGTGATGTGATGAGCACTGGGTGTTATACACAACTGATGAATTACTGAACTCTACATCTGAAACTAATGATGTACTATATGTTGGCTAATTGAATTTAAATTAAAACAAAACAAACAAACAAACAAACAAAAAAAACACTAGCACACTGAACCTAACAACATGGACTAAGGATTATACACCATGACCAAGTGGGATTTATCTCAGATTCAAGATTGGTTTGAAATATGAAAATCAATCAATATAATACACTACACTGACAGAATGAAAGAAGTTATCTCAATAGATGCAGAAAAAGCGTTGGACAAAATCCAACTCTCTTTCATGATAAAAGCACTCAACAAACTAGCAACAGAAGGAAACTTCCTCAACCTAATAAAAGACATCTGTACAATCCTCAAGTAACATCATACTTAACAATAAAACCTAAAAGTGTCCCCTCATAAGGGTAAATACATATATATTTTTAAAAAAACAGAATTTTTCCTGATACAAAAAGGACTTTCCAATGCCCTCCCCTCTTTTTCCTAGTGCATTTACCTTAGAAAACTTGTCATTGTGGGCATCTGGGTAGCTTAGTCTGTCAAGTGTCCAACTCCTGATTTCAGCTCAGGTTGTGATCTCAGGGTTGTGAGATCGAGCCCCATGTTGGGCTCCATGCTGGGCATTGAGCCTGCTTAAGGTTCTCTCTCTTTCCCTCTTCCTCTGCCTCTCCTTACCCCCCTCCAAAAAACAAACAAAACCTTGTCATTGTGAATCCTTTCTCTGTCCCGTGAAGATATACATAAATCTTTTTAAATCCAAATAAGCCTTTTATCAGTTTTACAACCAGGAGTCTTTTTCTTAAGGATCGGAGAGCCATCCCTTTGAAATCATCAAGGAAGATAGTGCCCCTACCTCCCAGTTCCCATGGGAGGGTAGGAGTCTAACTTCAGCTGGCTCTTGGCTCCAAGTTACAAACCTATCCTGTCATAAAGATAGGAGAAATTGGTTTTTCTTTTGGATAAAGGCAATTAGCAAACACAGGTGGCTACCCCAATTACCAGGTGAATTTACCATGAACTACGTGTGACAAATGCTGCTGTCAATTCCACTTACTTGAAGACTAGTTATCATTTATCTTGAAAACATGTACGTAATGGATTGCATCTGCTTAGTTGTATCGTTCTATCTTTACATTCTCTTTAGTGAATTACCTGTGATGCAGACCCCATTCTGGTTTGATGCTTATTCAATAATAAGACTGTTTTCTCTTCAACTTTTGTTGAGAGTTTATCTGGGTTGGCAGGAGATTTTCTTTTTTAGTTTATATTTCCCTAATATCGCCTAAGATCGGGAACAAGACAAGGATGTCTGCTGTCATAATTTCTCTTCAAAATTGTACTGGATTTTCTAGCCAGAGCAGTTAGGCAGGAAAAGAAAATAAAAGGCATTCACATTGAAAAAAAGGAGAAAAACTATTTCTATTCACAGATGGCATGATCTTGTATGTAGAAAATCTTAGAAAATACACAAAAACAGTCACAGCTAAGGTTGTATGATTTAAGATCACTATACAAAACTCAATTCTATTTCTATACACTAGCAATGAACAATCCAAGATTAAATTAAGACAACAATTTCATTTAAAAGAGGATCATAAAAGAATATACGTAGGAATAAATTTAACAAAAGAAGTGTACTACTTGTACACTAAAAATTATAAAACACTGTTGAAAAAAAGATGACCTAAATAAAGGGAAAAACATCTTGTATTCAAAGACTGGAAGACAATATTGTTCAGATAGCTGAATTAGATTTCTCTTATTGCTACAACAAATTACCACAAACTTAATGGCTTAAAACGCAAATATACTATCTTCCAGTTCTAGATGGTTCCAAAATGATTCTGCCAGGCCAAAATCAAGGCTTTGGTAAAGCTGCATTCTTTTCTGAAGGCTCTGGGGAAGAATCTACTTCCTTTCCTTGCCTTTTCCAGTTTGTAAAGACCACCTCCATTCCTTGACTTATGGCCCTTCCATTTTCAAAGCTGGCAATGGCCAGTTCAGTCTTTGACATAACAAATCACTCTGACACTCTTCTGCTTCCCTTTCACATTTAAAGGCACTTGTCATTACATTGGGAGCAACAGCTCCATCTGCTACATTATTCCCCTTTATCATGGAACGTAACATATTCACAGGTTCCAGGGACTATATTAGGATTGTGACTATCTTGGGATAGAAGGTAGCAATGCAGGGAGGTGGGGGAAGTACACTTTTCTGCCTACCACAACGGGAACATTCACAAAATTGACCTACAGATTCAACTCAGCTGGGGGTTTTTGCAGACATTGACAGGCTAAACCTAAAATTGATATGAAAACACACAGGACACAGAATAGCCAAAATAATCTTGAAAAATAAGAACAAAGTTGGAGGATTCACACTTCCTGATTTCAAAACTTACTACAAAGCTACACTAATCAAGACTGTGTGACAGGTATAGGGATAGGCATATTTCAACTAAATCTTTATATTTATGGTCAAAGGATTCTTTATAACAATACCAAGACAATGCAATGGAGAAAGAATTGTCTTTTCAACAAATAGTGCTAGGACAACTAGATATCCAGATGCAAAAGAATTAACTTAAAACCCTATCTCACATCATATATAAAAATTAACTAAATGTATCACAGGCATAAACATAAGAATTAAAACTATAAAACTTTTAGAAGAAAATATAGATGTAGGTCTTTATGACTTTGAATTAGGCAATTATTTCTCAGATAGGATACTTAAGCTCAGCAACTAAATCAGTAAGTTGGATTTCAATAAAATTAAAATTTTTATGCTTCAAAGGACGCTACAAGAAAGTGAAAAAAGAATCCACAGAGTCTGGGGAAAATATTTGTAAATCATATGCCTAATAAGGGCCTGGTATGCAGAGCAAGTAAGAATTCTTATGACTCAATAATTAAACAAAAATAATCCAATTTACAAATGGGTAAAAAAACCCAAGTTGTTCAACATCATTGCTCACAAGGAAATGGAAATCAAAACCACAGTGAGATAATACATCATATCCACTAAGATGGCTAGAGTCAAAGAGACAAATATTAATAAGTGCTGAGGATGCTAGGGAGAGATGGGAATCCTCAGATGTTGCTGGTGGGAAGGTAAAATGGTGCAGCCACTTTGGAAGACATCTTGGCAGTTAGTCAAAGAGTTAAACATAGAATTACTATATTGAGGAGTATGACTCCAGACTGCGCCAAAATCCTATGTGTAATCTTTCAGGTCTGACCATAGGCACTTGCAAGGCTTTGATTAGCAGAACTCATGGTGGATAAGTTGCCCTCTCCACACCAGACCTGGCGCATTGTGGGTGTATTACAGTTCTTGGAGGGAGTTGCATTCAAGTACTCAGTCCACCCCCCAACCCCAACCAGCCATGTTCATATGCACAGCTGCATTTCTAGCCCAGGCACCTCCATTCAGAGGCCTCTACCAGAGGACGTAACTGGGGCACTTTCCAGGAACCTCAGCTGAGACCACCTTACGGGGGGCCTTGGCTGAGGCAGGGCTTTCAGCTTCTGGCAACACTTCCACATACTATTAATGAATAGCCATACACACTGTAAATGTATAAAAACATGAAAGAATATACACCAACTTCAGGGTAGTGGTTACATCTGGGAAAGAAAGGGAAATAGAGTTAGGAGAGGCCTCCAACTGAATCCATAACATTATTTCTTTAAAGAATTTTTTTTCTTAAGTAAAGATAATAAATTTATTAAAACTGAATGTGCATAAATGAACATTTGTTAATGTTTGAAATATTTCATAATAAAAAACAAGCAATATTGAAATAATAGTTAATACTAGGTGGTGGGATTATATGAGACTGTAATTTTTTTCTTGATACATTTATATATTTTTCAAATTTTTCCAACCAATACAAATTTCTTTTATAATGGTAACAAATAATACATGTTTTTCAAAAACGTATCACTACCAGTAAAATAACAAAGCAGAGACTAAAAAAAATGAACCAGTATAGGCACCTGGCTGGCTTAGTTGGTAGAGCATGTAACTCTTGTACTCAGGGTTGTGAGTTTGAGCCCCATGTTGGGCGTAGAGAATACTTCTTTAAAAATACTTAAAAAATGAACCAGCATTAAAATCTTATTGTGGTATAAAAATCTCCACGCACATTTGTTAATATAGGGCTGAGAAATGCTTTTTTAAAAAAATGCAAGCCAAAATTAGTATCCAAAATATATACAGAACTTATACAACTCAACACCTCAAAACCAAATAATCCAATTAGAAAAGTAAGGAGGGCACGTATTGCTTGGTGCACTGGGTGTTATACGCAACTAATGAATCATCGAACTTTACATCAAAAACCAGGGAGGTACTGTATGGTGACTAACAGAATATAATAAAAAAAATTAAAAAAAATAAATTAAAAAAAAAGAAAATGGACAGAAGACATGAACAGATATTCCTCCAAAGAAGACATACAGATGGCCAACAGACACATGAAAAGATAATCAATATTACTTATCATCAGGGAAATGCAAATCAAAACTACAATGAGATATCACCTTATACCTGTCAAAATGGCTAAAATCAAAAACACAAGAAACAAGTGTTGATGAGGATGTGGAAAAAAAAGAACTCTCATGCACTGTTGGTGGGAATGCCAACTGGTGCAGCCACTATGGAAAACAGTATGGAGTTTCCTCAAAAAGCTGAAAATATAACTACCCTATGAACCAACAATCACACTACTAGGTATTTACCCCCAAAATACAAAAACACTAAATCAAAGGGATACATGCACCCCTATGTTTACACAGCATTATTTACAATAGTCAAACTATGGAAGCAGCCCAAGTGCCCATTGGTAGGAGATGAATGGATAAAGAAGATGTGATACACACACACACACACACACACACACACACACACAATGGAATATTATTCAGCCATAAAAAAGAATGAAATTTTGTCATTTGCAACAATATGGATGGAGCTAGAGAGTATAAATGCTAAGTGAAATAAGTCAGTCGGAGAAGGACAAATACCACATGATTTCAATCATATGTGGAATTTAAGAAACAAAACAAACAAGCAAAGGAAAAAGAAAAAGAGGGAGAGGCAAACCAAGAAACAGACTCAACTATAGAGCACAAACTGATCGTTACCAGAAGGGAGGTGGGTGGGGGATGGGTGAAATGGGTGAAAGGAATTAAGAGTACACTTATCATGATGAGCACTGAGTAATGCATAGAATTGTTGAATCACTATATTGTACACCTGAAACTAATATAACATGTATGTTATATTAGTTTGTTAACTATATGTAACATGTATGTTAACTATACTGGAACCAAAATAAAAAGCTTAATAAAAAAACGCAAGCCAAAATGTAAAAGCTGAACTTTATACATATCCAAATTATAAGTGCCAGTCAGGAACTGAAATGCAAATAATTATAGCTATAACAGTCATCCTTTTGAAAACATGACCTTAAATAAACCAGGATTATCTGAATGTGTTTATTCAAGCTATTACTGTAAATTACTCTGTGTAGAGCCATAGCTAATGATTAATAGTTTTTTTTTCTTAGAGCTGGAACATCTCATTCAATAGTGTTCAAAGATTTTTGAGCACGCAAACACCCAATGAATAGATCAAAACAGCGGTACTCTGTTTGAAGTAGGAGGCTGAGTCCTGAGTTCCTGCTTGCTCCACAGATCATGCCCTCTCTGACACCTTTAAGTCTCGTCAACGGCTCCTTCCCCTCTGAACAACAACATTCTCTATTTCTTGATTTCTGACCACCACCACCACCACCCCCCATTCTTCCACAGCACAGTTTTCTCTACTGGTTGTGGCCATAGTTCTATCTGCCACAGCTTATCACCCTCGCCCCTGCGGTCTTGCCTTAGCCCTTACCACTCCCCCGAAACCCCTAAACTTGGTAATCACTATCCATCGGAAAATCCAAGGGATATTCTCCTTCAGGTTTCCCTCCCAAACCACTCTTGGTAACCACTGCCGATCTGCAGATCCAAGGGATATCCTTCAGCTCTTTTCACTGAGTCATGAATTCACTTTATGAGAATGACAATTCTCAATACTTGGCCTTCCTACAGTACAGGATGCTGTTGACCTTGGAAAAGCACTGTGCTCCTTCTCAGAAACTTTCTCATGTCTCCTCTGACACTATTTACTCTGGGCTTTCCTTCTTCTACCTCCTCTCTGCCTACTCCTTCCAAGTCTCCCCTGAGGCTTCCTCTGTCTGTGTCTACCCCATAAATGTGACTCCTCAAAGTCTTGCTCAGCACTTGTCTGTTTCACAACCTGTCCCACCCAGATGCTGATGACTCTGTGTCTCCTCACCAGCCAGGAACTCTCCCCTGAGGCTCCTAAAACATATTTTGGGTTACTTACTGGACATGACAGCCTTATAACCTCAAAAGCAACTCAAACTCAACATACTCAAAACTAAATTATTCACTTCCTCTTCTTTGCAAATTCTTCCCTATGTCTTCCCTAATCATGCAGATGCTACTGTGGGCTGAATTGTGCTGAAGTACTAACTCCCAGTACCTGTGAATGTAACCTTATTTGGAATTAGGATCTTTGCAGATGTAATCAAGATGAGGCTATACTTGGGGTACCTGGGTGGCTCAGTCGTTAAGCGACTGCCTTCGGCTCAGGTCATGATCCCAGGTTCCTGGGATTGAGCCCTGCATCGGGCTCCCTGCTTGGCGGGAAGCCTGTTAGTCCCTCTCCCACTCCCCCTGTTTGTGTTCCCTCTCTCTGTGTGTCTCTTTCTGTAAAATAAATACAATCTTTAAAAAAAAAAAGGAGGCTATACTTGATTAGGATGGGCCCTAATCCAGTATGACTAACATCCTTATAAGAAGAGAAAACACAGACACAAACCGACACACAGGAAGAATGCCATATGATGACAGAGGCAGAGTTTGGAGGGATGTGTCTACACCTGTGCCCATTCCCAGCTCTGTCCTGTCCTCCTGGACCCTCATCAGCTTGTTCAATGGAAAGTTCCATTTCCTAACACTGACAACTGTCTAGCCACCCAGGGTGAGGACTTGCCTCCATCCTGGATCCCCTCATGGCAGCCTTGGCGAGAGCTACAGGCATTTCTGTATCCAGGCCTCCACCAACTGCTCTATGGGAGACTGGCGACATACCACTGATGCCACAACACTTCCAATGGGGTTGAGTAACACGACCGAGAAGTATGGAGAAATTAAGGCTTTATAGGATAGACATCTTCGACCAACGAGAGACAAGAGATTAATTCTTCTCCCTTATTCCCCCAGTGGACTTCTTTAATGCACAGAGATTTCTCAAGATCTGTCCAGAGACATCCCACATGACCAAGTAACTGGCTGTTTCCTAGTGAAGCTCTGACCAGTCTGGTAACACACCATACTGTATTTACTGTCCCTCTTTCCTGTCCTTGTTTTTTTTTAATTTTCCTTGCTCTTATACCCTGGGAGTACCATCTCCCATTCTTTCAAAAAAAAAATCATGTTTCACATCTAAAAGTAGAGATAATGATGATCGCTCTCATAAGACCACTGAAAGTATTATATGAGACAAGGCCCGAAATAGTAAGTGCTCAAAAAAGTGTTACTTATTATTATTAATAATAAATACAAAGAGATCTATCACCATTTTTGCATTCCTCTCCCACTTTCATGGGGAAGAGGGAATTGGAGAGTATGCATCTGATGTCTTCTGTTTTCTTTAATCTATACTGTACTCATTAAAAACCATTACTACCACACCTGTGCCACAGAGGCACTACAGCTCATTTATGCAGAAAAGGTACTTATTAAAGGCTATTAAGAGGCTGGCAGAGTCTCTGGAAGGACCCCAGGGTCAGGCTTGGGAGCTGTACAGTGAGGAACAATACCACTGGTACAGTTAGCACCACTGACACAGGGCTACAGACATCAGGATCCCAATCTCACAATCTTCCATCACCACCTCTGCCCTCGCTCCAAACTGGACTCTGCCCAGCACGTGCCCTCTCCCATTTTCACTTGCAAATCCAACTCTTGCTAAGGTTATCTGAATGATGGAGTCTGAGCCGCATGGTAGCCCCTTGATACAGCTGCAAGGAAGGTTAAGAAAACACATTTCTCTGGTGACTTGCTTAAGGAGAGGATATTCATCAAGTAGGAAATTCCCCAAATGTAGAACATGTGTTCCAAAGTCATCTGGACAGTCAGAAAATATGACAAGTGTTCATTCTATACACGTTTGAGGAACTGTCCCAAACCAAATAAAACATAACTACAAATAAAAAAGAAAGACAGAAAAAGAAAGAGGAACTGGGGGAACAATCCAGCTATTGAGGGAATTCTGATAAAGTATATCTTGTGTCCAATAGCCTGTGATGTTCAGGCCTGGGAGTGAGCTCTAGCCATTTTGTGAGTTGACCTAACAGCTGCTGCTGGGGTCACAGGAACACTTTGGGATACCTCAGGCGACATGGGCTAAATGCCTTGACTCTGGGTGACCCCTTGCTAGCCCTCAGCCAACTCCACAGAGTAATTAAAACTCAAAGTGAAGAGAAGCAAATTCCACTGCAGCTCAATGTGAGTCAACAACCATGAGTTAGAAATTTAGAAGAGAATATTATCTGGTCAACCAGTATGTGTAACATTACGATGATAGGGTTTTTTTTTATCCTTATTAGAAAAGATGTATGAAAAAATGGAAATGAAAATATTGAAACAAGAAAACAAATCACTTCTATCAAATCTATCCATCCATTATACCACTAATTAATCTTATTATCAAACACAGAATCCTAAAGTTATGTTCTGTTTTTCTCTATGTTACATATACATAAAATAAGTCACCAAGGACTTTAAGTTTTTCCTTTGAAATTTATATACTATCTCCTCTTTAAAAAAAAAAAAGACTTTATTTTTTAAGAGTAGTTTTAAGTTCACAACAAAATTGAAAGAAAGTTATGGAGAATTCTCATGAACCCCATCCCCCCACATCCCCCTTTCTCTTTTATTCCTATTAACAGCAGGTCCAAATCAGCTTTCATCTGAATTATCACAAAGCCGTACTCCTCTAAGTGCTTTCATTCATTCATTCATTCATTCATTCACTGAACAAGTATTTACTGAGCACCTACTACATGCCAAGTCCTCTCTTTCAGAGTTTTGCTATAAAAGAAAAAAGTGGCTCAGTAGCTGAAGAGAAAGAGAAGCATTTGTTTTTAAGACAAGAATAATGACATTATGCTAGCAAATTGGTAGGACTGAGTCAGTGGAAGCAGAGAAATTAATACTGCAGAATTGAGAGGGGAGCATTCTGGAAATTTTTTATTAATTGTATATGAACAGATTAGGAAGAGGCCCTGTTAATCAGAGAAGGTGCCATAAACATGTCTACTTGCCAGTGGCCAACAATTTGGTTAAAAACTACTCAGTCAGAAAGCATTCAGTTAAGACTGATCTAATTTAAATTCTGACATTGATATGTATAAAGGCCTAAGTTTGATACATAGAAAGGCCTAAGAACTCCTAGCTAGCTATTCTTATTTCTATGGCCATAAAAAACTCTGGTGAAAATGAAAATTTCTTTTAGAAAATGAGAAATTAATCACCAGTGAATATCCCCAGTTACTGGATTTTCCACGTATTGATAATTATTTTACTGTAAAAACTTCTTTGCCTTCTTATTTCTAATTGATTTTCAGCCAATTATACATGCCCTGTGTCATATAAATTAGGGAGAAGCTGGATATAATCTTTAATGTCTTAAAAAAGGAAACTTGTTGACCTATGATTTATCCAGATAATAGAACACAATATGTATATAAAATTAAGGTAGAAAAAGAGCATTCACTAATATCAGTGCATGTGTGTATGTGCGTGTGTGTCTGCATATTTGCACAGAGAAGGATTTGAAATTGAGACACAAAGTTGTTTTTTGAGTTTTGTCCCACTTCTGGGTTAGTAGGATTATGAGTGTTCCTAATCAGATTTTTTTCATAATTTTTGCAATGAGAATATACTGCTTTTATAATAAGGAAATAATAGAAGAAACTTTAATCAACAGGTTTTGAACTTTTGGGGGGACCTTAGCGGTTTTGTTGTTCTTTGTTTATCTCTGATTGTCATCCTTTCATTTTTAATTTACTTTTAGTTCATGATGCCAGATTTGGCAGGATTTTCAGATATTTCTGTTTTTATGATCATAATATACATATACTATTGATAACCTATATTTCCGTTTAACAATATACTGTGCATATGCTTTTAGGTCAGCAAACACATTACTGTAATACCACTTACCATTATATACCTAGCCAACCTAACCAGTCCCCCATTTCACTGTATAATAGCCACAATAGTTGAAAATAATCTAGAAATAAAATATCAAATACACAGGGGGGAAAAAAAGAAAAAAGTTAAAAATAAGTAAAAATGCTTATGTCTCTAAAAACAATTCTGAAAACTACAATTTTCAGATCACTGAAAATTTAAAAATTTTTATTTTAAAAATCAGTGATGAGAAATATTCATTTATAGTAATTTCATTATTTGTTTACATTGTCATCATAACTGATTGGTTTTCAATCAAATTCTTTGCAAATTGCCTGAAACCCAACTAATGTAGGAAAGCTCCAGAATTTAGAGTATGGGTAACTGTAGGGAAGGAGGAAGGGAAGAGAAAGCAGACTGGAAAATCTTTTAGGGACATTTACAATTTTAATCTGCTCCATCAGTGAATGAAGTCGGTAAATGAAACAAAGTAAAATCAGCCCTTATGTGGAACAAATGCATATATATGAGCTAGAAATACAGCACTAAAATTGCACTTTAAAAAAGGAACTTGGATTCCTCCACGTCACATGAGTTCATGTGGCTTTCCTTAGGCATTTAAAAGTTTAGAATATCTAGAAGCCTGAATTGAAGGTTTAGAACTATGAAGAAAAAGGGAAGAAATTTAGAAGGAAAGACTTAGAATCTTTCACTATATGAACTATTAAATGGTGGGTAGTGATCCATTGCTTTGCACAGTCACTGAAGTCCAAAAAGAATTTCAAGTCATAAGAAAGGGACTTCAATTAGATATAAGAACGCTTTTGGGTTTTTGGCTTTCTGGCTATAGAAATTTTCAAAGGCCCAAAACAATGAAAAGATTTTATAAGTCACTTCCCTTGGAGACTTTTTCCCCCTTAACCTGTCATGAAGATGGTGAAAAATGAACCAGATAAACACTTGTTAAGTCTTTGCTTCAAGAAAGAACACAAATTAAATGTTCTTTTTCAGGTTTCTCTAATCCTACTGCTTTATAGTATCTATTAGGAGGACCATAATGAGAACCAATTAACTGTAAATACAGTGAGGAGTCTGGGCAATTAAACAAATGGATTACATTCACCCAGTGATTACACTCCAGCCATCAAATTATCAAGCACTGCCTACTTCGAGTCACAAACAGAAATTAAATTCAGATCCAACAGCCTTGAAATTTCTCATTGTACATCGACTGCCATTTGCTTGTCTCTAATGATGTTCAAAAAAAAATAGCTAGCATATCGGTTGACATCACACATTTTGTATTTGTATTCAAGCCAAATATCACCAGCTTTTAAAATTCAAGTACATAACTAAATAAAGTAATTATGGTAATTTTGCAAAGAAGGATAATACAATCTCTCAATTCTAGTATATAATTATACAAATGCCTTCCACTAAATATAAAACCACATAAAAATGTATAGTCTTGCTCCTTAACAAAGGCTGCTTTTTAAAAAGCAACTTCCAAGTAAACTTCAGACAGCCTTTATACAAGCTAGCAGACACACTCACAGAGAGAAGATCCCTATCTGCTTCTGACTTTTAGTTATTACTTTCACAGCTATTTTCAAATGATCATTACAGCATCTGCATCACATTACCATCTTATTTACTAGTCCACAACTATAGGGAGGCAGAAAGTCTCTCAGGGCGAGAATGTGAAAAATACATATGTGTGTGTGTGTGTGCACATGTGTGTGTACACACACACACACACACACACACACACACACATATTCTTACCTCCATCTAACTAGGAGGAAAATGTAAAATCAGTTGTCAGGGACTTCTTTAATGACTTCTTACTATCGACATAGAAGACTGTCCAGAAAGAGTTGGGAAAATTTTAGATTTGCTCAAAGAACAGAAGACGATCAGACACATTTCTGCCCGGCTTGCACAAAGACTTTGAGGCCACACTGCAAGTGTATTTCTCATGCGCCAGAGTGTTTTCCCTTGTAAGTCAAAGCAGGTGCTGTAGGTGTCTTCCCTACTCCCCTTCACCCTTACTTCTTCAGAGCATACTGGCCTAAGTTCCAACCATTTGCATGTTTGTCTGAGGATTGTTCTTAACCCGTTGGACCTTCTCTACCTGCAGCTCAACAGGCCAGAAGTGTCAATCAACTTGTGTACCCCAGGAACAGACGTTAACCAGTAATGGGTATGACCTGGTGTATTCACCCTACTCTCTCCTTTTGGGCGAGATCATTGAGTTATACATTTAAACTGTCTCCAGCAGGTTTGAGGTCTAGTCGCCCACAGTGGTGGATTGCCCCAAGAAACTCTTTATCTGTTGTCTTCCCTTCCTTGTCTCTCTTCCCCACCCCTCTACCCTTGTTTCCTAGGATCCCCTCTGGAACAAACCACTTGCACGTGAACCCTTGTCTCAGAGTGTGCACTGGGGATAACCTGAACTAAGAGTCAAGCGAAGATAAGCAGCAAGGTTAGGCAACCAGAGGACTTCATTGATAGGCTTCTGTACATACAAGAAGAGCAAAGCTGCAGCTGGGTCTTAAGGAAAATGGAATCTAGAGTCTGGACATTGCCAGAACTTTTCCTCTTATTCCTCTTATTCTCTCCAGGTATTGGCCTCCTTCTCAAATGGACCTGCACTATGGCTACAAACATGGGCCACCAAACATTCACGGACCTTTCACATTCCAGCTTCACCTCTTTACTAAGTCCCAGCTAAAAATTTACTAAGTCCTCAGGAAAAAATTCCAACCGGATCAGCTTCAATGAAGACAACACTCCCACTCCTGCCATTTTTCCAACAGGGGCAGGAATGCTAGGACTGGCTTACCTTGGGAGAAACGCCAAGTCTGGGCAGCCCAAAAAAGCCAGAGAGGCAAGATCTCTGATACAATGGGACTTACTAAACCACCTGGAATAGTACCTGGAGTGGAGGGAAGAAATATTTTCCTAAAGAATAAAGCTGTTGCTCCCAGCTAGTATTTATTGAATCCCTGCTATACTCAAAATGCTAGGGCAATCTACTCATCTCCATCTTTCTATCTACCTATATACCTATCATCTATCTTTTCGATCCTCACAACAACCTTATGCAGTAGGACTATCACTATCACCACCAGCTCTGCCATTTCAGATAAGGAAACTGAGACCCAGAAATAGTAAGCTACTTGCCCAAAATCAAATAGGAAGGTGTAGAGCCAGGAGGAAACCCAGGCTGTCCAGCCTGGAGTCTGTACTACATTACGTTGGCTCCTAAGGGAGGATAGCCCTGCAGGCAAACCCAAAGACATCTCATTACTATTCTCAGTGCTGCGCTTTGGAGCACAGTTTACAAAGTTTATGGATGAAGCAGGTTTTGTTACAAAAATTGGGGATAAATTTAGAGTAAATAAGGTAAGGGGATCTGGGTAGACTGAGAGGCAAATGCTTTATGGTGAATAGATAAGGTTCTCTTGAAACCCTAGAACACTAAGATGAGATTAGGTAATATATATAAAATCTTCAGAATTTACCCACCAAATGTGTGGATCCTGCAAGTTTCCCTTTCTGTGAAAATGAGGTTTTCAAATGGTTGAGTGTTACCAATATGTATCGAAGTCACATACAGTTCACATTTTCAAATCTCTATTTTGTCATTTTATTATAGACCATAATATTGTCACAGATTGACAGTTTATTGTTTTGTTGTTATGTGTATTTTTTTAAATTCCTTCCCTAAAGGGTAGCTTGAATTTCAAAATATTGGACTTGTAACTATCATCCTACTATTTTATAGAAAACAATATCTGCCACTTCAAAAGAGGTTTTCTTTTCTTGGCATTGTGCTATCGCCTCTCCTAGCGTTGTTAAGGGCATTCTGAAACGCCAAGATTAAAAATCAATAATTAAAATTAAGTTTAAAATGTAATAAGAGTGCAGAGGATTAATATTAGCTAAATAAGTTATGAAATAAATTGATGTAAAGGGATTTATGATTGGTAATGCCACTGGGTAATATATTCATAAGAATAAGACAGGCTGAATGTGGCACTGCAAAATAACTAAACTGTTTCTTTAATTCTCTACCTCTGATATGATAATTTGACCTTCATATTTCCTCATTATTTAAATCCTCTGACTTCTCCCACAGTTCTCTTTTCTCTTCTTCCCTTCTGACCATTTGATCAGTCAGCCAGACTCGCTTCCAAGCAAGTCCTGTCATAGTGTCTGTATGGGAGGAAAATAGAAGTCACTTTCTATAAGCTCTGCATAGTGCCTAGACCATGGCACAACCATTACCCAGAAAGGTATAGTGCCCACCCCACCCCTGCGGACCTGTACGTCCAGTTCTGCAGCACTGGCAGCTCCCCATTCTACCCATAGCCTTCTGTACCGTTCCTAGGGACTTTTTCTGTGCACCTACCAGAGGCTCATATAAGCACTGTGTGGCTTACTAACCCTTGATCATTCTACTCGTGTGTGTAGGTATGTGTGTGTGTGTCTCCCCAAATTAAGTTGAATTCTCCCCATGGGAAAGAACCAAGTTATCTGCTCCTGACAAGTGCTGAGCTACATAAGAAACAGGTGAAGTGATGAATAGTTTCATTCTGAAGATCTTCTGAAAAACAGTATTTCCATTAAGTGACTGCCAGGCTGAGAGATACCCAGTGGCTCTATAATGCCAAGAGGAAAATTCCAGGTCTCCCACTATTCCAACATAAATCCCAACCCAGACAAACTACAGTTCCTGCTTTCCCCTAAATATGCTGAGTCTGTTAAGAATTGAACTGAAGGAGAATTTCATTTTTGCACTCTGGAGATGTACCAATGCTTAAAGTACAGAGAAATGTATTGTATTGTATTGTATTGTATTGTATTGTATTGTATTGTATTGTATTGTATGGAGGAAATAAAGGCATTGACCAGGCCATGGCAGTAGTGTGGACTTATTCTACCAATGCTCCATCCTCAGGTGTGTTGGGCCAAACCTTGGACTTCGTGTCTTAGCTATCGATTTAATGACCCCTAGGTTCCTAATGCACCCTTCAATAAACAATGGCATTCCTTTAAGTATTTCTCCTATAAAGTGAGCACAATATTAAGCTCTCTCTGCAGATAGCGCTAGAGGGACACTGCAGGATGAAGAGGGTTCCTGCAATTGCCAGCATGGGCCAAGGGTAGGCAGTATAGGCATGAGATGATCCAGGGGACCCCTCTTGGAATGCCACTCTATCACAGTCACATAAACAAAAGGCTACCTGGAACAGATTTGAGGGGTCCTTGCCACGAATCAACACTCACTGTCAGATATGTGAGGCTATCTTGGACCTTCTGGACAAGACAATACTTCAGTTGGATGCATCCACATAAGTGAGCCCAATGGAACCAACAGAGGAACTGCATAGCACACCCATACAAACTGTTGTTAAGTAATTAAATTTACAGATGATTTGTTCTATAATAGTAGATAACCAAAACATACATTTTCTCATCATCAAATAATTCATCAAATTTCTTAATTATTCAATAAATTAATTTGTATTTAAGAATAGGAGGACATTTCCTTTAGTCAAACCACCCACCCTCTCAGAAACACATGTTAAAGTAAGACATCTGACCATCCTGTAACCCCTCTCACATCTACTTCCAATAGGAAATGTGGAATATTCAACATAATGACTTGGATATCAAATGTTTAAAATGGCAAACTAGACAAATAACTCAGGCAAATGTGTAGAAAGACATCCATTGCTTACAGACCCACGTTTACTTGTAAAAATTAAGACTTTCAGAAGGTAAGGAAAAGAAGATGTAGAAACGGAAGATATGTGATTTGGAATTACCAGTCGATAAAGATGCAAGGACTTCCACTGACAAAATCAATCATCAGAGAACTCCTTTTCTTGTTTTTTGTGCTGCTGGGGAGTTCAGAACAAATTAGACTCTAAAAAATCCATGATGTACATCACATTATATATTTATACTCAAACTTCTAATCTAGGCTAGTCCAAGTGTTTCACAATGCCAGAGATAGACCAAATGAAAACTAGCCATATCCTAACTGTATTCTATAAGGTATTGTTCTCCATTCATACATTTTCTGTGATGTCAGCAGAATCAAAGACACTATAGCCTTATATAAAAATATAAATTTTCTTAACTTGAACTTTTTTTCTTGCCTGGAAACTCCATAACTTTTCAGTTAGAATTCAGAATGTCTCTGGACAGTAAATCTGTTATCAGTATTCTAAAACTTATCTAAAATTGTTCAAAAGTGTTGAATGATGAGAAAATAACTGTGAGAATTAGAAAACATGTAAAACAAGAATTTTTAATATTCAATTCAAAGTAAATCTTGGCAAACAATACATGCATGATGAAGTCTACCTGGACGTATGTAATCCAGAGAACAAATCACAATGTTCCTAAGGCAGACATCAGTCAGAGTACAATATTTCTCATTCTTGACACATGAGTTCAGTCTACCAACGATTGACCCGTTAGCAGCAGCACAGCAGAGAGGTTAAGAACACACACTCCTCCAATCAGGCTGTCTGAATTTAAATCCAGGCTTTTCCACTTCCTAGCCGTGACACTGGGCAGGATCATTTAACCTCCCCCAAAGATTACTGAAGACAGTCACACCTATTGGAAGATCAAATGACTTAATATTTGCAGAGCATTTAAAATAGTGTCTGCCACTTAGTAAACTCCATTCATGTGTTAGATAAATAAAAATGAGCACAAATATGGGGTTGGCAACATAATGGTAGACATTATGGGGTGGAACACCATTAATAGAGGCTCTCTAGTAGTTTCTATCTCGCAATTTCCATTTAAATTCATGAGACCATGTGACCTATTACATTTTTTAAGATGTATTTAGAGTTCAATTTGTGTAAATAAACCCTAATTCAATCCTACCTCACCTAAGCAGATAATAGAACAGTCCTCTTTCCCTCTCTATCTCTCTCCCCCTCCCTCTCTCCCGTGTGTGTGTGTGTGTGTGTGTGTGTGTGTGTGTGTGTGCGTGTGTGTGTATTTATAGAGCCTTGGAGGGTCTGTGGACAGAAAGCTGTGATATTATGTATTATTCAGGTATATCTTATCCTGCTGGGCCACAGAGAAGCCATAAATAAATTCAATTACAGGTAAAACCATCCCCATATCCCACCTGCTCAAGGCCCCACTATGGAAAGTTCTGTTCCTTCAGGTTTCCTGTCTTTGCATGCTAAACACATACTCCTTCCCTTTCACATTCCTCAGCTCCTAGAAAAATCCTGGTCCTTCCTAGTAACCAAAGCAGCCATTCAGGGAACAAACATAGAGACAGGGAAGGAGAAGGAGCTATGAAACACAGCATAAGTAATTCTTCTCTACTATAATTATTAAGAAATGAATCTGATTCTTAGACACAATACAATCTATATATTCAAATGAGCACCATCCTTTCAAATTTTAGACTCACATTAGCAGACACCAATCACTGCGATCTAACGAGTGCTTACCATATGCCAGCCAGGCATTGCTCCAAGCACTCAACATGTGCCACCTCACTTAGTCGGACAGCGATCCTAAAAGGTGGGCACTATTAATAAGCTCAGATTACAGATGAGGAAACTGAGGCACAGAGAAGTTCAGTAATTTACAACACTCAACAGTAGACCTAAGACTTAAACCCAGGCAGTCTGATTCCAGAGCTATGCTCTTAATAATGACCCTACCAATCTGCCTGTCAATATCACACCCGTTTTCCAATTATGCTCTTATTCTTTAAAATTCTTCTTTAACAATTTCCTTCAGGACCAATTTATTCAGTCATAGAAGAATACTTGTCTCGATAACTTCTAATCATTTCACATTTTATTTTTTTAAATGATAATATCCTACATGATCCCATTATTCACTGTTTTGGTAACTATGAAAGATATAAATATAAAGTAAATAAATAGAAATAATGCAGCAGACCCTGGCACCAAAGTACCTACTGTTTCAAACTAAAAATGTTCCTGTAAGCTTCATGAAGGCAAAAGTGAGAAAAATTCAAAGATATATTAGTGCTTTAGACCCTGACAAAAACACACATGGATTTTTCATCATATTAAAATACAGAATGTGGGATATTTACATAACGGAATATTATTTAGCTATTAAAAAGAAGGAAATCTTGCCATTTGCAACAACATAAATGAACCTAGGGGATATTATGCTAAGTGAAATAAGCAAGACAGACAAAGACCAAAAAAAAAAAAAAAAAAGCTGATTTCATAAAAACAGGGAGTAGAGGGATGGTTGCCCAGGGCTGGGGCAGGGAGAAATGGGGAGATGTAGATCAAAGGGTACAAAATTTCAGCTACAAGAAGAAAGAGTTTTGAGGATCTAAGGTACAGCATGGTGCCTGTGATTAATAATATGGTATTGTTTCCTGGAAATTTGCTGAGAATAGATCTCAAGCATAGTTGCAAGAACACAACAGAAAAAAGTTAACTGTGTGGATGGATGTGTTAATTATCCCGATCTTAATAATCATCCCATGATGTATATGTAAACCAAACCATTGTGTTGTTTATTTTAAATATATACGACTACATTTGTCCATTTTTCCCAATAAGGTTTTTAAAAAGGCATTTTCAGACAAATAAACAAAACAACCAGAATGACTCATTTTCACTTTTTAAAAGATTTTTTTCACTTTAATAATTCAAAATATTTATTACGATTCTGTCAGTCTGTTCTTTCAGGCCCCAGGGAAACAACGGGCCCCAGGGAACAAAACAGACAGCAGCCCTACTGTTACAGAGTTTGTGTTTTAGTGGGAGAGACGTAGGATAGACCAATTAAAATATGACATAATGTCAGAGAGAGGCAGATGCTATGAAAATATAAAGCAAGAGAAAGGGACAGTCTGAAGGAGGCTGCTGTTTGGGGCAGGTGATCAGGAAAACCTCCCTCCAGAAGTGACATTAAAGCAGATACCAGAAGGAAGTGAGGAAGTAAACTGTAGCTAGCTGGAGAAAGAGAAAGCATGCAGGAGCATTTTGAAGATCTGAAGGAACAGCAAAGGGGGAGAGTGATAGAAGATTAAAATTTTGTTACAGTCGAAAGAAGCAGTTTTCTTTATAGCCCATTGTGTCAGGTACCGTTCATAACCATGCAAGTATTAGATCATTCATATAGTAAATACTTCTTGTGATCCTATAAAATACCAGACTCTGGGGTGGGGATGGTGGTGAACAAAATCATCCGGGCATATCACAAATAAGCGAGAAGGAAAAGTGCATGGAGTATGTAGACCAGGGGAAACATGCATTGTCTAGGTGGTTTCCCCTGAGGAGACAACACTCCAGCAGAGCCTCTGGTGGAAAATGAGAAAGAGTTAATCAGGAGGCCAGTGGGGAAAAGAGTATTTAGGCAGAGGGAGCAGCATGTGCCAAAGTCCTGTGGTCAGTGGGAACACAGATGCCACAGCCAGAAATCAATAGAGTGAGGTCAGAGCTAAAGTAAAGACGATGACTTAGCATGCGGGTTTGAGGGCTTGTAGCCACACTGAGGACTTGGTCTTTAAATAATGAGCAACTGTAAGCTACTGAAGTGTTCTAAGCCATTTAAGAGTTCTGAGTTTATTACAGCATTTTTATGAATGCAAGAGGTACAGTCAATAGTTGGGTGTGCTTCACTTTGTCTCTGCTTGTCCAAGTTTACCTATGGGTTTATTTTGATCCATCCAATGGAAACTTCCCCAGCTTTCCTTTAAATTATCTAATGGCATAATGTGAATGGGATTACACTAAGCAATACAGTCTCAGAGAATTCCCGCTCCAGGATTAGTCAAAGTTTTCCATTCATATTAGCTCATACTTGCTTATTACCCAGAAATCCCAAATAAGTGTTCCATGAAGAACATACCTAAAATGTTTCTCAGAGTTTCAACCTCTAAAATCTGCTCTGAAAGTGCAGTTGAAGACAGTGTGCAGTCTTGGATTGGAATTCAAGTAAGACATACAGATAAAAACCGGAACCAAAGACCATATTTGGAGAATATTTTCCATGAGAAGGATTACAATGACCTGCCTCATAATGAATCAAATCAGAGGAAGAAAAGGAGCTTTTATTGACCTTCTGTTCTAGCACAATCAGTCCAGTGTCCGCAAACCATTTATCTAGCAGCTGAGATATAGAATAAAGAATGCTCTGAGGCACGTCCTACAAGAGTTGATAAAGAGAACTTTCTTCCATTAAATAAGGTAATATCTGAGGAAGCAAAGACCAAAGAAAGAGTAAAGGACATGGGGACATCAGACTTATCAAACGCTCTGGGACCCTGGAGGGCAGGGACAGGCATCCTATGTCCACATTAATAGGCTCAGAGAAGCTTGGGATTATACAAAGATTATAGAATTTGGTGGGAAACACTTTGGGGATGGCTAAAAAGACAATTCAAGAAAAGGCAGGAGGTATGAGACTCAGAGCAGGGAAGGACCATGAAATATATCTGCTTTATTTTTGTCCAATTCACAAACTCAAAAAATGAGGATACAGAAAATTCAAAAGGAACTGGATGTGTCACTCAATTTATTAGGAAACATCTTAAATTTGGAAAAATTAAAACTTGAGAGAATAACTAGCCAACAATGTCAGAATCCTGGTGGGAACCCTGACACTATTCTGAACATTCTTGCAGGAAAGGAATTTTTAAAATGAGACTGTTACTTAACAGAGAATTTCCACCCTCCCTTGAGAAGATTTATTCTGAATCCTATCCCCAGGAATCAATTGCACAACAACACAGTAGATTAAAAAAGAAGATGGAAGTGTCTAGATGGCTTGACCTGCTGAATAAGATTTGAGAATACGTCCCTGAATCTGTTATGTCTGCTGACGACTCTATCTGCTTGCTAATTTGAAAAGATTCAGACAAATGATATGTGATCAGCAAAAGAAGATTCTCATTGCCTATAATTAATGGATCGTAAAGGAACCCTCAAAGCATGTTAAATAAGTTACAGTGTTTCAGTTCATCAAAATATAAACACCCATCTACCCAAGAAGCAACCAACTTAATAAACATATGTCTAAGTATATATGTCATCATTTATTCATTCACTCAATAAAACGTATTCAGCACCTATTACCTGCCAGGTGCCAGGATATGTATCAGCACACAAAAAAACCTTTCTCCTGCCCTTGAATGTCTATAGGCGGACAGAGAAAAACAGTCATTTTTCGAATAGGTACAATAAAATATTCCAAGTGTCATGGTGAGTAGCGAGTCTGCTAGTTCATTCACAGATACTTCAACAATTGCACACCTACTATATGCCAAGGATCATTTCAATTTATAAATAATAAAAGTAGCCTCCATGAGGGGCAGAGTCACCTTAGAGGAAAGACAATTTTTTGTTGTTATTTCAAACACACATAATGATGTGTACTTGTGTATTATCTGGGTAATTGAGGAAAACATTACATAAGCTCCTTTTCCTAAAATCATCTTTCCTTTGCAAGCCAAGACATGAAACTAAAGCCCCAGTTAGGTATGATGTTTGCAAACCATAAAATAACTGTCCTTACCAGGAATACAGGATTGTTCCAACAACAGACGTGAGTTTACTGTTTTCTTGTTTTTGCTTTGCCAGTCCAAAGTCAGCTATAATTCACACAAAAAATGCAATGTTATTATTATTGTGGTTCCTTAGCTTTTGACATTCTGCACAATAACTTTTAAAGTTCACAATAGAAAGCTTTATTTTAACCTTCTGTCAAAATGCGCCATGTACCAATCTTCCATACCACTCGCGGTCTTGATTAATCACCTACATACAATAGGCCATTATATTATATATTTTGAAATAATGAGATTTATCACTAAAAAACTAAAGTAAGTCTTGCTGACTGAGAAGTACGGCAAGTGCTTCTTGAACTTATGATTCCACTTTCTAGGTTTATAATTTTCAAATAAATAAAATGAATCTGATATTTTGACATATGCCAGGCATCAGCTCATCTGGACAGAAAAAAAAAAAAACAACCAAAATAAGCCTGAATAACCACCACAGAGACCTGAAAATCTGATATTAAATGGCATCTAACTGTATTGTCACAGTAAATAATGATATTCAGAACCATCTCAAAGTATTTATATCTTAACAAAGGATTTTGATTTTTAACTTAGAACATCAAATATTTATATTCAAGATGAGCACTAGCTGTATTTTCAAAGCACCTTTAGAAACTTCCCTTTTTAAAATCACTCAACAACTTAGGTCAAAGTGTTGGAAACAGACATTCTTCAGAGCTTCTAATACTTCGAGAGATTTAATTACTAGGATGACACAAAAAGACAGTGCTGAACCAGGGCAAGAATTCAAGGTGCTATTCCTAATAAGATTTGGTGTTCACAATATCACTCTGTGAAGTGCACCAATTGTTTATGATATCTCATCGCAGTGACCTTGATTTATTTTTTTTTAAGATTTTATTTATTCATTTGACAGAAAAGAGTGAGAGAGCACAAGCAGGGGGAGCTGTAGAGAGAGAGGGAGAAGCAGGCTCCCCACTGACCTGATGTGGGACTCGATCCCAGGACCCTGGGATCATGACCTGAGCTGAAGGCAAATGCTTATTAACGGGCTGAGCCAGCCAGGCGCCCCTGCAGTGAATTTTAATAGAGATATTTGATAATGTGTCTATACTAATATGTCTTTCAGGCTGAAAATATTCCAAAGTAGTTAGACTTCAAACTAATAGTAATTCACATTATTAATAATAACACCCATTTACTAAACAACAACTTTGAAATAACACAAATTGAGCTGCTTACGTGAATTGCCTAATTGAATACTGCTAGCAGTCCTGAAGGACAGGTATTATTATGGTTAGTGCAGTTTAGCACTTAAAAGCAAGAACACCAGAAGCAGCTTCAATTCCAGTCCTGGCTCCATCATGTGCTACCAGCATAACTCTGGGTAAATTATTTAATCTCCCTTTGCAGTAGTTTTCTTACCTCTAAAATAAGGATTATAACAGCATAAATAGGAGTAAATAGTTGGGTACAATAACAAAATCTGAGTAAGTTAACATATGTAAATGCAGGATAACACAGGCTGAACAACCGATACTTACCATTATTCAATCTTCGCAGCCACCCATTTTATAAATGAGAAAACTGAGGCTCAGTTTACTTAAGAGATTGAGTAACTTGCCCAAGGTCTCACAAGGAGAAATTAACACTCAGATGTAAATCTGGAGTTACTTAATTCTAAAGCCCCAAACCCTTATCAAAACACCGTCCTACCAAAAAAAGAAAAATCAGGCCCAGATCATTTCAATAACAAATTCTACCAAACATTTAAGGAATAAATATCAATTCTGCACAAACTCTATCAGAAAATAGAAGAGAACACTTCCCAACTCATTTTATAAAGCCAAGAGTAACTCTGAGACTAAAGCCAAAGACATTAAAAGAAGAGGAAAATACAGAACAATATCCCCCATGAAAATAGACACACACACACACACACGCACACCCACACACACCCCAAAGAAAATGTAAACAAATAAAATCTAGACATAGATAAACAGGATAATACATAAGGTCCATTATGCCAGAAATACAAGGCTGGTTCAACATTTAAAAGTCAACCAGTGTTGTTCAGCGAATCAGCATATTAAAGAAAAAAAGTCATACGATATGTATGAAAAGGATTTGATAAAATTCAACATCTACTCTTTTCAGAAAAGTATAAACAGGAATGCGTTTCCTTAACCTGGTAAGAAGCATCTATAAAAAGCTACAACTAACTTTCTACTTAATGTGAATATTTCTCCTTTAAGTCCAAAAACAAGGCTGGATGTCAACTAGATTTGTTGTGGTGATCATTTTACACTATATACAAACATCAAATTATGATGTTTTACACCTGAGAGTAATAACATGGTATATGTCAATTATATGTATTAAAAAAAGAAAATAAATAAAAGATGTGGCAATCTTGTTCATATGTTGCTATACATGTTGAAGAGATTGTCGCATAAGCAAATTATTTAATGCGCCCTTAATAACTGAATTTTTAAAATAAAGCAAAAATATTTGTTTTCTTTTTTCTTTCTGAAGAAGATAAAGACAAAGAGGAAGAAGATAGAGACAAAGGAGGAGGAGAAGGGAACACACTAGCGCAGTGGCAGAGAAACAAATATCCAGGAATAAGATGACAAAAGATGAAAGATCTATGCAGGGAAAAGTATACAATTTTGTTAGAGTCATTAAAGAAGCCTAAAATTACCAGAGAGACACTCCAAGTTCATGGATTGGAATTCTCAATATTACATAGATGCCATTCTTCCTAAACTAACTTATGTAATTCCAATCAAATTCCTCCAAATATTTTACGTAAATTTCACAAATTAAGTATAAAATTAGCATAATTAATAGAAATAGAAAGGACCAAAAGGAGCCATGGATTTTGATAAAAAGACAAGAAAATTTCCTACAAGATATTAAAAATTATTACAAGGTATTAACCAAGACAAGGCTTGGTTAAAAAGAAAAGAAAAAAAAGAAAAGAAAAAAAAAGGCAAGAATGTCAACTCTCACCATTCTTATTCAAGATTGTACCTAGAGGTCCAAGTAAGTACGATATTTGCAAACACATCTTCGCAAACATAATTTTTAATTTCTTTTTTAAGGAATTCGTTGGCGTGAGATTACTGGATAGTACAATAAGTGTATGCTTACGTTTTTCAAAGACTATCAAACCAAAATATTTTCCAGTGCTTTCTCACCAGAAATGTATGAGTTCTAGTTGCTTCTAAATTCTCACCAGTCATTCGGTGGTGTCAGATTTATTTATTTATTTATTCATTTATTCACTTATCTATTTTAGATGTTTTTCCCCTCAAGTAAGGAAAGGTAGGACTTGAACTCATGACCGTGGGATCAAGAGTCACATGGTCTACCAACTGAGTCAGCCAGGTGCCCCTGTTGTCAGGTCAGGTTTTCGGGGTTTTTTTAATTAGCCATTCTAGTAAGTATGTAGTAATAGCTCAGTATAGCTTTAAGTTGCACTTCCCTAATGACTAATAGTGTTGAACACTTTTCATGTACTTATTTGCCATCTGTGTATCTTCTTTAAGGATATACCTGTTCAAAATTTGGCCCATTATTTGATTGGGTTGTTTGCTTTCTTATGATGGAGTTGTGGATACACATTCTTCATCATATTTGCAAATATTTTCCCTAGTCTGAAGCTTGTCTTTTCATTCTCTTCATGTCTTCCATAGAACAGAAGTTGTAAGCTTGGATGAAATTCAATTAATTTTTTTCTTTTATATATTGTGGTTTTAATGGCGTAGCTAAGAAATCCTTGCCTGAGCCATGTAAAATAGTCCAGGCTATTCTGCTGAAAAGGCCAGAGCGAGAAGAGCAGCCTGGAGGATGAGAGGCCCAGCTCCAGCCAAACTCCAGAGGCCACCTGCCAGCCATGTGAGTGTCCGCCCTCCACCCTGGGTCAGGGCTTCAGATGCAGCCCGGGCTGACACCTTCACTGAAACCTCGTAACATACCCTAAGTCAGAACCACCCAGCGAAGCTGCTGCTGGGTTTGTGGCCCTCAGAAATGGTGAGGAAATAAATGTTGTCTTCAGCTGCTAAATTTCACAGCAATTTGTTACCCAGTAATGAAAAATTCATACAACTGCTACCACCCCAGTCCAAACTTCAGCCATGAGCGCTCACGTAGACTGTCGAACAATGCTTCCTAAACAGGACGACAGGACTCGTGCTTCTCTCGCTCCCTCCAAAACAGAATTCCCCGTGCCAGAGCCAAAATGACCTTGGGAAAACCTAGAGCAGAGACCACCACTCGCAAAGTTAAAGTTCGACAAAGGTTTCTAATAAATACTAAGAATAAAAGCCAAACTCCTACCAGGTATAGAAGACCATATGCTTCTGGGTTTTCAGAAAGGTCTTTCTTGACCATACTATCATAAATATGTCCCTTTCTTTAATACTCTTCTGTTACATGTGATTCATATCTTTCATTATCTAATTTTTTTACATTATACTGCCATTTAAAATCATTTAAAGTCTTTAATCAAATTTCATCAGAGATTATCAGATTTATTACATGCCATGATTAGCTTTCCATAAACAACTTTGCTTTCTTGTACAAATCAGTGTCAATGAAATAAAAAAATAAAACTGTATATGAGGCAAAGAACTTTATTAACCTTGTTTCAAACTTTATTCCCAGGCTTCTTTAGCTTAATTAGCAGCAAAGAATGAGTTATGTCTAAGCAAACACTGAAAAGAGCTGCATGTCCAAGGGACTTGGCCTTAAAAGTATTAGAGATCTAGATTTTGTCAGATCCATGAACAAAATCTTGAAAAGCAGTCCTAATATAATACAAAATAGCAACTTCCAGTAACTTCTTCAAGTTTTATCTTCTTCAGAGGTTGGCTCAATTCATTGGTTTACTTCATTCTTGGAAGCCTCATCAAAATTCTCCACAAGAAATGGAGCTTCATCCTCCTCCTCCTCTCTGGTTGTGTGGGCAGAGCTTCAGCCAGTCTCCCCCACTAGTCAGACTGTCTGCACCAAGTTGTTTTAAGATTCTGGGTAGCATTTCTTTCTCTTTTTTTTAATAATATTTTTTTATTATGTTATGCAAGTCACCATACAGTATATCCTTAGTTTTTGATGTAAAGTTCCATGATTCATTACTTGCATATAACACCCAGTGCTCCATGCAATACGTGCCCTCCTTACTACCCATCACCAGCCTATCCCATTCCCCCACCCCCCTTCCCTCTGAAGCCCTCAGTTTGTAGCATTTCTGTCAGCTGCTCTGTCTCAGCATGGCCTGTAATGGGCTGCCAGAACTTTCAGGTTGTGAAAGTGGATCTCTGTTCCTTGGTTTGTGAACATATTCACTTCTTCAATACCAGAGATATTGTTTACCCCTAACATCTTTAAGGAGAACTGAAGTTTTTTATCATCTGCTCTAGCCATTCTATGAACCACCTTCTTTCGGGGAGCAGTTCTTTCCCCACCAATGTGCACTTGTGCTGGCCGTTTGGTGAGTTTCTCCTGGTTCATGATAGTTTCCTTCATCTTGTTGGAGCAGAAATGGGACAGTGAGGGGAACTAGGGTTCTATTTTTGTTTAATATTCATTTATGCATTTAGGGTCTATCATTCCTAACTAGTATGCAAGATCCATACTTCGTGTTATCACTGTATACTGACAGAGCTGTATCTTTTGATAAATACATAGATACATAGTTGACCCTTGAACAATGTGAGGGTTAGGGGTGCTAATGCCCAGCACAGTCAAAAATCCATGTATAACTTTTGACTCCCCCAACACTTAACTACTAATATCCAACTGTGGCTTATATCATAAACAGTCAACTAACACATACTTTGTACGTTATATGTATTACATACTGTATTCTTACAATAAAGTAAAGGTAGACCAAAAAAAATGTTATCAAGAAAATCCTAAGGAAGAAAAAGTACACTTAGACCACTGAACTGTATTTACTGAAAAAAATCTACATATAAATGGACCAGTGCAGTTCAAACCCATGTTATTCAAGGGTGAACTGTATATGCATATCTATCTACCTATCTAAATATCTATCTATCCTCTAAGTCCAGTAGTAGTAATGAGAAATAGTAGAGGGCTGAGTTTTACAAAGTGTTTTTATTTTTTTAATTTTTTTTATTATAATAATATTTTTTATTATGTTAGTCACCATACAGTACATCTCTGGTTTTTGATGTAAAGTTCAATGATTCATTAGTTGTGTATAACACCCAGTGCACCATGCAATACGCCCCCTCCTTACTACCCATCACCAGCCTATCCCATTCCCCCACCCCCCTCCCCTCTGAACCCCTCAGTTTGTTTCTCAGAGTCCACAGTCTTCCATGCTTCATTCTCCCTTCTGATTAACCCCCCTTTCTTTATCCTTTTCTTCTCCTACCGATCTTCCTAGTTCTTATGTTCCATAGATGAAAGAAACCATATGATAATTGTCTTTCTCTGCTTGACTTATTTCACTTAGCATTATCTCCTCCAGTGCCGTCCATGTTGCAGCAAATGTTGAGAAATCGTTCTTTTTGATAGCTGAGTAATATTCCATTGTATATATGGACCACAACTTCTTAATCCGGTCATCTGTTGAAGGGCATCTCGGCTCCTTCCATGATTTAGCTATTGTGGACAATGCTGCTATGAACATTGGGGTGCATATGGCCCTTCTCTTCACTATGTCTGTATCTTTGGGGTAAATACCCAGTAGTGCAATTGCTGGATCATAGGGTAGCTCAATTATTAACTTTCTAAGGGACCTCCACACTGTTTTCCAGAGTGGCTGTACCAACTTGCATTCCCAACAACAATGTAGGAAGGATCCCCTTTCTCCACATCCTCTCCAACAATTGTTTCTTGCCTTGTCAATTTTTGCCATTCTAACTGGTGTAAGGTGGTATCTCAGTGTGATTTTGATTTGAATTTCCCTGATGGCTAATGATTTTGAACATTTTTCATGTGTCTGTTAGCCATTTGTATGTCTTCATTGGAAAAGTGTCTATACATATCTTCTGCCCATTTTATGATTTGTTTATTTGTTTCTTGTGTATTGAGTTTGAGAAGTTCTTTGTAGATCTTGGATACCAGTCTTTTATCTGTAGTGTCATTTGCAAATATATTCTCCCATTCCGTGGGCTGCCTCTTAGTTTTTCTGACTGTTTCCTTGGCTGTGCAGAAGCTTTTTATCTTGAATCCATCAAAATCCTAGAGGAGAGCATAGGCAGCAACCTCTACGACATTGGCCACAGCAACCTTTTTCATGACACATCTCCAGAGGCAAGAGATACAAAGTGTTTTTAAGACTATTCACAAATTTAGGGGTGCCTGGGTGGCTCAGTCGGTTAAGCATCCGACTCTTGATTTCAGCTCAGATCATGATCTCAGAGTCCTGGGATCATGCCCCGCACTGGGCTCCATGCTCAGCAGGAAGACTGCTTGAGATTCTCTCTCTCCCTCTGCCTTTACCCCTCCTCCTTCACTCGTGTGCTCTCTCTCTCTGTGTCTCTAAAATAAACAAATCTTTTTATAAAAAAAGACTTCATATGTTAGATGGCTTGCTTTAATCTTCCCATTCCACCATTGTGGGTACTGCAGAAAATTAGTAGAAATAGTATAACATATCAATATTTTTAGGAGCTCACTATAATTTTAGTACACATAGACTTCATGTACTTACAATCTAAAATAATCCTTTGACTTTTAGTTTTAGTGCTACATAGAAATTATCTCATTTTTATAAAAATCCCATTGATTTTCACAGGCAAAAACTAAGGAGTGGTACTCACAAGGGTTCTACTCACTCTATGTAATGTAGATAATGGCAGAAACTGAGATGGACGTCTGCAAAAACGCAGATAGTAGAGAAGTATTCATAAAGAGAACAAAAGCTAATATTGTTTGGCCATTTGGAAGATTTTGGTAGTAGCAGTAATGTTTCTATTACTCTTTCTACATCTGTGATTATATTTGGAACAGAGAAAAAGGATTTATTTCAGAAACTGTGGTCATAAAAACATTCATGTGCTATTATAGAAATTCAAAATGACAGCAGATGACATTTTACATATAGCACATTCTGCCAAAAAAAAAAAAATCAGTAAAAAAAATCTCTCCTTTGATAGAATGAATGATACAGGAAATGCTAAAACTGTAGCCTGTTTGTGCTACAGCCTATAGCTATCAACCTTCAGATGGAAAATGTGTGTGGTCTCTGGTTGAGTGCCTAGATTCTTGCTCTGTCATTTACTATCTATGTGACATTGGATCCATAACTCAGCTACTCTGTTTTCTCAAAAAGAGCCTATGAAACTTATATTTTGCAAGGGGTTGTAAGGTATTTCCATTCCTCTCCATAGGGCGCTTTCACCTACCACCTGTGTCAGTAGCTCCCAAAATCAAAACCACGCCAATTCAATCCCAGCAGTAGGCGGCACCTGGCCATTCACACCCAGACTGAGCTCATCATCTGCAGTCATCTGGGATACCCCAAGCAGCAGATGGCATCTCATTTTCCCCATTTTCTGGGCTTGAAATCTCTGCCTCTTCTCTCTTGCCCATATGCTCATTAACTCCTCAGCTCTTGTATCTGAATCTTTCTTTTCATTCTGTGACCATAGGTTAAATGTGCTGGGAACTCAGGCCCTCCCTTTTCCTACTAGAACCTAGGTGCATCTCATCAGAAAACTTTCCCTTCTAATCCATTCCATAGGGTATTTAACAATGGAATAATCTACCAACCCCTGTCTTCATCACAGCATCTCCCATGTAAGTGCCAGAATGTGTTCTGACTGCTATCATTTATAAAGTTTCCAGCTGCCCTATGCCTTCAGTACTGTCCATTTACTCACTAATTCATCCATTTCTCCATTAACCAGATCAGAAACTATCCGTACTGACATGGCCCATAGGGACCAATGGTAGAGATACACATTAAATAAAGCATCACGTATATAAATTTATAATTGTGATAAGAACACTAAAGATCGGGTAGATCTCTGATGCTATGAGAGCGTAACATAGGAGACACAGCCAGTTAGGAAAATCTTCTGTGACAAAATGATGATTGAGGGAATATGTAACAGAGAGCAGGAGTTAACTAGGTAAGAAGAGAAAGTGGAAAAGAGACATCCAGCAGAGGAACCTACATGTGCAAAAGTCCTGTGATCAAGGAAACATGATCCATCAAGGAACTGAGAGAAGGTCCTGTGATCAGGAGAGCATGGTCACTTGAAGAACTGAAAAAAGGCCAGGTTGGCTGGAGGATAGACAATGAGAGGCACGGCCAGACCATGCAAGACCCTGCAGGCCATGTTCAGATTACTGATACCTGTCAATATTGCCCAACTTAAAACATCCATCTCAACAAAACTGTTGGAGTCATCCAATTCGCTCAACACGGTACTTGATTATGAGCACCCCATGCCCTCAAGGATGCCTTTTTCTTTACCTGGATTGATCTTTCTGGGGGAATACTATAAAGAGAGTTGATGAAGAGATGAACACTGGAGCCAGATGTGGTTCATCCCTGGCACCGTCAGTCTATTAGCTGGGTGATTTAAGCAAGTTTTATAATCTCTCTAACTCTTTTCATTATCTGTGAGGATGGGAATGGGACTCAGATATTGGATGAGGTAATGAACATATAACTTTCATCCCATAGTAAATGCTTAAGAGATGTAGCTATGGGGGGTTACTCCTTTCCTTCAAAGCACAGCTAAAATTTTCACCATGATAAAAATGTCTTCCCTGAGTAAAATGAAAACCATGAATGACTGTGACAATTTCAGGAAATGATCCGTTGAAATTTCTATAGTGTCAGGCAATGACAGAGGCATCTACTTGAACACAACTGTGTAACAGTCCAGAGAGATATCCACCTTGCAACCGCACCCATCTACCGCTCTGCTCTTTCCTTCTGCCTTAGGAAATGAAGGCCAACCTCCAACTTCCACAGGACAAGATCCTCAGTAATAGCCTCTCCATGCAGGCCTCAGTGGGGGATGAGGGGTTCTCGGAAAGATGCTCAACAAACCCCTGCCTCATTGGCACTTCCTCTTCTGAAAGCCACTCAGATTCCTAATGCGAGCTCTTCCACTGTGCTACCCACTCCTCCAAAGTTTCCTTCCCCAGTGCAGGCCCTTCCCTGGATGAGAGACAGCTAAAGTGTTTTTCTTTCTCAACAGCATCAGTATTTGATTGATTTTATTGACGGAATTATTATAACAAAGAGTTGTAAGATGAAAAATTCAACATCTGATATAAAAGTACTTTCTGAATTCTAGGTAAGTCCATATCTTTGGTACACAAACATCATTTCACTCTAGGACATCTATCGGTAGACTAGATTCTTGGGGAAACCAGTATCCTTACTAAATATGGGCTCTTCTAAAATCATTTTCCAAAGTGGGCTTTGTTCTAGTTACTATTTCTTGGAATAATGAATGAAACTTTAAACATGTGGTTCTAATAGTAAGCAGGAGTGCTAAGGGTCAGATTCTTATAAAAACAGGAAGTCAGGCTCTTACTCTTTCTTGTTCTCTCTCTCTCTCTCTCTCTCTCTCTCTCTCTCACACACACACACACACACACACACACACACACACACACACACATACACACACACTGTTCATGGCATGATTATAGAGTCCGAAAGGCTCCAATGGCTTCAGTACACTTAGGAGGCTGGGGAGACTGATCAGATGTGTAGTACCATGCACTGTTGAATTAGTCTGTGTAAAAATAGGCACTCTACCCACTCACCATGCTGTTTCAGAGAACACACTTTGGGAAAACTCACGGAATGAAAATAACATGTCCAGAACACATCAGATTCTACCCCTTACATTAAAAATTTCTCAGAGAACTAAACCATAATTCAATATGCCCACATGAAAACACACACTAAAATAAACTTTATTATCCTTGGTCTTTGGTGTTTTTATGGGCCTTATAAACCCAACATTGGGAAGATTTTAGTTCCAATTTTTTCCTAAGATGGTAAAGATTCAGGGCCCCCTCATTCACTTATGCAGTCAATTATGGGGAATCCAACCCACCAGAACAGCATAATAATCATTTGGTCAAGATCAGCACTTTCAGGACGCCCCGCTAGGACTTTCTTGGGACTGCCATTCTCATCTTTTCCTGGAAGCCAACTGCTATTCAAATCTCAGAATTGCAGAATGACCCACTGGTGGCATGAGAATTTTAGAAAATTTTTTTAGAAATTAGATTTGACTGAATTTGCTTCAATATTTCCTTATTTCACATGACCTAATAGCAATATAAGGAAACTGGTGGGCTTGACAGAAATTCTTGCTTTCCTAGTGACATGAAGGCAATTTGTTGACTGAGAGAAATTCTAGAAATTGTGTGGCTACCCTTACTACACAGATGCTATATGAGGGTATGCAACACAAGAGACTCAATATTCTGTAGTCTTTTAAGAACACTCTGTGTTGGCTTAGACTCAAATAGATACTAGATCTGGTTAATGAGGAGTAAACCACACAACAGGTTCAAAGAAAGACAGGTCAAGAGACCTACAAAAGCTACAGACTCATTATGCCTATTTAGCCAGGATATTTTAGAGGCATATGAAATAATATGCATATAAGGACTTTGACTTCCCTATCAGAGCGTAACACTAATTCATTTTTTCTGTAATGACATAGATTTCTCAGCGGCAGTTGAGCCAACCAAGAACAATTAAAATCCTCTAATCTTCTAGAAAACAATTAAAATGCCAAGATTCTAGCAATACAAGAGAGGTCTAATTTGATTTCTCAAACTTTGTTGGCACTCAAGAAAGTAAACTCTTTCCTTTCATACACTGGATTACATTATTTGCTGTGATGCCAGCGGGAATTGCTTGTAACTTTCCCCATTTATGTACCTGATTTCAGTTTAATCCTCAATTCGTCTTATATTAAATGCTCTTCCCACAAAATCTTAGCTGTCAGATCAAGATCTCAAACCCAAGTATCTTCCCTAATCATTATTTTTTATTTGTAACTGGCTTCTAAATATTTCTACCTGGGTGTGTTTTAGTTCATTTGTTCATTCATTTCTTCATCTATTCATTTACTCAGTAAATATTATAAAGTGCTTTCTGAGAAAGAAAGTCAAGAAAACCAGTTTCCTTTACCTCAAGAAGGGAATGGCGATTAACCACTGCCCTGTGCACTGAGAACGGCATCTGCCCTATATACTGAGAAAGGCAAGCCTGGTAGACTAAAGGAGCCTAGAAATAGAACCTATCAGATGTAGACATCAGAGACACCACCTAGAGGAATGGCATTTGAATTGAGTAGCAGAGGGCATTCCAGGCAGAGAGAGCACTATGTTGGAAGTCACAGAGGTATCAGCCTGGTCTGTTCAGGAAGGAGCAATTTGTCCCATGAGGCTAGGGCAAAGAGCAAAGGTGAGATCATGAAGAAAGGAGTTTGGGTGCCCTAAGGAATGTCATAGGGAACAACTAAAGGACTTTAACCAGGAAAGGATATGATCAGATTTCTAAAGTAGTATGTCCAAAACCTTACACCTTAAATCCCCTCACCCAATTCTCTGGTGTCACAATCTTCACAAACTCAGACTCTTTCTTACTTATTCTCACACCTCATTAACTAGGCACAAAAAAAATCTTTTAAATTCTGGGTCCCAAATAACTGCTGAATCTAATCCTTCTGCTATATCCTCTTCTGCTGCGGCCACAGGTAAAACCCACATTACATCTTTCAATTGCAAGAGTCTTTGGCGGCAAATACTATGGACTAGCTCTCAAAAAGCCATTAGCCACCCCCTTTTCCCTTTCTTATCTCCAACTACAGAGGCAGAAAGCTCACCTAGACAGTTTCCCTTATAGCTGGGGGTGGTAACAGGACTTGGCTTTGGCCAACACAATGTGAGACATATAATGGGACCCCCTGTGAAAGATTTTCTTTAATGATAAAAGGAAGTAGCCATTTGAAGAACAGAATTGGGTTTTTTTAACCTAGCCACCATCCTACTTCCTGTCTGAATTTGGTAGTGATGGCTGGAGCTCTGGGCAATCTGCTGAGGATAATGGAGGGAAAAGACAGAAATGCCTAGATCATGGTTGACTTCCTTGAACTGTTCAATCAGCTCTAGAACTGCCCACCTCCAGGTCCCTTGTTATGAGAAAATTACATGTCCTTATGGCATAAGCCATTGTTAGTCTGGCTTTTTGCATCCGAACAGATCTTAACTGATACATCTCCTAAACTGGGGATCGGTCTCCAGTCTTTCCTCATGGTACCCCTCACCTGCCATTACAATTATCCTCCACATCCCATATCTGATCACATAATTTCCAGTCTGGAAATTTCTAAAGATAAGTAAGTCTCTGACCAAACATTAGGGCCCAAGCTCCTCACTCACCAAAGTCTCTACTGTCTTGACACATTGAATGTCACGCGCGTGCCGAGGCGCCCTGCACCGCTTCGGGTCTCTGACCTTTTGTACTGCTGTACTCCGTGCCTGGAATGCTTTCCTGCTCCACTCCTCACCTGAAGGCCCCACAGACAGAGTCAATCACATTTTCCTCTGTGGCCGATAGTTATGATAGACTATATTCTCTGGGGAGGACGGACACATCTTCACCCTTTTAAACATGACTTGCTTTGACCCATGAAGTCTGGGCATAAGTCTTAAGAGCTGAGGTCTGGTTGCCATGCTTTCTCTTTCCTGCCCCTGCAATGCTGAAGCAGTGTACAGGAGCTTCAGCCAGCCTGGGTCTCTGAGCACGGCTCCCTGAGTGACCTACACTGTACACACAGTATGAGCTAAGATAGAAACCTTGCTGTTTTGAGCCAGGGTGGACAAATGTTTTCTTTTCTTTTTAAAAAAAACATATAGTGGGTTATAACTTTAAGTTTGTTTATTTATTCATTTTAAGTACTCTCCACACCCCACATGGAGCTGAAACTCAGGACCCGAGATCAAGAGTGGCATGCTCCACTGGGTGTTATACGCAAGTAATGAATCATGGAACTTTACATCAAAAACTAGGGATGTACTGTATGGTGACTAACATAACATAATAAAAAAATATTATTATTAAAAAAAAAGAGTGGCATGCTCTTCCAACTGAGCCAGCCACAGACCTTTTCTATAAAGGGCCAGATAATAAATAGTTAAGTCTTCAAGAGCCACATGGGATCGCTGTCACATATTCTTCTTCTTCTTCTTTTCTTTTTTTTTTTGGACAACCATCTAAAAATTTTTTAGAAGCCATTGTTAGCTCACAGGACCTACAAAAACAGGCCACAGTGGGCTTTGTCCCACAGACTGTGGTTTGCCACTGTTTTAAGCTGCTGAAACTTTCAGGTCACTTGTTACTGCAGCATAACATGACCTATCCCAACTAACATAATAGTATTTTGCATAGACAACTTTCTAGTCTTTATCACCTTGTAATACAACTAGAAGCTCCATGAAGACACTGACCACGTCTGGCATACTTGTCTTGTTCACTGCCAGATGTCGCAGCTCAGGGGTTAACTGCTGAGTGAAGAAAGCAAAGTCTTCCCCATAAGACTGAGATTTCGAGCGACAGAGGACATGGCTTTCATCTCATATTCACTCCTACATGCCTGGCACATGACAGCATTTGATAAGCACTTGAGTCTTTGATAAATGTTCCACTGAATCAAGTATTTTTCTGTTGTTACTACCAGTAGCAACAGCCAAATATCATTTGAGAAATGTAGAAATGTGCACAGCCTGTTTGGTTGCAGGATAAACATGTGACCTCTTGAGTATGCACTAAAGCCCGTGTCTGAAATCTATTACCATAGTTGATTTTTGTTTTTTCTTTTTTCTTTTCTTTTTTTTTAAATTTGGGATCGGGGGGGAAAATGAGGGCATGAGAGGCTTATATTAAAATGTGGGTATTTGAAAAGTTAAAGAAATGTGAAATGGCAGGTCTGCGAGCAAGTTCATTTCCAGCAGACCCCCTCCTTCAGAGCCATTCTATAATGGGAGGGCACAGTGTCGGTCTTACTTGACAGGCGGCAGCACTTAGAGCCGACCTTGACTGTGCTTTGCTTAGCGCGCCACTGAGTCAGGTCTGCTCCTTGTGTGGCATCCAAGGTTGCAAGTAAGTGCAGAGGCAAGACCTGGACATGTTTCACAGAACAAGTCATTAAAATATACAGTGTTTTACATGGAAATATATTTAGACATTAAAATTAAATGCCATTTGTAAAACCACACATACCTAAATATTAGTATATTAATATAAAGTTAGTGCTTTCTACTCTGCTGCCTCGGAAGGCAAATTCCCAGCTAGTGAGCTTACTATAAATAACTGTACACCAACCTCAATTTTAAAACATCTAATTCATCTACATTAAGAAAAAGAGACGAAGAGGGGAATTTTGATTTTTCTAAAGCTTTTTTGTCTGGTTACATTTTCAGTACGTTTTGTCACATGCATCTTAAACACCACTTGTCGATTCTGTGTTTCTTTCCCGGGAGTAAATAAGCCTTCTAGCACAAGAGAAGAGAAAAATAAAATATGACAAGGCTGCCCCTTTGTGGTGACATGATTTCACACACATCGCAGCCTATTTTTCAGGCTCTATGAACTACAGCTTTATTTCATCCTCCCAAAATATGGGCATCTTCTACATTTGGTTTCAAATTAATGCTATAAGATTTTAATTTAACCATACCCATCATAAAAATAAGAGTCTCTAAAGTCCATATTTATACCCATAGTGATAGACACTGAAAAATATTTTCATTACTATTACATTTAAAATATCTTTAAAATGGTGATATCAAACCTCTTTGGATTATCTTCTTAGACATAAAATCATTTTATACTCATGGAAAATGACAACAGCACATTGACACCCTGTCCACGCAATTGCTTTAATGGAAAGAAACTAATTTAGGGTAAGAATCTTACCCTAAATTCTTTATTTGAAACTACAAAATATTGCCTCATTTAATGATAAAAGGTTTTGAAAGTTGAAGATAATTTTTAAGTTAGTAACACTTAAGTGTAACTCTAATAATATTAATAAGAAAAAGGTTGGGCAGAATGGTGATGAGGGGCAGGACAGAGAAAAACAAAATAAAAGTTTATTTATCCTTGTAAACAAAGTAACTTTTTTCTAGGGAGTCCTTCACAATTTGAGTGCAAGCAAAAAAAAAAAAAAAATTTTTTTTTTAAAGTTAGAGAGTTAAAATGAAAGTGGGATATTTTGTTATATCTAATGTTTAGACTAATCAATGTAACTGGACTGCCCATTTGGGTTTAAAGGGTAGATTGATCAGGATGCCTGGGTGTCTCATTGGGTTAAAATGTCTGCCTTCGGCTCAGGTCATGATCTCAGGGTCCTGGAACCGAGTCCCACATTGGGCTCCTTGCTCAGCACAAGCAGCTCCCCCTGCTTGTGCTCTCTCTCTCTCTCTGACAAATAAATAAAATCTTTAAAAAAAAAAAGGTAGATTAATCATATGCGTGTATGTCTTCTAGCTCTCAAAATCTTGCTAAAATGAGGGGAAATAAACTTTCTTTAATAAATTACTAACTCACAAGGAGAATGAGAATGGGCTTGGTGATGACAGAGGATAAGATATTCCAACAAGAGGCACATAGGTGGCTTAAGTGTCTGCCTTCAGCTCAGGTGATGATCTCAGGGTCCTGGGATAGAGCCCTGCAACCAGCTCCCTGTTTAGGAGGGAGCCTGCATCTCCCTCTGCCTCCCCCCACCCCAAGCTCTGTCTTGCTCACTCTCTCTCTCTCTCAAATAAATGAATAAAATATTTTTAAAAAAGATACTCCGATGAATTTTTATAAGATGGAGAATGGATGGAGAATGAACCAAGCAGAAGTCCCAAACCATGTGTCCTAGAATAAGAGGGCCAAAAGGGAGCCCATTCACCCTGTAGAGCCCAGTGTGCCACACAAGGAGACGTGAAGTTAAAAAAAGCTCAAAAGACAGAATTAAGACCAAGTCCACAGGTCCCTCCTCACATTCACACATGACACCACTGACTAATTGAGTTCCCTCTGCCACTAGCAGAAAAAGAGAGATTTATTTTCCAAAGACACTGACTGAGCCAGAAAGAAACAAAGCAGAGTATGGATGAACCTATGGGAATTCAGGGAAAGTCTATCAACTGACCATAACTCCCTGAGGACCCTTTGTCCACACCATTCCCCAAATGACAGCAACAGATAGACATTGCCTCAGTCAAGATACTGGAGATGTATTCTCTGAAAAAAGTTTAGGTAATAACTTTTGGGGTTTCCAAAGGAAAAATGTCATTGTGTTCTAATGAAGTCCACAGATGGCAGTCTTAGCTGGAACTCACAGAGCTTCCGACAGCTTAATTCATGTCTTTGTCAGCCCAGAATCAATAGACATTTGAGAAAAGTCTCCAATAAGAAAGAGAGATTGTGGGGTGGGGGGGGGGGGGGGGAGATGGAACCAGAAGATATAGAAACAATGCAGAGTGCTGAAGAGAAAAGTCTACATTATCCTGAGGGAGAATAAAATCAGGATTCCATAAAAATGAAATAAAGAACAAGATAAAAGTTGGGGAAATTAAAAAATGTGTAAATCAAAATTAAATATTCAATAGAAGCACTAGAAAATTAAGTGGAAGAAATAACTGAAGTAGAACAAAGAGACAGAGTTGAAAACTAAGAGAATAATTATTTTTTAAATTAGGAGATTATTTAGCATATAGATCTAAGACTAATAGGAATTCTAGAAGGTAAAGGGGAAGGGAGAAAATAATGAATAAATAAGGCAGAAAAATTTCCCAAGACTGAAGTTTAAAGCCTCCAATATTGAAGTACACACCTAGCTCCAAACACACTGAATGAAGAGAGACCTACCCAAAGCTGTGGATAAACAGAACAACCTAAAATTTTCTGGATAAATAAAAGAGCTCATATATCAAGTAATGGGAATCAGAAAGCACTGGCTTTCCAAACAGCAAAACTGGATACTAAAAGACTGAAGTAATGCCTTCAAATATGAAAGGATAATGACTTTCATCTGAGAATACTACATCCACCCAATAGAGTACAGGCTCTCCTAAAAATATTTTGTGACATACAAGCATCCAAAATTATAAAATCCAGAACATTCCTTTTTTAGGAAAGTACTGGAAGATACACTTCAGCACAACAGGAGAGTTAAAAAAGAAGAGTGTGTAAGTGATGAATCACTAAATTCTACACCTGAAACTAATATTACACTGTATGTTAACTAACTGGAATTTAAATGAAAACTTGGAAGGAAGGAAGGAAGGAAGGAAGGAAGGAAGGAAGGAAGGAAGGAAGGAAGGGAAAAAAGAGAAGAGAAGAGGGAAGAGAAGAGAGAAAGAAAGAAAGAAAGAAAGAAAGAAAGAAAGAAAGAAAGAAAGAAAGAGGAAAGAAAGAAAGAAAGAAAGAAAGAAAGAAAGAAAGAAAGAAAGAAAGAAAGAAAGAAAGAAAGGGAGAGAGAAAGGAGGAAAGAGAGAAAGAAGGAAGGAAAAAGAAAGAAAGAAAAAAGAAAGGGAAAATCACTAGAAATCTAAGAAAGACTCCAAGTAGAAAAGGAGCAAATGTAAGTTCCAGGACAATAGCCATGCAGCAGACCTAAATTCAAATCCAGTCTACATTGTAGTAAGCAGCTACCAGAATCGGGTGTCCAGGAAAACAAAATTGAGAGTAACCGCCATGTTTGACCACATGGATATAGTACAGAGAGGGCTTTTATAATCTTTTTGGAAGAACTGGAAAGAAGAAATGATACCTAGATAAAAAATTTAGAAAACAAACAAAAAAGAAGGCAATTCTTAAGTCCAAGAAAAACAAAAAGGTCTACTAGAAAGGAAAGATGAGCAACATTGAACAATAATTGTACAGTAATAATAATGTAAACATTGAATATTGATTTAACCCCAAATTGTGCAATAACAATATTGGCAGGATGGGGGCGCCTGGGTGGCACAGCGGTTAAGCGTCTGCCTTCACGCTCAGGGCATGATCCCGGCGTTCTGGGATCGAGCCCCACATCAGGCTCCTCCGCTGGGAGCCTGCTTCTTCCTCTCCCACTCCCCCTGCTTGTGTTCCCTCTCTCGCTGGCTGTCTCTATCTCTGTTAAATAAATAAATAAAATCTTTAAAAAAAAAAAAAACAATATTGGTAGGATGGTAGATGGGGAAGAAGAAGAAATAAGAAAACTAAATCCTCAACTATCACAATGGAAAATCAAGTGCCAGAAAAAGCTAAAGAGAACTAAATTTTTTGGAAAAGAGAGAACTGGGGATTGCAAAAAGGTGTTTCTTTATAAGATTTTTAGCACTATTTTATTTTGTAAACTATTTTGATGTGCAGTACTGATTACAGAAAATAAATATAAAATTGAATAAGCTTAGATAGAAAAGAAATCAAGCTACTACAATAAAAGATTAACCTCCATATATTAAAGGTAACCAAGGAAATAATTGCAGCTGGTCTTAGTAAGAAAATAAAATGCAGGGTTGGCTATTACTCAGAAACATGACCTGAATAGCCATCAAAGGCATCATATACCAACACAAAATAGAACAAATCTGTTCAATCCTATTTAATAATATATATGTATAATAAATTTGATTTCTATTAATTCTCATTAACTTGTAAATTAAATTAAAATTAAAAGGTATATAAATAGGAAAAATTCTTAAGAAAACACAAGTCTAATTTATAAAAAGAAAACAATTGAAAGCTTATGGCAAACAAAATTATAATTCATTTCAAATGATTGAGCAGATGTGTGTCCAAGGTCAAGATTCACAATTACTTGATCTCATTTTATATTTCACAAAGCACTGGCCTGGAAATATTTCCAAGTAACTTTGCATTGGAAGTTATCTATAGAGTTCCTCTTTGGGGTTGCTTTTTATATTTTAAACTAATACAGGATGCTCTTAGAAAAATTTGGACAGTAAATCTAATTGTTGTTACTGAAGACACATGGTGATGGTACAGGTGCACATTTGGAATTGCCTTTATGAAGAATTAGATTCTACTAAAACTAAGAGAATCAGCTTTAAAATGTTATCATGTGTCTCTCACATCAATAACATTTAGGGAAGTGGTCTCCAAAGCTAAATGCCTAAGGCGATTCCACTGGAGGGCAGGAAAAAATATGGAAACCTTTATTTATTTTTTTTAAATATTTTATTTATTTGACAGAGAGAGACACAGTGAGAGAGGGAACACAAGCAGAGGGAGAGGGAGAAGCAGGCTTCCCGCTGAGCAGGGAGCCCAACGCGGGGCTTGATCCCAGGACCCTGGGATCATGACCTAAGCCGAAGGCAGACGCTTAACGACTGAGCCACCCAGGCGCCCCAGGAAACCTGTATTTTGATTTTTTAGTGCACCCCTTTATATTTTATTTGTAGACTTTATATCAAATAATTGTACAGTGTTTTAGGCATAGAACTTATAAGTAAGCATATATATATTGGGAGTATATTACAAAAAGTGTTTTGCTAATGGAATGTCATGAGCAAAAAATATTTAGTGTCCACTGATTTAGATATGTATATCCCTACTTCCAGTTGGTGAATGATTAATAGTCCATGAGAGTAACACAAGTGTTCAAGAGTAAAGAAGAACAGGAGAATCAAATTATCAATCTAGGCTAAAAAGTTAATTTTAAGTTATGACCAAGAATTATACAATTGTGGGGGAAAAAATCAACCTCCTCACTTGTAAAATTTTAGCCAACATTTGGCCTACCTGCCATCGGTTGAAAATATTTTGATAAAAGCTGATGCTGAAATAAATGCCTCGATTTTTCATAGCCCTTGATATGTACACTTGTCACCCATACAGTACAGACAATACTAAAACAGTTCATAACAATGTGCTCACATGGTGTTATATAGAGAGAAAAATCCTAGCAACCATTGAATTGGGAGTTATATAGAGAGAAAAATCCTAGCAACCATTGAATTGGGAGTTAAATACTTAAACATCCAAACAGTACTTTATTCTCTCATATGGGCAAAGTACAACTCAATCAAGAACTACACCAGTGATTGTCCAATACACACATAGGGATGTTTACTTCATTAAAATTTGATAGATTTTAAAATTCACATCCTCAGTCACACCACCACATTTCAAGCGCCCAATAGCCACAGATTGGAAAATGCAGATACAGAGCATTCTCTTAAGTACAGAAACTTCTATTGAACAACTCTGCTCTTGAATAATATTCAGGAATTCCTAAATTAAAAATTTTAAGATTCTTATACTTACTAACTGTTACTTTGTCCTTATCCCCCAACATAATGTTGTTTGGTGTCAGATCTCTATGAACAATCCTCTTCTCCTTGTGTAAGTACCGAAGAGCTAAGCAAAGCTTGAAACAGCAAATAAAAAACAAATTTTATTTCCCCCAACATACATATCCCCACGGATGACTACTATACACATCTCTAAGAAATCTGCTCAGAAATTTACTGTTTGGTAAAAAATAAAAATAATAATAATAACATAATAAAACAAAAGTGTACCTGTATAAATATTTTCCATAGTCTTTCTTCAACAAAATGATGTTGTTTTTCCTTCAAAGAACTGAAATGTTCTCCAAGAGGGACACCTTCTATAAGCTCCATAACTATATACAACCTATCATCTATAAGAAAACAAGGAAGAGATCATAGAAATTTAAATTCAATATATTTAGAAAAAAACTTATGAATTCAAATCTGAACTTCCCAACACGTGTTCATGGCACAGCACTGAAGAATTAGAGATGTGCTAAGATAAGGATCCAGTCAGTCCTGGAGGCAGTGGAGGTGAGGGGCATTTGGGGCTCCTGGAGCCCAGCAATAGTCTCTTTCGACTACGGACTACCTCCTAGCATAAGTTTACGCTGGCAAATATTAACATCTTCTATGTGTGCCAAGATGAGGAAAAGCTGGAAGGCGCCAAAGAGAACAAGTAAATGATGTCAAGTCATGGAGCATTTCCTAAAGAACGTGCAAACCCACTTTTCCTCTCAGCTGTTTAAAATGTACCCTTAAATCATGCCAGAAATTCAGAAAATAGCATTTTAGACTATCATTTGATAGTCTCATAGACGTACGTCACAGAATTTTACAAAGGAATCATGCCATGGTCTTACAATGACACAGCTGAAAACACAACCCACCACAGAAATTTCTGTCACGCTCCTCTAGAGCAGAGGAAGCTGGACTTCTACTGGTTTTATCTTATGGATACTGGGAATCTCATAACTGATTACATTCATCTCTTTGCTTTGGATGTCAAGAAACCAAGTAAATGCTACTTTGTCTCCAAAACCAAGATGAAACTATTAACAATGGTATGTGATAGCTACCCTTTGTGATGTTCTGGCTGTATATAAATTATGTATGTACACAATATTTGCAAAAATGAAATATTTACTATACGTGTTCTGCTGCTTACACTTTTTCACCCAGCAGCCTGACCTAGCGCTACACATAGATCCATGCCATTCCTTCTGCTGGCTGCGTAGTATTCCACAACACCGATAGAACATTATTTATTCTCCTAAAGACAGACATTTATATTGTTTTCAATTGTTCGTTATCCCAAGAAATACTCAGTGTATGTACTAATCTTACTCCTAACTTAATTTCTTCCTTTCTTATAGTAATCGATTTTTTCTTTTTTGATTGAAGCATAATTAACATACTGTATTATATTAGTTTCAGGTGTTCGATATAGTGATTTAACAATTCTATACAGTACTCAGTGCTCATCACAATAAGTGTACTCTTAATCCCATAATTCCCTAATTCAATTTTTCATAATTCCCTAATCTATTTTATCATATTTTATGTATTTGGCCACTTCCAATTGTTGGTTGTAAACGTTTTATTTTGTTTTTAATGTCAGGTTGTAAACGTTTTATTTTGTTTTTAAATTAGCCTAAGTTGTGTCACTTCAGTAGTGCAAGTCAGAAGCCAATCTTGATCTCTAATGGGATATGCACTAAATTATAAGAACTTATTCTAATACCAAGAATTCTAATACCAAGGGAGCAGGATTTACTGGACAGTTTCAGCACTGGGTTCCCCTAAGTCACCTAGGGGAAGGAAGACGGGTAAAAACATAAAATGCCACAGCACACAATAGGTTTGCATAATTATAGCATTTATAAAGAGGCAATGAGGAAGTCCCAACCATTGCCTTGTATTTCCTTAAATCTTCCTTCAAATGATTTACCTTGAAACTTCGTACGTGATGCACTTCATTAAGGTTTATCAATACTTTTACTGTTTCAGTCAAAGGTCCTATATGGTTTTAAGCATGTAACTGAGTTTGGCTTTATCTCGACCTTTTGATTCTTGCCCCTAAGGAGGCCTGCCTGCAGAATCAGTCAGGGCTCCATCGCCACCTTGTGGAAATTACCTGAACTTCAAGGAAAATAAATCTCAAAGATGTAGCCACTCCCAATTTATTAGGGGGGTGAAAAATGTCATCTGAATCAACGAAAACAATTTTTCATTTTGTCTTAAATAAACCATTATCCTTTAGTTTGTTGCTTTCCTAATCCTACTATAGTTGTGTGTGTGCGTGCGCGTAAGAAAATAGCTATAATAACTATTTTGCTTTGTTCATGTAGCGTCTTTCATATAGGAGTCTAAGCACTTTATAACTATGTGTAGGTCATTGATTATTATATCACTGTTCACTGATCAATAAAGTGATACACAAGAGCCCCCACAAATAAAGAAAATAGTTGAAAAAGAAATAAAGAATTATTTTGTGACTTTCTAATATAGAAAGATACAATATAGATACTTCTCCTTAATTAGAGGTATCATGAAAACTCATACTTACTTTCCAGAAATGTTTTGTAATAGCGTACAACATTGGGATGATAGAGCTATAAGAAAATAAATAACAAACATTATATTACTTCAAAATATTAACTTGCTTCACAGATAATTTAGTTGGACTTTATATTTGAAAACAACACAGAAATTATTGTATTCATATTTATCTATAAATTAAGCATTTCAAGATATCATCTAATTGAGATTTGAGATTTTTATCATGATTCTTATTATTTGCTACCTACAAAACTAATCTGAAAATAGCAATCTCCCATATGGACTTATCAATTAAAATTAAAAACCGATTGTACTTTATCACTTAATTGAACTAAAACGGAGAACTGTAGAACTCAAAGTAAACTGAAGAATTCATTTAGCACTCCCCATCCCAACACTACACACACATTGCAAGGCGAAGAAAACTGCAATGAAACAATTTATGTTGAATATGTACACCATTGCCTTAATGGTCTGAAATAATCTAAAAGTTACTAACTCCATTTATATTATAATAATAGTTTGCAAGGACTCCCTTCTTGGCCAAACCTTAGTCAGGCTTCTCTGAGCCCTCTTCTTGACTAGGCTTCATTCTTGGCCTGCCTGGTTTTATCAAGAATCCTGCCAAGCCAGTTTAGCAAGAATCTCTCCACTCTTGATATCCAGTCAAGTTCCTCAACACCCCATCTTTGATAGCTAATGAAGTCCTCCCAAGTAATTTTTCATCCAGACACCGCCTCACCCAGCCTCTTGGTTGAAAATCGCTAGCTCTTACTATTGTCTTTGGAGGTGAGTTCAATCTCTCTCCCCTGTTGTAATAGTTTGACTCCTATTGCAGTAGTCTTGAATGAAGTCTTCCTTGCCATTCAGTTCTTTGGCCTAAGTTTACCTCAGGATGTGACATGGAAATTCTACGTTTCAAAACATTCCTTTTCTATAAGAATATCAAAATGTTTATAGTTGCTTACTTATAATTTAAGTTTCTTGGCAAACTGAAATTTATGCTATCTCAGAATAGTTGACATTACATTTACAAACGGCTTGCATCTCTTTCTGGTCTCTTTTCTTGCCTTTTTGAAGGGGAGTCTGGGAACTGTCCGCCAAAAACCTCCCCTTTCATTCCTCCATTGCAATTGAATTTGGGTGGAACATGGCTTCCCAGTCAGAGATTACATCTGTCAGCCTCCCTTGCAACCCTGAGAGGGACTGTCACTAAGTTCTCACCAAGAGAATGTAAGGGGAAACACGTGTGCTCCTGTGTCTAAGTCCTAAATACTGGGGACCCCCCCCACCATGCTTTATCTCTTTCACCTTGGATGTGAACATGCCTGTGGCAGTTTCAACCATGCAAATGAAGCAATGGCCTAGCAGGTAGCAGAGCAGTAAGGGAGAAAGAACCTATATTCCCAAATGATTGCATGGAACAGAGAACATGACCAGCTTGGTCCACTCACTCAAGGATTGTTACATGAAAGAGAAATAGCTCACTGCATTGCGAAGCCTCTTGTTTAGGCCAATGTATTTGGAACCTCTTTCTTACTGCAGCTTAATCCTATTCTTAACAAACACACTCTCCTTTTCTAGTTCCATTTCTGCCACCTCTATCTGCCATCACCTCCTCCTTTTAGACCTCTCCATGTTATTGTCTTTTCCATTGGTTCAGTCCTCTCATAAGAGTACGACTGTACAATTTCGAGTTATCTCGAAGTCCAAACACATGCCTCTTATATGTCCCCACGCTGATATTTTCTTTTGTTAGGAAATGTGCCAAAACAAGGTCTACCTCATCAACTCTCAAGTGGCCAGCAGATTTTAAACAACATGGTAATAAGCAACAGGTAAGCAACAGAATCATCTTCCAAGCCTAGCTCACTGGCCAGGACTATACCCAGATCAGGGTTCAGATGAAGATACTCTGATCCGCTTGCAGCAAAAGCCATGCTCTAGCCTTGTGCAATATAGCGAAACAGCACGCTGCCGAAGATCAGGGCATCCTACACAGGGGCAGACACTTCTTCAAGTCCACTCTAGTAGTGTATATGAAAGTCAACTACAAAATAAGCTATTGATATAGTATGTACTGCAATTTATGAATTGGGCTAGAACTATATATTTCGATGAATAAAGACTGTCGTATTTATTTGGTGATCTTTATGCCCCGGCACAGATGCTATGCAATTTTAACTCGTGGAGAACAAAGAGCAGGGAAGCTGGTCGTTCTCCACAGGAGTTTCAAAGGAACAGTATCCATAATGAATGTATAAATAAGGAAAGCTGAAAAAGAAACCCATGTATTCTTGGATCACAAAATCCAATCTCACTTCTCTCCTGACATGTTTATTCTTTCTCCCCAAACAAACCTTCATAATGATAGTTAATTGAGTTGTTACATTATGTCTGAATATTCTGCTTGTGCCAATAAATAATAACCCATCTTGAAAATCTACTTTTAGATTTAATAAGCTGTATTTGAGGAATGTTAACAGCTTGGGTCCACTTGACAAAGTCAGGGAACTCTTAGTCATATGCTTATGCATGTAACTAAGTAACCAAATAGTCTACAATATAACGAGAAGGAAATGGATATGCTTACAATGAAAAAAGAAGGCTGTTTCACATATGTGGCACTCTGCTGTAAACCCAGTCATTCTGCACCCCAAGCGCTGATATAAACTCCAGAGAGTCCTTCTACCGTTCAATGTCAAGCCCTCGGAAAAACATCTAACTAAAATATTACCACCTCAATATCAGTTATTGTAAACAGAACCATTTCTTAAACAGCATGGACAAGAATAGCACAAGAACTCTACTTTCTTCTGATGACACTTAGTTAAGGAACATATCTTCATAAACAAGAAAAACGTTTACCTGCTCTTTAATTATGGTTAATTCAGAAACAATATTCTTTACACTGCTGTCTCGATCTTTTTTATCCTTTCCAAATGCTGGGTTGTGTAAATTGACCTCTTTCATTGCTAAAAGATTTTGACCACTACGCTTTCTAACCTAAAATAAGACCAAAAAATAAAATAATAATAAATAATAATAATGGGGCGGGGTAGAAAGAAGGGAAAAAAGAGATTGATTAATAAGTCACACAATTAAAACAAGTAATCTAAATAATCTACATAGAGTAACAGAACTTTCAAAATTCTCTCTGTACGTACACTAAGCTCAGCTCAAAAAACTGGTATCTCCTGGGTCAGTCTGCACTATTCGGTAGGATTTTACTAGGTAAATATAGAAAACTCTGGTATGAATTCAGAGAAAGTTTCATGCACTAGGACAAATCATTTCGACTATTTTTTGTGAGACATTAACAACAGCTTTTGTCTTCAAAGATCAGTGACCAATTTCTAGAGCTGAGAGCTGAGATAAGATAACATCAGTACAGCTATTTGATGGGCAAAAACAATCACTCCAATTTGTATCTATTTTTCAAAAGCGAGGGCTCTCATCCAGTTGCGTGGGTGTGTGCAAGTGGGACATCTGGTTTGCTTTGGAATGTCAGAAAGATCATTCCCCAAGAGCAAAGTCACCTTGTAGACACAGCCAAAAGCTCCACTTCCAAGATGATCCAAAATTGCATAGTTGCCTATATATTTCGAAGGAGCTTTATTCTGATTAATGCTTTCGAGATTTTCAGCAATTTGCTTCAGTTCATCCTCCTAAACAAAAAAATAAAAAGGAAAAGGGCACTATGATAATTTCCATTCCTGACCACATGCCAGCCTGCCCAAATTTTTAAAACTCAGGACTTACCACTAACAAATTCAACTTTGATACCAATTCTTCATAAGCACTGATATCACGAACATAATGTCCTATATCGATGAAGATCTCAAACAAGTCGGTGGGGAAAAGTCTACAGGGAAAACAGACACACGGACACTTTCATGTAGGGCTTGGTAACTGTTGCTCATCCCTTCCCTTTGGGATCTAGCTCACTCACAGATAAATTACATTAACTAACTGAGGGCTTCAGAGGGGAGGGGGTGGGGGAATGGGATAGGCTGGTGGTGCGTATTAAGGAGGGCACGTATTGCATGGTGCACTGGGTGTTATACGCAAGTAATGGATCATGGAACTTTACATCAAAAACTAGGGATGTACTGTATGGTGACTAACATAATACAATAAAAAAATATTATTATAAAAAAATAAAAAAAATTTTGAAAAAGATTAATTAAACAAACTTAACTTCCTTAGGTTATCAACAGAGTGGGGGCAAATAGTACTCAGCAGCTTATCTCACAAAAATGAACTAGAACTACAGTTCTTACTGGATAACGAAAAGCAACCAGAGAGGAAAGTTTCTAGAGATGTGGTGTACCACACAGTGCTTGTAGTTGACAATACTGTGCTGTACACTTAAAAATTTGTTAAGAGGGCAGATCTCATGTTATGATACAGGTTATACAAAGACCTTATTTGTAAGATATTTGGAGGTACAGGCATTAAACATTTTGGGAAGGAATGTTTATGAGGTGTTTATGGAGTGCTGAACACTTTCATAAACGCCATTTGATTCAGTCCTCATATTAACCCTAGGAGGCAAATACTAACCCCATTTTTAAATGTTTTATGAAAATAAAATAAAAATACAGGTAAATGAAAAAAAATGGAGAGATTTATGCATCATTTGCAGGGTACCGGTTTCAAGGGCTTAGTAAAATCATTAAGTCCATAAAAATGGATGGTTTAGGGCCTTGAGATAAAAGGCTATAATGACTTTACTTCTTTTTCTCCCCTCAAATTCAAGCATCACTTGTAAATAAAGTAACAACATAAAATGCTCCAATGCTTCTGAACAAAACACATTATATTAACTCAAGTTCTTATTTCTATTCTGCCTTATATCAATAGAATTCTAGTAAGAACTTGGGCCTATGATTTTGGCCAGCCCAACCCAGGGGCATGCAGACCACACATGTAGGTAACTAGCGTTTGCTTCCCAAGGGGGTGATTTTTCTGTCACGCTCACCAGCACAGCCTCCTGACCCAAGAACACCTAGCCTCCTCCCCTCTCAAATGAGCTCCTGCCCTATGGAGGATACCCTGACAAATACTTCTTTTTCTATTGATTCAGAGGAAATGACTAGACCAACTTTGGAGTTTCTGAATGCATAAGAACAAGCCCATGTTTTGATGTCATCCATTTAAAATGTTAACATCCAAAAAAAAAGGAAAACTAAAACCTATAGCAGTCATAGTAATGAAGAAGATTTGTATTGATAGAGTGATTTTTTTTTCCCCTTTCTTCATCATTTTGTTCACTTTCAGTGTTAAAATACCACTAGGGTAAGTCAGTGTTACTATCTGTGGATTCTAAGAAATCTGAAAACACATGCTTTGCATACTGATTCATTTTTCTCTTACTGTTTCCATCTAAATCAGGGATGTGAAAACAGTTTAAACTCATGATCGCTGGTCACTTAAATTTCTCTAAGCTCATACCTTTTAAAGAGTGGTCTGTTTCTTTCCATACTAAAGAGAAACCTCAAGGCTCTGAATGCATAACACTGGAAAAGAAAAGGGTGTGTGATTCTCAAATGGTAGCTCAGCAAATTAAAACATTACCAGGATAAAATTATCGTGAACTAAACATTAAAGTGACTTTATTGTGAGTGGCTGACCTCCACGGGAGCCAAAGCTTATGACTAAAAACAAAAACCATCAATACCTGGAGTAGGTCTCATATTTTTAAAAAACATTTATGTTGTAGAATGCTAGGATGTTAGCCTTGTTCCACTCACCACTTGTCATTAATTCCTTTCTAGAAAGTACAAAACGAACACTGAGACCAGAAATAAAATTCCTACTCTGAGAAAACCAAACGACCAGAGATTTTCAGGAGCTCAAGGTTTATTTTGTTTCCAGCTTGCTATGTATGCCTCAGTATTTATCTGGCTTCTATGAGAAAATAAACACTCGAAATGATGACATATAAAAATAGCCACAGGCACATTGGACTCAAACTTGACAAATTGGTCTCTTGAGTAAAGAGTCTTAAGCGTTCCCCAAATAGAACAATCTACAGTAACTCCCGAGAACACTCAGAAAGAGGCCTGTGAGACTTTACCGAAGAAAAATAAACGTCTAAATGTCTAATGGTTTGCAGTGCCAAGAAAAAAAACAGAGAGCCCCCAGCCAGCAGCGGGGCCCGGACACAGGCCACCATGGGGTGATTAGGGCCTGCTGAACTCGGATCTGGAATCATCCCATAAAATTAGTGGTCCGAATACAGAAGGGTCTCATATAAAATTGCCCAAGGAAGCAGGCAGATGACACAATGACACGACGGAGCCGCGTGGAGGGTGGTGGAGGCAGTGAAAGGTGCAGGACGCAAATGCTCCTCGAAAACCTTGAATTGCGAATTTTTAGAAACCCTCTACTGGCTTAACAAAATGCATCCGTAGGGCGGATTTGACTTGCTTGTTGGCCAGCATCACATCACGTGTCTGTGGTGCACCAAAGAAACTAAGACCCACACCTGTATGTTGTCATGGGCTCTCTAAAACCTCTGTCTGCCAGCCCATGGCTATCACCAAAACTGCTCTGCTCGTTTTCACTATCGTTCTGGGGGACAGCCCTTCAGTCGGGGTGGAGGTAAACATGGTTTCTTTTTCTTTTTTTTTTTTTTAAGATTTTATTTATTTATTCGACAGAGACAGAGACAGCCAGCGAGAGAGGGAACACAAGCAGGGGGAGTAGGAGAGGAAGAAGCAGGCTCATAGCGGAGGAGCCTGATGTGGGGCTCGATCCCATAACGCCGGGATCACGCCCTGAGCCGAAGGCAGACGCTTAACCGCTGTGCCACCCAGGCACCCCTAAACATGGTTTCTTACTTCCTCTTCTAAATGACTTGGGGGGGAGAAAATGAGGTGCAAGTCTTGCAAAGGCTTACTTTCAATCTGATTTTATCTTTCCAATATCTTTGGGGACACTGGCCCCCTGATGCCCACTCTTCAAAACAGCACGCAGGACCCTGCAGTAATGTGCACCCCTCTTACCTGCGAGACCTCATCTTACTCCCCCTACCACACACCCCAGCTCTCCCAGGCGGCCTAAGCATACTCTAAGCCGCCAGGCTCTCACACTTTGCACATGGTATTCCCTCTGCGTGGCATGCCCTTCCACCCTGTAGCCAATGCCATGGCTGCGCTACTCATACCCCTTTATCGACTTGGCAAGTCTCTTCTCATCCACATAGATCCATTTTACAGGCTTTCCTTTGTAAAGATGAAATGTTACCGACTGTGGTCCATGCTTAAAGATGGAGTAAAATTTTCCTCTTACAGTTTTCTGATACATAAGCGTCGTTGTGAAAAAAACAGAACTTACTGATAAGCAAAGAAATACATAAATAAAATCACCTGATCCCCCCACCCAGAGAGACCACTGCTAAGCCCTTTATACTGTTTTAACAGCATTTGTTTTCATGCCAGCCTCCCGCACCTGATATTTTTCCCTCCCAATCAGTACAGAGACTGGGAGGGAATTTATATAACCAGAGTTTCCCCAGATTTCGGTAACTTGATACTGAAGAAAAATGGACATGCTTATTACCTGTAGTAGATTAGTTTTTGCCTCATTCTTTTGTTTGTTTGGTAAAATTAATTTTCCTATTGTATATACACCATTTTCCTGGAAGAATAAAGAGCATGTGTTATCTGTGACCAGTGCCACTGCCATAGAGACACACAAACACAAAGAAGCAACTACACAATCTCAAAAATTAATCCTAGAGAAGAAATGTTCGTAGAATTTTAGAACTTTGTGTAAGTATAGAGGAGAATAGTAAATACATCAATGTAATAGTAAAGACTACAACCACACTCTTAAAATTTCAACTGTCTTTAAAGATGATAAATAATAAAGCATATCAATTTAAAGTCATTTAAATACTTTAAAAAGAAGGAGTGGGGATAAAAAGGGACTGAGTAAAGGGATCCAAGTATTTTTACACTTCGCATTTTAAATATCTAACCATGAAATATAATTTCTGCCTTTACAGTTTGGTAATTCATACACATAGATACATTATTGTAGAAAAGAACATCGAAAAAAATAAAAGAAACAAGAGTAATAGATTTTAAAAAATGAAAGTTATGCATGGAAAGTCCAGAAAGTTATCCTTCTAGACTTACTCTAATACTCTTATACACAGCAGAATGAACAAAGAGTGCTAATTTATTGGTACTTTTCTATTCTCTACTAAGTATTTGATTTACTGAACTCTTCTATACACGGGCTTTTATAACTGTGAAGAGCTTTACCTGCCTTTCTGCATTTCGTCTTTATAGCTATTCTGTGAATCAGTCTGTAATTTCCCTGCTTTATATATGACAAAACCAAATCTCGGAGAGACTAAGTCCTTTTTCCAGGGGCCGAACCACCAGGAAATGATAGTAGGAACTGAACCTCAACCTGGCCAAGTCCAAATGCCCTGCTCTACCACTACCCCCTGAGTTGCTGAGCTTCCCCTTGAGCCTCTAATCATCGGTGATCTGATCTCTTACGACTTTCTATGTATTTATGTATTCCGAAGTTCAAGTTGGATATAGTGTATGCTGCTTCCGTATACTGCTGTATACGTAGTGGATTGATTAATCAATTATGCTTTGTGAAACTGGTTTCTTGGCAATAAATACTTTGGTGGGGTGTGTTTCAGTCACCTCTAGCTGAATAACCTGATATACTCTTAATTCAGATGACTACTAGCCTTATCTGATGGTACCCTATAGGCCCAGAATTAGACCAATTCAAAATTGCTTTTTTTAAAAAAAGAGATAAAAAGAAAAACATAATATAGGGAAGAAACACCACAGATTAACCACAGGGCGGGTCTTTCTAAGCCAAGTGAGGTAAAGGAAGGACAAGACTATAAAATGGAATTCTAGGGACACCTGGCTGGCTCAGTCAGTAGACCATCTGACTCCTGATCTCGGGGTTTTGAGTTTGGGCCCCACGTTGGGTGTAGAGATAACTTAAAAATAAAATGTTAAAAAAAAAACTTAAAAAATTAGGGACGCCTGGGTGGTTAGGCATCTGCCTTCCGCTCAGGTCACGATCCCAGGGTCCTGGGATCGAGTCCTGCATTGGGCTCCCTGCACAGTGGGGAGCCTGCTTCTCCCTCTGCCTGCTGCTCCCCCTGCTTGTGCTCTCTCTCTTTGTCTGACAAATAAATAAATAAAATCTTACTTAAAAAAAAGTTTAAAAAATTAAAAAATAAAAGAGACTATCAAATGAAATTCTAGAACTTAAGTAAGACATATTAAAATATCTTAAAACCACAGCATCTGGGATGCAGAGTTCACTGTGAGGTGGGGTCCGTGAGCGCCGCCGTGGTTTGCAGCCGGAGCCCGGAGAGCGGAGTCCTCACCTGGACCACCTGGTGGGCGTTGGTGTCGTTGAGCACCAGCTCGGTGAGCGCGGCGCAGCAGGCTGGAAGGAAAACCACCAGATGATGGTGTCTGTCATCACCGAGTCGCTGTACACTGTTCCATCAATACTCTAGCTCTGCGGGGAATTCTGTTAGCTGAGTCACTCCTCCAGTCACGCTAGCTTTCCTGTGACACAGCTCTGGGACGGGGCACAGACTTGCCGCAGCGTCTAACTCTGCTCTTCATGTAATTCGTGGCGTCTACACCCCTCAGCAGCCTCTTACTGAGCGCTTCCTGTGTACCAGGAGGCAGCTTCATTATAATCCCCAGTGCCCAACACGGCCTGGCCCTTGGCCGGTGCTCGGTAAATGCATCTACAATGGTTGGATACGTGAGTACTTCAAATACATGATCCAAATCTTCCCTTGTAATCAGAAGATGTACCACGACTACCAGTTTTACTGATGAGAGAACTGAGGTTCACAGAGCCCGACAGACGAGGCCACAGAACTTACTAAGTGGAAGAGGCCAGAAGTCCAACTGCAGTCTGCCAGATGTTAAATCCCACACCCTGAGCACCACCCTTCCTGCCTCCTCACAGCCACCGTGGCAGCCTCTGGTGACGTTCTGTACCGAGCTGCTTCTCGTCCGACCAGGAATGTGCTGGATCCTCCAGCTCGAAGCATCTATAAAGGGTACTACCATTTTATGGGGCCCTTGTGCTGGCCCTGCACATGCTTCGGGCATTACATACATCCTCATATACTGCTACCTGCCTGCCCTCCTGCTGCCCCCACCCGTGCCTCCCCGCTCCCCTCCTGTAGCTGCTGCACAGCGCCCAGCTCGGTCAGCAGCACCAAAGCCCACTCATCCCAAAGGCCAGGTGTCCTTGCGTGAACCTTGCTCAAGATGGTGCCAAACTGCCGGAAGTGTGGGCATGCATCCCTGCTCCTGCTTTCGTGTGGCAAGAGAGGCTCCGTCCTCTCTGTGGGCGTTCACATGAGTAAGAAGGCACTCCCTTGCTCCCGGGCGAATGGGTGTGTGCATTACAGGAGGGTGCCCTGAGATCTGGAAAACCTAGGAACCATGATTCTGGCCACAAATCAAGCTGAATTCTCTAATCCAGCTTTACCAGGAATAAAGCTACTACTCTGCTCTCTTTACGTCTGACTTCTATGCTGACTTCTCAGTGTGTTCAGAATCAGAAAGGAAGAGAAAGATCTGTGGTATCACTAACCTGCCAGCCCCACATGAGTCCCGGGAGGTTTCAGACATCTACATGGATGTAACTTCACAGTTTTTAAACTTACGAATTGTGCCTACTTCTTATTATCATACGTAACAGAGAATAATAGATTATTGTCATCATCACAGAGCATAATAAAGCAATGTGCTGAACAGTATCAACTACTAAAACATAATAATGGGATATAAATACCTGCTTGAAGAGAAAAAGTATTTTCTTGTATTTCCCGAGGGCTTAAATCTTCTGACAAATGAAGCTGCTGGATTCTGCCTGCTGCATTTGCACTGGACAGGCTGCCGATGGAAGAACGATCAGAAACAAAATTTCTGTCTCTGAAAAAGAAAAATGAATGCACAATCTATCACTTTTCCTTCATGGTCAGTGCTTTCCAGGTCCTGTTTAAGAAATGTTCGCCTCCCTCAGGCCACGAAGTTTTCTCCTATGTTATCTTTATTATTTCACCTTCCAATCTACCTAGAATGGATTTCTGTGGGTGGCGTGAGGCAGGGGTCTTTTCTTTCCTTCCTCCCTCCCTTCCTCTCTCCCTCTCTTTCTCCCTCCTCCCTTCCTTCCTCCCTCCCTCCCTCCCTCCCACTTCCTTTTATTGTTACTGAGCTAACTCAGCACTAGTTATTGAAAACTGTCATTTCCCCACTGCTCCACATGCCCATCTTTCTTTATTTTTTTGTTTTGTTTGTTTTTTTATTTTTAAGTAACCTCTATACCCAACGTAGGGGGCTAGAACCAACAACCCCGAGATCAAGAGTTGCACGCTCCACTGACTGAGCTGGCCAGAAGCAGCCCCTCCCCCGCCCCCCCCACCCTCCCACCCCCCCACCTCCCCACCTCCCCACCTCCCCACCTCCCCACCTCCCCACCTTTGCTTTTTTTTTTTTAAAGATTTTATTTATTTATTCGACAGAGATAGAGACAGCCAGCGAGAGAGAGAATACAAGCAGGGGGAGTGGGAGAGGAAGAAGCAGGCTCATAGTGGAGGAGCCTGATGTGGGGCTCGATCCCATAATGCCGGGTTCACGCCCTGAGCCAAAGGCAGACGCTTAACCGCTGTGCCACCCAAGCGCCCCCCCCCCACCTTTGCTTTTGAACTCTGCTCCACTGCTATCAATTCACCTGCCTACATGTCAGTCTTCCTCATTCTGAGTTTTCTTTTTCCAAGCAATTCCAGTCTTTCCTTGTTTTGGTAAAGATCTCTTCTTTTATATCTTTGAATTTTTTTAAAAAAAAGATTTTGTTGATTTATTTGAGAGAGAGTGAGGGCACGCAGGCGCACAAGTCAGTGGGGGGAGCTGAGGGAGAGGGAGAAGCAGACTCCCTGCTGAGCAGGTTGCCCAATGCAGAGCTCAATCCCAGCACCCTGAGATCATGACCTGAGCTGAAGGCACAAGCTTAGCTGGCTGAGCCACCCAGGCGCCCCTATCTTTGAATTTTTTTTTCCTTTTGCTTTATTCTCTAACCTAGGATATCAGTTACCCACAGGTTGAAAACTCATCTTCTGCAAGCCATAGCCTTCATTTTCTAATGGTTCTCATTCCTTTGCCTTTTTCCTCCACATTCTGTGCAATTTCTTCAAGCGTGCCCTTCCTTGTACTAATTCCAGTTTCTGCTGGTACTCTGATGAAATGTCTCAGTTCCATGGATTATTCAGTCCTTCCTTTTTTTCCTAGCTCTGCAATCTCTCTCCTCCCCTCTTTGTTGTCCTAGCATCTCATCTTTAATCTCAGGTCATAAATGTCATGCTCTGTTTAATATCTTTGATAAAATAAAGCATTTGTTTTTCTGTTTACTCAAGGTAACATCTTCCGCAATGGCTTCTTCATGCCTTTTATCTGTTTTGTTCCTTTTTGTTTATGTGGCTACTATATTTTTTTCATTTATTTATTCATTTCATTATTCAGCTCTATCTTGAATTCTTTGTACCTGAATATTACATAGATGGAGTCTCCTTGGCTTCCCTCCCCATGTCATCTGGGCCCACTAGTGCCCTTCCTTCAGTTGGCGCTGGGGAGGTAATGGAGCTAGGTCTACGGATAGTCATAACTGGTGATCTTATCTGTCAACCAAATTATGTTAAAACTCAAATTTTAGAGAACACTCCCCCTACTCGAGCCTATAGCCCTTCAGGAACCGTTCTGGAGCTTAGGATTGTAGGTGAATGGGCATGACCAGGTTTCCTGGAAACTGCCTTGACAATAATCCCTGTTCCTACTCATGCCAAGAGACAACCTGGCAACCTCCACCCCTCGCACCAGCTCCAGGCAGTCCAGGGGCAGGCGCAGGCTCTGAAAAGATATTGTTTACCCAGCTGGGGTAATAAATTCTCCCAGAGCACTGAGACATATTTAACATAGAATAAGTGTTGACATATATCATTTTCCCAGGGAAGAGTTTTCTAACATTGCACCATAGAAATGGACTGGCAAACTGACTCTTTAGATGTGAAAGAAACTGTTTTTCTTAAGGATGGTTATATCTTGAGCAAAAGAGGAAAACTTGTGCCTTGCATTAAACTTAATCTTATGTGGTAAAACAGTAGGTTTTATCTCTTTAGTATTGCTTAGCCATCATAGAATTTAATGTTGTTATCAAGAAAATAACTGCTCTCCAAAAGGGCAACCCATAGCTGTTGGAATAGGTGTATCAACTACCAGTAATACCCACCACTACCATCAGCATCACCATCAGCATCCTACAAAAGCAAGCAAAAAAAAAATAAAAATAAAAACAAAACAAAAAACTTGTGCTAAATGTTCAAGGAGCTAGCTTATTATGCCACAGTACTAATGAAAGATTTGTAATTTATGCTTTAACGTATTTGAGATTTTTACATGATACTCATAAAAGCAAGTAGGGGCACCTGGGGGCTCAGTCACATAAGCATCTGTCTTCAGCTCAGGTCATGATCTCAGGGTCCCGGGATGGAGCCCCGCGTTGGGCTCCCTGCTTAGCAGGGAGTCTGCTTCTCCCTCTGTTCCCACCCCCCACTCATGTTCTCTCTCTCTTTCAAATAAATGAATGAACAAATGAATGAATGAATGAATGAATGAATGAATGAATGAATATCTTTTTTTAAAAAAGCAAATAGATTATCAATAGCTTACATTTTTTTTCTTTTGTTTTGGTAATGACAGAAATCATTAGTAAAGCTATTGTCCAGATCTCTATAGCCTGTTCTTATGCTTTGAAACAGTCCCGCACAGAAGTGAAGTTGATAACGTACAGTTCCATAATATACCTACAGGTACAACAAGCACCAAGTCTGAAAAACACTGACTTGATAATATCTGGTCATATTATGAATGATAAGTCACTCTGGTTTCACTAGAGAGAGCTTTATGCGTGTACTGCACATTACAAGGGTGATTCCTTTCAGGCAGACATATTCCTTTTCAACTTTGATTCAGTACGTGTAGGGCTGAGTTATGCTTTATAATAATTTTAGGTACTAGAACTTTCCCACTGATGGTACCAAGAGATGTCTTTATCCATGGCTTCAATATATCTAATACATACTTATTGAAACATATTTCAAGAAAGTTTCAATTAACTATTTTAAAACCATTCCTTCTCCATACTCAAGACTTTGAATGTCATTGGAATTCTCCTTTAAGAGAGAGATGATAAGGTACTAACCCACCTTAAGAGCACTGCAATGAAGATTCAGAAAGGAAGGAAGAGCAACTGGACCAGGGTCAGTAACATTTGATCGACAATATTTTCTCCCATTTTAACCAAGGATTATCTGATGAAATATCACAGGTTTTGCTTTCTTTGTAGATTAATGACATATATGCAAATGCAGACATTTTAGCAAAATAGTAAATTTGAAGTAAAATTATTATACTTGTTGGGATTACAATATGCATAGACTGTATCAAGAAAAAGGTGGTAAGAGAAATGTTTTCTTGTAGTTGTTGGGTCTCATTCAATCTACATTTGCAGACTGACAGCCTTCTCTATCCCTGGCATGGTCATGGAGGTGGTGATGCAAAGATAAATATTTTGGGGCTCCCAAGAAACTTAAAAGATAAATGCCCCTGATATTGATTTCAAGTATGTTTGTGACAAGTATAAATGATTCTCCATAACATGAAGGACCAAAGAGCAGGAGGAAGCAAGCTGATCGTGTACCAATCTGCCATTGTCTGGCAGAGTCCCCAACCTTCAGTGACTAAGGCAAAGTCGGCCACAGCCCCCTCTGACTCACCCTCGTAAAATATGCAGAAGCTGCTTGATGCCTCCCCAAATGCGAATTTCCACGCTGGTCTCAGGGTCCTCACAAACCTGAACCAGAATCCAGACAACACTCCAGAGCAGCTTCAGGTGGTCAGAGTGGAGCAGACTGAGGAGGACGGGTACCCCTTCATAGAGCTTCACCTGCTCTTTCACCTGGGGCTCGGCACAAAGTAGGCGCAGTAACTCCGCAGTTAACCTGGAAGGGGAAGGGGATGGGGGGCGGTGAGGATGAAAATCACAGCGCAGTGGGTTATCGACTTCGCATTTGGACTACAGCTGTCACCGCGGTGCTCTAACATTTTCTAAGTCGCAGGTCAACAGATGTTTTCTGTAAAGGACTGGATCATAGCGCGGTGTTTTAGGCTTTGCTAGCCATACACTTCCAGTCACAACTACCCAACCCAGCCAACATATGCAAAAGCAGCCATGGTTAACACATAAAAAACAAATGGGCATGGCTATGTTCCAATAAATCTTTATTTACAAAAACAGGCAGGGAGCTAAATTTAGCCTGTGGGTCATAGTTCGCTGACCACCGTTCTAAGTCATAGCCTCCCTGCAAGAACATCGGTCTGGCTAAAAGCCTACTAACCAGCAAATAGATATCACGTACATACAATGGGACCTGCATTGTGCTCAAGCCAAAGGAATAAAAGCTCTATGGTAGTCTTCAGAAACTTACTATGTGGTTACAAAAACAAGACATTAAAACAAAATGCCAAAACCACTACAATGCAAGGAGATGAAATGCAACATGCCCAGGGAATATCTGGAGAGTCAAATAAAGATAATGATAGCATAGGACACACAGGGTTCAGCAGAGCTCTGAAACATTATGATGATGGACATTTCATAGAACCATCCTTAGCCCTCCAGTCTCATTGGACAATGTCATCCATTCCCATGACCTCAAACACCCCTCTATCCCAGTACAGTGAGCTCATCCCAGGCATCACTCTCAGCCTGCGGAACTTCCAGCCACACGGCAGTTCCACAGGTACTCACCCCACTGTGTCTTAACTCGAAGTCATTATTCTCCTCCCCAAACTGGCTCTTCCTCTTATATCCCCAGTGTTGATTCATGATATCACGGTCTTTTCGATTTTCCAAGCCAGAAGACAGAATCATCCAAGACACTTCCTTCTCCTTTCCCAATCCACCACTGCCAATCAAGAGCTTCCAATGCCCCCTTTTTCCAGGCTACTCCTGAGATTAATTCTCTTGCAAGTCATGCAGCCGGCCAACCCCATTGCTCCTCCCATTTTTGTGATGCTTGGTTGTGCTCAAGACATAAGCGTCTCTGTTACCTGCCTCTCCAATCTTCGCATGCACACACTGCTCCACAGTTCCTTTCCCCTGAGCCAGTTTTCCACAGCTCCAATTCCTTCCAAACTTTTGTGCTCTGACAATCAGAACATATGTTCTTTGGCAAATAGTGTTCTTCTTCTCCTCGAAATTTCCACACCGAACACCCCCTTCCTTGTTCTAAATGGATCTCATTGTGTGGCTATATTCCCCACACCAGACACCCCACACACTGCTATCAGAGTAATCTCCATGCAAAATAAATCTGATCATACTTAGGATCTTTCTTTAAGTCCCCATAATGTGAATGGATAAAAACCACACTCTTATTTGGCACAAAGAGCCCATCGTGACCTGGCTAAAAGCATCTTGTTGCCTCCCCTATAAAGCATGGAAATTGATAGGTTATTGTGCAGATCAAATGAATTAACACACAAAAGTGCTTAAAGTGGGACCTGGCATATAGAGAAAGCTGGAACAAAATTTGCTGTATTTTTAACTTATCATTAACTGTCTAATCTAGTTTTCTGGCACTTTACCTCCTGCACTCTGTGCCAGCTGTGCCCAACCATGCAGTTCCTCTAACACAGACCATTTCATGCGTCCAAACAGCACATTCTGTTTCCACTTGTTCTCTCCCTTTGCCTAGATAACTCACTCTTCCTTCAGGAAACTTGGCATGGCCTCTGGCTCTGACTGGGAGCTTCTGCTCTGTGTTCCCAGAATGTCCTGTGCATCCATCAACCACACCACTCACAGTGCTGTGATGAAACCACCGACCCGCGTGTCCGTTCCCCTCTCCTACGCTACACACTCCATCTCATTCATCTCAGGCGCTCTAACGCTTGTGCAGAGTCTGTTTTCCTAGAAAGGAGTTCAAGTAAGCAGGTCTACAAGTACAGTTTGTAAAAGAGGATAAAATTGACTTTGAAGAAAGACTCGCGGGGATTTACTATGGTTACACTTAATGGGTTTCATTACTTGATATTTCTGTTATCTGTTTTACCTCTTCAGAAAATCATGACTTACTTAACTAAATATCAAATGATGTAGGTTGCAACTCTATTTAAAAACAACCTAATAAGTAACTAGATACAGTAATTCTTTGGAGCAATATGTAGTTCAATTGAAAATGAATACATTTTAGATTCTGTTCAGAGTTATAATAACAGGTGCTCATGAAACAAGTCAGTAGCTATCCTAATTATTTCACTTGCCTTAAAAAAATAGATTTTAACAATCTAATAATTTATTCAATATACAATCTGAAATTACTAAAAATAGAGCCACCTCAGAGTTTCTTCCTTAAAAAGACAATGTAAAAAAAATTCAATAAACAAAAATATTATAGATGTGATCATAAGATTTATAAAATTTGATTCTATGCCCAGATCTGGAAGTGATGCAGGACCAAAGATAAATCAATACGACTTTGTTCTAGTTTCTTTATAAAAACTTAAATAGAAAATGCTGCATGGTGACTAACATAACATAATAAATAAATAAATAAATAAATAAATACACTTAAATACTGGTATAAAATCAATACATGTTATGTTACATGATATGGAAGTAAGAGAAGAAAGAAAGATATTTGCTTAATAATATGTGTGTTATGTATATGTATACATATATACGTATCTGTACATATACATATACGAGCATGTTCATAATAAATAAGGAGGAAATTAGAAAAAAGAAAAGAAAAGTCAAGGTGACTCATGACATTCAGTTATTAATGTGAATAGCATGACATAATAAAAATAATTACTGTTTTCATCAAATATGACATTGTCTTTTTCCCCCTGTTAGCAATCCTACCTTTTGGAAAGCAAGTCATATTCATGCAAAATCATCAGCAGATTTTCTACAATGTTGAGTTCACTTATCTTCTCCCTACATTCTGGACTATAAATTGAAAACTGTTAGTAACTACTAAAAACATACTTTACCATATCCATTCATTTAACACCCTTATTCTCGTATTATCTCAGGAGGAGAAACAAAAAGCAATATAGCTCCATGGGGCCAGGCGACATCAAATTCCAACATTCAACAAATGTTACTTGTCATCAATTTAAATTTGTTTAATAACGGTATGATGATAATATGATTCCCTTCCTCCAAAAAGAATCACAGGTTTTTCATTAAAAAAGTAATAATCAGCATTATTCACAATAGCCAAGATATAAAAATGACCTATGTGGGCCTACATAAATATAATTGAATATTATTATTCATCCATAAAAAAGAAGGAAGCTCTGCCATTTGTGACAACATGGGTGAAACTGAAAGGAACCGTGCTGAGGTAAATACTGGATGAGATCAGTTATACGTGGAATCTAAAACAAAAAGCAAAAGAACTGATTACATAGAAATAGAGATTAGCATGGTGAGTGATTGCTAGGGGCTAGACAGGAGGGAAATACAGATTAAAGGGTACGAACTTTCAGTTATAAGAAGGAGTACTGAGGATCTAATGCCCAGCATGGAGACTACAGCTAGTGTGGTATTTTACACTTGTAAGTTGATGAGAACACAGCTAAGTGTTCTTACTGCACACACACAGAGGTAAGAATGTGATATGATGAGTATATTCATTCTCTTGAACTTGATAATCATTCCATACACATAATGTATATCGAATCATGTTGTACACTTCAAACATATGCAGTTCTACGTGTCAATTATTCCATATAAAGTTAAAAAATAGAAACAAAAAAAGCATTGATTCACTTATTGGCACAAAAATATATTTAAGGCACTTTTATTTTAAATAATCATGATGTCTATAAGGGGACATATTATCCAGAATTGTTTTAAGGGTAAAAGTGTTCAAAAATGTTTTATATGTTAGGATGACCATACAGGAGGGAACTTTTTTTTTAAGGTCAGGGAGATACGGTTGTCAAAGAAATACTGCAGTTATTTTGAAAGTGCAAGTATCTGAGGGTTGGATGAAAGACCAGGTAAGTATTTCTGGTCTGGAAAAAGAGAAGAAACTGTGGTTTTCCTTTCCAACTTAAGTTTTAAAATGATGCTTTTTCATTTAGGATCCTCTTCGATGTATTAATGCTACTTCCTGCTTATTTTTCACAAATTGTAGCTAAGTAGGTAAGTAACTAGAGACACTGATCTATTTTTTGTCTCTCCTGCCTAAACTGCTATGGCAGTGGAACTGGAAAGATATTAAAATACACTTACCTTTCAGCTAAACTGGCCAGAGCCAGAAGGGCACCCAACAAAACATTAGTATCTCGGGCACCAAGTAAATTTACTAATGTCTGAAAAATGAAGTAAAAGAAAGTTTCATTGTGTAAGTAGTACAAGCTTCTTGAGTGACATAATGTTTCTTTCAAAGATCGAGGCTTGACCTCAAGAGGATTTTTTTTACTGAACATTCAGCACACCCAGCTCTTTCAGGGGGTAGGACCCCCTTTCTGCTTTGAAACTCAAGGCTAGTTCCTTGTGGCCATTCTTTACCCAGGGCGGGAAGTGAAAGGGACCAAGGTACATGGCCAAGGTTCTCACTCTTCCCTCTCTTTTCATGTGCCCAGGAGGTCCCCTCTGCCTCTTCTGACCTCTCCCCAAGGAGAAGTAGGGAGACTAATGATAGGAACTACATTACTGGGAGCAACCAGTCATTGAGAACTTATTCTGAGCCAGGCATTGTGGTAGGTCCTTTCCCAATTGTGGAACTACTTTTCACCAAAGTGTTGAAAACTGTCTTTTTTCCCCTAGACTAAGCAAGGTATGTCTATATTACCAAGCACTTCATTTGCCTCTAGGATTTCTAATTGATGTCGGAAGAGCATGAATCTATGCTTTCAGACATTATGTTAAGTAACATGACTTAACTGGAAGTCTGTACCTTATCAGTTGCCTTCTCTGAATCCCCATGAATGCAAATTCATCCCTCTTCTCTCTAGACTTTTAGAACTCAGAGTACCCCGAAAGTGTACACCCAGACACATTTCAGGCCAGAGCAGTGAACTGTGTATCAACTGCTTGGCTGATTTTTGGTTTCTGTTATGCCCATTTTCCCCTTTATGATTTCATTCATTTGTTTATAAAGCTATCATTATCTTTATTTCTCTGATCCCCTCCTCTTATTCTTCTCTGACTTTTTTCTCTGATCTCCTGATACAATGTTCCCCAAACTTCAGTCACTGACATAACATTCCCACTTAACTCCTTAATGCTACTCAAATATGTTCCCCAAATTCTAAATGATAATATCAGTGAAATATATGTAGCTATTGAAATGTAAAGTGTTGATTTGTATATGACCTAGAATCATCTCCTATACAATAAGTAGCACATGCGAACACATTTTAGGCAACTTGCTCTAATATATATTCAAAAGTGGCCTCTTGGGATATGAGAAATTAACAGATTATTGAAACTTGGCTGTAGGCAGCTACCATCTAAATAGTTTTGCTATTGATATAAATTTAGTCTGTTTTGACTAAATCTGCATCCACTCATCTTGAAATGTATAGTCGATCCATATGCTTGTAATACTATACCATCTGATTATAAGGTTGAACCATATGAAATTGCCCCATAGACATGACAATTTCATATGGTTTAAACATATATAACTCCATGTGCCATATGGAATGTATTTCTATGTATACACACACTTTATTTGTTCATTTGTAAACACACACTTAGGGGCAGTTTATATATAGCCGGGATTTCTCAAGCAACATTTAAATAAAGCAACAAACTTCATTGTTAATAAATGGCATAGGAAAAGGGAAAAAAAATGAGTTTCAGAAAACCTGTTCGCTATTTCTACATCAACTCCTTAGGCTGATAAAGTATATTAAAGGGCTGGCAGAGATTTACAATTCTAGGCTAGGTTAGCAGGTTGGTGAACTATAATTCTAAGAAACTTGATCACGGGGCTCTAAACCCCAGCATGTGAACCACTGCCACATGGAACTGAAGTGTTCGCTCCTTCTGGGACCACTCACCTTGTGTGCTCCGCTTGTGGTGACCCATTCTCTTTGGTCTTTGACAGCAGCAAGTTTTTGAAAAATATCTATAAAGGAAGGAAATAACGCAAAGAGGGCTTCGGCACTTAAAGGCAACGGTATTCATAGAAACTTGGGTCCAAAGTACTGATGGGCAAGCAGAGAAAGGGCTCATGGGAAGACAGACAACACAAAAGGAACAATGGAGGAAGGAGGAACAGGGTCATTTTTTTTTTTTTACTCTGAGAATTACCTCTTAAGCTCAACTACTAATTATTATATATTACTATTATAATAATAAAATATGGAGACAGAAAAAAGGCAAACATCTCCTTCCACTTAAAGTTGAATTGAGTTCCTCAACATCTTTACAGGTTCAAAGTGAAACCTACTCTTCAAAGATCCTCCCTAGAAAGATTGCAAATACAGAGAGGAGAGAAAGGCCACTGAAGGTGATGGGCCTTAGCAAGGTTCCCCAGCTGAGGGGAACAGTGGTTCTCAAAGAAACTTCCTGGTGCCTAGGGGGTCACCACATACTCTCCTCCCCCCGCAACTGAGAATCAGTGTGCTGTCCTGGAAACAAATACAGGAAACCAGACCATTCAGAGAAAATGGGTCAGCATCCCACAGCAACAGGGGACCTACAGCTCTTCAAACCTGGAGAGGAGGCAAGGTGGGGCTGGAAAGAGCCTCCAAAGAAAGAAGACTGAGTTCCACACACACACAGACCAATGTGCTCACATTCTCATCAGCACATCAGGATCTTTTTTTTTCTTTTTTATGTTCACAGAGTTTTAAATTTTATGAGGTAGGTATTATTATTAACCCCACTTTATAGATGAAAAGTGAATAGCTCTGACATTTCAACAGAAATAAAAGGAAGCAAAAAACATTTTTACCAAAATCTGCCACTATGGAAGTCTCTCTTGCATTCAAATAAACTTGTGCTCAGTGAAAATCTTCAACACGAAATTGGGCTTTTCAAGGGAAGAGTTGTGATCTGAAGTTTTCCTTCTGGGTATATTTTGCCACTGGATATAACAATTGGCATGGACTCCTGATACCAGAACTGTGGATGGGTAGACTTATAAATATTCAAAGGATCCTTTTTCCTGTTGAAAACGCCATCCTGCTCATTTTGGCAAGTGGGAAAAGCTGCCGTGTCCCCACGACGACACTTACACGTCATGTTGACCAGCTTGTCCACACTGTGCCGCTCCTCTCCGTAGCCGAGGTACTCATTGGCCACAATCTCCATGTACTGCAGTAGGGACCAAACCAACAAGAGTCAGAAGGAAAGATTAGCAAAAGCACAGAAGCAGATAAGGGACAAGAGGTGCACTTCTGAAAATGAGCTCTAGATGGCACAACAGATACACCAAATAATACTCAGTCAGGCCTTCTGGGCCGGGTTCACTCAAGTGCCAAAGGTAGCTTGAGTTTCTGGACTCTTTGCCTTCTCTTGCATTCGCTGAAGTTGAGGGAGGGACCATGGAAAGATTTTATAAACTCTCAAGAAATGACATGTAACTAAATAAGTTTGTGGTGTAATTTGGCTCCAAATACAAAAAAAAAAAAATTGTGTCTAACCAGCACACACACAATAGCAGTAGTAAGAATAAAATGGGTGTGGGGTACTCTGATAATCACTGACTGCAGATAACTGATTATAAAAAGAAAAAGGCTCAGAGAAACACACATAAAATTCTAATATTACAAGGAAAGTTAAGGTGGATAAGAGGTTCCTTTACAATATAATTTTATGAAAGACAGTCACTTCATTAAATGAGGTAAACCTCCAGACAATTAAAAAAAAAAAAATCTTAAAAACAAAAATTAGACATGTTACAGCAATTTCCCAAGAATGAAAATATAATAAAATGTAATAGATTTAGCATTAACCTGCCATTAAACTTACTCTTCCATTAATAATACAGAATGAGTTTGCAGGGCCACTGGTTCATTATGAAAATCATTCTTTGTCTACATGGTAGACGTTTTAGGAGAATGGGCTGTTCCAACCCAATGCCATGCCTAGAAATTTTGCCTTATCATACTAATAAACCCAAACATTCGACTGGCTCAACCTGCTTACCTTCCCTCAGTAGTTATAAAAGCAGAAAAATCAATGAAGTTAAGATCATTCCTCCCATTGTCACGGGTTTGGAAATATTTTCGTGAGCACAATTCTTTTTTTGTGAAACAATTATGAACATCTTTATTACCAATATTTTCTCCCATCATTTGGTATGTGCAACGCTGAGGATCTGGGCCTGCCAGCCAACACCTATTTCTTTTCATTACTAACTAAGGACATGTGACCTTTTATAGAACTTTCTTGTTTCGGCAGGCTGGGTAAAATTAGCTGGAACAAAATGTCATGGGTCCCTTCCTGCTCTGTCAGTATCCTGCCTCACACACTTACCCACCCTGCCTGCTCCTCCCCTTGGCAAGCAGCCTAAGGTAAGAAAGCCATCTGCTGTCACACACCTATGTAATCCTTGCCCAGAGCCATGGCACCAAAGGCAAAGGCAAGACCAGCCACCGCAAAGGAATCTTACCTGAGCTAGGTTTTCAATTCCACCCAAGCTATGGAGTATTTCCTAATAAAACAAAAACAACAGAACATACACAAAAGATGAAGGTGGAGGGGGAAGTATATTATACATGGACGTTCTTTAGTAAATCATCAGATTGATCACTAGTCTTTGATGGTAACATAAATATGCAGCTCTTTAATGTTTGTTATTCATACCACATTGAAGATAAACTGTGAATACAAATGAAAGTTGGGTTGAAATTAAAAGAATGAAAATGTGCTCAGACCTGCAGCCTGACTCCTCGTTCTTCCTGCTTCCCCTCATGTCATCATAAAATGGTAGAGCTGGAAAGAGCTGTTGAGATGTTGTGCCCTCACATTGCAGATTAGGACAACTAAGACCCAGAAAGGTAAGCCACTTGGCCTAAGGGAGCAGCCCACAGAGGAATGGACTCCAGCATCACCAATTCCCAGGACCTTCCTGTGGGCCCTGCCTAGTGTGGTCCCCGGAGAGCAGCATCAGCCTCACCGAGGAGCTGGTTAGAAATGCAGAATCTCTTCCTCGCCCCAAATCTGCTGAACCACAGTCTGAATTTCCACAAGATTCCCAGCTAATTCACAGACAGTAAAAGTTGACTAGGATTGCTCTAGACTGTAGGGCTCCTCCTTAAAACGGAGAGGCTAATGGTCTTATTAAACCCATACTTGAAACGAAGATAAGAATAATCATCACAAAATGTCTCCGATGCAGATTTTTAAATCCAATTCCCAATAAGAAGGCATTTCACGAAACTTCTGAAATTACTCTAAAAGTGGTAATTAGGGAAGACAGTGGTGGGAGGCTGCAGTTATGAGACGGACCGACTTGGAACTCTATTAATAGCAAGGGCTCTCAGATTATCCACATTGACATTTCTCTTCAGGCAAACGTGTTTCAAGTGACCCTAACCTGTTTAATTAAAGCTGTACTCTCCTCAACATGCACACAAGGAAGTCATCTGAAAAATAAATATTAGCCATCATTCCAATTCTGGGAAATGCATGGCAATGAGTACTCGAGTGTGAGGGAGAACAATCTAGTCTACCTTGAAGCCAACTGAGTGGGCAGGCTGAAAAAAAGGCTCAAGATTCTTAAGGCCTCCTGGTCAAGGTTCCCTTATTGTATGTGCAGTGAATTTGGAAACGCTAAACATACCCATGTTTAAATTAAGTATGAAGCAATATTTACAACTCAATTAAAAATAGTTCTGTGACTACCCCCTAATTTGAATTTTCACCATTGCTATTCACTCTAGAAGAGCTATAATTAAAGAACAGAAGAATACTGTATACATTATTCCTAGTTATGGCAGAATATTTTATACATATAAAAATAACATTTTAAAAGCTACTTATGTTTATTCAACAATTTTTTTTCATTCTTATTATGTAAAAGCCCTGTGTCAGGCTCTGAAGAGGGCACAAATATGCAGATGACTGAGGCCTACCTCACTGAGCTTTAGGCAAGCACAAAGCAGATATACAAACAACTGGCATTTAAGACAGAATTTAGTAACTGTTATAAGAAAGTTATACATGAAGTGCTATGATGTCCCAGGAGGGACACATGATATCCTGCTGAGAGGACTGCAGAAACTGTCATAAGGATGGTGGCCTTGGAAAAGGTTTAGAAGGATAGATAGATCTGCTGAGAAGAAATAGGGGAAAATCAGGGAGATTCCAAGCAAAGAGAACAGTAGGTCCAAAGGTGCACAGAAGGTGTGCAGAAAGAACATCAAGGTGTTGCACACCTGCAAGAAGCACTTCCATAATTCCATGAAGGGCATTCTTGGGAATAATGTCAGAAAAGCACGGTGGGACCAAACTGGGAAGGCTTAGCTGTGAGCCTGAATCTGACCTTCATCTTCATCGTGTGGACCCTGAGATGAGATGAACATATAGTGTGAACAAGGGATGATTAGAATCAGCTGTGAAGACCTCCATCTCATTTTGCAATGAACTAGAGAGGCAAAGAGAGCCACCCGGAAGCCCAGTTGGTTGGCAGTGGCAGTGGGCATGAGAATGGAGAGTCGGAAATAGTAGATCACACGTGAAGTAGTGTGGTCAACCACGCACGAAGACATGCTGGAAGAGAAGGAACAAAGTAGAAGACATCGCCATATTTGAGCCTGGGGACTGAGGGGTAGGAAGATACTATAACAGACCCAAGGGAGAAGAGGGGAAGAGTCCAGGTTAGAGAAGACTCCGATTGGGACATACTGAGCTGCTGACGGGATGTTCACTTGAGAAAAGTGAAAGAGGCCCTGAAAGATGAGGTGAGGGCAAAACATTGACATCTGAGAGTCGCTGGTTTGAAGGAGATTTAAATTTAAAGCTTGGGAGTGAGAAGACACCAAGGGAGAGAATAATGTTTAAATGATTGCTCATGGGGCGCCTGGGTGGCTCAGTTGGTTAAACGTCTGTCTTCGGCTCAGGTCATGAGCTCAGGGCCCTGGGATCCAGCCCACTGTCAGGCTCCCCGCTCAGCAGGGAATCTTGCTTGTCCCTCTGCCCTTTCCCCAATTCGTGCTCTCTCTCTCTCAAATAAATAAAATCTTTAAAAAAAAATAAAAAATAAATGATTGGCATGATCATTTTTGAATTTTTACCTTGACAAGTAACATAACTATCTAATAATCACTATTAACAATTTGGGACTAAATCCCATTTTCCAAACTTTTTTCTGGGAATAACCCTTTTATTTTGTGCAGTGGGTGGTATTAGACATTCTGTTTTAAAAATAATAATAATAATTTCATCACCAAATTCAAATTAGCTTGGGAAATGATATGGTAAAGAGAGTTTGACAAATGCTTTTATCATAGGACCCCTTGGAGCCTTTAACATGCTGCCAGGCGTCCTAAGCCTCCAACGGGAGGACTGAGGTGCAGCTTTTCCCAAACATCATGAACTGAAGCACACTTCTTTTCACAAAATGCATATTAACTCCTGTGGAACACAGGAGTTTGAGAAGCACTGTTATGAAGTATAGGAAGGGGAGAGGGGCTTTGTCACTCTCTGAGAACGTCGTTGCTACATACTCAAGAGTTTACCCTTCATTTATGGAATAAACACTCCCCCCTCCCCCGATGCTTCTATGTAGATTGGAGCAAGGCCAGGAGATTGATTGCTCACAGACTCCCGGTCTATCTTCGGTTTTCTTTCGTCATACCAATGTGACCACTTTCACCTGAGAGTGTCCACTGGAGACAACCAAGACCACAAGGTATGCACTTACCTGGGCTTAACAGTTCTGGATCCTAATCTGAAAAGCAAATATGACTGCACGCTTGAATTACAGCAACACTTCCTGGGTGCGCTGTCAGATCGCAGCATTTTCTCCCTGGTCACAAGCCTGAGAGGGTCACAAGACTGGGTTCAGTACCTCTGAGCCTAGTGACCTGGAGAAAGTCCGCAAGTCAATCTGCCCTTCAGTTCAATGTGCAATACATGACGAATGTCCTCGCTCTGACTAGTCCCTGAGGTTTTCCTTTAAGAAAAAAAAAAATGGGGGCGCCTGGGTGGCTCAGTCGTTAAGCGTCGCCTTCGGCTCAGGGTGTGATCCCAGAATCCTGGGATCGAGCCCCACATCAGGTTCCTCCACTGAGAGCCAGCTTCTTCCTCTCCCACTCCCCCTGCTTGTGTTCCCTCTCTCGCTGGCTGTCTGTCTCTCTGTCAAATAAATAAATAAAATCTTTAAAAAATAAAAAAAATTTTTTAAACGATACAATAATGTAATACAGATAAGGAGTATGTTCTCCAAAAATGGACCACGATGCAGCACCCAAATGGGTGTTGTTAGTGCACAACTATTTTTGCCACAACTGAAAATGTCAGTGTCGTTAGACGCTCCCATCCTAGACCTAGTCAGCAACCAAACCGATGCCAGACACACTGCAGGGAGTGCTTAATAGTGAATCACAAATGTGATCACCTTACTCCGCTGTTCAAAACTCAAGAGTGGTTCCACACTGCTCATTCCTGGGTCATGATTTTAAGTCCCTTCTATGCACTGGTACCTTATCTTTCCAGATGGAAGAGCAATACTCTTCTAAAAACTTGCTTGTGCTCTATTTGCAGGGGGTGAGTCAAAGGGAAGCATAAGTCATGGTTCGAAGTTTCCTACCTTGGAGTCTGGAGGCAAGGTGGTTACCAGTAAAAGGATTAGGAGTTGACTCTGAAGGTTCAAGGTGAGAGGAAGAAGCAAAAAGCTCCATTTTAAAGTTTTTAAGTGGAATGCACTCCCACAATGCTTCTCAAACTCTCTGGCCTCTGTACTCCCTTATACTCTTAAAAATTACTGAGAACCTCAAAGAGTTTTGTTTATGTGGGTTGTATCTGTTCACCACATTAGAAGTTAAAGGTGAGAAATTTTTAAAGCACAGGAGAACACAAGCACCTGTTCCCTCAGCCCTCAGAGCCGTGACTTTGTCATACATCCTGTCGCCTCCAGAGAACTCCACTGCACACATGTAAGACAGTGAGTGGAAAAAGGCAAACAATATCGTGGCATTATTTTTAAGATATTTTTGGCCTGGTGGAACCCCTGAAAGTGTTTCAGAGACCCGTAAGCGGTCCCCAGGTCACACTTTGAGAACCACGATGCCACTGTCATCCACATGGCCATCCGAAATATCCCTGGAAATTTGGGACTTACGTAAAGAGACAAATTTGAGGCTGGAGATTAAGTACTTGCGAGCATAAAACAATGCCAACCACAAGTGTTAAAGCCAAGAGCGTGGAAGATAGGGGAGAAGATGTTTAAGGAAAGAACTTTGGGAAGGTTAACATTTAGGGAGGGAGGATTAAGAAAAAGAGCAAGTAAAGAATACAGAAAGGCGCAAAGTGCTGAGGAAGAGCTAGAGCCCTGTGGGATGGGGGAGGGCAAACAGAAAACGTGGGAAAGCCTGTGTGCTGCTACAGGAGTTGAGGAATGCAGGTGCTGGGAAAAGGTCACTCAGCCTGACTATCTTTTTATTGTGGTTCCTAATGTAATTGTAGGTAGCAGCTTTTAAGATCCTCACTGTATCCTCAATAAGCAATGTGCTCCGGCTTCACAGGAATGATTGCAGGTGGGCATTTATCTTTATCCTGCCTGGGCCTCCTACTATACTTGAAGTCTCAGATTATATGTCTTTCTTTAATTATGACAAACTCTACGCATGTATACCTTCAAAATGGCTTCTCTTTCATTCCTTCTAGTTTTTTCTCACTGGAATCTCCATTAAGCATATACTGAAGTCTCCGGCAGGCAAGATCCAATCTAAGAGCCACCAGTTTGCAACCTCTGGATCAAGGAATGCTGACTGAAGTATGGCTTCCAGAGAGAACCTTGTACACTGATTCAGTGTGCAAGTCATACAGCCCATCAGTCCTGACAGAAAGGAAGTAGGTTCAAGAGACATAGTCTGACCCTTCAAGAAATGGAGTAATGAAGGTAAGGTGAAGATCTGAAGGGTTACCTGGGTCAAGGAAAGGACATTTTTATGATAATGGAAAATAGAAAGGGAACCACTGACATAGTAAGAGAATAGGTAGAGGGGTAAGCCTTGGCAAGGAGGAGGGATATTTCTTCAGAAACAAGAAGAACATAAAGTTTCAAGATAATCCAAATATTTCAAACAACAAAGAAGAGATAATAAGAAAGCTCCCACTGGGATGGCTTTGGTTTTCTCCATAAAACAGATGATGCTTTGATTTGGTGAGGATGACAGGGGTAGGAAGGGGTTGGGGTATGAGAAGTTGGGACCAGCCACTGTGGATTCTGTAGCACTAACTCAACAAGAGAGGAAAGGAACACCTAGTAAGGGTGAAGACTTGCTGAGATTCACCGGCATAAATTATAGTAAATCCCAGCAAAGCTTTGTGACTTCGGCCAACAATTCTTGGCAACTCAAGAAGTTAAACAACAGCCTGAGCACATGCTCTTCTTTGTGGAGAGAGCCAGGGGGAGAGATTCAGAGAGAATCCCCTTCTATGGAAAGGCTAGAAATCAGGAAAAGACTTCATTTAATGTGTGTTTAGTCACAAAATCCCATAAACAAAGAGGTCACTGAATTCTTTCCTGGAGAGAGCAGGGCAATCAACCCTGTCCCAGTCCATCAAGAACTAGACTAAGAAAGGCAATACTTTAGATGGAGATCAGCAGAGTATGAGACAACCGCCATCAATTCTCTGAACAAACAGAACATCTCAGAGAACATCTATTTTGCTAACTTCTAGAAGTCAAAAAACTAGATCTCCTGCTAACAATCCACCTTCCTGAGAGTCAAAGAGGGTGTTATTAATAATTAAGGGGGAACAATGAGCACATTCTGGGACTGATCTGGGCAAAATGGAACACATGGTCCACCCTTATTAGATACGGCACACACAGAATTGCAAACGGCAGCTCAGAAATACATGGAACACACAGGTCTGTAAGGCTGGTCATGGAGGAAAAAGGATGCTATCTTCCCGGAAAGCTTTGAGCAACCAGGACAGAAAGCCATTTGGAGTGTGCCCTGAGGCCCATGGTCAAAGGGCCAACTAAATGATAATAGCACAAAGCCCGCTCAGAATACCAAAGAGGAAGTGGTGATTCTTCTAAAGGAAAGATGTGGAACCACCATGAATCCCAGAAGTCTCAAATCAGAGCAGGCTCTGTAGTTGACTAGTACCAAAATACTTTTTTTTAGTGCCAAGTTTGGAAAAGACAGTTATTGGGGTAATGAAGAGAGACACATTCGGACTCAAACAATTCACCAGTAAAATCAAATCCCAGGTAAAAGGTCTTCCAAGGGGTCTGGGCTTCCTAATAGCGTATCAGGACATTGTGTTAAAGGAGATGCTTCTTAGGGGGAAAAAATCTGTGAGGCATGTATGTATGTAGGTACGTAGGTAGGTATACTAAGCATGTATGAATATTGAGAACACTCTAGATATTTAACACTGGCAAGCAGAAACAATAATGACTAAATAAGCAATCTTGAGGCTTTGGAGCAGCGGTTCTCAAACTGCTGGTCCCCTGATAAGCAGCATCAGCATTACCCGGGAATTTACTGGAAATGCAGATCTTCGGGCTCTCCCCAAACCTACTGAATTAGAAACTCTGGTAAGGGGCCCTAGCAATCATTAAGTCCTCCATGTGCTTCTGATGCACACAAAAGTGGGAGAGTTGCTGCTTGATGGAAGCAGGTATCTACCAGCCAGTGCTGGAAGAACTGTCAAGGTCCAGGTGAAATGCTAGGTAAGCTTTTCTTTAGAGCCCCACTGCAAAAGCACCAAGTGCTGGCTATGCAACGTGTGGGCCACGGACCAGTGGCATGGGCATCCTTTGGAAACTTGTTAGACATGCAGAGTCTTGGGCCTCACTGTATACCTGCCGAATCAGGAGCTGCAATTCACAAGATTCCCAGGGGATTCCCAGGTGCATTCACATTTAAGAAGCACTAAACGAGAGGCAGCACACTCCACTAATCAGCGAGAGCAGGGAAAGGTTCTTGAGCTCGCGAGCCTCATTTGAGACAGGCGGGAAGTCGTTTGCTCACCTCTAACTCGGGGTCTGAGGTCGGATATGGGGAAGGACACGGACTCTGGAGCAGATACCAAAACTGCAGACCCTGCCTCTCCCACAAGCTGTCTCCGGAGTCCCCTGAGAAGGCCCCCGCTTGTCACGGCTGACGTTGACCTACTGAGCCGCTGAGCCTTGGAAACACACTCAAAGGTGTGGCCAAGTGTACATCTCTCTGAATTGCCTGTGGTTTAAGACATACACCAAAAGTTCCATCCACTTAATCCCACAGTTAATATAGCAGAAACATAGAGATTTTTTGTCTCTATTAAATCGTGTCTCATATCGTTTTAAATAGCAAGGGAGATACCTCCTAAATTTGAAAGCTACCGAGTTATGAGAGAGAAAAAAGGTTAACATGGTCCCAGTTTTTTATCTCATCTTCATAACAAGTAAGAATTATTTTTATTTTTTTCCAACCAACCTGATAACATGGATCCCTCATTAGTAGTCTCAGACAGATTAACACTCTCAGAAAATGAATAGATGGGGCTCGATGAACCCACTCTCTGAAAGAAGAAAAGAGAAAGCATGTTTGTCCATGTTTAAAAAGCCAACGTGACAGAACAACATAAGACGATGAAGGAGAACAAGGAACATACAAAGGAATAGCATTAGTTTATTTCAAACTTAACCTGCAATGAGGAGGTTCGTACCTGAACGCTCAAACCACTGTAGAGCAAAATACATAAAAACTGTCATTATCATAATGAAGCAGAGGCCCCAGAATTATTTGGTTCCCAGGGCCCTTATTGGCTGAGGGCAGCGCCAGACCAAAGGACATAGCTAAAAGTTCCAACAATGAGGTTCGACTTAATAAGGATTTATGCCCTGATAACTTAGTACCTATTTGAAAAAATAATACACATACACTATAAGAAAAATGTTTTTATTTTATTCTTGACCACACTTATGAATGGGGTGTGTGCACCTGTAGGCTCTAAACAAATTCTCAAGCCTTGTAACCAGGTTGCATTCTACCATCTTCATCTCCTCTACCCCGATTTTCACATCGTACTTGCTTTTATCATGACAACCACAGAAAACCCAGCTTCAGAAAGATACGCCATCATCTAAAGGAAGGCAGCATGACCTTCATATAAAAATGATGAAGTATGTGGGCCTGACAAATTTAAAAGACCCCATGACACCCCTGGGGGTTCTCTGTAGCCTCCAAGGCACTTCAGTGGGCAGTTTGGGAAACACTGTGATAAAGTATCTTCTTAGGTCAGTTTCCCCGGAAGCAGAGCCTGAGACAAAGGTTGGTGTGCGGGTGAATGATTAAGGACATGCCCTCGGGGGAGACCACTGAGGGTGGGGAGCACGAAGGAGAAGGGGGAAAGCAAGCTGCACCATCTCAAGCAGCACTTGTCTCACACTGCCCTCTAGGCTAGTCCGACAGTGGCGCTTGGAGCAAATGTTAACAAAACCCTAAAACAAAAAGTACCTGTTATTCATAGTTAGCCAAGAAAAACTGAGGATGATGACAAAAGCTATTCCAGACTAGAATCCACATAATTTCTCCCACCCTCTCCCACCTCCACGGCGGAGGCAGTTATGCAGCCAGCAAGGTTAGGGGACTTTAAAGATCTGCCCTTCCGTCAAGTGGAACATTTGCTTATGCTGAGGTCCCAACCCAACCCTTGCCTGGCCTGCCTCGTATTAATCCTTAGCCTTTGGTGGCAGAATTCAGCTTCGTCTCCTCCACCATCCTGAGAAATTCAGCTCTGCCCCCAAACCTGCACATCTCAAAACTGAGTGCACGAGACCCCCTCCTCAAAAGCAGGACGAACATCTAGAGTCACTGCCCCTGTAGGTGTCAGCCCACCCCGACCCCATTCTACTCCATCCCAAATCCCATCCACTAAGCCTTTGCTCATGGGAAGGAGGTTGGTAAATACGCTTTTCCCATATTCTTATATTCCCAAGGATGCCTGAGTGTTCCTGATGGATTGAAGGCACTAGAAGAGGCCTTGCTCTGCAGAGAGAGGCTGAGCAAGATGTTCCAAAAGCATCACTGGCTGAGAATTGCTCTTCCTGCCATCACCAGGGCTCCCGGCAGGAGCTGCCCACCATAGCTACCATCAACCACGGCCCTCCTCCAGCCCAGGCACCATGACAGTGACACCTTTGCTATGGAGGCAAAGCTCAGTTTCTTCTGAGAATAAAGGCAGGACTCAACCCATCCCAGGGCTGCCCGCAAGGCAGAATTAGCCAACAGCACACTGGGAAGCTGCACTATAGTTCATCTTGATTTCCTTGCAGGGGGAAAAATAATGCAAATTTGAAATACACTTTGAATTCAAAACAATCACCTATGGGAACACTTGTAAGGATGTGGTTATTCTGAGGCTCCTATTACAGAGAGAATACCTTTAATCTTTATAAATAGGGAGATTGCACATGACTGCTTTCCCTTTCAGGTGCTGGGGTTAGCTAAAGATAGCACGTAGCCTGAACTGTGGTGCAAAGATACGACATCCCAAAGATCTAACAGAAATAATGATCAAGTTGCAACAGCTGCTAAAAATCTAATGAGGTTTAATGCTGATTGCTTTTCATTATTTAAGAGGAAAAGCCACAGGACATATTAAGAGGTGATTCATGCTACAAATATGTGTGCACTGGTATTTTTCCTGTTAACTATATACACTCTTCATGAGGAAAGTTCATGACCTTTGCAATGTTTTTCATATTAAAATAAATATGAAAAGCTTTCTTCTATTCCTCCCTTCTCTAAAAAAGAAAAGAAAAAAAATTCCAGAATAGGCTTCTTAAAATTATTATTATTAAAGGAGTATAAATAAATGAGTTCCAGAAAAGTCTGAGTTAAAAGTTCTGTTCCAAGCAAATGGGATTTTTTGTTTTGCAATTTTGGGACTGAAGCCCAAAGCTATTAATATTTCTACGTGATTCTGGCCTCTGCTGTTGTAAATGTAAATAGAATTCCTGGTGTCTGAGTCCTCTGGCTTCTCCCCCCTGAGCACTGACCTCTGAAGGAGCAGTTGTTCCTTCCTTGGCTCCCAGCCCTGAACCCCCCACAAGGACGCAGCACATGGGATGGAGCTCTGGTATTCAAGAGGAATGGAGTGTTCTGTAAGACGATATAGATCTCTGTTTGCCAAGAGTTGGGGGACTAGGAAACACACAACTTAGTGCAACCAGAGAATCACAGAGAATAATAGCGACCGATCATAAAGACGGTTGCCCTCGTTCTACTGAGGCAGCCACTGCAGTCCTGAGAAGCCAAGTGGCTGGCCCAGGGCTGCACAGGAGAGCAGAACTGGGGGCGGACTCCTGGGCCAGTGCTCCTGCCGTTCTTCCCATTCCCCCTCCCCCCAGGACCCCTGATCAGTGACTTTCCAAAATGAATCTACTGTGGGAGCAGGAATGTTAAGCACAGCAGCCGGGGGTCCTCTGAGGCAGCTCTGAAGAAGCTGTCTGTCTGCAAAGATAGTGTTTCCCTGGAGGGTATGTCCCAATATAGCCGCCACACAGCAGCAGATTCATGAGCGGGCAAATATTTATCCCCTCTTGTGACTGAACTTTTGTCACTTCTTTCACAGGACTATTAATACATGGCAGAGTGATCAGCTCCCACGACCTTTGTCCATGACCACCTGCCACGTTGCTTTCAGCATCACACGCCACTTTCTGCTATCGATACAAGAATGGAAGGAAAAATGGCACTGGCCACATAGTCATTGAAAGGAAGGTAGTCAGGGTTTCACCTTCTTGCATGGTAGACAAAACCAATATGGAGTGTGAGAGCTCTATGTAAAAATCAGTCCTGAAGCAGTGGTATTGGATCCTAGAGCTGCAAGTACCAACATCAACAAGACAGCCGAATGGTCTGAAGTCACTGAGTCCAGGGGCTGATGACGCACACACCAGAGGTTCACTCCCCGGCCTCATTTGTACCATGCTTAGCCAAATAAGCAGCATCTTCATGGTGGGATGTAATTTAAATTTCCCTTTTCATTAACGCACAAAACAACAACAACAACAAAACTTCCACCTGTGACTCAAAATTTAAGGGTGGAGAAATTCAAACCTGTTTCAAAATAAATATCATCCCAAATTCATAAAATAGAGCCCTGTGGGGTTTTTTTTTTTTTTGGTGGGGGGACATACTAGAAAAGTAAAATTCACATCAAAATAGACATGGGAAAACTTGGAAGAAAAAAAGAACATGTGTGAAGAAATTAATTACAGATGAATATTCAAGGAATCTTTACTGACTTGTTCCACTATTCTTAATGGGTCTTTATTCTTTCTCTGTGTTGACTCCTAAATCTAGCCCCAAATAGGCTCCCAACCAAGAGTTCATCCAGTGGGTCTTTGCTGGTCCCTACAGTCAGGGGGATCTTGAGCAGAAAGGACTGTCTGAATGTGTTTCTTCTACATCCTTGATGGAAGTTTCAGAGGTAGAGTGCTTTCAAATATTTACTCATCACTTACTGGTAGCCAGACACTGTTACATGCCTGGGGTACAGTAAAGGACAAAACCATGCACTTGTGTTCATAGAGCTCACCTTCTAAAGGGAGAAGATGAATAATAAACACTGACTAATAAAAATTGATATGAGGTGGGATACAATGCAGGACAGCAAAGGTTAAAGTTTAAGGAGTCCAGGGGATATTATTTTAGGGCAGTCAGAGAAGGGTTCTCTGATAAAATTACATTCCAAGTGAATTGAGGAATGAGTCTAGGTCAGAAGAGCAAAAGGGTTAAGTATACAGTCCCTGAGCAAGAGTGTGGTTGATTGTTCAAGAATAGCGAGGAAGCCCGTGGGGCTGGAGCAAAGTGAGCAAAGACAAAGTAATAGGAGTTGAAGTCGGAGAGCTGGCAAGAGCCAGATCTGCAGGGCTTTGTAAAATAAGAATAGGGACTTTGGATTTTGTATTCGGGAAAGGCACTAGAAGGCTCTAAGCAAAAAACTAACATGATCTAACAGAGATTTTGAAAGGATCCTTTTGGAAGTAGTGTTGAGAACAGTATAGGAAGCCAGAGATCAAAGCAGGGAGCCCAGTTAGCCTACTGCAACTGTCCAAGCAAGACATGATGGCAGCTTGGACCAGGTAAACAGAGGGAGAAGAATAAAGCTCAGGGAGGGCAAGTTAAGCAAGAAAAATAAAAAGCCCTTTTTTCGGTTTGTCAACTTCGAGGTCTCCAAAGAAGAAAAAATCCACTAAGCAATATATAAAACAAAAGATGAATTGACAACAGTTACATACAACTTAAGAGGTATGGTCTGCCGGAGCAACACGGATAAAGGAATGGGTGGACTTACGTAAGTGCGAGTGTTTGGGGGCTGGCTGATTTTAGCTATGGAAATGTGCTTCCTAGAATGTGTCTGGAACTCACTGCCTGGCTCTCAGAAGCTCATGAACTGACGGGAAGCTGTCATTTATTGATTTGGTTCTGGTGGTTGCACGTGGGCCAAGACCAAGCAACGCTTTCCTGGGAAGGTGGGGACATTTTAATTTCATGCCTGTTAGACAACCAAGTGAATGATTCTTGCAAGAAGCAGTAGTAGACAGCAGAAAAGAGAGAACATGATTACTGAAGTGATACCTTTCTGGTGCAAAACTGAAAGTAAATTTTAAATATATTTTGATTAATAAAGAACCCGGGAAACAGCAAGGCATAAGAGAAGAGTACCAGTTAAGTCTTGCCTGAGGACCCTGGGCTTGGCCTTAACCTCTCCACTACTGCATCTATCAAATGAGGCTGGACTGGATTTTTTCTTCAGGGCCCATTCCACCTCTGTAACTGGATGATGTCTTTTGTATGTGTGTGTGTGGGGGGGTATATATATATTTGAGGAGAATAACATTTCAGGAGAAATAAAAATGTAAGAACTAAATATTTGCTCCACGTTTGGTAATGGGAAGAAGCAGAATGCTTGCTTTTGTTTGAGGATTACGTGAGACCCTGGGTTCTTGAAGGTTCTTTTCTTCTTTCCACAGTTAAGATTCTGAAACTTAGAGCAAAAGAGAGACAAAAAGACAAGATACTCAAGGAGCCTCAGCCAATGAGACAGCTCTTTTAAAAACTTTACTCTGGATAACAGCATAATACAGTTTTGTACATGCGTAATGATCTCTCATATAAGTGAAGAAAAAAAGCACAGACTTTAAAAAAAGATTAGAAGGAAATAAAGCAAGAATTAATGCAACTATTTCTAAGAGTGGTATAAAGGGTAATTGTTCATTTTTTATCATTTTCTGTATTCTCACATTTTTTATGGTGTTCAAAATAATTTAATGCAGAGAAATTCCATGACAGGAAGAATCTCAGTCTCCATGCTCTCCAATAAAACCAGTGTCAATGGCTTGAGTTGGAGATAAAAGACCCAAGCCCTGTTCCCTGGGAGCTCAGTGTATGGGGGAGAGGAACGGGGTCCCGGGGCCATGAGATGGGAAGAGAGGGCAGGACCATTTGAGGGACCAGAACAGCCAGGAAGGCAAAGAGGCGGGGGCAGCAGGCTTGAGGTGAGGATTAGCATGGGCAGAGGCTCAGAGGTGAGAGAAAATAACTCTCTGAGGAATAATGAGGGGCTTGCTTTCATCTTGGTGAGCCCAATGGATGCACCAGGCAGGAGCAAGAGATGAAGCCAAGAAGGACCAAGATCTCAGAGGGCTTTGTGAATCACTAGGGAACTGGAGCTTTACCCCAGTCATTAGGGGATGGCTGGAATTTACCAAAGTGACCAGGCTTCCCTTTCTCTAGGTGAGGAGGAAATCTTCAAAGGCCCTTTTTGGCCTGTCTGCTACCTGATGAAAGAAAATCACAGAAAAAGCATCTCTCCATCAATTCTGTATATTTCAAGAACTAAATCAAGATACTGAAGAGATCACTGCTGTATCTTAACTTCCAGTCCTTTCCTCTCACCTCCCTAGACAGGGTCTGGGGAGCCAGTGCTGAGGATCAAGTAAAGCTCAAGGAAGGGTCACTTGCATCATGACCTAGGCCTAGCTTGGACATAGACAGCAAAGGTCTGTCTGGTAGACAAATAACTACACAGGTCCTGTTGGTTAGAAGTTCCTGGAAGGCCCCAGGACACTTTGAACAGCGCTTCTAAATTTTGAAGGCTCTGCTAGATGCTTTCCCCTGAATCAAGGGGTTCTTTTTTTTTTTTAAGATGTATTTATTTATTTTAGGGGTTAGGGAGGGGCAGAGAGAGAGGGAGAGAGAAACCCAAGCAGACTCTATGCTGAGCCTGATGAGGGGATTTATCTCACAACCCTGAGGTCAGACCTGAGCCGAAACCAAGAGTCAGATGCCTAACTAACTGTGCCACCCAGGCGCCCCCTATCCCAAGCAGTTCTTAAGCTCTTGTGTGGAGTATAAATAAATATCTTCCCGATCTAGACTTCCTACAGACTCATTTCCAAAACCTGATATTTCCGAAAATAGGATGTAAAATAGTAACGATACCAACTTGTTATTAGAAAAGTGATTGCATTTTTAGACCAAAAAGGTCACGCTAAATGGATCAGGTGGTTTTCTTTTAACTGAAATTTGAAAACCTTGTATATACTTATCTCTATAAAAGTTACAGGCAGGGGAAGGGAGGATATCCTGGCAATTGTGGGATAATCGTACCAGGAAGAGACCGGTTAAGTGAAATCACTTTAAATAACACCAAATTTCATATTAAATAGCAGGGGACAAGATTTAATGAAAACATGATCTTAAAATATAAACTATGAAACTAAAATCTATTTTATCTTACATTTAACAAAATTTAAGTTATAATTGCAACTCTGCCCTAATAACCAGAACAAAGCAGGAATGGACTCTGCTGACGTTTTGGAGCATACTTTTTCTGACCAATCATGTAACATGATCCAACATCCCTGAATTCATTTTTCACTTTTGCAGCAAAAAGAGGTTCATTTTTGCAAATATATTAGAAAGAGTCATCAATTTGTCCTAAAGTCCTCTCCTAACCTTTGTTGGTCCAATTGTGCTTTTTTTCAAGTCCCACTTCGTCATCTTCCTTGTTAATACCCTCTTCTTCAGTTGTCAGTGGTCTCATTCTGCCAGTGCCTCCTTTGTTGGATCCCAACAGGTCAGCCCCATCACTTTTAGTATCTTCAGGAAATTCTATATCTTTAGCTAGATTTGCAAGTTAACTTCACAACTAGATTATGTTATATTTGCGCTGTGTAATAGGATCTGCACGTGGTCCGGCAATCAGCAAGGAATGGACCAACAAAGAGGGAGCTCAGAAGAACAGATACACAGAAGAGATATCTGAGTAGAGGCCAATTTTATAAGCAGTTAATTAGAGGAAATGTCAACTTTGTGATAAGTTTTCCTTCCCTGTACGACCTCGTGACAACCTGGTGACAACCTGGTCTTGGATACCAAGCACACTTTGTACTTCCCTGGACAGGCAGATGACAGGGAAGGGGGTGGATTTATTTTCGAACAGTAGACTCTCCTACAGACAAATGACATTATGGCAGAAGGGAGAGTTGGAAGATCAAAATTTGCCTCCATACTCTGCTACACATCAAGATTCATGACCACATGTAACCAGCAGTAACCTCAGCTTCAGACACAATACTTTCCTTGCCTTTTGAGCTCGACCATGAGGTGTTTGCAATGCTTACAGCGTCACCTCATCTGACCCTGGATTAACAAGTCCTGTCTCATTTCAGATGCCAGCTGGCGATTTCAGTTCTGAGAACAAGGGAGTAATCACAGGTCAATCTTAGGAAAAGCACCCAGAAAGGAGGTATCCAGAAGTGTGGTTTAGGGGAAGATTGCAGTTGGGGAGAATGAAATAGATCAAGAGAAAGAACAGCATCACTCGGGCATAAACCGACTTAGGACTTGGAAGGGCTCACACTCTACACATGAGACAAAATTCCCACTCAGCCACATCCTCAGGGTAAACCTGAATGGCATAGCACCTGAATATGTCCAATCTTGTCTACAGCCTGAACTGGACCAAAGACCAAAGTCCACGGTCCTTCCACCCCCCCCCAGTACTTAGTTGTCATAATATAAATAAATAGTTTATATCCACCATATTTTCCCTTGTATTGGGATAGTGGGTAAATATTTTGCTGACCAGACTAGATGCTGAGTCCCTAGAAGAAAGGGATCATGCGTCCTAGTCATCTTTGTATTTTCACCCTCTCTTCCTTCCCCACTGTTTATTCCCTCTCTTCTCTGCACACAGTAGATATTCAAAAATTTATTTATTGAATCGAATCCAAGCTTTCCAGCCAACATTAAATCTGATGTTTGCAAAGAAAAGGACAGGAAGCTATACCAGCAAAGGCCCTGAGATGTAATTCTTTTATAAGTCTAAATTTAGAGGGAAAAGGAGGAGAAAAGGTAAATCTGGCTATCTTAGCAAGGTCATATGGGGAGAGAAACAATGGAAGACCTTTACACTTAAGCCATCTTTGACCCAACCCTGCTTTTAGAATAGAACTGAACGTAACAATCTGTCAGCAGCCAAAGGATGACATAAAAGGATGCCCTTGATGTTCAACATTCCTAAATTCCTTCTCATACTATGAAAGCAAAGACATCTATAATCATCTCTTCCTAGTTTGAAGATTTCCAGGGACTACTCATGTTGCAAGTCAGTAATTCCATCCAATCTAAGATGCCTCATTAATCACTAAGAATTTGAAAAGGTCCTGACAAGGGATCTCTTAACTTCAGAATTGTTAAGATCTTTTCGACTGTTGGATGCCAACCCTTGCCTGATTAGTTTCCCTAACAATTTCTGCATCTAGTGCCCTCAGACTGCAGACACAGCGACATCTCTCACATCTTTAAATATAGGAAATATTCTGCCTTCCTCAAAGTACTGACCTGATAAATGGTCTACTGGACATCTCTTGAAGAGTCCATGATAGTCGTCTTCAAAACAAATTAAAGAACATCATTTCCTAATACCATTTCAGGCATAATTATTCTGCTATCACCCATTGTTCTACTCTGTTTAAGCTCAAGAAGAAAACAGTCCAGGACAACTTCATGTCCTTTGTAGTAGCGTTCATTAATCTTTCAACAATCTCGGAGTATATTGTCAAGAACTGAGCAGGGACCCAATTCCATAACCATGATAAAGATTTTAGGTTTTTTGTATTATCTGAGCCAGTCTAATAATCCTCTGCCTAAATCAAGTACAAAGGCATAACAGATGCAGTCCCAATCCTGGATTGCTTTAAACTAAACCAATGTATTTGGCAGCCACTATCCAATACTTAAAAACATCATACTAAATAACCCCCCTGCAAAAGATCAAATCATTAGACCACCACTTAGGTAGGCATATTTAGTAGCTGATTCATCATGGAGGACCCACCACCATACTGTTCTACTTAAAGTCAGCTATTGCACTGGACCGAGTCACTTGGTCCAGGCATTAAATTATTAGTATTTCTCCTATTTTCCAGAATAGGAGTAATTTTTTCCCATCTCACTGGGGCAGAATTCAGGTATCTCAATCAAGTCCCACAGCAATGGGGGAGATTCAAGGTTCTTTATAGGCATCTTCCCAGCTGATACTTGGGGGAGAGAGCCTGGGCCTCCAGGGAAGAATAGAAGGCAAGGTCCCACCATGACACAGTGCCAGGAGTCACCTCATATCTAGCAGTAGCATCACCAGCTTGCACTTCAAGCAGCCCAAATGGATAGAAAATTTAGTCCTGACTGCAATTCAACACTAGTCAATGGCTCACTGAAAATCCCTGATGTTTGTGAGACAGAATCTAGAGGTCTTGCTAATCCTTCTCTACAGTCCCAACACTGCACCTGTGTTAAGACAAGGAAGAGTAATGGAGAGCACATCTGACTTGGTCCTGAGAAGAAACATCATCACTGGGCCATGACTGGAGGTTATACATTCATCCTTTCCCCAGGGTCAAGGCTGGGGCAGCCCATTTAATCAGTCTTTGTATCAACCACAGAAGTATCCCAGGAGGATGTTGGCCATGGGGTTACCCAATGTCTGTTTCATAAGGACCCTGACAATAAACTCCTCCCGAGTATCCAGATTCAAAGTAAGAAAAGTAAGAAAAACAGTATAACCCGGGTTATGCCATTTTACCTTATCTGTTATAACATTTGGCTAAATGCAGTACTTAACCAGAGTAATTTGAATGAGATCGCCTGCAGTGCCTATTCATCTGCCTCCTGCTAAATGATATTTGCTCTATTTTATCTTTCAAGTATGATGTATGTTCAATCTCATAAACTGCTTCAAACCATATGCTAGGAATATGCCATTCTTGGGTAAATTGTTGGTCTTTTCTGGGAGAATCTTACCTGCAGATGAGTCTGTTTTTCACCAAGGCTGTAAAGATCTCCTGAAATAGTTTATGCTGGGGATGTTTGCTGAAGTTTCTCTCATTCTTGTAGTTTATGCTGATATGGAACAAACAGAAAAGCATTTTGTAACCGAAATTTTTTAGGCTGCCTCAGAGCTCCTATTGCAGGCACAGATCATCTGTATTCATGCAGATATTGAAGGATTCTCGGGATTTAACATATTGCTAAAGGTACATATCGACTGTTAAAAAAGGAACTAAAAAGTCAATTATAAATAATAATAAAGATCGAGCATACGTACTTCATTTCACCAAGTAACTAAATTATTCCTCATAAACACTTCATAGCTAAACTTGTTCAGGGGGTGGAAAAGGGGATACGAAGCGAAAGAATGATGAGAACATAGTATCTAGACGCTGTGCATGAGGCAGTACGCAATTCTTCCCTTCGTTTTCCCACCCACACCCCCACTGGCTGCTATAGCCATTAACACCAGCGCTTACCATGCATATTTCCCTGTAGGTAATATGGATTCATCAAACACGGCCTACACCCCTCCAGCCGTGAAAAGTTTCTGTGGTTACTGATTGTTTGCTGTGTATGGGTATGTGTCTGTGTGTGTCTGTGTGTGTTTAACAAAGTCTGGAGGCATCCCATCTTCAGCTTCTTTCTTTTGCTATTACAGCCAATTGAAGAGGTTATAAATACCGCAAAACAGTCCACTTTAAAACTGGGAGAGGATATGAGATAATGTGCAAAATGGTGACATTGCTATAAAATATATGATATACTATTTTTGTGCATATGAAAATAGACCAGGTTTAAGATCCAGGCCAAATAAGCTGGAATTACATGAACATACCACCTCAAAGCAAGTTCTATGGCCTTATATCATCATTTGTACTGTTCTGCCTTTGTAGTCTTTCAGATGTCCTTGGACAGTGAGCATGTCCCTACCCTAGCCAGGTGAGGGCTGTAATGCATTCTTAGTATCTAGTAGACTTAATATGTAAGAATTTTTAGGGAATTTAGTGTTCCGCACTAAATACAAACCGCATAATGTCATGTGATTTTGTGGAATATTAAATTCATTGTCATAAAATGACAGGGAGACAAAAATCTAGGACAAATAAATAAATGATCGTTCTAGAATATTCATCTTGTTATTTCGTGCCATTCATTATTTACATGGCACTGAGTGCCAAATGATGTCAGCACACTGTAAAACTGAGAGAACCAGCTCCTGGAAGGGGAGTGGCCCACAGACTGTGCAACTCCTAGGAGGTCTAAATGGCAATAGGAGAGAGGAGCATGGATTGACGGTTTCCATGTTAAAGGTGAGGTGCAATCCCTTCAACTGAAAACCTCAATTGCTTTGACAACCACAGTCCTTAGCCACCACATCTGCTCACAGCAATGGCTTCTTCTATGCCTCCTCAGTGCTGGCAAGGTATGGACAGACCAAAAGCTGAAGACAAAGCCTGGAATCAACCAGGCCAGGTCAACAACCTGAAACCACTTTCTCATGGACCAAATGCCAAAGGTATCTCAGCAAGGTGTCCTGAAACTCCCAGGCTGGTTCCAGATGCAGCCATTAAGCTGTATTTACGCACTACTTCTGGGAATGATTTAAGCATGAACTAAAATGATTAAGTTAAGACTCCCCGTGGTAAATTTTTAGACAGCTTTAAATTTTAGCTCCTGTGACAAAGTTTGAGGCTAATTAGAATAGGTTGCTGAAGGCAAGGGAGGTACTGGATTCTTACCTAAAATTTTCCAGTTCAACTGCTTCTGTGGACTCATGCCACTGACTTCGGGCTCTGTGTCCACCCACCTTGATGACGTGCTCGGTCTTCGTCATGCTATTCTGGGCACTATCGAAGTTAATGGCTGGAAGCTGCAGAAATAGGAGCCCAGGACTCATGAGGATAACAATAAAGAAAGTAACAAAATGGGGGGAAGGGGTAAATGGAGGCCAAATAAAGGGAATGAGCTTTTTCCCAAACCAATAATTAACATGAGAGCCAAGCCAATGTAGTTTCCCAAGATTCAAACATCTTTGACTTAAACATTTATTCTCTCTACCTTACGCTGCTTTATTTTTCTTCATAGCTTGTAACACCACCTGCCGTATCTTACAGTTATTTATGTATTTTCAGTCTCCCTTGGATTATAATGGCAGCTCAACATGAGAAGCACTTTGAACACAGTCAGGCCTGAGCATTAGGAGTTTTTGAAGCTGCTTGGGTGATTCGAATGCGCCACCAGAATAGAGAGTTTCCAGATCCAGCTAGAACTCTCTGGTAGAGTGTGAAACCCCAAAGTCATCATTCTTCAACATTTGCCAATCATACACACTGCTTGCCAGGTGTTAGGGACATAAAGGTAAAGAAGATTCTATTCCTTTTAATCATTCTGAACATCTTGATTAGTCAATCACATTTATAAAAGTCATGAATTCACCAAAAGAAAAGTAAAAATTTGCTTAAAAAAAAGAAAAAGAAAAAAATTGCTTAAATTAACTATAACAACTCAAGTATGCCCCCCACTTACAATATGAACTTGTAATTATTTATATAATAAATTGTAAGTTATCGGTATTAAAATAGTTTCATCTACCAGTATGTACCTATGACTGGGATAACCCCGAGGATTGTTTTTTTGTACCATGGTAAAGCTGAGCATAGTGCAAACCAATACCTTATTCTTTCCAAAGTACAAATGAAGGATATTCTATAGCTAGTGAAATTATTACAGATGAGGTAAATAGAACACAATAGAAATAAATAAAGGATCCACTTTCCCATTCTATATATTTATCAAACAAAACTACTATATGTTGTACTTACCTTATTCTGCCAAAATATTTGACACTAATCCACATGAAGACATCATTTCCCTATCCAAAAAGAGTATGTCTGACTTCCCATTAGGCAGTCAGCTTCTAAAAAGATGCATTATAATAATGACATTGTTTAATGGCTAGCAAAAAAAAAAAAAATTCCTTCATCATATGCCAGCACAGCTGCATTCTCAAAACATTAATAATAAATCTTTCATCCTGTTAAACTACCTTTCCATCTTAGTAGAGTGGGCCAATCAACCCACAAACACCACAAGACAACGGGCCATGGGCACTGGAGAGAGTAAGGCTTATTGGCTAAGAGAACTAACTCTAGGCCAGATGCCCTGGTTTAAAACTACCAAGAGGCAGCTGCATGATCTTGGAAATGTTACTAATCTCCCTGTGGATTAGTTTCCACATCATCGAAATGGAAATAATAATAATAATTGTGTGCAGAGTTATTACGAAAACTAAGTGAGTTAGTATTTATAAAGCATTTGCTATGTGCCTGGCATAGTTTCCGAGTGCTTTATAAATACTTTTAATCCTCATGATTATTCCCACCATACAGATGAATTGGCTAACCAACTAAAATGTGTCCTTACAAATTAGATGACCCCTGGATGTGATAACCCAAATGACATTGGCCATGAAGTCACAGCAATGAGCAAATGTTCCAGTGTTACACAGGAAACATCACTATGTAGCAAACAGGAAGTGGATTTTCCGGGTCCAAGGTGTTTCAAACCCCCTGCCATTACCACAACTCCCAGAACACTGATCACAAGAGGGAAGTGGTCAGCACAGAGAAAAATGGTCCAGTCCACTCAGGGAAGAGGGGTGGAAAGCTGCCACAGCCTACAGCCATTCCCTTTGCCGGCGGAACAGGCAGCCAGAATTGGGAATCAACTCATGGAGACTCAGTAGGTAAGATGGACTTGGCTGCTATAGTTGCAAAGACCATGAACTTAATAGAAGGAACCTTGAAGCAACCAGCCCTCTTCTGACAAAAACAATGTGAGTTCAGAGTCCAATTCAAAACCCAGAGCCTTTTCCCTTGCCTCCCCAATTCCTCGGGCTCTCCGTATTCTTCAACATCTACTGTAGGAGGTCCAGTAAAACCTGGATGATACTGCTCACCCCCTGGGATTGTCACCATCAGGGTATCCATGTGAGCCGCCCCTTACAGATTTCTTCACATTAAGCCATTAGTTCTTCTAAAGCATACTACATTTGACAGATTATTCTGGGCAACCCAACATCTGAAACTTTGGACATAATAAATTCCCATAACACAAATTGACAGAGATCATTTTACAATGTGTCCTGTCCTTTCCCATGAGTGATGGATTTGCAGGCACTTGGATTTGAAAACCTATTCAAAAGGCACAGGACCCAACCATCATTCATCTTCATGACCGCCATCATCATAGATGATACTTACATGGCGCTCACCACATGCCAGGCACTGTTCAAAGTGCTTTGCAAGTATTAAATATATTTAATCCTTATAACAACCCTATGAGATAAATATCATTTTCTAGATGAGAAAACTAAGGCACACAGGGGCTGAGTGACTTGCCTAAGGGTCACCTAGCTAGCAAGGGGCAGAGCTCGTATTCAAATCCAGGCAACCTGCCTCCCTCTCCAACATTCTCAGTCCTCCACCATCTGTGCATGTATCTCTAGTGCTGAGAAACACTATCCTGAGTCAGTCCTCTTGCTTTTCAGAGTTCTACTCTTGCCCAAGGCTTTTTTCATGCTGAGATGAAAATCTCTCCCTGTGCTCTGTTCCTGTCCTCCAGTCCAGCATCATCTCTTTGCACAATATTTGAAAGGACTAAACTGTTTCTGTAAATGTGTAGAGGGGTTGGTTCTGGGGGAATCCCCAGACTTCATGCTGTGAGGACAAACAACCCTGGGGAGAGGCCTCTCACCCACAAACAGCGCCCACTTGCCAGCCCCGGCTGGTGTTGAGAGGATCACAGCACTTAGCAGGAACCCCATCAGGGACCTGAACCAGAACCCTCCAGGCCAATTGCTCTGAATTCATGACTCAGGAAATGGGTGAGAGACAGTAAATGATCAGTGTTGCTTTAAACCACTAAATTTTAGAACGATTTGCTATGCAGGATTTGATAAGATATCTACCACGGACTAAAATAAGAATCCACTAGCCCCTATAATGTAAATAAATAAATGAATAAACCAAACAGGTCAGGCAAATATAAAACTGGGCCCCAAGTTCTGGCTGCACTGAATTGGTCACTTGTCCCGGAAACTACCGTAGTGTTTGACCACTCCACGCCTGGGCGTGTGTTGTAGATGGCGACTCCCGATCATGTTTCAGGGCTCAGCTCAAACAGCCTCCTGCTGAGCACCTGCCCCAGCCTTCTTGGCACACCGGTTCCCTCCCTTCCTGGTGGCATTACTACGCTGACCTCTCTTATAGCACTTACCACACCTGTCTAGTTTACACATCAGCCTCTTCCCTTTGAACACGGCCACCCTGAGGGCAGCATCCTATCTGTCTATCTTTGTGTTCTTAGCACCTCTCACAGAGCCTGGCACACAGTATGGACTCAAGGGGGAAACTTGAATGAACGCTTACTTTATCTTCTGTCTCGTTCCTAAATTGTTGCATTGTTCACCACTTCTAGATGCGTCCATCCGTTCCACACTTTTGTTGCAGACACATAACTTGTCAGAAGTGTGATGAGGCACTGGGCATATAGGAAGCAGAACAACCACAGCCTCTGCCTTCAAGGAGTTCAGAGTCCCATGGGGTGGGGGAGGGGTGAACCAGCATGAGAACAGGCTGCAAGATGAGTGAACAAGGGTTTGTTGCAGTAGAAAGTAAAGGAGAGACAGGGAGGGCCATGGACCAGGATGCCAAGAGTGTTTCAGAGTACTCCAGACAGACTTTTATGGGCTGGAAGACAGAGGACAGCTACGTGTGCTCTAGAAAATGAGAGGCACCTGAGCAGCTTGAATAGTATGAGTGGAAAGTGAAGAGACTTACAGACTGAAACGAAGGACTTTCCTAAAAACGTGATTGTGTCACTTCTGATTGGAAATGTCAACATTCCCTAGTGCTTATGGGATCAAATACAAAATGTGTAGATGGGCCTTCAGACGCTGCACAATGTCATCCAGCTGTAGGTATGACTACTTCCAACAGGAACGTCTTGCCACCATTTCACTTAAATGCTTGTTACTGCCCTTTCTCAGATATCTGATTATTTTACTCACTTCACTGATGGATGCCTTTCCACCAATTCCACTGATGCAAAACCGGCCCATTTTCCAAGAACCATCTCCTTCCTGTGATTCGAACTAAAAGTGGACTCCTTATGCCTGTCAAAATCCATACACCCCCGTCCGTACCACTCATGCAGGACTCATGTCTTGCCTTCTCATGTGCTGTGACTGCCTTTCCCATACCTCATCCCTCAGAACACAGGAACTGTGCCTTATGCCTTTTCTTTCCACAGTATTTATCAAAACCTCTTTCATTTCAAGATCATTAATTGGTCTATAATGAATTCATTTGTTCTTTCTTCTACCTTTTTTACTTATTGCGAACCAACTTCTCAGCTTCCTGTGACTTTGAATGTAGGGGAAGAAATCTGAATTCCAGCTCTTGGCAGATTACTTCAAGATTTGTGGAAACCTCTGGTGAAATCTCCAACCAACTTTGTAATTTCACTTTGCTTCAACAACACTGGGGCAATTCCTTTCCTTGAATTAATTGTCTTTACTGGGTTATGGTTATTCTAACCCTGCCCCCTCAGTGTTCTGTCCCACTGTTGGACTGTCCAACAGAACAGCAAGCTCTAATGTGGTTAAACAAGGCACACAGAGATAGAACAGTCAAGACAAAGAAAGAAAGTAGAACATTGGAACACAAGGAAACAATAGAGAAGTGGCTTGGCTCATTAGAGATTCAGATAAAGGACATTCAGTTCTTTGCGATTCTCTGCCGAAACCACAAAGTAAATTTCCTCTGCAACCGATTAATTGGCCATTTTGGTCCATTTGCAAATAACAGGCCAGATCTTGTTAGATCAGAAATTCAGGTGAGTGAGCCCTACTCCCAAATTTCTCTTTTCAAACTGACTGCTAAAAATCTCAGAGCCAAATGTGTGACCCACTTGCATATTTTGATGGCATCTCTGTGTGCCTCGCTCTACTTTGTCCCCAACCCTGTTCTTCTTTCTTCATTGGCCCTAGTTTTAATTTATGATAAACTGTCATACTTTGTGTATCTTTGAAAAATCCTCCCTACTTTCTTTCTGGAACAAGCAAGATATAAATAAATGCTTGATTTATTCTTTCCAATATCTTTCTTCTCCATACTATTCAAATAAAAGGAGAATAGGGTGTTCAGAATAACATTTATTATTTCAAAATGAAAAATGAATTAAGGTTTGATAAACAGAATTAGAAATGAATTCTGTGAACCTTGGGACCTTCATATCATTGAGGACATTTTCATTTCTTCTTAGAACCACCTACTTTCTGAATAATTCAAGCATTACAAATATGCATTTTTATACATGTGAAAGACTTCACAAAAAGCTATGCCATGCAAACTTGTCAGACAACAAACTGCAAATTCTAAAATTGGTTAAAGAAAGAGGAGCTGTTAAATTCACTTTAGTTAACCCCACCAGGTGTTAACAAGAAAGTGGTGGTGAAAGGAGACACAATAGGTCTAGTCAGCATGGGCTTCAAAGTTGGAAAATTAGAGGCAAAAACCACCCTTTGTGGGGCGCCTGGGTGGCTCGGTCCATTGAGCTTCTGACTCTTGGTTTCAGCTCAGGTCATGATCTCAGGGTAGTGATCGAGCCCCACATCAGGCTCCCCACTCAGCACAGAGTCTAATTGGGATTTCTCTCTCCCTCTCCCTCTGCCTCCACCCCTACTCATGCCTGCGCGCTCTCTTAAATAAATAAATAAATAAATCTTTAAAACAACACCATTGGTGTTTCTTTTATTCTGGCCATGAAGTTATACATGACCATGACGTAATTCAATTCTTAAACCGTAATTCAATTTGACAAAAACAGACCAAGAACCCACCAAATGGAGGATACAGTAAACCAGAGGCAAAGTCAAAGTTGCTGGCATTGGGAAATACATAATCTCATCTGGAAATAAGACATGTAGACAAGCATTTCCAAAACAAGGAAGAACATAGTGCTGCAACCGTGAAAGATTGCTTTGGGAAGAGAAAGATTGCTTCCAGAATGCAAAATAAAGGAAAGTTATTTGTGGAAGCGGTATCACTCAATTTGGGTCTTAGAAATAGATGAGATTTGATAGTAAGGAATGGGAGAGGGGCCAATTTTCGGGAGAAGGGAATAGTAAAAGCAAACAGTAGAAGTCTTTGACATCATGGTTACATCTTAGGATGTACAGTGAGAAAGAATGGGAGCCACAACCAAAACCGTATGCTGAGTTACCTCGCTTACCTTCTAAGAAAGAATGGATGGGATTTGGGGTACCTATCCATGAAGGCTTGTGAGCAGCAAGCCAGGGAGATTCTTTTAGCAGGGCAGAGATAGACAAAGAGCAAGAGTGACTGCTGACACCGTTGGATGGGAAGAAATTGCTCATGGGGCCATAGACTAAATAATGGAGAAGGATTGATAGGTGAAAAGATATTTAACGACCATGTTTACTCTGAATCAAGGATTATCCGACTATTTTTTGAACTGGAATTTAATTTCCCAAGTCATTTAAAAGGTTTCTCAGTGGCTAGAGGCATATATTGCAAAGATGTAGTGTTTGGGTTCAGATCTGTTTTCCAGCTATCAGCTGGCTGGCTGTATGATCTTGAGAATGTCACTTAATTCCTTGTGCCTCAGTTTCCTACTCTATAAAAGTGGGGGATGTGGTTACTAAACAGGGTGATGTACCAGACACATAGTAAACATTCCCTAAATATGAGCTATGTTATATGGCCTTTATGTGCCATCAAATCATTAGAAAGTCATTCTCGACTATAAATAAATAGATAAAAATGTTGTAGCTCTCAATTAGTTTGATGGGTATAACAAAATCCATCAGGATTCCCACCACTTGATCTGTTAAACAAATTTATTTAAACAAGTGTGGCATAATAGACTTCGGTGCCAGCATCCCTACCATTTGCCAGTTAATGATAATGAGTGTCTACTGTTAACATTAGCATTAGCATTGCTGTGCTGTTCCCCAAATCTTCATGAATGCCTCGAATCTCAGGACTCTCCCAAGTCTTACAGAAACAAAACCAAAAAGAAAAGTTTCAAGATAAATTCTAGCAGACATACCATTCTTTCTCCATGTAATAAAAATATAAAAATGCTATCATAAAAACAGCCAAATTTACTCCTTTCCCCTCTTTTCGGTGAGATAAAATGTGCAGCAAGTGTCAAGAGCAGGACTGTAGGAACTGGGCAGCATGAGGAGGGGTGGAGGGGAGAAGAAAGGAAACCCAGTAATCAGTGTTTGGGAAAAAATCAAATTCCCTAAAGCTCCAAAGAGTCAAACACTGGGCATTCAACAGAACAGTACACTGTTTCTAGACTGAAGGGCTTTGGTAATTAGGACACATGGCAATAAGCAGAAAATAAAGCAGGGCCCAGCCATGAAAGGAGAATGAGAAGGCTGTAGATGGCTGACTGTTGTCAAAACCTGAACCAGATATGAGAGAACCAGCCAGATGAAGAAAGACAAAACATCTTGAAGAACTAAGAAAAGCAGATACATATTATTGTTCATAAACATGTTAAGTCCCTTGGGAAACATGTGAGTTCTCTTTCACTAATGCACCACAGTCTTTGAAAACATTACCTGTTGTTTGCTTGACTGGACGTTCAAAAGACAACGAAGCCTTTTAAGATCTGAATAGTCCCTAGAAGAAAGAAGAACACGACATCAAGCAACTGAAGACTCCAGGCGAACTCGTCATCCCCACGGATGGCATTGCCCCCCCCAGGCCTATTTTATAGGTGGAAACCTATATACACTAGAACTCTAGAAATGATCAAACATTTCAGTAAACACCATAACCTAGAGCAGCCATTGTCAAGGGTCTGCTCTATTTCTCAAAAAGCCATTAAATCAGGTTGCTGGCCACTGTCTGAGTTACTAATTAGCAAAGATTCAGTAAGGGGTTACCTGGTGGTGATTCCTTGTTGTTTTTTATCAGTTGATTTTTCTGTGGTCTTCACCTTTTTGTCTTGATCAGGCATTGTAAAACATCAATGCCCCAGAATTAACATCTCCTGCCTTTCAAAATGAACGGGAGGAGAAGACTTTAGTTGGTTTGTGTCCTCCAAAATATTCTCAGGCAAAAGTCACTTTACAATACTTATTTAAGTATGCAAACACTAACATTTATTTATAATACAACAATAATAATAATAATATGAATTGCATTTCGGGGCATCTGGGTGGCTTAGTCGGTTGAATGTCTGCCTAGGTTTTGGCTCAGGTCATGATCTCAGGGTCTTGGGATCGAGCCCCATGTTGAGCTCTGTGCTCAACAGGGAGTCTGCTTGAGATTCTCTCTTTCCTTTTCCTTTTGCCTCTTCCCCCTTTTCTAAAACAAATAAGTAAATCTTAAAAAAAAATACGTGAGTAGCATTTATTATTTTTCATCCAAAGGTCTTCAGACACATTTAGGGCGTAGTTTATAGGTATGGTAGCCCATGAGCCTCTGTCTTCTGAGTCACCCTTGATTTCAAATATTCTGACCCATTGTCCCAATAAATACACTATTCTGCTTGTCAGAAAAAGTGTTCCCATTGGGGATTTATCTTTAAGCAAATACCTAGAGCCCAACTAATGCTTTTATGCCCTCTTACTTGTCTTCTCGACAAGTATCCTTAACTGTATGCTGCTAATTCAAGGGGTTCCTCCCTCATCATGTGTCATCCCCCTAAGAGCCCAGAGAAAGCCCCACCCACCCTCAAATAAGCATTACGTGTCAAAGATAAACACAAAATTTCACTGGATTTCCAGATTTCCTAAAGCTTTTAAACTGCCACCTGAATCCCCAGTTGGGTCAAATGCAGTCACAAGTTCTTCAGCAAGAATTGGGCGGTGCAGCCCCTGCACTCACTCAACCATCCCGTTGAAAACAAGTCAACAAGCCCAAAATGGAGTCACTTATACTAAGCCCCAAGTTACCAAACTTAAATACATTGTCAGCCCTCCCAGATATGAAAACTTAAACTAGCCCATCAGGAATCACCAATCAGCATTAGCTAAATAATCCACCTGATAAACCCATGTTACCCTTTAGGGAAAAGTAACCTTGCAATAATCTACTTTTTGACTAATATAACTTCCTTGTTCCTGCTCCCTTCTGCTTATAAAGCTCCTCAGAGTTCCTTCCTATCTGCTAGAATGGATGTTGTCCAATTCATGAATCACTGAATAAAGACAATAAGATCTTTAAAATTTACTCAGTTGAAGTCTGCTTTCAAACAATCTGGACCGTCAGGCTGGCCAGCCTGGGAATACAACCCAATAGACATTTCAACCTTCTGGATAAGCTTTGCAGTCATCATGGTCACCCTTCCTAGGATAAATTTTAATACTATTTCCCACTCCCACTCAAAAGTAAGAGATAAGGCAGATTACTTAAGGAACGAACAGAAAACAATTTATTTGCCCTTTTTTCCTTAATCAATTTCTGATTCAATTGCTTTAATTTTCCAGAATAGAAACAAACAAAAAGTTGAAGACACCCTTACTTTCAGTTACATAGCAAATACAAAATTAAACACACTATTGGTTTAATTTGATTGGATGTACAATTTTCCAACTGTGCTTTAATGCCACAGCTTGACTTCAGAGTTATTTTCAGGCATGAAAAAGCATGTGTTATTGTCTTATAATTGCATGCCTCAATGTATTGTGAAATCGAAGGTCAAATCCAAGTGTTTCAGAGATATTTAAAGGCAAAAGGAATGTGCCAATGGGTGTTTCACTGCAACAAAATGGAGCGAAACTTTATTTTGGGAAATGTACAAAGACAGTCTATCTAAGGATTTAAAAATGATTTTTCCAGTATAGTTGTCATATTTATGGCAAAGAGTTGAGCTGGAATTACGAGTTGGAGACCAAGGTTCTCTTCACACATGCACGCCGAGAAAATCACAATAATAATATTTTAGGATTATGCTTAGGATATAATACCATGGATTCATGCAATCAAGAAATATTTACTGAACATTTACTATGTCCAATCTCAGACTGAAAACTGCTAAAGATAAACAGGCTATCACAGGCATATGATTGTACCGCAAGGAAATAAAAACCCACTTAATGACTTCAAACTATGTTTTGTGATGTTTTCAGATAGACATTGATTTCACATTTGCTTTTCTATAAATGAAAGAAAGAAGAAGGAAGGAAAGGACAGGGGTAGAAGAAAGGAAGAATGGACGACAGACGATCTGCAGAGAATTTTTAAAAGCAAAAGATCCAAGTGCTTTTTATGTAGAGATATTAAAATGCCCCAAAAGTTCTAAAATAAATGGAAATCTACCAGTCAAAATTAATAAATCTGATTTTACTTTTCCCTCAAGGACAGAGGGATTCCACATAGACACACTGGCCTGCTGGCTTCCAATTCCTGTGCAAACCATAGCTACAGACTTTGTTAGAAGTAGGAAATGAAAGCCACAAGGATTAGCACATGAAAATATATGGTTAAGCTCATAGGCTTCTTCTGCCAGAAGGAGAGCACATCTAGCCAGATCATACCCTGCTAAACACCCCATCTTCTTCCCCTGTTTAATCTCCATAATTTGATTGACCCGGTGTGTGAACAGGAAATAATCATTTAATAGTTTTATCAGTTTAAGATTAATGTCTACTCTGTGAGCTGGAAGAGTGAGAATAGATAACTCTCTGGAAATGTTTCACTTAATTAAATAGTAAACAAATCCACCGGAATCAGTAAAAACAGACAATTGCCTTCGGATAAAAAACAAAATCCTTTCCACTTGATGGCTGTTACAACGGAAACTATTCGGAAGAAAACTTTGAGAAGTTGGGAATGCTCTGAAATATTTCATCTAATTCCATTTCAAATTAACAAAAACAATCACATTATACCAATGGTTATAATCCAAAATTGGGGGGTGGGGGGCAGGCAACTCACATTTTAAGCTGCCGAGAGGCAGACAACTTACTAAGTGGGTGTTCTCCGGAGAAGTCAAGCAAGGGCGCTATCTAAAGCAAGAGCTCTCCAGAGGGCAGCCTCAGTGTGATTCCAAGGGGAGCTCCAGAGTGTAGATTATGTCTCCGAACTGTCTAAACCTGAGGGAAGGGAGCAGACTTTCATGTTCCTGTAGCCTTTAGTCCTTGGTTAAGGGTCCCGAGGAAGGTCATAATCCCCAGACACGCCTGTCTGGGAGCAAAGGGACTCTAGGAGCTTAGGGGGAGTCTTCCAAAAAAGAGACACAGGAACTGGCTGTAAGAAGCAAAGGAATATTGAAGCCAACACCCAGACACACAAATAGTCCTAAGGGTTGGGAGAGGCTGTGGGTAGGACACCCATGTCGTTCACTGTGATCACCAACCCCAGTGGAAGAGCTGTGGATGGTGACAGTACAAGAATCTTGCTGGGGAGACACACTGAGCACAGCCTCAAATTCCCCTCCTTTGCTTGACCCCTCCAGGACTTCCACGTCTCTGAACCCTCTACACTCTCCCTCTCACTCACTTCACTTCAGCCCTACTGGCCTTCTCCCTTGCTCATGAACATGGCAACGCCATTCCTGCCTGTAAGCCTTGGCACTGGCCACTTGCTGTCCCTCTCTCATCCCCAGGCTGGCTCCTTCGTGTCACTGAGGTATCTGCTCAGACGTCCCCTCCTTGTGCAGGCTCCCCTGAGGAACCTGGGCAACATATCTACCCCCACAGACCCATCCTCACCACATCACCCTGTTTCGCTTCCTTCGGAAGCTCATCATCGTCAGAAGTCTTCTTGTCCATTTATCGCTTTCTCTGCACTAGGTCCTAAGGCCCGTGGGAACAGAGATTGTATCTGCTTTCCACACAAATACATCCCCACACACCGAATAGCGCATGCCACAGCGCAGGCACAGTATAAAAGCTCAAAAATTATTTGTGTCATAATCCACAAGGAGTGGCTGAGGTATCTTTACCAATGTTCACGGATTATTTGCTTTTTGACAATTATTTTAGGATTTTAGGATTAGAACCTCCTTTAACCCCCAAACCTGGTGCTCCTCCTCAGTGCCCCAGGGCAGTTTGTACTCCCCACTTTGCAAACCTGTGCACAAAATATTGCAATTGCAATGATTACCCCATAAGACCAGGGATTGGACCTCCCTGACTCACTTTTTTTTTTTTTTTTTTTTGGCTGTAGCTTAAAGCTTAGTTGGCTGGATTTTTTATTTTAATTCAATTAATTAACATATAATGTGTTATTGGTTTCAGAGGTACAGGTCTGTGATTCATCAGTCTTATATAACACCCAGTGCTCATTACATCACATGCCCTCCTTAAGGTTCATCACCCAGTTACCCCATCCCCCCATCTCCCTCCCCTCCAGAGACCCTCAGTTTGTTTCCTATGATGAAGAGTCTCTTATGGTTTGCCTCCCTCTCTGGTTTCGTCTTGTTTCATTTTTTTCTCTCTTCCCCTATGATCCTGCTTCGTTTCTTAAATTCCACGTATCAGTGAGATTGTATGATAATTGTCTTTCTCTGATCGACTTATTTCGCTTAGCATAATACCTTCTAGTTCCAAGGAAGGCAAACAACAAATATTTACTGTATAAAAAAATTAATGGGCCAATGGATAAAAGAACTATGTTAAAAAACAAATCTGCATCATTACTCTTTTCATTCCAAAATCTTTCATAAAGCTTCCTCATAAATCAAATCAACTGATGAATATTTGTTGTGTTATAACAATCTTGAACATACTCAGGAGTTATCTCAATTATTCAGTCTTTAGGAGGGAAATTAGAATTCTATATAAGATAATATTCATGAACAGTGCTTTTCAAACCACCTATGAAGTTTTTTTTAATGTGTATTCTATTATGGGCCAATACTTTTGGTCCATGTCCTGGTTGGCAAGGTTTAAGTCAGCACTGATCATGTGCCTAGATATCACAGCAATGTTGAATTGCTGTAAACATTTCCTAACACTCTCAATTTTGTACTTATCTCCTCATGGACCAATAACATACCAGTCTGAAGACCACCTAAATAGCCCAGAAAACTGAAGTCTCTCCTTTCAAATAGCAATATTGTTTTCACAGCAACCCTAGATGATTCTCTGAGAACCACTACTCCGAGTTCAGAGCCTGTAAGGACTGAGTAGTTGTGAATTCCAGGACAACCAGGAGAGGGCGAGAGTGAGCCCAGAAGAGGAGAACCATGGCTGAGAATTTAAGGCTGAACATGGGCTCCCCACTGAAGCCAGCGCAGTCCCACTTTGCCGGAATTCTGTGTACAGTTTCATTTGAGAAACAAAATGCTAAAAACAAAAATAGAAAGCCACTCATTTTTCTAACATTTATTTTACAGATGAGATGAGGCCAAAGAAATGACAATACTAGGTACATAAACACTTATGTTCAGGTGGATTTTTCCTTTGATTCTAGGTGGGAAAGCTGAAATTTAGTAATTTTTTCTTTAAAAAAGGGAGGGGCGCAGAAGTGAAAGATTATACATAAAATTCTCGTGCATATTACTTTAAGAACAGAAACTTTCAGTATCTTTCCTTTGCACGTTTCAGTCATGGGACCAAAATACTATCTCAGAAGGGAGAGAAAGGATCTTTCCACACCTCATGGAATAGCCAAATGGGTTTGGTGTTTACAGCCCTGGTCAAGTACAGACAAAATCACAGTACTGACTCATTGTTGAATTTTTAAATCCATTTTAAAGAGAGTCTCAAAAGCAATTCTTATCTTCTATTGTCATTTGAAATATGGGTTAATGCTAAAAGAAGTCCCCAGAGACACACACCTATTTGCTCATGATCTCTTGGTAATTGCAGAGTAAACACCTATGACAGAGAAAGAAATCCATGCTATGGTAAAATTACCTAATTGTCTGTAATTAATCTAAATTGCACAATATAAACCCACTAACTACATAAAATGATACTTGTGATTCGGTTTTCAGATTCTCTACCCAGAAATTCTTTTTTATTCCACAGTTGCCTTAACTGTTCAGAAGATCCATTTTAAATGGCCTCATCTTTACTGAAGATAAAACAGAAAGTCATTTGATTCATGATGGGAAATAGCTCCAAATCCCACTAATACTTTTTTTCTTATTAATCACTTCGATCGCATCTTTGTAAATACCACACTTTATTTATTACACTTACTAATGGTTAAGAAAAAAAACAGCACTTAGAAAGTAAAAACAGTAAGAGAGTTTAACATGACTCCAGTTAATTACCATTTTGGCTACATCAGGTTTATTATTTTGAAAAAGCACTAAAATAAGCTGTTATAAAGCTTACCACAAAAGGAAGTTCTAACTTCCTTGTACCGACAAAAGGGAGTCCTTATTTCCTTTGATGAATGACAGTTAACCTCCATATTAGATTACAAATTACAGATCTGTCTGTGTTCAAGTACACATTAAAGAAACTGAGAGAACTTTCAGCCCCCTAACTAGCTGGCAATGCAAAACAAAAAATCATTCCCCTAAGTCCTCTCTAAGTCCTTAATCATTTTTCTCAATATTCCATTATAATAGAGGTCCTTCGAAAACAAAGTGGCTAAAATAAGATATAATTTACATAGAGAATTAAAACCAGAAATCAGACTACTGTGTTAAAATCCATTAGTTAGGTGTTAATTTCTTTTTCTTTTTTAAGATTTTATTTATTTATTTGACAGAGAGAGAGAGACAGTGAGAGAGAGAACACAAGCAGGGGGAGTGGGAGAGGGAGAACGAGGCTCCCTGCTGAGCAGGGAGCCCGATGCGGGGCTCGATCCCAGGACCCTGGGATCATGACCTGAGCCGAAGGCAGACGCTTAACGACTGAGCCACCCAGGTGCCCCATAGGTGTCAATTTCTTAATCTTGATAATCGTGCCACGGTCACGCAAGATGCTAACACTGGGGTCGGGGCGGGGGGAGAGAGTTGAGTGAAAGGTAGATGCGAACTCATCGTCCTATTTTTGCACCTTTTCTGTAAGTCCAAAATTATTTCAGAATAACCAAAATGCATTAGCCACTTAAGCAGTTTATTTAATTAAAGTGCTGTGAGAATAGAGAAAATGTTTCCTTTTTACAAAGAATAATTGCACTTAATGTCACAGAGGTACAGTGCTTGGTCTTTTCCAATTGGTTGTGTTTTAGAAAACTATATGTCCTGCACAGAAAGCGTCAAGTTAGATCGGTCAAAATAACTGGAAAATAAAACACGCGTGCGCACACACACACACTTTGAAAGTAAAACGATCAAAAAGTCAAGGAACTCCTATAAAAAACATGACTTGCTTATGCCTGTACCTTTTACAGCTCAAAAAGGGAGTTGGCTTCTCTAAACTGTAGACCCGATTTTATCCCCTATGTGATGTTCTTCAGTGGGAAATAGGTGTGGACCTAGCAGTGCAGAAACAGTTGTTGTATGAAAAGCCCTTAGAGAACATCTAATATGAGGCTTCAGGCACCTTCCAGGCCCAGGAAGGGAATGTAAATGAATGACAGGCATAGAGAGATCTAGTCAGAGCTTCAGCCAAACCTGAGAGGGCATACCCTCCCTAAAGGGATTTAAACTCACATTAAAAACAAAGCAAAACAAAGCTCCTGCACGGGACAAATAAAACAGATCTACAGGTCACGGGTTGAAGATCATGATTCAGTGCCCTTCATGGAGCACAAGGGGAAATCAAGGCCCAGAAAGGTAAAAGGTATCCAAGGCCACACAGCACCTTTAAAAGAAGAACAGAGCCCACCCAGTTCACCGGCAGGGTCTAAATCATAACGGCAAGCTCTGGGTAGATGGGAAAGGAAGGACTTGTTGACATTGGCCATTAGCCGAGGGCAAAGGGTGATCTAATAGCAACTGGTGCTTGCATAACTTCACCTCCTGGACCCTGGGGTGCTTGCAAACATCCATTCATTCATCCCGGCTCACTCGTGTGAAATAGGTAGGCGGTGTATTTTCATATCACCATACCGAGGAAAACAGAGACACAGTTGCTACAGAACCTCCACTGGCAGGAATATGTCACCAGCGAAGGGCAAGTATTATCATGGTCTTGCTCCTGAGTCAGGAGACTTGACACCTTCCTTGTGCAAATTGTTTATACTTGAAGCAATTTCCTATCTTATATTTAAACAAGCACTTGAAGGTACAAAGAATAAAAAAACCCAATTGTATTTGGTCTCCCACTCATTCCCGCAAATATTTATTGACCATCTGCTACATGTTAGACACTTCTTTAAGAGTTTGCCCTCATTTTCCTCTGGCCAGTACTAACCCAAGTTGGACCCCTGCTGCTCCAAAGTCAACTAAAGCACGTGGCAACAGATACCATCATAATTTTCTTTTTTGAAGCTTTATTCCCATTCAAACGTATACCTTTCTTGGTAAAGGGAAATAGCTGCAGATATGAACGTAGTTTCTATGGATCCCCTCCACTGCCACTGCATAATGATATCGGTGAGATGTCTGTGTTCATGCCTCCTGTGGCTGCTGACCCAAACCTATTCAAGACATAGTTTGTCACATACCTGTGTTAAAACAAATGGAATCTGAGACCCATATATTAAGTAGTCATATTGAAAAGGAAAAAAAAAGGTTCAGATGGTATGAGGGGAAAATTTATATTAACCAATCAATGAAAGTAACTTAAGGAGCACACCAAATTTCTCTTTTCTCATTGACCTCAAACACAGCAATATTACATTCTATTCTCTGTTTTTGTGTGTGAGAGAAAGGTGACAATGATATTCCTTCATTCCTTCAAAAAGTAATTATTGATCCCCTTATATATGCCAAGCACTGAGGATACTGCACTGAATAAGACACGGTCAAAAATGTCTTACCCCCAAAGTTAACCACTATGGTAATAAATCACGATAATAAATTGAGTCATGGTGATAATATGTAAGTATGGACTCAGCCCAACCCCCTAGACCTTCTAAGGGTGAAGAGAACACTGAGTACACACACTGATGTTCATAACAATTGGAGGCACTACAAGAAACTAGAAGTACTTTTAAGCCATAAAATTAAATTAAGTTTCATTTAGTAACACTTTGTTTTAAGTGCATTTTATTACTTACTATGCTCTGCCTGTGCACAAGACACTTCTGCAAAAAGAATCTATCCACATCTCAGTGTGTGTGAAATCATAAATACATAGGTTAAACAATATGAAACTACTGCTATTGGGCCTTAAAGGGGGGGCAATTTCTTATGGTACAAGCTCATATAAGGGATTAAATAAGAACACTAGAAATGTCAAAAAGCAGAGGAAATTAACTTCCAAAGGAAATTACAAATTCAATGAATTTGGGGGAAAGGAAGATCACTGTGGGCTGAAAAGTCATGGAAAGGCTCCTGAACTGGGGAGGTGAAAAAAGGCCAGAAAAATGGGTAGGGCTTGTGAAGAACATTCCAGGAGAGTGAATGAATAAAGGGATGGAGGCAAATCCCGGAAGTGGTTTGGGGAGACAGCAAGTAGATGAGGTGAACTGAAGCTGAGGAATGTGGAGAGGTGAATGACGGTACATGAATGAGTGGCAGCCTCTAAGTCTACAGCCAACTTACGGAACAAAATTGTCACAAATAGTCTCAAAGTACAGCCCTTTGGCATGAATCTCGGAAAAATGGCACCTTTCTCTTCCTCACCCCTTTAGTGGTTTGGCCACTAAATCCTGACTATTTTTCTACTATTTCTAATATGGTCCCTATCTAGTCACTTCTTTCCACCATCATAGCCAACACCCTCGTCTCCCTCATCACTCACTGAACTACAGCAATCCATTCCTAAGTGGTCCCTCAACTTCCATTTACTCCCTCTGCCCAACAACATGGAATCCGTTCTCCACACAGCAACAAAAGCACTCTTTTTATGGTACAACTCTGACCAATTAAGCCTTTGTGGGCTTCCCATTTCTCTTAGAATAACAACAAAAATTAACAAGGCCAATGAGGTGTTAAATGGGATGACGCTTCTGCTGCCCTAGCCAGTTTCCCTCACACCTGGTCTTAGGCGGATTCTGCTGGACACCCCGAGATCTCTACTCCTGAACTCAAGGAACAGGTTGGTATGGGAAGGCCTGGAAGACTCATCTGTCATGTCTCAACACAGGCGTCCATTCTTTAAGGTAATATCCACTGGCCTCCTTGATGGGGCCACGGCTTCAACAGGCACTGCCTTGCAGCACTTAATAAAGGGGCTCAATAAATACACACGTCTGTCTCCTTTAGTTAATATTAACTTGTCAGGGATGGGGATGACAGCCAGTTTGCTCATCCTTAGCATCCAGCACAGCATTGTTTGTTTAGAACAAGAGAAGTAGTCAACAAACTGTTGCTGAATGAATGAGTGAATGAGTGAATGAATGAGTGAAAAAATCCCAAGTGAAACATGACTGGAAAGCTCCAAGTATAACTGCAGTATCATCAAGTATGCAGAAAAAAGATAATGGGGATAAAACTATCAGCAAATAATACATTTGCCCCAGCTGACCAGGATGTTGGTTTGACAAAAATCTCATAAACACAAGGGAGCCACAGAATGAGATATCCATGTTAAACATGGACTACCTCAAGTACAGAGGAGCAGGACAATACCATTTCCTAAAGATGCGCATTCACATTCATGTCGAGTGTAGCACATATATGTACATTCTAAGAACTCGTGGTCCCCACTGCTGAGACTTCACGGGTTTGAGAATGTGAATTCTTCTGGTTACATCACTAAGAGGTAACCCAAAGGAGCAATGGTGGCGGACGAGACCTGGTTTCCATGTCTACCCACCATATGACCTCAGATAGTTCCAGGACCTCTCTAATTAGTAGTTTCCTCATTTACCACAAAATAAAAAATAACAATATCCCCCATTACAAAGTGGTAGTTGGAACTACATAAAACAAAGCAAAACCCCTTCAGCACTGTTGATAGCTACAGAAATGTAAGTGTTATTTTGATAGCTGTTTGTAAATACTACCATGGGTAATATTACTATTTCTTCAATTTCAAGAGCCCGTCATGCTCATTTTTAATCATTTGTCTATATTCACTACTTTGATTCGTTGATAATAAAAGACACAAAATGAGAAAAAAAGCTTTATTTTCAAAATCACAAATAGTCCCGATTTTATTTTTTTTAAATCTAATATTATTCAAGGTCTACTGTCATAAGCATTTTGGTGTATTCATTTAATCCTCAAAACGATCCTATGTGGTGGGTGGTGTTAGATCTCCAACTTACAGAAGAAGGAACGGAGGCACTGAGAAGCTAAGTAACTTGGCCAAGATCTCCTATCTAGTAATGAAAGAACAATACTAAGAGCAAATTTTACATGGTGCTTAGGCTATGCCAGTGCCATGCTCAGTGCTTTCCATACCTTAACTCATACAAGTCTCCTAACAAATCTGGAAGGCAGCTACCCGTATTGTCCCCTTTCACAGATGAGTGAACTGAGGCCCACAGAGGTTAAGCAAGGTGTCCAGGTCATACAGCTGGTAAGTGGCAGAACAGGAATTTAAAGCCAAGGAGAGCCTTCCCTGTTAATCTAATGTTATACTAACTCTCGTTTATTGGTGGAATTTTTCCAGCTCTCTATTCACCTAAGTGAATTTTCTAGATAAATGTTTACCACTTAAATAATCAAATATTACTTCATACATACTTTTCTGCAGTTAACAATTTCCCATCTTTCAGAAACAATACACTAAATACTGTGTAACTTTTTCTTGACGGCCCAGGGTCAATATTATGGCAGCTGTGCTTTCTCCATTCTGCCTCCAGTTTTTATTTTAACTTTCATTAGGAAGGTTTTTTAGTTTCTTTTCCAGATATGAGCCAGTGAATTTTTGTCACTGCTGATTTTGCTAAGGACTGTGAAGCTAGAACCCAGGTCAATTGTAATTATCCCCAATGGAAGATTTAATAAACCCCAGCTTGATGCCAAGTCAATGGACTTGGGTGTATTACCTTTATTATGACTACTGAAATCTCAGCTGAGATGAGGGTAAGTCTGACCTCTAGATAAGCATGAATAATGATGAGAAATCATCTGTTTCATGCAATGCTCACTTTCATGGGTTTTTTAAATCATCATACACGTCACCCAGATACGGGTATGTTTAATGTTCACTTTCCTACGGAAATAGACCAAGCCTTTCAAAAATGTAAGACTCATTTCCAAATCCAAGCCACACAACCTGTCCCAAGGCAGACACTTTCTATCCCCTTACCCTGCTTTATTTTTACCTGTTTACTTGTCTCTCTCCCCCCAGAAATACAGATAGCTACATTTACATGGTACTTCCTATGGACCCACCACAGCTCTAAGAAGTCTGTCGATATGGATTCATGTAATAAAACAACTCCATTTTACAGGAAAGCGAGGTGCAAAAAATGAAGTAACTTGCCAGAGGTCCCGTATCTGGCCATAGGGGAGCTGGCATTTGAAGCCAGACAATCTGGCTTGAGAGTGTGTGTCCTATGGACCCTGCTCTACTATCCCTGAGAACATAAGGTCTAAAGGAACAGTGACTTTGTTTTGTTCACCGCCAAACACCCGGATGCTCAATAAATATTTATTAACTGTCTGAATGACCTTCTAGCTCCTCTCTGCCTATCCAGGTGCTCACACTCAGTTCAGTCTGACTTCAGCCTCAAAGATGGGCTGGCTCTGACTGGCAGAGTAACATTCTGGCCCCTTCTTTCACCTACTCAAGACTTCACTGATTATCATTTCTTTTGACCCACCTTACCTGGCACAGTGTCCTAGACCAATCAGAGGGTCAACAAATACTCATAGAGTGGATGAGTGTCTTACCTGTTTTAGAGCTGCTGACAATCAACAAAAGTTTGTGATCAAGTAGGACAGTGTGATCAGTAGGAAGAGGATGTCCTGGAAATTGTACTTGAATGAATTAAAAGATTGATTTATACCTTCTGTGGGCTGACCATGGAAATTTCACAATTCTCACCTTCAGTGTGTTACTTTTTCTTTTTTGTTAAGACATTGTTAGGGCAGCTTTAGGTTTACAACAAATCTGAGAGGAAGGTACAGAGGTTTCTCATCTGCCTCCAGCTCCCACACCTTCATAGTCTCCCCTATTAACAGTATCACTCACCAAAATGGTACATTTTATACCAAGGAGGAACTACATTGGTACATCAGGATCACCCAAAGTCCACGGTTTACCTTAGGGTTCACTATTGGTGTTGTACATTCTATGGGTTTGGACAAATGTATAATGAGATGTACTCATCACTATAATATCACACGATATTTTCACTGCCTTAAAAATCTTCTGTTCTCTGTCTATCCATTTCTCCCCAACTCCCAACCCCTGGCAACCACTGATGTTTTACTGCCTCCAAAATTTGGCCCTTTCCAGAATGTCATATTGTTGAATTCATACAATATGTAGTCTTTTCAGATTGGCTTCTTTCACTTAGTAATATGCATTTTAGCTTCCTCCATGTCTTATCATGGCCTGATAGATCATTTCTTCTTAGCACCAAATGATGTTCCATTGTCTGGTTGTATCACAGTTTATCCACTCACCCACTAAAAGACATCTTGGTTGTTTGCAAATATTGGCAATTGTGGATTAAACTGTTACAAACATCCATGCGACTATTTCGATTTTTTAAACGTGTGAAAATTTACTAAGTATAAGGCACTGTGGACTTGATATGAATTGTGCACATTTAGTCCTTAAGACAATCGTATGAGATAGGTGCTATCATCAGCTCACTGTACAGATAAAGAAGCTTATTGGAGGCTAAGTAATTTGCCGTGGGTCACTGAACTAAAATGCTGAAGCCGGGATTCAAATCCATGTATCTCTGACTCCAAAGCTTTTCTTTTGCAACCTATGCTGTACTCTCTGTTTCCCACTTGAAACTTACGCCATGTAATAACAACTACCATCATAATGATTATGAAAGATAGACTCTGAGTTGAAATAGTTTGCAATTACGAAGGGTCTTGAAATCTAAGTAAAATCTATAAACTCAACATTCATATTTTATAAGCAAAAGCTTCATTGGCCAGAAACTATTTCTGACTTTTCTGGAACCAAAAAGGATGTCATGAAAAACAGTGACTTCTCATTTCAGAGATTCATTTGCTTAACCAGTATTCGTTGAGCCCCTGCTATGGGCATGGTACTGTCGAGATACAGCAGATGCTGAGTAAGACAAACATAGCTCCTGCCTTCACAAAGAATGTCCAGAGAAGGGAACAGAAAAGTAATGAGGCAACTCAAAGAGAAAGATTGGGGAGTGAGAACAGGGTTGGGGAGGGTGCAAAAAGTGGAGTTCACTGTGGGCAGTGTAAACAACAGGTGCCATTACCACACAAGGGAGAGAATGTGGCATGTTCTGGGAATGAACAAGATGGAAATGCTGATGGAAGGCCTAACTAAAGAGCTTGAAGTAGGATAACGGAGAATCTTTAGAGGAAACAAAATGCCCTCATATATATATATAAAATATGTGTATATTATATATGTATATATTATTTATATATAAATATAAAATTTTTTTAAAGAAAGATCAGTCTTAACTCTCATGGGGAAAATGGTTCCAGACTGCAACCAGGGAAGCTGGATGAGTGCTGAATTTAACCAAGGGACTGGTGGAAACTGTAATATAGTGAGAATGGGGATGGTGATGTGGAAATTGGTTTGCCAGCTATTAATAAGATAAAGGCTTGATCGTTGACGGAAATGCAGAAGAGGTGGTGTCAAAGAATGTGATTTTGGTAACTGAATGGATAGGTCTGCCCAAGATAGGGAACCCAAGGGTGGCAGTCTGATGGGAGTGGCGGGAGATAGCTTCTAGGGTTACACACGTGTGGAGTTAACTGGCAGTTGGATTTGGGGGTCTGGCGTCTGGTGGAGCAGCCTAGGCTGGAGGTGGACACTTTCCAGTCATCGGCAGACATGTGCTGCGTGAAGGCGTGGACGTGGACAGCCTCACCCACGTGGTGCAGAAAAGCAGAGGGGCAGTCAAAGCAGCATCACAGAAGGGGAAGGCAGAAAAGCGACGCCAGTAAAGACTTTCAGGAATGAGGGTGCAGAGGTATCGGAGAAGACTGGGAGAGACACACTCACGCTGCATGTAACCAAAATAATTCCTTCATCGAACCGAAAGGGCCATCAAACATCGTTGATGGCACCTGCCCACCATCCAGCCGCACGACACCAACCCTTCTGCTAAGAGACACGCTCACAGCGACTCGCCTACCCGCGACAGCCCGCACTCTCTGCCCCTGCCCCATGGCGAGTGAAGCTGACTCCCGGAGGCTTCGGGGCTGCTCCACAAGGACCTGTGGGCATCTCCTTGGAGACCCTGCCTCAAACCGCGCGCCGGCGCAGAGGAACGCCCGCCCCTGCCCCACTCACCGCGCCAGAGGGAGGGTCCCTCCTTCAGGCCAATTTCTAAATCTTCCTCCTCATCGTTTCTGCTGCTGCCACCCGCGGCTCCGGATCTGGGGGCCCGTCCCGCCCACCCCCCCAGCCCACTCCCTGTCCCCTCCACCTCGGGGACACCACTGCCTGCTGCACCGTTGGTACAATCAAATCCTGCTTTAGGCCACCAACCGGCGCTGGCTGAGCCAATGCCAACACCTCTTCTTCCGCTTCGCCGGGGCGCCTCGGCCAATCAGGAACAGCCGTGCTGCGGCGTACCGAGCGCCATAGCGACGGGTGACACCTGCCTCGGGGTTGCCGTAGCAACCACAGAACGCGCAGGTCCTAGCCCCAACGCTGCAAGCCAGAGAGGAGGGAGGTGGTACTTAGGACTGTGCTGCGGCCAGTTCATCCTGACCTAGAGTTACTAGACCGTGGACAGGTTTCCTAAACCCTGTGGATTTTTCTGGACTTGGGTGTGCTCAACTTTTAGCATTTGAAACAAAACGGGTGGGAAAGAGCTACTTCATCTTAGGGTGCTTACTTTCAAGAACTGCTATGGACTAAAAATCAATTCTCTTCCAAAGCAAAGATTAGTTTGAAAGCATCAACGTTACACGCTCCATAGCCTTCATATACTGTGAACACATTTTTGGTTACTCAAGCACAATGCACACCTTAGGTAATGACAATAGAGTGCTGTGAAAATAAAAGTGGACATTCAAGACATCTGTACGGTTCACCTAGCATAAGCAAGTCTCCACCTTTTGTGAAGATCTGAAACTTCTTGAAAAAAAATTGAATTGCATTGAAGTCTTAAAAAGATGAGTCACATTATGAACCTTTAAACAATGAAAAATATCCATGCTCATTCTATGCCAGACCCTATTCCACAACGTCATCTGCTAGTCATTATTTTTCATCCTAGTTTAGAATTGAAAATGGAGAAACAGGAAGTTTTCTCAGTTGCCCAGCTAGTTACTGACACACCTGGTAAGTGGTAGAGGCAGGGAAGAACCCACACAGCCCTACACAGTTGTGTAGGTAGTGCCTACAGTTTGAATCTAGAGCCCAGTCTAACCACACTGATGCCCCAGATTTCTTCAAGCATAGGGCCTACTCGATCTCATCTTAGTATTCCTCAAAATGACCACCAGCACATCAATTAGTACAGTGACTACATCTCCCAAAACTTGATTTAAAATGCCTACATTTAAAATGCATATTTCCCTGATGTTTCTCTGCTTTGAATAATAATGAAAAGTAGGCCCAATGGGATAACACCTGGCGTTGGGTAATTAAAAATATGTATTCTAACCTACAAGAACAAGGTCCCATCTTGGAAATGTAGAAAGGGGAAATGAAAGCCACTCGGGTAAATACAACAGAACTAATTAATTAAACTTCAGAGAACATAAAGCCAGCAGCGTTAATGTTACCAATCGGAAAACAAAAGATGAATTGTGCGGAGTTGAAAAAGTATTCTCTTAAAGATTTTAAATATTTATCAGTGAGATAAAATGATTCCAATTAACTTCTCTTCTTCATCTGAATACTGAATGTGCTTCCCATCTTTCTCTTTCTCAACAAAATGGTAAACTAACGTTTTGGCCTTTCCTGAATAGAAATGAAAGTTGCACAGAAGATTAAGCAAGAAGGACACTTGCCTCTCAAGGGGACGAGCACTATCCTCTGTACCTGGTAAGGGCCCACGCTGTTCTGTGTGATAAAGATCCATGCCCCCAAAGGGTCATGTGTGCCTTAAGTTTATGGCTTATGTGGTAGGGCCCAAACTTGAAACACCTAACATCTATCCCCTTTTTATGTTTTCCAATACCCGTTTTGCTATGCTGAAATGATTTCATAGACAATGTAAAAAGTTCAAAAGCAAAATAAAATGTCGTAACTACAACATAAAGAACGAATAAAAGTAATTTAAACAGGTACCAAAATAGGTATACATTTTCAGGATTAACAAGAGGACAAAATCGTTTCCCCAAATTTCTAAGGCATCCAGGACTAAAAAAGGGTATTTAAATACACACGCACACACACTTACACTCGAGGAATGAGAATGATCTTGTAATTGGCAACAGAAGGTTGAGTACAATTTGAAGGAAAAGCAGAACTGAAATCGAGTCTCGAAAGAACGAGAGACAAACTGAAAGAAAGGTTTTCCAGTCAGGAATGTTCTCATTCAAAGCCTAAAGGTAGAAATGTAAAGGTTAGCCACAGAAAGAACTGATACTCAAGAGATCAGATACGCCTTAATGAGCAAGATAAAACAAAATAAGTAAGATTTCCGAGTGTAGGAATAGAAGGTACATTTCTCTATCTCATAAAAGCCATCTATGAAAAGCCTACTGCAAATATTATTCTCAATGGGGAAAAGCTAAAAGCCTTTCCCTTAAGATCAGGAACTCGACAAGGATGCCCACTCTCGCCACTATTATTCAACATAGTACTAGAAGTCCTTGCAACAGCAATCAGACGACAAAAAGGGATCAAAGGTATTCAAATCGGCAAAGAAGTCAAAATGTCTCTCTTTGCAGATGACATGATACTCTATATGGAAAACCCAAAAGAAGCCACTCCCAAACTATTAGAAGTTATAGAGCAATTCAGTAACGTGGCAGGATACAAAATCAATGCTCAGAAATCAGTTGCATTTCTATACACGAATAACGAGACCGAAGAAAGAGAAATTAGGGAATCCATCCCATTTACAATAGCACCAAAAACCATACGTTACCTTGGAATTAACTTAACCAGAGACGTAAAGGACCTATATTCTAGAAACTATAAATCACTCTTGAAAGACATTGAGGAAGACATAAAAAGATGGAAAGATATTCCATGCTCATGGATCGGAAGAATTAACATAGTTAAAATGTCCATGCTACCCAGAGCAATCTACACTTTCAATGCTATCCCGATCAAAATACCAAGGACATTTTTCAAAGAACTGGAACAAACAGTCCTTAAATTTGTATGGAAACAGAAAAGGCCCCGAATCTCCAAGGAACTGTTGAAAAGGAAAAACAAAGCTGGGGGCATCACAATGCCGGATTTCGAGCTGTACTACAAAGCTGTGATCACAAAGACAGCATGGTCCTGGCACAAAAACAGACACATAGACCAATGGAACAGAATAGAGAGCCCAGAAATGGACCCTCGGCTCTTTGGGCAACTAATATTTGATAAAGCAGGAAAAAACATCCGGTGGGAAAAAGACAGTCTCTTCAATAAATGGTGCTGGGAAAACTGGACAGCTACATGCAAGAGAATGAAACTTGACCACTATCTCACACCATACACAAAAATAAACTCCAAATGGATGAAAGACCTCGATGTGAGACAGGAATCCATCAAAATTCTAGAGGAGAACATAGGCAACAACCTCTACGACATCAGCCAAAGCAACCTTTTTCATGACACATCCCCAAAGGCAAGAGAAACAAAAGATAAAATGAATTTGTGGGACTTCATCAAGATTAAAAGTTTCTGCACAGCCAAGGAAACAGAAAAACTAAGAGGCAGCCCACGGAATGGGAGAAGATATTTGCAAATGACACTACAGATAAAGGACTGGTATCCAAGATCTACAAAGAACTTCTCAAACTCAATACACGAGAAACAAATAAACAAATCAAAAAATGGGCAGAAGATATGAACAGACACTTTTCCAATGAAGACATACAAATGGCTAACAGACACATGAAAAAATGTTCAAAATCATTAGCCATCAAGGAAATTCAAATCAAAACCACACTGAGATACCACCTTACGCCAGTTAGAATGGCAAAAATAGACAAGGCAAGAAACAACAATTGTTGGAGAGGATGTGGAGAAAGGGGATCCCTCCTACATTGTTGGTGGGAATGCAAGTTGGTACAGCCACTCTGGAAAACAGTGTGGAGGTCCCTTCAAAAGTTAAAAATTGAGCTACCCTATGACCCAGCCATTGCACTACTGGGTATTTACCCCAAAGATACAGACGTAGTGAAGAGAAGGGCCATATGCACCCCAATGTTCATAGCAGCAATGTCCACAATAGCTAAATCGTGGAAGGAGCCGAGATGCCCTTCAACAGATGACTGGATTAAGAAGTTGTGGTCCATATATACGATGGAATATTACTCAGCTATCAGAAAGAACGAGTTCTCAACATTTGCTACCACATGGACAGCACTGGAGGAGATAATGCTAAGTGAAATAAGTCAAGCAGAGAAAGACAACTATCATATGATTTCTCTCATCTATGGAACATAAGAACTAGGATGATCAGTAGGGGAAGAAAGGGATAAAGAAAGGGGGGTAATCAGAAGGGGGAATGAAACATGAGAGACTATGGACTATGAGAAACAAACTGAGGACTTCAGAGGGGAGGGGGGTGGGGGAATGGGATAGACCGGTGATGGGTAGTGTGGAGGGCACGTATTGCATGGTGCACTGGGTGTTATACACAACTAATGAATCATCGAGCCTTACATCGGAAACCGGGGATGTACTGTATGGTGACTAACATAATATAATAAAAAATCATTAAAAAAAATAAGTAAGATTTCCTTTCCTCTCACCTTCTAAAAACAAAACAAAAACTCAAAGTTCTATAGATGGGAATAATAAATTGACAAAACACTTTTTCCTAAAATAAATGTAAGAAAACTTCCAGATGAGATTTCTAGAACTCTAAGCACCTTTCTTACTCCCAAAGGTTATCAAGTTCATGCTGGGATATCAGAAGTGATTTCTTCTTATAGAGAAAATAATGGACCAGCCTACTCTTTCTTAAAGGGCTTTAATTTTGATATTTCCTAACTATTAAAAAGTCATTGTGAAACACACAACACTTTGTTTCACCTTCTTTCCTGTCTCCTTACTGAAGCATATGAATATTAGGAAGCAGGAAACAGAAATCACCTATTTTCCTTCATCCTCCATCTCTCTGCATGAGAAAGATACACAGCAATTCTAATAATCGAAGTACAAAGTGAAGACAATATCCAATAACTAATTCAGTAGACTTTTATTGCTCTTTCAACTTCAATAACATCTCTAAAAAATAGTTTTCTTCTAATAATTATGAAACAAATTTGAAAGGCAGGATCGTTCACATTATAGACTTGGTAGAGACTTGTACTTCATATAAATGAAAAATACCAGTTCAACGTTTTAAATGTTTAATTTACCTTGGATTTTATTACAAAAGAAAATACTATCATTGTAATTATAAAAGTCATAAAAATTAGAACTGTACTGTGAAATTATACCAAGCTATCAAAAACTATATAAATGAACAATAAAATTCAATTTCTATTTATTCAAACATAGTAAACACTGGAAGATAACACCCCTAAAAAACAAACAAAAACCCCCCAGATTTTTAATATTAAAGTAACAAAAGGAAAGCCACAACACAAAAATCAATCAATGCACAAAATCTGATTAAAAAACCACTGGGGTTTAACAATTACTGTAAGTCAACTGTAGAAGTCAGTATGTGCTAACTGAAGTTTAAAAACTGATCTTTAGATGATTCCATTTCCAACTGTATGTTTTCCTATTATTGATACTTATATTTTTGATATGTTAGAAAAGAACCAACTTCACATTAAAATTGCCAAATTTTGAATTTTGAACACTATTTTAAATTTTCAATGTCCTTAAAATCTTTAAGCTTACTTTCTAAAAAATAAATAATCGTTGGACTAAACCAAAAGACATTTCACACGTGTATTACATAGGATAACAATGATGTCATCTACATAAATAAATTTAAAATATTAAGTTATTTAATTTAAACATTTTTGAATTACAATGTTATATCAATGGCTTACACATCCAAAATCTGAGCACTTTAAAACAGGGTTCACACGCTGAGCACATTGAAAGAACTGAAGTACATGATATGATCCTTGACAGACAGCAGGCTCTGATGTAATGCCTCAGTTTCAGAAACCATTTTATGTTCTATAGAATCTTGAACCTGTCTTTGTGAAAGGAAAAACTTAGAAAGCTATTATATACATACATAAACTTGAAGTATGAGGAAGAAACAAATGCTTTTTGGAGGGAGAAAACAAAAATTAGTAATTTTGAGTGGTAAAGAAACCTGCTTCATAAATACACGCATTAGCACGTAAATTTTGTCCTACATGTTTTACAAAGACTTGGCAAATAGGAACATTGATACGCCACAGCTTTTTTCAACAACTGAAGAGATTTAAGATTTTTAACATCATTCTCTCTCTCTCTCTCTCTCATACACACACACACACACACACACACACACTAGAAAGACTGTGTGCTTCACTTCAGCGTATCTAAAATTATAAGAGAATATATAGAATCATCCTTTTGTCATAAGGAAGTTAGTTCATTGTTTTCTCAAAAGCTGCTATTTTAGAGTGAAATAGCATTCAAAAGAAAGATTTCAGATGGTCAACATCAGGATTTATTATAGTCTCTGTAAACAGACATCTATAAATAAATAAAACAGGGTGGAGAGAAGACTACCCTGAGGTGGCTCTGTAGCCAGGGTATTCAGTAGCACTAAGCTCCATCCTGGAAACCAAGGCTTCTAAGAAAGTGCAGGGCTGTTTATATTAATTTATTTTGTAAATGGAATATGTACAGGTTTAATTATTTTGCACCTTGAGGTAAATCAGTACATTGCAATTACTACTGCTCATTTACACCTATTTAAGGCAACATTTAAAAATTAATATATGTAGTAAATTATATTTTTCACTGTCTTGCAATGAACACTATCCATGATTGTTATTTTTCAAAAATAGTGGGAAAATATTCTAACCATGTAGAACAAGCAGTTAATTACTTAATAAACATGAGTTACCTTTGCTCTTCAATGGAGTAGTCATATCAGATCATTTTGTAAGTCAAGTAGTCAAAAGAAAGCAGAAACCATGAACAATTAGAAACAGTAAAAACATTTTGAGTGCAAAGTATTTTGCAAGTCATGGTTTTTCTGGCACTGGACAATTACTATACATAATTAAATAAAATCACAGAAACACTATGATCCCAGGTAGTTTTCAGTTTAAATTTTAAAATCCCTTCCTGTAAAATAAGCGTATTTGTTAACCCTACAATGTCCAGACACAAAGAAATGATGTGAGGAAATCCCCTTGTTCAGGTCCATCAGGGGAGTTTACAAAATACAGCAGCAAATACGGGGGTCTTTGGAAATGATTATGCTGCTATGGTAACAGGAACCATCTCAATGGAAGCTCATACAGAATAATAAGCACCGTGGGTAATACTCGATTTTCAATTGCCAAGAGAGTCTAACTCTTTTTCAGGCAGTACCGAATGATACCAGCTCTACTTTCTAAAGAAAAGTAGCTACATTTTCAACTTCTCATTCGAGGCAGAAGTCGAATCCTTTATTTTAACTAGAATCTGACAATATGGTCTCCAATGGGGAAATCATATCAGCTATCAAAATAGCTTAGAATGGATTAAAAACACTCCAGAAGTGCTAAAATATCAGCTTTTGGCATTCCTCATGATCCTCTGTAAGATCGATCATTCATACTTTTGTACTTTAATTACAAATGACTAAAGGGAGCATTGGAATTGCATTAAGATTTTCATCCTAATATTCATGTCACAATTTCGGTATTTCTGTGGCTTCTCAATACTCATTTGGTTTTTGTAAATTATCCTCTTGCCAAATCACTTTCACAACCCCATTCATCCAGTCCTACAGGCTTAAATAAGAACATTTATTTATTTCATGGAGAGCTAAGAGTATATAAAAGATGACTAAAAAGATTTGCTAGAAGGTAAAAAGATAGCTCAGAAAAGCAGAAACTAAATAACAAATACTAACACAAACTAGAAAGAATGCCATCAATCTGAGCTATACATAAAATGTCGAAATTCCTTTTAAAATACAAATATGGCAGTGCTGCATATCAAAGATGTAAAAATCTGTCAACTGCTTCCAAAGATAATAAACCATAAATGCAAGTGAGCACCAACTATTTACATTAACATTTTAAATTATTCTGTATTTGTTACCTTTTCAAATGTTTATATAATATTTAAGTATCATATCAATTAAAATAAATAAAATAGTTTAAAATGAAATCACAGATAACCATCTATTAAATATTATCTATACCATAGAAAGACTAACAACGTAAACAAGGAAATGAAAGGTAATTCTTTAGAATGAAGTAATACTGATCATAAACCCATTAAGAGAATTCTGACTCCTGATTATTTAATCATATTACTTGTAATAGAAAAATAATCAAGAACGTGAACGTGATATAAGCTTAACCACATTTGAAGTAAAAGACAGCAAAGGCAGAGAACAGAGTGGGTATTCTAGGTCTTATAAAGCATTAGGATTCAGAAAAGACTTCTACAAAGGCAACAAAATTTAACTATTATCAATTGGCATTTTACAGCTTCTAAAATCCATAAAGTTATGACTAGTATGGGGTTAAATTATAAAATCACCTGCAATTTCACTTGTCTATCGGAATAGAAACCTAGATGTGGAGGTTTTAAGATTTAAAATAAATTTTAAAAACATAAAGGTCAAAACTATGGTTCTTATCTAGAAAGTTTCTATTGTTCTAACCTTTAGAGCCAAAAACTCTCCACTGCTTGTGAAACATGATGGACAACTGCATAAATGAAACACACATACAGAGAAGCCATGACATGTTACCATTTGTCCCACAACACCGGCATAAAGACTCCTTGTTCTTCCCATAAAGAACTAACAGAAGTGAAACAATATGTAAAAATTTTTAGTAACTCAAGTAAAAATTATAAATATATGGACAAAGTACATCACCTAAGGTTGGTATGAATTATCACTGATGAACAAATAGATATAAAGGAAAACTAGATTGAATGCATTTCCCCACATCTTTCTACTGAAGAACAGAACTTTTTTTCCCAACAGAATAAATATTTGAATAGAACCATGTACCTCATAAGACCATTTCATTATATACACAGTCCCAAGGTGTTCCTAACAAACTTCAGACACTACTTCAAAAAACCCAGGAGTCACGCATAAACAGCATGACATACGATATTGTTATATATAGTGACATGAAAGACACACATCTCATATATATATATCTATATATATATGTATAACTATATATATATAATTCTTCTTGGTTCAATTCTATAACGAAGTTTCAGCATCCATGTATTTCTTTGCTGGTTCATCTTCAAAATTTATTTTCACACTCACAGGTTTTTCGGGGCTATTTAAAACAAAGAATGAGAATAAAAGATTTTGAAATGGACAAATATTATATTCAAAACATAGCCAACACTTAGTATCCATAATAAAAGCCTTTTGAAATGACTATTAATATTATAAACATATGACTCGCTATTATTATTTTACTGCTTTCTTTTCATATCAGTAAATTTGATCGGAAAGACAAATATTAAAAATTAAGTTTTTTTTAATGGATATGCTTGCCACTGAAATTCATGTTTTTCTTACAACTGAAGAGGCATTTCTTAAAATTAGTCATTATATGACTAAGTTTGATTCATTAGTTTTATTTTATAAACAGTTGTAGCATGTGATATTTCACTGACAGGTCCATTAAATTAAAAGGCAATCTTCGTTAATACGGATAAGCATCAAATAATTTTCTGCAAAATGTAACAGATTTACAAACTTTCTTTCCCCAAATTTGGTTCACAAAGAAATCAAAACACACATATTCTATATTTTCAAGTTAATATCAAATATAATGATTCCATGTCCATGGATTTAAGTAACTGGTTTAATTGTAAAACATGAATATCTGTGTTTTGAAAAAAACTTTTCAAATGTATAAAAACACACTGTGATTTGCTGCCTTCTCCAGACAGGACTGGAGCAAAGACCTCCAAACATCTTTTCTGTTAAATGATGTAACCCAAACACTGTCTGTCTTCCCCTGTGATTTGGAATTGAGGGGCAACCTGAATGAAAGGCAGAAGTATCAAAGATACAATAATATTACTGTAAGGTCTTTACATTTATACCTATACTAATAATCTGGGCCACAAGTGCTGAGAGAGTGTGAAAAATTATTAAGAGTAAAAAGAGCATCAAGCTAAATTCTAGCTACATGGAATAATCAAAATGACAAAGAGTTCAATTTAAAAAACTTTTAAGATCAAAGGTAGAAGAAAGGAATTAGTCCAGCTTAGAGAATCAGAAGTCAAGAAATGATTAAAAAAAAAAAAAAAAAAAAAGAGGTGGGGGGATAACAGAGATTAAGGAGGAGCAAAGCTCTAAGAAGAGGTGAGGAAGGAATGAATAAAACCTAACCAATTATTATCAAAAGACAGTAACTAATCAATCAGAAGCAGCTAGTGACCATTTGCCCAGAGAAGTTTCGACCTGACGCCCAAGTATATGGACACGCAACAGTGTCTGGCACAAGGTGCACACAGAGTATTTGTGGAATAGGAATGACTGAATACACTGCAGAATAATACCTCATTTCAACACAGACCCAAGGGATTAAAATACTCATGGTTATCAAACTAGAATCCCTTAAATTCAGGCCTCAAAATGAGGGGGAAAGAAAGAAAAAATGGCTTCCTAACAAGAAATCTAAAAAAGGAATCATGAAAATTATTATGGAATACTTGGTCCCTTATAAAACTGAATGGTGTTTATATCTGTGGGTTAAAAATTTCTTCCAACTATCTTCTAGGAAAATGCTTACCTCACCTGAAGAAATGGCAGGCTAAAACAAAACAAGGAAAACAATCATGGCTGTCCTTTTTCTTGGACCATCAGAAAGCACGATGGAGGTAGTGTTCACTTAAGAGTATTTATGTAACCCCTAGTAATTATCTTTCTTTACACGGTTTCTGATCTTTTACATACTTATTCCATACTGCCAAATGGATATATTCGTTTTTATTATAAAATGGCTCAAATGCTTTTTTGGAAATAGGCAATTATGAATTAAAAAAAAAAAAACCTATTGGCACTTATACCTGATTTCCAGTATTCAGTAAAATGATGGATAGACAGATAAAAGTAAGGAAGAAAGAAGAAAAGAAGGCGGGTTTTGTTAAGAGAATATAACTTATGCAAACTGAGTTACATTTAATGGTTTTATGAAATAGCTATCTATCCATAAGTCAACTGAAAATTGGCTAGTTAGAAAATGCGTAAAGAGTTACAGCTACCTCGTGCTAGATCTGGTTACTTTGGCATTCTCAGTATTCATGGAAAGTGCCTTCCACTGTGCAGTTTTGGCCATTTCATCTGATATGTTAACAACTGAGGGATCAACACTGAAGAACAAATACACTTTTTGGTTAGTATTCAGAACTTGCAAAAGCATTAATATTGTCACTCTTAACTACATAATATTTGTCTTCATCAACTTAAAATTGAGAAAACTCTTTGTCATGCACTTAAACCAAGTCCAGCAAAATATCAGAATTCGGGAGTTCTGTTTTATAAAGGTCTCATGGGGAATTACATCTTTCTGTATAATCAAAACTAGGAGTAAAAATAATTAAATTGGCAATGAAGCCAATGATGATCATCTTGGCTATGAGTATATTATTGAAATAACATAAAAGAATACATTTATGTGCTTGTAAATGTAAAAAATACAGCCTCAAGTCAATTACAAAACTTTTACAACTGGCACAAATTTCAATTTCATCAACTAATGATCCAAAGTATATAAGGAAAACTTAAGATTATGATTTAAAAAAAAAAAAGCTTTTAAAAAAAATCATTAAAAAAATGATGGAAAGGCAACACTTAAAAACAACAGAGCTCTGAAAATATCTGAACAGATAACACAAAAGCTTATAAATATCACTTTTAACTGACATTCACATTTTTAATGTCGAAGTGTTATTCTATCAAATTTATCAAAATCAAAGGAACAAAATACTGTCCTTTCATTGTAAGAGATAAATGTAACCACTGTCTTTATAAAATACTGCAAAATTCCTTCGAGACCCTAAATCCAACAACGATGATATCCATAAATAATTTTGGGCTCAAGGTTGGTCAGGCACAAGTAATGTGAAAGTACTATGAAGTTAAAAGAAATATATTTGAAAGTCCTTTTTCCTAACCAAAAGAGTACTATTTCATGCATATAAGCGACAAATACAAATGTCGAATTAGGCCTTAAGTTCACAATGTGATGGCAGCGACGTGATAAGTAACTAAATGGCAGTCATTTTAGAAAGTGCTAGCTTTGTTCACACTTTAAATCCAAATGTCATTCAAAATATAAGACTACAGAGAAATGTGACATGGTCACTGCAGAATCTCTAGGAAAGGTGCTTTACCAAGTCAATTTTTTTAAAGTGCACAAAATTTGAATGCCCAAATTCACAATGGCAGATCCAACCAACTTGAAACTACCTTCTCTGAGTAAATGTTTCTGTGGCTGGTTGCCAACTTCAAATAACTGGAGAGAGACATTCCTGAAGCACTTTCTAATTTCAAATGTCCCCCTCTACGAACTTTCCCATTAGTAGAATTAATTCAGACTTTTAAAGACAGTACATGTTTTGTTTTTTCCCCAAAATAAAACAAGATGGGGGAAAAAATCTGTCTACATTAAATCAGTTAGTTTCATATTTTATGGAGTTTTACAGTTTCCAAATGTTTTTCTTTATCATCTCATTTGATTTTCATGGCAAGTAATCCAAGGTTACTTAAGATTTTAAATTAGGGCAGATAAATAGGTCAGCCAATTGCTGGCATTCTTAATGTTCAAATTTTAAGCAAAGCAGCATTTATTTTGGCCTATGTCATCACTTAAAAAGGCAAAAGGAAATACACAGATAATCATTCTTTTTGTTAAACATCAGACAGTATAGTATACATTCCACTTAAATTTGTCAAGGCCCATGTATAATCATACTGAGTTAAGTGATAATGTAGGACCTATAGAAATTAAGTGGCGAATAATCTCAGCAAACTGATGACTCACTAATAACCATCATGGCAGTTCCTATACTCTTTTTATGAGTACAACAAAGTTAATATATTAATTCATTTAACACTTATAGAACCCAGCAAAGCAGGGGACTAAAGCTGGCTATATTAAGATGTCTATACTTGGCATTTAGTTTAAAGTATGTAAAGAAAGATTTGAGGGAAAATCATGAAAGGTGACACAGAGTAATACCAATGATGAAAATTAATAGTAAAAAAGTTTAAAGGAATATTACTGGATTAATTCATTTATCAAAACTAATCAATATGTAGAAGTCTAAATAAGACCTCTGTAAAAACTATAAAGATCAATTAAAAGTGAAAAAAAACCCAAAGTTGATAAATACCAACAAAACTTTTCCATTAACTGGTTAGGGAAGGAACTTACATACATTCTAAAACTGACTTTTCTACTATCAAAAGCTAATCAGAAACACAATAAATGTGGAAATAGGAAATAATATGTTTTTAATCTTTTAAAACTACAATAAAGTACACAGAGTTTAAAGACAGAATTTACCACTGCCTTTAGTTCTTAAATTTACATGTAAATCATCAAAGTCATACATAATAAGCTATATATGGAACTCAACTTTTTTAAAATATGAGCACTCACTGCCAACAGTCAAGTCACACCTTTGAGCTCTAGGGCCTCTGAACATAGTCACAATTTGGAAGATTTGGAAGATTTATCAGAAAATGGATTACAAAGGTTAATTTTCCAGCACACACTGATGCAGGCTAATAAAGGACAGAAAGGGAAAAGCTATACTGATTTTAAACTTCATTAAAACAGAAGGAGTGATGCCGGACAAGTAACTCTTGTCTGCCAGGCATGGAAGTTGGTTTAAGGCTCCGGTCCAAGTCTAGCTTTCTCTTCACTCCTGCCTACAAACCTGCAGAGGGGAAGGACCGTGAGACTTCCTCTTCAGATTCCTGAGGACCCCCTTTAAGTTGACTTATGGCAGACACCGGTTTTGTCATCTTTTAAAAATAGAGATCCCTACTTTAACAAAGCATTACATGGCTTATTCATGTACTTAACGTGTATACGAAATACATTTTACAAGATGAAGTTTTATCTCACCTATACTTTAGGGCCTTAACTGGAATCTGTAAGAGACTTCCGCCTTCAAATGGAAGGTGCACAGTGTCGTCATCAGCTTGAAGCATTCGTTCAGCTTCCTTCAGAGCACATACACAAAAAAATTACTTGTCCCAGAATATTTCCAGGAGGACCAATATATAACATTTTCAAGAATTAGAAACCCAAACTGACAATATATTTAAACATATTTGCCATGATTGAAAAATTCCTTTTACTATTATAAACACATACTTGTAGCACCAAAGAGAACAACTACTTGTAAAGGCTAAATTTTAAATGGTAACTTTCATTCAAGTTAATCAGGAATACTATGTTAAAATCAATTTAACTACATAACTGTTACCATCAATTATTAGTACATAATAAGAGACAAAATTTTGTGAAATCTGATGGCTTTCATTAAAAGACATATAAGCAAAACCTCATTTGGATAAGGCAAGGTTTCTCAATCTCAGCAATACTGACCTGTAGGGCCAAACAATTATTTGTAGTAAGGGGCAATCCTGTATATGTAGGATGTCCAATAGCACCCTAGACCTCTACCCACTGGATGCCCATCTAATTCTAACAATCAAAAATTTCTCAAACACTGAAATATGAACACTGAGAAGAAATGTCACCCCAGGTAGAGAACAACTTATACCAGAGACAAGACCCAAAATCATGGTATCATAATTACTGGGGACAGGGCAGGATGGACTGGGAGAGCACATACAGTCTTCTTTCTTACCACTAGAAATCCCACTATTTGTAGGTGGCAGTATGCCCAGCTTTTAAAAAAATAATTAAAAAAAATAAAATAAAACCAGAGCTAAATTTCCCAGCATTCCTTGCAACTTCACGTGACCATGAGATGCAAGTGGAACTTACTGGATGACATTTCTGGAAAAACTTCTTAAAAAACAGGATAGCAGGGGAGAGCCCATTTTGCTTTCTCACCCCACCCCTTTCCTTCCTGCCATCTCTAATGCTAACATGAGAGCTCAAGCTCAGCATTCATTCTGACCTATGAGGTGATTCTGAGAATGGAAACTGTGTGCGGAGGTTGGGAGGACAGCAGCACAGGCACTCCAGACCACTCCGTGGAGCCATCACACTAGATCACTCACTCTTCCCAAGACGTCTACATGAGAGCATAAACTCTTGTGCTTAAGCCTCCATTACGCTTGTTTTCTGTTATATACACTGAACCTTCTTCTAACTTAATACAGAAAATAATAAACAGGTAATTTCAACCTACGTATTTTATAAATAAATTGCATCCTATTTGAAAATTCACCAAAAGTTTATAAACATTTACACATATAATATAGTTAAAAAAAAAAAAAACTCTTTTAAAAATTTTGGAGGCTCAATTCAAACTAGTATTCCAGTTAGTATCCTAATTAAAGAGTCATAATTTTTGTTAAAAAATAAACATAAAACCAGTAATTTTGCCATAAATCAGCATTGAATGATCAATCCAAACTATGAAAAAAATACCAAGGCTTAAATCCAGTTTAAAGTTTGTTAAACTTTGCCTGTAAAGTTTTAATAAATGCATTTCCATAAATACTATGCAATGTAATAAAGTATAAATTATGCTGCTTTCTCTCAAAAATTAGGGGGAAAAGTAATTTTGAGATCTCTATTTAAACAGGACCATAATATTTAAAATGTATTATCTTTCTTCTTATCTTTGATTTTCAAGCAATATTCTTAATGGGAAAACTGAGTAGGGTACTAAAATCAATATAATCATCTGTGCTAAATGTTCAATGTCTACTTTTCCTTCTTACTATGTAATAGCATTGTGCTGGTTATTTAAAAAAAATCAAATTCAGAATAAAATATTCATGTAAATCTCTGTATACACATTAACTAATGGTACATAATACTGCATGTTAAGACTAGAGCTTAATAGTACTTTTTTGTAAAAAAATTACAGTCCTTTTTTGTCATTATGTATATGTCGGATTATTAAAATGCTGTTAAAATTAAAATGTACACTAAAATGTGCTTATTTAGTAATGTGCTTTCGCTACTTATGCTTTAACTATGCTCTAAACACTGCTAAATTCTCTGTTAAAATTAAGTGCACATGTGATATGTAACTTCTAAAAGGTTATTTTTGGGTCAGCACTTTGGAAGGGCAACTTAAGTTGGTAAAATGAGTAAGAGCTAATGTCTGGAACAAGTTACCTACTAACCTCTGCCTCAGTTTTCTTATTTGTAAACTGGGAATAACAGAAGCATCTACACTTCATAATAATAAGGTTCTTAGGAGGATTAAAGGAGCTGATTCCTGTAAAAACCACGAGAGTGCCTGCTACTTGGTACGAAATATTAAACAAGTGAATGGCGTAAATTTAAAATTCTGGTCTTTTTACCTCTTTCTCTTTTTTCTTTTTGTCATCTTCTTTCTTTTTCTTACTTTCTGGCATGAGATCATCAAGCCAACTAAGTTCTCTCTTTGTGAAACACAGATCCATGAGTTTGCGCACAAAGACTAATGCAAGAACCTTAAAAAAGTTGGGGAGAAACGATTAAGAAACATCTAAAAATACATAAATTATATCACTTAAAGAGAGAAAAAGTATCAAATCATAAACAAACAAAAAAGTACTTCATGTATTTTATTTAAAAATCACTTCAGGGGCCCCTGGGTGGTGCAGCTGATTAATGGTCCGGACTCCTGGTTTAGGCTGAGGTCAGGATCTCAGGATCATGAGATCAAGCCCGGCCTCGCGTTCCACGATCAGCAAGGAGTCTGTTAAAGTCTCTCTCTGCCCCTCCCTGCATGTGTACTCACACACTCTCTCTCTCTCTCTAATAAAGTAAATAAATTAAAAAAAAAATAAAAATCACTTCACACACCATCTTATTTCAAAGAAACTGAGTCACCAATTTATCTCTCAAGGTTCCTGCTCAAAGAAAACATAAAAGAAATGGCATTTTTAACCTTTTCCTATATAAACTCCTTGCATCCTGCATAAAACTATAAAGCAGATTAAGCATGGTATCTTCACAGTACAAGATTATTAATTTTTATGACTTTAAACGATATATATTATATAGGCAGATATTATTTTTTTTGAGAGTGTGCATGGGGGCGGAGGGGAGACAGACAGAGAATCTTAAGCAGGCTCCAACCACCCCCAGCACAGAACCCGATATAGGGCTCGATCTCATGACCTGAGCCGAAATCAAGAGTAGGATGCTTAACCAACTAAGACACCCAGACACTCCTAAATAGATGTAAATTTAAAAATCTCTTAAGCAATGCATTAGAGAACTCATTTGCCAATATTAGGTTTAGACTTCCCCATTATATATGTGAAAAAGAGACACCAATTACTTTAATTTGTTTACCTTTCACTGCTGTAAGGGTTGAAGATGTTTTCAAATGTTCATTGGCCATTTGGGTTTCTTCTGTTCTTACCATTTTCCTTATTACTATCTTTTGTCTGGTTTTCAATTTTTATGACTTTTGTTCATGAATGCATAAGAGCTCTGTGTAGTTCAGATGGAAGCATTTTATCTGCCTTATATGCTACAAATACTTTCTCCCAGTTCACAATCTGATTTTACTATGTTCATACAAAACATTTAATTATCATGTGGTCAAATAAATCTTTCCTTTACAGTTGGGTTTCCCTATCTTCTTGGAAAAGTTACCCTCAATCACTGGACTATATAAATATTTTTTTCAAAATTTTCTACTACATTTTAACATTTAAATCTTCAATTCATTTATGGTTTCTTTCTGAATATGGTGTTGGTTACAGAAGCAACCTTAGCTCCCATACACAGTCAAATCTTCTAAGACTACATACTAAATTTTCCCACATAGATGAATAAATGATCACCTTTAATGAAATGACCTGCTTATGGTATTCAAGTGGTAAGTTCTCATATATTCTGATAAATTTCTGGACTCATCAGTCTATTCTTCTGATTTGTCTATTCCCATGCCAATTCCATACTGTGTTAGCTACACTGACTTGACAGCAATTTTTAAATATTTAGTTATCACAACAGAGTGATATCAACACAGGAACAATCAAGTCCTTCACCCCGGACCCAGCCAGGAATTCTTAATTAGTTTTGTTTTGTTATTCCTCTGGTATTTACTATAGCCTTATTTTTTCATTAATATAACAATTTATATATAGTAAAATAGAAAAATATCATATATATAGTTTGGCGCTTTTGAAAAACATACATATTCGTGGAATCCACACCCAAACAAGATACAGAACATGTCTACCATCCATGTTGTTATCTATGACTCTGGCATTTATTTTTCTCTATAACCTTTAAAATTATCCGATTCACACTGACAACAACCTCTCCGAATACGCACAAACACACATGCAAATAAAACTCATAAAATTCATACTTGGAAGTGACGTCTTTACAATACTAAGTATGCAAAACAAAGAACATGATATATCTTCCTATTTGTTCAGGTCTTAATTTTATGTACTTCACCATTATTATGGATTGAATTGTGTCCCCCATGAAAGATACATTGAAATCCTAACCCGTAGTACCCAGAATATGACTTTATTTGGAAATAGGGATGTTGGAGATATAATTAAGATGAGGTCATACTGGAGTAGGGTGGGCTCCTAATACAGTATGTCCAGTGTTCTTATAAAATGGTCATATCAAGACACAGTGACACACAGAACACCACATGACAAGGTGGGAATTTGGAGTTATACAGTTGCAACACAATGCCAAAGACTTTCAGCAAACCTCCAGAAGCTAGGAAGAGGCACAAAGGGTTCCCTTACAGGTTACGGAGACAGCATGGCCTCATCCACACCTTGATTTCAAACTTCCAGAATCCAAAGCTATCATATAATAAATTTCTTTTGGTAAGCCAGTGAGTTTTCTTATAACCACCCACTATAACAAAATTCTTCCTAATTCTATTAGGACTTTTAGTCTTTTTTCACTTGAGTCATTTGAGTTAATAGGCAATCACAGTATCTACAAATAATGTTATCTCTTCCTTATAACAAATATTATATTATTCTTATATCACAGTTAGAACCTTCAATTCATATCAAATAACAGTAATACTGTGCTTCCCTATATTAGAACTCATTTACAAATTTTTATTCACGATGACTGTAATTTTATAACTTTCTATCTTTAATTATGTTGGAAATTCTTCCTTGCTGCTGAAGTATCACAGTCTATTTAATCATGATATATTACTTATAGAAACACTGAGAATTTATTTATTTGTTAATATCTTAAGGTTTTTTTGCACTTATATTAGTGAGAAATCACCATCATTCTTCTGTATAACTTTACTAGCCTTTGTTATTAAGATCTTGCTAGTGTTTCATGAGAAAAAAATGCAGATCTTTCCATCTTTTCTAGAATAATTCAAGAAGTACTGGAATTAACTGTTCTTTAAAACTCAGCTGGGCCTGTGATCCCAAGGCAGCTCTTCGGCCATTTCTCCAGTCTCTTGTATGCAAGTGAGTTATACAGATCCATAGATTTTATATTTCTCTTTGGGTCGATTCTGAAAAATGTATGTATAGAACGGAAATAATCCATCTCCTCTAGATCAGTGGCAGGCAAACCACAGCCCTTCGGTTAAGTCTGGCCCTACCTGTTTTTATGGCCTGTGACCTAAAATAGCTTTTAAAGATGCACATTTGGAGTTGATTTGATGATAGGGAACACTTTGAACCTCAGCCAAGTGAATTATTAACCCAAATGAAAAGAATTCCATTCTTCCCATTAGTAGTCTTTCATTTTAAAAAACTGTACAATTACTTTTTAGGTTTCACCAATAAGAAATTGTGGAGGGGCGCCTGGGTGGCACAGCGGTTAAGCGTCTGCCTTCGGCTCAGGGCGTGATCCCGGCATTCTGGGATCGAGCCCCACATGGGGCTCCCCCGCTGTGGGCCTGCTTCTTCCTCTCCCACTCCCCCTGCTTGTGTTCCCTCTCTCGCTGGCTGTCTCTATCTCTGTCGAATAAATAAATAAAAAATCTTAAAAAAAAAAAAAAAAAGAAATTGTGTAAACTTCTCTCCTGTTACAGAAGTGCCTATATATCTTGTGACCTATAAAGCTGAAAATATTTACTATTTGACACTTTACAGAAATAAAGTTTGTCAACCTCTGGTCTAGACGTACAAACTTATTTCTATAGATTCATGTAGTATTTTCATAAAGCCCCTCAAATCTCTTCCACAGCTGTGATTGTATGTCTCTTCTCTTTCGTAATCTTGTCTATTTTGCTCTCTTCTTTTCTTCTCTACTCAAGCTTGGAAGGAGTTTGTTCATTATTGACTTTTACAAATAAAAAATTTGGTTGCATTTTTTAAAGTCTTCTTGAATAATATATGTAGTGAAGGGTATACATTTTCCTTATGAATTTTAGGTGTATCTCACAGACTTTATCAAAAATTCTCTGCTGCAATACCTACAATGTTTTTTTAACCCAGTTTTCAACCCAGGGATTATTTCAGCATTTAATGTCTAAATACTTTAGATTTTTTTTAAGTGTTTTTCATTATTCGTTTGTAATCTAATTTATTTGTGATCAGGAAATGCAATTACCTAGATAATTTTTATAGCTTTTTAATTTTTAAGATTTTCTTTGTGGCCAAGTACATAACCAATGTTTACATGGAATGTACAAAAGGATGGATATTCTGTTTGCAAAATGCAATATTCTGTGATAATTTAGTGAACGATATTGTCTTATTAATATCCTCTAAAATCTTTATTATTTTTGAACTTCTAGATCTGTGAATTTCTGAGAAAGATGTATTGAAACATTCTATTAAAGAACTATGCTGTTCTAGCTGCTTTGCTTTTTTACATCTGGTTATCATCTTTGTTCCATAAATGTCCTAAATTCTAAAGTTGTTTAAAAATACAAAACAGCCTTCTATAGCCCAAGGACTAAAAAACAAACAAAAATGTAGAAAATAAAAAGCAAATTCAGTTTCTAAAGCGACTGGTTTAAAGCTACAAAAGGGCCAATTCCTATTTTGAAACACCTAAGGTGCTTAAAATGGGCTATTCCCTTTCTCAAATATAAATATTACTAATACATTACCACACTATGTTACTAAGATAAATGTCAGTAAAATACTGTTGAAACACACAGGAGAGTTATTAACTAGTGACAAAGTCTGAAAAAGTTTAAAAAAAAAAAAAAAAAAAAAAAAAGCCTTACCATCATGGGAAAAACTACCGCAGCAGCTGAAGCTTTTATCACCCACAGAAGAACCAGACAAGTGAGCTGAATGACTGTGAAAATATGGACCTTCCAGAGAGGCACGTAACGAAGGTATATCAGATCAGGCTGATGCTTAGCAGGCATTCCAAATAATTTTATACGGTCAAAAAACTATGTATTGAATGGAAAACAAAACAAAGCAAGAAAAAGTTTTCAACAAAAGTATCATTTCTGCTACTTAGGAAATTATATACAACCTTAGAGTTTTGTGATTTAAACTATAACTTCCTAGATATGTCCTGATAGTATAGGAGAATATTTCAATACAGAACATCTGGTCCCAAGGAGGGGGGCAAAAATCAAGGCAATCATTCTAAATTAATGCAATTAATTTAATCAGAAAACTCAAACCACAAAATGTCTTAATTTGGGGGATTAAAATAAATAAATTTATTGCTATAATCAATTGCGCAAGTCATTTACTTTCTTTGACTTTGTTTTCTAATATGTACAATAAAAGAGCAACAATTTCCAAGGTTCTTTCCAACTTTAACATTACCCGTTCTATAAAATAGCCTGAAGTAACAATTACTGAACTTTCACCCAACAAAAAGGAAACTATGAGCAAATTCCTTAGTCTGTTTGAACTTTAGTTTCCTCATTTATAAACCAGGAGTAAGATCTCACAAACTTGTAAAAGAAAGTTATAAAAGAAAAATTAAAAAAAAAGAAAATATAGTGAATTGATGAGATCATTCCTTGACCAGTGGAGGGAAGACCCAGCACTACTGAAAAAAATGGAGATGCTATCTCTGAGAAGCCTTGCCAGCATTAGCTGGCAATATCAGACAATACGCTTTCCATGACAGGAGGTGGCCACGTGCTGCTAACAGTGCTTTCAGAGCCACACGTTCTACATGAAGAACTTTTTAATAAATTTTATCAGGTTGTTTTCCAGGAATTATTATAAACAAGACCAAGAGAGTAGGGAAATCACTGGGTTCTAACCTTGGCTCCATTGCTTACTTGGTTAAGAACCGTCCGTAAGTCCCTCTGTTTCTGTTTCTTAGTTGACAATATTAATACTTCTTCCTATCCTGCTTAACAATGTTGTTTTGAGAATCACAGAAAATAATTTGTGTACTAGGCTTTATAAACTGTATTGGACCGCACAAATGGCAAGTATTAACCATTCCAGTCCTCAACATCCCCCTCTCTTACTATACTAGTCTTTATCGATAGTTACAGGGCCTTTCATTGGCTTCTATTAAAAACAGGTAAGGATGATCTCCTTCACGATCTCATTCTTGAGGGAAAAATATGTAGTAAGCAATAATCATTTGGAAAACGTGGATTTGAAGTCATCAGCTAACCTGCCTCCCAGAATATCAGAGTTGAGAATACATCACTACCATCATAAAAACAATCTTTGCAAATTTAAAATACATTTTAAGTTTTTCTACGAAATCATTAACTACTTAAGACTTGCCTGGATTCCTTTTAATGAGGAAACTCCCATATAAAGGAAAACACCATACAGGACAGGCATGGGAATAAACTGTAAGTGAAAGGACCACAGTTAGAACCCATGCTACTAGAACAATTTCATAGCAATAAAATACACAAAAACATAGTGAGTATATATGGAGACAGAATTAAAAGATCTTTCAGTGATGAGACCTAACTTTTCTATAAATAAGAAAAATGCTAATAAACAACAGACTCCTTGAAAAACTATCTTCTACATGTTTCTTCCTGAAATGGGAAAATGTTCAGTGATTAAGAATGTGAGCACTACAATCAGACTGCCTGGTTTAGGAAGCCAGGTAAGCTCTTCTTGAGCCTTACCCTCTCTACGCTATCATTCCTATAACAGATTGCAGGAAGACTAAAGGATTTCAAATACTAAAATACTCAGAAAAGCACACAACGCATATCAATCATTCATAAAGCTTTAGCCAGGAATTAAAATAAAAACTTAATAAAAAATTTTTAAAAGCATGAGCCATTATCATTGCTATCACTACCATATAGTAGCTATTATACAATAGTACCATTTACTGATAGAATCACTGAACTCCACTCCCAAGAAAGTCCTTATTACTTTGGCAGTTAAAAGGATCCCAACGGCCTCCCTACCATGCGTAGGCTCCGCCCACCTGCTCAAAAACCACAAGCAGCACTCGCACCAAGAAAGAGACCTGTAAAGAAAAAAGACCTAACAGCTACAGAGGAAAACCACACTCACTCTCCACTGAACAACTGAGAATGTCCTTCCTAAGAAGCCTAGGAGGAAAAAGTACTACAGGAAGAGAAGAAAACAAGTTAAAAATCTAATAAATATCCTCAGGAAATTTCAGGAGAATATTTTATCCATAAAGCAACTTCAGAATGCTAGGGAAAGTAAATAATCAGAATGAAAAAGGCTTCTAGAAATTTAAAGATATAATTATCAAAATAATTAATTTTGTAATATTGATTTTGATGAGACTAAAGAGATCTAAGAAAAACAGGAAATTTTCATTAACAGTGAGGGCGCAGGATAGTAATGTGAGAACATATCCAGAAGGTCTAATATCTGTCGACCTGAAGTTGAAGAAATAGTTAACAGAGAGAAGAGAAAAAAAACACTGACCCAAAATTCCCATAATCAAAAGCACAGGTTTCCAGAGAACAATGGCCCATAGTGAGAGTGGTAAGGTGAATGAAAGTCCCTATCCATCTGTCCACCTAAATATCCCAGTGAAATTTCAGAACACCAAATTTTGGTAGCTTCTAGAAAGGAAAAAAATACCTCTGAAATTACAAAAACCAAACAGATATCAGACATATTATTAGAACCACTGGTCTATAGGAAACAATGACTTTAAGACTCAAAGAAAAACAATATTGAACACTGAAATGTACGTATACCTAACTATCTATCAAATGTGAGAATAATTTGAAACACGAAAGAACTCTGAAAGTTTACCACCCATGGCACCACATATGAAAAAATTACTCTAGGAATTCCTTTGGCAATGCAAAAAATAAAAAAATAAAATATAAAAAAGATGTAAGAAAAAGTGGAAGTGGTATATGCAATTCTTTTTTTTAAAGTAAGGGAAGGTAATAGGTGCTAAGAAAACTTATTGGGCCCTAAGGCTTGGGCAGTTACTCTTCAAGCAGCGACAAGAGCTTAGGGAGGAAATAGGGTCTATTTCTGCCTCCACGCAGGCAGATCAGCCTGCTTAGTCCTCAGTGAACACATATGTATCATCATAATACTGACTATGTGCTCCCAGAGGGTTTACATTTTTATGATCTAACTTACAGAAAAAGCATGGACAGTTTAATTATAATTACGGCATACAATGCAAATGTTCGTAAAACTAAAAACACAGTCAACCAAAGGCAGGTGATGGAAGGAAGACTGGCTGGTGGACACCTAAGTACGCTAAATCCTCATAAAACGTCTGACCTTATATGACAGGCTCCCAAGCTTTTTAGTCTTAGGACCCTTTATGTTCTTCAAAGGAATACTGAGGACACGCTCCCCAAATACTTCTGCTTTTGTGGACTCCCAGAGGTCGTCCTTAAAACTCAACTTTGAGAAACTTTGAGAGAAAATTAAAATTAAAATTATTAATTATAATGGTTGTAACCACCAATATAACTTAAAAAACAAAGATGTTAAAAAGAGTTTACCCCTGGAGGAGCAGCAAGATACACAAGCCAACTCTTAACCAGAATAAAGAGACATATAAATAAAAATACATTAATAGTAGGGGACCTCAACACTCCACTATCAGAAATAGACAGAACACCCTGGCAAAAACTAAGCAAAGAATCAAAGGCTTTGAATGCCATACTCAACGAGTTGGACCTCATAGATATATATAGAACACTACACCCCAGAACCAAAGAATACTCATTCTATTCTAATGCCCATGGAACATTCTCAAGAATAGACCATGTTCTGGGACACAAAACAGGTCTCAGCCGATACCAAAAGATTGAAATTATCCCCTGCATATTCTCAGACCACAACGCTCTGAAATTGGAACTCAACCACAAGGAAAAATTTGGAAGAAACTCAAACACTTGGAGACTAAGAACCATCCTGCTCAGGAATGACTCGATAAACCAGGAAATCAAAAATCAAATTAAACAATTTATGGAGACCAATGAGAATGAAAATACAACAGTCCAAAACCTATGGGATATTGCAAAGGCAGTCCTAAGGGGGAAATACATAGCCATCCAAGCCTCACTAAAAAGAATAGAAAAATCTAAAATGCAGTTTTTATATTCTCACCTCAAGAAGCTGGAACAGCAACAGAGGGACAGGCCTAATCCACGCACGAGGAAGCAGTTGACCAAAATTAGAGCTGAAATCAATCAAGCAGAAACCAGAAGTACAGTGGAGCAGATCAACAGGACTAGAAGCTGGTTCTTTGAGAGAATCAATAAAATTGACAGACCACTGGTAAGACTTATCCAAAAGAAAAGAGAAAGGACCCAGATTATTAAAATTATGAATGAAAAAGGAGAGGTCACGACGAGCACCATTGAAATTGGAAGGATTATTAGAAATTTTTATCAACAGCTATATGCCAATAAACTAAGCAATCTGGAAGAGATGGAATCCTTCCTGGAAACCTATAAACTACCAAGATTGAAACCGGAAGAAATTGATTCCTTAAACAGGCCAATTAATTATGAAGAGATTGAGTCAGTGATAAACAACCTTCCAAATAACAAAACTCCAGGCCCGGACGGTTTTCCTGGGGAATTCTACCAAACATTCAAAGAAGAAATAATACCTATTCTCCTAAAGCTATTTCAAAAAATAGAAACAGAAGGAAAGCTACCAAACTCATTCTATGAGGCCAATATTACCTTGATCCCCAAACCAGGCAAAGACCCCATCAAAAAGGAGAATTACAGACCGATTTCCCTAATGAATATGGACGCCAAAATCCTCAACAAGATACTTGCTAATAGAATCCAACAGTACATTAAAAGGATTATCCATCATGATAAAGTGGGATTCATACCTGGGATGCAAGCGTGGTTTAATATTCGCAAATCAATCAGCGTGATACATCATATCAACAAGAAAAGACTCAGGAACCATATGATCCTCTCAATCGATGCCGAAAAAGCATTTGACAAAATACAGCATCCTTTCCTGATTAAAACCCTTCAGAGTGTAGGAATAGAAGGTACATTTCTCAATCTCATAAAAGCCATCTATGAAAAGCCTACTGCAAATATTATTCTCAATGGGGAAAAGCTAAAAGCCTTTCCCTTAAGATCAGGAACTCGACAAGGATGCCCACTCTCGCCACTATTATTCAACATAGTACTAGAAGTCCTTGCAACAGCAATCAGACGACAAAAAGGGATCAAAGGTATTCAAATCGGCAAAGAAGTCAAAATGTCTCTCTTCGCAGATGACATGATACTCTATATGGAAAACCCAAAAGAAGCCACTCCCAAACTATTAGAAGTTATAGAGCAATTCAGTAACGTGGCAGGATACAAAATCAATGCTCAGAAATCAGTTGCATTTCTATACACGAATAACGAGACCGAAGAAAGAGAAATTAGGGAATCCATCCCATTTACAATAGCACCAAAAACCATACGTTACCTTGGAATTAACTTAACCAGAGACGTAAAGGACCTATATTCTAGAAACTATAAATCACTCTTGAAAGACACTGAGGAAGACATAAAAAGATGGAAAGATATTCCATGCTCATGGATCGGAAGAATTAACATAGTTAAAATGTCCATGCTACCCAGAGCAATCTACACTTTCAATGCTATCCCGATCAAAATACCAAGGACATTTTTCAAAGAACTGGAACAAACAGTCCTTAAATTTGTATGGAAACAGAAAAGGCCCCGAATCTCCAAGGAACTGTTGAAAAGGAAAAACAAAGCTGGGGGCATCACAATGCCGGATTTCGAGCTGTACTGCAAAGCTGTGATCACAAAGACAGCATGGTCCTGGCACAAAAACAGACACATAGACCAATGGAACAGAATAGAGAGCCCAGAAATGGACCCTCGGCTCTTTGGGCAACTAATATTTGATAAAGCAGGAAAAAACATCCGGTGGGAAAAAGACAGTCTCTTCAATAAGTGGTGCTGGGAAAATTGGACAGCTACATGCAAGAGAATGAAACTTGACCACTATCTCACACCATACACAAAAATAAACTCCAAATGGATGAAAGACCTCGATGTGAGACAGGAATCCATCAAAATTCTAGAGGAGAACATAGGCAACAACCTCTACGACATCAGCCAAAGCAACCTTTTTCATGACACATCCCCAAAGGCAAGAGAAACAAAAGATAAAATGAATTTATGGGACTTCATCAAGATTAAAAGTTTCTGCACAGCCAAGGAAACAGTCAGAAAAACTAAGAGGCAGCCCACGGAATGGGAGAAGATATTTGCAAATGACACTACAGATAAAGGACTGGTATCCAAGATCTACAAACAACTTCTCAAACTCAATACACGAGAAACAAATAAACAAATCAAAAAATGGGCAGAAGATATGAACAGACACTTTTCCAATGAAGACATACAAATGGCTAACAGACACATGAAAAAATGTTCAAAATCATTAGCCATCAAAGAAATTCAAATCAAAACCACACTGAGATACCACCTTACGCCAGTTAGAATGGCAAAAATAGACAAGGCAAGAAACAACAATTGTTGGAGAGGATGTGGAGAAAGGGGATCCCTCCTACATTGTTGGTGGGAATGCAAGTTGGTACAGCCACTCTGGAAAACAGTGTGGAGGTCCCTTAAAAAGTTAAAAATTGAGCTACCCTATGACCCAGCCATTGCACTACTGGGTATTTACCCCAAAGATACAGACGTAGTGAAGAGAAGGGCCATATGCACCCCAATGTTCATAGCAGCAATGTCCACAATAGCTAAATTGTGGAAGGAGCCGAGATGCCCTTCAACAGATGACTGGATTAAGAAGTTGTGGTCCATATATACGATGGAATATTACTCAGCTATCAGAAAGAACGAGTTCTCAACATTTGCTACAACATGGACAGCACTGGAGGAGATAATGCTAAGTGAAATAAGTCAAGCAGAGAAAGACAACTATCATATGATTTCTCTCATCTATGGAACATAAGAACTAGGATGATCGGTAGGGGAAGAGAGGGATAAAGAAAGGGGGGGTAATCAGAAGGGGGAATGAAACATGAGAGACTATGGACTATGAGAAACAAACTGAGGGCTTCAGAGGGGAGGGGGTGGGGGAATGGGATAGACCGGTGATGGGTAGTAAGGAGGGCACGTATTGCATGGTGCACTGGGTGTTATACACAACTAATGAATCATCGAGCCTTACATCGGAAACCAGGGATGTACTGTATGGTGACTAACATAATATAATAATAATAATAATAATAATAATAAAATCATTAAAAAAAAAAAAAAAGAGTTTACCCCTGGAGAGTTGTTTTTGGAAAGTAAGGGAAAACGGGGAGACTAACTTTTCATTTTAGGGCTTTCTTGATGTTCTATTTGAATTTTTCTGCCTATATACAGTGAATACTTCAAAAATTTTAAAGGCAACCTTTAAAGGGGACAATATCCCCATAAGAGTGCACTAAATCTTTCTCCTCCTTTGCCAAGTACTTCTAACAATACAGTCACCACAATGCAGTAAATGCCCCTTTACCTATCTGTTCCACCAACCAGACTGCCAAGTTCTGAAAAGTAGACAATAATATATCCTATTTATTATTATTTCTCCAGTCTTAATAGCCCAGTAAGTACTCAACAAATATCTGGTGAATTAGTCAGTTACTAGAAAGTTGATGAGATGAAGGCCAAAGAATTCTAGTATTTAACTTTAATTTTTTTTTTTAGTTAATAACATACATACACCCTCCAAGTTTTTTCCCCAATTTATAAATGTACACAACTCTTTATAGTTTTCTTTGCAATAACTAAAACACCAAGGGAAAAAACGGAGTTGAGCTCTTCCACAATGAAAAGAAAATTTCAGATTAGATATTAGCGATATTTTCTATTGTTATATTTTTTAATCACTAGATTCATTAGGATATGTATAATAAAGACCAGATGTGACTAAAAGATATTTAACATAAAGTTTAATTTCCTGCATGATTCATTTATAATATTAGCTGTTTCGTTTTCTAATGAGCTCTACTACCTTTATTTCATTTAGATGATCAGAAAGAATACATTTATTTAATTAATAGCAATTATTTTCAAATTTTGGTCAAATAACTATGTCAATCATAATTCTCTATTACTTCCTCTAAGATGCCTATAAAATCCCCTGGTATACTATTCTTTTAGATCATAACTAAGCCATGAATTAACTCCTTCCAAAACTCTATAGTCTTTAATACTATCGTTTTACGTATTTCTAAAATGGACACATATAACACTGAAATGCCTACTATGCTAAACACCATATACCAGAATATTATTTTCCAAGTAAATTCCAGGAAATGAAACTAATTTTAGATATTTTCAGGTTTCAGTTTCATACAACCGAGTATAAATTTTTTGACAAAAAAGATTTTAAAATATTGCAATAAAGAGATTTTACCTTTAGAACTGAAGTCATGAACACAGACAGGCCCATTAGAACAAAAATCATTAGCCCTGTAACTCGCTGTTCACGAATTCCCAAAAACTTGGGTTGTTCCCCTGGAGCAGAACATTCAGATTCAACTTTTAAGCTGTTGACATGACTTATTGACAACACCGTTGCAGCCACAAACCATGGAAGTCCCATGACAGAGCAAACTCCCAACATAACACCAACCATAAGCAAATCAAGGTGATAGCCAGCTCCTTTCTGAAAAGTGAAATGAACATGAATTATTTGTTAAGTCTAAACTGTTCTTTTAGGTTACAATACTATATTACTTTATAAACAGAGAAATTAACTTCCATCTCACATCTTGTAATGTTCCAGTCATTACGAAAACACTTCAAACTCTTGAAGAAATTACAAAACCTGACACAAAATTTTAAAATTACCTTCAATTTGTGCTCCTTTCTGTTTATGATCACAGCTGTAATTTGTTGATCCATAAAGATGAGAATGGTACAAAGCAGAGCTGGAATAGCAGCTATTAATAAAGTCCACCAAGGATTTTCTCCCAATGGGCTTATGATCCAGCCCCTACTTGGATCAGTAGGCTGTTAAAAAATTAAAGATAAAAAGAAAGAAGTTTCTTCCTACTGCACAAAATTTCCACAACATAGGCTATGTCTATTCCAAGAAATTCCAAGGCATTAGAAAGAACTAGATTAAATCTTGGAATGTATGGTGAATTATCTGCAAAGATAGCCACAAGAATGTTTCCCATCCCTTGACGAAGGTCCCTTGGCCATGTAGTCAATCTTTCCGTCTAGAGGTGGAATCCATTTCCTCCTCTTGGACCTAGGATGTCCTTATGGTTTACTTCAGCCAACAGAATAAAGCCAAAGTGACACTGTGTGACTTCTGAGTCTTGATCTCAAGGGACCTTGCAGCTTCTCTAACCCTCTCGGAACCTTGAGATTAAGCTGTTGAGTAAGCTTGGATAAGCCTTCTTGAGAATGAGATACAACGTGGTGAGAGAGAGAGAGAGAGAGAGAGAGAGAGAGAGAGAGGGAGAGAGAGAGAGGGAGAGAAGGGAGCCAATTGCCCCAGCTGTTTCAGCCATCTGATCTGAGTTTCCCAGACATGGAAATGAAGACATATTGCCCCCATCAAAGCAATGGATGACTGTAGCCACATGAAAGATCCCAAACCAAGAGACCAGACCACCACCCAGCTAAGCTTAGTACCAACTGCCACCAATTTATGAACAAATAAGGGGTTGCTGTTTCACAGGTTTTATGTTTGGGGAGGTTTGTTATAGACAAATAGGTAAGTGAGGTAGAGTGTCATTTCAACAGGCTCCTAACCCACTTCAAATAAAGTGAAGTCAATCTACCTACTAGATCAACTCCTAAACTAAACTACTTTGGAGATCCTACAGACCAGTGATCTTGGCAGGGTCAGGACTAAATCAGAACTGGGGCCTCAGGACATATCTTTCCAAAGCATCTACTGACAAACATCTGTCACTTTATCAGACACAAATACATTCCAATGCTGTAAAGTAAAATCTGTTTTATAACAAAAAATTTTAAAAGATCCTAAGAGTTTAGTATTCTTGGAGGGCACTGGATATACTGAAATCTAACATGTTTTCATTACCTGAAGTTCATTTTAAGCCTGTTTTTTCTTCACAAAAACATTTATTAATACAAAGGGAACATTTAATATTTTCAAATGAAGGTAATTCCAATTTTACCACACCAATACACATTAAGCTGCTTGATATCCAAAACTGTACATGAATAAAAATATTGTATCTATACAATGCACAAGCTCTTAAGTGTTCCTTGATTTATTTCCCCAAATGTATCTTATGCCCCCTTGAAATCAGTTTGCTACTTGAAAGCTAGATCAATAAATGAGTAACAAAATATATTTAGGAATGAATATAAGGAACTGGGCCCAGGATTAAGGGAAGCTACATCAATATTTTGAACCGATATTAATTTATAGTTTCATCTGGTAAAAGACTTGGTAAAAAAAAAAATGACCTTCATATAGTCATCTCTTAATGGCCAAAAATCTTTAGTGGCTCAATATCTATGCTTTTAAACAAACGTATCCAAATTTTATTATATACTTCCAAGAGTAAAACAATAAAAAAAATTTTTAATAAAATTGAGAATACCCAATGAGAATACCCATTTATGTGTTACATTACTAATGGTTTTCCATAGTAAAATTCATACAGTAAGTACTATAAAGCTAATTTTCTCTTATTTTTAAATAAAAATATAAGTAGACCTTCTATATAATTTTAGTGGATCATTTTCCACCCATGCACTCTACTTTGGAGACTACCGGTTTTAAAATATTTTTTTTTTCCAAGTAAGAAATAAAACAGACTAAAATTATATTCATTTTATTCCTTATTTCTAATCCCCTTTAAACCTTCTGTTTTTAAAAGAAGTCATATAGTTTGCTATAAAGATAAACATAACCAGTGACACAAATACTCAACTATAGGGAATTCCAGAAACTATTCAAAAGCTATCAACTCCTACTTAAAAGGGAAAACAATTCTTGAATGCTGTATTATGCATATGCTACATTATGTACAACATAGCTACAGTCTGATGATGAATGCAAAGCGTTCATGGATGGTCAGATAAGCATCATTTTTCTTGTGGAAGAATACATTTGATTCTCTCCTGACATGGAGCATTCCATCTACTGTCACATACACCACTCTACTAGAAATTTAACTAGGATCTCCTTGTTACAATTTTAAATTCAAGTTTGAGTCACTTCCTTATAAAGGAATAAAGAATGTTTCTTTTGCCTGGAAAATACATCATGAACTCCAGCTACCACAGCAGGGTCAAATTTTTTAAATGACTCCCAAGTACTTACCATGAGTATTTTCATTCACTCTCCCTGATGGGACTAACTTTGATACCTTCTTGCTTACTTCATAAATAGGTTCAGTTCTCTTTTTACATCTTGTCATCTTTTATGTATGTGAAAAATATATATATATTCCTATAAAGTATCTAATTTTAAAATAGTTTGGTAGTCCCACGTCACAAATAACCAAATATTTAAATCCTTACCTCGAATTTTTCAGGAACATGAAGTTTAGGAGATGGAACTCCTACAAGGTAGTCAATTGCAACCATTATTACTATTGTGAGAAATACAGCAAAGTCACTGATTGTCGATCGCACCTATATTAAAGGGATTGTGTTAAAATAAACACAGAAACACTATGTGTCCTTTCTAAATAATTCTCATCTTTCACATTAAAATATGCCACTAGAAAGTGTGAATGAGGTTTTTAATTAGTGATGACATGTCCATGAAATACACTGTATCTAATATGTTTTCAAAGAGAGAAGAAACACATTTCACAACTAACGTACTACCATCCCATTCCTCAAGGTACCATTATCTTCCTACTGTTAGTTCAGAAATGTGATATACATTTTTCACTATAAGTAAGTTCTTCACAATTATTTGATATCAAGTATTAACCCCAAACAATGTATTACCGTTCTGAAATAAACCAAGGTAACAAAAGCTAAAAACATGAATATTATCAGGACTCCAAAATCACATCCCAATTACCTTGGTAGGAAAATACCGCTTGGTCTTAAATTGCTTGAGGAATGAAGATAGAAAAAATGTTGTGAAAAATAAGATAACACACCAAAAGAGCACATCTGGAATATAAGGTCCATGAAGACTACAAGCTGATCCTACAAATACACCATGAAAGGTTTTACATTCCTGGGGAAAAAAGGAGAAAAAAAAAATAGAAAAAGGTGAGAATGAAGAAGATTCTCAGGTATCTAATAAATTACCAATGAACTCCATTGACTCAAAGATGCTAGTGACTGAAGACACGCCATTATTTTGTACTTCACTTAGAAAGAAAAAACACTGTCAAGTCAACTTTAACACATCGTCAACTGTAAGATATACCCTGAGTTCAGAGATGTTACAATTTGAAAAATAGGTATATCGTAAGTCACTGAACTGAAATACAGTATTTTGCCAAGTTACACCACACAGTCCTTTCCTTTCGATTCCATATTCCCTTTAGTGAATGCCTCAGAGTGAATAGTAATTCCCAAATAGTTTGTATGCATTCTTGCTGGTCCACAATTTTACTATCTTTCCTTTACTTTTAAACAAGTCGCTTAAAACAATGCAACCAACAGAAAATTACTACTGTGTCTATTTACAGTGCTGAATAAGAAATAGCTATAGTGATAAATTCAAATCAGGAAAAAAACTGGTTGGCTTTTCTGACTTAACTCAAAACAATGGGATTAAAGCATGGGACTAGGCGCAGTAGAGCAACCATTCAAACAGTATTTCTATTTTCAAAAAATTATACGGCATAATATAATGCAATTATAGAAATTTATTGACCTAATTTTCCTTTCGGGGAAAAAGTACTGAAAGGCAACCAGAGATTAACAATGATACATGCCACGAATGTCATTTTTCTCTTACTTATATTCTAATGAGACTCATTTTAAGAAACACAACTCAGGTTTACCAAGAGAAAAATAGTCAAAGTTTCCATTATTCTCGATTTCCAATTGCTGAGATTAGTAATGCTACAAATTTACAAAATGGATCACAAAAACAAAAGCTATAAGTATAAAAAACAGAAACAAAAACCATGGGCCTTTTGAATAACAAGAAAATACACTCAAAAGACCTGTATCTGTAATATCAAGACCTCCTATTCACAATGGAATGAGGTTTTTCTTTTTTTTTTTTAACAGATCACTTTCATTTGAGCACCTCTATTAACTCGACCTCTTTCGTAGCAAGGCTGGGTTTTTAAATATAAAACAGTCAAGCATTAATCTAAGTTGATCACTGGTACATAATGCTTTAAATCAGCAGTGTCCAACAGAACTTTCTGTGATGACAGAAATGTTCCGTATCTCCACTGTTCAATGTAGCAGGAGAACTGACTGAGCTCTTGAAACATGGCTAGTGCAACTGAGAACTGAACATTTAATTAATTTATTTAACTTAAATTTAAATAGACACATGTGGCCAATGGCTACTGTACCGGACCATACAGACTTAAATTATCAGTGAGATGAAACTGCAGATGGTACCCTTCCAATAATATATTATCCTTAGTGAGAAAATAATGATCTACGATCGCTTGTATGATATAAAAAGCACCAAGAAGCTCAAGAGATCTTGGTTTTAACTGATATTGCTAGAATCACTTTATACCTTAATCCCAAAGCCCAATCTGGGAAGTGCCCTAAAACAGATATTCTAGGGCCAGGACAACATTTCCCAACAGAATACAAGAATATGTGATAGTATTCAGTACACAGTAGGCGCTCATTACATGTTTTTGTCCTGTTTCCTTTCTTGCATGCTTAAGATACACTAGTCTCTACAGACTAGACTGCAGAGTGGACTACTAGACCACAGTTAAACCAAGTTCAGCTTGCCATCGAGGACATTAGGAAAGCACTCATGTTCTTCTAAATAAGCTGTTCATGGAGCAGATACACTGATACAGGGAGAGGAGGACAAATGGATGTGGGCTGTTCTGTCAACTCCAGTATATATACTTTGCAACCAAAGTCCTAGCAAACACTTTCTTCGAATTTATCAACCTGCAATCTACCTGGAATTAGAAACCAGAAGTATTTTCACACTTTTTTAATAATTAAATCTTGGAAGTCACATTTAGTCCATTTTTATCCCCCCTACCAGGTTCATTCTTTTAGCCTACACTTTTTACTACATGATACATAACCATGTGACAACTCCTATCTGCACAACACAACACTAAATTCTGAAAACACATCATACCTACTGATCAAGAAGAAAATGAAGGTCTACTCATAAAAAGTTAAAGAACTAGGTTAATATTGCAAAACCCTTTACTTCATCATGTACTCACAGAAACAGTGAGATTCCCCCAGAAAATATCATCTGCTGTTAAATTCTTTTCCTTCCATATTTTTAGAGTTTCATTGCTAGGGTTGGGAGGTTCAACACATACACATCTGAGAAATGAGAACAGGATAAAATTTTAAGGGTGCTGCATTTCATGTTTTATTAAATCAATTTTATTAAATCAATCACACAATGTGGTAGCTTTTTTATTGTTTTGTTAGATCTTATTTATTTATTTGAGAGAGAGAGAGAGCACATATTGGGGGGAGGGGCAAAGGGACAGGGAGAAGCAAACTCCCTGCCACGCAGGGCGCCCAGACATGGGGTTCGATCCAGGACCCTGAGATCAGGACCTGAGCCGAAGGCAGATGCTTAACAGACTGAGCCACCCAGGCTTTTAATTAAATTTTTTTCCAGTGCTGCAATGCATGGAGACTGGAAAGTGAAAACACATCAGAAACAATGGAAAAGAACAAGATCTGGCTTATGTAAATAAAACACAATATACAAATATCAACAGAATGATATTTTACAGAAAAACTTAATGAAACTTGTTAGATATATCTCTTGGGGAGGGATGCTATTCTCTTCAAAAATATGACAAGATACCACCATGTTTAGCAAGGTCACTCTCTACTAAATCTTACCTTAACCCCCAGGGGAGCTGCTCTGCCTCCCCACCCACACATACACAAGACACAGATTCCCAATAAAGCCATATTCCTACTCATGCTCATCCTTTACTGATCTTAACATTCATTCTTAAAGAAATAAATGAAACATGGTTTTTCATCAGAACTAGGACGGTCATAAGGAGATCAGAGAGTTCAGTTCATATCCATAACTACCTCACCTAAAGAAAAGCTAAAAGCGCACACAAGCGAAGAGATATCTAAATGTGAATTTAAAGAAAAAAAAAAAGGAAGAAAAAATAATAAAAAATAAAAAGAAGAAATACACAGGAATATTCCCAATTAGATTATGAGCTGTTTTGAGAACAGGCAAGAAGAGGCTGGACTTTGGATGCATTCCATGTTCTATCTTTTACTAGCTATTTGACTCAAGGCAGGTTTTAACCTCCATGAGACTCAGTTTCTTCATACACCAAAGGAGGTATGATACGAATAATTAAGGCACATGTGGGGGCGCCTGGGTGGTGCAGCGGTTAAGCGTCTGCCTTCGGCTCAGGGCGTGATCCCGGCGTTATGGGATCGAGCCCCACATCAGGCTCCTCCGCTATGAGCCTGCTTCTTCCTCTCCCACTCCCCCTGCTTGTGTTCCCTCTCTCGCTGGCTGTCTCTATCCTGTCGAATAAATAAATAAAAATCTTTAAAAAAAAAAAAATTAAGGCACATGTGATATGAATTACGCAACACTGCTAACACAGAGCCTGCCAATGCTCCCAGGATGTCAGCTGAACACATCGCGATCACATGCGATTACTCGGTTAACCAGAAGCAAGCACTGTTCTGACTGGCTGGCACTAGCTATGAAAGCCATGCTTCGCAAAGGTCAAAGGAATAGGGAGAGAGAAATAAACAAGAATAACACTCAAAAAATAAACTAGTTTAAGAGCAAAGAAGATAGCACAAAACAGAGTTGGCATCAGAGTGCCTCTAATCTCCTCAAACAGGTTAATCTCTCATAGAAATTTTCATATCCCTCCCTACTCTGTCCATCAAAGTTGAGCATGCAAGGAACGGATCAAGGGAAGGGGGAGGGATTTGGGGCTTAGTAGGCAGAAGGAGGGAATTGTACCCTTGTTTTTTGGTAACCACTTCCTCCATTAAGTCAGTCAAATGCAGGATCACATTTACACCAAGCATGACTGCTCAAGACAGCAAATACAGGCCTTGATCTACCTAGATACATTTAATTTTAATAACCGACTTGACTTTATTGAATATATTTGCCAACTTTTGTAACTATTATAATTACTTTTCAAATCTTATTTTATTCTAGAGTCTTAAAGTATTTTCAATTCATGATTTTCTTATCACAAAGAAAATACTGCACCAAATAGCATGAGAGTACTGACACTATACTTAAAGTTCAAATAAAAACTATCAGACTTCAAAAATGTTAATGAAAATGCAAAACATGAAAAATGTAAGAAATAGGAGTGCCTGGGTGGCTCAGTCGGTTAAGCGTCTGCCTTCGGCTAAGGGCTTGCACTGGGCTCTCTGCTCAGCGGGGAGCCTGTTTCTCCCTCTCCTTCCTTCTTGTGCTCTCTCTCTCACTTTCTCTCTCTCTAATAAATAAATAAAATCTTAAAAAATATATATGTAATATACATATATATTATATATATTAAAAAAAGAAAAAGAAAAATGTAAGAAATATTACATCCTACATTCAGGACTTGGCTGAAGAATACAAGATCTAATATAATTGCCTGATTCAAATAGCTGGTGATTAGTTACCAAACAACTGAATTTAAATTGATTCAATTCAAACAGAAGACCAGAAATACACACACTTGAATAAGCTGTTTCAGGGAATAAAAATGACTGAGTTTGTTCAACGGTATTGATGTTCATGGAGTGCTCTGGTAAAATCTCATCTGGAACAAACAAGTCAACCTCCATATGGCTAGCGGGGTAGTTACAGCTAGATATAAATGAGCATCGCGATGCAAAAAATTCATCTTTGTTTGGCTCAGACATCTCTGTAAAAATACATTTTAACAATGGGGAAAACGGAAACACTTACGAGTAGTGGGTCAGTTCATCTAAATTGTTGTGCATATTAAATGCATATACTTCTCCTAAATGAAAGAGCTTCTCCAAAGCCTCGTAGATGAATATGATGCAAATCAGAGCCGCAAAAGCCTCCTCTGTGAATCGAGTAATATAACACACAAGGCTGCTCGCGTCTGTTGCAACCAAAACAATGCACAAGAAAGAAGTCCACAGACCAATACTGGTTCTTAAAGACAGATAGGAAAGCTGATAATCTCTGTTTAGGGAAAAAATGTGAACATGATCAACATACACACGTGGCAACGTATATCTTTAATTAAAATCTCCTAACAGACAATAAAAAGAGTATAAAAACATAAGAGTCCTAAAAAGAGCAAATTACAGGATAACAATAATGACTAAAGAAAGCTCTCTGTATGTTTCTGCTGTAACTGAAGATAACAAAATTATAATGGTTACATTTTACTCACATAAAAGATTCACACTGAAAGTCTACCAGGCAATTAATATTTCAAAAACAAAGACCTCACTTTGAAATCAGTTCTGAGGAGTAAACGACAGAGGTACATTCTACAGAACTGGATGTGACTCTCTGAAGACCCAGAAGCTCTATGTCAACATGGTAACCACACCCCTGTCCCCTCCATTGCCACCAATACCATCCCCCTTGCCGCCAGTATCATCACAGAAAGTGACTTCATTTTTTAAATTCCATGGCAAGTAAGAAATTACTTTAAGACCTCAGGGTCCAGAACACTTCAGGTCCCTGCATTCTCCCCTAGTCTATGCAGCTAGCATGCCAGACTGGAATCAGAATCAGCTTGTTCAGTGAAGAAAGAATCAGAACAAGATGAGTTAGACGAAGCAAATATTTAATAGGATCAAGTTGTTTCAGGCTAAAATATTCAACTACATTTATCTCACCAAAGGAATAGTACTGGCCATGTCAAATCCCAGGTCTACCAGCTACCGTACCCTGGGCTGATTCCCACTGTGAACAACCCTGCCCCTGGAAACTGACACCTCTCACAGACAGCTACAGTTCCTTCTGGTAAACAGGCCTGACTGATCAAGTCAGCCGGAGCCTCCAAGATTTGCCTCTTTTTAAAATTCTTTTATAAGACCAACATACCAACTAATCAACAATTAGATTAACACCTTCTTAGTGGGTTGAAATTTTTTTGAACAAAGGATTTTTACTGCCCAAGTGATTTGTTGACCAGGACTGAAATCCACTGATTTTATACTCAAGGTGACTGGGATAGGCATGTTGGGAAGGGGCCAGAGTACGGTCAACCACATGGTAGCCCCGAAATACTGAAAATATATTTATTGATCAGATCCTCTTTTTCAGCTACTAAATACACAATGAACTTTTAACTAAAGTGAATAAACAACATAATTATACACATATGTAAACACATGTGATAAGTAAATAACAATTACATACCTGCAGAATTTAAATAAAATTTTTTCAAACACTAAAACTGGACCTGTGCTCCCCAATATTGTTAGAGGTTGCCCAGCAAACAACGAGTAGGCAATCCCAGTTAATGATGCTCCAAAAAGAGACTCTATTGCACTCTGTTTAAGGAAAAAAGAAATGAATAGAAGTAATACATCATAAACGTATCTCTATTCTACTAAAATACACGTAAGATATCTGGAAAGTAAAAATACTAATCAAGTAGTTAAAAATATAAAGCAGATACAACTTTTAAGTCAAATTTAAATTTTAAATATGGGAAATTACAAAAACATTTTAAATACATATGGAAAATTGCTTTGTTTTCATATTAAAAGTAAACTTGTACAATCAACCTTTATTCAAAACACAGTATTGTGGGAAGCCAGGAGGGAGGAGTAAGTGGAAGAGAGACATAGAGATTTTAACTCTATCTATAGGTATTTTATTTCTTAAGCTTGTGGGGAGTACAAAAATGTTTGTTATTTTGGATGTTTTTGCTATGCCTGAAATAGTTCACTTAAAAAAAAAAACAGAAAACATATTAAATATTCCATATGGTTTATGCAAAAAAAGTTTTTCAAATAAATAAATCAGAAATTAACAAATGATGCTATCATTCTCAAAATGATTTCTAAAGAGCAATTTGCCACACATTTTAAAGAAATCAATCTTATATGATGGGCTTAACCAAAGATATCAAAAATAAAATGCTTTTATCCTAAAATAGATGGAAAATTTCTTTAAAAAAATCATAGCAACCATTAAACGAAGAAGTACCTTACTATTAAAGCTTGGTAAAAAAAGATAAAATAAGAAAATGAAAGACTCAGGAGAGTTTAAATCAAAGCTAGTATGCCGATTCTGTACCACTACCAATATTACATTCTAACTGATTAGGTTAATAGACAGTAAGGGGTATATGCTATGCCACTAGACAGAGGGGAGGGATCAGAAAGAGAAGAGCAGTTTGCCATTTATAAACATCAAGGTCAACTGGAAGGCACTATCAATAAAGGAAAAGCCCACCACTGGTAAAGGCAAGGCAAGGAAAACAAGCTGGGGAGAAACACCCCTCCTAGACCTGGCGGACAGCACAGCAGCAGGCAAGAGCAGGGCTTCAGAACCAGATTTGAGCAGAAGACCCATTACTACTAGACGTTAAGCCGCAGCCGTATCTCAAACTTTTCAAGCCCAACCTTTCTCATTTTTAAATAGGAGTGACCATAGCCAGGATGACTTAATGAAGCTGTGGTTGTGAAAACACCTAGCAAGCCTACAGGCTGCCATACAGAATGCACTCAATAAATGGCAGTAAATCTCATCGTCAGCAATAACAACATCTCCCAAAATCAAAATCACAAAAGTAATAGTATGCAGTAAAAGCATTACTCAACTACTACTATAAAAATAGGATCAAACTCACATATATTTGGCAAAATGAAGTGTCCATATTAACTGCTAAACCATTATAAAACCCTTAGTTCAATTAGAATATGCATAACTTAGGAATGAATTTAAGCAGAGCTCAAGTCAAAGAAAAAAATGTCTAAATGGTATCTAGACACAGAAAGCAAAAAATTCAGAAGAGAAGCAAGGAGATGGCAAATAAATGCTAACGGGGGGGGGGGGCAAATAGGCACAAAATTACAGTTTCCCTTCCCAACATCATGTTGAAAAGGCAGAACCTGCCAGATGACGACCTTCCCTTCACCACTCTGCCACTCCTCTCCCCACCCCTTCACTGGCACATTTACTAGTTCCTTTATCCAGATCTAGTCTTTTTCCAATTTCTCAACTGTTTTTATGTTCATTCCCAAACTGAAAGGTATCTCTCCCTAAAGAAATCACAGCCCCACCACACTGCCTTCCCCTCATCACATTCAGAAGTTTCCACTGTACCCATCAGAAGCCCTACCAGTGTCTTCCCCATACGCCTCTCCACTGCATGGCACTGACCAATCCATGCTCATCTTTCCTCTTTCTCAAAGCCTCTAATTTTGGTTTTTGCAAAATTACATCATCCTGATTCCTCTTCTGAAGTTCTGACGGTGCCTGTGTCTAATCTGCCGAGCCATTTTCCTCCTCATTCTCATCTTCCTCTAGTCCACAAATACAACTTCCCACTTTTTCCCTCTTTAGTCACTATAAATTCTCTCCCTCGTTAACCTCATCTACTCCCAACCTTTATTTTTCCTCCTTACCACTCCACAAACTCTGGAACCGTACCTCCTACCTGAGGCTCCAATAAAGCACCTGAAAACAAATGCATCATCTCTGTATCACCTTCCTCCGTAATGCTCCTGATTTCTCTATTTCTGGTACTTCGGCTGCCACAGCTCTTCCTTTATCTCACTCATGTGTCGCACAGCACACCATGACGTATTACCTATGTATACACTGTCTTATCTTTTTCTCTTAGGTTAGGATCCTTGAGGACAGAAGACACATGCTCATCTTACACCTATCTATATTCCTCCGATGCCTAAAGCACTACCACATGCACGTGGTATTAAGTAGCAGGATGAGAAGGGCAGGCAGTGCAAGACAGTCCAAAAGCAAGCAGCATTTCCACGATGGTAACAGATAAGCCACATCTCCAGGGGGACCAGCAGAGTTACATTTACAGTTTGAGACAGCACATAAAAGCACCTTACTAAAAATAGATTCCCTTGATACAATGATTGCAGAATAAGGTAAAAGAATCTAAAAAATCAAAAATAAATTGAGTTTCAAAGGAAATTTCAGTTGGTAAGTTTGTCTCATGTTCAGCTCATGAAGTACTTTAAGTGAATAATTATCATTACTTAGCTTTTGGTTATTTTTTAAACCTTTTCTCTGTAAAAAATGAATTTCCTCCCAAGAGTAAATATAATTAAATAAAATACATTCAAGAATTACAAATCATCTTATTTAAATGGCATTAAAATATATGTAAACAACCAAAAAAAAGTCTTTCAAGATTTTACAAAGCACTGGATACTCTGTTACCACGCCTCCCACAGCCCCTTATACATCATTACCAAGAACAAAAAATCATAAAAACTTTCATTTTAGTCATATCAAAATATGGATGCAGTTTTCAGTTATACTTTCTAATTAAAACGTTATCTACCTTATACAAATTTAATAACAGCAAAATAAACGACACTAAAAATCTACCATTCGTCTACAACTTCCAAAGTCTAGTTGTTGAGTCAGGGCCTACCCACCAGGGCCGATGAGTTAATATTAATCACATGGCTCTAACTAATCCTATGATACCTTACAGGATATCAAGTAGCACCATTGATAAATTCCCCCACCCAGGACCCACCCAGCATCGGTTCAATTTGTCTCCCACCACCAACCCTTCCCCACTCCCCACAACAAAGACAATAAAAGCCTTTTACTCAATTTATAAAACCATTCATCCAGCAAGCCAGGATAAACTTTTTTTTTCTTTTCTTTTTTTTCTTCTCTTTTTCTTTTCTTTTTCTTTTTTTTTTTTTTTTTACCTCAACTGTGCATCTTCTCCTGCTCAAATGGCTTCCCCATGTTTTCCATAGCAATTACCTTTGGGGGAAGTCTGCTTTGGGACAGGTTAATCATGCTGTGGGTAGACTCTTCAAATAAAAGTATGAATAGTGAGACAAATGCATACAGACACTTGCCTCTGAAGAGCTAAGAGCCTGGCCACTACCAATCTTTGTACTCACTATTCTGCCTTCTGTAGCTTCTCCAAGCAGCCCTCCAAAAGTGATTACAGGAGACATACAGGCACAGTATAGGAAAAGAATCGAGGCCAGGCACTGTAGACTTAATGCATCCTTGAAGTCACTCAAGAAAAAAGGTGTTTTCCTTTTGATGTCAAGTATCAAACCACCAAAAAGCCTAAATAGGTGAGATGAAACTCGTCAAACTGTACACTAGAGGATTCTAGCTAGTTCAAACTAAAACTATGGGCTACATAAAACTGCTGCTGCCTAGTGTTTCGTCAAAAAAAATTAATATCCCATTTAAATCATGATATAAATTATAGAAGATACACTCATTTAGTCTAATCTACTGATAGAGGAAAGACAGATCTCATTAAGTTAAAAGACACATAAACATCTGTATTTTATGGACTATATATTGAGAAGACTGCAGGCAAATGATTTTATATGAGTAAATGTAATTTCAGACACAAATGTACAAGAAAATATACAATAAAAATAAATAAGACCTAAGACTCCATTCAGGAAAATGTGCATTACCAATTCTATCAATTATTATCTACATTATAAATCTTAAAGTGTCAGAAATATCAGGAAGGCAATTATAATATAATTCGTAAGTCCCCAAATACTCATTAATATGAATATACTATGTTGTGCTTAGACTCAGTCAGCAATGATTTAAATAATTTAATGACTTTTAAAATTAGTACTTCAATTACATAAATATTTCTTGTCCAATAGAAAAGCCTAAAAACTACTCCAGTGCATTTAATTTACTAAATATGTACTTAAGCTCATGCGCATATTAATAAAACTAAGAGGTTTTAATTAGGAAACTTAAAATCTATATTTGCACATCAAGGCCGTATCATTTCAATTTTTTTCTTTTTAATCAGACTCTTGGATACATCTAACATAAGCTCTGGGAGGGGTAGGGACTTTTTCTTGTTCACTGCCTTTATCACCAGTGTCTAGAACACTGTCTAAGACAAAGTAGGTACTCAGTAAATACTAGTAACAAATCAATAATTCAAAAAAGTTTCATGACTCATAAAACATACAATCACTCTATAGAAAATACTGTTGAAACTACACCAAAAAGTTAATCTTGTGCTTTAAAATGCTTTGGATGTTTCAAGATTTACCATTCTACCTTTTTTTAAAGTTAACACTGAAATAAATACCAAACACACATTGACAAGTTTAAGTTACTCCATAAATAATCTGACAGCAAGGGAAATCAACTTGCAATAAAAAAGGTGCCAATGATAATCTAGAAAATGAAACTGCCTCATCAAGTCAACAACTGATTAATAGTTTACAGAGGCTCTCTTGTGACCATGAAATCAATGGGAGCCTGACTCGGTATTTCTCAGTCACTAAGAAATAGCACTAACAGCTAGTATTAGACCACCACCTTTTGCACCAGGGCAGTCTTATTCTCTATGACAGTCACAGAGACTATAACATATTAGGCAATGAATAAACTGTGAGTTTATCTAAATTTTATATTCAGTATGCCACCTGTTATTTTTCTTCTATATAGTATTCTTTAGTCATGTCATCGATACCCCTAATAATATGTCTGTATAAAATAACCCGATTTGCTAAACAAATATTTAAGATTCAAAATCTATTCCGTTCACAGCAACCACCAGTGGATAACAGTATCAATATCCACATGCTTTACTACAGTACGGAAATACTGTAACATTTCTCTACTTCTACAAAATATTTTAAGACAATATTTCTATATTTATACAAAAATTAACATCTTCAACAGTTTTTTCTAACTAGGTTTCTAGAGCTCATTACCATGATTTAATTATGCTTCACCATCTAATTTTATATTATCTCATGATATAATGCTCATTTAAGAGTTTTAATTTCAGGCACACACACAAAAAATATCCGTTACAATTCCTCTCGTTCCCATAATTCTCTATCTTCATATGGAGAATTTTAATAGCACTCCATACCTTCTTCAAGAACCTTCTGTATAGGTAATGTAAATTACCCTATATACTATGTAACTGCTTGATATTCCTAATGTCTGATCCAAAAATTATTTCACTTTAAATTAAAGCCAAACACAAAATCCAAGTATATACTAGTAAAATTATTTTAAAATGCATAATTTTCCTTAATATCATACACTTACAAAATAATGCACTTTTTAAAAAAAACACTATAGAAGATTAACTTCCATACATTTCAAAAAAAAAAAAAAAAAAAGACTGCTTCTGCCTTCTTCATCAAATCAACCCTTAGTCCCCCAAAAGCTCCCACACTGAAACTGTATTTGTACCCACCGTCCAGTCCTCTGGAGCTCAGGCCCAGCATGATGATCGGCCTCTTTAGGAGTATCACCCCCCGAGCTGGGGGCAGATCCATTGGGAAATACAGGAATCTTTCTCTTTTCCTGCATTTTACAAAAAACATATTTTCAGAATTCTGTTTTAAAAAAGCTAAGAGGGTACCCTTGAATTAGAGGGAACAGGAGATCTTATACTGATTATATAACTAATCAGTGCTCCTAGAAAAAATGCTTCCTAATATAAACTTCCACTTTAAATAAATTGCACTTTAGAATAGTGCCTAATATTTGTCTCTATTAGTATTTTAAGCTTATGATTGGCTTTTTGTATTTTGTATTCTAATATCATATATTCTAATACCAAAAATAAAACACATTCATAAACACCATTTCAAATTATGAATCAGCAATAGGAAAATATCCAATAAAACGTCTCTCCAACCAGAATATTTAAAATATTGTTCATGCTAACTAATGAAAAGTATACTTTACATTAATAAAAAAAAGTAAATGCCATTTTTCTTTTACCAAACTACTTCCCTGAAGACATAAGTAGTATAAGAGTTATCTGTTAAACACATTTTCATAAAAATAAATTTCCCATTAAATTTTATTACTAATTCAAGATTCTCATGATAAAGGATGTCCCCGCTCCCCCCCTCCACTTGAAGATAAAGGAGCTACCTTTTAATTTGTTTCTTCCAGAGGTCAAATGTTGTATGTGACACAGGAAGCAAGAGGAAAGGAGACAGAAAGAGAAAGGAGAGAGAGAAAGGTAGGGGAGGGGTGTTCATCCCAGGATATCCCCTGGGTCAAAAGCTCTGGGTGAACTACAAACTTACACTACTTGGTTCACATGTTCAATATTTATAGAGTAGCAAGACTTCTCTAAAATCATAAGATTACCATGTGAAAGTATAAGAACTAAAACTAACTTATATCTTAGCTCAAAGGGGAAAGAGAGAACAATATTATAGAATTACTAAAAAAAAAAATAGAAAATATTACATATCACAATCTATGGAATACGGCAAAAGCATCATTCAAGAAAATTAAGCACTTATATTAAGAAAAACAAAAAGATAAAAATGAATGAATTAAATATCTAACTCAGGAAATGTGAAAACAAAATTGTTTTGTGAAGTGAATGGAATGAAATAAAACAGCTAAAAGCAGAAACTGAGTCACAAAGCAAAACACTTTTTAAAAAAAGGAAAACTGAAATAAGTTGTAAAAGCTGCTCTATTTGAAAAAATATGATAAACCATTAGCTAATACTCAGCAAAAGATACGCCAAGGAGGCAACTTCAAACTGAGGGAAATTTTCTAGACACACACACACACAAACACACACACACTATACTGTACAACACTATGCAAATAAGTTAAAAAAAACCTTGATGAAACGGGTAATACATGAAGAATACATAACTTCCCCAAATTGACACCAGAAAAACAGGAAATAGGTAATTTTCTAGGAAAACTTAATACTGACCCCGGAAGAAAGAGAAAGCGCACACAAGCCAATCACCACAGAAGAAATAAGCACCTTGCTGAAGCCCACCATACAACCAAAGACTCAGGTTCAGAAAATTTTACAAAGGACTTCTTCCAAACTTTTAGAACCAAATCATTCCAAGCCATTTAAGGTTTTAAAAGCACAAGGAAAAGAAAATTTACAAATTTGCTTTTATGAAACAAATATAACAAAGATATCAAAGTGTGAAGACAACACAAAACACTACAGACCAATCTACTTACACTGATGTGAACAACTCAAATAAAATATTAGACAGAGACAACCAGCATTCTGAAGCTGAATCAGGGCTTACCCTATCAACACAAGAGTGTTTTCATATTATATAATCCATTAGTATGGTTAACCACAAATAATCGATAAAATTCATATGAACATCTCCAGAGATGCTAACAAGGCATTTGAAAAAATTTAACATCTACTTATATTAAAAACTTCAATGAAACAAAAATTAGGATACTTTCTTAGCATGATGAAAACATACATTTTGGCCCCCAATGTCAGTGACATAATGAGAGAAACACTAAGGACACGGACTACAGTTCAGAACATATTAAGAAATGCCCATTTAGGAGAGCCTAGATGGCTCAATCAGTTAAGCTCTGGGTTTTGGCTCAGGTCATGGTCTCAGTGTCGTGAAATCAAGCAGAGTCTGCTTGAGATTTTCTCTCTCCCTCTCCTGCTGCCCCTCCCCAACTCTGCTCACATGCACATATGAGTGTTCTCTGTCTCTCCATAAATAAATAAATTTAAAAAAAGAAAAGAAAAGAAATGCCCATTTAAAGTCAACTACCACTTAACATTACTAGAGTTTCAGTCAGTACAATTAGACAACAGAAAATGTATTAGAGCTGAAGAATGAGAAAAGAAGGGATGAAAATATCTTACTGCAGATGATATGACCAAAAAACTATTACATACAATGAAAGAACTAAGGGAGGAGGATAAAAAAGAAATATATAGTAACAAACAGCCTTCATATATAAAAGTAACAAACTGATGATATAATGGAACAGAACCCTCATTTACAATAGAGACAGTAAAGACAAAATGCTTATGAATACACTCACCAAGAAGTGGGTAAAGCATAGATAAGGAGAACTTTATTGCATTCCTTAAGGACACAAGAACTAACTTGAAATAGGAAAACAAGTGGGGGAAAACATACCATGTTCTTGAATGATTCAATGTGACAAAGATGTCAATTCTCCCTCAGTTCATTTACAAATTTCTCTGCCATCACAATTTTTGAAAAATCAGGTTTTATTTCTGGAAATTAAAAGCTGATTTTAAAGCTTACATAGAAAAATAAATATGAAAAGACAGCCAAGAAAATTCAGAAAAGCAAGAGTAATAGACAGGGAATCTAGACCTAGTGGATACTAAAATATGCTAAAAGCCTCAGAAATTAAAGTGTGGGATTGGTCCATGAATAGACAGCCCAATGGAAAAGAAATTCCAAAAACAGACCTGAATGCAAATGGAAATTTAGAAAATGTAAGGTAGCAACATTTCACACTTGACTTTTTAATAAACTGGGACAAAAAGGCAGCAATTTAGATAAAAGACAAAGCTGGATGCATACTCCACATAATACACCATAATAAATTCCAAAGGATCAACAAATGATTTCAATGTTAAGAAAAGGTATGGGGAGGGGCGGGGATGAAATAACCAGGAATATTCAACCTCACTAATAACATAAATGTAAATTAAAATCACTTTAAAATACCTGACATAGTAGGATAAAGATATCTAGCAGACTGACAAGTATCTGAAAGTCTGACAACACACTGTTAGTGAAGCTGTAGGGAAAGAGGCAGTCGTCCCTGTGGGAGTCCAGAACAGTGCAACCCAGTAAGAAGGGATTCTGGTAATATCTACCAAAATTGTAATAAGTTCCCATGTGAGCCAGCAATCCTATTTCTGGGAATCCACCTTACAGATACACCTGCACAAGACTAAATTAGCATATCGATATTGTGATACGCTTTGTAAAAGCAAAAGACTGAGCCCAGGAATAGCACAAACTACAGGCTATCCATAAGTGACACATAACAAAACTGTGAGAAAATAAATATTTCTCTGATATCTTATGATCAAATCTCCAGGATATACTACCCTGAAAAAAGCAAGGTGCAGAACAGTACGGGTAGTATGTTAACTTCTGGTAAGAAAGAGGAAGAAATAGGACTATATTCATATTTCCTTGTACTGAATGAAAATTAGAAGGACACAAGCTAGTAACAAATGGTCCTCTCACAGGAGGTGGGTATAGGGGTAAGAGGGTAAATGGAATATGGCAGGGGTGCACCTTCTCTGAGGGTACCTTTTTATATATAGTTTCGATTTTTGAACCATAAAAATATTCAAAAATATTTTAACTAAGGAAAAGTAATTCATAGAATTGTGTGGATTCTTACCTGAGAAGGAACACTTTTTGGTGGCTCTATGCGTATAGAAGGATCCCACTCTCCTGGAGGTAGGACAGTTACTTGATCTAAAAATTCATCAATTCCAGATAAGAGGTCATTTCTGTCTTTTGCTTTATAGGCTACATCATGAAAAATCTACAAAAAAAAAAAATGAGTAAAAGGATCTTAAAGCTGAAAGAAAATTCTACACATAGTAAATCCACCTTAGATACTATAAGTCTAACACCTGATTACGAAGCTCTGCCCCAAAGAGAGACAGAAGTCCTGGTCAATACAGGCCATGTTCAGTGAAAAGGTTCAAAAAAGGAAGAGAGAAATTATGGAGAAAAAAAAGCAGGAAGGGGGAAAAGACGAAATCCTGAACAAAACCCAAAGAAATGATATCCTGAAATCCAGCATGGAGAAAATTTCAAAATTTCAAGGTGGGCAATAATTTCAAATATGGGGGGTGAAAAAACACCAAAAAGCATCCACTGATCTTGACAGAAAGGTCTTAAAGATCTTACCAAAGGCAAATGGCTGAAGAGGGAATAAAACAGTACAGACAGCAAGGACAATTTCGTAAGCTTCACTATGAAAAAAAAAAAAAAAACTATAATATGTATGTTTCACAATCAGTGTCTGCTTGAAAAGGATTTGAAATTCCACTTCTAAGAAATTTTATAATATGATATACTTCATAATCAGTATCTACCTCACGGGGTATTTTAATTACCTCATCTGTCATGAGAGTGGCTATTGATCTTCCAATTTCATGGTACTGTGGTGCCTTGCCTGCCGGACCCAGTAACAGAAACAAAAACCTAAAGAAACATTAAAATACACAGACTTAAATATAAACAACATGCACAGAAAGATCTAGGCAATCATAAAGAAATCATTCAAATGTAAACACAGAAACAACATTCAGACCTCTTTTCCACCCCCACACCAATCCCTGAGAAAAAGATGACATTCTACTCATAGTAAACCAGACCACAAAACTAAGCAAGGCATTCATAATTATAATTAACTTTCTACCAAGTTATTGCTCCCCATCTTCTTTAGGGTAAAAAAGTAATTAAATAACTGTTTCACATTAAAAGTTCCCATTTCTTTACCCTTTTAGAATCTGAATAAACCATTTTACCTAATCAGTATTGATGGAAAAGATAAATTAGTAAATAAAGGAAACACCAATCTCATTAAATACTTACAAGGAAGGTTTGCCTAATAAAATAGTTCAGAGTGTACACAAAAAAATTCACAATCCCCAAACTATGGTCTGGATAAAGACTCTACTGTGATAAATAAGGAACTATGGAAGGAAAAAGAACTGTTTTATTTATAACTCCACAAATTTAACATCAAACCTCATATTATTTTATTTTTTTAATTTATTTCTAAACGACTAAATAAGTAGTTAACTTCGTACTAAGTTATATCCTCATTAACATTACAGTAAGATATTAATATTCACACCCAAATCAGAAGTATTCATCTTCTTGTTTTATGAGAATTTAAGTGTGCATCTATGGAATTATTTTTCTCACTTATCTTAATACTACACCATTAATGTAACTCAGGAAAACATACTAAAAATAGGCACATATACTCCAAGTTGCAATTAATTCTTCATCTTTACTATTATAAAAATAATTTTTTTAGTATTCTTAAAATTATTCTTATTTACAATTAAGTTTATACAGTCAATAGCTAACAGATTATCCTTTATAACACAACTTGCTAATTCTTATGAATATTACTCCATTTATTTTTTACTTACATATATTGAACAGAAAGTTTTGGTCAGGTAAGAACAAAGCACTTTGCCTAATTCAGAGGCATTTTAATTTTATTACATTTAAACCCTATGAAATAATCATATCCTCAGTACATAATTGAAGCTTAGAAAATTTAAGTCAGGCTTGACTCTCCCAGAAAAAGTGGCCCAGCAAGGATTCAACTCCATTCTGACTCCACAGAACATAATATGACTAAAATGATGCACCATCTTTTAAACCAAAGCTCCTAAAACACCCAACCTCTTATAAAGGTACAAATGCTAAGTTTTGTTTTAAAGGATGCTTTCTTTTTGTTTTAATTCCAGAAAGAAAGAAACTCTTTTATGCTCTACTAGTCAAAGCATTCAGTGCACTGACAATATTAACAATGCTCCTTCTAATCAATAGATAAAATTTTTTTAATTTTGGGCATGCTGAGAATGTTAACCGGAACTAAGTCTTTACCTCGTAGGAACAGGGACCTCAGTCAACCCTGAGAGGAGAACGGCAGGAGCCAGTCTCACAAATGCAATGATAGGTCTTTCCAAAAAATCTACTTCTCCCACCAGAACATTGGATGCCTCGGCTCCCGAAGGAATTTTTCTCATGAAATTCATATCAACCTATTGACAAATAAATAATAATTAAATCAAATTAGCATGGTATTTATAAGTCTATTTAGAGGGAAAGAGGAAAGAAAAACTGCTTGTAAGCTACTATTTGCTAATCAAAACCGGTGATCTAATGGATGTAAAAACACCAAAATTCTCACGCATATGAAGAATGGAGTAGACAAATACAAAAAAAAGCAAGCAGAACACATCTATCAAACAATGCTCCCAACCGTTTTCTCTTTACTATTTCAGAGATCTAAATTACCGAACATACAAACTAGAGAAAATTTTCAGTGACTATAGCGCTATTCATTAAGAACTATTCAAGACAAAAATATATTCACAAACTAACAATGGTTCATGAAATTATACACAGTGCTAACAATTATTCGTTCCATGATTATTTTTGTTTAATGTTAGAAATGAATTAGCCCCTTTATATTTTACATATATTTTTATAAGTCCTTTTTATTTAAAGAGCTCTGTGTATTCCCTGGTATTTTCATTAGGTTGCAAAAAATTGTTATTTTTATTTAAAACTAAAGTAAATAGCCATCATTGGCACAGACGTAGGATGTAGTGCTATAAAATCAAATTTAGTAGTCTGTGTATAATTACAAAGAAAAGGTTATAAACATAATATCAAAGTATGGGAACTTCATTTATAAGCAGTTTCACACAAGTCACTAAACAACCACTTACAGGGCTATCTATTAACAATAAAACCAGCACTTACAGCGGGCCTCTTGAGTCCCACACCCAGTGTGCCACAACTACAGTGCCAGGAGGCAGACTCCTGCCCAACAGGAGACAAGGAGGTGTACACAAGGATAGGCCAAGTAAAAAAAAGTGAAACTGTGACAGAGGGACAAAAGTAAACGGCGTCTGCCATGTCTAGAGGAGATCTATAATGTCAAGTACAGTTATCCATTTAACAAGAATAAGCTGCAGTATGGTACCTGAACACTTTCCACTCATCTGAAATAACAGAAGTACCAAGAAAAATATGGTCAAGTTAAAATAGAAGAATTAAAAATACTTTTATAATTTTAGAGCAAGAAGCTCCAGCAAAGCTATATTGCAAATCATTTACACTCCTTTTCTGTAAAATGTGACTTACAGATTTTATACCATAAAAGGCTTAAGAAAAAGGAATCTTACTTGAAATAGTGACATTTAATGACAAGTCTTAAATTGGATACGTTAAAATAGAGTCTCGTACAGCAAACTAATACCACCAAAAAGTTACAAGAGCCACACAGAATCCACTATTCAGAAGTAGTAGTCATAAAGTATGCTTTAAATTCAATTGCAATTTGAACTTAAGAGTTTTTTATCCAGTTCTTTTGAAATTTCAAAGTTTTCTATTTTTATTTCACCCAAATACTCATCTACCAAAATAAAAAGCCACAGTTGAGACTGGTGAGTTGTGTTTAAATCCATGCCTTTACCTACCCATGGGGAAACACCGATATGTTTCCCAGAGACAGTCCAGAAAGTACTGACACCGTAAGACAGTAATTCTGGGATCTTATTACAGCCAAGAAAAGGCTGAATCACCAGTGCTGTAACATCACTCCCAGAATTAATCTTTCTGGTGGTAGTAGCTCCAGAACAAATGACTGTAATTCAAAAGGTACTGAAGTTTCATGATATCTATGGGTAGGTATAGACGGAAATACCATATTATTCACATATTCTTTTGTCAAAATTCCTGAAACCAGTAAGATATAAAGATATTCAAATGCTCTTAGACTGTTACCTTTCTCATAATTTCTGACCTTAAATTATATATCACAAGTACCACATGCAAGCTTGTAAGCACCAATCTATTAAAAAATTATTATGATCAGTGCTAATAAAGTCACATTGCTAGTGATTTTCTCAGTAAGAATGATGATGAAAATTTACAGCAAATGACAGAATTACCTTGCTGAAGTCAACAGTACTATTTTCTCTGCTTCCTCCACCTCCATTACCTTTAATTTCTCCACTTTTACTATTGTCCAAGTTTCCAGGTGCAGACTGTGGAGAGGCCAAAATACCTGTATTTAAGAACCAAAATATTCCAAATTAATAAGGAGAAAATTCACTTTGTAAACTGACTCTGCTCATCCTGAAAGTGGTAATTTATTAAAAGCAAATGTGCAAGGTTAAAAAAAAAAAAAAAGTGCCAGGTGTTAGTATCATACCAGCAAGACTAGAATGACATTTTAAGCAATAATGAAGCTGTATATTTTAACATGTAAAATAATATAATTGGAATTTACGAACACAGTGGCCTTTTGCAAAAGGAAGGGAAAAGAGTGAGTAGGTGAAGAACATAGAAGACGGAAGACCTGAGTCTGATTACACCACTACAAATACTCAGGGAATGCACTTTCAATGCATATAACACACATGCCAGCTGCAGAGCTTAATGATGCCAAACTACACTTGGCATACTTACGTCAGTAACAGTATTTATTTTCTGATAAACCCTAAATGCAACTCAGAAAATCCAAGAGCTCCATCAACTAACTGTAGGTTAAATTTATCATAATCTTCCATCATAAGATTCCTCAAGAATTTCATTTCTCTTGGGTAGTATTTACGTGCTGCCTACGGCCATTATTCCTAAGAGGCACAACTTGAAAATATAATAGCAATGTGTTTACAATATAAATACAAAGAGCATTTTATAATCAAACACATCTGTGTTGAAATAAGCACTCTCTGCCACTTTGCAGCCATGTGACTTTAACTCACTCAACCTAAAAGACTCAGACAAACCTGTAAAATTAGCTTGTTTAGATAACAAATGATAGATATACGTTCTATCGTTAGTATGCTCATTTCAAGTGACATTCAGCAGCAATATTTCACAATAAAATAACCTAAAAATAACCTGTAGCCTGTGACCAATTGTTATCACTATGAAGTTTGCAAAAAGTTCAAGTCTCAATGTTTATAAAGTACCTAACACAGATTTCTACCATTAAATGTATCTCATTTTTTCAAAACACCCAGGATATTCTAGTTCAAGAATATAGATTACTATTGCCCCAAACACTGAGCGTAAGAGAAAAAGTGCGAGGCTGAACTACAACAAACTTGACTTTGAGTTTTAACTCTGCCACTCACAACAGTCTAGCTACCTACAGAAATTCAATTAAGCAGTTTGTGCCTAAATTCTATAAACTTTAAAGTTAATACTGGTAAAGTTCCTGAATTTTAAGCACATCAGATATATCTGATGCATCAGAGGGAATTTTCCTTTTTCTAGAACACAGTATAACTAATAACTGAAACTAAGTCATTTGGGTTTACTGCTTAAACTCAATGACCAAAGACCTTTGTGACAGTCCCTTCTCTTGTTAAATACCTAAAACAGGATGTTACCATGACCCAAAAACCTAAGTATAAAAAACATGTAAACTGTTGGGGTGGCCGGCTGGCTTGGTCAGCGGAGCATGCAACTCCTGATCTTAGAGTTGTGGGTTCGAGCTCCACACTGGGTTTGGATTACTTAAAAATAAAATCATAATTAAAAAAAAAAAAAAAGCATACACAAACTACCTAGCTACATGCTCTGGAAGCATTAAACAATTCTGAAATAAAAACTATGTGCTAAAACTTACCTCATTTCTCACCACCTTAGCTTAGCAGAGCAGTTACTATGATTCATCTTCTTTGACCTTTCTCTCTAAACTTCCAGAATAGTCCATTCCTTTATTAAAATAATTGCCCAAGTGGTGGGGGGAGAAGGCCAACCAGTATTTTTCAGTGGCTTCCACTGACTTCCACACAAGAAAATGAAGAATATCATTAAGGCCTTGGTGTCAACTGCAAGTGACCATCAATACATCTTTTTCTAACTACTAAATGTATTCAATCCGCAGATGTATAATCAAAAGAATACAAACATAATTTCCCAGAACAGCTTCAGCCACCAAATTTTGGAGAAAAGAGTAGAATGAAGACTATGGGGGAAATGTAAGGACATAGTGGGAGTTGGAAGAAGAAATGATGTGGAAATTCAATACTGATAAAGTTAGAGGAGGACCTGAAGTCGTTTGGCTAACCTGGTCATCCTAAACCTATCAGAACTGGCATGTGAAGTACACATGAGAGTTTTTCACCATTATCTTCTTTATGTAGTCCTTCCCAATCTCAGCTAAGTTAAAGCTGTTTCTCTATCAGTAAAGGAAGTGTCCCTGCTTGTACAATAAATCACTAGTGCTCAGAATTAAATGAGTAAATTCCCCAAAATTAAAACTATCATTAGCACAGATAACTCAGAAAGACTGTAATTCTTTAAGAAAAAACAATATGTATATATAAAATCAATACTGGGATTTAAAAATCATACTTTGGTGAATATATTGTTTTACCCTTAAAATTTTTTTCACAATAGCATATCTAACGAAAGATAAATCAAAGATATCAGAGTCTTCTGCCACTAGAAGTTCGAAAATAGAAGGAGTCAGAGCAGTGGTACACAAAGAGAAGATTCTGTCCCCCAAGAGACATCTGGCAATATGGAGGGACATTTTTGATTGTCACAACTAGGGAGTGCTAGTGAACAGAGGCCAGGGATGCTATCAAACATCCTACAGTGCACAGGACAGTCCCTTATGACAAAGACGTGTCCAGCCCAAAATGTCAATAGTGCCAAGGTTGAAAAACAGGGAGTCAGAAGGTAGTTACAAATACCAAAACTAAGCTTAACTCTTGTACATGTAATTATTCTCCAAAACATAATAGGAAACACCACTTTCTTTTTTACTATGGGTATGCACAAATCATGATCCCATGACACAAAATCTGTGTGTCTATAGATCTATGGCATTAGTCTCTCCAAAACAATGCTAAGGCCACTTTCCTCCTGTAACATAACATCAGACTTCAAGGAAACTCAACCAGAGTTTCTAGGTGCTTTAAGCACCAAAGGTAATTAAATCAGGGAATAACATATAGCTGTTCCTATTATTTTAATTGCATACCGTCTATAGAGGTGTTCTTAAACAGTAATTATGGGTTTTTTCTTGTCTTTAGAAATTCCCTCTCTTCCCTTCATTCTAATTTTTTTTCTTTAAATCTTATGGCATACTTATGGCAGAGGAAAAAAAAAAAGCTTAATATGGTTCTTCAATTTTTAGTTAATCGCTACTTTTATCTCCTTAACAACATGGCCTAACAAGCTACTATGAACCCGTATGTCATCTCCTAGTTCCTATATAAAATTTATAATCCCTCATAGAAACTGGTAAAACAAGAAATGTTCAGTATTACTGCTAGATGTAAGTAAAAGCAAATGCAAGGAATTAACTTTAAAATCAATTTTGTTCAAGGAAAAACAGTCTTGCTGGTTCTTTTTAATTAAGACTGTTGATTATTTCTGAGCAAATAATTCTAGGCATTTCTTTCTTTTTGTTCAGTTACCTCATTACTAGACTACCTATTTTCCACGAGGTACTAAAATCTACAATGAAATATGATACTGTAGATTTAGATCTGAGTTCAATTCCTTGCTCTGGTCATTTATGGCATGATCTTAATAAGTCTTAGTTTTCTTCACTTGTAAAACAGGGATAACATGAACCTCATCAAACTGTTAGAAGAATTATAAATCTATTCGAGTAATACCACTGCATGTGGAACAAACTATAAAACAATGGAAGCTATAGCTATGATCACAGTTAATGTTACAACGATTTAGCCACCAGATTTCCATTTTTTACTTCTTAAAGTATGTATTTTTTTGGCAACTACAATGAGCCTTGATTAAATATACTTGTTATGTTTGGAGAAATTCAATACAGAGAAGGAGAAGTCTGTCATGTAGTGGTAGGACCACGAGGATTTTGTCAGAGGACTTAGGCTATCACTTACCAGCTGAACGGTCCAGGGAGAAGTTATCTAACCTCCCTGAGTTTCTGAAAATGGGTGTATCCACTAACTCACACAAATTCTTATACACATTATATAGGCTATTACATTAAACGTAGGCTAGGAATGAAGTGTTACATGTTATCAGTATTATGAAGAAATGTAATAATACTTTTATGATTAAAACCACTAGCTCGCTTTTGTATGTCACACTGATGCTTAGCTGTCAGTAAAAAACAGTCCCTAAAGAATACTTCTTTATATGAATTGGGTGGAAGGATATACATGTTTAAATGTACATATAACTAATATATTATGAACAACCAAAATTACAGTATATGACCCTCAGATGAATTATTAAAACTTCTACCCACTAAGAAATAATTTTTCTAATTCACAGACAAAAATATATCCTTGCCACAACTCTAGGATCTCTGGTCTTGAAAATTTCAAGGTCAATTTGGATTAAAGGTAGATATGGCATTAAATAGAGGATAACTAAAGTCTATCCCATAATGTAATACTAGTCTTAAAATCATGATATTCCAGATAGCCATTACAGAACTTTGATCTTCTCAGAGACAAAAGGAGGAAAAGAACGTTCGATCCTATTTGTATTAGGAAAGTTAAAATATACTGCATTTTTTGGACAAAAGTACCAAATAGTAGCTGAAAGGCACATCACCTCATTGTACTTTATGTCCAATACGTGTTCATTCATACTATGAATGAAATGCACAAGAAGAAAAGCCATCATTTTTTTTTAAATCATGGAAAATTAAAAGATTACTTATAAAAATTTCTGTGGTTTTCCAAACCATTCAAATGCCTTGACCTGTAAAATCTCAGTGAAAATTTTTGAAAGGGCTTTAAATTATGTGTGGGCCTCTTTGTAGTCTTTCTATAATTTAAAAATGTTTAGTACTTCTGTTCTTTTATACAATATACTATAAAGGAAAAAAAAACCATGCAGAAGTCAAAATAAATTATAAGCATTATCTACATATGCTGCTAAAGCTCTGTGCTGAAAGGCATTCCAAATGCAAGTGATCCAGAGGCAGAAAGCACCACACATGGAGGATTGGAATAGTTGCCTGGAGTCATGTCAACATTTTCCTCATTCTTCTGCTCCTGGCCTCTCAGTGCTTCTAAGTCTTCCTCGGGCGGCTGAATGACTACTGTGGGAATATCGTCCCTGGCAGGTGAGACCAGTAGTTCTGGGGCCTGAAGCTGACTCTGGTGGGAACTTCTGGAAGTCAGGCGACTGACGCTAGGGCTGGAAGGAGGGCTGTTTTGAGGGGTGGGTACTGGGGTTGTACACCTTGAGCCTGCAGGGCTTCCAGCTCTTGAAGAAGGAAGAAGATGACTGAGAAGAAGAGATAAAGGCGATTCTCCTCTCAATGAAAGGTTTGAGGCAGACAGACCTGTTCGCAAAGAGTGGCGGGAGGCTGAAAGGCCTTCCCCTGAGATAAAACAAATAAATGAAAAATGATGAAATTCACTGCAGAAGGCAAACAGACACACACACACAAAATCAATTTACAATATAAACTGCAAGCTTTAAAGCCCAAAATTTCAAATTCATGCTATCAGAGTTAGCATGGCAATCAGATGTTTAAATGTTAGAAAGGCACTGAAAAGTTGCTTAAATTATACTTAGTTCCCTGAAGGTGTATCCAGAAAACAAAACAGAAAATAAAAAAACAATGCAAATGATAGATGGTGGGGGGCAATTTTCGGTTAGTAATTAAAATATCCAATAATGTGGCTTTTTAAAAAAACAATGCATTGATATTGTAAATTTGATAAACAATAAACAGCAAATGAGAATGTAATATAAAAATAATCTAAGAAAAAATACCCTAAACAAAACTTACAAGCACAGATAGCTTATATTTAGTGTATTTTTCCTACACTATACCAAACTGCTACAGATAATTCTCTCTTACAAGAAAAGTCTACATCATCTAATAATTCCTAACTTAAAATTGATATCAAATCTTTACAATTAGTCAATAGAGCATGACTTACTGGTAGCGTTTTCAAGTAAAATTTTAAAACATGAGGCAAGTTATAGGAATTTCTTTTAAAAAGAAAAACATAGTGTCAATTTGAAAGGATATTCTTCAGCTCTCTACAGATATTAATAAACATCCTAAAATATGCACCCATTTCTAATACAGCAGATAAAATTAAATATATACAATCTAATTTTAGCTCGATAAAGTATTTCTCACCAACAATGGCAATAACGAAGTAAAAGTCTAGCATATTTCAAAAAGTCGTGTATATTTATATTTCAAACACCTGGTATTCTTAGAAGTGTAGCTTAATGGAATAACATTGATTTTAAGAAAAATAGGAGAACTATGACAGTCAATCCCATATGATCTAAGTTATCAAAGCCACATGCTCAAGAGATCCCAGAAATATTAAAAAGATGAACTTCAGTTCATTCACCATTTAGTTAAAACTAAAGCTATATGCAGAAAAACTGTTAATTACAACTATAATACAACAAAATAACATGCCCATGCTAACATGGCATTTAAAAGGAAACAGCCATTGTCTTATGATTAAAAGGAAGCAAGTGACAATCAGGGAATCATCAGGAACCACTCCACATAAAGAATAAAGATGTAAAGGGTCTCTCTGAGTAAATGACCTCATTTCAGGAAAGCTGAGAATATGAAATACATAAAGATGAAAAAGATGTAAAACATGACACCAGTGGCTTGATTTTAAATTGAACTTAGGTCCATAAGAGATTTCTTTTATTCTTAAGGTTACTTAAATACACAAAGGCATCATTTTAAACAGATTAAAAAGAGTTTTAATGGTCAAATGCTCAGGAGAAAATGGACTTAAGTATGTCACACTGAGCTGCAAAAGATGATTACTGTCCACTTTAGATATATTAAACCCCATCCTATCACCAATGGCTGTTTGTTTGTAGAATACTTAAAAGCCATACTATTATTGCAGGGACAAAGAAGATGAACAGAAAGACATGATGGCCCATGATCTAATCCTTGAGTAATAGTAGCAGCTAGAGGCGAGAAGGACCCTCAGAAGCAACGCGCCAGCCCTTTGTACCTAGATTTTGCAGAGTCACTGTCATCAGAGCTCTCTTTGAGAGCCAAAACAGAACTCCAGTGAGGTGTTCTTCTTCTTTAAGAAGAGAAAAGGCAAAGCCTCCAAGTGTGCCTGCCTTAAAACAGTGATGGAGGTAAATGGCTACAAAAACATGGTTATCCCCACATAAGCCACCAGGTCCCATATAATCCAGGCTAGACCGTGAGAGTGGAGAGCTGGAAAATGTGGGTCTGTGCCATTCTCAATGGTTTGACAGACATCAAGGAGGTCATCCCCAGCTTAAGAACAAACCATCCATAAAAACCTGACATAAAATGTATAAATAAAGGGCAATCAAATCATCAAACCAACTCAAGAACACTTATTTAAGCTTAGCAAATAAAGCATATTCGGGAAACAAAAAAATCACTATGAAAAATCTAATATAGATAATAAAGGGTCAAATCCAAGACTTAGAATTCTAAAAAAGATTAAACTTACAGATCATAATTTATGCCTCCTTAATTATTCAAATATTCTTGACAAAAACAAAAAAGCAAGAAGAAGTAATTCAGGATTGGCTATAGTGGTACTAAACATACTTAAATGTGCCATTACAACAGAGTGCATACTTAATTTTTTCATCTGAATGATTTCTACAGATAAACTGTCATGTTATAAAGAATGATATTTTAGAAATGATATTTTTAAATACAAAAATAACATTATTATTTTTTTAAAAAAGAATAAAAGAGGTAATAAAATGACCTATAGAATTATCTGGAAAAAATATCTTTCTGCCCCCAAATGCTAATTGTAATATACTGGAATGCTGTTAGAGTAGAAGTGTTAGCAAAATTGGATGCCACAACTTATCTCACCATTCCTTTCAAGCAAGTGAGGGTCAGAATGTTTCTTGCCTATATCTGCAAAAGATCGAACAAGTGGAATCCGACTAGTGAATCTTTTCTCATTCTGATGATGATGTCTCTTCAGAAGAGCTTCTCTGACATTCTCTCTTATGGACTCATCCAACTGGCCAGAGGCTATCATGTTGTCCAATACCATATCTATTGAAAGAAAACAACAGCCGTTTTTATTAAATGAAAGAATACTTGGATGACTAGAACATAAACCATAACTGTACATGAAACCTTACTGAAAAATAAGATCTTTATATAGTTCTCTAGAACATACTATTCTCTTCTGATAGCGAATAATGTATGCATAAAGATAAATATGTACTGAGGGGAGGTGGGTGAGGATGGAGTAACTGGGTGATGGCATTAAGGAGGGCACTTGATGTAACGAGCGCTGGGTGTTATATGCAACTGACAAATCACTACATTCTACCCCTGAAAGTAATAATACACTATATGTTAACTAACTTGAATTTAAGTGGGGGGAAAAAAAAAGAGAAAAGAAAAAAGATAAATATGAACATTATCTAAGAAAAATAAACAAGTTACATGGAGACTCCTTATTTTTTATAAGTACTGTTATTTATAGAGGCTACTGTTCTACACTAATAGCCTTCCTATAGTTGAAAGTGCTTTCCTGATACGGACACAATAAATTCTATTAAACTCGATATATTCAATAATATTGGCTTCCTAAGAAGTGAAGGTATTTTCTTGCCTCGCTTCATATTTTTTGTCAAAGCTATAGATGAGTATTGGACTCCATTCAATAATTAACTATTTACTGAGAACCTATTATATGTAGGGAATATAGAATTTAACTAAGCAGATCAAGTTTCTGCCCTCAATCTTTCAGAGGTAGAAAAACCAATGAGCAAATGAAAGGATAAACTATGATGAAGTAATAAATTCTAGGAAGATGAATATATCAGGCGTGAAGGAGGTACAGGTAATGGAGAGATTGATGTAATGCCATATGATACATTATTGTAGTGATTGGACTATTTTTAACCTATAAAATACATATAAATATTTTAAAACAGTGCCACTAATTTGAGATGAAGAGTCAAGCTTTCAAACCAATGAGATTCCTCTGAGAGAAAACTGAAATCAACCTAACAGGTAAACTGTAACATTAACACAACTATAGACTATCATACAAAGGGACATTGGATTAGAAGACATCACATTGTAAATAATTAAAATATTACATTGTGTTATGCAATAATTGTAAAGCCAAAGTAAATGTCTCCTAATACCATTCAGGAAATCTGTATTTCAGTACAAATTAAATATTAAAAAAGCCTAATTGCTATAACCTGCTATTTCATCTAGAGTGCTTGCTCTCATGTCCAGCATCACTGTTCCATTTAGGATACAACTTCTTAGTTCAAAAAGACTGTGCAAAGAGAGAGTTGCCACGTAAGGTTTACTCCATCGATCACCACCATCTTCAACATCCTCTTCAAATTTCAGCCATCTGAAATGTGTAACACATAAAAATATTCTGTAAATAATGAAGATTTCATTTGCTTATTTCAATATGGTAAACATACACTTGTTCTTTTAAAGAAAAACAAAGATCACTACGACCAAAACAAAAATTGTCTACAAATTCATTTTTACAAATCAAGCTAATGGTCCACAGTATCTACACTCACAAGTTACAACCTCTGCAGTTCCTCATTCTGTTCTAGCTATCACAATAAGTCTACAAAGACACACTACGGAACTTCATGGTTTCCACTGCTAATCCTCTTTTAAACTGAAAATATGCAGCAGGACCTTGATTTTTGAAATTTATTTCTGTAATTAAAGAATTAAAATGTACAATTAACATAATTCATTCTATGCTATGTTAAAGTGGTAAGGATTACTTAAGAAAATGGATCTTGAAAATAAAGAGATAAACTAAAGCTGTAGCTTCCAGACTAGAGGAAATTCTCTCCTCACTATTTTAAAGCACCCGATAATAATTCATTATATTTACAACACAAGAAAAAAATCAAGAATAGCCAACTTAATCCTGAGACTCAGTATTATTACCTGGCAGTTTCTTTCCATTCATACTCTTCTCCATCTCTGTAACACAGTTCATCCATTTCCGTAAAGAGATCATGCGGAATGTGCTCTTCATCATCATCTTCAGTACCAAGAATGAACTGAACTCTTTGGGATGGTGTATCTTGACAAAAGAATTTAAATACACTCAAAAACTGACGCAATTCATTCAAAGATAAACTTAGTTTGTAAGTGAGATGCTTTTGTTATAAATAAATATAGTCCATCAAAATTCTTTTATTAAAATACTGTAAATCTGGAAGAAAACAAGGACCAACAAACCAGAAATAAAGAGTATCACAAAGAGATCACCTCCACAGGCAAAAAAGAAAAATTATATGTTAAAAATAAACAAGTGAAGGGTGCCTGGCTAGCTCAGTCAATAGAGTATGTGACTCTTGATCTCGGGGTTATAAATTTGAGCTCCCCATACTGAGTGCAGAGATTACTTAAAAATAAAATCTTTAAAAAAAATAAAAATATATGAAACTAACCTTATAATTAACTGATGTAAAAACAAATAAAACTATGCAACATCCGAAAACATGGAACAGTATACTCAAAGATAGGACTTTTTTCTCACTAAAAATGTAAGAAAATGTTGGACAAAACAGAAATTTTAAAAATATTTAATTAATATGTAGCTAAGTTCAAAAATGAAAAAGGAAAATCTCCCAAGTTCCAAAAAATGATGAGAAAAAGCAAAGTGAGGGGTATACAGAAACTGGCTTTTTATACTATCACAGAGAAGCAAAACTCTATCAGCTAAGGTTAGGGAGTCAGGACAAGTCACTGTTATGAAACAGATACCCCACACATGGCTTTTAAATTTAAACTACCTACCCAGTACAGGGTCCCTAGAAAAATTAGTATAAACTCTAGTCCAAGACAGTTGAAAGTCCTAGGATAAGCAAACAACAAGCATCAACTGAAAGCAAAATCAAATCCCATGACGCGAAGTCAAACTCAAAATCTACACCAAAGTAAACAGACCTACAGGCACTTGCAGATGCAACAAACAGGTTAAGGAGTGGATTAGAATAATTAATAAAGGAAAAGTCAAGGATGCCTGGGTGGCTCAGTCGGTTAAGCAACTGCCTACAACTCAGGTCGTGATCCCAGGATCCTGGGATGGAGTCCCACATCAGGGTCCTTGCTCAGAGGGGAGCCTGCTTCTCCCTCTGCCTCTGCCCCTCACCCCTGCTTGTGCTCGCCCTCTCTTTCTCTCTCTCTGGCAAATAAATTAAAAAGAATTTTAAAAAATAATAATAATAAAATAAAGGAAAAGACATCTGAAGAAATCGGACTGCATCAATGACAAATAAGAAGACGGAAAACTAAAGGTTCAGAGACATAAAGAACAAACTAAGAAAATCAAATAGGAAAAACTTCACAAAGAAGAAAATACGGACTAGGGGCAGAAGCAATAAAAAGCGAATTTGAAAATTTTCCAGTATGTATATAACATAGGTCTTCATATTAAAGGACTACCCTGAGACCCACGCAGGACAAACTAAAACATACTGTGACTGAACTTCCTGATGTTTTAAACCTTTCAAAATTTGGGTCTTGCAATTCTTTTGTCATATTTATTTCCAAGCAATATTTTTGATGCTACTGTAAGTGGTATTTTATCATCTCAATTTGATTGTTCATTGCTACTACAGAAATAAATTGAAATATAATTAATTACGTATCCTGCAACCTTTCTAAATTCACTTAGTTCTGTAATTTCATAGACTGCCTAGCATTTACTAGATACATGATCTTTTACCCGTAAATAAAGACAGTTTTGCTTCTTCCTTTGCAATTCGTATGCCTTTAATTTTCCTTGCCTTATTACACAAGCTAGGTGCTCCAGTACCATGTTCTATAGAAGTGGCAGAGGACAACCTTGCCTTTCTCCAAATCATAAGGAGAAAGCATTCCATCTTTCAGCAGTGAGATGTTGACAAAGTGTTTTTGTAGATGCTGTATATCGGGTAGAGGAAGTTTTCTTTTATTCCTTGTTTGCTAGGAATTTTATTATGAATGCTGATGGAATTTTGTCAAAAGCTTTTTCTACACTTACTGAGATAATTATATGGGTTTTCTCCTTTATAGTGTTAATGTTGTTATTTATATTGTTAGATTTTACACCAACCCTGATTTTCCACATGGTTATTGTATTAGTTAGTTTCCTATTACTGCTGTAACAAATTATCACAAACGTGGTGGCCTAAACACAAATTTATTCTCTTCTGTAGTTCTGGAGACCAAAGTCCAAGATGAGTCTTATAGTGCTAAAATCATTGGCTGGTTCCTTCTGCAGGCTCTAGGGGAAAATCCATTTCCTTATTTTTTCTAGCTTCTGGAAGCTGCCTACTTTGTTTGCATCTGAACCCCTCCCACTTACTACAACTATTTGCTTCTGTTGTCACAACTACTTCCTCTCTAATCTTCTGACTCCCTCTTACTAAGGATCCCTGTGATTACAACTGGCCAACTTGCATAATCCACTATAACTTCCCCATCTCAAAATCCTTAACTTCATCACAGCTATAAATTCAAGTTTGCTATAAGGTTAACATTAACAGGTTCTGGGCATTGGGAAGACAGACATCTTGGGAACCATTATTCTGCCTACCACAGTAATGGTATAGTATCCTTTTTAGATACTGCTGGATAAAATATGTTTTTAGTTTGTTAAGAATTTCTGAATCTACATTCATGAGAAATATTTAGTCTGTATTTTTATTTTCTTGTAACAACTGTATTTAGTTTTGGTATCAAGGTAATGTTGGACTCAGAACAATGAAATGGGAAGTGTTCCTTCATCTTCAATTTTCTGGCAGTCTGTATAATTTCTTCCTTACATGTTTAATTGAATTCATCCATGATGCCATTTGGAAGTATTTTCATTAGGGGAATGTTTTACATTACAAATTTAATTTCTTTATACATATATGGTAAAATTCAGGTTATCAATTTTTTTGGTAGCTTGTATTCTTAAGGAATTTCCCCATTTCATCTAAATTACCAATTTTGTTGGCATAAAATCATTCATAATATTCTCTCATCAGTCTTTTAATACCCGTAGAATCTGTACTGAAATTCTCTGATGCTGGTAATTTATATCTTTTCTTTCTCCCTAACCACTCTGGCTATATAAGTTTATCAATTTTACTTATCTTTTTAAAAAAATCAGATTTCAGTCTAACTGATTTTTGCTATTGTTTCTCTGGTTTTTATTTTATTCATTTCTGCTTTGGTTTTTATTTTTTCCTTTCTTTTCCTTACTTTGGTTTAATTTGTTCTATGTTTTCTCTTAGTTTAAGTTAGAAATTTAAGTCATTGATTTCAGATCTTCCTTCTTTTCTAAGGATTAAATGCTACAAATATTCCTCTATGCACTGCTTTGGCTGCACCTAACAAATCTGAATTTATAGGCAGTCCTAACTTTGCACAGTACCATGCTAAAGGAACCTGCACATCAGAAGCAAGTCCTAATTTTGCAAGATTTTATCTCAATCGTTGAGAGTACTGTGCTTTTCTTTTTAGGAGTTCAAAATATATCCTAATTTCTGTCATGACTGCTTCTTCAGCCCAGAGGTTATTGAGAAGCATTTTGTTTAATTTCCAACTATCTAGGGATTTTTCTTCATATCTTTATAGTTTAATTCCATTGTGGTCATAGAATACACTTTCAATCTTTTAAATGTATTAAGACTTGTTTATTGGCTAGAATATAATCTACCTTGGGAAACATTCTATTTACCCTTGTTGAAAAAAAATGTGTATTCTGCTATTGTTGGGTGGAGGGCTGAAAGCATGTATCAATCTAACAGATAATGTTTTATCCATTACAGAGAAAAGAAAGTTGAAATCTATAACTTTTATAAATTTACCCAACAACTGTAAATTTTTCTTTCTTTTAAATTTTATTAGTTCTGCTTCATGTATTTTGAAGCTGTTATTCATGCATATTCATTTAGGATTGTTATATCCTGGTTTTAGCAATTTAATTTTTACGTACCTTTGTGTGATTATCTTCATGTTTCTTTTCAGGTTTTGCTGAGCTCCTTGAACCTGTTTGCTCAGAGTTTTCATTAAATTTAGAAATTTTTTAACTATTATTTCTTCAAATATTTTTTTCTGCCACCCTCCTTTCTGGCACTACAATTATACATATCTTAGGCTAACTGATATTGTTCTACAAATTACTGATGCTCTATTTATTCATTTCAGTCTTTTCTATTTCACTTTGGGTAGTTTCTACTGATTTTTTTTCTGTAGAGTCAAATCCTCCGTTAATCTTACCTAGTATATTTTTCATTTCAGAGACTGTATTTTTCATCTGTGGACGTTCCATTTGGGTTTTCTTACATTTTCAATTTCTCTGCTCATCAGTCACATTCTCTTCTATCTTCTTGAACATACAAAGCAGATATGTTATAACCGGCTTAACATGTCTGCTTTTGAATTCCATCAATTCTGCCATTTCTGGATCTGTTTCTACTGATTTACTTTTCTCCTAGTTATGGCTCATATCCTCCTACTTTTCATATTTCAAGTAATTTGGATATATCAGATGCTGTGAATTTTATATGCTTAGGTGCTGGATTTTACTGTATTTCTTTTAGTAGTAGTATTATACTTTGCCCTGGCAAAGACCTTTAATTTAAATCAATTCCTTTAAGACCTGCTTTAAAATTTTTTAGAGCAGATCCACTGCAGCTTTTAGTGTAAAAATTAAGGCCCACTATTAAGGCAATACCCTTCTGAGAACTCTACACAATGCCCTGTATGTCAAGGTCTTTCCTCTATGCCTGATGGGAACACACCCTATTCCCAGTCTTATATGATATCCAAGAACTATTTAGCCTACTGTTTTCTCATGATCATTTCCCAGGTGTCAAGTAGTTTCCTTTGGCCCAGACCAGTACTCAACCAAAGATTCAAAAGGATCCTTCTTCAGACCTTTGGAAGCCTCTCTGTGTGTAGCTCTCTACTCTCTGGCACTCCATACCTTACTTAGCCTCTTTGGCTTTCCCAAATTCCAATCTCTATCTCAACTCTGACAGCTTGAAAGGTTCTGTTCCAGATTCCCCTCCCTGTGCCGTGCCCTGGAAACTGTCTCTAGGTAATATGCTCAGGCAAGTATAAGGCTCATCTCACTTGCCTCCCCTCTCTCAGAGGTCAGAGTGCTACAGTGTGTTGCCCAATGTCTGAAAATTACTGTTTTATATATTTTGTCAATTTTCCTAATTGTTTAAAATAAGAGGGAAAATTCATGTTATTCCATCACATCCAGAAGCAAAAGTCCTTTGTAATATACATTTAGAGAGTGGCGACCAGAAAAAAGAGACATCATTCTAGCAATTTCTTGGATACATATTGGCAGTTAAAACCAAAATAAACCTACTTCAGTGGCATTAAACTTTTCTAAGGATAGTTATTCCATTAAAAAGTCACAAACTTTTCCTCCACTAAATTCTTCAAACCACTATATTTAGACTTCACAAGTCATACCTTAGCCTGAAACATCAAACCACCTATCCTAGTAACCATACTTACAGTTTAGTAGATAGCATTCTGTAAACACATTATGTACCCTTTTATTCACACCAATTAGAGAAGCATAATGATCTACTCAGATTAGCAGAAGATATCCTAAACTGGACAGATGCATCATACAGAACAGCAAAATAGTTCTAAATTTACTTAATATCATCAAAGTCCACCAGTGATCCTTTCCGAAAATAGTACTGGTTTTTTCCTTGCTACCCCCAGGACTTTTGTTTACTATGTGACCACTTAATATTGTACTAGGCCATCATGTACTAGGCCATGTACTATCGCTCAGCACAGGTTTTTAAGAGATTCCCATCACATTTAGTCTCTCTAAGCTGAAGTGTCTCCATCTACAAAAATGAAAAAATACCCATCTTTTAAATAATGCAGAGTAGGATAAATGTGGTATATATGCAATGGAATATTGATCAGCCATAAAAAAGAATGAAATCTTGCCATTGGCAATGACATGGATGGAGCTAGAGTATAATGCTAAGCAAAATAAGTCAGACAAAAATAAATACCATATGATTTCATTCATATGTGGAATTTAAGAAACAAAACAAAAGAGGAAAGAGGAAAAAAAGAGAGAAAGACAAACCAAGAAACTGACTCTTAACTACAGAGAACAAACTGATGGTTTCCCAAAGGGAGGTGTATAGGGGATGGGTGAAATAGGTGATGGGGATTAAGGAGTGCATTTGGTATGATGGGCACCAGGTGTTGTATGGAATTGCCAAATCAATGAATCACCTGAAACTAACACTGTCTGTTAAGTAACTGGCATTGAAATTAAAACTAAAAATAAATAAAATAAAAAGTGCAGAGAGAATTAAATCAAACAGCATATGTCAAGGGCTTGGTGGAATGCTTAGCACAGAACTGGCATTTAATATATTACTATTCTCTTATGTTCATGCTGTAGCTATATGACCCATAGGATTCTTTCCCTCTTCTTCACACAAACATTCCTTTAGCATAGCACACAAGTGTCTACAAGTACAGTTCATGTACTTGCTAGAATGCACACACTAGGACCCATGGTGTAGAGATGGCCAGGTAGGTTCATAATGTCCTAAAAAAAAGTAACGATGCCTTGTATGTCCACTAACAGCAATGTCCCAAGAGTCCTCCTCAGGCTGTACTTTTATTTTGGCTCTCACCATTCACACGTCTCAGGGCCACTTTAATCAGTACTACCAATATTTATTATCAGGTAACATTCTCTTTCCTCTACAATATGCCTTTTTTCTTTCTGATTTCCTCTGTCTATTGGCACTTCTGTATTTCCCTGCTTTCAAACAAAAATCTGTCCTTTCACAGACAATACTATCAAATCAGAGCACTCTTTTTTGCACAGATAACCAAGTAGTTCAACGCAGTGGATAAAAATTTCTAGCCAAAAAATGTGTTTACAAATGAAAAAAAAAATTTAATCTCATCCAGGAGCCTGAAGATTCCAGATATTTGTTCATTGCATATATAAATAATGAAATATAAATAATAATGAAATAGAGAAAAGGAAATAAAATCCCACCAAACTGAAGCTCAAATGTCAAGACTCAACTTTTACAATTCCAGTGCTTGGAATATAATGAAGAAAATAAAACCCCTTACTTTTTTTTTTTACTTATCCAGAATAGATCTTAACCTATAAACTAAATACTTTCCTTGGAGAAAAAATATTATTACTTCAATTAGTATATTCTTCAAGGTTTATAATGTATCTAAATTACAGCAGACATAAAATTTAAGAAAGAAAATATTCTACTTTTTTAACAAAGCTTTTCAGGAACGAACTTTAAAGTGTTAACAAAGAACTACTGTTTTCTCTTACCATAAGAAGGAGACTCCCGTCCATCTTCTTTATCTGATTCTTTATCTTTTCTTCTTCGGTGGTGATGTTTGTGTCCACGATGCCTATGACGCCGACGACTCTCTTTACTAAATGGGACGTGAACACCAATATAGACAGCTCGATGACCTAGCCAAAGGTTCAGAAACATTACTGACTTTCCAAAAAAGAAAAAATACACACAAAAGTATACCAAATTTTACTTTGATGAAGAATTATATATAAGCTCATGTAATTAACAATGCTATTCCCTGTTCTATTCTTTTATAGAACACTAAATAGAATGCTATGTCATGGGTTAATACCACTGACTGATAAAAAAGGTTACTTGTGGGGCGCCTGGGTGGCTCAGTCCGTTAAGTGTCTGCCTTCGGTTCTGGTCATGATCCCAGGGTCCTGGGATCGAGCCCCACATCAGGCTCTCTGCTCAGCATGGAGCCTGCTTCTCCCTCTCCCTCTGCCTGCCACTTGTCTACTTGTGATCTCTCTGTGTCAAATAAATAAAATCTTTAAAAAAAATTTTTTTAATTTAAAAAAACAGGTTACTTGTGTAAGCATTAGTTTGCAAGGCTAAATAGGCATTTTGGGAAAGAAGAGTTTGGCCTATCTGAAATCCTACTATGTAGACATAAATTTATTCCATCTACATTTTGATGTCAACCCTAGTTAACAGAGATCCCTAAGAGATATGTTTTAATGATGATTAAATACCTTATAATCAATATTCATAAGCAGATATTTGTAACTATTTATTAATCATGGTTTTGAAAAATCCCAAATCAGCAAGGTCCAAATTACTCAAAGCTACATTAAATGTAAATGATCCAAATATTCCAATTAAAGGGCATAAATTGTCAGACTGGTGAGAGAAAGCAATACAATAAGGTTATCACATGCTTCTGGAATATAAAAAGCTACTGCTGATGTTGCATGATTCTCAATTTGTATTTTGACCAATCAAATGGTTATGAAAGGCAGTCTCTGCTTCTGTCCACTAGATAAAACTTAATCAAGGAACTAGAAAGCTAGCAGCACTATGTCAAATACTGAGGCATGAACTTGATTTCTTAAACAGTTTAAAGCTCCTATCTAAGCTATGTGGAGTGAAAGGGGTAGGGGGCTACAAGTTTAACTAATTTGCAATTATGCAAAAGACTTCTGGCATGGAGCTGCTTTTTGCCCTATGTACATTTAAAAAATAACATGCTAAAATATGAATAGTTAATGGCATTCTTTTCCTAACAAATTCCATAAGATGTTCAGAAAATAAATACCTCAAAAAACTCAAGATCTTCATCTTTAGATGAGATCTGAAAGTACAGTCAATCCACACTATTTGTGAATTCTTTATTTTCAAATTTGCCAACCTGCTAAAATTTATTTGTAACCCCAAAATCAATACTCATGGCAATTCTGCAGTCATTTACAAATATCCAGAGCAGCAAAAAAATTTGAATTGCCCAAAACACACATATCCAGCTGAGTTTGAAAAAGGTGACATTCTCGATTTCTTGCTTCAGTTGCCAACATATTAATATCAATAAACTTAATTACATTTAAACGAAAAAGAAAACTAGACCTATAGATATACAAAGAACTAAAATTATTTGCTTAAACATCTTCAAATACCTAGCACTCTGCCTAGTATACAGTAGGCACTAGGTTAAAAAAAATTATAGAAATTTAATACCAATTATTTTTTTAATTTTACCAGAAAATCCCAAAATTGAAAATCAATTATATAGCATTGGGGGAGGGGGGGTGATGGAAATGTTCTAGAATTAGAGTGGTGATGGTTGCTCAACATAGTGAATATACATTAAAAAAATTAACTACACACTTTAAAATGGTGAAATTTATGTTAATTATATCTCAATAAGAAAAGTAAAAAAAATTACAACAAAACTCAGTTGATATTGCTATTTAATTTTAGTGAAACTATTTTCTTCTGAATACTGTAAAAAAGTGGAAATTAAAGAGTCAAATTCTCATCACTGTGCACTGGGAATTACAAAGTTGTACTCCAATTAGTACTAATGGGTTCTGGCACACAGCCCCAATGCACCAAAATAAAAATAAATTATAGGAGTTTCCAATTTAGAAAGAATAGATAAACAGGAATATGAAAATCCAACCCTTATTATTTAGCTTTTATTATCAACCTTAGTGTTCTCTGTTATGATTTTTTCTTTCCTTTTTTTTTTTTAACCTTTATTCTGTCAAAGGCCTATTCAGTTGAACTCTGAGATAAACGTAATCTCTCCCTGAAACCTGATCCTGAAATTTAGATATATACCAAGTACGCAAAGCTAAAGGCTCTGGGGTAACAAAGGGAAGCAAAAAAAGATATACAAATACTGCTCTTCACATTCTAGGTTGCACATATTTGAGAAGTAACATTAAATGCTGAGTGATGGATTCACTATACATTTGAATTGATAAAATCGTTCCTAAACATTTTAACTTCCCTAGCCCCTGGAATTCACAGAATCTAACCATAGGCTTCCAGATAACTGAGGTTCCTTTCAGAAGCCCTAGGAAGCCTAGATTTTTAAGGACAATTTTAAAACACAGGGCTTTCTTCCATCTCACAAATATGGAGAATACTTATTTGCCTCTTTCCATCTCCTTTTTAAAAGCAACAGATTAATGCCCCCGTATGGTACCAGCTTTCACAGAAGGCTTTAACTTAAAAATGTAGTTCCCAAAAAGACCTCAAAAGTCTATCAAAACATTTGCCATGAACACCACCTTAACCAAGTGTTCAAGGTTAACATCACTAATAATAAGTCACACTGGTATCACATGTCCTCAAATATGATACACTGAAAAGAGCACTTCTGTGGTATGCTTCCCAAATATCCATAATCTCAGTCTGTTCATATGATAACATAAAAAACCCAAACTTACAGACATTCTACAAAGTATCTAACCACTACCCTTCAGACATGTCAAGGTCTTGAAAAACAAGGAAACACTAAGAAACTGTCATAGAGGAGACTAAGAAGATGAGACAACTAAATGTACTATCAGATCCTGAACTGTTCAGCTGGATCCTGGAACAGAACACGGACATCAGTATAAAACTGGTGAAATCTGAAAAAATTTAGTCTAGTTAATACAACTGTATCAATGTTAATTTCTTCATTTTCATTAACTTAGGATGGTTATGTCAAATGTTAAAATTTTTTAAAGCTGTGTGAAGGGTAACAGGAACACTCATACTATCTTTGCAACTCTTCTGTAAATCAAAAATTATTTCAATCAGAAGAAGAAAAAAAAGAAGAAGAGACCATTTGCCAGACTACTTCCTGGAAGACAGACTGACATTCAACTCATCTGCTACACAATTCTATGCTGAGGTATCACAGCACTTGAAAAGGCCGATGTAACTGACCTATACAATGAACATTTAGATGACTAGTAGTAACTGGCTTATTAATCTGGCATTCTGGATTGCTAAAAACACGTATTACCTAGCCTGCCAGAAATGAAAAAAATAAAAGAATCAACTGACTTTTTAACTGTGGTATTTTAATTTCCAAGGTAAGTAATGGCAACCACCAATGAAATCTGAAAAGCACAGATTCTAGAGGCACCTGGGTGGCTCAGTCATTTAAGCATCCGACTCTTGATTTCAGCTCAGGTCACGATCTCAGTGTCATGAGATTGAGCCCTACGTCAGGATTCTCCCTCTCCCTCTGTCCCATGTCCCCCTCCCTGCTCACACGCATGTGCGCTCTCTCTCTCTCTCAAAAAAAAAAAAAAAGAAAGAAAAGAAAAGTATAAATTCTGAAATCTTCGTTATATCGATCCTTTCAACAAAGAGAAATCAAGGAATATTCTAAATGCAGCTATGAGTATGGTTACATGGGTGTTTGCTGTATTATTCCTTAAACTATATTTGGAAAAGTGTTAAAAATTCTTTCAAATGTATGCTCTACCACCTCATAACAACAACACACAGTTGCCACAAATAGCAGGTAAAAGTTTGTTTAAAGCACACTAACAAACTTTCATTAGTAATTTATCCTGCTAAGCATAAGTTAAACAAACTTACTTTCTAGTTCTTCTTTTTCAAACTTTGTGTTCACAGTTGAGCTGGTTTTGCCAAGATCCACAACAGCTTCTTCATCAGGACCCTAAAAAGAAATTATTCTCATTTACTCATGACATCACATATATGCTAAGAACCTATTAATAGGGGCATTATTTCAAATAGTCAAAAAATAACAGATTGCCTTCCTCTCAAAGAAACGAACTATAAGCTAACTAATTATAGCTAACTGCATTCTTTTCTAAAGTATGCATAATTACAGGCTTTTTGTTTTTAATCCACAAAAGACTATTCAAAAATTTCATGGTAAGAACTGAGGTGACAACTTTTAAATGGTCTTCTATGGAAGTTGCTAAGTAACTGGTACATATATTTACTACAACAGAAAGACAATCCAGATCAGCAATTAGAGAAAACTGGGGGTGAGGGAGACCCTTAGATATACGGAATGATATCAATATGGAATGCTTTTTTGGTTGTTCTTTGCTCTTAGGTCCCCTAATTAAAAGGAAACACTTAACTCAGCTATACTGGATTATATTATGGTTCCACATAAAATGGTCCAAAATGAGTCTACAGACTAAACATGTAGTACCACTTCCACTCGTAAATTAACCAAGAGCCAATCAAAGTTACAAGAACTTTTTTATTTCTCCACAAAGGAAGAGCCATGGCAAAATTTAACCTTTAAGGAGATTCTAACTTTGAGTTGTCTAAGACTACCTTCATAATTGTGTTCCCTTCTCCAGCTCAACAAAAAGAAACATATTTTTGTAAAATACTTTATATTTTTTAAAAGAATAAAATTTTACGCTTTACTTTCCCTTCTCAACCTCTAACTTAACTTTGAAAGGAACATGAGTATGTTCAAGATTCTGTGGCACAGATAGAAACAGATGAGGAAATTCCCTTCCCTCAACAAGTCTTCAGTTTGAGCTGAACCCTTGCCCAGCATGGGAAAGGAAACCTTGCCAACCTTTACCATTGTTAGGAGGTCTTGCACTTTGTCCAATACAACTACCACGTGTCTCAACAGGTGCACCCTGACTCGGTGGGCAAAGAAGACATCACCACTTCCAGTTCCTCAGGAAAGTCTATTCCATTTTAAGACTAGAGAACAGTGTCCGATGATCAGGCAACCATGAACAAGGACTCTGCTGTGTTCAACGAAGCCACAGACTGGGGACACATACTGGAGAAGACATTCAAGAGTTTGGAAAGATATACAAAGGTTCTGAGGAAGAGTTGGCAATATTAAACAAGCCTATCTAAACTTCAAGAGTGACACAGATCAGATCACACAGCCTATGCTGGATGTGCAGTATGCTGAGGAACCCAGGATATGGAACCTCATTCTGCAAACCAGTCACACCAGAGAGGTCCTATCCTATAATGCCTTTGTCAAAGAATCAAAGCAAAAGATGAATGCAAGGAAAAGGATGGCCCAGGAAGAGTCTAAAGATCAGAAATGACCTGGAACGGGCTGGGGAGCTTGATGAAAAAAGAGGTGGATAATCTGAAACCAGTGTTCAAAGCAGGCAAAAGGATGGGCAATAGGAAATGGACAGTGTCCTGGCTCAAATGGAATCAAAGTACTACAAAGCTTCCAAAGTAGGAGAGGAAAGCACTTTCAAAAAAGAAAATAAACTAATTCATTCTCTTTGAAGGTTCTTATGCTATAACTGGTACTTCTGCAGGCAACACAGACAAATGGAGATAAGAGAATTAACTAATAAAATTATAATAGTAACTGTTGTTAATATCCCACTGAATATTATTTTTCTAGAATACGGTTACTTTTTTATCCATCCAATTATAGTACTTTTCGAATTTTGCAAGACATGTTCTCAGCCATTCCCATTTTAATGACTTATCTTATTGTTCAGAATCTCTGATAACACTTACAACAGTAAACCAGAAAGAACACAATTAGCTTCTAACCAATTTCAAAGTCCAAGCATAAACTGGAAGACTATTTAAGACAGGATCAAATAAGAGGTTGGTTAAAATGATCTTGTAACATCTCCTCCAACTTTTGATCTACAATATCATATGTTTGCGGATAACTTTTTTCAATGTATACAAAGTAGATTCACATATAATTGTGCCTTGCTATCCAAATTCTGTGTCTAGATTCTCCTATCTTTAAATTCAGGAACTGAATCAATTTGATTAAGTTTTTAAACAAGTCCCCTGCTATCCAAACTCCATTTGCTTCCCACAATTCAGAACCAGACACAGTACATTAAGGCAATGAAGATCTCCTGATATCCAAACTTATTTTCTGAAGGTTAGATATCCAAATATATAATCAAATAGAGTTAAATATCAAGAGGTTGCTGTATAGAACTCTGAAGGATTGGTGTTCAATTTAATACAGAAAACGCAGAGAAGTCAAATGACTTGCTAAGGCTCCATATCTACAGGAGAGGGAAACAGACTATGTATTTTCATATAACGGATTAAGAAAGATGAACGACAACAGTATGTGGTTCATTAAACTGCCTCACAACAATCAAACACCAAGAGTAATGAGGAAAGGCTTAAGTAGGAAACACAAAAATATACACGTAGACATACACACAAAAAAACCAAAAAGCACCAGAATGTATAATTAGTAACAACCGTCCATTAGGCATGTAATACTCTAAAATCTTTAGCTCTCCTCCAGTGATTTCATGCATAGGTAAAAGACACGTAGTCTCCTGACAGACGATTATCCCAAGAGGTAGCATACTATGTATTCTAAAAGGGATTAACTGCTCCCATTCTAACCTTTCATTATTAGCAGGAACACTTGCTAAGATAAGAAGCAAAACAATACATTTTTCTCTTACCCCTAACCAAAAAAACCCTTTTATCTTTGCAGATATACTTACACGTTTAGATGTACTAACAACACTATTAGCCAACACTCAACAACAGCTTAAGTTGGACATCTAAACACCTACCACATGAACACTCCCAATATGTGCAAAAAGTCACATGCCAAAAAAAGGCTGTCCGCCAGCACATCCTCTCATAGCCCACCCAGCTTGCTCCCATGTAATCATGTCTGTGAAGTAAGTCACTCAACTTAAAGCCAAGTAAGAATATTATTTTATTGTGACTGAGTAGGTTTCCAGTAAGAATGTTCTCACGTGTAACTGCAAACTAAAGTTCAAATTTTAAGAGTATAAGAAACTTAAATACTAGCACTGTAAAGGAGGGGGGGAGTACCTGCATTTCTCCCTTGTCTTAAAAACTTTTCATAGCTTTTCAACAACAGTGAAACATGAATTAAAAAGGCAATCTGTTATAAATGCAAACATTAAGCAGGCCACACAAATTAGTCATCTTGACATATTACTAGTAATTCAACAAAGTCTGCAGGTTGCATATGACCCTATATTGAAAATCCCTTAGAACAAAGTCATCGATGTTTCAAGGGGACAATTCATTCCTGAGACAAATGTATTGCATTTTAAATCCTATCATTTTAGGATAATGTCTCAAGCCATATTTCAAAATACAGAATATGTTTATATGCTAAATTAAGTATATTTGTGTTCCTTAAAGTATATACAAAAATGTATTATACAGTAATAAATACTTGGAAGGCTAACCTTCAAACTAACATTGTCTCACACTGATGATTAGGAAAGCAATGATTAGAGACAATCATATACTGTTTAATTTTTTTTGTTACAACAAATACATTTAATTTTAGTAATTTAAAAAGAGAGTACAAATTTCAATCTGTTAATATGTCAGTTATTTTTATATTTGCATCTAGAAAAAACTTCATTTTTTAACTCCAAGAATATAGTGGAAAACTAAAAATCGTAACAGCAAAGAGCAACTCCTGACATCAAAATGTTTTCATTCTTACCATCAGATAAGTGAGTGACGTAAGCCAATGCCTATAAAGCCTTCCTAAAATGAAATGATGCCAAGGCACTGAGAAAATTCAAATACATGGAAGAATAAAAAATCACCCAAAGTATGTCAATATAAGACTGACTCACGCTAATCTTAAGAAAATTAGGGCACCTGGTGGCTCAGTCAGTTAAGCGTCTGCCTTGGGCTCAGGTAATGATCCCGGAGTCCCGCGATATGTCCCACATAGGCCTCCCTGCTCGGCGGGGAGTCTGCGTCTCCCTCTACCCTTCACCTGCTTGTACTCTCTCACTTGCTAGCTCTTTCTCTCTCTCTCAAATAAATAAATAATCTTTAGAAAGAAAGAAAGAAAGAAAGAAAGAAAGAAAGAAAGAAAGAAAGAAAGAAAGAAAGAAAGGAAGAAAGAAAGAAAGAAAGAAAGAAAGAACATTATTTGCCATGGTTTCAAATTTCTATTCCATTTCTATTTATAAAATAAGGTTACTAATTAGATTATTATCTTTGTTGTTATGGAACACTTATAAAGAATTAGCCATACAAGATCATAAAGAAAGTTTAAATTCTCTGTGTATGAAATGACACATGTACAAGGTTATTACTTGCAGCTTATAACCGGAAAAGACTGGACACAATCCAAGAGTCTCCTAATAGAGGAATGGCTATGCCAATGGAATACCATGCTACTGGGCAGTGAAAGGGGGAGGTATTTTTCATGCTAGTACATAGAGTGTCTGAGACCTATAATAAAATGAAATATACACAAGGTAGAGAACCATATATAAAGTCTGCTACTTTCTGTGTTAGAAAATCCCCAGAATAGGAGCATTTGAATTTGCATAATGAAACACTGGAAGACATACTGGTTACCTCTGGCACTAGATGTAGACTTCTGAATTTATTATTATTATTATTTATATTCTGTGATTTATTTTTAGCCATGTGAATACAGAGGAAGACTTAGGTACGCAATCTCCTGAAAGTCACTCACCTATCTATCTTGGTCCTCATCTACAAAGTATAATACCCACCTGAAAGCATGGTGGAAGGAGATACTACATGAAAATGCCAAGCACAAGTACATATCCCACAGAAAATGTTCCCGTTTTTTACTAAGCTAAATGAGAAAACTATTCCATGTTTCTAGGGGGAAAAAAAATGCTTTCTATTAGATTAGAGAAGCCTTACAAAGACAGAAACAAACACCTATTAGTTTCCTAACTAAAAGTGAACTGAGGATTTAAAATATAACCTAAAACAGTATTATGGCTGTATAGAAGAATGATTCACAGGAAATGCATGCATAAGTATCTAGGAGAAAATGCCAAGATGCGGCAAGAAACCTTCATAAGGACATAAAACTATTACTTAAAGAGACTTTTTAGTATCAAAAATTCAGAGACACCTAAAGAGCTCATTAAAATTCACCTCCCTTTGTTCTATGCTAGACATGCTCATTCAGTAGGTTAAGGTGTTAAATATTATGTTAAATAACCTCCTTATGTGATTCTGATGCACACTGAAGTCTGAACACCATGTCCCTGCATTATGATTAGGACTAAAGTACTACACATTTAAATTGCTCTTCAATAAAGACTGCTTCATGCTCTTCATCATTTTAGGAGGCCTGCCTGGGCCTACTGTCAACTTCATTTACATTGTTTTAATCCTTCAGAAAATGAAAAGTATATTCCAGTTCACAAGCAAATACTGTAAATTATACACTTTCACTGTAATACAAAGAAACCTAAATCTATAAATAGTGTTCCAAAATTTATTTGTATGTCAAAATATTTCCTCAAAATGTGTAGGGCAATTTACCAAAATACATATAAATAACAATGTTGTCCCCACCAAAATACAAATTTCCTCCAAACAATTCCAATTCTTAACCCTATTCCCATCTATCACTAAGAGTTGAACTTAATTAGAAAACTGTAAATTTATGGGCAAAAAGCTTAAGAGTAAGGTAAATAATCTTTTCTAATCCAGTTAAAGGGAGATAATGACTACCATTTCATAAAATAAAAAGCCAAAGAATGATATTCACAGTTTCTAAAGAACTCACTTGGCATTTCTGATTCAGTCCTCTAAAATATGTAGAAAAGACATAAAAGGTACATGGGAAATTACTGCAAATTTAAAAATGCAAATTTCAAACTTAGGCAATCATGCAATTCCCCCAGGGAAAAAAAAATTAAAATCTTGAGAAAAATGCTTTGTCCCCAGAGGAGACAGATTTAGACATTGGAACAAAAAGCCTTCAGAAATGTACCTCATATACCACTGTTAAAGACAATAAATTCTAAGAAAAGTTTCAAAAGAAAAAAGTGAAGAAAACAAAGAATATAAAAGAAAACTAAAAGAGGTCCGAGGCATAAAAACTGGCAAGTAATGCCCTCCAATAAGAAAGAGGATTGCTAGTGACAAATTTTATTGTCACATGCTTTATTATAAGACACAAGAACTATGGACACATGGAAAGCCTCATCAGGGTTCTACTTGAAATTATAAGTCACAAATATTTATTATATTATTTTTATGGGGCGATGCATTCATTCCAAGTTCCAAATCAGCACACACACACCAAAAAAACATATATGAATCACTTACTCTAGGGTTATCAAATAGTATATGGTTACTGAAATAAGCATAATAAAATCTATTTCCAAAACAGGCTTTTTAAAAAACTATCGCAACTTTATTTGTAATTAAAATGTATAGAAAAGCACAAGCATTCTGCACTAAAGGGAAAACACACACACACACACAAAGATCCAATCAATGTTTTTTGGCAAAATAAGGTCCAGTAAGTGTTCTGTCAAGATTCCCCTTCTCCGGTCAGCATGAGGTTATCATTACCTGGGTATTTTTAGGGTTCCACTGCAGTTTTCTAGTGAAAACCAACAGGAAACAGCCAGAAAATCCCTTAGCAATATGGTTGGTTTGCCTCTTCTTCCCCTGGATAACACCCCTCTTCCCCGTAAATCCAATAGATCATGAAAGAATTTTCATTCCCTTAAAGACTAGGAATTAAGGAACTCATCCATTCATTCAACAAATATTTACTGAGTACATACTATGTGACAAGCATTATTCCAAGTACCAGGGATACATCAGTGAATGAAAAACTATCGTAATACAATAAAATTTCCAGCTTAACAGTTAACTTACAGCTAAGTGGCTCCCCACGATAAAAAAAAATCTGGAGGTAAATGAACTCTCTTTTCCGTTCCTAATCTCAATGAATGAGACCTCACAGACTCATAGGTATCAACAGGCTTTACTTTTTCAGTTCAATGTTCAGATTTTATATATACATCACACACACACACACACACACACACAAAGCTTAAGTGATGTAAGATCACACTGTGACCTGGTGAAGAGTCCCAGTTACGTGGGTTCTTTACCCATAAGACAATAGACCAAGGTCACTATAATATATGCTAAGAACACACAGTACTTTCTCTTTACAGCATCTGTTAAAACCTATAATTACATATTTATGTAACTTCTTTAATGTTCTTTACATATTTATATAACTACTTCTTCAACTTCTACTATCTTCCAGTAGAACAATAAGTTCCAAGACGAGGGGAATCATGTCTGTTTTGCTCACCAGTATACCCTAAGCATCAAGCAGGGTTCTTAGTAAGCTCTCTAATACTGGAATGTTGAGTATGTTTCAAAGGACAAGACTACTCAGATAAAAATTTACACTGGATTCACTTAAAGACTCCTTATGAACACAATAAAAGCTCAAACACACAAAGATACTCAATATTTTGAAATGTAATAAATCAGTTTATAAACAAAAAAGCCCATCAACAACATATGATAAAACCAAAACTCAATTCACAAGCAGGAATTCCCAAGAAAATCAAACTATCTGAAACAGACTTTATAACTATGTAATACATTTTACTAATTCTTCCCAGAAGTCATTTTTCCACCTGAAAAAGCAAAATCTGTGATGTGTACTTTCTTGGCCAAATGACCAAAAATCAAACTAACATGTCAAAGGCATTATATTAAGGAAAAAAGGAATGTTAAAAGATTATTTAGGGGCGCCTGGGTGGCACAGCGGTTAAGCGTCTGCCTTCGGCTCAGGGCGTGATCCCGGCGTTACGGGATCGAGCCCCATGTCAGGCTCTTCCACTATGAGCCTGCTTCTTCCTCTCCCACTCCCCCTGCTTGTGTTCCCTCTCTCGCTGGCTGTCTCTATCTCTGTCAAATAAATAAATAAAATCTTTAAAAAAAAAAAAAAAGATTATTTAACAATAAAATTCATAAATCTAGTCTTATATTCTTTCTGGACACTTGACATTTACAAAATCTGTTATAAAACAGCATGAGACGATCCCTATCACAAATCAATTTCTTCATTACATAAGACATATGGCCACAGCCCAAAAGTAACACCTCCAATAAGTTATGATTATAACCACAAAGAGTTATCAAATATTTCAGTTTCTATTCAAAACATACTTAACCACTAAAGACAAAGTGATTTCTTTCCTAGCAGCTTGGCCAAACAGAATTTTTAAAAGCCTCATTCAAGTAATATTAACTGATCAAAAAAAACTAATTTTATAGAATAATAAAGATGCTACAAACATTGCTAACTTTACACAAGGATTTACTCTTTTCAGCATATGACTTCCACAGCCAAGGACACAGAGGATGATACTATTCTAAGCCAGTGCTAATAAGCCTGACATTTCTTCAAGCTTCACTAGTAAACTGAAAAAGTCAAATCTGTTTGTAAATAAAACACAAGATCACAGCCAGGTACATACAGGTAACTTCTTCTCCAGGCGAAATCTTTCCATGGTAATATACAAATGCCTTGTCTTTGACAATGTAATGCAGTTAAGTCCCTTGAAGATTCCAGGGACAGTGAGTACATATCTGATTTAGGTCACTGTGCTTTGCACAGATGAACTCCCCTAAGTTGCTTTTATGGTACAGCCAATCACAGTCTTCCAAGTTACCTAATCTTCCAAGCTAATAACTACAACTTAAACAGGGTCACAGCAAAAGAGACTGGGAGCATAATACACACATTTAGTAGTAACAGAAAATACCAAAAGAGAAATGTAGCAACCAGTTTTCAACTGAAACTTTTGGTTTCATACTCTAAGAATATACGGGGATGGCTACCTGAGTGAGTGAGTGAGAGTAGGCCGACTGATCTTAGAGAATAGCGAGAGTAGACAGATCTTAGAGAATAAACTGTCAACAACATTGTTGGTTATATCTAGCCCTTTCACTTAATTTCAGGAAGACCCAAAGATGTTTTCATCTGAAGAAAGTTTTGCCTTTTTATCATTACTCTAATATTTATATCAACTTATCACTATATTAATAAGATTAATAAATCACATTATGGTTTACAATTATTTCAACCAAATGTATTCATATAGATAACAGCTAAAAGAGAAAAAAGAAAATTAGAAGCACTCCTCCAACTTTCAGACTCAAGATCTCTTTATACTCTTTAAAAATTACGGAAGACTTCAAAGGGCCTTTGTTTATATAAGTTTAACATCTTTATTTACTATTTTGGAAGTAAAAGTGAGAAAACTTTAAAACATTTAAATTCAATTTAAAATAAAATCAATACATGTTAACATAAATAGCATTTTAATGAAAAATAATCCTTTTCAAAAATAAAAAAATTTAGTGAGAAAAAAGGCTTTTACATTTTTGCACATCTCTAACACCTGACTTAACAGAAGACAATTAGATTCTCGTATCTACTTCTCTAATCAAGGATAGGATTTGGTTGAATTATATAAAAAATTCCAGACTCACGTAATACTCTGTTGGAAAAGGTTAGAGTGTTTTAATACTCTCTTCAGGTAACTGTGGATAATCCTCTTTGATATTTCACTAAATTCAAAAAGGAGTCATTTTTTTTAAATTTTTATTTTTATTTTTTTAAGTAAGCTCTACACCCAAGGTAGAGATCAGGACCCTGAAATCAAGAGTCGCATGCTCTACTGACTAAGCCAGGCTGCATCCCAAAAAGCAGTCATTTCTTAAAGGTTAGTTTGCAAGGTAGAATCTAAAACCATTTCAAATGAATGTTTTTGTACAGGTATATTGAAATCTATTGGTCTACCATGCACTTTGAACGGCTCTCTCACCCATTTGTAGAATATGTGTTCACTGGGTACTAGAACTTTTCCAAACTTCCCATTTCATTATATGATATAAAAAAATGCATTTGTTAATATCATCAATAATCTCATCAGAGAAGTTCAAGTATTGAGAAACAGACAAGGTCAGGCTGGCAGACACAAGTTTTCCAAATTTCTTGTTTTATCATGAAAGCTAGATTTATTATCATTGGTAACAAATACTACCAGTTATTTTTCTTGAAGTCATAGGTTCACTTCATTTCCTTCTTAGGAAGTATCTGCCAAATGTCAAGTCTGAATAACCACAGTTTAGTCTGCAGCTACTTTCAAGTAAAAAAGCAGCTAGCTTCAGCTCATAATTCAAGCAATCACATCACTGCTTTTACTCCAGACAATTACTGGTACTTCAGTATGTAACAGACGTATTTTCATGCGTACTTCCTATTCTGTCATTCAGAATATAAAAGCAATGTGCACTCAAAGACTCAGATTTAGTAAAACAGTTTTTACTTCTTCATCAAGGACATTCTTAAGGGAAAATTTGTTTTGTTTTTTAAACCAAGAATGCCCACCCAAGCTGTTTTGGTGCCTCTGCCTTGTTTTGAGCTAAGGGACCAGCAGTTTTACTCATTGCTTCTGCACCCTCAGTACAAATTCCACAACAGTGGAAAAGGCAAAAAATGTCTTAGCACCATTATAAATAGTTTTGACCTTACAGATCCCCTGATCTCAGGGACTGGCACAGGTCCATGGATAACACCCTTAGAACTACTTTAAAGGCTATATGTTGAAAATATAGAGTTAAAAAGTTGTGGGTGAGGGGTGCCTGCTGTCTCAGTCAGTGGAAGCATGTGACTCTTGATCTCTTGGGGTTGTGAGTTTAAGCCCCACACTGGGCACAGAACTTACTAAACTAACTAACTAACTAACTATATATATATATATATATATATATATATATATATATATATATGGCTGTGGGTGGATTATATTCTTTTTAGTTTCTCTGTGATACTGTTTGTTCAACAAACATTTTAAAGAACGAAGACTAAAAATTATCATTCTATTATTCTGGGTATCTAGAAAATAAAAATACTTACTGAGCACCAATTATGTGCAAAACTATGCTAAACATGATGATATATATAGCATTACATTTAACCTTCAGACATTTCATTTAATCCTCTCAACTCTAACTAAAGCTCAGAGAAGTTAAATTACTTCTCCAAAGTCACAGATCTAGTAAGCAGTAGGTTTAGCATTCAAACCTAGTCTTTCTCAGTCCATGCTTTTTCCTCTACTCCAATGGTGATAAAGAAATTTAAGGGAAAAAAAATGTCCAACTATATGATTAAAACAAAATTCTAACTGAACATGAATGAATAAAATGTCTACCAAATTCATATAAAATGTAATCTTAATTTAGGGTGTCTGGGTGGCTCAGTTAGTTATCTGCCTTTGGCTCAGGTCATGATCTCAGGGTCCTGGGCTCCCTGCTCATCAGGGAGTCTGCTTCTCCCTCTCCCTCTGCCCCTCCTGGCACTCGTGCATGCGTACTCTCTCTCAAATAAATAAATAAATAAAATATTTTTTAAAAATTAAAAAATAAATAAGAAATAATTATAATCTAAATTAAACTAAAAATATTCTCTTTGGATAGATATATTTGCTCCATGGAACCATCAAATCCTTTACTTTAACAACACAAATAAATGTATTTTTTTATAGAAATATCTATGTCCCAAAAATGAAGTCTTACTACCAGCTAATCCTGTAAAATTCACTGATAACAGATGCTAGATAAATAACAAAGTAAGAAATTTAAAACTGAAATAATATATCAAAACAGAAAAAAAACACTTTGATTTTCCACTGCTTTATATGAGACTGTAGATACCAGCCAAAGACATGCCATAGCCTTCAAACTAAAGCTTCCAGGTTATTAAACTTCTCTAAGAATTAGAAACCCCAATGACATCAACAGTTCCCCCAAGCATGTAACTAATCATATTTTTAAAACAGTCAACCTTTCTATGATTTATAATTGGCAAATAAACTCAAATTTTAAAAAAGGGAATAGAAAAGATTTATGTTAGTCAATAGTTTTAAAAATTACCAATACATCACACCCAGAATGAAAAGTGTCTGCAAACAAGCAGGTTCAACAGCAATTCCTACAATAACCTCTTGAAATTTACCTCCTGTAGAAAATCTTGGCCCTCCCCACTATATTTAAGAGCTTAACATCCTGGTCAGCCATAGGTCTCAAGCACTGGATTATAAAAACCCTGAGCACAGGGATTTAGGTAGAGAAGGAGGGAAAGGGGGGCGGGGCAGGAGAGAGAATAGGAAGGTTAAGAGGCCCCCGGGAGAAAAGAAGGAATTAGGTGCATACAAATTTTTAATTTCCTTAATTGCAAAACAAAACTAACTCTTCATCAAAATACAAAAAATGCATTTTTCCAACATGTTTCCTGTTGTGACAGTATCCTGGGCACTACTAAAACCAATATTCAAATTAAACTTTAAATATCAAGTTTACAGATTAAATAGAAAGAAAGGTAAAGTAAGTTTTATTCTACCACTCTCTTGATAAAATAAAAAGATATTAACTCAACATATAAGCTCCAGAATTTTAATCTGGCTATTTCTTTAAAGATTTTTCAGCAATCCTTATTTTTAAGGTGAGCTATTGAGGTATGATCGACATGTAGAAAGTTGTATGTATTACATACGTGTAACACATACAACTCAATGAGTTTGGGGATACACACCCATAAAACCATCACCACCATCAAGGCCCCAGACATATCTGTCACCTCCCAAGTTCCCTCCCACCCCCCTTATTATTGAGTGTGTGTGTGTGTGTATGGTAAGAATACTGGACTTAATCTGTCCAACAACTTTGTATATAATACAGTATTGTTAGCTGTCGGCACTACGCTGTGTAACACATCTCCAGAATTACCTTGTGTAACCGAAACTTTGTACCCTTTGACCATCACCCCCTTTACTTCCTCCTACCTGCAGCCCCTGGCAACCATCTGTTCCACCCTCTGCTTCTATGAGTCTGATGTAAGTGAGATCATACTGTACTTGTTATTCTACATCTGGCTTATTTCATATAGCCATACATTTACATGAACCGAAAGAGTCTCGTGTATTCCCTTGTTCTCTCTGCCCCATTTTCAACCTTTTCTCTATTTCTGTAACACAAATGGAAGTATATATTCCAAAAAAGGTAGCCACATTACAACTCACTGCTTTGTTCCAATTAAAAAATATATCTTAAAGATTTTTCTGTATCACTACACGGCAACTTCATATGGAACTAAATTATTAAATAAACCTGTACGTGGTAGAAGAAATCATAACTTACACAAGGCTGCTCAAATAAGCACTCCTCCCATATCATATCCACTCACCAGACAGAACTACTTTCTGTTTTTGTCTTATAACCGTTCTTGGTAGCTAGAGTTATCATCATAACTTTAAATAATGTATCATTTTAGGCAGTATCTGCTTATTTTACAAAAAGAAAAATAAGGATTTTCCACACACACTACCCGACACACACACACACACACACACACACACACACACACCCCTTTTTCACTTCAATCTCCCCTCCATATCTCAGTTTTTAACTGGATTTTTATTTTTATATCAAGACTGATAACACATTCTGTTCCATATTTATAATGAAGCCTTCTAAGTAAACTGTGCCCTCTGGTTAACTCCAAAATTTTAAAATCCATGTTAAAAAAGCATTTGGAGTACTAAGATTACTTAAACACTACTCTCTAGTTCAGAATCAAGATTTATGATTGGAACATTAGAAAATGTCACTAAACCGCTACTGCTCAAGAAATTCTCTCAAATATTATAGTCAAGTAGATCTCCTTCAGTGTAACTTAAGTAAATGAGAACACAAAGAACCTGCCCAAAAATGATATATTACTGACTAGATACCAAAAGTAAACATATTAAAATGCAAAATACTGAAGATTTCAGTCTTTGCACAAGTCATAAGATTCTACTATCTCTAAGATAATCTATTCCCAATAAAATCATGAAAAAAGGGGGGATGGGGGACACTTTACCTAACAAACATTCCAATATACTATACAACTACGATAAGCAAAAAAGTATGGTACCAACACAGAAACAATAATTAAATATTTTGTAAGACAAAACAGAGTCAAGAAACTGAAAGTAATTCATTTATTAAATGAAAAGACTTCTTTGGTTTTCCAGTTTGATGAAACAAAGTTGTCTACATCAAACCACAAGTAAAAATAAACTCTAGGTGGATTCAAGATACTTAGAAGGGTAATATCTAAAATTTAAAATAGTATTTTATATTATTGGAGTGGGGATATAGTCTTAGTCAAGATGAGAAATCTAGAAGCCATAAAAAAAAGATTGATACAGATTAATGTTACTCTATTAAAAACACACACTTCTCTAAAGCAAAGAACATCATAAAGAGACAAGGTAGAACATAAGGAAATGCATGCAGAATGATAGACATGGCATTAAATATCTCTAATACAAGAAACTTCTTGAATTAAAAAGGAACTAAAAGGAACAGAAAAATGGACAAAAAATATGAACCAAGTAATTCCCGTAAGAGAAAATACAAATGACCAATAATCACATAAGATGGACACTCTCACTAGAGGTTCAGCAAATTTTACTCATCGGATTAGCAAAAAGAAAAAAATTTAACATCTAAACTGATAAAAGAAGGGAGACACAGACTCGTAATTCCCAGTGGGAATATAAATTTCTCTAAAAATTTTTTGGAGCATAAGCTAGCAAGAATCCATTTTTTTAATCTTTAAGAATATTCTTTGTGCAGCAGTATCAGTCCTGAGTATCCACTCCACAGAAAATAAAAGCACCAAAATGTAAAGATAAGGTCAAGCATGCTTACTATTCAAACTGGCAAAAACAAAAAAGTAAATGAAAGGGAACAGCTAATTACCATTACATATTAATAAGACACAAAGAATGAGGCAGAACCTGGAGGTTCCACTCAATAGATAAGTTAGTATATTAAGAAAAAAGCTAACTATAGAATTATCATGTTTAATATGATCACAGTTTTATATTTTACAAAGGATAAAACATATTTATGAGTAAATATTTCTACGAACATAAAAGTATAGGAGGATGATATATTGGTCGGTCTGTTTCAACAAAGATCGCGCTTCTCTGAAGATGTTAAGTATCTATTAATTCAACATACCGTATAAGACTTAACATCAAAGATAATCATTAAAAAGTCACTAGAAGTGAAAAATTAGCATTTTAGTCAATTTTTCAAAACTGTGATCAATTCCAAGGCACCTGCGTAGCTCAGTCCGTTAAGTGTCTGAATCATGGTTTCAGCTCAGGTCATGATCTCCCGGTTGTAGGAGACCCACATCAGGCTTTGTGCTCAGTGCGGAGACTGCTTGAGACTCCATCTCCCTCTCACCCTCTCATTCTCTCTCTCCCCCCCTCAATCTCTCTCAAATAAATAAATATTTTTGTTAAAAAACTGTGGTCAATTCATGTTTTGATAGATACAACTTTGATAACAAGGCAAGTAACATTTCGAAAGTGCATTTCATGAGGTCAGAAGATGGTTCAAAATTTTCAACACATTCCCATTTTTTTAAAATAAATTTGTAGTTAAGAGTCTGTTTCTTGGTTTGCCCCCTCTCTTTTTTTTCCCCTTTGCTTATTTGTGATGGCTACCAGAGGGGAAGTGGGTGTGGGGCGGGTGAAACAGACGATGGAGGATTAATGAGCACAGTTGATGTGATGAGCTCCGGGTATAGTATGGAAGTGGTAAATCACTATATTATACACCTGAAACGAATATTGCACTGTATATTAACTGGGATTTAAATAAAAACTTTAAAAAAATAAAAACTAAAATGAATTTGTAGGCACAGTGTAAAGTAACTAACATTTTCTCAGCATCATGGTGGGAAAATTATATAATCACATAAACTGATTTTCTTTTTTAATTTTTTTATAAACTGATTTTATTTAAATTCAGGAAAAAAATAATACTAAAACAAAATTCTAATTATGACTTTCAACCAGCCCAAGGGGGAAAAAATCCAGAAATTTAAGTTTGGTGGAGAACTGTACAAGAGTCAAAATGATTTTAAAAACACGTAATACCCTAACTTCCCTTTACAGATGCGATCACCTTTTCAGTACAGCAGTTCCCCCTCCCTTATCAGCAGGGGATGCATTCCAATACCCCCAACAGATGCCTGAAACCATAGACAGTGACGATCCCTACACATACTATGCTTTTCCTATACACATACAGTAACGATAAAGCTAAATTTATAAATTACCCACAGTAAGAGATTAACAAAACAATTATAACAATATACTGTAATATGTTATATGAATGTAGTCTTTCTCTCAGAATCTTACTGTAGTGTATTCGCCCTTCTTGGGATGATGTGCGATAATAAAATGCCTAGATGATAAGATGAAGTGAGGTGCGTGACGCGGGCACTGTACTGTGTGTTAGGCTACTACTGACCTACTGCCTAGAGCAGGTAGGAGCATCTGCCTCTAGACCTCCATCACGGAAAGCGAAACTTGGTGGTGCGGGACCACTGTGTGGAACACAATACAGAGGTAATGGCTAATGATGGAGATAATGCTGCTGACATAAAGCAAAGGACCCCGGTAAAGTTTCTTTATCTGGCCAGAAAAAGGCGGGGTGCATGTTTTTCCTAATTAAGAGAAGACATGTTTTAAATTCTTTAATTTAAAACTGTTATGTTGGGGCTCCTGGGTGGCACAGCGGTTAAGCGTCTGCCTTCGGCTCAGGGCGTGATTCCGGCGTTCTGGGATCAAGCCCCACGTCAGGCTCCTCTGCTGGGAGCCTGCTTCTTCCTCTCCCACTCCCCCTGCTTGTGTTCCCTCTCTCGCTGGCTCTCTCTCTGTCAAATAAATAAATAAAATCTTTAAAAAAAAAAAAGTAAAAATTTTAACACAATAAATCAGCATAATATAATAAATTTATGGGGATATTATTTTACTTTGGTTTCCACAGAAAAATTTGAAGCAAAGAGCTAACAAAAGAAGAAAAATCCCCTGTAAAACAAAAACAGGTCTCATATTTCGGGGAGATGCATTGCCAGTCCACACCTTTCACCACTGCTAAATATCACTGCTGAGTTCACGTGGCTTCATTTGGGCAACCTATTCAGTTTTCACCAAGTATGAATCTTCATCAATGTATAATATCGCCATCTGGTGGCGATCATTAGACATGCGGGATGTCTAAGGATAATGGAGAGAGAACCACTCTAAATTCGTGCTCTAGGCAGGAAATTCTGGGTTTGAATAAATTTCCCTTGGAGCTGCTTTAAGAAACCTGAACGTTAATTTCATTCAGATCAGAAGGTAAAGAACTACGGAGTAAATATTTCATTTATATAGTAGAATATTTAAGAAATAACAGCTGTATTTTTCATATGGGCATTTTATATGTACCACTGAATAATCAATGGGTTACAGTGAGGTAGATTTACAGTCATTTTTTAAAAATTGTTTCAAATACCTATAGCATTTCAGGAATTTTGTTTTTAAACATATTTTGAGGCACATCTATAACTTCATGAAAATTAAACAGCTGAAGAATCTAGTTCACAAATACAGTTTTCTATAAGGTAAAAATTGTTTTATTAGAAACTTTCCAGGAGAGCCTGGCTGGCCCAGTTGGTGGAGCATGCGACTCAGGATCTTGGGGTCATGAGTTCAAGCCCCACATTGGGTACTGAGATTACTTAAATAAATCTTTAAAAACAAAAACAAAACCAAAAACTTTCCAGAAAAAAAATACATCATCATAAAAAGTAGCAACTCTTCTTGGGAAAGCCTCTTTTCCTTAAGATTAGTACTTCACATTTAAATGCTAAGGACAAAGGAGATATAGTTCAATTTATATCTGCACTGAGAAAATATGTAGTTATAATACTCCTAAATGTTAATTACAAAGAATTTTTCATTCTTGTAGGTTTCATCTTGGACTACTCTTAGGAAAATGTAACTAAGAAATCAAAAAATATTCTGATTGGTAAGAATTAAAATATACTAAAACTGGTTTAAGTATAGGAAAATTACCGAAGTTAAAATATATATTAATATAGTGCACTCAGATATATTTAAACACAGGCTTCCAGTAGAAATGACCTCCTCTCTCACTGCCCCTAAGGCATTCAAAACCAGGGCAGAGTAACTTCTCTAACTCCAAAATCTTCTCTCTTTTGAACCTTTAACCTTTTTGCTCTATGATCCTTGATTCTATATAACACATTCTATATATCAACTTGGGCACCACTGACATGTGGGGCTGGACACTTCTTTGTTGTAAGGGGAGGTCCCATACATTGTAGAATGTTCGGTAGTGTAACTGGCTTCTACTTACTAGATGCCATAGCACAAAAAAATCCCCTCTCCCCAGCTGTGACAAACAAAAACGTCTCCAGGAATGCCAAATGCCCCTTAAGAAGCAAAACACATCCCAACACACAAACCCGCTGAGGAACCACTGCTTTAGCTCCATTGGGAGCTACTACTTACTTCTTTAAGCTCCTATAAAACAAACCAACAAAATCTACCAGGTTCTTCCTCAAAAGTCGCATGAACGCCCACATAGTAAAGCCCTCATCCTTTTATAAAAGCTGCATTTAGCAATGAACCCTACAGGCAGAAATGCATCTCGAACTTGCATTTAAGATTAACAGTTTTACTGAAAGCTAACTGTTCTCGGTGTATTCCTACTGTAGCTTTAATATAATAGTTTTAATAAAGACAAGATGAAAATCTTTTTACATACGCATACTTTAAAGATACTGAAAAACAAGCCCCTCAGGCCTTACTTATCCCCTAAACCTTCACTTTTCAGAGTGGTTTTTGAAATACAGAGCACCTCTACAGTAACTCCTTCAGATCAACTGAATACACTAGATAATCACCGTACCTTGTCCCTGTATTTCACTAGGCAGTTATTTGGTTAATCTATTAAATTAAAATTCTTAGTCTTAACCTTGCTTAGAAGGATTGAGACTAAAGACTATCCACTTCACAGCAAAAATTAGGGGAGACTGAAGCAGGCAGAAGCTAGGAGTGACATCAAGTGGCACCTCACAAAGCAGCCACGTGTGGGAAATGAAGAAGAGGCAGATGAGAAAGAGCTGCGCTCGGAAGCCACCTTTCCTCTTTCTGAAGCTTGTGTTCAGCTTTTCCTGCATCCAGCAAAAGCTCCATATACTTACACAAAAGATCTCTTTAATTATAACAAGTTTAAACAGACTTCTGATCCCAGGCAACCAAAAGGACCCTGCCTGGAATACCCAAAACAATTCTGTTTTTACTTACCAAGGTAAAAGCTCCATTATAAACAGTAATAGTTTAAAAAATTAAGATTAAAATGTTGCCAAATTTAACTTTTATGCAGATACACTGGCAGATCTTTACCAATTACAACAAATGGTTGCTGCAATTACTCTGATACTAGATTTGTTTTAAAGAGTCAAGTAATATTTATCTTTCAAATGGCCCAAATTTGAATAAAATTAATACATCAGGCAATTATCCTCAAGTTCAAAAGCACATCATCTAACTTTAAGTACTTAAAGCAATTAATTCAATTGAATTCAAACAAACGCTATGGTCAGACATTTTATTTTGCATTCTCCCACTATTTTCCGTATTTGTTCTCTAATAGGACACCCATTTTTATGGGACTAACAATAAAGGTTCCTTCCAGGAGTAACTCACTTAATGCTGACAGAAGGCAGGGAAGTAAATAAAAACGACTCGAAGTCATCAAGGAACATGACAGATCAAAAACTGGGTTTGGGTCTATCTCTTCTTTCTACCAATATTCACTAACATGATAGCAAAGCAATTTTTTAAAGGATAAGCTGACAAGTACAAAGAGAAAAGAAACTACAGGGGCACCTGGGTAGCTCAGTCGGTTAATCATCCAGACTCTTGGTTTCCACGCAGGCTATGATCTCAGGATCTTGGGATCCAGCCCTGCTTCAGGCTCCAAGGTTGGCAGGAAGTCTGCTGGAGATTCTCTCTCTCTCCCTCTCCCTCTGCCCCTCCCCTCTGCTCACATGTGCTCTATCTCTCAAATAAATAAATCTTTTTTAAAAAAGAAGAAGAAACTACAACAAATAAGAAACAACATAAAATCTCTGGAAAACATAAAGTGCATTTTGCAATGGTTAGTGCATTTGGAAAACAAATGGCAACCTTAAAATAGGTGGCTAAGGGAGAAATAAAGAAGGACTCAGAAAGCAAAACTATGTTTAAATAATGAACACTGCATCAAATTTTGTTAATTAAAACAGCTTCTAATTAATGACCTAATCCAGTAAGTTATCTCCATAATACATTAATGTAAATTACATAAATTACATGAGGGTAAATTTAACACTAAATACTACTGAAAATAGTGCCTATATATATGTGTGTGTATATATACACACAAATATATACACACACACATATATATAATGCAATCTGTCGACAAGTTTACTTTGGCTAAAGATAAAGCATTACTTTAATGAGCATAGATTCTAGAGTCGGACTGCGTGAATTCAAATCCCAGTTTTGCTATCACTATGCAAAATTGGGCAAATTACCTAATCTCACTGGATCTCAGTGTCCTCATCTGTAGAACGTGGACAATAACAATATCACAACTGATAAATTATAAAAATTTAACAAGAAAATGAAAGTAAGGAGCTTATGTAAGTTCCTGGCACAAAACGATGTAACATTAAGTATTAGTACCATCCTACTATAAGATCATTTTTACTGCTCATGTTAATTTCACATTTTATATTTAAGTGAAATTGAATTTATTCTTTACATATTTATCACCATTTCCCAACTAATTTCAAGGTCCTTGGAAATTTTTTTTTTAAGAGAGAGAAGGGGGGGAGCACGTGCACACACATGGGTGGAGGAGGGAGAAAAGAGGGAGAAAGAAAATCTTATACAGGCTCCATGCCCAGTTCAGAGCCCAGGGTGGGGCTCGATCTCACAACCCTGAGATCATGACCCAAGCCAAAATCAAGAGCTGCACACTTAACCGACTGTGCCACCCAGGTGCCCCAGAGATATAATTTTCTTTACACAAGATTTTATTAACTCTGTACACATACAATAGATTCTTAACGGTAAAAATGAAATATTCCTCACTAGATAAGTTTGATACAAGTCACATAAGGCTTTTATTTCTTTTTTTTTTTTTTTGCTTTCATTTGAAAACATGGGTATTTTGAAAGGTAAAAAACAAAACAAAACAAAAAAACTGGTTCCGACATAGGCAAGACACATACTGTCACTTTCCTTTCCAATTGTAATAATGGTTTCATACTCATTTGAGTCACCCCTTAATGAATTCTAGGAGACAGAGTAAGCAATCAATAAATGTAGCCAGGAAATGGTATTCAAACCTGAACCTAAGGAAATTGAATACCACCAACCTTTATACCCAAGGCCTGACAACGCAAATGATTTTCCATTCATTTTACATAAATTTGCATCTTACTGAATGCACTATGCATACTTACAGTATGCACTATGATAAATATCCAAGTTGCCCCTGCATTATCAAGAAATTCTTCATTTGAAGATTTTAAATCTTTTCACTACCTAAATCATTTGGATATCTATATATATTTCAGAAATTTTTATACCTATCCTTATACTACAAGATACTTTCATTTGTTCTTTTATTCACTTAATCATCTAACAGATATTTATCAAGTGCCTACTATGTGCCAAGCACTGTAGCAGGAGTAGGGATATCATATGCCCAGACCCAGAGTTGAGAAAGTCTAGTAGTTTCAAATAACTAAAAACTAAATAACTTTGGTTGACATGCAGAAAAGAGGGAAGAGTAGTTCAGACAGAAAAAGGTAGAGAAGGGGAAAAGGCCAGACCTTTCAGGGCATAGATAAGTTTTATTTTGTTTTCTTTCCTTTATTTTTTTAATCTAAATTCAATTAACTACCATACGATGTATTTTTAGTTTCAGAGGTAGAGGTTAGTGATTCATCAGTCTTATATAATACCCAGTGCTCATTACATCACATGCCCTCCTTAATGTCCATCACCCAGTTACCCCATCCCCTCACCCTCCCTCCCCTCCATCAACCCTCAAATATTTTTCTATGATTAAGAGTCTCTTATGGTTTTTCTCCTCTGGTTTCATCTGGTTTTATTTTTTCCTCTCTCCCCTTATGATCCTGTTTTGTTTCTTAAATTCCACATATCAGTGAGATCATATGATAATTTTCTTTCTCTGATTAGCGTAATACCCTCTAGTTCCATCCATGTAGTTGCAAATGGCAAGATTTCATTTTTTTGATGGCTGAGTAATATTCCATTATGTATATATATACTACATCTTCTTTATCCATTCATCTGTTGATGGACATCTGGGCCCTTTGTAGTTTGGCTACTGTGGACATTGTTGCTATAAATTGGGGTGCAGGTGCCCCTTCGGATAACTACATTTGTACATAGATAAGTTTTTGATTCACCCTGAGAGCAATGGTCTTTAAAAAAGGGGGAATATACTCATTAGTACAAAGATCCCCCAGCAAGGCAACCAGGGAGAAACTGGTGACAAAGACTCTCTCCTTTGATCAAACTTTAATCACACTTCTTTGAGCAGACCTGGGGTTTCCCTCTCTGTCCTCGTAAAATCCAGTTTGAGTGAGAATCCTGATAAATCATTAATGAAAATCCCTCATCTTTGGTGTCTGGCCACCTAGGATATCTTACCAACCTGTCCTGCCTTCCAGATTCTGCCAAGTTGGTCTAAAAAGAATCCCCTTACCTCTTAGTAATTTTCCATCCACTGACCCCCATCCCTGCTTCTTGGATAGAGGCATTTATATCCAAGTTGGGTCCAATCCCTCTCCCACTGTAGTGGTCGCTACACCCATATCATCATGGTCTCCCTTAAATAAATTCTGCTTTACCTTCTTTAGCAAGTGTCACTGAATAAACTTTTTCTTTAACACTGGAAGCCAAGTGGAAAGATACTGCATTATTCTAGGCAAAGGAAGATAGAGGCCTGAACTACATGAGCAAAGGAAGTATGAAGAAAGGAGACCAATTACAGATAGTCAGGATGCTAAATCCACTGGATTTGGGGTTTGCGCAGAGGGAGAGAAAAGTCATGACAGTGCTCACATTTTCAAATTTGAGCCAAGTGTGCCATTCACTGAGATAAGAAACGCAGGAAGAAAAGGTTTGATAAGTCCAGCATAAGACCCCACAAGTTCCAGCTGAGCTGTCCAAGTAGAAATAGCAGTGGATGAAGCTCCTTCTGGATTCCTCTACTGCCTCTGTGAAGAAAGTAGCAATATTTACTAAGACTGAGGGGTGAGAGGATACATTCTGAAGACAGCAAGAATGTTTGGTGTGCCCACTGTAGAGAACAGGAGAGAATGGGACAGGGGAGTATTTTCTGTTTGATGAGGAAGCAGAGGGAAAGAAATATCAATGTATAGGGGTACCAATCTATAAAGCTGGGTAACTTAAATTTTTCCAGCTGTTCTGACTATCTCCAACACAGTTAAATTGACTGAGAATTAGGAATTTACTGAAATATTTAGTACCAAAAGAAATGATGATAAATGTCCTCAAACAACAAGGCAAAGGCTGGAGATACCGGCCATGGATTCTAAACTGGAGAGGAAAATGCAGGCGACAGACAAAACAAAAAACAAAAAGGAAAGGCAGGCTAAGTGAATGGAGAGCCTCAAGTTCACAGAATAGGAATTACGGGAATATACTGTTACCAGATCACATTTACAACACTGTAAACCAGAAACGAATATAAATTCCTACCCTGGGTCCACTGAGGACTTCTCTAACAGACATCAAAAGCTCAAACATCGATCAGGCTTAAAAACCTGGTAAAGGAACTCAGTTCTAGAATGGCGTAAGTAATTTAGAGGACCTCTTGTACGATGACAGCCAAGCCTAAACACACTTAAAACTCATCAAGAGCCTAAATCTCAATTATATGAAAATCATTTTCACTACAACCATCTTTACAGTTAAAAACTCAACACACCGGTCAAGAAGTATAGCCACTGCTAAAGTACTAAGACGATGATCCAGTGAAAAAGACGACCATTTTATCCAACCCTATAAAATAATTTAACTCTTTTAGGAATAATGAATCTGTGTAAGAAATGGCTGTAAGAGAATAACTTCAGATACTTTAAAATATTTTTATTATAGGGGTACCTGGCTGGCTCAATCAGCAGAGTACGCAACTCTTGATCTCGGGGTCACTGAGTTCAAGCCCCACATTGGGGTTACAGTTTACCTAAAACAATACGTATTTTTTTAATAAAAATAATATATGCTCTAAGTAAAAATTTCAAAAACTAATAATCTTCTTTTACCCTTAAATTCCACTTCTAAGATATTCAATATTAATTTTTACATATTTCAATATTCAATAATAATATTCAATATTAAATCTCCTTCCAATAAATATACCAAAAAATGGAATCATAAGGAACATACCTTGCTTTTCTCACTAATACTTAATTTGCAAATATATTGAGTCTAAATTACAGTTTATCAGGGGCACCTGGCTGGCTCAGTTGGTAGCTCATGCAATTCCTGATCTCAGGATTGTGAGCTCAAGCCCCACGCTGGGTGTAGAGATTAAGAAAAAAAAAATTACAGTTCATCAAATAGAATCAGATTCACTCCTTCCTACATCAATAAACTATTGAACTGAACAGAATCTCCTTCAGATCTCTCTCCAAAAAAAAATCCTAAGTGTATAAGGATTATCCTATACAATAAACAATACTCATCTTCTTTAAAACCTTCTCTAACTTTGTATTTACATACACATGAAACAGAAGAATTACAGTTTAATACCATTAACCACTCCTTGCTTCTCATCTTGCTTCTTATAAAATCTCAAAGCAGCTAATGTACAGCAATAGAGAACTGATTCAATTGCTCAGGTATTAAAGGTAAGATTTTCTCTATGGAGTGTTCCATGTAAGTCCTTTCCAAATGAACATCTCCTTAAAAATATTACAATATCTCAAGTACTTATGAGTCAAACTGACTAAACTGACTAAACTTTTTTATTTACATATCACATATACATATATGTATGTATGTTTGGTTTTTGCCCATGACCCTAAAGGCTTAAATAGCTGATGAGAGTTTAAAATTGAACAGAGAAAAATCTGTTGGAAGTTCTTCTTTCTCATTATACCTCATTTATTATACACAGAACCATATAAAACCTTTTGATGTAGCATTAACTCAGACATCAAATAATAATGTGTAATCTAGATATTTATTCGGATTTGTTAAAACTTAAAATGAAAAAACATTATATATGTATATATAATTCCAAAAGAATGTAATCGAATGTTAACCGTATAGAAATGGATTTTCAGTAGTCTTTTAACAGGAATCACTGGGATTACAGTACACGCAGTTATCTATTGACATCTATGTATGTATATGTAACAAAAGCCTCACAAAACAATTATTTGCCCAAATGTATTGTTTGGTATTTTCTACCATTACTTTACTTTTTTAATGCTTGTGATAACCCAATAAATTGTTTTTTGCAAATCACTAATAAATCACAACAGTTTGGAAAACCGTGAGGAGAAGATGCAGGGAATGAATATTTGGGGTAATTCTTCCTAAATTTTATTTAAAAATACCTACTTTAAAAGCTGGACAAGCAGAGGCTAATCAAGGTTTTAGCTTCACAACTATTTTGAATAATGGAGGACAAAGTTAAAGAGGATAAAATTAAAATTTTAAATCACAATCAACACCACGAGTAAAAAGTTCTGATTAAAGGCCCTAGACCTACGCTCTAAAACACAAAGGTCAACTTCATTTATGTCAGACAAAAAACTAAAGCAAAAGCTTCTTCTCCAGAGTAATTCAAGGCATTAAACACTAAACAACCACTAACCAACAGGCCCAACCAAAATCAGTCTATCAATGATCATTTATTATGATGTGTGGGGCCATTCTCTTGAGGCAGACTGAAAAATAAAGCTGAAATGATACCATTTAGGCTTTCTACAATAATTTTTCTCAATGAACATGATTTACTTCTCTAATTAGATACCTCTACCACTGTAGAGGCAGGAAGATGCACAACCCTCAATAATCTGAGATTCACTGCCAACAAATTAGAATCTCAAACTGCCCCTATTTGAAGTTCACAACCGTAACTGAGGAAGCACTAGCACTCTGAAGTAAGAAACAATCCCCAGTGGCTAATCCATTCAATATTCACCACTTAAACTTTTTAACCCATTTATTGCTAAATCAACCCAATTAGGAGATGATGGCAAAATAAATTAACGTATAAAAATTGAGTATAAATGCAATTATGTAAAACATGCCACTTGTATTTTTTAACTGTGATCTGAAATGATGGAAATTAATCTAAAACTTCTTTCCCTTGGAGAAAGGGGAACCCTCCTACACTGTTGGTGGGAATGCAAGCTGGTACAGCCATTCCGGAAAACAGTATGGAGGTTCCTCAAAAAGTTAAAAATAGAACTACCCTATGACCCAGCAATTGCACTGCTGGGTATTTACCTCAAAGATACCAAAGTAGTGATCCGAAGGGGCACCTGCACTCCAATGTTTATAGCATCAATGTCCACAATAGCAAAACTACAGAAAGAGGCCAGATGTCCATGGAGAGATGAGTGGATAAAGAAGATATGGGATACACACACACACACATACACACACACACAATGGAATATTACTCAGCCATCAAAAAAATGAAACCTTGCTATTTGCAACAATGTGGATGGAACTAGATGGTATTATGCTAAGCAAAGTCAGTCGATCAGAGAAAGACAATTATCATATGATCTCACTGATGGGTGGAATTTAAGAAACAAAACAGAGAATCATAAGGGAAGAGAGAAAAAATAAAACAAGATGAAACCAGACAGGGGGACAAACCATAAGAGACTCTTAATCATAGGAAACAAACTGAGGGTTGCTGGAGGGGAGATGGGGTGGGGGGATGGGGTAACTGGATGATGGACATTAAGGAGGGCAGATGATGTAATGAGTACTGGGTGTTATATAAGACTGATGAATCACTAACCTCTACTTCTGAAACCAATAATACATTATATGTTAATTGAATTTAAATTTTAAAAATGGAAAAAAAATAAATTAAAAATAAATTAAAAAAAAACAAAAAACTTCTTTCCCTCACTCCCTTCATGACCTTATCTCCCACCTCTCCCCATCATGCTTCCAAAATGAATTCTAATTCTGGAAGGGCCCATACTTTGCTATGAAATCATTTTATCAAAATACTGTTTTGATTTTTAATCAATAAAATTACTTTTATTTATATCTTACCGCTATCAAAACTGTTTTTAAAAAAGATTTGGGTAGCTCAGGTAGACCTGGGTAGCTCAGTCAGTTAAGCGTCTGCCTTCAGCTCAGGTCATGATCTCAGGGTGCTGGGAACGAGCCCGACATCGCATCAGGCTCCCATCGCATCAAGCTTCCTGTTCAGCCAGGAGCCTGTTTCTCCCTCTCCCTCCTCTCCTCCCCTAACCCTAGTACCCCCACCTTGTGCTCTTTCTCTCTAAAATAAATAAATAGTTAAAAATAAAACAGATTTGAAGTAGCTTGAAAAATGGAAGAAAACATCAACCTCGCAAAAAAAACAATGTGACAATAAAGTCCTTATATGACCTCCTTAAAACTGCATTACCTTAAAATCCCTACAATAATGACCTTTCGGAGAAATCATTTTTTCAACAGAATGGTAACTTAAGGGGCGCCTGGGTGGCTCAGTGGTTAAGCGCCTGCCTTCAGCTCAGGTCATGATCCCAGTGTTCTGAGATCGAGCCGTTGTGGGGCTCCCTGCTCAGCGGGAAGCCTGCTTCTCCCTCTTCCACTCCCCCTGCTTGTGTTCTCTCTCGCTGCCTATCTCTCTGTCAGATATAAATAAATAAAATCTTTTAAAAAACAAAAAAAGAATGGTAACTTAATATAAGCCATTAAAATTCAATGCTACAAGTAATCTGAAATTCCTAAGTATCTCTAAATTGTTTAATGATCCATCCAATGGTTCAAATTAATATATAATCATATATACACATACATAATGAAAGTATGTGTACATATATATGTACATATGTGTGTATATATGTATATGTGAAACAACATTCAGAAGCCTCACTTTATCCAATTAAATACATGGCAATTCTTGTTATTTCAGATTATAGAAAAATAATATAAATGATCATTAAATTTAAGATGAAACTATAAACTCGTAACATTTCTGGTAATTGAGCCTTAACGGAAGAAAATTAGGAATCATCTTATACCTACTCTGCCAAGCAGTGTGCTAAATTCCCCTACGCTGCAATACCCTGCAGAATGAATTCTGAAATCGTTAACAGTGACAAGAAGATACAGGAATATCTCATCAGAACAGAATTAAGCTATCTAGCAACCTCAGCTCTCTGTAACGAGCCAAGAATCAGAAGACCATCCGAGGAGGTAAAATTGGTGTCACAGAGTGACATAACAGAAAACCCATCTCCTCCCCTTCCCCACTTAAATAACCACGATTTCATTTGTTATCTGTAACAAATCTATAACACATAAGAAATCGAATGTCAAAAGAAAATAATTAAAACAAAATTTTACAAAGACCACAACAGCCTAATCATAGTAATCAGTACTCTATTTTTTTTTTAAGATTTTATTTATTTATTTGGGCGAGACAGTGAGCATGAGCAGGGAGGAGAGAGAGAAGCAGACTCTCCACTGAGCAGGGAGCCCAACATGGGACCTGATCCCAGGACCAGATCATGACCTGAGCCGAAGGCAGATGCTTAACGGAATGAGCCACCCAGGTGCCCCATCAGTGGGAAAGACATATATTACATTTTAAATGTTTTGTCAAATGGTTAAAATTATATATGAAAATAATATGTTTTAAACTTCTAAACATCTTGTCCTTGATTCCTGACACAGAACTCTTAAATCCCTTGGCATTTCCTGGTCGATAGCAGGGTCTCTTATTCTAATGAAGTGACTCCTGGTGGCTCCTGGATGGGGGCTGGTCATGGTTAGAAGCTAGGAATTCAGCCCTAAGCCCGCTCTCTGGAGAGGGGAGAGGGGCTGGAAATAGAGTTAATGACTGTCATGCCAACTCGAGGAAGCCTCCATAAAACTCCCCACAGACAAGGCCTGCAGAGCTTCCAGGTGGCTGAACCATGTGGGTGGGAGTGCTGGGAGATGGCACTCTAAGAGATTGATGGCAGCTCCACAACCCCTTGCCCTAATCTCATCCACCTGGAGGTTCATCTGTGTCCTTTACCACATCCTTTTAGAATAAACTGGCAAACAGTGAATAAACTGTTTTTCTGAGTTCTGTGAGCTGCTCTAGCATATCAGTCGAATCCAAGGAGGGGTCAGGGGAACCTCGACTTTCTAGCCATCAGTCAGAAGGACAGGTGACAACCTGGACTGGCCACTGGCATCTGAAGCAGCAGCTGTGTGAGCTGGGGTACTTAACTTGGGGGATGGATGCTACCTCCAGGTAGACAGTGCCAGAATGGAGTTAAATTGCAGGACACCCAGCTCCTGTCACAGAATTGCTTGGTAAAAGGAAACACCCCCTCCCACATCTGTTGTCAGAAGAGTAAAGAAAAGGAAAGGAAAAATACAGATAGAAGACTGAGGTTTTCCTAATACCTAACCCCTTCCCAGAATATCTCAATGCCAGAGGATAGTCAAGACTCTATTTTCTATCTGTTTCTTCTCAATCAACATGTAGACTAATTCTTTCAGAATTTTGTTATATGAGATATTTCATAAGAATACAGGTTGGTTACTAATTACATGTTTCCAGAGGCATATTCAGCATTTTACACACAGTATACTCTTTTCCCTGATCCTGAAGAAGCCCTATAAGTATTATAATTTCAATTTAATAGATGAGAAAATGAGATTCAAAGATGTTAGCTACCCAAGGCCACCTGGTGGCAGATTACGTATGGGAACCCAGTGTGTGTGAACCCCAAGCACATACCTGTCACACCAGGGGCTAAGGTTAGGCACATCCAAATTTTACCTTGTCCTGAAAATAAGGTTTTGGCCTTGTGGTTATTTAGTGAATTTCCTACTAACTGAATAAAAACAGTTCAATAAAATAAAATGAAAGAGAAAATGAAGGCCAATTTTAGTCTGAATGAATCCCTTATTCCTAACAAAAGGGAGACCAACTTGCCTGGATTTAAACAGGCTCACAACAGAACCTTATCCTGAGGATACTGCCAATGGTATGTGCAAAAATGGATAAGGAAATGCCTCCTGAACATATTAAAAGGTCATCTGGGAACAATTACAAGCAAAACAAAAATAAATACAGAATACTACTGAAAGGACTCTACTGAGTCAGTGCAATGGCCAGTTATGGCACCTGTGCAAACACTGATGCATGGACCGGGAAGTTAGGGGGGCAGAGTCCAGGAAGGAAGAGGGCCCACGGACCTCAAAATCAAAAAATTAAAAGCAAATGGACAAATATATATATATATATATAATGTAAGTAAAAATCCTAATGAATTAAGAGAAATAGCACGATTTCAAACCAATGTAAATATATATATAACAGCTGACATCGTATCTGGGGTTTGAGATCCCTTTTCCTGCCTTGGTCCTTTTATAATTGCAAACATCAAAACTTGCAGAGTTTCATAATGCAAATATTACACAAGTATTAATACATAAACAAAATACCCACTACTTTCCAAGAGTCCATTTAAATGTATTTAAAACTTGTGAAGTATCTTAAGAGTCATAAAATTTTCATTTTAATTTACTTAATACTCACTTGCCTGAAATCATATCTCAGTTTAAGAAAATATTAAGTACTGTTACTCTGGGATCAATCCAAACTGTATTTATTCAATATTTCCCCTCAATAGAACCAAGGCAAAAAATACTCCCTTCTACTGGCAGTTACATCAAGCAAAGCAGGAGTCTTTTCCTTGATGGTAACACCCCAGATAAAAGCTATAAGATTTCTTAACTGACTGATTAAACAATTAACCATATTCAACTTCAAATCTTAGGAGTTCATGATATTATCCTAATATTCATTCACTGAACAAATTCACAGAAAGCTTTCTATGTGTTAAACCCTAGAGTAGACCTAACTGAGGAACCAACAATGATCCAGAAAAATGTATTAGATTCCTTAAATCTGGAGACAAAGAGGAAAATTTCTTTGAAATATTTAATTTCCATAATATTATCAACAAATTCACAAAAGTTATAGTAATAAAAACTTTGAAATATAAAATACGGTTAATAATCTAAGGCAAATGGACCTTTCAAGTATCATACATGCAAAATTATCTAATGTGATTAATGTTAAATGGTATTGACACACAGGGATCACTGACTACTCTAGGCTAATGAGAGATGAAACAAGAGGGAGAAGCAGTGATTTGGCATCCATCATGAGTTCAAATCTCAGCTTAGCCGCCTACTAGTTGTATGGCCTGGGAAATTTCAGAAAATCTCTCTGCCAATGAGTTCACATCTGTAACAGGGATAATAAGTGATTAAAAGATGCCTAATAAAATATATGGCTTAAAGCAGGCTTTCTCTAAAGAATTAGTTACCTGTCCTTCCTTTGCCCCAGAGCAAAGGACAAAATCATACATTCTCAATTAGCGATTCACAACAATAGGAGAATCATAGCATTCCTCCTCCTTACCCAGCACTCCCATTAGAAGAGGTTTCATTATTCCATCTGAGGTGCTGGGAAGTCTCAGAATACCACTGAGGTTCACACTCCATATAAAAACACTTTCAAGAGAAGAAAAAAATGATTCTCTTTTCCAAATTATTGACTTCTAAAAACTGGCTAAACAGAAATCATTTCTTAGCCTTATTTTTAGTTTTTTTAGATGTAGGGACTGACATTTCACATGGAGTACATACAACAGGAAGAATCCATAGAGTGATGTCTTCCCACAGTACTGACACATGGCGCAGCTCTATGGGAAAGCAGTCACACCGCATTCAAGGTAAATGGTGCCTTCTAGAACAAAAACAGGAAAACAGTGTGAGCGGTGCCTCCTGCAACTGTGCCACTGTAGTCTCACCAATTAATCGTAATGAGTCTGGATGATTTCTTTTTCAACGCTTTCGACCCTTGACTGAAGGTAAGTATAAAAATCAAAAGGAAAATTCTAAGTGTAAGAGTATATATAACCAAGCAGTTCTTTCCTATGCCTAAGGCACTTCATTTATAACGATGCCCTCAGTCTCTCCCCACATCACGTCTTCTACTTACTCTTCCACAATCTAAATCCCTGGAGAGAAAGAAGTTGGAAGTGAGAGGAGGATCAGGACATCAGTAACATGCAAACTCAAAGCTGCCGAAGGACTCCTAGATTCAGTAACAGAATCAGGCATGTAGCATGTGATTTTACGGATAGGCATGTATTAACAACCCTGCCATTCATATGGTGCCTTTTTAGCATGAAAAATTAAGCAGCCAGTATCATATTAAATTGTATACCAAGTCACTCATGAACTAGTGAGATATGTTAACCCATGACATAAAGTAATATAAGAAACTATCCTATTTTACTGAATAGACACTGTGTTGGCATAGTTCAAAAACCAAAACTACATAGAAAGGTACATATTAAAGTTTTGCTCCTACTCCTGTCTCAATTCCTGTTCCCTCATACCCTTCATGGCAACCATTTTTTGTTGTTTTTTTCTTTTCCTTTGCTGTGTATTTATAAAAATACTAGTAAATACATTCTTATTATCCCCTTAAGGAAAAGGCACTGTATCGTGCCCTCTGTCCCTCACTTTGCCTTTTTAATCAATTTACCCTAGAGACCTGTCCACATCAGTACAAAGAGATCTTCCTCATTCTTTTTTTATAGCTGCAGTACCTCACTCTGTGGCTATACCATAATTTATTCAACCAGGCCTTATCAGGTTGCTTCCAAAGCATCTTCCTAAGTGATATATTTTTCAAATCTCTCCTGCTACTGTAACAAAATGAATTATCACTATCACAGGATTTGCTTTCTTAGACCTGTATTAGAACAGATCAGTGACCTACTGCTCATATTTTATAAGAGCCATCAGAAATTTCCATTTCACATGACTATATTCTCTCCCCATAGAAGTTTAACGTATTTATTATAGGATTTCTCAGAGCCTTTAACACACCATTATGTACTATGAATCTCTGGAAAGTATAGTCTGTGACAGTTCCCAAACTTAATTGGCAAAACCTGCTATAGATGAAATATTCCGCAAGACAAACCTTAGCAAATACTGGGGCTATATAATAATTATTGTCATCTATTTAAGCAAAATATAAGACTTCTATGAATTTCTAAGAAAACCTGCTGAGCTAATTTTTAGACCAGGCATTCCTTCACTACTTTTTGGATTATAAACCCTTTTGAGATCCGAATGTAAAGCCATTTGATCCTCTCCCGGAAAGAATGCATACGAGCATAAAATTTTTCAGTTTCTGGGGATTCATGGACTACAGTCCCCATCGTCTTATCTATTTTGGAAGCAATTCTAAATAGAAGTTCTATATTATCTGTGGCACCATTAATACTCCAAATGTTAGGCGAGAACCCAGAGCTAATGAAAAAACAGCAGAGAATTCACCATGAAGTGTACCTTGGTGCAAAGCAAACGAAGCACACTCAAAGGGATCATGTTTAACAATTAATGGTATCAAGCAAAGTAAATTCTACTAAATAACTGTGGGAATTGTCACGAGGGGTTGTAGTCTGATTTTTACGTAAATGTCTCTCATTTTAAATAAATAAATTAGATGCTTACAGGATTAAGAAAGTTGGTCTTTAATTCATATTGTACAATATGATCTTAACATCCAGGATTTTCAGAATGCAATACATTTCACATTAGACAGCGGTATCTACCAGAAATAAAATTCTGCTGCAGATCTGAACCTGACAATGTGAACGCCCAGAGGAGAAAAAAAAATTCTGGGAATTTTAAATGTAGAGCAAAGAATCCCCAAGCATGATTATAGTCTGGCAGGTGAAATGATTAGGACAGAAGTATTAAATTGAAAAAGTGACAAATTCGGGGCTATCACATCCGATTTGGGACTGGTACCCTACAGAAAGGCAGAAGGGCATTCAAAGGAGAGGGCCAGTGAGGGCTGAAGCGCAGACCAGGCTCCTTGTGCTGAAGTTTGACTCTGCTTACAAGGGGCATCTGTTGTAATTCAAACAGTCCAGTAATACCCTTCTTTCCTCCATTCCCTAACACTTCCCCCCAAAACCTCACCTACCTATGGCAAATATTAAAAAGTGCTACAACTGTAAAAAAGAAAAGATGTTTTTCTAGAGCATGACGACACCCCAGGGCACAAACTATAATGGAATGGAAATTCCTAATTTAAATTCTTATCAAAAATTTGTTTCTTTTGGGGCACCGGGGTGGCTCAGTCCATTAAGCGACTACCTTCGGCTCGGGACATGACCCCAGGGTTCTGGGATCAAGCCCTCAAGAGGGGCTCCCCGCTCAGCAGGGAGTCTGTTTATCCCTCTGCCCCTCCCCCTGCCCCTGCTCCATGTGCACACTCTCTCTCAAATAAATAAATAAAATCTTTTTTAAAAAATTTGCTTCCTTCTTTCTTCCTTTTTTTTTTTTTAAGAAAGAGAAATAATCTTAAGCAGGCTCCACACCCAGCACAGAGCCCAATGGGGGGGGCTCAATCTCACAACCCTGAGATCATGACCTGAGCCGAAATCAAGAGTCGAATGCTCATCCAATGAACCACCCAGGTACCACTCAAAAATTTGTTTCTTAAGAGAACTTTTTTTCTTAATGAAAACCTTTCCAAACACTACCATGGAACTCGATGGGAAGACAGTCTACTATATACAAATTTGCTCTATTCCTATCTTTGTTGAATACATCAATTCCTAAGGTAAGAGTCTGTGTGAGTATATTCAGTATTTTTCCAGAATAAAGAATGGTATCAGGCTGAAAACAATCTGTATATAAAAGACCATGCACCCAACATAAAAGCACCATGTGTTAATTACATGCTATGGCAAATTATGAGGAAAAGAGATTATAAGTATCATGTTTTCTTTCTCATGCTCTCCTGAGAAACCAGTCCACAGTCCATTCTATAATATAAAGTATAGGCACGCTGCACATGTGAATCCATTTTCAAAGGTATATCCGATTCCCAAGTTCCTAGTCAGGGATGACATATAATTCAACAGCTTCTCCAAGTCAGGCAATCTGACAAAAAAGCAGCAGTACAGTCCTGGACTCCAGAAAGAGGACAATGCTACACTGTCTGACATGTAAACAAAATAAAAACCAATGACACTAATCTACATATTCTCTATAAAAGAAAAAGAGTAGTTAAAATATTAAAATATCTTTTCTATTTCATTATGAAAAGGTAGATTATGCTTTACCTTTCACCTGGATATTATTCAAAAAACAACTGCTTAAGACTTATTAAAATCGCAACTATGGCTTAATAAAAATTAAAACATTTTAGGGGGCGCTTGGGTGGCACAACGGTTAAGCGTCTGCCTTCGGCTCAGGGCATGATCCCGGCGTTATGGGATTGAGCCCCACATCAGGCTCCTCCACTATGAGCCTGCTTCTTCCTCTCCCACTCCCCCTGCTGTGTTCCCTCTCTCGTGGCTGTCTCTATCCTGTCAAGTAACTAAATAAAATCTTTTAAAAAAAATTAAAACATTTTAAAATATCCTCTTTGGAGTAAATATGAAAATCTGCTTATAACAGCCAAACTAGAACCTTTCTGCACTGGCAAATCAGCTCCAGATAAAAGTGCCTATTAATGTCATAATCACATTATCTTCCTAAACCAAGCACTGAAAAAAAGTGTTTGGCCACTCTCATCTTATAGTAGTTATTAAAAATGTCTAGCCCATGAAGTGAAGAGTCACTAATTTAGAAACCTAGCACTACTCCAGGCTGCTAAGTCCTGGGCCCTCAGGAAAACTGTCAACAGCAACACTACCAGACACTATCCTAACACCATGCCAAACACAGACCCCTTCATGTTTTATCATCATCATAAATACAAAATCCTAAAAATCTCCTCAGGCTATAAAATTCAACAAATATCACTCAACAAAATACATGAAGTAGTTTACTAAACAAAAAGAGGCAAACTTCATTGTAAGCATCCTGCTTGTACAGGAACCAAAAATTCTCTTGGTTCAAAAGTGGGCTTAAAAGCAGCTGGGTGGGTTGCTGCACTCTTACATAGAGAAACACTGATCTTTATTACTGATACATGTTTACTGCAAAATTGGAAATACTGTATCTATAAAAAGCTATAACTAGAGAAGAATCTATAGTCAACAAGAGGAAGCTATAATATAAATCAAAAGCCACACTACTCGACTATAACACTAACCCTTTGAGTCACCTGTATGCTCCTTTTATGTAAATGGCCCATTTTGTCAGCTGCAGATCCTATCCACTTCAAGATCATATTTGTGGTAAAATACAGAAAGAAAGAAGGGGAAGGAAAGAGGAAGAAAAACAACCCATTACAGGATGTTGACAAGTTTAACTACTGAGGCTTTAATACATTGGTTAGCACACCACATACCACTAAAATAAACCAGGTTCCTCTAACAACAGGTTACTCTGGCTTTCGATTTTAACCTACTCAAGTAACAGAAGACTAGTGTAACAAAACATTCTAATTTTCATACCCTAAGCTCTCTTAGAAGAAAACCTGTGTACTTCTCAGTCTCAATTATCAAAAAAAACAATTCTTCAATCCAACTCAATTGTCCTACAGTTTCATTTAGACAGATGAGATTTCCTGTCTCTCCCTTTATTACAACACCATGGACTGTGATGCAGAGAAACCAACTAAAGGCAAAAAAAGGTAACCAAGATTCTGATACTATGCCTGGGTACATATTATCTCTAGAGTTATCTATACCTAACCACAGATCCCAAAAAGTATGCTTACTTAGAGACCCAGCAAAGAACCTTCTACTTGCCAATCACCACTGAACTCATACAAGGTTGTTACTATCTTTTATTTATTGAATGACTACTTTTTTAAAAAGTATTTCTAATGGACTCAGAAAATGTTTCAACTGGCACTCACAAATGGAATTAACAGGAATGCAAATGCTATCACTGTGTTCACTACACATGCCGAAATAAACTCAGTGAGGTTAGGACTCTACCTTGTGTGCCCATATCCCCAGCGCCTGGCACCTAGGAGATAACTTAATACCTATAAAATGAATGAAACTGTAAAACAATAAAATGCATGAAACAGCCCAGAAATTTCAGTGATAACAGAACTGAGTTAATAATGTACTGCTTAGAAGAATAAACACTTGCCAAAACTTGGGAACCTTCTAAACAGTGCTGTTGTAACAGAATATTTAACCTATACCAGAAAATAAAACTGACAGTTCAAGTCAATTCTAAGGGAGGCCTGCAATAAGTTTTTGGAGCAAACAAAAGTTGCATTTTTAGAAGATAAATGACCTTCCTCCTATCCCAAAACCATGATCAATGAAAAGAACAGAATTTTAGAAGCAGAAGAAACCTCAGAGCCTAAATTACGGAACAGATGGGCTTGTTTCAGAGCAATATAAACTGCCACCAATTTATTCAAAAATTTTGCATAATCACATACCCAAGATAGCATTTTATGAATATTAATTTTATTCTACTTTTTTGGCTATGCCAAGTAGTTGCCTGTTGAAGAAATCACTGATAAATATTATAATCTTCCATTTTTATGACTTTTCCAGGGGAAAATTGATAAGAAAAAGTAACTGTCAATGCAAACAGTTCCTCTCTTCCCAGTTAAGTTAGTGTTCTGTACTACCTACACCAACAGTTCTCCTGTTCTCCCACTCAGTTTTTAGATTGAGTGCTGTGATAGCTTATTATATTTGATTTCCATTACTGAATTGTATATGTTTACTGTAGTCAAGTCTTTATCTTCCCAAAGATTTAGGAGGTATACCCTTCCAAAATGCTCCCCTGCTATGCCATTAATAAGTGCTTGACAATTCCTTTGTCATTCATTTGAACCCTAAGTTCTATTAGAGCAGAGCTGGTTCTGTCTTGTTGGATACTACAAAATAGGTTCTAAGTGTTATTACAATGAATGAATGAATCACTGATCTGGAAGGCAATGGCATTACCATGCTTCTTTTGCTAGCTAAGTAGACAATATTTGATAAGGCATAGTTGCCATCCAGCTTTATGAAAACTAGAACGTTCTTTAACTGCTCTGAATTGAAAATTTGCAAATAATAAATTTAAGGACAACACTGTATTTGATACACATTAACAGAGAAAGTGCAAAAATAAAATAAATAAATAAAACCTCCAAAACGCAGCTTATTCAAATGTCACACAAAGAATTACTGACGATTCCTTAGAATGAGTTTCCAGTATTCCATTACCATCACTGTGACTTGATCTTCCCCAAAACCACTGCTAAATGACTTCACAGTCTGGAGACTCCGTTTTCCTCCATGTTTTGAGAATTTGTAAGTGAACATACTGAAGTAATAATGAATGACTACTCTCCCGGGCCTTACAATATTCTTTAAAAACATTGGCCGGGGGTGGGTGGGGGGAGCGGGTTAAAGAAAACTCCTGAATAAAAACACACGAAAAGCAATTTTCCTGTTAGTTGTGAAAGACTGGAAAATTTTCACTGCAACCATCACTCCTTTGCTGGTCACAGAGTAAGAATTGGAAGTCGGAAAATTTCTAACACTTCCATGCCCTTTGAGGCAGTAACTACGAAGGGAGAAGAGATACACAACTGTGGGGACACATGTATTCTACATGAAAGCAGGAAGTCAATTTCTCGAGCATGGGCCGCCGGTCCAGCATCCTAAAACGGGAACGCTGGCCTTCTAAAAGCCCACCCCCACTCTCCTCGAATCCTGAACCCAAAGCCACCGGGATACGGGATTTTGCTAGGCTGATCAAAGAAGGAGCAGCTCAGAAGGCTCAAGACACTTTCCTCTTTCTACTTGGCCTGCGGCAGGATACTCCCCTGGTTCTCGCCAAAAGAGGAGGAGGCGGACCAGACAGAGTCAGCAGCGAAAATCAGCCTTGGCCGCGAAGGCAGCTCGTCCACGCGGCCAGAGAACTCACCGAACAAAGCACACCGCGCGGACCTGGTTAGGGAGACGCAAAAGAAGGGAAAAGATTCACCCCAACTCTTCACCACTGCCTGAGGCTAGAAACAGGTGGAGCCGCGCTTAGAAGGAGAAAAAAAATGGGTTTTCGAGGGGCTAATCTGAACTCCAGCGCCAAGACAACCGGAACCAAGACCCCGGCCGGGGAGCACACCCGGGAATAAGGCAGGCGAGCAGTGAGGGGAGAAAAGAAGAGGTGGTCGGGGTCAAGGGCGGACGGATGGCCCCGCGGGGGTGCCGGGGTCTCGCCGGAGCCACGCCGAGGATGCGGGTGGCGAGGATGCCCGCGGCGCGCTGCCGGCTGCCCCCACTCGGGCCTCCTGGGCGCCGCCGCCCCCTCGCACCCGCGCCCTGGGCGGCCACACAAAGGGGATGGCGAGGTGCGCCGGCTGCGGGGCGGCGGAGGGGCTCCGGGCCCGGGACGAAGTGGCTGGACCGCGAAGCCCGCCGCGCCCCCGCCTTTGTCTGCCTGGTTCCGCGCCCCCCCACTCCCGCCGAGGAGCCCCGCCGCCCGCGGCGCCCTCACCCTGCTCGTTACCCGGGTGAGTAGCGGTCTCATCTGCTCGCCGGCCCCATCCGCCTCCATGGCCCGCCGGCCAGCTCGCGGCGGCCGCTAAGGAGCTGCCCCGCGCGGTCCGCCCGCCGCCGCCGCAGCCGAGACCCGGGCACGCGAGGGGAAACGAACGTGCGTCCGGGAGCGAGGCGCGCGCGTGGAGAGAACCGTGCGCGGGAGACGCGGGGCGGCGTGTGCGCGCGGCGGCCGCTGGGTTGGCTCTCGCGGGGGAGCGAGGCCGCGGCGTGGAACGTGGAGCGAGAACTGAGCGAGCGGGAGGTCTAGGCGGGGGAGGAGGAGTAAGCCGCGTAGGGCCCGGGGGCGGGACCGCAGGCCGTGACGCGCGCGGCGCCCGGGTGCCGCCCCAACACGCCCCCTCCCCGCCTCCCTGGTCACGCCCCCTGCCAGTTTGGCACCGCCAGCCTGCTCCGCGCGCCTGCCGGCCCTGACGGGCGGCCACCCGGACACGAGGGAGGGAGGGAAGCGGGACGGGCATTTGTCCCAGCCAATCGGCGGCTCACAGATCCCCCACGCACCACCCCCGCCACCTCCTCAGGAGGCTCCGCCCTTCTTTGTAAAATCTTAACTGAAACGGAGCGTCTAACTCGTTTTTCGGGTGGGAGGTTCTCCCGAAGTTAAAGTTTCCAAGTGCGGTGGGGTTTACCACCGCCCCTACCTCCTAACCACGTTCTTTAGAGTAGCAGGAGGGTAGGAGGACGCCACCCTTATCAAGGACGCTCACGGGAACCCCAAAGGAACTAACGGGTCTTCATGACTCCTCCAAGTTTTTTTCCCCCTCTCAGATCAGTAAGTGTGAACCCCAACTCAGGGCCTCTGAAAGAGGGAGTCCTCCTGGCCAGGTATCCTCGTGTGCTTGTCCCTTTGACCCGCCACCACAGCGGCTCCCATACTCTTGAGTCCACCCTCAAATATCCACACCTGGAGGGCAGCTCTCAAATATCTACAGCTCTAACTGGGAGTGGTGATGGGATCTGCCACACACGGTCATGGAAGGGTTAAGTGACTTCCTATCCGCAAACCTGACCCATAGCATGCTTATTATGGGCATTATTGTTAGCAGGGTTATCATGCATACTTTAAAAGATAGCAAAGTTAGCTGGTGAGAGCTACATGCTTTGGAGGGAAACTTTATGTTACAGAGGGTCCGGAGCACATGTCCTATCCATCTCCAATAGGATATTCATAAAGCACTTTCTCAGAAAATTAAGGATGCTGCAAGACTCTTTCCTGGTTTGGGTCCTAGTCCCCTTTTGTTCTCAACTTCCCAGAGAGTTACTTTGAGGCTAGCACACATTATTCACTTACTTGTATAAGAGCAGATGTGCTTTTAATAATAGCTACCATTTAAAGAGGCCTGCAATTAGAGACTGTGATGTTTTGCAAACATGCTTCATCTCTAATCTTCACAACACTACAAAATATGTTTACTATCCCCACTTTACAGGTGAGGAAGCTGAGGCTCTTAGAGATAACTGGCTTTAGGTCCTAGTTAGTATATCTGCTCTTTCTATCGCACCATTCCAATGCCCCATTAAAGATAAACAACATTTAGAAAAAGGGAAGAAAAGATGAAACAAGAATGAAAAGGAAAGAATATGGAGAAAGAGGGGAACTGGAATTTTTTTAAAAAGCACCTTGTAAAGTGGTTGAAGGCATTCATCACTTGGACCCTTACCATCACTCTCTAAGGTGAATATGATTTAGTTCTGGACTCTCTTACAATGTAGCCATATAACTGTAATTAATGCACACAGAACACCCTCTATCCCCTTTCTCTGCCTATTTTTCTGTACAGCACTTACCCTCTTATAACATTTTATATATGTTATGCTTTATTACTTTTATTGTCTCTACACATATATAGCATAGTGATGTATGCTCCATGTATGTTGCATTCAAGCAGTGATTTGGGGGGGGGGGGGTCTGCTTTGTTTGCTGTTAAATTCCTAGTGCACCCAGAAGAGTCCTTGGCCCTTGTAAGCTCTACTTGGGTTAATTGAATGAAGTGGGGCACAAGGGGACATCCTTTAAGACCTAAGGGTATCCTGGGTGACAGCTGAGGATGTGGCCAAAAGTAGTAACAGGAACAAAGTAGGAGCCAAGACCCCTGGAGCCAGAGTTGAAAGAGCTAAGTAGTCAACTTCAAGAAGAGCTTAAAAATATACACTCAGGAGGGGCTCCTGGATGGCTTAGTCGATGAAGCCACTGACTTTTGATTTCAATCTCAGGGTTGTGTGATCAAGCCCCACTCAGCTCTGTGCTGAGTGTGGAGTCTACTTGGGATTCTCTCTCTCTCCCTCTCCTTGTGCCCCCACCTCAATACATAAAATCTTAAAAAAATACACACACACACACACACACACACACATACACACTTAGGAGACCATGCTAGAAAAATGAGTTTCTCTTCACCCATCTTGCAAAAGAAAAAAATAAGCCCTTAGTTTATTTAATCCACAATTATTTTTTGAGTGACTTCTGTGCTGCCATGCACTTTTTCTACTCCTCACTTGATCCCAGCTACTAAAAAAAAATAATGTAGTAAAGATCTGAATTATAGAATTTATTACTCTCAATTGCCCACTTAATTCTGGCTTAGCCAGAGTTCATCCTGAGGTGATGTTGTAGTGAGTAAAGAAGATAATGTGTTATAATCACTTTCATCAAAAGTAAATGACTATGAAATGTTCCAAGGTGCTGAGAGGCAAATTATTATCTTAAGTATTTTAAATATTCATCCAAAATGTAGCACAGGGAAACAACTGCTAAACAAAGGTGAACATGAACCTAAATTCATCACTAACAATGAATTTGTAGCACCTAAAATTAATGACACTTAGCTGTAGCCCAAGACACTTCCTGGATTTCTGGAACAGTAGGTAATACTAGCAGTGACCTGGATACAACCTCTTGGCAAGATCTTCATCCTGAAGAACAAATAATCTTCACCCAACAGTTCTCTAAGAAGCAAGGGCATGTTTTGTAAAGACAAATAGCAGCTTCTTTAAAGATTTTATTTTTTTATTTATTTGAAGAGATAGAGACAGCCAGCGAGAGAGGGAACAGAAGCAGGGGGAGTGGGAGAGGAAGAAGCAGGCTCATAGCGGAGGAGCCTGATGTGGGGCTCGATCCCGCAACGCCAGGATCACGCCCTGAGCCGAAGGCAGATGCTTAACAACTGCGCCACCCAGGCGCCCCAAGACAAATAGCAGCTTCTATGTCATTCTGAAAAGCGTGGAACCAACCTTAAGCAGAAGATCATTTAACAATTATGAATCTCTTCATTGCCTCTTCTGGTCAAAGCTGAAATTTAAATGTTCCCAATCATCCAGTCCCATAAGGAAAACTAAACTCCTTGGAATAGTGTTTACAAGAGTACCAGGGCAGTCGCAATGGGAGGAAGACAAAAGGAAGATGATTGAAAAAAAAAATGTAGCTCTTTTGATAAATTTAAAAAACAAAACAGAACAAAAAAAAACAGACCTGTTCCCTGATTTCATGGAGTTCAAGGTGGAAGACGTAGATATACAGACAAATGCCAACAATGCAATGTGTGCAGTTCTAATACAGTCATGGGAAACTCAATGGAAAAGAATGGAGTGCCGTTTGCTAGAGGAGGAAGGGAATGAGGGCTACCAGCTGTGGGAAAAGGACAAAAGTGAAGGTGTTTGGAAAAGTTACAGAGAAATACAATAGATTTAAACTGAGTTATGAATGATAATGGTATTACTTGATCAAATTGCTGGGGGAGGGGAGAAAAGAGGTAACATTACAAGCAGAGGTAACAGCAAGTAACCAAGTGCACTGGGAAATAAAAATCAGAAACAGAGTCATAAATACAAAGAACAAACTGGTAGGAACCAGAGGGGATGGGAGAAACAGTTGAAGGGGATTAAGAGGTACAAACTTCCAGTTATAAAATAAATAAGTCATGGAGATGAAAAGTACAGCATAGGGAATATAGTCAATAAGATTATAATAATATGGTCTGTTAAAAAGACAAAATTCAACAGAGTAAATTTGAAGATTTAATTGGCCTTATTAAAGGATTCATGCATCTGGCAGCATCCCATCTAGCAAGCAGAGGGGAGGTCTGAGGAGTTGTACAAAATGGAAGGTTTTTATAGGAAGGAGGGTGGAAAGAAAGTTATAAGCAATAGAAAAGAAAGGATTGTTTTAGGCAAGATCATCTTCCCTTCCGGGGAATGGCAGAGGGTCTTATTATGAGGACTACCTCATCTTCCTGTAAGGAATGGAAGAGGGTCCATGTGACAGATTACCTCAGTAACTAACACTGCTCAGAAAATTCCTGACCGACCAGTTAAAACTACATTTCTGGGGGATATTGAAACTGCAGTTGGGGGATGCCTGGGTGGCTCAGTTGGTTAAGCATCTGCCTTCGGCTCAGGTCATGATCCCAGGGTCCTGGGGTGGAGTCCCGCATGGAGCTCCTTGTTCAGTGGGAGCCTGCTTCTCCCTCTGCCTGCTGCTCCCCCTGCTTGTGCTCTCTGTCTCTCTGACAAACAAATAAATAAATAATCTGAAAGAAAAAAAAAGAAAGGGAAAGCGAGAGAGGGAGGGAGGGAGGGAGAAAGACACTGCAATTGGGTTTGGTGACTTGGCCCGGCCCAAGTGATACCATTGGGCCTGTGGTTTTCTTTTAACAGGTGACAAAAGGTAACTACACTTAATCGTAGCGAGCATTGTAATTGTCAACTCACTATGTTGTACACTTGAAACTAATGTAATATTGTATGTCAACTATACTTCCATAATAAATGTTTTTTAAAGATCAAGGTTATTGATCTGAAGAAACAAGGTAGCCCAGTGGTGTTGCATCCCTCCCCAACCAGGCAAACTCCCTGGGGCAGGTTGCCTTTGTGCTTGTTCTTATGTTTTTGGGCAAGACTTCACCTTGCCAGCCTCCTTTTTTGAAACTGTAAATTGGAGATAATCGTGGTAGTATCCTTATGGGTTTGCAATGTCAAAGATTAATTGAGAACATTTAGCACAACACCTAACGTATAAGACAATGAAAATACCATTTGATACCATAATGATGGATACATGCCATTATACATTTGTCTAAACCCAAGGAATGTACACCACCAGGAGTAAACCCTAATGTAATCTATGGGCTTTGTGTGATTATGATGTGTCAATGTAGGTTCATCAGTTGTAACAATTGTATCACTGTGGTGGGCACTGTTGATAATAGGGAGGCTGTGCTGGTGTGGGGGCAGGGGATACGGGGAAAATCTCTGTACCTTCCCCTCAATTTTGCTCTGAACCTAAAACTGCTCTAAAAAAAAATAGTCTTTAAAAAAAAAAAAAGCCTAAAGAACAAAGCTTAAGTTAGTGCCACAGGAAACAAATAAAAGCATTTTAATCTGCTTTCACTAATAAAAATAGTGGGTAAAGTATATGTTTAGGTATGTTCACTGATTTATTTTTGGTAGGAAAAACTGGCAAAAATATGTCAATAAGGGGGATTGGTTAAATATATTTGGTACTCCAAATGATGAAATACAATTTAGCACAAAAGAACGAGTTACATAAGTGTGCCAATAAAAGGATTTCAAGATAAATTCTTAATATCAAGTTACAAAAACCAAAAAGTGAAGTGAGTAAGCAGGTATACTATGATGCTTTTTGTAAGACAAAAACCCCAATTATATAGTTATATCAATATCTATATCTATTTCCTTCTGGAAACACATACAAAATTATTTGTCTATTTCTGAATTAAGCACATATGCCGAAGGAACTACAATTATTGTACAAAAAAATTGTACAAACAAAATTATTGTACAATTGTACAAAGACGGTAAGCACTATCATGATCAAATAGTACAATATTTGTACTACAAACAAAAAACAAAAATTTTGTTTGTACAATTGTACAAAGACTGTAAGCACTATCATGATCAAATAACACAGCAAGTTAGGAAGGGCCCTGGAACTGAATTCTAGACCGACTAACACTCAGCTCATTGTTTCTTTAACAATGCTGATTTTTTCCAAGTCAGTTCAAAGTCATTGGTCACCATCTAGTTTGCTCAGGCATTAGGTGAAATACTGTAATCTACCATTGAGTAACAGATGGCAAGTGAGTACAGAAGAGTGTACACAGTGTACATGGGCACTTTGAGATGTGCCAGCAAACTTCTTTTAAAGATTGTTACACACTTTGATTTAGGCAGTGTTCTTTAAAAGTCAGAGTCCATTTTGGTAACACCTAGGTACACCTGGGTGTGGCTTATGTTCTGGTTGCTTTCCAAGGACCGTTCCTCTTTGGACTTGGGCTAGGAAAGCATTGAATGATCCTTGCTCATTTTTCTTTTCTTCTCAGCACCACTCTTTAGATATAGTTAAATTTCAGTAAACACATACCCCTCTTATGAAAATGATCCCATCAAGCAGGTGAGACCACAATGAATTTTGGAAAAGAACTCATCTGAACCAAAGGGGAAATCTAAAATCCCAAGGTCCCATCTTGAGAAACAAAGGTTTAAAAGACTTTTAGGAAGGCAGAGATGGAATCAAATTTCTTAAAAGGTTACCATGCATTAGTGGGTTTGGGGTTTGTTTGGTTTTTTTTAAAGATTTTATTTTTAGGGACGCCTGGGTGGCTCAGTTGGTTAAGTGTCTGCCTTCAGCTCAGGTTATGATCCCAGGGTCCTGGGAACCATTCCCCCATCAGGCTCCTTGCTCATATGGGAGCCTGCTTCTCCCTCTGCCTGCCGCTCCCCCTGCTTGTGCTCACTTTCTGTCTCTCTTTAAAATCTAAAAAAAAAAAAAAAATAGGGGCGCCTGGTGGCACAGCGGTTAAGCGTCTGCCTTTGGCTCAGGGCGTGATCCCAGCGTTCTGGGATCGAGCCCCACATCAGGCTCCTCCTCTATGAGCCTGCTTCTTCCTCTCCCACTCCCCCTGCTTGTGTTCCCTCTCTCGCTGGCTGTCTCTATCTCTGTCAAATAAATAAATAAAATCTTTAAAAAATAATAATAATAATAATAAACAAAGACTTTATTTTTAAGTAATCTCTACACTCAGTGTGGGGCTCAAACCTACAACCCCGAGATCAAGAGTTGCATGCTCCACTGACTGAGCCACCAGGCACTCCATAACATGCACTAATGTTAAAATAAGCACTTGAGTTGCTTTAGATCATCTTGAAATATTCATAATCACCCTATTTTATGATAATCTAAGACTGACAGGAAAAAAAGAGACTTAAGTTCTGCATGACACCGCACATGTCACTTAATGCCTCTGGACTTCCGCTTCCTGATCTGTAAAATGGGGATAGCTGAGGCCACAATCCTTTATCCTCAGTTGCAAACTCCATAAATCTCTGAAAAACTAAAAGATTTTCATAACTCATTTGACTGCAAAATGGACATGAAGCTGTTTATAGTCTTTCTCTCCTTAACATGAATATCCATTTGCCTCATTACCCAAATAATGTGTCTGATAACAGAATGATGCCCCAGACCCTATTTAAGGGTGCTTCACAATTGCATACACAATTGGCATTATGTCATTTGTCTAAATTCTGAAAAATTCTGAATTCTAAAATATCTAGCCCAAGGTTTTCCAATAAAGGACTGCACACCTATAATACTTGTTCCGTTTATTTAAAGGTGTGGCAAAGGCCAAATAAGTCAATAGATAATAAAATACTTGACAGAGCGAGTGCTGTATCCATTTTAACTATAGGGAGCCCTGGTGATCCTACTTTCTATGACGTCTTCAGTACAGATGATCTCTCCTACCTGAGAAGCAGCTTTGAGCTTCTGCCTGTCTTACAGCTTCTCCTGTTCCACAGTCCTGCGGTCCCTCTCCTTAAAGATCTCTCTTAAAAACAGCTCTCTATGATTAGGGGTTCGTTTCCCACCCAGGACCTGTCTGGATAGCTCTTGTAGTTCTGTAGCTTTGCTTTGTGACCCTTGGGCTGCTAATGAACTGCCAATAGAGAGTGGAGAGAAATCAGATCAAGTGGAAATTTAAGCCCTTGGGTTGCTTCTGAATGCTCTCTAGACCTCCTGGGGACTTCTGTGATCTTTACTGCTTGAAGCCAGAAGCCAGTATATGGTAACTTGTGCCTGTATGTGAAAGAGTACACCTACTTCTCTCTCTCTCTCTCTCTCTCTCTCTCTCTCTCTCACACACACACACACACACACACACACACACACTCATGCGTTCACAACATAAGCCCTAATCTTACAAATTATGGTCCTAGTCAAATAAATTATGGTTCCTTTCTTACACAAACTGATTCGTTTGGTGGAAATAGCCAGTTCATCACATGTCACTGGGCACAAGAACCCACAGGACAACCCCACTTAAATAAATATAATTGTGTCCTTGTAACCTGGGGTCATTGAGGACTGAGAAGTGGTAAGCTTTCCTTTTACTTGTTTTTCATAGCTGTGGTCCATTGAGACATTAGACACAGTTGAAAGCTGAGAACGGGGAGGGAAAGATGAAAAAGATATTTTACAAAGTATGAAGCTGCAAGCACCAGCATTTTACCTTTTCCTAAAGACAGTTACCCAGAAAAAGCACCAAGAATTTGGAAATGTTTCCACTGAAGGACTGAGAATATATCCCCTGCAAATGAGAATACTAGCATTATCATTTACCAGTGACTTCCTAGCTGTATCTCCTCTTTAAATGACAATTTACAGTACTGTTTATAATATGAATAGAGATCCAGGCCATAGTTCCATTCATAGGCTGCCCTTTGTATATGAAGATGGCATGACTTCTCATCAGTAACATATGTTCTCTAAGACTTTGGTACAATAGCTGATGTAGGTTGATATGGCTCTTTCCACACCCTACCTATGATGTTCATTTGTGAAACTAGGTGGTCAGAGTTAGGAATACAAGTCCGGGGGGTGCCTGGGTGGCTCAGTTGTTAAGCGTCTGCCTTCGGCTCAGGGCGTGATCCCGGCGTTCTGGGATCGAGCCCCACATCAGGCTCCTCTGCTATGAGCCTGCTTCTTCCTCTCCCACTCCCCCTGCTTATGTTCCCTCTCTCGCTGGCTGTCTCTCTCTCTGTCAAATAAATAAATAAAATCTTAAAAAAAAAAAAAAAGGGAGTACAAGTCTGGGATCACAGCACACAGGGAGGCTAATTGGTGTATCCATAAATCACATCCATTTCCTGGTGCTTATTGGTCCCAATGGATCCATCTAGTCAAGCGTAATTTCTAGCGTCTCCCTCTAAAGACACCCTCTGGGCCTAAATTGGTACAATCTTCCTGAAAAGCAATTTGGCAACAATCTCAAAAAATGGCATGTCCTTCAACCCAGTAATATCATAACGAGGAATGTCTTAAAAGATGAGTTATAGATACAGATATATATTTATGTATATACAATGGGGTTTATGCCAATGTTATGTTATGAAATGTATGTATGAAAGTGAAAAATTAAAAAACACCTAAAATTGAAGGAATGAGAAAGCATTAAATAAATAAATGTTTGCATATCTTCATGATGGAATATAATGTACTCATCAAGACATTCTAAATTTTAAGGGAAAGACGCTCACTGTATCTAGTTTTGTTAAAAGATCTATATACAGAGTTGACATGAAGTATAATCCTAATTATAATTACCAATCAATGAACGATCAATTGAAAGTAATATATTAAAAATTAACAATAAAATGATTAAAAGGAAATAGACGAAAATGCTGACAGCGGATAGGAATACAGGTGATTTTTATTTATTTATTTATTTTAAAGATTTATTTATTTATTTGAGAGAGAGCACGTGTCCACGTACGCGCACATGGTGGGGGGCTGGGAAGAACAGAGGGAGAGGGAAAGAATCTCAAGCAGACTCCCCACAGAACGGGGAGCCCCATGCAGGGCTCCAGCTCATGACCCTGAGGCCACTACCTGAGCTGAAATCAAGAGTGGGATGCTCAAAGAACTGAGCCACGCAGGCGCCCCAGGAATACAGGTGATTTTTAAATTTTATTTTTTTTAGGTTTCTACAAATTTCTACAATGAATAAATTACTTTTAAACTAAGAAAAGAAAGCTGTAAACATTATTTTTAAGACAAAATAGTCTATAGTACTCATGGGAAATTTTACAATGGTTTGTAATAAGAATATCTGAAAGTTAAATGCCACTTTAAACAAGCCAAGCACAGTAGTAATAACTAAAACTAAATAGTGTGATTACAGTATAAGAATATTCATAACTTGTTATGAGGGATCACTTCTCTCATTGAGGCCAAGTCAAAAGCTCAATGGGTTAGGGGCACCTGGGGGGCTCAGTTGGTGAAGCATCTGGCTTCGGCTCAGGTCATGATCCCATGGTCCTGGGATGGAGCCCCATGTCGGGCTCCCTGCTCAGCAGGGAGTCTGCTTCTCCCTCTCCCTTTGACGCTCCCCCTGCTCATGCTCTCTCTCTCTCTCTCTCAAATAAATAAAATCTTAAAAGGAAAAAAACTCAATGCATTAAAGTAAAGCCTTCCATGAAGTCTGTAGAGTACACTGTGGGGGTCCAAAAAGAGAAGAATGTTGGGGCACCTGGGTGGCTAGTTGTTAAGCGTCTCCCGTCAGCTCAGGGCGTGATCCTGGCATTCTGGTATCAAGCCCCGCATCAGGCTCCTCTGCTGGGAACCTTCTTCTTCCTTTCCCACTCCCCCTGCTTATGTTCCCTCTCTCGCTGGCTGTCTCTCTCTTTGTCAAATAAATAAATAAAATCTTTAAAAAACAAAACAAAACAAAAAGAGAAGAATGTTAAGTTTTTAGAGTAAATATTCTCAATGGTATCTTTTCTGATTAAGAAAAAATATATATTTTTACAAAGAGATAGAAAACAAAGGAGTTTCAGAAAGTCTCACATCCAGGAAACTAAACCCGAGTCAGTAAAGCACCCATTGCCTAGCAACCTAATGAGGGTTTTTCATAAAGGTGGCATTTAAGTCCATAGGTCGTCAGCATCAGCAAACACAAATTTGAAATGGAAGCTTTCTGCCAATTATTACAACAAATCTTCGAAGACCTGTCAAATAATCCTTCTTTAGAAGGAAAGCTTCTAAGATTACTGCCTGGTTGGAAACTAGGGTTTCTGTCATTTTTTAAAATTCTCTTAGACCAGGGTTTCCCAAATTTGCTTGTTTCTAAGTATCACCTGGGGTACTTGTGTAATATGTGGATTTCCCTAGAGATTCAGCAGGTCCAGAATGGGCCAAGTACTCCCTAACTTTACCATGGGCCCTAGATGATTCTTCTGGGCAGCAAATTTGAGAAATATTACTATAAACTTTCATTCCCCTCCTAGCATTTCTTGCTTGTTCTAAAAACATGCTGTCCTTACCTGTAAGCTGACTTGTTTAATGTCTGCATCCATCACCAAACAGTAAATTCCATGAGAGCATAGATGATGTGCATTCATCCCTGTACCTCCAAGGTTGGTATCTGGCACACATCATTAGGAGCTGAGTAGATATTTCTTGAATCAATCAATCAATCAATCAATGAATCAAAATTTCTTTCATTGTAGCAAATAAGAGCCCAATTTAAGTCTGGACAGTCCTCAGGATTGTAGGAAAAGCCCTGTCCCTGGAAAGCACAAGGTAAGTCTAGAATGTATGATACTCTGGCAGGGGCCTTTTGTTACCTTAAGGAGTGTCCACGCAAAACTGGAAGAATATTGTGCGACAGGATATGCTGACTGTCAGGCACATTAAGATACCAAATTCATAAAGAAAACAAATATCCTCTCCACATCTCCCTATCTATCCAGATAATATCTCTTACTTAGGCAAGGATATTGCATGCTGATCTGATACAGAAAAAAAAAAAAACAATAACGACAACAACACAAGACTTAACTCCCTGGGTCCTTTGAGGTCACTCCAGGGAGAGGTGATTGCCAAGCAGGTCAGGGGTCCCACTTTCTCCTAATATTCAGGTTGTCAATTACTATAAGGGTAAAGAATGTTATAGAAATCTGGGGTCTGCAAACTCTCCCCTCAAAAAAACTTTCTCTAGTTTTTAAAAGATGAAATTCCAGATGGCTCCTGAATATTAACTGGATGAAATATGGCACCTGGGTAGATACAGAGAGGATACAATAGGCCTACTGTGGCAGCACAGTAAACCTTTGCATACCCAGGCATTGAACAAGGGTTTCTAAAATGCTCACTGAATCAATCTGTCAGGACAAAACTAATTCTGGTGAGTGAAATAAGTTTTCTAGTTGTAGTCTATCTTCTCCACAACCTCCACCAGCCCCAGCTACCCTTCATGGAGATGCCCCCCCACCTGCCCTCACTTTGGGCCATCCTATCTATAGAAGCCTATTATCCACTGTGACCTGGGATTTAGATGTCTGAGGTCACTGGGGCTCCATTCTTGACTCTTGGCTAAGCCTTCACCAGCCATTCACACTCAAACCCACCCAAAAGGCCCCAATGAGGGATGGCAAATTAATTGCCCATGGGCCAGATCTAACCAGCCACCTGTTTTTGTAATTAAAGTTTTATTGGAAGACAGTCAAGCCCATTCATTTATGCATGGTCTAAGGCTGAGTTTGGCATCACAACAGACTGGAGCAGTTATGATGGAGATCATCTGACCCACAAAGCCTTAAATATCTACTGTCTGGCCCATTAGAGGAAAAGTTTGCCTATTCCTGGCCTACATGCATGGGGCCAGATAATAATTATTGTAATAAAAATCTTAACGTGGCGTTTACCATACGCAAGTAGTATTCTAAGTTCTTTGCGTATATTAATTTATTTAGACCTCATTACAAAGAGCACAAAGAGGTTAAGATAACACAGCTAATAAGGGCCAGCTTACATCAGAGAGGTATTCTAAAATAAATAGGTTATCACTGGGTTCTAAAACTGATGAACAAAATCATAATTTGGAGGCTCGAATAGAACAGTAAACAATTCATGGTAAAGGTTACAAAAACAATGTGATCATAGAAGCAGGTTATTACTAATACCCACATTCAGATCACTTGCAAATCTCTTTTGCATATGAAATTAGATGAAAAAGTATGTTTAAGAAAATCAGAAAAACAGAAGTTACCAAAACAACACTTTCTTTTTTAAAAAAGTATTTCTTCCAGAGCTCTACATTTTCCCCCCAGAGCTTCTACATTTAAATCGTAATTTCTGCTTCAAGATAGTCACCCTGCGATAATCTTCATTTATCAAAAGTAATTCAAAATAGTCTTGAAATTTATATTTGGAAATTATCTTCAGAATTAGTTTACTCACATAAGAAACCCAATGTTTTTCATTTATGGTTCCATAGTTATAAAGTTTAGTCCCAAGTGATCTTATGGTTACTATTTAGTTCTATGGTCCACTTTATTCACCAGATGTGGCCCCTAGTGACTCTTGCCTTCTTTAGAAAAGTAAATTCACTGCAAAGCAATTCTAAGGATAAAGATTTTCCACAACCTTATCTAAACAGTTCACGGCTATATACCAGACCTGGCACATAGTAACTGTTCAAAAAATCATTGTTGAACAAATGAATGACTTTCTCAAAGAGAAGTTCCAAAAATGTTTTAGGAAATGACAACCCTATTGGAAAATCTCTCTGGGTAATTGCTTGGAAAACAAAACAAAACAAAACATGCATTTGGTTCGTCAAATTTCTTTGATTCAGTTATTCAACAAATATTCACTGAGAGCCAGGAGTGGCTATATAATCATCTGTGGGACCCAGTGCAAAATGAAATGCGAAATCCCTTGTTCAAAGAGCAGGAAACAAAAGTGCTTTCCTTTTCTCTGTGGCCTCCTTCTCAACCTGTCATTGTGTTTTTTATTTGCTACTCAGTGTTGTGTTCCTTTGGACAAGTGGGGACTCACGGAGAGAGTGCCGAGCCTCACAGGCAGTACGACGTGCTTGACTCCACATGTGGGCACAAGAATCTAACCAATCCCTCCTGGTTCCTGCACCAAAGCAGGTGTGGTGGAGGGGAATGGGAAAGGAAGGGCAGTGATGGTCACTGGGTGGAGTAGGGAGCATCCCAGAGAGGTGGGACCAGGGTTCCAAGCCCCTGGTGTATGCTCCATTGTTCCACTGGACTTCACTTAACAAAACGTAAGTCCAAAGACAAATGATTAAAAAGTTCAAGGAACGCCTGGCTGACTCGCTCAGTGGAGCGTGGGACTCTTGATCTACGGGTTATGGATTTGAGCCCCACCTTGGGTGTAGAGATTTCCTAAAAATAAAATCTTCAGGGATGCCTGGGTGGCTCCGTAGGTTAAGTGTTTGATTCTTGATTTCGGCTCTGGTCGTGATGTCACGGTTGTGAGATTGAGCCCCTCTCCACCACCCATGGGGTCCGAGCTGGGTGTGGAACCTACTTAAGATTCTCTCTCCCTCTCCCTTTGCCCCTCTCTCCCTCAAGCGCCTGCCCACGGGTGAGCGCTCTTTCTCTAAAATAAAACAAAATAAAATAAAATCTTAGAAAAAAGAGTTCAAGACAGCAACTGACAAGTATTAAAACCGAAACTCCTTCCCAAGTGCTCATGAAGCTGGCCCTATTAAGAACCCACTGTGTGCTGGGCAGTGAATGTGTGGCATGAACAAGACAAAGACTGCCTGTCCCATGGACCTTTCTGCCTAACAGAACAGACAAGGAAAGCGGAAATTACCGTGCAGTGTCTAAGAGCATCGATGTGAGTCCTGGTAGCTTCGGGGACTGCCGAGTGAGACCTAGCATATAGGAAGAATGAAACCAGGGGTGGGACGCAGACAGAGGAAATAGCACTTGAAGAACTAGGGGTGGAGAGCATGAACCAGGTATTCCAGAACCTAAGGAGGTTGGCTAGAGTGGGAACACAGGATTCAGGCTGGGGAGTGGGGGCTTTCTGAGAACAATGGGGGGCCATTCCGGAGGATTAAGACAGAGAGGGACTTGATCAGAGATGTGTTATGTGAAGTCCCTCAAGTTGCAATGGAAGAAGAAACCAACCACGGGGAAAGAAGAGAAATGCCAAAGGGCAGGAAGTTTGCTAGGGAGAGCAGTCAGGCAGGGACAAAGCAGAAGAAGCAGAGGGCAGTTTGGAAATACACGGGAGGCACTAGCTATCCACAGGGGCTCACACTGGGATGAGAAAGACCTAGAATACAAAGACTGACGCGTACAGAACTCACTTCAATATCCATCTGGCAGCTGGGGACCAAAGGTATCGAACAGAGCAGCAGGCTGAGCCTGCCTTGAGTGTGCCTCTCTGGGAGGCCTAGACCGGATCAGCGGCAGGCTGTCACCACTCAGTGTTCTAGAACTGTGACACAGCACTGAGGCCCGACCCTTGTTCTGGAGCCGAAGGTTAGCATTCACTCCACACCCTTCGTTACAAAAGAACCTACTCTGCAGAGCAAATATAGTAACCCTGAGAAAATGTTATCTGAGCAATCCCATGAAGGGGCCAGAGGTAAAATATAAAGACAGATGTTTCAGCTTCTTAAAAAAGCACGGGGTATGTGCCTATGCTTAAGCCTTTGGCCTGTGCGCACCGAATAGCATCATGGGCTGGCAAATGTTGGGAAGATGGTATCGTACAACTTTTTGAGTACATGAAGTGTCTACCATATTTTTGGAGTCTCCAGCTTGTCCATCGGGTGCAATATAAGTGATTGATAGCTTCAAAGGTCATTTCGCAACCACCGAGCTGATTTGCTGAGCACCTTGGCCAGGGCTGTAGGAGTACAAGAGACGGTCAGAGGAGCTGGCTGGACACAGCTCTTAAGATCTCCTTCCTGACTTTGAGAAGGTTATCATTTGAGTTGGAAAAGCCCTAAGAAACCATTGAGGGTAGAATTTTACCAACTGCTGAATAATATAGTATGAAATGGAAGAGGTCTAAGATTTAATGAGAGAAGGGCTATTAGCACCATTAATTTCTCATCAGACCACTGTTTCGTGTTGGGTTCTAATTAATTGCTTCCATGCCTTCCTCCTCTGTTGAATACCAGTAAGTTCCACAAGGCCTACTCATTCTTGCCTCCCTCTCAGCATTCTGTACATTACACATAAACTACATAAAGATTTGTTAAATGGCTGAATTACGTGACATCTTCCTCTTTGGCAATGTGATCCTAGCTGATTTTTTTTACAGATCCAATGGGGGGGGGGCTCTTAGTTAAAACATGAGAGGATGCTCAGGGTCAGCATGTTTCTTGTTCTAGTCTTTATTGTGTGTACTGGGAGCCACAGAACAGCTCTTCAGCTCCCTGTGGGAGGAACAAGTAAAGCTGTCCCTGATCACACCACAGTAATCTGAGTCAAGGATATGAAACGAGCCCTTCAGGAAGTGAGCCGATTAAATGTTATTTCCTCAGATATGAGGCTAATAAACAAAATTTAGTTAAAGAATCAAAACACTTTAGCTTCTTATGTTCCCTAAAGGGGTAGAAACAACTGAGGTCCTGTGATAAAAATAAACGAGGACCATGGGGAATTTTTCTCATTTTCCCCATCCCGCGGTCTGATCCTTTATGCTCTATGCACAATGTGACGTTAAAACCAGAAGAACTTTTTTCTTTCCCCTTTTGTCAGGGGGTAAATACCAGCTGGAGCTTTGCGAGCAGTGAGTAATACACCTGGCACAGGACCAAGGTAACTGCCACCTGAAAACTTTCCACTCCCCTATCATTCTCCAGCTCAGGAGTCTTAGGGTCCAAATGGACAGACGAAGGGAGATGCCTTTGTGGGCTCTCACCCACAGGACGTCTCCCACAGTGTGGGCTGCCTGGTTATGTCAACTCTCACTTTCTCCCCTGTGCCTAGCCCATGCCCAAATGTTTGATCTCAGAATGATTTCTTCTCAGCACGCATTTGGGTTCTCTCTCCTCTGCCACAGCTTGGCACATCCTCGGAGATGGAAACCAACTTTAATAATCATAACAAGAAAAATATATTTCGGACTGTCAATGTAGCAGAAGCCACACTGACAGGTTTCTGCCCATAACCCTCAGGCTTTATCTGTAGACTTGCAACTGTCAGTACCTGCCTTTCTGTCCCCAAGGCCAATTCTTAAGCCCAGGGCACAAAGCAGGCCTCAAGTTCAAGAGAATCAATATGCCCAGGAGCCGCCATAACCCATGACCAATAGCAACTGGTGAGTGATACCCCAGCTTCCTGGTCCCTCGGTCGAGATCATTCTAACGTGTATGCTTTATGTTTCACAGTGGGGATGAGCTCCTCACATACCTTTGATTAACTGCATTCGCCATCCCTACATGATACCCCCGCTACCATACTACCATTTCCTGCCACTCCCAAATATACGACTAGCCCCTGAGTCTTTGTCTTGGGTCAGCTGCCAGGGATGCCCAGACCAAGATGGTCAGCAGGTGCCTCCCAAAATTCTCAGAATGGATTCCAAAGCCCAATATACATAATTTTCAAGTCATCTATAGGATGATGAAAACTTGAAAATCCATAAGTCAGCCAAGACTGAAATTGGCTACACTTAAGTTCCTTCACTCACAGCATCAATATTCCTCAAACCTGCTTCTTCATGCTCTGAAAGTGCTCTTCTGACTGAATGACCTCTGTTGGTAAGTAGCTTAACAGAATGCACTTCCGATCAGTTTAATGTGCTTTGAAGGTTATGGTACAAGCCTCTGAACCATGATTCACAGGTGTTTTCCGGAACTATTTCTGATGTACCAAGTGACCTTAGCCACTTTAATCCCTATATTCAACTGGAATGAGCTGAGTTGTGAAATCACAGTCTGTACCTGGCACAGTAGACGTTGTAATTTTTAGACTTACTTATTTTTCACAATTCTTTATTTTCCCTTTTCACCAAATATTGATTTATTATTTTTCTTCTCTTCCCTTTTTTTTTTAATATTTTTTTTAAATTTATTCACTTGACAGAGATAGGGACAGCCAGCGAGAGAGGGAACACAAGCAGGGGGAGTGGGAGAGGAAGAAGCAGGCTCCCAGTGGAGGAGCCTGATGTGGGGCTTGAACCCAGAACGCCAGGATCACGCCCTGAGCCGCAGGCAGACACTTAACGACTGAGCCACCCAGTCGCCCCTCTTCTCTTCCCTTTTTACTCACATCTCTCCCTCCTGTTGTTGTTCTTTTTAGGACAAAAATGTTGCAACTGCAGATAATATGTGCACAGTGGATGCTACGTGCCCAAAAGGTCCCTCTTGGATCAAGGAACTCACTCCTCTGGCTGCGGGAGATTGGCTGCCAATGGCTCACAACTCAGTTCCTCTTCAGGAACTGTCCTGAGCTGGAGGTTATCCTCTTCCCTGGGGACAACCAGCATCCAAAAATACTCAGACCGTCTGTCTCAGTGTGGAACAACTCGGAAGAATCATTCCAGCTCCAAAGCTCTGTGTAGGATCACCCGAGGCCTCTCCGCCATTACATTGTGGTTCACCTTCTCCTTTTGCTTTTCCTTCTGCTTTTCTTAATCTTTGCAAATGCTGTTCTCCAGAGCACCCCGTAATGAAACTTCCGTCCAAAAATGTAAGAATCAGAAGTGTCTGTTTCCCAGGAACCTGGCCTCTGACACTTCCAAACGAAATCAGAAGATCAAGAGGGGCTAAAAATGTGTTCATTTTAGTTTACTATCATTTGTGTACTCTGCCTGGTATATATGGGATGGTGTCACAAAAACTTACAAGGTGCGGTATCTATTTGTATATACTACTACCTGAAATGTACAGAGAAATAAAATGCATAGATTTGGTTGAACCATAGAAAACAAATGTAACAGCGCCCGACATACGAAAGGAGCTCAACAAATATTTCCTGAACTTTTGACTCAGCTTCCTTACAATCAAGGGATTTACACTTGTCTCATAATCCAGTGCTTCAAAGATTGTGTGTTTTTACTTGTAAATAACTGTGGGTTTAATAAAAATGTCCACATTTTGGGGTGCCCGGCTGGTTCAGCTGGTAGAGCATGCAACTTTTTTAAAAATTTTATTTATTTATTTGTGAGAGAGAGAGAGTGAGCACAAGCATGGGGAGCAGCAGGCAGAAGGAGAAGCAGGCTTCCCACTGAGCAAGAAGCCCGATGCAGGACTCCATCCCAGGACTCTGGGATCATGACCTGAGCCGAAGGCAGATGCTTAACCGACTGAGCCACCCAGGCATCCCAAGCATTCAACTCTTGATCTTGGGGTTGTGAGTCTTAGCCCCATGTTGGATGTAGAGATTACTTTCTAAAATTTTTTTAAATTAAAAAAATTTACATTTTATTTACATTTTATTTATTTATTTATTCATTCACATTTTATTTATTTTTTAAAAAAATTTTTATTTAAATTCAATTTAGTTAACACATAGTATATTATTAGTTTCAGGGGTAGAATTTGGCGATTTGTCAGTTGCATATAACACCCAGTGCTCATTACATCAAGTGCCCTCCTTAACGCCCATCACCCAGTTACCCCATCCCCCTACCCACTGCCCCCCAGCGACCCTCAGTTTGTTTCCTACAATTAAGAGTGTTTTATGGTTTGCCTCCCTGTCTGTTTTTATCTTATTTTATTTTTCCTTCCCTTCTTCTTTGTTCATCTGTTTTGTTTCTTCCATTCCACATGAGTGAAATCATATGGTATTTGTCTTTCTCTGACTGACTTATTTCACTTAGCATAATATCCTCTAGTTCCATCCATGTCGTTGCAAATGGCCAGATTTCATTCTTTTTGATGGCTGAGTAATATTCCATTGTGTGTGTGTGTGTGTGTGTGTGTGTGTGTGTGTGTGTGTGTGTGTATTATATATATGATATATACATATATCATATATATATCACATCTTCTTTATCCATTCATCTCTCAATGGACATTTGGGCTCTTCTCATAGTTTGGCTATTGTGGACATTGCTGTCGTAAACATTGGGGTGCATGTGCCCCTTTGAATCACTATAAAATGTTCACATTTTAATCTATATACAGTTAAATAAAACAATTTAAGATTAATTATTTCTTGGGGCACCTGGCTCAGTCAGTAAAGCATGTGACTCTTGATCTTAGGGTTGTAAGTTCAAGCCCAATGTTGGGTGTAGAGATTACTTAAAAATAAAATCAAATAAATAAATAAATAAATAAATAAATAAATAAATAAATAAATAATTTCTTTAACTGCAGAATAAGGTGGCTCGTGCTACATGGCCAGCTGTTCATACTATACCTACATCTACTTTATGACAATTGAAAAAGTAGATGGAATGTAAACAATATTCATTTTGTTGAAAAAGAATTTCAAAACTTAGCATACCTAAACATAATCCATCACTGTCCCTAATGCGCAGCCTTCTTCTCACCACCACTGTGATGGAAATAATTCAGACATCCCGATCACTCCTTAGGCTCTCCTCCGTTAATCACGACGCAGCACGTTCTCCTCCCCCACCTCCCCTATGACCCCCATTCCCATTCTTGGAGGATTTATGAAAGTCTTTCCTGGTCACTCTTCCCAAACTCAGTCACATTTGGGGGCGGGGGCGGTGAGGGACAAGGTTTAGAGAGGAGATTTTGCTACCGATACATTAATTAATTAAAACAAAAAAAATAGGAGGAAGTAAGCCAATGACAAACCAAAAATGAGAAACAGAAGGAAGAAAAGGTAAATGGCTTATGTTTCTGCAATGGTGTTTCCCGTGTGTTTGTTGAAGGCATTTATCTGTCGGTGTTGCTTCGTTTAATTGTAGTGCTTCAATTGTAGCCACTCAAAACCCTTGTTAGCTAGGGTCATGCTAGCAGCTATCATAAATAGACCTCAAAATATATAGTACTCAAGCCTCATAAAAGCTTATTTCTTGCTCACCTAAACTGTTTCTGGGTGGTGGGTGGCTCTCGGACATGCGGACATGCTCAGGCCCCTTTGTATTGTGTTCTGTTTTATTAGGTAGCTTCCCCCTCCCCCAGGGCTTCACCTTCATCAGCAACCAATCAATAAAGGAAGAAACAGAGCAAGGAGGAGACATCTATGTTTCCTAAAAGGCTTGGCTCAGCCATGGCATAAATGATTTCCTGCACACATTCTGTAGTTCAGAATTCGTGACCACAACAAACTACGAAGAAGCCTGGGAAATATGGTCTAACTATATGCTCAGGAGCAGGGCGGGGGGAGGGGGAACTCGTTTTTGCTGAACAGCTAACATACCCAGACACAGAGCCTTTGTGCAGCTTCAGGAAGATAAGAATATACCAAGCTTCTCAAACCGTGCTGGGGGGATCTTAAAGGTGCCACCTGGCTGACTGCTAGAGCCAGGCAATGGAAGTCCACTTTCTTCAGCTCTCCTTGGAGCCCCTAATACTTAATATCTCATAGTAATTCTAATCTTTCAGTAACAGTTGGACCAATACACCAAAGTAGGCCTCACAGTAAAGCACTCTGTCTCTCCAAGACAGGATAGGTGGCCTCTTAGGAATTGGCTGAAGAATTAAGTCTGTCTTTCCCCCCTCCCCCTTCCCCTTCTAATGAAGTGGTCACATTGTTTGGGAAGGTTTCTGAGATCATTATCCGCATGCCTCATCATTCTGACACCACTACTCTGGGCACTAGGATTTCAATCACCAAGTCCTGTGAAACTTAACCAGTTCGTTTTCTTAACATTTTGTCAACAAACGGAATCAAGTTTTTTCATAAAATTATAGTTACCCAAAAAAATCATTTTTTCCCTTGACCCACTATAGGAGAAAACAGTGAATCTTCCGTTTCGACATTCAAGCCAGAGATCAGAATTTTATTTGAAGAAGATGCAACTTTGTGGCTAATGGTATTCTTTTTGTACTTACTCACTCTTCCAGATGAATGACAGAGAATAATTGGTCATTTTGAAGATGGCTCCACAAGAGAGGCGCTTACAACCCATACTGTATTTTTTTTAGTTCAGAAAGGACATTCCTGAGGGAAAATGTGATCAGGTTTATATGAGTCAAATGAAACTATCTGTGTAGGAGGCTAATGCTTTGTAGCATAAATGGTTAACTCAGGCGTGTCTACACATAGAGCCAAATTATAATTAAGAACCTTCAGTGAACACTACCACACTAGATATTATCAGTGTTTACCAGGGGTGTCTGCTCATATTTACAAATCACTTTTTAATGTTCATGAAAGTATCTCACCTCAATTATTTATAACTACTCATATAGCATGGGTGGATAATCTTTTTTTTTAATTACCAGTTACATCCCCTAAGGCAAAATCAACCTTGTAATTAATTTAGAGCTGTTTTTCCTTAAAGAACTACTAAACATCAAAATCACTTTTTTTTTTTCAGCTAAGCAAAGAAAGCAAAAAAGTACTAATTCTGACAAAAATACCTCGGGGCGCCTGGGTCGTTCAGTCGGTTAAGCATCCCACTCTTGATTTCGGCTCAGGTCATGACGTCAGAGTTGTGAGGTCAAGCCCTGAGAGGGGCTCTATGCTGGGCATGGAGCCTGCTTAAGATTCTCTCTCTCTCTCTCTCAATCTCTCTCTCTCTCTGTGTCTCTGTCAAAAATAAATAAATAAATAAATAAATAAATAAATAAATAAATAAATAAATACAAAATTAAAAAAGACTTTAAAGTATATTTTATTTCCATATTGTAGCCAGGTAAGAGGAAAGGGAACAAGGAAGAGAAGTGCTGGAAGCAAAGGGTGGGAAACAGAGACAGAGAGGTGAGTAGACATTAAAAAAGAAAGGAAAATTTGAATGATAATGGAGGGAAATGAGGGTTTTGAAAAAGGCAGAGGAGAGAATGAGAAAGAAAAAAAAAAAAGAAGGAAAAAAGGAGTAGCAAAATGTTTTCTTGAAAGGAATGGGGGACATTTGGACAAAGTAAAGAATAGAACCTACCTATGAGGGAAGAGAGCTAGGGAAAGTTCTCGCCCACATCGTAGGTCATTATGATCAGGGCAATTCAAGGTTGAATGAAATCAAGTCCAAGGTGTTGGTTTCTTCCTGTAGACTTTATGAAGAGCCACATCTCTCCAATCAGAAAGATATTCTCACTTAAGTGATGTTTCATAATTCACTTTCTTTATGAATTTCAGATTCTTTAAAAATTTTTTTAATTTTTTAAAATTTATTTTTAAAGTAAAATCTATACCCAACATGGGGCTTGAACTCACGACCCCAAGATCAAAAGTCACATGCTTTACTGACTGAGCCATAAATTCTTTTTTTCTAATTGACATATAATTTATGTACCATGAAATTAGCTTTTTTAAAGTATACAATTAAAGGCTTTTGATAAATTTACAAGGTTATACAATCATCACCACTACTTAATTCAAGAATTTTTCATCACCCCTAAAAGAAACTTCATACACATTAGCACTAATTCCCCATACCCTCCCTCTGCCAGCCACTGGAAACTAAAAATCTCCTTTGTATCTTTATTAATTTGCATATTCTGGAAATTTCACATAAATGGAATCATATAATATGTGGTCTTTTGTGTGTGCTGCCTTTCATTTAGCGTATGTTTAAGGTTCATTCATGTAGCATCTACAGTATTTCATTACTTTTTACAGGGAAATAATATTCTATTGTATGGATATATCACATCTCTTTATCCATTTGTCAGTTGGTGGACATTTGAATTGTTTCCATTTCTTAGCTAGTATGATAATGTTGCTCTGAACATTTCTTTTTTTTTTTTTTTTTAAGATTTTATTTATTTATTTGACAGAGAGAGAGACAGCCAGCGAGAGAGGGAACACAAGCAGGGGGAGTGGGAGAGGAAGAAGCAGGCTCCTAGCGGAGGAGCCTGATGTGGGGCTCGATTCCAGAACGCCGGGATCACGCCCTGAGCCGAAGGCAGACGCTTAACCGCTGTGCCACCCAGGTGCCCCTGAACATTTCTGTACAAGTTTTTGTGTGAATATCTGTTTTCAATTTTCCTGCGTATATGCCTGGAAGTGGAATTGCTACATGACATAGTAAAGCTACAGTTAACCTTTTGAGGAATTACCAAACTGTTTTCCAAAGTAGCTTCACCATTTTATTCAAACCAGCGATCTGTAAGTGTTCTAAATTCTCCACACCCTCACCAACACTTGCTAATGTCCAACTTTTTGAGTACAGTCATTCTGGTGGGTGCGAAGTAGTTCTCGTTGCGGTGTTGATTCGCATTTCTCTAATGACTAATAAGCTGAGCATCTTTTCATGTGCTCAATGGTCATTTGTGTATCTTCTTTGAAGAAATTTCTAACACAACCCTTGCTCATCTTTTAATTAAGTTGTCTTTTTATGATTGAGTTGTAAGTGTTCTTCAAATATTTTGGTTACCAGATCCTTGTCAGATGCATGATTTGCAAATATCTTCTCTCATTCTGTGGGTTGTCTTATCATTTCCTGATACATAAAAATTTTTAATTAAGTCCAATTTACTCATGTTTTCTTTGTTGGATTATGCTTTATGTGTCATATCTAAGAAACTTTCGTCTCGTCCAAGGTCATGAAGACTGGCACCTATGCTTCCTCGAAGAGTTTTATAGATTTAGCTCTTACACTTAGGTCTTTGATCTATTTTGAGTTAATTTTTTTAAGATTTTATTTATTTAACAGAGAGAGACAGCCAGCGAGAGAGGGAACACAAGCAGGGGGAGTGGGAGAGGAAGAAGCAGGCTCCTAGCAGAGAAGCCTGATGTGGGGCTCGATCCCAGAACGCCGGGATCAGGCCCTGAGCCAAAAGCAGACGCTTAACAACTGCGCCACCCAGGCGCCCCTTGAGTTAATTTTTGTATGTGATATGAGGTAGATGACCACATTCATTCTTTTGCGTGTGGATACCAGTTGATCTAGCACCATTTGTTGAACTGGGCTATTCTTTCCCCATTGAAGTTTCTGGGCACTGTAGAGATGTATTCATTTAATAGGTTATCTCATTTGTTGACAACTGTTCATAGTATTCCCTCATAATCTTTTTTATTTCTGTAAGGTTGGTTATAACATCACCTCTTTCATTCTTGGTTTTAGTACTCTGAGTCCTCTTCCTTTTTTTCCTGTGTTAGTCTGGCTAAATTTTTAAAATTTTGTTGATGCTTTCAACAAACCAAATTTTGGGTTTTTTAAATCTTCATTGTTCTATTCTCTATTTCATTTATTTCTGCTGTAATTTTTATCATTTTCCTTCTTCTGCTTGCTTTGGGTTTAGTTGTTCTTCTTTTTCTAGTTTCTTAAGGTAGAAGGGTAGGTTATTGATTTGATAGCTTTACTCTTTTTTAATAGAAGCATATAAACCTTTAAATTTTCCTCTAAGGATACCATAAATCATGGTATGCTGTATTTTTGTTTTCATTCATCTAAAATTATTCCTAATTTCCCACGTGATTTCTCCTTTTACCCACTATTTATGAGGGTATTAATTTCTAGCACACTAATTTATAAATGGGATTTTCCAAAATTCCTTCTGTTATTGATTTCTAACTTCATTTCACTGTATTCAGGAAACATACTTTGTATAATTTCAATCCTTTCAAATGTTTTGAGACTTCTTTTATGACTTAATATATGGGCCTACCCTGGAGAATATTCCGTGTTCACTTGAAAAGAATGTGTTTTTAGCATTTTTTTGGGTGTTCTATAGATGTCTGTTAGGTCAAGCTGGTTTATAGTATTGTTTAAATCTTCTCTTTCCATGGTGATCTTCTGTCCAGTTGTTCTATCCATTATTCGAAGTAGGATATTGATCTCTCCCATTATTACTGTTGAATTTTCTATTTCTCACTTAAATTCTTACTTTTTTGCTTCATGAATTTTGGGACTCTCTTGTTAGCTATATATAAATTTATAATTATTGTATCTTCTTAATGCATTGACCAATGATGCATTATCATTATAAAATGCCTTTTTGGGGGGTGCCTGGTGGCTCGGTCAATAAGTGTCTGCCTTCAGCTCAGGTCCTGATGGCATCAAGCCCCGCATCAGGCTCCCTGCTCAGCACAAAGCCTGCTTCTCACTCTCCCACTCCCCCTGCTTGTGTTCCCTCTCTCTCTGTCTCTGTCTCTCTATCAAATAAATAAATAAAATCTTTTTTAAAAATGCCTTTTTTTTGTCTTTAGTAGCAATTTTATCTTAAAGTTTATTTTGTCTGATATTAGCATAGCAACTCCAGCTTTCTTATAGTTACGCTTTGAATGGTATATCTTTCTTTATCATTTTCCTTTATCTTATTTGTGTCTTGAATCAAAAGTTTGTTGTTTGTAGACAGAATATACTTGGAGCATTTTTAAAAATCTGTTCTACTGGGACACCTGGATGGTTCAATCGGTTATGTGTCTGACTTTTGATTTCAGCTTAGACCGTGATCTCAGGGTCCTGAGATTGAGCCCTACATCAGGCTCTGTGCTGAGCATGGAGCCTGCTTAAGATTCTCTCTCCCCCTCTCCGGTTGCCCCTCCTCCCACACTTACACACACACACTTTCTCTTTCTCTTAAAAAAAAAAAATCCATTCTACAAATCTCTGACTACTAACTGGAGTGTTTAATCATTTACATGTAATGTAATTAATGTTAAAGTAGGATTTACATCTGCCATTTTGCTACTTGTTTTCTAAATGTCTTATGACTTTTTTATTTCTCTTACTTTGTCACTGCCTTTTTTGTGTTAATGTCGGGTTTTTCCACTATTAGTAATGCTAGTTTTGATCATTGACAAATAAAAATATCAACTACTTTAAGGTCACCAAGTGACTTTAAATCTCTTTTGAGATATTGATTGTTCTTCACTATTCTGATAAAGCCAAATCATGAGAAATATTTCATTGCATTGTTTAGACTTTAGTCACTGCTTACTTGAAAAATTCAACATATTATCAATAACAATAAAATATTTTTGAAAAGTTTTATTTTGTGTCCTAAATCCTTTCATTATTCATTCACACACAAGAGCCAACTTTAGGCTAAGCAATGATTTAGGCAGGGGAAAACAACAAAGAATGAGATACAAAAGGTCCCTGTCCTCATGAAGCTTGAGTTCTAGTGGGAGAGACAGTCAATGAATAAGTGAATAAGTATATTCTAAAATATAGAGAGAGATAAGGGCTAGGAAAAAATAAGGTCGGGGAAAGATATAGAGATACATAGTGGAAGGGCTATTTTAGATTGGGGGAATCTGAGAAGTGCTCTCTGAGGGAGCAACTTTTGAGCAGATACCTAAAATGAAAAGAGAGTCAAGTCATAATGGTCTGCTAGGGTAGTGTCTGAGGTGGCGAAAACAGCAAATGCAAAGATCATCAGGCAGAAGTGAGCTTGGTGTGGCTGCAGAGCCACAAAGATTCCCCGGTGCTGAGGAGGAATAAGTGAGGGAAGACTGGTGAAAAACGAAGCAGGGGAGGTGGCCAGCAATTATATATGCATGATCTTATAGGCCTTATTCTAAGCCAGTAAAAGATTTAAGCAACAGAATGACATTGTCAGTTTTACATTTTAAAAGGATCACTCTGGCTTCCGTATGGAGAATAAACTATAGGAGGGCATATACGGAATTTCTAAGACCACTGTGGTGGACATACATTGAGTTGACCTCTAATGAATCATGCTCTCGTATGGGAATCTCCCCTGAATGTAGGCAGAAACTGTGATTTGTTTCTAATGGATGAAATATGGCAAATACGATGCCATTCTCTTGATTATGTGACGTTACATAAGACTTCATCTTAGCAGACTGGAATGTGAGAAATTCTCTTGATTATATTTAGGAAGCAAACCACCGATGGCCTATGGAGTGGGCCTTGTGTCAGGGAACTATGAGAGACCTCTAGAACCTATAGGCAGTCCCCCGCCAGGAGCCAGTAAGAAGTCAGCCCCCAGTTCTATAAAAACAAGAATCTGAATTTTGCCCACGATCTGTGTGAACTTGGAGGTGGATTCTTCCTTAGTCAAACCTCCAGATGAGAATGCAACCAACACCTTGATTACAGACTGTTAGACCCTGAACCGAGTATCCAGTTAAGCTATTTCCAGACTCCTGACCTGTGGAAACTGTGAGATATAACTGTGTGTGGTTTTAAGCCACCCAGTCTGTGGTAATTTGTTACACAGCAACTGAAAACTAGCACAACAAACGAAAATGTTTTCATAGTAGTCCAGGCAAGAGATGATGATGACTTGGACCTGGCTAGTCGTCATGGAGATAGGGAGACGTGGTCTGATTTGACATGTACTTTGAACATAGAGTCTATACATTTTGCCGATAACATTGGACAATAGCTTGGATAGGGTATGTGTGAGAAAGAGAAATCCAAGATGACTCCAAAAATGGCTCCATAACTAAATACCCAGCTTATAAAAATCAATTTATATTTTACCCATCTTATCAATAAAATCTGGTCAATCCCTCTCTACATGCTATAGCGCCTCTCCCACCGCCTGACCTTTGTCTAAGCCAGGTTAGTTCTACCCATACTTCAAGGTTTAACTGAAATGTTTCCCTTCACTGAAACCTCCATCAAGCAAGATAGTTGCTTAAATTTGTGTTCCCTATCTTAGTCCGTTTGGGCTGCTATAACAGAATTCCATAGACTGGGTGGCTTATAAACAACAGAAATTTATTTCTCACAGTTCTAGAGGCTCAGAATTCCAGGGTCAAGACACTGGCAGATGTGGCATCTGGTTCATAGACAGTCGTCTCCTTGCTATGCCCTCACATGGGAGAAGGAGCAGGGAAGCTCTGTAGGGCCACTTTTTTAAAAAGGCACTAATTCCATTCATAAGGACTCCACTTTCATGACCTAATCATCTCCCAAACACCCCACATCCAAATATCAAATCCCCACTGGGAGATTAGATTTCAACCTATGAATTTTGGGAGATACACACATTCAGTCTATAGCACTCCCCTAGAACATTGCTCAACAACCTCTACTCTTTCTCATTATAATTTATGTTTATACCTCAGTCACTTACATAAGGTAGATATCTCATCTTTTTCATCTTTATATTCTGAAAGCCTAGAACAGAGTCTGGGACATCTAGGAAATATTCAAAAGTTTGATGAATGAATAATTGCAGTTATTCTGAAAACACGTGAAATCATCAGATTAATTGTATTTTATTGGATTATGTCCTCTCGTATCAACATAGTTCATCTCACTATATGATCAACTAAAGCAACTAAAGTATCTGTGTACTCAGATACTACCTGTGTAATAAATAGATTGCAGTGTGATTACTTGACAGTGTTAATTCCATTAGTAATATTACTCCTATTACATATACAGTGTCTGTATGCATTCATGTGCTTGTGCATGTGTGTATGAGAGGGAGAGACAGAGACAGAGAGAAAAAGGAATCTGTACGCTGAAAATAATTTTTATTTATTTATTTTTAAAGATTTTATTTGTTCATTTGACAGAGATAGAGACAGCCAGCGAGAGAGGGAACACAAGCAGGAGGAGCGGGAGAGGAAGAAGCAGGCTCATAGCGGAGGAGCCTGCTGTGGGGCTCGATCCCATAACGCCAGGATCATGCCCTGAGCCGAAGGCAGACGCTTAATGACTGCGCCACCCAGGCGCCCCTGAAAATAATTTTTAAATCTAATTTGAAGTTCAGACACCTTCTTCATTTTTTTTCTAGCCTTGTAAAAGGATGAAAGTCAAGTTTTTGAAAAGACTTTGAGACTGATATTTCAACTACTCAAGAATGTGGAAAAGGGATAAGATAGATGCTGGGTCCCTTTAAAAAAGGAAAGGAATGTTCCAATATAAAAAATATGGTATTCATGGGCTACAGTTTGTTCAAACACACTGGGGTGAATTTCCAGGCTTCAATCCAATTGTATGATGCATTCAGAAGCCCTGTGCCTGCTCAGAAAAATGTCTCAGATCAAAGACTTTGAAAATCGTTTAGGAGCTTTAACTCTCCCGAGCACAGCAATGTTGGCCATTTCATTTAGGACCAGAAGAAGCTGATAGACAAATGATTATGGTTTCTCTAATTCCAGAAAACACACACACACACACACACACACACACACACACACACACACACCCCTCCTAAGAGGACAAGTAACCTGAAAAGATTGTTGGAAGAGCCTCTCTGAGTCAATTCACTATTTGCCCTAAAGTGCTCATTTTCCCACTCTTATTATTCTGGAACACCCAAATTCTCCAATAAATCATAAAAACATAATTACTATCACCTGGGAAACGTTTTGGCAGCAAGACTTATGACCTGAAGCATGATGGATTTTTTGACTCTCCAGTTAAAAATGATACTCAAAGCAGGCCATTACTTTGGTTAGAGTTATTCACAGATTGCAACCAAATCTGAAATGCCAACCCCAGAAGAAAGCCAGACCTGAAAACAACTGAAAGGGTTTTCCATGGACAAAATCAAGAAGCAGAACAAATCCGGGCTGCTCAAAAGGTTACTCAATCTAAACTTAGTTCTTAGACAAGGATGGAACATCAGTTGATAAGAACTGGTATATCTTTACCAGCACGGATTAAAGCTATCCAGGAGATAACACCAAATGCTAAGTCTCAACATTTGACCTCTGGTACTTGTGACCATTCAAACAACTGTCATTGCTGGAAATGGATAAGAATTGGAAATTATTTTTGGAAACACATTTAGTACATTCATCACGCCCCTCGCAGTTCTCTCAGTGACCCTGCCATAAAGAATGCCATTTAAAATATGCATGCTTGCGAAGGGGTGCGGAGGGGAATCAGTAGGTAAAGCAATATTTGTTTTGTGGTTACAAAAACAGAAAACATAAGTAAGACTTTTCTTTTAGAGAAAATCATGTAACTTGCAGATTAAAATAAATAAATAAAAACGAAACATCCAGCAATGAAAATCAGTAACCCAACATGGTTAAAACCAGTGAACTATGCTAAATTCTGCACAGTTTCCATAAAGATATTTATACACAGAGGGGAGATATTTTGAACATTGTTTTCCTGTTGATCTAGACAGGAAACCCAGCCTATACAGCCCGAACACTTTATTTGCATTGAATAACCGTTAAATTTCAAATCATTATCTTTTCAAATTGCCCAGCAATTATCTTTTTTTTTTTTTAAGATTTTATTTTTAAGTAATCTCTATGCCCAATGTGACGCTCAAACTCACAGCCCCAAGATCAAGAGTCGCACGCTCTATGGACTGAGCCGGCCAGGCGTCCCCCCAGCAATTATCATCTTGCCACATACTTTTTCTAATGAAACTGAAACATCACGACCAACTTTTTTTGTGTTTTAATTTTAAGTTTAAGATAGGCAGAATGGCATAATGAAAAGAGCAATGGATTTGAACACAGAAGGTACAGGTTTGAATCTTACAGTAATTGTGATATCAGGTCTCATTTTCTCATCTGCAAAATGGGGATATCTTCTTACTTTTTGTGACATGGTAAAGGTAATGAGAATCTAATGGCTTCTCTATAAAGATGGTGAATTAAACACATTCTTCCTAAAACTCAAATGCAACATCAATACAAATAATTTTATAAGACATAAATCCACAATGGTGGAACAGGGAAGGAAACTATAGAAACAAAATTTTGGAGGCAAGAAGATAGACAAGTGGTGTTCAAACTAGCAAAGCCAAGAAAGCTGAATCTTAAACCAACTGTGGGGAAATCTAGCTTAAGATTCATTAAAAGTTTCAGGAATTGATGAAACCCTCTGAAGGGGTGTGTGTGTGTGTGTGTGTCTGTGTGTGTGTGTGTGTGTGTGTGTGTATAATATTGATAAAGGAGGACTGGTTGAAGGATGTTTGAAAAGCAGTTGGGTCCCTGCATCCCCTCTCCCACTCCATGTGCTTGGGCAAGCTGCCTATCCCCTACCCTGGCAGATGTCTGGAAGTTTATTCTCTGGGAAGAGTAAGCGCAGGGTCTCTTCATTTGGGTAATATCAGACACAGACGAGCAGACAGGGTCCACGACAAACCCAAGAAGATTAAGTGAAGGAATTCACAGTATTCTAAGACATTCCCCACTCACCTACCCAACTCTCTATGCCAGCAACATTGGCGATCAGACCTGGACCATCCTCTGAGCCAGAGACTGAAGGAGTCTTCCTTGGAGAAATTTGAGCAACTTAATAGAAAAGACCCAAATATATTGACGTCAGTGGTTCTCTAATTTAGAGCATCACACACATTCAGAGCTTCCAATCAGTTTTGGAATCTCCTATTACTAAACGTGAATGGAAAAATCATTGACTACCAACATCCAAGGAAAATCCCTAATATAAAAAACACAGAAAATAGCAACAGCACATGGGGGGTGGGGGGAGTCACTCAGAGGAAACACACTAGGCAGGAAAGAGAAAACTTCAAATTAATATCATTAATATCCTTAGACAGATGAGAAAATATATTACATCCATGAAACATGAATGGAATGTTATTGAAGAGAGAAAACAAAATTTTAAAACCTTTTGGAAAACAATAACGTCATAGCAGAAATGAAAAACCCCCAGATTAAGAAAAACTCCCAGAAAGTGGAACTAAAATACAGAGATGGAAAATAGAAAATAAAACATAATAAAAAGAGAGGATAAGCCACGGACATCAAACAACTGATAGGAGTTGCAGAAAGAGAGAACATAAGAAATGATGAGAGGAACTTGGCAAAGAAATAATTCCAGAATATATCCCAGAAGTAAAGGACACTAATTCCCCAATTGAGAAATCCCACCAAAAGCCAGGACAATAAATGAAAACAAATTCATGGCAAGACATATTATTGTGAAATTTCATAACAGTGAAAGAAAACAAAAGATCCCAAAACCTTTCAAAATGTAAAAATAAGTAATATAAAGAGTTGGTTTTCAGAATGGCATTGGATTTACCACAGAATCCTAAAACCTAGAAGATAATGGATCAAGGTCTTCAAAATTCTGAAAGAAAATTAGTTCCAATTTAGAATTCCATACCCAAGCAAACTATTAATCAACTATGAAGCTGGAATGTATACATTTCTGAATATGCAAAGCCTCAAATTATTTTCCTCCCACGCAGCTTTGCCAAGAATGCTACTGGAGGATATGCTCCATTACAATGAGAGAGTAAACCAAGAAAGAGGAGTACACGAGATTCAAGAAACCAGAGTTCCCACACAGACAACAGGCGAAGGTAATCTCTGAGATGATGATGAAGGGAGATCCTAGAACACCAGCTCTCTCAATCCTAGAGCACCATCAGTTTAGACTAGAGCACATACAAGAAGGGCACTACTAGCAATCGTTCTAAAACAAACGAACAAAAACCCAAAACAGTTGAATTTGACAGATTATCTGATACACTTGAACACGATCTCAGAAGATGGAAGACAATTTGAAGATAAATTAATATAAGATACATAAAAAATTAAGCTAATAAAAAATGAAATAATTATTAAATCCAAAAAAAAGCAAGAAGTTATTCAAGCAGGGAAATCTAACCAGCACACTCCATAGCTCAACTGTCAAAATAATACATGATTTTTTTTTTTAAGATTTTATTTATTTGAGAGAGAGAAAGAACATGAGCAGGGGGGAGAGGCAGAGAGAGAGGGAGAGGCAGACTCCCCGCTGAGCAGGGAGCCCGACATGGGGCTCGACCCCAGGACTCCGGAATCATGACCCGAGCCAAAGGCAGATGCTTAACAGACTGAGCCACCCAAGCACCCCAAAAATAATATATGATTAACTGAATATTGACATAACCAAAATCTATGCCTTAATTAGGATGTCAGAGAGGAAATATTTGTGTGTAGCAGAGGCAGAATGAGAGAGTTAACTCAAGAAATAGCAGGGTAAGTTTGTTATCTGGACTAACTGGAAAATATTAGAAGAACAGCTGAGAAGGTAAATATGGTTGTTTTGGGGGAGTGGGAATTGTGAAGGGGACGGGATGAAAGTCAAGGACTGCTGTTCTCCATAGTAAACTTCATTTAACTTTGAAAACAACGTACATATACAACTTTGATAAAAATTAAAACCTGTAAAAAAATGTTAAATGACAAACCACGCCTCAAAATCATGTCTTAGAGTACCTGGATTGTAATAAGCAGCTAATAATGTTTTAATTCGTTTAAAATAAGAGTAGGAAGATGAGATGGGTGTCATAGTTCTTTCGCACAAGAGGAAGTCAGTGACTCAGAATGTGGAAAGTAGGAGCACATTGTCCAAGAGCGCATGACAACATCTCATCTTTGGAAACTGTATAGACTTTATTGGGTAGTAACTCAGACACAGCAAGGGGACAACGATATATTTTTCCTCATTGGCCCAGCAAGTCTGTTGAAACACAAATCAATGAAGCACTTTGAGCAAAGGCCTTACGTGCATGCATGTGTAATAAATGCATCTGCTTGGCCCGAAGAGAAGTATGAGACGGATCAGAATTATGAGACAAGTTAATGAGACAGCTCCGTGAAATGGATCAAGTTCTTACTCTCAGAGCTTATCTGGAGTGGTTCTCAACCTTAATTGCGTACTAGATTCATTTGGGGAGTTTTAAAAACTCCTGATGCCCACAGCATCCTAGACCAATCAAGTCAGGATCTTCTTCAAAGTAACTTGAATGATTCCAGTGTGTAGTGAAGGCAGAGAACATGACCCTAAGGCACGAGTTCTTGAGACTGGGCTATCTGCCATTTCCCAAAGCCATCAGAGCCCAGGATAAGGTAGACACACATGCTCAATGGGGAGAGAATTTGGGCATCCTTCCCTGTACCAGGTCCAACCTGCACTTCTTACCCAACCCCACTCTCAACTGGCACAGTTATATGACTATGTCTTCTGGGTCATTGTACGGAATGTATTCTCAATAGGGTGTCATCTGGGACGCCCGGGTGGCTCAGTCAGTTAAGCATCTGCCTTCAGCTCAGGTCATGATCCCGGGGTCCCGGGATCGAGTCATGCATCAGGCTCCCTGCCTGTCACTCCCTCTGCTTGTGCTCTCATGTGCTCTCTGGCAAATGAATCAATAAAATCTTTAAAAAAGAAAAAAAAAAAAGAATTATTTTTTAAAGATTGTATTTATTTATTTGAGAGAGAAAGAGAGCATGAGCAAGGGGGAGAGGCAGAGGGAGATGTAGAAGCAGACCTCCCGCTGAGCAGGAAGCCCAATGCAAGGCTCCATCCCAGGACCCTGAGATCATGACCCGAGCCAAAGGCAGATGCTTAACCTACTGAGCCACCCAGGCACCCCCAAAAAAGAATTATTAAAAAAAGGAAAAAAAAAGAGGGTGTCATCTCCCCCCCCCCCAATCACCAGAAGAGCTCTGATTGGTCAAAATCTAAGACACTGATGGGGAGTGGGCCTTAAAGGCAGAGACCAGGCTCTATTCTTTCCCTTTTATCTCTAGTGTCCAGCAAAGTGGACCATTTTTTTCTGCTTCTAGGCCACTGGCCTTCACACGGTGGGTTCAGGCACACTGGCCTCCTTTGTTTCAGCATCTCTGTATGTGGAACTGTATCTCTGAGGAGAACCCAGTGAATGAGGACTAGGACACTGCCTCGGGCTCCTCGGGCTCCCACAACAGAATACCACAGATGCGTGGCCGAAACAACAGGCACCTACCTCCAGCACAACCTACACTTCTGGAGGCTGGAAGGCTGAGGTCAGGGTGTCAGCATGGTTGGGTTCTGGTGACAATTCTGTTCTTGACTTACGCAACGCTACCTTCTCGCTGTGTCCTCACATGATCTTTTCTTTGTGCACACGTGAGAGGCAGGATGGGGGACAGAGAGTCAGACAGAGAGAGAGAAAGAGACAGAAACAGAGACGGACAGGGAGGGAGGAGGGCTCACTAATCCCATCAGGAGGGCCCCACCCTTATGATCTCACCCAAACCTAATTACTTCCCAAAGGCCTCCTCTCCAAATACCATCAAATTGGGAGTTAGGACTTTAACATGAGAATGGCGGGGAGGAACAAATATTTAGTTCTTAACAGATGCCTTGGGCCTCTGGCCTGGCCCTTGGCTCCAGCACTGTCTTCCGGAGGGTGCCATGCTTTTGACTAAGCCTCAGTACCTGGAAGGGTATTTTAAAACCCTTCCAGTCCTTGATCTCTGCGTGCTTTTCCTCAGTTCAAACACCTCAGAGAGTGAATGGGAAAATTTAACTTCTGAATCCTTTACTAGAAGCACGGATTGTAGATTTTATAGGGAAATCCCGGGCTCCACTACCCTGATGGCCTAAAGAGGCAGCTGATGTTTTCCGTTCTTCTCCCCAATCAAATGGTAGAAGCATTGTAGGAAATCAAGAAGAAAGACATTCTCCTAGCTCACAAAGCAGGGGTGAAACTCAAAATATTTCACAAGGGCAGAGGCATAGGCAATGATTATTTACAAGTCAATATAAGAGTATTTCAATATGGGGCGCCTGGGTGGCACAGCGGTTAAGCGTCTGCCTTCGGCTCAGGGCGTGATCCCGGCGTTCTGGGATCGAGCCCCACATCAGGCTCCTCCGCTAGGAGCCTGCTTCTTCCTCTCCCACTCCCCCTGCTTGTGTTCCCTCTCTCGCTGGCTATCTCTGTCAAATAAATAAATAAAATCTTTTTAAAAAAAAAAGAGTATTTCAATATATTATTTACAAGTCAATATAATGATTATTTACAAGTCAATATAAGAGTATTTCAATATATTAGCAATGTGCACGGTAATCCCAGTGTGGTCCAACTAAATATTAGCCTTGCCCCAAAGCACTTAGGAGTGCAATGCTGTGCATGCATTAATGAATTCAGGAATGTCCTGAGGAATGCGAAAGGTATGGAATGAAAGCCAAGCGGAGGCCTCCCGCCCCACACCCCTCACTTTCTCCTTTCTGTGCTGAACTTTGGATTTCTCCACCTGGGGCGATCCAGCCACACAGGGGTGCCCTGCCTAGAGACGGGGCCCAGCGTTAGCTATAAACCTGAATCAGCCTTTCCACCAGACAGGCCCTGGCTTGGGAAATAGAGAAGTGAAAAGAAAAAAGAGGTCCTTCGCTTCGGCTGGAGACAGGGAGGGAGGGTCAGCAGCAGAGTGAGGAGACTCCGCTCGAGTTGCCTCAAATTACATCTGTCCACACACGCATGCGAAATGTTGCTTCAAAAACAAATGAGGTTAATTTCTCTTTACGGGTTCCCTTTCATCTCAGGGTTTCAAAGCACTCTGCCACAAAAGATCTCCATCTTCCCTCCTTTTTGAATCTAAATATAAACGCAGGGCCCTACGGGTTAAAGTTCAGTAAAGCCCTTTGAACTTTCGAAAGAAAAAGGGCTAAAGAAAAAAAATTATTTCTATCATTATAAGATCCAAGCGGCCAACCAGGGACCACACAGCCAGAGAACGCTCCTTCTGAAAAGGCCACGCCTCTGCTCCGATGACACGCCTGGTAATTAAAATCACAAGTAAAACCAGCAGGGAAGATGGGGGGCCGGGACTAAAGCGCCCTTCCCCAGAAGCAGAAACACTCACGCCTGACTCACACGGGATGCATCAGATTTTCTCCAGCAGGCACTGAGAGAAAAGAAAAAGCAATTCGAGTCCAGGCCGCCCTCCATCTACTGACCCAGTAAACTCCATGTCTGGGTCGGTGACACATCCCTGACTCGCTGCCACCTCAGCGAAGTCCTAGTGCAGGAAGAGCCAGCTTGGCTTCCTGTGCATGGAAATGTTTGCATATGCATTTTTCAGCAAAGGAAAGTCTCCGAAGCTCCCCAGTTCCAGTAGGTGAGTCATTAGTGGGTGTTTGTGTGTTGGGTTCTGGGTTTGAGTCACCACCCTTCCTGCTGTTGGTCTCCTCAATCCAGGGGGAGCAACCGAAAAGAGAGAAGCAGAGATGTGTGTGATGCTAAAAGGGGGCACCTGAAAGTGGGTCGGCTGGGCCATTGTATCAGCAGCTCCTTTTAAAGATCATTCTCTCCGTAAACAAGTATCTAACATTTATAAATAACAGTGGGAAAGAGGAAGGGGGAGGAAGGAAGAGAGGTCAGTCAATGAAGGATGTGATTGAGGTAAGCGGAAGTAGAGTGTAGTCAAAGTAAAAATAGGCAACTAGCTGCCTGTTTGTCAGCTGAAGGAGGGAAGGGGCTGCTGATGCTGATCAAACACTGTGGGGAGCAGCTCTCTGGCACCATCCTCGATGGCCTGGCATTTGTGGCCAAGGAGGGGGTGGTGTGCGTAGGCGGGGCTGCCCATATCCCGGAACAATTCTAGAATCTGAAAGACCACCCTGGCTTTGAAAGGCTATCTTTCTGATGTTTCCTCCCTTCAGTGCTATGCCTGGCACCACTGATTCCTGGAAAGGACCTCAAGACCACCCAGAAGTCTACAAGAGGAATGTTCTACAGGGTCCCAGTGCCGTGCTGGGACCAGGTGCCAAAAAACACCAGCTTAAAAAAAGTGATGTGACAGTTTGGGCTGACCTAACAGCTGGTTTTTACTTCACTGGCACTAACCAATAACTCAAGCCATGGAAGATGGTTGGAAAAAATAAAGGTGATCATAAAAATATAAACAAAACAAAACAAAACAAAAAAACCCAGATTTTGAGCTCCTGGATAGCTCAGCCAGATCTGACCCAGGGAAGGCATCTGACTACAGGCCTTCCAGTTTCCCTTAAAAGAAAGCAGAGAGACTGCAAGAAAAAGAGCTTCAACTTTTCAGCTGGTATGAGTGCGGAAGTCAAAACTGGACCTGTTGTATGCAGTTGGAGGCTGGATACTATGTTTTATTTCGAGTATATATAATTAAAAGATATGTGGAGGCCCACACACTCTTGCTACATTAAGGACTTGAAGCTCAGAAAAACAGAGCTCCTGCCTTACCAGCATTCCAAATGTTAGTCAACCTACACAAATCCTTGGCAGAAAAGTTAACACAATGAAAATGAACTCTGCTGTCATTCTAGACTGAGTCACAAAGGAAGGAAGAAGTACTATTTGATTCAAAACATTCTTATTTGGGGGAGAAGAAATTATAATGCTCATCACCACCAAATGGAAAACAAAGGTTGTAAACTCAGGAGCTGTTTTCCTGGGACCTTGACATTTTAAAATAAAAACCTTCATTGTTTACAGAATACTTTTCACATTAATGTCTCCCTTTCTTGTTCTTCAAGATAATTATCTGTGGATATTACAGAACTTCCTGAACTACCCATTTTCTGTGGGCACATACATTTGAAAGATGCCCGAGGCCTGTTCCAAAACAAATCAAAACACAATAAAACTATTTAAAACACAATCCTGATTGTGACATTCTGTTTAAGTCATTATTCATGACACAGCTTTAAAAATTCTTGCAAAAAAGTAAAGACCTGGGATTTGACTCTGGAGTTATTTCACTTTTCCAGAATAATTCTCTTAACCTGCTCAGTCTTGGGTACCACTTCTTGGAAAAGTGACTGATGAGATGTTCTCAAATCTTATGACAACCTATCAAATAGCTTCCATGTGCAAACTGAGCTGGCTGCCCAGCTGAGAGTAGCTAAGTAGGCCCACAGGGGTCAGGTCTTTTCTGTTACCCTGATTCTTTAGCTATAGATTATCAGCGTAGGTTCCATACCTGACCCAAGTCAGGCCAATTAGAGTACTGCCTTGGAATTGGGTCAAACTGCAACGTGGCAAAGAATCCCATACTCTCTTGATGAGAGGATGAGATGTGCAATTCGGAAGTATGGGGCTCCTTTTTTTCAGACGAAAAAAAAAAAAAGAGCTCATACCTACAGAGGTGAGCAGAGAAAATGCTGGATGCATTTGAGTTTTTAGTTCCATTTGTCCCTAAGATCATTCAACTTGTCTACAAGCATATGATATCCCAGAATCCTTTTTAAAAAATGATATCTGCTACCCTTCCCCACTCCCAAGCTAGATTTCTAACCTGCCAAAAAAGAGTCCTATTAAATATAGTGATCCATTTGATTGTGGAAAATAAATAAATCTTTAGCTAAAGAACCAAGGGACTCCACAGAGATATTTATTTACGTTGTTAAGAATCTTTCAAGAGTCTGGACAGTGCACATTGTAGAATGTGCCACTCTTATAGGCTGTGAGACAGGGAATAGCATCTCTACCCTTCTAGGAGCTAAAAGACTTGTCTGACATATCATTAGCTTTGTTTCCACGGGAATTACCGTTTCTTGCTTTCTTATATTCCTGCCCCCCCCCAAACCCTCCCAACAGGAGCTATACAAAGCAGGGATATCGGTTTTGTTCACTGATGTATCCAGTACCCATAATAGGACTTTGCATACAGCAGGCTCTCAAGAAAGATTTACTAAGTGAATGAGCTAACCTTTGTCTGTATCCAGATCCTATTAGGTATGTTAGCTCTTCAAGGGTGCTAGGTTTAGAGACAGAAGGAATAATGAAATTGAAAAGAGGGAAGATAGACACTAAGATACTTGGAACAAAAAGCAACCTTAAAGGTCAAAAGAGAACTAATGATTTGGAGGGGAGCCTGGGGGACTCAGACGGTTGAGCGTTGGATTCCTGATTTCAGCTCAGGTCATGATCTCAGAGTCATGAGATCGAGCCCACACATCAGACTCTGCACTCAAAGGGGTCTGCTTGAGAAGGTCCCTCTCCCTCTCCCTCTACTCTTCCCCCTCCCGCCCCACCCACCGCTCATGCTTGTGCACTTTCTCTCTCTAAAATAAATAAAATCTTTAAAAAAAATTTAACAATTTGGAAATCTTTTGCTAACATCTCTGTTTCAGCAACTGATGCATAAATGAAGCGAATGTATCTCTCTCCATCCCACCTTTATTTCATCTCTATTTTACTTACTGCTGGTTATACCATTATACATTCTTTCCTTCCTTCAGTAATAGGACCCCTTCACTTCTAGTTAAGCAAATGGCAGCCCAACCAAGAACCAACAGCTAGATAAGGTCATGTGACCAAGCTTTGACCAAGAGGATATTAGCAGAAGTGAATGGGGTTTTTTCTGAATTGTGTCTATATTTTATTTTTTTAAGGATTTATTTATTTATTTGAGAGGGGGTCGGGGAGGGGCAGAGAGAGAGGAAGAGAGAAACTCAAGCAGACTCTGTGCTGAGCACAGAGCCAGGGCTCCATCTCACAGCCCTGAGTTCTTGACCTGAGCCAAAACCAAGAGCTGGATGCTTAACCTACTGCACCACCCAGCACCTCTGAATGGTGCCTTTAAAAGGCACGAGGATGCTCACTCCTCAGACCTTTTTTTCTTCCCACTGACTATGATACAAGTATGATGGCGGAATGTTGGGGAAGGTCATCAAAAAGACATGACTGCTGGCTGATCCATGAGCTGGACCCAGGCACTTGGGAGACTCAGCCCCTCCCCTGTTCTTTGAATGTGGGTTCCACGTGTCTTTCCCACCCCCAGAGGCTGCTCCAAGGACACAGCCTTGAGATAGTGATGTGATGTTGAGAACACCTGCAGGGTACATGTGGCTGCACCCAGGTAAGGTCTCTTTATGAACTTTTAAGATACGGTGGGAAAGTGGGGGGGTGGGGTATCCATTCATCTTGCTGCTGTCCCACTACAAGACTCCTATATAAGTTCACTTTACTCAGTAAACCTGCCATCCACCGCCTTGGAGTGGCCGACCTCTTCCTTTATCCCTCCCTGCCCTGCACGTATGGGGTCAGATTATAGCCAGAAAGCTCCTGAGAGGGTTGCGAACTGGCACGGAACCCAGACTAGCCATCTTAGACTGCCACAGGGAAGCTTTATGCCAAGGATGGCAGAATAAAAATACAGAAGTTAAGGTTTATGACATCGTGGATGTGCCATATTAATCCCAGACAGCTCACAGGTGAATAGTTAACATGAAGGAAAAGTAACTGTTTATTTTATTTGCGACACTTCTATGTTTAGGTCTTTGTTATTGTAGTTGAAGTGGCTTAGTAACTAATACACTAAACACAGTCATAAGTATCTGACCAGGAACTTTCCCTATCTTCAATTGGCTCACACCACATTTATGTTTTTACGTTTTGTCTTGTTTTTTAATTTGTTTATTTAATTTGAAAAAATTTTATGTATTTTTTTTAAATTTTATTTGTTTATTTGAGAGAGAGAGAGAGAGAAAGCATGAGAAGGGGGAGGGGCAGAGGGAGAAAAAGACTCCCCTCTGAACAGAAAGCCCAACGCTTAACGGACTGAGCCACCCAGGTGCCCCAAAGATTTTATTTTTAAGTAACCTTTACACCCGATGTGGGGCTTGAATTTACAACCCCTGAGACGAAGAGTTGCACGGTCTTCTGACTGAACCAGCCAGGTGCCCTGATGCAGCTTTTTATTTTTTTATTTTTATTTATTTTATTTTTTTTAAATGTTTTTTTATTATATTATGTTAGTCACCATACAGTACATCCCCGGTTTCTGATGTAAAGCTCGATGATTCATTAGTTGTGTATAACACCCAGTGCACCATGCAATATGTGCCCTCCTTACTACCCATCACCAGTCTATCCCATTCCCCCACCCCCCTCCCCTCTGAGGCCCTCCGTTTGTTTATCAGAGTCCATAGTCTTTCATGTTTCATTCCCCCTTCTGATTACCCCCCCTTTCTTTATCCCTTTCTTCCCTTACCGATCTTCCTAGTTCTTATGTTCCATAGATGAGAGAAATCATATGATAAATGTCTTTCTCTGCTTGACTTATTTCACTTAGCATTATCTCCTCCAGTGCCGTCCATGTTGCAGCAACTGTTGAGAAATCATTCTTTCTGATAGCTGAGTAATATTCCATTGTATATATGGACCACTATTTGTTGAAGGGCATCTCGGCTCCTTCCACGATTTAGCTATTGTGGACAATGCTGCTATGAACATTGGGGTGCATATGGCCCTTCTCTTCACTACATCTGTATCTTTGGAGTAAACGCCCAGTAGTGCAATGGCTGGGTCATAGGGTAGCTAAATTTTTAACTTTTTAAGGGACCTCCACACTGTTTTCCAGAGTGGCTGTACCAACCCGCATTCCCACCAACAATGTAGGAGGGATCCCCTTTCTCCACATCCTCTCCAGCAATTGTTGTTTCTTGCCTTGTCTATTTTTGCCATTCTCACTGACATAGGTGGTATCTCAGTGTGGTTTTGATTTGAATTTCCCTGATGGCTAATGATTTTGAACATTTTTTTTTTGCAGCTTTTTAGAAGAGGGGGCTTAATCCAGGCCCTGAATTAAGGGCAAACATTAGGAAGTAGGGAGTATTCTGGAGGTTGAAAGTGGGGAGGGAGGACAGGCAGAATGAACAGTGGCCTAGAGTCAGGAAAATGCATACCTTGTTCGGTCAGAGTTGATAGCTCCTGTAGGAGATGGAACCGACATATTTTTGTTTTTGTTTTTTTGACTTCCTTTGCTTTCCGGAATTGCTCCTCCATTATTGTTTGTAATTCTGATTTTTTTGGGCAATCACATGGTCCCGCCTTCCACTTGATGGGAAGGGATTTGGGACTCAGTCTGTCCAATCAGGGCACTCTATGCCCCTGTCCGAGAACCGGGAATAGCTCCGGAGTGGGCACGTGACCTACACAGAACCAATCAGAATCCTTTGGGGAGATTAATAAAGGCTCAAGAGGAGAAGGGATTATTTTCTCTTCTCTGTGATTGCTAGCTACGAAGACGGAGTAAATTTGGCTTTGCCGTGGGCATAACTGTTGTTACAGAGAAGAAGGCTGCCTAAGAATTAAGTCAACTTGGACAGATGAAGAGCCTTGAGGCCAAGAAAGGAGGTCCTGTGGGCAGAGTTTGAATCCTCCCACGTTGGACTTTGCAGTTGCAGGAGCCAATCAAGTCCTTGTTTCTGCTTTGTTGTAGTTTTGTCACCTGCAACGGAAAGAAACCTGACTAGCGCTGGACTAGCCAAAGAAAAGATTAGAAAGCAGACACCGTTGTGTTAGCAGTGGCGGCCCTAGGTGCTCGACCAAAAAGTTTGGACTTGCTTTTGAAGGCAAGATGAGCCGTTTAAATTAGGAGGCTGTTCGGGTGGTATAATGGGGTTCTTCGGTGGAAAGAGCACACCGGGTGATGCGTCTAGCCTTATCGCTTCCTGGCAGTGTTTTCTCGTCTGCAGAGTGGGGGTGATTTCAAGTGCTTTGCTGGGTGGCTGGGAGAAATACGTGAAATAATGTATTAAGCACCTACTACATTGTCTGGTACAGTTTAAGCATAGTAACTCTTCTATAGTGACGGTGGTGGTGGTGATGGTGGTGATGGTGGTGGCGGTGATGGTGACGGAAGATGGAGGAGCCCAGGGAGAAGGAGGAGCAGGGGAAAGGGAGGGCTGCTCCTGGACGAGGTTGGCGGGCAGGGAAATGACTCAGGATGGTGTTGAGAGACGCTGGCAAACATCAGCAGGACTATATGCAGTCTGGAAGTGCGAAGCGAGGGAAAGGCAAAAGTCAGTTATGAACCAAGGTTAAAATATCCGTGGAACTGACTGATTCTTGACCTTTCTCTTCTTCTGCATCCATACCATGAAAAATCGAAACAACAACACGGAAACAATTCTGTGTGTGTGTGTGGCTGTGGCTGTAGCTGTGCTTGCATATGGGTGAGAAGAAGCTTAAGACTCCATTGGGTATTCTTCCCAGCCAGTGCCCGCTGCAGAATTTGCGGGGTCCTGTGCAAAATGAAAATTCAGGTTCTTTGTTCAAAACAATCAAGAAAACAGTTTTTGGGGGCGCCTGGGTGGCACAACGGTTATGCGTCTGCCTTCGGCTCAGGGCGTGATCCTGGCGTTATGGGATTGAGCCCCACATCAGGCTCCTCCGCTAGGAGCCTGCTTCTTCCTCTCCCTCTCCCCTGTTGTGTTCCCTCTCTTGCTGGCTGTCTCTATCTCTGTCGAATAAATAAATAAAATCTTTAAAATAAAAAAAAAGAAAGCAGTTTTTTCCTCTCTTCTAAGGTCTTTTCCTTGATCTGTGTAGGCATTTTTGTTTGTTTTTGCTTTGAAATGTCACATTACCTCAGATATGGGGATACTTACAGTGTCAGCGCAAACCCTCCAGATGCCTGGGGCCCTGCCCTGCAACTTGGTTAGTGCCTGACCTTGATCCTTCCCACACTTGTGCCCAGGCCCTGTGCCAGGAACAGAGGGCAGCAGTGGTCACTGGGCAGGGGTACAGAACAGGCAGACAAAAAAAGAAACACAAAAAAACCAAAAAACAGGAGACAGGATGGTGGTGGGAGGTGGGACTTTGGGTGAGTTGAGGTTCCAAAACCTAGCACATGCTCCAATGTCCTATTGGGCTTCGATTAGAAAATACAAATAAAAGATAAGATTATTGGGGCGCCTGGCTGAGTCTGTCAGTAGAGCATATGACTCTTGATCTCGGGATTATAAATTCGAGACCCATGCTGGGTGCGGAGATTACTTAAAAATAAAGTCTTAAAAAAAAAAAGATAAAATTATCAAATATTTCTAGATGGTGACCAGAGACTATTGAACTCCAAGCATGTGATCCCCTTCTAGGATAGTTAATTTTATACATCAACTTGATTGGCCCATGGGGTGCCCAGATATTTGGTCAAACATTTGTGAGTTTCTGCAAGGGTATTTTTGGATGAAATTAATGTTTAAATCAGTAGACTGAGTCAAGCAGACTGCCTCTTCTAATGTGGTTGGAACTCATGCAATCAATTGAATAAAGCAAAAAGGCTGACCCTCTCCCAAGTAAAACTTTTTCCTGCTTTCAGACTCATACTGAAACATCAGCTCTTTCTGAGTCTTGAGGCTGCTGGCTTTTGGACTGGAACTTACACGAATGGCCCTCCTGATTCTCAGGCATGTGGACTCTGACTGAAACCAAGCCATCAGCTTCCCTGGGTCTATAACTTCCTGACTCACCCACCAGATCTTGGGATTTGCCAGCCTCCATAATCACATGAGCCAATTCCATACACATACACACACACACACACACACACACACACACACCCCTATATGTATATATGTGAGATAGATATTTATCTTTCTCTTTGGAGAATCCTGACTTTCTGGGTATGGGGCTTGTGTGTCTCCACTGGTCATATAGCCATGAAGCTGGTGCTGTTCCTACTTTCCCCCACTTGTTCCCACATCCCACACAAAGAAAGAAGGAGGGGGAAATTGATTAGTGGGGAGAAGAAATTGCTTTGGTTCTAATGAGCTATCAGTAATGTCTTGGGTTACAATAAAGTACAAGTACATTTTTAATGTCTAACAATAAAGGTATAGACTCCATGAGACAGCTTGCAAATTTCCAGTGCTCCAAGCTCACATATTGAAACCTACTGAGGTAGAAAAATATTAATTTCATATGCTAAAGGATAAGAACTCAGAGGTAATGACTGAATGAAGGTCCATCCTGTGTACCATGAGCTCAGCTCTTTACCCTGTGCAAGGTCAACAGTACATTTTGTGCTGTAGGACGAGAAGGCCTTATCCAAAATCCTGGGGCCAGATGTCAGAATTCAGAATTATCTTGGAATTTTACAAAAGTAATACAGTGTAAGCACTGTATACTATTTACTCTTGCAGCAGACTCTGGGACAGCACTCCGTGCTAAAATACATTAACATTTCTGAAGTAAAACACGTGAATATTTATGCTAGTTGGCCAAAGACCGTAAATAGCCTCCTGTCAGTCTAGGTAAGATTTTGCTTTCAAATGAGTTCAGGTGAGGTCGGATTTTGCTGCCAAATAAGTTACAAAAACCCAGTTTGTAGAGCTTTCTGGAGTTTGGAAATGCAGGTCAGGGTTAGGGAATTTGTAGTTCCTGTTTCTTTGGTTGGCCTCACCTGCCCGTTCACATTCACATTCCTATTGCAATGAAGTCAGAACAAAATGGGGGGGGTGCAGAACTTGGGGGGAAGCATCCTGTGATACAGAGGAAAGGCCCAGAGGAAGGCTTTGGGCTTAGCCTTGCAATTTCTTCCCACACCCTTTGGCCCAGCCACTGAGCGCTACGTGAGCCTAGAAGATGAATCAGAACTAAGATGCAGGAGACAAAAATCCCCACAACCTCTCCTGGAGCTGTTCCTTCATGCATTGAAGCACACCCACAGAAACTTCCTCCTAAGGCGCCCTAATGGCGGCTGCTAGCCCTTGGGGCCCCAAAGTGGGAAAAGTCATCCAGCTCTTTAAAAAAACATTCATGTCTGTCAACTGAGGGGCTGGTCATATTTACACTAGGGGAAAGGGCTTTAAGAGGCTGTCTACAATATCCAGTCACGGGGAGATTATCTGGAAGCATTGTTTTCAAATACATGGGGTGGGGAGTTATCTGTGACTATCACACACACAGGTAACTCCCCAACCCACGTTCTCTCAGCGTATCTCTCATCATGCTGTCAATTCAGTTGGTGTTTAAAATATAGCTAGAGGCCTTGTTAGCATTTTAGGATGCCATCTTGGAAATTCTCAGTCCATTGTAGGAACGTTGAGGTTTTCTTTAGAGGGTGTAATTTCCAAGCAATTGAATGTTGCTCCTACTAAAGGTAAAGGAAAGCTTTGCCCACAGGGACCCTTCGGCATGGCAGTGCCTCCTCAACCATCTTGGAATCTTACCTACCCTCGAAGGACCAATGCCATCACTGCTGAAAAAACCAGGAACAGAGCCTTTCCTGGTTCCTCCAGTTCAACTCTTACGTCTGAGTTCTCACCGAACATTCTCAGGGTCTCTTATGAGGCATCAATTACTTTTTATCTTGCCAAATTACATCTTATCTCTAAATAAGACTGGTTTGGGTTTTTTTGGGTTTTTGTTGGTTTGTTTTTTCTGGAAAGCCCTCATTTTTACATCCGAAACTGCTCCTAGGCCACAACCTTAAATGGAAGTAAATACTTAACAATGTTCTTAATAAATGAATAATTTTGGACTTAAATTCATTTTCCTGGTGGCAATCTGGGTTAAAAATTCCTAGTAACCTAGTAATTTTTGCATTTTCCAGCAAATGCTCAACAAATATATTAAGTGGTATAACCAATTGTGTACTAAAGATTTCTCCCTTCATTGTTACCAGTATCTTGTTATGATATCATTTGTTGCTATGAATACTGTGCACTTAACTTTATCAGTATTTGTCTCCTGATTAGTTCACTAAGAAAATAAATTCTAGGGGCGCCTGGGTGGCTCAGTCAGTTAAGCATCTGCCTTTGGCTCAGGTCACGATCTCAGAGTCCTGGGGAGAGTCCCACATCAGGCTCCCTGCTCCATAGAAAGCCTGCTTCTCCCTCTGCCTCTGCTTCCTTCTCTCTCTCCCTCTCTCTCTCTCTCTCTCTCTCATGAATAAATAAATAAAATCTTAAAAAAAAAAAGAAATTCTATCTTAAAAAGGATCTCTAATAAGTTATTGGTGAAACTGGATTAGAAAGATACAGTGTATTATTTTTAAAAATCAGATTACTCACTGATTACTCAATATCAGTCACTACTGATTGTGCAATAGTGAAAGTAAAATTTAAAAGCAAGAGGCTCAAAATGGAGTTAGCAAATTAGACTATGAATGGAATGTGTAAAAGAATTAGGACTAAGAAATTTTAAGACTCACAGCTGTCCCTAGGAATTTAACCAGCCACAGTGTTCACAACAATAGAGTATATAAAGCAATGCATGTTATATTGGTGCACATTAAGCCAGGGCTTTGAAGTGCTGAAGTTCAAGCGAGAAACCTACATAATCCCTGTTGCTTAAAGAAAGAGAGAGAGAAGCAATTTATTCATCACCAGTAACATGATCATTCACTGTATTGACATGCTAAGGCAGTAAATATCTAAGATGGGTTTGTTGAAATTAGTACATTTATCTCTTAGACATGCAGAAAGTGGTATTTAATTAGCAAGGAAAGGTGCCAGATAAAATACAGAATGCCCAGTTAACTTTGAATTTCAGATAAACAACAGATAATTTTTTTAGTGTGTGTCCCAAACATTTTGCCAATAGTTGGGATTGGTATCTCAGTTCTGATTTTTTGTCATCTTGTAATGTCATAATTCATTTATTCATTTACTGATTCAACACTGAATTACTGAGGACCTTAGTCAATGATGAGTACTATGCCTGACATTCACCACATAGTGGTGAGCAAAACAGATATGATCTTTTCTCCATCGTCTCTGCAGCTTAGTAGGCGGATATAGACAAGTAAACAATCGCTCTAGGGGTGCCTGGCTGGCTCAGTCAGAAGAGCATGTGACTTTTGATTGTGGGGTCGTGAGTTGGAGCCCCACATCGAGTGTAGAGATTACATAAGTAAAAATAAACTTAAAAAAAAAAGGCAATCACTCTATAATGTGATAAATGCCATGATTCACAGTTTATTTATTAGAGAGGCAGGGAGTGCAGCCTTGGGTCAGAAAAAGACTCCCAGAGGACGTGATATCTAGATATGCCAAAGGCAAAAATGTTGGGAAGCAGACGCAGGTTCCTATCAGAGAGTACCTACCACAAAGGTAAGGCTTAGGGGACCAGAGATAATGGAACACTCAAGAAACTGAAAACTCCAATATTTAGTATGGCTGAACCATGGTGGTGGGAAACGTGAAGAGGCATATCATGGCCAGATCACCATGGGCCTTGTTTAAGCCCAACCGACTGGTCCAGGCAGCAAGAAGTCATAGTCATAGTAACTGATTAGAAAGCTCCCACTGGCAGGAGAAGAGAGAATAGGCTGAAAGGGAGGATGGTGTGATTGAGGGCTTGAGAACAGGTGTGGAGAGTAGGGGACACATGCAAGAGCTAGTTGGGAGGTCGCTCCACAACTGCCTTGTTCTTTGGATAGGTGCAATATCTTCGAGTCTCTCCTTCCCTCGCTTTGATGTTGTATATTATATCACAAGGCCCTGCTGCCTCGGCTTTGCAGGGCAGTTTTGCCTCAGCCATTGCTCTCTTGCCACCTCAACTGGAAGAAATAGGGATCCCATAAAGGGGTGATAAACCAGATGTGCAAAATTACTTCAATTAATATGTGTAATCATCTGTACATAATTTACCCACAGTGTGGTTTTGATTGACCTGGAAGGATTGGAGAACCAGCCTGGAAATGGACACTTTGCCAGGGCTGGGGACAGAAATGACCAAGAGCCTTGTTTGACTAGCTGCCTAAGAAGATCACCAATTATACAAACTACCCATACAGACAGCTTGTATTAGTAGAGGGATATGCTGTAGCTTTGTCGTGACGATGAGCTATGCCCAAACATGACGAAAGAAAGAATGTGAAAAGGAAATAAAAAAAAAAGAGTAGTCAATGATAGACAAAGGAATCAAGACCAGTGATAAGCATGGATAAATGGGAAAGAGGAAGAAGCAAACAATGACATCAGCTCAAACCAATAAGCAAAAACAAATAAGCAAATAAGGTAATCAAGTTACCCTTTATTGAAAGTTGACTATGCACCATGAACTATGTAATACAGTGTATATGTTATTTAATTTAATTTTCACAAATGTACTGAGGAATTGATCTTTGTTCCAATTTTCCAGATGAAGGAAATTGTGGCTCAGCACACTTAAGAAACTCTCCCAAGATCACACAGCATGTGAGTGCTGGAAACAGTATTTACACACCAGGTTTCTCTGTCTTGAAAGGACAAGTGTGCCGCTCGTAGCCTCTGGCGTGGCATGAACGAAAAGATACTTTTCTCAGGGAGGGTCAGTCTGGCATTTCTGAAGCAGCACCCTTCCATGCTGAACAGAACAACAAGAACAGTTCATAGGCACCACTAAGTTCATGGAATGCTGGGATCTCCCTGCTGGGAGGTCCAAAAGCATCCATGCATAGAGCTGACACAGCTAACAAAGACAGATACTAGAAGTTATTCAAGATTCAATATATCCACCTATTACTTCTTAGTTCTACCGATTTAGAAAAACGCGCTGATTTAGCCAAAAAATATATATCTATAAATTACTGACAGTTAACTTATGTATAGAGAATAGCAACATTCATTTGCAGCCAGCATTTGGAGCTATGTTCACCGAGTTCAAGTCATGTTGGACTAGTTACATTCCCACCTTATGTCTACGCTGTTCTGCTGGGCTAGGAGATCAGGGGAATGCCATAGAACTACTCAATCTTGATTCCATCCACGTTCTTAGAAAAATGCTTTCTGATATCATTGTGACCCAGTGTGAGAATGGTAAGCTGAATGCTAGCTCAGCTGAATAGAGGTATAGCAACTGAAACGATTACATCCTGAGAGGATGACGACTTGGGTGTATTTAGCGATACACTACAGGGCATCATACTTAGGACCTGGATGACTTGGAGAATGTGATCTATCTTCTGAACTTCCGTTGCATAATAAAATAATTGCTGGAAGTCTTCATGTGGATATGAAGCAACTCAATCTAAAATGTCCAAAACTGACATCATTATGCTCTCTCTCAGGCTTGCCTCTCTCTAGTCCTCCCCAACTCAGTTAATAGACTGCCATGTTAGTGGCAAGTACTTGAACTCACCTTGAACTAGCTTAGGCAACAAAGGGAAAGCATTGTTGCAGGAAATCCAAGGAAATCCTAGGAAAGATGGACAATCTAATTGTAGGAGGGGCAGGGATGCAAATGGGCTCCACGAACAACTGGAGCCAAATATTATAGAAACTCTCCTCTCTGCTTCTCTTGGCCTATGGGCTTCATTTTCTTTTGTTTCAGAACCACTCCTTCTATTTGGTGGAAAATATGGCTCCTAGCTCCATCACGTATATCTTGAAGCATTGTCTTACTTCAGGCCGCTGTAACAAAACACCACAGGCTGGGTGGCTTAAACAACAACAACGTGTGAGAAATATCTCACAGTTCTGGAAGCTGGGAAGTCCAAAAGCAAGACAGTCTGGTGAGTATCTGCTTCCTGTCTTGTAGACAGCCACCTTCTCACTGTATGGGGGCTACATGGCTGATAGAGAGATCTTTTCTCTCACGTCACTTCTTATAAGGACCCTAATCCCATTAATGAGTGTTCCATTCTCATGACTTAATTAGTTTCCAAAGGCCCACCTCCAAATACTGTTACACTGAGGATTAGGCTTCAACAGATAAATTTTGGGGCTCACAAACATTCAGTTCATAGCAAACTTCTATCACTAAAAAGGCCAGACTGAAACTTGCTTTGGCTCCAAGTTCAAAATTCTCGACAAGGACTCTGATTGTTTTGGTTCAAATCAGTTGCCTCCTCTGGATCCATTACCAGCTGCCAGTAGGTTGTGGTTCTAAGATTGTCACAGGGGAGGTGTCCTCCTAGACCAATCAGTTAAGACCATGGGGCCAAAATTATGGGAAAAAAATTATCTCCCTTAAAGTAACTTGTTAACAGTTTTCAGGAGAAAAGGTGTAATTTTTTCCTCAGTAAAAAGCCATAGGTGTCTGCTATCATCATGACAAATCCATCCATACGAATCATTGAGAGTTATCCTAGTCTCCTCTCCCTCTTGAACTCCTCCAGCCAATCAGCCAACATACCCCCAAATGTATCAGATTTGTCCCCTCCCATTTTTTCCAACTAAGTTCCACTTTCTTACTTTAGATCTACTTCATCGCTTGCCTGAAACGTGGTGGTAGTTTTCTGGTCGCACTGTCTTCTGTTTTCACCATAATTCATATAACCATTAAAATGAACTTCCTAAAACACAAATCTGGTCATACTTTCAAGATTCTCTATCACCCAATGAATAAAGTTCTAAACCTCACATAAAACGTAAGGTCCTTCCTAACTAAACTTGGTGCCACTTCTCTAGTCTCATCACCACTGACTCCTAATTTATTCATATTCCAGGATTTGAACTTGCTTCTTCTGGAAGTTCACCCAGATGTCTCACTCAGAAAAACAAGGAACATCTACTCAACTGTGGAGTAAGACAATTCTGAAGATCTCTTTCTTCAGCTGTTGATGAGGAACTGATCTCACACAGAACCTGAGGAGGAAGCAAATAGGAAGACACTCTAGTCCAAACTTTCTTTATTTTTACAGATGAAATACTGAGTCTGAGCAGAATAAAGTTACTGAGCTGATGATCACAAGCCTACGTCTTCTGATTCCCATTCCACTGCCCCAAATCCAGATGGAAGTGAAAAATCTTACAAACAGAAGAGCCAACAAGGGAGGAAGGGAAATAGAGCCCCAGGGAATAAAGATCCAGAAGAGGAGGAGGAAGTGCTTTCATTTTCTGGAGCCATTCCTAACCCCAAAATGTAAAAGGAGACAAGAAAAGCTTATGAAGGCTAGGGAGACGAGGGACCAGACACTACACACAGGAGGTGGAGGCATAAGAAAAGGGGAAAAGGAGCAATGACGAGCTTAAGAAATCATTTCCTTAGAATGGGGTGGTTTCAGGGCCAGGAATAACGGACCCAGATGGTTTTAATGATCAAGCTCTGCCTCTTGCCTTTCATCTGGCTGTAGCAGGAACTATCACCAGTGAAGGGCCATATCCTGTCAGTGGGCTGCCTCACAGGCTCCCACTGGTGCCTTGGAAGTATTTCACTGAAGCTGGGATACTTTCCCATTCCCCAAACCTCACACCAAGAAGCCTGCTTACCCATTCCCAGGACTGCTCCAATATTCAGGAATGTGGTGGAATTTATAAGAATGAATAATTCTCTCAGCCTTAGAAGTCTCTTTTGGTCCCGTCCTCCATTTACTTTAACATATACATGTTGGAATATGATTTCTGGATCATCTCAACCTCCTTGAAAAAGCAAAGAGTTGTTAACATTTGTGAGAAATACAGAAATACCAAACAACCTGAGGCCAAAAAGGATACTTTGAATCCATTGGACTCTGAGGAAAACAGCTGGTAAAATTCATGTAGAAAGAATTCTCCTCTCTTTTCTTCTTGTTGCCTTTCCTCAACAAAAGTTGAACTATTAAGAGATCCCAATGTTGAGGTTACCTCTGTATACTGAAGTATTCAAAAAAAATTGTACCCCATAATTAGCAAAGCAGAAAAGTAACTCCAGGAGTTCTGAAGTGAATCACTGGCCTTCCAGAGACTGACCCAAACTCCTTTTCCAACTCTTGAGTTAATACCAGTATCCTGAGACCCCAGACTGTGTTCCTCTTTTTCTTAGTTTGGAAAGAATGACTAATCCCTGTATACTATTCTTGGACTGTTATTTTGGCCAATTTAGGAAGAATGGACAAATACTAATAATATCCAACGTTTATAGCACGTTCACAGTTTACAAAGGCTTTTTCCATTTACTCCTCACGGCAGTTCCCAGATGAAGGGACTTGAGATGGCTCATCTGTGACCAAGTGGTGAAGCGAGGATATAAACACGGGACTTCTGAATCCAGCCTTCAGTTTTAACTGTGCACTAGACAGGGTACGTAATGGCAGCTGTAACTAGCAGCCTTCACATTTCAGTGGTGTGGAGCACTAAAGTTGCCTCCTGTTCTTGTCACAGCAGCGTGGGCTGGTGGGGCTGGGGGTTCTGCTTCATGCAGTCACGCAGGGATTCATTTTCAGGCCACCCATGCATCACAGTTTCCCACCTGTGGTCTCCAAAGCCACTGGAGAGTGACAGGGAGGGAGAAATCCCACACAGCCAGGCCTGGAAATGGATGGGCCAGGCCAGGAAATGGAGCGTATCACTTCGGCCCAGGTTCTTTTGTCCAGAATGTCATCTCAGCAAGGGCAGCCAAGATGTAATTCAGTTATTCGTCCAGGTCCACAAGCCTTGGGAAAGTGGATTTGAGAGCTTTGCCCTTAGAAGTTTGGCTTATCAAGCCTCCGTGATGTCTGTCCTGTTGAGGAGACCGTGTTAAACAGTCTTTGGAAGTGACATTTTTTTCCCTATCCAGTGTCTTTTTCTCCTTTCCACTCCCCAAATGTCTGTCTATTCCTATTCACTTTTAGTCCTTTCCCAGAGGCTGCCTTGAGATCTATTCAGTTCTTATTTTGTCTAATTCTTCACCTGTGTATTTGTCTTTCCCCTCGTGAACCACAAGCTCTTTAAAGACAAAAATGTGTCTACTAGCACAATACTGTGAGATACGTTCCCTCCAATCTCCTTCATTGACCTTCTACTTTCATACCAAAAAACTCAATTCTGCCCTACTATGTACCAGATACTATGCCCGGAGCCATAGGGAGAAGCAAAGAGGAATTAGCCACAGATCTTAAGAAGCTTATGAATAAGACTAAGGTAAACGTGCAATAAGGCCCGTAGAAATACGGTGCTAAGGAAACAGAGGGAAAAAACTTACGCTGAATTGAAGGGAAGGGGACTGGAAGGAGCTCACTGAAGCAATAATAATCATTATAGAAGTAGCAGGCAGTTAACTGAGCTGTTATTATGTGCCAGGGCCCACATGACAGTGCCTTATATGTAGTATTTCATGTCAATCTCATAACAACCTTATGAGATGACACTACTGTTGCTCCCCTTAGCCAGACTGGAACAGACACTGGAAAATTTGCAATAAGACACATTACTAGGACAACTGGTGAAATGTCAACATGGACTATAGATTAGATAATAATACTGTATGAATACAAACTTTCTTGATTTTGATCATCATTTTGGGGTTATATAGGAGAATGTTCTTGTTCATAGGGAATTCACCCTGAAGGATTTAGGAATAAAGGGGCATGATATACATTTACTCTAAAATAGTTCAGAAAATAGTAATAATTGTGTGTGAGAGAGAAAGAATGGGTTTGCGCATGTGCACGTGTTGAAGTGACGGAGAAAAAGAGGGGGTCGGGGAGGGGAGAGAGTGATAAAGGAAATGTAGTGAAATGTTAACAGTTGGTGGAAAAGAATGACAGGAGGGTTTGTGCTATTCTTGAAATTTTCTGCAATTTTAGAATTATTTCAAAATGAAAAGGTACAACAGAAAAGAAAGAAAATTGACAGAGAGTAGTAAAGTGAACTGCCCGGCGCGTACAGCTTGTGAATGGTGGCCAATGGTCTCCTGCAGAATCCACTGGCTTTGCCACCTGGGCACCATAAAGGACACAGATCCCCTGTGCCTCGTCATTAGCTCTGGCACCGCCCACGTCCTCAATCACACTGCGGCTGCCCAGGACCGATGAAGTGGGAAGGCTTTCCCACTCGGCTGGCACCTGCAGCTGGTCAGGCGGACGCTGTTCTGCGCCTGCTTCTGGATTTGGATGAAACACCTTGCTGCAGGGCATGGGATGGAGAGAAGGGAGAGAATGATGCACCCAGCAGTGCAGGGTAGGTCCTGCCTGCGGGCCCAACTGCCCCCAAGAGCAGGCTGGAGAAAAGCTTTCCCCTCCTCCCTGTCTCCCTGCGTCCCAGGGAGCACTTCCGTGTGCGAGAAGTTCTGTGTGCTCAGCGAACACACCTGCGTGACCACCTGTGTCCCACGTAGTAAAACATCACGTCGTATTGCTCCACATCTTCTCTTGTCCCACTTCTCTTTCCCCATCCTTGCTGCCGTGGATCTCCGCCTCCTGAATGCAGCGTCTGCACTCTAATCCTTGCCTTGGGCTCTGTTTTCTGGAACATGAAGGCTGGAAAAATGACGAGATGACAGTGCTCCTAATTTGAGCTGGGTCCTAAAGATGGGTCCTAGCCTGACAGGCAGAAAATTGAGACAAAGGCACTACAGTAGAGGGAGTGGCCTGCAGGAAAGCCTGAAGGATATAGGTGAAATGTTTGGTTGGGCAGGTGCACACAGGCAATGAATTTAAGATGTAGTAGAATGGTGGGCATGGATGCCTGCTGTAGAGTTTAGACATCATTCTGTGAGCCGTGGGGACTTCTTGAGGCAAGATGGATAAAATAATAATAATAATAATAACAACAACAACAACTAGTGTTTATTAAGTATGTACTATTTGCTAACCTTTGCACTAAGCATTTTTCATAAATTATTTTATGTACTCCTAGCCATAATCCTATGAAATGGGCACTAATTATTACTCTCTAAGGCTTAGAAAGGTTAATGAACTTGCTCAAGGTCACACAGATTTTGAACTCCAAATTCCACATTCTTTGCCACCAGAGCCCGGGTTAGAGACTTAACTTCAGGAGAAGCCTGGGGGACTGGTTGGTGCTAGAGATGTTAGAAGTAGAGTTGCTCTGCCAGCAAGTAGAGTTGAGGATTCTGCCAGCCCTTACCAAAAAGAAGCTGGGAGGAAGTGTAAAACACACTTTTTCTTCTCTACATGCATTTTCTTTTTCCAGTGTATTCATTCAAGGTAATAGTTACGGTACAACAGGAACTGATCTTAAACCTGTAGATCAGAGAGTGAATGAAGCCGACTCTCCTGTCCTCACGGAACTTGCAAATTAATGACAGAGATAGAAATTAATCAGAGAATCTCGTATCTGTCATTGCAGGCTGCCATGTGGTCCGGAGGAAAAGCCCAGGGTGCGAGGAGGGCATATTCCAGGGATGGTCTAGTTTGGCAGACACAGATCCCACCTTAGAAAGTAATCCCTCGGGGCACCTGGGTGGCGCAGCGGTTAAGCGTCTGCCTTCGGCTCAGGGCATGATCCCGGCGTTATGGGATCGAGCCCCACATAGGGCTCCTCCGCTAGGAGCCTGCTTCTTCCTCTCCCACTCCCCCTGCTTGTGATCCTTCTCTCGCTGGCTGTCTCTATCAAATAAATAAATAAAATATTTAAAAAAGAAAGAAAGAAAGAAAGAAAGAAAGAAAGAAAGAAAGAAAGAAAGAAAGAAAGAAAGAGAGAGAGAGAGAGAGAGAGAGAGAAAGAAAGAAAGAAAGAAAGAAAGAAAGAAAGAAAGAAAGAAAGAAAGAAAGAAAGAAAGAAAGAAAGAAAGAGAAAGAAAGAAAGAAATCCCTCTACTGAGAGGCTGGGTGGCTAGCATGTTCTAATCTCTTCTGAAACGGAGCAAGTCTGTAACTAAGCTCCTGATTGCCTCCTACCCCTCAATCTCCTGCAGTGGCTCTCATCTCTGTTAATGAAAACACCATCTTCTCGTTGCCTTAGGCCAAGGCATTGTAGGCACCGCTGACTCCTGTTTCTCAGTTCTCAGGTGGAGTTCATTGGCAGATGCCACTGCCTTTGTTGCTGAAATGCACACGGTGTCCCATCACCTCCCACCATCACCACCACCACTGCTACCACCCTGGTCCAGTCCATGCTCATCTCTCAGCAGGACCATTGCGAAAGCCTCCTTAACTTGCTTTCTTGCTTCTACTCCTGTTCCCTGTGGTCCGTTCTCAACAGTGATCTTGTTAAAATGTCAATCACATCATGTCACATGTGCCCAGGACCCTCCACCAACTCCCCCCATGTCAGAGAAGAATCCAAAGCCTCACAGTGACCCACAGGCTCATTGAGACCCCAGGCCCTTCCGCAGTGACTCTGCTTACCTCTGGGGCCTCTCCTGCAAGTACTCTCTGCTTCTTTTATTCCACTTCAGCCATGGCAAAATGTTCGCTGTTCCTTAACCCCCAGACTCAAACCTTCGTCCTTCCTAGTCCATCTGCTTGGAAATCCTTGCCCCACCCCCATCCTGCTAGCACTTCCCATCCCCCTTCCTGTTCTACAGGAATCCTCACCAGTTACTGTGTCTTCTAATCAGTTCTTTTGTTTATGGTCTGTAGCCCATCATCTCTAGAATATAAGCACTACCTTCGTGCTTACTCATTGCCATGATGCTAGCATTGAAAACAGTGTCCGCCGCATGCTGGACACTCAGTAAGTAGTTGTTAAAAAAATTAATAAGAGCTTTTGAGGGCTTGATCTGCAAGGCACTTTGAAGAGAGGAGGTCCTAGAAGCCTAGGACTTTGACATCCTTGGATGTCAGCAAAGTACCTGGATGCATCACCTTGGGGTAGACATGGTGACACATACCTCAGATCACACATCAGGAATGAAGGTCTTATGCTTTCAGCGCAGCCCCTTCTGGGGATTGCCTCAGCTGAAGAGAGCTGCTCCTCCCAACATGGCATCTCTCTCCCAGAGCCATCCAAACCCAATGGCTCCCTGATGTCCAGTGTAAAGGCCCCACCCTCTTGCCCCAGTCCGGAGCTCTGAAGGACCCTCCCATCTGGGGAGCTCCCTGTGAGGTTGGCTGAGGCCCTCACTGGCGGGGCATGATGGCTCCTCCCTCCCCCTCTGCCCAATTGTGCTTCACTTCCTTCTTTTCCCACCCCCAGATAGGGATCCCAGGAGCCCTCCCCTGTGGGCCTCCTGTTAGCCATCTCAGAGTGTGCTTCCCAGGAGACCCAGCCTATAACGCACCCCCCTCCCCAAATCAAGATGCATCTCTGATTCGGGTATTGAATTTCACAATTAGTGACCCTTTGTCATTACAGGCAAAAAAGACTGTCTCCTAGAAAAGAACAACTGGCTTCAATAAGGCCAAGAGGTCATTCACCTCTGAACTCACAAAATCAATGGCATGCCATTAAGGAGAAAATATGAAGAACTTCCAAGAAGCTCTAAAGAAAGGGGATGTTGTCATTGGGGACTCTGGGAACTTAGTGACACGCTCAGGTAACATAGATGCTCTTAACTGGGACCTCCTGAAGATAGCTCATGCCCCTTTGTGAGGAGGATGGGAAGTCTGTGGTCTTCTCTGTACCTTGACTTCCAAAAATAATGAGGGTTGGGGCACCTGGGTGGCGCAGTCGTTAAGCGTCTGCCTTCGGCTCAGGGTGTGATCCCGGCGTTCTGGGATCGAGCCCCACATTGGGCTTCTCTGCTAGGAGCCTGCTTCTTCCTCTCCCACTCCCCCTGCTTGTGTTCCCTCTCTCACTGGCTGTCTCTCTCTCTCTGTCAAATAAATAAATAAAATCTTCAAAAAAAAATAATAATGAGGGTTAATGGAATCTAACTTTCAGGAAGACTGGGGTAGAGAGGGGTAAAGTGGGGGCACTCACAAGTTTCTAGACATACTTCTGGGTTGTTTCAACATATCAGGAGAAGATGTTTAAGGTTTATTCATCTGATACAAATGAACAAAATATGTAAAGACCATTAAAAAAAAAATACATGCTTTCTTAATGACTTTGCAACTGGGGGACACAGGAATCACCCTACTGAAGGCATGCCTGGTGATCCCTATTCCAGTCCTTCCTGCCTACTGTTGACCCCTACAAAACAAATCTGAGCATGTATTAAGCCATCTTAGATGCTGCTTCTAGAGACATTTTGCTGATTACATAATGACCAAACTCCTTACCACAATATTGAGTGTCTTTCAAAATCAAACCACAACCAAACACTCTGGTTTCCATTCTAATTCTTGGGACATTTTCCTCTCCTCCCTGCCCCCATCTTTCAGAATCACTTCCTGTTCCTTAGAGAAGCTGGGCCCTTCGTCCCAGCTCTCTGTTTTTGCATTTGCTGATTCCCCTTTCCCCTTTCCTCAATTCTGCCCCAGCTTCAATGTCACCTGTCTACCAACCTCTGACTCTCCCCAACTCCAGCCAAAATTCATTGCTTCTACCTTTGTTCTCGTGCGGCAACTCGTCTGATCATTTTCTTTCTTTTTATTTTTTTATTTTTTATTTTTATTTTTTTTTAAAGATTTTATTTATTTATTTGACAGAGACAGAGACAGCCAGCGAGAGAGGGAACACAAGCAGGGGGAGTGGGAGAGGAAGAAGCAGGCTCATAGCGGAGGAGCCTGATGTGGGGCTCGATCCCAGAACGCTGGGATCACGCCCTGAGCCGAAGGCAGACGCTTAACCGCTGCGCTACCCAGGCGCCCCCATTTTCTTTCTTTTTAAATCACAATATAAATACGTATGAATCCATAAGCTTGTGTTCATGTTGTAAGATTTAAAAGTACCTAGAGTGACAAGTATGAGTCCCCACCCATGTTTTGATTCAGAAGTAGGTTGGTGGGGGCAGGAGAGGTACACAAGTGTTCATTACATTATTCCATACACATTTTAATATCCGAATATTTCATTAAAAAGTTTCCTTTTTCTTTCCTTTTCTTTGCTACTCATTAGCAGCCAGAAGTACTGTTAACAGTTTATTGTGTACTGGTTTTTCTAGACCTTCTGCTATGTTTTCAAACACAGAAATAGAGCACGTATACCCATGCAATTACGTTTTATTCAAATGGAATCATACTATTCCTATTGTTCTATAATTTTTTAGTTAATAGACTATTTTGTAGAGCGGTTTCAGGCTTAAAGGAAATTGAGCAGAGAGTACAGAGAGTTCCCATTTACTCCACTTCCCTATCAGTGTCCGTGTATTATCATCTTGTGTGGTTCACGTGTTAGAATTGACGAGCTAATATTGATACATTATTAACTAAAGTCCACAGTTTATATTAGGGTTCACCCTTTCTGTTGGCTTCTCTGAGTTTGCCAGATGCATCATGTCACAGACCCACCTTTACAGTATCAAACCGAAGAGTTTCACCTTCCTAAGAACCCCGTGCTCCACCTCTTCATCCCTACCCACCCCACCCCCACCCACCTCAGCCACTGGCAGCCGCTGATCTCACTGTATTTGCTCTTTTACCTTTTCCAGAATGTCAAAGAATTGGAATCACACAGCACGAATTCTTTCCAGACTGCCTTCTTTCATTTAGCAATATTCATTTTTGGCTTTTCAGTGTCTTTTCATGGCAATAATTTACTTTTTTCATTGACGTTGATTTTTTCCCCCACATCCTTGTGTATACGTGTACCTTTTTCTCTTTAATAGCTATGTAAGTATCTCATAGTATGATTGTAAAAATTTCTGTATCCTTTTCCTTGCCAAGGGACATGGGGGTTTTCAAGTTTTCTAATTGTATATTTACATATCTTTGACTCCCCATAAACTTTGTACTCCTTAGCCAATAAAACAGGGTGTTCAATAAACAGCATTGCTTCTGTCCACAAAGAAGAACTGTACACAAGGAAAGGGTGGTGGTAACTCCAAGCAAGAAGAAGGAAGGGTTCATAGGGTCCCATGGGTGGTGGCAGAGGAGCTTGGGGAGGAGGGGGAGTGGCAGGTGGGGAGAAAGCTGGTCCGCAAAGACTCAACAGAGGAAGCAGGATTGGAATTGAGCCTTAAAAGGGTAGGTAGGAGTTAGGAGGACTGGGGGATTTTCGTCCTTTTCATTTCTAAAATCGAGAAGCAACCTCAGTGGGGAGCCTGGCTGGCTCAGTCGGAAGAGCATGCGATGCTTGATATCAGGGTCATGAGTTCAAACCCCATGTTCGGTATAGCTATTACTAAGATACATACATGAATAAATAAACTTAAAAGAGAGAGAGAGAAAGAGAGAAAAGAAGCAAGCTCAGTGTGCTGGTGCTGGCGTCACGGCCCAGCAGCCTGGGGGCCTGGAAATATGCCCACCCAGACTGCTGCCGGCTTCTCCAGCTGCCTGGCCTCAGCCTGGGAGAGCATGTGAAGGAAAGACAGAATCACTGTGAAGCACTTTTCGTAAGAACATGGATATGCATGGTGTGACTCCCAGGCAGGCCCTGGCCAAAAAAGGCAAGGAGGACTGGCCTCCAGCAGTTCTCGGTCCAAAAATATTCTTTGCTTGTGGAAACCAAGTCAATGTCGAAGGACTCCCAGGCTGACTGCCTCACTGCTCCTGGGCTGCATCTCATAACATTTCTGGCCCTCTGATACAGAATGTGTCACGGAGCAGTCCATCTTCCCCCTCTACACCGACGGTTCCCGTACCCAGGAGCCACACCTCGGCCACCACAATTTCTCCTGTGGCACCTGCCGCCCAGAGTAACCCCTGCTGTTGGATGTTAACTGACTATAGTGTTAGGAGTTACTGCTCCTAATATGGGTTCCCCCAGAAGCACACCCTGAAATGAGATTCCAGTGAAAGTCGTTTATTTGGGAAGTGACCCAGGGACAGCTATAGGGGAGAGGGAAGTGAGACTGGGAAGGGAAGGCAGCCAATACACAGTGTGTCATGAAGCAAGTCATTTCTGTGGACAACTGGAGCCTAACCTCCCAGGGAAACTCTGGGAAAAGGTGCAAAACATGTCCTGGGAATTATCCTTCAAGATGGCAAGATGGCTGAGGTATTTATATGTCAACTCCTAAGGGTCACTGGTTGAGGGCTATAATAATTCCTAGGGGTATAATAATTCACCGCCCTTCAAGCCTGCCATACAGAGGATGACCGGGTGACCTTGTACGGTTCCAGAAAAGTCCCTCAGGCTCTGAGGGGCAGATGCTGGAAGGTGGAAGTCAGCCAGACCACGCTGACCTGCCAAAGTCTGAGGGCTGTGAGTGAGGGGAATATTTGCTACACTAAACTTTTAGGGAAAATATTCCCAAGATACCTGAATCCCCTCTATAAATTTGTGGCAAGTGGTTGTCCCCACTCCTGCCCCCATAGCTGAAGTGACAGGAAACTCAGCACATCCCAGGGCAAGCGACTTCAGCGTTGGCAACCCCAAGTGTTAGAAGTGCTTCTCCATTTGTTCTACATCTCCCCGTCTCTTTTTTAAATGCCCCCTGGGCTGCTAGTGGAGCCCCCTGCAGCCACTCAGGCCATGGAAAGCACATTCCATATGTCTGCTCTTCAAATATCTGAAAACAGTCACCACAGTCCCTCTGCTTATCCATGGTTCCCTCTCTTTTAAACTTCTCCAATCCCTTCAACATAGTCCTCACCGCGTGGTTTTGAACTCTTAGCCATCCCTCACACACCTGCCTAAGCAAAATTTAAAAAAAGGAAAAAAAAAAAGGAAAATAAATGATCTACTGAAGACCATGCATAAAGTTACTGTCACATGTGGCACCCCTTCACCCATGTTTTAAAAATCTATGGGCATATGATTCAAGTCAGGCTCATGGGTCAATCAGATGAAAGAAAGCAAGGAGCTCCTCTTTCAATTGTGAGGGACAGTTGGAAGGGTGGTATGAGCATGAATCCACTAGGAGCCACTGTGGAAAGCCTAATAATGACAGCATCCAAGAGGACAGCTGAGATGAGGAGAGAGGATGAGGCCAGATGATATCATTTGAGCCCCTAGATCCAGCAGAACCTGAAGCCATAATCTCTAGACTTTTTAGTTGTGAGATCAGTCAATCAATCTCAATCTCTCTACCTCACCCTCTTTCTTTCCCCCCTCCCTCCTTTCCAAGCAAGTTTGAGTCGAGAATTATTATTTACAATGGACCAACCAAAAGAATCCTAACAAATTTGGGCTCTTCCCCCGTGATTCTATACAGCCTACATTTTAGTATAGACACACGCACACACACAGGCAGACGCACAATCGTTTATTTTTGTAGAGCACTTCGTAAAGCACCTTCAGCTCTGACAAACCTCTGAGAGAATATAGACATTAAATTGCTATCGTCATTTTTATACATAAAGAAACTGACACAGAGAGGCTAAGTGACTTATCTAAGATCACACAGCTAGCCAGCGGGTGACAGAGCTGGTATAAGAACCCAGATCTTCTGGGTCATAGGCCAGTGTTCTTTGCACTGTATCTTGCTCGAGTCTGGCTTCTTGACCCATCTTGGTGGTCATCAAGCTTGTGATCATCCTAAGAAGCTCCCCTCTTTGGCTTCAATTTCCCATCCTATTGTTGGGGGCTGGCAACTGTGATTTCTAAGGGTCCTCCCCAATCTTGTGTTCTGGTGGTCTATGATTTTGCTTCATAACTCTGCCTGGGACAGGCTGGGTTGGGTCTAAATCAAAGACCCTGATGAAAGAACATCCCATCATCAATCAGAGACTCAGTACACACACACTCACGCACACACCTGTCTGATGACATTAAAGTTCCAGATGGTTCTGTTCTGAGAAGAAGCAAACATCAGTAATAACCCACGAGTAACAAAATAATTGTGTAAATGCCCTGTATCCCATCTGCTCCATTCCTGTTCAGATAAAAAAAAAGGGGCCAAGTGCTATCATCTTTTTGCTTTTCAGTCCTCACACAGAATGAAATAACGCAAGCTTTGCGTTGCTGCCTTCCCCCGACGGTGAGGGGGCGTGTTCTGCACCGGCCGCCATGTCGCTCCTATGGTTTTACCTTCGGGGGTAAGGGGTGGGGTTGCTGACAAACCTGCCTTCCCCCTTCAGTGTGGACACAAGGTTCGGACGAGCTCCTAGGCCACCCACGTGCTCCCCCAGCTGGGGCCTAGGGCTTCTCAGGACCGCAGACAGGGAGGTAGTGTGGTCGCACACTGATACATTAATGAGAATGTAAAATCCACTCAGAGCTCCTGCTTGCTGTGGGCATCTCCATGGCCTTCATTCGCTTTGCAGAGTCTCTTAACCGTTCTTGGACTTCTCTTCTTCCTGGATACCCTTTTAAAAGATTTCTAGGGGTGCCTGCGTGGCACAGCGGTTAAGCATCTGCCTTTGGCTCAGGGCGTGATCCCGGCGTGATGGGATCGAGCCCCACATCAGGCTCCTCCGCTGGGAGCCTGCTTCTTCCTCTCCCACTCCCCCTGCTTGTGTTCCCTCTCTCGCTGGCTCTCTCTATCTCTGTCGAATAAATAAATAAATGAATAAAATCTTTAAAAAAAAATTCTAAAAGAAATAGGGGCCCAACAGCTGTTTGCCTTGCTGTATTTTGCTGAAGCCCAGCCAACACAATCCTTCCCGATGCCTTGCAGCCCAGTGGCCCGTGAGAGAGTCAGGATCACTACGCCCCACAGAATGTTTCTGAGATTCCCATCTGCGTGGGGGAGGAGTGCAGGTTCCCCTCGGAATCTTTGTTCCAGGAGCTTCGTGTGAAAGGGAGATGTTTTGTCCCGACAAGTCAGCTCATGTTCTGTACTCTGTCTGTTCTTTGGAAAATTAATATTACACAGTCATGCAATCACGCTTTAGTGGCCCAGATGTTATTTCAGAATTCAGAATTAGTTTTAGCCAGGAAGACTTTGAACGTTTGTTGGGGTGGGAGGGAGGGGTGAGCGCAGAGGAGGGTAGAGTGTATTTCCAAAGTCAGAGTCCAACAAAACAACAGCAAGGACTCCATTCTTTTTTTCATTTATAATAAAGTGTGACACAGTCCTCCGCCTGAAGGAAGGGAGGCACTTGGTGTCATTCATACTTTCTCAGGGGTCAGAGGTTTCCGGATTGGCCAATTATTGATGTCCAAGCTGCTTCAGAGAGAGTCTTACGGACAGACCTACATTTTGAGTAATATGCACATTTTATTTTTTAGTTTTTATTTTTTAATATGCACATTTTTTTAAAGATTTTATTTATTTATTCGACAGAGATAGAGACAGCCAGCGAGAGAGGGAGCACAAGCAGGGGGAGTGGGAGAGGAAGAAGCAGGCTCATAGCGGAGGAGCCCGATGTGGGGCTCGATCCCATAACGCCGGGATCACGCCCTGAGCCGAAGGCAGACGCTTAACCGCTGTGCCACCCAGGCGCCCCTAATATGCACATTTTAATACATCCCAAACAAAGAGCGATAAACCTCTAGGGTAGATTCCCTGCCTAAGCTGACAAAAGCCCAGCTCTGTGTTTTAAGCTTTGGACCCTCTAGTTCAATGCAGGGCAACCCCTTGACATGAACATCACATACTCCCTTCCTGGATCATTGGGGAGGTGAAGACAAGGAGTACTCATGGGTTAGGCAAGCCCTCAAAGCAGTGCCTCCCGTTCAATTCTATGTAACCACAGGACCAACTTGCTGTTCCCTGATCAGGCACAGAGCCAGGTTTGTTTAAGTTTCCTGAAATAGCCCCCAGGTCTAATACAACCTTGCCAGCCCTTTAAGGGTCAGCTCAAACTCCATTATCACTTCTCCCATGAAGACTTTCTCAATTACCTCTCTCTGGCCACAGCCTGCAGTTTTAAGCTGTCCACTTCCTCCTTTGCAGCCAGAATCCAATTCAAGCACCCCACACCCCAGCCTTGCTCTTGGTCTATAATTTGAAGCTTCTTGCTTCTTCTTCTTTCTTCCTCTTCTTCTTAACTTGCCTCTCTGGGGCTCCGGTCCTTGTGTCTCATCCCCTGTATCTAGCTTCAACCTGTCCCTTGGATCTAATACCAATTCGACTTCTCTGGAAATGACCAGAGCTCCTTTCCTTGACTCTAGCATTGGTACTTTCCTTTTGGATTTTGTCTGCTAATGGAAGATCTGGGTATGGCCCTTGACTCATTTCAGTTCCTGGAACCTACCCCAGTACCAAGCCCTATGGTCAGCTAGTTTCTGGTTCTGTCCAAAGGAAACAACAACCATAGCAATAAAAATGATTTTTCCCCCTATGACCACATGCCTTTCCCGGGTGGGCACTAACCGTCCTGAGGTGAAGCACAGGTCATAGAACAGGCCAGACCTGTACTCATAGGCTTTGGAGGTAGACGTGCCTGAGTTTTCATTCCAGCTTCTGTCGACTTCATTTACTTACAATATGAACTTGGGCAAGTAATAAGCCTCTTTGAGTCTCAGTTCCTTCATTTCTACTTAAGTGGGAATATTAGCAATGGTACCTACTTCACAGGATTGATGTGAGGATTAAATGAGGGCCAGGAGCTTTGAAACACTAAGTAAATCTTTTGGACTAATACAAACTCTTATACATGGTTCCCGGATGGTGTGTGTGTGTGTGTGTGTGCATGTGTGATTAAGAGTCTTCAGAGCCTTGAGGATCAGTGTATCACCACACCACCAGGCAGACACTCAATAAATGTAAACTTAAAAAAGAAAAACAGTAGAGGATTGAGAATTGTTAGATGAACCACCAATCCTTCCAAGTCATAAAAATAGGTGGTAGCCAAGGGGCATTGCTTACGATTACTTCATAGATTTTCCAGAGTTTAAACCTACTGGGCACAAGACTCAGATTTCCAGAGGGGAAGTTGATCCGTTATAGTCGACTGCAAAGACCTAGCTTCCAGATAGATCCAAGGACATATTGGTGAGGCCCCAATTTTTTAGATGCTATTTGTTTCTGAACCCTGAAACTTGACATCTTTAGTGTAATCATTCTGCAAAATCCAGATTTTTCCTGAGGTTTGAGCAAAGGCTCCTGACTGAGAGACCCAAACTACTAGAAATTCGTGTGCTCCACTAGTAGTGGTCAGTAAACTAAGGCCTACGGGCCAAATCCAGCCCACGGACACGGTCTGTAAATACAATTTCATTAGAACACAGCCATGCCATTCATTGACACATTGTCTACGGCTGCTTTCTCAATCCAATGGCAGAACTGAGTAGTTGTGACACAGACCAAATAGCCTGCCAAGCCTGAAACACTCACTGTTTGGCCCTTAGAAAATACTTGCTGACCCCGCTGCTCTGTATCATACATGTCAAGAGCTCAAAATGTCAACATATAAAGGTTTCACCACCGTAAGTTTTATCTCTGTTACAAGAAGTACAATCTTGAAGGCAAAGACCACTCCTCCATGCTTCTTAACATGCCACTCCAGGCCTCCCAGTTAAGCACCAATTGCTCCTGCAGCCTGAAACCCCTTCAGTTTCCTACACTTGCCTACCTTTCTGGTCTAGGCAAGTCACTTGGTCTTCTTACCTTCCCCTGAGTATCTCTCTCTCTGCCCAGCGGACTTCTCAAGGACTATCTCAAGCTCCTTATCTCTCACTATGTCTTGCCTGATATTCCACAGTCAGAAGCCATCTCTCCTTTTTAAAAATTCTGTCAGTGGGTTTTGCCTGTTTGCTGAAGGATATAGAGACTACTTCATTCTTTAGAGGTTGAGTCTTCCCCAACAAGTCGTTAGAGCCTGGAGGGCCGGCACTGTGTCTTGTGGTGTTGTCTAGTCTCCTCCCTTCCTTACTTTGCAAACTATCAACTGCCTTCTTAGTAGAGGCTCGTGTGGAGGGGTAAGTCCTGGCTGACCATCATACAAATTTGGACTTATCTTCTTATATAAAGCAGTGCCTACAAGAATCAGTTTGCATATTGTTGCTTTGCATGAGAACAAGGGTCATTCCAAGAGGAAATTTAGTGCATGAAGGTGAAGAGGGTGGCATGATATTTGCTACCAAAGCTGGGCCCAGGGATTCATTCATTTGGGCTCTGGGAAGAGAAGGAGCAGTTGCAAAAGCAGAAGGAGCAGAATCTTGAGAGGTGTTGCAGCTCACAGGGCATTAACCATACTGCTTTGGGGCCAGGTGATGGGGTGGCATAGAGTTCAGTCTTTCTCCTCATTTCTATATAAAAGGAAGGACTAAAAGAAATATGGCTTTTTTTCTTTCTTTCTTTCTTTCTTTCTTTCTTTCTTTCTTTCTTTCTTTCTTTTTCTCCTTCTTTCCTTCTTTTCTTTCTTTCTTTTCCGCTCAGGGTTTTCAGCTTTGAAGTTCTACCAGTTCTCTCAAACCTAGGGAGCATCCTGGCCTAGGGTTCAGATGTTCACCAAAGTCTTGTTTAAAAATATAGAATTTTGTTATTATTCAGATATGATGAGGCCAACAGATCAGGAGACAATTGTTATTGGAAAGATGGTTTGTTACTCATAGTTCCCGAGAGGAGGGGGCATGGCCCATCTCACAGGGCCACCGGGGAAGCACTAGGGTCAGTTATGAAGAAGAGGAAGGGGGTGTGGGAAGGAAGGAAAGAGCCCTTATTGTGGTTTCCTTGGAAAGGAATGGTGAGGCAGGGCCAGCAGATTTAAGCCTGGCTAGTTGGAATAATTTTAGTGAGTTCTGGGGTACAGGGGCTGTCTCTAATTGTCTGCTATCTAGCCCTGGGGTGATTGGGGTAGAGGATAGTGACCCACCCTGAGAGTGAGAGCCCAGGAAAGGAGGTGGTGGGGTTTGAGCTCTGAATCGATTGATTTGCATATGTATGCTTATAGATTTGCATAAGGCATGCTCACAGGTGAGTCCTTTACTGTCTTTAGGAATGGGCTAGCCCTGGGAGAGGCAGTCCTTCGAGGGTCAGCAAGGCCCCAAGATGTCCAAGCATCAGAAATACGAAGTTAATATAAGTCTCAACAATCACACTTATGGTTAAGGGCTGTGTTAGTTTGTTATAACAAAATTCCACAGATTAGGTGGCTCAAACAACAGAAACGTAGTTTCTCACAGTTCTGAGGGCTGGAAGTCCAAGATCAAGGTGCTGGCGGGGTTGATTTTATTTTGACGACCCCCCCTTGACTTGCAGATGGCCACCTTCTCACTGAGTCCTCTCATGGTCTTTCCTCTGTGTGCACATCCCTGGTGTCTCTTTATGTGTCCTATTTTCCTCTTATAAGGACATCAGTCAGATTGGATTAGGGCTGACCCTAATGACCTGGGTTTTTTGTTTTTTGTTTTTTTTTAAAGGTTTTATTTATTTATTTTAGAGAGACAGAGGGCACACAAGCAGGGGGAGCATCAGGCAGAGGGAGAGGGAGAAGCAGTCTCCCCGCCAAGCAAGGAGCCCGATGTGGGACGCAATCCTAGGACCCTGGGATCATGACCTGAGCTGAAGGCAGCTGCTTAACTGACTGAGTCACCCAGTCACCCCTCATTTTAAATTAATCACCTCTTTAAATATCCTGTCTCCAAATACGGTCACATTCTGAGGCTTTGGGGCTTAGAGCTTCAATATATGAATTGTGGAGCCTTCAACGATTCTGTCCATAACAGGTACATTGCTCAAGTGGCCTGTGGGATTGCTGGAGCTGGAGAGCATCGCAGAGGTGTCAGTGAGGAGTCCTCTGAGGACCATGGGAGAATAAGGGCATGGACTTAGTAGAGGGCGGGGAGACCCAGGTGAGGGCTACGAGCCAGAGAAATTCAGGCAGTATGTAAATATTATTTAGACCTATGAGCTTTGGGAGTCTTAACAAATTTGGAATACAGAAACAGTTGCTCCTGTAAAAGATTATCAGTATATCCATACTGAAACAAAATTCCATCAATACCTAAAGCCAATGTCCACAGCCCCAGGAGGTCTTCTTTAAAGAGCACAGCAATCACATTTACCTGCAACAACAGTTAATGACCTGGCAATACAGAGTCTGGGTCCTCTCTTTGACAACAAAATTTTGCTCAGATCTTGCAGAGAAAAATAGTGTCAGCAGACGTGAGTGTCTGAACGAAAGTACACAGTGTCCAGTTTTTAAAAGTTTATTGGAGAACAAACTGGTCATTTATTTCCTTCTTCTATTCCCTCCTCTGGGGAGTTTGGTACAAGCTACCTTCCTCCCCTCTCCAGTGTGTGTGTACACACACACACACACACACACACACACACACACACACCTTTTCTCCTCACACCCTCAAAACCCACTCTTCTAGCCAGCCAGATTTCTTCCCTCTCTAACTACCATGCAGGGCTCTGCAGAGATCTTTTTATTCCCTCTGCTCTCTGTTCGAGATGCTGGTTGGAAACAGCTGGCAAAAGCAAGAGTACTTGCCTCTCTACTCTTCTGTGTGTCCCCTCCTTCTTACAGGAAGTGTAAAAGCTTTATTACTCGTAGACTCTCCTCACCTCAAAGAAAGAAAGAAAGAAAGAAAGAAAGAAAGAAAGAGAAAAAGAAAAAAGAAGAAAAAGAAAAAAGAAGAAGAAGAAGAAGAGCGTGGATCAGGCCAGGAACTCTGACTCCAGCTCTTAAGGAGGCAGGGGTCCAGATTTGTCAATGGTGTTTTCAGGAGTATCAAAAATTAATCCACCTGCAGGCCTGGTGGAGGCACATTTAGACAACAGATTCTGAAAGGCTTTGCATCAGTCAAAATTGTTGGTTGCAATCTAGCAAAAAGAGAGGATTTCCTCAATTGAAGGTATCAGGAGGTGGTTCACAGGGTTGACCAGAAGCAGGGCTAAGGTGGCAGGATGGGAAAACAAACCTTGGAGAACAGGTAGGAACTGGGGGGGGGGGGCTTCAGAAATTGTCACAGGAACGATTTTGTCTAGGGTCCTCCTTGTCTGGCTGAATGCCAACCCACAGCTGGACAACACTACAAAAATGGCTACCACCGGATACTGTTGAAACTGTGCGAGTAACAGCAGTCCCTATGCTTTTGCATTATACTCTGCAAACCCAAAGTGCCAAGAGGGATCACCTGATCAACTGGTAAAATCTAGGCCCCTCACATGAATTCTTACTGCTGGTGGCAAGAGAAAGGGAGGATACTGCCCTCTCCCCCAACATTTCATTTTAGGAAAATGAGGGGAACTGTGTCCCAGAGTAATAGGCATATAGGCGGATTCCTCCAAAATAAGAAGGGAGATTGAATGTTGGAATAAACAATCAATAAATGTGCACCACAGCTGTGACTGCAGCCGTGAACACTGGAAAGATACGTCAGTAAAAAGAACATCGAATCTAAAATTTTGTCTGTGTACCAGTCCCCCGGTTGGTGAGGAAGAAATTGCTACACATCCACTGAAAATCTGCCCTCTTCTTTTCATAGTATAGAAGTGACTTCCGATCTAGGAACTATATCTCCAAGCATTCTTTGCAATGAGGTACAATCACATGACCAGGTTATAGCGAATAGAATGCATAAGGAATAGATGCCACTTCCAGGCTGGGCTTATAAAAATTCTCCATTAGTGACTCTCCGTGCTCTTTCCTGCTCTCCTGTGTAGGAGAATGGCATCCATCAGAAGCTTCTGTGTTAAAGATGAGTTGGCCCCTATATGACTGCAAGGTGGAAGTTCTCCTTGCTAACCTGTTCATAACCTGTACCATAAACAGCAAATATCTTTTTTGTTTGGGCTTGGGTCATTATACATTGTTAGGTACTAGTAGACTTAACTTATTTCTTTGTTTACTCTAAGTGACACAAAGAATGAACCCAGGTTTTAGAATGAGACAGATCTGAGTTTAAATCCATGCTCCACTACTGATTTCCTGGGAGCCCTTTCTTAGTCTCTGTTTTATAAAATGAGATTAATAGTATCTATCACAAAGGGTAGATGTAAGGATTAAATGGAATGATGAATGCAAAAGAGCTAGCATGGTGATTGGCACACAGTGGGTACTTAGCAGGTGGTAGACTATGAGCAGAGTATGGTGCGTATAGTGGGAAGACGTGTAGAAATGGGAAATTAGGAGACTCGTCTCATTCCAGGACTGCTCCTCCCTGTATAACCTTAGGGAAATCCCTTCACCTCTCGGAACCTTTTTTTGCTTATCTTTACAACAATGGCCTTGGATAACACATGGGGTTTTCACACTATTCCCTGTGAAAACCCTTGGCTCTGCAAAATTCCGCAGGGACCCCTCTGGGAGGAGCTGAATAGAGCCGAGCAGACTCTGGTCCCTGCCTCTCTTCCAAACAGAGAAGCTCTGATTCCATTGTTTGACATGTTGGATTTCCAGAAGAGAGCTTGTTTGAAGAAAATTATCACTGCTCTTGTGAAGAAGTTAAATATCAGAGCACCCCAAGGTCTTCAAAATCCTTCCCTACTCCCATACTCTAGGATCCCGAGAGGGTCGGAGCAATGATGGCTTAGGCCACCATGTTGTCTTGGGAGAGGTTTTGTCCTTCCTCCCTGACCTGACCAGTTTGCCAGAAGCCAAGGGCGACCTTCAATTTCAAAGACTGCCCAGGCATAAAAATACTCACGTGGGTGGAACCATGACTATGAATAAGAACTAAAAATTCAATCAACAGGTACAGTCCCTGGCACTAGGACAGGTGCACACTGGTCCGGTAGGAAAATGTTGAAGTCAAGTTCAAGAGTGTGCATTCCGTTTCTGACCAGTAAGCTGAGGATAAGAAAGCAGGCAGGCTTAAGGCTCACAGAGCTCCACCAAGGAGACAGTAGCTGGCTCCTGGTCAGGACCTTCAGCATTCTAATATGGTTTTCTTTTCCAATACTCCTTAAGAAGTGTGGCCATTAACACACACGCCACAGAAAGGGAGGTTGTCCAAAGGCTACAGTATTTGCTAGTATTATGACTTTTCTTTGGTCACTCAGTCCCCAAAGATTTATTATATTCAATGTGCTGGATGCTGTTTTAGCTGCTGGGGGTAGAAACAGATCCCTATATTCTATGTTCTAGCCTGGGAGACAACCTAAACTAATAATCAAATAATAATATATGTCAGGTGGTGATAACTGTTCAATAAAGGGGACAGAAAATAAAGGGGGGTGTTATTTTAGAGAGGTTCTTTTTCTTTTTTAAAGGTCTTATTTGTTCATTGAGAGAGAGAGAATGCTCACAAGCAGAGGGGAGAGGCAGAGGGAGAAACAGGAGAAGCAGAGGGAGAAGCAGGCTCCCCACTGAGCAGGAAGCCCAAAGCAGGGCTCGAACCCAGGACCTGGTGATCATGGGCTAAGTGGAAGGCAGAAGCTTAACTGACTGAGCCACCTGGGAGCCCCTAGAGAGGTTCTTTCGAGGAGGTCGACAGTGGGGCAGAGACAAGAAGGGAGTAGGCTCTCTGGGGACGAGTGGTGCAGGCAGGGGGCGAGTAGCCACGAAGGCGCTGAAGGCAAGATGGCCGGGGAGAGACTGCTGCTGAGAGTGAACACGTGTAATGGCAGGAACAGGGCCATGAGGTTGGAAGCAGCAGGGGTTTAAGTCACTTAGAGCCACATGGTCCTCGGTTAAGGTTTTGGAATTTATTCTGAAGCCAGAGGAGTGACTTAATTCACAAAAGGGTGACCCTGGGCATTGTGTCAGCTGTCTAGAGGCAAAGGTGGAATGAAAGTGAGCAGTTGGGAGTCATGTAATAATTTAGGCCGGGGATGATGCTGATGAAAATATGGCGGCAGCAGATGGGGTGCTAGGTGGTGGGATTCCAGATCCTTCCGGACCCATGTGGAAGGCAGAACAGCTAGCTCAATCCACCATCCAGGACGTCGCCACTGCCTTTGCTTGTACTACGTTTTCTCCTGAGATTCTGAGAATCTCCTTCTCCTCTTCATCCACCCGTGAGAGAACATTTCTTCTCGAGCAAAGAGAGGGGAAAGAAAGCAAAGCAAGGAGGCAGAAAACAGGATTAGATGTGACTAAGAACACAAAAAGTAGATATAAAGACAACGGAAGAACAAAAATAGAAGAGGCGGGAACGCCAAGAGGGAAAAAAAAGCAAAGAAAAAGAAAGACATGTGCTCCATCCTTCTAGCTTTTCTTCTCCTTCCTTCTCTGTTGATAGCAGAAAAGCAAAAGAAAGCCTGATTTCCATTACAGGCAAAGACTTCTTGGAAAACACTGGTATCTGTTTCGTTTTCAGTGGCCCTGTGCACAATGCCAAGCTGAAGGAGCAGAAATAAAATTCAAGTCAAGAAAAATGAAAACCGGTGCTGGAGGGAGAGCTGCCTGCTCAGAGATCTCAATTCAACCCATCATCACCTCCGATAAAGCCCCAGTCCCCTGCACAGTAATAGGTGCTGGCCTACAGCACTGTTTTCCCTGTTATCTTCCAGAAGAGAAAAACCTCATTTCCAAAGACAGAGAAATTCCCCATCTCCCCTAGGTCCCTTTCAAAACGGCAGAGCTGGTTTTATGAAGTGTTTCATGAAGTCATGGTACCCTTGGGGGTAACGAGAAACCATTGTTTTCACAAGGGGGAGAAAAAAAGCAACCGGAAGTTACATTCTACCGGAGAATATAATCATATCCCCTTGCCAGCGTGGGTGAGAACATTCCCTCACCATTGTAGCTTTTGGATACTGTCACTGAAGGAAACGTTGGTCATAAATCCTGATGAAAGATTACAGGAGCCATTTCCACCTTGGAGCGTTGCAATGTGTTTAAGTGTTTAACATAATCTTAAAATGCAATAACAACCTTCCTCTAATTTAATCTTCGGTCTTCAGCTGTCAACACAGATGCATTAAGCTGGTAAACGGCAAAAGGAAAAAATAAAGAAGTGGTTGTGCAGGAACCAAAGATACTTTCATTTCCCTTGAAGCCAGGCTTAATCAACAGTTTCAAAGAGGCACACAGCAGGCTGTTTGTATGAAATTTTGCCGGAAGGAATTAAGCTGAAAAAGAGTATTTTCCCTTTAGAAATTGCAAAGTTCCAACTGGGACATCGTATATAATAGATCCACTTCTCTACTGTGAGCATGCGATCTATTTATGAAACTTGCTTCAATAAATGAAAACCCAAAATAAGGCCAGGGCAATCCAACCCTGTCAACTTCAATTGCTTTCTAGTGTTTTCTGTACTCTCTCCCTCTTCGTTTCTCGTTCTCTCCATACCCTTCCCTCTTCTTGTCCTACCAAACCCCACATTCCCAGAGGCATTTTCGGGTTGATCCGTGAAGGATGGTCACCACGACATCTGTGGTTCCAGACCTGCTCTCACCTTCCACCGAATCTCAATGAACAAGAGTTCTTTTCTAGCCTGGAATTTTGAATTCAGTTTTGTAGTTCTTCACCTCCTCCGAAAGACAGGATGTTAATGGCTCATGGTCTATTAGGAAAAACTTTTAACCTGGGCTGAGGAGGGGGCTTTTGAAGGGAGACCAATAGCCTCCATCAAGTTCTGAAAATATGTAGACAGTGGGGCCTTCTCCACCATTCGAACCAAGGTGTTTTCTCCTTCTCTTTCTCTCCCCCCCAACACATACACACACACACACACACACACACACACACACGCACGCACACACATACACACAGTCTACTGGGAGAAAGCCTTTGGGTTTTATCAGTAATTTTGACTCTGGAAACTAAGCAACTATCATTTTGGCAGGGTATCCTTAGGAGTTGAAGGTCAACATGCAGCTGGCTGCCTCTTACAAATTAAGTGTTCCAGTAGCTTCTCATTTTTATCTCCTCCTGGAGTGGAATCCAGCTGAGTACATTAGATGTAAGAACAAGGCCCAGTAACCGTGGACTTTGAATCATCATTTCCTAGATAGTCCACTCTCATATCTCAGAAACCAACTGGTGACAGCTAGACAAGGTAAGGAAGTCATGGGACGGAAGCCCATAAATCGCTGACCAATGAGGTCAGAAGAAAGGACTTCTGGACGGCATGTCAGAGCAGTGGAAGAATAGAGCCATTTAATTATACTGCAAATTAAATTGCATTTTATTACATTAATTCATGTAATGAGTAATACTAGACTCGCGTAGGTTTTGTAATTTTTTAAAAAGATTTTTGATTTTTCAGTAATCTCTATACCCAACATGGGGCTCAAACTTACGACTCCGAGATCAAGAGTCACATTGCTCCAAAGACGGAGCCAGCCACATGCCCTGGTTTTGTAATTTTTAAAAATCATACCCTTTCTCATCCTCCTCTCTAACTGCCTGAACCATTTTTCTTCCCTGAAGCAACCCTCAGGGACAAGAAGATATAAGGAACCCCCAGAGAGGTAGAAATCTCAAATGACAAAAAGATGGCATTATTGAAAATGAATATTCCACTTGAAAGGATACTTGTGTGAGATTATTTTGATAAGATTATCATTTAAATGTGGTTCCTTCACAGTTCAAAAATACTATACACTTGCTTCAAAGTGGAGGACACACCTCTTCACTGAGAAAAGCTAGATTACTTTTGGGAGCAGCCAGTAAATACTACATGGAGTTTTGTTGTTTATTTTTTCCTGAGAAAAACGTGGTTTCCATTTTTCTTTAGCAGCATTATTTATTATTCACTCAGATGTCAAACATGTACTGGTCGTGTGCTCAGTTGAAATGTATTAGACAGGGGGGCGCCTGGGTGGCACAGCGGTTAAGCGTCTGCCTTCGGCTCAGGGCGTGATCCTGGTGTTATGGGATCGAGCCCCACATCAGGCTCCTCCGCTATGAGCCTGCTTCTTCCTCTCCCACTCCCCCTGCTTGTGTTCCCTCTCTCACTGGCTGTCTCTATCTCTGTCAAATAAATAAATAAAAATCTTTAAAAAAAAAAAAAAGAAATGTATTAGACAAAAACTAATATGTTCAATAATGCTAAAATATATTTATAAATACATTTTTATTAATGTATAACCTATAATATACTGTATATTTATTATATATGCATGTGTGTGTGTATATATATATGCACAAATATAAATCTATATAATTTGGCACAACCCAATGAAAAGCCTAGAATAGCTACTGCTTTTGAACCACAAAGATATTGGAGGAAAATACAAACTTTTCTACCAATTCAAGTAGTTCCATGGCAGATATTTCTCATTGAGTAATCTAACCCTTTCTCACCTCTTTTTCTTGTTGCTTTCTTGTCACTAGATACTTGCTTTCTCAGCTTCCCTTGGTGTTGGAGAGGCACCTGGTCAAGTTCTGGCCAACAAGGCATAATGACAAATTTGCTGGGAAGATGACAGCAAAGTTTTGTTTTTCCGACAAAAGGCTAGATAATGTTAGCATGATCCCTTCTCTTTTTCTTCTTCCTTGATTACGGATGTGATGCCTTGACGTATAGCAGCCATCTTGTCCTTATAGAATGAACATGAGTGAGGAAGGAAATGAACTGAAGATGGCAGAGCTGAAAAAAGGAAGAGAGATCCTGGATATTATTCAGCTACCCTGCCAACTATTTCCTTTCAGAATGCACCCAAAAGCATTCTTAACTGACATAAAGTCTATGAGCCCTGGACATACACTGAAACAAAACATAAACTCAAGAGTAACTCAAGAGCTCCAGGGTGAATACAAGTAATGGCAATATGGAAAGTGACAGATAAGAGAAAAGGAAAAGTAGTGAAACGTTGTCTCACTTGCCTGGTATGGCAGGAACTCAAAAGAGCCCGAGGGAATCTCATAGCACTTTGATTTGATGTTCTTTTAAGAGTTAAAATGAGATTGGAGAAAAAAAGTCTTCAAACCACTGCACCTTGCCAATGGGAACATTCTGAGAAATTAACTAAGTAGTTTAAAAGCAGAACCAAGGGGCGCCTGGGTGGTGCAGTCAGTTAAGCATCCAACTGTTAGTTTCAGCTCAGGTCATGATCTCAGGGTCCTGGGATTGAGCCCTGAGTTGGGCTCTGCGCTCAGCGTGGAGTCTACTTGAGATTCTCTCTCTCTCTCTCTCTCTCTCTCAAAAAAAATTTTTTTCATAAAAAAATTAAATAAATAAAAGCAGAACCCAAAACAAGCCTGATCAGCCCACTATTCAGAAAGTTGCTTAGAGGAGAATGGGGGCGGGGGGACAGTAAAGAGCAGAAAAGGAGGGAGGATGAAAAGAAGAAAGAAAGGATCATCTTTGTCCCATCATAAGACCCCAGACAGAAGCCTGCTATTGGATGAACGTCAGTGCCTCACCTATATCCCCTAGGATTCCTTTACCATTTTGTACCTACTACATTTTTCTATGCACAGATTCCCAGGGTGCTTTCACTCATAACAGTCAGAACCTGGGTCTCTTTGTCAGAGGACTGTCTTTAGTTCCAGACCTCCCTTTGCTTGTGTGCACAGACAGCCCCAAGAGCCTGGGATTTTGTGTGCTCCTGAGAGAGCCTTTAACCACTGATGGGCACAAGAGTATAAATACTTCAACTCCCTCCCCTCTGTTTGAGACAACTACCTTCTCCAGAGTTCTCCTGTAGCTTTGAAGCTGTCCTTGGGGAGACCATGCTTGATGCTGCCCTACTGACCAGCTTTCTTCTATTCCCCATCAAACCTCCCCACTGCCTTTTTATTTCATCCTAGGAATTCTTTCTAATAAAGCACTTTAACGTAAATCTCGGTCCCCAGGCCTGGTTGTGGTGAACCCCACCTAAAATGCCTTTTCTATAGGATATAAATAAAATGGTTCACCCAAGGCCAGCAGAGCATAAAAGTGAAAGAAGTTACATAGACAATGAGTCAAAAAGAAAATGGGAAGTTTTGCCAAAAGTCAAAAATATGAGCCATAATTCTTTGGGCTACCCATGCTGTCCTGATTGTCGCTAGAGTGAGGCAGCAGTATTTTCCACAAAAGCGCAAAATAAACTCAATATCCTTGCTAAACATTAAGCCATTTGTAACATTTGAACACCAAAATCGAATATTGCTTATAGCTAGTAAGAGGGGGGGTCAGCAAAGAAGGGAGAGCAGAATGACTACCATAGCACAGATGGAAAGTGTTCCTGAACTTGGCCCTGACCCTCTTCCTTTCATGGAGACATGGAGAGGAGATGCAGAGCTCTCTCTATGTATGCATGATTTTTTCCAACACAGGTGAGTAATTAGCTGCAAGGTTGAATTAAACAGCAGTGTGTTATCTTTCTTGTTAAGGAGCTAGTCTCTAGTGACTTCAGGCTCCAACCTTACAACAAAGTCAGACCATGGCTCAGATGACCTGGGGATTCACAGGTCTTCGTGCCTGACCCTACTTGCTGTATGGTGGGTTAATTTTAGCTAGCAGATACCAGGTCGTTCATCATGGAACCAACTTGATTACATCAACAAGGAAAGGATCAGTTTCTGAGGCTCTGGGAAGACTGGATTTCACGTAAAGACTAACACTTTTTTTCTTCTTCATTTTTAATTAAATAAACAATCTAAGAACCACAGGCCAAGAGAAATAGGAAACCATTGTATACAACATGAATATCAATGTGTTTAACAGGTCCATTCCTAATTCAGTGCTCTGGAAAGAAAATATTCTGCCTTCTTGACAAAAATGAGCAACTTCTAGAAAATTTTAGCCACAGAGTAAAGAATAGCACCATTAGTAACTCAAAATGCTAATTGGCCATGTAGGTATCACCAGAATGGCACAGACATTCCCAAATTCAATACTACTCCCATCACTAAAATAGAAACCACATTTAGCATAAAAAAAACAAAAGACAAGTGGAACGATTCAACAGAAAAGAGATGAACTGGGACCTTTCTGTAAGGTTTTATCAAATGTACTTTTAGTCTAAATGATGACTAGTCCACAGGTTGAACTGATTTTAAAATGGATTATATTAAGGAGATAAGACCAAGCTGAGAAAGGTCAAAAGTTTACTTTTTACGGCCATAGCAGGTCACTTTACTTTCTGTACTTTTATTTTTTTGTTGAGGTGTAAATGCATAGATCTTAGTTTGCAGTTTGATATCTTTTAACAAATGTATATATACCCATGTAACCATCACCAAGATCATGACTGAAAACATGTTTGGTGCCCCAGCAACTTTTCTCATGCCCCTTTCCAGTGCACCTCCTGCCTCCCAGAGTAACCACTCTCGACTTCTAGCACTGATTTTGTCTTCAGGTAAATTATATCAACCCATAGTGCTCTTTTGTGTCTGTCTGCTTTTGTTCAGCATAATGAGATTGTGATTCACCTACATTGCTGTATGTAATGCTAATTTGTTCATTTTTGTGGTTCAGCAGTGCTATTCGGTTTTACAAATGTGCTACGATGTATTTACCTATTCCTTTGTTAAACATAGACATTTGGGTTGTTTCCAGTATTTTGTTACCATGCATTGGGCTGCTACGAACATATACGTACACGTCTGTTTGTGGATATGTTTTCAATTTTCTTGAGTGATATCTAGAAGTAGAATTTTTCATTGTAGGATAGGATTGGCCTTAACTTTATAAGAAACTTCCAACCGTTTTCCCAAGTGGTTGTACCATCTTCCACTCCTCCCAGCTACATAGAAAGGTTCCAGTGCTCCACATCCTTGTTAAGATTTGGTAATGAGAGTCTTTCTAATTTTAGCTACAGAATGGATAGTATAGATAGAAATCATTTTGAAATAACAAAATAGACTCAGATCTCAATTACGGCCATCCCAATTTGCAAGGAATTCTTACCACCTTTGTAGTTTAGCCTGGTATTACCTCCTTTACACTAATTATTTCATCTCTTGGCCCCCAGGAGTAAGTTACTGCTTTGAAGGACTGTTGAATGAACTATTCCAAAGCAGATGAAATCTTTTGAACATTCCTGTTGCTTTGTATTATTTCTACCTCTTTATTCCTTCATTTGTTTTATTGAACACAAATTCTCATATTAACACCTCTTCTCAAAATGAGAAATGCCTTAATGGAAGAAGCTAATTTTTAAGTGGTATAGGTAGATAGAGCGTAAATTTCTACAGCCCCCTACCCCCATTCTTCAAAAATTATAGTGAGAGAGAAAGTGGTTTCAAGAACATATTCTCATTGTGATACCATATATACAATCAAAATTTTCTTGAATTCAAGCCATATAGACTGGGTCATGTTACATAGAAGTAGTTTCAAAATAAATCCTAGGTTTTGGGGGCACCTGGGTGGCTCGGTTGAGCATCTGACTCTTGATTTCAGCTCAGGTCATGATCTCAGGGTCATGGGATCAAGTCCTGTGTAGAGTTCTGTGCTGGGCTATAGATTCTGCTTAAATTCCCTTTCCTTCCCCTCTCCCAGCTTGTGTGTGCTCTCTCGCTCTCTCTCTCTCATAAATAAATAAATAGATAAATAGATAAATAAATAAAATCTTTAAAAAAATAAAAAATAAATAGGGGCGCCTGGCAGCTGCCTTCGGCTCACAGCGTGATCCCGGCGTTCCGGAATCGAGCCCCATATCAGGCTCCTCTGCTGGGAGCCTGCTTCTTCCTCTCCCACTCCCCCTGCTTATGTTCCCTCTCTCGCTGGCTGTTCTCTCTGTCAAATAGATAAATAAAATCTTTAAAAAAAATAAAAAATAAAAATAAATAAAAAATAATAAATCCTAAGATTTTAATTCTTCATCAGCTAACCAGGTTGATTATTACAGTTGACTGGTTGATTGGTATGATCAATTGGTAGGGTCACTGAAGCTCCATGTGGTGAGGGAGTCTCCCACCTGGTTACAGTGTGTTCAGAGGCAGTATAGCAGGTGGTTAAAATTACACACCTAGATGTAGACAACCCAACTCCAAATTTCAGCACCATCCTTACCAGTTGGATGGGCTTGGACGTGTTGTTTAACCTCTCTGTTCCTTACCTTACCCGCATGTAAAGTAGGGATAATAATACTAACCACATCCTAGAGATTATGAAGACGGAAAGAGTTACTATGTAGTAAATGTTCAGAATTGTGTTGTGCACATTTTAAAAGTTACATAAATGCACTATTATTACTCATTTGGAAAGTATGTAGTAAGTGCAGTTGAATCAAGCACAAAGATTATGGGGTCACATTCAGATTCAGAGGCATAAGTTGATTAATGATGTCGGCCGGGATGTGTGTGTCTCCAGTGTATGCGGAGGGGATGATTGGATTGCAGTACACATGCCAGATATTGGTCACCTTGATTGAGGCGCTCAGAACTGTATCTTGTTCTTGACAAAATCACATATATGATGTGGAACTATGCTTAACCTCATACGAAGCCAGAGGTTGTCCACTCATGGCCTGTGAGCCAAATCTAGGCATGGGCTGCAAACAGTGGCTAACCCAATGACTGGCACAAAGTAGATGGTCAGTAAAGATTTCCCAAATGAACTGAATACGTAAATAAGTGAATAAACATTTCTATACTTTGTTCCTTTTGCTACCTAATCATTCTCCCGTTCTATGGACCGGAAATTTGTGTTAGCTTCTAGATACACCTTATTCAGGGAACAGCAAGGCCTAGAACAGTGTGGTATATGCCAAGAGTAGGTATTCAATAAATTGAGTTCTTCTCATAATGAACAATAGATTTAGTAATAGATAATAGATTAGCAATAACCGATTAGGCAACAGTTGGTAAAATTGAGATATGGACAGATCTGGGCTTATACTTCAGCTCTGCAACTTTACTAGCTGTGTAAATACAGGTAAGTTGGCTAACATCTCAGTTTTCTTATCAGTAAAACAGAAATAATAATTCCTACCATAGAAGATGTCGTAAGGCTCGAATGAGCTAGCATATGTAAAGCATAGACGTATTCCATAAATGTTAGTTCCATTTTTCTTTATACTCTTTATTTGTCCAAAACTAAAACTAGTGAAATAGTAAATTGAACTTTTTTGTTGTCTCTCTTCCGCTGGGTAGCAGCTCCTGCCTTTATCATGGAAGGCAACTGATTTCACCTCCAGGTCCAGGTGGGTTTGGTTAATCCAATCTCATCCCTTTTGCTAGACTGATTGGTTCTTTCTTTGTTGTTGTACAATTATTTTAATAAAGCAAAATGGTAGGTGAAAAGTATAAAAAGCAAAGCTGGCTCCTCCCCCTTAGTGAAGTATCAAAGGTTTGTTCGTAGCCCCAAATGAGTGATACAGTAAGGGAACAGTCTAGAAATGCGCCCAGGCCGAATGTCAACTGAGGCTAGAAACCAAGCTCCCCTACAAATCGGGCCTAAGTTACCACTGCCCAAATCATTGCTGTGCAAGAATGAACCCTGAGGGGGCAGAACCTTCTAGTAAACCTGGGCACTCCTAAAAACATGATTTAAGTTATACTAAAAATAGTGTAGCATACGGAGCTTTCGTCTCTCCCACCTCCAACCACGGAACCAACAAGATAACACACAAACTCGAAAGCATGAAGCTGTTTGGAACATTCATAAACTGAGCACATTGCACTAGACAAGCGAGCACTTGTTTCTCCGAAGACTGGAACTGGGTTTCCCGGCACGGGTCGGATTCGTTGCCTGTGGGCGCAGAGAGCAGCCCCACTGCTCCACGAGGACAGTCAGGCCTGCGTGCAGTTCCTGGTCTCACGACTGGGAGCAGAGCTCAGCTGCTTCACGCCCTCCGCCCCTGCGACTGCAAACTGCGGGGACGTGCCTGTGGCCCCTCTCCACGTGGAGCCTCCTACTCAAACCCACACTCAGCTCACACACCAGCCTCCCCCGAGGCCCCCCGCACCCCTCTTTGTCTGGGAGCCCCTGCGACTCCTCCGTGCCCAAGGGGCTGCCAAAGGAGCTGGGCGCGGGCACCCTGCGCAGGTCGCCGTGGGAGCGCCCCAGCTTCTTGGCATTGAGGCAAGCGGCCACCTCGGAGGACCTGACGCCACGTCTAGTGATTGGTTCTTGGTTCAGATGGCGATCAGCGCATGGCATTTCTCCGCTGCAGGAAATGATTCAGGAATGGGCGTGAGCCCAAATTATGGACAATAACGCATGAGAAGAGGCTTTTCTGGGAACTTTTGGGAAATAAATGTTCTTGCTGCCATGAAGGAGTTCCTAGAAACTGCTTACCTCACCCTGAATACAAAAAAAAAAAAAAAAAGGATAATGAAGGACTGGTGGCAGCCATAAAATGGCACGGACACACACTAGGGCTTAATGGAAATAAACTGAGACCTTGACGTCACTGCTCAGCCAGAGAAAAAACAGCCTGGACACCTCAATTGCCTCTGGACTCTGCTCAAGTGTGTCCTGATATTACCTGCATTGTTTAAGGCACTTTGATCTCACATCTAATAATGCCTGTGATCTGATGTAGGAACCAATATGGAAACCAAGGTCACATTCCATCCGTAGAACTGGTCTTGGGCCAGTCCGTAAAGGCACTTAAGTTTGCCTCTAGGGTCATCCAAGCATCTCCCACCTTTCTGCTGGTTTTCTATTGAAACTCTGCTTCCTTTCCTCACTCTGTCACCCCTCCAATTCTGCTCCCATCTTCTAACCCTGTTTTCCCCTCTCCTCTCTCATTGAAAACAAAGTAAGGAAAAAAAGTAACAATAAAACAAAGTGCAAAGGGCACCATCTCAACATATTCTCAGTTGGGAGGGAAAAAAGGGGATCCTGATTCTTACTAAAGTATAAGTGACTGATATATTTCCACGTTACAGGAGTAAAATTACAACAAAGTCCAATGACCCTGATAATGGTGGGGTTGCTAACATTGCCTATAGTAAATTGATGGGCAATACTGTCCTTGAAACCTTTCACATCATGTTGTGAAAGCAGCTATCATTTATACCTCCATAGCTAATGTGTCTACCACTCCACCTCTTTAATTTTTATTTTAGGCCTGCTCTGTGGCAGCATCTGGATGACAGCCATGGCATCTCCATCCTATTGAGACCGTAGGAGTTAAAAATAACAAAGGAAGTGAGCAACTGGAAAGCATCCCATCATTAAATATTCAGGAACCAGAGCATATCTGATTGTGTCACCTTATAAAGTGTCTGCCCTTCAGAAGTCTACCGCATCAGAGCTGGGTAAGCCAGCAGGGTGAGATAAACACAGACAGCTGTGTCCCTTACTCCTAACACTTGGAATGACCCACTTCTCTTACATTAGAATTTTAACTTCTTCACCCTCCAAAATGTCCCCCATTCTCACATCTTGACCACAGGACCAGCACCTACTTTCCTTCTCCCTTTGTTTAGACAGTCTAGTCCCATGTCAACCACATTATTAAATGTTTCCTTTCTATGGATAGACATGTGTCCTATAAAAATGCACAAAATTTCAAATCCTTGAAGCAGTACTGCTTACCTTCCAGGGGTATGGATCACCCAGAGAAGACCCCATCCTAAAGACATTTAGGACTTCATCCTATCCATTTCTCTAGAACGGGCTTTGACCACATCCTTCTTCATTCTATCCACCTATTTTGGTTAGATTTCCAAATTCCACATGGAAAGCCCCAAGGGGTTTGATTCCACATCAACTATGTATCCAAAAGACTTCAGATCTCATCACATCTTCCTTGGCGTCTAACATTACCGTCTTAGAGAAGAATCCTTTTTACCTCTCTTGTGTGCGTTGCATAAGCTACGCAGCTAAGACCACGAGTCTCTGGACCTGTGTGATTGGGCCACCTTCTTGGTCAGGAAACTTCCTTACAGTTACCTGAAGTCTCCCTCAAGCCTGAGTTCCACTTTGACCGTCCTCCCTCAAGCCTGTATTACCACATGGAGCGAACAGCCCCAGGGAGCTGTGGTTTCTCAGAGCCTTGCGGTGAAGGCGGCACGACCAGCTGCAGGACGCTGCAGATTCTGTTCGATAATGGAAAACCCAGATCCGGGCAGATGGATGTTGTATTTGGAGGAAATGCCATCACATGACCCAAGTTCCTGCTCTGAGCAGAGAACATACAGATGTTCACATACCAAAGAAGTCATGGCGCTTCCCAGTGGCTAGAGCAGCGCTTTATTATTTCCCGTCCTTCACAACCCTAAAGCCATAGGAAAACTCAGGCTGTCGAAAGGAAATGAGGCTCATAAGCAAGGACGGAAGCGTTATCTGTATCCTAAGCAATACGTGTCCTTTCTTTATACGTTTGACAACCATGGGGCAGGAGGAGAATGGTATTTATTTAGTTCTCATTAATAATGACCTTTATCCTTAAGCAAATATATCATTGTCATCTTAATGTGATTTCAACAGAACATTTCGTACCTCCTAGAAGACTCTGATTCTGGTATTTAAACATATTTGAGGGGAAAAAAAATAGCATTTCTCCCTGTCTTCCTTCTTCCCTCTCTGCTTCCCTCCCTCCCTTCCTCTTTCCTTCCTTCCTTCCTTCCCTCCCTTCCTTCCTTCCCTCCTTACCTCTTTCCCTCCTTCCTTCCTTCCATGCCCAGCCAAGGCTCATTAGGTGGCATAAAAAGACCTGGGGTTATTCTCCGAAGATAAAGTTCAGTTGCACAAGCATTTGTTGGGTTCCTACTCTGAACAGAGGCAGGTCCTGTATACACATAGGAATGAACTAAATATTGGGATGCCTGGTGGTTCAGTCAGTTAAGCAGAGGCTTTCGGCTCAGGTCATGATCCTGGCATCCTGGGATCAAGTCCCACATCAGGCTCCTTGGTCAGCAGAGAGCCTGCTTCTCCCTCTGCCTGCTGCTCCCCCTGCTTGTGCTCTCTCTCTCTGGCAAGTGAATAAATAAAATCTAAAAAAAAAAAAAAAGAAGAAGAATGAACTAAAGAGAAATATGCCCTTAAGAAGCTTCATGTCGTTAAAGAAGGACAAAAACAAACGGATCACAAATGACTGTAGTATAAAGGAGAACAATGAAAACAGGACCACAGTGGTACGGGCACTCAAAGAGGGGGGAGCGTCATGTAAGACATTAGACCTTGAAGAATGGAAAGATTTTAGACCAACAGAGGTGTGGAGCCGAGTTAGACACCCATGTTTTGAATAGACTCCCTGGGTCAATTCAAACCATCCTTTGAATGGTCACGAACATTGAATTTGACTGTTCGTAGGTCTTGGCAAGTATTTGGGCATCAGCTTCAAACCTGAGAGGTCAATTTTCCTCATGTTTAGTAAGGAAGAAGTGTATGTTAAATATGTATATTTAAAGTAATCTCTGAGCCCAACATGAGGCTCGAACTCATGACCCTGAGATCAAGAGTCACATGCTTTACTGACTGAGCCAGCCAGGTGTCCCAAAATGGGACACAATTTTTAAGGGAAGGTTTTAAGGGGAACCCAGACATTCTTCAAACCGCCTCTCAAAAACCTGGCTTGGGAGCGTGGAGGCACACTAATTTGGTTGGCCCACCTGTAAAGTCCAACCCTAGAGACTCGATGAGAAAAGACAGCATAAAGAGATATCCATCCCAACGGCGTGACGGGTGAAAGTTGCTTGCTACTTGGCTTGAACTTTGAAAAAAGATACAAGAGCTGCCTTTTGTGGCTGTGCGTATGACTATTTTGATCAGAATTACTAAAACTTTTCGGATGAGAATGATCATACTTTTAAAAATGAAAAAGTCTCATCACTAGATCCTAGGAAACCCGGATTCTTTTTCCATTACCAGTGCTCTCTGACACATCAAAATAGGGCACTCTCAATTCCCCTTCTTCATTTTTTCCCTTAGTTTATGCATCATAAGGTCGGAACAAAGTTACTAAAGGGAAGTGCTGAAAATGTGCACGTGGGTCACAGACAGCTTCTTTTCTACCTACTGTCAGTCTCTTCTCCCACATCACACTTGTGAGACAGGAAGGCCCAAACGCTCGACACAACGACAAGGGGGACAACCCAGGTTCAGAAGTGCAGTCAGCGGACCAAACCCTGAGACGGTGTGGACATCTAAAAGATGATAGTGAGAGATTGCCAGAAGGAACCGAAATTGGTCAATCGCAGAAATACCAGTAAAACAGAAACCAAGAAGGGAGACCGGCAGAGAGGTTGGCGGGTGTGAGCCCAGAAAGCGTGCCATGGGACGTCCCTTTCCTGTTACTGTCCCCTGGTCGGTAGTTGTCAACCAGGGCAGTTTGTTTCCCAGAGGCCGAGTGGCACTGTCTGGAGATATTTTTGGTTATCACGACTTGGAGGGGTGGGTACTGCTACTGGCAACTTCCGAGCAGCAGCAAGCTGCCCTGTTAAACATCTTAACGCTACACAGACAGCCCTTCACGAAAAGAAATGTCCAGAATGCCAAGCTTAAGAAACCCTGCTCGAGAGCGTAGGTAACGACCAGGATCACCGCCTTATCATATTTATTGTTGTTTTTCTGGTTATAAAAAGTAATCAGCCACATGTAAAAATAATACCTATTTAATTGGGAACATTTTATCAATACATTAAATTATGTTTTGTCATCATCCCATCAATTATGCGTAGAAGTTCATAGTCTGTTGGCTCACCGCCGTGGCCAGAGGTTATGAACTCAAATGTCAACTGCTTCTTGGCTGCTTCATGACGCCAAAGCCCATGATCGACTCCATACTTTCTTTAATCGCTTAAACCAACAGGAAATACTTCGACATAATTTTTGTAGAAAAAAAAAATTGTGGTCAAACTCTTTCCAGGAAAGAGTAATTTAACATGTTGAAGGGAGAGCAACGTCTCTCGAAATGTTGAAACAAATGGAATTTGTTTCCGATGCCAAGCCGGGGTGATGGGAGCCTGCACCTGGTGCCCAAGCCCAGCCCCCACAGGGCGGGGGGGCGGGGGGAGACCGTGGATGGCACTGTCGTCGTCAGCAGCAAGATCCAGAGTGCCACTGTGATAACATGGCGGGAATTAGGAGCCCGACGAGATGAAAAGCATCCTGATTACAGGATGGTGGTGGAGCCTGAGGCAAGTCAGTTCGACAAAGGACTTCCTACATGAAGGAACAACGTGGTTGGCTGCCGTGGGTTTCCAGAGGTTTGCAGCCCAGACCGACACAATGGCATCCGCTCTGAAGAGCTTTAGGAGCCTGGGCTGATCCTGCACCACGGTGAAGGGCACAGGTGAACTTGAGAGATGGCCTGCCTAGATTTAAATCCCTATTTTCCACTTACGAGCTATGTGATGGGAGCAAATCACTTAAGCTCCGGGGCTTCATCTGTTAGCTGGATTTTTGTTGTTGTTGTAAGGCTTGCAAGAGACGTTGCTGGTGCTGCCCCACCTCCCAGACCCTCGGTGAGCATTTTCTGCATCCCTTCTCTGGCCTCTCTGTACTTGGCTTCCACCTGCCCATTAACACCCGCAAGTCTCTTTGGTGGACTTCCTCGGCCTCCTGGAGCTGCCCACCTGCTGGGGCAGAGAACTGGAAGCTCCTCTGGGTTTTCTTTACCCGGGTCGTTAGCCGAGGACTGTCAGGGGTCTCACTGTGCAAGAGAGCTCAGCAATCGAGTCCTGAGGCCTAATTTACACTGCAGTGCTCGGGTGTGAGATCAGGCCTGTGGGATTGTGCCAGAAACTGCACCTCCCCTTCTTTTTCGTCCTGCTGGCTCCATTCCTCCACGGGGTAAGGGAACATTGCTCTTAATACATCCCTCGCACTTGAATCTGGCCTCGAGAAACTTACACGAGTTAATACACATAAACGACTTAGGCCAACGCTGGTGCATCATAAAAGCTTTATAAATAACGTGTTCCACTTCTGATTCTTCTGATTAAATGCTGCCTTTGTGCCAAGACTGTGTCACTTACACTCATTTTGTCATGCTATGCTGCCCCTGCATCTGTCTTTCCTTCACGAGGGAAGGAAAAGCCAGAAAAATAAGCCAAGCTTGAGCTGGCAGGAGACAAACAAGGACCTGATACCAGAGTCAGAATGCAATATCCAGAGAATTGCAGAATAGACGTTGGGGTAAGCGGGTGGCAGCAAGTCTCAAATGTTGGTGGCGCTCACTTCCTGCATGTAGAAATGGGGTGGGGTGTGAGTGGATCAGTGTATGTACGGGCTGGTAAATCCTGGTAACAACCTGTCCAGCCGAAGTGATTTTCTGACAGCTGGGAAAATGGAGAAGCAAGAGGCAAAGTATGCACTAGCAAGTATGCAGAGGGCGGACCACGCCTGCTACGCCGTGCCCCCTTCCTGGCCGTGGGCTCCTGGCTTCCCCTGAGCAGATCAGAGGTGAGGGCGGGACACTGCTCATGTCCTTAAACGGAAATGAAAGACACTTATGAAGGAAGCACGAGGGTGGCGTTCGCTCTCAGACGCGGGGACCATCCATCAGCCTCTGGCTCTCCGGGCTGCCCTGAGGCCCCTCTCCATAAGACATGGGACAGTCATGTGGGGTCTGATACGATTGTTTTGCTTTTTCCCCCACTTCAGCGTTGAAGGGTAGCAGAATACACCACCCTTTGACGTATTGGTTATTTTGAACTGTAGGCACTTGAAAAACAGCAAACGCAGGGACAGACTTTCTCTGAACTCCCCTCCTCTGCCTAAGACACATCCCCTGAGAGGAACCCAGTTGGCATAGATCCCCTCCGCGAGACTGTCATCCCGAGGTAGGGCTGAGGCCTGTTGCAGAGGAAGAGACTAGATGTTGATGGTGACCCCACACTGTCAGAAACTGTCCTATCTCCCCTCTGTTCTTTTCAGGGCCCATTCACCTTTCCTAAAAATCGTTGACTCTCCCCTGAAAGGCCTATGTCCTTCTCCCCTTCCCTACTAAGCTACTTTTATTTTTTATTTTTTTAAGATTTTATTTATTTATTTGACAGAGAGAGAGACAGCAAGAGAGGGAACACAGTCAGGGGGAGTGGGAGAGGGAGAAGCAGGCTCCCAGTGGAGTAGGGAGCCTGATGCGGGGCTCGATCCCAGGACCCTGGGATCACACCCTGGGCTGAAGGCAGACGCTTAACGACGGAGCCACCCAGGCGCCCCCTAAGCTGCTTTTAATCTGAGTTTTAATTGAGCCACCCAGGTTGTTACTCAGTTTTCCTGGGGATGTCCCATGTCCCACACATGTTAATAAACTCTGGATTGTTTTTCTCTTGTTAATCTGTCTTTTATTCTGGGGTATCCCCTAAGAGCTCAGAAACGTAGAGGGAAAGTTATCTTTCCTCCATTACAATGACATGTCTTCACAACTAGATGCCCTGTTCTCTGAAGAGAGGGACTCTATTTTATGCGTTTTTGAAACCCCCTGCAGTATTTAACACCAGGCCTTCTACACAGCGGGTCCTCAACAGTATTCAACTGATTCGTGTTTCACTGTGTGGGTTTATCCTATAGAAAGAGAACTGTAAAAAAAAGCAAAAAGCCAATGCAAATTGTCAGTGTTTAATTACAATGTGGTGATCCCAAAGGACACTTCAGCAGCCCCTTCTCCAGCCCCCATTTCCTTGACTCCTTGATGTCCTTCTTAGTATTTCAAACACGGTGGTTGTGTGGGGGTGGGATTTTTGTTTCTGTTTTTTTTTTGCAGAGAATTGACATCTTTATTAAACTGAGTTATTTGTTCCATGAACTTAGTCTGTCCCTCCACTTACTTAAGTTTTAATTAATTTCCACCAACAATGTTTTGTGGTTTTCACTGTGGAGGTCTTATAAATCTTTCATTAGATGACTAAGTGTTTGATACTTTTTTATCATTTTATTCTATATTTCATCATGATAAGTGTACCTTTTATCCCCAACCCCTATTTCCCTTAACCCTCCAGGCGCCTCCCCTCTGGTAACCATCGGTTTGTTCTCCATTGTTAAGAGTCTGTTTCTCGGTTTGTCTCTCTTTTTGTTCTCCTTTGCTCATTTATTTTGTTTCTTAAATTCCATATATAAGTGAGCTCATATGGTATTTGTCTTTCTCTGACTGGCTTACTTTGCTCAACAGTATACTTTCTAGATCCATCCACGTTGTTGCAAATGGCAAGATTTCATTCTTTTTTATGGCTGAATGACATTCCATTGTACGTGTACACCACACCTTCTTTATCCATTCATCTATTGTGGACACTTGGGCTGCTTCCATAGTTTGGCTATTGTAAATAAGGCTGCATAAACATAGGGGTGCATGTATCCCTTTGAATTAGTGTCTTTATATTTTTTGGGTAAATGCCCAGTAGTGTACTTGCCGGATTGTAGGGTAGTGCTCTTTGTAATTTTTTGAGGAACCTCCATACTGTTTTCCACAGTGGCTGCACCAGTGTGCATTCCCACCAGCAGTGCACAGGGGTTCCTTTTTCTCCACAGCCTCGCCAACCCGTGTTGTGTCTTGTGTCGTTGATTGCAGCCATTCTGACAGGTGTGAGGTGATATCTTATTATAGTTTTGATTTACATTTCCCTGATGATGAGTGATATTGAGCTTCTTTTCATGTGTCTGTTGCCATCTGGATGTCTTGGGAGAAATGTCTGTGCATGTCTTCTGCCCGTTTTTTAATTGGATTATTGGGGCACGGGTGACTTGTATCTGTCCTTTAAATATTTTGGATACCGACTCTATTTTTTGGATACTAACTCTGTTTTCTATCCTTTCTGCCTCCTCGGTGTTTGCGTGATTGGTGTACTGAGACAACAGAAACAGCTTGCATCTGTCCATTTCCCCTCTTCCTCTTCCTCCCTCCCAATAACTGAAGTGCACGTAGGTGGAATGATGTTTCTGCCTGGGGACAAATAAGTGGAACATGATGTGCTAGAGAAAACACTGAGGTGGCGATTGCTAATGACTGAATGTTTGTACCCTCCTTCCCGTTCATATGGTGACACCTAATCCTCAGTATGATGGTATTAGGAGGTGATTAGGTCATAGAGGTGGGGCCCTCTATGGGATTATAAGTGGGATTAGTGCTCTTGTAAAAGAGACCCCAGAGGGTTCCCAGCTTCTTGCATGTGAGCACACAGGGAATAAACTGCTGTCTATGAACCAGGAAGCCAGCCCTCACCAGAGCCCAACCACGCCAATGCCAGATCCTTCCAGACTCCAGAACAGTGAGAAATCCGTTTCTCTTGTTTATAGGCCACCCCGTGTATGGTATTTCGTGATAGCAGCCTGAATGGACTAAGGCAGTGACCAATGTTTTCTGTGCTTCTCTGTGCCTCTACCCAGTTGTGAGGTCCTGTGCAGGTCACTGATACGTCTCTGGAACTCGTTGGTGGAATGAAGGGATCGGGCTAGATCTTCGCTACCCAATAAGCGGCACGAGCCACATATAGCTATTTACATTTAAGTTAATTATAATTAGGGAGGCCTGGGTGGCTCCATTGGTTGGGTGTCTGCCTTCGGCTCCGGTCATGATCCCAGGGTCCTGGGTTCGAGTCCTGCATCAGTCTTCTTGCTCAGTGGGGAGCCTGCTTCTCCCTCTGCCTGCTGCTCTCCCTGCTTGTGCTCTCTCTCTGACAAATAAATTTTAAAAATAATAATTACAATTAGATAAGATTAAGAAGTCATGTCTCACTCACACCAGCCACATTGGAAGGGCTCAATGGTCGCCCGTGTCTTGTGCCTACAGCACTAGAGAGTACAGACACATAATGTCCCCATCCCCGCCAACAGTTCTAGATGGCACCAACCTAATGGACTCGCAGCTCTTTCCTAGCTCCCGGACCCAAAGACTCCACACCTAGGGTAAGGAAACAAGCTCACCATAGCCTGAAAATGTGAGTAACGGATTCAATCTCTGCATGATTTAACACAACTGTGGAAACAGAAAATGGTCATGTTATTATCAAGAGGTCTGGACACACTGAAAACAAAACAAAACAAAAACCATGAGGTACTGCTGATTTGAAGAGTTTTATTCTGGCTGCCATGACCTTGAAAGCAAGAACATTCGGATCTAACATGGCGCCATCAATCCCGTGGCTGGGCACTGACGAGACAGAATGTTTCATGGCTGCGTTGCATGGTGTTTGGCGGCCTTGCCTCATCTCCACACAGCCGGGGCCAGCTGATCAGTGTGTCCCTGGCTGGCTGTTGCTAGAGACAGGAGTGACTCCTCTGAGACAGCACCCAGGAATGCCGTCCAAGACCAGCCCTCACCCAGGCCAGAAAATCCACTCTGATTCTGAAGTCACACATGCCCTGTGTGGACTGGAGCAGGGCTTCTTTTTTTTTTTTTAAAGATTTTATTTTTATTTATTCGACAGAGATAGAGACAGCCAGCAAGAGAGGGAACACAAGCAGGGGGAGTGGGAGAGGAAGAAGCAGGCTCATAGCAGAGGAGCCTGATGTGGGGCTCGATCCCATAACGCCGGGATCACGCCCTGAGCCGAAGGCAGACGCTTAACCGCTGTGCCACCCAGGCGCCCCTGGAGCAGGGCTTCTTAAACAAGACGTGGTCACATGGTCCTGTCACGGTCATCTGTGAGGAGAGCTGGCCGTGTGTTAGTACAATAAAGTAAGAACGTTTGCATGCCGTTTACATGATTGTTATGCTATTATTATTTATTAAGAACAGCAATTGGCATTTATTGTTTGGGATATTGCTCATGACGTCCCAGGGACTGTGCTCGATAGCCTGCATCTCGTAGCTCATTCATTCCTCGAAACAACCCTAGGAGTGAATGTGGGTATATTTTACCACCTCCCTGCTGTAAGGAAGATGTGCGGGCCCATCAGATGTGCTCCACAGCTCTCCTAATCCTCCTGGTGTCTACAACCCCCGACCTCCATCAGTTGTGGGGGAGCTCATGAGTGTTATGGCTCGTGTGGAATTCGTGACAGCAGCACTGCATACGTTGAGGCCAGACAGGCATTACCACTGCTGGACGATGAGTGGGCAGTAGCCTCCTTGCTGACTGCTGAGGCTGGGCTGTCTTCGCTGCGTGGCTCGCCCAGCTACTCAGCACAGGTGGTACGTCTCGCTGGAATGGGAGCTGGAGGCTCCGTGGCACTAAGTATCCTCACAGCCTCTTGGTGCCAGCAGCAGAGCATGCCCATGCTGTCTGGACGATCCCGGAGGACTCTGGGTCTCTACACGGACCCTCTAGATCGGGTTCCTCTATCCCAGGACCCACTGATCTAGTCCCCTAAGCCAAAGCAGTGGTGAAACAGAGCCACATAAAATTTAATTCCATAAGGTTGTTAAGAGGAATGAATGAGGTATGAGATACATCTCATCTCGCACCATGCTTGGCCGGTAGTAAACATTCAATACATAGCCCCTGTCATCTCATCATTGTCATTATTGATAGTAGTCATAGTAATAGTAGTAAAGGCATGGGTAATACCAGTGCTGGTATTTTATTGTTAGTCACTCATTCTTTGCAATTCAAGAGTCTGATCATCTCGGTCTGTGAGTGCTGTGGGAAAGTTGAGATAAACATTTGCTCTGACCAGTCAGACCTTCTTCCATGCCTTGACCTCACCCACACCCAAAGCATACGTTTCCAATTACGTTTTACAGATGTGGAAACTGAGGCTCAGAGACATTAAGAAAGTTGTCCAAATGGATACCTCTAGTAATGTTACCCTCACTTTTCGCATTTCCATAACGCATTCTTGAATGGGAAGGAAAGAGATGGCAGTGGCCTCTGGGCACCTAACGTGAAGACACCTCATGGCAGCGTGTGCAGCACGAGGAGTTCATCAGTGTTGTGTGTCACAGCTGAAAAATGAGTTTCCTGAAAATGTAATGTGCCTCCATCGAGAACGGCACACAGAAGGTGGTGATGTGGTGTTGCTGCTGCCTGAAGTTGAAAAAAACTCAACCAACCAGCCAGCCATGTAGTCAAGAAAGGCAATGACATAAGATCAACGTGGCCCATCTCTGGAATCCAGTCGTTTGCTTTGCTCTACATCAACTCAGCTTCAAAAGCCACAACCAGACAGAATTCTTTTAATGGCTAGAGGAATGTGGAGTTAGGATCTGTGACAATTACCTGAAAAATGTCCCCGCAGGCTGGAAGGCCAGCCCGGATGTTGGGCCTCCGTGGTCCTTTAAGGAAGAACCTTGGGTCAACTCCAGAATTATTTCTGGAGCATGGGCCTGGTCCCAGGGCTTATTCTTCATTCTGTCATTTTCCTTACGCTGTTTGCATTGCTTTTATTAATGGATTGGCCAAGGGCTACTTTGCTTGTCACTAAGGCCAGGGTAATAAAGTTGAGCTTTCATGTTCGTGAAGTGTGCCTTCCTTGTAAGGACAGAGAAAGCTGTAGGGTGTGGCTTCCGCCAGAGTTAGTAGAAAGTAGAACTTCACGGCTCAGACTCCTAGGTCAGAAGAGCAAGGCACGAGTTCAGCCCCCCTACCTCTTAGCCGTGTGATATGGAACGAGTCATTCAATCTCACTAAGCCTCAGTTTTCCCATTTTTCAAATTAGAATAACAAGAGTATCCATCTTGCCGGGTGGCTGGGAGGATTCAACGAGCAAAGGTCCTTAAGGTGCTTGGCACAGTGCCCGGCATCGGGAAAAGCAGGGTTTACATCGGCAGTCCTCAGATGTCCAAATAGCCAGTCGTCAACACGCTTAACAACTGGAACGGGGAGGGCGTGGATTCATCAGAATGGATGCTGTGATAGACAGCATTCATGCCGATGGGTGGATACACTGTTTCTGTTATTCAGTACTTCGTATGTCATTCGTGGTATTAATCGTTCAATCAGTGTTAACTCTGGTAATTATTATTGCTGTGCTCACAAGAAAGGGAATCAGAAATTCACAGGGCAGAGTGCCCTGCACAGTCTGTACCCACGCGTCGTGTGTTGTATTCCTGAGCCTCCGATCCGCACCTCCTCCTTGTTGCCAGGAGGAAAGGGCTTCACCATAGCAAATAGCGTTCGTGTGCCATCCATCAGACGAGGAACTGGTCAGTGTTTCAGCTGCGCTGGAGCAGAGGAGAAGAATCCCTCGCTTCCACAGCTGAATGCTTCCAAGCATATACGACATCATTACGAAAAAATGATCGTGTATCTTCATCAGATAGAAGCAGTTTTTCCTACCCTTTTCACGCTCAGTGGAAAAACGATGAGATCAAGAACAGAGAAGACAGAACGAGCATGTGAGGAGACAGAGACGAAAATGATGGATACTCCTGTTTATTAGAACAAAAGCCGAAATAAGGAACAATGCCACTTTGTGTGCAGATAATGAGTTCTTTCATGGAAGTCTTACAATGATCTGGCACGGGGGATAAGATTATTTTCTTCATCATCTGCACCAAGAAATGTGGCTTCCAGAATACACATGTCTTTCGATTTTCCCCCACACGGTTTCTTGGGTTGTCCAGTTTATTGGAGTACTGAAACAATGGCGTTTGGTGCTATGCCATTGCTAAACACAAGCTCTCTGAAGGACTCCGAAAGCATGCACAAGCACAGAGGCCATAAAATAAGGTAAAAATGCATGAGATGTATATGAAATCTTGTTTTCCCTAAGGACACTAACAAGGATCTTTTTATACTTTCTCTGTGAGATTGAGAACAATAGAAATACTTATGCCCAGAGGAAATTTCACAGTGAAGGACAGGGAATTAGAGCATTAAAAATAGCTAGGTGGTTCAGTTGGTTAAGCATCTGACTCTTGATGTCAGCTCAGGTCTTGATTTCAGGGTCATGAGTTCAAGCCCTGCACTGGAGACTGCTTAAAAAAAAAAAAAAACAACTCAGTTGTAGTGGGATTTTCAAGTTCCTTATGTCAGATTTTTATATTTGAACTGGATAGTTCACTAGTGTATTTGAATTTATAGCCGTTTGCCCATACGGCTGTTTGTCTTGAGAAACAAAGAGGGTAAACCAGGTTTAAAGGCAGATATAAACTATGGTAGACAGACCTTCGTGTAGCTCCATGTTTATACCCTGTGTAATCTTCTCCCCTTGAGTTTGGGAGAAATGTATTACTTGCTTCCAGCCAACAGACTTGACACAGCTGATGTGATGTCACTTCTGTGATTATGCTGTGATATGTGTATTGTCAGCCTTGCTAGCGTAAGTGGAGACTGTCTCTCTATTGCTGGCTTTACTAAGCCACCAGGATGGAGAGGGCTATGTGGAAAGACAGTGAGGGTGGCCTCTAGGAGCTGAGCACAGCCCTGGCTGACAGTCAGCGAGGACACAGGGACCTCAGGCCTACATATGAATTCGGCCAACAACCTGAGGGAGCTTGGCAGTGGCTCTTTTCGCACTCAAGCCTCTTAAGAGCTTGCGGCCCTGGCTGACACATGAATCGCAGTGTGCTAAAGACCCTGAGAAAGAGAACCCAGTCAAACCGGGCCCAAACTTCCAAGATTATAATATGTGTGATGTTAAGCCACTATGCTTATGATAGTTTGTTACAAAACAATTGAAGACTAATACACAAACTTTCACCAGTCAGCAAGCATTGATGACCTCTTTTGGACTAGCATGTAGCAAAATGGCATGGTGCTTCTGAAAGAAGTATAGGACCCATTTCCTGCTCAGAATCTAGTTGGAGGCAGGGAATGCTGGGTAGATGGAAGGAGCAGCACTGTCTACGAATTTCTCTGAATCGCTCAGTTAAAGAGACAGAGCAGTGAGACTACTAAAACCAAACACGGAGAGGCAACATCTACAACAAAACTGCATGGCAAGTACCCTCACAAACCCCACACACGTGTGGACGAGGACAAAGTGCATGGGATGAAGCAGACGTAAGGCAACTGGGCTTCAGACAGCCCCTAAATCACAAACATGTGCTCACGGGACGCCCGGGTGGCTCAGTCGGCTGGGCGTCTGCCTTCAGCTCAGTCATGCTCCCAGAGTCCTGGAATCGAGACCCACATCGGGCTCCTTGCTCGGCGGGGAGCCTGCTTCTCCCTCTGCCTGCCGCTGCCCCTGCTTGTGCTCTCTCCCTCTCTCTCTCACAAATAAATAAATAAAATCTTAAAAACAACAACAACAGCAACAAACACACGCTCAGGAGGAAGCACAGTGGGTCGGTCTGAGAACAGCCACTCGACCTGGAAGGTGGTTCTGCAAGATCCATTGTGGGTGTGCGTGCAGGGAGATGGTGAAGCCAAAGGTCTTGACAGCACGGGGGCCACCTGGGCCCTGAAAACCCTCCAAACTAACAGACAGGAGCTCCCTTCCAAGGCAAAGCCCTGCAGTAAAGGGCAACTGCTGGACATCAAATTCAAGCTGAGCAGGTCTAGGACACTGGGGGCAAAGGAAAAAATAAGGTCCCAATATTAGTAGGGAAGGAAGCAGCCCAGATATGAGTCTGTCTCAGAAAGTTCGAGTACACACGCGCACACACACACACACACACAAAGAGTTTCTTATCACTTTGTGAAAACAACAGGACAGTTCTAGAGCCCTGAAATTAGAAAAGCTGTCCTGGCCATCCTTCTTCTTCCAAACACAAAGGAATACTTACTTCACTTAAAAAGTTACAAACAGAAAAAAAAAAAAAAATCATGGTAGAATCCTATACAAAATTACTAAAAGAAAAAAGAGAGTAAGGAGCAGAATAATATCCTTATAGACTATGAAATCATGCCAAGAACACATGGTCGCAAAATAGGTGAAAACTAATATTTAAAAATGAGCTACACTAGGGCACCTGGGTGGCTCAGTTGGTTAAGTGTCTGCCTTAGGCTCAGGCGGTGATCCCAGGGTCCTGCAGTTGAGTCCCGAATTGGATTCCCTGCTCCATGGGGAGCCTGCTTCTCCCTCTCCCTCTACCTCCACTTCTCTCTCTCTGTTTCTCATGAATAAATAAACTCTTTTTTTTAAAAATGAGCTAAAGTACAGTGAGAAAATAACAGAAACTCTGAAAAAGGAAACCAGAAAAACTCAACCATGAAGTGACTAGAGAAAAGGACTATTTGAAAATAATGGTGACTTGGGGCACCTGGGTGGCTCAGTCGGTAGGGCATCCAACTCTTGATTTCAGCGCAGGTCATGATCTCAGGGTTGTGAGATCAAACCCCACACTGGGCTCTGCATTGGGCATGGAGCTGCTTAAGATTCTCTCTTTTCCTCTCCCTCTGCCCCTCCCCCCACAAAAAAGGAAAATAATGGTGACTTCACATAGGAACGAATTAGAAATAAGAGGAAAAAATCATTCTATAAATAAAGACATAAGATAACACCTACAAAGAAAGGCAAAGGAAACAAAAAGAAAGTAAATAAACGAAGAGATTTCTGTTTTGGGCTCTGATGGGAGTAAGTGGAACTACCCTACCCATTCCACCACAATCATAGAACTGGACAACATAGCAGAAGCAGATGTTTTCTGGCATTAGCTAAGAAGCCATGGAAGCCTGAGAGTCCTGAAAAACAAGGAGGTTCACCACGCAAGCCCTATGGCTGTCCCAGCTCTGCCTAGGGAAAATGTCCTGATCATGGTACAGCAAGGTAAAGTCCAAGCAGAATGAGGTGTCCCACTTGACTGAGGTGAGAGAGGTCACATCTGGGGTCACCGAAAGGAACTAGATTACATGCTGGACTAAAAAGTCAGTGTACTAGATTTCAAAAGACTGAAACTTTATAGAGTTTATAAAGCTCTCGGTCAACAACAGAATTAAATCAGGACCAATAACAAGATCTCTAGAAAACCCCACAATGTACATAAATTAGAGATTTCTAAATAGTTCTTGCATCAAAGAAAAAGCGACTATTAGAATAGGAGGAAAGGGCTTCACCATAGCAAACAGCGTTTTTATTAGAATATTAGAAAATATTAGAAAAGGGAATATTAGAAAATATTTTCAACTGAATGATAATTAAAAACAATATCTCAAAATTTGTAGGATTCAGCTACAGCAGTTCTTAGAGACTGAAGTTTTAAATGCCAGTATTACCAAGGAAGAAAGTTTAAAATCAATTAATTAAATCTCCGTCTTGGTAAACTAGGAAAAAAATTAATTAAACATGTAGGAAGGGAAAAGAAAGAAAGAAAGTTATTCTTTATAAGTCTACAGCACTGGATATTTCTTTTTTTCTCACCAGTGTTCGGCAGTTTTTGATGCAAAAGTTTTTTTTTTAGCCACATGGCCTCATATTAGGGATTTTTTTTTTTTAGAGAGAGAGCAAAGGTGGGGGGGAGGGCTCCCAAGTTCGCAACACGAGCCAATAGATGGGAGGGCGAGAATCTTAAGCAGATTCCATACTAAGTGCAGAGCCCTTCCCAGGGCTCAATCTCCTGACCCTGAGATCATGACCTGAGGCAAAATCAAGAGTCAGATGCGGAACTGACTAAGCCACCCAAGGGCCCTTATCAGTGAGATAAGGGATGCGTGGGTGGCTCAGTTGGTTGAGCGTCTGTCGTCAGCTCAGGTCAGGATCCCAGAGTTCTAGGATTGAGCCCCACGATGGGCTCCCTGCTCAGTGGGGAGTCCGCTTCTCTCTCTTCCTCTCCCTCTGCCCCTGCTTGTGTATTCTCTCTCTCTCTCACTCACTCTCTCAAATAAATAAACGAAATCTTAAAAAAAAAAAGAAAGAAAAATAAGAAATCAGTGAGATAGAATACATACAAAAAACAAAAAATTTAAAACCTTGAAGTTGGTTATTTGAAAAGATTAATAAAATTGATAAGCCCCTAGTAAGAAAGAGAAAACAAAAATTATCAATACCCGGAATGAAAGAGGGAATTATCTTTATAGGTCCTACAAACACCAAAGGATAATGAAGGAAACTTAGCAAAAACTTTATATCAAGAAATTTAATAACTTACTTGAAATAGACAAGTTTCTTGAAAAGCTCAACTTAACAAAACTGAACAAGAAGAAAAAAAAAGGAAACCTGAATAGCCCTATATGTGTTAATTGAACACAACATTTTAGAATCTTCCCACAAAGAATGATCCTAGAACCAATGATTTCATGGGTAAATTCTATCAAACATTTATGGAAAAAATAATAGCAAGATAAAAAAATTCACTTAGAAGATAGAAAAGAAATTAATGCATCTATCTCATCTTTAGACCAATATAACTTTTATCAAAATCTGACAAAGACATTATAAGAAAATTATTGGCCCTCTAATGACTATATGTGCAAAAATGCTAAAAAAATTAGAAAGCAGGGATGCCTGGGTGGCTCAGTTGGTTAAGCGTCTGCCTTCGGCTCAGGTCATGATCCTGGAGTCCCAGGATCAAGTCCTGCATCAGGCTCCCTGTTCAGCAGGGAGTCCGCTTCTCCCTCTGCCTCTGCTGCTCCCCCTGCTTGTGTTCTCTCACTCACTCTTTCTCAAATAAATAAATAATAAAATCGTTAAAAAAAAATTAGCAAGTAAAAACCAGCAATATATAAAAAGGATATTAGATCATGATCAAGTGGGATTTATCCCAAAACTGCAAGGTTGAGTTGACATCTAAGCATCAATGTAATTTATGAAATCAATAGAATAAAGGAGAAAAATCATATAACCATTTTAGTAGATGCATGAAAACTATTGAAGGGACACCTGGGTGGCTAAGTCAATTAAGTTTCTGCCTTTGGCTCAGAACGTGATCTTGGAGTCCTGGGGTGGAGCTCTGCATCCAGCTCCCTGCTCAGCGGGGAGTCCACTTCTCCCTCTCCCTTTGTCCCTACCTCCTGCTCCTGCTCTCTCTCTCTCTCTCTCTCTCCCTCTCAAATACATAAATAAAATCTTCAAAAAAAAAACTTGAAAAAAATACTCATTTATGATAAAATCTGTCAGCAAATTAAAAATTGAAAACAAGTCCTTAAATTCGATAATTGGATTATTTAAAAAGCCTATAGCTAACAATATACTTAATGATGAAAGAGTAAATGTTTTCTTTCTAAGCTCGGAAGCAAGGCAAAAGCTATCCATTCTTACCATTTTTAGTCAACATAGAACAGAAGGTTCTAGCCAGAAACATAAGGCAAGAAATAAAAGATCTGAGGTGCTTGGCTGGCTCAGTCAGGAGAGCATGTGACTCTTGATCTCAGGGTCTAGTGAGTTTGAGCCCCACCTTGGGTGTGGAGCCTACTTGAAAGAAAGAAAGAAAGAAAGAAAGAAAGAAAGAAAGAAAGAAAGAAAGAAAGAAAGAAAGGGGGAGGGAAGGAAGGAAGGAAGGAAGGAAGGAAGGAAGGAAGGAAGGAAGGAAAAAAGCAGGCTTAGAAAAGAAGAAATAAAATTTTCTATTCACAGACAAAATGACTGTTGACATAGAAAATCCCAAACAAGCTAAAAAAATACATGAATTAATATGTGAATTTATCAAGGCTTTAGGATGCAAGGTCAACTAAATATGTATATGCTAGCAACAAATAATTAGACAATGAATTTCAAATTATATTATTTATAAGTTTTACAATAGCTTTAGATCATAAATCACTTAGGAATACATTTCTTGAAAGATGTAGAAAATATCTTTATGTTGAAAATTACTAAATATTGTCGAGAAAAATCAAGGAAGATCTAAATGAATCGAAGGACCTATCTGGGGATTGGAAGGAAGTAGTCCAGGGTCCTTAAATTGTTCTATAAAGTTGATGTGATTTCAAAATCAGCAGTTTTGTTTTTTAAGGTAATGACAAGCTTATTCTAAAATTTATATGAAAACGCAAGGGATCTAAAAGAGCCCCCCCAAAATTTGGAAGATAACAAAGTTAGATGATGTGGTGGCTTAGCAATGTGTCAACTTGGCGAGGCTGAACTACATTTCCCAGAATTCTCTTCTTTATATGTTTCCAGGGCCTCAAGGGAAATTTTTTGTATGTAGGATTTCGAGAGCTGACAAGAAGCAGCAGGCATGTCAGAAAGCTGGGGCAGGCGTTTTTGGTAGCACAGACACTGTTGTTTATCTGCTGGGTTGTATGGTTGGCATAGGCAGCAGCCAGGCCTGCTCCTTCTCCTGTGGCTTCTCTGAGTCCTGGGCCACATCCATGAAGATTGTAGGTAGTGAAACTGACATAGAGTTCCAACTCATACTCATGGATTCCAGCTTTACATCTATCTTCCTTTCCTGCTTACCTGTCCCGTGGACTCCAAGCTCCAGTGGTTGATACCTAGTCTTACAGAGACTGTCTAACCAGTTAGTACAATTGCACACAATCAAATCCCTGTCATAAATCCCCTTTTTTTTAAAAGATTTATTTATTTATTTATTTATTTGACAGAGAGAGACAGCCAGTGAGGGAGAGAACACAAGCAGGGGGAGTGGGAGAGGAAGAAGCAGGCTCCCAGCAGAGGAGCCTGATGTGGGGTTCGATCCCATAACGCCAGGATCACGCTCTGAGCCGAAGGCAGACGCTTAACCGCTGTGCCACCCAGGCGCCCCCCCTTTTTAATTATATATAATCTTTAAATGGTTCTATATAATTGAACCCTGATACGGAGAAGTTATTCCGAAGGATTTCAACACCCACTGTAAAACCTCAGTTATCAATGTAAAGATATGTAAAGACAAATAGATCAGTGAGACAAAATAGAAATTCCTATGGTCGATTGATTTTTGATAAAAGGATTAATGCAATTCAATGGCAGAAAAGATAGTCTCTGTACCAAATGCTGCTGGAATAACTGGATATCTATAAGGAAAAAAATTATCCTCTCCCCGTACATCACACCACACACACAAATTCATTCAAAATGGATCATACGTCAAAGCATGAGAGTGAACCTAAACAAATTCTAGAAGAAAATGTAAGATAAAAATCTTTGTGAACCTGAGATAGGGAAAAAGTTTTTAGATAGAACACAAAAAGCATTATGTATAAAAGAAAAAACAATGAATTTGCATTCATTGAAATTGAAACTTCCTTTTCCAAAGTATCATTAAGAAAATGAAAAATGAAAAAATAAGCCACAGACTGGGAGAAAATATTCACAATACCTATATCTGACAAAGGATTTGTCTTCAGAATATATAAAGAACTTTAGGGGCACCTGGGTGGCCCAGTCATTAAGTGTCTGCCTTCGGCTCAGGGCATGGTCCCAGGGTCCTGGGATCAAGCCCCACATTGGGCTCCCTGCTCCGCTGGGAGCCTGCTTCTCCCTCACCCACTCCCCCTGCTTGTGTTCCCTCTCTCTCTGGCTCTCTATCTCTGTCAAATAAATAAATAAAATATTTTTTTAAATAAAGAATATATAAAGAACTATCACAACTCTATGATAAGAGACAAGCTGCCAACTAAAAAATGGTCAAGTTAAAACAGTTGTAATTTAAAAAATAGATTTCTTTTTTCCAGGTGTTTTTTGTCTGATTTTTATTCTAATGTGGTAAGAAATCGGTCAGTTTCAAGTAGGGAAATGATGCAATCTGATGATTTACATAAATTAACTTTTTTCTATGCCCTGTAACTCCTGGTACTGGCATATTATTAAAAAATTAACAGGGGCGCCTGGGTGGCGCAGTCGTTAAAGCGTCTGCCTTTGGCTCAGGGCGTGCTCCTGGCGTTACGGGATCGAGTCCCACATCGGGCTCCTCTGCTGGGAGCCTGCTTCTTCCTCTCCCACTCCCCCTGCTGTGTTCCCTCTCTCGCTGGCTGTCTCTCTCTGTCAAATAAATAAACAAAATCTTTAAAAAAAATTAACAAATTAGTTTATCAATTTTTTAAAAAGCATCACAGACCTTAAACACACATCACATATAGACACAAACATATATGTGGCCAAATAGCACATGTTAAAGTGTTCATAAAAAAACTGAAAATTAAAACCACAATGAATTGTGGAATGTCCTGGCACTTGATCCCATTCTAGCTTTCGGTGGAGTGTGGTTGGGAAGTGCAGGTCCACCAATGTAGCCTGGCTCATATTATTGTGGAAATTAACAAAGGGAAACCTCACTAAAGTAGACTTGAGAGGCCAAAAGGGGAGGCTCCAAGGGGGAGCAGAACTATTCAACATTCATCATAGAAGAATTGTCAATTACATGCTCCAGCAGAAGAATCTTCCACAGGAAAGAATTGTCAATTTCAGGTCCCAAAAGGAAAAGATGTTGACTGCATCAGGGGCAAGAAATCGACTATCCCTGCAACTCAGCCAGTGAGAAACTCACCACCCTGAACTCTTGCCTTTCTTCATGGATGTTCCTTCGGAACAGCCCCTCCCAACTTCCTGCACCTTCTTCATGAAATCACAGTTACTCTACTTTGTTTGTTGGACTTGTCTTTGCTTGGGCTATAGCCTGCAATTCTGTTACTCCCAAATAAACCCGTTTTGCTGGTAAAATAACTGACAGTTTTATTTTTAAGGTTAACATTACGATAAAATTTAAAGTTCCTGGTGGAAAAAAAAAAACACAATGAAATTTTCTTCATGCTGAGTATAATAGCTAAAATGAACACTTCTGATAATATTAAATGTTGTCAGAGATATGGAGCAACTGAAAGGCTCATAAATGTTTTTATTGGGAGTGTTAGATAACACTGCTTTGGAAAGCATTTCAACAGTTTCTTATGAAGTTAAACTTTATACATTTACCAAATGATTCGGCAATTGTATTTGTAGGTATTTATCAAAGAGAAATGAAAATACATGCTTAGTAATAGATTTGTATGTATAGCTTTATTCATAATGGTCCCACACTGGAAACAAATGAAGCATAACCATCATAACCATCAACAGGTGAATAGATAAGCAAATTACAGTACAGATACACATTGGAGAACTACTTGGCAGTAAAAATGAATGCATTCTGATATACACAACATCACGGATGAATCTCAAAAATATGCAGAACAAAAGAATGTTCTCAAAAGAGTACATACTGTCTGACTGCGTTTATATGAACGTCTCTGAGAGTCAAACCAATGTATAGTGATATAAGTCAGATCAGTGATCAGCGATTGCCTGTGAGAAAGAGGGAAGACCGCAACAAAGGAAGTTTTTAGAATGATGGAAATTTTCTACATCTTGATTGGAGGGATGCTTGCATAGATGTAAACTTTGTCAAAAGTCTTCACCAGGGGGCGCCTGGGTGGCACAGCGGTTAAGCATCTGCCTTCGGCTCAGGGCGTGATCCCGGCGTTCTGGGATCGAGCCCCACATCAGGCTCCTCCGCTATGAGCCTGCTTCTTCCTCTCCCACTCCCCCTGCTTGTGTTCCCTCTCTGGCTGTCTCTCTCTCTGTCAAATAAATAAATAAAATAAAATAAAATAAAATAAAATAAAATAAAAGTCTTCACCAGTGTACTTAAAAGGTGTGAATTTTATTGTATATGAATTACACCTCAATAAAATTGATCTAAAAGAAATGTATATTTCTTGGGGCTGTCCCCTGAAAAGGCCTAGCAACAGTGATTAACCCATTGCCAATGGATCCCTAGCACTCTGACTATGATGCCTTGGAAGAATTGCCAATTCCAATCAGGAACATGTACATTTCCATACACAAAATGAGCCTACTGCACTTTGTCATGCCATAAAGCGAGGTAGTTCTAAAGACTACTAGGGTGGTTTTAAAAAAACAAACGTCAAGGTCACCTGGGTGGCTCAATCAGTTAATCATCTGCTTTCAGCTCAGGTCATGATCTCGGGGTCCTGGGATCAAGCCCTGCATCAGGCACCCTGCTCAGTGGACAGCCTGCTTCTCCTCCTCCTTCTGCCCCTCCCTCCCACTTGAGCACTCTCCCTCTCTCTCTCCCTCTCTCTCACTCTTTCTCGTTCTCTCTCTCTCTCTCTCTCTCCCTCGCTTGCTCTCTCTCTCAAATAGATAAATAAAATCCTAAAAAAGAAAAGTCATACAAAAGCTCCAAAGATGCAGCAAATTCAGCATCAATAATAAGTTAAAACCCTCAGATATGTTTAAATCCGCAAGTTCATTACAATACTTAAAGAACAGCAACTCAACTAATTAGATTTCTTTGGAGATGCTAGAAAACTACATCATTATTTTTTAAACTGGCAAATAAAAAAGCCAATGTTTATCCTGCCTTTACTAAGCAAAAACGTGACCAAATAGTTGACGTGGAAAGTTACTCTTTATAGAAAAATTGCAGCTGATAAATAAAGAATGAGTGATAGGGGCGCCTGCTTGGCTCAGTCGCCTGAGCGTCTGACTCTTGGTTTCGGCTCAGGTCACGGTCCCAGGGTCCTGAGATGGAGCCCCATCGGGGCTGCTTTGCTTTGCTAGTCTGCTTCTCTCCTCCCTCCCCCCTCCCCCCACTTGCTCTGTCTCTCTCAAATAAATTAATTAATTTAAAAAAAAAAGAACGAGTAATAGAGTTAGAATACTACCATCTGAATTACTAGATGATTAATGATCATTAAGGGTTGATAGTATCACAAAAACAGAAAAATAGACATTACATACCTCCCAGGAGAAATACACAGTACCACCCATGGTATAGCTTTGCCAAAGTAACAGTAATTGAGGGTAAACCTGATTAAGTCTCCTGAACTCACTACACATTTACAGGACACACAAGGCATAGAAAAACGTGTTTAATGACACCACAGGGAAACAGTAACAAAATTCAGACCGTGGGAAAGTTTGAGTCAAACAACTCAAATTACTTCTACAGAAAATTGCAGGAAGAAAAAATAAAAGGGGGATGTTAGAAGAATCTATAGGTTAAGAGATAAAACAAATCAAAGAATCAGAATGTATGGACACTGTTTTGATCCAGAGTGAAATAAATAAAATGTAAAAACAGTATGTAAAACAAAAATGTGAAGACTGGGTGTTTGGTTATATTAAGGGATTATTGTTAATTTTTTTCAAGTTTAGAAATGGTGTTATGTTGGGGGAGCATTGAGATATTAACAGATAAAGTGATATAATGTCTGGAATTTGCCTCGAAATAATCAGGGTGGGGGGACAGGGTGTGATTATAGGTGAAATAAGTTTGGGCATATATTGATTATTGTTTTTTTGTTTTTTTAAAGATTTTATTTATTTATTCGACAGAGATAGAGATAGCCAGCGAGAGAAGGAACACAAGCAGGGGGAGTGGGAGAGGAAGAAGCAGGCTCCCAGCGGAGGAGCCTGATGCGGGGCTCGATCCCAGGACTCCGGGATCACACCCTGAGCCGAAGGCAGATACGTAACGACTGAGCCACCCAGGCGCCCCCATATATTGATTATTGTTGAAGATGGGTTATAGGTACATCTGATTTATTAAGCCAGCATCTCTATGTTTTGTAAATGTTTAAGAATTTCCATCACAAAAAGTGGAAAATAATAACAATCTATTTGAGGGTGGAAGAAAAAGATGGACACATCTGAAACAATTAGCAAATCATGCCAAACAGTTAGATGTTAGGACCTATATACGGGCTCAAAAGAGCAAAATTTTACCCCCAAACTACGTTTCAACAAGGGGATGAACGGTCTTAAATTCTAGCCCTTGTAAGTCTCTGTCACGGGTAAGTCTCTGTATCTCAGTGACTTTATTCTGAACGGCAAAGTATTAATGGAGAACAATATATTAACTTGGAACCACTTCAATCAATACTAGCTTGAAATTTACAGATATCAACTGGGGAAACTGTTTTAAAAGCAATGCAGCAATTTAATAAAGACATAATAAGTATTCCTCCTAGTTGTAAATGTCAGCGGGTTATTATAAAAGAGCTAGCTTAAAACAAGATCATTTCTTTTTTAAAGCAACTCAATGATTACATTGAGGAAACTGCAAATGTAAGCAAGCAGTCCTACTATTATGTGAATAGCTACCTGTAGCTTGGAATATATTTTCTAGCAATAGCCCCATAAAGGATCTCAAAAAGGACTTATTTGGAAGTAAAGACTTAGCTGGAAGTAAAGATGATATCATCTGGACACTGCACTTAATGACTCAAAATGTAGCTTGAGTGATGACTAAGAACTTCAGTTGCAATGAAGTTCTTTTTTTTTTTTTTTTTTTTTTTTTTAAGATTTTATTTATTTATTCGACAGAGACAGAGACAGCCAGTGAGAGAGGGAACACAAGCAGGGGGAGTGGGAGAGGAAGAAGCAGGCTCATAGTGGAGGAGCCTGATGTGGGGCTCGATCCCATAACGCCGGGGTCACGCCCTGAGCCGAAGGCAGATGCCCAACCGCTGCGCCACCCAGGTGCCCCTGCAATGAAGTTCTAAACGAAACTGTCTCATGAAATGTGAGATAAGACCAGAAGGGAGTATTTCCACATCAAGATACGGTTTTATATAAAAAGCTATTTTAAAAACTTCTGTGTGTTTAAATGAATACATTAAACGTGGTTAAGTAGACATTTGACTATTTCATCTACATCACCAAAAGCTTATGCACTTTAAATTGGCCAAATCTCTTTTTCCTCTGGTGGGGGCAGTTTCCCATCGGGAAAACGAGTGCTTGCTTCCCCTCTGGGGCTGTCTGTTATTCTGGTACGTAAAATAAATTCACTGTGCTGTAGGTTAGGATCTAATTAAATGCAGGTAGTAGCAGTCAGGGAAGGGTTCATGACAAAAGGTGGGCTTAAGATGGGTAGGTTCTGGACTAGGCGCGTGGAGAGCTTTCCATATGTGGAAGAAAAGATGAATAAAACATTACCAAAAGAACATTTGACTTGGGGGATCTCACCCAAATCATAGTTGGAAAAGGACAAGGTTGGCTAGCATGGAGGGTCCAAGCCAAAGAAAATTAGTAATAAGCTCTCCATGTGGAGTGAGACCCAGACAGGTGCAGAAGACTTTCACAGTCAGCCAGAGGGCTTTGGATAAATTCAGAGAGACTGACCCTCTTATTACAGTCAGGACTACAATGTGACTTTCACAGGCCCTAGGCACTTTTGTCTTTGTGGGTCCCTTCCTTCGTAAAAAATATAAAACCATATATTTTATGACTACGTTCGTATGAAGATTAATGTAGGCCAGGCTGAATTTACTATTACATTCATATTATTATAGTTATTTTTTCTTCCTATTTTAAAAGAAATTAAAATTAAAACATTGTCACAGTCCCCTAAAAGTATCACGGACCTTAGCATCGTGCCTGTTCCATCTAGTAGATAAACTGGCCCTGATTAATGTTTGTTCATGTATGTTTTATGTATGTTACAGAGATTTTATGGTTAAATAATTGTTATGGCCATTTTTTATATGTGGACCAACCATTTTCTGTATATGGAAACGTAGGTCTCACCTGGATCACAAAATGCTTCCATGATGGCAAAGCTGGCTCAGGAAGGATGAGATCATTTGTTGTGTCTCCCATTTGGCCATGACCATGGAGGTGCCCTGCGCCCCCCCCCCCCCAAGCAGAGAGCAGAACTTAGTGGGAGAAGACAGTGTGTCTGACAGGTTTTTATCTGGGCCTAGTCACTGGGGAAACAGCTTCTAGGACCCTAGAAATAAGATGACGCTCATTGTAATGGAGGTTGGAGTTGGAAAGTCAGATGTCTTCTAAGTAAATTACACTGGGCTTTGGCGCTGGAGTGTATTGCCTTAAGATCAGATACTTGAGTCTGATTCCCATAACATCCTTTAGAATTTCTACCATTCCTTCCTTTTTGTGCTAAGTAAAACCAAAAAATAAGGAGGGGGAGCTTTGGCCTTTCTCAGGGAAGGGTGTTAAAGTGGTAGCAGAACACCCTTTGGGACTGGTGTTGGGACTGGTGTGAAATTGCAGCAGAGATCACAACTAGAAGAAGACTGCATGGACAGTGGGGGAGATTAGGGGGAGCTTGCATGTTTACCTGCTCAGTGGAGTGTTCCAGAACAGTCAACTGGTCAATACTTCCCTCCGAAACTGTTGGAGTACTCTGCGTTGCTTTCTGTTTCAGGGAGGTTGGTTGATCCCTTTTTGAAACCACTGGGGCTACATCGAAGAAACTTTTATCTGCCAGTGAGATACAGGAGGGTCTGGAGAGAGATGCTTACCTGCAGGGCCAATGAGGTTAGAGGGGAGAGGGGAGAGGGGAGAGGGGAGGGGGATTAGCATTGAGGGTAGGGCGGGAAGGAGAGCATAGGCTAGGGCCTTGTTATTCAAAGTGTGGCCTCTGGACCAACAGGATCTGCACTAGAAAATATATTTTAACAACTCCCCAGAAGATTTGTCAATATAATTGAAATTTGGGGAGCACTGCACTAGGATGTTAGCTGAGAGAACGAGGGAAGGGTAGATTTGAAAAGTGTCGGAAGGTAACAATGAGCAGGCTTTGGAATCTTGATATTTTTAGAGATAGAGATGACTCAAATATGACTCCAAGAATACAAATTTGGGAGACTAAAGAAAACAAGTAATTTCCCAACACTCATTTGCCTCCACATAATTGACGGTCTAATTAAAAATTGTATCCATTAATTAAAGTACTGTCAGATCACATGTTTGGTTTGCCTCGTTCGATGTACCCATTAGCGTTATTTTTATGCATTTGAGAATAATTAAGTTGTCTTTTCCTGCTTGCTAAGTCAAACGCTCGTTGTGCTTACTCCTATCCACTTCCCTCTTCATTATTTAATCTGGATTTTCTTTCTAATGCAACCTTGGACATTGCTCGTTGTTAGGGCCACTGCGAGCAAGGTGCCAGCTTCCTCAGCATGTAAGCTATTCAGTTACAATTAGACAGCATGAATGGTATACGTGTCCTCCAAATGTTAAGGATGTTATTTAATAGAGAAGACCAATGGGGCGCCTGGGTGGTTCAGTCTGTTAAACGTCCGCCTTCGGCTCAGGTCATGACCCTGGGGGTCCTGGGATCGAGCCCCACATAGGGCACCCTGCTCAGTGGGGAGCCTGCTTCTCCCTTTCCCTCTGCTGCACCCCCTGCTTGTGCTCTCTCACTCTCTCTGTCAAATAAATAAATAAAATCTTTAAAAAAATACAGAGAGGACCGGTAAGAATGATCTGGCAGCCTGGGGCTATGATGGGGATAGACTAGCCATCATTGGTGACTTATTGATAGTACAGGAATCTAAATTGAGTAACTCTGGATTCCTCTCTTGGGTGCAAGAATCAAGAAAGGAAGGGAAAGGCATTGCATCTGTAAGGGGAAAGGGCACCCTCCTGGTACACCTATGACAGGCAGATATCCAGAGGCTGACAGCGTGAATGACTCATGCCGATGTTTTGACTACACGATACCAGCCTCACAGATATTCGCAAATATCCTATAATTGAATACCTCTTCTATTTTCATCCCATCATTTTCTTTCACCAGGTAGGCGCTCCTCTACCTCTTGCCCTCTCTCCTCCAGATGCAGGGGGGAAAAGTACCAGTGAACACAATCCACTCATCATCACCTGGCTACTTCCAAATTCTAATTTGGACTAAGGAAACTGTTCTTTGAATCGTTTTCTCCCTGGACAAAAGGAGCGAATACATTTCCTTTCTGTCTGCTAGAGCTAGGGGATGATGAAAGCGGCACACATTGCTTTTCATAGTATGTGTGATTTATTCTTCAAGAAAAAGAAGTAACTCAGATGAATTTCGGTGCCCAGGATGCAGAAAGGTTCTGGCTCGTCTCTCAGGAAACAATTGCAAAGTGAGTTCAGTGGCCTACAGCTACTTTACAAGCCTGGCTAACTGTGCTTCCCAGACATTCTTATTTCCCATCTCAGGCTCTAAATGCATAGCCTGAAGGCTAGATCTAGCCTGCAGACATGTTTAGTTTGGACTACCCAGTGTTTTTACAAAATTTCAGCCAAAATGTAAAAATAGGGAAATCACACATTCCTTGTATGACAATGATCAGCTGGAAGCAGCTAGTGAGTACCACAGGGTGCCACGGTCCCCACCATTCCCAATCATTTCCCTGACCTTGAGGCTGAAAAAGCCTATGAAATAACAGAAAGTAGATATAGAAATAAAGATATAGAGTTAAAGATATAGATATATTGGTCTCTGACTCTAGTTCCTGGCATGGAGCTCCTAAAACTCTTGTAATTTCCTAAGTCAGAGAGCACTAGAAGCATCTTTTATTCTAATATTTGGCCCTTGGCCCCAGTTCCTGACACAGAGCTCCTAAATCCACTGTAATTTCCTGGGTGATAATAGTGTCTTTTGTTCCAGGGAGGTGACTCTCTGTAAGCTCTGGGATGGAGGCTGGTCACCAGAATGACTAAGCCATGATTAGAAGCTTGGAACTTTCAGCCCTGCACCCAATCCCCAGAGAGGGGAGAGGGCTGGAAAAGGGGTTAATGATCTGTCATGTCTCCATAGTGAACCCCCTATAAAAACGCCAAAGTATGAGATTTGGAGAACTTCCTGATTGGTAAACACATCTACATGCTGGTAGGGTGACGCCCCCCAACTGCATGAGGACAGAAGCTCGCATACTTGGGACCCTTCCAGACCTCACCTTATGTCTCCCTTCATGTGGCTTTTCATCTGTATCCTTTATCATACCTTGTAGGGTAGAATAAATGGTAAACGTGTTTCCCCAAGTTTTGTGAGCTGTTCTTGCAAATAACCGAAAAGGGGAGGCTCATGGGAACCTCTGATTTGCAGCCAAGTTGAACAGAAGTTGTGGGTCACGTGAGGACCTACCACTTGATGATTAGTGTCTGAAGTAGAGGGCAGTCTCATGGGACTGAGCTCTTCATCCATGCGGCCCACCTTACCTCCAGTTAGTGTCAGCATTGAATTGACTTGTAGGACACCCAGCTGGTTTCATAGAGAATTACTTGGTATTTGCTGGGGGGGGGGGGGAGGGGGGAATCCACACCTCTGGTGTCAGAAGTGTGAGTGTGGCAGTAGCATGAGAGTGAAGGAGAAACACAGGAAGTGAATTTTCCTCTTCAGTGCTGGTTTTCATTTCTTAATCTTTTTTTTTTTTTTTAAGATTTTATTTATTTGACAGAGAGAGAGACAGCCAGCGAGAGAGGGAACACAAGCAGGGGGAGTGGGAGAGGAAGACGCAGGCTTCCCATCGGAGAAGCCTAATGTGGGGCTCGATCCCAGAATGCTGGGATCATGCCCTGAGCCAAAGGCAGACGCTTAACGACTGAGCCACCCAGGCGCCCCTCATTTCTTAATCTTTGTTCTTGTTGTTTTTCTTGAAGTAGAGAAATATTTCTCTGGGTCCATGTCTTTATTAAGAGTGAAGTAGCAAAAAGATAGATAATGATTCAAAGAAAAGGGGAGTGTACAAATTTCTTTTTGGACTTCTGGAACATTTCTGCATATTCCATATGCGAACTCTATGTGTGTGTTCAAAGATAACTTAGGACCCTGGTTACGGCCTGGACCCTACTGTCAGTTGAATGAGTGGTTCCTTCCTCTCCCAGATCTGGAAAGGATTGCAAAACTCGCCAGTGACAAAACTTAATTAAGTTTGCAAAACCACATGACATAGTGCATGAGATGTTCCAACAGATACGCACCTTGAACTGGAGAAGTAGGAGCTGCTGTGATATAGATAGTGTCATAGTATTTTCATTTCTGCCTTTCTTGGGGGGAAAACCTGTTCTCAGCTCAGACTTCCATCAGGAAATCACTCTTCAGGTCAAAGGCAGCCAAATAAAGCTCTCTCCCGCCCTCCCACAGACCTGTAGCACAGCACATTAAACGAGGTTGTTGTCTGAAGGAGGTTGCTTATAACAGAGGACCACAGCCTGAGTGGTTTATGAACAACAGAAAAAGATTTCTCACAGTTCTGGCGCTGGGAGTTTGCCCTCAGGGGGCCGGCATGGGCAGGTACTGGTCAGAGCGCCCTTCCAGGCTGTAGACTGCTGACTTCTCATTGTAGCCTCGTGGTGCAGAGAGCAGAGAAAGAAAGGAAGTTCCTCCTGACTCCTAAAGGGACACTAATCTCATCCTGAAGGCTTCACGCTTATGACTTCATCTAATCCTAATTACCTCCCAAAGGCCCCACCTCCTAATACCATCATCTGGGTGGGGGAGGGGGTAGGATTTCGACATGGGAAGTTTGCAGGGACACCAGCCCGTAGTCCGTAACAGGGACGCCTGCCCAGGTTAGAGAGCAGACCTGCAGCGTCTTCCAGACAGACAGAAGACAAATCTACCTGGGTTAATGAGTAGAAGAGCAGCCCAGATTTCCAGAGCACATTGGCTGGTTCCCACCTGTGAAGAAAGCAGACAAAGATAAGAATAAAAGTCAACGTTAAGTAAATGCATACACAGACCTGAGTGTTGGGATATTGCAGAGCGAGCAGACAGAAGACAATTAGTAGAACCCTGAAGAAGAAAAATCCAGACCATAGCAGAAGAGAGGTGATTCTCTCAGCCAAGTCCCCTCATCTACCCCCTAAATACTCAACAATAATTCCTTAGCAGAAAGAGCCAGAAATTGCTACAGATTGCTCCTGATGGGGTGCCCAGTGGAGCAGAAACTATGTTCTTCTTTTTTATTATTTTGAGAGGGAGTAGGGACAGGGCAGTGAAAAAGGCCAGCTTTTTAATATTCAGGGCAGTCTCTTTTCAGGAATCCTTAGGAGCAAAGGAAGGTGAGAGGTGTTCATTGCTCTGGACCCTCCCCCCTTATAGAGCTGTTCTCCAAGGGAGAGGTAGGAAAATTTTGTAGGTGACAAGAGGGATTGAAAAGCCCCAGCTCTTACTCTTTTGAGATTTAACACGTTGAGAATCTCTCTTCAGTTGAGATAGGTCCACTGACAGCTGCCATCAGGAAAAAGCCTCAGAAAGGAGCTCACCAGGAGGGAATAGAATGTCTGGGCTGGTAACCGATGTTCAGCACAGAGAGGAGTGGGAGAGGGTGTGGGGGAAGGTTAGCAGTGGCAGGGCACACAGCCGACGTCAAATACGCACCTCAGGAGTTATGTGAGGCACGTGAAGGTTAATTAAAAGAGCTGTACTCTTGGATCAACCGGAGTCGGGGCAGTACGGGCCCGGGCATCACTGGACCGGTAAGAGTCTCGCTGTCGTAGGGGATAAAGTCCCCCAGCCTGTGTCAGATCAGACTCAACAGCCACACCCGTAGCCAAGGCCCCAGTGGCAGGAGACTCTGTGCTACTTTGCAGCTCTCTCTCCCACTTTGGTTTGACTAAGCCCCTGAGGTGCTCAGACAATTCAAGGAGCGGTGAGTTGGTCCTTAAGAGAGATGCTGCGCTTCTTGATAATATCAGTAGGGTTGGATGCACCGGAGCAGATCAGCTGGGCCATAAGAGTTACCTGGTCCATGTAAAACATAAAGGCCAAATGCATATGGTTTTCACCCCATTGCATAGAGTCAGTCTTTCTTCACAAAACTCCTGGCTGTTTTCGTGTGACTCTGAGGCAAAGGAAAAGAGATACCTGGACAAGGAGGACCCCACTGAACCCTGGCACACGTGACTCTGTGGGTGAAGCAGGTGATTAGGCTTGCCTTGCTAATTTCTGCCTTAATGAGGGTATTTCCGTCTGGATCTGCAGTGTGGTTCCCGTGCTCGAGTCTGAGGTGGGGGTGGAGGGGCCTGAAGATGAGCGGCAATGGGAAGGAAATCTTGCCTTCCGTAAGACCACTTGGCTGCCAGAGGGTGGCGACATGACCTGCATCAGGTGCATTTCTCACACATACTCCAGGCAAGCCCTGAGCAAAGCTGATGGGGTGGGGGGAGTGTGCCAGCCCCCCTGGGAATGGGCTTCAAGGCACAGAAGCCAACACGGGAGGGGGGACTGGCTCCTCTCAACCCCCCACTTTAAACTGTGGGAGCACCAGGCTTGGGAAACACAGCCGCCGGTCAGATGCACCTGGGGACGTTTCAGCATGTTTCAAGGTATACGAATCAAGTTAGCACATACCGGCACAGCTTGAAATGGCAGATAATAAGCATTAATCTCCCTAATAAATTCATTAGTCAGCTGTATGGTCTTGAAAGAGGTTTGTAAACTGAGATCATAAATTAAGCCCTGGATAGACATTAACCTTCTCTGCTTTGCTCTGCAAATCTCCCGGTAGCTCTAATGGGATCAAAAGTTTCTTGAGCCTTCCATAAGATCCAGCTTTCCTCTGCCTAATTACACTGATACAGAGCTTCACAGAACATTTTTATGGTATAGTTAAAAAAAAAGTGATGCCTAATCTAACTTCTATGGGCATACTTATTGGAGAAAAAGAGTGGCAATGCACACAGTCGTTCGGGAGCCTGTGTTTCTGGGAACAGATACTCCCTAGGCCATCTTTGTAGGGAGCTTGAAAGAGCTATCCATCACCCACGTGGCACCTCCTTCAGGGTGGGCTCCCTTCATGCCTGGGACAGCAGCCTCTTGGTCCATAAGGCCAGCCACCTGGCCAGTTGTCTTTCTCTCTGGCTGTTTCAACCCATATTTCCGAGGTGTAGTGCAATATCTCCCTTACGAGGTATTTTTTTTTTAAGAGGGTAATTTTTTAAGTAAACTCTACCCCCAATGTGGGGCTCAAACTCATGACCCTGAGATCAAGAGTCGTGTGCTCTACCAATTGAGCAAGCCAGGTAGTCCATAGGGTACTTTTCTTTTTTAAGATTTTATTTATTTATTTAAGAATGAGAGAGAGAGAGAGAGCGTACAAGTGTGTCCGGGGGAGGGGCCGAGGGAGAAGGGGAGGGATCCTTAAGCCGACTCTGCTGAGCGCAGGGCCTGACTTGGGACTCGATGCCATTACCCTGAGATCATGACCTGAGCCGAAATCGAGAGTCTGACACTTAACTGACTGAGCCACCCAGGCGCCCCCCATAGGGTATTTTTAAGCTTAATTGTATATTATCTAGCCGACACTATGCATTCCTTGGATAGAGAGTACTATGGACGAGCAAAGCTTAGGGAGATACCAGGAACTCCGGACAAAACGGCTTTTCTGCCATTATTCTGCCAAGTAGTCCTCTCCCTCAACCCCTAGTTTTATTTTTCCTTCCCCTCTGCCTTGTACTGCCTGCTCAACTGAGAAAATCCTACTTTTGCTCCCCATTCTCTCACCTCTTCCTGTGAATCATGGCACACACGTTCAGAATGCTCACCTCTCCTGATTCTCCCTCAACTCAACCCCTAGCCCCCATCCTGTCAAACTCTTCCATCAACCTCTGCTATTTACTGAACCTTTCCAGAAGGTCCTTTCTCACGTGCTCTCTCATTCCCTCTTCTACTTCACTCATTACTCACCGCCTAGAGGTACCGGTCCTCTGAATAGCAGCAGTTGGTTCTAAAATACTTCAGAATTTAAACCTTCTGGGCAGATAATATCTACCACCGAGGGGTAAATGAGAGTCATGGCAACACACTGAGTGTCTTTGTGGCAGGCATGATTCTAGGTGCCACGGGATATGGAGGTAAGCAAAACTAAAACTATCCTTACCTCCTAAAGCTCCCATCTTGCTGGCACAACCTATTGGCTTGTTTAACTGTTGAATATTGCCAAGCCTTGGGGATTTTTACTGAAGTTCCTTAAGAGTGAACACAGCAAGACTTTGTACTTATAAACATACGTTTTAAAACATTAAGATAAAGGAGCATCCGGGTGGCTCAGTTGGTTAAGTGTCCAACTCTTGATTTTGGTTCAGGTCGTGGTCTCAGGTTGGTCTCCACAGTGTGGAGCCTGCTTAAGATTCTCTCTCTCTCCCTCTGCTTCTCCCCGTCTCCCTCTCTAAGTAAATAAATTAATAAGTAAGTAAATAAATAATAAAATTTTTAAAAATGTAGAAAGGCTTTTTTCCACTATGTTTTGATGTATCCCTGATGAGAACATAAGTACCGATATTCTATTGAGAATGTGATTGTCAACAAAAGGAAGATCAACAAATGTTTAGATCATTTATGGTATCCTGCTGATGGATTTACCCTTCCAATGAATTTTTTTTTTAAAGTAATCTCTATGCCCAACATGGGGCTCAAACTCACAACCCTGAGACCATGCTCTACCAACTGAGCCAGACAGGTGCCCCTTCTAAAGAATTTGTAATAGAAGCTAAGATCCCTTGCATCTGGAAAACTCTTATTTTACACAGATAAATATGTTAATCTATGCACTCCTTATTGTTTTTTAAATTTTTCCATGTATTTATATTTCCATATTATGAATGCAAAATGTAAGCTTTTAACAGAAGAGAGTGTGGGTGTATTTTCAGCCCTTCGGTCTGCTAGTTGCATGAACTCAAAGGTGATAGTCAAATATTGAAGAATACTTATAGTCGGGCCCTCATCATTCAGAACAAGTATGGCCTTTTCGACATGTATCAGCTGAACATAAGTCCCTGAGCGACTCCTGGAAACTCTCTCCTCTCAACTAAAGGGGAACAAATGAAATTGAAAATGCACATATTAGTAGTCTGCAAATATGAGCACCACATGTTTTGTTTTTTTTTTTTTTTGATTGTTTACCTTTGGTCAATACAGCATTGCTGGAAATTAGAAAAGTGTACGTTCTCCAGTTGCCAAGGCCTCCCTCTCCGTATTGTGTTTTCATCATTTATATAACCAGTCATCATACCCGGCTGGCCCATGATGGCCTCTGAGTTTGCAGGCCCTGAATTCAAGGCTTTCCTAGGTTCCCCATTCAGCTCTGACATTTCTGGTTCTAGTTCTTTCTCACTGTCTGCTTAGCATTGTGCTGTTTAAACAGGACATAGCAAGCGCCAAGGAAGAGAAGAGTTAAATATAGTACTTTCAGATGCCTCTAAAGCTTCATCTTCTAGCCTCCCAATGATTTAGGTTCTGGGTTCAATTCTATTGGTGAGAGAGGCAGTGACCAATTTCTAAGCATATTTGGAATGCGAAACCTAGACATTAAGAGCAATATGGACACAGAAACTTCTCCCCTTTCCTCGTTTATTCAGAGAACTTTCACTTTCTTGGGCTTGGTTAGATAGGGCTGTTTCTGGTTGGTTACACCATCTGTCAGTCTAGGATAGAAGGTGGGATTCAACTGTACTGTGGGATCCTACTGAATTACTGGTCTGTGTGGCTCACTTCTTAGCGGACAGTCTTGGGGCCTGGCGATGAAAAGAGAAATGGGAAATTGTTCAGTTTCATATCATTTAGACCCCTGTTGTCGTGGCCTGAGATACCATACTGAGGCAGCCCAAGGTCTTCCTCAAATTTAAAAAACCTTTCTCAAAGTGTATTCCCGGAGCCACCTGAACAGTATTTTAAAATGCAGATTATGCTCAACATCACTGGGCATCAGGGAAATGCAAATCAAAACCATCACACCAGTCAGAATGGCTAAAATGAACAACTCAGGAAGTGGCAGGTGTTGGCGAGGATGCAGAGAAAGGGGGACCCTCTCACACTGTTGGTGGCAATGCAAGCTGGTGCAGCCGCTCTGGAAAATAGTATGGAGGTTCCTCAAAGAGTTGAAAATAGACCTACCCTACGACCCAGCAATTGCACTACTAGGTATTTACCCCAAAGGATACAAACGTAGTGATTTGAAGAGGTACGTGCACCCCAATGTTTATAGCAACAATGTCCACAACAGCCAAACTATGGAAAGAGCCCAGATGTCCATCGACAGATGACTGGATAAAGAAGATGTGGTGTCTACATAGAATGGAATACTACTCAGCCATCAAAAAAATGAAATCCTGCCATTTGCAAAGACATGGATGGAACTAGAGGGTATTATGCTAAGCGAAATAAATCAGAGAAAGACAAATACCATATGATTTCACTCATATGTAGAATTTAAGAAACAAAACACATGAACATAAAGGAAGGGAAGGAAAAATAAAATAAGATTAAAATTGTGAGGGAGACAAACCATAAAAGATGCTGATAGAAAACAAACTGAAGGTTGCTGGAGGGGTGAGGGGTGGGGGGGATGGGGTAACTGGGTGTCGGGCATTAAGGAGGGCACGTGATGGAATGAGCACTGGGTGTTATAAGCAACTGATAAGTCACTAAATTCTATTTCTGAAGCTGATAATACACTATACGTTAACTAAATTGAATTTAAATTAAAAATTAAAAAAAAAAAATATATATATATATATATATATATATATATATATATAGTGCAGATTCCTATCAAAGCTCTGCCCCAAATCCCTGCGACCCACCTCAGTTTGCCTGCAGCCCTATGATGGATGGGCCCCTGCACTGATCTCTCCACTATTCTGCCCGAAGTCTTTTTCTGGCTTTGGAGGAGTAGGTAAGTGACACGGAATTCATGCCCAGCGAGACAGCCCTCAAGCAAGAAGAGGAAGGAGTCAGAGTACATACCCCAGCTTCTCCAACTTCAGGAGGGCAATGCTAAGGCATGTTCTTCATGGTCCTTTGGAGGGTCCCTAGCGAGGCTGAGCCCTGGCTACCATGCCAGCAGCCCGCTCCTTACTGCGCGGTTTCCCTGCCTGGCTTTCCTGCTTGCTTGTTGGTGGCCCTGGAGCCATCAGTCCAATACATGGCCTATACCTACATCTTCGTTTTAGGGGCTCCCTTTGGGGAACTCAGAGTGAAGAGCCTCACCCTGACAAGAGGCAGCCGGGTAACAGTGGGTAAGAGACTTTGGAGCCAACTGCCTGGGTTCACATCCGGGCTTCGCCACCTACTAGTTAATAAGTAGTTAACTAGATATCAATCCCTCCGAACATCAGGGTCCTCAATCTGTAAAATAGGAATAACGATAGTAGCTGCCTCATAAGGTTGTTGTGAAGATTGAAACAGTTCATACAAGTAAAGTGCTTGTAATAGTGCCTGGCGCATGATAAATGTATAATAAATGCTTGCTATTATTATTATCTAATAAATCAAAGTTTCTTGGGTGGGGCCCAGAAATATGCTTTTTAAATAAGCTCACCAAGTGGTTCTCAAGCACAATAAAATTTGAGAACCGCTGAACTAGAGACACGCCCCTCGGCGTTCCTGTTCTCAAAGAGAACAGTTTAGGAAGCCTACTCTAGCCCAGCAGAGAAGCTTTTTGCAGGAGAACCTTGAGAAACAAAGGCTTTCTCTCAGAGCACTGGAGAAATCAATGGCAGGTGATTCCACGCTTGCGGGCTCACCAGGAGGCTGAATTCATCCCTTTTTCATCCTGCAGTTTTAGCCATATTCCCATTGACCCTCAAGTAAAGTAAGTCCTAAAGCACTTTAGTCCTTTCAAACCATAGAAAGTGGTTCCCAAAGTATGGTCGGGCTGGCAGCACCGGCAGCACCTGGGAGCTTATTAGAAATGCAGTTCTCGGGGACCCTGGGTGACTCAGTGGTTAAGTGTCCGGCTCCTGGTTTCGGCACAGGTCTCGATCTCAGGGTTGTGAGTTCAAGCCCCATGTCCGGGCGGGGGCAGGTTCCTTGATCAGCAGGGAGTCTGCTGGAGACTCTCTCCTCTTCCATGTGATTCTCTTGGAGACTAAAACTGGAGATTCAGTGTCCAAAATTGAGGGAATTCTTGAAAACCTCTCTCCTTTTGCTGTGAGTGAGAAACAAAAGGCCGAATTTTGGGGGAAAGTGTTTCTATCAGTCAGATACCAGCAAATGCAGTTTTTTTTTTTTTAAATGAAATCTCAACTCTGCCTAGTACTTTAATCCTGCTTAGTAATAATTGTGACTAATGGAGCCCAAAGGTAAAGCGTCCAAGGGTTATGTGGTTAGCCTTGCAGGAATATTCCTGCGTTTTGCAATACAAGAAATATTAGAAAAATAGAATTGTTTATTCATAATAAGTCCTAAATATTTCTTGCATCTAGCTGGGCAAGGCATCTCACAGATGACATTCTAGTGTTTGGGCCCTCTGACCCAGAAAGAATATAAACAACAAAATGGAAGAAATGGAGTTACTTAGGAAGCTTCTTGTTATCCTTCAAGAGAAAAATTAGCTTAAAAAAGCAGAAAAAGAGTGAAATGAATGTTTGCCTTATTAACACAGATTCTCCTTCTGGTACCCACTGGGACTTACCAACTGTAGGTTCATTTCACCTCTTTTTATCCATCTCATTTATTTATGCGTTCAATCATTTATTTATATCAATATTATATATTAAGTTTACTCTTCATGTTATAATCCGATGTTATCATTATTTATTTTCTTGCTCAAATTATTCCTGCTTTGGCCATTGGGAACAATTGCAGGTTAGTCCCTATGTCCTGGTGACATGATCATTATTTGTGTATGGAGGAGGGGGGTGAGAATTTGTTCATTTCTGAAACTATAAGTCGCTCCAAGCTCATGTTCCTTGTCCCAGCCCTTTCTCTAAACAGCCTTGGTTCTTTTTATTGGCGAGAGCCTTTAGAAACCAAGATCTTGGGGCACCTGGGTAGCGCAGCGGTTGAGCGTCTGCCTTCGGCTCAGGGCGTGATCCCAGCGTTCTGGGTTCGAGCCCCACATCAGGCTCCTCCGCTATGAGCCTGCTTCTTCCTCTCCCTCTCCCCTGCTGTGTTCCCTCTCTCACTGGCTGTCTCTATCTCTGTCAAATAAATAAATAAAATCTTTAAAAAAAAAAAAAAAGAAACCAAGATCTTGACACCGGTTTTGTTCATTGCTGCTGGGTGTCATTACTCCCAGGCCCTGTGACCTGACGGAGCAAGTGAACATGTGTGCATCCTAACCCATGAATGTATACATATCTATATTTCTGTATCTAGCCATCTGCATGTACATACATTAAAATATATGTTAAAGTAAATAAAATACTTATGTGCATATCAATATATATTAATTTCCATATCTTAAAATAAACATACAATTTATATGTCCTACTCTAATCCAACACTGTAAAGCACATTCTAGTCCTTCCCTCCTGGGTATTTGCAACTTCTTTCTCTGACAGTAGTACTTCTTCATTCAATCCCAGGATACACTGTTAACCGACAGCCCTTCAAGAAACAAATTTACCAACTGGAGTAAGATGCTTATGCAGAATTCTTTTTGTCTTTAGGCTTACGGTTACCCAAGATACCATTTTCAGAAGTTACTGTTGCTCAATTCCTTTCCCTCCACCTTTGGTGAGGTTATAGCTTAGATTTGTGAAACAATTAAGTTCATTTATCACAGTTAGTGTTCCATTCTGGGAGGTGAGAGATTTGTATAGTCCATTTGCACAAGGATTTATTGAATATTAGGACTCCTAGAAGCCATATAATGCTTTGTATGTTTTCAGTGTATTTTAGTGTATGTATATATGTAAGGCTCTATATATCATTGTTAAAATGGAGAAAAATATCCGTAAATACAGGAAAACAAAGACAAAATAAATAAGTCACCAGGGAGTCTATTGCCTGGAAATAACCGAGGTCAAAATTTTAGTGTACTTTCTTCGAAAGTCTTTCAGATAATAAATTAAAAAATGGCATTATGAGGTTCATATTGTTTTGAATCTGCTTTTCTCCCTTGGTGTACCATGAACATAAGACAGTATTTTGATATTTAAAAACACAAATTACAAAAAAGCTTTTCTCCCCCTTTCCCCAGGAATTTCAGATTTGTAATTAGAGATGTCAGCAAATGCTAATATATCCCTACCAATAAACAACTAGGACTTCTCCCGACAACGGGAACTGATTAATACAATGTGTGCAAACATTAATTGATGGTGTGAATTAAGAATCGAATCCCTGTTTTAAAGATGATATACACGCAGCGCAATCAAGAAAAGCATTTAACCAGATTTGTTCATGAATTTCATTGTGTGCTGTGGAATAGCTAATTTATAATTGCATTAGTCTGTAAAATAATCTATTAATAAAATTGGAGGTAAAATTGGGCATAGATTCATTATCTCAGTCAGTTATGGATGCTCACTAAAGAACATTTTCCCTGCAAATGAGGTGCAGACCTCATTATCATGCTCAGCAGAATGGGGAGCACATCTCTGTCCTTTATTCTTCCCAAGCTGTGTAATGTTCCAGCAACTCAACTAATTCATTAGAGTTAGTGGAAAAGTTGAGTGCATGCTTAATCTTCTTTGGTGTTAATTAGTGTTGTCGTTGGCTTAAGAAATGTTTCATAATTTACTGAATTGAAAAATCAATTGCTTATCAGCTTTGTAAAGGTAACTGCATTTTCTGCTAGTAGCTCCTAGCCTTTGTGGAGAAAAAGCTGGGCCCTTGGGTCATCACTGCTTCTCAGAACCTTTGCTTTCCCACTGCTGTTTGGACTCATTAAAAGTCAGAGTACAATACCCAGAGAATGTATCCAGGGACTATTATTGAGATTAGATTCAGAGAAAACTAAAAGATCTACAACTAAATGGGAGAGGAGTGAAGAGCCTGAAGTGAAGTATTTATTCAACCAACCAACGAACCATCATTGATTCCGGACTGACAGCATGCTAGGCACTGCAAATGTAGGGTTAAAGATTTGGGGTGTCATGGGTGCACCACACCGCTTCCCGCTGTGAGGAGGAGAGTGAGGAAGGGAAGGAAGAAGAGGAGCTGGGGGAGCTGGCCCTGCATGTCCTCCACCCCTGGGGGCCTGAGGACCCGATGCTGGGGGCCCAGGCCAGCATGGGGAGCCACAGCAAGGCCAAGAGTGAGGCAGGAAGTGTGGACAATGTGAACTCCACCCCCTCCAGACCCAGCCCTAAACCCTGGCAGGGGCCCATGCCTGCCCCTGAGGTCGGGTGGAGAGGCCAAGGGTCAACTGTCCAGGAAGTGATCATCTGCCCCCCTTGTCTCCCTAAAGATGATCAAAATGTCTCTTTGGACAAAACACAAGATAGACAAGAACCACAAATTCTCGCTGGTGATGGTGAGGGAGAATGGAGCCTCGTTGTCAGGCCTGACGGACAGCAACTGCCTCTAGACCTAGAGACAGCCTTCTGCTCCATGTTCACTAGAAGTTCTCTTCAGCCTCATGCAGAAGAAAACTGAGTTGCCGGTCACTGACCACTTGCTGTCTCCAGTCATGTGTCCTGCCAGCTGCTTGTCTCCCTGTAGGAACATGAAGAAAGTGTTTCACTGCCCATTTCCTCTTCAACATCGTTTGTATCCACAGTGACTCTTACGAGGAGGAGAAGACGAGCTGGAAGGACCTGTTGGTCTTCATGCTCAGTCTGGATACCAAGGTACCAGTTACACGGAGGAAGTGGTGTTAACTGGGCCAGTCCTTGTGCTGCACAACTGCATGGTCAAGCTATTGGCTCATGTGCTGCAGTGCCCCTGTCAGACCTAGGCATCCTACAGCCTGCCTGGGGAGGAAGATGTGCTCTCTAAACAGTCCTGTACATCTTCACCTTCTTGTACAATAAAACCCTTGGTCTAGAGTGATGGTTCTCAAACTGGGCTCCGTGGGACCCTTGGGAGCATGGTTCCAGGAGGCATCCAGGGCACCTGGGGGACTCCAGAAGGAAATCCAAGATTCCAGGCAGCATTGCAGGGACTCTAGGCATCCATTCCCCCTGTTGCCCGGCCCACACTTCACTCCTAGTTTGTCAGTTACAATTTTCATTTTTCCGTGTGTGATTTTTGTCATCATGATAAAAATCTAAGTCTCCCCAATCCAGGTCCACAATAACAACAACAACAACAACAACAAAAGATATGGTTTAGGGTTGATGAGAGCATGGGAAAGTGAGCACCCTTACATAACGCTGATAGAAAAGTAAATCAATAGATTTCTTCACGAAGCATGGTGGAAATTTGACAGTATCTATTGGTACTTAAACTGTATATATTCTATTATCCAACAAGTCCAAATCTAGGAATATATCCTATGCAATGTAGTTGATCCTTATTTTTCATGAATTCTGTATTTGCGAATTTGTCAACTCACTGCCATGAATTTGTAACCCCCAATTTTACTCATGGCGCTTTCACAGTCTTCCATGGACATAGAACAGCAGACACTTTGCGTTAAGAATCGATTGTCTGTATACCTACAGATGTGAAGAACATCCATGTTCATTCAGTTCTTTCAACAAACACATTGAAAATAGCTGCATAGGCATTTGGAGTTCATCTATGAAGCAAACAGAGAAAGAACTTGCCCTTGCAAAGCTTACATTCCAGCAGAAGAAAGGTCACTGCAGAATGAGTGAGAAGACAGAAAGATTAGAAAAAACCCCAATGTCCCCTAAGAGGTGACTGACAGCTGATAGCCCTGGCAATCCCCCTCCTAGCTACATCTCAAGAGAAACGAGATGTGTGTCCCAAAAAGGCATGTGTAAGACAGTTCTTAACAGCTTTATTTGTAATACAAGGCTGGTCAAATTATGATACATACATACAAGGGAACATGCCACAGACATTGAAAATGACATGGTTTAAATTCACCAACATAGAGCAAGCCCAAGAGTCATTGATGATTGAAAAAGTCAGTTCAAAATAACATGTACCTTACGCCCAAGTTTGTGAAAATGTATAGTTATATTGACATTCACGCACACACACACACACGCACGCACACACTCACACACACACATTTGTAGAGAGCTGTTTGGAAGATTTTTACAAGGGCTTTCTCTTGGTAGTGGGATTTCAGAAAATGCATACTTTGTTATTTTGTCTTCCTGTACTGTTTTAATTTTTTTTTAAGATTTTATTTATTTATTTGAGAGCGACAGAGACAGAGAGAAAGGGGATGAGCAGGGGGAGGGGCAGAGGGAGAGGGAGAAGCAGACTCCTGCGGGGCTGGATCCCAGGACCCTGAGATCATGACCAGTGTGAAAGGTGCTCAACCGAATAAGCCACCCAGACGTCCCTCAAGTTTTTTCTTAATGTTGTATATGAGAATACAAAGTAGTGCCATTTCTTATTGCAAATCTGCAGTGGTCATGCTTCAGGAACTTACAGGCTTTACCAGCTCACCTTTTCAGGGAGTTTTTCAGAGGATCATACATTTGTCCCCATTTGTTCCTCAGGGAGTCCTTGACTTTCTCGGTCTTTTGCCTGATAGTAAAGAACAGGAACCCACACATGTCCAGGAACCTTCCACAAATGTCACTTCTCACCCTTTCCACTGAAACCCTAGAAGGTGAAGCTCCCATCAAGCCATGGTCTCTTTCGCCCTAGGTAGCAAAATTAGGCATCTGTCTCAACCACTTTCCCATGCTCCCCACTCCCCTACCAAAGGAGCAATTCAAAAAAAAAATTTTTTTTTTAATTGGAAAATAGATATGAGAGAAATTGTGTTCTCCAGCTCCCTAGCCAGCAAACCCAAGCTCCGGATGTGATTAGCTGTGTTGGGGAAGGTGTGATGCTTCACTCAGCATTCCAGTCCCAGATAAGAGAGAATGACCTCTGATATACCTGTGAAAATCCGGGGTGGGGGGGGGTGGTGGAATTGGTCCCAAAGCTATTTGTGATCATCTCTTTAGCTGTCTCATTAAAGAACTTTTGTTCTTGTCTGTGTGTGCATGATTGGTGCTACTCACGTTTCCAATCATAAAAGGGGGGGTTTGTTGAAAAAATGAGTCATGGCTCACAGCAGAAATTCATGCTCAGAAACAGCTGGTAAGCAAATGGACAGAGTGCTCATATCCATTTGGGCTGACCGTATGCTTAAAATGTCTCCTTAGTTATTTAGTCAAGATTGACATGTCAGGTCGCCTGGGTGGCTCAGTCAATTAAGCGTTTGACTCTTGATCTCAGCTCAGGTCTTGATCTCAGGGTCCTGGGTTCAAGCCCCGTGCTGGGCTCCTCCCTGGGTGTGGAGCCTACTTAAAGAAAAATGAATATGACATGTCACATGTCAGCCTGTTATCCAAGGTCCACATTCTGAGACTTGTCTGTGCTGTTTTGAAGCACGCTGCACCTCACATGGTCTGTGGGGCATCAACATTCACAACTGTGAGGTCTCCATACCCCGCTTGCTCTGTCTCAGACAAATGCCCTCTCTAGCCTCACCCATCCCCTCTGTGGAGTGCAGAGCTTATCATCAGGTCTCGACACTAAACTTCAGGGGATTCTTGACAGCTGGTTCGCAAGCTTTGTTGCATGCTGTCATCCGCTGGGACATTTTAAGAAATAATGGAGCCTGCGTCCCTCCTCAAGATAATCTGATTAAACTGGTCTGAGTGCAGTCTGGGCATTTGGATTTTTTAAAACTTCCCAGGTGACTATAAGGTGCAGCCATATCTGAGAACCACTGTCTTGGGGGGCACCTTGTGGGACCTGATTGTATGTGGGGGTCACATTGGTTTCTCAGAGGTACTTCTCACCCAACGTAATGATAATCCCTTATTCAGAAAGACTACAGAAATAACGACAGAAGCAGCTTCTCATAACCGTGCTGTTGACACAGAGGCAGAGAGACAGCACAGTGCAAATAACACATGTAGCAGCTACACCGCTCCTCACCTTCTGCCAGGTAATCCTAAGGATGCACCTGACAGGGAATAATATGACGTCATGCTATATTCCAAGCGACTGAAGCAAAAATGTTTTATGAAGCCGTGGAGCTCATCCATGACTTGTAAAAAATAGCAGTTGGCTCCAATTATGGTGCAAAGTAATCAGAAGGAATGCCTTCCAGAATATGTTCTCTATGCTTCGTGCATTGCTATAAACACAATCTTTTACTTCTCACAACTGATGCCTCTTAATATAGTGGAGATGCATTGAGCACCATGATGTAGGGTGGAATGCAAGCCGAGAAGCATTCCTACACCAGGAAAGGAAGGCTTTGCTTTGATCACATCAGTCAAGATCCCTGCCCCCACCTCCCGCTACCTCTTCCGTTTGGTCTTCCAAGCAACCAAAGGACCGTCAAGATAGTAGCTATATGCTTTCATGAAGAGATACCACCTTATGTCTGAACTGTGCTTGCCACAATGCCCAAGACTCATCTACAGATTTCCAAGGGTAGTGACCAGTCTAAGGCAGGGAGCCATTTTGTTTATTGTTCAAAAGGAGTTTCCCGAGGGCAAGGAAAGCAAGACTTTTATACTCCCCCCCCAGGTTGGCCCATCCCTCACCAATTCAAGCTGAAGCAACAATGAGCTCAGCTATAGTTTAATTTCATTTCAAAGACTCCACCCAGTACGTCATTAATCCTCATTGTGGCCTAAATCAGCAATAAGGTACAAAGGTTTTCTCAAACTGGCAGTTTTAGACCAGATATCTTCATAAACCCAGAGGCTTAAATATAGTTCAAGGGTTACGAAGACGAGAAAAACAAATTTCAACTGGACCTCCTTTGACTCAGGGGTTGCAGTGGAAACAAAGGTGACTTTAATGGAGTTTTGGCTCCAAGAAGAAACCCTTGAACACGTGCCCCTTGTTCCGGTTATTGACACCTTGATCCCTTTACCTTTTCCTCCCACATCGTCCTTGACAAGGAAACAGTGCTCGAAGTTCTTGAATTGGACTCTTAGAAAATCCTCTCAGGTGTGGTTCACTTTTCCTGGAAGTCTTTCTGGAGATCACTGATTATCATTAGAACTTTTCCTCAGAACTGATGGAGAAGCGCCATTTGACCCTGCAAGGTCATGAAGGACTCAGTTTAGGAGAACACTAAATAATATTAACACTTCAGGCAAAATTTCCCCAAGTCTCACAACCTCCTTGTGTGTTTCACACCGCTCTTGCTGCTCGCAGTTGAACAGCTTCAGCGGTTGAGGCCCTTGGCCTCATGTCTGTCATCATTTGGTCAAGCGATGAGAATGTACATTTCTTGCCCAGGTCACTTTCCCTTGCCTTATCTGCTGACTTCCAGCAGGAATGGGGAAGGGGCTTCTTTTAGGGGAAAGGACACCAAGGATGTTCACAACCAGATATAAAAAGTTAAAGGATCTGACCCACAAAGGGCGGGAGCTATTTTCAGAATAGGAGGCGAGGGGGAGAGTAGGGAGTGAGGGATACAAGATGTTACAGGCCCTTTGCTGTGATCAGTTAAGGAAACACTGGTTGCCGTCGCCAGGAACAGATGAGGACTAATCCAGCCTGACCATCCTTGCTGTCCAGCTCCCACCTCCAGCCCAGGAATTTATTTTTCCCCTCACAGCAGGCCGATAAACACTGTATCATATCTAAATGAGTCAGAAGAAACTGGATTCTGAGCTTTTCAAAAGCCACACTCAAGGTTAACGTCTTAATCTTCTGGAAGCTGAATGTGTGTTGGAGATCCCCCTCCATCCGAAGTATGGAGGGCCTGGGGTGCCAGGGTGGCTCAGCTGTTTAAGCATCCGACTCTTGATTTTGATTCAGGTCTTGATCTCAGGGTCATGAGTTCAAGCCCTAGGCTGGGTTCCACATTGGGTGTGGAGCCTAATTAAGAAAGAAGAAAGGAAGGAAGGAAAGAAGGAAGGAAGGAAGGAAAATTAGGGGCCTGACAGGGGTGAGGCTAGTTTTCCAACTGTTTCCATAAAATGATTTCAAAGCACAAATCCAAAATTCTCTGCCCCATCACTCAGCACCTTGCTGCCTGGCTGATACATCACATACCAGATTTCCCTGGTTCTAAATAATTATCACTATTTCCATCCCCCCAAAAGGAGGTGAAGTGCTGAGGACCAGTGTTTTGTAGAGCACTGTTTGGGCAGTTGTGCCGTGCATGGCCCTGAGCTAGGTACAGTCAGTCCATCACCACTGTGTTCAGGAGGCTTGGTTGATGACCTTTGGGTTGCCAGCCAAGGCACAATGTCACTGCATGCCTGGAACCCTCATTTGGCTTCGTAGAGTTAACCTAAAATGCAGAACTGTAGAGAAGGTTAGGCCTGGGGCCATCCCTGAGCATAACCAGCCGGACTTCACATGGATTGTTGAGTAAAGAAGCTCAGAGCCATTAAGTGACTAGGTGGACCAGTTTCACAAAGCTGTTGACAGTGCCAGACCACGACCCCTAGATTTCCTGGCCTCTGGACCAGATAGCTGTATTACCCTTGGTTTGTTTTTTGGGGTTTTTTTTAAGATTTTTATTTATTTGACAGAGATAGACACAGCGAGAGAGGGAACACAAACAGGGAGAGTGGGAGAGGGAGAGGGAGAAGCAGACTTCCCGCTGAGCAGGGAGCCGGAAGCAGGGCTCGATCCCAGGACCCCAGGATCATGACCTGAGCCGAAGGCAGACACTTAACGACTGAGCCATCCAGGAGCCCCATACCCTTGGGTTTGTTCATGAGACCCTCAGGCTGGCGCTAATGAACAGTATGCCTCTGTGTGACAGTGCTGTTCTTGCTCCCCGGATGCCCCCTTACTTTTGTTCATCACACTATTTCCTACTCTTCCTTCAAAATTCAGCTCCTCAAGCCTTCTGTGGCCCCAAGTATGAGATAGGGGACCTCTACGTGGCCCACTGTATTCCCTACATACACAACACCCACAACATTGCACTGGAACCCCCCTCTAACCTGTAAATACCTTGAGGGTGAATATTATGACTGCTTTGATTTCTACAAAAACAATGCCCAACACAACGTCTGACGCATGTTGGTGGCTCATTCCTGTCTGGTGAAGGACGATATGAGCAACATTATCATCAGTGCATGACACAGCCCCAGGGACGTGGTGATAAGCTTTATTTTATGGGCTCTCTGGGATTCTATAGTCCACACTGATGGCAATGACAATTAGTTATTTAAAAGATAAATAAAAACACACGAGTGGGGACGCCTGGGTGGCTCAGTCATTAAGTGTCTGCCTTCGGCTCAGGTCATGATCCCAGGGTCCTGGGATCGAGCCCCACATCGGGCTCCCTGTGCAGCCGGAAGCCTGCTTCTCCTTCTCCCACTCCCCCGTTTGTGTTCCCTCTCTCGCCGTCTCTCTCTCTGTCAAATAATAAATAAATAAAATCTTTAAAAAACAAAACAAAAAAACACACGAGTGTGTAAAGCAAGGTCTTGGTGTGGTAAAAGCCCATTTTTCAGATGAGGACTGGGAAGGTAAAGTCCACAGAGGAGCTGAGATCATGTAACAGCTTACAGCCAGAATTGAATTTCAAGTGCCCAATAAGGAACCCATGCTCTTGTCACTAAATTTATTGCCTCATTGTCACTTAGACAAGAAAGCCTTTCTCAGTAGGGTCTTCCATCCTCTACCCCTTAGCAAGAAAGCAGAGTGTGGGTTTCCCCGGTCCTGTACCCAATGTCTCCCATTGTCTCAGCTGGCAAAGGTTAAAGTGTAACCAAACAGCTAAGACTTCTTAGGTTCTTATCACTGGAAACATCAGCTTTGGAGGCAGAAATGGGCCTTAAGACTTCTTAGATGTGAGACCTGTGAGTCATGGTGTACCTATTATAACTATGTTCCGTGATGGATGGAAAGGAAGAATGGCTTCCCTTCCTGGCTTGGATCAGAGGAAATTGTTGGCTTCTTGCAGCCCTCCACCTTTTGAGGTTAACTCAGTCGGGCACCTGAAAAAGGAATGGTGTCTAGATTAGAACTGAAGCGTCATAAGGTTATTGCTGTTAATAATAAGCATTCATTACAACCTGTCAACTATATAGCAGTTAACACTAATAGTAATTATTATTAATCATTACTGGTATCTATTTCTACGTCAGACTTAGGGTGGAGATGGAGAATAAGGCTTGGAAAGAATAGTGGTGAGAGGTTCTGAGGTTGGAAGGACAACTGTTGCTTCTTCTCCTGGAGGCCTAAAGCCTGGGAGGCCACTAAGTGTCGCAGCCCTCTGCTGGCCACAGGCTACAGTGACATCGCTGAACTTCCCGTGAAGACCCACTCCAGAGGAGCACTGGGGGCGGTGGAATGGGGAAGGGACATCACTGGTAAAGCTCACCCCACTTATTACAGCCAGAGCCTGAAATGGACACAGCCAGGAGCTCCTAGAGCCTCTAACACGGCAAATGTTGATGGAAAGTATGTCCCTGCTTGTACACTGTTGAGTGGTTCCTTAGTATGGCTGTAAGAAGCAGCTTAAAGATTTAGAATTTGTCCTCGACATTTATGAAGTCCTGACACCCTACTTCCTCCTTTTTTTTTCAAAATAAAATGTCTTGTTTTATTAACAAGCAAAATACAATAAAGATCTAATTCATGTGGTAATAACTTGTGTAGGAACATCAACCATCTGAAGGATATGTGGGTGCTGGAAAGTGAGTAGAAAAAAATCCTAGGCATTGTGGTCAAACACAAGAAACTTTGTGAATCTCTTATCCAGAGTTAAGTCATTCTAAAAAGTTTCATTATATGGTTTTCTAGCCCCAGCTAGATCTGAAGAAGGGAATTAACAAAGAAAATATGAGTACTATTGGAGTTAAGCAGACTGCCACAGGAAAAAATGGAGAAATGACAAAAACCTCTAAGAACCCAGCCCCGTGACTAGAGAACAGCTGAGCTGGGTTATCAGATGTCCTACACAGCTCCTAACCCTTGAGTGGGAGCAGACCCGGATTTTGTAGGATCTGAAGCTTATATAATTTAATTTCTCTTTCTTTCTCTTTCTTTCTTTCTTTCTTTCTTTCTTTCTTTCTTTCTTTCTTTCTTTCTTTCTTCTCTCTCTCTCTTTCTTTCTTTCTTTCTTTCTTTCTTTCTTTCTTTCTCTTTTTTTAAGATTTGTGTATTTATTTTAGAGGGAGAGAAAAGAGATAGAACGCTCAAGCATGAGCAAGGGGAGGGGCAGAAGGAGAAGGAGAGAGAGTCCCAAGCAGACTCTTCACTGAGCATAGAGCCCAACGTGCGGCTTGACCTCAGGACCCCAAGATCACAACCTGAGCTGAAACCAAGAGGCAGTCACTTAACTGACTGGGCCACCCAGGCACCCCTAAGGGACTTTCTTTAAGAAAAAGAATACAACTATGTTATGCACAATTAGATATAAGAGTGAATATTTATTTCCAATGCAAACAACACACACATACCAAATTACTGGAGTTTTGAAGAGTTAGGTCTCGTTTTACTGAGATTTCTCAGCAACCTACCAGAAATGTTTACATGCAGATAACTCCTTTGCAACCTTGCTTCCCTCCCCACCTCAACTGGAGCCCGCACTCACGGGCCTGTGACAATGCCAGCTCCCGGCACTTACATCTCATTTCCTTTCTTCTACCAGAGGGAACATTGCTTTCCTGCCCCTCAGATGGATACCCCTGAAACCCACAGAAGAGGTAACTGCACATGCAGTGTACCTTGCTTAAAAAGGCTGAGTATTACACATTTTTAAAAAGAAGACTCTTTGTCTTTTATTTATTTTTTATTTTTATTTTATTTTTTTAAGTAAGCTCCATGCCCAATATGGGACTTGAACTCAAGACCCCAAGGTCAAAAGTCGCATGCTCTTCCAACTGAGCCAGCCAGGTACCCCTAGGAAGTACAGGTTTTAATATTTCCCATAAAAAGTATAGGAATGTTTTTCCTTCAAAAATGTTTCACTTAGAAAATTATTGCACAATAAAATTGACCATTGGCAATGTACACAGTTCTGCGAATTTTAACACAGGTATAGATTCGTGTAATCAGCACCACCATCAGGATGCAGGACAGACAGAGCTATCGCCTGAAAAAAACTCCTTTGTGCAAAGGTGTATAAACTTAAAAACAATATTGAAAGAAGTAATTCTCGTTAGCTGTGACATCCATTACTGTGAAATACTTCATTTCTCCCAACAGATGGCCCGAGGAGGTGCTCCTATAACAAGAATCTATATCACATTAGACAAATTGCAGGTACACTTCAGGAACATTGTCTGGACTATGTTCTAGATTCTTTTTTCCATGTGGTCAAAGCGTAACATCTCGTTTTTGACCCAATCCTTTCAAATAGTTTGGTTTTTTTAAGTCACTAACTTCTTTCTAAAGTTATTATTTTAAAAAGTATTGTATTCTCCTAGAAAATCAAACCAGGAGCTCCAAGCTTTGGTCACAGAGAGAGAGTGCCCAGATGGGGACAAATGTGAATGGATCATGCAACCGGGACCAGGCCCTCCGTTGCCAATGTACTTTTGGTGTTGTCTCACTTCGAACCCACCTTGCCGTCATCATGGCGGCCTTAAGGCACTCTGATCCCTCTGTGTTAGTCTGAGCCAACTGTAAGAACGCCATTCTCATGGACTCCCTAATTAAATTAAAAAGGATATAATCAATACCACAAAAAAACCATACAGGAAAAAATGTATAGGTAAAAAAATATATGAACCACACAATGAGCTGATTTCTGCTCCCCTGGCTTGTGGACTTTATTCTAGTTCCCCAGCTAAGGTTGCTGCACACCCCTGATTCCAAAGAATCCTGCCCACACCAGGGCAGCCATAATATAGCAGAAGATTCAGAATCTGGGCTCTGAAGGGAAATTGTTCATGTTCAAATCCACACTCTACTGCTTACTAGTTCTGTGACCTTGGACAAGTTCCTTAACTTCTCTGTACCTCCACTTTCCCGCCTATATTAATAGGATGCACTTCATGGTGTTATTGTGGAGAATATATGAGATAATACTCGAGAACCATTTAGGATGGAACCTGGCACACAGTTAATGTTTGACTAATGGTAGCTGTTACTTATACCTGGGACATGGATGTCAGTTGAGGTTCTGAAGGGTGTGTGTGCTCTTCAGGTGACTGACAATACAGACAATCCTACTTTTTAAGTGCATCCTCCCCTCCTCGCCACCATGCCATCCCTTCCCACCTATCTACAGGAGGTGGGTTTCCCTCTGTTTTAAATCTTTTTTTTTTTTTAAGATTTTATTTATTTATTCAACAGAGATAGAGACAGCCAGCGAGAGAGGGAACACAAGCAGGGGGAGTGGGAGAGGAAGAAGCAGGCTCATAGCAGAGGAGCCTGATGTGGGGCTTGATCCCACAATGCCGGGATCACGCCCTGAGCTGAAGGCAGATGCTTAACCGCTGTGCCACCCAGGCGCCCCCCCTCTGTTTTAATAATACTGTAGCCACAAAACAAATGTACCATCCAAACTCGGTTGATAGAGCTATACAAAGAGGATTGTTCTCCCATAGATTTCTATGCCTCTGGTCCTTTTTTTTTTTTTTTAAGATTTTATTTATGTACTTGTCAGAGAGAAAGAGCACAAGCAGGGAGAGTGGCAAGCAGAGCAGGCAGGGAGAGAAGCAGGCTCCCCGCTGAGCAAGGAGCCTGATGTGGGATTTGATCCCAGGACCCTGTGATCATGACCTGAGCCAAAGGCAGATGCTTAACCCACTGAACCACCCAGGTATCTACCCTTTTGTCCTTTTTTGATAGAGGTTTACTCAACTGCTCATTATTGATTTCCTTAATCCCTTGCAGGAAAACAGGTTCCTCTTGAACTTTACTACATAGCATGTTTCCCTGCTCGTGGACTGAAAAGAGCGTGGAAATTTTATCTAGTCAATGATGGGTAGCCAGAGATATCTAGCGACCACATACCCGGGAACTGAGAATTAGGAAGTGAGCCCCTCAGTATCTCTCTCTGGAGCCAACAAAACAGATGTCACAAAATCCTGAGTTCTAGAGGAATCCAAGATGGCGGAGGAGTAGGAGACTTTGTTTCATCTGGTCCCAGGAAATCAGCTAGATAGCTATCAAGTCATTCTGAACACCCATGAACTCAACCAGAGATCAAAGAAAAGAATAGCTGCAACTCTACACATAGAAAAGCAACCACTTTCTGCACGGTTGGAGGTGCGGAGAAGTGAATATGAGCGATATATGGGAAGAGAGATTGCAGTGGGGAGGGAGCCTCCATTGGGCAGCCACAGGAAGGTGATATAGCAGCGGAATGCAAAACCAGAACTTCCAGAAGTCTGCTCCTGTGAGGGACCTCCTGGCCTGAAAGGCGCAGGTTGCTAAGCGGGGGCAGAACTCTAGGTGGGACAGAGTGGTCTCAGGATCCTCGGGGTCACAGGAAGACCAGGGGTGCCTGAGTGCAGCAGAGTTCCCAGGCATTAGCGCAGGAAGCCCCCTGCAAACAGTGAGCCCAGGAGTGGGCTCTCAGCTTGGGGTTGCCATATACCATGAACCGGGGCAGTCGGGCAACTGCTCTCCGAGCAGGAGCCCAACAAGTGGCAGAACAGTGGGGAGACCGCCCTCCCGTGGGATGGGCAGCCCAGAAGCATGCTGCAGGAGTCCGCAGGGTTTGGAGACTCTAAGCAGGGCCGTGTGCCTGAGATAGAAATGCTGGCTCCCAGGCCTGGTGAGCACCAATTGTGGCTGGAGACCAGGGAGACAGGAGTGATTGACTGCTTTTGCCTGAGGTCTCACTGAGGAGCGGGGCCCTGAGCTTTCGGCTCCGGGGCCAGAGACTGGGAGGCCACCAACTTTCTTTTCTTTTCTTTTTTTAAGATTTTATTTATTAGATACAGAGAGTGAGTGACAGAGAGCACGAGAGGGACAAGGGTGGGAGGGAGAAGCAGACTCCCGCTGAGCGGGGAGCCCGGAGGCGGGGCTTGATCCCAGGACTCTAGTATCACGACCGGAGCCGAAGGCAGAAGCTAAACCGACTGAGCCACCCAGGTGCCCGGGAGGCCACCATTTCATTCTCATCCTCTAAAGCTCTGCAGAAAGCCTTCAGGGAACAAAAGCCACAGAGAACAATCTGGAGCAGATGATTTAGCCCAGCCCCTGGCAAAGGCCGTGCAATTCCACCTGGGGCAAAGACACTTGAGCATCAAGGCAACAGGCCCCTCCCCCAAAAGATAGGCAAGAACATCCAGACAACACCAAGTTTACCATCAATGAGAACTGTAAAACTCCAGTGCCAAAGGAATACAGCGCATAGAATTCAGGGCTTTTTTCCCATGATTCTTTAGTCCTTCAATTTTAATTTTTTAAAAATTTTTTCTTTTTTAATTTCTTATTTTATCAACTCTTTTTTAAAAATCTTCTTTAATTTTCATTTCCACAGTTACATTCTACCCCTTTATTGTATTTAATTTTATTTTTGTATACATGTAAGTTTTTCTTTCTTTACAATTTTGGGATGCCGTTTCTTCCAACAGACCAAAATACACCCAAAATATGGTGTATGGCATTGTTCTATTCACCTATCGGAGCATAGTCTCTCTTTTTTATTTTCTTCCTTTTTTTTTGTTTTTTTGTTTTGTTTTTTTTGTTAAAGTCTTTTTAAATATTCACCTTTACAGTTACATTCTAGCCTTTCAATGTATTTAATTTTATCTTTGTATATATGTAAGTTTTTCTTTCTTTTCAATTTTGAGATGTAGTTTCTTTTAACAAACCGACCAAAATACATTCAGGAGATAGTGTATTGCTCTGTTCTGTTCACCTGTTTATATCCCTTCCTTTTTGCTGTTGTTGTTGTTGTTGTTGTTTTCTCCTCTTTTGTTTTTTCTTGTCTTTTAATTTTCATTTTTACAGTTACTTTCTATCCTTTCATTTTATTTAATTTTATTTTTGTACATATATAACATTTTCTTTCTTTACAATTTTGGAATCCAGTTTTCTAATGGACAGACCAACACACACACAGGATTCTCTGTATTGCTCTATTCTGCTCACCTGTCTGATTGTATTCTCTTTTTAATTTTTTTTTCATTTAAAAAAAATTTTTTTTTAAAGATTTTATTTATTTCTTCGACAGAGATAGAGACAGCCAGCGAGAGAGGGAATACAAGCAGGGGGAGTGGGAGAGGAAGAAGCAGGCTCATAGTGGAGGAGCCTGATGTGGGGCTCAATCCCACAATGCCGGGATCACGCCCTGAGCCGAAGGCAGACGCTCAACCACTGTGCCACCCAGGCGCCCCTCATTTTTTAAAATTTTTATTCCTTTTTTTCAGTTTTGCGTCTCTTCTGATTTGTTTAGTGTATATTTCTCTGTGGTCGTTGTTGCCATTTTAGTTTTTTGTTCTCTCGTTCATCTATTCTTCTCTGGACAGAATGACAAGATGGAAAAACTCACCTCAAAAAAAAGAACAAGAAGTACTGACTGCCAGGGACCTAATCAGTATGGACAGAAGAATTAATACCTATAAATACATATTCTTCTGAAGTTGTTTCAAAAAATGGAAATGGAAGGAAAACTTCCAAACTCTTACTATGAGGCCAGCATTACCTTGATTCCCCAAACCGAAGACCCCACGAAAAAGAAGAATCACAGACCAATGTCCCTGATGAACATGGAAGTAAAAATTCTTACCAAAATACTAGCCATTAGGATTCAACAGTACATTAAAAGGATTATTCACCATGACCAAGTGGGATATATTCCTGGGCTGCAAGGGTGGTTCAACATCTACAAATCACCAATACAATACACGACATAAATAAAAGAAAGGACAAGAAACATATGATCCTCTAAATTGATGCAGAAAAAGCATTTGACAAAGTACAGCATCCTTTCTTGATTAAAACTCTCCGTAGTGTAGGGATAGAGGGAACATACCAAAATATCATAAAATTCATCTATGAAAAGCCTACAGCAAATATCATTCTCAGTATGGAAAAATTGAGAGCATTTCCCCTAAGGTCAGGAACATGTCAGGGATGTCCACTATCACCACTGTTGTTCAACATAGTACTAGAAGTCCTAGCCTCAGCAATCAGACAATAAGAAGAAATAAAAGGCATCCAAATCAGCAAAGAAGTCCAACTCTCACTCTTCACAGATGACATGGTACTCTATGTAGAAAACCCAAAAGACTTGACCCCAAAATTGCTAGAACTCAGACAGGAATTGAGCAAAGTGGCAGGATACAAAATCAATGCACAGAAATCAATTGCATTTCTATACACTAACAATGAGACAGGAGAAGGAGAAATTAGAGTAGATCCCATTTACAATTGTCCCCCAAACCGTGAGATACCTAGGAATAAACCTAATCAAAGAGGCAAAGGCTTTGTACTCAGAAAACTACAGAATACTCATGAAATAAATTGAGGAAGGCACAAAGAAATGGAAAAACATTCCATGCTCATGGACTGGAAGAACAAATATCGTTAAAATGTCTACACTACCTAGGGCAATCTACACATTCAATGCAATCCCTATCAAAATACCATCAACTTTTTTCACAGAGCTGGAACAAATAATCCTAAAATGTGTATGGAAGGAGAAAGATTGTGAATAGCCAAATGAGTGTTGAAAAAGAAAACCAAAGCTGGTGGCATCACAATTCCAGGCTTCGAGCTCTATTACTAAGCTGTAATCATCAAGACAGTATGGTACCAGCACAAAAACAGACACATAGATCAATGCAACAGAACAGAGAACCTAGAAATGGACCTTCAACTCCATGGTCAACTCATATTCGACAAAGCAGGAAAGAAGGTCCTGTGGAAAAAATACAGTCTCTTCAACAAATAGTGCTGGGAAAATCAGACAGCCACATGCAGAAGAATGAAACTGGACCATTTCCTTACACCATACCCAAAAATAGACTCAAAATGGATGAAAGACCTAAATGTGAGACAGGAATCCATCAAAATCCTAGAGAACACAGGCAGCAATCTCTTCGACCTTGGCCACAGCAACTTCTTGCTAGACACGTCTCCAAAAGCAAGGGAAACAAAGGCAAAAATGAACTATTGGGACTTCATCAAGATAAAAAGCTTTTGCACAACAAAGGAAACAGTGGACAAAACCAAAAGACAGCCAACAGGATGGGAGAAGATATTTGCAAATGACATATCAGATAAAGGGCTAGTATCCAAACTCTAAAAGAACTTATCAAACTCAACACTCAAAGAACAAATAATCCAGTCAAGAAGTGGGAAGAAGAGGGGCGCCTGGGTGGCACAGCGGTTAAGCGTCTGCCTTCGGCTCAGGGCGTGATCCCCGCGTTCTGGGATCAAGCCCCACATCAGGCTCCTCCACTATGAGCCTGCTTCTTCCTCTCCCACTCCCCCTGCTTGTGTTCCCTCTCTTGCTGGCTGTCTCTATCTCTGTCGAATAAATATAATCTTTAAAAAAAAAAAAAAGAGGTGGGAAGAAGACACGAACAGACATTTCTCCAAAGAAGATATACAAATGGCCAACAGACACATGAAAAAATGCTCAACATCCCTGGGTATTGGGGAAATACAAATCAAAACCACAATGAGATACCACCTCCCACCAGTCAGAAAGGCTAAAATGAATAACTCAGGAAACGACAGATATTGGTGAGGATACAGAGAAAGGGGGAACACTGTTGGTGGGAATGCAAACCGGTGCAGCCACTCTGGAGAACAGTGTGGAGGTTCCTCAAAAAGTTGAAAACAGAGCTACCCTATGACCCAGCAATTGCACTACTGGGTATTTACTCCAAAGGTACAAATGTAGTGATTTGAAGGGGCACCTGTACCCCAATGTTTATAGCAGCAATGTCCGCAATAGCCAAACTATGGAAAGAGCCCAGATGTCCATCAACAGATGAATGGATAAAGAAGATGTGGTATATATATATATATATATATATATATATATATATATACACAATGGAACACTACTCAGCCATCAAAAATATGAAGTCTTGCCATTTGCAAAGATGTGGATGGAACTAGAGGGTATTATGCTAAATGAAATAAGTCAATCAGAGAAAGATAATTATCATATGATCTCACTGATATGTGGAATTTAAGAAACAAAACAGAGGATCATAGGGGAAGAGAGGAAAAAATAAAACAAGATGAAACCAGAGAGGGAGACAAACCATAAGAGACTCTTAACCATAGGAAGCAAACTGAGGAGTGGTTGGAGGGGAGGGGGGTGGGGGGATGGGGTAACTGGGTGATGGACATTAAGGAGGGCATGTGATGTAATGAGCACTGGGTGTTATATAAGACTGATGAATCACTGACCTTTACCTCTGAAACTAATGATACATTATATGTTAATTAATCGAATTGAAATTTAAAAAAATCCTGAGCTCTAGATGAACCACTGCCCCCTAAGGCAAAGGGAACACTGGAAAGGACAAGGCTGTTACTAGTCCTTTCCTTAAAATAAAAAGGTCTGACATCCGTAAAGGAGAGGACTACCACAAAACAAAACAACACAAAATATGGGGCACTTGGCTGGGTCAGTCAGAACACGTGACTCTTGATGTCAGGGTTGGGAGTTTATGCCCACGCTGGGCATGGAGTCTGCTTAAAAATAAATAAATAAATTAATTAATTAATTAATTAAAAAAACAAAAGTCTGTTTGTGTTTTTTCCCATGTGCCATAAAACCTTCATGTACTCAGGAAACAATTTTTGACACTTTATTTATGTCACAGGATGGGATTGTGGGTCATGTGTGATGTTTCCCCCCATTTTCCCAGAATTGTGAATAAGGGTCATCACTGAAAACAAAAGTCACCAGGGAACACAGAATCTCACCTCAGAGAACCCGCAGAAGCTGGGGCCAACTGCCTCCTTGCAAGACTTAACCAGGTTCTGCCATATTAGCAGAACCATCTCCTCCCTCCAGCACACCCCAGTCCACACAAGAGGGACCTGAGGAGAGAGGAGGGGTCTCCTTTTGGGGTGGACAGGTGGGAAAAATTAGCAAAATGAAGCTATTTTGCCTTTCCTCCTTCCTGCTTCCACAACCCCAAACCCAGGTGCGGGGGAACTTAAGAGAATCACCTGGTATGGTTGAGGCTGGCTGGGAGGCATTTTATTCTTTGTGTTGCCACCACACTTGCCAGCCTGCCTGGGTGCCACCAGGACTGGGGAAGTAATGTGCGAGAGAGGCATTGTGGTGGGGGCTGTCAAGCATCCACACTGGCCACCCTGCAGCACACCCCACTTTCCCTGCTCCCAAAAGGTAAGAAAAAGGCACAGGCACGCCCAAATGCGCAAGGGGTAGAAGGTGAGCTCTCTGGCTACAGCCTTGCCTGAGACTACCACAGCATGGGCAAGGGGTGCCCCCACATCTGCCACAAGCTCGGGGTCTCCCAGACAAAGGGAGGGACCACTCACGCCTTGGAGGGGTACTTAGAGGCACCCCCTGTCAGCAGGGCCCATTGGAGCTCCCGGAGAAGAGTGAGGGCAAAGGCTTATAACCCCCTACCCCCCACTTCACTCCTAGCAGATAGACCCCCAAGTCTAGTCTGTGGGGGATGGTTGAGAAGGAGGAGAAATCATGTGAATCAGAAATGAGACAGAAATTGTCAATGAATAAGACTAAATGTTAAGACCAAAATGGGTTGGTTTACAAATGAAAGTAAAAAGCTACAGTGTTAGGTGGGGGACTTACACCAGCACAATCAGTTGCAAGTATGGGGAAAACATGTCATGATTTGGATTCTTCAATATAAAGGGTACTCATACCATTCTTGCTCTGCCCCAAGTCACTGACAAGATAGAAGGTAATTTCTAATAAAATTACAGCTTCAAAAAAAGGCCAAAAAAGGGAATACATATAAAACATATATTATAAAATTTTATATTATAAAAATATGAAATATTTTTATATTATATAAAATATTTTTATAATATAAAAATATAAAATACATATAAGGATGTTATAATAAGTCCTGCTGGCTGAGGAAAATAGCACCGGCAGCCTCACGTGTAGCTCAGAGTTTCCAGCAGCCATATGACGTTCACTGTCCATTAGCAGAGAAAAAAAAAATGACATGGTTCACGAAGAGAAATAAATAAACATTTCCTGGGCCCCAAGTTCTCAGAATTTATCATCAGATTCTTGCTTATTGTAAGGAAGTTTCCCTACAGCCGTTTTTACAGGAAATGCAAAGACATTTCCCATGTGACTTTGGTGCAAAGCCCAGTAAACAGCAGTTCTGAGAACAATGCTGGAGGAACAAGTCCTTCCCAGGATCCTCCAACCTGCCGCTGAATATGACGCCGGCCCTGCGGGCTTGTTTCTGGCTCCGCAGGAATGATACTTGCCTCACCCAAAGGAGCTCGTAAGCACCAAGCAAGCTTCCTCTCACTAATCCCCAAAGCATTTGTACGGCAGGAGAGCAGGAGACCAAGGGTGGGCTCCTGTATTTTAAGAACCATTGAACGAGGTGACTTGGGTTCACTGGGCCGCACTGGCCCCACTTCCACCACCACGAATCGTGAGGAAACAAAATCCCCACAGGAAAACATTGGCATGCAATGAAGAGGCAAGGGGCACAGCACAAACTGGTGTGGGAACGTTCTGGAGTGTCCGTCTGCTGCGTCGCCTCAGCCACGGCCAGACAGGGCGTGGAGGCCCAAAGCGAGGAACAGATCTGCCTCCACTTACCATGGGCTTATCTCCCTAGAAACCCATCGAACATCGCAAATATCCTAAGTGGAAATGTATTCAGTACCCCTAACCTACCCAACCTCAGAGCTTAGCCCCGCCGATCTTCAGTGAGCTTCCATTAGCCTACGGGGCGGGGGCAAAATCGTCTCACGCAAAGCCTGCTTGATCGTGAAGTGTTGACTCCCTCGTGTAATCTGGTGAATACTCAACCGAAAGGGACAACGGAGGGCTGTATGGGTTCAGAATGTCAGTGTCCCTATCGGTTGTTTACCCTCGGGATCGCACGGCCCTCTGGGAGCAGGGGCTGCCACTGCCCAGCATGGCCAGGGAGGGTCTTCCGGCACGGGGCCGGCCCGGGAGAAGATCCAAGTTCAAAACTCAAAGTTTCTACTGAACGCCTATCACTTTCACCACATCGTAAAATAGAAAAATCCTAAGTTGTGAGTCAGGGACCGTCTGTAGTAGCACATGGTGGTGTGATAGTTTGTGGATGGTTACCATGGCAACCTGCCTCTCTGCTCAAATGCTGAGCGTCTTTCAGTATCACTTCCTTATGTTCTATAGGCCCAGAGGAAAGTACTAGAAAGGAAGTGTAATGAGGGGGAGAGGTGAGGACTGACGAAGGTTGTGAAGCAGATAGACCGTTGGAGGATCGGGACAGATTTGCCCGCTCTATTGGAGGTCTCAAGAGAGAGAGGCGGAAGATAGGTGGGCTTTTGCTGGGAGTCCTATATCTTGGAACAAACGCATTCATTCGCTCATTTATACACTTGCTCGTTCTTACATTAAAGTTTATGGAGCACCAACCATACTCCAGGTACTATACTGGACACTGGAGATGTAAAGACAAATAATATACAGTCCCCACACTGCAGGAGCTCATAGTCCACATGGGAGGCACTCACACACACACACGCACACACACACACACACACACACACACACACACACACTCAATTAGCCATAATACAGTTAGTACAAAAATAATGTAAAATACCACGGAATGGAAAAACTGAGAGCAGTGACTTCTTAGGGCTGGTGTGAGGAGCTGGTAAGGGAAAGCTGTATTGAGAGGTGAATCCTGGAGGGGGGTCTTGAGTGAGGCGTTTGTTAAATGCACTGAAAGGGGGAGTATTGTCCAGACAGGGCACAACCCAAGCGCATGCTGTGTGTTCCACATGTGATGGACCCCAAAACTACCAATAATGACAGCACTTACAGCAGGCCCAGCTTCTGTTCTATGTGCTTTATGTGCATTCTCTCACTTACTCTCCAGAGTGACTCTAGAGACTGAGTTTTACAGGTAAAGTGACGAAACACAGAGAGGTCAAGTAATTTGCCCAAGATCACACTGGTATTAACATGGGGTGGCAGAGCCATGCCTCTGGCTCCAAAGCCCGTGCTCCTCACCTTGGTGTTATTATACTCATCCCACTGCTCTGGAAAGGCCAGATCACAGGACCCATGGGGAAGGGGGAGAAATAAGACTTGAGGCTGTTGAGAAGCAAAGCTCAGGGCTTGGTCATGATATCCTCAAGTATCATTTTAAAAAGCTTGAAGTTGGAGGTTTGGGGTCATAGGTTTTTAAGCTGGAAAGGGTCATAATGAGGATGATATTATGAGAGCGATTTGGGAATCTGTGTGTAGAATACAATGGAGGAGAAACAGAATGAAGGTTTCAATGGTGAGGAGGAAAAGAGATGGGGGAGAGCATGTGTCGTTCAAAACAGGCAAGACCCGTGTCATCTGGTTCATCCCAGTGCCTGGTATACAATAGGCATCCAATAAATGTTGGTTAAATAAATGTTTCAAAGTTGTCTTGGTTGGCTTCCCCTGGAAGCAGACCCTGATATATGGGTGCCAGGGCAAGTCATTTATTTAGGAGGTGCAGGGAGCATGAGTAGAAAGTGGGAATTGAGGTAGGGAAGGAAGGCAGCCAATGGGGAGTACATGTACTGAGGCAGCCACAATAGTGGGCAACTGGAGCTTAACCCTGTTCGGCAACTTTGGAAGCCAGTACAACACAGATACTTCCGTCATCCCGTGAAGAGATGACCTTACCCACCAGTTCCACGGGTGGGAGTTGAGGCTTGCACTTGGAGAATGTTAATTTTCTGGTGCCAGAACAGAGGTGTGAGTGGTTGGGGAAGGGGAGTCAGACACAGAGGTGCACCTGGGAATCACCGGGGTGTTCTGACCATCCGGTGCATGCATACGAATGGGGTAGGGTAGGGTCAGCTATAAAAATCAATCCGGCGCCAGCGTTGAAAGAGAGTAGAAGTTGAATTGTGAGACATCATTTCTCCTAAGAGAGCTTTTCCCTCAAGTTTCTTTTGGTTTACCCCCATCGGGACATAGACATGTTTTCCTTTCTCCAAAAGAGATTGCGTTATCAGTTGTGGGAAACTGGTGTTTTAGACCCTTGAACTTTATTACTTGGGTAAGTGTCAGAAAACTTCGCTACACCATCTGGGTAGCCTCTATAGAAGATTATGTCATTCGAAGTTGAAAGCTGGAAACTCCATCAAGCAATATTTATATCAGAGCCTGAGTAAGTAGAAGAGAAGGAAGAGGAAGAAGGAGAGGAGGTGGAGGGGAGAGAGGGAAAAAAGACTTCTGCTGAAACTAGCAAGCCCCAAACCCAGCTCTTGTATCTGACTGTTTACAAAACTTAGAATAGCACATAAAGTTTCTAAACCAGAGGAACCAGAAACTAACATGAGATTTTTTTCCCCCAGCTAACCTTGAAACATTTATCTGAGAAGCCACACTCCTCCCCATTCCCATCCTTCTTCCTTACCTTGGTACCCCCCGCACCTTCCCACCCCATCAGGATCTGGTCTAAGTTTTTGTTTTCCATCACAACCGTATCCTATGAAGGTAGGTGTCTATCTATTCTTCAAGTTGAACAGATAAAAACTAATAGTTCCTAAACTTGTAACACCACTGTGTCTGCCCCAGCAGGGATCAAAGGACACAAAGCCACAGAGTCTGTTCTGTCATGCAGAAATCATGGGTGTTTATTTCAAAGCATGTTCCTAGGGCTATGGCAGAGACCGATGCCATGGCTATGGGGCTAGATGGTTAAATTAAAATAATGTATTACGGGGCGCCTGGGTGGCACAGCGGTTAAGCGTCTGCCTTCGGCTCAGGGCGTGATCCTGGCGTTATGGGATCGAGTCCCACATCAGGCTCTTCCGCTATGAGCCTTCTTCTTCCTCTCTCACTCCCGCTGCTTGTGTTCCCTCTCTCACTGGCTGTCTCTATCTCTGTCGAATAAATAAATAAAATCTTTAAAAAAATAATAATAAAATAAAATAAAATAAAATAATGTATTGCATGCCTCAGAATAAATGATACTCTCAGTGCACTTTCCAAACTTTAAGACAATTTTGCAAGTAGGACTCTTGTACGCAACTTATCAATAGCAGAAAACAGGTGACAAGCCTGCTGGCTGGAGACAGGTGGGCATGTCAGAGACATACAGAGGGAGAACTGTGTTCTTAGTACTGCCCCTCGAGTCAGCACACACTTCCTTTGGCAAATGAAAATTTCTTTTAATAGTCTCATAAAAAAATAAAAAATTATACCCCACATCAAAACAAACAAAAGTGGATTTATTTCATAAGTCAATATCAAATTTAAACTTGTCAAAACAGAGACAATTTAAAATCGTGTGTAGACCACAGTGCAAATATACCTTTGCCCACCTTTGACACGCTTTCCAGTCACTTTCCAGACATTGCCTCACTTACTCTTTCATCCTCGGGAGAGAGGACAGCTCTGGCAAGTTATAAATATTTCCTGTCCTTGGGTGGGATGGGATGGGAAAGTATGGCCGATGTTGGAAATTTTGAAAAGCACAGCAGGATTAACAAAACACCAAGAATCACCCCCACCAAGGTAAAGGCGAGAACAAAGACATGGGTGTCATTTGAGGACAGACGGTGAGAGACAGCCTTTTACAGAGCAGAGAATCAAAGAAAGCTCATTAGGCCTGGCAAGGCTCATTAAAGAGAGCTGTAGACAGGGCACTGACTCATGGGAGGCAGCCCGACTGTGGTCCAGGGTGGCATGTCCTCCCTGAGGCTGCAACCGCCAAAAAGACGGTGATGGAAGGGGGAGCTATCTGTCAGTGTCTTCAAGGGCCTCTGGGGCGAAGCCACAGTGCTCTGCCAGGTGAGCACAGAGTGCGGTTCCACTCCACGGCCAGGTGCGGCGACTGTGCAAGGCAACCTGTATAAACAGGCAGGGGACGACCATCATCTCCCGGGTGAGTCAGGGCTCTACCACGCACATTTATTTATAGTTTGGGTCTACCAATTAGCAAATAATAAAAGAAATAGAGGTGATGATATCAGACCAGTGTATAAAAATCAGACCGCCTGGGTGTAATTCCAGTGACCACGATCATCTTGGGCAAGTAAGCACGCTGGGCCTCAGTTTCCTTATCTGTGCAATGGGATTTTATAAGAATCTTGTGACGATTAAATAAGATGGCAGATGCAAAGAATTTAGTATAATAGCTCTCAGTAAGTGGGAACGATGATCATGATAGTAATAAATGATACCTACGTAAGAGCAAAACTGATGTGGAAAATTACAATCTATATAAGGGGTGTGTGTCAAGGGAGGGTAGTGGAGGTAGGTGATGGTTATTATATCAGCCCGAAGTAGGCAACTATGGTTACTTTGGGCAAGCTATTAAGCTCTGAGCTTTCTAGAATCTAAGGGAAAAGGGGATCATTAAGGCCAAATTATTCTTATTATGTTATTAAATACAAAACTGATACATCATTCATTCTCAATAAATTTGTGTGGAATGCAGAAGCAACACTAACCCTTCCCTCCCCCCAGCCTGCTTCTCTCCCTTCCCTTCTCCTGAGAGAACTACCTCAATTAAACTTCAGGAGTGTTGCGGCCTCAAGCCCTGCTTCTAGGGGAACTGACCTAAGGTACCCCTGTGACAAGGGACCCAGATTTACGCTAGAGCCATCTCATCAACGCTGGTCAGGCCTTGATACTTTTTTGCCACAATTTCTTTGTGATCCCTCCTGAATGGATATTAGATGCGTACGTGTAGGAATGCTAGCATCATTATTTATATATGATCGTGCAGATTTTAAAATTTTATTAATTTTCAAATTTTATTTTCTCAGGATAAATTGTATTTGCCTCATGTGTGTCTTCAGTAAACTTCACGAAGGTGGGAATACTCTCATCGACTTCCCCCCATTTTATGGTGTGTGTTCACACAAAGAAGAGCTTGACTCTCTGAATGTTAAGGGCTACAGTTACAAGGCAGATTTGGTGGCAGAAGCAGATGCCAAACTTTTCTGGGAATGATTAAGGAGGGATGTATTTCCCGTTGCCTCTCTGCTCTCCTTCCATTTGTAAGGACCGCCACAACCAATATGGGTTGGTGTGTCCTGTGATGAATGCTTAAGTCTGCAAGGAAGGCTCTTGTTTCGGGAATAACAAAGCTCTAACTAGCTGAAGTGAGAGATGAAATCGAGAGTCACTTTCTGAAGAAGATAATTAGGTAAAACCACCAGAGATACTGTCATTACACTAAGAACCAAGGATGCTATGGGGCTCTTGAAGACTGATCTTTTAGCATTTGAAAAAGTAATTACACATTGGAGAGATTTTGTTCACTAGATGATATCTGTGTGTCCTGAAAGGAAATTTTTATGGTCCCCAAATGAGTATGTGATTTCATATTCACCCCTTCTTTATTCTTCCCATCTTTATTGAAGGCTCTCATACATCGCTAGCAGAAGTAAAAACTAGTAGGATCTTTTGGAAAATTCTATCAAAATTACACGATTTGATAGGCATATCGATCCCAGAAATTTTGGTTCTAAGAATGTATCCTGCAGGTGACTTAACATATGCACATGGATAGTCTATGCAAGATTGACTGTAGTAGAAAAAGACAGGAAATGACCCAAATGTTCGGCAAGGAGAAACTAGTTAAATATATCTACATAAAGAAATGGAGCTTCCTAAAAGGATGAAAAGCCCTCAATGAATTGATACAGATAGATTTTTAAGACTGTTCAATTTTTCAAAAGCAAGGTATAGAATGGTATGTAGACCCAGCTACCATTTGCATGGGGCTTGACAAAAGGGGGTGCCTGGCTAGCTTAGTCGGGAGAGCATGTGATTCTTGATCTTGGGATCATAAGTTCAAGCCCTTTGTGGTGTTCAAGCCCCATGTTGGGTATAGAGCTTACTTAAACAAAATTAACAAATAAATGTATAAGAAAGAACAAGAATGGCTATCTTATTTGCACGCACATGCATCAAAAATCTTTGGAAATAGACTAATAGCAGTCATTCCCTTATTTCAGGTTAGGAAGAAAATTGGGCAGTTGGGTACAGTGGTGGAAGAAAGACTTTTCTCTGCAATACCTTTTATATGCTTGATTTTTGAGCTTTGTTTGATGTGTTTCTATTTCAAGACAAATAAATGTAATTTAAGATAATCTTGTAAAATGCGAATTATGTGCAGAAGGCTTTGATCACTACACAGCCCTACTTTCTAGGAGTTTCTAAAGCAGTTGATGAGCTAGAAGGCAACCAGTAATCATAATGTAATCACTGATATACCACATTTCACCAAATCTAAAACACTATTAATTTTAAGTCATGGATTATATAACGTATCACTAGGAAACGAAAGAATGTGGCCAATTAAATTATGGCACAGTGCTTCCTTTTCATTTAGAATTTTCATGTTATACCTAATGAGAGACCTCTTTTAGATACTCATTTATACATTGATTTTTTATCGTATATCACTCTTGCATGATATATGATATACAAGAAAAAGTGAAATAAATTAAAGAATTCTAAAACTTTTTCTTATTACAGTCTAACTCTTCTGAATCTTTTTCACACAGTATTGTCCTTTGTCCTAGCAAAAGCTTTGGTGATATAGCATTTTTGAAAAGTGTTCCACTGATATTTCCAGAATTTTCTTCCAAGCTGCTGAAAACTTGTCTGCAAATTTTGATGCACGTACCGAGGTGAAGACAACCGTATCATGACCATTACATAGCCAATAGCGATTGTAACTTGAATCCAAATTCCAGAAGTGTTGAAACGTGGGGGGGGGGAAGTGTTCTTTATAACTGCTTAATGTAGGAGAGGGACAATTACAAGACAGAAGAGATCTTTGGGGTATCATGGAAGACTCTTATGGGGGCCAGCATTGAGGCTGGAGTTTAAAGAATGAGAGGGATTTTGGAGTCAGAGAAGAGCAGGATGAATGAGTCATGTAAGCAAAATAGCCTGGCAAAGGAAGTGGAAATTGCATCTGGGGGAGGGAAAGAAGACCACATGGCCTTGTAAAGGGACGAAATGGAGGTAAGGACATAGGGGGAGACTGGAACCCAACTGTAGTGCCCTAAGTGGTAGGCTAGGAGGCTCAGACTTTATCCCATAAGGAAATAGGGAACCCACATCCGGCTGGAGATTGGACACCAGCATTTGAGAAAGTCATCAATACTGGAGTCTTGGAAGCACTCATTTGGAGTAGATGATATTAGCCAGGGACAAGTCCAGAAACTTAACCAGGCTGAAGAGCAGAGGGAACAAACAAACAGAGCTTCAAAAGAAAACAGAAAAAAATATATACCGAGAGAATCTTGGGCCATAGAATTTTAGTGCCTGGAGGACTATTGAAGATTAGCTAGTTAATATTTTCCATTTTACCGATAAAGAGAATTTCCTAGGAGGCACGTTATGGCTTCCAAGTGGCAGGACCAGGACTCAAAATTGGGTCCTGTGATTTCCTGAGCAGTACTCCTCCTAACAGAGCATGACAGCCAGCAGCAAAGGAAATAGTTTCAAGGAGGCAAATAGTCAATAACGTCATATGGTGGTGAGCAGCAAAGAATAAGCCTAAAGAGGCCATTGATCTGACCATTGCAGATTCCTGATGACCTTCAAACGTCTATCTTTGGGAGCGGTCTGGGTTGGAACACGATTGTGAAAGGTTAAAGAAAGGGAGATGTTTTGCAATGAGAGGCATCGTTAGGAAAAAGCTCATTATTTTTCAATGTTTCCTTTCAAATGCCTCAGTACATTTCACAAAGGACTCTAGATTCAATATTATTATTTCCTGGAAATCCTGCAAAATCATGTGACACATTGTCCCTTGGGCAAGACAAAAAAATTATTTATAGGTGGCAGTCACAGATTTTCAAATCTAGCCTTTCAACTCTCTATAAAGAATCCATTGTCTTCTTACAAATAGAAATGGACTAACAAAGATGTTAATCCATAATAGTCTGGCCTGTGGGTTTCCAAATTGCACCTCTATGGAACTTTCTTCACTGCACAGTTATCAAATATTGCTTTCTTGTACACCTGCAACACTAAACATAGCATATGTGGGCTCCTGAACTGAGTTTCTTTCAGGTAAACAAGAAATCATATCTACCACGGGAAAGTCATCTCAATAAGTTGGCCACTACCGGAGCCACAGCGAGCCCCTTAATACCTCTGGGTGGCAGTTTGTCTTAGAAACATCCTCACTAACAACTGAGGAAATTTAAATTAAAGCAATGGGGTGACATTTCATATTGGCAAATACGTATTTGTTTGACAAAAAAGTAAAATATTAACAATGGGTAGAGAGTTGGGACTCTGGTTGGGATTAATTATGACATTTATTTTTTACAGCAGTTTACTAATACTTATTAAAACTAAAAATGAGGGGTGCCTGGGTGGCTCAGGCCCTTAAACGTCTGACTCTTGATTTAGGCTCAGGTTGTGATCTCAAGGTCCTGGGATCCAGCCCCATTTCCCACTCCACCCTTAGCAGGGTGTCTGCCTGAGGATTCTTGCCCTCTCCCTCTGCCCCTCCCCCCCCCCCCCGCTTGTGGGCACACACTCTCTCTCTCTCAAATAAATAAGTAAATCTTTAAAAAAAAACAACTAAAAATGAGCACTCCCTGTGACTTAGACACTCTCCATTTCTATCTACAGAATAATTTACGCACAGACATAAGGAGGCATGTTCAAGGATATTTGCAATGGTTTTGTTTATAACGGTGAAAAATTAGAAACAACCCATATGTCCATAAACCAAAGGCTGGCTAAATGTATATGTGGTAAAAATATCAGTAGATCTAAGACGTACAGTTGAATTTTAAAAAGCAAGTTGTAAATAGATATATTTAGTATAATATCATTTATGTAAATATACATTGAATAATACTCTGAAGTTTTTACGGATATACTTACATGTATATGTGTGTGCACACGCATGGGCAAGCACATACTCCAAAACTGGGAACAAAGCTAACCGTGGAGAAGGTGGGGTGAAATGCCAAGTTTGGGAGTTAGGGGTGGGGGAGGAAGGAGAATTTTAGCTTTATCTATAATGGTTGATTTTTTTATTTTTATTTATTTAATTTATTTTTTTTTAAGATTTTATTTATTTATTCGACAGAGAGAGAGACAGCCAGCGAGAGAGGGAACACAGGCAGGGGGAGTGGGAGAGGAAGAAGCAGGCTCATAGCGGAGGAGCCTGATGTGGGGCTCGATCCCACAATGCCGGGATCACGCCCTGAGCCGAAGGCAGACGCTTAACCACTGTGCCACCCAGGCGCCCCATATAATGGTTGATTTTTTTAAAAAGGAGAATGTAGTTATATACAGCATCAAATTTAAATTATTTTTTTAAGAAAAGAAAAGCTTGTTAAATGCCGTCAAAGCCTCTGATTCCTTTAGGAAACTTCAAATGTGGTGGCATTATGTAGGCATGGCCTGGGACTAAAATGAACATGAAAACATTTTTTCTACATTTGCACGTACGTAACGCTATATCTGTCACTGTCTGGTCAGGATGGTAAAGACTCTAAAAATACTCTCTACTTAAAATAAAGATTAAAACAAAAAATAAATATAACAGCAAATCAAACATGAGGTTCCTTTTGAGTTTTGAGTCTGGAAGATACATATTACTTCAGTTAAAGCTCAAGTATTGGGTGCCTGGGTGACTCAGTCGGTTAAGCTTCTGCCTTTGGCTTAAGTCATGATCCCGGGGTCCTGGGATCAGATCCTGCATCAGGTTCCCCACTCAGCAGGGAGGCTGTTTCTCCCTCCTCCTCCTCTGTCAATCCCCTTGCTCATTCTCTCTCTCTCTCTCAAATAAATAAATATTTTTTTTAAAAAAAGGCTTGAGTATTAATGTCCAAAGGAACAAACTGCGTTGTAGTTTAAAACAACAGACCAGTGCGTTTGCTAAGTTTCTGAGACCCTAATGATACAGATGCTGGGTGTAGCTTTAGGCATCTTTCATCAATGCCAAGCCTTCAGAATAAAAAAGAACATGGCTGGTTGCCAAATACATTTGCCAAGTCCCAATTTGCAAGCACAATTCAGCTCATTTGCACTTCTATCTTGATCCTGAGTGTTTCTCTATTAAGAAATAATAGAACAATGACATTGTCTCTTGGTTGGAGAGAGCTATGATTTTGGTCACTACCATCCTTAGGGACAAAAATATCCAGAAATATATGTAGATTCCCCTTTCCTATTGGATTGAACACTCTCCCATGTTGACCCCTTCGGTTAACTCACTGGGATACACCATGAATGCCAAAGTGTATCTTATCTCCATAATTTGGTCAAACAAGCATTCGTAGCTAGAAGGAAATAGTGAGGTCCTAATTTCATGAATGAGGATTTTCTGGTCTTCCTTTCTCTGAGGGCCTGAATTAATCATCAAATGGGTCTCCTATCAATAAAAAAAGTAGAACAGACCCCTGCAGTCCGAGATTTAGAGCCAAATATTGAGAACATGTTGTATTCAGGAACCTCTGATATTCATATAAAGGAATTATAAGACTCAAGAAGGAGTTGATATGAACCATTGCCAACAGATTGCTAATGGGTGAGATGACAGGGGACATCTGTTGTTTTCGCCTGCCCAGACACCATTCCTTTCTTCTGGCAGTGCATCCTGATTTCCCCTCTCCCACCCTCAGTTCATGAGGGTCAGGTTGGACTGTCCCCACCACCTGGCTCTAAGAGTGAGCGCATGACTCAGGTCTGGCCATCAGAGAATTCCATGCTGCTGGTCATGGTCATTGACTCATAGATAGATGCTTGACCCAAGCCAGGTTAATGAGAATCCAGGAAGCTTTGTTGCCCTGCTGGGGAAAAGATGCATACATTGTGCCCATAGAATTAAATTCTGGAACCCAAGTAGCCGTCTCTATGAAGAGGTCCTACCTGAAACTAAAGCCAACACTTGGAAGAACAGGGCCAAAGGGAGGGTGACAGTGTCCTGATAGCATCTCTGAGAACCGAATCCAGCTCAATGCCTTGAACTTCTCGGTTATATGGGTCATTCTGGTTTTGTCTGTAAGTTGAGTGCCAGGGAATTTGGTTCACTGGCAACCAAAAGAATTCTGACTGACAACACCGGTCATACAGTATATTCAGCGCATTGTTAAGCAAGCCTGTGCAGACATTGCCCTTCCACTCTGCTTACCCGAGTCCTAATTTTTTCTTCAAATTCCAGTTACAATATTGTTTTATCCTTATTTTAAGTCTTCTAGAATCCCACCAGACCTTAGGGGGTCTCATCATCCTTCCTCATCTGTGTTCCTGAAATACTGGCTCTTGTCAATCATTATCGTGTTTGTTTCTAATATATTCACATGTCTTCTCTCTCCACACTGATTATAATGGATCTCAAGGTTAGGAACCACATGTAATGCACTTCTTCACCTCAGAGACTTGTGTAGGTTAAGGCCTAAATACATGTTCGTTGATGAGACACGTAAAGGGCTGCAGCCTGCGTGATCCAGCTTCATGGTTTCGTCTCACTGGCCGCCAACATATACACATACCCCCAACCAAACATGCCCACATCCTGAAGTCGCTGACGCAGAATGAGCTCCATCTCGTGCGTTGCCTCGAAGCCCTATTTGGGAGAGGATAGTTCTAGCAGCTGAGCTCCTCAGAGTTCAGTCAGGGCTTGACGACCGTGACAGAACTATTTGGCTTCTCCACCCCCGTGCCAACGGGGAAATTCAGCAAGGAGGGAGAGAACAAGCTGAGGAGAAAGGAGAAAGGAGAGTCCTAGTGAGTAATCCCCAACCCAAAGGAGGGCAGAGCCAGTGCTGTGACCCAGCTCCCGAGGAAAAACAGTGAGATGAATTTTTGCTGCATCATAAGTACATGTTGGAGCAAACACACGGATTCACCAGGCACAGGCCCTGAAATAAATTACACAGGACTTGTAAGGAACAGGATCTGGGCGGGTGAGAATTTTAATAGCAACACAAAATATGACTCAGGCCTTGGCTCTGCCCCTCGGGCCTTTCCAACTCTCTGACCTTGGTTTCATCATCATTCCTGCTGGGTAGCGTGGAAAAGGCCTCTGCACAGCGAGGCGTATTTTCCTTCCCTTTCTTCCAGCTTCTCTGTGTGAGTGGTGTGAAAGTCACATAAGGCAACGTCTACCAAAGCGAGAAAATGAGTTTTTAAAACGTTTTAGGGTGGGGGATGGGCTAGATGGGGGATGGGTGTTAAGGAGGGCACTTGTTGTGTTGAGCACTGGGGGTTATATGCCAGTGATGAATCCCTAAATTCTATTCCTGAAACCAGTATCACATTATATGTTAACTAACGAGAATTTAAACAAAAATTTGAAAGAAAAAGGAAATAAAAACATTTTAAAAATTATTTTTTTAGAGAGAGAGAGCACAAGTGGGGGGTACGGGAAACGGCAGAGGGAGAGGGAGAGAGAGAATCCCAAGCAGGCTCCACACTGAGTGGGGGCTCCATCCCACAACCCCGAGACCATGACCTGAGCCGAAATCAAGAGCCCGGCGCTCAACCAACTGAGTCAACAGGCCCCCTAAAATAAAAATGTTTTAAAGAAAACAGTTAACAAGTGGGAACACTCAGAGTGTAGAAGTCACCGAGAGGGGCGTGTTTCAGTAGCTGCTGCCATCACAGATTAACAAAGGGACTCCCCTCTGTAGAATTCCTCAAGCGATAGTAGGGTAGCCATCCTCTCCTGAGCATGCGCACTGTGCCAAGCTCCACACAGCCCGTCACAACGTCCCTTCACTCAACCCTTTCCCAAGCTACTAATTAGATTTCAAAATTCTCATTTTACACATGGGGAGGCTGAGACTGAGAGAGAAAGTAGCTCTTCTAAGATGGAAACAGTCCCAGACCTCAGGATCGTCTTACTCCGTCCTTTTAACCTTTCCATAGCATTTACTGGGAATATTTACTCCGTGCAATAAATGGTACCCAGAGACACAGCTTTTCTCTTTGCTTGGCAGAAAACCTTAGGGAAGACGGGCCATAAAATTACAAAAGTCCTGGTTCCTAAGGACCTCCAGTGCCCGAGGTAAATAATGGCCTTAAGTTACGGGCATAGAGGGGCCTGAATTCCCAGCTCCCAGGACGCATCCACCCTGCCTCCCCGGTCCTCCCTGCATAGAACTTGCCCTGAGTAGCCTGTTGTTGCCACCGACAACTTTTGTATTAAAATAGATGAGGGTGTGGGACAGGCCGTCAGACACAAAGAATTGAGCTCTGAGAAGCAGGGTGCTTGAAACAAACAGAACCAAAAGAGTGTCACATACATTCAAATGACAGAGGTGAGTCTAAGGTCCACCACCCAAAATAGGCTGCAAATAGCACCTTTGCTTGGGAATGGAGCCAAACTAGAGAGACCCATTCTTTCCACCTAGTTCTATAGACATTTAGGTCCAAAGATTGTGGTTTTGGTTTTGCTCTTAATTTTGTTTTTCGTAAACTGTTTCTACTTCCAGTTCTGGAGAAGAGAATGGTGCCCTTGCATTCACCCCAGCTGGACTTGGGGACCTTGGGATCAGGTTCAGCTATAAGCCACTTAGAAAAGGCTGCAGGAAACAGAAACTCCAGGCTTTCAGCACCTTCGGAAAGGCAGCTCATGTAGCTGGATCATCCCTCTCCCCTCCCCCCTCCCCCCTCCCCCACCAAATCCAAGTAGCTTATAATAGGAATCAGGGCCTGCCAGACTGCCAATGACACAGACATGGGCTCTTGCCTTATCCTGTTGGGGCTCGTCAGGGAATACCAACCAGCTGCCTGGGAGCACGCTCAGCAAGCCAGGCCATGGATGACTGTCCCACAGCTCTCCACTGGAACTTTGCTGGGAGCAGACTGGATTCCTGAGCCCTTGAGCACAGGGGCTCAATTATAGCAGCACATTGTCTCATTATTCTCAGCACCGGGCTTGAGAACTCCAAGCCAACGGAAGAACTCATCCTGCTCCCAAACCTTTTGTTACTGGCTCCTGACTCCTATGTCTCTGGGTCCTTACCCTAGTGGCTGGAGATTTCACAAAGATTAAGAACAGGTTATCCCCCAATCATCATTTCCTTTGCTTTCTGCAGAAGTAAGAAAGTGATCGCAGGGCATGAGGTGCTCTAAAATGAGCCTAAGATTTTTTTTTCTGACCTTCCATCTCATCATTTGCCTACCAAGGAGGTAAGATCACCCACATTTTAATTTTCCGGGCAATGTTTGCTTTCAGCTTGTGGCTCTCCCTGCTCCACTGGCCAACATTTTCCCTCTCTCAGGGAAGAGAGTGGTGACACAACTCTGCCCTCTAGTGGGCAATGGGAAGCATGTAAAGCGTGGGGAAAAAGCTCTCAGAAAAGAGGGATGCTTGAAATTTTACTGCAGTTCCGCCAACTGACCAGCAGATTGAGATTTTGCCAACACTGATCAGATTGAATATGCAGACCACGTCTACCAAAGGTTGACTTGTGACTCTCTAAGTGTAATGGCTTGTGGGAGAATAGAGAAATGACATCAAGAAGTGGGAAATCACTGGGTTTGGAGTCAGCTTTGTGCGGCAACGAGGAATCGTGCGACTTTTGGATCACTCAAGTACCAGCAGTCTCATCTGTCAAATTAGGATAATAATAGCCATATCATGAGAATGAAGGACATTCTGGAACACATTGTTTGAGCTAAGATTGCACTTCATGGACTCACCCCATGGTACAGTGTTTAAGCACTTAGATTCAGCAGCCAGACTGACTGATTTGAAACTCAGCTCCGCGGTTTGCTGAGTAAATGACCTGGGCATGTTTTTGGACTCGCCGTACTTCAGTTCCTCCTGTTACCGAGGGTCACATACTTTGCTCACAGGGTCATTCTGAGCAATAAGTGAATCGATGTTTGCAAAGGGGTTACTACAGTATCTAACACAATATTTGCAAATACTTGTTTAAAATTCACCATATTCCACAGTCGAACCACAAAGGGTATGTTGACCACCGATGAAGGCATGGCACAGAGTTAGAGGTACGAGACTCTTTATAATCCAGCCAGGGAGTAATAGTAAGCATAGCAAAGATTCATGAAGCACTTACAGCGTGGCAGACTTAGAACTATGTATTTCCCTGTTTAATATTAATTTTACACAGCAGCTAGATAACAAAAGAGCACATGCTGTATGATTCATTTATATGAAATTGCGGAAAGATAAAAGAATGGAACACAAGTTAGTGGACGCGTTGGGGCCGGGTGTGCAGATTCGGCTTTGACTGGTAAAAGCCACAAAGACCCCTTCTGAGATGAGAGGAATGTTTTATGTTATACATTTGTTAAGACTCATTCAACTGCATGCTTAAAATGTGTTCATTTTATTTATGTAAGTTTTACTCCAGTAAAGTTGGTTTTAAAAAAAAAGAAACTTGAGAAACGTCAAAAGTTGAAATGTAGGAATTTAGCTGAGTCTAGAATGAAGGTTAAGAAAATATTTGAGACAATCGGATACTTATAAGAAAATATGTAGCCTTAAATGCTTTTATCAGAAAAATTAAAAAGGGAAAATAAATGAACTAAGTAGGCATAAGAAACTATGAATAGTATAAACCCCCAATCAAGAGAATTTAATAAAAAATAAAATTTGGACTTCATTAAACAGAGAAAAACCAAACACTGATTAAAAAAAGAAAAGTATATAAAACTCTGGAAACCATGGGCAAACAGAGAACAAATAAAAATACACAGCATTAGAAATTATTAAAAAACACAGGCATATCTGAATATAAAACAGCTGTAAGAGAATACTGAAAGAATTGAGTGATTTTTAGCAGAACGTCACTAGAATTAACCCAAAGAGAGGTAGACATTTTGAAGCAATTTTTAAAAGAATAATATACAAATATGCTGGTTGGCGAATAGCCAGTGCCTCCCAGACGTTCCCAACTGCCACAGTTTCTTCCCTGGGGACCTCCTAGAAACCCTCCAACACACACACACACACACACACACACACACACACACACACACAATCTATCAATCAAAGAGTTAATGATTAGCACAGTATGGGGCCACCAGCTCTAAAGCTGGTGTCCATCTGATCGGTCAGCCCCTATCTTACCATATTATACTACTTGAAGGAGAACACCCTTTTAACGACTGAGCCACCCAGGAACCCCAGGAGAACACCCTTTTAATAACAATCTGAACCTAGAACCTAATTCCATATCACATATAAGAACAAAAATAACATTACACTGATACCAAAACCAGATAAAGACTACACTAAAAAAGAGAACTTACAGGCCAATATCGCTGATGAACACAGATGCAAAAATTCTCAATAAAATACTAGCAAATCGAATCCAATAATACATTAAAAAAATCATTCACCACGATCAAGTGGGATTTATTCCTGGGTTGCAAGGGTGGTTCAAATCAATCAACGTGATACACCATATTAATAAAGAAAAGGATAAGAACCATATGATCATTTCAATAGATGCAGAAAGCATTTGACAAAGTACAACACCCATTCATGATAAAAACCCTCAACAAAGGAGGTTTAGAGGGAACATACCTCGACATAATGAAGGCCATATATGAAAAACCTACAGCTAACATCATCCTCAATGAGAGCTTTTCCTCTGTGGTCAGGAACAAGACAGGGATGTCCATTCTCACTACTGTTATTTAACATAGTACTGGAATTCCTAGCCACAGCAGTCAGACAACAAAAAGAAATAAAAGGCATCCATATCGGTAAGGAAGAAGTAAAACTTTTACCATTTGCAGATGATATGATATTCTTTTTTTTTCTTTTCAACTCCATTCTAGGTTTACTCTTTTATAATCTAAATTCAATTAATTAACATATAATGTAGTATTTGTTTCAGGGTTACAGGTCTGTGATTCAGATGATGTGATATTCTATACAGAAAACCCAAAAGACCACCCAAAAACTGCTAGAACTGATAAACGAATTTAGTAAAGTCACAGGATATAAAATAAATGTACAGAAATCTGTTGCATTTCTATACACCAATAAAGAAGCAGCAGAAAGAAATTTAGGAATCAATTCCAGTTACAATTGCACCAAAAACAATAGGATACCTAGGAATAAACCTAACCAAAGAGGTGAAAGACCTGTACTACATGACACTGATGAAAGAAATTGAAGGTGACGCCAAAAAATGGAAAGACATTCCTTGCTCATAGATTGGAGGAATAAATATTGTTAAAATGTCTATACTACCCAAAGCAGTCTGCACATTTAATGCAATCCCTATCAAAATACCACCAGCATTTTTCCCAGAACTAGAACAAACAATCCTAAAATGTGTATGGAACCACAAAAGACCCCAAATAGCCAAACAACCTCGAAAAAGAGAAGCAAAGCTGGAGGCATCACAATTTCAGACTTCAAGCTATATTATAAAGCTGTAGTGATCAAAACAGTATGGCACTGGCACAAAACAGACACACAGGTCAATAGAACAGAATAGAAAACCCAGAAATGAACCCACACTGTATGGTCGATTAATCTTTGACAAAGCAGGGAAGAATATCTAATGGAAAAAAAGACACTCTCTTCAACAAATGGTGTTGGGAAAACTGGACAACCACATGCAGAAGAATGAAACTGGACCACTTTCTTATACCATATTCAAAAATAAACTCAAAGTGGATGAAAAATGGATGAAATGGATGAGACCTGAAGTCATAAAAATCCTAAAGAACACAGGCATTAACCTTTTTGACATTGGCCCTAGCAACTTCTTTCTAGATATGTCTCCTGAGGCAAGGGAAACAAAAGCAAAAATAAGCTATTGGGACTTCATCAAAATAAAAAACTCCTGCACAGCAAAGGAAACAGTCGACAAAACCAAAAGACAACCAACAGAATGGAAGATATTTACAACTGACATATCTCAAAAAGGGTTAGTATCCAAAATATATAAAAAAAAAACTTATAAAACTCAACACCTCAGAAACGAATAATCAAATTTAAAAATGGGGAGAAGACATGAATAATTTCTCCAAAGAAGCCATCCAGATGGCCAACAGACACATGAAAAGATGCTCAACATCAGTGATCACCAGGGAAATGCAAATCAAAACCGCAATGAGATATCATCTCATACCTGTCAGAATGGCTAAAATCAACAACACAGGAAACAACAGGTGTTGGAGAGGATGTGAGAAAAGGGGAACCCTCTTGCTCCATTGGTGGGAATGCAAACTGGTGCAGGCACTCTGGAATATAGTATGGAGGTTCCTCACAAAGGTAAAAATAGAATTATCCTATGATCCAGCAATTGCACTACCAGGTAGTTACCCAAAGAATATAAAAATACTAATTCAAAGGAGTACATGCACCCCTGTGTTCATAGCAGCATTATCTACAATAGCCAAATTATGGAAACAGTCCAAGTGTCCATCGACTGATGAATGGATAAAGAAAATGTTTTAAATATATACAATGGAATATTACTCAGTCGTAAAAAGAAAAGGAATGTACTCTTGCCATTTGCAAAGACATGGATGGAGCTAGAGTATTATGCCAAGTGAAATAAGTCAGTTAAAGACAAATACCATATGATTTCACTCGTATGCAGAATTTAAGGAACAAAACAAAGGAGCAAAGGGGGGAAAAAAGAGAGAGAGAACGAGGTAAACCAAGAAACAGACCCTCAATTATAGAGAACAAACTGGTGGTTACCAGAGGGGAGAGGGAGCAGTGGGGGGATGTTTTAAATAGGTGATGGGGATTCAGGAGCACACTTGCTGTGATGAGCACCGGGTGTTAAATGGAAGTATTGAATCATTGTATTGTGCACCTGAAACTAACATTACATGTTAACTAACATGTATATTAACTAACTGGAATTTAAATAAAAAATTAAACAAAAAAGAAAATACTAGGGCTGCCTGGGTGGCTCAGTCTGTTAAGCATCTGCCTTAGGCTCAGGTCACGATCCCCCGGCTGGCCATGAGATTGAGCCCGAGTGGGGCTCCCTGCTCGGCAGGAGAACCAGCTTCTCCCTCTCCCTCTGCCCCTCCTCCCTCTTGTGCTCTCTCGCTCACTATCTCTCACTCTCTCAAATAAATAAAATCTTTTTAAAATTTATTTTTATTTTTTGTTTATTTTTATTTATTTATTTGAAAAAGAGAGAGCACACAAGCGGGGTGGGGCAGGGAGAGGCAGAAGCAGACTCCCCACTGAGCGGGGGAGCCCGACCTGGGGCTCGATCCCAGGACCCTGGTATCATGACCTGAGCCAAAGGCAGACACGCAACTGATTGAGCCACCCAGGTGCCCCTAAATAAATAAAATCTTTAAAGAAAAAGAAAAGACTAAATTCACAAATGTAAATAAAGCACGAGTATTAGATAAAAAACAAACAACCCCCCCAAAAGCATGGTTTTAATAATAACTAAATGTATAGAAATGCAACCATCATTTAAGTAAACAGAAGATTGTATTTTGTTTGGATCAAAACATTACTAAGAGTCGTTTTTCATTTCAGCCTCATGATATTTGAATCACCAGCCCACCCACAAAATTCAATCTACATTTTATATATATGTATATACATATACACACACACATACAATCATGGAACTTCTACATGCAGCTAAATATTCAACTACTCATATTTATTTTTTTTTCTTTTTTTTTTTTTTGACAATTTTTTTTTATTAATAATGATTTTTTATTATATTATGTTAGTCACCATACAGTACATCCCCGGTTTTCGATGTAAGGCTCGATGATTCATTAGTTGTGTATAACACCCAGTGCACCATGCAATATGTGCCCTCCTTACTACCCATCACCGGTCTATCCCATTCCCCCACCCCCCTCCCCTCTGTAGCCCTCAGTTTGTTTCTCATAGTCCATAGTCTCTCATGTTTCATTCCCCCTTCTGATTACCCCCCCTTTCTTTATCCCTTTCTTCCCCTACTGATCATTCTAGTTCTTATGTTCCATAGATGAGAGAAATCATATGATAGTTGTCTTTCTCTGCTTGACTTATTTCACTAAGCATTATCTCCTCCAGTGCTGTCCATGTTGTAGCAAATGTTGAGAACTCATTCTTTCTGATTGCTGAGTAATATTCCATTGTATATATGGACCACAACTTCTTAATCCAGTCATCTGTTGCAGGGCATCTCGGCTCCTTCCACGATTTAGCTATTGTGGACATTGCTGCTATGAACATTGGGGTGCATATGGCCCTTCTCTTCACTACGTCTGTATCTTTGGGGTAAACACCCAGTAGTGCAATGGCTGGATCATAGGGTAGCTCAATTTTTAACTTTTTAAGGGACCTCCACACGGTCTTCCAGAGTGGCTGTACCAACTTGCATTCCCACCAACAATGTAGGAGGGATCCCCTTTCTCCACATCCTCTCCAACAATTGTTGTTTCTTGCCTTGTCTATTTTTGCCATTCTAACTGGCGTAAGGTGGTATCTCAGTGTGGTTTTGATTTGAATTTCCTTGATGGCTAATGATTTTGAACATTTTTTCATGTGTCTGTTAGCCATTTGTATGTCTTCATTGGAAAAGTGTCTGTTCATATCTTCTGCCCATTTTTTGATTTGTTTATTTGTTTCTCGTGTATTGAGTTTGAGAAGTTCTTTGTAGATCTTGGATACCAGTCCTTTATCTGTAGTTCAACTACTCATATTTAACTACTCATATTTTCTAGTAGATTTGTACCCAAACACTCTTATCAATATTCATATTATTTTATTATGAATTACTTTTTAAATGTCTCCTTCATATTTCAGGTGATCATACTTCATGAAATTGTGGATATAGGTAGTTACACTATTTATGAATTTCATTTCAGGATAAAAAAGGGATGCTATGGATTGAATTGTGTCCCTCCTCCGAAATTCATATGTTGGAGACTTAACCCCCAATGTGATGGTGCTTGGAAATGAGGCCTTTTGGAAGTGATTAGGCTGACAGGGAGTTATGAGGTAGGGGCTGTCATGATTGGGATTAGTGTCCCTACAAGGAAAGATGCCAGAGATCCCAGCCTGCTCTCTCTCTCTGCACACAGGCACTGAGGAAAGGACATGCAAGCTCACAGTGAGGGGATGGCCACCTACAAGTCCAGAGAAGAGGCTTCAGGTTAAAACCCATCTTGCTAGCTCCTTGGCCTTGGACTTCTAGCCTCCAGAACTACGAGAAATAAAATTCTGTTGTTTAAGCCACCCAGTCTATGGTAATTCATTATGATGGCGTGATCAGTTTAATACAGGGGATGTTATGAAATGTTTTTACCTTTAGGACCAATGGGATCAGGAGCACTGATTTCACACCCAAGCTATTCCGACAAGATATATATTCAAGGAAGAATTTTTCACTTTTTGAAACCTGGCATCTGCTCTCTCTTTGTAACAGCATCTGGTCTTTCTCAGGTGTATTCTCTTTACTCTGGCGCATTGTATCTGGATTACTTAACCTCCCAGTTAGAAAGTTGACATAGACCTATATCCTTTCATTGCCCTAATGCTGCCAAATGTAGCCAAGAGACCCAAGTTCAGCAGGTTGGAATTGCCTTCCATGATGCTGAAACTTGGAAAGACTATGTATAAATGGAAGAAAATATCAAGTAATGCCCTAGTGTCGAGCATGGTTCTTCAGCCTTTGTCAACTTCCTTTCAATAAATTTTCCCTGTGGTTTAAGGAGACATTGTTGTAGAAATCCTAAAGCAGTAAGAATAGAAACAAAATAAATATAATGTATAGTAGAAATGAAGACACAAGATCTCCTTTATTTGTTGATGGCATCATGACTATCTAGGAACACTAAGAAACTTCATTAGAAAGTTCTAGCGTAAACTCGAGAATTGGGTAAAAGAGCTGAATGCAAGTTATATAAAGAAAAATCAAAAGTTTTTAAAATACCACTAATAAATTTTAAAATAATAAGAAAAAACGTCCTCACTCACGATTAATCCATATAATACATAGGAACAAATTTTCAACAACAAATTAGGATCTATAAAAGAAAAGCATAACATATTTTTAAAAGATATAAAATAAGACTTCAGTAAGTAGACATACCATCCTGGCTAGAAAGGCTTAATATATCAAAAATAAAAATTTGATTCAAATTAATATAACTAAAAATCATGACCCATTTTTTTTCCTCCATAAAACTTTTAGAGATGAATATCTCCCCCATTCCATGGCTTGTCTTTCTATTCTCTTAACAATGCCTTTCAAAGAGCAGAAGTTCTTACTTTCGATGAAGTCCAATGTATCAGTATTTTCTTCTAGGAATAGTACATTTGATGTCAGACCTTAGAAGTCTTTGCTTGACCGAGATCACAAAACTTCTCTCCTACATTTTCTTCTATAAATGCTTTAATACTAGGTTTTACAGTTAAGTCTATTATCCATTATGAACAGATATTTGAATACAGTGTGAAGTATAAATTGCATATGATTATCCAAATATCCTAGTACCTTTTGTTAAGAAGACTACTCTTCCTCCATTGAATTGTTTTACACTGTTGTTGGAAGTCAGGTATCGGGGCTCCTGGGTGGTTCAGTTGGTTAAGTGTCTGCCTTCAGCTCAGGTCATGATCTCAGGGTCCTGGGATCGAGTCCCACATTGGGCTCCTTGCTCAGCGGGGATCCTGCTTCTCCCTCTCCCTCTGCCTGCTGCTCCCCCTGCTTGCACTCTCTCTCTATCTCTCTCTCTGTATAGGATAAATAAATAAAATCTTTTTAAAAAGAAAAAAAAAAAGAAAGGTATCAGTTGTAAGGATCTACACTGAGACACTCTACTGAGTTCCACTGGTCTATTTGTCTGGCTTTATGCCAACTATATATATATATTATATATATATTACATATATATAATATATACTGTCTTAGTTAATGCAGTTTTATAATAAATCTTAAAGACAGAATCCTTCTTTTTCAAAGTTTTTTGACTATTCTAAGTCTTTTCCATTTCCAAAGAAATTTTAGAATCACCTTGTCAATTTCTACCAAAAAAAAAAAAAAAAGGCCTGCTGAATTTATGTATTGATTTGGGAAGAATTAACTTTTTAATAATATTGAGCCTTTTAATCTATGAACACAATATAGCTCCCTGTTTGTTTAGGTCTTTAAGTTTTTTCATCAACATTTCATAGTTTTTAGAGCATGGGTCTTATACATCTTTCGTCAGTTCTATACCTAAGAATTTTGATACTATTTTTAAGTAATGTTTTTAATTCAAGTGCTGATTGTTTGTTGTCAGCACGTAAAAAATACAATGAACTTGAGTGTATTGATCGTTTATCCTACAACTCTACTAAAATAATTTATTAGTTTTAATGACTTCGTAGAATTTTCGTTTATCTGTGATCATGTTATCTGCAAACAAAGACAGTTTTACTTCAACCTTTCTAATCTGGGAGTCTTTTACTGATTTTTCTTCCTTCTTACACTGGTTAGAACGTCCAGTATCATACTGAGTAGAAACAGTGAGAGGAAACATCCTCACCTTGTTACTGATCGAGAGGAGAATGCATTCTACTTTTCACTTTAAGTCTGATGATAATTTTAGGTTTTTCATGGATGTCGTGTAACAGGGTTGAGGAAATTCAGTTCTATTTCCAGATTGCTGAGAGGTTTTGCCGGGAATGAATTTTGGACTTTATCAAATGCTTTTTCTGCATCTATGGAGACCATCTATGGAGACACAGTTTTTCATCCTTAGTCTATAAACATGGTGAATTTCATTGATTTTGGGGGGGGAGGGGAGGAGTCATTGTTTTTTTAATGTTACTAAACGTGGGATAAATCTTTGTTATTAGATTCATAAATACTTAGGATTATTATGGCCTATTGATAAACATTTTTTATCATTATGAAATAACCTGCTTTATTCTTTACTCTAAAGTCTACTTTGATATTAATATAGCCATTCTAGATTTCTTTTGATTAGTGTTAGCACATATATCTTTTGAATTTTTTAAATTTTAACCTACATATGTCTTTACATTTAAAGTGAGCATCTTATAGGCAGCATACAGTTATGTCCAGCTTTTTAATCTAATATGACAATCTCTGAATTTTAATTGGGGTGGTTAAACCATTTACATTGAATGTGATAACTGATATTTTGGGTTTAAATCTACCACATTATTATTTGTTTTCTATTTGTCTAATCTATTCTTTGTTTCCTTTTTCTTCTTTTTGTGACTTCTTTGGATTAATACAATATATTTTTATGATTCCATTTTATCTCCTCTGTTGGCTTATTAGCTGTAATTCTTTATTGTGTTATTTTAATGGTTCCTTTAAGAATTTTAGTAAACATCTTTAACTTATCACAGTTTACCTTCAAGTGATATTGTATCACTTGTACAGAATAAGAACTCATAATAATATACTTCCATTTCTTTCATCCTGGCCTTTGTGCTGTGATTATGTATTTTACTTCTATATATGTTATAAATACAGCAGTATCTTATTTTTGATTTGAACAGTTGATTTTCTTTTAAAGAGACTTTGAAAATAAGAAAATCAGTTTTTTATATTTACCCAGGTAGTTACCATTCCCAAGGCTCTTAATTCCTTTATGTAGATCCCAGATGTCCATCTGGTATTTTCCTTCTACCCGAAGCACTTGTGTTGACATTTCTTGTAGTGCAGGTCTGCTGGTGATGAATTCTCTCAGCTTCCCTGTGTCTGAAAAAGTTTTCATGTCACCTTTGTTTTTGAAAGGTATTTTCACTGGCTCCAGAATTCTAGGTTGAGGGTTTTATTCTTTGTGCGCTCTAAGGATGTTTCACTGTCATCTGGCACACTTATTTTCTGCTGTCATTCTAATCTTCGCTCCTTTGTACATTGTGTGTCTTTTTTCTCCCTGTCGCTTTTGCACTTGCCTTGTTATCACCAGTTTTAAGCAGTTCGATTAACATGACCCTTTTTATTGTTTTCTTCATGTTTCTTGTGGATTGACTTCATTGAGCTATTTGGATTGGTGAATTTATAATTTTCATCAAATTTGAACATTTTGACCATTATTTCTTAAATATTTTTTTTCTGTGCCATTATCTTTTGTGTACTGCAATTACATGTAAATGAGGCTGTTTGAAATTTTCCACAACTCAGTGAAGCTCTGTTCGTTTTTTTTTTTTGTTTGTTTTGGTTTGGTTTGGGTTTGGGGGTTTGTTTTTTTGTTTTTGGTATTTTTTAAAATTCCAGTGTTATTGACGTATAATTGACATAAAATTGTAAGGTATTTAAAGTATACATTGTGGTGATTTAATGTACATGTACATTGTGAAAGAAACGCCCCATTGAGTTAGTCAACATATCCATCACCTCACGTATTTATTTTTGTGTGTGTGAGAACATTTAAGTTCTACTCTCTTAGCAAGTTTTAATTATACACTACAGTGTTATCAACCACAGTCACCATGGTTTACATCCTATGCTCAGAACGTATTCATCTAACGGCTGAAAGTTCCTATCCTTTTATCAGCCTCTTTCTATTTCCCTTACCTGCCAGCCTCTGGCAACCCCCTTTCTACATTCTGGTTCTATAAGACTGAACTTTTCTTTTCTTTACTTTACTTTATTTTACTTTACTTTTTTCTTTCTTTCTTCTTTCTTTCTTTCTTTCTTTTTAGATTCCACATTTAAGTGATATCATGCAGTATTTGTCTTTCTCTCTCTGGCTTATTTCATTTAGCATAATGTCTTCCAGGTCCATCCATGTTGCCACAAATGGCAGGATTTCCTTCTTTCTCACAGCAGAATAATATTCCTCTGTGTGTGTGTGTGTGCGTGCATGCACACGTGTGTGTGGTATCTTGTTTATTCATTTTTCTGTTAATGGACTCTTAGGTTGTTTCCATATCTTGGCTATTGTGAATAATGCTGCAATGAACATGAGGGTGTAGATATCACTTTGCTATCTTATTTTCAGATATACACCCCAAAATGGGATTCCTGGATCATATAGTCGTTCAATTTTTTTTTTTAAGATCTTATTTATTTTGAGACAGAGAGATAGAGAGAGTATGTGAGCATGAGTGGGGGGAGGGGTACAGGGAGAGAGAGAGAGAATCTGAAGCAGACTCCACACTGAGTGCAGAGCCTGATGTGGGGCTCAGTATGACAACCCTGACATCATGACCTGAGCCAAAATCAAGAATCCAACACTCAACGGAGCCACCCAGGCATGCCTGGTCATTCTATTTTTAATTTTTTGAGAAACCTATAAACTGTTTTCCATAGAGGCTGCACTAATTTAGTCTTCTGTCTTTCTATGTTTTATTTTGTAGTTTCTATTGTTATGCCTTCAAGTTCACTAATCTTTTCTTCTGCAATGCATAATATACCACTTATCTCCTCCAGTGTATTTTTCATTTCAAACATTATAGTTTTCACCTCTAAAAGCTCAATTTGGTTCTTTTTTGTATCATCTTTGTCTTTACCTATCATGTTCAATCTTTTCTTTTTTATCTTTTTTTTTTAAAGTCTTTTCAAATCTTTGACCATTTTATTTCATTTTATTATTTTTTTTAAGATTTTATTTATTTATTTGACAGAGATAGAGACAGCCAGTGAGAGAGGGAACACAAGCAGGGGGAGTGGGAGAGGAAGAAGCAGGCTCCCAGCGTAGGAGCCTGATGTGGGGCTCGATCCCAGAACGCCAGGATCACGCCCTGAGCAGAAGGCAGACACTTAACGACTGAGCCACCCAGGAGCCCCACATCTTTGACCATTTTAAAATTGAGTTATTTATCTTTTTTATTTTTGAGCTGTAAGTTTTCTTTGTATATCGTGGATACCAGACTCTTTATTAGTAGTAGTAGTAGTAGTAGTATGTTCAATTAGCCAGCATACAGTACATCATTAGTTTGTTTTTTTTTTTAAGAAGTTGCATTTCTTTTTTTTTTTTTAAGATTTTATTTATTTATTTATTTGACACAGAGAGAGACAGCCAACAAGAGAGGAAACACAAGCAGGGGGAGTGGGAAAGGAAGAAGCAGGCTCCTAGCAGAGGAGCCTGATATGGGGCTCGATCCCAGGACTCTGGGATCACGTCCTGAGCTGAAGGCAGACGCTTAACGACTGAGCCACCCAGGTGCCCCATATCATTAGTTTTTGATGCAGTGTTCAATGGTTCATCCTTTTTTAGCTTCTTGAACGTATGGCATATAATTATAATAACTATTATTCCTATCTAGTAATTCTATCATCTGTGTCATTTTATGTTGGTTTTGATTTTTTTCCCTCCTTCTTCTGGATCATATTTTTCTGCTCCTTTGTATGTCTGGTATTTTTGATTGGATGCCACAAATTTTTAATTTTTTCTTATTATGTGCTGGTTGTTATTTTTTACTACTATAAATATAATTGAGCTTTCTTCTGGAATATAATTAAGTTTCAACTTTTACTTATATTAGATAAGACTGAAGCAACATTTAGTCTAGGGCTAATTTAGCCCACTACTGAGACAGGACCCTTTTGAGTACTCTTCCCAATACCTCATGAATCATGAAGTTTTGTACTCCATCTAGTGGGAACAGGAACTACCCCAGTCAGTCTCAGCCTCACAGCTCTATTTCCTCAACTCCAGGAGACTTCTGGGCTTTGTCTTGAGCCCCCAACCCAACCCTGAACTGAAGTCTGGAAGCTCTCCAGGCAGTAAGTTGGAACAATGTTAAGACTCTCCTCATCTGTTTCTCTTCTTTAACAAATGCTTACTCTACATTGCCTGATGTTCAAGGTCTTGGAAGCCATTTTTTTCTTATACTTTGTCTGGTTTTAGTTAAAAGGTTTTTTTTCCCAGGCATAAGGATAAATCATATCCCTGTTACTCCATTTTGTCTTGAAGGAGAAGCCCTGGTTTTGACATTTTTGAGATTCAATCAAAATTAAATCTAGATCAGGGGCCAAAAGCTAGCTGTTCCATAGCTGAATCTTTCTCAAGAGTGTTTGATGTTTTCAAAATAAGTTGTCAATCCTGAAAAACAATGGAGTTTTCATATAAGAATCCAGATTTCCAGCTATTGTTGAAACATCTCTTCTGGAATTATCTCAGATCAACTGTAGTGTATTTAGAAGTCTAACTTTTAGCAATCAATTTAGCACTGGGGGTGAGTTGGTGGGGGTATGACCTGGGCTGCGTATCTTCTTTATTGCCCCCAGTTTCACTCTATGTTCTTCTCCATCCCTCCCTATGTCCAGGAGGTTGACCTCTATAACTGCATCAAAAGATTTCCTGGCTCTCTGGCTTCTCAGTGGGGTCAGCCTATCAGGGACACTGGCAAGGGATCAGGGTGGGAGGAGGCAGGATGAGAGTCTGGCTTCCTCTTTGCTAGCTTACTACAAGTTGGCCAAGTCATTCTTTGAAAGGCTGCAGTTTTTGGCAAATGGCCTTATCCACACTGTTCTCTCTGGGTTCCAGTGACCCTGTCTAAGTGCAAGGGGGCTAGGAAACAGAAAGCAACCAATGGTATACTTAGTGGTATATTGACTGACTATATAGACTTCTGAAGGAACATTTCTTCCTCAGTGCCAAGCTAAATTCTTTTTGATAAAAGGGGCGGCGTAGTGGGAAGGAGTTATATAAGGCTTCCACCCCCAGATTAAGATTTAATTGTATTCCTAGAGACTCTCATCTGTTTATGTTCTGTCGTTCAGAAGAGTGTTTCATCGATACACACATCGAGACTCCCTCAGTCTCATCTATTTTCACAACCTGTTTTGACAGCTCTGAGCAGAAGAGTCCCTAAAGGAAATATTAGAGATCACCATATCATTCTGTTCTAATCATATCTTACATTCCGTAATCTCAGCTCCGGAGCACAGATACACACTCCCACATACAAGCATGCACATGCATTTTTGACACTACCTCAATTCTCTGTGCTTTTCTGCAGCAGCTGTGTGGTCTCGACCAGCAGCCTTCTCAATATTGAGTGATAAGAGCAGTCTAATTAGTTGATTCATTGGATCAACAACCACCTTTCTTTGCACAGGAAAAAGCTGGAATCCTGGAAGAAGTAAAATGACGAAGAATGTTCTTGGATTTTAGATTTATTAGATAAAGATAAAACCTGCCTGCCAAGATTAAGAATACCAACAAATACGGAGGATACAAGACATTGGTTCTGTGGATTCACTACCCCGAGCTGTATACAGGTCAAAGTGCAAGAAGAAACAGACATCACTTCACGACAGGCTTAGGATTTTTTTTTTTTAAGATTTATTTATTTTAGAGAGAGAGAGAGATAGTACTGGCTGGAGGGGCAGATGGGGAGGAAGAGAGAGAGAGAGAGAGGGAATCTCAAGCAGACTCCACACTGACCATGGAGCCCGACACGGGGCTTGATCTCAGGACCCTGAGATCATGACCTGAGCCAAAGCCAAGAGTTGCTGCTTAACCGACTGTACCGCCCAGGTGCCCCTTAGAAAAAAATACAGAAGCAGAAAGATTAATTATTAATTATGGATCCATTTAGATCTCAAATCTTGTTCATTCCCTGAAAAGCAACCAAAAATAATAATAAAATAATGTTTTCATGACTATTTTACAGGCCTCTGAAATGTTTTAAAACATAGGATCCAATGCACGGTATGCTGCAGAGTTAATGGAGTCCTCAGGGGCCATGGCCTGCCCAGGAACACTGTGGCTTCTGGCTCTGAGTCTGTGTGATGGGATGGACGGAGCCAGAGCAGTGTCCGAGGTGCCCACTGCCAGCTCTCCGGTTCAGTGACTTGGGGACTGATGATTGGTTTGGGGACTTAGGAAGAAGTCCTATTTAACAGAAGGCCATGTTTTCAGGGCATTAAAATTGGACATTACAAAAAGAAATGGGGACAATCACAGACAGACAGCTATAGCCTTCCCGGTGGCCCATAAAATAGGTTCCAATTCTGTGTCTGGGGTGGGGAAGGGGGTAGGATCATAGCAACAGCATCTACATGTTAAAATCTACCCTTGATCTTTTTAGAATCACCATGATATTCTCAGTCACCAATTCCATCTCAGTTCCAGACGTTCTGGGCTGTGAATTGTGGATAGTACCCTGGCAGTCCCATGGATTCCTTCCCAAAGGAAAGTGAAACCTTCCTTTCACTCCAAACTAAGTGGTAAAAACCACTTCTCTTTACTTGTCATGGATGAAATCATCACCTCTTTAGAACAACCATCAAGTTATTGGATAGTTCTTTTTATCACTTACGATCTGCATATGATGCTTCACCTTATCAATTTTTGAAATATACCTATAAGGGGATTAGAAGGTTGATAATTTGCCCTGGGAGTACAAAAACAAATAGAAACATATTTTATCACTCTGTTATGCACCAGTTTCATGTGATTTCTTAGCAATTGGTGTGTAGCAAACTGTTTCAATAAATGTGTGTCGTCTGCTGAATCTTACCAATTCATGCACTTTGTCCATTTGCTCACTCAATTTTCTTTTTTTATTTTATTTTATTTATTTATTTATTTGTCAGAGAGAGCAAGCACAAGCAGGGGGCAGAGACAGAGGGAGAGGCTGACTCCCCACTGAGCAAGGAGCCCAATACGGAACTCCGTCTCAGGACCCTGGGATCATGACCTGAGCCGAAGGCAGATGCTTAACTGACTGAGCCACCCAGGTGTCCCCCTCACTCAGTTTCCTATTGCCCATATTCCCCAGAGGGCCACAGCTGTTTTCTTGTGATGATATATAAAAGCTACATTCATTGCAATATCATCCACAATAGCTAAAACGTGAAAATAACCTAAGTGTACATTGATAGATGAATGGATAATAAAAACTGCTATATATATATAACATATATTATATATAATTATATTATATAATATATAATTATATATATAATTATATATTATATTTTATTATATATATTATATAATGTTATATGTAATATATATAATTATATATATAATTATATATTATATATATAATATATTTATATATAACATTATATAATATATAATAAAATATAACATATAAATATAATATATTAAAATAAAATAAAAATATATGTGTATATATATGTGTATATATATAATATAATATATTAAAATAAAATAAAAATATATGTGTATATACATGTGTATATATATATATGACTATTAAAAAAAGAAGAAAATCCTGCCTTCCGTGACAACATGGATCGACTTAGAGGGTGTTATCTTAAGTGAAATAAGTCAAAGAAAAATACTGTATGATCTCACTTATATGTGGAATCTAAACAAGCCACACTCATAGAAATAGAGTATAAAACGATGTTTGCCAGGCACTGGCAGCAGGAGTATAAGGAAAATGGGGAGATGTTGGTCAAAGGGTGGAAGATTATAAAGTTATCCAGTTATCAGATGAATAAATTCTGAGGATCTAATGTATGGCAGCATAGTGACCATAGTTAACAATACCGTGTTACATACTTGAAAGTTGCTAAGAGAGTAGATCTTAAATGTTCTCACCACATACAAACAAGTGATTATCATGTGATGTGATGGAAGTGTTAACTAACCTTATTGTGGTAATCATTTCCCAATATATACAAGTATTAAATCATCAGGTTGTACTCCTTAAGCTTACGCAATATTATATGTCAATTATATCCCAAAAGATGGAAAAATATATGTTAAAAAAAGTGTTATTTAGGGACGCCTGGGTGGCTCAGTCAGTTAAGTGTCTGCCTTCAGCTCAGTCATGATCCCAGGATCCTGGGATCGAGTCCCAACATCAGGCTCCTTGCTCAGCAGGGAGCCTGCTTCTTCTGCCCACTGCTCCCCCTGCTTGTGCTCTCTCTGTGACAAATAAATAAATAAAACCTTTTTTAAAAAAGTATCATTGGGTTAAACTTTCTCATGTATATGTATTGGTAATAATAAATGTGCTGGAATTTATTTCCTTTGTGAAAACTTTAATGAAACAATGGACCTAGTGGGCAATCATCAATGGACAATAGCGTGCCCCAAGAAGAGACAAGCCAGACAGCACGAGCCTCCGGATGGAATATTACTATCTATGAAATACTGTTGCCAAAGAATAGAACTTGAATCAGATCAAGTCTTCATATGTAATTACCACTTCACTGGAAATACAAGGGTCAGAGAATCATGTTATCACCATGGGGATGCAATCAGCAAAATCCAGAACCTGGAAAATTAGACAGAATGATGCTCAGACTTCTGCAATATACTGTAAGGAAAAATAAGAGAGGAGAGCAAAGGGAAGATGTCTCAACTGAGAGAATTAAGTGACACATCAACCAGATATGTGGGACTTGTTTGGATTCTGACTCGAACAAACCAACTGTAAAAAAAACAAACCAGAAGAACAACAAAAACTTTGAGACAATAAGGGAAACATGCTTGGATATTTCATGACATTAAGAAATTATTGTTAATTCTGTAGGTGTGGTAAATTATAAATATATATATACTTATATAAGAATCCTCACGTTTTAGAGCTAAATAAGGAAATAATTGTGGGTTAGATGTCAGGATTTCTGGGATTTGTGAAAGAGGTGGGGATTATAGGAGGAAACAAGAGCAGCCATGAGTTGGTAATTGTTGTAGCTGGAAGACAGATAAATGAGGGTCCATTGCTCTTTACTCTGGTGTATGTTTTAAATTTTCCGTAATTTTTTGAAACAAAGAATCTTTCATTTGCCAATGCATTTGAGTTTACCATCACATCACATATCATGTATAAAATCAGTAATTAATAATGCCTACTAATACTTGGAGCTACGCAACAGTTTACAAAGCTGTTCATTGACAATCTCACGTCTTCCTCCTGGGTACTCCTGGGCGAGGTCGGGGCTGTTCAATTCCCACTTTGCAGAAATGAGTGAAGCTCAAGGAAACGTAGGGCAACTGCTGCCTTGAAGCCACGGTCCGGAACTAGAATGTAGAGTCTTAGAAATTTCACATTCTGGGCTGCTCCCCCCACACCAAGAAGCTTTAAAAGGGAAGAGTGGGAGTGGGATAAAGAAAAGAATTGTTTTACAGAACGCTCCAGCACCTGACAAACAGCGACTTCTGGAGAGGAAGGAAGCCTGTGCGGCTGGGCAGATACTCGCCGTGGCCACCAGATGGCGAAGGCGGCTCGCGGCCCGGGGGAGAACCGCGCCCGCAACTGCGCGGAAACTGCGGTGGGACCCGAAGGTCAAGGGCAAGGCGCTCCGACCGTTCGCGAAAAGCTGAGGCGAGCCTCAAGTTACAGAAGTTGCTCTGCGAGTCCTGCTGCCTCCACAAGCTTGTAGAAGCAAGTTTGGGGCTTTGTAAGGAGACCCGGGGGTGGGGAGATTAAAGTGGAGGGTGCACGCCCTGCTGCCTAAAATAAGCAGTGACTCGCGCTTCGGGGTTGGTCAGGGATCCCTCAAAGTCCCCGGGCACTTTGGGGACCATCGCGGAGGGTCTGTTCCGTACGCGGTGCGGCTAAATCCTTCCCCTGGGCAGCTCGACGCTCTGCTTCGGCGAAGCGCAAAGGACTCCTAGGGCCGAAGGAGAAAAGGGTATGGAGTCAATGGATTCCCAGGAGAAAAAGTTTACTTTTCCTTTAAGCTGTAATAAGGGGAAATTCGGTGGCCCTCAAGGTCAGCGTCCCCATCGTGTTAAAAAAAAGAAAAAAAAAATGTCCGTCACTGCAGGCGGTATTCAGGTTCGGGCGGGCCGGAACTCCAAGTGCGTGCGCTGGGCCCAGGCCTCGTCCTCTACCCAGACGAGGGTAGGCATGGGTGGACGGATTGCACGGGTTCGAGTCCACCCCGGCCGGAGCTCGCGTACTCGAAAGCCGAAACTTGAGGGATGGGGGACGGAGGAGATGGGGATTTCATAGAAGGGGGACTCAATTGGGCTCGCCAACAGTTTTGCAAACTGTCTTTAAAAAAAAAAAAAAAAAAAAAAAAGCGCCTCCTGGTGACGCCGAAGTCTCCGCGAGGTGAAAGCCAAACTTTTGGAGTCGGAGTGCTCCTTAGTGGGGGACATCGCGGCGCGAACGCGAAAAAAAGGAAGGATGCAGCTTGCGTCTAGGCTGATGGAAACGAGTGATTCTAATTTCTGTGCCTACTGGGGGTTCAATTTTGATTAAAATCAAGGGGCAAGCGGGAATGTTTTTATTCCTGTACGTTTCCGTGACACCTGCAAATTTTTTTAAAAAAATCGCATCCTCACCCCCCCTCACCCCCCCCCGACACACACACACACACGCACACACTTTTGGTTCAGAAAAAAGAAGAGACTGCAGAGTAAAAGGAAGACTGTGAGTCTGCCTTTACCCCCAGGTTTAAAGCTAATCAAAGGTGTCTGGAGAGGGAGACTAGGACCGAAAGCTAATCTGGAGCTTGAAACTCTCCATTACGGAGTTGGGAGATGCTTTGCTGCAGACCTCAAGCGGGCTCCAAACCCCGACCCTAGTACACAGTTGGGCGCACTAGTATGCAACTTCCCCCATCGCGTATTTCTTTTCGTACCCTTCCTGCCTTTCCCAGTGGGCGGGTCCCCACCCCACCCCCAGGACAGCTACCCCAGGTCCGAGCAATTCACAGCTTCGGCACCCAGGAGAAGGAATCCTGGAACCAAGGGGAGCGAACTTGTGCCGGGGCGGGGTGGGGAGCGGAGGAAGGCCCCGCCCCGAGTTATTCCCAAAACAGAAAAGACTTCCAGAGGCTACGCGGGGGCTATTTTTTTCGTTTGCCTTAAAAAAAGAAAAAAGAAAACTCGAACCAAAAAATGGCTTTGTATAGGACAGCGCGGAAAATGGCAAACAACAGCATTTCCAACTCAGAGTCGGGTCCGTTTTGCGCTTCGTTTTCCTCTGGACTTTCGTTGCAGTTTATTCCCTTTACCGTGTGCTTTTGTCTGGAGCAGGAACGGAGGTGAAGCGAACCCCGGCGGAGCAGCAGACCCCCAAGCCGGGGTCTCCACCCTGCGCCAGGAACGCCGCCTGCGCGGGTGCAAACTCGGGGACCCTGGCAGAGAATGTAAACAAACGGGGCGCCGAGCCCTTGATCTTTATTTAAATAGAGGCTCGTTTATCGGTGTCATCCTAGGAGGATTAATTAGATACATCTCTTCACAATTTGGTGTCTGACACTCCATCTTAGGAATGCCTTATCACAAGGTGTTAATTGGGGCCACTCAGCCACTTACGTTTCTATTAAACACTGTGAGGGACTTTTCACAAGTACCAGGTTCTTTTTACTGTACGCTGCAAAAATATACAGGACTCGAAATAGACTGGGGCCGGAGTCTGCTTTATCCCGGCGGCGATTAGCATTTTCCGGCGTTCCAGAGGGCAGAGCACTGTTTCAAAATTCCGTCGCAGCCCCCAGGACGCTATGGTTCCTGGAGGGAGAGGGGGGCGCTGACCAGGTGAGGGGGGCTGCGAATCCTCCCGCCAGAGTCTGAATCTGTCATCCATAATAAATATACATAAACCAGATATCAAGCTTTCGCTTCTGGCGTCGTAAAATTCCGGGCGGCTTTGGCTAAGCGTTTTGAACAGGCACCGTCATAGACGTGGGGCTGGAGTCCAGGTCCCCAAGGTCACGGGCGGCGCGGGAAGAACTTGGGCCCAGGAACGGTCCAGGGAATGGGAAACTGGGGAGAGGCTCCTGGCGGCCTTAATTGGGCGCGGAAGAGGAGGAGGTCCCGGCTGATTGCTCGCCTCCCAGCAGCTAATCCTCTTAGCAGCTGCATTTCCGCGCCACGCGGTTTAGCAAAATGACCCTCCCGGCCAGACCTTTACCCCGGGAGGGTCAGGAAGGGGCTGGAAAGGTTTGCAAGCTGGGCCAGAAGCCGTCTGCTGATAAGCCTGGCGGGACGTCTGGCAGGGGGACAAAGGGCCCTCCTCCCCACTCCTGGGTTTAACTTTTCGGCGGGCCCAGGGCTCAGCCAGGGGATGGGGTGGCCTTCGCCCTCCTGGGGAATGAGAGCCGAATAAACGGAGCTAGACTCCGCGCAAACCGCTCCCCGGGCGCTGTTTGCTGAGTGGAGCTGCACGGGACGACTGGAATCCTCATTTGTAAGTGTCGCGCCCGCCCCTAGCCCGCACCGCCGCCGCAGCGTCCCCAGAGCCCCTGGCCGAGTTTGGCTGCCCGCAGCGCGCCCTGGCCAGCAGCTACCGAGGCGAGCAGCCCGCGGCGGCGGGCGCGCTTGGGGGCTCCGTGTAGAAAAAAGCCGCAGGTTGGAGCAGAAGCTGAGTTGTGGGCGGCCCGCTTCCCGCCGCGCTGCAGGGACCAGTAACTCGTGGGCGCTCAAAGGGCCGCGGGGGTTCCCGGGGAGCCCACGTGGGTCCAGGGATGGGTGGCCCCAAGAAAGCCTAGGAAAAAGCCCAGAGAACAAAGTGGTCACGGGCCGAGGCAGGGCCCGAAATCCAAGGGCTGGAGGCTGAGGTTTTCCAATCCGGGTGACGCCTAGCATAGGCAATCCTGCATCTCTGCAACTCCCCTCTCCCCACCCCCACCGGCCCAATACCCATTGTCCAGACTTCCCAGTGGGGTGAGGAAATAAACCCATTCATCTTCAAGAAAAAACGAAGATAAACAAAAGCAACCCCACCCCCTCATGCCTACAGTGTCCACTTACAGATTCTAGAGCCTGAGGGTGGGGGTGGGGGGAACAGAGTGTTCATGCTGGAGAAGGGTGGAGAGGGAAGGCAAAATAAGATCTTTAAAACAAAGATTACAACTCCAAGTACAGAAGACAGAGCTATGCCTGTTCCCTTAATGAACCACATTTATTAAAAATGACTAAGACTGTACATAAAAATCCAAGATCTCTAAAAAGCTTATAGGAGCTGTGGCATCAGGTTGTAGTTTTTTCACATTACCGAGCTGGGTAGTGGGGATGGCAAAGAAAGAGGGTGAAATAGAGGAATTTGTCCTTACACACGTTTCAAGTTAGTACAGAGTAGCTGAATACATTCTTAACTATCTAAGAAGTAAACAGAATATTCCCCAATATCCGGGATGATGAGAGAACCTATCCCCCTGGCCCTGCTGTCAGGTGATCTGTGAATGCTTGACAAAGCCAAAGCACCAGTTTTCATCATCTCAGACACGTAAGTAGACTATTTGTACAATATATCCCACGGTATTCTACGGTGTATCTAAGCACACACGGAACTGTACACTTTAAATTTCTCTTTTTTTTTTCTTTTTTGGCGACTCCCTCGCCTGCCCTCTCCTGAGTCCTACTAGTCACCCCAGCCCGCAGCAGAGGCCCAGCCAGTGAAACAGTCCTGAACTAGGGGCAAACATGGCTTGCTTTGAAAGCCGAGGAGAAATCAAAGTCAGGTAAAGCCAGCACCTTCACATCAGGTTTTTCTCACCTCCCAGGCCTAGCTATCTTTTGTCCCTAGGAGAAAGGAACAGCAAAAAGTCCCCTGTTGAAGCTTAAGGCCCAGCCCTTCTCTTCCGGAAGCAAAACCCCTTGCCACTCTGGGATTCTCTTTGCTTACAGATTTACACAGAGGAATGAGAACCAAAGCCTTCTACTACTCATTGGCTAGCGCTCAGCACTCGAATCTTCATAGCCCGATTCTCTGAATATTTAGTGCCTCCAATAAATAAATCCAGAACCTTGAATAACCCTCGAATTTTAAAACGCTTTAAAGTCCTTCATTAATTTTATTTAAAAAAGAAAAAAAATGCGAGGCTTGTTTCAGTTACCTGCAGCAATCAAAAAGCTTTGGCACCTTCTTTTAGAGGATTGCACAAAACGGGATGCATCAAAGGCGGAATGCAAACGTCTTTTTGGCAAACCTAGGCAAAGAAGACAACAAAAACACCACCAAGTCCATCTGCAAAAAGTTAGCGCATTTTGACGAAGTTAAAATAACTCTTTAGGGAGTTGTGTAAAAAGCATAATACCCCCCCATGCCTTTTGAGGTGTCTTTACTGTACTCTTCAGCGTTAATGTCCTCACACTTTATGGAGGGAGAATTTTCATTGCTGGAGGTGCTAGGAGACAGCCGCCGTCGCTTACAAGCACTGGTGTATACCCCCGAATCATTGGAATCGAGAGACTTGATGGAAGGGGGGGTCTCTATCCAAGAGGAGCTAATCTCTTCTTTGACTTTCTCCTTGGAGAGCTGATCTTCAGAGAACACAGGGGGGCTTGTTCTGGAGGTCCATGGGAGTCCAGCTGCCATCTTCCTCTGGTAAGAGCCTCGACCTCCCCACCCTGCCATGGCAGGGAAGGTTGGGTCAGGGTAATAACCCAGGGCGTGGGACGTCTGGAGGGGCAAGGATTTAATACCATATGGGAGCAAGGTGCTGGAAGTATATTCAGACTCATAGGAACCGATGTCTAGTTTGTTGGTCCCAGGTTGCTGGACAGGCGTGACAAGCCACCGCTGGGGAGGGTTGGCCACCTCTTCGCTCTGTTGGGGTGAAAGGAGGCCGTTGGTCTGTGGCACGGTTCTCTCGCCATTATAATATCGGGCTTGAGGTAAAGTGTTGACAAAGGGCTCCGGGAAGAAGGACTGAACGCCGTACCGACCTCCAGGGACAATCTGATGGGATCTAGGAGAATCCGTGGGAGATGGAGTTAACCTGTCATTTTCTGAAGCGGTGTACATGCTACAATATAAAGAGAAACACTTAAAAAAAAAACCCTAATGTTGTCCCCAAATAACCACCTCCCAGAAATCAAAAAGGCTCACATAGTGGGCTGTACTGGAAGCACTGGTCTGTTAGAGTGGAGGGATGGAGGCAGGAGATGCACTGGCCCATTTCAGCCCAATGCTTGGCTTATGTGGAAAAAGTTTCCTCCCAAGCACTAAGTATTTAAACTATAGAAAAATCTACCTTTGCAAGTCCTAGAACTTGAAGAACAGTACAACTCTCCTTTGTTAGTGTCATGGAAGGAATGCTTGCTGTGGTGTTACAAATCCCACATGTAAATGGTCTTGTGGGGCCTTGCTGTTTAATGTTGTAAAAATTACATCCTCTTAGTTTTAGGTTTTTCTTATGTAAAAAAAAAAAAAAAAATAATAATAATAATAATAATAATAAAAGAGGGGGAGTAATAATACCTATTCCTCAGAGGAGAAAAAAGTTGGATCAAATGAAAAGGCAGGTATATAAATGCAGATTATGAAAATTTCAAATCTCCACTCACATGTTAAAAAAAACAAAAAGCTCCTCGCTTTCCAGCCCTTAACATTGCTTTAGAAATTAACAAAGCCCTTCCACGAAAATTCTAAAGCAAGATTAGGCAAGGGGAAAAAAAGAAAAAAAAAAAAAAAAAACGCAAAAATTTCAATAGGTGAAAATCCCAAACAAATGTGAAAGCTCGTCCTAGAATGTTGTCTGGGAAGTGTCTGGTTATGTATGTCCTGTTCAAAGATGACCATGCAAATATGAATAAAAGTTGCACTTACGAATCATAGTTGTCTCTGAAGCCTTTTGCAAAGGGGTTATGATCAATCTTTAGTTGAGTTATCTAGAGAGGGGAGAAAAACAGTCAGTCGTCGAGGGCCTTATCAGACTGGACCTAGCTGCAGAGATTCCTGGGACATTCGGGACACTCACATCAGTGTTTTGGTAGGCAGTCACCGCAATGAACTGCGTTTCGGAGAAGGTAAAGGTCTGGGTCTTTGAGGGCTCGTTCAGGTCTTCCACGCCTTCCTCGGTCACCTCCACAATGTGCAGTCTGGGTTGGTACTTGTGTAAAGACTGCAACACGATCATCTGGAAATGGTACAGAAAAAGAGCTGCCGAATCCAAAAGTCTCTTAGAGGTAAATCTTGACAAACTGCATGTTTTGGAATGGGACTCCTGCTTGTTCCCCACTGACAGTTACCTTTTTCTATAGCCATTTTTAAGATCGTATCATTGCTGCTTTTGAAACTTAAAACCTAGCTGGCTGGGTACGTGTGTTTGATAAACACTCTTGCCTCTTAGTTTATTAAATCCCCCAAAGACTTAAGTATTTCTTCTCCTAACAGTCAACTCACTGTTAACTGAAATCTAGTGAAAATGAGAAAGGTCTAAAGAAAAAAAAAAAGGTTAAAACTAGGTGAGCAAACAAGTCACAACTGCAGATTTACAAATACAGCGAAGAGTATGGAAACTTGGTAGGAAAAGAGATCTATGGCCAGAAGCCACCCCGTCCTCTGTCACTCTACCTGGGTGTTGTTGTTATTTGCGCCTTTGTTATTGGTGAGTTTTAATTTCCCAAAGGAAATCTCCTGTCTCATCCAGTGGGAACCAGTATTAGGAGACTCTGGGTGAACATACATTTTGTTGCCTAAGAGAAAATGAAACAAAACACAAAACCCAAGCAGATAGGGCTGATTACACATGGACATAGGGGAGGGATGTCTGTTACTTCCGGGCAAAGATTTAAGAGCTAGTCTTCAGGCCCAAGTCTCCCCAGTGCTGGCTCTCCACCTAGACTCCACGGGCAGCCCTCCCAGGGCCCCTGTGCTTCTGGCCTTCCTTGGACAAGGCAGTCATCTTAACGCTACCTCAAAATACATAAAAGGAGCCACCAGGAGATGTCTCTTGAAGGTCAATTTGGGGCCTTCTAAAGCTGGAAAAGCGACATCTGATGGAAAGTGATCGGGTTTTCATGGGTGGACTCAACCTTGGGGAAGTCTTTCTCAAGTGGAGGTTGGAGTGTCAGGAGTCCTTTCCACCCAGAAGAATTTAGTAGGAGTTGGTGCGGGAGGGTGGGGAAGAGTGGGGCCATGGCTAAAGTACCAACGTTTATCTTCCTAGGCAAGAGATCTGACTTGGCAATTCTCTCCCTCTCTCCACGATGCAAACAGTCAACATCAAGAAACTCATACTAACACCTCTAGGCCCCGGATGGAGGGGCAAGTACTCAATTTAAACGTGAGTTTTCGGAGTCAAGAGTTCACCGCCCACCCCTCCCTGCCTGGGCCTCTTCTCTGCTCACCCTGCATGTTATTGTCCGCTTTGCCGCAGGTCACCCACTTGCCCCCCTGGAATCGCCAGTGGTTGGGGTCGGCCAGCACCACTTCCACAAACACGTTGTAGTGGGCCGTGGGGTTGAGTCCGTTTATGTTGAAGCTCAGGAAAGGAAACATGCGCCTGTCCAAGGGAATAGAAGCAGGATAAGCGATCGAAACCCGGATGCCCGGGAGCAGGCCCGCGCCAGACCAGGTTCGCCGGCACCTGGGGTAGGTCAGAGTAGGGCATCGAAAAGCCTACAGAAAGAACCGAATACCAGGTCCATAAAGTGGCCCCTACTCTGCAAAATCCTTGAGTTGTCAACTCTGGGAACATCTCTTTTTCTGAAGCAATTTGCCCCCAAAGTCAGTATTTCCCAAATTGAGGTGCTACTGCACGCTCTCCCCACTCAAGTCTTCATTTTTCTTCCAGAATGTTAAAAATCATTCGTTTTTCTACGTTTAAGTACCAGAGAAAAACGTTCAGTCGTTCGTGTTAAAATTTTTAGACTGTACTCCTCAGGTTAAAAGTTCCCCTTGAACGCCCCTCTCCCAGCACCCACCCCTCATTTTCCCCATTCGCACCCACTGTTAACAGTTGGACGGGCATCAGAACTTTCTCACGTCCCGAACCCCACCAGGTCTGGCTCCAGGGCCTGCCTAACCAACTACCGGACCAACCAACCTTCCCATGCCCCTCTCCCCGAGGCGCCCCATGGAGACTCTGGCGCCTAAAACTGCGGGAGCCCATCTACTGCGCTCAGGAAGCCAACCTTTGCGCCTTTCCCCACCCGCAGCTCCTCACGGGTATGCAGGGACCAGCTCGGTATGCCGAGCGGGCGGGTCCAGTAAATCCAGCTTTGTGGACGAGCCCCAATTTCCATTTCCGCCTCCTTCTCTCCAGTCCAGGTGAGGGTGACCGGAGGGGAGGGGAGGGAGGTGGGAAACAGCTGTAACATTAGCACATTGCACAAACCGGTCCGCGGACCGGGAGGGACACCCGATTGGAGATGCGCGCGGAAAAACACTCTCCAAGCAAATCGCGGAGCGAATGGGCACAGCTCCCTCACCCCCGGCCTTCCCCAGGACCACACAGTCACTTAATTGTCATTCACCTCGGGACCCCTCCGCGCTGCTCTCACCTGCCCTGTTTCGTAATGATCATCTCGGTTTGGTGGCGGTGGAATTTGAGCCACAGAGGCCGGTTGCACAGGTAGACGTGGGCACGGAAGCCGGAACCAGGAACCCCCAGCCCCCCCAATCCTCCGCAGGACCCCGCAGCTGCAGCCCCAGGGTACGGCCCATAGAGCGGAGCCCCCTGGCTGTACTGATAGGCCCCCGGGCCGCCTGCCCCGCCGCCGCCGCCGGCGCCCGCTCCACTACTCGCGCCGGCTCCGGGGCCGAACTGTGCCCTCCCAGGTGGGCACATAGCCGCGGGGAAGCCGCCGGGGGGCAGCATGGAGCCGTAGGGGTAGCGCGCCCCGTTGGGAGCAGGGTACACAGATCCGTGGGGGGCCCCGGCCGCCGCCTGGTAGGGGAAGAGCGAGCAGGGCGCGGCCAGCTCGGAGCCCTGAGGCCCGGGGGACTGGAGGTAGTAGCGCTCCGAACTCAGGCTGTCCATGGAGTAGCGCGCGGTGGCGGCGGCGGCCGCGGCCGCGGCGGCGGCGGCGGCTGCTGAGGGCAGCTCCTCTTCCCCGCAGGGGGAGCCCTTGCGGCCGTCCGGGGGCCCGGGCTTGGCCACTGCCGCGGCGCTGGCGAAGGCGTCCCCGGCGTCCGCGTCACTGAGCATGGCCGCGGGGGCCCCCGCGCTGGCGGCTGCGGGTTCCCCGCTCCCAGTCTCGCACGAGAGGCTGCCAGGGAACTTCTTGGGCGCTTTGTCTAAGTCCAGCCTCTGAGGCGAGGGGGCCGCGCCAGGGAGGTGGCCTGCGCTCCCGCTGCCTCCGCCTCGCGCACTCTCCAGCGGGTAGAAGTGCGCGCCGGGCAGGTTCACCGAGCTCACCAAGAGCTGCTCCCCTAATTGCATGCTTTGCTAAGCGCAGACGGCAGCTGGCTGCTTCCTCTCCTCCGGCGGCCTTAATATAAAGGCAGGATGGGGGAGCCAGCGCCCTCTTCCGAGGGGAAGGTAACTTCCCCTTCCTCCGGTGCTGGGGCTACCCACCTGGCCGCACGCGGGCCGCTAAGGCGCGCACCCGCGCGCCCTGAACCCAGCGTTCTTTCCGCGAGGAAAGAGCACTGAGTTTGAAGGCAGGAGGTGGAAATTGACCGAAAAGCACTCTCCTTTTCCTTTCCTGTCCTTCTTGCCTCTCTGGACCCCCGTCCTCCTCCACACTCACACCCAGGAAGAAGAGGATTTAGATCTCTGTCCCCATCCACCAACCAGTGCTAGCCTTTCTGCCCTTCTCGACTGCCCAAGTGTGCGTCCAGTTGACCACTTGGAAACTTGCAGGCTGTCATTGGCTGCTTTATATATGTGCGGCCAGGGAGGGGCTTCGCGGCCCCACAGCCCTGGGACTCTCCTATTGGCTGACGGAGGTGACACTAATTCAATTAGGCATTTACTAATTGGATCATGTCTACTGCGACTTTCTTTTCCTTTAGTCTTTTTTTTTTTTTTTTTTTTAGACTCTGCCCTACTGTGAGAATCAATCCTGGTGTCCGTATTTTGCTGGAGTTTGGGGGAACAGGGTTTGGGGTCTCCGTAGCGGGGTCCTCTCTTGGCACAGAAGTCATCTCAGCACTCCGAGAGGAGCATGCGGGGGCGGGAGCAGGTTTTAGAGGCTGGCGCGAGAAAGGCTCTGCAAGCTGAAGGCTTGCAGGGAGGCACCAGTCTCTGAGGGTGGGGATCTGGGCAGAGTCGGAGAGAGGCCGAAGCGAGGTCCCTTTCCTCATCGGGGGCTGTAGCTTCAGGCACACTTTCCTCCCGATGGTGGAAGGCTCCCAGGCCTTCAACAGACAGGAACCGCATTTTGCTCTGTTCCACTCTTTTACTAACAGGGAAGGGTTGATGAAGAGGAACCTTGCGCTCGGCTTTTGGGATTCCGGGGACGGCGAGAGCACATTGCCATCCCTGAGTACCAGCTTATGTGTCAGAAGCCCTGGTGGGGTGGGGTACTGGGAACACCCTCATCCTCTCGCCAACACGCCTCCTTTCAGGAGGCAATCACTTTTATGCCTCGCAATTTAAAATCCACCGCAGCTCAATTTCCCTGAATCCCGGATTTCCTCCACCCCACACACCATCTTCAGTTGGGCCTGGCACCGAGAAACAAAGGTTCCCCAGCAGCAGTGCGGTTGAGATTCCCTGCGTCTCTCCTCCGCGGCGCAACACAGAAGGTAGAATAATTAGTGAAATAATCAGTTTGATACTGAATTAAGCCCTTTTGCCCCAGCTGCCTGTTTCTCCCTTGCTTTTCCGCAGACAGTAGAGTCAAGAGTGGTGCCGTCTTATTTTATTGTTTTATTACCGAAAAGGGGGAGGCACGTTTCATTGCGGAGAAGGAGAAGCATGAATATTCGCTGTTAATAAGCAATTACAGACGCGGCTTGTAATCGCTCCGAGAGCGCATTTTCCGGCTGAGATGTTGGGACTCTGCTTCCCCAACCGAACACGATCACACGGGAAACTCTTAGCCCACAACAGATGAGGCGGCCCGGGATTTCTTGAGCGCGCACACGCCAGTGCAGAATGGCTCGAAGCTTTCCAACCTAGGTTCAAACCACAGCAGCACAAACCAACATCGGCACGTCTGGGTTAGAGATTGAGACCGTCCGTAACACACACGGACGCTCCAGGGAATTTACCAGTTTTTCGGGGTTGTGAAAACCGGGGGCGTGAAAAGGTTTCAGGGTTAGGACACAGCCAGTGGGGAGGGAGCACGTTAAGCCGGGGCGGTGGCCCCTCAGGTCCTGGGCAGAGCAGCCCGGGAGCAGATCCCTGGAAAGCTGGCCCAGAGCGCACTCAGCTCAGCGCCCCTAGCATCTTGTCCTGCTAGTTGAGTTCGGGTTTGGCGTGGCTCTCTGCTCCGGATCACCCCACCATCCACTCCCACCTCCCGGCTTTTGTTTTATTTTGACCCAGGGAAGTCTTGAAGAATTGAATTTTTCAAGTATTTCGTGCATTTGAAGACTTCATGATTTTCAAAGAGGAGATTCCGTGAGGGGGACGCGAGAACAGGAAAGGAAGGGGCTGAGCGCTTTGGGCAGCTTGGCGACGCAGCTTGGGTTTGGGGAACCTGGTTACGACTCGTGGGCTCCTCCACGTTAGGCTTGACCTGAGCTACAGGACGTTTGAGGGGGAAAGTAGGGGTAAGATGGAATCTTACAGTATTTGGAGATAGGGTGGCTGAGGGTTTTGCGCTGTATCACAGAGAGAAAGCGGGCCTCTGTGTCCCTTCAAGTTGCTTTCGAGGCGGCCAGGGAAGCGCTGCGCGTGGCAAAGTGCCATAGCAGGCAACAGGCATCGTTCCGACCCACTCTGGCGCAAATAACGCGGGCCAGCTGTCCCCCGCGCCACATCAGAAAGGGTTGATTTTATTCCAGCCCCAGAGCAAGCTCTTGAAAGCGCGTGGGTTCATTCGGAGTGCTACCTAATTATTAAATATATACACGGCATGCGTGATAAAGATTAGTGTTGACTCTTGGGAAAGGAAATCGCAGTTTACATCTCCCCACCTCACCAGTATATCTATTATTTTACCCAAACTTTAACACATTTAACAGATGGGGAAATAAAGAGGAATTCAAAGACAATAAAAAATCGGGCTGCCCAAACCTCTCTGGGACCCGGAATTTGGGGAACATGGAAAACATCTACATGATTTATATTACATTATTAAGTTACAAATTCTTTTTTAACATAATAAAAAGCACTGTTTCACCTAAAGCTGATTTTTTTTTCTGACAACATAGAGATAAAGAAATCTCATTGAATGGTTTTCCTGTATTGATTGACTAATTACATTATTATTATTATTATTATTATTATTATTATTACACATGGAATATACTAGTCTAAATGCCCGGAGAGTTATAGATGAGCAAATCCATAATTTCCTCCTTGGAATGGATTTTCTTTTGCTGGCTCTATTTTACTTATAATCAGAGAAAGAGACATAAAAAATATTTTCATGTATCCCAGCCAAACTTTAAAATCCAAGCACTCTCTTGCAGACACAGGAACAGAAAAGAAAGCTAAAGCACCGGCTTCAGTGAACATGTCAGGCAGCACCCTCCTTAGATTGGGTGGGCAAATAACAGCGCGTTCCAGCCTGTTTGCTGTTTGATTTCAATTACACCCCAAGCTTCATGAAATCCAAATGAGACATTTATTGAAAGGTGCCTGGTTTTATGTGGCTCAACTGACAGTGTATTGGAATACATTGAACAAAAACATCAACACTGGGGAGGAAACGTGGAGACCCCTTGGAACCCCAAACTCAAATGCCGGCTGGATTAACTCAAATCTTGCACCTTTCAGCGTGAGTTGGAGCAAGCAGGACCCTTTGAAGGCTACAAGGAAGCCAAGGCCAAGTTTGTGTGTGAGCCTATGGAAGATCTTTTGCTCTACTGGTTCAAGCAATCATATCAACTTCATGCCACCATCTCATCCTGAGAACACAAAGTTATTGTCAACCTGGCCAGGTGACCTCTTGCATCCATCTTTTCAAAGCCATGCTGAGAAGCATTTTGCTGTAACAGGACTATTATACATCGAATACATACGCATATATATGAATGAGTTACAGGGGTGAGTTATAGATGAGCGCCATGATCTATGGTTTTCCCCCTGCCCTGCCCCCCTCTACACACAACCAAGGGGGCCCATATAAATGTCCTAATAAATTCTATTATTTTCACCCCCACTAAAAATGTGTTATCAAAACACCGTCCGTGTTATTCAAACACTTTGTAAATTCTGAGCAGACTTGCTGCCGGTTCTCCTTTTAACCCTAGGAAAACATTCCAACATTACCCGGTCACCAGTGCTTCGCCTGGACTCTGGGAAAACGTCAATGGGTGTTTTGTGGTGAGTTGGTCCTTTTACTATTTATCTATGGCCTTTTCTTTGTTGATGTTACATTTTATTTCACCATCTCAGGTTAACTCTTTGGCCCTTTGTTCTCCGCTGGCCAGATCTGCCACCTCCACTGTGCTTTCCAAGGGGGAGGGAGCTTTCATCACCGTAAGGTTGTTCATGTTTCATTCTTTTTTTCTTTTAAAGAAAATGTCCTGTAAGATAAAACATTTTGGCAAGGACAAGTGGTTTTGATTCTGCTGACAACAGCAAGATACTCCTACCAACAGAGTTTCACTTTTATAAGAATTCATATTTCACCATGACGCTGGAATAGACTGATCACTTGCTTAAAAAAAAAAAAATAATCGCCAGGTCCACAAATGTGTGAGGCAAAAGGTTACATTAAACTCACTGTATTTTTTTCAAACCAACATGGTGAATTTTAACTATTTTCTTAGCTATCCATCTCTGTATTTAGATTGCTAAGTGCCATTGTAGTTTACTGTTAAAATTTGAGGTGGGGAATCCTGCAGTGAAAGTTAAGAAACATACCCAAAGTGGTTTAGCACAAAAAATAACCGATCTTTTCTTAAACATTGAATCAAGAATTTTTTTTTTATGAAAGTATTTTTTAAACTGCAAATGAATTCCTGGATCTCAGTGCTGCTTTGTCATTATTATATTCACATTTATGGAAGTACATAGATTCACATAAATACAAGAAAGACATGTGGGGCAGAGTAAATAAAGTAAGAAATTCTCAGAAATAAATTATGGGATTGTTTGGCTAATTATTGCTACATTAAAATATGAAAGAGTTTATACAGGGTTCCACCTGTCTTGCTTACTGTTGCACATTCTAAGTCCTGACAGTAGGGGCTCGTCTGTTAACTGAAAGAAAAGGGTTACTAAATCTGTAATCCAGAGCAGATAAAATGGCCCAAGGACAGTGTCAGGTCTCAGGCTTTATAACCATGAAGACAAAAGTGAAAATGCTATTCCCCCCCACATACACATAAGAAAAAAAGATAACACAGATCTTCCTAGACTAATGGACCTGGCGTTTTCATCTTTTAAAAACTTTGTAGGATTTGAAAAATCTTTTCTAGACCTTTCCTAACCCAAAGTTCTTACGTGATTGCATGGCTTTTCCTGTGTATTGCAATGTTGACCCTCTTCTACAGGAAAATAGCAAAGCTAGTGCTGGAATTGCAGCACAGCTGCTAATGGGAACAACCAACATGTAGCCAAGGAGAACTATCTCCTGAACTGAAATCACTTGCATATCGCTAAGAGAGTTGGCAGAGCCTATGGCAATGACTGTTTCAACAGGAGCCCCCTCTATGGTACCGGTGAGGCAGGATGTCTACACAACAGGTGGGCAGAATCCAATCCTGTTGACCAAAGCTACAAAATGACAGGGCAGCTGGAATCTCAGGCCCCCTGCGAGAAATGGGGAGAGGGGAAGTCTTGGTTGAGGAGTTACGCAGCAGAAAGCATTAAGCCCTTAAGATAACCAAGGAAGAGAGGGGGAGGAGGAGGGAGGAAAGAAGGGCACCAAAGAGATCGTTCTATAAACTAAGAGAAAAGCAGAACGTGGTATGCAGAAGTGTATGTATTTATGGCTTTTTACCTTTGACTAGCTTTGTGAGTCTGGGCAAACTCCTTAACATTTCTGTCCCCCAACTCCCACGGGTAATAATAACATATAGAATGTAAAGTAATTAGAACAGCACCTGGCACAGAGGAAGATCTAAAGTCTTTCCTGTTACTCTCCATCACACTTATATTGAGCTCACTTTCTGCCCTCTTCTTACTAGAGACTGGGGCGAGACGAGGCCACATCCCAGTCCGCTGGGGAAAGGCCAGGAACCAACGGGTCAACAGCAACGTGAACTAGAAGTAGGAAGCAGGACTGAGTCAGTTGGAACCTGAGAGGAGAACCAGTTGTTCCTACAGCTTCTTTCAATTTCTCCAGAACCTTGAGGAATGGAGGGGGGAGGGGCGGGATCCAGTGCCCTCCCCCTGAGCGCGGCTGCAAAGGTGCACTTCAAACACAGGCGGCTGGGGCGCCCAGGCCCGGGTGCGCCTTCCGCCCCCTCCAGGCCGCCATTAGCATTCTGTTTTTCCCAGGCCTCCTTGCCCTCCCGCCCCCCGCCGGGATCTTGCAGTTCTGGCCTATTATTTGTTAAAGAAAAAAAAAAAAAATAGGGTATTTAGCTGAGGTTTTGTTGTCCATCTACTTGGTTAAAAGCCCGACCGCGAAGGAGTTGAGTGAATGGTCCGATGCCTCCCGCAGGGCTCTCGCTCCTGGAGAAGGCACCCTGAACTGGGGGTCCCCAAAAGGACAACATCTGGATCCGCTCGCTGAGCCTCCCTCCGGGCCTCAGTGGCGGCATCTGGATATTGAGAGGACAAGCAAGATCAACCGTAGAGGGCTGTTGTTGAGGAGGCCCCCAAGTCCAGGTCAGCCTGGACCGCTTCCCCACTCGGCAGGGGCCAGGCAGGTCCTTGGAACCCCCTCCTCCCAAAGATGACAAGGGGTCCGCAGGAAAGGAGTTTCGAGGGGGAGCAAAGAGCAACTGGCGTCATTTCTTCATCCATTTGGGGCTGACTTTTCTAGAATAGAGTTGATCCTCCAATCCACAACCCAAGGAGGAAAATCATAAAAGCAGCAGCAGCTGACCACCGGCCAGACTCTCTGCTTTATTTGTAAGATCTTTTAAAATCGGCATCTTAAAATGTTTTCGACAGCCCATTTTACGGAAGGGTAAAGCGGTACTTGGAGAAATGAAGGTCCTCGTCCACAGGCACACAGCTAAAAATGGTGGCACGGGAATCTGAATCCTGGCAGTCTGAGCCCCGGGGCTCCCAGTGCAAGGGTTAAGGATGTGTGAATGGGGCGCGGTGTGGGGCGTTGTTTTCTTTGAGGGGTAAGGTAGGTGTTGGAATGGGGATCATGTGTGGCTTGGAAGGAAGGGAGTGGAGGGCGCTCGGTGCGCATCTGCAGCCGCTGGACCTTTAAAATGAGTCTCTTTTATGGAAGCTGAGCCCTATAACTCCACCCTAAATCCTGGGTTCTGGCTAGTCATTCTTGCTTGGGATAACCATAGCAGGGGTGGACCTCCCTCCACAAGCTCCGGCTGGGCCAAGCCCTTGGCGTACAATATTCCATTTAAACCCTCACTACCACCTCACTGAAGTAGGTACTTTTATCATCCCATTTTACAGATAGGAAAACTGAGTCTGCGAGAGGTCAAGTAAACTTCCCTGAGTAGCTGCTCCAGCGGGACCTGGAAGCTGGGAAGGCGGTGCTCTTTCCCGGGAACACTGAAACCTTTACTAGAAAACCGGGTTTTCTGGATTTGAGCTTTGACAGAGGGGCGATCGGCGCAGAGAGCGGCGGCGAAGCAACAGCCAGTTCTCGACCCCCTGCCTGTCGCAGGTCCTTCTCCCTTCCCATTCCCAGCCGCGGAGCGCGCAGCCGAGCGCTCCAGGGCTGGGATTTGCGAGCTGCTGGGGGCCCTTCTCGCCTATCTGGCGGACGCTCGGAGCCTTTCATTTGCGGATGGGCGGGGAAGCGAGGCCGCCTCTAGGGCTTCTCTCTCCCTGGCTCGTCGGGCTTCTGCGGTCGCCCTAACCCGGCCACACGCAGCCCAGGGACCGAGCCCTGCCACCAGGGAAGCCGAGGGAGTCTTAGAGCTCCGAACGCGCGGCGAGTGCCCCTTCCTGACGCAAGACAGAGCCCACCCACGCCCCGGTGTGTGTGTGGCCTGAGGCCAAAAAAAAAAAAAAAAAAGCCAATTCCAGGCAGGGGCAGAAACCCAGGCTTCTGCGCCCCAGGGGTGGGTTCTCGGTTTCTGCCCCGCCACCGACTTAGAACTCCTAATGCACTCGGGCTTGCACTTGGGTAGCCGAGAGACGCAGTTTCCTCTGTTCCTTTCCCCACAATCATCTGGGCTCCTTGGGTGAAAAGATACGGGGGTGTCCCACATATTGTCTTCCCTGTTTGCCTTTTCACTCCGCTAGCCTTTCTCTCTGTAAGTTAGGTAAGCCTGGAAGGAAGAGGCCAACTTGAACTTCTTTGACTCTACCAACCAGAGATAAATGTGTATTACATAACATATCGTATGGTGTTATAACAAAATATAATATCTTTCACAATAGAATACATTATATACAACACCATACAATATATAATACAATATAAAATCTATCTATCTATCTATCTATCTATCTATCTATCTATCTATCTAAACATACTTGCGTAAGGCTTTTAAAAAACTCAGAAAGCCACCAGGTTACAACTTCTCCAACGCACCTCGGCCTGACGGCAACCACGATTAATTTCTTGCGTGTATTTCTGGGGCTTATTACATGTTTTGCGCACGCAAGTGTGTGTATGCACCTGAATTCCTCCTTATCTGTCCCCCACTCATCCGCATGCTTTTATACGCGCTCTTCAATTATTTGCTTTTTTCGCTTAAAATTCGCCTTCAAGTTAGCTCCTGGGGAAGTAGGAGGTTTTTCTAGCTCAACACATCCCAGGGCGTGCCCGAAGCCTTAAATAAATTATACTGGTGTTTGGGGGCTTTCCTCGCAGCTGCGCGGGTCCACGCAGAGCCACGCTGCGATCCCCCTATCCCGCTCCCCCCGTGGCCTCCTGCCCGCTGCCCTGCGCCCCCGGAAGTGCACGCCGCGGGACGAACGGTGTGAGCCGCGGAGCGCGCAGCGCCCCCTTGCTCCGCGCGCGCGGAACCCTGCCCCGGCCTCCCTTTGGGAGTTTTCTAGCCTTTGAGACCCGCTCCTTGTTTGTACTCTCAGACCCCAGAAGCGGGTAAACAAGCTCTCGGACCCTGCCCTGTGCTCCTGGGGCTCATGGGCGGGGGAGCGATCCGCTAGACAGTCCCAAAGCTGATCAAAGGGGAGGTCTTGGAGGGGACCATCAGCGCCATTAACATCCGCCTGGCGGGGCTGCTGGGGGCGGGGATGAAGTTTGGCAGACGCGGGCCAGAAATCGAGTGTTGCCAAAGGCCCGAGAAATGGCCCGCTCTGAATTACTTCCTAACTCCTTTAAGGCTTCATGACAACTCTGGAAGAAGCCGAAGCCCCCTATGCTTCTTAGAAGGCGCTCCATGAGGCTCAGCTCCTAGGAGGGTGCTCTGGTAGGAGACAGGACAATGTTGACAAGGATAAGCTTCCATGTCTTCAGAAGCTGGTGGACGATACAAACAACATCAAGTAAGCCATTAAGAAAATATGAGAAAATCATCCAACAGGGTAATGCAGTGGTTTCCAATCTTGGCAGAATCACCTGGGGCGTTCTTAAAATACCGATGCCCCAGTAGCATCCCAGGAACAATTAAATCGGAGTGTCTGAGAGGGAGACATAGGCATCAGCATTACTGGAAGGAGTCTAAATGAGTTCAGTATGTAGCAAAGTTGGAGAACCACTGGGCTGAGGGGCTGGGGCTTGATGGAGGTCTTTCTGAAGAACTAACATTTGAGCTCAGAAGGGAAGGGGGAGAAGACTGTGAGATTACACTCAGTGCTGGGGTCCTGTGCTTGCTGGTGCTCTGGGATTGGCAGTGGAGGAGGGAGAAAAGGCATTTGAAGAGCAGAAGGAAGCAAGGGATAGCTGAGCATCTGGTCACAGTGTTCTGCATCCCTGGGAAGTCTTTCGATTGCCCAGTTCCTAGGGAAGCTTTAAAGATCACTGGGAAATACCTAGTTTAAAATGATTGATTGTAAAACATAAAAGTCAAATAAAGCATGGAAGTATTTTTAAAATACAATAGTGCTGAAGCGCTTCTTCATGAGGGATTTCATGACATTTCATGAAATCTAAGATGCCATCCATCAACACACCCCATTATTTTGTTGGTCACTAAGAAAGAAAAAGCCAGCTCCTAAATTTTTTATTTTGTACTTATTGGAAGAACTGCTTTTTTAGACAAAGTGTTTTCATATTTCACTCATATATACATAAAAGGGAAATAAAAGCCAGAAGCCCAGGCAGTGACAGCTATGTCACCACTGTCACCTGACCAACAGTGATTGTAAGACATCATTGGTTGTAGAATGCTTCTGGATTTCCAGAAAATATAAGATGCATCCTAGAATTTATGCAAACCAGCGTCATCTCATGAGCTAACGGCCCCATGCTTTGCATCTGCTGGCTCATTCAATCCTCCTGACAACTATGTGAGGTAGGAACTATTTTTTATTAACATTTTACAGGTGAGAAAACGGTGGCACTGAAGGCTGAGTTACTTCAAGTCAGACCACCACCAGGTTGCAGGGATAGGATGTAAACCCACAGTGGTCTTAATCTCACACTAAGCTGAGAAAATTGTCTCCCTTGAGTCAGCTGAAACTCAGAAGGGTTAGAAGAGGGGGACTAGAGGTGAGGGGAAAAGAAAGGACTTCCGGGCTCAAATAAGTGGTAGAATGGGGTCTCTTATTTCAGTTGAACTTCAGTTTTATGACTGTTTAGGGGTAGAAAAGGATCACGAGGCAAAACAACATTATACAGTGAAGAGGATTCATGTCATTTATTAAAAAACTTATAAGGAAATGATCATCTGCATATTTCAGGCCATATTTAAAAAATAACTTCAAAAATTCAAGTGTAGTCCATACTGAAAAGTACACATATCCGAAATACATAGCTCAATACATTTCCCCAAATGGAACACACTTGTATAACCAGCATCCATGTTAAGAAATCCAGTATTGCTTGAACTCCCCAGAAGGCCCATGCCCTCTTCTGGTTACTGCCTGCTAAGAGGCGGCCGCCATTTTGACTTCTACCACCCTCAATTAGATTTCTCATTTTTTGAATTCCATAGAAATGGATTCTTATAGTGCATTCTTTGTGTCTGGCTTCTTTCATTCAACTTGCTTAGGATATTTACTTATGTGGATGTGAGTAATTGCATTTGTGCATTCTTCTTGCTGTGTAATATTCCATTGTGTGAATATATGATTTATTCATTCTGCCAGAGACGTTTGGGTTGTTTCCAGTATGGCTTATTATGGAGAGTGCTGGTATGAGCATTCTTGGGCTTGTCCTTTGGTGAACATCTGTAGTGCATTTCTGTCAGGCCTCTGGGATTGCTGCATGATATAGGTCAGACCACACAGTTTAATTTTTATTTATTTATTTTAAAATACTTTCACTTAAATTCAGTTTAATTAACATATAGTGTATTATTAGTTTCAGAGGTAGAGTTTAGTGATTCATCAGTTGCATATAACACCCAGTGCTCATTACATCAAGTGCCCTACTTAATGCCCATCACCCAGTTACCCCAACCCCCCCACTCACCAGACCATATATATATATATATATTTTTAAGATTTTATTTATTTATTTGACAGAGATAGAGACAGCTGGCGAGAGAGGGAACACAAGCAGGGGGAGTGGGAGAGGAAGAAGCAGGCTCATAGTGGAGGAGCCTGATGTGGGGCTCGATCCCACAATGCCGGGATCACGCCCTGAGCCGAAGGCAGACGCTTAACCACTGTGCCACCCAGGCACCCCCAGACCATATATATATATATATATTTTAAAAGATTTTATTTATTTATGTGACAGAGAGACAGCCAGCGAGAGAGGGAACAGAGCAGGGGAGTGGGAGAGGAAGAAGCAGGCTCCCAGCGGAGGAGCCCGATGTGGGGCTCGATCCCACAATGCCAGGATCACGCCCTGAGCCAAAGGCAGACGCTTAACGACTGCACTACCCGTAGCGCCCCCAGACCATATATTTTTTAACAAGGCTTGTAACATTTTAAATCGTTGGGCTATTTAAGCATGGCACCTTTTGCTCCTAGGACTGAATCGTAACACTGCTAGGGAGTATTAAGGGAAGGGATATCAAGTTAAAAGAAAGGAGGAGGAGATAAAGCGGAGGCAGGAAGATAGCTGCTAATAATGCTTCAACATACATTTGTTGTTTTGTGATCTAGTATCCAAGCACTAAATGTTTATGAATGCTTACATTTTTTCTACAAATGGTTGAACACCCATAGATAAGTGTGTTGACAAAGCAGACAGGGTTGGGAAATACTCAGAATGCCGGAGGGAACCCCTTGATTTCCTTTCATCTTGCACATTTATAACTTTCTAGCAATTGCCTCAGTTGAAAATTTCTAGCGTAAAGGTGGAGGCACTGATAGTAAATTCTCAAGTCTGGGTTTTCCACTGATATTTCATTTTTTTATAATCAAGGAAAAACTTTTTTCCCTCTTGATGGTATATGATCTTCGTTCAGAAAAAAAAAGGGGGGGGAATAAGGAGAAAAAAAACAAAAAACAAAAAACAAAACCCTGAGCATTCATAACCAAACCTCCGAGTGATAACTACCCTTGGCATTTTGTGGTTACACATAGGGTCACCAATGGGTGTCTTACCCGACCTGTTTTTCCAAAAAGCATTCTTGTTTTATTCAGGCATCGACTCCTTCCTCACGTGACTCAGGGAAAAGGGATCCCAGACCCAATATGGGGGAGAGCCTCTTGAGTTTAAGCCAATCAGTACATGTTGTTGCCATGGAAATTGCTACTGGTCCAGACCGAAGGGGATAACTTGGAGTCAGTGGTTAGGAGAGAGGTTTATTTTTTCCTTTCACAATCCTACTTAGGTAGAAAAAGGAAGCAAGTAGGCTGACGGGCTCTGGCACCATCGTGGGACAGTGAAGGTACCTCTTTAAGGGAACCCAGTACTCAAGCAACAGAGAAGAGGGAGGCAAAGAATCTGGATCCTTGAGGACTTCTTTGAGCTGCTGCTGGCTGAAGCTGCGCTACCTTCTGAGATAATAACCGGGTTAATGTGTAAGTTGATTTGAATCATCATCCTAACTTCAACCATCGTGCACCTTTCCAGATACGCCTGGACATAATGTTACCCAAATATAATACATACAGAATATGTAAATATACCTTGTTCAGTTTTTCAAGATAAGGAACCTTTCCATCACCCTGAAAAATTCCCAAGGGCTCCTTTGTCATGAGTCCCTTTTCCCAACCCCCCAGTCCCTGGCAACTCTGGTTTCTATGGAAATTAGTGTACTTTTTCCTGTTTAATCTATCATTATGGTAAGTTTTACTAAGAGACTCTCTAAAAGGTAATACCCTTGTGTTCCTGGAGTTAACTGACAATAGTCATATTTTATATCCATAATGCATTGCTAGACTCCTCATGATAATCTAGTATTTGAGAATTTTGCATAAATATTTAAAAAAGAAATTGGTCAGTATTGCCTTTGTTAGTGCTCGATAGCAAGAGTATGCTGACTTTTTAAACATAAGTTAGAACTTTGTTTTATTCTCTATGGAACAACTTAAATACCAGTATCCGTTTAATAAGAATTTATCCCTGAAATAAATACAACCTGGAAATGCCCTTTATTTTTATAATTTTTTATTTTTTAAATTAATTAATTAATTAATTTTTAAAGATTTTATTTATTTGACAGAGACAGCCAACGAGAGAGGGAACACAGGCAGGGGGAGTGGGAGAGGAAGAAGCAGGCTCCCAGCGGTGGACTCTGGGATCCCGCCCTGAGCTGAAGGCAGACGCTTAACTACTGAGCCACCCAGGCGCCCCTATTTTTATGATTTTTTAAAGATTTTATTTATTTATTTGACAGAGAGAGACAGCGAGAGAGGGAACACAAGCAGAGGGAGTGGGAGAGGGAGAAGCAGGCTTCCCACTGAGCAGGGAGCCCTATGCGGGGCTCTATCCTAGGACCCTGGGATCATGACCTGAGCCAAAGGTAGACACTTAATGACTGAGCCACCCAGGCGCCCCTGGAAATGCCCTTTAAAGCTTTTTTATATTTTCTCGTATTCTCATTTGTTTATTCTTAAATTTTCAAAAGTTGCAACGCCTGGGTGGTGGCTGTCAGTTAAGCATCTGCCTTCCGCTCGGGTCATGATCCCAGAGTCCTGGGATCAAGTCCCACATCAGGTTCCTTGCTCAGCAGGGAGCCAGCTTCTCCCTCTCCCTCTGCCCCTCCCCCTGCTCATGCTCTCTCTCTCTCTCTCAAATAAGTAAACAAAATCTTTTTAAAAAAAGAACATTTAACATTTGTTTTATAATTGCAACTGTTGTAACTATTTGCCATCGTTTATAATTAAATGGATCTGAGCTCACTGCCAGTCCTTTTGGGCACTGCCCTCTGCATTTCCAATCTCTTTTGCATAACTAGATTGTTATTATACGGATTTCCTCAGGAAAACTTAGCAGGTGCTATTTTCCTATGATCTAATCTTCTTCCCAACCTCCCTCCCTTCCTCCCTCAATCCCTCCCTTCCACCCTTCCTTTCTCTCTTTCATTTCATTTTCTCAGACATTTATTTCTAAACATAATAATAGATTCATATGGTTCAAAATTTGAGAACAAAAAAAAGGATATCTGCTTTCCTTTTCTTCCCCAGATGCTCAGCGGCTCTTCCCAGACACAACCAATATTATCAGTTTGATGGATGCCTCTGGAGATATTTTATTCAAATAGAGGCATATTTGTAATTTTTCCCCAGGGGTAGCATATTATAGCCCCGTTCTGCATCATGCTTTTTCTCCCCCCGCCTCTTCACAATGGATGTTGGAAACTACCTCATACCAACACATAAAGAACTTCTTCACTTCCTTAGCCAGTTTCAAGAGTATTTCCTTACATGAAGGCACCATGGTCAGTCTTCTGTTTCCCCACTGAGGGCCATTTAGGCTTTTCCGGTCATAAGCTATATAAATAATACTGTAACTGCCAAATCCTTCCTTCCTTTCTTTCTTTCTTTCTTTCTTTCTTTCTTTCTTTCTTTCTTTCTTTCTTTCTTTTTTTTTTTCAAATCCTTTCTTATCCAGCACTGATTGAATCAGAATTTCTGGGGTTGTGCCTTTTCTTATGAGAAAAGGTCTGGCAAACCATTCCTCAGGCAGTTGTCCCTTAGACCCCCTGAAACCTTCATTTGTATACCTTAGCACTTCTTTAGACTGAGAAGCTACTCCCTGCTGGTGATGGGAAGAGGGCTCCCTTTGAGATGTTCTGAGGTTCTCTTGGGCCAAATGTACCCCCAGGCTTGGTGAGGATGTCCAGAGTTGTAGGCAATGTCTTCAGTTTGCCTTACAACCCAGCATTGGTTCTTGGAGTCCTCTTCCAATGTGTTGCGGATCTTTCTGTCTCTGGATTCTCCTTCTCCGTCTCCATCTCCATCTCCTCCTCCTCCTCCTCCTCCTCCTTCTTCTTCTTCTTAAGATTCATTCATTTATGTTGAGGTGGGGAGGGGCAGAGGGAGAGAAAGAATCTTCAAGCAGACTCCCTACAGAGCAGGGAGCCAGACGCAGACACGGGGCTTAATCTCAAGACCCCAAGATCATGACCTGAGCCGAAATCAAGAGTCAGACGCTCCACAGACTGAGCCACCCAGGCGCCCCTCTTCTGGATTATTCTTATCACAGTTTATAATAGTAGGTTATTTTCCCCTTTGTTTTAACATGTCTGGCTTATTCCTTGTGTAGTATGACTTTTGTTCATTTTGTTCTGTTTTGTGGAAGAGGGTCCTGGGCCACCTTTCACAGATGTCTATTTTATATTTATTGTATTATTAAATTGATTGTTTACAAATGTGATTATTTACTTCACAGTTTCCCAGTACTTTGCTATCACAATAGTGTAAAAATTAAACAGATTTACACTTGGCTTTTCTAATGCCTGGGGTTTTTAGTTCAGTTTGCTTCACGCAGAAAACTATTGTTTTTGGGGGGTGTTCTTAGACTTGCCTGAAACCAAACTCAATGCTTATAAGAGCCAGGCAGATAAAGTGAATGAGGGAAGCAGTGTTACTGCCATTTTCTTGTCTCTTAATATGTTACTGTATTTTATATCAAGATCAATTATGTTTCTTGAATTTTTAAAGAACTCTTGTTGAAATCCCAGTGTTTTCTTTAGGTAAGCATTTCCACACCATTCTTCTGTATTTCTGGTTAAAGCTCTCATGGTGCATTGTTTCATAATGGTGTCATCCATCTCTTCGACACAGATATACATTATTCACATATTCCACAAGCAGGCATAAGCTTTATTTTCTGCGGCTATTGTGTATTTTCCACTTTTGATAGAGACAGAAGGTTAAGTGCTGTTTGATTTTTTTTTTTAACCCCACCATAAGAAAACACAGCTCAGGCAAGATGGTGATCATGCCTGACGTTTACTGGGTGTGCTTGCAATGTTGGGCGGGCGGGGAGGGGGGCACTGTTCTAAGTATTTCATGTACAGAACCATTTAATTCTCATCTCAAAGTTGGGTAACAGGTATTATGCCACTTAACAAATAAGAAACTGAGGTACGGAAAGATCAGGCAACTTCCCCCCAAGATGAGCACTGGTCAAAAATGATGGAATCTAGATTGAAACCCAGGCAGTCTGGTCCAGAGTCCATGGCCTTAGCCACTGTGCTTGACTGCTATTTGCAATCCGGCCATCACAAGTGCAGCTGACATTAGAGATTGCAGGCAGAATTGGAGGTGGGGTGTCTGTGGCACATTGGCTACCCCCTCATCCAAACGGGCAAACACGATTCAGCCCTAGCCCACTGCCACCTGGTGAAAATTAGAGACTCCCTTTGTCAGTTCTACTGATTTTTATTCAAGAAAAGTCAAAACTTAGATATTTAGGCAATTTTCTAGATTTTAAAATATTGAAAACCATTTAAATATCTTAAAATCCAGAAAAATGTTGCCTAGGGCCAAGAAAGCATCTCTGTGGGCTGAATGTGGACTATAGGATATCTAATTGAACACCTGGTATAGACCATCTCTTCTGGACCCAAATGTACCTCTTAGATGGCTCATTACGAGCAAAAAGCAGTAAGAGATAAGGTGGAGAAATTTCGTTGTTTACGTACCTTCTTCCTTTTTTTTTCTTTCTTCTTTTCCCTCTCCCTTGTGTCTGTCTTCCTCCTTCTTCAGTAGAATTATAAAGAAACAGCACTGAAGAACTATAGTTGGATTAAATGAGCTTCCAGAATGGGGAGAAAAACTTTAGCAGAGTACCAGATAAGTCAAGGGATCTTAACAACTGACTCCAGGTATGTGATTTATCTTGGGAGACGTCACGCTTTTTTCTAGTATTACAGCCTTTTTTTCAGGGCCAGGTACCCTCATTTAACACAAATTTATGAAGGACTGAGTAGGGGCGAGGTTCTATGTTAGCCTTGAGGATGCCAGGATTAATGTTAGATTTATGTCTTTGAGGATTGTTAAATCTATTAATTCTTTAACATTGTTACTATCATTATTACGTGAGCTTACAAAGGTTACTGGCAATACAAAGTGAACCAAACAATAGCAACCACAGAAAGAAGACAATTTAATATGAAAGAAAAAATCCTGTCTTAAAGATGCTATCTAGCAAGTGTGACTGTCTGAATTAAATGAAACAATGATTACTTATGGATTGATTGTTACTTCCTGATTTTTGCCCACCTAGTTCTTTAAAGATCTGGTATTACTGTTGCTGAATGCAGTGCTTAAACTTGTGATTCCCAAGAGAAGGGGTGGGTGTCACTGCAATCTCTTTAGCTGTGCTTGTAAAGACAGGAAGCAACACTGCTGCCAGTCTCTTATCTTTGTCGAAGAAGGACTGTGGTATACTTTGAATGAACTTCCTGTATTTAGGAGTTCATAGAATACACGTTCATACAAAGTGACCTGCAGCAGCTGGACGGGGAGAAGAGGACAGTAAGTGTCGCAGGTTGACGAAAATGGTGCAATTCTCCTCAGATTTCTCCTTTCAGAACATGAGGAAAATGGTCAATTACTTTTCTCTAGAAAATTCTCAGATGTTGTGTGACAGAGTGTGACAGCTTGGGGATTGAAGCCATTTCTTCATTAAGAATAGCTATTGAACCTCTACTTCTCTCTCTGAAAAGATTTGATGGCACAGGGCATAGAGAACCACAGAGTAAAGATTTGGTTTTTATTCTTAGGTTCACACTATATGATGGGCAAAATGCAGCAATTAGAGGATTGAAACTTAAGCTGATATTTACTTTTGAAGCTACAGAGCAGGACAATTCAAGAATTTGAAGAAATTTTATTAAAATTTTTTTCAAAAAAACCCACAACCCTCAAATTTCCTCTTAGCCTCCAAAATGTTGAAATTGCAAGATTGTATTTTTTTGACCATTGCCAAAAAAATTATAAGTCAGCAATAGAAATTTCAATGTTTAAAACTCTGACCACTTTGGAATTTACAGAAGCTAAGCAGTCACTCTTTTCTGACAATATTGGGACTAAAGGAGGAATTAAGAATAGACTTAACGTATATTTAAAAGAGTAATGAAAATATATGAATAGCACAAGCCCACACTAATCGGATGCAGCCTAAACTATAGCTGCTCCAGGTCCTGGACGTTTCCATATGCATTTGAGTATTAGCTTGACAAATATATTGTAAAGCTGAGTTTATAAAACCAAAATGAAAAAGAGGAAGTTAATGAACTAAACATTTAAATTGCTACTCTAGAAAAAGAAAACACCATGTATTCCTGCATATCTTCACTTACCTTTGTTAATTTCGTCCTTTTGTTGTTGCTTTTGCTATGAAGAAAAGCCCTCTGGGATTCTCATGGGGATTACATCAAGTCTAATTCGTATTTTAACAGTCTTCCCTAGAAGCCCCCAGCTTCTCCTCTAGTCTCAGGCCTGAATTAGGTATGCTATCTTGCTCATTACTGAGCCAGCCTCTGTGCCTAGAGAGATGGGGCCACTCCCTGACTTGGAGATGGCCCCCCAGAGCCTCACAAACGTAGGGCTGGAAGGAACAGGGAAGGGGAAAATGAATACTTGGGTGATAGCTAACGCTAAGTCACTGCATAGGACATTTCTAAGGATGGAGGTGCTGGGGAAGAGCGCCAAGGGACTCCTAATTGTCTGTTCATCCATCCACTCCGCTATCCACCCAACCATCCATCCATCCGCTCGAGAAATAGTCATTGGACACTTACGGTATAATATTCCCTATTCTGAGTGCTGGGTTTATGGGAATGAAGAAGACACACAAGATCTTTCCTTTCAAGGAATTTATAAAAGAGGATACAGAAGACAGAAAAGCTGGTAGGAGAGCTGCTCTGGACGGGTTGCTCAGGGAAGCCCACCGTCAGGAGTTCCTGTCAGGGAGCCCCAAATGATGGGCTCCAGCCTGCGTCAGGAAGGCCATTCTCAGCATCGGGACGGCACACAGAGCACCCATGATGTGAGAACCAGTCTATGGTATTCTTGAACCTGAAAAGAGACCGTTCTGGAGGCAGTGGCTAGACACTGACATGAGAGGAGATGAGCAAGGTGGTCAGGGGCCAAATCATCCAGGAGCTTGTGGTCCCCAAATAAGCATTTTTACGTTTTAGTCTAAATGCTATAAGAAGCATTATGAGCAGCAGAAGATTATAAGCAGGATTTCTATTTTGAAGGTATCCCTTGGGCTGTCATACAGAACAGGAATTCAGAATTTGTGACCCGGGCCAAGGAAGTGATGCTGGTGGCTTGAGCTCTGGGTGTTGCAATAAAAATGGAGACCCCTGGTTTCAAGAGATGCTTTGGATTAGATGCTGCTGGGCTTTGGATTAGGTGGGTACATATATCTGGGTTTGGGGAGGGATGGTGACCACTGATGAAACTTGAACTGGATTCTGTGCAAAATTCTGATGAAATCTGAGGAAATTTAGGATATAAGAATATACGATGAGACAGCCACCACAAATGAGTATAGAGAACAATTCCTCATTCAATGATACTGGCAGCCCAGCTCAGCAATTGTGGGGGGCAGGAAACTTCATTTTATTTTATTTTTTTTAACATTTTTTTGTTTGTTTTTTGTTTTTAAGTTTTATTTCAGTAATCTCTATACCCAGTGTGGGGCTCGAACTCATGACTCTTCTGACTGAGCCAGCCAGGAACCTCAAGGAAACTTCATTTTTAAATCTGTACCATAAATAACATGTCAAAATTAATTCCTGGTGACTTGAGAGTGAGAAATTTTAAAAATAAGAAATCCCCCTGTGGGGTGACTGGGTGGCTCAGTGGGTTAAGCATCTGCCTTTGGCTTAGCTCAAGATCTCAGGGTCCTGGGATCGAGCCCTGCATGGGGCTCCCTGCTCAGCAGGAAGCCTATTTCTGTCTCTCCCTCTGGCTGAAGCTCCCCCTGCTTGTACTGCCTCTCTGTCTCTTTCTCTCTCAAAAAAATAAAATCTTAAAAAAAAAAAAAATACCCGCAAATATCACATTTTTGGAGAATATTGAATTTTCTAATCTTAGAAAAGATGTTTTCATAATTACTGAGGAAAAGAGACAAATTTGACTATAAGAAATAGAAAACTTGTATAATTCAAAAAGCATCAAACCAAAATGAAATACAACAATGGAATAAGGAATACTCATCGCAAATATCATATGTCAAAAAAGGGAATAATACAATAAGTGATAATGAACAAAACTGTTCATAAAAGAAGACTGCATTTGCAAAACAAAGATGTAAATTACTAGGAATTCAAACAATTGAAAACAACAAGTTGTAAATTACTAGGAATTCAAACAATTCAAAACAACGAAAACCAACCAATGAGTCCCTTTTTTGCCTAAGGAATATTTTTAAAACAATAAAATCTAATACTGTTGAAAGTATCAGCTGTGCTGGTGTAAATGGATTCCATCCTTCGGGAAAAAGTTACCCATAGGAATCAAGGACCACAAAAATGTTAGCATCTTTTACCTCACAATCTGAGGTTTGCCTCAGTCACCCATCTGGCCTGTTCTCTTCCACACCTCTCCAGCCAATCTAATGGAAATATCTGCAGATTTGAAATTCTGTGCATTTCTGACCTCATCATTTCAAAGTGGAGATCTACAGGGGTGCCTCGGTGGCACAGTCGGGTAAGCATTCAACTCTTGGTTTAGGCTCTGGTTGTGATCTTGGGGTGGTGAGATCAAGCCCCACGTGGGGTTCTGAGCTCAGGGCAGAGTCTGCTTAGGATTCCCTCTCCCTCTGCCCGCCCCCCTTCCCCACCTCCCGCCCCCCCCCCCACCATGTGCAGGTGCATGCTCTCTCCCTCTCTCTCAAATAAATAAATCTTAAAAAAATAAATAAAAGGGAATATTTATGTAAAATATATGTAAAATCAGGAGAGGAATACATAACTTTGAGAGAGGTTGTGTTATTTCAGTCTGATAGGTTAAAAAAATGGTATATTGCCTTGATTCGCATTTTAAAATTAGGGACTGAAGTTGAGTAATTTTTTATGTTCATTACCATTTGCATTTCTTTTTAAAAATCAACTATTTATTTATTTATTAAGATTTTATTTATTTATTTGATGGAAAGAGAGACAGCCAGCGAGAGAGGGAACACAGGCAGGGGGAGTGGGAGAGGAAGAAGCAGGCTCCCAGTGGAGGAGCCTGATGTGGGGCTCGATCCCAGGACTCTGGGATCACGCCCTGAGCCGAAGGCAGACGCTTAAGGACTGAGCCACCCAGGTGCCCCATAAAAATCAACTATTCATTTAAATTGGATATTTAAAATGGATGAAGCGTTATTGTTAGTTACTACCAACTTAATTATTGAACATTAATCTTTTATAATACATATTTTAATACATCTATTTTGCTTAAAATGAACCTTCTTAACTGCTACTACAGATAGTTTCTTTTTTTTTTTTTAAGATTTTATTTATTTATTTGACAGAGAGAGACAGCCAGCAAAAAAGGGAACACAAGCAGGGGGAGTGGGAGAGGAAGAAGCAGGCTCCCAGCAGAGGAGCCAGATGCGGGGCTCGATCCCATAACACCAGGATCACGCCCTGAGCCAAAGGCAGACACTTAAAGAGTAAGCCACCCAGGCGCCCCTACTACAGATAGTTTCTTACATTAATACCTGGGACAAGTTAATTACTTGCAGGAGACAACTTCAGCATTCAGGAGTTGCTACATTCTGACTGGTTGAATTTGCTTATGATTTGACTGGTCCCCACATCTGCCAGTGACACACACAAGGGCAGACTGGAGGGTTGTGGTTTTTTTCTTTCCATAGAACGTAATAAGCTTTATCTGTTCTCACTATATAGCTGATGATCTCCAGTTTAGTGGGTTTTGCAGATGAGCTGTTCTAATGTTTCACACAGGTATGGCTGAAAACACACATACTTATATCGTAGAATTCTCCAAATTCTCGCGGGTGTGAATAAAGTGGGAATTGATGGTTTTCCAGTGTTTCGCGTTTGACATTCCCCAGTTGGCCTGAGAGGTTGTGGGCTTGAGGTCTTATAGCACTTGGTTTATCTATTAACCAAGATGCCTTTGACCAAGACGACAACCCAAGGTCCAGCTGCAAGACCCAAGCCTTACTTGCTTCCCTGTCAAATAACAAGCTAAAAAAGGAAAGAACAGCAAGTAAAGGTCAGGGTGGGAATGAGGCAAGACCATCTGGGTCTATTCCTATGACCACTTGAGTTGCCTTGTCTTTTTCTTCCTGGATGTTCGCCAAATACCTAGAGCGTGAATTGGTTTAGCTCTGGGTAAAGCACAGACACTGTGCCACTTAGTTTCACAGGAATATACATGATACATCTTTTCAAGGTTTGCACATGGCGCTAGGAATCGTATTTTGAGAGGAGTTCTCTCAGGAGAGCGGCACAGGATGTGTGCAGGAGAGAGGGGTTGTGGCAAAAGGCAGTCAGGAAACCTGAGTATGAGACCAGAGTGCAATGAAAAGAGGAACTATCCATGCACCATCATTCACTGGCTGGGTGACTTGGCAAGTTTTTAAATTTCTCTGTGCTTCAGTTTCCTAGAGATAGTAATTCCTGCTTCACAGGTCTGTTGTGAAGACTCAACGAGTTCATTCATGAAACGAGTTTTTGAAAGCATCTGGCGCTAGTAAGTGGTCAGTAAGTATTTCCATCATGGGGACTGTCATCTTTAAGAGGGTCACCCAGGTCTGTCTATGACAAGTCTCTTTCCCATCAGCTGAAGTCTTTGAAGATGGATGTTAGAGATTGTTGGGCTACAGGGAGAATGAGAATGAATAGTTGATTTTTATGGGGCACCTGGGTGGCTCAGTCCTTAAGCGTCTGCCTTCGGCTCAGTGAGAAGAGAAGAGAAAAGAGAAGGGAAAGACATTTTAAATCCTGTTCAAAAGGAGGGCCACTCAGAGGGGCAAGGAGGCCACTGAGAGAGACTGTGTGGAGTGGACTTCTGGAAAATTCCGAATAGCAAGGGGGAGGGTGGCCAAAGAGAGAAAACGCTTCACCTGTGTCACAGAAAGTGCATGTTCCCCCTGGTGGTCTTTGAATAAACCACGAAAGTTCCCAAGAAGGAGAATCAGTTTTCATCAACTGGCTGGCTCACATGTCATCATACGACAATGACAGGACCAGTCCAGTGAAATTTTGCTGCTCCTTTTCACCATCTTCTCTCCCAACTGCTTTGACTCCCAGAATGAGTCAGCAATCCTGACTGGGGAGGGGAGGATGAGGAAGAAGGGGTGGGAATGAAGGGAATGAAGGGCAGGAACGAAAGAGCACGTTCATGCCACTTTCCCCAGCTTCCTGTCTTCAGAAGCCTTCAGAGTTAGGAAAGGAGAATGTTTTCCCTTAAAATCATGTTCAAATTTTATTATTAAATGAGACTGTGGACATTTAGTTACTAAGACAAGTTTTCTAACTTAAAATGACTGTAAGCCATGTTTCTTTTTTTCTTCCTTCCTTCCCTTCCTCTTTCCTTCCTTCCTTCCTTCCTTCCTTCCTTCCTTCCTTCCTTCCTTCCTTCCTTCCTTCCTTCCTTTCAGAGTTAGAAAAATCACAGGACTGCCTCAGTGTCTGAGTTTTCATCCTGGGGCACAGGGCAAGTTTCCACATCGAATGCATTTTAGCAGGAGAGTAGGAGGCCTAAAAATAAAGATAAGGTCTGATTACATGCCGTAACTTCTCTTTGTTTAATATACTGGTTATTTTTTGAAAGATTTATTTATTTATTTGAGAGAGAGGGCAAACTCCAGAGTGGGGGAAGGGACAGAGGGAGAGAATCTCGAGCAGGCTCCCCGCTGAGCAGGGAGCCCAATTCGGGGCTCGATCCCAGGACCCTGAGATCACAATCTGAGCTGAAATCCAGCGTAGCCTGCTTAGCCAACTGAACCACCCAGGCACCCCGAGGATGAAATTTTTTAATGTCACTAACAAAGAAGGATAATAAACCACGTGAAGACAGCTTCTCTTAACAGGATTATGCTCATAAAGCCAATTGTCCACCTTTGTACCACGTGATTTTATTCTAGTGGCACTGCTAGTTTTGAAGGATTTATATTTGACAGATGGTACCTAATGCAGGTTTTTCCCCCTCACCTATTGTGAAGAGGAAACCGTTGCCAAGATTTCACAATATGAAAATTGCTCCTCTTTCCTAAAGGGCAAAAATGAATCAGTTTCTTTCTGGATTCTGAACAAGTTAGGATGGCTCAGAAAGACATTGCCGTGGTTTCCTTGCCAGAGTGCTGACATTCAATGCTGTGTGTATTTCTGGGAGAAAATGTCTTGCCTCCCTAGAATAGCCAGCCAGCTCCTAATGTTAAAGTGTTAAAGTTGGAGTCAAGGCATTTTACACTGTATAGATCTCTGTGCGTGGAATTACAAAAATTTAAAGTATTTTTTAAAAATAAAGCGTTTTACCATGTGTCCCAATGATAACTCTTCTACTCCTAATAATAGCTTGTTAAGGAGTTCTCAGTTCATCTGCTGGTAGTTGAAGAAAGTAATAACTTGTTTTGAAATGAAAGATTGAAACATCAACTCAGTTTATCCTTGTTTTACCTAAATTCTCATTTTTTAAGACCCGTACAAAGTACCACTTCCTTCAGAAGGCTTTCCTAAAATTTTCACTTTGGTATCGACTTTTGGTATCGACTTTTATTTTCTTTCTATTTTGTTCTCTTTGTCTGATTTATGGAGCATTGTCTTCTCAACATGTTTATACACTTCATAATTTTTACTTCGATATTTATGATTTATCTATGATTCAGAAATCCACGCAATTTATGGTATCTATTCCCAAAACCTAGTACCATGCCATACCAGGTATCTGGCAGGATCTCAGTGAGTCTGATTATGAGAGTGACCACTTTCGAGGGAATTAGTCTTAATGAAGAAACAGTTATTAATTAAATAATTAGACTAAGGAAATAGTTCATAAGATAGTCATGCACTGTTCTTTTTGCCCTCCGCTTCTGTTAAAGGGTCCCTCTCCCAGCCTCAATCTTGCCCCTTTTGATTCATTTGCCATGTGATGTCAGAGAACTTTTCTAAGCTGCACACCTGGTTACGCCATGCCTCTGATCAGTGGCTTCCCATGATCTTCAGGATAAGAGTCAAAGTGTGTGGCTGCCCCGCCCGCCAGGCTCTCTGTGATCTGAGCAGTGACAGGATAGGGATTTACCTGGCCTTGTTGGCTTTCCTCCTCCAAGAGAGGCTGAATTGTGTCCCCCACCCCCACTCACATGTTTAAGTCCTAACCCAGTGCCTTCGGAAGGTGGCTTTATTTGGAAATAGGTTCACTGCAGGTGTAATTAAGCGAAGTCGAAATCATACCTGAGGATGATGGGCCCCTAATCCAGTATGACTGGTGTCCTTGGAAAAAGGGAAAATTTGGACACAGACACGCACACAGAAAGAGCATCCTGTGAGGACTGTAGTGACGCTGTCACAAGCCCAGAAACCACCAGAAGCCAGGAGGCAGTGGCTTCAGAGGGAGCACAGCCCTGTCGACCTCTTGATTTCGGACTGCAGCTTCCAGAACTATAAGACAATATAGTTCTGTTGTTCCAAGCCACCCGGTTTGGGGCTCTTTGTTATGGCAGCCCTAGGAGACGAGGACAGCTTCTGTATGCTTGGTGAACTCCTACCCACTGTTCCGTATTTGGTTCAACTGTCTCCTCTTTTGGAAGCTTCTGCTGACATCTCCCCCTCTCCCGCTGCTGAATTAGGAGTCCCTTCTGTCTCTTTCTTCACATCTTTTACATTTGACCATTGATTTCCTTCCTCGTGTCTCACCGTGATCCGTGTCTTGTTCATCTCTTTATTACAGCTCTTGCTTCCACGTCTCAATACTTGTTATTGAACAGATGGATTTTTACCTTTTTGATGACTTTAGCAGCATCTCTATGGAGAAATAGTTGTCTCAGGGGACTGTGGTGATATTCATTTTCCAGAGGGAAATCTAGAGCTGGAGTGAAAATAAATGATCAAGGTTACCTAGCATCTCTAGAGCCAGGAACCGTCTTCCACACTTGGGATTTCATATCAAAACATTTTGGAGACTTCCAAAGCCTCCCTTTTCAGATGGAGAAGCTGAGATCCATTTTGTTAGCTAGAAATGGCTCCTCATCGCATGGGAAAAGAATCCAGAAAAGAATAAAGTTCGTCCCTTTGGATGCATAGGAAACTATGAATAAAGTTAGGGAATTCTGAGAAATTGAAATGCAGATTCAGAATTTAGACTCCTCTTCTAATGTAAACTCTTTTGACCTCATCCCAAGAAACCCATGGAAGAGTGTCAAAATTTGTTTAGAATGCATGTGAGTATGCTTTTGTCCCCCAGCTCTCATTAGTCCGAATTTAGTCAACAAATCTTTGTATACAGTAAAAGAAAGTTCATTTCAAAATAGGAACTAGAATTTAAAGTGGTCCAATTCCAGGCTGTACTGACAATAATATCGATATAATCTGAGTTACAATTCTAATGCCACCTGCTAATACAAATTAGTAAAGATTCCATGGTTAGCCCTGGGTACCTAAGCATTTTCTGCTGTTGGTCTGTTGGCCTCAGGAAATTCACTGCGGACCTTGTTGACAAACAAAATGGAAAAGAGTGGAAGGATCACATTTGTTTCATAAGCAAATCCTTTAGAAATCATCAAGAGACTGCAGAGATGGCCACAAAGAGATTTTGTCAAGGGTTTTCTCCAACTAAAATCAATGCATCCACTTTATCTGTTTTGAGCGTACTGGGGAGGCAACTGGAGATGTCACTAAGAGTTAGAGCGGCTCAGAAACCTTTAAGGTGTCAATTGACCATATTTTTAGGTGCAGAAATGTTACATGGACACACCACAGATTCACCAGTGATTTACTTTTAAAATCTGCAACAAATGGACCCAGGAATCTACAAGGGAATAAAAATATCATGAGAGCAAAGCTGAGTTGAAGCAGGGTAACTCAAAATCAATATTTTGCTTTTAAACTCTTAAGGGGAGACCCAGGAGGGCTGCACTCATTTTGTCCTCCTTACTTATTATCCTCAGAGGATGGGGTAAAAAGTGACAAGGCTGCTCCTTACTTCAGTCAGGACATTCTCTGCTAACAAGCCACTTGTTAGAACCCTTAGCTTCAATTTCCTGGTGAATGGCTTTTTAATAGCTAGGCTATCAGATGTTGGTTTAAAAAAAAAATCAAACTTACTTTCCATATTATATAAGCGAGGTTGCATTTGGGGAAGCAGGCACAGAGCGGTCAATGTCAAACTTGAGGGAGGAAAGGGGATCCTTTTGTCAGCCGTCCCTGTGCAGTAAAGGGAGTTGGAATACCACACGTTGCCTTTGGGCTGGGTTTTCTGCTATGAGTTAGAATTCCTTGCTATTAAACTATTTTCTGTGCTTGTGCATGGACAAGCAAAACTCCATTTCCGTTGGACTGCAGGTGCCGTCGATAAGTGCAAACAGGAAGTTGAGGAGTAGGTGGGACTTTTCTCTAAGGACCAGTCTGGGAATCGCTTTTATTCTGAGTGGATGACATCATTTAAGTTTTCTCCTTAAAATGCTTACTTCTTAAAACAAAACCGGACCTCTGATGATTTCAAGGGTTGAAACTATTTAGAAATCAAAGACACAGGGCTTGGTTCAGTGTGCAATGTCCCCTCAACACCTAACTCCTTGGCTCCTTGTACTTGCTGCGTGAGCACTGCTGGCTTGAGCATTTCCTTCATGGAAAAGACAGGAAGAGATGACCTCAGTGGCTTACATTTTAATGTTGTCAAGAAAGAGTGGGAGAAATATTAGGCAAAATGAGTGAGCGAGAGTTTAAGCTCAATTCACTGACATAGAAAACGAATTCTTAGTGGAGGACACCTGGGTGGCTCAGTTGGTTAAGCGTCTGCCTTTGGCTTGGGTCATGATCCAGGGTCCTGGGATCGAGTCCCCCATCAGGCTCCCTGCTTAATGGGGAGCCTGCTTCTCCCTCTGCCTCTGCCCCTACCTCCTGCTTGTGCTCTCTCTCTTGCTCCCGCTCTCTCTCTCTCTCAAATAAATAAATAAAATCTTAAAAAATTATATTTCTTGGTATTATATTTAGGGTCCACACAGGAAAACAGAAACTGCAATGGTTATGTTAGCAGAGAGAACTTTTTTTTCTTTCTTTCCTTTTCTCTTTCTTTCTTTCTTTCTTTCTTTCTTTCTTTTCTTTTCTTTTCTTTTTTTTTCTTTTCTTTTTTGTTTTGTTTTGTTTTTTTGTTTTCTTTAAGCTCTACACCCAACGTGGGGCTTGAATTCCTGACCCTAAGATCACGAGTCACATGTTCCTCCGACTAAGCCAGCCAGGCGCCTCGAGAGAATTTAATACGAGGAATTAGCTTCACAGATTGGTAATACTGAAAAACTAGGCAGTAGTGGTCGAGGTAGCCCAGAGACAGTAACTCCAGGAGACAATGATGACCAGAAAATTAATGGATCACAAAGGGTTAAACCACGATGGATTTTTTTATTTTTTTAGAAAAGGGTATTAAATTATATTGCTCTCACCAAGTGCAAAAGCCTTTTTTTCTTTGCTTTTTTTTGCTTTCGCAAATTTTTAAATGAACTTAAATCTATTATTAGCACATTATTGGGAATATGGGTATAAATGTATCTACTGGGTTGGATGTGAGAGGAAAACAATTTGGAGACCCCAGATCTAAAGAGAAACAAACAAGTAAACAAGCATCTTACACTGTGAACTGCACGAGGTCTTTCATTCCCCGCTGTATCTGCAGCCGCTTGTATAGTGTCTGACGTAAGGCATGGGGTAGAGGCTCTGGTCCCTCCGTGTTGTAAGCGCTAAGGGTATGAAAGTTGCAAGGTATTATGGAAGAAGTCAGTAAGAGGGACATCCACAGCTGATCCGTGTGGTTAGGGAAGAATCCCAGAGGGAGTAGGAAGAGGAGGCGGTAACAGGGTGACCACAGCATAGCAGAAGGTCCGGCCACCTGTAGTTCTCCTGACAAGTACACTAAAAGGACACCAGGCTGTTGAGATGGGGCAGGAAAGGGGGGACAAAAGGATGAGGTGGGTTACGGTCAGTGCTACAGTCAGGATTTCAATCACTTTCTGAGTTAACCCACAATTTGATTTTTACTGGGGAATACTTTATTTCACTGAGAAGCTAAGTAATATTTACTACACCATACTCCTAAGATGTGCATATAAATAGAAGTATTTCAAGGTAAAGAAGCGTTGAGTGGAATATGATAGGAATAGAACAATCAAGTGGGAATTTGGAAAAGGGCAAACTTCTTACCAGCTCTGGGATCAGATTGTATGCGTAAGGCATAATCGAGAGGGAGAGAGAGAGAGAGAGAGAGAGAGAGAGACAGATTCTGTAGGAATTTAAAGCAACTAAGATATTTGTCTATTTTAAATTATATAAGTGAATTCATTTTTGTAAAAATGTGAACAGTACAGACAAAACTAAGTTTCTTTGCCCCATATTGAAATCCCACATCAAAATCCCCTATCTTGATGTAAACACTTTTGGAGTGATGACTTTGATTTCTTTCTCCAGTTTTTTTTCCTGTGCATTCATATACATGTTTTTGGACCTGTAGAAAAGTACAGTTATAGTGGGGTTTTTTCTCTTTTAAAAGTAAGTTGCATCATACTTGCTGTATTTTTCTCCTACTTACCTTTTTTACCATTAACATCAATTCTTAAATAGTGTTTTATGCCAGTGATCTACATCTAATTTAATCTTTTTAGTTGTGAAATATTTTCCAATATGGAAATCGTTCCAATATTTCCAAATAGTTTCCAAATATAGGCATGCCATCCTTTATTCTGTTCTCATACGGATAGAAATTTAAGTTGTTTCCGGTTTTTAGCTATTACCAACAATGCCATAATAAACTTCGGCCCTCATGGAATTTACTCTACTTGGGAAAGAGACAATACACAAGATGAAATGTAAAATACATAGGATATTAGAAAGTAATAAATTGTCAGGAAAAACATTAAGAAGGCTACAAAGTGTCAGATGGGGAGGTAGTTGTATTTTAGGTGAGGAAAGGCTTTACTGTGAAAATGATTTCTTTATGGCCTGAGGGAAGTGGGGAGAGACACAAGGACGTGTAAGTGACATGCTACATGTCTTTGCTACGCAATTGGGAATCCTCAGAATTTTTGAAATCTTATCAGCAACACTAGAATTATTTATAATGTATAAGAGCCAGCTTAAATATTTTTTTTTAAAGATTTTATTTATTTATTTGACAGAGAGAGAGAGAGCCAGCGAGAGAGGGAACACAAGCAGGGGGAGTGGGAGAGGAAGAAGCAGGCTCCCAGCGGAGGAGCCTGATGTGGGGTTCGATCCCAGAACGCCGGGATCACGCCCTGAGCCGAAGGCAGACACTTAACGACTGAGCCACCCAGGCGCCCCCAGCTTAAATATTTTTTAATACTACTCTACTATAATAAATATGGCCTCTGTGTTTGCCAAATTGCATTTTCTATACTTTGTAAGTTTTCCATTTTCTGCCTTGGTTAACCTCCCTTTATTAGTTAGTTAGTTAGTTACTTAATTAATTTATTTATTTAATACACTTTCTCAATTTTGCTAAGTATAATAAGCCTTTGGAATCCCAGTTGAGACTCTTTATCAACTGCTTTTATTTCATAGCTTTTTATGGCCATCTGAGATTGACCAGACTAATTGAATTATTATTATTATTTCTACTTGTAGTTTATATATTCTATCCATTCCTCTGGGAAAGTGGGTTTTTATGTATGGGGTCACAGACTCCATCGAGACTCTCATGAACGCTATGGATTATCACCCTGAAAAATACGTATATTGTTGTCCTCCTCTTCCCACAAGATTTTGCATCTGATGATAGTGGGTTCAGAGATATCCAGAAATCCAAGCATAGATCAGGGTCCAGGGACCCTACGATAAAAGCAAACAAACAAACAAACAAACAAAACAACAACAACAACACACACACACAGAACACACAGAAAACAAAAGAACAAAACAAAACGGAACAAGAAAGCAGTCTTTCTGAAACTCTAAAATCTGTGCCTGGTATACAAATGACCTTTGGAGAACCTGGAAGCTGCGCCACCCCTCGTGGAGCCTCTGGAGGACCGCCTTGTTTTACCTGTCCTTCAGCATAAAGCTGGAGCCCAGAATGAGGAGGGAGATTTAAACACACGCCACCTGTAGAGCTCCTGATTGTGTTTACCGTAAGGTCATTTAATTCACTGTGCTTCTTTGGCGAGGTCCACAGGAGAAACTCTTTTGTCTAGATGTAGATTCAGGAAAAATTGTATACTTCTCTGGACCAATGGATCTGTTTTAATTTACAGTGTCCCCTGGAAATCCTATCATCTCGGTGGCTGTAGAAAGCTGAGGTCCTGCGCGGAGGCTTCCTTTAGCGAGCGAGTGGGTCACGATCGAAGGCCTTCTTTTCCAAGCGCTGTTTGATCAATAGGGGGATACACGTCTTAGGAGAATATTCTTGAGTATTCCCCACAGCAGAACTCCGAAGTAAGTGCTCTTTTGGACCTCCGTTTTCTTGAGGAGGAAACTGAGACTTGTGAAGTGGGCTTGTTCAAGGTCACAGAAGAAGGTCACAGACCTAGTCGTCTGACAGCAAAGTGCCCTTAACCACTCTAACACTCACTCCCTTGCACAGCTGGTATTTTGGCCCCTAACCTCTCCCCTTTCTCTGTCTTGCTGTTCTACTTTCATTCCCAGTTTCATTTCTTTCATGTGTTTTAAATTTATTTTGTCTTCATGTATTTTATGCTTCCTTCCAATTTGCCTTAAGTTGTTTTTGGAAACGGGAGAGTATAAATAAATAAATACAGGTATTTCCAGGTAGTAATCGAGCCCTGAGTAGACTCAGATAAACATTTAGAGCCCCCCTTTCCTCTGTCTCCTAATTTGTTTTCCCCTGCCTCAGGGTGTTAGTCATACAAAAATCTTATCTGATTAAGACACCGAATATTTTATTTTGTTAGAAAAATTCCATGTGCCAGTTTTTTCTTTCTTTTTCCAAACATGTCGTTTTGGCCATTATTTCTTCCCTTTTGAGATGGTGTATTATGATTTCCTCCTTTCAAGTTATCATTAACGCCCTCACCGCCCTCAGCCGTCCTGTAGGAACTAGCAGAGGGTCTTTTTCCTGAGACACTGAACCCTTCTTGACGGAAAGGTGGTCTGTAAAGGGCAATACATTGGGATTTGAAATGTGGGCTGTTGAGCATTCCTTGAGAGTCACTGATGTATTGGGTGTATTTGTGTCAAGTTGCTTAATGTCTCAGGGCCTCGGCTTTGACAGCTGGGAAACGATGGTAAGACATTCACTCTATTTTTCTCACAGGGAAGTAGCAGTTAAAGATCAATGACATTTTTTGAATGAGGAGGAAGAGGTGCTGGGCACCCAGCGGAGCGGGGCTGGTGCTGTCTCTGGAAGATCAAAGGGCTGGGCTGTCTCCTGAAGCCTCCTCTTCCTTCTGTTATTGCAAGGACCTGGATGGGGCCACAGGTGGGCTGAGAAGGGACGTAGGTGGAGGCAGGGGAGGGCACCCGGGAAGCGCGTATATATTTTCAAAGGAAAAGGACTTCTGGTGAATGAAGAGCATAGGAAGGTGATTCCCCTCCGGGCCATAATCAGAAAGAATCTGAATGGGCTTACCCCCCTTAGAATGGTAAGGGTGCCTTTTGGATGCTTTCTTCTCCGTGTTTCCCAAGATTGCAGAACTGAATTTCTGCCCCTCTCCTTAATATCCGTTTCTTTTCTCCTGTGCGATGGCACACAGCCCTCTCTCCGCTCGGGGTGATGCTCATCATTCTTCACTGGGGAGCCTTCAAGCTCCATGTAAAACCCACTCGGCAGATGGAGTGCTTGCTTGCTGTCTGTTCTTTGCATCATAAACCCACTCAAAGGATGTCATTGAACTTCTCCCTCTCTTACTGTCTCTTAGAACATTTTCCTTTTTTCATTGTTTGTGACCCCTCCAGGCATTTTTCTCCCACTCAGGGGCTCTTTTTTTTTTTTTTTAAACTTATTATTTGACACAGAGAGAGAGAGACAGGGAGAGAGGGAACACAAGCAGGGGCAGAGGAAGAAGGAGAAGCAGGCTTCCCGCTGAGCAGGGAGCCCGATGCGGGGCTCGATCCCAGAACCCCGGGATCACGCCCTGAGCCAAAGGCAGACGCTTAATGACTGAGCCACCCAGGCACCCCTACTCAGGGACTTTTAGTCAGCCCCCATGCTGTTCCTGCAGACGCCCTTCTCTCGGCCTTGTTTTGAACGGAAAAGCCGGACTTCTTAGCAAAAGCTCACTTTGGGAGATGAGCATAAAGTGCTGCTGGTGGAAAAGTCAGTTCTGTAATGGAGGCAAGTGCCCATGTCTTATTTCTTGTCCGATCTGTGACGCTCTGGAAGTGACTACCCAGCCCTGGCTTTTCAGGTCGTCTTGCCTCTTCCTGCTCCAGTCAACCTAGGACACCTGGTCCGGCGGGGTGGTCCTCTCTTGGCGACTGCTTCAGCCGGTGGCACGCCAGTGGCTTGAGCCACGTTGCTTCGGTTTCTTTTTAATGACTTCAGGTCTCTCGCCTCTAGGAACCGTGACTTATGGAGTTTTTTGAATTAGCGTCTTCTCCCTGGTGACAGCCACACTCCCTCCCCCACCCCCCTTAAACTGGCTTGCCAGGTTCTCTTCCCCACATGGCGGAGGGACTGTTCCAGCTTCTCTTCCACAGGGTGCATGAGCACTGGGACCCCAACCCCTCTTCCAGCTGCTTAGAGCTACAATAACTACTGTGTTTTCTTTCTCCTTAAATCCTGTACGGAAGTTTGCAGGATTTACTGAACACACAATGAAGGAATAAACTGACAGACAGGCTGGCCAGGGAGATGGGGCAGGATTCTCTTTGGAGACGGGGTGGTACCAGGGTCATCAGAATGAATTCATTTGGTAGAACTCTTATTTTTAAAAAAATGAGTAAACAAAAGATGTTTTCTCTCTCCGACACCATGAAGAGCTACTGGACCACATGGGCTCTCAAATTCTCACTTCTTGGCTCCCAACAGTTTGGGTCAAGAGAGTGAGCACTTTGTGCAATTAGGTGTATTTGGGTTTATTGCAGTTACGTTTCATCCGTCCTGTAGCCCAGGGCAGGGTGAGTCCAGATCTACAGGACTGGACTCCGCACTGGCTGCAGTCTGGGGGATGGGGAGGGAGTCATGGCGGCACACAGAGTTGTGACCTTCAGGAACTTGGAAGCAGACTGGGCACGGAGCCTGTCCGTTGCCTGCTTGAGCAGGCAGGAGCTGAGCTGGAACCACTGCAAGATCAGAAGAGGACTCTTTGGAGAAGAGTCTCTGTTTCATTGTTTGGCCCACGTTGGGTGGGTGGGAAAAGACCTCTTGCTTCTCTCATGGTGACATCAGCTCTGCTTCCACATCGTCAAAGCTTCTCATTAGGCCTCCTTTCTTTTTCTGACCACCGTCCTTTCTAGCTTCCCATTCTATGTTTATTTTTTATTTTTTAAAAAGATTATTTATTTATTGACTTATTTATTTATTTTAGAGAGAGGGAGACAGAGCATGCGGGCGGGTGAGGGGCGGAGGGAGGGGAAGAGAGAGAATCTTAAGCAGACTTCATGCTCAGCTTAGAGCTTAAAGCGGAACTCAAACCAGGACCCTGAGATCATGAGCAAAGCCAAAGGCAGATGCTTAACCAACTGAGCCACCCAGGCACCACTAAATCAAAGCTTTTTACTCAATTATTTGTCTGCTATTTGCAGAAAATATTCATCTTAGAAGCACATTCCACTTTTGCTCCTTTCCTTCCCTCCTCCAATTCCACCTTCCTTCCTCCCCTCATTCTTCTTACAAGCCCTCCCCCCAGTTTCTTTATTTCTTCTGTAATTATTTACCAGTTATCTACTTTTGGCTGTGCACAGTGCTAAGTGTGAATACGGAGAAGTATAGCAAATGGTCCTTGCCATTTGCAAGTCCCTGGGATGGTCAGATACATACAGCTCTGCAGAGTTAAGCAGCTTCACACGAGTTAAGGAATCAGCCGGGTATTGTGGCAGAGATAGTGGAAGGTAGAGATAGCAGAAGGTAGTACATATAACGGTGTATATAATGAGAAGTGCTTCCATTAGGGGCTATGAGTTCACAGGAGGCAAAGAAAATGTTCTCTGAGGGCTTGAGTAGCTGGGGAAAGGGTCTCTGAGAAAGGACATTTGGAAGTGAGCCTACAAGGGAAACTTAGAATTGGATTAGCAAAGAAGGCTGGGCAGGAAATTTAAGAGGGTGATACCGCAAGGCAGCCTGGTGTTCTAGGGGTAAAGTGTAGGATGGTTCGTCTAGACCAGAGAAAATCTAGAGAGAGGACGTGATTGATATGGCAGAGAATCAAGATTTGGTTCAGACTATGGACCCATTAATTACCAGTCTATGGATCTTGTCCAACAGGATTCTTAGACTATGGCTCCTTGTTTGGGGTTCTCCAAAGTCAAATCTCAGTGTCTTGCTGTGTTTCCCTGGCATTCATTTCTACTTTCTACACATACAAGGGTTTACTGCAAACACCTACTTTTGCCTTTGGGCTTTTATCTCCCTCTCACCCCCACCCCAGTCCTGGCCATGTGAACATGGTTGGCTGGAGCGCAGGACAGGCTGGAAGTTTCAGAGAGTTAAGTCTCTCAACTGATGTCTGATGAGAAGTTGGTGAATACCTACTCCAGCTCCTTTACCCTCCAGTTGGAATAAAACCAGGGCTCGTTTCTGTCTCCCAGAGTTCCCTATCAGGAATGAAATCTAGTGTTCCACAGTGGACATTGTAGTATTGACAATGCACCATCTCTTGGCCGTCTTCCTTTCTCTGTCTCACTTTCCTACTGTCTTCCTGGGGTTTCCCAGTGCCAGTTCCCAGAGGAACTACTTGCACTTGAATCAGTGTCTCGGAGTCAGATTCTGGGGAGTCCAAATCAACATACCAAGTAACCTCCTTTTCTGCATATCAATTTCATTCATTGCAAACTCATTCTCTTCTATATGCAGGACACCTCACTACTGCGAGGACTTTTGGTGGGTATAAAGATGGTATGACTTTTGGATCAAAAGGAAACACTGACATATTCGTGTTTAATGGTAGGTAAATAACACCCCCGTAGAAGTTTGTTTCTAATTCATGTAACACTCCAATGAGGTTTTCTTCCAAGCAGTCAATCAGGGAGCCAGTGTGGCAAAATCTCTGCCTTGGACAATACCATGTAACTTCTAGGGTTTTTCTGGGGTTATCTCTACCCCAGTTAGTGGGAAGGAGGAAAAAGCATGTGGGAGAGTGCTCGTGGAAGGCTGTGCGTTTCTGTTCAAGCCTGGAATTGGCCCATATTCTACTTCTATTCCACATTCTACTCCAACCAAATTCAGTCACTAGGTCAAATCCAAGTGTAAGCGTGGCTGAAAAATGTGGTCTAGCTGTGTGCTGAAAGAAGAGGACATGGATTTTGGTGTACAATAGTCTTTGTCAAAAAGAACCTATTCATTGAACTGATGGGTAAAACAAAAAATAAATATTCCATCGGGGGCAGGAAATGGTGTCTCTCTGGCTCATCATTGTATGCTCAGTGGCTTGCACTGTGCTTGACACATGCAAGGCAATAAATATTTGTGGAGTGAATTACGCATGTCTTACCAGTTCCTCCTGGGGGTGTGTGATGGGTCTCTACCCATCTCTTATTTCTGTGGTTCTCATGAGCTTGCCTTGGGGTCTGAATTCAGATGGCAGTGTATTGCAAGCCAGTGCAATTTCTGTACTGGGGGAGTGTACAGACTGTGTTGTCCAAAGGAAGAGAGACTTCATTTTCCAGGCTTTGGAGTTTCAAGTAGGTTTCTCATTTAGAAGGGAAGGGAAGGTTATTTTATTTTATTTTATTTTATTTTATTTTATTTTATTTTATAGATTTTATTTATTTACTTGAGAGAGAGAGCATGAGTAGTGGGGAGGGGCAGAGGGAGAGAGAGAAGCAGACTCCCCGCTGAGCAGGAAGTCCGACGTGGGGCTCGATCCCAGGACCCTGGGACCATGACCTGAGCAGAAGACAGCCGCCTAACCGACTAAGCCACCCAGGTGCCTCTGGAAGGTCATTTAAAAAAGTGTAAGAAATTAATGAAAATGTTTATCTCCTGACAAATGCTATGTGTGCCTCAACTTTTAGGGATGTGGAATATCGAAAAAGCTTCTCCACATGACAGCTGAGATATCATCAAATCACAACAAGGGGCACCTGTCTGGCTCAGTCTGGAGAGCATTTGACTCTTGATCTCGTGGTTGTGAGTTCAAGCTCCATGTTCGGTGTAGAGATGACTAAAAAAAATTGAAAAAATTTTAAAAAACATAATAAACTTAGGGAAAAAAAAGGTCACAGAAATTTTTGATACCTGAAGTATAACATACTTACAAAGTTTTCCCAATATGAAATAAGCTGTTTCTGGGAATTTCTAAGAAATGTTCTAACTGATTAATATTTTTAAACGTTTTACTGAAGTAAAAAATATATATCAAAAGTCAATAATTGAATGAATTTCTATAAACTGTACACACTTGTGCAGGCAGTGCCCAGATCAAAAAGGAGAATTTACTGTCAAGGTAAAAGCTACCCTCAGACTCCCTTCCAGACCCTACTTCCTCCTAGGAACTATGTTCGTGAAATTCACTCATACTTATTATTTTTAAAAGATTTACTTGAGAGAGAGAGAGAGCAAGCAAGCAAGCAAGAGAGCACAAGCAGGGGGAGAGGGAGAGGGAGGGGGAGAAGCAGGCTCCCCTCTGAGCAGGAACCAGACATGGGCATGCGGGACTCGATCCCAGGATCCTGAGACCATGACCTGAGCCCAAGGCAGACACTCAAATGACTGAGCCCCTCAGGCGCCCCCTATTATCCATTCTATTGTTGTTGGTGGGTTTTTTTTTTTTTTTAGATTTTACTTATTTATTTGTCAATAAGATAGAGAAAGAGAGAGAGAGAGAGCGTGAGCACGTGCACGAGTGAGGGTGAGGGGCAGAGGGAGAAGCAGACTCCCCGCTGAGCTGAGCAGGGAACCTGATTCTGGCTCGATCCCAGGACCGTGGGGTGATGAGCTGAGCCAAAGGCAGACACTTAACTGAGTCACCCAGGGGCCCCATCCATTCTGTCGTTAATGAGCTTTTGGGAGGTCTCCATTTTTGGCTACTGCTGGCACTGATGAACTCTTTAAAAAGCAGTGCTTGTAATGAAGTCACCAGACTCTATTAACAGAGTTCTGTTATTGTAAATTATTCCTTTCTCAGTGAGTGGATTTATTTTCTATTAGTCAAATAAATGATGGGTATAATAGGGAGTTAAAAGAGGGAACTAAAAAAACCGTTATCAATTACTGTACAACAAAGAACCCCAAAATTTAGTGGCTTAAAAACTAAGTTGTATTATCTCTCATAATTCTGTGGATTGATTGGATTAGCTGAGCAGCTCTTCCGCTCCAAGTGGTATGACTAGAATCCTCATGTGGCTGCAAATCATCCTGGGGATATCTGAGATGGTTTCCCCCACGTGTCTGGAAACTCGTCTGGTTCTAGAATGGCTGGAATGGCTGGGGGCTGCCTGCACCACCCTCCCCACTTCTCTCTCTATATCAGTATTTCCCATCCATTATGAACCCAGCCCAAGCTTCTTCACATGGTGGTTGGACCCAAAGAAGGGAGAATGAAACCTGCGTGACCACTTGAGGCTAAGCTCTAGAACTCACAGAACCTCACTTGTATTCTATTAGCCAAAGCAAATCGCAAGGTCAAACTGAGACTCAAGAGGAGGGCTGTTAGTGTCTCCCAGTTGATGGGAGAAGCAGTGTGCTTTTTCAAGGATGAAAAGAATGGTTGGTAGCCATCTTGGCAGACAATCTACATCAGTAACCTATTTTGTTTCCAGCCAGAACTTGGGGGAGGGATGGAGACTGTGCTAAGTCTTTATGTTTATGGGGAGAGATGAGTAGACATTGGTAAGGGAAAGGGGTGAAGTCGATGGCATAGAGGAGGGGGTGTTGCATAGCGTTGGAAGTGCAATGCAGAGTCAGGATAAACGTATTATCTCCCGCCCTTCATTGCTGGGGGTGTATTCATTCATCTAGCAAATATATAATGCAGGTCATGAGGCAGAGTGACAGACTGAGAGCTAATTTCTGGGAGCTGTGGTATCCTTCAAGGAGTGCAGTAAACATTTAGAAATCAGATTGCTCAAAGGACAGAGAGAGGGACTGAGATAGGGACTCAAGGGAAATCGGGACACCTGGGAATCAGGGAGGAAGGGTTATTACAGAAGCTACGGAGGGACGAGCCTGAGGTGGTTCCTGGGGTTCTCTGTGGCCTGCACATGCGTGGCGGGTACCCACAAACTTTTGTATGGGTCTAACCTAAGAAGCTAAGTAGTGGAGGAAGTTTCAGGATTGTTGAGGAAGTAGAACGGTCTGTGAAGATGTTCAGTCAGCGTGTTGGCTGTAGGTGATGGCTCCGGAGGATCGCCAGGGCTTTGGCCATGTGTGATTCGCCACTGGAGAAGGAAGGATTGAGATTAGGAGAACCTAGGTCACCATGGATTTTTGTAATTGGTTGAAGGGGAGACACATTTTGGAATTTACAGGCCCTAAACTTTCAGGCAACTCCAGGTGACAACCCTGATGGGTTTAGTGACCCCCAAGAGGATGTCAAGGCTCAGAGACCCAAAGGGAACCCTGTTTAGTAAGGCAGCAACATTGTCAGTGCACTACTCATATCACTTCATCCGAGCCACTCCGCACCTGATTGTGTTTGCCTCAGAGCTGTCTCTTGTCACTGGAACCAGCTTTGCCACTCGACAAGACAGGATTTGGTGTGTAAATAGCCCAATTTTCTTGTTGCACAAGGAGCAACCTTGAGGTGTGTGTTCCACGCTGGCCTCAAGTGAGATGAGACTCCAGCAGCCAAGTGTGTTGTTGGCTTGATAACACGCTGCAATGACTGCCTTTGCTTTTAACCATTTTAGAATATAGTCTATGAATAGACCAATCAGATCAGGCAGTAATTGCCATTGGAAAGGGAGTTTGTTACTCATAGTTCCCAAGAGGAGGGGGGAGCACTCTTCCCCAGGGGGTTGGTGGGGTAAAGGGAAAGCAATGAGGTTGGTCTGGAGGCAGAAGGAGAGGGGAAACTAGGAAAGAGCCCTTATTGTGGTTTCCTCGAGAAGGAACAGAAGGGGCAGGATAAGCGGATTTAGGATGGGCTAGTTTGAATAATTTCAGCAGACTAGGGGTTGTTCCTAGCTGTCTGGTACCTCGTCCTGGGTGATTAGGATCTGTGAATAACGGCCTAGAGTTTGAGAGCCCAATAAAGGAGGTGCTTAGGATGTGGGCTCTGGGTGGGTTGGCTTATATTTCAAACTCACTCATGGGCACGTTGTTAACTATCTCTAGGAAACGGCCTAGTCTGGGAGGGGCAGTCCCCTCTCACCCCCCAACCCCCAACATCAGTAAGGCTGTAGGTGTCAGAGCATCAGAATACAGAAAATAAAACACATGGTAAATATAGACTCTTGCTTCCCTTCTCCCATATCCGTGTTCTTATCTCTTCCCAGGTAAACTACCTGAATTCGAGTCCTTCTCTAAGGCTCTGCTTCTGGGGGAATCAAAACTAATTCGGGTGGTTACAGTGACTCTTGCAATAATCTGGATTTGGGTAGCTCAACTAAGGGGGTGGCAGTGAGAATAGAGAGAAAGGGGTTGTCTAGAAGACACACAATATTTTCCCTCTCAGAATTGTGTTAGTTGAATCAGAAAGTATATATGAACTTTTTCCCAAAATAAATTTAATCCCCAATAAAATGTAATCCCAATCCTTATTACTGGCTGCTTGATTGGTATGCTTGCTGGAGAAAGCTCATAGCAACCCATGAGAACTGATTTCTAAATATTCAGAAAATTTGAAAGCTGGTTGTTATTGTTGTTGTTTTGAAAGCTGGTTGTTAAAATGTTGGTAGCTTGAAATTGGCCATAATGGGCCTATTTACACCACAGAACTTAGCAAATGCTGCAAATCAGGGCTTGTCTTCCAAGAGAGCTGCTTTGCCTGCATACCACTGTTATTATGGAGGATTACGAATAAAAGAACATACTGTGTCATGGAGTTTTAGTGTTGGGAAAGTAGTCAGGAATCATGTCATCTAATTGCCTGAATCAAATATAGGAAATGAAGTCCAGAGAGGGCCAGGGAAACAGCTGCCCAGAAGGAGAGTTGGTGGCAACCAACACAACCCCCTCAGGAAATCGGATGCCTCCCACATCTCCTACCTGCGCTGGGATTTTAAAATCATTATGACTATTACTAGTACTAGCATCTTCTTCCATTTTCAGATTTTATTTACAAAGTAGTGTGTGTGTTGAGGAGGGGAGAAGGAGGGAGAGAGAGAGAGAGAAAGAGAGAGAGGGAGGCGGTGGAGAGCCTTCCGCAGTATTCCCCACTGGCAGTTCGATTTAATAAAACCATTTTGTTACAGGCTGAAGAAAATAAATAAAAACTCCCTGAGCATTTGTTGACACTGTAAATATGGAAAGTCTGTGATTTAACAGCAGTTAAGTAGATGCCAAGGGGGAACATTGTGACAAAATCTCAACCAAATATTGAAATGAACATATTTCTGTTTGCGTGAAAATATGTTCCCTCCGTATGGGGAAAGGAAACTGTAAGGAGAGAAATACAAACAACACATTGAAGAAATGTTGAGTGGAGAGGCTGTTTATCTGCCAGAGCAAACCACTCCTCTTCATTCTGTGAATTTTCCTAGAGAGGTTGTCATGAAATTCGCTTACACAAGCAGGAAGCCAAAATTCTTCCATTCAAGGAAAAATGACAGATTTTAAGGACTGCTATTTGCTAAGGTTGAGAACACACACAATATGGTTAGGCTCTGAGCAGGTATTTTGACGGAATCAGCAGGGCTTTTTAATTCTCAGAGAAAAGGCTAAGTGATTTCACTTTGAGAAAATTGTGCTATTCATGTATTTACCTATAGAAATTTTTATTTGGTATCATGATCCTTATTCCTTAGAGTCCAACATGATTTGAAGTCAGTGCTTCCAGCAGGGAATTCAGCCCACAGTTTTAGATCTTCCAAGTCAGATTCCAGATTAAGAAAAATCAGAATATTATCCTCCCAATAGCCTGCTTTCTTTCTTTTTCTTCCTTCCTTCCTTTCCTCCCTCCCTCCTTCCTCCTTCCTTCCTTCCTCCCTTATTTATTTTTTAAGATTTTATTTATGAGAGAGAGAGAGCACAGAGGAGCAAAGGGAGAGGGAGAAGCAGGCTCCCCGCTGAGAAGGGAGCCCAATGTGGGGCTCGATCCCAGGAACCTGGGATCATGACCCGAGCCAAAGGCAGACACTTAACCGACTGAGCCACCCAGGTATCCCCTCCCAATAGCCTTCTTTTCTTTCCAAATATGAGACATATTGAGACTATTATTTTTTTTTAGACTTAAGTTCTTTTTTTTTTAAATTAACATATACTGTATTATTTGTTTCAGGGGTACAGGTCTGTGATTTATCAGTCTTACATAATACACAGCACTCCCCACAACACATACTCTCCCCAGTGTCCATCATCCAGCCACCCAGTCCCTGCCACTTCCCTCCGCTATTGAGACTATTATTATTATTGAGACTAATGGAAAGGAAGAGATCAGGTCAGAAAGATGAAAAATAAAACAACCCCCAAATACATCCTATTAGTCCAACCTTGAGAAATACAGGAGACGGCTCCTAATTGAGGGGCATTCTACAAATACCTGCCCCCTATGCCTCAAATGTCAGGCAAAGCAAGGAAGTCTGTGAAGTGGCCACAACCAAGAGCAACATAAGGACACAAAACAAACAAAAAGGAGACAAAACAACTAAATGTGTGTGTGGTCACAGGAGTTAGATCCTGGAACAGGAAAAGGACATCAGGGGAAAACTGAGGCCATCTCAGCAGGATATGAATTTTAGTTAATAATAATAATATCAGTGTCGATTCATGAATTGTAATAATGTATCTTGCTAACAACGGTTGTTCAGAACAGGGAAGACAGAAGGTGGGGTACACAAGAACAGCCTGTAAAATCTTTGTAATAATTCTGTAAATCTGAACCTGTTCTAAAAATGTTTAATTTATTTAAAAAATAAATCAGAAAAAAAAAATTAGAAACTTATTTGGCCGGGGGGTGGGGGGACGGAAGATCTGTCAGGTTTGGCTTTCATCTTTTACTCATCGTATGTGTATAGTCTTATCCCGGTGCTGTCAGGAGAAGCAACCACGTGTTTGAAGCAGGAAAAGGGAGAGGGAAGAAGACAAAACCATCAGGGGCAATTGAGGACCTGCTGGCGACAGCACATAGTATCAAAAGAGACCTGGCTCTAAATTACTTAGCACTCCAACCAGCAGACACCTCATGTCCAGGATCTCTCTTATTCTTCCTCTACATGGGGAACAGTTGTGTCTGTGGGAGGAAACTGGGAAGAAAGAGCCCAAGCTTGTAAAGGTCACATCCTTTTAATGGGTCCCTGGGGAAAACAGACCACATGATAGTGCCTATTGCTTTTTATGCCTATGTTTATTTCCTGCATTTGTGATGGTCTCCAAGGATGGCCGCCATTCATTCCTTCCCCCCCCGTCCCCCGTAGGTACATGCTGTTCTTCACATCAAGAGGTGGAATCTAACTCCCCTCCCCTTGGATCTGGTTTGCGCCGAGTGACCTGCTTCACTGAGAGATGAGGAGGAACTGACATTTTAGAACCTCTGTGGCTGGGGTATAAGAAGCTTAATGGCTTCTTCCTGGGTCTCTGAGGATGCTTGCCCATGGGACGCTTCCTCTCAGCACTCTCCTTGCAAACTAACCAGCATCCTGTGAAGAGAATAGTTGCATAGAGAGGTCCCCTTCAGGGACTATGGTCCACAGTCCCAGCTGAATGTCCAGCAGCCCCCCTCCCCAGCCAGCGTTGACTGCCAGCCATGTGAGTGAGCCATTTCTCATGTCCAGCCCAGTTAAACCATCAGATGATTCCAGTGACACCACCATCTGACTCTGCACTGTATGAGAGACCTCAAGCCAGAATAGTCCAAATGGGCCCCGTCAACCCACAGACTGCAAGAGAAAATAATAAATCATTGTTTGAAGCCACTAATTTTTGGGGTGGCTTCTTAAATAACAGTAGATAATTGAAATTTTCCCTTAAAAAAGCTATCTATTTAGCTAATTCCCAAGGTTTGACCAATAGGTGATGTCAGCCTCTGAAATTTAACCTACATGGCCCTCGTACTATCTGGCACAGTTAGAAATCAATAACACTTTGATAAGTATGATATATATTGAGTTTTAGAACTGGGTATTTAATGATAAATAAGACAGATTTAAGGCTCAAAGAAAGAGTTTATCTTAAAGGAATTTTATGGTTTGTTTCCAAGTTTTAAAGTTTTAATACTTCTTTCACCCCTTTAGGATTATAGAGCCATACATAAGACCTGGGAAATTTTTTTTTCTTTAGATTTTTAGGTTTTGCTCTGTTTTTATTTTTTCATTCATTCATTCATTCATTTGATAGAGAGAGACAGCGAGAAAGGGAACACAAGCAAGGGGAGTGTGAGAGGGAGAAGCAGGCTTGTCGTACAGCAGGGAGCCCGACGTGGGGCTCGATACCAGGACTCTGGGATCATGATCTGAGCCGAAGGCTGACGCTTAACGGCTGAGCCACCCAGGCGCCCCTTGCTCTGTTTTGATTACCCTCAGGTTATAACGTGTGTGTGTGTGTGTGTGTGTGTGTGTGTGTGTGTGTGTGTATGTGTGTGTGTGTTCAAAAAAAGGAAGGAAAGGAAGACAGGAAAAAGAAAGAAGGAAGGAAAGCAGCAAGCATTTGGTTGGTGGAACTGACCATCTTTTTTTAGGGAAGGGAAGGGCAGAGGGAGAGGAAGAGAGAGATTCTTTAAGGAGGCTCCATGCTCTTTGTGGAGCCCCCCATGCAGGGCTCGATCTCACAACCCTGAGATCATGATCTGAGCCAAAATCAAGAGTCAGATGCTTAACCGACTGAACCACGCAGGTGCCCCTGGTGTTGACGATCTTTTATGTCTTCTCCTTCTGTATTTCTGTATTTGCTTCCTCCAAAAAGAAAATAAAACAAATAAAATCATGTATCAATTCTTTACCACATATCCCAGGCACTGTTTTAAATGTTATTTATTTATTTATTTATTTATTTATTTATTTATTTATTTATTTAAAAGATATATTTGTTTGAGAGAGAGTGAGCAGGGGGGTAGGGGGAGAGGCAGAGGGAGAGGGAGAGGAAGAGAGAGAATCTCAAGCAGTCTCCCTACTGAGGGCAGAACTGAAGGCAGGGATCAATCTCAGGACCCTGAGATCATGACCCGAGCTGAAACCAAGAGTTGGACGCTCAACCGACTGAACCACCCACGCGCCCCTTGTTTGAAGGGTTTTATACAGATTAATGAATTTAATTCCAACCACAACCCTATGAATTTGGTACTATGGTCATCTTTAGTTTACAGATAAAGAAACTGAGGCACAGAACATTTAAGAAATGTGTCCAGTAGTTGGCTAGTAAGCATTAAATGGGGTTTCAGACCTGGGTCATCTGATTCTAAAAGCCATGTTTTCCAGGCGCCTGGATGGCTCAGTTGGTTAAGCATCTGCCTTGGGCTCAGGTCATGATCCCAGAGTCCTGGGATCCGGTCCCACATCGGGTACCCTGCTCAGCAGGGAGTCTGCTTCTCCCTCCCCCTGCTTGTGTTCTCTCACATGCTCTCTCTCTCTCTCTCGAATAAATAAAATCTTTAAAAATAAATAAATAAAAGCCATATTTTCAGTTGTGACTCACCATCTGCAAATTTTAATAAGGTGTATTTACTTTTAATTAATTAATTAATACTTATTACAATTAATTCCACATGTACATTTCACTAGGGGCTAGTCTGTGACTTATTATTAACTGCTCAAGGTAGCCAGTTTGCGTACTCTTTAGTAAGATGGCCTGCATTCCTGTGTGCGTGAGTATGAAAAATTATACACACATATACTCGCTTCATAATTATCAGCCTTTATAGAGAAAAGCGATGGAAAGAGTGAAAACAAGAACAAACAAACAACAGCCACAAACACATGGTGTAGGGTCCGACGGACCTGGGTCTGAATTCTGGCTCTGGCTCTTGAGCAAGGTGCAAGGCTCGGCTTGGTTTCCTCATCTGTGAGAGACGGGCGCCGGTGCATTTTACCACAAGGTCGTGGGAAGTACATGCATTTCTGTACGTTCAGTTCCTGGACGTGGTGGGAGAAGCAGTTTAGCAGCAGTATGAAAATCTTGGGGTTTAGAGTCAGACAGAGTGGGGTTTGAAACCCATGTCCCAGGCCTACTCAGTATAGAACTTCGGACAAATAAATGTGAGAACCAGATGAGACAATGTTCGCAGAAGAGCTGTTACATATGGAGAACTCAAAGAGACGTAGTTATGAGATGCTCATGTTTCCTCTCCTCCACCTCCTCTCTGTAGTTCCATTCCCTGTCCTCTCATCCTTTGGGGAGACACAGGCATGCTTGTGCCAACAGAGGTTCCCCCTCATTTTATTTTTATTAGTGGAATAACTTAAATACAGTAAATTCACTATTTTTAGCTTATATTGTTGTGAGTTTTGATAGATGCATGAAGATAACATTTCTGTTACCCCCCCCCCCCCAATTCTTACCACTCCTTTATGTCAATTCCTACCCCAACCTTAGGCTTTGGCAGCCCCTGGTTTGTTTTCTGTGTCTATTATTTTCCTTTTCCAGAATGTTACATAAATGAAATCATATACCAGGTAGTATTTTGAGTCTGGCTTCTTTCACTTAAGGTAATGTATTTGAGATTCATCTCCAATAGGGTTTTAATTACTTTTAAAAATATACATTTCCCCCCTCTGTTGCATCATGCTGATGGTGATAGATGAACTAATTAAGGGTGAGATCTCAAGAGTCCCTCTTACACTCAGAGATTATTCTATTCTTTGGTTCACTGAAGTGCTAGCAAAAACCCAACCCGAACTAAACCAAACGAAAACAGAACACTGGAGTATCGGTTTCAACCAATTTAGAATAGTATTCTGTGACAAGCAAGCCTGTGATATCCCCCTTTGATTTTTTGCACAATTAAAAAAGAAGAAAAGAAAAAAAGAAAAAGACTCACTACTTTGATTTTTTTTTTTTTTCTGAGTTACTCGTTCGTTTTATAGGAATGCTTTTTTTAGTGACTTGGTCACAGAAATCTGCAGCATCTCATTTTGAATTCAGTGTCTTCGGATCCCATTTTGAGCCACTTACATCCTCTGCATTTAGCCATAATGTGATTTGTACTTTCACGCTGACTCTGTACATACTAGTTGGCAATGGATTGAAATGAAACCTGCTGAGGAGAATCCGATGACAGTAGGAACTCAGGAAGATCAACGGGCTTAGGGAAAATAGATCATGGTCTTTTCATGCTTCTTCTTCTCATTTTAATTCTTGGAGATTCTAAATCTTGGCTTCCTAGCACTTGCTGTTAAGTCTTAAACAAGGAGGTAGGGGAAAAGAGACATATGGAACTGTCTTTTCGTTCCCTAGAATTGAGGTGAGAAATAGGAAGGGAAGGTCAAAGATGATTATAATGGAATAAGTATAGCAGAATTTGGGGGAGTTATACCTATCAAGCTTTTTTATTGATATACTGCAATGATTCCTCCAAACGACAATTCCAAACTTCAAGTGTATTATGATTTCTAAGTCTCTAGTTGGCATCTTCATGATTCGCTGCTACAGAAACTGCTGGTTGTTTCCCCACATTTATTCTGATGACAGTGCAGTAACCCAGTGGTAGGACTGTTCATTCAACAAATAATTCTAAGTGCCTCACAGGCATTGTGCTAGGTATAGAGAATTCAGCGGTAAAGCAAAACCCCCAGCTCTTGTCCTCGTGGAATTTACAAGCTGGTGAGATCGAGAATATCTTATAAGTTCATGATAATTTCCCAAGGCCCTAAAGGTATCATGATATCAGTGGGCCACCTAAGCATCCTCCAAAACATAACTCTCAATTTCATAGGACGAGGAAAATATGGAGGTGGTGTTTGCTTTGAAAAATGAAAAAAGATCGCTCCAGAGATTTCGAAGCTTCAATAATGTTGTTTTATTATTTTTGCCGTCTCTATTTTATTTTATTTTTAGCTTTATTGAGGTATAATTGATACAACATTGTAATATATTTGAAGTGTACCCTACGATGATTTGATATACAGTTGACCCTTGAACAATATGGGGATTAGGAGACTGGCACCCCTTATGCAGTTTAAAATTGTGTATAACTTTATTTTTATTGTCAATTTCTTTTTAAAAATTTTTAAAAATTTTTTATTTCTTTATTTTTTAAGGAGACTCCACACCCCACATGGGGATTGAACTCATGATCTTGAGATCAGGGGTCACATGCTCTACTGACTGAGCCAGGCAGGTGCCCCCTGTGTATAACTTTTGACCCCCCAAAAACTTAACTACTAGTAGCAGCCTACTATTGATCAGAAGCCTTACTGATAACATAGTCAATTAACACATATTTTATATGTATTATGTACTGTATTCTTATGATACAGTATAATAGTATGATAATGTAAGATCAAACAGAAAATGTTACTAAGAGAATCATAAGGATGAGAGAATATACTTACAGGACTGTACTGTAGAAAATCTGTGTTTAAATGGACCCACGAAGTTCAAACCCATGTTGTTCAAAGGTCAACTGTACATACGCTTTGTGAAAGGAGACCCCCATCAACTTAATTAACATACCCAACCATTTCACATAGTTTACCTTTCCGTGAGCGTGAGAACATTAAAGACTTACTGTCTTAGCAGGTTTCAATGATACAACACAGGGTTAGCAACTATAATCACCATGTTTCACATTAGAACCTCAGAACTTACTTATTTGATAACTAAAAGTCTGTACCTTTTTACCAACCTCTTCCTATTTTCCCCATTCCTCCAATCCCTGGCAACCACTTTTCTATTCTCTGTTTCTGTGAGTTTTAATTTCTTTTTTAGCTCTGTGTTGTTGCAAATGAAAGAATTTCCTCCTTTTTTTAAAACTAAACAATTTTTCATTGTATATATACGCCACACTTTCTTTATGCATTCTTCTATCAATGGACACTTAGGTTGCTCCCATATCTTAGCTATTGTAATAATGCTTCCAACGAACATTGAGAGTACAGATATTTCTTTGAGATAATTTTTCTATTTTCTTTGATATATACCCAAAAGTGGGATTACTGGATCATGTGGTAGTTCTATTTTTAATTTCTTGAGGAACTCTATACTGTTTTCCATAGTGACTATTCCAATTTATATCCCCCCCCACCAACAGTGTCCAAGCGTTCCCTTTTCTCCACATCCCCACCAGCAATTGTTATCTCTTATCTTTTTGATGATAGATATCCTAATGGGCGTGAAGTGATATCTCATTGTGGTTTTGATTTGCATTTTCCTGATGATGAGTGATGTTGAGCACCTTTCTATCTACCTGTGGCCATTTGTAGGTCTTCTTTGGAAAAACGATGGGTTGTTTGTTCTATTTTGCTTTTTGCTATTGAGTTGTATGACTTCCTTGTATATTTGGGATATTAACCTCTTACCGAACAAGTAGTTTACAGATATTTTCTTCCATTCCATAGGTTGCCTTTTGGTTTTGTTGACGGTTTCCCTTGCTGGGCTGAATCTTTTTAGTTTGATGTAGTCCCACTTGTTTCAAGACTGCTTTGGCTATGCAGAATCTTTCGTGGTTCCATATGTTTTAGATTATTTTTTTATTTCTCAGAAAAATTCCAGTGGAATTTTGCATTAAATCTGTAGATTGCTTTGGGTAGTATAAACATTTAAAAATATTAATTTTTCTAATCTGTGGACATGGGATATCTTTCCATTTATTTGTGTCTTCTTTAATTTCTTTTATCAATGTCTGGAGCTTTAAAATTGTCAAAGAAATGTCTAGTTATTTCATTATATCTAATTATTTTCTTATACTGACTCATTCCCAAGAGGATTTGTGGTGACTTATGAAATGCAGAATGTACAAGATAAACACACACACACACACACACACACACACACATCCCAAATATACAACAACTGACAATAACAAAACAAAATAAATGGTGATTTCCCAATTGAACTAAGAGAAAATCAGTGTAAGTAAATTGAAATATTGGAGAAACATTGGGTTAAAGGAAGATTTAGAAAGTTAGAGTAGCAAAAGCATACCATAAGAACTATATTCTATAAAGATGTATGGTCACAAATTTAGATCTGTTCTGATTAGTTTAGCAGGGATCAAGATTTGTCCCACAATTCACAGCAGAAGTACCATAAAAGCAAAAATTGCTGCTTGAAAGAAGCAAAACTGTTCTTGGTACTGAGACAGCAGAAATTTCTTCTGTGAGTCTTTTGAGGCAATAATAAAATTGGTGTTAAGATAAATAAATATCCACTTCATTATCAGAGTTAACACGTGTAGTAACTTGAATACAAGAGCTTTGTCAAGAGGACATTTACAGGGGCGCCTGGGTGGCTCAGTCGTTAAGCGTCTGCCTTCGGCTCAGGGCGTGATCCTGGCGTTCTGGGATCGAGCCCCACATCAGGCTCCTCCGCTGGGAGCCTGCTTCTTCCTCTCCCACTCCCTCTGCCTGTGTTCCCTCTCTTGCTGGCTGTCTCTCTCTCTGTCAAGTAAATAAAATCTTAAAAAAAAAAAAAAGAGGACATTCAGAAATCCCCTTGTTTTCCCTCGTTTTCTGATAATGCCGGGTATTCCCATATAACAGACTAAATAAGTCAGCTATATGGGAAATTTCCTGTAGAGTTACTTTGCTGTAGAGTTACTTTCCTGTATACTTTCCTGTGAAGATGAGGGATGTGGCTTCTTGGGAGCACCAGAAGGTAAATAGAGAACTTCCCAACATCTAGCCTAGTCCCAGGAGCTCTGGCTTAGGAGACGGCTCTGACCAGTGCTCTTTCTGCCATGCCCCAAGGACACAGATAGTTGGTTACAGTACTGCAGGAGACCTAAGTTGTCCGGGGCAGCAAGCTGCTGCAGACCTCTTCTACTCAATAAGCCAACTTTCCATCTGTCTGTTGCTTCTGACATTCTGCTTAGGCCTTGGTTTCCATGAGACCCTCCATTCTAATGGTCCCCAAACCTCTTCTGGGGCTTCCACTGCAAGTCATCTGTCTAGACTTAGAGTTGTTGGCATGTTGTTCAGCATCAACATCTCCCATGAGCTATGAGATATAGGCGCTCCTCCCTTCAGGGCAAAGGTCTGAACTGAACTCAGAAACAAATGCTCCCAGTTTCTTGGAGACTCGCTACACTTTTCACTAGCTGATAAGTTCCCTTAAGACTCACCAAAACTCAATCTGATGTACAAGGGACTGTTTTGCACTTTTCCTGAAGTGCAGCCAAGACTATCACATCAAACTTAAGGGCTCTGACCTTCGCTTCTTTGGGACAAGGACTGTAGCCATGGTTTTCCTCCCGTTTGTTTGGAGGTCTCGTACTGTACAACTTCTGCCGTCACCCCCAACTAATTCAGTTATTTCATATCCAAGAAGACTCATCAAGCCTACATCCCATCTGCCCACCCACGTAGGCCAGGACATTCTCAAATTCAATGAATTAGGCAGTCAATAAATATTTCTTGGATGTCTTCTGTATGCCAGGCAAAACAGTGATAAACTGACTTAGCATCTTCCTTAATAGAGTATGTTTAAGTAAAACTTTCAATGGATAAGCAGATTTGACTCTCCCTGGGACCTCACTAGATGTAGAATTTCAGAATGGAATATTCTTCCACTTTTCCTTTGGTCTCTGATTTAGTCAATTTCACCTGATTGATTGTAATTGGATAGGAGCATATAATGTCTTTTAAAATATTACAGCAAATATGTCATAGCTTTTTTATAGTAACATTTTCCCCTGCTTGTTAACTCTTACTGATGGTGAATTTTTCTATCCAGCTCATATCCCTTCTCATTCCTAAGGCCTGTTTCCTTTCCATCTGACTCAGTAAATGAGGATGAACAACTCACTGTCCTTTACAGAGAGCAGTGGTTAAGAACAAGTGTGCATTGTGGCCAGGATTAGAATCCAGGCACTGGGAATGACCTTGGTAGCTTACTCATCTTTACTAAGACTTAGTTTCCTCATGTGTAAAATGGGTGAAAATGTTCGCACCTCTCTCCCTCATGAAATGAAAGCAGTCAGTAAATGATCTTCATTATTATTACTTAATAGCAATCATAGCTTTCTTCTTTTTCCTTTTTTTAAAAAAATATTTTATTTATTTATTTGACAGAGAGAGCTAGAGAGCACAAGCAGGGGGAACAGTAGAGGGAGAGGGAGAAGCAGGCTCCGGGCTCAGCAGGGAACCCAGTGCAGGGCTTGGTCCCAGGACCCTGGGATCATGACCTGAGCCCAAGGCAGATGCTTAACCATCTGAACCACGCAGGAGCCCCAATCATAGCTTTCTAAAACTAATATGGATCTTAGAAGTCATCTATTTATACATAGTTGATAGCATCTTTTGACATAAATTTTTCCCCAAACTGAATAAAAGGTTTCCAACTGCACCGTGCATACAGACCTGACTGCACAAATTGCTTTAAATAGTTCAGGTTGAAGAATATTGGAGACCTAAGTAGGTTAAAAATTAAGCTTGGATTTGGCACCTATTGAAATAATGTTTCCTGACAAAGCTCTAAGGAAAATAAAAATAGCTATAAAAGAGTCTTTTACACCAAGCTGATTCATATCCTAGTTAAAAACGATTACAGTGTTTATGCCTGTCATTAACCTGGTTTCCATTTCAGACAGGGAATGGCTTGAATAAGAAATATTTTCATCGGTCTCTCTTCTCACTTGGCATTGCATAGGACATTACAAGGCTGGACTGGGACTGTGCCAGGGGAGTCCCAGAGAAACAACGGGCTGGCATCTAATTCACACTAAGGAGTCGAGGGGAGAATCGGTAGAAGTTGAAATGGGAGGTACCAGAGACTAAGGGCTTGGTTATGGAATATAATGGAGGTTAAGGAGCCAAGTGTCTTAGTCCGTTTGTGTTAAATGGAGGCTGGAAGCTGGGAAGTCCAACATCAAGTCACCCGCGGATTCTGCGTCTGGTGAGGGTCTGTTTCATGGTTAAGATGGCTGTCTTCTCACTGTGTCATCACATAGCAGAAAAAGGGAGGGAGCTCTCTGAGGTCCCTTTTATAAGGGCACAAGCGTCATTCATTGAGGATTTCACCCTAATCATGTAATCACTTCCCAGTGGCCCCATCTCCAAGCACTATCACATTAGAGATTAGGTTTTAACAAGTGAATTTGGAGGGGGATACAAACATCCAGTCTATAACACCAAGTCTCTAAGAAAGCAGGCCATCTAATGGGTTTCCATGAAGTTGGACTATTTCAATCAGATTTTATTCTTTTTTTCTTGATATCAGAGTTTATTCTTAACAATGACATAGGTCATCTCAAGGCTATTTTTACTGGGCTCATATAGGTCTGTTGAATCATGGCTGTGAATGATCTGAAAGATCAACCTACCTCCTGGGAAGGGGGAGATACTTTCTAAAAGGTACTTCAAATAAGCCAGCAATAATCAGTGTTCATATCCAGTTTAAGAATCAACTGTCAAGAAAAAACTACTAGAATGATCGAATCAGGAGGAACTTCAGCTTTCCTGTCTCTGTAGCATCCCTCAAAAGAAAAATTCAGAGATGGCCAGTGTCCGGAACGCCATTTTGTTGTTATTCAGTTTATTAAAAGATAGGTATTTTCCTATATATTGAGTTGCAATCTGCTTCCCTGTGACTCTGTACGCCCCATGAGTCTGTATTTCTTTGTTAGTGGGAGGAAGTAGATGACTTCCGTGATGCTTGGAAACATCCTTCTGTTCATATTCTTCCTTTTCTTCATAGCCTACCTGGCATCTCCTGAAAGAACTTTGAAGGTCAAGACAAGAGGGGATACCACATACTTTATACAAAGTTTGGGACTGATGTCCATTTTCTTTCCGCTTTTTTCCCCCTAAAATTCTGATAAAATACACATTAAAAAGTTTGCCATTTAACCATTTTCAAGTGGACAGTTCAGTGGTATTATACAGATTCAAGTATTGTACAACCATCACCACTACCGTCTCCAGAATTCTGTTCGTCTTGCAAAACTGAAACTCTGTACCCAACAAACCTATCTCCTCATCCCCCAGCCCTGGCTCCTGATCGCTACCATTCCATCTATATGATTTTGACTATTTTAATACCTCATATAAGTGGAATAAGACAATATTTGTCTTTTTGTGACTAAAATAGTACAATGTTATTTCACTTCTCATAATGTCCTTAATTTTCATCCATTTTATTTATTTATTTGAGAGAGAGAGGGAGAGAGAGAGTGAGAGAGTACAAGAGGGGGCAGGGGCAGAGGGAGAAGCAGACTCCCTGCTGAGAGGAGAGCCCATTGCGGGACTCAATCCTAGGACTCGGGCATCGTGACCTGACCGAAGGCGGACGTTTAACTGACTGAGCCACCCGGGCTCCCAGTTTTCATCCATGCTATAGCATATTAGAACTTCCTTCCTTTTTAGAATGGAATAATTGTCTACTGTGCATATATAGATCACATTTGGCTTTTGTATATTTGTTTTCTTTTAAATTTTGTACCAGAAAAGGAAGAATCAGAGAATTCAAGGTCCAGATGGAACCTCAAAGGATGATCTTTAATGGGGTATAAACATACACACACAAAAAGCATCAGAAAAATGACATGGATAGAACCACAATGACATACCGGTCATAGATTTGTTACAGTTTAAAAAGGCGGACATCACCAAGCGTTATTAAGATGTTGATCAATTGGAACTCTGATATGTTGCTGATAAGGATGTAATTTGGCAAAATCCAGTTGGAAAACCGTTTAACAGAATCCACTACAGCTGAACATGAAACTTACGGCTCAACAATTCCACTCCTAAGTATAAATCTAACGACTCTGTATATGTGTGCACTAAAAACATTGATGAGCGCGTTCACAGAAGTACTATTCATCATGGCCCCAAACTAGAAACTACCAGAATGTCCAACAGTGGAATAGAGGAATAAATGAATGGTATGTTCGTGCACTGAAATACTTTATAGCAACGAAAATGAACAAACTGATGCTCTTCGCAATAGCATGACTGAGTCATAATGAATCACAAACATAGAGAAGCCAAGTAGAAAAGAACACATGGTGCATAATTCTATTTACGTGAAGGGCAAAAACTGGCGAAACTGATCTACAGGAATAGAAGCCAAGATACTGGTCAACTTTCAGGAGCTGGGAAGTACTGGGAGGAGAGAATGAGGAGGGCTTTTGAGGTTTTGGTAACATTTTATTTGATCTGGATGTTTGCTGTGCAGGTATGTTTAAATTCGGAAAATTAGTTCAACTGTATATTGAAATATGTGCACTTTTCTGTAGGTATGTTTCTTAGAATAACAACATATGCTTTAAATATGATGGCCATGAATTTTAAATACTATGCATGTTATACGTAAGTATTCATGGAACATGTGTAATTATGCATATAGTATGTGAGTGGTAGGATTTTCGAATGTTTGTGACACTGTTTTTCAATGTTACTTGTGCAATAGGTAATTAAAACCAAATAGAGACTATTTCTTATACTTATTTGCCTCCCAGTGGATCTAAATATTTGAAGGAGATGCCTTAGACAGTGGAATGGAACGGGAACGAGCTAGCCATGGATGATAGCTAGAGCAGAAGATCATGAAAAACGTAAGAATACCCATTTTTAATACAAAAATATATCCATGCTTACCTCGTGAGCTATTGGAAGGAAACCTCTTCTTATCTAAGAATCATAGGACTTGAATTATGGGAAGAGTCTTACAGTTTACTGAATTCACCTCCTGTATTTTGTAGACATGATCGAAGTTACAGCGTCATGCAGTTTAATGATGGCGGGATCAGGATAGGGAATCAGGTTTCCCCATTCCTAGTCCAGGGCTCTTCTTTCGAATCAGCTACTTGTTGCCTCTGGTTTTCTTCAAAGCTGTGACAGAGGCTAAGGGCCCAGTGCCAAAAAGGCACACCGCGCGGATAGTTTGAGAAAGTTACCAATTACTAGACTCCTCTGAACTCACACAGCTTTGCAAAGTGATTTTGCGATTTCTCCTTTAAGACGTGGCATCTCTTCCTGCCCCCTTAAACTGGCTTTAACCATGTGACTTGCTTTGACCAATAGAATGAGGCAGAAAACCCTGCTGTGCCGGTTGTGAGCTTGGGCTTCCAGAAACTGTGAGCAACTTAGCTTTGTCTCTCAGAAGCCTGCCGGCCATCAGGTCAACTAGCACCGGCTTCTTGGAAGATGGAAGACCACGTGGAGCAGAGATGAGTTGTTCCAGCCCCTCGCAGATTCGGCCGCTGACCGTGGATACCATAGCTCAGCTGAGACCAGAGCTTGAGACCAACTGTTGACCCACAGAACTGGGAGTGAAATAAATATGTCTTAAGCCACCACGTTTTAGGATGGCTTATGGCGCATCAAAAGTGAACGGGCACATCATATCAACTGACTGTTTTAAGCTTTGTCTCATTTATCAGTGGCATTGCAAATTGGTGTCCTTTTCTTCCCATTTTAAATGAGAGAACCTCTTAGAATGAAAGAGAGCGATGTTAAAGAGGGAAAAGAGATTTGGCACTTAGGGCCTGGACGCTTGCCCCCTTTCCCAGTAAGACCTACTGGGGACATTTGACATTACGTAGCACTCTGATGTCAATTCATTTTTATTCTCTTTCTCACTCAAGACGAATAGATCCAAATATTGTACCTTACCTACCATTATCACCCCTCAGGGGTGAGATGGATCGTCCCCCTTCAGAACCCTTTTTATTAGGGTTGCTCGTCATTGTAAAGGAGTGTCACTTGTGACCGGTCAAGCTGTGGTTAGAAGTTCAACACTCCATCCTCGGAAGCACTTCGCTGGTTTGGCAAATGCCTCGCAGAGATGTCCTCTGTTCTTGTGGACAAGCTAAGGTGTGTTTCTTTCAAGAGGAGTAACTATTCATTCTGACCTTTTCCTGCTATTCTGCCCGCTCCTAGAGCGCTGTGTGTGCTCTGATGGGGACCATGGCCCTAAGCCAGAGGGAGGGAAGTCTCACCATATTGTTGTCAGAGTAGATAAGCAGTGGGGCACATGAAAGGGAAATGCTCCAGGATTTGTGGGCTGCTTCGGCTCGGAGACGCTCTCTTCTGATCCAGCTAACGGGGACGAATGGAAGCATAAAACCCACGCTCATTAGTGACTCTCAGGCTCCCAGCACCCTGGTGGGAGGGTGGTTGAGCAACCAGCCAGCTTAGTGCTTTGTGCTTTCTCCTTTAAAACACACTCACATGCACACACACACACACGTACACACGACACTGTCTCACTTCAAAGGTGTGACAGCTTTCAGGAGTAGGGCTGCTGCTATACAGAATTAATGAAAACTGGTTACCAGTGGCTTTGGTTCCCATACCTTCCCCCCCCCCCCATCTTCATAGCTTCTTGATTTTATTTCCACTCCACAAACCAGTATCGGACACCTCATGTGTGTAAGGCAAGGTGCTAAGTACTACCATGAGGGCACAGAGGGCGACAATCAAGAGCCTGTAAGGTGGCAAGCATCTATGAAACAGTACAGCAATATGTGTAAGCAAAGAAATGAATTATAAAAGTTGTTTTTCAAGGAGGAAATGTCAGGGTGAATCAGAACCCCGTGCATTCTTTGCACGGGAAATCCTTAACTCGGCTGGTATGTAGACTCTCGATTCTCTTGCCAATTGTAATGGTTTTTCTCCATACTTATTGCCTGGAAACGTCATTCTCAGCCAGTTAACTCTGACACTGATAGGTTGATCCAACAGGGTGGGAGCTCTCTGGAGCCAGGGTGTCATTGCACTAGACGATGCCCGGAACGAGGAGTGATTAGAACCAGAGGGGGGAAGCAGACCCCGTCTGAGAGGCCCTGCAGAAGAAGGAAACTTAGAGAAGCAGAATTGCTTACCTGACAGATACTCTGGAGAGAGGAACTGACACTCTCTTTAAAGTTTGCTTTGCTTTTGCCTTTCTGCCTTTCACTCAAGTTACATGCTTCTCTTTCCCACTAAGGGTGTCACAATCGGGCTCTTCTGCAGGTGGTATAATGCTCTTGAGATGCTCTCTCCTCTTCTCATTTGCTAAATTACTTCAGAATCCTCCTGGGACTAACTCAGCCCCAGGTAGATCAGGATGAATTAGAAAAACAGAAGAAAAACACCACACCGCTTTTAACATCTCACTTTTCCACCCTGCCTGGTCCCTCCCCCACCAAGAAAAGGCTGAATCCCTATTTCTGGTGATGCACTCAAGTTGATTAGGACAACGGGTGGGTGGGCAGGTGGGTGCGTCTTATGAGAAGAAAGGCAAGAAGGTTGATGGAATCTTGGAAGCTCTGGGGAGGCTCCCCCAAACTGAGAAGGAGTTGAAGTACTGAGGCTAACTGACCCCCTGTTACTGCACAGTGCTCCAGGGAGTTGCGAGAATCTCAGAGGGGAAGAGCCAGCTTGACCATGTTTTCAGTAGCTTCCAGAATGAGCAGTCTCCACGCCACAGCTTGGCCCAGCAGCGCTGAGGTGACATGTCTTCTTTGACTCTTTCTAGGGGAGCCATTGACAATATTGTCTTTGGACTGGTCACCTAGTGGGTAGGTGAATGGTGCTTTCTGAAGTTTACCGTAGCACCCCTGTTAGGGACCCCTGGACAATGAGCAGTCGGCGGAAACCAGTCCCATGAGTTACTGCTCCAGGCTACCTCAGACCCTTGACACTTCCTTAAGATTCCCGGGGGCGGGGGGGTGGGGGAGCACTAGTCAGAATCAGTTTCTCTACAACCCAGCAGGATGGGTGCTTAAAGGAGGCAAAATTTTATGTATCAAAGTCAAATAATGTTATATTATTTCACCGTCCTTTTAAGTTTTTCATTAGAACAAAATTCAGAACTACCGCATAGGAATTCCAAATGAACTTTTGTTTGCATTTTGGCTGCTGATTCAGAACAGGTGCCCATGGGCTAATGACGAACTCAGAGTCATGACCATCCATTTGCATAGCCCCCCAAAAGAAACACAAACTGGGGTACCGAGGTGGCTCAGTCAGTTAAGCGTCTGACTCTTGGTTTTGGCTCAGGTCATGATCTTAGGGTCCTGGGATCGAGCCCTGCGTGGGGTTCCGCGGTCAACACGGAATCTACTTGTCCCTCTCCCTCTTCTCCTCCCCTCGCTTGTACTCTCTCCCTCTAAAACATATAAATAAAATCTTTTTTTTTTTTTTAAGAAACAAACCATCTGGGGGAAATGAGGTGTAAGGAAGGCAAAAACATGGATGAAAATTAAACAGTGTGGCTTTCAGAACTGAGTCTGCATTTTTCCTAGGATATCACATACTATTGATGTTGCTGCAGCTCACGATTTTCAGATGTTCTTTTTAAAAAATTAGATATCACAAACCTAGTTGGAGCCGAGCGTATGAAGAACGTATTTGCCAAGGGCGCCGTAACTCGGGGTGGGTGTGAAGTGATTACAATAGCTGCAGCAGGGCGAATGGCTACAACCAGGCAGATTTTATGATACAATTTGGATTTTAACTTCCTTTTGTAGTTAATCCACAGGCCATCTGTTTAACAACTTTCTCCATTTATTTCTGATTAGTTCACCTTCCTAAACACAGAGGGGCAGCACAGATGATATACATTCATCTTTTTGATTTTGTTAGGCGCTCAAGCTAGTGATTACAGGATGCAGGGCTGGGTCCCCGCCACCCCCAAGCTAGCTGTGCCTTTGTAATTCTTTAGGTTAGCCTGAAATACACACTTCCTCCTGACTGAGGAAAGAGATTTCTGCAAGCAGATGTCTCTGCCCTAGAGGCTGACCGACAAGCCAACAATGAAAACCATTACCCGTGATCCCTGTGTTCCGATGGGGCACAAAAGAGCAAGGGGGTGGAGGGGTTTACTGAAGTGAGCAGGAGCTGGGTCTGGCAGATTCTTCTACAACCAGCTTTCTCAAGACTGGCACTCCTGCCATTTCTAGTGAGATCATTCTTTGATGGGGGACCTGCCCTGTGTATTGCTGAACGTTTAACAGCATCCTTGACCTCTACTCACTAGGTGTCATAAGCAGCCCCTTGACCTAGTTATTTTAACAAAAATGTCTCCAGACATTTCCTGGGGGCAAAGTCACCCCCAGTTGAGGTTCACTGTTCTATTGCAAGTCTCCCAATCCCAAGATCAGTTGCAAACTATGTTGTAAGGCCCAGTAAAGCCCGGATATATTTATCCCTCTAAAAATGTTGCTGGTAGTTGCAGACCAAGGTGTTTCTTGAATGGGGCGACAGTGGTGATATAACAGCTGTGGGAATGAAGTGCTTCCGAGATGCCTTTTCTCTGATCCAGCCTGCAGGGGCTTCCAGGGATGGGCCAGCCATGGTGGCGATGCGTCCGAGGAAACACTGGGCTCTGCTTGCTCTCTGTCATTCTAAGGGTTCCTCAAAGTCTGGCCACACCCGTCACCCACCTTTTTTTGTTCCTTCACCTACATTTGTCCCAAATGGCAGAAGGACACCACATCTCATGGGACGAATGTATTTTGCTGACCATTTCAACCAAGGACATCACACAAAGAATATTTAGTGCCTAGCCTTATAGGAGTGAAACTCAATTGGAGGTGCTAGTTAGAAAAACTAGAATCCAGTGTCTCCCCATTTCTTAAAAAAATTTTTTTTAATTTTCATTTGTGTTTATTCTACTTTCTCCACTGTCACATCTGTCCAAAGAAGGAACACATTCAGTCTCGTTGGAATTTCCTAGTCTGCTAGCAATGGCTGTCTTTGGCACCAATAAATAAGATTAAAAAGAAAGCTGAGAGAAGAAGGGGGATTTATACCAAATGACAGTTGGGATGATGCCCTTTCCTGAAGACTAAGTAAAATAAAAAGACTAAATAAAATGATTCTCAGAGGAGCAGTTGGGCTGTTGTTTTGTCTTTGACTTTGACTTCCCCTAGAGCTGGCCTTCTCTCCATACTCCATCTCAAACGTTCTGTGGAGCCAGGCTTGGGTCAGTGGTTCCCAGGCTTAGCTGAGCGTATATTCACCTAGGGAGCTTAGGAGAAATCATTAGGATCTAGTTCTAATACGGTTTGGGGTGTGGGATCTGTGAATATGTGTATTTCACAACCTCCTCCGGCTATTCTGACAAGCAGCCGCTTTGGAGTCCTCTGGACTAGATCGCGATGATGACCAGGATGAAAGCTACCCTGTATGGGACTCTTACGATGCTCCAGGCGCGTGCTAAATACCATCCTCGCGTTAGCTCATGTCATCCTCATCACAACCCCCATGGCTTAGTTATGGCTTCCATTGGAGAGGGAGAAACTGAGGCTGGAGTTGGAGGAGCATTCCAAAACAGGACTGCATCTGAAGTTGGAGTTTTTAACCATTTCGCAAGTTTCCCTTCCTGCCCTGGTTTGAACTGTGACGGGGAACAGGGAAGGAAACAGACCGATGAAGGGGAGGAGGTGTCTCCGAGAGCATCTGCAATTTCTGTAGAACTCTGAGTCCAGGCCCGCTTCTCAGAGTCAAGGCTCCGGGAGGCTGGCAGGAGCCTTTGGGCGTCGGCTTGATGGCTTGATCGTTGCCCCGTCTCAGACTGGGGAGTCTTGCAGCTTCGTAAACATGGCATGCAGGCTACAAGAACTGCTGGGGGGCGGGGTGGGGGGAGAGGGCTCATAAAAATGATACTTTTACTGAGCACCAGAAAGAACATTTTCGTCTTTAAATATGCAGAGACACTACAGCAAGTATCACAAATTCATTCTGGTGATGCAACCAACAACACTTAATTATCAGCTCCACAAGCAAATTAGGTGAGAAAATTACTTGTCTTTTTATATTTATTTTATTTCTAAAAGAATTCAAAGAAGATAACGATTTAACTACCACTACCACAGCATATTACACACAGATTGCTTCTCTCCTTCACCCCCTCTCCCACCTCCCCCCACCCTTTTTAAGCCACAGATGCACGTGTTCTTTTGTTTTGCTCTTTGCGTGGACCTCCTGGAAGAGTTGTTGAGGTCCCATTTCTTGAGGAACCCATTGGGTCTGTTGGAAAGCTGAGGCAGAGACCATTTGTGGGGGGTTTAAGTAGCAGTAGAATCCTGAGTGTATCTACCTGAATGTATCTATTTACAACCCCAGTGCCCGCCCACAGGAGGCTACTTTCCTCAGAGGACTTTGAGCTGCCCCACTCACACTGTTCACCAGAGGTGGCTTTGGGATGCCGTTTGCATATGTCACGAATGCCAACTGACAGTCTCCCAAGTACTCACTCCATACTTTCTCTGACCAATGGGACATTGTGTGAGGGTTGAAGAGGCTCCCATGATCTTAGGGAGCCCAACGAATTAATTCGCTCATGGTGACAGGCAGGACAAAAGGTCCACGGCTCCGCATTAAAGCCACATCCTCCTTCACTTTCTCACACATCACTTGTCTCTGTTCCAAAGGGTTCATTCTGAGATGCTTCTGGAAGGGAAGTGAGGTTCTCCTCCTTAATATTCTCTGAAAGCAGTGATGTTTCAGCTATTTTACTAAATATGTCGGGAACAGTTAATGAGCTTGGTTTTTTCTTCTAGTTTCCCTGTTATAAACCTCCATGTTCTCCAGTCTGCTCAGTGTGTGGCCACGCAGAGATGCAAGGGATCCGGCTCCAGGCCTCTGGGTCCTTCCAAGGCAGCAGCCGGTGTTCCCTCTAAACCCTTGCTGGCCCTACCAGCAGTTATGCCTTCAGCAATTTCGGTTCTCCAGCTCCAAAAATGAGAAGAACTGGGGATTCTAGAGTTTCCAGAATGAGACGGGCAACACAACCAAGTGCGTTGAGCCAGGAAGGGATTATGTGAACTGGCAGGCACGTGCCCCATCTGTAGGGGAAGCCGACCTGCACACTGTTAGACTGCTGTCGTGTGGGAACATGGACCAGGTTGCCAGATCTTTCCATACAATTTCAGCAATCTGATGTTCACAGTAACTGCCGTAATTTTTTAAATATTAGCAAACAAGTCAAGTTTCAGAAAAAAATATTTTGTGGGCCCACCAAAACAAGTCTACAGTCCAGATACGGTCTGAGGCTCAGCAGTTCGCAACCTTCTGCTCTCGTTCAATTCCCTCCTTCTAAGGATGGTTCTCCCAGAGGGTACAGGTTACTCAGCTAGCCAGGAATAAGAACCAAGATCTGGTGTCCAAACCATGGGGTCAAACATTCTTTCCTTTTTCTTTTACTCTTAATTCTGTTCATTTTCACCAGTTCAAAGATTTGTTTTGGCCAGTGGTAATTGGATGCTTTCCCTATGCAAAAAAATGTGCTAAGTGTTTGAAACTACCAGAGAGTTAAACAGAACAACTACTCTTCCCCCAAAAGATTGGTACTTCTCCTGAAAAAGGAGAATTAAGATTAATAGTGTCTCCTCGGGGTGCCTGGGTGGCTCAGTGGGTTAAGCTTCCGACTCTTGGTTTCTGCTCAGATCATGATCTCAGGGTCATGAGATCGAGCCCTGCTTGGGGCTCCGTGCTCAGCCCAGAGTCTGCTTGAGATTCTTTCTTCCTCTCCCTTTGGCCCTCCCCTCCCCCTCTCTAGAATAAATACATAAATCTTAAAAAAAAAAATAGTGTTTCCTCTGTGCCAGGCATTTTATACTCAGCATTTCAAGGAATCTTCAAAAACTGCTGTGAGGTCAGCATTGTTCACGATCTTCTTCCAGCCAAGATACTACAGATCAGGGAGATTAAGTAACTTGCCCAGGGTCACACAACTAGAAAGAAACAAAGCTGAGAGTTAAACCCAGGTCTGACTCCAGTGTCCGTGCTTTTCATTCCCTTTTTTTTCTTATTGAAAATTGTGAGTGTTCAATAATGAAACATGAAAACATACAGAAATGGCATTATTTAACACTGTTAATATGTTTCTTTGCTTTTTCTTCTAGACCCTGCAATAATCGAGGAACCCAAACACAGCATTTAAGCATGCATGCAAAAAGAATGCTATCCACTGTGTGGAAAATACAATGTAAAGAATATGCGAAGTTGCTGGAACCACATGCAGACACCGGAGTGAGGATAAGCTTGGTTAAGGAAAGCTGAATGGAGGAGGTGAGCTTTGAGTTGGGCCTGAATGCGTACAACTGACAAGGACCGGTGTTGGGTTGGGTGTTCTCAGCTTCTGAACAAACCAGGCAAAGGAAATCTGTTTTGCCTACTCTCTAAATATAGCCCGCGATGACTCAGAAACTAAGGGTGGTTGTGGTAGAGGTGGTTTAAAATCATACAGCGAGAGGTGCTCCTTGAAGCTGGCCTGCTCCCCAGGAGTGGGGATGAAAGCCCGCTGGGATTCCATGACTTTCCCGGGATCGCAGCGACCCAGGCACCCTGGCTCTGAGCACACCAGGCTTCCCGGGCAGCACCCACCTCCTTGCTGCGTGGCCCCAGCTCTCTCACACTGATTCAAAGCTCCCATTTCCGTCTCGAATTGACTTCGTTCCTCCATAAGCATCAAACATTTGACATTTATCATAAAAGGTCTGAGCTATTCGTCTGACAATTAAACATCCTCTGGGGCTATGCTGAAGGGTTGGTATTTATGTTTGTGCTTTTACTTTTTTTCTTGTTAGTAACCCTTCCTTTGCCTCAACGTTCTAAAACAGCGGTAAAATGTCTGTTTTCCTCTAAACTGGTTCAGGCCGTGCGAAAGATTGGTTCAAGGAAGAAGCCCTATTTATTTTATTTTCATTCATGCCACGTAGATTTTTTTCTTTTCTTTTCTTTTCTTCTTTTTCTTTTCTTTTCTTTTTCCCAGGGAGCACAGTGTCTTTAGTTAACAGTTCCTGATTCCAGGGGCGCCTGGGTGGCACAGTGGTTAAGCGCCTGCCTTCGGCTCAGGGCGTGATCCCGGCGTTATGGGATCGAGCCCCACATCAGTCTCCTCTGCTGGGAGCCTGCTCTTCCTCTCCCACTCCCCCTGCTTGTGTTCCCTCTCTCGCTGGCTGTCTCTGTCTCTGTCAAATAAATAAATTAAAAAAAATCTTAAAAAAAAAAATAGTTCCTGATTCCAGTTTCTACTTACGATGATTTCACAGATGGTTAGGATATCCAAGGATGAGCATTGATGAGTAATTCCCTGACAAATCACTGGCGAGGGGAATCAGTGTCTCCGTCGTAAATGTGTTACATGAGACTTTTTAAAGAGTTCAAGGTGAGTATATTTCTTTATACCAATTATGCAGAAAACCAGGTTGAATTAAGAGGTGAGTGATAATCATTGAAGATTTGTGGACGCCCCCGGGAAAAGACATAGGCGTTTTCATTTTGATGGAACTTGCTTTAAAATTTATAATAGAAATCAACAATTGGTTAAGTGATGGTTTAATGAGGAAGTTGTATTTTCAGTAGGAAAGACACACTGCATTTCTTACAAAAAGATTTATTTATTTATTTGGGGGGAAGGGGCAGAAGGTGAGAGAATCCTCAAGCCAACTCCCTACTGAGTGTGGAGCCCTTCGTGGGGTTCAATTCCAGGACCCTGAGATCAGGACCTGAGCTGAAATCAAGAGTCAGCCACTCAACCAACTGAGCCACCTGGGCACCCCCATATAATGCATTTTTAATCCAGCTTCCCATGCCTAAGGGAAGGAAGCCCAAGTGTTTTAAGGAAAGGAAATTGCCTGTGTTTTCCATCTCCTGGTGGGAGCTACCTACTTAAAGACCGGATTCTAGGAAGAAATAAATAACCTCTAGAGGACTAGCCTTGGAAAGGGCCTAAGTGATGGTAAGTCTCAGATCGACATTCCTTTGTGTTGCCAGTTTCGGTACATTAAAATTAAAGCCATGCCATCTAGCCTTCGACAGGATGTGATCTGCACGAAGCTGGAATCTTCCTTGGCTTCATTCGCTGCTGTAGCTCAGGTGCCTAGACCAGTGCCTGGAACACAGCAGGCTCTCATAGGTGCGTGGTGCTTCAAGGAATGAATGCTCGGGGGCCAAGATCAAGGCAGCATTGATAATTTCTGCTATTGAAAACCTCACTGCCAAGTTTCTTCATTATTATTATTACTTTTTGCTTTTGCAAAAAATGTTCCCCCTTATCAGTACATAAATTATGTATATTCTAAAAAATGTTAACCTTGGTGAGTGTTGCCCAGTTTCTATTCTGTTTCCCTAAGGCTAAGGGCCTGATCTTTTCAGCTTACACTATGAAATGTTCACCACAGGATAAAGGGATATGGAGGCATAATAAATTCCACTTGGTGATAAAATAATAAAATCAAAATTAAATCCTGACTAAAATAATTAAATTAAGTCCTGGTTTTTAAAAAATTAGGAAAATCCCAGGACTGCCTACAGCAGCAATTATGACTTACTGGTTATTATCACCAGTTATGAGATATTTTCCATGTCTTTAATTGTTAAAAATAACTACAGCAAATACTTACTAATTTTTACTGTGCACACACATAGCACTAAGCGTGAATTATTATTATTATTTTTTAAGATTTTATTTATTTATTTGACAGAGAGAGAGACAGGCAGTGAGAGAGGGAACACAAGCAGGAGGAGTGGGAGAGGAAGAAGCAGGCTCCCAGTGGAGGAGCCTGATGCGGGGCTTGATCCCAGAACGCCGGGATCACGCCCTGAGCCAAAGGCGGACGCTTAATGACTGAGCCACCCGGGCGCCCCTAAGCGAGAATTATATACATGATTTTATTCAAACTTCACAGCAGCCATTTAGAGGTGAGGAAGTGTAGACTCTGAGAGGGCACCTGCCCAAGGTCACCTGACTGGAAAGGGCTACAGTGGGGATTCAGGCTCAGCCAACCTGGCTCCAAAACCCAATTCTAAACAGCAATGCTACACTGCTTTACATATTGCTCGAAGTGGCTAAAATAGGGGCGCCTGGGTGGCTACATAGGGGCTCAGTTGGTTAAGCGTCTGCCTTTGGCTCAGGTTGTGATCCTGGGGTCCTGGGATGGAGACCCACATGGGGCTCCCAGCTCAGCAGGGAGTCTGCTTTTCCCTCTCCCTCTGCCCCTCCCCCCTCTCATGTGCTCCCACTCTCTCTCTCAAATAAATAAAATCTTTTTTAAAAAAAGTGGTTAAATACAGAAGTTTGTAAATAAAACTTTTATAAATGAGAGCAGAGTCAGGGTTTTTCCTAGATTCTTGTCTCTTTCAGTCACCTACACTTTTATTTGCCTCCTTGACCGGGAGACAAAAGCTGAAGAGACCCCGGAGTGTGGGAGTGATGTCTCTCTTCTGTGTGTCTGTAATTAGCAAGTGCTATTGATACACTATTAAATGTTGTAGCAATTTAAATTTTTGTAGTGCTGCACCTACCTTCCAAGAATGGGAAATGCATCCAGAACAGTCCAAGGTCATTTATTCCTTCTAAAATCTGTTTCATCAAAAGAAACATAAATAGCAATCCCCAGAGTCTTAAATAAAACATGTTTCCTGAATTCTCCAGAAGAGGTAACAAAGTGAGAAATCTGCCCTGCAACTCTTGCAAAATAACAAATCTCTTGAGACGCTTCTCTCTTTGAAGTTGCCCCAGTCTCTGGAGGAGCTTCTTCCATCCCTGTCCCTCTCTCCCTCAAAATCCTGCCTGGTTCTCCCAGATCTTTCTCCTTGGAAATGGCTCCATGGTCTTTGCATGGAAACCAGCCTTCCCACTTTCCCCCAACATCCTCCATTCTCTCCGCATCCCCCTCCCTGGTTCTGGGGGGAACCTGGACTCTTCAGAAGGCCTTGCAGGGGAAGAGGGGAAGAGGGGAAGAGGCTGTGCGTAGTTACACTTAAAAACATTTGCATAACGAGGGTGTTTTTTTTCCCCTCCAAATCTGCATTTCTCCAAAGGATTGTGACAATTGCGTCACGCGTATCCTGGGGTTAAAGTTTGCAAACCATGTGTGCCTAAATCATTCAATTTTTTAAAATCACCAAAAAACAAACAGCCTAATATTTGGAGCCATCCTGGCAACGTGTAGCTGGTTTACCTTAACGCCTTTCAGGGGCACTTGGGTGGCTCTGTCGGTGAAGCGTCAGACCCTTGGTGTCGGCTCAGGTCGTGATCTGGCAGTTGTGGGATCGAGCCCGGTGTCAGGCTCAGTGCTCAGTACGGAGTCGGCTTCAGATTCTCTGTCCCTCTCCCTCTCGCTCCCTCTCTCACAGATAAAATCTTAAAAAAACAAAACAAAGCACACCTCTCACTGTATTTTGGTGTTAAGATGAAAAGGTCCTAGTCAAACAAATGTAGACATACTTCTGAGCCTCAACACACATAGTTCAACTTTCCTGCAAGCTTTCCCCACGTGCCTCCCTAAATGCTCCCATAAACACCCCGGCTCGCTCTGCCGCAGGTACCAATGGGCGGTATGTGCACTAACAAGTTCATAAACTTCGGTGCAATGTTGATATTTACTCTACTTTGTGAGCCGGTGGAATCCGAGTCCGCGCATCATCTCACCACTGGTTCCAGAGGGCGCCTGTGCAGCTTTGTGGGCACGGCCGTGGACGTCTGCAAGCCTGGATTGCCTGAAGGGCTGCAAGACCGAGTCAAGCATGCGGCCTATGCGCCATGTGTCAAGGATGATATGTCAACCCGTTACCCATGAACACCGTTCAGGGTTTATTAGCAAATAGGGGCCTGATCGGAATGGGTGCCCAAGTGCTTTGTGGAACGGGGCGGCTTGATACCACACCATGAGGAGGACGGCTTTGGACAAGCCAGTACTAACTACATTGTATATTCACTTCCAAGTTAAAGGATATGAGTCAAGCGGATGTATCCGGAGCTCTGCAATTGATTCTTTCTATTAAGTAAAATATAGTGATTTCAAGGGCTGTGACTTTCACAGGTATTTGTTCAAATATTAATGTGTTAAATATACTTTATTTCAGGATGCTTTGTGAGGGCATATTTAGTGAGTAGAATTACACCCCCCCCACACACACACTCAATAAGTTACCCAAAGGTCCAGATAGATGTTACATGTCAATTGTGTAATAATTATTAGACTAAAGTTACAATGTCTGTTTATTTAATATGTGATACAATATCTGTTTATTTAATATATGATATTTGAATGAATATATATGAATAAATGAATGAATGTGATTGCAGAAAGAGGCCTGATTTCCCAATGCCTTTCAAACTATTATTACATGCTATTTGGTTGCTTTTTCAGGGGAAGAGATTGGGTCGAGGTCCTCTTTACCTCATCATTTGAGCTATTTTGAAGGGCTTACGATAACAGTATTTAATTCACGTATGGGCTAAGAATTCTACTCCCACAAGTATCCAACAATGAACTCATACCTCCATTTAGCTGTCTCAGGGCAACCCCAAACCAACATGCCCCAATCAAATCCATGATCTTCTCCCAAATTTGGTATTTAGAATTTCTCATCCTAGGGAACTCTAACACCATTTATCCAATGGATAACTGCAGGATAGGGAGTCATTTTTTTTTTAATTTTTTATTTTAAGTAAACTCCACACCACTGGTGGGGCTTGAACTCACAACCCCAAGATCAAGAGTTGCCTGCTCTACTAACTGAGCCAGCCAGGCACCCTGGGGAGTCATTCTTAATACCCTGTTTTCCTCTACTCTCCAGTTTTAGTCATCACCAAAGACTGCTGATTTTATAATCTAAATAATTCTCCAGTCTAGCCCCTGTCATCACTACCACATCCTCCCCAGCCCATCATCTCTTTAGTGGTTCCTTCTCTTGTTCAAGTGAAAAGGCAACTGATGGCTTCTTGCCAATCTCCAGAACCTTGCCTCTCATAGGCTGCCACTTTATACCCTTTCTGTAGCCACCTGGTCCTCCTCTCAGTCCCAACAATGCATTATGTATTGTGTTTCTTTGTGTTCCAGCTCTTTCCACATGCTGACCTTTCTTCCTCACCACCCCAGTTCTCCCAGTCTATTCCTTCAGCTTTCAGCCAGGATATCACCGCCTCTGGGAAGTCTTCCTTGATCACCTGAGGTTTGTTCAGGCTTGTCAAATACATGTTCCTAGTACCCTCTGATTTTTTTTCCTAATAAAATTATAACATTCTTACCCAGATATTCAATCATATGATTATTTGATTAACGCCTATCTCTCTTTCTGACTTGATCATAATTTTCATGAGGCCCAATCTTTTTTACTTACCCTTCTATTGCCAGTGATAGCACAGAGCCTGGAATGAAGTAACTGTCCTATAAATTTTACTTACTTGTATGGATTAATAAAGAACCATGAGGACCAGACATTATACAACATTCTCTGTTAGACAGATGGAAGGACCATTTTGTGACAGCTTTAGAATTTCACTATCTTGGAAGAGTGGTCTCTAGACCAGATAACTTCATGAGATAGTATCTCCTATCCTACTGGGTGACAGGTCTCTTGACTTCTTTAGTTAGTCACTACACGTTACGTCATGAGGTAGGCAGGCCAGCAGCTGCCTTCACACATACTCCCCTTCCGCTGGCCAAGCAAGGTCTTCGACTTTTCCGTCACAGGAGAAAGGTTTCAACAGCCAAACGGCAAATCACTCTGGGGATCCTGGGACAAAGGCAGCCAAGTCAGGGTTTGGGTTGCCAATGGCACAAACATGTGGCTTTTCCTTTTCTTTCTGGTGGAGAGTCAGCATGATGCACTGTGATTATACTTCCGTAGTTCCTGTGAACATTTCATAACGTACTCTGTGTCGAACTTTGCAAAGGATGGGTCATCTCCTCCAAGCGATCTCTCATTGTGGGAATGCTTTCTGAAATATCTCTTAGGATGACCCATCTCTTACGCAATGCTTACAGAAGAACTAAAATTTCTTTCACTGGAATATTCTTCTTTTGGTAGGAAGCCTTATAACATAAATCTATTGCTCTTTCAAATGACAGCCCTTCAAGTACTATGTTATAAAACCTGTCTCTTTAGGATGACATTGTTTTCCTCTCTTGTTTCCGTATCCCTTTTTTTTTTTTTTCATTTTTCATTTCAATCTCTCAGCTAACATTGGATTGGGCTACTTGGAGATTTGTTTCTATTCCTATTAACATATGGAGATTGCAAATTCTTACATCTTAAATCCAGAGCCCAGTTTCACAAAACCCTAACCAGTGCCAAGATCGACCTGGCAATCAGTGTTCACCCAGCTCTGTTAATCCTTAGCAATACCCCCCCCCCCGGCAATTAGATATACACCAGATTTTAGTAACATTGTTAAGTGTTAAATATCTTTTGTTTCCTTTCAAGCTACACATGATTTGAAGAAAGGGCATTTGTGTCCCACACAGGCATTGCCTTGTTCGAAGTCTATTTATTGAAGGCAAGTAATCAAGAAATATACATTGCGTCGCTGGTTCAGGAAATCGGATGTCTCAAATTCTAGCCTAATGTTTGGACCTTAACAAACTTCAATTTCCTCATTTGTGAAAGATGTCAAATCTCATTTTCAATAACCTCCAAAGGCTGTTTTGATGATAGATGTAATGATAGTCTGAAGTCCTTAAAAAAAGATTTTGAGAGGTTAATTTTATTTTCTGACACTCCCCCATCGTCCCTATGGGGTTGTGATTCAAACCCACAACACCTTCAGCAGGGCATCCTCTTCGTCTGTCTCTGCATCACAGAGGCAAGCCCAGGAGATTGGAGTCTTCCAGGACAGAAGGACAGTCACTCTCAAATTTCAAGGCCCAGAGTATTGGGGTCATCTGGGTATGGGGAAGGCACTTGGCACTAGCTTGCCGATCCTATCATGGGGATCCAAGTGTTGTATTCAGGTTGGGCCTTCTTTTCTCTTGGGGGTAAGGAGCCAGATCGGAAAACCAATGTGGAAGGCTAAATGAAAGGACTAGGTGATCTTGGGTGATGGTCTTTGGTGAGGATTAGGGAGAAGGAAGCCAGATTGAATACTGGAGCTGGGCAATCTCCACTTTAGAAGGCTGGGGCTGCCTGGGGGGCTTTTAAATGCTGACAAAGGTCTATCGGGCTCCGGCTCCGGTTGGGCAGTCTAATGTTTCCTTCTTTCACCTGTTGCTCTGCTTGCATTTCAAAGGGGTGTTTCTTCGCGAGATTTTGAAAAACAAAATAAATGAATACCAATTGCTCTTCAAGACCAAAAAGCTCTATCCACTTCTCAGAACCGTCAAACAGCTTTAGGAAACAGTTTTTGTTTTTGAAAGAAGCCATCTCATTAGAAGTGTTTTGTAACTGGAAGGAAATACACCAAAATGATAATAGTGCTTGTTGTTTGGCACCTGGGCTGGTGGACGAGTTGTTTTTGTTTTTTTGGGTTTTTTTGCTTTTACATACTTTCTGAATATTATTCTATCATGACTTTTATAAGAATAAAAGGAAAGAAAATTCAAAGCTATTTCCCTGAATGAAAATCCCCTCAAACAGCTACTTATTTTGCCCATTAATTTGTCCGCTTTCAAGTTGCTCTCTTCGGTACACGGTGAGGATTTCTATTTCAGCAGAAGACACCAAACTCAATAGCTTTAATTGAATTGTTCTTTTTTCCTTCTTTCCCCATTTCCAACAAGTCTTTCCCTTTCCAACGTTTGGATTTTCAGCTTAACTGGGTATGTAGGGCTCAGAAATTGCTCAAAGACTGCAAAGTGTAGAGTTCCATTTTTCCCCTCCATTTTAATTTCCTTTAGCAATTTAGCACTTCTTTTCAAATCACACATATAGAAAAAAAAAACAGAGAAATTTCTTAACACCCCTTTGGCAAATCACATGGAAAGAACTGCCACTGTTTCTATTTACTGCTTTGGGCAAGTTATATTTCAAGTAAAGAGCTTCATCTCAGAACCAAAGAAGAATTTTTTAAAAAGTCCCTTGTAAGCAACTGATTCTTTCAGACAAGATGTACTCTGAAAAGCAAAACACAACCTAGAATTTAACACAGTAATATAAGAAGAATGTACGTGTTAAGTATTTGTAATACTAAATATTACACTTCTAACTATCGATCCTTAGAGAAAATACCACGTAAATACAAAGTACATTTTACATTTTTCTTAACAGTTCGTTAGTTTTTACATGAACCAGAATATCAGTTTTTAGTAAAGATGAAACCATATATGACTCAGATAAATCTCAAAGTTTACACTTTCAGCAAATTACTACATTTGGCAGGTAGTGATAAGTTAAAAGAAAGGGTGCGATCTTATACGGGGGAAGTTCACTTCGTATTAGATGAATATATTTTTACAATATCCACACTCTTGTAGAGTTTGCTTTTGTGTGGGAGGTAAATTATAATTTATTCAAGGAGGGAAAATATGCAGTCAAGGAAGAACAATTATTATAAAAATAAAGAAAACTTTCCTTGTTAAATTCTGACGGTAGCAGAAGACGTGGCAGTAAATGCAAATAGCTTGGATTATATGGTCCGGGACATATTTATGCAGTTATTTGTAATCTAGAAACTGTGTAAAAATATACTTTGAATTTGTATTAATTTTACTAAACCTTTTCTCTCTTAATTCCAAGCAATTTCTAACTTGTTTTTTTAATGTCATTGTATCCCCCAATAACAGTGTCTTCTGTGTATGCGGGGATTTGCGATTTTCATGCAGCTTTTCCCTCTTTTTTTTTTTTTTTAATTAACAAGAACATCTTCAATTTGTTCAAGGTGAGCTTTGAAGGACAGAGAATATTTCTTCCCATTTGTTCTCACTTCATTTATTTATTTTCCTCCTCGTTAAGTTAAAAGTACACAATTCAGCATTTCTTCGGTTGTTAAAAGGTGAGCTCAGCCTCCTAGGAAAACTTCCTTTCTTGCCAGTGAAATGATGTTCTTTTATTTCTGAATTCATGGATCACTTTTAAGACTTTGTATTCAGATCCAAATCGGTGGGAAAGCCTCTAGCAAGGGTGGTAGACAGCTCTGCCACCTCTTTGTTGGGGAACCTGGAGTACCAGACACTTAGCATTCAAAGCAATGATGATGGAGGTTGGAGATCAGCCTTGAAATAAGTGGGAAATACAAGAGAGTCCTAGCGCTTCAAGGAAACACCACACACGTGGGCACGAGCACAACATGAACAGATCAAACGGGGAAAAAGTTTCTGGGTTTGTTTTTCATGTAGATTATTTTGCATTAGAAGAATTTCCTGTAGTATGGAGTTTTTTTGTGGTGCATTTAAAATATGATTTGCTTGGTCGATATTCTTAGAGAGTAATTGTAGTAATTAATGTGTCCTTTCGTCAATCAGTACTGGTTGTTTTAAACCAAATCCTCTACGAAAGATTTAAGTTGGAAATGAGATCAACACTTGATTAGGGCATTTACACTTTTTGAGGGCTCAGTTTTCCCATCTCTGTTTATAACCCTGGGAACAATGGGTAGCCTTTTCCCCTACCTTCCTCTGAGCAGTGTTACCGAGATAAAGTAGGATAATACCATTTTTGGCAAGAGTGGTTAACACCCCCACTGCCCCGACCTCAATTCTGTGTGCCCTTCCTCTACCTTGGGCTCTATTCCAGTTTCACTTTCGGTCTCCAGGAAGTCAACCTGATTTACGACTGCAATGCACCTGTGCTTCTTATCCCTGAGCAACTCACTTGTAATTCCCTGTTCTCGGATACCCATTGCATCCGAAGATGGAAACCTACTCATCTCTTGTAGGATCATGATTCAGGTGTGACTGGCTCCTGGCAACAAGCCTTGCCCAGCAGCCGGTTCGGATGAGACACGAGGCCTCCTTCTTATGCCACAAAGTGGATGGACACACGTATGGCAATATACTGTTCCGTCTATTAAAGAAATGACTCAGAAAAAGGGGTTTCCAGGTAGCCAAATACAAAATGTTTGCTCAACATACGCAAGTGAAGTCCTCAATTACCTAAGTTCACTGGACACTGGTAAATTTAGAGATAGCCAAGATCTATGATTTACTGAAACACACACACACACACACACACACACACACACACACACACGACCAGTTCAAAATCCAGGATGCCGTTTGAAGAACGTATGATTGTTTATTATTTGGATAAATTAGTAAAGTTAATTTAAATTAATTATGATAATGCTTCATAGTATATTTTACAAAAGTAATTAAGTCATAGTTTTAAAAGTTCTGGGCTTTTAAGCTTTTCTTGGGAAGAGTTGAAAGAATGCTATAGTTTCTTTAAGACAACATTGAAATACCAGAACTTATGGAGTAGTAAATGTGAGAGATGTCTACTTATATTTTAGGAAATGTTTATACTTCTATAATCGTCTAGTAAGAATATTTGAAACAAAAACTCTACAGATCTCTCTTAGCCCATCTTCCAAATGCAGTCTGTTGCTGGTGAGTGGAGAAAGGATCCATTTATCTAGGCTTTCTGGGTTCAGAGCAATAATAATGGGAAATGACACATTGTCTCTGCTTTCCAGGAACACAGAATCACTTGGGAGCAGAGATGGGGGAGCTTGAATCCCAGGTTCAAGATCGCATACGCTGGGTGCCACAGTACTTCTGGCCAGGGTGGGTGGGGATGGCAGGGGACTATTCCAGAAGAGAGATGGTAAGCTTGGAGGTAAACTGGGATTATTTCACTTTTATATTCCCAGCCCTAGAAGACCACAGGCTCAACAAATATTTGTTGGGTGAATAATTAAAATCCCTTAAGGTAGTATGCAGGATCTGGAAAGAAATTTTGGAGGAGAAAGCATTTTAGGTGGGTTTCTTTTAAGTGTTAGGGAATGGGAACTTTCCATTCTGAGACTGCTGAATATGCAAAGGGCTGATGCTTTAATAAAAAACGCTTGACAAGATGAACGTAGGAGCCTACTGAAGGTTGCTGCGGACAGAAATGAGCATGTGGTAATAATTAGGATTTAAGTAACATTGATTATACATCTCCGTCCTGCCAGATGTTTTTAAGGACTTAATCTCATTTGCTCCCCAGAATTGCAGCATTTGTGGTAGACACAGATGCGGAATCCAGTTCTGCGGTCCAAGTGGCCTTGCTTCCCAGCTGTGGAGGGTGTGGTCAGCACATGGTCTCCGCTCAGCTGCGGAGAGCCACCGGGCCGCTCGTCATGCCCTTTGCAGGCTAAGCCCACATCCAGCGACTGCCGGAAGTAGGGCTCTAAGAGGCAGGTCATTTGGGCCCAAAGTGGAATGACGCAGCTGGGTTCTGTTGGTTCCAGAGCTTCCATTGCAGCTGGGCCTTCATAGCACTTTGGAGGCTCCCTCTTTCTAATCCTGCTCCCCTCCCTTTCCGTCCCAGGTTGCAGACTCCTCATAAACATCTCGCTGGCTTTCGGGGCCTACTTCTAGAGAACCTAATCTACAAGACTACTAATTTCCCACGTTGACTGGCTGGAAACTGGGGTTCTGAGTAGCAGCACATCTCCCCAAAGCCATACAGCTGATGAATAGCATGTGACTCCCAATGGAGGGCTCTTTCCAGAACCCTACACTCGTTACAGAGACCAACGGTCTTTAGCCAAAGCTACCTGCTTGGCCCTGCCTCAGCAGATGGATGTCAACAGCCATGACTCCACTGTTGCCCAGATACACGTTTGCTATCAGGAAAGCTCTGGGTCACCTGTGGCCTCCCAAGGAAGCCAAAGCACAGGGTCAACTGGGCCTGCCCTTGGCTTGGCTACTGCTCTCCATCTTTCAAATCTCAGCTAAGTCACAGCTAAGTTTCCTGCTTACAAGCTTTCCTAATACCTCTCCTGGCATCACCAACAACTTTCTTTCTTCCATCTGTGTGATTCACGAGGTTGTAACTCCAAGAGGCCATCGATCACCACGAACTTCCCAGCACTGAGCACAGGGGCCTGGTATACAGTGGGAGCTCAATTTACATTTGTTGAAGGTATGAGTTAAGTGTGTATGATAAATACTTGTATTTACCTCCATCAATATTAGTTTCTGTTCTTTTTTAGTGGCTCAACTCTATGAGATATACACACAAACCAGATCATTGTGTTATGGTGACGTGAATTATTATTACTATTGTTTTAGGCTAACAGCCATAGATCATTTCCAGTGACCAAATATGTCATGTTTAATTTTCTTCGGGAGAGGTTCAGATCAAAGACAATTCTGATTTCTTCCAGGAATGGAGATTCCGTGAACTTTCTTAAGTGCCTGTCCCAATGTCTGGGAATGTCTTAGAGCAGAAGACTATCATTTTCTCCACCTAACTACTGGGTTTGTAAAAACCTTTAAGACCGAAGCCATGGGTGACATCCTTTGACCTAATTAAAGCCTGAAAATCTTCCTTTTGTGAAATGTGGCAAAGTCATGATTTATTAAAGAGATGTTCTCTTTAACATTTGCCCTACAAACTCACACAACAGAGAAGCAGACTAGGGCATTTCTTTTCTTTTCTTTTTTTTTTTACATAGAGTAAAATTCCACTCTCTTTTCCCCCTCCTCAATGTCCATCATCCAGTTACCCCATTCTCCCATCTCCTTCCCCTCCAACAACCCTCAGTTTGTTTCCCATAATTAAGAGTCTCTTATGGTTTGTCTCCCTCTTTGATTTCATCTTGTTTTATTTTTTCCTCTCTTCCCCTATGGTCCTTTGTTTTGCTTCTTAAATTCCACATATGAGTGAGATCATATGATAATTGTCTTTCTCTGATTGACTTATTTTGCTTAGCATAATACCCTTGGGTTCCATCCACATCGTTGTAAATGGCAAAATTTCATTTTTTTGATGGCTGAGTAGTATTCCTTTGTATATATACATATCACATCTTCTTTATCCATTCATCTGTTGAAGGACATCTGGCCTCTTTCTGTAGTTTCGCTATTGTGGACATTGCTGCTGTAAACATTGGAGTGCAGGTGCCCCTTCAGATCACTACATTTGTATCTTTGGGGTAAATACCCAGTAGTGCAGTTGCTGGGTCATAAGGTAGTTCTATTTTCAACTTTTTGAGGAACCTTCATACTGCTTTCCAGAATGGCTGCACCAGTTTGCATTCCCACGAACAGTGTAGGAGGGTTCCCGTTTCTCTGCATCCTCGCCAACATCTGTCATTTCCTGAGTTGTTAGTTTTAGCCATTCTGACTGGTGGGAGGTGGTATCTCATTGTGGTTTTGATTTGTATTTCCCTGATGCCGAGACTGGGACATTTCTGACGTGGGGCACTTCTCAGAGAGGCTGTTTCCACTTCACTGTATAGAGATGATAATTTTTTTTATAGATTCCAACTATGCAAACTTTTTAACTTTTATCTTTTCATATCAGCCTGACCTTTTACTAAGCATAACTGTATTCTTCAATATAAAGTTAATATATTGACAACACAGAGAGAAAACAAGGCAAAATATTACATATTCAGCCATCTTTCATGTTGCATTTGAGGTGAATTTTTTTTTTTTAAAGATTTTATTTATTTATTTGACAGAGAGAGAGACAGCCAGCGAGAGGGGGAACACAAGCAGGGGGAGTGGGAGGGGAAGAAGCAGGCTCCCAGTGGAGGAGCCTAACATGGGGCTCGATCCCAGAACGCCGGGATCACGCCCTGAGCCGAAGGCAGACGCCTAACGACTGCGCCACCCAGGCGCCCCTGAGGTGCATTTTCTGTCCGTTAAAGGCTTATTCTTCCGGAGTTGCTCTGAACCCCAGCTCATCCCAGTACTGCACATTTGTGAACTTGGAATTCGAAAAGCCAGGCTTCAGGTTCTACTGCCTAATCGCTGTGTGTACTTCCTCAGCTTACTCAACCTCTCTGAGTCCAGTTTTCTACTTAGGAAAGAGGTGGTGATTCCTGTTAGTAATCTAGTAGGAATGTATTGGGGGATCAAGCAAGATGGGCAAAGCCTCTGTTAACCTCTAACTGTTAGATAAACATAAGTTAGTATTACTACTGGCCTTTTTCCTGGACTTTTTCTGAACACTGTCTTTGTAGCAGATAATGTTGCCCCACCTATATGCCCTGGCCTTACTTACATTGTAGTACCCAGAGGCCTTTCTCCAACTGCCAGTGTTTTGCAACTTTTTTTTTTTTTTTTTTTTTTTTTTTTTGTCCAAGGTCTTAATCTGGCAACCAGTCCCTGGTATATCCCATAAAATGAGTTAATACCGGAGAACCATCACCGCCAGATCAGGCTACAACCATTGACCGACAGGAGTGGATCTATATCCTGGTTTTGCTGCCTCTTGGGTGGGATCACTCAGAGGACCCCAGGGCCTTATAGTGTCTACACCAGAGCCCAGAATTTCCCCAGTGGTATTAAGCCCCGGGGGGCCACAGCGATAACTAGCTCAATCACACACGACTTTCTGGCTCCCTGAATCTTTTATTGGCTTCCTTCCTTTGCCTGACTCACTTCTCCACTCTCTAACTGGTATTTCCTGGGATTACCACCCAAATAAACTACTTGTATTTGAATTCTTGTCTTAGGGTCTGTTTCTGAGGGTACCCCAAACGAAGCCGGTGTTTGTATAAATTACATTTATTTCAGATGGAAGTGACATACATTCAATTTAACTCAACTTAGCCTAGACCAAAATCAAGGAAAAAATGTCAGCTCATTGACTCATACGATACAATGTCCAAAGGTCATGAATCCTCTTTTAGGATGGCTGGATCCACAGAACTCAATGACTCGTCCTCTCTCGTTTTCTCTGTGTCTTTCTCACTGCTGTTTCCCTTTATGTAGTAGCCTATTTTCAGACAGAAATGATGGCGCTCACAAGGCTACTCCCAGCTTACACTGCCCTTACAGCATGGAGTACCTGGGAAGGTCAAACTTCTCTTCCACATCCGTATCAGTGCCAGAAAAGGTCTCATGCTGATAGAATTGGGGCACATACTGCATTCTAGAAAAATCACTATGACCAGGTAGTTGAAGTATCCTGGCTGGTCACCCCAGGAAGGGGATAGAATGAGGAGGAATGGGTATGACTTCAAAAGGATGTGGGCAGCAACAAGCATTTCACAGACTAGAAAATACTTTCTGGTGTTTCCATGTATTTTCTTGATGATATAGGACATTTTTGGACCTTTTTACCCCAACAGAAGCACTTGGAACTAACACAGTAAAAGAGCAGGATCAGGGAGTGACTTCTTTTCTAGGTTCAGACTGATGGCTCAGATGATACCTTCTTTTTTTTATTTATTTTTATTTTTTTATTTTAGTGTTTTTTTATTATATTATGTTAGTCACCATACAGTACATCCCTGGTTTTTGTTGAAAGTTCGATGATTCATTAGTTGCGTATAACACCCAGTGCACCATGCAATACGTGCCCTCCTTACTACCCATCACCAGTCTATCCCATTCCCCCACCCCCCTCCCCTCTGAGGCCCTCAGGTTGTTTCTCAGAGTTCATGGTCTCTCATGCTTCATTCCCCTTTCTGATTACCCCCCCTTTCTTTATCTCTTTCTTACCCTACCGATCTTCCTAGTTCATATGTTCCATAGATGAGAGAAATCATATGATAATTGTCTTTCTCTGCTTGACTTATTTCACTTAGCATTATCTCCTCCAGTGCCGTCCATGTTGCAGCAAATGTTGAGAAATCGTCCTTTCTGATAGCTGAGTAATATTCCATTGTATATATGGACCACAACTTCTTAATCCAGTCATCTGTTGAAGGGCATCAGATGATACCTTCTATAGTAAAGGAAAAGGGAAAGAATATGTTCACTAAGCAGTAAAAAAAATAGTTAGTTGTCAATGCACATAGGTTATGTTCTAAATTCCATGCTAAATATTTTATTCACATGATTCTACCTAAATCCCAGAGAACACCCTGGGAGTAGTCATAACTATGACTTGCATTTTCATTTTACAAACAAAAAAATTAAAGCACAGAAAGGTAAATGACTTGCGTAAGGTCCTGAGCTCGTAAGTGGCAGAGACATTTATATCCAGGCTGGTGTGGCTCAAAGACTGGGTCTGGGGGCGCCTGGGGGGCTCAGTCGTTAAGCATCTGCCTTCAGCTCAGGTCATGATCTCAGGGTCCTGGGATCAAGCCCCGCACCGGGCTCCCTGTTCAGTGGGGAGCCTGTTTCTCCCTCTCCCACTCCTGCTGCTTGTGCTCCCTCTCTCGGTGCCTCTCTCTGTCAAATAAATAAATAAAATCTTAAAAAAAAAAAAGACGGTTTCTGATGCTTTGGAAACACTGCTTTGGTTGGAACTATACTAATGCTTTGTTCTTATATTCCTTTGCAGCATTTAGACACAATTAAAGTACACACACACACACACACACTGAATTCTGGGGACAGATTAACTTCTTTCAAACCTGACACTTGAGGTTGGAGACTTTTTGGTTCAGTTTCCTTTTGATCCAAGAACTTGTTAACCTTACACCCAGAAATAATTTGTCTACAAAAATCTTTCCCTCTCTTTCTTTCTTTCTTTCTTTCTTTCTTTCTTTCTTTCTTTCTTTTCTTCCTTCCTTCCTTCTTTTTCTTTTTTCTTTCTTTCTTTCTTTTTTTTTTTTTTGAGAGAGAGCAGGCAAACAGGGAGGGGGCACAGAGAAAGGAGGAGAGAGAATCTTTTATTTTGAAGATTTATTTATTTATCTGAGGGAGAGAGAGAGAGAGAAAGCTGGAGGGAGCAGCAGAGGGAGAGGGAGACAAGTGGTCTCCCAATGAGCATGGAGCCTGATGTGGGGCTCAATCCCAGGACCCTGAGATCATGATCTGAGCCAAAATCAAGAGTTGGAGGCTTATCTGCCTGAGCCACCCAGGCACTCCTACAAAAATCTTTTTATTTAACAATAGTATACCCAGGCTTACCCAGGTTGCTATATTGATTGTCCTTTTCCAGTTGACCTAATGAAGTCCCTCGACTGAGTACGCATTAGATCAGATCAAATTGATGAGAACAGAATTAGCTTACGGTATTTCTTCATTAACTTTCCAAGAACACCTCTCTTACTGGGGCTACAGCCTGCAGCTCTAAATATTTTGTACTTGGTAAAAAAAAAAAATAGAACTGTATTTGTATTCCTTTTAGACATTTTGCAATCTTGTTATTATTTCAAGATGTAAGAGGTAATTGGGGTATGAATCTAATTATCTCCGTCATCATTTGACGAATGAATTACCCACCTAGTTGAAAGTGCTAAATGTTCTCACCGGTTTAGCAAATATGTATTAATCTCCCATTGTATGCACAGCTCTATGCTAGGTGCTAGGGACACAGCAGTGACCCAGACAGAAACAAAATACCCCACAAATAAATACATAATAGTGAATTATGATAAGAATCTTGAAAGAGTTTAGCAGGCAGACTCTATCAGTCAGGATCCAGTGTATGAAATAGGTGTAACTCCAGGAATTTTAAGAAGGCTGTAGGTTAATACGAGGAATTCAGTGTTTGTAAAATTCACCGGAAGGGCTGAAGGAGCAGTTTAATCCTGAGTCTTCAGGAATATCTTTCAGAATACTGCAGAACTGTCCCATCGGAGGAACCACCACAATGGAACTTTGCCGGAACCAAGAACTCCCTGCCACCCACGTAGGTCCCCTATCGAAACTGCCTCTGAACCCCGAAGAAGCTACCGAATGGACACCCAAGACCATGGTTCATGATTTAGGAAGCCAGATCCAGATGCCACCATGACCACTCATGCCACTTTATTCTCTACTTCCTCACTGTCAGGAATCTGAAAACAGGGGCGCTACAGAGCAACCTCACGTTTTGAGAATGGTGCTCACCAGTGGAAACTGCCAGGCGAATCTAATCAGCCGCGGGAACCTAGGCTGAAGGGAGTCTGCACTCTAGTTAGTAACGTTGTATCCTCTCCAAGTAGGAGCAGGCTCCAGTGCAAGCTGAGCGAATCAGTCTGGAGGGTCCAGCATAAGATACTGATTTAGTGGGGGGACTGGGAAAGGTTTCTTTGAAGAAGCAACATTTCAGCTGAGACATTAAAAATGAGCAGGAGGAGAGGTGTCTGGGTGGCTCAGTCAGTTAGGTGTCTGCCTTCAGCTCAGGTCATGATACTGGGGTCCTGGAATTGAGCCCCATGTCAGGCTCCCTGCTCAGCGGGGAGCCTGCTTCTCCCTCTGCCTGCTGCTCCCCCTGCTCGTGCTCTCTCTCTCTCAAATAAATAAATAAAATCTTTGAAAGAAAAAAAAATGAGCAGGAGGAAAGCAGTCAAGGAGTGAGATGAGTCCCACCCAGAAAGAATAAGAGGGAAGACCTTGTGCTGGGAAGGCTCTTGCTGAGCTTGAGGAGCCAGACGGTGGTGTGGGGGGACGGAATGAGTTGGGGGGGTGGTACAAGACTGGGGAGCTAGTAAAGGCTGGCTCGTGTAGGACTTTCTCAATCACATTAAGCTCTGAGGATTTCATTCTGTGATGGAAGCCATTGGACCGTTTAAACAGAGGAGGAAATCAGTCTGCTTTGTATGTATGAAGGCTACTCTAGCTGGTGTTCAGAAAACCGTTTCCAGATGGCAGGAGTAGGAATGGGGCGAGTGCAGTAGGTGTAGTGAAGACACCGTGGTTTGCATATGAGGGTGTTATCAGTGGAGGTGATGGAGAGAAGCAGAGCTGACGGGACCCAATGGGAAGTGACTGTAGCATAAGTAAGGGTAAAAGAGAAAACAGTCTAAGTATGACTCCTGAATTTCTCATCTGAACAGCTGGATGGGATGTTCAGAGCCTTTAGTGCGACGAGCAAGATGGGCAGAGCAGGTCTGGGGAAATATCTGTATCAGCGCTGCACGTGCCTTTGGAACAGCCAACGGTGGACTTCGAGCCCGTCTACAGATGCACACATGTCTAGGTAATGGTCAGCTGGAAAATGCAATCTACAGAGAAGTGAAGGTGTTCGGATTCCAAATGAACAAACAAAACCAATGTCGATTCCTATTTTTCACTATTAATGAGCTCTTAGCTCAATGGAATTACACGTATTGAAGAACTACAGAGATACTCACTGGAAATACAATCATAACTCAAAAGGGATTCCTCCATTTTTAAAATGTATCAGCAAATATGATCACGGCTGCCTTTGAGGTGCAAGCGTCAGGATGTTTCCGACATATTTTGGTTCTGCGGTTAACACTTATGACTAGCTTACTATATATACTACTTATTTGTCTTGTTTATTACCTGTTTATTGTCTTCCATTTAAACATGTTAGATCAATGTTTATGGCAATTTTTTATCCGATTTTTAAAAATGCCATATTCCCTGTATCTAGAACATACTTAGTATCTATTAGGCACTGGATATATTCATTGAAAGGATGTTTGAATAAACAAATGTGAAATCTAGTATCAAGAGAAGCTATTTGTGTGTATGTGTTTGTTTTTGTTTTAGAGAAAGCACGCACACGCAAAGGCGCAGGTGCGTGTGGCAGTGGGAGGAAGACGGGCAGAGGGAGAAGGAGAATCTCAAGCAGGCTTCACACCCAGTGCAGAGCCTTCCAGGGGCTTGATCTCAGCACTCTGAGATCATGACCTGAGTCAAAACCAAGAGTTGGACGCTTAACCGACTGAGCCACCCAGGCGCCCCAAGAGAAGGTATTTGAACTGTCAGTCAAGTATACATAAGAATATACATTATCTGTGGTTCTTTGGAATCGAGTATGTGACTCTTAAACTTTTAATTTTACTAAATTCTATGGAAGAACATTTCTTTCACAAAATGAATTGAGACTGAGTCATCATTAGTCACATAAACTTTTAGAATTGATGCATCTTAGTTGAAAACAAAAATGACTGGTAAGAAATTCATCAACATTAAGAGTGTATCTCTGGATGGTGATCTACTTCTTTTTACTTTGGTGTATTTTACAAAATTTTGAAAATAAAGACCAATTACTTGTAGAAAGAAAAAAAAAAAAGAAACATAAAAATGGTTGACAACTATTGTGTTCTGAAATTTGTCAAAAACCAGTATCTCGCTAATTATATCAGAAGATATGAGTTATAAGTACAAGATCTATGACGGCGTACTTTGGCACAAATGAAAATAGTTTACAAAAGTAAACTGTATTCTCCCCTGATTTTGGTAAAACTACTGAAAAAATATATATTGAATAAATGACATACTAATCTTCTCTATTGTTATTAATAAGGGATTCATGGTATCCTTTCTACATACAGATTTCTGACCACATGTCCAATTATTGAAAGAGGTTTGATTAGAAGATCTTTAAGGTATCTGCGTCTCTCTCATTCTCTGTGACCCCACATTGGTCTCTAATACTTGTGTCATCGGATTGTAAAACCAAAGTGAATAATACATGAAAAGGCACTCTCTAAATTACAAAGCCCCGTATATGCTTGGTTGAAAGAACATCTTCCAGGACCTGCCCCCACCCCCACCCCCCATAGGTGGCCATTTTCACCTTGGTGGGAGCAGGGTGGGACCTTTACTTACTTAAGTTAAATGGAATGAGGTAATACCTTTGGGATCTCCTCCCTGTGCTGTGAAGCATCAGTCTACAGGGCTCAGTTTAAACAGCCAATGTTCCAGCCATAAGAGTCTGGGCCAAGGGGTAAAATGTGATGGAAATCTTTTTTGGGGGTCTTCTCCAGCGTGGGTCTGAGGGAGACATTTCCTTACAAGGCCACCAACATGGTACAATCCCCAGTTAAGAGAATGAGAATCAGGGGCCCCTGGGTGGCTCGGTAGGTTAAGCGGCTGCCTTCGGCTCAGGTCATGGTCCCAGGGTCCTGGAATCGAGCCCTGAGTTGGGCTCCCTGCTCAGCAGGGAGCCTGTTTCTCCTTCTCCCTCTGCCCCTGCCGCTGCTTGTGTGTGCATTCTCTCTCTCAAATTAATTAATTTAGAAAAACAGAGAGAGAACCGGAATAAGGTTTGCTTCTTCTGGAATGACATTAGCTGGAGTTCAGGAGAGAATGCTGCCACCCCAAGTTATTGAGATCATGGAGCTCCAGGGCAATTCGGTAGCTTGTCCATATTGTGCGGCCTTATATTAAGAAGAGAGTGGAAGCTGAGGGTGTTCCTGCATCATAAATATATATTATCTTTTGTTACTAAAATACTTATTTTTATTAAAGTTAAATATTACTTATGGTTATTGTATTATTACTAGTATTTATCTGTATTAGAGATTATTCTTTACTTTTGCTGGTTAGTCTTTTTCAATTTCCCATATAATACTTCATAATAGAAAAGCAAAAGCTTCATGCAAGTTACCTAGAAAACATTTAGAAAATACAGGCAAATAAAAGGGAGCAGACTAGAGTGACTTGTAATTCTACTACCCAGTGGTAAGCGCTGTTGATATTTTGCGATCCAACCTTCCAGTATATAGAATTCCTTTACTAAAAATGGGATTATACTCTATCTATCTTAATCACCCAGTTCTTTTGCTTGTAAAAAGAATCCCTTATGAATGAATGTTCTTCAGACATACCATTTCAACAACTGCGTATTCTGAGGCTTTCCAGGCATGTTAATGAGCCAGAAAAGTTGAACGCACCTGCACCCTGGCCAGCAGTGTCCCGGCCCCCTCCCCCAGTGCTGCTGGTGAGTACGGCAGCTGGAAAATCTTGGTCAGTAGTGGGATCATTGCTGCTTTAACTGGCAGCTCTCCGATTGCTAATAAGGTTTGTCATTTTCCCCCCGAAAGATTCTTTGGACAAGTGCCTTTGCCAGGATCATTTACAAGTTGGACAGCAGTAAAGCAACAGGAGTGGCGTCTGCATGGGTGGAAGCTTGATATGGACAGATTTAATGTTCAACTCACACTATCTCATGTATACTTACTAAACCCCTCTTCTTATCCCCTGGCAAAGATTTACTGATGGCCTGCTATAGGGCAAGCCCCGTTCTAGATGCCGGTGATGTAACAGTGAGTGAAATTGCCAAAGTCCCCAGGGCACGCATTCTAGAGCAGAGAACCACACAAAGCCAAGTGTGATTATGTGATGGCAGAATATAGAACAGAGGATGGGGCTGAGGGTGGTGGAGAGGGAGGGGAGGGGCTTTAAAATTGAGGGGATCAAGGAGGGCCTCTTTGATGTGATGGTATTTGAGCAGGGACCTAGATGGAGCCAGGAGTGAGTGAGCAGCGCAGGTGTTTGGGGAAGAGCCTTCCAGAGGGGGAGCAGAGAGTGTGCCTGAGGCAGGAGCGTGCCTGTCTCTGTGAGGAGTGGCTGGAGCGGAGAGAGGGCTGGGGACTGCGGTACAAGGTGAGGTCAGAGAGGTGGAGGGAGCAGCTCCTGTGGAGGTTGGAGGCCCTGGCCAGGAAGGAGGACAGATTTACTCAGAAAGAGCTCAGAGAGGAGGAGGCTGCTGTAGTCAATGTGTATGTGGATACAAGCCATGTCCCCCATACGGGCCTACCCTGTTCTGCCAAGCTCAGCCATTGCCCATCTCCTGTACTGCCCAATTTCTCTCCGTCTGTGGCCGCGGCAGGTGAAGTGGGTGTCTTATGAGGTCTGTTGGGTGCTAAAAAGTCTGTGTGGTAGTCAATCAAAAGACTAAGAGTGACAAGGCAGGATCAGTGGGTGTCACCCTCAGAAGTCAATCTGACAAGCGTTGGTCTAGCACTTTACAGGGTTGAGAACACGCCGGTAAGTCTAGAGAAAAAGCAAAATAGAGGCACCAGAGACTTCAATAAAATGACTAAAAAAGAAGCGGCAGACACAAGTGCGTCGAGTGTACCAAATCACTCCGTATTTAATCTCTGCAAGAGGCACCTGGAAATCTATAAATGACAGCAAGAGGCAGCTTGACAGGCTGCTTGCTGTTCTACTTGCTAGCTACAAACTAGTTGGAAGTTTTTCTCTTATCTGAAATGCCACTTTTGAATACAAAAACTTAGGCAAAGTACTTTCAAATTCCCAATTTGGGAATTTGGCTGTCTGATCACAGACCAGATCGGTGGGCTGCCAAGCCAGAAGGGCTAGGAGGGACCAGGCCCATGGGGCAGAACCAACGGCTTTCAGAGCCTGACCCAATGCCCCCCACTCGGAGGGCATCCCAGAAGCAGCTCACAGAGAGAACACAGGGGGCATACAAGAGGCTAGATTCTTATGGGGTGACATAGTGACCATTGTCCCCGCCTTTCAGGGGCGACATTCAGTGCAGAAGCTCCCTTCACTGTCCAGGCATCTCTCTGAGAAACCCTCCTGACCATCTCAGCTGACATTCATCTCCCTTCTTGGGCCTTTGTGGACATCTGGATAGCACTATTTGTTTAGTGCTTAATTGTTCTAGAATGCAAATTTCATGAGGCCAATGACTGCCTTGCTCGCTCCTATACCCCCAGTGCCAGAAATTGTGTGGGGGACCCAGTAGACACTAAATAACTATTAAATGGACGAATTTTACATTCTTTTAGGGGTCCATATAATATCTCGTAGCTTAGTGAGGATGAGATCAGATCCGACTTCTTGTCATCTGTCCTCTTCCTTACTTTTCTTCCCGTCTCACTGTAGCAGACGCCATCCGTGGCTTGCCCATATGAACTTGGCCCGCTCCAAAGTCAGTGACAGACAGTTCCTGTCCACGGCAGTGCTTCTGTTGGCTTTCCGCCATGGGAGAGTGCTTGGTCTCCATGCTCTGGAAGTTCTCCAAAGAGTTACATCACCCAAGTGTGATCGTCTATCCGTGAGGGGTGGAAACTGTAGACAACTATCCCATTCCTTGCTTCCTGGAGAAATCAGTCTGGGGGGCATCCTACCATTTCCAGAAGCCTCCGGGGAATGGAGCCCTGTTGCCCACACTGGTTCTCCACCCATTAATCCTCTGTGGCTTTCCTCCGTTCCCTATCTCAGGTCCCTGCTTACTCTTTCCTGGGACCACCTCCTACGTCCTAAATGAACTGCTCAGACCCAAATCCTTACAGTGGATGCTGCTTTGGGGGGAACCCAAACTAAGTCAATCACTTAGAAAAACGGTGCCCGAGGTTCCTGTGAAGACAGGGCTAGCCAAGGCAAGCCAGGCATTCAGCCCAGGGCTTACCTCCCGTAAATATTCCGCTCCCGTAACCACCACTGCTCTTGTTGCTCCTGATGAGGGGGCCCATAAAATACTTGTGCATTAATCTTGGAGGCAGAATTTTGAGGAGGAATCAAGGTAGAGACCAATAGGCGTCCACAGCAGTATCAACCTCAGTCGCAGTGGCATTAGGTGAGGAGGGACAGAAGCAAAGGTCAATGACAAAGCCAGGGAGGATGGTGTATGTCCAAGGTGTTAGCCTGTGTGGTACCAAGTGCCCTGGAAGACTTCACCCCGGGGCTGGTGTTCAAGACACTTGAGGTGGGCCTCACAGCTAGCCGGAGTAAGGATATTTGCAATGGGATGGAAAGGACCCTATTAAGACAAACCTAACAGAAAGGGCCAGAAATGTGGCTTCCTTTGAAAGGACAAGCAGATTCAGTAGGTCAAGGTAGGGAGAAACCAAGTGGTCTACTTTCTGGAGAGTATGGGGAGGGGAATGGAAAGCTAATGGAGGAGGCGGAGCTGGACTCTGGAGGATCAGAGCATCAGCCAGGTTGAAGTTGAGAGAGCTCTGCACCCAGAGAAGTTTAAATCTTGGCCTTGTTTGATACTGTCTCTTAACTGCTATGTGAGTGGCACTTGTGTTAACTGTCTCCGAAAGGGGTCAGATCCCACAGGGGGATCTTGGCATCAACCGTAAGCAGTGACACACCATTGGGATGGCACCGTATTATCCACTAAGGGAAGTGGTGCTAGCGGTCTTCCCAGACTAGGGCTTTCATCTGACAACGTTTGATCCTGTAGAAGGGTCAAGACCGGAAGCCTCTGCAAGGCACAGGGTCCCGTTCACTTTTGGAGTCCCGGTGCCTCTTCTTGCATCTGGCCCAAGAGTAGATGGTCAATACACACATGGAGAAGGAGGGAGAAGAGAAAACGGACATCAGGGTAGGAAGGGAGAGGAAGAAGAAACCAGTGAGTCCTGGGTAAATGCTGCTGTCTGGTTTGGCTGAGTAGTACCAGCTTGACCCTGCCCCCTCCACCCTGCTGGCTGGGACCGAGGCAGACCAGAGGTCCTCACTAATGTGGTTTCGTGCTAAACCACCATGCTGATGTTCAGCTCACCCCGACGTGGGGCATGCTGCCTTCTCATCTGCTTTTTAAATTTTTATTTATTTTTATTTTTTAAAAGTTTTTATTTAAATTGCAGTTAAACATACAGTGGAATATTAGTTTCAGGCATGCAATACAGCAATTCAGCACTTCCATACATCGCCCTGTGCTCATCACAAGTGCGTGCTTTAATCCGTACCCCTATTTGACCCATCCCCCACCCGCATCCCCTCTGATAACCATCTGTTTGTGCTCCACAGTAAAGAGTCTGTTCCTTGGTTTGCCTCTCTCTCTCTCTCTCTCCTTTCTTTCCCATTTGCTCATTTGTTTTGTTTCTTAAATTCTACATATGAGTGAGATCATATAGTATTTGTCTTTCTCTGCCTGACTTCTTCCACTTAGCATTATACCCTCTAGCTCCATCCATGTCGTTGTAAATTCACGATTACATTCTTTTTCATGGCTGAGCAATATTCCATTGTGTGGACCACATCTTCTTTAGCCATTCATCAGTCAATAGACAGTTGGGCTATTTCCAAAATTTGGCTATTGTGGATAGTGCTGCTATAAACACTGGGGGTTCATATATCCCTTTGAATTAGTATTTTTGTATCTTTGAGTAAATACCCAGTAGTATAAGGGCCAGATCATAGAGTAGCTCTATTTTTAACTTTCTGAGGAAACTCCACACTGTTTTCCAGAGTGGCTGCACCAGTTTGCATTCCCACCAATAGTGCAAGAGGGTTCCCTTTTCGCCACATCCTTGCCAACACCTGTTGTTTCTTGTTGTTGTCGATTTCAGCCACTCTGACAAATGCGAGGTGACATCTCATTATAGTTTTGATTTGCATTTCCCGGTCTCATTTGCTTTTTATGAAAGATGTGATGGCACATTTGTCGGGTGCATATAAGGTAGGGTGGGAAAGGAAGATGCTGATGTTCTTATCAGTATGGGGGGAAGCCAATGACCACATTGATCAAATCATGAAGCACTGAGCGATGGAGTACAGGCAAGTGGGAACAGCTGGAAAAGAAAACTATTGGAGACTTTGGAGCCCATTCTGACTCCTAGAAGAAGCTATCTTCCCACTCATCTTGGTCCCTAGGATTCCAAGCATGCTTAGGGGTAATTCGAGCTTTTAGAACTAGTCCCTTGTTTCCTCAGTGAGGTGTTATTAGTGAAGGAGCAGACACCTAAGGTGTTAACAAAGTTACAACAGGTCTATCAGTTATTCTTTGGTTATTTATTTATTTGGGAGAGAGAGGCCGTGCATGAGCAGGGAGGGACAGAGGGGGAGGGAGAAAGAATCTTAAGGAGATTCTGCGCTGAGTATGGAGCCCGACGTGGGGGTCTATCCCATGACCTTTAGATCACAACCTGAGCCAAACCAAGAGTCAGGCAATTAACCAACTGAGCCACCCAGGTGCCCCTACTTTGATTCTTGACTACTTTCTTTATAAAATTTAATCAAAAGCCTATTATCTCCTGATTGGTGTCCCATCTGAACGGGTGGCAGGGGCAAAAGAATGGTTCCCGGGACCTTCTTGCCTCCCACAAAAGCTCATGGGCAAAAAACCAGAAACTAAAACCACTGATGTGCAACTCACATTTGTCCCTTACCAAGATGGGTGGCTGGGACAGTCGCAGCTTTTGGGAGATAAGGTGCTCATGGTATAGGATTTTTGTCATTTCCTCTCAGTCTGGTATCCTGTGATTCAGAATCCATAGTTGAGACACTGATTAGGTGTAAGATGCTGGGGGGGGGGGGATTATACAGTTAAGGCTTTTGCTGTATTACCTGGCTTTGAAAAGCTTCACGTTGTCTCTTCCTGAATGATTTCAATTTTAGCACTTGCAGTAAGTGAGCTGTTAAATTATTTGTCAGTAAACTTTCTTTATGATCCTTTAGCCACATAGTCATTTTAATTCCCTTTTTATGTTTCTGTTAAAGAAAGACCTTTCCCACTGAAAGATGATACAGATATTCTCCCGTGGAATTTTGTATTAGTTTTCTGATTTAATTAAAAAAAAATTTTTTTAAAGATTTTATTTATTTATTTGACAGAGATAGAGACAGCCAGCGAGAGAGGGAACACAAGCAGGGGGAGTGGGAGAGGAAGAAACAGTCTCACAGCGGAGGAGCCCGATGTGGGGCTCGATCCCGTAACGCTGGGATCACGCCCTGAGCCGAAGGCAGACGCTTTAACCGCTGTGCCACCCAGGCGCCCCTAAAAAAATTTTTTTTAAAGCATTTAAAAAATTTTTTTATTTATTTGAGGGAGAGAGAGCACAAGCAGAGTGAGGGGCAGAGGAAGAAGCAGACTTCTCACTGAGCAGGGAGTCTGACACAAGGCTCGATCCCAGTACTCCAGGATCATGACCTGAGCCGAAGGCAGCCGCTTAAATCGACTGAGCCACCCAGGTGCCCTAGTGTTCTGATTTGAAAGACTGAAATCTTTAATGGGTCTGAAATTTATTTTTGCAAATGGTGTGCGTCAGGGAATGTACCCCGTGACTAGATTGACCGGCTGTTGGATTCCCTACTGATTTGAAATGCCATTTTTATTTTATACTGAATTCTCATAAAAACAGTATCTTCTTAATGAATTCTCTCCTCTGTTCCATTGACCCGTTTAACTATTCTTGCCTCTGTGAAGTTGGTAGCAGACAATGTCAGCGCTCCTCCCACATCCCCGTGGGTCCCTTTTCGGTGTTTGTTTCAGAGTACTTTGGAGAGGGGGCTTTCTGAGTTTGAGCTTTCTCCAGCTTGCATGTTCAGCTCTTTCTGGGGGGCTGCTTCAGCTCCCTTTGTCTTCCCCAGAGGAGATCTACAGATGTGCCCCCCCCCATAGCCAATGACTGACAGTTGTGAGTATATGAAAACCCACTTTTCTTGCCTTGGAGTAGGGAGCCCTTCATCAATAAATCACTTGCACACAAAATACTCATCTCAGGGTCTGCTTTTGGGAAACTCAATCTAAGGCAGAGTCTTTTCACATTTCAGGCAGATCACTGCACCAGCTGAGAAGAACCCGTTCCCACCAGTCACCCACTGAATTGAGAAAGCTGGCAGTACGGCATCCTCTACCACTTCCCATCAGAAGAGCTTTCAGGTATTAAGCAAAATTCAGTAAACTCTGAGCTCCTGGTAGTGTCTTCCTGTCCATGCAGTGAACGATGACTTTTGTATTTTTAAATACAGTTCCTAAAGAACACAAAGTTTTTAATTTCTCAGAAATTATACAGCAGATCCTAGACATAAAGTCCCTGGATAGTCTGTGCATGTCATTTAAGATAACTAAGATGGTATTTGATTACTATTAAACTTTCAGCTTAAAAAATAAGGTGTCACATGCATTTGGTAAGAAATTAAACAGAAGAGTATAAAATGAAAATAGTCTTTCTCTATTCTTCCTAAAACTTCTAGTAATATTTAAGATTTAATAATTCATTAAATTTATTGTTTTATTGTTTGCTATATGTCAGGCACTATTTATTCCTTTTTCTAAGCTAGTTATACTAGAAAATTATTTTCCCGTATCTTTTTAAAAAAGATCTGTTTATTCATTTTAGAGAGGGTGGAGTGGGAGAGGGAGAGGGAGAGAGAGAGAATCTCCAAGCAGACTCCCTGCTGTGTGTGGAACCCAAAGCAGGGCTGGATCCTAGGACCCTGAGATCGTGACCTGTGCCGAAATCAAGACTCAGCTGCTTAACCAACTGCACTGCCCAGGTGCCTCTCACATATCTTTTTAAACTTAATATCTCATCCACATTTTCCCATTCTAGTTCATGAAAATTTCTCCTCATTTTGTTTGATGGCTGCACCATAATTATTTTTATTCTGTTCTATAATATTTATTTCCATACTGAGGTTTATCCTTGCTTCACTAGGTTCAAAATTATGACAAATTCTTTAAAGCAACTTTTTCCCTTCCTAGTTTTATTAATTTGAGTCATCTGTTAGCTGGATTTTGTCTTCAAATAATTTTTGCACACTTGAGAATCTCTGTCTCTCGCTTTAATTTAATTTTTAATTTTTATTTTTATTATTTTTTTAAAAAGATTTTATTTATTTATTTGACAGAGAGAGAGACAGCCAGCGAGAGAGGGAGCACAAGCAGGGGGAGTGGGAGAGGAAGAAGCAGGCTCATAGCAGAGGAGCCTGATGTGGGGCTCGATCCCAGAACGCCGGGATCACGCCCTGAGCCGAAGGCAGATGCTTAATGACTGAGCCACCCAGGCGCCCCTCTCGCTTTAATTTTAAATAACATTGTTATGGGGGATTCTGGAGGAAGTTTGATTTTTCTCACTTATAGCCCATCACTTATTTTTATACATGCTTTCATGGCAATTTTTTTTTTTTTTTTGAGGAAGCACGCATGCACAGGAACAGGGGGGCTGGTAATGGGGAGGGACCGAGGGAGAGGAAGAGAGACTCTTAAGCATGCTTCATGCCTGGTGCAGAGCCCGTGGCAGAGCCCGACTGGAGGCCTGTTCTTATGACCCTGAGATCATGACCTGAGCCGAAACCAAGAGTCAGTCACTGAATTCACTTGGCCACCTAGGCGCCCCAGCAATTTTTAAAAATATAAGTGATGCAACAGTCTGTTTCCCCCACCCTCTCTATCTCCTGGTTTTTGTTTCTTGGTTTTTGGTATTCAGTTTCCTGAAATTTCTTGTCCCTTAGGATGTATAGATTTAGTTCTCCCATTGTTTGGGGCAGAACTTCTTTTATAATTATTTATTTCCGTGTTATTAGTTATAGTCTTGTTTTTATGTAACAAATTATATGTATGAATGATCATTGCGATCTGTCTTCCACATCTGTTACCTTTCATCTCCCTAATAGTTTTTAACCTCCTTGTCATTTTTTTTTTTCTCTCTGCATTATCTTTGATCATTTGAATGCTTTCCTCCATGACTGGGACTTTGTTTTGACTAAATTCCATTTTTTTCCTTGATGTTTCAAATGATGTTTTTTGGTTCTTAGTGGGTTTTCTTAGATTTCAGGAGACATGTGTAAATTACTGTGAAGTAGGTTCTCTGTTTTCAAAGCTTGATATGAAGTTGTACTTTGTCTAAGTGTCAATGGTGTGTGTATGGATATAATGGATATATATTTATATACTTATATATATTCATATATATTTACATATACATATATATGCACATATACATACTCTGTTTTTCTTTGACTTTGTTCAATTTATTAGACTAGATTTTTGGTATGATCTGGCTTTACTCTACCATTATAACTAGAAGTTGTTGACTTTTGTTCTTGATTAAAGAAACATTTTTGGCAAAGATTTTCCTCTGAGATGTCTCATTTTTACCTAAAAATGTAACCTTTAACAGCATAGTACAAAGGACATCAGTTTGAATTATGGATCTATTTCAGAAAACCAACAAAGCAAAAGTGGACTTCTATTCCATAATTCCTGAAGAATGAACTAAGGGCATTTTGAAGTGCTATAAATCATGCCTTGAAATTTGCAGGAATGGGTTGAATAAATCCAGTGGGTTGTGCATCCAATTCTGCATTATATGGGTTGATTATCACCTCTGGCAAACAAATGTATTCATTGATAGATCTGACAAAAATTGGAAAAAACAAAATTAGAATTGGTTGACCATGAAAAAACTTAAACTGATTCTATTTCTGTTTTGTGCATCAGTTATCAAAAATAAGAAGATTGTGCTTATGATGACAATGACTTCAAGCATTTCATACAAGAAAGGATCTGTTAAGACTACTACCAAGGGATGATGATTTCAAACTTGAGTTATATACTTCAAAATCTCCAACACAGTTGTTATTATTGTGTTAGTGATGAGAAACAGGATTCCAAACAGTATTCCCACTTCTTTCTTTTGCTCACGGCCATCCTTTCCTTCCATGTCACTCTCCAGGCCATAAGGGTCCGCCATATTTCGTCGTATGTGACTGATTTTCTTTTGCATATCATGTTTTTCAACAGGATCGAATTAGAGGTTATTTTTGAGGGGATTTTTTAATACTTGAGAGTAATATTTCCATAGGTTCATAGCAATCTGACTTTTTAAAATTTTAAAGAAATCTTAGCTTGGTCTCCACACTTCACCTCCTCATAACCTTTTCCCCTTAGCAAAAGCCTATGTGAAATTCTGAATTGTGAGAAACTCCCACTAGCAACCCACATATTTTCCCTCCAAATGGGCTTCTTATCTTTTGAGGCAGTTTTTCACATGGTTTTGGCTTTCACACTTTTGGTCATCTGTCATATTTTGTTTATTAGAACAGGTGGAGATTTAGTTCTATCTTTCCAAAGCCTCTAAAATAGAGAGGGTAAAATATAAAACTTTGCTTTAAAGAAGCTAAAGAGATGGAATGAAGTCTTAGCCATATAAAGGAATTTGTAGCTTGATGCTAGTTTCCCTTAGGCCGTCTTGACCTCTTTGATGAGGTCAGGGTTTTTTTTGTTTAGGGTCTGGATCTCTGCAGGAACCAATGCTGTGTCCAAGAGAAGGAGCCATCTTTTCCTGATCTTCTGGGGGCAGCTCATTCAGAGTCAAGTATGGTATAATTTAGCTGTGTCTCACTGTGAACCTACTAAAGATCCATGTCATTAAAACTCTCTGGAACTGAGGGGGTGCCTAACTAGCTCAGTTGGTAGAGCATGCAACTCTTGATCTCAGGGTCATGAGTTCAAGCCCCATATCGGGCATGGAGCCTACTTAAAACACACTACACACACGCACACACACAAAACCCCCAAACTCTCTAGGACTGACTTTTCTCCAAGCTGTACACTGTGTCATGTCTAAAATGGAGACCGAATCCTACCACTCCTACCCCCAAAGCACACAAAGTATCCTGGAACTTTGGGTGCTTGAGGACCGCATATGAATGGCAGCAGGAAACTCATACTTGGTGTGTAGATGGTAGTTCAGGTGGGCAGTGCTGCCCAAAACTATGGCCAGTGGGGCCTATGATACTCAATGCTGGAGGGCGCGATGGTGCGCAGCGGAAGGAGAGTAGTTCGGGAAAATGCAGACTTCAGATGTCATATGGTAACCCAGGGAATCCTCTTGGGTTTGCAGTAACATAGGGAAGGGGTATTATAGGGACCTGTGATATGTATTAGCAGGAGTTAGTAGGGAAGGGAATGAAGAAAAGGAACCAGCAAACATTCAAAACTGTATCTTTTGAAAAGAACACTTGAAGCTAAGATATTATTAATATTTCCATGTCTACTGTTAGTAAAAATGTATTGGTGCAAGGAAAAAGTTGATGGAATAGTGTTCAGAGATATTGGTGCTTCTGGTTATCTTTTATGTAAAAACTTTGTCCCCCAACTAACAAATAATTCATATTCTCAACATACAGATAATAATGAAAGTGTCTTACACTCCTGTGGAATCCTGTCCTTTTCAAAGGCTTCCCCATACATACTTCTGAGTCACAACAGTCCAACAAGATTGACAGGCCATGGGTTATTTCCATTTTGATAGGAGCAGATCAGACTTCAGAGGACACGGAAGTATTCCCAAGGATGACACAACTAACAATTAGAGGGATTAATACACTCAACCCAGGTCTTTGAACTCCATCCAAGAGCACTAATCTTTCTCCCAAATCATGCTCATTATAATGATTTTTCATAGCAAAATAGCTTGCATTAATTTTTAGAAATTCATATGAAATATTATATTAGGCTAGTCCAATTTCTCCAATTTTTGTTTGATAATGATACTTTGTAGTAATGCAGCACACACTTTTCAAAGCACTGTCAAATTTTAAATAGCCTGAAGAAATTAACAGGGAAGTTATTACTATCTGTACTTGACTTGGAAGAAAACTAAGGGACAAGGAAATTAAATGACTAGCCTAAAATCTTCTGACTCCCCATACACTCATAACTTGAGTAGAGTGCTTCTTAAAACTCTTCGCACCATTACGTAAGTAATCCTTGTAAATATACTTAGGCCACAATCGCACACTTACTGTCATGTGTTTACATTTAATTCATCTTTTTCCTTCCTTCACATGCTTCATACATTGTCCTGGGTTCTCTCTCTAAGGCATTTATGGTAAACCCTGAACCAAAGCTGCTTCCATCTGAATTGAATAGTGCATTGACTTCTTTGGAACCAAAATGAGATCATCTTCACAAGCCACAAGTGAGTATCCCTTTTTACCTCCCTCCCAATCCCAGCCTTCTTTTAAAAAAGAGCAAGACTGTTGTCAAAAATGACACCTTTTAAATTGGCAGTATATTAGAAAAACAAAAACAAAACTTTTTTTGAAAATAATTGAGGCTTATGGATATCAGCGGTGTTGCCTGCCATGCTACCTGACAGGTGCTAACCAGCCAGCTGAGACTGACTTCTGGTATCTGCCAGCCTCCTCAGTACAGCTGCTGGGCTTGCACCTTCATCAAAGAAGACACAAATGAGGAGTGTATAGGTTCTGGGGAAGAAAAAAAAATGACCTTCTTTTGTTTCTTCCTATTGCAGTCAGGAAGATCTGCCATTTAAAATGTTTTTCAGGGGCGCCTGGGTGGCACAGCGGTTGAGCGTCTGCCTTTGGCTCAGGGCGTGATCCCGGCGTTATGGGATCGAGCCCCACATCAGGCTCCTCTGCTATGAGCCTGCTTCTTCCTCTCTCACTCGCCCTGCTTGTGTTCCCTCTCTCGCTGGCTGTCTCTATCTCTGTCGAATAAATAAATAAAATCTTTAAAAAAAAAAATGTTTTTCAAGTTGGGGCACCTGGGTGGCTCAGTAGGTTAAGTGTCTGCCTTTGGCTCAGGAAGTGATCTCGGGGTCCTGGGATCAAGCCCCATATCAGGCTTCTCCCTCTCCCTCTGCCTGCTGCTCCCTCTGCTTGTACTCTCCACCTCCCCATCAAATAAATAAATAAAATTAAAAAATAATAATAATTTTGTTTTCAAGTCAACTGGTAGAAACCACCTCCAGCTGTAGCACATACCACCGGAACTCTATGTTCCTTCCCCTTCGGGATCAAAAACCAGAATGTTCTTCTTGGATCTCACTTACTGAAAGAGGCTTTTCTGAAAGGGAATGATTATGTATCAAACTCTTGATTGAAGATAAGTATTTTGTAGAGTAATTAAAGGGGATTTTTAAAAACCTTTTCTATTTTTCTATGTTTACTGCTTCCTGCAGAAAGTCAATAATAGCTAAAAATTTGGGAAGAAATGGGAGCATAAGTCCCTTCCACTTGGAATCACACCATTACAGTGCTGATGACTTGGCCATAGTTGTAGAGAGACTTCCAGTGTGTGGAGGCTTAATCCCCCAAATTGTGAAATGAGAATATGGAAAGGATAGTTGTAACTTGGAGATAATAATGACGATGTGAAAGCTTTTTGTACCCTCCTTGAACTAACACCATCCTTCCACTTCTAAGGAGAAGAGCCTCAGTGTATGTAGCACCTGCCTAATCAAGGAACAGCTGTTGGGTGTGGAGAATACATGGGGGCATCTTAATGTTAGGTGGTATTTATTTCCACTGGCCATCTCTTCTTTTTACTTGTACTTGGGAAGTGGTTAGCCTAGTGGAGAGTAAAAAACAAGACTACTTAACCAGAATGATCAAATATAAGAGCTTTCCATGAAACAATCGTAGAGGTGACTCTTGTATCAATCTTGACCATTTTGGTAGATCAGACATTAGTTTTTACTGCCCTTCTTATCACCTTACATTTTTAAAAAAGTTACTTATTTACTTTAGAGAGAGAGCACGTGCACACAAGCAGGGGGAGGGGCACCAGGGAGAGAAATCCTCAAGCAAACTCCCCACTCAGTGCAGAGCCTGACGTGGCTCTCGATCCCAGGACCCCAAGATCATGACCTTCAAAAATCAAGAGTCTGACATTTAACCCACTGAGCCACCCAGGTGCCCCGCCTTACATTTTTTTAATCCCAAGAATCCATGGCATTTCAACACAATTCCACTTGCCACTTAGACTATTTTATTGGTCACTGAGAAATAGTTTGGTATGTGACGAAGTATGACATAAAATACGAACATTTCGGTAATGTAGCAGGGTGAGAAATAGGAAATGAATGGTAACAGTGTAGATTCTGGAGGTGACCACCAGACTTTCAGTCCTGATTCAACCACTTTCTGGCTATGGTCTTAGGCAGGTTACTTCAGTTACCTCGTCTTAAAAATGGGGATAAGAACTGTCCCTGTCTTACTGGGTTATTGTGATGGTTAAATAAAATAACATCTATAAAGTTCTTAGCACAGTGTCTGGTAAACAATGTGTGCTCAAGAGAACTTATATGCTATTATTATGAGTAGTTTTACTGTTTTGCTAGATTATAAGGTCCAACCCTCCAATTCCAACTTATTTCTGATGACTCTTTTCTTTTGCCATATACCCACCTTGCAACAATCAATAGTTAAACTATTTAAATGCCATGTTCTTAATCCCTCTCATGGCCCTTTATCTCCTTTTCCAATCCTTCCTCTGCAATGTAGCTTGCCAAGCCCTTCTTCTCAGGCTACAGATTTTCTCATTTTTATTTTATTTATTTTATTTTATAGATTTTTCTAATTTTTATTTTCTAATTGCCTTTGGTATCCTTTCTCCATTCTTCAGTCTATTTCATACATTACTTCCAGCTACAGCTCTAAACACATCACTTCCTTCCAAAGATTTCCTATTGGGACCAATTTTTTTTTTTTTTTTTTTAAACAGAGTACTTCCATATTTCAGATCTGCCCTCATAGACCTTGTGATAGATTCAATTATTGGTCCCAATTCTTCACTTCCCTGTAATGGGATTACATATCCATACATTTGTTTTATAACTTTGCTATGCTCTCCCTCTGCAGGTGGAATTCTCTTCCCTACACCATGTGACTTGCTCTGGCAATGAAAAATGGGTAGATGTCATAGGAGCAAAGGTCTTACGTATATCGTTCAAGGTTTGGCTTGGCTCTTATATTCTGGATCTGCCATGAGAAGAGCATGTCCTGACTTCCTGCTGCCCTGTTAGCTTTGGCCCCAATGTGAGTATACATGAAAACCTGAGCTCAAACCATAGTCTGTATCCAAGCCACCTGATGCGGAGTGGACTTAAGCTACCCAGCCAAGCCCAATCTAGATCGGCCAAAACTCAGCTGAACTATAGACCTACGAGCATGAGAATTATGCTTGTCGATGTGTCCCATTGCATTTTGGGGTGGTTTACTATACTTGATTATTGTTTTGATATCTGACTAGTACAGACCAACCACTTTTCCAACTTCACATCTGACTATAGTCTTGTGAATATGCTATCGTCCAGCTAATTATGGCAGCTTGATGTCATATCCTGGTCCTTCTTCCCATCTTCATACGAATATACAGATAGCTAGCTAGTGATCGGTGGCACTGGCCTAAGTAATCATGGTGATCTGTTTGTAATCCTCTTGAATCTCAAGGCAGGCTGCCGTGTCACTCATGGTCTTGAATTTTTTGGTTTACCTTCTCATGTATGTGTAGTTTGACCTCAGAACTGGTAGGATGGGCATTGCCTTTTGGTAAAGGTTTAATATTTATTCAAGGGCCTATATGTTCCAGAACTCTGACTGGACTTTATATACAATGTATGAACATGAGGTAGAGATTATTTTCCCCATTTTCTAGAAAGGGGAAGGTAAGGCTCAGAGAAGTTATGTAACTTGTTCAAAATGTAAACAGAAGTGGAGCTAATACTCACGTTTGCTCTGACTCTTAATGCCATGCTTTTTGGTTATGCCGTCTTATCTTTTGCATCACACAAAACTATTAGGTAACTGACTTTTTGAACATGTAAGTGACATTAACAATAATGTTTTAACTATGATGAATATAGGACATAAAGTGTCACGACTTCATGATTTTATTAAAGGAATATTATTGACACATTCAAATTCCAAACCTTTTAAAAAATTTTATTAAGTAAACTCTACCCCCAACGTGGGGCTCAAACTCATGACCCCAAGATCAAGAGTTGCATTCTCTACTGAGTGAGCCAGCCAGGCACCCCGGGGTTCCAAACTTAAAGAGCTTATGCCTCCATCTCTTGAGGCTTGCTCTGAATATTGCCAATGTTTATTTCTCTAAGTTCTATAGAAGTCAGAAGGAAACCACAGAACAGCCACGCCAGGATAGCACAGAGAGTCTGACCTAAGCCCACAAAAGCCAAAAGTAACAAGGTTGGAATTGAAAGCTTGGCTTGACACTGTCTCCTACTTATACCCTGGCACCTTTGGGCTTTGTCTTTTTTTAACAGCAGAGTGCCAGCCTCGAATTTTTAAACCTTAACTCTGAATTTCTTGACTCCGTGTGTCTAAGATAGACTTTGCATGTTACTATTTTGAAGCAGCTGTTTGTCAGAGCTGGGGAGGAGGGAGGGCATCAAAGCAGTTTAAGGGGAGGTACTTGTCTTAGAATTGAGGCTGCTGAGCTGCCAGATTCAAGCAAAGTGTTTGGTTTGGACACGCTGAACAGGCTCGCTCTAAATCAGGATTTCTCAGTCTCGGTGCCATTGACGTGAGGGCTTGGATGACTGTTGCGAGGGGCAGTCTTGTACCTTACAGGATATTTACAGCAACCTGGTCTCCGCCCAGCAGAAGCTAGTAGCACCCAGTTCCCCAGATGTGACTCTAAAGATGTCTGCAGGTATTGCCAAATGTCCCCTGGGGGTAAACTCACCCAGATTGAGAACTGCTGCCCTCAATGAATAAGACAGATCATTACAGCCTTTTAAGCTCAGAAAGGAAAAGTAAAGGGATGACAGATACACTTATCTAGAGAAATTATCCTAATAGCAATTAGATGAAATAATGGCGGGGGGGGGGGGGGGGGGAGGAAATTTCACTTCTAAAAAACGTCTGACTTTGTATTATATATATCTCAGGAAAGAGCAAGTCGGATGAGGGAGCCAGTCAAAGCACAGGCTAGGACGGCAAACTCTGTATAGAGTAAATTAACAGTGAAACCTGAAGGGGAGCAAAATATACAAACTTGAAGTATGCCTCATTGGGATACTGATTGTTTTAAACTGGTTGTTTTTAAGAAACAGGTGAAGCTCAGAAAACTGAGAAGTTAACCCTTTTGTAATAGACATTTACATTCCTAAGGGAAATCTCCATTTGTAAGGGTGTCTCCCAGGCTGTACCAGGAAGGGGGGGGGGGATGACTCAGTCTCTAGAAACTCTTATCAGTGGAGAAGGACCCGCGACCTAAATCTGCATAACAATGATACTCTTAGTTTCTGTGCTTGACCTGAACACCGCTGGTAATGAGCTCCTCACCCCTGAACATCTTTTGCCTTTAGCAGATGTTCTATAAAGCAGTGGTTTGGGCCATTATTAGGGGGTTACTCAACTTTCCTGGGTGTATCCCATGTATACAGGAGGTATATAGGTTACTAAACTTTTGTTTGGGTTTCTCCTGTTGATCTGTCTTTTTATTACAGAGGTGTCTCAGCCAAGAATCTACAAGGGTAGAGGGAAAATTTTCCCTCTACCACAGGTTCCATGTGCTCAGAGCCAGAAAAATTGAGAACTCCGCTGTTTTTAGGCTACTACATCATGACCTCCCCTCTTGTTTCAGGACTCTGTTTTGTGCCTTAATACCTGAGGTAGGCATTATTGTTCTCATTTTATGGATAATGAGCGAGACATGTAGAGGGGTCACTTCCCCAAGTTCACAGGGACAGAGGCAGGAATTAACCCCAGGTCTGCTTGGCTCCCAAGCCTGGGTTCTTCAATCACTGTGGTGTCTATATCCCACAGCTAGGAGAAGACCCTGGGTTCTATGGGACTTCACAAAGTAATCATCACATCTATTATCTTACCTTCCATTGAACCCAGGGCTGGTTTTCTTCCGGTGCCTCTGATTGTAGTTGATCACTAGGGCACTCAAAGAGATGACTGCCACACAGGATGGGCTCACAGAAGCCTCTGGCTCAAATATTGTATGATTCTGTGATTCGACTCAAAGGCGTTCAGAGAAAGGAAGAAGCCATGTCATTACACTGAGCTGGCAGGAACTGCTGGAAAGGAAGCACTCAAGCCGTACAGCATAGTGACTTCCATGTTTCTGTAAGGAATTCCATATTAGTGCAGGAGGATAGGATAGGATAAGGGGATAGTACGAGAACTTTCTTATGATGGGCCCAGCAGATAAAGAAACCCTTTAATGGGGAAGACATGGGAGTGCAAGGGGCCAAAAAAAAAAAAAAAAAAAAAAATTACAATGAGGAGCTTGCCTTTGAACCTCTGACATTCTGCTAAGACAGTTAAGATTTCTTGGACTCAAGCTAAACCCAGGCACTGTTCATTATTAAATAAAATGCCAATAGATGTGTAATATTCCAGGCGTGTTGATAGTGAGTTTCACTTTAATTGACTACAGCTTTTCCCAAGAGCATGTTTTATAAGAATAAGGAAGAAGCTGATCAAGGTAAGCGGACAGTGGCTTGGGCAAGGATATGAATCTACCCAGAGTGCACAGAACAGGAAAGAGGGATGAGATGCTTGGACACATTCCAATTTCACTCCTTTGCTCGTGTATGCAGTGCATTTATTGCCTCTCTACAGTGTGCTAGGGACTGTGCTAGGTGTTGGGGTTATAGTGACAAGCAGAACAATGGAGGAAATAACACTTTTCAAATAAACAAATAATTAAATTTATAATTGGTCACTGTGGTAAGGACCCTGCAGGGAAGTACAGGGATCATTTGACAGAGCTATCTGGCTTGTCCAGGAGGTTAGGAAGGGCTATTCTGAAGGTGGAATGTTTGAGGCAAGTAGGGTGAGTGAAGTAGTTAGACAAAGTGGGGTGGGAGAGGAGAGAGCTTGTGCAAAGATCCTGGAACAAGGAAAACCTATGGTATTTGGAGGGATCGAAAACTGATTATTGAAATGGGAACACACAGGGCAAGAAGAAAAGTGGTAGGATATGAGATTGAAGAAATGGGAAGGGGTCAGACCAGATTATCCTTAAAGAAATGTAATTGATATATTCAGATTCACCTTCTAAAAAGATCTCTGATTGCTGTTAAGAGGAGTTTGGATAAGGCCAGAGTTGATACTTGAGGAAGCTGTTGCAATAGTCCTGACAATATTAAAGAGTCATGGTGGTCGCAGAAATGGAGAGAAGCAGATAGACTGACGAGATACTGAAGAGGATGAGCCAGTCTCCAGGCATTGGCCCCATCTGGAGCTCCAGGTTCTGACGTGATAATGATACCAAATTATATGACATACGTTTTCTTGTGATCATTAAATGTCATACCTGGGTATCACGTTCTCTAGGCCTTTCATTTTATAGATTTGAGAAATCCAATGGGGTACCTGGGTGGCTCAATCACTTAAGCCTCTGACTCTTCAGCCCAGGTCTTGATCTCAGGGCTGTGAGTTCAAGCCCCATGTTGGGCTTCACGTGTGGAGCCTACTTAAAAGAGAGAGAGCAAGCGAGAGAGAGGGATAAAGAAGACTGAACAGTGACGTGAATTGTTCAAGGTCACATGAGAGTGGCCTCACTGGGACTAGAACCCGGGGACCAGCCAGTTGGGGGTTGCTCAGGGTACAGGGTCAACATGCACAGTTTCCTGATAGACATGGAAATGTATTATAAAATGACATGGAAGGTAAGAAGAGATATCACCCTAAACCCCATTTCTGGTACATGGTAGGCCATATATTAAGAGTAAGACTAAATTAAGTGTCTTTACTTACCCCTAACCTACCCTTGTAAGAAGAAGAATTTGGTCATAACTATATATAGTTATGATATATATATATTATATTTATTATATATATTATATTAATTAATTTATTATATATATTATATATAAATATATTTTAAGCCTAATAAGACCCGGTTGTTGGTTCTTAAGAAATAGAGGGCACAGAAGGAATTTGGATTTCTCATACACATTAAAGGGAGGGAGGATTGATTAAGATAGGGTTCTTTGTTTACAAATTGCAGAAACAGACTCTGGCTAATTTAGGTAAAAAAATATAAAACAAAACAAAACAAAAAAACAACAAGCAACAACAAACAAATGAAAAACCCTCAATCAACCAATCTACAAATAAAACAAAACAATAACAAAAGAGGAAATTGTTAGCTACTGGGAGTTCAGAGAAACATCCAGAAAGTGGCTGGAGAATTGGGTCTGGGACAGCACCGGGATTGGAAGCTGGGAGCATGAACCACTGGGATGTTCTCTCACTGGGAACAATCTGAGTAGGACTTTTCTGCTAGGCTGAGTCACCACAACACGGCTCAGTTGCCATGTCTCTCTGCTCAAGATGTACATTTCAGGAGGGACCCTCCGATTGGCCTGGCTTAAGCCATGTGCCTGCCCTTTGGCTAAAAGAGGGTTTCGTCCCTGAATAGAGTACCTCCAGGGAATATCTAACTGGGAAGAGGTAGTTACAATAAAGGAAAGTAGGGCTGCAGTCAGAAAGAGACGTAGATGTTAGGCTCCCAAAAGCAAATGTACCTTTAGAATGCCATGGAAAGAACAGTTCTTATTGCAAGGTTTAGCTGCCAGTGTCATTTTTCTTAACAATCCATAGGGAGAGACCCTCCTTCCTTCTTTCTCCCTACCCTGTTCCCCACCCCACCTCTCTAGTGTCTTCAGGCACTAGGATCAGAGGTCACCCCATCTGCTGCAGGCCAACAGAAATGGGGTGTAGGAGGAAGCCACCAGCTTCAATGAACAACCAAGCCTGAGTGGTTTAGGATTAATTATGAGGACACAAAGGCGTGTTAACTTTAAAAATAAAACTGCAAGCTCTTCTACCAGGAAAAGTGGGTTTATTCTGGAATAACAGAGAATTACAATCCAGGACAAGCAAGCTATGGCACAAAGTCATAGGCAAGGCCCTGCTTCAAAGCGGTGGACTGCTTTTTTTATAGAGGAAAGAGGGGACGTTGGAGAAGCTGTTGTAAAGAAAAAGTCCATTGGAGTAAACTTGGAGTTCGAAGTATACTGGCTTTTCATTGGCTGATTGTGACAGTCTCTCATTGGCTGGGCTGTTGAAGGGGCGGGGGGAGGGGGTAGGAGGAAAGCCTTTCCTCCTCCTGCTGGGGTGGTAAAGTAGTCTCCGCACAAATCCTGAGTCCCTGTCTTCCTGTTGGGTCTGCAATTGGCAACAAGTGGCAGGATGTGAGAGCTCCCCCTGCCGAACCTCCTGGCTCCATTTTAGTGAAGTTTCACTTTTTAAATTTTCACAGATGGAAAGTTGGCAGGATATGGTTGGGGAGGACATACGGAATTGAATGAGGGAGATCCAGAGGTCCAGGGACCGCCCCAGGGTCCTGTCGGGAAGGAAAGGGAGAGGATACCCATATTGAGACCGCAGCCTCCCCGACATAACCTGAACCTCAAATACAGAACTGTTTCAATTTTCCTTGGGAGCCAGTGTTTCTTGAAAAGACCAGGAAAGCAGACTTCCTACCATGTAGCTTCCATAAGCAACCAGTGGATGTGTTCACTGTTGATTAAACAAGTTGAACAATGTCTTTTCCTTTGCTTTGTTGCTAGTGGCTTTCCCACATAGAATGGACATTAGAATCACTTATGGGCCTTTTCAATAAACCAGTGCCTGGGCCCCAAATCCACAGATCTGAGTTTGATTGGGCTGGGTTTAGACCTGAGCTTCCGTGTATTTTAAAGCTTCCAGGTGAATCTGACATGCAGGTTTAGATTTCCCAGGGATGAGAAGTCTACATTGACTTTCAAAGGGGAGATTTGATTAGCCTCTTTTGGCACTCTCAGTGCAGAACGCTGCGTTTGGGAACAGACACTTCCTCCAGTGCCAGCATCTTCAAGGATGCCTCTGGCCAGTACAGCCGTGCCTGGGCCAACCCGCACCCCCTTACCCCAGACTCACTGAGATAGAAAGAGCAACCAAAGTAGAAAATATGGATGGATATATGCATGGCTAGTGCCGACCCTCCCAGACTCCTCCTTCCAGGCATCTGGTACACCAGGTCCCTGGGGCTCTAATAGAGTCCTCTCTATACTAAATTAATACAGAGCATCACACCTCCGAGTGCAATAAACACCTCACATTGTCCTCTACATTCAATGGTATTGCTTTCCAGGGGCAAACTTTCCCACCAAGTGATTACTAGTATCTTAAGTAATCAGCTTGTCAAATGAGCATGACACATGAATAATATCTAAAAAGCAACACTTTTGTCTTCCACACTCCTTTTAAACATTTCCCCATGAGTTCATTGCTCATTCATTCATTCGTACAGTCTTTCATTCAACAAGTATCTACGAAGTACCTACAAATACCTATGTGTTGAATCAAGTAATATCCTAGGTACTATAACAGAATGCCTTCCCTTATGGTGCTTACATTCTAGTTGTATGAAATAAGCAATAATAAAAAAGAAAAGATATCAATGTTAGCAAGTGATAACAGTGGTGGAAAAACTAATTCAAGGAAGGAAGATAGGACTGTCTCAGACACCTATGGTAGACACTGTTGGTGACCTTCCCAGCTCCCCTTTAATGGGAGAGTGTGCCCCTGTCCCAAATGCTGTGTTAGCTGTTAATGACCCACAGGTGCATTCTTCTCCTGAGACTTATCTTCAGCTGTTAGGAGCCCTTTTGCCAGGAGATGCCTGGAAGTTTATACATCCCACTAAGGGGAAGCCGGCAACCAGTGGCTGACGGATACGTGGTATATAACCCAGCCTCCTTGCATCAAGATAGCTCAATTCTGTACTGCCATTCATATTTCAAGTTCTCCATGGGATTAGGTAGGGGAAGCTAGAAATCACAGCTTTGCTTAGCAGCTTCTGCTTTAATCTCCTTCCCTTGCTTCTTACAGGTTTCTCCTGAGAACGCTCCCTCAATAAGTTACTGCACAGACCTTGTTGTAGGGTCTGCTTCTAAGGACTCCAACCTAAAACAATATGCAAAGGAAGTAAAGGAGCATACTTTGCAGATACCTGGGTGAAGAACATTCCAAGTGGAGGGACTGAGCTGATTTAAACTGGCTGCTTCTAGGAAAAGCAAGGACAGGAGGACCTTCCTAGGACATTACAATAATTTTGGCCTTTGCGGGCAGGATTTTTGAGCATAGGAGGGATGTGACACCCTGCCTTCCGTGTTAACAGGCTCTGGGCCCCAGTGACAAATATCTTCAGCGCTTTTCTACTGAGTTCTCCTTGCCTCTTAGGGAGGCGTTTCAAAAAGCCCAGGTTGACTTCATGCACACTCTGCCCCCACAGCCCACATCCCTTGCTCAGACAAAATGTAGACCCATCTCAACCCAGCAGCTGCTCCTGGGTGCCACCACTAAAGCTTGAGGTCAGCCCTTCTCACTCTAGATTTGTTAAAGAGGACTCAGACCCAGTCTGTCCGCTGTGAGTGAAAGTCAAGCACCATCTCCTCTGTCTCCCAGCGCAAGGCTCTCTAGGGGGTCCTTTTGAAGATTCCATCATCACCCTTTGATTACTCAGAAGCAACCATGCCCCACCCCCTCCCCAAAGCAATATGGTGGAGCAGGGCCCTCAGAATGACAGCAGCTCTATGCAAACACATCTCTTAACCAGTGTTCTGTGGCAACTTCTACAAAGGCTCCTCACTGGACTTGAGGGGAGGCGGCAGTTACAGCGTGGCCCCCTCCCACACGCCCCTGGTGGGAAGGTCCACGGAACTCACAGCAGACTTTTTTCAGTGGCAGCCACCTTCCCAAATTCTCCCTCCTTCTCCTCTCTCTAATCTTCTCGAACCACCTGAGGGATTCACATGTCATGGAATGAATTTTCAAATTCATTTCTTCTATAAAGCTGCATAATCTGCAATCTGTCCCATTGAATGCTGAGAAATTCTAAAGCAAAAAATGGAGTGCAACTACCCTCACTAAGGCTGAAGTGTATAGAACTTCCAGTTATAATATGCTGCTACATTGTCCTAGTTGGAAATTGTGGCAGAGGCTACTAGTCGTCCCTCAAAATCCGTTTTCCTTTTCTTGTATATTTTAGAAGTTCTGATTCTTTAGAAGTTCGTGGTGCTGTGAAGAAAGATCTTCTGCCCTCTGTAGGACTTCCTAAATATCCCAGGGAAGGATTCGAATTTGCATGGCTTTGCCTTACATACCCACCTCTAGCTTGATCAACGTGGCTGCAGGATAAGATGTTTGGGACAAGAAGATTTTGCTAGAACCATATACACTTAGCCTGGAGAGAGGAGCAGTTGTCTAAAAAAAGAGGGTCTGTCCTCGTAAGGAGAGATTGGCGCTGGGCAGATCAAAGAGAAATTCACATCAGGGGCTTTTAAGATTTTTGAGGCTGATACTTCCTGTTTGGGTCCCATAGCCCTTCTGTGGTCACTGTGTAAGGTGATCCAGGCTAATTGCCAATTTGTATCTGAAGTAAGAAGCCTGGGTATTTTCTTTGATCTTGAACTTACTTTTATTTCTCACATGTGCTGCCCTGATAAATCTACTTATTAACACTTTCTCTGTTTTGCCCTATATCCTGCATAGTCTCTGTTATGTTTCTGTTGAAAATCTTATTCACACATTTGTGTGCTTGTCTTGATTATAGGAATTTTTATTTTTACTGATTCCTTGTCTTTGCTTTATTTCAAGCCTATTGATTCAATCATCAAGTTACACACACACACACACACACACACACACACCCCATACAAAACACTATCTTGAGTGCTAGAAAAGACAAGCCAAAGCTTTAGTGTTGTGTGGAAATCAAGGCAAGAGACAACTTCCGAAATAAGCAGACCCATCCAAGAAGTGTTGTTGGTGGCAGTAGTGACAGAAGGGGAATCATCTTTAAACTTCCGGAGTAGAGAATACATAGGATATGACTAAACTGGAAACCTCAAGCAGTAGGACTACCTTATTTAATAACTTGGAGGCAAAGGCCAAAAGAAACAGCAAAAAGAGATGAAAGTGAGCTCCTGGGTAGCTCATTCGGTTAAGTGTCAGACTCTTGACGTTGGCACAGGTCATGGTCTCAGGGCTGTGAGATGCGGCCCTGCTTTGGACTCTGTGCTCAGTGTGGAGCCTGCTTGAGAGTCTCTGTCTCCCTCTCCTTCTGCCCCTCCCCCCCACATGTGTGATCTCTCTCTCTAAAAATTTACATATATATATATATATATATGATGAAGGTGGTTGCTTCTGGAGAATAAGTTGTAGTTGGAAAAAGAAGATGGCCCAGGGGCTGACTACTTTCATAAAAAATCTTAATTGTATGGTTGTTAAATTATATGCACGATAATTTGATAAAACAAAAATGCAACGAAATCACAGCCCCAGTGGTACTGGATTCTGGCCTGGCTGACTTGCATGGCTCAGGTTTTCTGTTGATGTCTCTTGTGAGTTGAGTTCCCTGTATCTGTCCTTCTGGTTTAGTCCCTACTTTTGAGGGCACCTCCTAGACTTACTTCCTGAGAGAGAAGCACATACGAAATAAAAATTGTAGAAATTATATATATATAAATGTCTCTCATCGACACTGAAATTTAATTGACTTGGGCGCAGAATTCTAAATTGGTACCCATTTTCTCGCAGAATTTCTCTGTTGTCCTTTAGTTTCTATTGTTTTATTGAGAAATCTGAAGCCATTCTGAATCTTGGTCCTTTGTAAGTAAAAAAAAAAAAAAAAAAAAAAATCTTTGCTGGAAGGTTTTGGGATTTTCTCCCTGACTGTAATTCTCCAGCTATGGTAGGAATCCGTTTCAATTTATTGTGGTGAAACTTGATAAGACCTTTTTAATTCTGGAACTTTTTTGTTAGCTTTTTCATTGGTTATTTTCTCTCTTCTATCTTTCTAGAACTCCTTTTGTTTAGATATTTAGCCTTCTGGACACTCTCTATTATCTAATTTGCAAATGTTTTCTTTCTTATTTTCTATCTCTCAGCCCTTTTGCTCTACTTTCTCTTTTTTTAAAAAAAGATTTTATTTTTAAGTAATCTTTACATTCAATGTGGGGCTCGAACTCACAACCTCGAGATCAAGGGCTGCACACTCCACTGACTGGGCCAGCCAGGCCCCCCTCCCTCTCTTTCTGAGAAATTTCCTCAAAACTCTCTTCTAGCACTTTTACTGACAAGTACATTTCTGCTTTCAGATTTTTATTTTCCAAAACTCATTCTGGATATCTGCTTTTTTTTTTTTTTTAAACAGAATCCTATTTTTACTTCAAGTATGCATTATCTTTTCTCTCAGAGAATGAAATGACAGTCGAGGTTTTTTTAAAAGTTATTTTAAAGATTTTATTTATTTGAGAGAATGCGAGCACGAGCTGGAGGGGTTGGTGGGGAGGGAGAGAGACAAGCAGACCCCCAGTGAGCAGGGAGCCCCCCATGCAGGGCTCCATCCCAGGACCCTGAGATTGTGACCTGAGCGGAAGGTGAATGCTTAACCAATTGAGTCACCCAGGCGCCCAATGTGTTGTTTTTGTTTTTAAGTTGTCATCTCCTTGCTTAGACTTGTGACTTGTGCTGCGGTCTTCCACAGATGTTTGATAATCCTTCGCTCTCCAAATATGGTGCTCACATCTCAGAGTCCAGCTTTCTTGCGTTTATTAAGTCAGTCAATACTTGTCTTTCTGCTTTCCAGCTTCCAAAATGTTATCACTATCAGAAAAGGAGAGAGCCTTCAACAAGAGAATTCTGTCAATGAGAAGAGATGATTTTGCACTCTTCGTCTCTGCTGAGAATGTGCTATTTAGAGCAGAGGCTGAGAAGCAGAACGGTAGGAGGACTGGGAAGGAGGACCGTTCCTGCTCAGTGGTCTAGAACATTTCTGTTCTGTTCCCCAACTTACCGAACCCACTCAGATGTGCTCCAATTTCCCACCTCCCCTAGAAGGGCGGCCTGAGCCCCATCTATGGCAAGCCCCCCGGGGATCACTCCTTCCCCTTCTCCTTGCTTCCTGAGCAGCGGATCCAAGCAACCCGCTTTTCCATGTGCAAATCTTATCTCTGAAAGCGGTGTTAGAAAAGTCTTTTCTCCATCTCATTACATTTCCAGAGATTTTTCTTGAATGTGGTTGGCAGATGAATCAGTGTCTTTTTTGTGCCTCGGTCTCCTCTTCTGTAAAATGGGGATAACACCGCCTCCCCCACTGCACCGCTGTGAGCAGGAAGTTAAAGGAGGCCAGGGGTCGAGTCTGCACATCAGGAGCAGGGCTGCCTCTGAGCACTCTGAAAACTAGAAGCACGGTGGAGACACCTTCTCCCGAAACCTCCTGTACCAGGGGCCCATGGTGAGGGCTTGCACTTTTCCCAGCAAGGCCACCAGTGTTCGCAAAAGTGAAAGTAACTTTAAACCCCTTGAGATCAAAACATAAGGTGAAAAAAACCCAGTAACTAAATTCTCACCCCAACAACCATTGCAAGTAAAACCAAAGAGGAAAAAGAAGGTATCAACCTCTCTAGACCGACGTGCAGGCAGCAGGGTAAGCAAGCAGCCCAGCTTTCTACACAAACCCAGGGAAGGTGCGAGACGCAGCGGGGTCTGTGTCTGAGGGAAGTAAACCCAGGGAATGTCTGCTTGACACCTCTCTTGCTGCCTCCCCTTACCCCTCTTCCTTCTATTTTTATAACTTTGAGAAGAACAGGAAGGGGGTATATATATTTTTTTAAATGTTTTTCAGCCTTTAGGGGCTGCCTGTGTTCTAGAAGGGGATGAGGTTGCGAGCTTGCCACATAAAATGATTCTAACCTGGGGCAAGGGCTTCAGGCTCTCCAGCTGGTGGGGGAGGAGCTGACGAACCAGGTTGGGGGGACGTTTGCCATCTCCTCTCAAGCTGGCGCAGGGAACTGTAGTTCACAGTATGCATGGTAGTCAAATCCGAAGTGAAAAAATGACTCCAAGATTCTTGACTCATCAGTGAAAGGGGAAGGTAGCCGCGGAGCTCAGGTTTGAGAAGGTGGCCACGAGCCGGGCTGCCAGGTCACTTGTGTCTCCTGGGACAGACCTCTGCTGCTGGAGGCAGTGACAAGCAGATGACCGAGGCTAGAGACCACAGTTGCCGCTCAGTGGCCCAAGGGTGTACACAGGTTTGACTGAAACCGTCCTGTGCAAATAGAAAGTAGGAAAAATGGACATGGTCTTCAAAGCAAATTCATGATCCTTCAGGGTAGCTTCTGGTCCTGGACTTCTTTCGTTTTCTTCCCTTTTTTTCTTTCTTTCCTTCTTTTCTTTCTTTTTCTTTCTTTCTTTCTTTCTTTCTTTCTTTCTTTCTTTCTTTCTTTCTCTTCTAGCCACTCCCAAATCCATTCTCTGTTTTTCTTCCCTGTGTAGCTTCCCGTCCGATGTTTCCATTTTTCTTCTCATCAGGTTAATGCTGCGCATAGATTTGCCATACTTAGAAAATAAAACACAGTTAAATTTGAATTTCAGGTAAGCAGTGAAAAAAATTTCAGTATAAATAGGCCCCCAGGTGATATTTGCTCATGTTTATCACAAGAAGTTCTTTGTTGCTTATCTGAATTCAACGGAACAGACTTCCGAAAAATCATTCATCGTGGATCTGAAATTCATTTATCTGATAATCTGTCTCTTCTCTGGCAATGCTAGCTCTAGACCTTTCCTCTAAGGTCTTTCTAGAGAAAGGCTTTCTTTAAGGCAAGGGGAGAAATAAAGGACCACAGGCGAGTTAGTTCCCATGCTAGGACCGACTACCATGAATTCACATTGACCCAAGAAGCTAGTTTGGTTTGCTGGCTTTGGTTTGCTGGCGAAGAGTAGGATGAATAGCCTGGTGTTAAGTTTGCTGCCTCTCCCAAGGAATAACCTTATAATGAACACCCCTAGCTCTCAGCACAGACCTGACGAGCTGTGAATCTGGACACCTAGGTCTGCTACATCGCATTCCTCACACCCGGGTTATTGAACCGACACGATTCGGTTTTTGAGATTGTTCTTTTCAACTGGGAGAACTTCAGTTCAGAGAACAGGTATTTCTCGAGTCAATGCTAAGTCATGAGCCAGATGCTTCTTGAGGTACAAAGCTGCAAGGATACGTCTCCCACCTTCACCACATTCGAATTCGCTTGGGGACCACACAGAAAAAGGCAGCTGGGCTTCCGAGGAGTCTAATTGTTATAGGGGCAGCGTGCATTTAAGATGCTGTAAAGCGTGGGGGAAATCCATTCCCTACGGTATTGGATGTGTTTTTTTTTTCCTTTGGAAAAGTTTTTGAAAGCTCACAGATCTACAAAACCAATAACCATGTACTCCAACCACTTTGTGAATTAGCAGAATTATTAACCTTTTGTGTTTTGCCTTATAGAGAGAGAATTTCACACATTTTTTTTTTCACATCTTAGCATCACTCAAACTGGGTGCATTTTAAAATTAGTTGCATATTGTGGCAACTTTCTTCCTCAGTGATACATAAAATAATAGTGGTTTTTTCATCAGTGACGTCTTAGAGTGGATAAAACAGCCTGATTTTTACTATTACAATCACATTACAGATAAAACTGAAAGACTTTTCTTCTCTCCTACCACTCGCCCTCCCCCAACTGCTTTCATTTTGTTTTTTTCCCCAGAGGCAGACTCATAAATGTGGTGGCCTTCAGGCCATGGTTTCTATACATGTATATATATTTCTCAATATATAGTATTATTCTCTGTGTCACTGTTCTGTACATATAATTTTGCATCTATCTTTTCCTTTTTTTTACGTACAATTAGATTTTAAAATCTGTCCATGATGTATATAGACCTTATTTCTCTCCTTTATAATGTTGCATTGGATGAATATACTGTGATTAATTTATCCATTTCCCCATTGATGGCCATTTAAGTGGTTTCCAATTCATTTTTCCAGTTTTATATTCTTGTAAATCAGAATTCTCTATTTAGAATTTAATTTAGTAATCCACATTTAAGAATGGAATTTCCAGGTTGTAGGTATGTACATTTTCAATTTCTAATGTACCCTTAATTTAATGAAGTCTGCATTTAGGGGTGATTTTAGCTTTATGGGTGAAATCTGGATTTGTTATTCTGTAAGGTTTGGGGTTTTTTTTCCCTCCTCAAAGGAAAGCCCTTTCTGTTTTGCCTTTCACCCACCTATTTACCAGAAATCATAGTAGTACAGTGGCTCTCTGTAAATGTTAGCTTTGAAACGTTTGTGATGGTTCGTGGGCCCTCGGTCAACTGAACCACCTACACCTCCTAAATCATCACTATATTTCTAAAGACTTTCTTTCTTTTTTTTAAGGATTTTATTTATTTATTCGACAGAGATAGAGACAGCCAGCGAGAGAGGGAACACAAGCAGGGGGAGTGGGAGAGGAAGAAGCAGGCTCCCAGCGGAGGAGCCTGATGGGCTTGATCCCATAACGCCGGGATCACGCCCTGAGCTGAAGGCAGACGTTTCATCGCTGTGCCACCCAGGCGCCCCTTCTAAAGACTTTCTGTGCTTGAAAGGCCACGCGAGGCCCTCTCAGGCCCGTATGGGGATCATCTAGAGTTGGAGGGAGATGGTAACATCAGCGCGAGATTTTAGAGATACAGATCTGTGTGTCAGGGCCTAAGGTGGGCATCCCCATTGGGTCCAACAGCGCCACATCTAGAAATTTATTGTAAGGAAGTAATTAAAAATGTGCCCAAAAGTGAAGCGACAAGGTATTAACTACAGATCAGTTTATAACAGTAGAAAGTAAGAAATACTGTTAAGATTACATGATAGAAGTAACCTGCTGATTTATAAATAAATCAGGGTGGGTTTCTATGTGTGTGGGGGAAAGCCCCAGAAAGTGCACATAGCATGTTGTTAAGTGAGCAAATGGGGTAGAAATAGTTTGAAGAGCATGGCTTCTTTTTAAAAAGATATTCATGGAAGAATCTCTGGAAAGATATAATGTTACCAGGCTAACAGTGGCTCTTTCTGGGATGTGGGATTATGGATGGGTTGTATTTTCTTCCTTTTGTCATCTATCTTTCTAATTTTTATAAAGTGATCATACATTATTTTTGTGGCTTAAGTAATTAAAAAGAAACGTGCCAGGATTTTGTTTGGTTGGGTCGTGGTTTTGGATTGAGAATGAACACTGGGAGGGAGGTAGTTTGGTAAGAGAATTTAGGAGCAAGATAAGATGGGGGAATATATTTTAAAAAACACAGAATCTGGGAATAATTTTGAATTTTTCTTGTGCATTTTCTTGGCCCTTGTTCTCCAAACTTTTAAAAGGATTCTTAGCACCAATATCCAAGATGACTGTTGTCTTGCAGTGAATAATCCAGTTTTCCTTTTGTTCCTGAAAGACTTCTGCATTTCTTCCTTCACCGTAGGTGGAGAGTTTGAGCTCCCAGCGAGGACCTGCGGAGAAGTAGATTCGATTGCCTTCCTTGAGAGTGGATTTAAGAAAGGTACCTAATGTTTCCTTTAGTTTTTTTGTTTGTTTTAGTTTGGTGGAGAACAAAATCTCCTCCAGAATAACATTTTCTTTGTAGCTTCACTATCCTGTCCTTGAATCTTCACTGTGGAAAAAGAAATCACTTGGTTAAGGCAAGAAACTCTATTTACTGTGAGCTGCTTACCAGTTTCATAATGTCCAAGTTACAGTGTGCATAAAGAAAATATGGTTGCATGCAGAAGGGCTCTTCAATGGCTGTAGATACAAACATTCAAATAATTTAAAGTTGTCACTATAGTAAACTAACCAAAAATGTTAAAAATGGTAACATCGAATGCTGCCCGGTTTAGGGGTTATGGAAAACCTGGCATATGTACTCATTGACAATAACGCTTTAAACTGCTTCAGTATTTATGGAAAGCATCCTCATGATACGTAAGAATGATCAAAACGTTTTCACTTCTGCAAGAAAAAGTGATTGGTACAAAAATGTACACCAGACCATTTGCTGACTTTGCCGACTATCCTTTTATGATGTAACTTGAGTGCAGTGGCATCACAACGTTCAAAATTCTTTCCAACTTTGAGTCACCGATTTTAGGATTCCTAAAATTTTCTAGGTGGAAGGAAATTTACAAATGTAGCCACATGGCCCAAAAGAGCTGAAAAGATTTTTCCTAAGGTCCCCCAGCTAAGAACCGAAGAAGCTGGGTTTATGGTTCGTGACTCTCTAATTATGAGTTATGTATCTTTCACGCAATACCCATGTTCTCAATAATGAGACAGCACTCCCCCCCCCCCCCAGAGACTCCGGCTGGGGCTAGAAGCAAGTTGTTGGTCAAGGCAGAGTCATGCTGAGAGGACCTTAGGGAACTCGGTCAATTCTACCATCATAAAGAGAAAGAAAATGAGGCCCATGGAGGTGAACTGATTTGGCTCAAGGTCAACGAACTTCCTGTAACTGTTTCTTGGATGAGAGAGCAAGTGTGGGAAATGGGTCAGCGGCGTGAACGCCCGCTTCCTCGCTTCCTCGGGTTGCAGTATTTGGCTGAAGGCTGAAGAGATACAGAGCACTGTTGGGTTAAGCAAGTGTAGCGCGTGCTGGTGCGGCTCCTTCTGCATTCCAGACAGACAATAGCTCTGGAAGTGGTGTGAATGGCACCCCACCCCCACAATTAACCTCAAAGAGGTGTTAATTTCACAGTCAAACTGAGGACCATTTAAATTCAGGCAGTGTCAGAAAACAAGCATTTCTTTGGAACCAAAAGAACAATTTGTCTCTTTTCTTTTGCATTGTCTGTCCCATTAATGTTCCCAGAATAAAATGTCTTTGAACAGACTTTCCCTGCTCCTAGAATGCCCCACATCCCAGTCGAGGCAAACAGGACCTTTAAAGGAGAAGAAAAGGCACTGGAACACCCTCTGGTGAAGACAGCAGGAGGAGTGGGTAAGTGCCTCCGAAGAAGGCCATTTCTGGAAGTAAAGCCAACGCAGCACACATTTGTCCTTCTGAGCATTCTCTCTTGTTAATGACATGATGGTGTCCTTCTAGACTTCATCACATTTGTTAGAGAGTGGAGACTTTTTCTCTCAAGCCACTGATTTTGTTTATGACCACGTGGTTATGGTTTTGGATAACTCTACATTTCTTTTCTCCATTTCGTGGTTTCTCAATCTTAGACACTACTGACATTTGTGCTGGATATTCCTTTGCTGAGTGCTACGGGGAGGGCGTCCTGCGTATTATAGGACATTTAGCAGCATCCTTGGTCTCTACCCACTAGACGCCAGGAACACACTTCTTCCCCATGTTCCCCATTTGTGACAACTGAAAATGTCTCCAGGCATTGCCACTGTCCCTGGTTGAGACCTAGTCCCAGCATGCAAGTCAACAAAAAAGCTGTGCTATTCTAATCTCAAAAGACACCCAAAATCTTTCCTCGAGCTGGGCTCAAATTGCATGGCCAAGACTTCCTGACCTTCTTGGTACTGGACCACCCACTGTATTGAAATAAAAATCAGAAAACATGAATGTTGTGTTATTTGGGAAATCACAGGGATATGACGAGCTTAATTCTTTATCCCACTCCATCTTTTTTTTTTTAAAGGTTTTTATTTATTTATTTTAGAGAGAGGGAGCTCAAGTGGGAGGGGCAGGAGAACCTCAAGCAGACTCTGCACTGAGTGCAGAGCCCAATGCAGGGCTCAGTCTCATGACCCTGAGATCAGGACCTGAGCCAAAACCAAGAGTCTGACGCTTAACCTACTATGCCACCCAGGGGCCCCTATCCCACTCCATCTTCATTATTCCTTCCATCTGTATTTTATTAGCACCAATTTATGTGGTCTATACCTAAATATATTACCATTTTGCTAAATAATCTGTATAATAGTAGTATCTACCATGTATTGAGACTTACTACCTTCCAGGTTCTGTACTATGCATCTTATATTGTCATAACCTATTGTCCTCATGTCACTAGAATGTAACTCTATGAGGGCAGGGACCATATGTTTAATTGACGAATGTACCCTCAAGACTTTGCACAGTCGCCAGCACATGTGATTGTCCATAGTAGTGCCCAGTGAATATTCTTTAAAAATGAATCAACGATTGAATAAATTTTTTTGAAGATCTTTGCTTTCTCCCTTTCATAACCCAAACCCAGACTTGCAGCATATCCTGTTTCCTCTACTTTCCAAATATATTCAGAGTATAGTCATTTCTCACTACCTTTACTACTACCTGCCTGACCCAGGCCAGCATGATCTCTCCCCTGGATAATTGCAATAGTTTCCTAACTGTTCTCCATGCTTCTGCCCTCATCCCTACTATGGCCTGTTATCCACCCAGCAACCAGGAATCCTTTCAGATAGTTGAGATGATTTCACTCGAAATCTTCCAATGGCTCCCATCTCACACAGTGCAAAAACCCTAGTCCTTTTAGTGGCCTACAAATTCTAGATCTTGGGTCTTCTGTTCCTTCTCTGCTTTCATTTTCATGTATTCTCCCCCTCACTCACTCTGTTCCCTCTACGCTGCCCTTCTTGCTGTTCTTTGAACATACCAGCACACTCAAACTGCCAAGCCTTTGTACTAGCTGCTCCCTCTGCCAGAACACCCTTCCGATAGGTCTCTCTATTTAACCCACTCCATCCTTACATCTTTACTGAAATGTCATCTTCCCAACGAGGCCTTCTCTGGCCACCTTTATTTAAAGTTGCAACCCTCTTGACCTCCTTTGCTGTTTAATGTGGCCCTATTGCATTCATCATGTTCTAATAAACCAGAATGTAAGTTTCATGAAGGAAGGGAGTTTGGTCTGTTTTGTTTGCTAGGAAATCTCCAGCACCTGGTACTAGCAGGTAACAGGTGCATAAATATTTGTTCTTATTAAATGAATGAATGAGGACACAGAGATGGTAACTGGCAGAACTAGGATACAAGTGCAGGTTGCCAGCCTCAAAGTCCTATTCTTTCAATGGCTCTCAAACTTGGCTGTGTATCAAAATCCCCGAGGGGTGGAGTATATTTGTTAAAACACAGACTCCCAGGCCTCACGCTGGACCTCAGGAGTCAAATATGGGGGAGGAGAATTCAGGAGACTGTAACAAAAAAAAATCCCAGAAGGTCCTAGGCAGCTAGTCCGCTGGCTCAGCAGATCTATAAATGGGAGCTTAAGGTGTGATCTAGAAGCTGTCTGCATCAGAACCAGCTGGACCAAAGTCTGGGATCTGAAGCCAGCTTCCCAGGCTGTGAATCCTGACTCCACTGACCCTGTGCCTGCTTGCTTTTCTCTTTCATTTTTATAATCAGAAATTCTTTGAGGAAAGAGTCTCAAAATCTAACTGTGTTGAATTTCCTCAAAATAGAATCCCACGTCTGCAGTTTCCTAACTATATGACCTTGGTCAATTACTTACCTTTTTTTTTTTAATTTTATTTATTTATTCGACAGAGATAGAGACAGCCAGCGAGAGAGGGAACACAAGCAGGGGAGTGGGAGAGGAAGAAGCAGGCTCATAGTGGAAGAGCCTGATGTGGGGCTCGATCCCATAACGCCGGGATCACGCCCTGAGCCGAAGGCAGACGCTTAACCGCTGTGCCACCCAGGCGCCCCAATTACTTACCTTCTTTATCAGTTTTCTCATCTGTAAATTGGGGGAAATATTAATTCCCATTGCCTAGGATCACTGTGAAGATTTAATGGGTTTAGTTTATGAAATCACCAGAACAAAAGATGGCATAGAGCAAACATTCAATAAATGTTGACTGTTATTATTGTCAGCACCACTAATTTCTAGGTTCCAGCCCAGACTTACGAAATCAATCTCTGTAGGTAGGGCTCTAGATCATTTAAACCAAGGCTTCCATGTGATTCTGATGCACACAGATGTTTGAGCAGCACTGCGTCAGTCTGTCTCATGGGGAGAGGAGCAGCCTGACAGCCAAATGCTCAAAAGATGCTGGGTACAAGCAGTCGTCTCCCGGCCCTGGAGAAACACAAGACTCGTGGCTTGGTTAGTAATAAAGTATACAAGTTTGGAGTGCCAAAGTCAGCTCAGAAATTATCTAGCCCAAATTCTCATTTTTATAACTAATGAGGCAGGTCCCTAAGGTGATTATGCAAGCCGTGTATTAATACTCCTAAAACGAAGGCAAAAAAGTTCCTTTATGTCCTTGTTACTCAATCAATGTGGTCTAAGGACCAACAGAACCAGCACCAACCAGGAAGCAAGCTTGTTAGAAATGCAGACTCCCAGTCCCCATCCCAGACCTACAACAGCAGAAGCACTCATCTAGACCACTGGTTCTCAGACTTGACTGCACACTGGGATTACTCGGGAAGCTTAAAAAAAACCACACTGATATTTGGATTCCATCTCTAGAGAGGCTGATACATTCGGTCTGGTGTGAGAAGTGGACATTGATTTTTAAGTCTCCTTAGGTGATTTTCATATGCAGCAAAATATAATAACCTTATGTCAATCCCTCTAGATATCAATTGCTCTCTGGGTGCTCAGCGTTGGAAGAAACTGAGTCATCGAACTGAGCTTGAAGTTGCTTCTTGTCCATGGGAATATTCAAATCAGGGATGGTTTGCAGTTGCCATTTAGAACCCCCCCCCCATAGATTAGACTTATAGAAAAATCATACATATTTATACATAAATATGAATAAACACATATGCCACCTCATCTCTGATATTATGAGTTTCATTTAATAAGGAAGGCATAAGATAAGAGGATTACCTTTAAAAAATACAGAAAAGAAAACAGATCTGTCCCTAGCCATCCTGCGACCTGAACACAACAACACCCTTCATTTGGCCATGCAAGTTTCAAATTCTGAATGCATATTTTTCCCGTTGACTTTGCTCACCCTGGTATTTATTTTCAGATCTACCAAAGATGACTGCATTTAGCCCTGTGTTTTTTGGTCTTGTTTTGTTTTCCCCAATTAGATTGCTGCTTAGGATTTTTCCCTTTATAAGCATGTTTTATGAAGAGAATGCATAATTGTCTCTTGAATCCATCCCATTAACTGTCTGGCACTTCAGCTTGCTCTTCTGTGACCCAGAGATAACCTCTAGCCTATCTTCCTTGTGGGGAAGATTGCATGAGATAAGTAAGGCAAAGATGCTTTGAAAAAGGATAAAGAGCTTAGGACCAGTGGGGCGGGGGAAGCGTCATCACTATAACTCCATTTGTTGAGGACCAACGTGCCAGGCTTTGGGTGGTTTACATGTTTTTCCTCTGATGCTCAGAGCATCCTTGTAAAGCGTTACTACCCTTATTGTATAGACAGGGAAACTGAGGCTCGGAGAGATGCAGGAACGGGCTCAGGGTCTCACTACCAGTAACTGAGAAAGACAGTTTTCACACCTAGATTTTCTTGGTCCTGAAGTCACTTCCCCAAGCAGTCACTCCAAGGCATACATAAAATATGACAGACTTTAGAAAGTGCTGTATCATAAGAAAGGAATAGAAGGAGGGGTGTACAATTGTAGAAGGGAAGTGTTTGGCGGATAAATTTCAAATCAGAGTGGTAGCCTTGTCAGACTGATTCTACTAATTTAAGCTAGAATAATTTGAAGATATTAAATTTTCACCACGACTTTATAATCAACACTTAATTTGCAAACTATCTAGACATACATTTCTGAGGAGTACTGAAGATCAGCTTGAGTTGAACATGTACATACTTGGGTGGTAAGAATTGGCAGAGCAATGGAAATGAAGACTTCTGAGAGGGGACGCACCCAGATTCTTCCATCCCCCCACCACCCCTCTATCTCAGTCTGTCTGTCTATCTGTCTCTCTCTGAGGTGTTTTGAAATGAGACTCACAGGATAGGAAAACTTTTCTTGGGAGGCACTAGATTTAGGCTTATATGCTCAAATTTCCTGGCTCTCAACCTTGGCTATATGTTAGGATCACCTGGACACCTTTCAAAATACTGATGTCTGGGTCTTACTCCCTGAAATTCTGATGTTATTAGTCTGCAGGGAGGCCTGGATGTGAGGATTTTCGAGAAATCCTGCCAATTCTAGTAGAAAGCAGTGTTAGAGAATCCGTAGGCTAACTGTTCTTAAAGAAACGAGTGACTAAATTACTAAAGAAAATGTATGTAGTGGAATTATATATAATTAAAAGTGTATCACTCTAGCCAAACCAATAAATAGAAATTGCTATCATGGCTTATTATAGTTTGAACGAATCTTTGCTGAGTATGTAAAGGATTGAATGGTGGATGAACCAATAATTAAACAAAAGAAAGGCAAAGCTGAGTGACTACATCAAGAAAGGTGCGTCCTTTTTGCTTTTATTTTTTAAGAAAATTGTTGCATATAGGCAAAATTTGAAGATCTATGGATTTGAAGTCAAGAGACTTGTGTTTGAACGTGCACCATGGAAAAAGTCAGAGAAGCCTTCCAAAACTCAGTTTTATTATTTATTAAAAGAGGAAAACAATCCTGGGCTTTTGTGATAACAGGTAAGATTATTGCCTACAAAAAAACTTTGTAAGCACTAAAGTGTTATAAAAATGCAAGGGAATTTTATTGGCTTTATTATACACACAAGAAAAACCCAGTAAGGTAACTTTGACCAGTGGCTCTCAAACTTCAGCATGTTTCAGAATCCTCTGGAGAGCTGGAAAACATGCCGATTACTGGTTAGGGATCTTGAGTCAGTATATCTGGAGACCGCTTTATGTAGCACTGACTTAGACAAAGTTATCATGTGATGCTTATCTAACAGCATCATATTTTGTTGCCCTTATCTTTCTCCCAAGGCATCTCAATTCTTCCTTTAACTTCCCTTACCCTCTCCAATACTCAGAAAACCAACTTTCCAAAAACAAACAAACACACACCCACACAAACAAAACTACTTCCTTCATATTTGTGAATGAACTGACACCTGTGTACTACTTCATCTTGGGATGAATGAACTGCCACCTGTGTACTACTTCATCTTGGGATGAATGAACTGACACCTGTGTACTACTTCATCTTGGGATGAATGAACTGACACCTGTGTACTACTTCATCTTGGGATGAATGAACTGACACCTGTGTACTACTTCATCTTGGGATGAATGAACTGACACCTGTGTACTACTTCATCTTGGTATATCAGAATTCTAAGACAAATTATGAAATAGAAACTTGCTCATCCCTTAAAGAATTAACAGATTTTGGTCAGTCAGTATTGTTTCATCATGGAGAGTGGTGGGAGAGCAGGTCAATTATCAGGCTTGGGTTTGAGAATCAAAGAGAACAAAGACAGAGAGGGATGGGAAAGAAGAGGTCTATGTATGGGGAGACAGACTTAATACTTCAAAGTTTTGATTAGTGTTAGTCTTAACTAACAAACTAATCCTGGGTCTCACTTGTGTACTCTTCTTGTATCTGTCTCAACTGAAAGTAAATGAGAGCTTGGTTTCAACATTTATTTGGTGGAGCTAAAGTTTCAGCATGCCAGGACATTAGATGATAAGACCCTAACTACTAAAACACTCATCAAAATTGCCTTAAATTAATTACTTTTCTATATAAGTAATACAGTCATATGATTCAAAAGGTGAATATGGGAAATATTCGTACAAATGGTGGAGTAGGGAACTTTGGGGATCTATCACCAGAGACACAAAAATCTGGCAAAAAATATCAGAATTAAACTTATTCAACTCTGAGAGAGAATCAAAGGTATATGGCAACCAAGTGAACTCTTCATCAAGAAAAAGCTACTGAAACATGGCCAGAAATTTTCTTTTACTCTAGTTCCACCATTCTCCTCAGTGTGGCAATGGACTTAAGATAGCATCCCACATTGCCTGCGTGGGCACCAGTTTCAGAGGAAGCAGACAAGATCTTGTTCCCAAGGAATTGTGCTTGTTTGTTTTGACCTGACTGGGATTTCTCCAAAGAACTTCTCCCCTCCCCCCACTTGGAAATCTATCAGGGCTAAGTGGCTACATGGAGGATGTCCCCCCAAAGATAAAGAACAAGCCACTGCTGTCTGAGGCAAGGAGTAACGGTTTCGGTGAACAATAGACAAACCAAAAGCACATGAAGAAAAGCCAAGGAGTGAGATTTTTGAGGGGAATAACATCTTTGAAAATTTTTCGTGTATACTAGGTTATCCAGAAAACATGCATATGCCTAGGGCAGGATGCACACTCAGGATAGACCTGAAAAAACCATATGTTTTCTTTCTTTTTTTTTTTAAAGATTTTATTTATTTATTCGACAGAGATAGAGACAGCCAGCGAGAGAGGGAACACAAGTAGGGGGAGTGGGAGAGGAAGAAGCAGGCTCATAGCAGAGGAGCCTGATGCGGGGCTTGATCCCATAACGCCGGGATCACGCCCTGAGCCGAAGGCAGACGCTTAACCGCTGTGCCACCCAGGTGCCCCAAAACCATATGTTTTCATCTCTAGGTGATCTTTAGTCTCAGTGCAAGCAGGAAGAGAAGGCTCAAGCAGAGCTGAAATGTGGCCTGGCCAAGGAGGGAGCGACCCAACACAGACCCAATCCGCAAAGACCCGGAAAATTTTCTGTTTACTTTTCCAGACTTTCTTTTTCTTGACGTCAGGCATTTAAGGAAATCTTTGTCAAACAGCTAACTGAGCACTAAGCTAAAGGAATAGAGGCTTCAGAGTCTTCCCATGACAAGGAATGCGGTCGTTACAAAACTTGTTTAGAAAAGGCACTGAATAAACAACGAACTGCAACCCATAATAACAAAAAACAATAACAAAAAATCCTAGAGAGAGGAGAGAATTTGATTTCCAGTTGCCACATCAGAATACTCAAAATGGCCTGTTTTCAATAAAAAATTATGAGGTATGCACAGAAACAAAAAAGTTTGGCCCACCCAAAGGAAAAAAAAAATAAATGAACAGAAACTGCCCAAGAGGAAGCATACATATCAGACCTACTAGACAAAGATTTTAAATCAACTTTCCGAAATATGTTCCAAGTGCTAAAGAAAAGCAAGGACAAAGAACGAAAGGAAACCAGGACAATGAAGTCTCTCCAAATAGAAATTTTGGAGTGGAAAATACAATAATGGAAATAAAAAATTTACTGGAGGGGTTTAACAGAGCCCATGACCCTTGTGGGACACCAACAGATATACTAAAATATGCATAATGGGAATCCCAGAGAGGAGAGAAAGAGACAGAATGAATATTTGAAGAAATTATACTAGAACGTTTCCCAAATTTGACAAAAGATATGAATCAGCACATCCAAGAAGCTCAACGAATTTCAAAATACGCAGGATAAATAGAGATCCACATTGAGACACATAATAATCAAACTTTTGAAAGGCAAAGAACTTTGAAAGCAGCAAGACAGAAGTGATTCCTTAGATAGAAGGGATCCTCGATAAGATTAACAACTAATTCTCATCAAAAACCACGGAGGCTGTAAAATGACACATTAAATTCAAAGTATAAAATGATAATTATAAATATATGTAATGGGCACACAGTATAAAGATGTAATTTGTGACAATAACAACATAAAGGGGAAGGCTAGAGACTTCCAGGAGTAGAATTTTGCATATGATTGAAGTGAAGTTTGTTTTAACTCAAACTAGATTGTTAATAAGATGTTAATTGTAATCCCCAAGATAACTACTAAGAACATAATCTAAAAGTAGTCGAAAAATTAAAAAGTTGAAAGGAATCAAAATAGTGCAGAAACCCCTCCCCCACAATCCAATTAAACAAAAAAGAAGGCTGTAAATGGAGGAATTGAAGAAGGAAAAAGATAAGACTTATTGACAACAAATAGCAAAATGGCAGAAGTCTTCCTTACCAGAAATCACTTTAAATGTAAACATAAGAAACTCTCCAATTTAACAGCAGAGAATGTACAGAATGAATTAAGAGATAACAACACGATACATCTATTTGCTGTCTACAAGAAATTCACGTTACAGCCAAAGATACAAAGTGATTGCAAGTAAAAGGATGGAAAAATATTGCATGTAAACTGAAAGAAAGCTACGGTGGCTATAATAATATCAAACAAAATAGGCCTAAAGGCAAAAGTTATTATAAGGGACATATGTAAAAAAGCCACAGCTAACATCATATTCGATGGTAAAAGACTGAAAAATTTCCCCGTTAGATCAGGAACAAGACAAGGATGCTCACTCTTACCACTTCCATTTAACATTGTAATGGAAATTCTAGCTGGAACAATTAGTCAAGAAAAAGATATAAAAGACATCTAAATAAGAAAGGAAGAAGTATAACTATCTCTCCTCATAGATGACATGATCTCATATATATAAAATCCCAAAGAAGTCACAAAAAACTATTCAAGCCAATAAATGAATTCAGCAACATTGCAGGAAATGAGACCAACACACACACACACACACACACACACACACACACAGAGTTGTATTTTTATATGGTAACAAAAGATAGTCCAAAAATGAAATTACGATCAGAATGATTCTATTTACAGAGTATCAAAATTAATAAAATACTTAAGAATAAATTTAACCAAAAGGGCAAAATACTTGTACATTAAAAACTATAAAACATTGCTGAAAGAAATTTAAAAGGGTCTAAATAAATGGAAAGAAATTTCCTGTTCACAGATTGGAAGACTTAATATTGTTAAGATGGCAGTACTCACCAAGTGATGTACAGATTTAATGTGATCCTTATCAATAACTCAATGGCTTTTTTTCCTTAAGAAATGGGAAAAATCTGATCCTGAAATATATAGAATTCCCAGGAGACCCAAATAGCCAAAACAATGTTGAGAAAAAGAACAAACATCAAGGATTAACATTTCCTGATGTCAAAATTTACTACAAAGCTATAGTAGTCTGTGTGGTCCTAGCATAAAGATAGACAGAGAGATCAATGGAATAGAATTGAGACCATAAATGAACCCATACATTTACGGTCAAGAGTGATTTCTGACAAGGGTGATAGGACCATTCAGTGGGGAAAGAACAGTCTCTTCAACAAAAAATGCTGAGAACTGGATATCCATGTGCAAAGGAATGAAGTTGGATCTTCATCTAATACTATCTGCAAAAATTAACTCAAAAATCAAAGAACTAAATATAAGAGCCAAAACATAAAACTCTTAGATGAAAACATAGGAGCAACTCTTTGTTACCCAGGATCTAGCAATGCATTTTTAGATGTGACATCAAAAGCACAAGTAACAAAAGAAAAACAGATACACTGAACTCATCAAAATTAAACATTTTTGTGCAAAGGATATTATCAAGAAAAGGAAAAGACAATCCACAAAATGGGAGAAAATACTTGCAAATCACATTTCTAATGAGTCTAGTACTAGAACATATAAAGAAATCCTACAATTCAGCAATAAACAGACAACCAGAGTAAAAATATGCAAGGGACTTGGGCAGACATTGCTCCGAAGCAGATATACAAGTGGTCAACAAGCACATGAATAGATACTCAATGTCATTAGTCATTAGGGAAATGCAAATCAAAACCACAATGAGATACCACTTCATACTCAGTAGCATGGCTATAATAAGAAACAAATTTAAAGGAAATTAGCAGGAGTTGGCAAGGTTGTGGAGGAACTGGAACGCTCATACGCGGCTGGTGGGAATGCAAATGGCGCTGCCCCTGTGTAAAGTGATTTGGTGGTTCCCCAATAAGTTAAACAGAATTGCTATGTCACCTAGAAATTCCACTCCTTGGAATATACCCCAAAGAATTAAGAATAGGTATTCAAACAAAAACTTCTACATCAATGTTCATAGGAGCACTATACACAGTAGGCAAAAGATGGAAACAACACGAATATCCATCAGTGGATGGATGGACAAAGAAATGTGTTCTATCCATACAGTAGAATTTAGTCAGCCTTAAAAAGAAATGAAGTACGAATGCACGCTACAGCTGGATAAACCTGGAAAACATTATGGAACCCAGACACAAAACTCCACAGATTATATGATTCCATTTATAGGAAATATCCAGAATAGGCAACTTCATAGAGCTAGAAAACAGATTTGAGGTTTCCAGGGAATAGGCAGAGCAGAGAATGAAAAGAGACTACTTAAAAATCACTACGGGGCTTCCTATTAGGGTGATACAAAATTCGAGAACCAGATAGCTATGATGATCGTATAATATCATGAATGTACTTAGTGTCATTGAATTGTATACTTCAAAGTGGTTAAAATGATAAATTTTATGTTATGTGTATTTAACCACACACACAGAGTCAAATACGAAAAGGCACATTGAAAAAAGTGCCTTGATCCCATGCTTATAACCTCCACCTGGTTTTCTACTTCTGGAGGAGATCCTCTGACTCTTAGAGGTGAACACATTAGGAGTTTATGGTTTATTTTTTATTACATATTTATGAAATATAAAGAAATACAAGGGGCACTCAGGTGGCTCAGGTCATGATCTCAGAATCATGAGATCAAGCCCTGTGTTGGGGATTAAGATTCTCTCCCTCTCCCTCTGCCCTTCTCCCCACTCGTGAGCACACACGCACTCTCAATCTCTCTCTCTCTCTCTCAAAAAAAAAAAAAAGAACAAAAAAAGAAATACAAGGATATATTCTTACAGCTATTTTATTCTTATTAGATCTAACATGCTATACATACTAATGTCTCCGGGTTTTTTTTTCTGTTTTTTTCTAGTGTGTACCCTAGAGATCTTCCCAGGTCAACACATAGAGGTGGTCCTTCTCTTTTACAATCACAGGTCCACTGCTGTGAAAGCACTCATTCCTCTGGAGACTCACTGAATATCACGAAAAAGCCTCTGAAAAGAATTATAACTCTCTTCAATGGAGGTTGGCCAACCCTAATCACTCTGTAATATATAAGTGTACCGAATCAACACATAGTACACCTTACACTTACACTAAGTTTTCTGTCAATTACATCTCAGTAAATCTGGGGGGAAAAAGAGAAAAGTTTAATGTGTTTCCCCCTTTACTTCTAATCGCAATAACCAGGTCTGCTTTCATTAAAAGCTCGAAGATCTGAATGACCCCCAAAGCAAAATCTCCTACCAGGATGCAAAAGCAAGATGATGAATTTCCTTGTGCTCTTTCTCGTCTCTGCATCTCCTATGGCCTCCTCCTCACTACAGGAAATATTTGGGATTGGTCATAGCTGTTGAGAGCTCAAACCACGAGAGACTCTGCAGGCTATAAACCCTGACCATTGTCGGTTTAGCCTTTTCTCTGTATCTGAAGGTGAGTAGGAAGAGAGGTGCAAGAAACACAACATTGAGCCTACAGGCTTCAGAATGTCCTATAGGACCCTCCAAACCCAATCTTGGACTCTGATGTTTGAATGTATCACAGTAAGGTGGATCAGCCTTCATGGGATCCTAAGTGTTTTAAAGAGCTTCTCTCTTGCAAGCATCAAAGGAAACCAGCAATTCTCAGCTGCTTCAGTAATTCGAATCAGATGAGAAAGCGGTTAGTAACGTGCTGAAATAAACCCAATCCAACTCCAGATTTCAGCAACCATGAAAGAAATGATTTTCTTCACACATGCGTTTAACATAACAGGTGAACAGACAAATGGGAAATGAGTTTGCACGAGGTACCATGGTTGGTCTTGATCATGATTCAGCAGACTCCTTGGTGTAGATTCTTTCCACCTGTGAGTTAAATTTCTGGTAACTTGGTACGGCTGCCTTCGGAAGCAAAGGCAGCATTCCCTCTGCTGCCTAGCTTGTTATTCCCATAAGAGCAGGGCCGACTCCACCTCTTCATACCCCATGATGCCATCTCATATTGACTTCCCTCCCCGCATGTCATCACTTGCCCTCGGCTGCGTCCACAGTGGCTGGCACATAGCAGGCACTCAACGAAGATGTGTCCAATACTACATTCTGCCTTTTAATTCTACACAGTCTCCTGTATCGGTCGGGGTAGCCACATACTACTCTGAACTTGTTGAAGGCCAGATTCTCATCCTGACTTCTGTTCTCCTGAGGCCAGCAGCTCTAAAGGCTGCCAGTCTCTCTGCAAAACCACCCAAAGGAAACCGTGCGGTGGTGACATCTGCTGCCCGGAGTAGACGGTCTCCTGGCAGAGGCAGCCATTGGGGAAGTAGATGCATGGCAGCACTTTCTGCTGAGCTTTTCTTTTTCCCTGGCTGCCTTGGTCTGCAGCCCACTCCATCCCTCCACTGCCTGGAACCTGAACCTCTGCTCTCACCTGACCTCTTCTGCCATGAGCTTGAAGAAGGCCCAGGGCGGGTCGAACTGGAGGCCAGGGGCAAAGACTGGGGGATCAGCACAGTGGGTTCCGCTCATATGGGCTCAGAGCTGAGGCTCCCTGTGTCTCTGCAGTCTCTGGAGCTGGGCCAGGGCAGCTTCATAGATATTCTTGGGGCCCTCTTGAAGGGAGGGACTGATCTCCAGGATATATAAGATAGAGACCTAGATAAGCTGGAGATATCTTTGAGATACACACATACGGTATCACCGGGGCTTGCCAGTAGAATCAAATGAGAGGTAGGGGTGGAGTACTACATTAGTTTCTTAAATGGCTGGTTTTGAGTTACTATGCAGATGGTGGTTTTCTATTAATGATGTTAATGTATTGCTAACAAGATTCTAAATCGAAAAGAAAAACCAAAATAATCAATCAATCTAGATTGATTTTAGGAATTGGCTCTCCTGACTGTGATATCTGGCAAATTCCAAATCTATAACAGGTCAGTATGCTTGAAACTCAGGGGTTGATGCTGTAGTCTTGAGGCAGAATAACTCCTTTTCTGGGAAATCTCAGATTTTGCTCTTAAGACTTTCAACCGATCAGATAAAGCCCACCTACATAATTGATGGTTAATCTCCTTTACTTAAGGTCAACCGATTGTAGATATTAACCACATCTACAAAATTACTTCCCATCAACACCTAGGTTAGCATCTGATTAATAACGATCTGTTGTAGCCTAATCAAGCTGACACACACCTTTGCACCACACCTCCTCATCTGATTTATAAATATGCCAAAGGCCAGAACCACAGCTGCGCTGAGGACCTAGTGTGTGCTCTACTGCCATTTACCTCAATTATCTCTGGCCCAAGTCCTCTCTTTCTTCTGGAGATGTCTATTACCTTTTAAAGTTCCAATCTGCTTTTATTCTTGATGCAGGCCAGTCTTCTCTTCCCGGGCTATCCATAAATATGCTTCACTTGGTGACACTAGGCTTGTGTCACGTAACCCCAACGGTCTAGGATTGCATAGTTATCTTCTGTGCTATGGTCACCATGTACTGTCATGCAGGTTGTCTAGTGCATAGGTCTGGATAGCAGGATTCACATCACTGTGTGAATGGTAACCTCTGGAGTAACAGCGTAAAGCTCTAAAACCCCAAGCAGAGACCTGACTTCCTACCTTCCGTTCATCCATCCATCCATCATCCATCCATCCATTGCCCTGTCGTCATTTTTAGCTGCTTCAGCCATCTCTGGGTGGGGGTGGGGGGGATCCACATTCAAAATTCCTTTCATTTGAGAAGACCAAAATGTGATGAGATCATCTGAAGTTGCAAATACCTGAGAGCAAGTTTAAGCCCCTTCCGTCACTAACCCCTCAGATTATCTCTGAAGGTAGATGTTGATAAGGCCTATAAGACAGATAATATGCCTGACAAAGTGTTTCAGAGCATTCATGAGAAGACAAAAATTTATGGAAACATGGTTCACAAATTTTTCTATAGATAATCTTGTCCTATTCTTCTCTTATTGCTTGGGATAAATTTTTACTTTATTTCCTGATAGGATTACTTGAAAACCAGATCTCTCCTAAACCACTACTCACAGTCTTTTTCTCTTTCTCCAGCTGTCTTTGGCCTCATTCGTACATTCAACAAGGCACATTTTACATGGGTCAGGTGCTGGACTAGACCCTAGTCCTTTTTCTCTTGGAGCATATCGTCTAATCTCCCATTCAAAACTGTGGGCCCTGTTCCCTTATTTCTAGTAAAGACATTTATTCAAAATGACCGAAGACATTTGTAGTCTTTAGGATGAAAAGAGAATTATTTCTAGTTTATTCAATAAGATGTAGGTCATAGGGGCCCGGACGGGGAAAAGAATTTAGGTCATAGGTGCTCTATTAAGAATGGAGCACATGGAGATCTTACCTTAAAATATAACAGATGCTGTCCGTAGTGCATGCACGTGTGGTTGCCTTAGGGAGAAATTAAAGGTCTGGTAGTATGACTATGCTGGTAACACATAAGAATTAAAGGAAAAAGAGACAGATCTTAAAGAAATCTGTAAGCTTTATGCTTCCTGTCAGCATCAAGTTTGTTCTGTGGAAATTGATTTTGCCAATAAATTTCCATATGTTATCTTTTGCCTGAGAATTTGGAAAACCACAAATCATCACTCATTTGGGGAAAACGGTCTGATGGTTGCTATTACCAAGAGCAAAGCTGAAGTTGGTTCATTAAGTTAGGCCGTATCTCCACCTAAAAATCTACTTACCGCCTTGCTCCAAGATAGTTTTAAGGACTCTTACAAAAATGTATGGATTGTACCAAGATTCAAAAAGAGAAGTAGGTAAAAGTAAAAAAGGAAGAGAAGGAAAAAATCAAAAGAGAGCTTTATGAGTCTACAGCTTGCAAATAACTTCCATTTTCTTGAACTTATCTGTAAGAATGTTGTTTCTTAAATAAATAAAATCTTTAAAAAAAAAAAGAAAAAAAAAGAATGTTGTTTCTTGCAAGTTATCACGTGCACAATTTCCTTTCTCTAATGTCCATACTTTCTCCACATTTTACATCTTTGAAATGGAAGCCCTCCTTACAAAAGATGGTATCTCAGGTCAATGAAAAATATGGCGATCTAGCCCCTCTAACTACGGCCACGCCCCATTCGCTACTTTTCTGTCTTGTATATGCGTCAGTCGCATTTTCAATCGCTTCTCATATCCATATTTTGTTTTTCTAGTTAGAAATGTAAGTTCTTTGAGGCAAAGAGAATTCCTCGTAGGTGCCGAGCACTTTATACACACTATTTTATTCTGAATTCTTTCAAAAACTCTGTGTGATAGATTATTCCCATTTCACAAAGAAATTGAGGCCCAGGAAAGAAAATTTACTTGCCAAAGATCCTCTAGCCGGCTTAGTAGTGGACTCAGGATCTGAGCTCAAATAGGTCTGACTCCAGTGTCCGTTCTCTTTCGACTGTGCCATCCTGCGTTGCTATCTCAAAGTCATAGATCAGACCTTGGTATTACTTTTGGACTCCCCATAAAGCTTCTTCTCATTCTATGCACAGAGTAGGTGCTCAGTAAATTCTTGTCAATTGAGTGAATGATTTCTATCTCATGTCATTTTTTAGAGCAATCCAAACTGGCATGTGAACAACTTTGATTTCTATTTTCTCTCTTTCATTTTGGTTCAACCTGTTTGGGGGGCCCTGGGTATGTTGGAGGTGCCAGGGACAGAAAAAAAAGCAGAGAGCCTTTTGAAGGGCAAATCATACCTCTTAACTACCCCACTTTTTGTTGAAAGGGTCTTCTTGCTCAGCCCAGAGTTGTAGGAGTAACTCTTTGCAGGGAGGTGGGGGTGGGAGTCTGTGTGGTTTTGACAAGGGTGGGCTAGAATTTACCCTGGAAATCTTGACTAAAATGTTTTTGTGGGTCCAGGGCACAGTTAGGTTCACACCTAGGAAACTCTCTGAGGGTAAAGCCACAGCTTGGTTAGATCGGGTGACTCACAAGTGTGAAGGTTCATGTTTTAGCACCCGGCAATCAGGGGCAAAATTGAACCACTTAAAAATGAACCCTGATGAAAACTCAGAACCTCTGCAAGGCCTCCAGGCCACAGCATATATTAGAATTGTAATTGTACCAAAGAACTGAATTACCTTGTAGCTCATCTTTGATTTCCATTAAAAGAGTATGAAGCGAGAGCTCTTGGCTGGCAAGTGAGCCTTTGAGTCCTGGCCAGGGGTCATGATCTCTGTTTGAGCACGTTTGCTTTCAGAAGCCCCTTCTGAAAAGCAGCTTCATTATGGTATTTACTGGGTAGCGTTGGAACAGGGCAATTACAAGGTCCTAAAAGCTGTAACACAGATTTTTGAAAATCCAAGCCTCAGAAAATTGCAAGGGTAAGAAAAGACAACCCTAGTTGTACAAGTATGTTTATAACTCAATTCCTTTTTGGTTTGAAAATTGCTCTTTAGTCTCTTTAGGAAAAAATGCAATTGTGTGTGTGAGGGGACCAGGGGAGAGAAGAGGGCAAAGGTCCTACTATGTCTTGGTGTTGAGCTCTACACAGCTTTGTCGCTGAGCATAGAAGAAAGGGAAGCTGGTGACCACAGCCTGCCTTGCTTCATTATTTCTCTGCCTGAGAGAATTTGCAGATTTCTTGGGAGTTTTGTATAATTTTTAACATTCTTTTAATATTTTTATAATATTCTTTTGGGGATTCTTCCAGGGCTAGCCGTTTACAGACATCATTGCAGTAATGCAACTGGGAGTATTTTATACAGGAGAAATGGTAGTGGTAGGTATATACTTGTAGTTCATCTGATTGCCCTGCCTCCTTTAGCCAGCACTTTGGCCCTTGCGATTGGCTGATGCGTCATAGATTTTTTTTTTAATAAGCTATTTTGATTTTTCACCCTTTACAGCTCTTCAGAAGTTTGTCTTTCCCCAGTCTGAGCCACTTTTACAGTAAACACTGAAAGTTATGCAATAACTAAAGGTTATGTATTAGTAATACAGATGCTGGGTATCCACTTTTTCAACTTTCAGACTCTATATAAGCTGGTGGATGGTATTGGTGCCTGGAATCAGAAATGAAAAAAATAAGGATTGAATCCACATTAAACCTAACCATTTAGACCTATTTCTTCCCACTGGACTTCTCTTTGAAGAGGATTGTGTCTTTGTCTACCATCGAATCCCCAGTTCTTCTCTGTGCCTGGGACATAGCAAGAACTATATAAATAACTGGTGCATGCATACACGAATGAATGAATGAATGAACGCATGAATGAGGCAAGGAAAGAACTGTGCGTGTCCATAGTACTCCCAGACCATAGCATAGATTCTGATACTAGTATGTGCTCAATAAACAATTACACACTTGAATGTCTTCCTGAAGCTTAAAACATCAAGTTTTTGGGCTTTGTGAAATTCAGCAATTATTCATTATATGACTAGGTTGATTTTTAGAGACTAGATAATATTTCAGGTTGGTGATTTCCAGATAGGATAAGATCTGGTCTTGTTTACTCTATGAATGACCCATGACAAGGTAATTCCTCTGTAAGAGCTGCCACATTGCCTAGTTTTGAAGGGGCTAACTCTTGACTTGTTTACTTTGACACTTATACCTCTTTTTTTATTGAAGTATTGTTGACTCTTATAACTCTTAAGTATATTCAAAAATCAAATCCACCCTTGCTTTGTTAAGAAACAGGATGAGGTGGGGCAGTCCATATTATGAACCCATGTTATAGGAATTAGAATGTCTTGGGGCACCTGGGTGGCTCAGTCGTTAAGCGTCTGCCTTCTGCTCAGGGCGTGATCCCAGGGTCCTGGGATCGAGCCCCGCATCGGGCTCTCTCCTCCTCTGGGAGCCTGCTTCTTCCTCTCCTCCTCCCCCTGCTTGTGTTCCCTCTCTCACTGGCTGTCTCTATCTCTGTCAAATAAATAAATAAAATATTAAAAAAAAAAGAAATTAGAATGTCTGATAGTGCCTAGAATACATCTCCCTGGACACAGGGTAAATAACAGTGAGGGAAAATGGATTGAAAGTCTGAAGACTCTGGTTTTGACACCTGCTTTGCCAAAAACTCTAATCACTTGCTTAACTTCTCTGAGTCTTTTTCTCCTTGTCCATAACAGGGACATCTTTTGAAGAAACAATATCAAAGAAATCATACCCAAAGTAGAAAATAAAATATAGCTGGATGATACATGTATCTGTCTGAAAACATACAATCACATGATGAATACCAATTTGCTCATAAGTCAGGACTTAAGAATGAATGTCTGGCGCTTTGTTAGAGAATTTGGAAATTCAAATAGAAGTGTTTCCTATTCCATATGTTAAAGGAAACTAAAGATGCAAAGTCTAATAGACTTATCTGATGCATAAGAAAATTCATTTTAAGTTCGTGATTTGGTCTATTTTCCCCCATTATCTTCTTCTTCCAGACAAAATATTTGCCAACTCAATCCTAGAGTTGTATAGGATTCCTTTGCCTCCTTGTTCATTCAACATGTGGCACTTTAGTTAAAATACTTTCTCAATGTGCTATCAAAGAAACTCTAATCATTACACACCAACAGCCTACAGGAAACCACCATCTTGATGTTAGAGAAGAAACAGGAAGCACTGCTTATCTCTGGGTTGTCAAGATTTCTGAAGCACTTACCTAGTCTCCTGGGTCCATATGTTGACACCAAAGCTGTCAAATCATTCATGGCATTTCCCAAGACTTAACCTAGTTCATCATAATATCTCCAGGTTGGGAGAGCTTTGCCAAAGAAAACATTCTCACTGCAAAAGTTCACATACCAGGAAAAAAGGGTATATGTTTTCAATTTTGGAAAACATGCACATAAACACACAAATACACACACACTGGGGAAGAGGATGGAGGGAGATGTATTGATAGCCATTGCTCTCTTTAGGTGGCGGGTACAGGACATATTTGCTTCTTTCTGCCTATCTGTGTTATCTAAATTATATCCAATAAACATATTTTACTTTTGTGATCAGAAAAGCTTATACAAAGAAAGATTATTGAAAACTATATTAAACGAACCCTAGTCCTTTGCAGACATTCCATATTGAAAATTACAGAATTTTGAGTGGAAGGGACTCATCTAGTCTAAATACCATAATTTAATGGAGAAACTAAGACTCAGAAGCAAAACGACTCACCTGCCATCTGGGGGTAGGTGGGCAAGGAGGTGGGAGGTGGGGAGGTAGGGAAAACCTGGATTAGAGCCTCAGGTAGGAGCTCTCTGAGCTACTGTTGGAGAGCACTTTAACACATATACTGTAGGGGGTCATTCTCCAGGTTAAAAACTGCTCTAAGATCTTCTCCAAGAGCTCATGGAAGGAAAGTGAATTTTTTTTATTTTTATTTTATTTTATTTTATTTTAAGATTTTATTCATTTATTTGACAGAGATAGAGACAGCCAGCGAGAGAGGGAACACAGGCAGGGGGAGTGGGAGAGGAAGAAGCAGGCTCACAGCAGAGGAGCCTGATGTGGGGCTCGATCCCATAACACCGGGATCACGCCCTGAGCTGAAGGCAGACGCTCAACCGCTGTGCCACCCAGGAGCCCCTGAATTTTTTTTTTAAAAAGCTATGATCGAATGTCCTGTCCCGCCTGAGTTAATTATGTCCACTCATAAGAAAAAAAATTTTGTCATCCCTGGCAACAGGTGAGCTCAATCCCACCGAGTGGTCTGCTCTACAAGGCAGATTCAAGGCCCAGCGTCTGCCCTCTCCACCGACTGAAAACATGTATCAGCTATTGAGAAATGCCTACACCCATAGAAAGAAGGGAGTCTGACAATGACTAGTAAAAAAGAAAAACAGATTTTGATGCTGGAAACAGGAGTCAAAACCAAAACCCGATAATCTGTGGAAGAGGTGTTTTTTTTTTTTTTTTTTTTTAAATTCCATTTACTCCTTTCTAGGAGGAAAAACACATTGAGAAGTGAAAATATTTGTCTAAGATGATAGCTGGTAAATAGCATAGGCAAAATTTGAACCCAGCTTACCTCCCACCAGACTAGTAGGCTTTCTAATCCTTCCATAGCCATGAAACCCTCTTTATTAGGAAGTATAATACCCACTGCATAAAATAGGTGTAACTGAATGTTAAATTGGAAGTTTTGGAACCGTCAAAGTAGTCACAAACCTATTAAGAGATTTGAGATGGGTACTGTTGGTGCCCCACCCAGGGCCCCTTTTCTGGGCTAGTGCACCCCTCCCCGCAGCTGCTATGAACATTGAGTCATAAAGGCTCACAGCTGCCTCCTTATCTGCAGAATTGTCCTCAGATGAACCACCAATGGGCCCCAACCTACCTGGGGGACAAGCCATACCTCATGATTGAGACATGGAAGTTCAAGGACCAACCTTGTGGTACAACTCATGTCCCAGAGGTACCCGTGAGATCTGGTCAAAACTTATTTCCAACTAAGATCTCATCCTCAATTAGATTCTCCCCACTGCCCCATTTTGCTTCTCCTAGTCCCTTTCTTCTGAAAATATTTCTTCAATAAATCACTTAAAACAAGCATGAGGGTTGTCCGATTTTATGGGAAACAAACAAACACACAAGATGTAGTTAAATTTGAACTTCAGGTAAACAGGGAATAATATTTTAGCATAAGTGTGTCCCATGCAATATCTGGAACACACCTTTATTATAAAATTTTCTATTATTTATCAGATATTCAAATTTAACTAGGCATCATCTTGTATTTTATCTGGCAACCCTAACAAGAATTCATATTTCGGACTCTGCTTCTTGGGGTCCTAACCCACAATAGCATGTCATCCACGTCAAATATATAAAAATAACCAGTCATGGAAATTGGAAGGGTTGGGTCGAAGGATTTCATTGGTATTCCCTCTACATTCCCACATACGTAGGTGGAAGGGTGTGGTGTCCTCTTCTCTAATCCCAAGCGAGAGGAAGAAGGCCTTTAGCGGGACTGCTAGGAGTTCTTCACACCTATCCCTGCAGCCGGGGGCCACAGTGGAACACCTTATCTGAGATTTCTAAACAGCCTGAGGCAGCCGGGTTGTTGGACACCATTGGGAAACAATTGCATTGCCCCTTGGTGGCAGTCAAGGAGTGTGAATTTCAGGGACCAGATATGGAACTCCTGGGATGAATATGGAGCAGGGGTCATTTTTTAAAGGGATCATGTGCTAGAGGGTAGTCTGCTAGGGAAGGGGACCCCGGCAGGTTGTAAGGTGAACAGAGAGGGCTTCAGAAGCAGTCAGCCAAAGGGAAGACATTGCTTAGGGTAGGGGTTGGAAACCTTCTCTCTAAAGGGCCACATAATAAATATTTTTACCTCTAGGGGTTATGCAGTCTCTATTGTAACTACTCAATTCTGCCACTGTTGCATTAAGGGCAAGCATGGATGTTTTGTAAATGAACGGGCATGCCTACCTTCATTAAAACTTTATTTACAAGAACAGGCAATGAGTGGGATGTGGCCCACCTGCCATAGTTTGCCAACCCCTGGTTTAGGGGAAAAAAAAAAAAGGCAGTTAGAAGGACTAGTAGGAGAACGTACAAAGAACCTATGAATTCCTCCATGAGAGAGTCCACTTTAAATGTCTGTTTTATGTCCATAGCCTAGTCAATGTCTAGTGAAATCATTTCCGTTTTCCTTCCATCTCTTTTCTTCCCACACTGCAGCTTTTGAAAGGTTAGAAACTGAAATCAGTCAACCAAAAACTTAAAATAAAGTTTGGAATTTTGATAAAGGCACTGGGCATTTTTAATTATTAAACTGAGATTGTGATATAAAGTGGCTGTGGATTTTTTGTTGACTTCAAGTGACCAGAAAAGGCAGAGTCTGATTAGTTTTCATCCAGTGACAGAGAGAGCATTCTCCTTTGAATAAAGTTTATTTTTTAAAAATTTGTTATAGAGGGAGAGAGCGCGGGGGGGAGGGGCAGAAGGAGAGGGAGAGAGTGGATCCTCAAGCAGACTTCTGGCTGAGTGCAGAGCCCGGTCTCATGATCCTGAGATCGTGACCTGAGCTGAAACCAAGAGTTGGACGCTTAACCAACTGAGCCATCCAGGCGCTCTCCTCTGAATAAATTTTGAAGGGATAGTGAGAAGCAAGAATTAAGAGGCTTCCTTGTGCCTTGTGTATGTTCTTCTTGCTCGAGGTACCTCTTGTTTTTATATTTGTGGATCTTTGTCTGGGATGTAATCTGAAAAGTTCTCAATGTTGGGGAATCTCCAAAGAAGCCAGGAGAAGTGCCTCTTGAGAGAAGGACTGAGTTTTGAATACCACTGAGGGCTGGAGGTCACAAAGCTGAGACAGGAGTACACAAATAAAACCATTTCTCCCCTTAGTTCTCTGCCCCCCGCTCTGCTCCAGTCAGAACAACATAGAGAAAGAAGCAGAAATAGGAGCCCATGAGGGACAGGTGAAGAGCAGGAAAGAGGAAGAGGGTGAGCAACCCCCTTCCCTGAGGGCAGTAGTGGGCTGGTCAGGGAGGTTAGACATCTCACCCTTGAAGGAAGGTTTGTTCTGCTAAAATGTGACTTGATACTCTACATTTTAATCTCTGAATTAAGAGTGTTGGTGACTTAAAGGGACTGTAGGACTTTCTGGTAACTAAGATGGAGCAGAAACGTCACAGACTGCCTTCCTTTGCATCCAGAGGTGGGAAAGAACAATTTCACAGAACAAGACTGAAAGAGATTAAAACAACTTTCTGCGATACCAACCATGAGTTCCGTATGTTTAGCATGCTAGGTAAACAGGTAAATGTCAAATGGGGAGGGATTCTGAGAGCCCTATATGCTGGCCTTCCATCAACTCAGCTGTCGCCCAGCCCCCAGGAGCTTCCTAGGAAAGTCAGGGTTTTTTTTTTTTATTTTTTAATTTAAATTCGATTAGCCAACATATAGTACATCATTAGTTTCAGACGTAGTGTTCAATAATTCATCAGTTTCATATAACACCCAGTGCTCATCACATCACGTGCCCTCCTTAATGCCCATCACCCAATTACCCCATCCCCCCACCCACCTCCCCTCTAGCAGCCCTCACAGATTTAAGAGTCACTCATAGTTTGTCTCCCTCTCTGATGACTTCCCATTCAGTTTTCCCTCCCTTCCCCTATGATGCTTTGAGCTGTTCCTTATAGTCCACGTATGAGTGAAATCATATGATAATTGTCTTTCTCTGAATGACTTATTTCACTCAGCATAGTCCCCTCCAGTTCCACCCATGTCGATGTAAATGGCAGGTGTTCATCCTTTCTGATGGCTGAGTAATATTGTATTGTATATAATATACCACATCTTCTTTATCCATTCATCTGTCGATGGACGCCTTGGCTCATTCCACAGTTTGGCTATGGTGGACATTGCTGCTATAAACATTGGGGTGCAGGTGCCCCTTCAGATCAACACATTTGTATCTTTGGGATAAATACCTAGTTGTGCAATTGCTGGGTCATGGGGCCACTATGTTTACCTTCTTGAGGAACCTCCATACTGTTTTCCAGAGAAAAGCCAGGGTTTTATTTTATTTTATTTTTAAGATTATTTATTTATTTATTTGACAGAGAGAGACAGCCAGCGAGAGAGGGAACACAAACAGGGGGAGTGGGAGAGGAAGAAGCAGGCTTCCAGCAGAGCATGGAGCCCGATGCAGGGCTCGATCCCAGGGACCTGGGATCACGCCCTGAGCCGAAGGCAGATGCTTAACGACTGAGCCACCCAGGCGCCCCAAGCCAGGGTTTTAGACACACAGTGTGCCAACCACTGCAGCATATCCACCACTCCCTCAATTTGGAGGCCCGAAGAACACAGCTTAAGACTGCCTTAAAGTGTGATGACACCAATTAATTACTTCTTGGCATTTCCTTGGAATGTGCCACAAACTGACATCAGAACCTATTCCAAGATGATGCTATATTTCAGGGGTCAGCAAACTTTTCCTCTAAAGGGCCAGGCAGTAACTATCGTAGGTTTTGCCAGCCATACGGTATTTGTGGCAGCTCCACACCTCTGCTGTTCTAGATTAAAAGCAGCATAGATGATACATAAACAAATGTGTAGAGCTCTATTCCAGGAAAATTCTGTTTTAAAAAAACAGGCAGTTGGTTTGTGGATCAGAATTTGCTGACTCCTGCTGTGCTGTGCTAAAGCATTCATTCCCTGCTTTTCCCTCCTACCAGCTCTGCTCCCTGTCTTTGTGGTTTGGGTGTTCAGGCCCCACTTTTGATCCAGAGGTGGACCCGTGACCCAGGTCTGGCTAAATATCGTGCGTATCCTATATCCCCTATGATTGACTTAGGGGTGAATACCTGAGTCAAGGCAGTCCAAGTTAAATTAAATCAAATTAAGAGACTTTTGCTTGGACAGCTCTGGATTTCAGTTAAGAAAGATGTATGACTAGGATGGTTGAGCCAGCACGCAAAAGATTCTTCCTGTCTTTGGTGGGATTCTCATAAAACAAGGATTTCGTTCCTAGGAAAACCTGAAGGGGTGTATGGAAGTCAGTTTGGGAAAAATAGGGCAGCCAAGCAAGGACACAATGTCAAGCAAAGTTCTGGAGCTCTGGCTAAGTTCTGTGGGAGGTGAGGTGGCTCTGGAGACAACGTCAACTGCAAAGTCGTTCCTGCAAGGGAGTTGGGGTATTTATACCCTGCACCTGTGAGTTGTGGTTAAACTGCCCCTGGGAGTTTAGCATCCCAGGAACATCTAGCTCTCAGGGCAGCAGCAGGCAATGCTAACTTCAGAGCCAGATGGCAAGGAAGCACAGGTCTGTCAGAAGTGAAAGGATAGCAGGTTAGGGTATATAAGAGCCATGTGTAGGAACTAGTGGTTTCTGCCACACTGCTAGGGAGAGAAATGGACAGAAAAAGAAGCAAAGGAAAGAGATGGGGAAACATGACATCTGAGGACAGTTTTTGAACCTGTGTCTGGTATTCCTAAAAGCCTAATTTACCCCTGGATTTTGCCCATATATGGTGGAGGTAGGGGGAGAGTTTTCTATTACCTCCAAGTAAAAGTGTCCGAATGGACTGGAGACACACGATTCATTAGCATTTGCCATAACACAGACTGGAAAGAAAACAAACCTCAACAGAAGGTATAGTGGCCTTTGGATCTCCAGTCTTGGAAATATCTTCTCTCAGCTGAGTCTTGTGTCTCCATTTCTGTTCTTAATAACAACCCAATTGTAGAATTGCCAGGGTAGGAGTCTTTCACACCCTTCTCAAAATCCAGCTCCTAAGAATGAGGGAGGGTCTGAAAAGTCTGACCCCAGCTGGGGATGAACCCCAGGTGCACTCAAGACCTTAATAAATAATGGAGCACGAGTAGAAGGAATGGCCAGAAATGTGGGAAATGTGATATCTCAGTTCTGAGGCCCGGTGGACCAATGTGGCAGTCCTGGATAGAAACAGATTAAGTGTGAGAAATCACTCATCCCTAATATATAGTCATTTCATAGACTTTGCTATCGTGAGAGGCATTCAGCCTCAGTAAGTCACAGACAACAAAATGTGCATTTTTTCACTTCAGAGGATTTAGCCAGTTGATTAAGTATAAAAAGAGGAAGGCTGGTAGGTAAAAGACTAAGCGTTCACTTCAGGGAATTCTGGTGGAGCCCTCCAAGAGACGGAGTTCACATGTCAGCTCTGGGACTCTCCTGGATAATAGCTCACATCAGAAAACCACCGTAAAGGATTTGGCAAGCAGGGACTAGCACAGGGGGTATGGTGGGCAGGCAATTACAGGACGTCTCTCCTCCCATCCTCACGGTTAGGGAAATTCTTCAAGACATGGCAGAATAAGTGGAAGTCCAACCTTGGGTCTCATTTGAAGTCACCTCATGTTTTTGGGAAAACGATAAATGGGTAATGCCTACAGAGAGAGATGATCGTGGAAATATTCTTCTTCACTAACCCTATGTGTTTATTCCTCTTTTTCTTACTTTTAAGTAAGTCTGCTTGTCACCAGGATAGGAAATCAGGAAGACATTCAGAGATTTACCAATGTCGATGTGATCAGGGCTGGATTTACCAATAGGCAGATTGGATTAGGTATAACCTGGTTACATTGCTAGCATGAGTGTCTGGAGGTTGTTGTTTTTCTAATGTTACTATTCCAGTAGAAGACCCCAACTTTATCACTCAGTAGCTGTGTGACTTAGGCAAGTAAGTCCTTAGAGCTTTAAGCCCTAATAATCCTGTCCATTATAAAACAACAAAAGCATATATCCCATAGGGGTTATTTTGAGAATTAAATGAAATAATCCAGGTAAGGTATCTTCACGTGCTAAGCACCAAGTAAATCTGAGTTAGGATAATATAAATTGCATAAATTGTTATTGTTATTATCATTACTAGGGCATGTCTGAAACCGAAAAAGGTAGAGGGCATTTTCCATTTTCCGTCAGCCTTCCAAGTTCACGTTTCATCCTTGGCATTGGCAGCAAGGAAAGGACCTGAACTTGGAGTTAAAAATGTGGGATGCAGTCTCTGTACTTGGGCTTCCCAAGTATGTAAACCTACACAGGTTACTTGAAGGTCTCTGAGCCTTGATTTCCTTATCTATAAATTGAAGAGTGCCCATCTGATGGATGGAAGTAGAGATTAAATCTAAAATGTCTACACTGCACCTGGTACACAGTAGGCACCAATTAATATCCCTCCTCATGACTGTAACTTCCTGGGTATCTTTCTTGGGAGGCCGAAACCTCTCCCTCCCCAAGTCAAAGCCTCAGTTCTTCAGATTCTGGTTTTTTCTTTGAATTTTGTTTTTTAAAATGTTATTATTGTTATTTTTAAGTAAGCTCTAGGTCCAATGTGGGGTTTGAACTCAGGACCCCAAGATCAAGAGCCACATGTTCTACCCATGGAGCCAGCCAGGTGCCCCTCCAGAGTCTGTTTTTTTTTTTTTTTTAAAGATTTTATTTATTTATTTGACAGAGATAGAGACAGCCAACGAGAGAGGGAACACAAGCAGGGGGAGTGGAAGAGGAAGAAGCAGGCTCATAGCAGAGGAGCCTGATGTGGGGCTCGATCCCATAACGCCGGGATCACACCCTGAGCCGAAGGCAGATGCTTAACCGCTGTGCCACCCAGGTGCCCCCAGAGTCTGTTTTAAACTCTCTCTCAGTTTGATAGAACAAAGCAGTAGAAGTATTAATAATATTCATTCAAGAGTTGTGTTTTGATTACCTACTACATGCCAGGCACTGAATGTACAACAGAGAATGAAACAGACGAATGTCCCCGCCCTCTGAGGACAGGTTTTCAGCTGATTTGTCTGTTACCAGCAGAAAACTAAGTAAAAAGAATATACGGCATGTGAGATGAGGATAATTCTTTTTTTTTTTTTTTTTAAAGATTGTATTTATTTATTTGAGAGAGGGAGAAAGAGCATGAGCTGGGGAAGGTGCAGACTCCCTGCTGAGCAGGGAGCCCGATGTGAGGTTCCATCCCAGGACCCTGCTTAACTGACTGAACCACCCAGGTGCCCCAATGAGGATAATTCTTCGGGGTAAAGAATAAAGTGGAGAGGAGGGATAGGAAGCCTGTGTGTGTGTGTGTGTGTGTGTGTGTGCGCGCGCGAATTTTAAGGAGAGTGCCCAGGAAGGGCTTACTGAGAATTTGATGTTGATGTAGACGTGAAGAAAAAGAGTAAACAAAACATGGAGGAGATATGTGGAGAGAGGTAGGTGCCCTCCAATTCCACAATCCTATTATATAACACGTAACCCATATGACGGGAATTTTATATCAAATTCAGCATTACTAGCTTTCCCTCAAGGTTTACTCATCTTTGGCCATACTTCTAACACTACAGATGGGATTCAAAACTGCTCTTGGGGGAATCAGGTTAATACGTGCTTCTAACATGATTGTGCTGGCAGAAACACCTACTCCCCCCCCGCCAACTATAGCTGAAAGCATCCTGATTTTCAATGCTTTGCTCTGTCCTCTGACCTTTGGTCAAAACTCTTTCCTTTCAAAAATGTCCTTAGCTGTATCCAACCCAGTTTAATACTCTGAAAGACCAGGGTCCAGAGATACAACCAGTAATTAGAATGATAGCTACAACACTTACGCAATACTAAGAACGTGCCAGGCTCTTCAATTGCTCTATATTGTTACCTTGTCTTATCCTCTCAACAGCCTGTGAGGTAGGTTTCTTTATTATCACATTTTGCAGACAAGGAAACTGAGAAACAGAGATTAACTTGCCCAAAGTTAAGCACCTTGTAAAGTAAGAGATAGGATTTTGAATCCAGATGTATGTTTAATAATAACAGTGATTTTCAAGCTCCAATATGCAGTTGAGTCACCTGAAAAGTATGTTAAACCCAAATCACTGGGCTCCATGCACAGAAATTCTGATTCAGCGGGTCTGGGGTAGGACCTGATAATTTGCGTTTCTGACATGTTCCCGGGGGGACCACAGTTTGAGAACCACTGTGCCATGTTATACAACTTCCAGCTGGAGGGGACTAACTTTTCAAGAGTTAGGACAAAAGAAAAAAGTGCTGTCCTTAAAAAAGCACCTTCCCTCTGTTTATTGATAGCAAACTGGGGAATCAATGTTTACATTAAATTCAATTGAATTGGCACTGAGTTCTTTTTAGTAGCTCCCAGCCCGGTTTACTGTATAAGAAAATGGCACCAATAATTTTTAAGGAAGGCAGAGTCTGATCAGAGGTATCTGAGAGTTTTGAAGGTCCACAGAAGTAGATACATAGAAGGTAATTAAGATAATAATCCCCAGTAAGTCACGGCTCTGTGTCTACACACCTCCGCGATATGATACTGCCACTCCTTCCAGGAAGAATGGAATCTGTTTTCCTTCCCCACCGAACAGGAGCTAACCTTCTGCTTTGACAAGTAGAATGTTGCGGATATGATGTTCGATTCTGGGGCCTAGGTCTTAAGAAGTCTTGCAGTTTTTGCTCTTACCCTCTTGGAACCTTGAAATCACTAAGCGATGAAGAAGCCCAGTCTAGTTTACTGAAGGAGGATTGGCTTCACGGTGAACTGAGATGCCCCAGCCCAGAGCCAGGAGGAGGGTATGAAAGTTTCCCGGATTTTCCTTCCATTTGCTGTCTCTGCTTGCTCCAGCCCCACTCACCAGTGACTACTAAGGACCTTCCGTTACAGACTCTAAATTCAACTGCTTGCCTTGGCGTTGGGATGTCCCATCTTTACCCGCAGGTGGTTCTGGTCAGGTTATCCATAAGCCTGAGAGTTGTGTTTCCCTGTGGGTCCTATAGGCCATGAATTTAGGGCCATGACACAGATTATCAGTATCACTTGGAGCTATTCCTTTTCTTTTTTTAAGTTCTGTTGTAACCCTTCTGGTTAGGTCAAGAGTAATTACACTTGCTAACCGAGCTTTAGATGAATACAGTGAGAGCAGACTGTAGACAAAGAACTTTGGCAGCCAACTTCTCTAACTAGGATTTAATAGCATTATTCTGTTTTCAGTGAGTTTGTATATGTGTGTGTGTGTGTGTGTGTGTGTGTGTGTGCGTACGCCACCTATTTATATAGAATGATCCTGGTTTTTCATTTGTGTTTGTCATATAAAATTGTATTTTCAGGTAAATGTAATAATTTCAAAGTCATATTCCCTTACAGAAAAAAGTAATAACCAATGATAGCACAGGAAGCAAACCTATGTGGCAGAAGCTGTGATATAAAGGCGAGATATGGCAAATGGCTGAGATGCTCCGATGAGTGCCTCCAAGTTGTGGCGACCTCACAGACCTCCAGCTTCCATCTTCAGAGCGTGTGCAGCGATGATCCTGGGACAACTGTCCTGGCTCCCAGCTTGCCTTCCCTTGTTCTTTCTTCCATCCTCATCCCAGGTTCCATCCTCCAGGCTTTAGAACGTGTTGGAGAAAAGTGAAGTGCTACCTTCTGTGAAAGTGCTCACCCTTCTCCTGTCTTCTTCCCCACTTAGCAGGAGGGCCTGACTGTATAGTCTCTCTCTCTTTTTTTTTAAAGATTTTATTTATTTATTTGACACAGAGAGAGAGAGAGACAGCCAGCGAGAGAGGGAACACAAGCAGGGGGAGTGGGAGAGGAAGAAGCAGGCTTCCAGCAGAGGAGCCTGATGTGGGGCTCGATCCCAAGATGCTGGGATCATGCCCTGAGCTGAAGGCAGACGCTTAACGACTGTGCCACCCAGGCGCCCCTGACTGTATAGTCTCTTGAGTGGAAAGGTTCTTCTCAAACCTTTAAGGCTGTTTCTCTTTCTTTTTTTTGTTATTTAAGATTTTATTTATTTATTTGAGAGAAAGAGAGAGAGAATGCACAAGAGAGCCCAAGTGGTGGAGAGGGAGAAACCGGCTGCTCATTGAGTGGGGTACCCAAGGTGGGGCTCCATCCCAGGACCCTCGGATCATGACCTGAGCTGAAGGCAGCTGCTTAACCCACTGAGTCACCCAGGAGCCCCTTTCTCTTTTCTTTTTGAAATGTGAACACGTCGTTTAGGGCGGGGTGTATCTTATTCTTGGGAAACTCCTAAAACCCTGAAGGGCTGAGAAGGCTGGGTGGCTTGTAGCTGGTTCTAAGCCCTTGGCTGTGAGAGGGAGAGTCGTCAGGGGCTTTAGAGGTTCATTTGATAGTGTCAGCCCTGCTCACCAGTCTAGAAGGCAGTAGCACATAGAGTGACATCCGTGTTCAGGGCTAGAGAGGGCAATGTTGCAAGAAACTCTCTTATGATGCATTTGGGTGTGTGGGATGGGCGTAGATGCAGCCGAAAAGCAGAGCAGGCAGGAACTCCCAATATCGAAGCAGTTTACATTGAGTCCTTTGCATGTGCCAGGTACTGTTATGTGTACTGGGGATAGAGAAGTCAGCAAAACAGCCAGAGAATCTGTTCTAGCGGGTCTGGCTTTCTAGTAGCAGAGACACATGGTAAACTAACACACAAAATAATAGAGAGAATAATACCAGATAGCAATAATAGGTATGAAGAAAAATTAAGCAGCTGCTTAAAGGGATTGAAAATGAATGTGTGTGAGTGTCTACAGGGTGTGTGTGTGTGTGTGTGTGTGTGTGTGTGTGTGTACAGGGTGCTAGTTTAGTGGTCAAAAAAGCCTTTCTCATGGGAATTCATTTGAGTAGAGACGGGATAAAGCATTTCTTAGCTGGAGATTGTTAATTGGCCAGATATGGGCCAACTTCAGACCACAGATGTGATTTGCCTTGACGACATGCTTGACTTGGCCAGCATCTCACACAAAATCTGGATTTTTCGCTTCTCTTGAAATAGTTCCAGAAGCAACACTGGGCCCACTGGAGAGCACTTTACTGGAGTGAGTGACGGCTGCCATCCTTGGTTGAGCCATGTGCTCTCTGACCGGTCTGCCTCTATTGTGTACTTTACCTGTCTTGCCTCTACAGATATTTGAGTTTGTTGACTTTCATCCTGAGATCAGAAAACAAAACAAAAATAGCAAGGATTATTTCTGCCTCCAAATATTATTAACAAAACAGACTCTGCTGTGTTTTAACACGCACATTTGGAAGACTACGCTATAGCTTATTTGCAAAATGCATCATTCAGTCAATAAACATTCTTAATGTATAGGCTAGGAGGACAGAACAGAAAAAAACAGAATGATGGAAGCTATATCCCCTGCCTTCAAGGGACCCACAGTCAAGTGGGAAAGACAGATATTTGAAGAAAGAATCACAATGCTGGGAGTGACAGACTGCTAAAGAAGCACTGGGTTAAGAATTTAACTCTGCTGGGAGAAATGGTGGTTATGGGGGTGGGGGAAGCATTCTAGAAGAAAAAGTTATGAACAGGGCATGGAGGTGAAAGAGAACAGGGGACTACCCCTTGTGACTGGGATTCCCCCTCTCCATCCTTACCCCTTGTCCTACCCTCTGCAGTGCCTTCTTTCTCTAGAGTTTTGAAATTTCCCTTCTTATAATCTCCCCTTTATTGAAGGCAAACCAAGAAACAGGCACCTTCCCTCCCCTGTTCTTGGAGAGATGGGGGCAATGCTGAAGAAGAGAGTGGGAGGGTGTTTTGAATTTTCCACTTCTCTCCTGTGAAATACCTTAAAAAGGCTGTTGGCCAGTGGTCTCCAGTACTCTCCACATGTCAGTGTCAAGTGACACCAATCAGGTTCCTGCTATTTTTTGCTGCGTAACAAGTCATGACAAAATGTAGCATCTTGAAACAATTTATGATTATCTCCAGGTTCTGTGTGTGGACTGGTCTCACTTGGGTGGTTCTTCTTTGAGATCTTTTATGTCGTTGCAGTCTGGGAGGGCTGGGGCTGGAGTTATCTGAAGGCTCAGCTAGGCTGGATGTCCAGCATGGCTTCTTCATTCGTGTATGTGGTGCTCTAATGCTTCTCCTTGTGGCTCTTGGTCGAAGCAGTCATGAGACAGCTCAAAGTCAAAAGGATGGAAGAATAGACCCCATCTTCAAAGAGGAATGTCATGCATGTACTAAGAGAGAAGAAACTGGTAGGGGCTGTGGAGACATGCTACCTCAGTTAGCAAAGGGGGACATCTTCCCAGTGCTCAGATATGATCTGACAATGTCAGGTCACTGGAGGAAGTTCCATGGGTTGGGATTTCTTGGAGTTATTCCTCTAGAGGATTTTAGGGGATGTTACCTGTGAGATAGACATCATTAAAATTAGAAGTTGGCAATGATATCTGGTTAGACTTCCTGTTCCTCAGTGTACTCCTAGCTCCCCAAAAGGGAAATTAAACTCTACTTGTCAGTTGTAAGTATTCTGAAAGTTCTCTGAGGTGACCATGAGATATGGAGTAAAAAGCATGGCCAATGAGACATGGACTTGCTTTTAGGTTCTGCCACATGAGGTAGCCTGGCAAATTATGACTCTTTCTTTTTTCTTTGAAGATTTTATTCATTTATTATTTATTTATTTATATTTTTTATAATAATTTTTTATTCTGTTATATTAATCACCATACAGTATATCCTTAGTTTTTGATGTAGTGTTCCATGATTCACTATTTGCATATAACACCCAGTGCACAATGAAATATGTGCCCTCCTTAATACCCATCACCGGCCTATCCCATTCCCCCACCCCCCTCCCCTCTGAAGCCCTCAGTTTGTTTTCCAGAGTCCATAGTCTCTCATGGTTCATTCCCCCTTCTGTTTAACCCCCTTCCTTCTTCCCTTTCTTCTCCTATCGATCTTCCTACTTCTTATGTTCCATAAATGAGTGAAATCATATGATAATTGTCTTTCTCTGCTTGACTTATTTCACTTAGCATAATCTATTTATTTAGAGAGTGAGAGCACAAGCAGGGGGAGGGGGAGAGGGAGAAGCAGGCTCCCCAACATGGGGCTCAATCCCAGGATTCTGGGATTATGACCTGAGCCGAAGGCAAAAGCTTCACTGACTGACCCACCCAGGTGCCCTAAATTATTACTTTTTCTGAGAAACTTTTTTTTTTCACCTGCAAAAAGGGGATAATGATATGTAGTTTGTTCTAAGGATTATAGGGATTCATGTATGTCAAATGGCCATCTTAGGCATGCTGTAGGCATAAGTACACGGCTGCTGAGGCACTGCTGGACACGCTAGAATCTGAGGTTCCTCGCTTCCTTTCTCTTTCCCTCCCTTCCTTCCTTCCTTCCTTCCTTCCTTCCTTCCTTCCTTTCCTCCCTCCCTCCCTCTCTCTCTTTCTCTTTCTTTCTTTCTTTCTTTCTTTCTTTCTTTCTTTCTTTCTTTCTTTCTTTCTTTCTTTCTCTCTTTCTCTCTCTCTCTCTCTCTCTCTCTCTCTTTCTTTCTTTCTTTCCTTCTTTCCTTCTTTCCTTCTTTCCTTCTTTCTTCTCTTTCTTTCAGATAGCACTTCCTTCCTTTTTGACACCAGAAAAGACTCCCAGTCTCATCCTGTATTTTCCTTGTTTCAACATGGAATCAACCACTTGCCCAAGAAACCCTGGTTTCTTCTATTGTAGAATGGTATTTCAAAACCAAGATCTACGTACTAGGTTGCTACTGGGATTTCCCCACTGCTTCTGGGACTTGTAAGAAGCCTTGGCTAGGAGAGAGAGATAAATAGACAGACATATTTGTTTATCTGTGTAACTCATGCATACACACAAATCTATTATTTCTTTTTTTTTTTTAAGATTTTTTATTTATTTATTTGACAGAGATAGAGACAGCCAGCGAGAGAGGGAACACAAGCAGGGGGAGTGGGAGAGGAAGAAGCAAGCTCATAGCGGAGGAGCCTGATGTGGGTCTCGATCCCATAACGCCGGGATCACGCCCTGAGCCGAAGGCAGACGCTTAACCGCTGTGCCACCCAGGCGTACCTATTTATTTCTTTTTCTGTCCATCTGTGTACATATGTACCAAATCACGAGTTTACTCTGAGACCTCCCACTGCAACACAGCACACTTGGGTTCTTCGTAGCATTACCTTTTGCTTATTTGTAACTTCTCTTCCTTCTCTGACAAGGAGAGATCTGGCCCTCCTTACCATAATTGTTCTAAGATGCTTCCAAACTTTTTCTCAAAACGGCTGTAACTTTTTGCATTCCCATCAACAGTGTCTGAGAGTTTTAGTTGCTCTTGAATCCACGTCAGCACGTGATACCGCAGAGTTTAAAATTTTAGCCATTGTAATACGTATGTAGTAGTATCTCCTTGGGGTTTTAGTCTGCACTGTCCTGATGACTGATGATGCTGAAAATCTCTCATACTTATTTACCATCCGTATATCTTCTTTGGTGAGGTGTCCACTCAGACTGCTCATTTAAAAAAATCGATATTTTTGTTTTCTTTGGTTTTTATTGTTGAATTAAGACAGTTACTCATATATTCTGGACAAAAGACTTTTACTGGATATGGGATTTGCAAGTATTTTCTCCCCACCTGTGGCTCTTTTTGTTTTCTTAACAGTGCCTTTCATACAGCAAAAAAAAAATTTTTTTAAGATTTTATTTATTTGAGAGAGAGCATGAGCAGTGTGGTGGTGGGAGAGGGAGAAGCAGGCTCTCCGCTGCGCAGGGAGCCTGACTCCGGGCTCAATCTCGGGACCCCAGGATCATGACCTGAGCCCAAGGCAGACGCTTAGCCAACGGAGCCACCCAGGCGCCTCTTTAGAGCAAAAATTTTTAATTTTGATAAAATCCATTTTCTTTTATGTAATATGTTTTTGGACTCATATTCAAAACTTTGCCAAACCCAAGTTGTGCAGATTTTTCTCTCAGTTTTTTCCCTTAGAACATCTATAGCTTTATATTTTATATTCAGTCTATGATTAATTTTTAGCTATTTTTTAAAAAGAATTGGTTTATTTTAAAGAGAAAGAGAGCGCATGAGCCAGTGGAGGGAGGGGCAGAGGGAGAGAGAGACTCTTAAGCAGGCTCCCTGCTGAGCACGAAGCCCGAGAGGGGCTCCATCCCAGAACCTTGAGATCATGACCTGAGCTGAAATCAAGAGTCGAATGCTCAACCAACCGAGCCACCCCGGCGCCCCAATTTTTACTTTTTTATAAAATATGAGGTGTTTGTTGAGATTTTGACTGAATAAAAATTAAACTTTTCATTTATTGAGATGGAGCTGTTGAATAGGCAGCTGGGTTGGGCATTCAAGTTTGAAGTTCAAAGGGGAGACACAGATCGGAGACATAGATTTGAGAAAATTTAGTGCTATTTCTTTGATGATATTTCCGCCTCCATTCTTCTCTATTCTTTCTGAAATTTCTATTAATCAGATTTTTAACCTCTTAGAGTGAGCTTCCTATTCTCTATCTTTGCTTTCGGGTGTCTAATTTCTTACCTATGAGGGCTTCAATTCTCTGAGGGATTTCTTAGACTTTCTCTTTATTTATTTGTTTACTTATATTTTGTTATTGTAGTTTAATTTTTCAAGTTCTTTGTTTTTTATTCCTCCTTTTTCTATAATATTCACCTTTGGGTTTATCAATTCAAGATTTTCTTATATTTCTCCAAAGATATCAATTGGTATCTTTGAGGTTTTCCCCTGTTATTTATCTTTCTTTGAGATCTGAGTGAATGCGTGTGTGTGTGTTTAGAGAACTTTCTTCATGTGTCTAATAATCCTTGATTGCCATGATTATGAATAAAATGTGGAAAATCTTTTAGAAGCTATTATAGAAGTAATTATGTTCTCCCCAAATTTGTATGTTGAAAATCTAATCCCCAGTACCTCAGAATGTGACAGTATTTGGAAATAGAGTCTTTGAGGAGGTAATTAAAGATGGCGTGCCTGGGTGGTTCAGTCAGTTAAGCGTCTGCCTTCAGCTCAGGTCATGATCCTGGGGTCCTGAGATTGAGCCCCGCATCGGGCTCCCTGTTTAAATGGGGAGCCTGCTTCTCCCTCTCTCTCTGCATGCCGCTCCCCCTGCTTGTGCTCTCTCCCTCTCTGTCAAATAAATAAATAAATAAATAAATAAATAAATAAATAAATAACATCTTTTTAAAAAAGGTAATTAAGGTAAAATGAAGCCATATGGGTAGGCCCTCAACCTGTATGGCTGGTGTCCTCAAGAGGACATCAAGATCCCAAAAGAGGGAGATCATGCGAAGACAAAGGGAGAAGACAATGATTTACAAACCAAGAAGAGAGATCTCAGAAGATACCAACCCTGCTGACACCTTGGTCTCAGACTTCTAGGACTCCAGGAAAACAATCTGCTGCTGTTTAAGCCACCCAGTCTGTGGTATGTGGTTATGGCAGCCCTGGCAAACCAGAAGCTGTCAGACATGAGGCTGTCATCCCTTACGGTTATTTGCTAGAGAACTGGCTGTTTCACTGATGCATATCTCTTTCCCTCCCCAAAATATGTACACACAATTTCACTATGTAGTAGTCATTCAGTATCTCCAGGGATGAATCCTTCCTCTTCCTCCTGGAGGTAGACACCTACTGAGGCTTGATGGTCCGGTCATTCGGGATGAAATTTTTCACTTGACTACCCCTTCTACTCTTTGGTACCTCACTGCCACCTTCCGCTGTGTCTGGTGCTTCTGAACAAAAGTCTTTGCTTTCACTTTTTTCTTTTCTTTTTTATTTTGTTTTATTTTATTTTTTTTAAAGATTTTATTTATTCGACAGAGATAGAGACAGCCAGCGAGAGAGGGAACACAAGCAGGGGGAGTGGGAGAGGAAGAAGCAGGCTCATAGCGGAGGAGCCTGATGTGGGGCTCGATCCCATAACGGCGGGATCACGCCCTGAGCCGAAGGCAGACGCTTAACCGCTATGCCACCCAGGCGCCCCCCTTTTCTTTTTTAAATAGGCCCCCCACCTAGCATGAAGCCCTACACGGGGCTCAAACTCATGATGGTGAGATCAAGACCTGAGCTGAGATGGAGAGTCAGATGCTTAACCCCTTTCACTTTCACTGGAGAATAGAATCTGGCTGTCAGTTATGGGGAGTAGAGCATTTGGCTGCTGGCGTCTCTGCATACGGTTGGGGGAAGGTGGTGGTATATGAACGCACATCGGGAATTTCAAGCCATCCATGCACTTTTTTGTTTTAAGCCTCACCCCTGGCCATGTGTCCCTGTAGTTGCTCCTGACTTTTCCGGGGCAAATACGTGCGCTTCTCATTGTCGTCCTCCTGGGTATGAATTTGGGATTTACGCTTGTTCTTCTGCCACATTAGTCACCATTCCCCCATCTGCTTTACATCTTCCCAAAGTGTGAACAAGCTTCCCCTTTTCCTCACTGGGTTATGCCTTTTTTATTTCTTTACCACTATTTTGTTGGAGAAGATAAGGGAGTGTGTTCAATCCGTCATTTGTGGCTCTCCGGGCAACATTTGGAAAAAGGAGGACGACAAGGTGATCATAGAAATACATTTTTTTTTCCTCACTGGAAATCAGAACTGATAATGAAAATAAAATTCCAAAGACTTTTTAAAAGTTGCTTTTATAACCAGTAGAGAGGAAAATTAGGTCCAGCTAACTGCGTTAGCTGCACTTACTCTGCAATTTGTTTCTTCACTTGTCAAATACTAGAATAAGACCGCGTTACTGGTTGCTTCCCCACACCAAGTGGTTATTAGAATCAGCTACGGTGCCTGTTTGTAACCCGGATCCCTCAGCCACAGGGTCAAAGGTCCACATTCCTCCGTAGGTCTCGGGTGGAAAGCGTGGGGGCTAATAATCTCTTGGGGCCCCTGACGCTTGGATATCCTCTGAGTCTGTGAATTTTATTTCTATTGCTTGGTTCTCTTTTTAGCTGGAAACTGTTTTATGAATAGCAAATATTCTAAGTATTGGACAATTGTAGGGGCGTCCGGGTGGTTCAGTGGGTTAAGCGTCTGCCTTCAGGCTCCCTGCTCAGTGGGGAGTCTGCTTCTCCCTCTGCCTGTCACCCCACTCATGCTCTCTCTCTCACTCTCTCTTGCTCTCAAATAAATAAATAAAATCTTAAAAAAATAATAAAAAATAAATATATATTTTTTAAAGATTTTATTTATTTGACAGAGAGAGACAGCCAGCGAGAGGGGAAACACAAGCAGGGGGAGTGGGAGAGGAAGAAGCAGGCTCCTAGGAAGGAGCCTGATGTGGGGCTCGATCCCAGAATGCTGGGATCACGCTCTGAGCCGAAGGCAGATGCTTAATGACTGTGCCACCCAGGCGCCCCCCAAAATAAATATTTTTGTAGATCCATTAAGAGCCTTAAACCGAACATCAATATTACACAAAAATAGGCCACAGATTAACAAGTGGAAGCATATAGCTGATGTAGTAGCTGGGAGGGGAAGGGTGGGGTGCTATGAGTGGATGATATGTGATTTGGAAAAAAAAAATCAAAATATATTTTTATATTTCAAAAGCAAAATGTCTTTTCCACATAAGAATTTGAAACATTAAAAGCTATTGTTTTTTTCTTATCTGACGTGATGCACAGGAAATAGAATGTCTTTTCCGCACACACAAAACTCACTGGTCAGGGTGGAAGCCAGAGGTGGGGGAAATGGTGTCACGAGACTTTCAGGCTTATCCAAAGGGGTCATGGGCTTAAAAAGGTTGCAAAGCACTGCAGTAGTGAGATGGATTGGTTTCTGAAGAAAAGTGAGAAAAGAAAACCATTAACTCCAACTGTCACTCTTCCAACTGAATATTGAAACCACTTGGGAACAAATTTTGAGTGAGGTTTACAGTCATAAGCAACGTTGGTGTTTTTGAGGTTTGGTTGTGAATCGCCATTTAGCGGTACCACATGCTTCCTAGAGATGTGATTAATTGTCATATTTTAAAGCTTTTAAACGTGTTAAGTTGCCTGTTACATGGGGCTAACTTATTGAAAGGTTTCTGTTCGCTTAGATTAGTGGATTTTTGTGTTGCATTGTGGCTTAGGGGACAGAAGATTCAGGAGACTGGAATTTCCATTCTATTTTCACGATGACGGTGCATAGAGTGGAACAAGTCACTGAGTGTTTTATCTCTAAGTCTTTGGATAAAATGTACTGCATGCAAGGGTGACTTGGTTCACAATTTGTCACCCATGGATTGCAAAGGTTCATTTGGCTGATTGACAGACTGGCCAACTAGGTAAGTTTCTTCCTCCTCCTTCCTTCTTTATATTGAAGATAAATGAGGGCATGAAATCCAAAGTGATAGTTACATGTTATAGTGATAGTAATCATGGTAGTAATGGTAGTGGTAGTCTTACTATATACATCACTCCTTAATGTCAGAGGGGAGATGAATGAAGGAGACCAGAACATTCTGTCTTGCATTCAAAGCAGTGAGTCTGGAGACAAAAAAGCTGATTTTGAGCCCTAATTCTGCCAGTTCTGTGAACTTGGTGAGGATGGCTTAAGCTCTCTGAGCTTCAGTTTCCTTGTTTATAAAACGGAGATCACAATAGCTACCTGATGGCGTTGCTTTGAGAACTAAAGGAAATGATATTTTTAAGAACGAAGACTGTGCCTGGCATTTTGTCCCGAAGATGATGGGAACCACTGTAAACTTTTAAGTAAAAGAATGATACAATTAGGTTTATGTTTTAGTAAATGTGAAGGAGAAGTAAGGGGCACATAAAACTAGAAAATGAGATTTGAAGCAGAGAAACAGGTGGAAAAGTTGTAATACACCTGAAAAATTGCATGTCTTAAATAAAGCAGGAGAAGTGGAGAGAATGAGACATCCTTGAGTGATGGCAGTGAGGCCCAGTCTCATTTGTCTTGACAACAAGCATGATGCCTGGCCTATGGTTGGGGCTGAGAAAATATTTTACTTGATTGTAGAGTTGCTTCAATTTGATTCAGTGTCATCAAAAAAGGTAATAAGGTGAGAAATTCTGTGATTCTAACTGATGTGTGTTTTGTTTTGTTTTTTTCATGTTTCCTTTTTCCCCCAACTCTCTCCCTCCTTCCAATTTGGGCAGCTAGGCGTTTTGCCTTCTTGTCCTTGGGAAAGAGGTTCTATGGGAGAAAGCAGACTTTAAAAAGGTTGTAAAGTTAACAAATCGTCACTGTTTCAAAAAAGCCTCATCCCATTTGGAAGAACACATGATGAATCAGAGTCAGTGTCTCCCTCACAGAAATAAACAAAGATTTCTTACCCTGAATGATGGAGAGAAGCAGAGGGGGCATAATGAGACCTTGTGACTTTCTAGGACAATGGAGGTGAACCGAGGACTGAGGAAACTGGATAAGCTTGAGGAGACCCAAGCTTCTGTCCCTGGGTAGTGCCTGGGGGTGTGAGTGGTGAGAGGCAAGTTCCAGGCCTGGCCACCAGCCTGATGAGGCAGCCTGACTGTTGTCTGGGCGGTGCAAGCCTCACGGAGTTCCTCGTGTCAGAGCATGGCATTGCAATAGCAGATGAATTTAGGACTGGAAAATGCAAGTTTTCCACAGATCACAGCAGCGCCCTACAGTGGAATTTTCCTACACAGAAGTGTGACTCAGAGGAGAATCAGGGTCTTAAATGGTCTTAATGATGGGAATGACAGGGTGGGACAGGAGGGTGCCATACTGGCCTGCCAAGGACCAATGCCTGAGGTCTAGAAGGGAGCCAGGACCTCTGAGTGGATGATAGTGTAGATATCCACTGACGATCAGATATTCTCTCCCACTCCATCCTGATACCTTGACCCTATGAGTCCTGGGAACCTCGTGGCCCCCAAAGTTCTGAGGCAACCCTGGGCAAGCCAAGGAGTCTGTATTTGAATTAATTTAAATTATGTCTTTACCATCCAGGAGTGTGGGGACTCACGATATAAATTGAATTCAGTTATAAAAATACAAAGAAAAGTTCTTGGGCACCTCCTTTTGTCAACTGACATTTCACCTCCCTATATGAATAAATTTGTGGACATATTAGTAGAAGCACAGTAGGCATTGATTTTAAGTCGCTGCACGAACACATTCTGTGTGGCACCGGACAGAACACACCTGAGGTACAGGTTTAATCTAGGAACCCAATTTTCAAGATTATTGCCAAACTGGAAACTGATAAGGACGGAAAGAGAATAAAAATCGTGCAGTATGAAAAATCATACAAAGATCTGGAATCCTTAGCTGGGACTCTAGCAGTGTTCTAGTATTCAAAGACAGCAGTGAAGACTAAGTCTGGAATTCTCGCAATGTTTATGTAGCACCGACTGTTTTCCAGGTACTGTCTCAAGCCCTTCATGAAAGTTAGCTTTCAATTCTTACCAAAACCAGAGCACTAAGTCCTATGATTATCACCATTTGCCAGGTGAAAAAAATGGAGATGCAGAGCAGGTACCTAATTTGCCCAAGTTCATAGAGCTGACGAATGACAGAGCCAGGATTCAAACTTAGCTCTGCTCCGGGGCTCGTGGCCTCACTTCACTCACTGTCATGTTCTAATTAGTGTGACAAAGAACTTTATTTACAGTCAGAAAGGAGCATGGGCCACAGGAGCCGTGATTTCACTGAAAGTGGGTTAGGCAGGTGTCATGGTTGGTATCGAGAGACTCTGAGGTCTCTGATTCTGAACTTCTAGGAGGCCATTATTTCCTTGAAATTTTACTGGTTGATTAAATTTTTTTTTCATAAATTTGGTTCGAAATAACTCTTTTCTCCCTCAAGTGGCACGTGAGACTTACTCAACAAAAAGCAATAAAAATCTAGCTCAGGTGATGCAGCTCGTATTCTCCGTGCATAATCATCCTTAGCAGTATCCTATTGAAAAACAGCAGACTTTTGTACGTGAAAATATTTTATTTATGTAGCTACAGAGCTCATTGAGGATGACTTGGTGAAATTAATTTTAGATTCTCCTATACTTGAAAAAAAATTTTTTGGGGGGGTGACTCTATCTCTTGATTGTTGATTCTGTTGGCTGAATTTCTTGGGGTTAGTTTTTCCTACATGTTTTGGAATTTTGGTTTGGGAGCTCATCTTGTGGGGGAGGGGGTCCTCCATCCATTCCCACTTCCATGGGCATTCAGCTCTGTCTCACATAGCTGAGATTATCATGGTCAATCTAGTCTTCCATCTCATTAGAATATTGAGAATGTCACACTTGGTGGTCCATGAAGATCTGTCCCTTAGGAATATCAAGAGTTTACAGTACTTGTGGAATGCATTCAGAAAGTGGGTGAGTACAATGAAATGAGTGCAAGCTCCAGCTTGCTTTATGTATACACTGACCTTTTCAGGCATGCAACTACATAAAATTCAAGAAAGGATTATATCTATTTTAGACTGAACGTTATCAACAGTGGTTTGCCATTTTGGAAAATCAAATTCCTGACAGTCTAAACACTTAGGCTTTTGAGTTGCCAATACCATGCACTCCATTAATCGGCTTCTGTAGCTGTCTCATTCACTGTGATTGCTACACAGAGTTGTAAATATCTAACAACTTCCTTACACCTTTCAGTGTGACTGTGACCAAGCATTTACATATTGAAGTTCTTCATTTCTCTCCTTTTATTTATTCTTTATATTAAAATTGCTCTTATATTGATTTTTAAAGATCTGTATGTAGGTAGGTAATTCATTATAAATTTCATTTGGTGCAGAACAGAGGTCATTACAAAATATTTATAAAATGGAGGTTTGAGGATTTAAAGAGCTTTCATTTTGTTTTAAGTTTCTATCATCTCCAAAACCTCAAAATGAAACCAAGCTCAAACCTCTCAATTACAAAACCAGGGCTTCCTTGAATCTTGACTCAAGTTTACTAAAAGAGTATATGACGCTTCACGAAAGTTGGTAGGAGGTAAGGTTTCCAGGGAGGGAGTGTGAAGAAAATACCAGGTTTAGGAAAAAACAAAGATCAAGTTTAGAAAACTTTACTTTCTCAGAATATTTGCAGAAACTTTCTACTTAGACAGCATTGCGTGGAAGAACAAATTAAATAAGCAGGTGCCGTGGCAAGCCTGCAGGATTCATCCACGTTTCTGTTAGTGTATTTATGTCTTTTTTTTCCTTCTCTAATTCTCTTACCTGGATGAGTTGGTATCAGAGGATACATTTTAACTTCAAGACAGATGAGATCAGAAAAAGAGATGACCTTTCTTTTTTAAACTCAACATTGCTTTCTATTGACTCAGTGGAAGTCCTTTGCCTTTACTCTATTTTCCTCCTTGAAATAACTTTTCTCTCTTTGTCTCCACTCTTTCGAGTCCTATATTATACACTGAAAGAATAGATGAGCAAAAATGTCTAATGAAAAAGGGAAGAAAGCTTAATGAGCGAAGAGTTATCTTGCCAAATTAATAAAATGTAGTATAAGGCTACACTGAATAAAATAGCATGCTGAACACAAGAATGGGTACAAATAAAAGAGATATTACAGAAGCAGACTCTCTCGAAAGCTGTTATGATAAAAATGGTATCGGAAACGAGTAGAGGAAGATTATTACATAAAGGGTGAGTACACAATAGATAAAACTTCGAGAGAAAGTTAGATTCTTACTAAAGATCATGCACTAAAATAAATCTGACAGAATTTATGTTTTATTTAATGTTAAAAATAGCAGAAAATATGGATGCTTAGCGTCATGATCTCAGAGAGGGAAATAACTCCATACGAAAAAACAGAAAGCAAACTGATGGAGGAAATCACAAAGGAGTAGATGGATCGTTAACTACTTTAAATTCTGTTTTTATTTGTAGTAACAGTAATGCCTACTTAATAGTATGCACTATGCTAATGAAATGGTCTCCAGGCACCATGAATGTGTGTCTCCAACAGGAGAACATCTGCTGCTTACAGGTGTCCAGGTTGTGTCCCATACAAGGGCACGACAACCAAGAGAGTGATTCACATTGTAGACACATTTATTATTTTGATCCATTTTTATTACAACTTGCTCTAGGTTTCAAAGATAGGCTATTTGTATACTTATGATAAGTTCCCTAACTAATCAAGTGAAATATCTTTTCGTAATATAGTACGTAGATATCGTTTTGCTTTGACTCATGAAGGAACAAGGTTAACGAACAAAAGACTTTGTTGATGTAACAATAAACAATGCTTCTAATACTGGAAGCTACTTTTCACAAATTTCATGAGCTCATCAGAAAATATCTTAGAATGAAAAAGAAAAATTCCCTGGTGGTAAAAGGTAGCTAAATTCTGTGTCTCATTTTGCAGTTAACAGTATTGTCATTTGTTTATTTTACTAAAGTGATATTGCAGAGTTTCCATTTAAGCCTAATAATACTTCATCTGACATGAATCATTGTAGAATGAGTAACATTTATTTACCATTACCACATAACGATCTAATTATATCATAGCCATTATTATGCTATGAAAATTTTATCATACAATTTTAATTGCTGTTAAAGCTTAATGGCTCATTAAATGAATAAAATTTTAAAATGTTACACATTCTAAAGTAAATGTATAAAATGATCACATAATTTCTGCCCAGATACTCAAAACATAAGAAAACAGCGTATCATGATCAGAAAAACAGAAAATGAGAATCCACCATACAAAAAATGAGAAAGAAATTATTTGGATCATTGAATGCCAGGGGGAAGAGAGAAAAGGAAATGATTAGTCTCGGAAAAATCTAGCACAGACTTTACAGAGGGGACAGGTGGTGAATTTACTCTCTATTTCTATGTCAATAAATGAGAAAGAAAAAAAAACCCATGTAGAATCCATTAAATGAAATACACTTTCTGTTGATCCAGTTAAAGTCCTTGTATTTGAATATTAAAAGCAGAACCCTCTTGTTCAGATTATCCATTTCAAATAGGACAAATTTATCTTCCAGAAGAAAGCACAGATAGGAAGTTTTTGGAAACTTCTCACGTAAGAATTCTGGCAGATGTTGAAAAAAAATCCTAACTCCTGTTACTTTTTTTTTTAAGCTGAAAGAATTCTTTCTAAAAAAAAATATTTCTTTATAAATCCCTTAAGGAAAAAAACTGAATAAAGAGAATGGGGGCACCGAATGGCAGATTCTGTCAATTAATTGTCGTAAAAAATGAAGAGTGAAATGCACCACAATCATTTTATTAAGTGTTTAAGATTAAAAACTTTTGAAAAAAATAGATAATTATTGATACTATAGGAAATAAACTATTTGAAGATGAGAAACTATTAATGTGCCAATAGTGAATGCATACTATAAATAATTACATATTTAGCAAAACATTTGAGCGTTCAGAGAATAATCTACACAACTGATTGACAATGGGAATCTCCTTCATTTAGTAGAAACCATAGCAAAATTGGGTAACATTATGACTGACACTTATGCATAATACAAGCATAACAACAAATAACAATATTGCACGTTATGTAAGAGATGAAATACAAAACCAAAAATCAGGATTATAGCAGATGGAATTAACAAGATTATTTAATGAGGTGAACAATGCTAGTTATTAATCATTTTAGATACAACCAGTGGTGCTCTTGATCAACTGACTCTCTTAAAAAAGAAAAAGAAAGTCCTAATTTGTGACATTTGCCAATTTCAATGGTGCAAACACTCCTAATAAGGCTTATTTCAAGCTCCTAATAATTTAACAACTGGCTCACAAAATTCCTGAATATTTAGTGGGAGGCTTTCACCAGCCAGTGCAAGAGGGCTCCTACATACCACATACACATACCACGGAAGCCACGTAGAACAGGTGATAATCGTTGTTAGATCTGTGAGTTTAAAAATGGAAGTCTTGTTATTTCTACATGTGACTAGTTGGGGCAGTTCTATCCCGTAGGTGACATAGGTAAAGAACAATTATACCTGTATTTTTAGTAGACCACTTCTAAGAGAAAATCTGAAAATCTAAAACTGGGTACAATAATAGCATAAATGTGCAAGGAAAACATAGCAAGTTGCAACAGATGATGTTTGAAAATGATAGAATATCCTATAGTCTGCTTTCTGTGCATTTTTTTTAAACTGGGAGGAAATGAGACAGCAAAACTCTCTGATAACTCGGAATAGCTTTTTTATACGGCACAAACTATACAACTACTTTTTAGCCTCAATAAAAATGAAAGAGTAGTGGGTACATATTTACCAAACATAAGTATTTAGCCATTGTTGAATTTGTAATAGGAAATGCAGCTGGTAACATTATGTTACTAAAAACACAAGTAGAAGAGGGGAGTTTTGGTGGGGGTGGGTGGGTGAAATAGGTGATGGGGATAAAGGAGGGCACTTGTCATGATGAGCACCAGGTGATGTATGGAAGTGTTGAATCACTATATTGTACACCTGAAACTATATAACACTGTTATGTTAGCTGTACTGAAATCAAAATAAAAACTCGATTTAAAAATTTAAACATTTTTTAAAATTAAAAAATATCCAGCAATAAAAATAAAAACACAAATAGAAGCAGGTTAAAAACTCTTAGAATTTTTTGGTGGCACTAGTAAAGGTATACATTCTAGAAGAGAAGACAAAGAATACTTGAAAAAATATCAAAAGTTATACGTATTTGTTTAGCTCTAATTTATCATATTTTAAGAAGTATTAATGTTGTAAGAAAAATGTTGCAGAAACTGAAATTCAAGACTTAAATGATACCCTTCAAACATCATCAAAGAGATTAAGAAATTTCTTTTAAAAAGAAATTATGATTATGATTTTTATGGAAAAATATATTATTGTTAAAGAAATTGCAATCTCTGGACATAGATATGAATCTCAAACCCTACAAGCAAAAAGACCAAGTTTGACTGGAAATCCCACAATGAGTCCATCTCTGTCGATAACCAAAATTTCCAAGTGAAGAATTTTGTTTTCTGTATCAGATACAATAATATTATCATTAAGGAAAGTTTTATTTATTTATTTATTTATTTATTTATTTATTTATTTATTTATTTTTATTAAGTTCCATTTGCCAACATATAGTACATCATTAGTTTTCGATGTAGTGTTACTTATGATAAAAACTCTCAAAAAAAAAAAAAAAGGAAAGTTTTATGATGCCAAGAAAATACGATGCCTATTTTGGTGCTCTAGATACCATCATTTGATGAAATATGAAGAAAACAAAACACTATAACTACACAAAAAGTTATAATTGATATCTGATGACTATAACAGCAAATGTGATATTTATGGGTCACAAATATTTGAGAAACTAAAATCTTTAAGCTGTTTTCTAGAATCTGCATCGATTTCCTCTGAAATATTACAATTTCAATATTGAAATGCTTGCAGCAAAAACTTACTGAATACATTTTCAAATATTCTGATCGCTCTGGGGTTATAAGTAACCTCCAATTTCAGTTGCCAGCGGCTAATATAGTTTCAAAATTGAAATGCACTTAAAACTACGTAAAGCCTGTAATATCTGAAGAAAAGTAGCAAGTAAATCAGAGATGATTTCTCTGGAAAATGAGATACTGGATCAAGTAAGCATTGAAATCATCATAAAGAATTCATTTCCATAAAACAACTATTAAAAAAATATATATTCTGACTGTGCTATTTGTAATTATTTTGATTAGATTTTTCATTTTCTATTACTTTATGCTCAATAATCTCATTTTTGTAATCTACAAAATATTTTTTATTTTGTAGAAATAAACTATAACTAATAAAAAAAGTTTCGCTTAAAGAAACTTATTTCTAATTTGCCCATTGTGTGAGCCAGCAGTATTCTTGATTTAGACATATTTATTTACACATGGTTGTGTATGACTATGTATAAAAATTATACAAATATACATTTTTAAATGTAATAAAAATGAAAATGGAAATTACTGTATTTTATGTTTTATTATATTTATTTCTGTATTATTAGTACTAATGTATTTTGTTTATACCCTAAAATGTTTATAAATAATATCTTCTTAATAGCACCATGATTAAATATGCTTCACTAAAATACTGCTTTAGCTATTTTTGAGAGAGTATCCAAAGGACTGTTTCTTTTTCCTTTTTTTTTAAAGATTTTATTTTTAAGTAATCTCTGTACCCAACATGAGGATCGAACTCACAACTCTGAGATCAGGAGTCTTATGCTCTTCCCACTGAGCCAGCCAGGCACCCCCAAAAGACTGTTTCTTGCATTTATTTTAATATCAATTTTTAATAGCTCTTACAGCTGAAAATTTTCCCTCAGAAAGATGTTAAGTAAGAAACATCGGTACAGGGGCGCCTGGGTGGCACAGCGGTTAAGCGTCTGCCTTCAGCTCAGGGCGTGATCCCAGCGTTATGGGATCGAGCCCCACATCAGGCTCCTCCGCTATGAGCCTGCTTCTTTCTCTCCCACTCCCCCTGCTTGTGTTCCCTCTCTCTCTCTGGCTATCTCTGTCGAATAAATAAATAAAATCTTTAAAAAAAAAAAAAAAAGAAACATCGGTACAAACATTAAGCTCAGTATATATCTTTAAACTTAGGAGAAAACGTTTAAGTAGTGAATGAGTATCATGTGAATTTTGACATCTGAGAAAAATTATAGGGATTTCTCTTTACATATTAGATTACATATAGACCATCTTGCCCATCATAGTGACTTTATGCTTCCATTAGCTATTACATTTTATGTAAGAAAATGTACAAATGGGATGTAATTCTATATCTGCATATCGAACAGCCTTATTCTTTTTAATTTTTCTGGCCAATCTCTTGGCAGATTTGATGAGTTTTTAGGGTAGGTAACAAGAAGTGGAGTGTCAGCCCCAGTTCATTTATGTTTGCATTAATAATAGTGTATTCAGTCTACATTTATTTGCAGGAAACTTCTAGACACTTGTGTGTATTTGAAGGATAGTTTAAAAAATTTTTTTAAGTAATCTCTACACCCAGTGTGGGGCTTGAACTCATGATCCCATGATCAAGATCATATGCCCTTCTTCTTCTTCTTCTTTTTCTTTTTCTCCTCCTTCTTCTTCTTCTTCTTCTTCTTCTTCTTCTTCTTCTTCTTCTTCTTCTTCTTCTTCTTCTTCTTCTTCTTCTTCTTCTTCTTCTTCTTCTTCTTCTTCTTCTTCTTCTTCTTCTTCTTCTTCTTCTTCTTCTTCTTCTTCTTCTTCAAGATTTTATTTATTTATTTGACAGAGAGAGAGAGAGCACAAGCAGGGGGAGCTGCAGGCAGAGGGAGAGGGAGAAGCAGGCTAGCCACGCAGGCACCCCAAGTCATATGCCCTTCTGACTGAGCCAGCCAGTTATCCCCGAAGGATAATTTAAATAAAGCTGGGTACTATAATCTGTAGATCTTTTTAGTCACATGTAAGCGGCAACACATGGAAATCTTCCAAAAAGGAATAAAGGGCAGCACCATCAACCTTCCATGTTTTAGGGATGCCTGAGTGGCTTAGTCAGTTAAGCATGTCAGCCTTTGGCTCAGGTCATGATCTCAGGGTCCTGGACTCGGGTCCCACATCGGGCTCCTTGCTCAGCGGGGAGCCTTCTCCCTCTGCCTGCCGCTCCACCTGCTTGTGTTCACTCTCTATTTCTCTCTCTCTGACAAATTAATAAATAATCTTAAAAAAAATAAAACAAACTAACAAAAAACCTGTCATGTTTTAAGCACCATCTTCTCTTGGTTACCCCTATACCTGATATGTGATCCAAACAAAGGATCCAAAGGTCCCAGGGTTTGTGTCTGTATTAAGTATTGGTAAAGTTTAATTTCTTTATTTTTTAAAGATAAAATAAATAAAATATTTCAATACTTTCTCTCTGCTCCCCAGTGAACCACATGCATACCCCCAGGGGTATATGCCTTGTCCAATACAAACCCAGACAATTGGAAATTCCCTCAAACTAGGGAAGCCATTAAGGATGTTGTGTTGCCAAAAAGATGATGAATATTCACTATACTTATGTATTTTGTGTATTATCACTGAATATGTTACCAAAAAAAAAAAAAAAATCCTAAACAGATTTTGCTACTTGGAAATGAAAAATTTTAGAATGCTTTTGCATATAAAAATTTAATGCTATATAATAAACTGAGGGTTTTACAGTAAATTTAATAGGAAATGGGTTAATATCTTATTTTCTCACAATCAACAAACTTAACATACAAAGACTTTTTACAAAAAATTTTTGAAACTGCTGGAGAAAGTTTTTTAAATTCATGAGGCATAAACAAATTATTCACAGAACTACGAATGACTGGGGAACATGAAAAAAAACTCATGAGTAATCAAAGAAATGTAAAATAAGTCACAAAACTATCATTATCCCTGTATCAAATTATCTATGGTAAATGGTCTCTAAGGATAGCCTTCCATAATTTCTCCATTGCTGTACATACATGTTACACATCTCATCAAGAGGTGACATTTAGGGACACCTGGGTGGCTCAGTTGGTTAAGTGTCTGCCTTCAGCTCAGGCCATGATCCCAGGGTCCTGGGATCGGGTCCTGCATTGGGCTCCTTGCTCAGCGGGGAGTCTGCTTCTCCCTCTGCCTGCCTCTTTCTCTCTCTCTGACAAATAAATAAATAAAATCCTAAAAAAAAAAAAAAAAAAGAAAGAGATGGCATTTATCTCTGCTTCTTTAGAATGTGGGCTGGTCTTGTCACATGCCTTGAACAGTAGAATGGGGTAGAAACGAGGCTGTGCATCTAATATGTAAAGACGCACATGACTTGATCATATGGTGGTTCTATGTTTAATTTTTTGAGGAAACTCCATACTGTTTTCCAAGTGGTTGTACCATTTTACAATCCCACAAATAGTACACAAGAGTTCTGATTTCCCTACATCCTTTTTTTTTTTTTTTAAAGATTTATTTATTTATTTATTTGACAGAGAGACAGCCAGTGAGAGAGGGAACACATCAGGGGGAGTGGGAGAGGAAGAAGCAGGCTCCCAGCGGAGGAGCCCGATGTGGGGCTCGATCCCGGAACGCCAGGATCACGCCCTGAGCCAAAGGCAGACACTTTAACGACTGCGCTACCCAGGTGCCCCTTCCCTACATCCTTGCCAACACTTATTATTTTCTGTTTTGTTTTGTTTTTGTAATAGTCATCCTAATGGGTATGAGGTGGAATCTCATTGCTGTCTTGATTTTCATTTCTCTTATGATTAGTGATGTTGAGCATATTTTCATAGGCTTGTGGGCCATTTTTATATCATCTATGGAGAATTTCTATTCAACTCCTTTATCCTAAAGAATTGAAAGCAGGGTCTCCGAGAGATATTTGTATGCCCATATTTGCAATAGCATTATTCACAATAGCCAACAAATATAAGCAACCTAAATGTTCACCAATGGATGAATGGATTAACAGAATGTAGTATAGACATACAAAGGGATATTATTCATACAAGGGGATATTATTCAGCCTTAAAAAAGGAGGAACATCCTGTTACATGCTACAACATAGAAGAACCTTGAGGACAGTTTTGCAAGATGAGAAAGTTCTGGAAATTTGTTGTACAACAATGTGAATATATTTAATGTCATTGAACTGTTCACTTAAAAATGGTTAAGACAGTTTTATGCCATATGTCTTTTACTGCAATTAAAAATTTAAAAATTTGATAAAGAGTTCTCAAGCAATTGGATGAAAATACCAATGACACTTAAATAAAATTCATAATCTTAGTCCAAGAAGTAATAATATAGGTGGAGAGTCATAAAGATGTTCATTATAGTGTTATTTCTAGTAGTAAATTACTAGTTTATTACTGAAATATCGACAACAGAATTAGGGTTAGTCACACGAATTGTGATATATCTATATGACAGATTATTTCAATGACATAAAAAAATTTATGAATGCTGAGTGAATAAAGCACAATAGAAAATTCTTTATATAGTGTGATCCTAATACATAAAAAATACATACACATATGTATGTACAGCTGTTTGTTATATATGTGATATAATCATACACAGACATAGTCTCTGTATGTATGTATATACATCTATATGTGTGTGTGTATGTGTGTGTATGTATCATGTCTATTATATACATGCATGTAACCAGTTTATTGAAGAAGCCAGACTTGGTAGGTTTCAAATGTAAAGTAACTTTATTCTTCCACACAACTGCCTTTTCCAAAGAAACCCTAGAGACTCATTCTTCCTGTCGCCGAGGTGAACTTGTGAGCAGGTCCTTTAGCTTGTATAGTCATTTGAAGATATTAAAAAGCCTAGGCTGGGGTTCAGTTGGCTGAGTGTTGGACTCTTGGTTTTGGCTTAGGTCGTGGTCTCATGGATCGTGGGGTCTGGCCCTGGGTTGGGTTCTGTGCTCGTTAGGGAGTCTGCTGGAGATCCTCTCCCTCTACCCCTCCCCCTACCTCCCACTTTCTCTCTCTCACATAAATAAATCTTAAAAAAAAAAAAAAAGCCTAGCTTAGGCTAGCATCACAACTTCAGTCTCTTGTTTTATGAAGCTTCTCTCTTGGCCCAGCTTAGGAAACCGGCAGTAGGAAAAGGGGATTGTTTGGTTGCTTCACAATTACCCACTTTGCTTTTTCATCCTTCTTCCTACTCACTCAGCTGCCTCTCTATCCTGCTGGATTGAAGGAAGGTAGGGAGGAAAGGAAAGGTCAGAAAAGATAACTGCCATCATCCCTTTGGACATGACAACGGTTTAAATGCTGATTTCCAGAGAACGACTTGGTGTTCTCTAAAAACCATCTCCCTGGTGCCACATAATCAATACTCTTGCCCTTTCTCTTCACAGACTTCCTTCCAACTTTCTCCGCTCATGAAGATGTATGCCACCCTTGCCTAGTTTCATGCTACTGTCTTCTCAGCCTTCACTCCTGGTAGCCTGTCTCCTTTACAGGTATCTTGGAGATGGTCTCTTTTGAGATGATTGCAGTCATGGTCCACGAAGACCAGAAAAACAGGGATTTTTGTTTCACTGAACTCTCAAAGTTCAAAGTGCACACAGATGATTTTTAGCTTGGGCTCTCCCCCCCCCCACCCCCCCAGTGTCACCGATGGCTTCCCTCAGCCTCTCCTCTTCAGAGTTTTTCCAGGAGGGAATCAGATACTGGTACTTGTGTCTACCAAACTCCAAAGAACCCTGGCCCAGCCATCCAAGCAGTTTTCTTGAATCTTCATATTTGGATCAAGGTGAGAGAGAAGCACACCTCCCACAGATGTGGGGAGGAGCAATGTATCTGTTTCAGGACAACTCTCTCTGAGGCAGGGTTTCTCAACGATAGCATTGACATTTGGGGCCAGGTAAGTATTTGCTGTGGGAGGCTGTCCTGTGCATTAAGGGATGTTAAGCAGCATCTCTGGCTTTTACTCACTAGATGCCCCCACCCAGTTGTGACAACAAAAATGTCTCCAGATATTGCCAAATGTCTCCATTGGAGAGGCATTGACCTAGAGGCATTCTTTCTATAAAGCTTCCTACTTCCTAGTGACTTCTTCACCTTTTTTTTTTTTTAAGGATAAAGTGGGTGGTGGGCTAATGCTGGCAAAAGAGAACCCCAAATGCAAGTTCTTCATAGATGGTGCAGTATCTTGCTTTAGAATGTGGGGACACTTGGCACACTGAAACCCCAAGATAAGAATAATTCTATTTAACAACTTGTTGTCCCAAGTGATAGAAGAGATAAGAAAGCACACCAACATATTAATAAAGACTATCTCTGCATGGTGAAATCATTGGTGACCTTTTAACATGATAACTTTAATATTTTATACAATGAATTTCTAGTTCACGTACAGAAGTAGTTTTAAAAAAAGAAGACCAAACAAATCGTACCAACTTTGAAAACCTAACTCAGATGCCATCTCCTTCATGGTGACTTTTCAGATCACCAACCTAGAAATCCTTTTTTAATTTCTGGATCAATAATTGTGATTGGGGCGCCTGGGTGGCACAGCGGTTAAGCGTCTGCCTTCGGCTCAGGGCGTGATCCCGGCATTGTGGGATCGAGCCCCACATCAGGCTCCTCCTCTATGAGCCTGCTTCTTCCCCTCCCACTCCCCCTGCTTGTGTTCCCTCTCTCGCTGGCTGTCTCTCTCTCTGTCGAAAAAATAAATAAAATCTTTAAAAAAAAACAATTGCAATTGGCTTCTATTGAGCCCCATAGCCCTATACACACACACATAGTCTTCATAGTAACCCCGTTAACTAGGGTTTTTGTTCTTCTTGTTTTGCAGATGAGGAAACTAACTTCAGAGAAGCAAATAAGTTGCCTAACTGGTCTAATTCTGGAAACTGATAAATGACAGAGCTGTCCCTCAAGCCTGAATCTGTCTCTTTAGTCCATTTTCTGCCCCCCCCCCCACTGTACTGGTCACTGCGCACCTAGAACTCAATGGTGTTTTAAGTGAACTTAAACATTACTAGGACATTTTTTTCTTTGTCTGTGTAGTATTGCCCAACAAAATTATAAAGTTTCTTTGTTATCGAGCTTTCATTAAATATCTTCATGGAGGGTCACAGGGTAGGTAGATTACTGAAATAGTGCTTGGGTAGAACAAAATGGCAGACACCTATAACTTATATATAAACACGAGACTAACCCATAATTTCTACCATAATTATTCAACATCACTTTGTAATGGCAAGAACATAAGTCATGAACATGACATGAGGATATATAATTAAGCAGATGACCCACTGCCTAAATATTCATGTTATTTATATTCATGGAAAAGAAGAAACAGTTAATATATACTGTAAAAAAGACATTGTTAGTCATACCAAACAGATTTTAGAACAAAATTATTATGTAAATTCAACATATTCACTGTACCAACCTATTTAAAATGCAAACTCAATGTGATGATAATGGCAGAGCCTATGATCATTAAAAAGAGAGGTTAACAGTTGAGGAGGCACATGGCCCAGGGAGACCCATGTCTCCCTAGAGAAACAAGAGCAAACCGATCTCCACTTGATGGAGGAGATGAGACACCCCAGATATGACAAGACATTGGTCCTAGTGGCTCAACAGCTGGCCTCTGAGGAGAGTGAACAGGTTGCAACTTTTCAATCCTATAACTGTGTGGGGTGGTAGAAAAAGGAACTGATATGTGTGCCATGGAAAATCGCTTCATTTCTGTTAATGTAGCCAGAATAGGTACAACTGGTCTTCTTCCGGAAAACTAATGAAAACAGCAGGGTTAATACTAAAACTCAAAGATGGAGACTTTATACCAATGGCACTAAAAAACGGACTCTGTCGACCAACATCAGAATTAATTTGGACATGCTAATTCTTGGTCCTGGCACTAGAACTAAGTAATCAGAATCTTTGGAGTTAGGACCCAGGAATTTGCATTTTAACCTGCTCTTCAGGATGATTCTAATGGATGCTAAAGTTTCAGAGACATGGGTCTATACCATCCCCACCACATTCAGCACCCTAACAACAGAAGGAGCCTCCTTAAGAATCCATTTAAAATGTTAGTTTCTAAGTGTGCTGTTCAAGACAGTAGACATGAACCACATGTGGCTACTGAGTACTTGAAATGTGGCTGGTCCAAGTAAAGATGTGTTGTAAGTACAAAGAAAACACTGGGTATCAGAGATTGAGTATGATGAAGGAATGAAAAATACCTCATTAATAATTACTTATATTGACTACATGTTGAAATGATAATATTTTAGATATATTGGATTCAATAAAATGTATTATTTGTTTCACTTGTATCTTTTTATTTTTTGGTGCAGTTACTGGGACATTTCAACTTGCATATGTGGTTTGCATTATATTTCTATTGGACAGCATCGTTCTATCTAATTGCCTTAAATAAAGGAGATTTTTTTCCTAGCCTACATTTTCCAGTTCTAAACTACCAAGAGCTTATTTCTAGATAGAAACTACCAAAAGCAGAAAGAACAGGCATTTTTTTCATGTTTAATAGGTGACAGACCTTGTACTTAGCATCTTGCATGGATTACTTCATTTAATCCACACAAATAGAGATAGACACTATTTTTTCTCCATTTTTTAATTTAAATTCAATTAGCCAACATATAATACATCATTAGTTTCAGATGTACTGTTCAATAATTCATCAGTTGCATATAACACCCAGTGCTCATCATATCACATGCCTTCCTTAATGCCCATCACCCAGTTACCCCATCCCCCCACCCACCTCCCCTCCAGCAACCCTCAGTTTGTTTCCTAGAATTAAGAGTCCCTTATGGTTTGTCTCCCTCTTTGATGACTTGCCACTCAGTTTTCCCTCCCTTCCTCTATGATTCTTTATGCTGTTTCTTATATTCCACATATGAGTGAAACCATATGATAATTGTCTTTCTCTGATTGACTTATTTCCCTTAGCATAATACCCTCCAGTTCCACCCACATCAATGTAAGTGGTAGGTATTCATCCTTTCTGATGGCTGAGTAATATTCCATTGTATATCTATACCACATCTTCTTTATCCATTCATCTGTCAATGGATATCTCGGCTCCTTCCACAGTTTGGTTATCGTGGACATTGTTGTTATGAACATTGGGGTGCAGGTGTCCGTTCAGATCACTACATTTGTACCTTTGGGGTAAATACACAGTAGTGCAATTGCTGGGTCATAGGATAGCTCTATTTTTACCTTCCTGAGGAACCTCCATAGTGTTTTCCAGAGTGGCTGTACCAGCTTGCATTCCCACCAACAGTGTAAGCGGGTTCCTCTTTCTCTGCATCCTTACCAGTATTTGTTGTTTTTTCTCTTGTTAATTTTAGCCACTCTGATTGTGCGAGGTAGTATCTCATTGTGGTTTTGATTTGCATTTCCCTGATGCCAAGGAATGTGGAGCATTTTTTCATGTGTCTGCTGGCCAGTTGTATGTCTCCTTTGGAGAAATGCCTGTTTATGTCTTCTGTCCATTTCTTGACTGGATTATTTGTGGTTTGGGGTGTTGAGTTTGATAAGTTCTTATAGATCTTGGATACTAGCCCTTTATCTGATAGGTCATTTGCAAATATCTCTCTCATTCTGTCAGTTGTCTTTTGGTTTTGTTGACTGTTTCCTTTGCTGTGCAGAAGCTTTTTATCTTGATGAAGTCTCAATACTTCATGTTTGCTTTTGTTTCCCTTGTCTTTAGAGACATGTCTAGCAAGAAGTTGCTGTGGCTGAGGTCACAGAGGTTGCTGCCTGTGTTCTCCTCTAGGATTTTGATGGATTCCTGTCTCACATTTAGGTCTTTCTTCCATTTTGAGTTTATCTTTGTGTATGGTGTAAGAAAATGGTCCAGTTTCATTTTTCCACATATGGCTGTCCAATTTTCCCAACACCATTTATTGAAGAGACTGTCCTTTTTCTATTGGATATTCTTTCCTGCTTCATCAAAGATTAGTTGACCATAGAGTTGAGGGTCCGTTTCTGGGTTCTCTATTCTGTTCCATTGATTTTTGTGTCTGTTTTTGTGGCAGTACCATACTGTCTTGATGATTACAGCTTTGTAATAGTGTTTAAAGTCTGGCATTGTGATGTCACCAGCTGTGGTTTTCTTTTTCAACATTCCTCTGGTTATTTGGGGTCTTTTCTGGTTCCATACAAATTTTAAGATTATTTGTTCGAGCTCTATGAAAAATGTCGATGGTATTTTGATAGGGATTGCATTGAATGTGTAGATTGCTCTGTGTAGCATAGACATTTTAACAATATTTACTCTTCCAATCCATGAACATGGAATGTTTTTCCATTTCTTTGTGTCTTCCTCAATTTCTTTCATAAGTGTTTTGTAGTTTTTAGAGTACAGATCCTTTACTTCTTTGCTTAAGTTTACTTCTAGGTATCTTACAATTTTTGGTCCAATTGTAAATGGGATTGATTCCTTAATTTCTCTTTCTTCTGACTCATTTTTAGTGTATAGAAATGCAACTAATTTCTGTGCATTGATTTTATATCCTACCACATTGTAGAATTCTTGTATGAGTTCTAGCAATTTTGGGGTGGAGTCTTTTGGGTTTTCCACACTAAGGTATCATGCCATCTACAGAGAGTGAGAGTTTGACTTCTTATTTGCCAATTTGAATGCCTTTTATTTCTGTTTGTGGTCTGATTGCTGAGGTCGGACTTCTAGTACTATGTTGGACAACAGTGGTGAGAGTGGGCCTCCTTGTCATGTTTCTGACCTTAGGGGAAAAGCTCTGAGTTTTTCCCCATTGAGAATGATATTTGCTGTGGGCTTTTTGTAGATGTTTTTTTATGATATTGCGGTATGCTCCCTCTCTTCCTACACTGTGGAGAGTTTTAATTAGAAAAGATACTGTATTTTGTCAAATGCTTTTTCTGTATCAATTGAGAGGATTATGTGGTTCTTGTCCTTTCCGTTATTAACGTGATGTATCTCGTTGATTGATTTGCAAATGTTGAACCACTCTTGCAGCCCAGGAATCAATCCCACTTGGTAGTGGTGGATAATCCTTTTAATGTATGTTGGATCCTACTGGCTAGTATCTTGGTGAGAATTTTGACATCCATGTTCATCAGGGATATTGGTCTGTAATTCTCTTTTTCGATGGGGTCTTTGGTTTTGGGATCAAGGTGATGCTGGCCTCATAAAACAAGTTTGGAAGTTTTCCTTCCCTTTCTATTTTTTGAAACAGCTTCAATAGAATAGGTATTAGTTTTTCTTTAAATGTTTGGTAGAATTCCCTTGGGAAGCCGTCCGGCCCTGGACTCTTGTTTGTTGGAGATTTTATTACTGTTTCAATTTCCCTGCTGGTTATGGGTCTTTTCAGGTTTTCTATTTCTTCCTGTTTCAGTTTTGGTAGTTTATGTTTCCAGGAATATGTCCATTTCTTCCAGATTGCCTAATTCGTTGACGTATAGTTGCTCATAATATGTTCTTATAACTGTTTGTACTTCTTTGGCATTGGTCATGATCTCTCCTCTTTCATTCATGATTTTATTAATTTAGGTCCTTTCTCTTTTCTTTTTCATAAGTCTGGCTAAGGGTATATAGATCTTATTAATTCTTTCAAAGAGCCAGCTTCTAATTTCATTGATCTGTTTTACTGTTCTTTTGGTTTTTATTTCATTGATTTCTGCTTTAATCTTTATTATTTCTCGTCTCCTGCTTGGTTTAGGTTTTATTTGCTGTTCTTTCTCCTGTTCCTTTAGGTGTAAGGTTAGTTTGTGTATTTGAGAATTTTCTAATTTTTTGAGAAAGGCTTGTACTGCTATGTACTTCCCTCTTAGGAGTGCCTTTGCTCTATCCCAAAGGTTTTGAACAGTTGTGTTTTCATTTTCATTTATTTCCATGAATTTTTAAAATTCTTCTTTAATTTCCTGGTTGACCCATTCATTCTTCAGTAGGATGCTCTTTAACCTCCAAGTATTTGAGTTCCTTCCAAATCTCCTCTTGTGATTGAGTTTCAGTTTCAAAGCATTGTGGTCTGAAAATATGCAGGGAATGATGCTGATCTTTTGGTACCAGTTGGGACCTGATTTGTGACCCAGTATGTGATCTATTCTGGAGAATGTTCCATGTGCATTTGAGAAGAATATGTATTCTGTTGCATTAGGATGGAATGCTCTGTATATATCTGTGAAGTCCACCTGATCCATTGTGTCATTTAAAGCCCTTGTTTCCTTGTTGATCTTCTGCTTAGATGATCTGTCCATTGCTGTGAGTGAGGTGTTAAAGTCCCCTACTATTATTGTATTACTATGAATGTGTTTCTTTCTTTTTTTTTTTTTAAGATTTTATTTATTTATCTGACAGACATAGAGACAGCCAGCGAGAGAGGGAACACAAGCAGGGAGAGTGGGAGAGGAAGAAGCAGGCTCCTAGCGGAGGAGCCTGATGTGGGGCTCGATCCCATAATGCCGGGATCACGCCCTGAGCTGAAGGCAGATGCTTAACTGCTGTGCCACCCAGGCGCCCCATATGAATGTGTTTCTTTAATTTTGCTATAAATTGGCTTATAGGATTGGATGCTCCCATTTTAGGAGCATAAATATTTATAATGGTTAGAACTTCTTGTTGGATAGACCCTTTAAGTATGATGGTGTCCTTCTTCATCCCTTACTACAGTCTTTGGTTTAAAATCTAATTTGTCTGATATAAGGATTGATACTCCAGCTTTCTTTTGATGTCCATTGGCATGATAAATATTTCTCCAACCCCCATTTTCAATCTGGAAGTGTATTTAGGTTTAAAATGAGTGTTTTGTAGACAGCATATGGATGGGTCTTGCTTTGTTATCCAATTTGGTACCTTGTATCTTTTGATTGGAGCATTTAGCCCATTTACATTCATAGTAACTATTGACAGATATGAATTTATTGCCATTGTATTGCCTGTAAAGTCCCTGTTTCTGTAGATTGTCTCTGTTTCTTTCTGGTCTATGTTACTTTTGGGCTCTCTCTTCACTTACAGGATCCCCGTTAATGTTTCTTGCAGGGCTAGTTTAGTGATGACAAATTCTTTTAGTTTCTGTTTGTCCTGGAAGAGGACAGAAACCAAAAAAGCAAAGAAAAAGAAAAATGGGGAGAGGGAGAGAAAATATAATCTCCCAGGTGGACAAAACAGGTGATCCACTTGGTCCTGGGTGTATTTTGGTCTGTTTGTTAGAAGACTCTAATTCCTAAAATTGTAAAGAAAGCAGAATATATATATATATATATAGATAGATATATCTATCTATCTATATATATATAATAAAATTGAATAGGGTGAAAGGAAGCCAAAAAATGAAGAATACATCTATAAAATGTAAATGTAAAAATGAAAGTTAAAAAAAAGATTTAAAAATAAAGAATTGATAAAATAAGAAACTAATTGAAAAGGAAAAAAGAAAAACAGAAAAGGAAAATTTTAAGCTAAAAGATTAAAGAATCATGAGAAAAAAACCCTTGAGTTCTACATACTATTTTCCCTTAGCGCTGGAGTTTTACAGTTCTGCGTGCTTTGTAAACTTGGTATTCCCCTGATGTTCCAGCTGGTTTTCTGGGGGCTGGGCCTGCTGTGCTGATTTTCAGTGTCTTTGCCTGGGCAGAGTCACACCGCCCCTTGCTCGGGGGCCAGGGTTTGTGTAAGTTGCTTCGGGTTGCTCTACGTGGCACTGTTTAGAGGATGAAAATAAAAATGGGAGTGCCCCAATCCCCAGCCCCGGGGCTGAAAGATGGCGGCCCCCTCTCTTTGGTAAACCCTCAGGGAAAAGCAGTCTTCACTTTTCTGTGTGCCAAACTGCAGACTCTTGCAGTGCATACCCTCACCAATCCTCCCAGGGAGGGAGGAGGTTGCCATGGGCCTGCCGCTTGCAGTGCCCCCACTCAGAGAGCAGACACCCCGTTGTGCCACAGTTCGTGGTTTATGACAAACCAAGCTGAAAGCCCACTCCCGGGCTTACTGACTGTAGTCGGTTTCCCTGCTCCAATGCTTGGGAACTCTGCTGGCTCAGGCACCCCTGGTCTTTCTGTGAACCTGGGGATCCTGAGACCACATTGTCCCACCAGGGATTCTGCCCTGTTTCACCACCTGAGCACCTTTCAGGAAGGACATGTCTCACTAGGACAGACTTCTGACAGTTCTGATTTTGCACTCCACTGCTGTATCACTTTCCAGTAGTCAGTCAATAGCCCCTCCCCCCGCCGCCCCCGCTGTTCGTCTTCTGACATATCCCCTCCAATTCACTTCTCTGCACCTCCTACCTTGCAAAAGTGGTTGCTTTTCTATTTGTAGAATTCCAACAATTCTTTTCTTATATCTCTGGTTGAATTCATAGGTGTTCAGAATGATTGGATAGATATCTAGTAAATTCAAGGGAACAGAGGAAAGGAGGTCCACTACTCTTCCACCATCTTGCCTCCCTCAATAGCTACTATTATTACCCCCAATCTAATGATAAGGAAACTGAAGCTCAGAGGGAGTGCTCAAGGCTACCAGGTGATACATGACAGAGCCAGAAGTCAACTCAGGTCCATCTGACCCCAAAGCACCTACTTTTACCTATTTCCCTGTATTTCTTCTACTTGTTAGACAATATATTGAAAAAGAGAGTCATTTATTTTCAATAACATTTCTGTACATTAAAATGATGAGTATATTCAAACTATATCAGGTAGAAGCAGATCATTAGAAAGAAATAACGACTCTATATATAATGTGTGAAACCATACATATTTAAGATGCAAATCCAGTCAGAAAGTTAAACACAATATTCCTTGATTTTGCATCCGATCAATGGGCTTCTTTTAGTAGTTCCTATAAAAACTCTTTGTTTTTGTTTCTGTTTTTTTTTTTTTTTTTTTTTTTTTAAGTAGGCTCCACATCCAGCATGGAGCCCAACACAGGGCTTGAACTCACCCTCCTGAGATCAAAACCTGAGCTGAGATCAAGAGTCAGAGGCTTAACTGACTGAGCCGCCCAGGCGTCCCTCCCATAATAACTCTCAAGGCTGGTTATATCACTAAGAAATCTTTCCAAACATAGTTGGCAGTATTTAGATCAGAAACAAATCAAGAGAAACCAGGAACTTCACAGCTTTTGAAATACTCCATGTTATGTCCTACCAGTGTCAAGGCCCTGAACCAGCCTAGGTCACAGATAGGCTATTAGTTCGGGTGGATTTTTTTTTTTTATAGACAATTCTATTTACCAGAAGATCTGTTAAGTCATGATAAAAAGGGCACTTTTTAAAATGTAAGCTGGGCCATCATCAGTCTTTCTTTTAATGCCTAGCAGAAGAGCCAGGAAGATTGCCACCAACATATCATTCATACTGTTCTGTCAATATTTTCAACGGTTGGTAGAAGACATCACCAGGGCACGCCTCAAAATCAAGGGGATGCAGAGCAAAAGATGTTTAACAACAACCAATAACCTGTTTGGGATGTGTCCTCGAAAATGAATAAAGTGTGCTTTCCATCAACCATGTAGTAACCTAATAAAACACCAGAATATGGAGCCATGTACTGAGGAACAGAAGGAGGACGGATATCAGGAGCAGTGGTTGAAATTGCAAAGGTGTATCTCATGGCACCGGTATCTTTAAGCCTCTTCATCAACTGGGATAAACTTGATTTCTTATGATCAACAGCAACATTGGTTTTTATTAGTTCCATATTAAACATATCTGGTTAATAATAGTGTCAACAAAAATTGATGGTCTAAGAGTTTGTCCCTAATAACCAACTTGGGTTAACCAGAGCCAATTAGCTCCAAGCTATTCACAACCTCAGCGGTGGTTGGCACAGACATTGGGAAATGTTACCAGTTGCTTTTGGATCAAGTCTCCTATGGGTTTTAGAACCAATGGGACCCTGAGATCAAGGGTGCATGACCCTTGCACCAATGGTGTCATCAAGGAGATTATAAGTGAGTAACAGAATCCCATCAATCGAAACTTCTAGGTTAGTGTTTGTCTTCTTCACAATGTTTATCTCCCACATTACAACCACAGACTTCTCCGGTTCTGAGTTAATAGAGAAGACATTAAAAACAAAACAAAACAAAATTCCACTGCTTTGCTTATGGAGTCCTCAATCCATATACATTAGTAATATCATCACCAATCAATAAAACAGACTAATCTCTCCCAAATCAATAGAGGTCGACTCCAAGAATACAATCTTAAAATTGAGTCACGAATGTTTCTTGTTGCAGTAAAGGCTGACAACCAAGTCATTTATTTGGAAACTGCTGGTTGGGGCTACGGTGGGAAATGACAGTAGTTATATGCACAGAAAGCATTTTTGCAGCTTATCCTCAGGTGACTTCTTGGTAGTTGCTGCCTGTGGACTTTTATGAGCTCTGTTTTTTTCATCAAGTCCTTAGAAGAGCCAAATTTCAATTGCCACTTAGAGTTCCCAGAGCTTGAATGTGCCAGCCCCTATATTTCCATAACTCACTCAGACTCTCATCCAATATAAAAAGCAGGGGACTAATGTCTAATGACAGTTTTTTCCACCTGGGAAATACTAGCTTTCACTTGCTTGAAAAGTTCAAGATGAAGAGGAAACAAAGCCTTCCTCCTGATAGCAGAAACCCATAGAAATATGAGTCCCCCGGTCTAGCCAGCGGTGAAAAGCATCAGCATAGCTCTAGCCTTAGACCCAAATTAAAACCATCAGCTCAGCCTGACTGTGATGTGGCCATAACACTTCACCACATTAAATGTGTGATAACTGTGCATGAACAGAACAGGTAATGTGATCTGACAGTGTTCGTTGTCACCACGGAGCTGTCACGTCTGAATTGTTTTCTCAATCCCAGAGAGTCAGTGTCCATCATGAGTCTTTATTCTAGCTTAAATTTACTACGATGGCAATAACACATGCAGTGGTGGAAGAAGAATCCGATGCAGAGAAAGCAAATTAATATTCATTGAGTACTCACTATCTATTTGTGGCAGACAGATCCTACCATGATCCCCACTGATTTCCCACTTCCAGAGTCCATCCCTTTGTGTAATCTCCTTCCCTTGAGTGTGTGCAGGACCTGGGACTTGCTTCTAACCAACACAATATGTCAAAAGTAATGGGATGTCACACCCCTGATTAGGTTACATTGTATGGCAAAGATGATAGGCTGTCATTCCTGTGGTTATGTTTCATGAGAGTCCTTAATGAAGTAAAAAGCCATACAGAAGAAGCCCACATGGCAAAAGAAAAAAAAATTGTAGATGGCCTCTGGGACCCGAGTACAGTCTCCAGCTGACAGCCTGCATAAAGCCTGGGCTGTCCATCACAGAGCTGCAAGGAAATGAATTCTGCCAATAACCTGAATAAGCTTGGAAGCAGGTTCTTCCCTCAGGTGAAAATGGAGCTTAGTTGACACCTTGATCACAGCCCTGTGAGATCCTGAGCAGAGGATGATGCTAAGCTGTACTTGGACTTCTCACCCATGGAAACTGTGGGATAACAAATGCATGTATTGTTTCCAGCTGCTATATTTGAGGTAATTTGTTACAGCGGCAGTGGAAAACTAATACATTGCCATGAACCATGTTTCTGTTCTACATTCTCCGTCTTGTTTCATCACCTCCATAATGTTAGGAACTCTGATACCTAGGCAGGATGTAAGGTTGAAAAGTTCTTGCCCTTGTCTTAAGGACATGATCACACAAATTTTCAGAATTTTGCCTGTGAGTTGAGGGAAATCTACCTCGATATCTTGCGTCTAATATGTAAATAGTCACATATGAATTATGACAGCCAACCAGCTTTGAAATGGTTTGATACGAATTCTGCCCGGTAGGATATTAGAAGATGCCACCAGTGCCCTGGACATATCCCCTCCCACTCATCATGCCTATTCACCCATGACTTCCTGTGGCCAGTGCCTGTGACCCTAGTAGCTAACGCTCTGTGGTATGATCAACTCACGGGTGGGGCAGGCCAAATGTTCTGGGGAATTGGCATCTTTGAGAGCATCCCTTAGGCAACGGTGAATGGAATGGGAAGAGAAAAGCCCCAGCTCCCTTGGTCCTCAAGTGCAGCCATTCTAAGGAGTGTTTTACATCATTTCCCACAAGTGCCCAGTGGGACTGAGACCCAGGTGCCCAAAATGATAGCCTACTCCTTAACACACTCTATAATGGTTTCTTTCCTTTCCTGTCTCACTTCCCAGCTCTTACCAGTGGATCCTCGAATCTCCTCCCCAGATAAATGATTTGAACTAATTCCTTTTCTCAGGGTCTGCTTCTGGGTAAACTCAACCAAAGAGGTGGGGGCACTTCATGTTAGATGGACATTTGGTAGAAACCCAATTAAGGACAAAATGAGCTCAGAGGTTGTCTTGAAGAGTGCCCCTCAAGTGTTCTAGGCAAAGTATGTGTAAAAGGGGAAATAAACTGACCAAAAAACTTTACTGCTTCTATTTGTCAAACTCAGTATTTACTAGCCAAGCTTTGATGAATAATTTGACCCCCAAATACAAATACTACGAAGGCAGTGTGTTGGATGATAGACACTGATACTCTCCACTGGACAGTTATGTCTCCTGTTGTGAAATCACATGCTAACATTCCGATTTATATATCAGTCTCTTAAGTTTGGTTATTGTGAGTCAATTTCAAAAGTCTGTTAACCTGCACAGCAATCACTGATTACTGGACTTATCATGGTGATCATTTCACAATATACACAAATATTAAATTATTATGTTATGCACTTGAAACTAATATGTTTTATGTCAATTATACCTCACTTAAAAAAAAAAAAAGAATCAGACTTTAGAACTGTCACCCCAGAACTCTCTTTCTGGGAGGCAGGCAAGTAGATTCCTTGTATAGATTTATCACTTGCTTTAAGAACCCTCATTCTGTAATCAAAATCATACACAAATCCCAGACAATCATATTTTGAGAAACAGAGCATTTTTATTTCAATTTCAGCATGAAGGAATACCAGAAAGGGCATCACTAAATAAATAATGGGTATTCCAACATGAGCCAATAAGAATGAGAAAATACCTGTTTTCATGTTCCCTTTCCGCATGTGCAACTTGATAAAGATAGATCTTTTCCCACTGCAGCTTTGGAACCTCTCCACCTTCAACACCCAGTCCCATTTTTTTTTTTAACCTCCAGAATAATGCTCCTAACCACATTGACACAACGCCCAGAACAACATCGACCAAAAACCTCAAAACAGGGGCGCCTGGGTGGCGCAGTCGTTAAGCGTTTGCCTTCAGCTCAGGGCGTGATCCTGGAGTCCTGGGATTGAGCCCCACATCAGGCTGCTCCACTGGGAGCCTGCTTCTTCCTCTCCCACTCCTCCTGCCTGTGTTCCCTCTCACTGGCTGTCTCTCTCTCTGTCAAACAAATAAATAAAAAAAATCTTTAAAAACAAAACCAAACCTCAAAACAACAACAAAAATCCCATACACTAGTTCTTCAGGAAATATAAGCATTTATTGACCCCAAATTCTAAAAGAAATTAGTTGTCTGTTTATAAGTGACACGAGATAACATAAGAGTCAATCTTCAGGCTAAGGGTAACATACTCAACTATAGCACAGTGAAAGTGTTTCTAGCGGGACAAAGCTAACGAGGTCATGGAACCTCGACATTCTAAAACTAGGAGCAGGAATTCTCAGCCAGGGTCCACAGTCCCCATGGGGACCCCATTAGCTCTCATGAGAGTTTCTTTACATGCCTTGCCTACCGACTGAATAAATAGATTTCACACTTATCTGTATGGCTGTTTTTTTGTTTTGTTTTGTTTTACAGACATAGATTTTTTTTTTTAAAGATTTTATTTATTTATTTGACAGAGATAGAGACAGCCAGTGAGAGAGGGAACACAAGCAGGGGGAGTGGGAGAGGAAGAAGCAGGGTCCTAGTGGAGGAGCCCGATGTGGGGCTCGATCCCAGAATGCAGGGATCACGCCCTGAGCCGAAGGCAGACGCTTAACCGCTGTGCCACCCAGTCACCCCAGACATAGATGTTTTTGATGATAGTACTTTCGGATTCATGGTGGTAGATAGTGTTTTTGATGATCACTATGTATTTTCTCAGTCAATGGTCACTAAATAAAATTGTTGTCATTTAGAAAACTCCTTGATACATTTTTTTGGCTAGTAAGGAATCCTCACATATTAAAAGATTAATAGTCATGATTTAGACAGCTCAAATGGGTAGCATGGTCCTTTAGATATCTTCCTTAAGAATCCATTTTCTTGTTTTAAAAACTAATTAATTTTTTGAAGTAAACTCTACCTCCAACATGGGGCTCAAACTCATGACCTGAGATCAAGAGTTGCATGCTCTACCGACTGAGCCAGCCAGGTGCCCCAAAAATCCATTTTCTTTTTTTTTTTTTTTTAAGATTTTATTTATTTATTTATTTGACAGAGAGAGACAGCCAGTGAGAGAGGGAACACAGGCAGGGGGAGTGGGAGAGGAAGCAGGCTTCCAGCGGAGGATAACACCGGGATCACGCCCTGAGCCAAAGGCAGACGCCTAACGACTGAGCCACCCAGGGGCCCCACCAAAAATCCATTTTCTGAACTGGTTTTTGAATGGTGAGACAAAGGGAGTAGTGAGTTCAATGTTATCTTCTCTGGTGGCCTTTGAATTTAAAAGTTCTGAACTTTTGCCCAAAGTGGATCCTGTGATATGAGGTAAGGATGACATTATGTTATGAAAATTCCCATGTCTAACTGATGTGGGGCTTATATTATGACTGGTGGTGGTGGTGTTAGGGCATGGAGAAGGAGAAACAATGCCTCCACTTGACGCTGGGCCCAGCATACTGACCAAGACAGAGTAATTCTCTCTTAAAATATGGGAGAAGAAAGCTCAACGCTAGACAGCAGCCGTGGTTCCAACTTGGTGTCTCCAGGAACTCTCTCTGGGGTTCTACAGTTTGTGTATTCAATGAAATCTGGTTCCCTAAGCTCGCAGGTGTAAACATATCTTAGGAGTTCATGGGACTCTTCATAATAATGCTCTTTCTCATTACTATAGTGTTTCATACCTTTGTATATATCTTCTCTTGATCCTTTCTGCAACCCTGTGAGGTGGGAAGGGGAGAATTATCCCATTTTACAGATATGATAAACACCCTGTCTCATGTGGGTTGCCTTTCTCAGGGCCACTTAGCTACCACGTGGCAAAAGACCAGAACCCTTCTGAAACTAGACAAGAAGACAATTTCAAGTCAAACATAAAATAATGTAGTTGCCTTTTGAGAATCACAAACTCTTTCTCTAAATCAGAATTTATAATCATAATGTGTTCTTATATGCCTTTAAAACCACACATATGCCACATAAAATGTAATATTTAACAAAACACATTTGGGAATCCAGGAGTTAAAAATGGAAAAATAACGTTTAATATAAATAACATCTAATGTTTAAATCTCACTACGCAGTATCACTTTGAATATGTCTTTATGTACATTATACTTTACGTAGATTATTCCATTTCATCATCACCACTGTCCTCTAAGGCATTTGATGTCATTTTTAAGATGGGAAAACAGGCCCAGAGAGTATAAGTGACTTGTCCACAGTCACACAGCTCAAACACTGGCAAGGGGGGGGAATTAGAAATTTACCTGGCTGCGATTTTCTCTTGTTCCTCACTTCTTCCCTGATACTTAAATATTCCCTCAAGAGAACCTACATTTTTCTTGGAGCAGTAATTATCTTTTTCCCGATCACCTAGAATATAAATATTTAGGATCTTAGACTTGTCCACTTCCGATTCATTTCCCCACACACTCCTTGAAATACGTGAATTATCCCAGCAGATCTCAGACAAAGGGAAGTCAAATTGGATTTACTTATCAGGCTCTTTTCTCTCACCCACTAAATATCTCATTACCATTGACCAGCCGGATGTCAGCATGTCACACATTATTCTAAGAGCAGAGCAAGAGCCCCTCAGGTCGGCAGATAATCAAGAAACAACGTTATGAGAGTTGACATCTTATGAATAATTATTTTAAAAATCTGTTCATTTTTCTTCCTTCAACTCCAGATAGGCAAGTTGGTCACATCAAGTTGCTCAGTCCAACTGTGTTGAGAACATCACTTAAACAAGGTGCCATTTACCCTTATTTATTTCTTCTTTAAAGTAAGTTTATTCAAAGGTTATATTTTGTGACTCTGGATGGTCAGAAGTGTATAAGGCAAACAATTCTGAATATCAAACAGGCAACCCCTGGACTCCTCTGGCCTTAGACTTACTGGGACCCAATTCTTCTCTTGTTTCACATAAGTACTTGTATCAACTTTTTGTTGCTAGGATGGCAAAGGGTTGAAAGTTGATAATTACTACAGATGTGAACACAGTAAGTTTGAAGCTCCTTATAACTTTGAGGGACACCTAGCTGAATTTTGAGATGGAAAAGTTTGACAGTTGAGCTAACGAATGACTTCCAAAATATTGTTTGACTTGCAGCTCCACGTTCTCTGAGAATATGAGATCCACGCATGTTAAGTTGCCGGGTTAAAGAAGGGGTATACGCACTCTCTGTTGCCTTTAGGGAGCTGACGTGGGTTCCTGCCCTGAGAGGGCCATATGACGGCTTAGGGCAGCTCTTCATCCTCCAAAAGCTGCTTCAGTGGGCTGCTGGTTGAATAAAAAGGAATATTTTGATTTGCTCGATCTTAATAACTCCATTCAGTGTATGATACACCATTAATGTAGGGGCAGTTGGGGAAAAGGAAAATAGCACCATATAAGATGTACACATTGCTCGTCATGCCCATCTTTGTTTCTGAAACATAAAACATGAAATACATCAACAATGAAGCTCTACCACAGCATTTCTCAATGAGTGGCCTGAAGACTCGAGCATGCATACTCCCTCACACTACAGAATTGGGGGCAGGAAGTGGGGAGAGAACTGGAGCCTCTCCTTCAAGAGCCTGAACAGCCACAGTCTAAAGCCAGCACCAGGGCCTAGAACTTGGGACAAATTAAGATATTTCCACCAAACACATTTTGCCAAGGTGACCTTAGTTCCAGACAAACATCAAAGAGAAATATCCATAAAAGGCACACACCGGAGAGAGTGTGTGGAAGGTAGGTGGCTCACTGCTTTGCTCTTAGCCTGGGGTGCTGATTCCTTCCTAGCAGGAGAATGCTTCCTTGGGTTCCTCCAGGACAGCTGCAGTGCAAGACAATCAGGCCTGAGAGTGAGGGCACATTTCCAAGGCAATGACTCCAGCATTGTCATTTATCCTCCTTGAACCCCAGCTTCCCTTTCTGTCATGTGTAGTCTTGGATTCCCACAGTAGGGCAGCAAGGAGGAAACTCTTATCTCTAAAGAGTTAAATGACTCCCACCAAAGTCACAGCTAGGGAATGGCAGAAGGGCTACATGCAACCTTGGCATTTGGTCTGTAAACCCAGTGTAGTGTTCACTGCATAAGTATACAGCTGGTGCATTTATGTGACTTTCTTGGGAGGTTGAGAGGAGAGATTTCCAGCTCTAAAGTGACCAGCTGTCCTGGTTTACCTTGGGACCGAGAGTTTCCTGTGACACGAGACTTACAGTATTAAAACCAGGAAAATCTCGGGCAAATGAAAACAAAATGCTTACTGGAATTGGACCATCATTCTTCTGCAGTGGTTCTCAACCCTGGCTACAGAATAGAATCACCAGGAGGGATTAAAAATGCTGATGTTTTGGTGCCATTCCAGGCCTTTGAACACGAATTGCTGGGTATAGCTATATTATTTTTTAAAATAAATCTCTAAAGGCTATTTTGATGTATAGGGAAGACTGGGAAAAACGCTGATTTAGAATATACTATCAATGACTTTCTTTCTTCAGTTGACCACACAAAAGGGGTAAATTGACATAATTGTCCACAATACAGGTGGGGAGAGTGGCTCAATAAAGCCTTACTAAAAGGAATATTGGAGAAGTTGGGTTTCCTCAAGGATACAACAGCTGGAGTGAGCCCTCAATTGACTAAATCATCCAATTGTAGTGCTGGGGGACTCCAAGGACCACAGTGCCAGCTACAGCCCCAGGACTTGTGTGGAGAGACAGATGCTGCTCTGGAAAACCCTTTTGCATAGGTTGGCATCCAGTCCCCCTGGCTCGCCTCAAGGAGGAGGCAGAGCATGGCCAACATGGTGTGATGAAAACAAATCTCTGCGGAGCGGGAGTTTTCTTTTAACTACCGAACAAGCATTTTTGAGAGGTTTAGTGGAATCTGACTTTTGTTTTTTTTAAGAATTAAAAATTTTGGAAAGCCTCAAAATAAAATCTTGTGAGAAAAGAAGAGCCATTTCTGAACTAAGCTTCAAATTAAATCAAGAACATCACTTAATGATTAGGATACCTGACATGCCTTGTTTTTCCTGGTCCTGTGGCCTTCTGCATCATTAGCTGTCTTTTGAGAGCAGACCAAAGCTGTACTTGGGTGAACAGCACAAAGTTGAAAATAACTTCTCACCTGTCTATTTAAAAATTGCACATCACAGTTAATTGATGCCTGTTCTATGACATGACTTGCTCAGAGTTGGTCGCAAAGGCCAAAAGTACCCCTCAAAGTAAAATGTCAACCAGTCTGTATATTGTTACTTTCTGATCACTGTTTATCTTAAATGGCAAAAGCAATACAGTCGAGTGTGATTTTGAGCAAGAATTCTTTCTATTCCCTAGGGGCGCCTGGGTGGCACAGCGGTTAAGCGTCTGCCTTCGGCTCAGGGCGTGGTCCCGGCGTTATGGGATCGAGCCCCACATCAGGCTCCTCTGCTATGAGCCTGCTTCTTCCTCTCCCACTCCCCCTGCTTGTGTTCCCTCTCTCGCTGGCTGTCTCTATCTCTGTCGAATAAATAAATAAAATCTTAAAAAAAAAAAAAGAATTCTTTCTATTACCTAGCAATTATTTTCATTTTTGTGTTTCCACATTCCTCTTATTTTCAAATGACAGTATCAATAAGAAGATAAGAAGAAACCAGAACTTAATATTTACTAAACATCTCTGGAGTGGGATGGTTTTATAAGTTTCGAAGCAATAGAATACATTATGAAGAAAAAGACTGACCAATTTATTTATATAAAATTTAACTCTCTCCGAAAGTATTGTGTGTTATATGTATGCGGTAGACATAGTCAAGTGGCATTTAGGATCTTGTCCACCTCCTTTTCATGTGCCTTCCTGTACTTCAGAGGTTGGAAAGTAAAAATGACATTTCCCAGGGGCACCTGGGTGGCTCAGTCGGTTAAGCCTCCAACTCCTGATTTGGACTCAGGTCATGATCTCAGGGTCATGAGATCGAGCCCCACATCGGCTTAGCAGGGAGTCTGCTTCTCTCCCTCTACCCCATTCCCAGATCACGTGCACACGCTTTTTTTCTCTCTCTCTCTCAAAGAAATAAATCAATCTTTATTTAAAAAAAAAAAAAAGACATTTTCCAGGCTCCTTTGCAGCTGGGATGGTAGATTCAAATTAGATTCCCTCATTAATGCATTCTTATGAGGCTGTGGAGGCAGAGCCTACATTTGGCTATTTGTTTTTGTTTTTAGGTCTGGCTGTGGAGATGTGAGGCCTTCTGGAACGGCATTCCAGTGTCTACTCCTCACCTTTGTGGTTGTCAGGAGACATTTGTGTTGCAATGGTGGTGGCTTCCCGACCCTTGGGTGTCAGCTGCAGTGGGGTGCTCTGCAGTGGGGTGGTGGCAAATGTGGCTGAAACATTTAAGGGCCAGTTCTGTGACATTGCAGGAGTCATTCACAGAGGCTCAGCCTAGAGGCTGTTCCTACAGAACAGGGATTTTATAAGCATCTAATTCTGTGCTAAATCCCTTTCTGTTTAAAATATCTGGAGTGATTTCTGTTTTCTGAACTGAATCATGATGGATACCAACTGGAAAAACATTTTCGGAAAACAAAACAGAAAGTTCAATATGTTTATCATATGAAATACTGGTAGGAAAAAGAAAAGACCCCAACATGGAAAAATGGAAAAAAAATGAACAAAATGAACCAGTTCACACAAGAGGAAATGCAAATCAGTAGAAAGCACCTGAAGTGGATCTCTTTTCAGGAACTGCCCTGTGGCAGACTCACCCTACACTGTGGCCAAACAGCCACGCCCACACCTCTTGTCACAAGTGGTGAGTTGCCCTATAAATCCCTTCTTCACTAATTTGATGTTGGAAATGAAATCTGTATGTTTTGCTGGTAGCTGGAATGAAGACACGTATAACTTCCCTGTGGACTCAGACATAGAGAAAGCTAGTTTGTAGTGGGAAAGAAAAGTAAGCATGGAACAAGAAGGACCTGGAAGAAACCAAGTTAGCAAAGAGATGGAAAGAGAGAAGTCCCCCAGTTTCAGTTTGTTCCTGAGGCCTGGGAAGATATTTCTGGTTTTAAGTTAATGTGTTTTGGCTACTTGCAAATAACAATAAAAATAATTCTAACCAATAATCTTCACAATACCAGAAAAAACACTATTCATTCATTCAACTATTTATTGGGTGTCTTTTGTCCAGAACTGGAGGAACGGGTCTTTGGATAAGACTAAGAGTCTTCATAGAGTATACAGTTGAATAAGGAGAGAGATACTGATTGAGAAATTATGAGACAGTGCAGGTTTTCCTGAGTCTACACCAGGATTGCTGTAACCTTCACTAAGTCATTTAGAAGAGAAGAGTAGCCCCAAATAATCATTTATTCATTTGTGGTTTAAGAAGTCTCTTCCAAGTGTTTGTGATGCTTTTGTTCTCTCTTCAGGCAGAGGACCCTTTTACTGCTATCATAAAATATCCAAAGTCAAAAGGTTTCATGATGGAAGGGGAGAAAATCTAACTGTAAAATCTGAGACTCAAAGCATGACTGGCCAAGTCACAGAAGGTTTCCTACTTATCCCACCAAAAGTAGATTTTGTCCCTGGTCATAGATGAGTATCTTTCCTCCCAGTGACAAATGCTGAGTGACTCCAAAGGCTCAACCCCAAAACATATGTACACGGAAGAACTCTTACTGTGCTTACGCAGATACCCATGATTTCTCCTGAATGGTCCTGCTTTGATTCCAAAATCATGTGAAGATATTTATCATCATTTTCTTCCATGAGATCTCACACTAAGGAGATTTTGGAAAGGGATAAAAATATCCTTTGGAGTATTTTTAAAAATCCATTTTTTTAAAAAGATGCTAGAGAATTTTCTGTGATTCCTGAGCCTAGTTACCAGCTGGCTAACGCTTTGACCTGTTATAAGCTGAGGACTCAAATACTGGGACAATGTTTGTCCAGGACAAATGCATCTGGAACCAGAAAGACTGGCTTCTGATGACATCCTGACTCTATTTCCAAGTTGTATGATCTCCTGAGTCTTATTTTACTTACCTGTGAAATGTTGTGTTCCAGCTCTGTGATTCTCTGTTGACCAAGAGCTGACAAAAGGAGAATAAAAATGCAATGGCACAAACAGAAGATGGAAGGAGAGCATTCTGTGTAGTTTCTGCATTGCCTGCAGACTACAAGTTGGTGTGAAACCCTGAGCTAGAGGGAGTGGAAGAGGAGCCAGATTCAGCTCACACCAACAAACATGTTATAGCCAGAGGATGCTTCGCCCTGGTTAAATACCAGATGAACTAAAGGCTGTTGCCAGCAGCTGTGAAGAATGTCACTGGGATGCCGTCTGATTGCCCAATGAATGCTATGAGTGAGGGGTGTCGGCTCCTAAGGGAAGGTCAGCCTCATTTCCAATGGTTCAACTGTGGGGTTTGGCTGGAGGCACCTACAGACACACAGGTGCCAGGAAATGTCTCTTTCTTTCATTGTGCACTGGGACAGGCCAACTCCATGCTGTCAGATGAAGTGTAGCATAGACAGCCTTGGTTACAATGGGCAAAGAGCAAATCTGGGGCAGGCAAATGGGATCTGGGGAGCAGAGGATTACACTTATGTTGGGACTCTTCTTTCGCCCGTCCTTCCTTCCTTCCTTCCTTCCTTCCTTCCTTCCTTCCTTCCTTCCTTCCTTCCTTCCTTCCTTCCTTCTTTCTTTCTTTCTTTCTTTCTTTCTTTCTTTCTTTCTTTCTTTCTTTCTTTCTCTTTCTTGCTCCACTTCCTTTCCCTTCTCCTTTCCCTTCTTTTTCTTCTTCTTCCTCGTCTTTGTCTTCACCTTTGTTGTCTTCTTCTTTTACCAGAGAGGATTAATTGTCTTGTCACTGTGCCTACAAGTTTTTATTGTAAACTTTACTTGAGAGAGAGAGACAGAAGGAGAGAGAAATCTGACCCACTTGTATAGGAATCCTGAGGGAAAGGGATCTATAAGTTGCCTCTCAGGCGGGACAAGCAAGTGAGCTGAGGGTTCCTTGACTCTCTTCGACCAGAGATGCTAGATTTTCATTTGTTCATATGGGATGTTAATAGAGAAATTATTTCATTGATCAAAATAAAATGATAAGTAAAATTTAAGACCACTAAATCAGAGCTTCTTATTTCAGTGGGTATAAGAATCACCTGGAAACTGTTAAAATGCAGATTCTGAGTCAGCAGGTGGGGCCTGAGCTTCTGTCTTTCTAACAAGTTCCCAGGTGATGCCCAAGCTGCTGGTCTGTAAACCAACCTTTGAGAAGAAAGGTACTAGATAAACTTTCTAGATGAACATCTCATAGCCCCATATCACTCTTAGGATACTGTCCATTCTTGTATTTGTTATTTTTAAGTTTTGAGTATGTATTATGTTTGTTTATTTTTAAATCACTTTCATAAGATTTAATTTACATATATTCAATTTACTCTTTTAAAGTGAACAATTCTGTGGGTTTTAGAATATTAGTATATATATATTTAGTATAACATATAGTGTATTTAGTATATATTTAGTGGGTTTAGTATATTTAGAGTTGTATAACCATCACCACTATCTAATTTTGGAACATTTTCATCATGCCAAAAGAAACTTGTGATGGTTAATTTTATGTGTCAACTTGACTGGGACAATTTTTAAAAATTAATCTCTACATTCCACATGGGGCTGAAACTCACAACCCCAAGATCGGGAGTCATATGCTCTGCCAACTGAGCGAGGCAGGCACCCCAACTATGCCAATTTTTGGTCAAAATTGTTGGTCAAAAATTATTCTAGGTGTTTCTGTGAGGGTGGTTTTGAATGTGACAAATTGGTAGACAAAGTAAAGCAGATTGTTCTCTCTCGTGTGAGTGAGCCCCATCTAATCAGTTGAAGAAGACAAACTGAACATTAGCCTTTCCTGGATCTTGATCCTGACAGCCTTCAGACTGGAACTCTACCATCAACCCTCCTGGGGCTCCAGCTAACAACTCAACTTGAAACTCTTGGGACTTTCCAGCCTCCACGATTATGTGAGCCAATTCCTCATGCTAAATCTCTTATAATAAATACATATATCCATCCTAATTGGTTCTGTTTCATTGGAGACCTGTGACTAATACAAAACCCCATAGCTATTACTTGCTACCCCCAGCCTCTAATTAGCAACCACTAATCTACTTTCTGCTTCTGTGGATTTGCCCATTCCGGGCATTTCATATAAATGGAATCATAAGCTATGTGGGCCTTTTTTGAATGCCTTCTTTCACTCAGCACAATGTTTTTAAGGCATCTATGTTGTACCATATATCATATACTGCCTACGTTTTTCCAACCCTGCTTCAGATCTCACCAGTGGCCTAGGCAAAGGAACAGGCATTATTTATTTATTTTTTTAAATGATTTTTTATTATATTATGTTAGTCACCATACAGTACATCCCCGGTTTCCGATGTAAAGCTCGATGATTCATTAGTTGCATATAACACCCAGTGCACCATGCTATACGTGCCCTCCTTACTACCCATCACCGGTCTATCCCATTCCCCCACCCCCCTCCCCTCTGAGGCCCTCAGTTTGTTTCTCATAGTCCATAGTCTCTCATGTTTCATTCCCCCTTCTGATTACCCCCCCTTTCTTTATCCCTTTCTTCCCCTACCGATCATCCTATAGAAACAGGCATTATTAATTGCTATATCTTCAGCACCAAGAACAGGGCCTTGAATGTGATAAGTGTTAAATGAATAGTCATTCAATGAATGCATAAAAGACTATGCCTGCTAAACTAGGGATACTACAGTGCAATTTCAACGGATATAGACAGGGAGTGTGGCCAAGAGGTTTCCATATACGTACAGAGAGTGCTGGGGATGAGGTGACCGTGGTTGTTTTAACAACTGTAGAGTTGCTCTCAAGTGGGGGTAAGAAGCATGTCTAAGGGGCTTTCCAATGAACACATAAACCCAGTTTTCATCTAACCCTTTACCTGAGCTGGGTTTTCAGAGCAGCTGGCTTACTTAAAGGCTGTTCCAAGAAGGCCAAATTAATTTATGCATTGATTATAGGTGTCCATTTCAGCTTTAAGGACCTGCCATGAGAGTCTTAAGAAATGTGAAATGAATGACATAAAAATAATTCTGGAAAACGAAATCACTTTTTTCTGAATTCAATTCAATTATATGCTGGAAATATAAGCTACAGATCTATCATGCATAAAGTACTGTGGATATAAGGATGAACAAGACAGATTCTTTGTGAAGTCTGCAATCTAATCTGTGGTCGTTACTTCCTGAAAATAATCTTTAAAACATTTAAAACATCTTTGAAAAAGGAACAATTTATTCATGCCTGGTAGACAAGAATCTCTTGAATCCCACTTCCACTATTTTTCTTCTAGAAGCTGTAGGTATCTATATAATATCATTTCGTTTTTAGAGAAGCACTAAAATAGGATAAGAACATTAAAATATTAAGCAGGAAACTTGAGTACAAATTCTACCTGCCTTCAAATGTGTCCCTTCCTACTTTCTTCTCTACCTCCAGAAAGGGTACCATTTTTATAGCAAATCCAATAATGCTATTCATCTGCTTAAAACCCCTCTATGACCAACTGACTGTAACACAGTCATCTCATTTATGGAGTGGTAACAAAATCGACCAGCTATATGGGGAACAGAAACATATTCTGAAATAATAACAAAAGACACTAGGTGTGCAATATTAAAAACAGACTAAATAGAATTCAAGTAACATAATTTAATTAAAAAGGGGGTTTTATATTAGTAAAGGGGTAAATACATTGAAAAATGATCAGTTATAAACCTTTGAACTCCTAACACATCAAGCAAAAAAAAAAAAAAAGAATTTTAGGGACAAATTAATGAAACTACATGCATAATAGGAGGCTAACAAATTACCTTTCTCAAAATTTGACAGATGAAGAAGGTGAGATGTCAGGGTATAATAAGTATGAATAGCACAATTGACATAATACACACTTAATTTTAGGTATACTATGCATATGTATCCAACAAAGGCAAATTCATAGTAATTTCAAATATCCATGAAACAATGGAATATTTGGCAATGCATGGACAACAGAGAAAAATTGCAATAAGTCCTTAAAGCAGAAATCATAGAGATCATACTCTCTGACTGTATTTTAATAAAACTAAAAATTAGCAAGAAAATAAAAGCCAAAACAAATCAATTCATTTTAAAATTGAAAATAATCACAGAATAATCTAGTAACTGTTCAGATAAATGAGATGTCAAAACCAATTTATGGAGTTTTTAGAAATAATAATGAGAAAGCCTCAGACAAAAAGCTGTGTTTTGCCCTGTGTTACTCATAGCACAGTTTTGGTCTTCAATTGCATTTATTAGGAAACAAGAAAAAGTGACTACATGGCATTAACCACAGCTATTTATACTTTCTATCTCCCCCAACCAGATTAGAATGCCAGTAAAGATATTAACACACTACTAATTTACAAGAAGAGAGAAGAAAAATCTTTAGCCGAGGAGTTTCAATTAGTTTGGAAAGTTGAAAAGCACCTGATTTAACTGAATAGCTTAAATTATTATCCAAATGTTTACAGACAATGATATCAACAAGTGGTGTGAGATTCAGCCTAGTACCTCTTCCAAGCTTGGCTCTAAATGGTACAGGGAGTGTGGAAGACGCAACTTGATTGCGGGGCTAACATGAGAGATAGCTCGAAGGTCTCTTCACAGAGTGGCCAGACACTGACGTCCTTCTCCATTATGCAGCCAAGCAGCCGGCCAAGTCACTGCATGTGGCACGAAAGGTGCATATTCGAGAGGACTTGAAACCTCAAGGACTAAATGTTGATCACCTCAGGAACAGTATGAAACAAAGGAGTGGGGGAGCAGAGCAGGGTTGAGAACAGGAGATAAATTTCCTCACACACTGCTCATCAAAAGGCCAGCAGTCAGAAGGATGGCTGACTCCACTCTGGAGTAAGCGAATTGGAACATGAACATTCAAGGGTCCTTCAGCAAACATGGCATTGTGTAGTCCTTTCACTCTTCAACTAACTTACCCATATACACGTTTCTTTTTTTTTTCTTTTTTTTTTTTTTAAAGATTTTATTTATTTATTTGACAGAGACAGCCAGTGAGAGAGGGAACACAAGCAGGGGGAGTGGGAGAGGAAGAAGCAGGCTCCTAGCACAGGAGCCTGATGTGGGGCTCGATCCCATAACGCCGGGATCACGCCCTGAGCCGAAGGCAGACGCTTAACCGCTGTGCCACCCAGGCGCCCCGTGCCACCCAGGCGCCCCCCATATACACGTTTCAATCAGCATTTCAGTGCCTAAATATGATGGGACAGTCAACCATCTTTAGTCATTTTGGGAAACCTACCTAAATCGAAAGGAAATCCACTGAAAAACAGGGAAAAAGGATCCCAAAATAATTTGGGAAGGGGGGTAACAGAAGAAGGTTTCAAAATAACTATTATGACCTGAGAGATAGAAGAAAACAATGTATTGATAAATAATGAAAAGGCATAATCAGCAGATAAGAAAGATCTCTTGTAATGGAGAATGTGCTATTAACAATTTTAAATTCCATAGAAGGATTCAAAGATAAAGTTAAGGAAACCTCACAGAAGCTAAAATAAATCAAAGAACTAATAAATAAGTAAATAAGCATAATATGGGAAGGAACATATAAGAACATTAGAAGATCAATCCAAGAATGTAGCACCCCACTGTTAGCAGCTACAGAGAGAAAGCTGGGGATATAGAGGAGAGAAAATTATCAGTAAAAATTACAAGGAAACTTGCAAAACCAAAGGGCACATCACAGATTGAGGGGTACTTTTTCAAGACTCATATCAGTGTCCATCAACATAAAAATCTCAAAATTCTGTAGGTGAAAGGAAGATGCAAAAATAGGTCATGAACAAGGACATGGGAATGAGAATCACTAGATTTCTTAACCTGAACACTGGATGCTAGAAGATAGTGGAACAACGCCTTCAGAACTAAGGAAAAATGATTTTTAAACTAGAGTTTCATACCTAGCCAAACCAATTAAACATGAGCCTAAAATTGAGGTAAATCAGACTTACAAGCATGTCCCACTCATCATTCTTTTTTTTTTTTTAATATTTTATTTATTTATTCGACAGAGACAGCCAGCGAGAGAGGGAACACAAGCAGGGGGAGTGGGAGAGGAAGAAGCAGGCTCATAGCAGAGGAGCCTGATGTGGGGCTCGATCCCATAACGCCGGGATCACGCCCTGAGCCGAAGGCAGACGCTTAACCGCTGTGCCACCCAGGCGCCCCGTCCCACTCATCATTCTTATGGAAAATCTTAAAGGATGTGCCTCAATAAAATGAGAAAAAAACGAAAAGTGAAAACGTGAGATCCGGGAAATATGGGATTTTCAATAAGAAAAGAAGGAAAGGAAACCTCTTGGCAGCAACTCTATAACTGGCCTAGAGATCATCAGTCCAGATGGAGTTGGAGGCTGGGGAGCTGGGACGAGAAAGTAGCCAGGACAGAAATGTAGTGAAGAGATTATTTGCTGTGCTTTAGTGTTTGGGAAAAAAGGGAGGGATTTCTCTTGGAGGCTTTGGAAAATCATTGCCATACATACATAGACTACTAAACAAAAGAAAACGGTGTGATAAATATTAACTCCAGAAAAAAACCAAAAAGTGCACGAGAAAGAAAAGACTATATGGCTTGATAGCAAACTATATTTTTACAGTCATAATATGTCAATATTGAAGCCAAATTTATCATATAAGAAGACGTTGGGTTATCAGGTGTTTCTGTAAGAAAGCAAAGCATAACAAAAGTGTATAGATACTAAGAAATTGTAGATAATCTCTAAAACCGATAAACCAATAAATAACAATAGAAATATTTTTTAGTGATAGGATAGTAAGTAAGGACCAAATGCAATAGTAAAAGATCTACCTATGGTTTCGTCTAAGAAACAGAACTGGAATATATGAAGAAGTGGAGCAGGGGACTGTTGCTTTTTCTGGGGGCGGGGTGGCACGTATCAACTTTTTAGTAGTAATTGATTTTATGACCTTTGTGCTTACATTTATTTATTTATTTATTTTTAGATTTTATTTATTTATTTGAGAGAGAAGGAGTGAACAAATGGGGAGGCGGCAGAGGGACAAACAGACTCCCTGATGAGCAGGGAGCCCAACATGGGGCTTGATCCCAGGACCCTGGGATCATGACCTGAGCTAAAGTCAGATGCTCAACCAACGGAGCCCCCCAAGTGCCCCAATGCATTTCTTCTGTTAGAATTGTGCACTAATTTTAAAAAGGAAAATACATGTATAAGAACTAAACTTAGAAAACTAAAAAGAAGGGGCGCCTGGGTGGCTCAGTCGTTAAGCATCTGCCTTTGGCTCTGGGCATGATCCCAGAGTCCTGGGATCGAGCCCCACATCAGGCTCCTCTGCTGGGAGCCTGCTTCTTCCTCTCCCACTCCCCCTGCCTGTGTTCCCTCTCTCGCTGGCTGTCTCTCTCTCTGTCGAATAAATAAATAAAATCTTAAAAAAAAAAAAGAACTAAACTAAAAAGAAGACCAGTAAAACTAAAGAAAGTGGAAGGAATTAGAATGATAAAATAAAATAAAATAATGACATCAGACTTAATAAAACTGAAAGCTTATTCTCCTGAAAGCCCAATGCAATAGTAAAACTTGGGGCAAGTCTGTTCAAGAAAAGGAGAAGACAAGTCACTAAGCAATATTAGTGATAAGAAAAAAGTCATAATCACTAAAATGGGAAATGAAAACAAGAAGATTGTAGGAGGATTACTTATACATCTTGGTACCAAGATATGTCAAAGTCTAGAAGAAATAGATGATCTTTTAGCAAAATCAAGGGTAGACACAGGAGTAGATCTGCAGCCACTGAAGAAACTGAATAGGTAACAATAAGTTAGGTATGAAGTCCAGACAATTTTCAGGGTCAGTCCATTCAGGCCCAAGAGAAAGAATTCCTATTATTATCCAAAATGAAAATTATAGACCAATGTCAGGAATATAATGTGAACATGCAAATAAAACATTAACCAATCAAATTCAGTATGACATTAAAAATAATTTTCCTTATGATCAAGTAAAAAATTTTAAAATGAAGAATCTAATAATAGCTCAAGATTAGAAAATTAATTAAATTTACTGTATTTCATTTAAAATAGCAAAATGGCAGGGTGTCTTGGTGGCTCAGTCAGTTAAGCATCTGACTCTTGATTTCAGCCCAAGTCATGATCTCAGGATGGTGAGATAGAGCCCTGCGTCAGGGTCGGCACTGGGTGTGGAGCCTGCTTGAGATTCTCTCTCTCCCTCTTCCCCCCACCCCCACTGCCTCTCTCCCTCTTTCTCTCTCTCTTTCTCAAAAAACCCCACAAAACTATAAAAATAGCAAAATGACATAATTATTGCAATAGATGATTGTTAAAAGCTTATCATTTTACCATCTAGTTCTGACTCAAATTTCATTAAATTGATAAAAGTGATCGATCTATTGAAAACCTTGAACAAACCTCATACTTAATGGTGAAATAGTTTGAAATATCCCCATTTATGTCAGAAAGAAAGTACAGATGACAGTTAATACAGCAATATTCAATATTATTTTTGAAGTTCTACTCAATACTTGAGATAAGTAAATAAAAGGGACAAAGACGAGAAAATAATAGAACCATTTACATTTTCCGATAATATAGTTGTCTACAGACAACCATACAATTTGTTATAATTTGTTTACAAATTGAAAAACCACAACTAAAAAAAGAGTTGAGTCAGATAGATGGAGGATATAAGATGTATAAGAAAAATCAATACTTCTTCTGTGCACCAGAAATAAACAATGATAGATTATGAGAAAAATTCTGTTTCTACAAATAGCAAGAGCGAAAAATCATGTGTTATTTAGAAATATACTTACCTGAAAGAAATATACTTACCCAAGATCTATAAATATTTTCTGAAGTAGCTAAAGAAAGACCTTAATAAATGGAAAGATCTACTTGGTTCTTAGAAAAGAAGAATCCATAATGTATCAACTCTCCCCAAATGATTTTATAAATTAAACATCAATCCCAATTGATGTTATTTAGAAATATACTTACCTGAAAGAAATATACTTACCCAAGATCTATAAATATTTTCTGAAGTAGCTAAAGAAAGACCTTAATAAATGGAAAGATCTACTTGGTTCTTAGAAAAGAAGAATCCATAATGTATCAACTCTCCCCAAATGATTTTATAAATTAAACATCAATCCCAATCAATAATTTTCATTATCTACATGGCTAACTCCTTCACTTTCTTCAAATTTTGCCCAAATGTCCCTTTCTCAGTGAAGCTTTCCCAGATCACCGTATTCAAAACGTCAACCTGTTCCCCTAACCCAGCACTCTGATTTCCTTACTCAACTCCTCTACTTTTTATCTTTTCTTCCATAGCATTATGTGCCTTGTAATTAGGAGATAATTATTTATTGTGTTCATTGTTTATTGTTGGCCTTAACCTGCTAGAATGTCAATTCTATTATAGCCTGTGTTTTTCAGTGAGGAATGTCCGGGGCATTATGCCTGACATATAAAGTTGCTCAACTAATTTGCAAATATATTTCTTACAGATGGTCAACTGTCTTCTAACTCTGTTTACAATATGTTTGCCATATGAAAGTTAATTTTTTTAAAGTAGTAAGATCTACTTAGTCAATCCAGAATTGTATAATAACCATTTATATTTTGGTTTAGTGTTAATCATTTTTAAAAATAAAAACTAAACTGAATTAAAATAGAAAAACTGAAAAATTCTCCTGGAAGGGTCAATGTGCTAGAAAGTCCAAGACAGTTTCAGAAATTTACAGAATTTGCCTCATTAGACATCAAAATATAATAGGAATTTGCAGAAATTACGTAGTGTGATAATGGTATAAGAATAGAAAAAAAAAACACAAATTAATGAAGAAGAACAGAGAAACCAGAACCTGGTTTGTATACAATGCGAATTGAGTATATGATTAAAGTACAGAAAAGATAGATGGATGATTAATGAAATTATTGATGGAATTGATTATATACTGAGAAAAGAAAATCAAGTTATACACCTTCCTTTCATCACAAACACAAAAATTCCTTGTGAATTTGAAAATGAAATGTGTTTTTAAAAACCATTTAAAAACTAGGCCAAAATTTACATAATTATTATATAATCTTGGCAAGAAAGTCATGGAATTCAGAAACGGTAAAGGCAAAGTTAGATTTTACGATGAAAAACAAAGTAAAAATTTCACCTACCTATGGCAAATCCACCATAAAAAGATAGCTGACAATCCGTCAAAAAAATATTTTCAATCAATATAAGACAAAGGGTAAACATCAATACTAACTGATGAGCTTGAGAAAATAAATAAGTAAAAAAGTCCAGCAATCCAATAGAAATGCAATTGCCAGTGGAGGTTACCAGAAAATAAATGTGTGAGCACTGTCTTTGGATCAAATTCAGCATGGAAACAAGTCCAAGAAAAAGCCATAATGCTGATCAGCTCACGATTATCAGCTGAGGAAACTTATCTAAACCACAGAACATGACTCATTTGCGGGAGGCAGTCACCATCATTTTATAACAAAAACAAACAAATGGAAAGGTACTCGAGATACGTAATGCTGACAATGCCAAACACGTCAACCCTCACTGAAGTCATGCTAAGATGATCAGCTCTAGTAAGCCTATGGAAAAGGAAGACAGCTCCAGAGGAAAGTACTAAGATTCTTTGTGCTTCCAGCTCTTCAGTCTCAGAATACTGTTCTCTTATTCTATTTCTCATAAAAACCGGCTATTTAAAAATGCCATATAAAAATGTAGTTGAATCGGCCAGGAAATGTTGGTTCCATTTTTTTTTTTTTTAAAGATTTTATTTACTTATTGGACACAGAGAGAGACAGCCAGCAAGAGAGAGAACACCAGCAGGGGGAATGGGAGAGGGAGAAGCAGGCTTCCCACTGAGCAGGGAGCCCGATGCAGGGCTCTATCCCGGGATGATGGGATCAGGACCTGAGCCAAAGGCAGACACTGAGCCACCCAGGCGCCCCCATGGGTTCCATCTTTAAAGGCGCAACTTATCACATATGACTTTAGAGATGTAATTAGCTTCCTTAACCTCTTCGTATACTGATTTCCTCACCTGCAAAATGATAACAGCCTTTGCTCTGCCACGGACATCCTGGAGTTGTTGTGAATGTTGAATCATGGGACAGCAGCCTGAAAATGGCTACACTGTGATGAAAACCACGCGGAAGAGGAGACACGCAAGATTTTGAAGATGACAAAATCATTTTTAAAGACTGAAATTTTTGCTCTATTGGAAAGTTTAGAGAAGATGGGAATACATTTCTTTCCTAATTTACACACAGAAAAACTGGAATATGGAGAATTAAGGTAACTTACCCAAATTCATGCAACAGGTCATTTTTCCTTTGTACATACTCCAATAGTGATTGATATTTATTAAAACCACAAAAGGAAGGAGTCATCACAACCTTACTCTTGAAATTACAGCATTTTATTTGCAAAGTGTTATGGGCTGAAATGTATTCCTCCAAAATTCATATGCCTTAAGTCTGAACCCTCAGTATCTCAGAATGTGACTGTATTTGGACATAGGGTCTTTAAAGATGTGATCAGGTTAAAATGGGTCGTTAGGGTGGGCTCTAATCCATAGGACTAGTGTCCTTATAAAGAGAGGAAATTTGGAAACCAAAAGGTTCAGAGGGAAAACCATGTGAACACAGGGAGAACCATGCAAAAGAATGAAATTGGGCCCTTATCTTATACCACACACACACACACACACACACACACACACACACACACACACATCAACTCCAAGTGGATTAAAGACTTAAATATAAGACCTGAAACTATAAAACTTCTAGAAGAAAACATAGGGGAAAATCTTCATGATATTGATCTTGGCAGTGATTTCTTGCATACGACACCCAAAGCACAAGCAACAAAAGCAAAAACAGACAAGTGGAACTATTTCAAATTAATAGCTTTTACACAGCAAAGGAAACAATCAACCGAGTGAAATGGGAGAAAATATTTGCAAACCTACAAAATGGGAGGAAATATTTGCAAACCATTTAACTGATTAGGGGTTAATAACCAAAATATATAAGAAACTCCTACAACTCAATAGCAAAAAACCCCAAATAACCTGTTTTAGAAATGGACAAAAGACTTCATAGACCTCTCTCTAAAAAAGCTAAAAAATAGCCGACAAGTTATGAAAAGATACTCAACATTGCTAATCATTAAGGACATGCAAAGCAAAATCCAATGAAATATCACTTCACACCTGTTGGGATAACTGTTCTCCAAAAACAAAAGGTAAGTGTTGGCAAGGTTATGGAGAAATTGAAACCCTTGTGCACTGTTGGTCGGAAGGTAAAATGGTAGAGTTCTTGCTGAATATAGTAGGAAAGTTCTTCAAAAAATTAAAAATAGCGGGGCGCCTGGGTGGCACAGCGGTTAAGCGCCTGCCTTCGGCTCAGGGCGTGATCCCGGCGTTCCGGGATCAAGCCCCACATCAGGCTCCTCCACTATGAGCCTGCTTCTTCCTCTCCCACTCCCCCTGCTTGTGTTCCCTCTCTCGCTGGCTGTCTCTATCTCTGTCAAATAAATAAATAAAATCTTTAAAAAAAAATTAAAAATAGGATTATCATATGATCAGACAGTGCCACTTTTGGGTATATATCCCAAAGAATTGAAATCAGGATCTCAAAGAGATATTTTCACCCCGTGTTCACTGAAGCATTATTCACAATAGTCAAGATATGCAAACAATCTAAATATCCAGCAATGGATGAATGGATAAAGAAAATGTGATATGCATACTTGTGCATATGCAGCCTGAAAAGAGAAGGAAATCTTGCCATATACAACAACATGATGAATCTGGAGGATATTATGCTGAATAAAATAAGCCAGTCACAGAAGGACTAATACTATATGATTCCACTTAAATGAAGCATCCAAAATAGTCAAATTCATGGGGCACCTGGGAGCTCAGTTGGTTAAACATCTGCCTTCAGCTCAGGTCATGATCCCAGGGTCCTGGGATTGAGCCCCACATTGTTGGGCTCCCTGCTCAGCAGGGAGTCTGCTTCTCCCTCTCCCTCTGCCCCTCCACCCTGCTCATGCTCTCTCTCTCTCTCTCTCTCGCTCAAATAAATAAATAAAATCTTTAAAAAAATAAAATAGTCAAATTCATAAAAAAGTAGAATGGTGGCTGGCAAGGGCTGGGGGAAGGAAAGGGGGACTCACTGTACAATGGGTATATAGTTTCAGTTATGCCAGACGAACAAACTCCAGTGATCTGTTCTATGACACGTGCCTATAATTAACAATATTGTATTGTGTACTTAAAATGTTTTCAGGAGTACATCTCATGCTAAGTGTACCTACCGTGATTAAAAAAGTGTTTTAAATATAAAAGAAACAATTTTAAAAGATGGCCGTCTTTAAGCTAAGAAGAGAAGCCTCAGAAGAAATGAACTCTGCTGACACGTTGAACTCGTACTTCTAGCCTCCAGAGCTGTGTGAAAATAAATTTCTGCTGTAGTTTAAGCTACCCAGCTGTGGTACTTTGTGACAGAAGATCTAGCCAACTAATACAGACCAGTCCTTCTTGTTTTTGTTAGTCTGTATTTTGAGGGGATATTTTACCAAGCTGAAACTGTATGAACAGGGTCAATGATAACAGTCTGTTTGACAGAAGTAGGAAAATTGTTCTGTCTTTATTGAGAACTAGATTCACACCTTGCAATGGACTTTTTGAGCCCAAGGTGTGTCATTTCTAACTGAAGGTGACAAATAGAGAATACATTGCCCAGTTGATGGTAACATTTTCTATATTTACTTGTCCTGGTTAATCATACTCACAGGCTTAGGATATTTTCCTAAATCATCAATTGTGTGTGCACCACTAATAAGTAAGTGACATGTAGAGAGGTGACAGTGGTACAAGTTAGAAACAGGCTGTCTAGGCCCTAGAGGTAGGGGAGAAATGAAGGCCTGAGGCTTTGATAAGTCAAACCATAGTGGTGACAGTAACCACCCGGTGGCCAAGCACCCTGGAATCCTACAATAAATCAAGTTGAACTCCTGGAAATTTGTTATCTTGAAATGAGTTCTAGAGCATGGGTTCTTCCACTATTGCCTTATTCCAGTTCCAGAGAGATGGACTCCGATGGAGCCCGCTTGACCAGACTATGACTCACTGGTGGCACACCATGGCTGCCCCTAGGGCAGGTGCTCCTCCCTTGCCCTGTGGCTGGGAAGGCACTATGATTCCTGTGTCCTCATTGGGGCTGCTTGTCTGCATTTTCATATAAAGGGGTTTTAAATGGAGTAGACCCCATGACTGACATTTCTAGTATAGATCCTTTCTCCAAGCTCACCTCTTTTTTTGGAGATCTGGGCTTGACAATTAAGGATAAACAAGATTAGCTTATTAGTGATCCACTAGGCTTCTGTGGCATGTCATTTCTTGTCTTTCTGTTCATGGAACTGACCATTCGCCGCCAAAATGGCCCTGTGGACAGCCCTCCTAGATTCCTCCTTGTGTGTACGCCATTCTGCATTCATGCATTAAATAGCCTCTCTGAGTCAGTCCTTCAAGAGCCTCTGGAGGTCTGGCCATCTCACATGTGCTGGCTCAGGATCAGTTTTCATCTAGCTCCTCTGCACAGCCCATTCCACTCACAGACCACAGACAGAATGAGAAGGGTATCATTTTTCCATTTACTAAAAGATTTGCAAATGCAGACAGGATCACACCCCAGAGGCTGAGAAACAGCACTCCTGTGAATTCCTGAGAGAAAAACAAATTGTTGGGTTTGTTTTTTTTTTTTCAGCTGTGGTTCTTTATAACTTACTAGCTTAGCAAAGTACAGAAACTAAGGGAACAGTTTCATAGCTAGATGTTTTTTAATACTGCATTTAAACAAAACAATTTATAGGGTTCTTTGCCCACCTCCTTCAATGCTCCATTTAGCACATATATTCCTTAGTGCAAAGTAACTATATACTTTGGGCATAATTCTTTCTGATTTACAGACCCCCACTTGATTCTCTGCAGAGAATAGGACTAGGGGGCCCAAGAATCTATAAAGTCCAGTGCACAGGGCAGCACCTGTATCTTCTACTTTATCTGGGAAAGAAAGAAAGAAAGAAAGAAAGAAAGAAAGAAAGAAAGAAAGAAAGAAAGAAAGAAAGAAAGAAAGAAAGAAAGAAAGAAAGAAAGAAAGAAAGAAAGAAGAAAGGAAGAAAGAAAGAAAGGAAGAAAGAAAAAGAAAGGGGAAGGAAGGAAAGAAAAAAGAAAAACAAACATTAAAAACCTTGGGGAAAAGTGATGCCTACTCTATCTATGTTAATACCGTTGGCATCTGTGCCATCAGGCTCCGAAGCACTTGGTCAACGTTCTCAAACGATTAGAGGTTCTCAACTGGATGAAGACTTTCACTACTTGCATGACTACCTGGGTGAGGCTCTTGAATGAGCTGTTTGTGTTCCTGTTAGTCACTTTCTTTTAGCCCTAATGCTACCAACTCTTCCACTGCAACCCTTCTCTCCTTCCTAGGTGGTTTTAAATTTTATTTTTTATTTTTATTTATTTATTTATTTTTTAAAGATTTTATTTATTTATTTGACAGAGATAGAGACAGCCAGCGAGAGAGGGAACACAAGCAGGAAGAGCGGGAGAGGAAGAAGCAGGCTCACAGCGGAGGAGCCTGATGTGGGGCTCGATCCCAGAACGCCGGGATCACGCCCTGAGCCGAAGGCAGACGCTTAACCGCTGTGCCACCCAGGCGCCCCTAAATTTTATTTTTTAAATAAAATACTAGTAGTTAGCGAGGTGGCAGCACAAGACGCAGCCTAGGATCCAATTAGCTTTTAACCAAAGCCACATGAGGGTTCAACTGAGCATTGAAATATCAGTTCTTTTTTTTTTTTTTAAGCTTTTATTTATTTATTTGACAGAGAGAGAGACAGCCAGCAAGAGAGGGAACACAAGCAGGGGGAGTGGGAGAGGAAGATGCAGGCTTCCCATCAGAGGAGCCTGATGTGGGGCTCGATCCCAGAACGCCCTGAGCCGAAGGCAGACACTTAACGACTGAGCCACCCAGGCACCCCAAAATATCAGTTCTATCCCCTGTCCCTGTAGAAAGGAAAAAGGGGATTGCAGCTTGGGCTGATAACGCCCAGTCTCAATGGTAGAAAACCCCAGAGATGAGTGGCACAGAATGAAGAACGTGCAAGGAAACAAAGCCTATTCTCAAAGAAAAAGGCCAACCAGCCAGTCTTTTTTTTTTCTTTAATTCAATTAGCCAACATATAGCACATCATCAGTTTCAGATGTAACGTTCAATAATTTATCAGTTGTGTGTAACACCCCGTGCTCATCACATCACGTGCCTTTCTTCATGCCCATCCCGGCCAGTCTTTTTCCTCACCTTTGCATATGCCTGAGAACCAATTACTTAGCCAGGCAAGCTGGCTGCAAAGAAAAATCCTGTGACCAGAGTACAGTCACTTCGCCTTCCGTCTGCCATTCTAAACACAGAGAAATCTAGATATGAATGCTCTTTCCTTGCTAACACAAGAGAATCCCATCAGATCCCACTGTCCAAAATAAAGCCCAGCAGTTCTAAAGTTAATACAAATAGTATAATGACTAAAGATTTCAATGAGGTCTGACAAAGATAGAGCTTAATCTATGTCCCTATGAGTTAAAATGGTGGCAGCTTCTTTCCAAACTTCTAAGAAGGAGCTGGATTTTTAAAATAATCGTTGTAACGACAATAACATCATCAAATCACAAGTCCTTTCCCTCTCTCCCTCCCCAGTCTTTGATCTTAATCTTTCATTGGCATTGTTGTTGCCATTCTTGTCTTCAACTTTTTTAAAAAGATTTTATTTATTTATTTATTTCTTCGAGAGACAGAGAGAAAGTGTGTGTGAGCAGGGGGAGGGGCAAAGGGAGAGAGAATCTCAAGCCGACTCTGTGCTGAATACAGGAGCCTGACGCAGGTCTCCATCCCGTGGCCCTGAGATCATGACCTGAGTTGAAACCAACAGTCAGATGCTTAACCAACTAAGCCAACCAGGCACCCCTCTTGTCTTAAATTTTTCCTTATTTTAGTGATTTTTTTGCTTTTTCTCTAAATTTCCTGGAAGTGAGAAAGATCAATGGAAAGACACCAAGATGTTGAAACAAAAGCCAGAAAACCATCTTGGACTTGGAAGGAGAGTATTGACTGAAACCAAGGACGGTACTGGGGACACAGTGGGTTTTCTGAGAGGAGAATCAATAGTGATGACAAGAGTCTGATCTGGCTGGGATTTTTGTTAATGAAATGCTCCCCTCCCCACAGCTACAGGAAGAAGATGAATTGGAAACGGTAGCTCACAGCTGGCGATTATGATACAAGTGCTCCTTCTCACTCAATCTTCGAAAGGAAAGGATGCCCATTTCCTTGAATGCAACCCTTCTGGGTGCCCATCCCATTGGAGGCTCAGAGTGCTTGGACATATTAAACTCCCTGAGGCCCCAGGGCATTGAATTTAGCCCAATAATAATTGTCTGAGAATCTCATTTGCGTTTAAGTTTCAGATTCAGGGGCACATGAAGAAAGAGTTCCAAGCTGCCATTTGGGTGGGCGAGATGAATATGTCTTATGGTAGAGATATCATTAATTTTATCCCTGTGGGTGGGTGGTGGTAGTAGAGAAATAAGCATTAGTGGTTGGGGAAAAGTGATGAATAAAAGGCCCCGTCCTTGGGGTTAGGAGGACTGGGTTTTAGAGCCATTTTTTGTTAGCTAAGTGCTTTCATTTAACATAAAGTCATGTAACAACTGGAAAATAACTCAAGAATATCTCTGAATTCCTTTCTCACTCTTTTATTCTATGTCACCGTGAGCTCAATCCATGAGGCCAAAGACACTCAAAGAATGAAGCTACAGGGTTATTATAAGAGACAGGATGACTGGAAACAGTTATCTCCAGTTCACATCTTTGCATACCAGCAGATGGCATTGAGCATTTCACATAAGACTCCATGTTGATGGTGACATTCTCCTTTCATATACTTCAGTCAATTTGTTAGTTTGGGGATATCTACTAAAAATCTCTCTTCTCTTCCTTTTTTCCATCTCCTACACAGCTACCACGTCAAATGTTTTTTCTCACCAAATATGCCCTCATGTGACCCCCACGCACAAGTGTGAAAATGACTTGGTCTGAACAGGCATTTACACAGCAGGTAAATTCCATCATGTTTGGACGGGAGATTTGGTACTGACTTCTTCTTGAATGTTCTATTAAAAATGCCACAAACCAATTTTTTTCCCCAGTATTTTCTCTTCCTTGAGCTTCTAGAAGCAGTTGTCACTAATAGGAAGCAAAAGGAAAATATAGTCTCAGTGTAGGCTTTTAGGATTTAGGTTTTTCTGTATTTTTTTTTTAATCATTAATTAATGGTGGCTGTCTTGGGAAAAAAATTCTGAAAGCAGTCCTCTGAAAAGATTAAAATCTATTTATTTGCTGAATATTTATTGAACATTTATGATGTGCGTAGCACTGTAATAGGTACTATAGAGAAATACGGAAAAATATGTACATAGCAGTGGTAGAGTCTTGTAGTTTTCTATTCAATATCTCTTAAATCATTTTTGTCACACCCCAACCATTAGCAAATTATGCCAGCTCGATCTTCAAAACAGGTACAAAATCTGATCCCTGAGGCATCATTATCTTTTAACTGGATTATTGCCACAGCTTCCTAACAGGCCTCTCATCTCTCTTGGATCCTCTTACAGTCTATTCTCTATGAAGAACCAGAGTGATTCTTTGATGAACACCAGTCCTAGAATGCTTGTCATATTATTTCTTTATACTAAGAAAAAGACATTCCACCTTGTTTAAGGCACTGTTTTTCAGGTCTCCGTTACTAGCAAACAAAGAGAATTCTTAATAGATGCAACGACCATTTTCTTTCAGAAGCTTATACTCATTTAAGAAAGGAAGGTATAGGGACGCCTGGGTGGCTCAGTTGGTTGAGCCTCTGCCTTCGGCTCAGGTTGTGATCCCAAGGGACCTGGGATCAAGTCCCGCATCAGGCTCCTTGCTCAATGGGGAGCCTGCTTCTCCCTCTGCCTGCCTCTCCCCCTGCTTGTGCTCTGCCTCTCTGACAAATAAGTAAAATCTTAAAAAAAAGAAAGGAAGGTATAAAATATAAGAATAATAGACAAGGTAATATTATGAGAAGTGGACATAATAAACTGGCACAGGAATAGTACGGCATCCAAAGTTATATAGGCAGAAGAAGAAGATACTGAGAGGCTTCACGGAAGTAGTAAGAAGTTGGTTGAGGAGGAAGGCGGCAGCAGGGTCCCAAAGGTTTGGATGCAGAAAATATGTTGCAGGGAGAGTTTGTCTCAGTTGACTGAATAGAACACTTATATGTAGGAAATTGTTAGAAGGTTATGATTTGAAAAGAATATTGGGATGGGGTTTCAAAGGGCTAAATTGGTGACAGTTAAAAAAGGAAAGAAAACAATGGAAATGAGAAAAGCTGCAAAGAATCTGGTCATAGGAAACATGGAGTAAGTCGGGCCAGACAGAGACTGTTGTGAGAGGTGAGAGAGAGCCAATCATCAGGCTGAGTTTCTTGGGGAAGGAGAAGGGCCTGGCTCCAGACATTTAATTCAGCATGTCAGACAGCTACCGGAAAGGAGCTGTCTTGGTAAATGACTAGAGACGCTGAGGTGGGGCTTGGAAAAGAAGTCGGGATTGGAGAATTAGGTGGGGGAGACACAGAGGCTATGTTAATAATGGGTCAGGCAGCTGTAGACCATGGTAATGGTAGTTAGAAGAAGAGAATTTAGTGAAAGCAATAGACTGGGAGCAACGAGCAAACAGATCGGGAACCAGAAAATTAATGGGGCTAACAGAGAGTGGTTCAAGAATTAGAAGGTAGACAATTAATTTCAAAACAAAACAAAACATTAGAAAAAAAAAAAAAACCACCAAAAGCCAAAGCAAAAGGAAACTGAGAAAAGAGGACCGGATTGGGTGATTCGTCAACTCGGGAGCTCTGTGAGTGTGGCTTCCGTGGTGAGGAAAGGCTGCTGGGAGTAAAGGAGCAATGGGCAGGGGGACAGGCAGCCTGAGGTGAGCAGAACTTGAAGAGTTTGGTGACAGGGAGCCCATAGCTTGATAGGCAACAGGGTCCACAAGGTTTTGTTTTATTCTGTGTCTTTAAAGGAGAAGAACTTTATGTTTGAAGTTAAAGGCAAAGAAATCAGTGTAGGAAAGACGGATGCCATGGGAAAGGAAGGAGATGAACGCAGAAGGAACTCATAAAGAAGATTTTCCCCTTCAAGGCCAAAGAGAATGCGAAGGGATCAAAGATTTTCAAGGTGGAAGATGAGGGATCTTCTTTGGAAGGAGATAGACTTATCCATTCAATCAGAGGTGGACATTTGTTGAGAACTGAGTTAAAGAGAAATGGAATTAGATCAAGAAGAGTAGAGAAGTTTTCTGTGATTCCTGGGGAGTGCATCTTGACAAATATTTTAGTGTCGTAGTTACAGAGTGGTTTGTGATGGTGATGAGGATGTCCACATTGTCCTACAAGATTTTTTATTAACTTAATAACATCCCGGCCATGTTTCGAGATCTATAATATGGATCTACCTCATTATTTTCTATTGGTGTTGTAGCATCGTAAAAGTGATATCATAATGTATTGAGATATTCTGTTACTGATGGGCATTTCAACAGTTTCTGTTACGATCTCTGCTGCAGTGAGCATGTTTATAGAGGTCTTTTTAGACTTGGGATACTTGGGACACAATGGAATCTTACAGTTAGCTGTGTTGCTGCCAACTTTTTCTTCAAAACACTACAACTGATAAATCCTTATCAACGTGGAAATGCTTCTTTTCCAGAACTTTTGCCCACTTGGCTCTTAGTAATCGTTTAGATTTTTGCCACTGAGAAGCAAAAGGCCTTCTTATTGTTTTAAAATTCATGTTTCATAGAAATAAAATAAAATAAACTAAAGTGTGCATTTCCTTAGTTATAGCCATGATTGACCATCTTTTTCTATGTCTATTGTCATTTGTATTTATTTTTGTGTAAACTTCCTGTTCAGATCTATTGCTCAGTTTTCTATTAGATTAACTTTTCCATATTTATAGCTATTTATTTATATCTATATATTATACTACATTCATATAAATGCATTATGCATTTTAATTAACCCTTTTTTTTTATCATACATTGCTAATGTTTTCTCCTAGTCTGCCACTTTCATTGTTGTTTATGTATTCTTTGCTTTAATAATGTTTTTAACATTTATACAATTGTATTTACTAACTTTTTGCTTAGAGATTTTGAATTTTAAGCTTTCCTAACCCCAAGGTTAAGAACGTATTTCCTGTACATTTTCTTCTAGTACTTTTATTGTTTTTTATATTTAGTTTTGTAATCCAGATGAAATTTATCTTTTATACAATAGAAGCTAGCATCTAATTACTTCCTTAAATATGGATATCCAATCACTTTAACACAATTTGCATCAATCCATTTTCCCCCAGGATTTAATCAATTACTTTTAGTATATATTAAATTTCTACTTATTTTTTAGTTTCTTTAGATTCTGCTCCTGTAGCTAGTTTATCTGATAGTGCTAAACTTTCATTATAATTCATTTCCTAAACTATATTGGTTATTATCACTCATTTATTCTCCTAAGGGATTCTAGAATCAGTTTGTCAAGTTAAAAATCAAACACATATATGAAACAATTGGGACTTGTATAGAATCATCTTAAATTTATATATTTAGTATTTCCATTTGGACATATGACTTATCTATTTATTCAAACATTATTTCATGCCTTTCAATACAATTTTAGAGTTAGGTATTCTAATATTTTTATTGTCCTTTTTGGCATCACTTTATACTAAGGAGCTAAAAATGTGTTAATAGATTTTTAAAATGTTGAATAATCCTTAAAAATAGTGTCTTATTCTTTTAACTATTTTCTGCATTTGATTTGCTGATGTTTTGTTTAGAAATTTTTGTGTATAACTCACTAGCAATTTTTGTGATAACTTACTGGCATTTTTCTTTCAGTGTTAATATTTTTCACTTTGATGTAAGCATTCTGTTGATTTTGTAGTCTGAAGAGCATGGAAATTGCCTGTTTCTGGAGGGTTAGGTGTACTCTGAGGCCTGGCACCCTTTTGAATGGTGGATCTTTGACAAACTTCAATATCCTCTTTGGATTTTAGACAACTTGGCTTATCTGTTTTTTCCTGAGCATTTCCTCCATTTTATTTTGACTATTATGATTCAATCTTGATTTTCAAATTTTTGGTAAAAGGAACACAAAATAATTATTTAAAATTTTGGAACTGATTTCATAACTGTTGTATTTCTTTCCTATTTCATTCCTAATATAATATTGTTTTTTGTTTTTTTCTTTTATGGTCTTACTTAGTATACCAAGTATTTATCCATTATTCAGGTATTTGAAGAAACTTTTCATTTCATTTATCAACTTTATTTTTTAATTTAAAAAATATTTTTTATATTTTTATATTTCTTTATTAACTTTAGCTTTAAATTAATGCTTTCCTTCTATTTTCTTTTGGTTTATTTTATATTTTCTTTCTTCTATTCCTAATTTGCTGAGAGTTCTTACCATAAATATATGTTAGATTTTATGAAATCAAGAACTTTTACCTATTTTGAGATGATCATATGATTTTTACTTTTTTTTATCTGTTAATATGATGTTACTGATTTTTATTTTGTTTAATTATTTTTAGGATTTTATTTGACAGAGAGAAAGAGAGAGTGCAAGCAGGAGAAGCAGCAGGCAGAGGGAGAGGGAGAAGCAGGCTTCCCGCTGAGCAGAGAGCCCGATGTCCATGCCAGGCTCCATCCCAGGACTTTGGGATCATGACCTGAGCTGAAGGCAGACACTTAACTGACTGAGCCACCCAGGCGCCCCTGGTGTTACTGATTTTTAGATGTTAAGCCAACATGGCTTAGGAATGGCCACGATGAATTATCTTTTTCTCTATTGTTGAATTTAATTGGCTAATTTTTTTTTTTAAGTTTCCTTCTATGTTCAGGTGGGATATTGCTGTGTAGTTTTCTTATAACATCTTTGATTTAGTATCAGAATAATGCTGGCTTCATAGAATGAATTGGGAAGTGTTTTCTTCTCTTATAACTTCTGAAAGAATTTGTGTTTCATCTTTAAATATTTGATAGAATTCACTAATGAAATCATTTGGCCTGAGTTTTCTTTGTGGGAAGTTTGTTAACTACAAATTCCATTTGTTTTTCAATAATGGTGATGATAATAATACTTCATTTATTTAACTGCTTATTATGTGCCAGGCATTGTGAAAATTATATGAAGATGTAAGTCAGTGCTTACAACATTGTTATGAAGTTTGTGGTCTTGTTCTTCTCATTTTAGACAATGTATCTGCCTTCGGGAAGTGAAGTAAGTTTCCAAAAACACGGTAAATAATAGAACAAGGTTTCAAATGTATGCCTTTCCCACAGAATCCATTAACCACATATTGATTGTAAACTTTTCATTTTAGTAATAGGTGGGGAGTAGGAAGTGTAATCTCTAATTCATTTGTTTACTCATTCATCCACTCATTTCTTGCTGTCATTCAACAAGCATGTTAAATGCTTACCATGAGGCTTTACCAAGTGACAGTCGCTGTGTACTGGGCATGCTTGTTAGAGACCCAAGAAATAAGGTGGGTATGAAGGACGAATTGTTGAGGATGAGTGTAAATGTCTTCTGCACACATTCGGAGAAAGATTTTCTGCACAAATCCTCAGGAATGCTTACCTCTGTCAGTATTACGGTATTTTGATCAACTTCCTTCCTATCTCTTTCCAGCACTCCTTCTAACCCCAATCACGTGAAAAACAAAACAAAATTCCCTCGTGCTTAAGAAACTTTTCACCTGGATGCCAGTTCAGTTTAGTACCACCACTAAAACCATGCCATTCCTTGACAAGTAAACACAGAAAGTAAACAAGGTTAGACCCTCTATGCCAGCTGCCATGCTATGGCAGACCAAAATTCTCTGAGGTGGAGCTTTCAAGAAGCAATTGAAACTAAGTCTACATGATTTCCTTAGCAATCAAAAAGACAGACATCCCCTCCCCGAACCCCAGCCCCACCCAATGCTTTTTGGCTTCTCACCAACAGTCCTGAAGTACTGCAGACTTACAGATGTCCGCCATTTATTTTCTCGCTCTGTAGGGTAGATATAGGAAGGAATCATCGGGCAGCTGCAAGGACATTCTCAGCTGTATTTTTTTTCTTTTACCTGAAACCAGTTGTTCCTTTACTTTAAATGTTTTTCAGCTGGGTTAAAGGAAGCTAGAACTGAAAATGTTCTTACACTTAAAAAATAGTTGTTGCCGGGAGGGTTTTTCCCAGTTTGAAAAATAATGCAGTGTGCCTCCAAAGAAACAAATGCGTCACAAGAAGTGGAAGCCAAGAGGCTAAAAACGAACCAACAAAAAAAACAAAACAAAAAAACGCTCAACCCTAACATCTGCTTAGGTATGTCAATGCTTGGTAGAAAAAACAAGGCCTCCATCTGCTGTGGCTGTCGAGCCCCGCATGTCATGATCTGTGCTTTGATAGGCCTGACTGGAAAGCAGGACCCGGGAAGAGACAGCATGACGCTCGTACCCAATGATTTCTTGGATTGTCAGAAATTTGGCTTTGAATTTCAAACGCCGCTCTCAAGTCTCCTGAGTGAATTACTGCAGATAATCAGATGGTGACGTACATAGCTTTTAAGTATAAAGGGTCCTTAAAAAGTCTTCAGTCTATGACCTCATGCTACCAGTGAGGAAATTGAGGCACAAAAAGGCGAATTAACTCAGCCCAAATTCAACCTCTCAGTAATAGTAGAACTCAGGCCAGAACTAGATCTCATGACCGAGACAATGTATGTTTTCCTCGAACCAGACAGCTTTAATAGAGGTAAGAAATGTGGAAAGGTAACAATGATGCTGGAAAAAAAGGTGCGTCTCTCTTTGGTTCTCTGTACACCTGAAGACTCTTGAACCTACCAATTACTCCAAATCACATAGAACTTTTTTTTTTTTTGTATTCTGTTTCTTTCTTTCTTTTTTTAATTAAGTTTTTAATTTTAATTCCAGTATAATTAACATACAGTGTTAGTTTCCAGTGTACAATATAGTGATTCAACAATTCTATACATTGCTCAGTACTCATCACAATAAATGTAGTCTTAATCCCCAGCACCTATTTCACCCATCCCCTTACTCACCCCCTCTGGTAACTATCAGTTTGCTCTCTACAGTTGAGGGTCTCATATAAAAAGTCATGAAAGATGGAGTATGGGGCAAACTTGAAAAATACGCAAAATCAGGATATGGTAATAAAACTTTTGAAGATTAAATGAGATAATACATATAAAGCACTTAACATAGAGTTTGGCACCTATATAGAACTTAATAAATGCAAACAGGGGCGCCTGGGTGGCACAGCGGTTAAGCGTCTGCCTTCGGCTCAGGGCGTGATCCCGGCGTTATGGGATCGAGTCCCACATCAGGCTCCTCTGCTGAGAGCCTGTTTCTTCCTCTCCCGCTCCCCCTGCTTGTGTTCCCTCTCTCGCTGGCTGTCTCTATCTCTGTCAAATAAATAAAGTAAAATCTTTCAAAATAAATAAATAAATAAATAAATAAATAAATAAATAAATAAATGCAAACAGTACCTGGAACATATAGGCATGTAATTAATATTTGTTGTATCAGTGAGTATTTATGTCTCTTCCCAGCTATGTTGAAAGTAAAGGAAGCTGTCTTCCAGAGTAAGCACATTTCTGTAGGGTAGAATGTATCCCAAGTACAAACTTAACACCTTCAGCTCACTAACCTGGACTCCTACTTTGAGCTACTCAGTGGTGGTAGGCAGGTCTGGGCTCTCTCCACTGATGGAAAAGGCAGCTAGACTCCTGCTTATGGTGGAGATGGCCAGTAGCCTGCCTTATCAGTTGACTACAGTTACTGTACTCCTGCCTAACAAGCAACCCCAAGGGGCGCCCAGGTGGCTCAGTCATTAAGCATCTGCCTTTGGCCCAGGGCATGATCCCAGGGTCCTGGGATCAAGCCCCGCATCGGGCTCCCTGCTTTGCTGGGAGCCTGCTTCTTCCTCTCCCACTCCCCCTGCTTGTGTTCCCTCCCTCACTGGCTGTGTCTTTCTCTGTCAAATAAATAAATAAAATCTTAAAAAAAAAAAAAAAAAAAGCAACCCCAAAGCTGTTGTGAAACAACTCATTGATTGACTGGAGAGGAGGAAGAGGAGACCCCAAGGGGAAAGGGCAGAAAGGGAGCATGAAGTCTTTAAGGAAATATTTTCATGGAGGAGTAATAAAATTTTACTCTCACTTCCTTTTTTTTTTTGTTAGAATTTATTCTATTTATTTATTTTAGAGAGAGAGCATGGGGAAAGGGCAGAGAGCTATGGACAGAGAGAATCTTTTTTTTTTTTTTTAAAGACTTTATTTATTTATTTATTTGAGAGAGAGAGAGCACAAGCAGGGGGAGTGGCAGAGGCAGAGGGAGAAGCAGGCTCCCCGCTGAGCAAGGAACCTGAAGCAGGACTGGATCCCAGGACCCTGGGATCATGACCTGAGCCGAAGGCAGATGCTTAACCAACTGAGCCATCCAGGCATCCTGAAAGAGAATCTTAAACAGACTCCATGCCCAGGTGGAGCCTGACCCAGGGCTCCATCTCATGGCCCTGAGATCTTGACCTGAGTTGAAATCAAGAGTGTGACGCTCAACCGACTGAGCCACCCAGGTGCCCTTCTCTCTTCCTTTAAAGGACTGAAGGCACTGAGCTGTATTAGAAACAAGTACTACCAATCACAGTCTCCATCTCTTCAAAAGGCAGTGACAAGGAAGACTACACAGAAAATGCTAGTTCTGTTCATAGTGGCCCCTCATTGTCATATATGGGGAAGTGAACACAGGTTTCCAAACCACGCAGATAAGAGTCTGAATACTGGTTCCTGACTTAGTAAGATCTTGTACAATGTATCACTAAGCCTCCATTTCCGTATCTGTAGATTAGCAATGATAGCAGCACTTACTCAAAGGGTTTGTGAGCGTATGCATACAAAACATCTTGCTTAGGGCCTACCTTCTCATATTTGGTTTAGTCCAGCTGCTAACGCATCACCAAGTTACACCAGATCCTTTCCTCCAAAAGTCCTACCAAAGCCCAGCTTTCATGGACGGAGACAGTATCTCGTCAGGATAACCCTACTCAGTCCTATTTTCTCCACATTCTTTTGGCTGCCGATTTGATAGGCACCACTGCCTTGCGGGCAGCACCTAGATACATAGCAGGAACTCAGTAAATTCTACTTAGCCCTCCATGGCAGTGTTGCAAGAGAATACTTAAAGAGCAAAGTAGGTCACTAACTAAAAGAAGTTGGAGAGTCAGCAGACTGGGAGGTAGCCAGGTAAGTCATGATGTTCACTTGAGTAAGACAATGGAGAATGGCGGATAGTGAGAAATGATGAGACAGTGTCAACAGCTCTTCTAAAGCCGTCTAGGCCAATGACATTATTTGTGGCAAACAGAGTGTGAAGCAAGAAATCCGTGAACATTTGCTGATGATATTAGATTACAACACAGTAAAAACTAGCAATAATCAAGGATTATACTTGCCATACAAAGACTGACTTGGGGATTTTACTTGACTTGATCTAAATGTCAAGTAGAAAATATTATGGTGCCTATAATAAGTAAGTTAGGAAAAATTATTTTAACTTAAAATTTTTTATTTGGACATAATTATAGACTCAAATGCAGTTTTAAGAATTATAGATTCACATGCAGTTGTAAGAAATCGTACAGAGAGAGCTCACATAGCCTTTATCCAGTTTCCTTGGATGGTAACAACTTGCAAAGCTATGGTACAACATTACAACCAGGATATTGACATTCATACAGTCAAGATACAGAACGGGTCCATTATCGTTATCTTTTATAGTCATACACACTTTCCTTCTGCCCCTATTCTCTCCTTAGCCCCTGGTCCCCATTTCTGTAATTTTGTTATTTCAAAATGTTGTACATATGGAAACATACAATGGAAACAAGGTAACTTTTTGAGATTGGCTTATTTACTCAGCACGAGATTCTTTGGATTTCCAACCAAGTTGTTGGGTGAATTGATAGTTCATTCCTCTTTATTGGGGAGTAGGGTTCCATGGTATAGATGTATCAGTTTGTTTAACCATTTGCCAGTTAAGAGACATCTGAGTTGTTTCCAATTTGGAGATATGATGAATAAAACTGCTATAAATATTCTTGTACAGATTTTTATGTGAACACAAGTCTTCGTTTCTCTGGATAAATGCTCAGGTCTGCTATTGCTGCATAATATGGTGGTTATGTGTTTAATTTTTTTTTAAAGACCATCAAACTCTTTTCCAGAATGCCTGAGCAATTTTACATCTCCATCAGCAATATATGAGTCTTTCAGTTTCACCACATCCTGCCAGCGTTTGGCATTGTCACTATTTTTTTATTTTAACCATTCTGATAAGTGTGTAGTGATATCTCATTGTGGTTTTAATTTGCATTCCCTAATGGCTAATAATGTTGAACATCTTTTCATGTGCTTATTTGCCATCTGTATATCTTTGGTGAAATGTCTCTTCATATCTTTTCCCTATGTTCTAATTGGATTGTTTGGTTTTTTACTGTTGAGTTTTGAAAGCAATTTATATATTCCAGAGGCTAGTCTTTGTCAGATACACGGCTTGCAGATATACTCTCCCAAACCGTAGTTTGTCTTTTCATTTTTTTAACAGGCAAAAGTTTTAATTTTGATGAGGTAAAATTTATAAATTCTTCCCTTTTGGGATCATGCCTTTGGTGTCCAGTCAAAGAACTCTGCTTGGTCCTGGATCCTAGAGATTTCTCTTGTTTATTCCTAAAAGTTTTACAGTTTCACTTTAAAATCCATAACGAATTTTGAGATAATTTTTTAATAAGGTGTGAAGTTTAGGTAAATATCCAGGTTTTTGTTTTTTTTTTTTTTTAAGATTTTTTATTTATTTATTTGACAGAGAGAGACAGGCTATGAGAGGGGGAACACAAGCAGGGGGAGTGGGAGAGGAAGAAGCAGGCTTCCAGCGGAGGAGCCCGATGTGGGACTCGATCCTGGAACGCAGGGATCACGCCCTGAGCCGAAGGCAGACGCCTAACAACTGCGCTACCCAGGCGCCCCAATATCCGGGTTTTTTGTTTTGTTTTTAATCTATGGACGTCTAATTGCTTCAGTGCCATTTGCTGAGAAGGCTAACTTTCCTCCATTAAGTTGCTCTTATACCTTTGAAAAAACCTCCGTTAAGCATATTTGTGGGGGTTGTATTCTATTTCTGCATTCTCTACTTTGTCCCATTGCTTAATGACTATTTACCTTTGTCAAATTACAGTACAATTTTAATCACTATACCTATATAACCAGTCAATATTGGATAGATGGCTTCATCCCATTTTAAGTTCTCTATGTCAAGATATTTTAGCTATTATATGGTATACATTTTTCCATATAAATTTTAGGATAAGCTTGTCTATATCTACAAAAAAATCTCGTTGGGATTTTAATAGGAATTTCGTTAAATCTACATATCACTTTAGGGAGCACGGACATCTTTATTATGTTAGTTTTTCAAGCCATGAACAGAATATGTTCTCTTTATTTATGTTCTTAAAAAAATTCTTTCATCATAATTGTATAATTTTCAGCACACAGATCCTATACACGTTTTGTTAAGTTAGTATCTAATTAATGTAATTAATTTCCTTTGAAGTTGTTATAAATGGTATTGTGTTTTTAGTTTTGCTTCTCACATTGGTCATTAGTACATAAAAATACAATTGATTTTTGTGTGTTGATCTTATAAATGAACATTTTAAGAAAGCAATTTTATTTCACAAATATTTATTAGCATTCTATCCTGTGTAATTCACATCGTATCATGGGGAATATTAAAGTGTAGTTAAGGGGCACCTGGGTGGCTCAGTCAGTTACGCATCTGCCTTCAGGTCAGGTCAGGGTCCCGGGGTCCTGGAATCGAGCCTGGCATCAGGCTCCCTGCTCAGCAGGGAGTCTGCTTCTCCTTCTCCCTCTGCCGTTTCCCCTGCTTGTGCTCTCTCTCTCTCAAATAAATAAAGAAAATCTTTAAAAAAATAACACAGTGTAGTTAATTTTTATCCATATTTTGATGGTGTTCATTCCACTCAATTTACCCCAGCAGAGGTTTAAGGAGTAAAAAAGAGAAAATACAACTTCCATCCATAAATTATACAGTATATTTGGAGAACCGATGAGAAGTTTTGCAAAGGGACAGGAAGAAATTGTTGGGTAAAAGGGGTCTGAAGAGTGTATCAGGGCAAAGTATCCACGCCTCGGGTTTGGAGTACCTCAGTTCTCTGGCACTCCAGATTTTCTCTATGGCTGAAACAAGCCTCTGAATGATTTCCTCAGCATAAATGGCTTACATAAGTCCCCCCCCCCCCAGCAACATATTTTAGAATCCAAACAAATCATAAAAATCATGGACATGTTTTTGAAATATAGAAATACTACACTAACATAAGCTTTGGAAATGCTCTCTGCTCCAGTGATTGAAATAATAAAGAGGCATTTTCCACTTGGAAATGCTTTTAAGTTTTATCATAAAGGTGAGATGTGTCTGATCAAGGTGGTCTGTCTACAAAGAGCCATGTTTCTGGGGAACAGGAGTTAATTACATCACACCGTGTATGAGTGAGTGCCCCTTCCATCCAGGCCAACTGGGCATTATTACAAGTGAGTAATTGCACTGCTTTTCATCACTCGCCTAAATCATTAGAACACAAGATTATTAAACCAAGACCCTACCAATTTAGCTGCTCAAGGATGGAGTCTATTAGACCATCTGCTACCTTATCAACACCAGACACAGCAAGTCCAGGCAACTTTATACCCAACATGTAACATCTTACTGCTTCCAACTCCTCCATATACTATTTTTAAGTGATGGTTGTTTAATTGCTGAAGCTAACAAGCGATCCAACAACTGCTTCTCAGCTGTTAGTAAGATTTGCCAAAAGTGGACCGTTTGGTTCAGAAAGAACCACGGCACAACGTAAGGTTATTTCAAATCAAGTTGTGTAGGCTAGAGTCTGGAAAGATTATTTCAGGGAGGCGCAAGTGTTAAGGACAGATTTGTGACCTCTTTCTCCTCTCTGCTCTAGTGCTCTCACTATGTGGACGCTCGGTTCTTTTGAAAGGTGAATAGCAAAAGAGAAATGTGGAATATAGAAAACAGGTGCATTTATTTTCACTTCTTTTCTCGGAGTCCCTCCCCTTTCCCTTGTCTTACCTCTCTATGAATGCAGAAGCCATTTCTATATTGTTCACTATCATATCGAGCACCTGGTAGGCGCTTAACAAGTATTTCGTAAACAGATGAATGTTGCTAAATGAATACATGTGTACACACGCATAGAGGGAAAGAGGCAAGGGATGATATGCACGCAGCTTTGCGGGAGGAGAACAGGTTTCCAGGAAGCAAACCAGCCAGTGTAGCCACTTTCATCTCCTTCAGCAACTTCTGAGAACTAGAAAGTCTGGGAGAAATTATCTAGGTGTGTTGGAGAACTGACGTGCTGGCAGAACATTGTAGAAGAAAAACAATAATTCTTTGGGTAAAAATGGAGTGGAGGATTTGTCATCCTCTCCCAGATAAATCCTACTCTGCCATTCTTCAATGATGCAGCACTCCCATGAACCCCAAATTTCTGGAGTAATGAGATCCACACTACACCCCCCCCAGCACGTAACCCCTGATTGCTTGATAACGTATTTCATTTTTCATCTAAGGGGGTGGCAACACTTTTAAGTTCCTCAAAAGCAAAGCCACGATTGCGTTTGTATTTCTCAAGTGTATCTGGCTAGTACAAAGTGCGTACTGACCACTGCAGACCGACTGATGGGAAGACCCTTGTTTATCACCCCAGCAGTCGGGAAGGAAGGAACTGTGTCTCTACATCACTTTCCACTAGGTTCTTCAAAGTTCAAGGTGCTAAATTACTCGATTTTTCAAAGATTCCCTTCTGATCCCCTTCAAAGAAATCATGGATAAGAGGGCCTTTTTTTTTTTTTAAAGGATGTTCCCCCCCAAGATTATTTTAGTTAGATGGCTCAAGATGCAAAATTTAATTTGCGACATTTGAAGAGTAATAGTGATGGTGTAAGAGAGAGTGGTTTCCTTGGAGTCAGACAGACCAAGTTCAAATCCAGGCTCATTCCTTATAACCCTGTGGCCAAAGGCAAGTTTTTTTTTTTTTTTAATATTTTATTTATTTATTTGACAGAGATAGAGACAGCCAGTGAGAGAGGGAACACAAGCAGGGGGAGTGGGAGAGGAAGAAGCAGGCTCATAGCAGAGGAGCCTGACGTGGGGCTCGATCCCATAACGCCGGGATCACGCCCTGAGCCGAAGGAAGACGCTTAACTGCTGTGCCACCCAGGCGCCCCCAAAGGCAAGTTTTTTAACCTTTACAATTTTTAGTTTCCTTTTCTATAAGGTGATATCAATGAGGTGGCCGTGAGAATGAAATGTACATGAAACCATGAGACAATGGCTGGCACTTCGGTGAGTACTAATAAATAAAGTCAATTAGCAGCTTTGATTAGCCTCTCCGATCCTTGACTTCCTCCTCTGTGAAGGAAGATAGCATAGCAATATTCATCTCCACAGGGATATTGTGGGGAGTGAGTGTGTGTGTGCACCGAGGGGGGAGAGTGGAGGGGAGTGGTACAGAGGTCATTATCTTGAGGATCCATTTTACTCTGTATTAATGGATTTAAAACATTATCTTCCACATTAAAGCAAATACAGAGTTAGAATGGAATAGAAAGTAAAATAGGGGTGAATTCTTATCAAAAATCTGGAAACTTCACAACAAATCTCTGGTCTGCTTCACAATGCTGAATACCCCTCTTTAGGCCCCAGGGTGTCACATTCACTGCACGCTGCTGTTAGGGGTAGTTTGGAGGAATGGTTTGAAAAGCACCATGAGAAAATGACTGGTAAACCATAAAACACCATAAACTGTCAGTTGAAAGGACGCATCTGGTGTCTGCCAAGCTTCGTCCTATGACCAAGAACCAAGCATCAGACACACGTAGACTATAACAAGTATAATTTTCTTCTTCTATGTTCTTGGCGCAAGCCTGTGTCTGCCATTGTTAGTCCCTGCCTCCCAGCCTCTCCTTCCATAAAAGGCTGTTCTGCTACCTCTTCGGAAACAGATTCTTTGAGGACTGGTTGACATTGTGGATTTCATTCCCCTAAAGGGATATTAAGGAGAATTTCAGCAAGTCCCTGGAGGTTTCCAAGTGAATCTCCTTCACTGTATTGTCCCCTCAGTGAAAGTGGCAACTCTCAGCTCGGACACTAAGCTACCGTGTTCTCAGAACTCACAGGAGTATCACGCTTTATTTTGCCTATAAGCTTTTTCTAAGTTAACCTGAGGTTTACCTTCCTTAAGAACTCTTCCTATGTGTATCTAAAAGTTGCAAATTTCAAGAATTTTTTGTTGTTGTTAGGAAAGTTATTTGTTACAAAAATGATACTCACGCTTTTCCTGTCACCAATGTAACAGTCAATACAAACTCCTGAAAAGCCCTGAGTAAACCAGGCTCCAAATGGTCTTCAGGTAGAATTGGGCTACTAGGTCTCTAGAGTATAAGTGACACATGGTAGACAATCAAGGTTTAGTGGATTTTTTAATTCATTCATCAAATATTTGCTAAGGGTTTATAATAGGCCAGGCAATAGACAAGGCATTGGATGGATAAATGGATGGATGAATTTATGAGGGTGATATCAATGGATGCATGGCTCTCCAAAATGTAAGGGACTTAACATTGATTTAAACCAAACACAATACCACCCTAGAAAAGATGAAGGGTAGAAAGCATATTTTTTAGGGAACAAGGTCAGATCCATAACCACTGGGACACATAATATTTCAGAAGTAGCTTGGGCTCTGAGTAAAGTTTCTTGGGTGTTTGTGGTAGTTAATCATAGGAGGAGTTGAGTAATTTCAGATGTACTAGGTGAAAGCTTTTCTTTGATTTTCACCGTCCATGGACAAATTCCTTTAATCCTATTGTGGGGTAAATGCTTTATCCCCCCCTGTTAGAGACTCCCCCAGGTCTGGTATGTTGGAGCAGAACTAGCCTTCAAAGCCAAAGGAGACACTGAAAGTCTCTGTTTTGCTTTAATTTGTATTTTCAGGGTTAAAAAAAAAAGATTTGTTTATTTATTTTAGAGAGAGAGAGAGAAAAAACACGAGTGGGAGGGGCAGCATGGAGCCTGACGTGGGGCTTGATCTCGTGACCCTGAGATCACAACCTGAGCCTAAACCAAGAATCAGATGCTTACCTGAATGCATCACCCAGATGCCCCAGTATATTTTCAGTTTTTATAAGCTGTAGCCAAAATTTGGCTTTGGAAAAAATCTATGTATCTCAGTGATCTGCCTGTCTTGTGATTCAGTGTAGTATATATGTTAAGAAGTTCAACTTTTGAAGGTGAGGCCTTTCTGGCTATTCATAGCAACGTCTTAGCGACTGAATAAATTCATTAATAAATTCAAGGCCCAGATTCAGGTTTTCCCTGCAAACCACGTATCTGTCTCCAATGCGTCAAAACTCTCGTCATCTTTGCACTCCCCTTTAGCCTTGATAACAATGCATATCGAAAGAAAAGAGTAAAAGCAGGTGGAACAGAGGAAATGTATTAAAGCTGTCTGTATTTAAAGAAAATCAGAAAACACCATCTGTGTCACACTGGCCATTTCTTTCTCCTGACCATACAATAACAGTGGCTCTGTTATATTTTAAAATCGAGTTATTCCTTACTACTTTCTCAGATCAGATTAGATTACTTCTCTTCAACAGGTGTGAATTTTATTTCTCATTTTCTTATCTAGGAAGTTCTTGGCAAAAATATCTGCTGTTTAGTGTAAGTTCAAATGCTAGTTGACATTCTCTCCTGGCAATATCCAAGCCCGGAAATAAACCAAATTCCCCTATTTTCCCAGTTATAAGCAGAACATTCTAGAATCATAAAGAAATAGTCCTAGTGGATTTCCTCTTTCAAGTCTGGCTTTGGGATTGTATAACCTTCATCCATCAAGACAAAGGTTAACATAATGTGCTTAGACCCATTTATACAGAAAATGTCAACTAAACCCTATCCTCCCATGAATTCTCGACCAGATTGCTAGATGTTTACCATACTTCACTCATTTGCTTCATTAAGAGAACTTAGACATATTTTCAAATAATCATAATCTTAATAACACCCTTCTAATCCTCTCCCCAGCATACTAGTCTTCCCTAATGTTGGGGTCTGTTTTAACTTAGTCAAGTATCTTTCAAAGCCCTGGATTGGTGGGCTCACTCAAGTACAGGACCAAGAGAAAATGCCCATCTCTACCATTGAAAGCTCACTGTCCATGTGCAGAACTAGCCTGTCTTGAGGCAGTACTGTATTTTGATCCTGAATATTTTCCAAAGCAAGGGAAAAAATGTCAAGTCCATCATTTAAGACCAAAAATGTCATTCTCAAGTTCAAGTAGCCCTTGGAAGATCCTCTTTGTTATTGCCTTCCTCCCCCAAATTGTGTCTCTCCTGAAATTCATATGTTGAAGTCCAGTGCCTCAAAGTGACTGTACTTGAATATGGGCCCTTAAAGAGGTAATTAAGGTCAGATGAGGGCATAGTGATGGGCCCATTAGGACTGGTATCTTTGTAAGAAGAGATTAGGACACATACGCACACTTGTGTGGAAGACCATATGAAGACACAGAGAAGATGGTCACCTGCCAGCCAAGGAGAGAGGCCCTTGGAAGAAATCAGCCCCACCAAAACCTTGATCTTGGACTCCCAGCCTCCAGAATTAAGAGAGCATGAATTTCTATTATTTCAGCCAAACTGTCTGCAGTGTTTTGTTTTAGCAGCCCTAGCAAACTAATACACGGTCTTAGAAAATCTAGAGAAGAGATGCCTGATTAAGGCAGAGATGAAGGTAAGGGGAAATGGAGGTTCTTTCAGTTGGTGAGGTGGTGGAAGTCTGTGAAATGTGACCAGAGATAGTTGCCTGCTTAAAAAAAAATAGGAGTAGACCTTAATGAGGACGAGGGACCTTTCCTTTTGGCCCTACTTACATTCAGGTGAAAGCTAGATTGATTTCTGCTTTGTTCCCCAAGCAGCTTGCATGAGCAACTGGCCACTGCCAAGTTTGGGCTGGGAGGGGAGAAGGCTTTATCAGTATGCAGATGAGACGCTTGGGGCAGGCTGCTAAACCAAACACCCTTGTGCCTTTAACCTGATGTAGGAATTCAGCCTCATTTCTGGCCAGCAAATCAATTCATCCCAGAGAGAAACCTTGGGGACAAAAATTCACACACCATCAGGAATTCAAAACCTTACCTCCTGCAAGACTGGCTTCCAACAATTTGGAATAATAATACACCCCAACACAAAGGCCCAAAGCAACAAAGGCCATCTCAGACTTAAACACATTTAAAAAGCCCTAAGCAGATGGTCAGTTCCGTCCCAAACTGAACAGGCTGCACTGGACCTATCAAAATGCTGTGTTAGCACCACGCTTTCATCTTGATTCCAAAATCTAATGCTCACTAAGCCTTTCCAGTTTCAGGCAAGCCCCCATTTTCATTTTCATTTGGAGAAATATGTAAACCAGTCCTCCCCCAAATTTAGGTAAATAACTCTTTCTTAATATCCACTAGCGCCTTGTGTCCCTGAAATACCTGCGCGTTTCTTCTCTCAGGGGGCACCTGGTTTATCTGATGCCCGGAGTGGATCACTTTTAACACATCCTCCTCTAATCAACATTATTTTCAGCAATAATCATGAAATTAAATAGACAATGGCCAGAGAAGAAACGCAAACAAGGAAAGCTTTTCTTTTCCTGAACTTTGGACTTATAATCATATTAGTGAAAAATAATAATAAAATAAAATGTCAAAGTTTAAAAAAAGGAGAAAGGAGTGGATTAATACTTTCCAATTCAATGCAAAAAGTCCAATTTACATAACTAGGAAATCATACCACTAATTTAGCATTGCGATTTCTTGATCATTCACTTCTTAATTCACAAACACAAAAGAAGAAATACCAATTTCGAAGTTATTCAAATTATTTAAAGTATTTCACCGGGGGAACTAAAATTTGCACTTACCAAACAAAATATGGCACCTTGCAATCCCCATTCTGGTTCACTGTTTCAAATTTTAAACACTCACAAACAAAAACAAAAACTCCACATGGTCACAAAGAAAGACAAGAAATGAGTAACTCAACCTCTGTTTCTTCATCTGGATTGTTGTTTACAAAGAACCCACCAGAGCAGGTAAAGACTCCAACGGTGCCTGAAGGGAAGCTGGATGATTCAGATCCAGTGGGAACTCACTCTTGCAACAAGCATGGGCTGCTGAGTCCACAGGTGTCACAGGTCAACCATAAAAAAATCTTCTGAATTAACGTCCGTGTAGACTACCTGTGTAGTAAAGGGTAAGTAATAAAAACGTACTCATTTGAAGATCACACAAAAAGTAATTGTCTGGAATCCAGACCTATAAGAATTTTGTGGGGAGGAGAGATATTATGTCACTGAGGAGCTTAGAACTGTTGGTACGTGGTGACGATAAAAGGTATTTTCACTAATGATTTAGGACTTTTAAATTCTTTCCAGCGTATCCCTTTACAGCCCATATCTTGGGAGAATGACGGCTAATGCCCTGATCCTGGTACCCCCCGGACTTCTCTTCGCTACCAAAGAGGGCACAGGGGCTCCGGTTTTGTTCGCACACACTCCATCCTTTACCATTGTGCTTCCGCGAGCCAAAGGACAGTTTGACCTTCACTAGAGATAGGAAGAATTTGAGAGCAGGAAGTATATCTCTCCTCTCTTCATATCCCTTATGGACTAAGTGCTAACTGAAGATGTGAATGAGCCAATTTATAAAAGATTCATTAATTTCTCTTATAGGTACACACACACAGTGTGAGATAGATTGTGATTTCATGCCTATTTTGTTTAAAACGGTATATAAAATGTTTAATATTATAAGTTTTAGGTTGATGAAAAGGCAGAGCAAAAGAAATCAGATGCTAAAAGAGTACATACTGTATGATTTCATTTAAATTAACTACAAAGACAGAGAAACTATTCAAAGTTGCTAATATCAGGATGGCATCACCCAGGCAAGGCGGGGAGATTGTGCTAATACAACAAAGGCACTGGGGAGATTCTAGTAATGTTCTGTTTGTTGATCTGAATGCTGGTCACATGGACGTGTTCACTTTAGGAAGGTTTCCCCAGGCTGAGCATTTATAATATGTGTACTTTTCAGTAGGTACATTATCTGTCAATAAAAATATTTTTCTTACAAAAAGAATCACAGAAAAATACATTATATATTAAACAATAAAGATATATTCTGACCGTATATGGGAAATAGATGATCAGAGCCTTCCACAGGGTTGGGTATATAGCCTTAATCTCTCTAAACTTCCATAATCTTTAAAGCCACAGGATTTTCTTAGTTTATTTAGATTAGTTATTAATATCTGCGGAACTAAAGCCAGATTTAAAAATCTGCTCAATGGAAGTTTTGGTTCCAAAATCATCTTCTTCCATATCTACAAACCAGGTTGACTCTGAAATGGTCTCTGGTTGTCAAAGGTTTTAAAGATTTTTTTTTTTTTTTTTAGAGAGAGAGAGAGCATGATGCAGGGCAGCAAGGGGGGTGGGCAGCAGGAGCCGGAGAGAGAATCTCAAGAACACTCCATGCTCAGCGCTCAGGGTGGAGCACAACGTGGGGCTCAATCCCACGACGGTGAGATCACCACCTAAGCTGAAATCAAGAGTCAGACCCTTGACTGACTGAGCCACACAGGCACCTCTCTGGTTGTCAAAGTTTTAATCATTCTTTTCTCTTGGTGCTTCATTCTTCTGTCATGGCTCCTCTTACCTCTCTCCTCACACTAGGCTTTCTGCTTCCAGAATATTGATGTCAATGCCTTCTTTTAAGCACCCTGATAAGCACAGGAAAATTTTCTCACCTTGTCCTCAAAGCAACTCAGGTGACCCCTGTAAGTTTCTAGGTTCCCTTACACTTTACCAGCGAGATCCGTGAGTGTCTGGGTCAGTCGAAAGCCCTCATCTACTTCCTTCTCATCTCCTTTCCCCTGTAGACTCCTAAACCTCATGGCTTCCCATAAATCACACTCATTCTCCAGGAAGGAGGATGATTTCTGCAGGAAGACAGTCTGTGAGGGGAAATGCCCATGAGCCATAGGTGAAATGGAAAGGCACTCGGGGCATGAGCAAAGAAGAGGAAGAGAGGAATTAACAACAGTAAGTAGGTGAACCACAGTGAGTCACAGGTTTGCCACAATCTAACTCAATAGTAAGCGAAAAATATTTACTGGAGTTTCTCAGAATCTAATGACAACAGCAATAACCAGAGCAGCATGAACGCAAGCTGTTATTTACTGAAGGCTTACTATATGCCAGGCACCGGGCTGAGCACTCTATCTTAGTCTTGTTTGAGCCTCACAATAAGCCAATGAGGTATTTTCATCTCCATTTCATAGATGAGGTAACTAAGATTCAACCAAGTTAACAGGGGAGTCAAACCATGATTTGAATCTAGTTTTCATTTGATGGCCCTTATCACCACATAAAATGACAAATACGACACAGATAATGAGGAATACGCAGTGAGCCCCAAATCCCAGACTCCATTTGGGAAACACTGGCAGTCATGAGGGATTCTTGGCTGATCTTACTCCTCTATCTCAGCACTGCCATATTTTACCACAATTGTTTGTCACCTCTGAGCTACGTCTTTAACATTTCACGACGTTGGCCATTGGATTTTGTTCATCTTTGCATCTTGCAAGGTGCCCGCCACGTCAGTAACAATGGAGGCTATTACAGGAAATAATTCTCAAGATTTTCAACTCTTGGCTTACCAAAATCTAATAGGGCACCCCTCCCCCATTGCAATCAATCTACATTGAGCAGCAAATCTTCACCTTCTTATATCATTCAGCCAAGCTGAAACTAGGACCCACAAAGCCAATAACCAAACCCAATAGTAATGAATTTTAAACTCTTTGCCAAAGATCTAGGTGGCTTTTTGTAAGGAATTCCTTTTTGTTTACATGTTGTTTCTGGGGGGATATGTTTAATTTATTCACTCTGGCACCATCTAGCCTCCAAATTGCTTCATTTCTTCTTAATAAGTAGTTTTCCCACCACTATGAAGTTATAGAGCATCGGGCAAAAATAAAACAACTTGCAATTTGAATAAAAGAAAAGAAAGCTAAGGGTCATTTGAAGGTATTTCTGCTTGGTTTTTGCTCTTGTTTTTTCAGTAAAGAGATTAGCAAACTTACGTGAGGTCCATTTCCACAAAATAAATTAGTAGCAGGAGGTTATTTTATAGCTTGGGAGGTTGTGTTTATTTACAGCAGAAAATTTGTTGACAAAGTGATGAAATATACCTGAGGCTTTTGATGATGGCCATCGTGTCTCCTTGTGACTCAGCTGGGAATACAATGAGGTGGCTACTTTAGATATGCTCAGATTTTAGTCAAGAGTCAAGTTCATAAGAACCCATTCTATGGCAGATTAAGTGGGGGAAAAAATTAACCCTAATTTATCTTTTCAGTTACATCTTGATACAAATGAAGAAAATCTCAGGTCTGGAAAACAGTACCGTTAGGACATTAACTGGTGGGGCTCTAAGGCCCTGTGTACAATCAAAATCTTAAACAGAAGATATCAAACAAGTGGGGCACTTAGGTGGCTCAGTTGGTTAAGTGTCTGACTCTTTTTTTTTTTTATTTTAATGATTTTTTTATTATATTATGTTAGTCACCATACAGTACATCCCCGGTTTCCGACGTAAGGCTCGATGATTCATTAGTTGTGTATAACACCCAGTGCACCATGCAATACGTGCCCTCCTTACTACCCATCACCGGTCTATCCCATTCCCCCACCCCCCTCCCCTCTGAAGTCCTCAGTTTGTTTCTCATAGTCCATAGTCTCTCATGTTTCATTCCCCCTTCTGATTACCCCCCCTTTCTTTATCCCTTTCTTCCCCTACCAATCATCCTAGTTCTTATGTTCCATAGATGAGAGAAATCATATGATAGTTGTCTTTCTCTGCTTGACTTATTTCACTTAGCATTATCTCCTCCAGTGCCGTCCATGTTGCAGCAAATGTTGAGAAATCGTTCTTTTTTGATAGCTGAGTAATATTTCATTGTATATATGGACCACAACTTCTTAATCCAGTCATCTGTTGAAGGGCATCTCATTTCCTTCCACGATTTAGCTATTGTGTAAGTGTCTGACTCTTGATCTCAGCTCAGATATTTTCTTTAAAAAGATGTATATATTTATTTGAGAGAGAGGGCGTGAGCAGGAAGGGCAGAGGGATAGGGAAGCTGAAGCCGATTCCCTGCTGAGCACAAGCTGGACACACAGCTCAATCTCAGGACCCTGGGATCACAACCTGAGCTGAAACCAAGAGTTGCATGCTTAACTGACTAAGCCACCCAGGCGCCCCTCGGCTTGTAGCTTGATCATGGTTGTGAGTGTGAGCCCTGCATTGGGCTCCACACTGGGTATGGAGCCTACTTTAAAAAATATATATATATATACACACACACACACACACACACACACACACACACACACACACATATAGATATAAACAAGCTTCTCCATCAACCAAAGAGATTCAGGGAATAGAACACACATTCAGGTGTCTTAATGCCCAGAAGTTTGGAGTAAGAATGGAACACAATTTACATTTTTAAAAAAATAGTTCTTTCTGATCTTTCCTTGCCAACTAGAGGAGGCCTGAACTAGAACATAGTTAAGAACCCTGAGGACAGCTGGTTTCATTACATGAGTATGTGCTCCTAGACGAACAAGTGACAAAACCCTGTCTTGGGATATACCCTTTATGAGCCTGGTGTGCCTCTCCTCAGGCAACAGGACTTCTGGGCTCTACATTGAATAAGGCTCTCTCTCTCTCTCTCTCTCTCTCTTTTTTTTGTTCCCTCAAACAGAAGATCGTTCTTTCCTCTATAGAATATACCGAAAAAATGCTCTTACTCACCCAGCACACATTAAGAGGCCTGAAGTGGATTCAAGACCGGGAATTAGGACTGTCCTCGTGAAAGAAGCAGAGATACCAACCTTTCTAAAGAGATATAGCCAAAAGGAAAAGACTTTAGAATTTGTCTCAGCTCTGGGACTATTCAGATATACAAATGAAAATTACAGCTGCCAGAGCGTTAGTACAAAGAGGTCAGGATCAAGAGTGTAAACACTCTCTAGTTTCATGGTAGCCTTAAGCCTGGAAACGTAAGTGAATGAATTTACATAATAAATGGTATAATAGTATGACATTACAATACATTGTATAATCATAGCATTATAGGATATCTTCGATACATTGTTTTCTTCTTAGCCATCCAAAGCTCAAAGCTTTGTGCAAAATTGCAATAAACATAGTGCGTGAACGTGGCATCTCTATCAGTCCTGACGTGTGCATCTGTGATGCAACGCCTAATTTTCACCGACTAAACCTGTGCTTTAGCCTATCCCAGAATAAGATTAAAAGGGTTCATACTAGGGAGCATGCAGCCCACTTCACAGGGCAATGTGATCCAGTCCAGTTTGGGAAACCATGTTCCACCCAGTACCTCACCACTCTGGTGTAAGGGATAATGCATCACCCTTTTGAAACCACTCTGGTGAATTTACCTAGCCTGTCAATCTAGAATTTGGACCTTTTTCTCTTTTTTTTTAATTTTGTGAACGTGGAAGTGACTATTTTCTCATATAGGAATCTTGTCTAATGAACCATCTGGCTACGGTTCCACAACCAGAACATAACCCATGCTTCTTTTTTTAGATTCATTTATTCCACAAATATTTATTGAACATCTACACTGTGCTAGATGCCTGAGCCACATCTGTAAACAACACATAGTCCTGGCCTTTGTTAAGTTTACGTTCAAGGGGATAAAGACAATAAACAGCGAACATGATAAATAAGTATAGAATAGAGTATGTTAGAAGGCCACAAGCAATGGGGGTGTGGAGTAAAGCAGGATCCCGGGGCATTCATTAATATTTAAATATGGCACACATCTCACACTTTTATCCTTGGCTATACAATGGGGGAAAAAATCAAAACATATAGACAGAGTGACACAGCCAACCTGTAATAATATTTGTGTATGGTTGAATTTCAAGGGAAAATGGAGTTAAAAAAAAATTCTCTTGAATTTCAAGAGAAATGTCCATTGGAGAATGAGAAAGAAAACATCGAACAATATTTCTCTTCCTCCTTTTCTTCTTTCAAATAAGTCTCTGATTGTATCACAGGGAGAATTGAAGGAGATTTAGGTTTACCACTACAGTTGGATTCCAGTCATCTTGAGTAAACAAACAACAATCTACTTAATTAGTCAACTTTCATTTTTGACTTGAAATGTTGAAACAATCAAGACACCTTGGATTTCCTGACAGATAGTTGACTGTACAGGCCACGTAAGCCAACAATTCTAATAAGATTCAAGTGAAGGTTTAGAAGAATCCAATTCCCTGATTTGCCGTTACTTGTACATCGATTCCCAAAAGAAAATGGCTGGCTCTTGGCCGGCTGTTTGGTGAAGCATGCTTATGAGAGACGAAGACCCAATTCTAGCTTCTAATTATGGGAGGAAATGCTATTTGAACAGAGCGCATTTCCTGGGACATCTTTGTGTACACCATCATCCCTCCTGCCCAACCAACAAACTGTCACGCCCTGACACCCTCCATCCTCAAATCCATAATCCATGACTCCTACTGACCCAGGAACAATGGGGGTGCTCCCTTGGAAAAAGGCATGAGGGGAGTGGAGTGACCGTTGAGCATATTCTGATTTTTTAAAAAAAACTGTCATATGGCGAGATAGTAGTAGGTTTCAATGCTGTCACCTATTTAGTCAGTCCAGATGAACCAGAATCACCATTTCAGTTGTATCACAGCTCCAGGCAAGAACCTGTCACCCTCTTTATTTCCAGCTTCCAACAAGCTGCTTAGGCAGATGCTAAATGTGGTCCTCCCTGCCACGTTCAGTAGAGTGGCCTTTGTGTGGGTTAATTGAGCCCCCACTCCATTTAATAGGCTGTTGAAGTCTTATTGAAACAGAGCTAGTGCCGCAGGTTAAATACATTGCAGTGCTCTTGCTAATCCTCTCATTAACAGGGCTGGAAAGCTCGTTGGGAGCTGTGAGTTTGCATATATTAACAGGGAGCTCTTCACTCAAGTGCTATCAATAAAATGACAAAGCCAGTTTGCAAATAGTGAAATCAACAGTGACACAAAGCTAGATACCTTTAAAAAAATAAACAGCTTAATAACTGATAAATCTTATATTCACACTTGAGAGAAGAAAAAGATAAGCTGGGAAAAGATGTCTTTTATTGGGTCAGACTTAAGACAGAAATGAGACGGATGTCAAACCACTGCAGAGACTAGTGGATGAAGCCGAACCGAGAAATGATGTTAATGAGCCACAGGGGCTCGGCCCACGTCCACACGTACCCAACATGGCACATTATGTATTATTATTATTTTTTATAAGGAGCTAAAAACTACATAAAATCCTGGCCATGGCTGACATAGGGAAGATGAGAGAGTGTTGAGCTGCCAGGTGTCCTAGGAAAACAGCGCAGGCAAAACCATTGAGAGAGTGTGTGGCATCGGGAGCGGACTCCTGATGCTGAGACTGGGGACACGGAGAGCTGGGCAAAGGAAGTGCAAGACCACGAGTGCATTCAGCTGAGCGCTGTCCCTCTTCGGTTTGTATGCCGTACCAGAAAATGGAGAGAGGATTTGGCGAGGAGGGTATCGATAGATACAGTGTCAAAACGGGCTAAGGAGTGGGGCTCAAGGACCAGAATCTTTGTCGATCTGATCTGTTAGCCATCCTTGATGCTTAGCGAAAAGACAAAGCCATGCTCTGTGATGGCAAACAGCAACATGGAGCTCTTGTGGCCAAATGGATTCTGAGTGTCCTGGGTAAAATGATACCCTCGTTTTAGGACTTTCCCCACACCATCTGGTCAAACAAGTCTTTACAAGCTCTGCTAAAATTTGAAAAAGTAAAAGGCAGGCGAGAGCTTAGTGATGCGTGGTACTTTTCCTGGGAGTGCTGAATCACAGAGGTGTTTTGCTGTCCCTCCCCACCAAGCCTCCATGTAGTTATAGCCCTTCACCCCTGCAGACCTCCTCAAGCAGCCATGCAAGGCCCGGGGGCTTCTGCACGATGGAGGGTTAGGTCCCAGAGATGTGCCGTAGACCGCTTGTTTTTCTGTCTGTAATTATTGGCATGAGTAGACAATGCTGTTAAGAAAAACGAACTCCTGAGCATTCCCAACGTTAGCCCCGAAGTTTCCGGCACAATTCACACAGTATTGGACCTTCAACCTCTCTCTAGTTTATGAACTGACCAATAAATAAATAAATAAATAAATAAGAACAAGCTCCCCAAGTTTGCTATAGATACCCCACTAGACTGTCACCTCTTTAAGGTAAATTCAGTGAGATCCCTCCTGAGATATTGGATGATAAAGTTTACTCAGTACAACTAATAATCTTCCAGCTTACAAACTTCAGTAAGGTGGGAACAAGGTCATCCTTTTCTTTGGTTGGCCTGGAGGCATCTTGCAAAAAGCCTTCACCTGAAAGGGGATCAATAAAGATTTGTTTAATTAAATGGAATGATTTGCCAAAAATACCCCTAAATACCCTAAGCCGCTATTCAAAGACATCTTTTTATTTTTTCTTAAAGATTTTATTTATTTGACAGAGAGAGCGCGAGAGCACAAGCAGGGGGAGCGGCAGAGGGAGAAGCAGACTCCCTGCTGAGCAGGGAGCCTGACTCTGGGCTCCACTGGAATCATGACCTGAGTTCAACCGACAGATCCACCCAGGCACCCCTAAAGAAATCTTTTTTTTTTTTTTAAGATTTTATTTATTTGACAGAGAGAGAGACACAGCCAGCGAGAGAGGGAACACAAGCAGGGGGAGTGGGAGAGGAAGAAGCAGGCTCCCAGCGGAGAAGCCCGATGTGGGGCTCGATCCCAGAACGCAGGAATCATGCCCTGAGCTGAAGGCAGATGCTTAACGACTGAGCCACCCAGGCGCCCCCTAAAGAAATCTTTTTAAAACGAGGATAACTACCCAGGATTCATCCTTTGATACCTTGAAATTCCCCCATGTTAGGTTTCTCTCTCTCTCTCTCTCTCTCTCTCTTTTTTTTTTTTTTTGGAAGGCCCATAAATGTGAGTAGGCAAACAACACACTGAAGAAGAGGAAATCCAGGTTCTCAAGATAATCGGTAATATATCCAAGATCCCATGCAACTCCTTACTGACAGACCTAGGATGACAAAGTCTGGGTTCTCCTGATCTAGTGAAAGTGTGGTTCATGCATCAGGATCACCTGGGATTTTAGTCATCTCAGGCCCCATCCCAGACCAACTGAGTCAGAATCTGCATTTTAACAAGATCCCCTGGTGAATTGCATGCACATTAAAGTTTGAGAAGCACTGCTCACAGATTATCCGGTAATGCCTTTGAAGCTTTCGGGGGTCATCGTGTTTATTTTAATCAAATCTTGCAGATACATATTTTTTCATCAACCCATACCTGTTATAAAGTTACTCTAGGACGAAACAAACAAACAAGGAATGACATTGTTAGCATCCATTCTTATTGGCTCAGGACCAATAATTATTATTTAAAGGTCAAAACAACGTTGAGGTCCTTCTACCAGCTCACGTGAAAAGTCATTGGCTACGTGCTGGTTCAGTTAAGTTGAATGAATGCCATTACCTTTTCTCCTAACTCTGCCTAAATAGTTATCATCCTAGTTTAGCAATTTTGGCAATTTTCAAGACGCCTCTAAAAAAAAAAAAAAATCAAGTATCCTACATTTTAAATCCACTTCTCTTCCAGGAATAAAAAATAAACATTTTCTTTAGTAAAATCGGGACTGATTTTGGTCTACCATTATATTGCCAAATTTATAAAGCATTGTCTCTACCAGTTGTAGTAAGAAATAAAATATATGGAGACTCTCATAGCCAAACAATGAACATGACCGACTGAATGGAAGTAGAAGACTATGAATTTAAATTTGTTTTCTCCTCTTCTTCCTTTCCCTCACCTCTCCTCTACTTTTCTTTAAAAAACAAGATTTGTCAGGGAGTTTCCTTGGAGAAGCACCTTGTCATTTCACCAGTCTTTAAGACAACTGTGGAATGCAAGAGGGAAATTCTGCCTTAAGAATTCCCCAGTATCATGTTGCCCCAAGTTGAAACTGATCACATTTATCAAACACTAGAGAAGTGCTAATGGTATGCATTGTTATCCACAGTTAATGCAATCAAGGGAACACCTTTGGTACTCGGGTGTGTGTGTGTGTGTGTGTGTGTATGTTTGTGGGTGTGCGTGCAAGAGCTGCTCTTTGGGTAAAAAGAGCAGGAAAGATTATAGCAAAGGCTACTGTGGGCTTTTCTCCTTCTGGAGAAAGGCATCAGGAGTTCTGTGTGTTTGGTAGGACGTTAATAGTTCCCGATAACTCCTCTCTCAATGTTCAGTGAAAATGTAGATACCAAGTGCAAGGAGAGAGAGACTCCTAACAGTTCTTAAAGGGGAGAAAAGACAAGGCTATAAGTCACATCCCAGGGAGAATGTCTATTAACTGTAACTTTGATGGAATTGTTCAGAGAAATATAATCCTAAAATACTCACATTTTACCACTTGAAGCATAAGCAAAATAGCATGTAAGGACTGGAGCAGTAAAAATAGAATCTTCCTTTATCAAAAACTAGTTTTGTTTTGTTTTTTTAAAAGATTCTGGGTGCACTTAGTTTTACAGGAAAACTTTTCCCCTAAAGTTTAAAATGTGGAAAATTTCTGTTTATAACAACCCTTGCAATAGCATGGTTAAAAAAGAAAAAAACAGGGGCGCCTGGTGTGGCTCAGTCAGTTAAGCATTAGACTTTTGGTTTCCGCTCATGTCATGATCTCATGGGTCGTGGGATTGAGCCCCGCATTGGGCTCCATGCTCAGCGGGGAGTCTGCTTGAAGATTCTCTCCCTCTGCCCCTCTCCCCACTAAAATAAATAAATAAATAAATCTTAACAAAAAGAAAAAAGAAAAAACCAACCTCATTCCATTTTATCTCATAAAGATACCAACACTAATGCAAAACTGGGTAAGAACCATCTCCTACCTTCCGCTCCCACCAATACTACAGATAAATCTCATTTATGAATAAGTAGAAAAAATCCTTAATATAATAGTATCAAATAAAATTGAAATGATTGGAATGGCTTTAGCTCTTAATCTATCTCCCTAGCAAACTATCGCACCCCAAAGTATGTCAGGTTGTATTCCATAGAAAGCTGAAATACTGTGTTTAGCAGACAGGATATTTATTAAGGAGTGTCCTAGGGATGAACATCTGTGGAAGGGAGAGAGAAGGAACAGAACTGGGTGGAGGAAGAAGTTGGCTTGTGATCAAGGCCCCAGCACGTCCTCAGCAGGGCCTCAGGGAGCTCTTAAGCTAGGAAAGCCTAAAGTTTGCATGAAATGGCCCAGCGTTTTCGCTCCCTCCCACATTAATCAGCGTTTGGATGTTGGCCACCTTGAGAAGGGACATGATTTGGATGAAACATCTCTCATATCCAACGCTAGGAAGGAAGAGCTCCTTCTTTCCTCTTCGTGTGTTGTGCTTAGTCTAATGATGGCACATGGTGAGGGCCTGTCTAGCCTAATACAAAATGTAAGTGACACCCGGAGTGGGGGAGAGAGAGAGAGAGCTTGTAACAAGTTTTGGCATCAAGGGGTTACTACTAGCAATGCCTGACACCTGATTCCTTCAGTTTTCCCTTAATCCTCTGAGATATTACAGTATCTTTTCCAGTTATACAAGTAAAGAAAACTCCCCTTTCACTTAAGGTAGTGTAAATTGAGTTTTTATTACCTGACTTACACAATATCAAGGTTAACTCAGTTGCCACACCCAAGTAAAGAACACACACACACACACACACACCCCCCTGTAAGCTAATATTAAGTATAAATATAGAATCAACCATATAAAAATTATCACAAAAAAGCTTTAAAACAGTATGTAGAAAGACTAATGTACCTATTTTGTTATGGCTTAATATTAGAAAAAATTGTCAACATAACCTACAGAATCACATTATATTCAAAGAAGAAAATTTATGTGATCATCTTACTAGAATGGTGTAGTAGGCTAACTAATGACCCTTCCAAAAGAAGTCCATATCCTAATCCCTGAAAACTATGAATATGTGTTTTATATAGTAAAAGGGACTTTGCAGATGAGATTAAGTTGAAAATCTTGAACTGAGGAGATTAACCTGAATCGTGAGGTGGGCTCGATGTAAACACAAGGGTCCTTGTAAGAGAAGGCAGGGGAGTTAGAGATAGAGACGGCCATGTGACCGTGAAGCAGAGACTGGAGTGGCGTCCTTGGACGAGCAGGAAGAGAACTGGAAACTGAGGAATGCAGACAGCTTCTAGAAAAGACAAGGAAGTGGATTCTCCCCTCAGAGCTTCCAGAAGAAGCCGCTCCTGACAACCCCTTGACATTAGCTCAGTGAGACTGATTTTGACCTCCGACCTCCAGCCAGTTAGAAGGTAGATTTGGATTGTCTTCTTTTTTTTTTTTTTTAGATTTTTTATTTATTTATTCGACAGAGATAGAGACAGCCAGCGAGAGAGGGAACACAAGCAGGGGGAGTGGGAGAGGAAGAAGCAGGCCCACAGCGGGGGAGCCCCATGTGGGGCTCGATCCCGGAACGCCGGGATCACGCCCTGAGCCGAAGGCAGACGCTTACCCGCTGTGCCACCCAGGCGCCCCTAGATTTGGATTGTCTTAAGCCACCAGATTCGTTGTACTTTGTTATATAGCAGTAACAAGAAACTAATACAAAGGCGAAAGGACAGTAGTATCTCGTATTCAGTGTTGAGTTTTTAAAAACTTAATAAAGGACACTTTTTTAGAATGACAAAAGCCAACAACCTTCTTTAAGTAGCCACACATAACAACATCACGATTATTTGTTAAACATTGTTTTGAAAAGTTTTAGCAAATCCAATAAGAAATGAAAGAGTATTTAAGAAGGGAAAATGTGATTTTTTTCCCAAGAAAATAGAAGAGAGTGAATTATGAAAACATCAGAACTACCAGTCACCAATACTTTATACGTATTTCAGAAATCAAATGCCTTCTTTGCCTAACTTTGATGCCCACACTCACTGGTCAGTAAAATCTGAGTTCAGTGGATGTCAGATTCTTTATACTCTTTATTTATCCTTTTTAAATATGAACATCAGTCTCTTAGCACACTGATTATGGCCTGCTGCCCTAGACCTTATTGTGGATATTACATAATACATGGCATCAGGGGCACCTGGGTGGTTCAGTCACTTAAGCATCCAACTCTTTTTTTTTTTTTTCAAGATTTTATTTATTTATTTGACTGAGAGAGAGACAGCCAAAGAGAGAGGGAACACAAGCTGGGGGAGTGGGAGAGGAAGAAGCAGGCTCCCAGCTGAGCAGGGAGCCTGATGTGGAGCCTGATCCCAGGACCCTGGGATCACGCCCTGGGCTGAAGGCAGACACTTAATGACTGAGCCACCCCGTCACCGCAAACATCCAACTCTTGATTTGAGCTCAGGTCATGATTTCAGGATCATGAGATCAAGCCCCAAAATGGGCTCGGTGCTAAACATGGAGGCTGCTTGAGATTCTCTCTTCCCCCTCCCTAGCACTTGCTCACATACACACACTCTCTCTTTCTCTAAACAAATTTTTAAAAAAGAGAAATTCTGGATTGAAAATCACTGTTCTCAAATTCTTCTGATATAATAAACATGTACAAGTTACTTTTCAAAAAATTCGTAGACAGTGATAAAGCCTGCCACGTTATTTTTAAAAAATTACATCAATTAAATCAATGTGGTACCAATTCTAAAATACTTGTGTTAATAAATACAGCAAATCTTCATAATCAAATCCTAGAATAAATAAAAGCATAGTGTATTATAAAGTAGGCATTGCAAATCAATAGGCAAGGAAAATATTATTCAAAACAGGATTTTATTGGAGAAAAAATACCTGCTAAGAACTTTTGCTCACGCCGTACTTACGAACTAAAGGATGAACAGTAATAAATGAATATGTTTAAAATCGCCAGGTAAGGTAAACACTTATTAAATACCCAGATGAGGTAAGGTTTTCTGGGTGGAGAATAGCAATGGATTAAAATTTTGGGGGTCAAATGAATTAAAGCGTAAACAAGATCCAAAAATCTCCCAAAATGTGTGTGACAAACATTTCAGACAAAAAGCCAGTCACTTCAATGTATGCAATTCGTACAAATCATTAGAAGTCACTAAGATCCCAATGGAAAAAAATTAGAATAGGAACTCACAATTTATATATGAGGAAATTCAAAAGTGGGGCTCATCCGAGGACCCCGGGATCATGACCTGAGCCAAAGAGAGCCACTTAATGACTGAGCCACCCAGGCGTCCCTCAAGTAGTACTTCCGACATGCACAGCATGTGCTGGGAATTGTGACAAATGCTAAAGGTACATAAGGGAAGTCATTAAATTAAATCTAACAACGAACGTGGTATAAACAAATGGCATTCTCGTTTCATAAATATGACGTCACTTGGACTGGAAGCATTGTAATACAAATAGCTAGATGGTAACATGCCAGTGGAATTATTTTTTGCCACAAAATCTTCATCACCTTGCAATTAATGCTGAGAAAGAACTTAACGCATAAAAAGATTGTTTATATTCTTCACTTCAGAGGCAAACTGATAGAGTAAGTAGAAAGCCTAGTGATCAGAGAATTAGGATTTAGTTATGTTTTTTAAGACGAATAGCAGGGTGACAATGGGCAAGTCATTTAAAAGCTCTAGATATCAGTTGGTCTCATCTCTTCTTTGGTAATAATCTCTTGTGGGTCTTCAGCCCCGGAGGCTTGGTGTTGATGCACTCTTGTGACCCCTTCCACTCCTAACATCTGTGACAAGGTCTTAAAGATCATCTTATCCAGAGACCATGGAGGGGAAGATGTTATAAAGAATATTGGTCAGAATAGTTTCCCAGAACTGAAATTCCGAAGAAAGGAAAAACTCCTAGGAAGAAAGGAAGGAAGGGAATAAGTGAGTTTCCAGATTGAAAGAGCACATTTAGTGCCCAGAGGGGAGAAAGGGAAATAGACACACACCACGCAGTCAGGGGGATAAAGAAAGACCCCACAGGAAACCTACAGGCGTTCAGAATGAGGAAAAAAAAAAGTGGTACGTACCAAAATCAGAAGTCAGAGTGGGCTTGGGAATTTTCAAGAGCAACCCCAGAAGCTAGAAGACCTTGGAGCAACGCCTTCAAAATTCTTAAGGAAAATGATTTCCAACCCAGAACTCAATATTTAGCCAAACTATCAATTAAATATGAAGTAAAATACAGACAATTTCAGACATAAGGTCTCGAAAATTTACCTCTTACTTGTCTTTTCTTGAGAAGGAACTGGAAAATATGCTCCACTAAAACGAGAGAGTAAATCAAGGAAGAGAAAGACATGAGAAGCAGGAGACTAGGGATTCAGTTCAGCAGAAGGGTGTAGGGAGACCCCAAGTCATCATCTGAGCAGGAGTAGGGGACAGCAAGCCCATGCTGACGCAAGCCAGAAGGTTCTTCTCTTCCTATGTTTCTATAGGAATGGGAAATTGATAAGTACCTGGTATATCTCACTATCTTAAGAGGAGATTTATTTAGTTTTTAAAGATTTTATTTATTTCACAGGATGAGAGTACAAGCAGCGGGAGCAGCAAGCAGAGCGAGAGGGAGAAGCAGGCTCCCCACTGAGCAGAGAGCCCGACACCGGCTTGATGCCAGGACCCTGGAATCATGACCTGAGCCTAAAGCAGACGCTTAACCGACTGAGCCACCCAGGCGCCCCTTACGAGGAGATTTAAATGACTAATGGAGTGAATGAAAATTGATTAGTGTTTTTCCTTTTTTTAATCCAACAACATCAATAACTAGAGTATCACTAACTGAAGGAAAAATAAAATAAAAAATAAAAGTCACGAGACTCCCATGGCTCAGCTGTGAAAAGAATCTAGTCATGTGAACACTGACTATGGTGAAACCAACAGTATAATGTGACAGTATAAGGAGATAAAACAAGTTCATGAGTGGGTGGGGGTGGCGGGGAGTGAAGGAGAGTTAAATCTTTTTCCTCCATAGGGAAAGTCCATAGAAAATAATTAAAACTACAGCACCGTAATGTAGCAATATAAGCGTATTACTTAGAGATCTGGAGTTAAAACACCCAGTAACAACAAACGTGGCTCAGTCGGACTTCAAACTCTGTTCTTTTCACTAGTGCACACGTAGTCCCTAATCACAGAATGTCAAGGTCATCGTGCTCCTTTGGGACGTGGCAATAAATAACGCAACATTCAGAAAGTCGGTTAGTGATGAGCTGTCGGGAGGCTGACTGATGCAGTGGGTTGCAGGGGCATAAGGAAGAAGGGAAAAGTATTTATCGAGAGCTGGGGATATATATTTGGTTTTCTCATTTAATCTGGCTTGTCCGAAAAAACAAATAACACTTGTGTCTTTGAACATCTTAGCCTCAAGAGTAGACAGATATTAACCAATCCCTAGTTTATTTCAAAGTGACATCGGTTTCAAGATGATCACCACTAAAGCTAATGCACAGTGTGTATGATTTTATGGGGACACTGTAGATCCCAGAGGTGCTAGAGGCCAGTGTTCCCACGGATTCTTTCTAAACCTTACTTTATAAAATACCTTTTTGATTTGTACATTCTCATTTTTAGTTTATTCTGATTTATGGTTAAATTATAGGAAGATGGTTCTGAAACCTAGCTTAAGAAAAATACAGAAACGCAGCCGTGGACCAGACATAAGGGAAAGGGGACATTTGGTGAGCTCAAAATGTTCCATCTCTCGGATGCTGCCTGAAGATATAGTCCATAGAGTTATAGGCTTAAGGGGGAATAGAATCCTTAATTACATTTCATCTATCCATCAAATATTAACATGTTTTTTGATTATTGGGTTTTATATGCCAATCGAGTTTTCATATCCTTTAAAGCAACACCTCCAAGCTGAGTTAATCGTAAAAAACAAAGAAAACCAGTCAAACTGAAAATCATAAGACACTTAAGGGGTGTGGATTTTCCTAACAACTTTAATAGGGGCTGTTTAAAAATCTAGTTTTAATCATTTCACCACATTTTATCTTGCTTTGAAGCCCACATTTCTCCGCCTAGTTCCTGTCACTACATGAGAATCATAAAATATAGATGGCAAAAATTGTAACTATCTTCTCGACATCCAGTGGCAGAAAATGAAATACACTTCAACAATACAAAAACAGGGACTGATAGACATACACCACTTATCAGCTGTTTGAAAACAAATTCAAAATAAAAATAGAGAGAATGTATCTATGCAGGTCCTCATGCACCAAGGCCTTTAAAAAGTATTCTCAGCTAAAGCCAAGCAGTCGCAAATCTAGAAAACTGAATTGTGTTATTTTTGAAAAATAATGTTTTTGTGAATACAAAGTCTTTAAAATCTTATGAAATGCCTTAGTTTTGAGATGAGGAAAAACTGAATCACAGAGAGGCTGAAGAACCTTCCCAAGGTCACCTACTAAAGAAATTGACTTTCGAGTCAACAAATAGGTAGTCTAGTGTTTTGTTGGTTTGATGGTTCATTCATTCAAAAATATTTTTTGAACACCTACCATAAGCCTAACACCAGAATATAGAGATGAAAAAAAAAATCTCTGCATCAAGAAGCTAACACTCTGGCGGAGAATACAGAAAAGCAATCACAACTGTAGCATTTAGCCAGAAAAAAGAAATTGGAGGAAGGTAAAGAGAACATGAAAGGAGATTGGTTTGGGGAATCATGGTAGAAAATGAAGTTGAAGATGGAGCCAGGGGCCAGCTCATGCAGGACTTTGTAGGCCATGATAGGGTTTTTTATTTGATTTTATTTTAGATTTTAATTTGTTTATTTGACACAGAGAGAGAGAGAGAGCAGAAGCACGGGGAGCAGCAAAGGGAGAGAGAGAAGCAGACTTGCCGCTGAGCAGGGAGCCCAACGGAGGGCTCGATCCCAGGACCCTGTGACTATGACCCGAGCCAAAGGCAGATGCTTCACCAATTGAGCCGCCCAGGCACCCCAGGACTTTATTTTATTTTAAGCATAACGGGAGGCTTGGTGACGGTTTGAGTATGAGTGAGACAGAATCGGCTCCATTGCCGTCATGTTTATTTACGGAACTGGATGGTTTGCCTCATGCTCTGGCTACATTTTCCTTTATTTTGCTTCAAAAACTTATGTCTGCCTTTTATTTTTAAAGACATGGCAGACCATATCTACAGCAGACACCTCCTAGCTTTGATGAAGTCCACGCTCTGCAAGTGAACCAGGCAAATTTGCTGCGTTTGAGAGTCGGATGACCTATTTGTCTACAGATCTAGGTTCTTTCCGCAAGGTTTCTCTCTCTCTCACACTCATCTAAGTCCTGTGTCCTTTCACCCATCATTTCTAGTGATATCTAAATAGCAATAGTGACTCGTCCCAGAATAGTTTGAAATCCACTGCACCTTAAAGATACGATGCCAGCAGAATTATAATTATATATATAATTATATATATATAATTATAAAAGCAAAATTTAGAAACAATAAAAACTGTAACTTATCTTTTTAGGAAACATACCTCCTGGACTTTGTGGCATGATTTTTATTTCAAGTACTTTATCTTTGATGTCCCTATAAGAGATTAAGACTCCTTGCCTCAATATTTCTAGGTCTGAATTGATAACTGGGCTTATTTCACGTCTCATGACCGAATGGGCTGAGATTTGCTCTAAAGAATCTTGGGTTGATCTTATACAACTGTATCGATCCGCTTTCACCTTTTCACAAAGGTGAAAATTTGAGGCAAGAGAAAATACCACAACAAATGCCATTATTGAGACGTGGGTCAGGATCTTTAAGTTTGCAGATCTTATCAACCTTGGAAATAGAGATTCCTCTTCAATCTTTGGGCAATTAACAAGTTATTTTAGCCTGAAAAGCATTTTTCATGAATATTACTCTAATAGAAATTTCCAAAGAAAAGAACACCCGAAGAGAGAGAAGGAAGGCAGGGAACTTTCTCCTTCATGCTTCTTCCCACACCTCCTGGAAAATAACTTTAGATTTATTTTTTAGGCTCATTACATCATAATTAACATAATTAACCCTCCAAACTGCAACTTTGTTCGGTTTCTCATTTCACTTTATCTAGAACTGTCGTCTTTGAACATATTTTGAATGCTGGGATTTGCTCATCTTTTTACAGTTCTAGCCTGTACCAATAAATTTTGTGTGTTACGTTATGTAGATATTTACTCAGCAGAATATGCAACAATGTAACCAGATTAAAAAAAAAAAACCAGAACAAAAAAATATGTATTGAGAATAATCTTGGCAGAGATCAAAGATATCTTTTTAGTTTAAATCCAGCTATGGTTTCAGAGTCAACCACAGTGGCGATGCTAAGCCGCTTGTCAAATGCTTTTTTTCACAAGATTGACTTTTATTCACGTATAAATGTATCTATGAATGGCAGAAACGCAAAGGGGCCAAGCGAAGGGACACTAGAATTAGCCTTTATTACACCTGTGAGCTTGAGTCAATTAATCTCCTTGAGCCTGTGTTTTTCCATCTGTACGTGGAAAGGAAATATCACACATACAGTGTTTAGCACTGTATCTGACACGTAGTGAGTTCCCATCAATGTGAGCTATTTGTTACAACGAGGTTGGCCCCCGAGTCCTCCCCGCAGCCCTCCTATCCAGAGACAGCTGTCCTGACGCCCAGCTGTGCATCAACTGTCAGGAGACCACAGTGATTTTGAGTTGGAAAGTACCTCAGAGGTCTTCAGATTCAACCTCCCACATGTCACAGATGAGGAGCCTGAGACCCAGGTCACAGAAAACAGCTCAGGGGTACAGGGTTAGTTACTGACAGAGATTAGAGTGTAGGTTTTCTGATGGCCAGACCCATTTTTATTTCCCATAATTCAAGCTGAACCAAATCCCCTCTTCTAAGGTGTGATATGCGCAGAGTGATGCTTCCCGCCATGTAATTACTGGCATTGTCTGGGGAGCTAACTGGTCACAGAACTGGAACTCTAATGGGCCCCCGAATACAGCTCACAGGGTGGGCTGCTGGTCTGAGGGCGGGAGTGGGAGTGGGAGGTGGTTGGGGGCCAGAGGGTAGAAATGCTCTCTGATGCATGGAGGAGACACCTAGAACCACCCTTTCAAAGTACATATCAGATCCTATCACTCCACTAAAATTTTCCAGCAGGTTCCCATCTCACTCAAATCCTAAGCATGGCCTGTGAAGCCCAGAATAAACTGGCCTCATCCTCCTCTCTGATGTCCCCTCTTTCTGCTCTCCCCTCCTTGCTCCGCTCCTGGTCCCTCTGGCCATCTTGTTGTCCTTGAAACATAGCAGGGACCTTTCAACCACAGGCCTTGATTTAGCATTCCCTCTGCCTCGATCCCCTAGACATCCTCTGTCCCCTAGACATCCACATGGTTCTGCCTTCTCTTCGTTCACATCTTAGTTCAAATGTCATCTCACTCCAGAGGCCTTCCAGGCTCTCCCCTATACAGAATGGTGCCTCCGGATCTGCTACTCTCCTTACCTGGAAGCCTGCTTTATTGCTCTGCAGAGCACTGATCCGGAGCTGGCATTAGAGGGATATGAATTTCCTTGCTTATTGTGTGTCTCCCCACTAGAATGTGAGCCCTGTAAGACCAGAGAGTTTGATGAGAAGAGTGCCTGGTGCTAGTAGGCTTGCTAGATCCATAAGAATCAAGTAGAGGAAAGGAGGCAAGGAAGAAGTTGGAGGAGAGATCTATGAGTTTAGCAGACTCTCCTGAAGAATTCTGAGCTGAGGTGGAAGCATCGAGATAAATAACTTTAAAGGGGACAGTAGGCATCCTTTTTCTTCATAAGTCCTTAGACCTTCCACTTATTTAAATATAGTGCTTATATTATCTGCCTTCTTTCTTTTCTTTTAAAGATTCCATTTATTCACTTGAGAGAGAATGAGAGAGTAAGAGAGCACAAGCAGAGGGAGCAGCAGGGGGAGAGGGAGAAGCAGGCTCCCCATGGAGCAGGGAACCCTATGTGGGGCTCAATCCCAGGACCCTGGGATCATGACCTGAGCCAAAGGCAGATGCTTAACTGACTGAACCACCCAGGTCCCGTCTGCCTTTTTTCACTCTTTCACAACCTCATGAGAACAAGAACTTTAGTTCTCTGCTATGTCCCCGCACTAGACCAGTGCTGAGAACATGAATAGTGCTCAATAAATTGATTGAATGAATCAATAAATTAAGTTTTATTTATTAAGGGAGAAGAACAAATGTGGATAGTAAGTACCTCATATAGGCTTTGAATGTGAGTCATCAAAATTTAAAACTTTTCATGCATGCATTTGGGAAAAATCTACACTTTAGAGACTATATCTAATCATTCAGTCTTGTAATCCTGACATCTAACTAGTACCACGCAATAAGTAGATGCTAGATAAGGATTTGTTGAATGAGTATAGGAATGTGTGCAAAGTGCTTTTTAAAACTCAGTCTGCTAAATGTGATATAATTCAATGCAGTGGTCATTGAACATCTACTGTTGGAAAGCACTGTGTTAGGTCCTGAAGCATTGGATTTTAGAGCTGGAAATAAAGGAGTAAGCAAATTGCAGAATATGGAAAACCAAGCAAAAATTTTGCTTTTTATAAAATTGATCTCGTCCTCTGGAAAACGAGCCTGAGCAACCTCGGTAGAAGCAAGCATTCCAAAACTTTGGCATTTGGAGTGGGTAAGCTCATTTCCGTCATTTCCACTGGGACTTGGTTCTATAAACTACGATGAGCCTTTAAATCAGGGTTGGCAGATGCTTGACATGGGTGTGACTCTTTCCCCTACTCTATCGGTGACAGACATCGCCAATGCATCTCAGTATCTCAGCACTACCTAGCTCTGTGCGTAGACGTGGCCTTGGAACCCATGTCAACTAGCGCGTCCCAGCTGATAAGAGTTAATCCTAGAGACAAACCCCTCACCACCCCAGCTCTGAAATGTGACCTTGCATATGCCATTCCCCTGCCTTGCATATGAGGCGAATGTCTCATTACCCTGCTTCCGTGGAGAATGGCCCCCCTGGGTTCCCGGGTTCAGTGGGAAGAGGAGACTGCAGGTGTAAGGCTTCATCTGGGTCATCTTCCATCAGAGGACTGGCTCTCAAACGGAGTATTTTTCCTAGCCCTCAATAGACACGTCAGCACTCTCCCTGCCTGCTGGCTCTGGCAGAGAGAAAGGGAGAGACAGGGACGAGGAGCTGCCATGGATCCCAGGTGTCCCTTAATGCAGTCCAATGTGGCCACCGCAGGGCCTCTCTGCTTGCCTGAAGATATCCTTTTGAGCGTTCAATTAAAAGGGACATTTGCTGACGTCCGTAGGTGGTGCGCGTGGTCCTGGCAGTTTCAACATGTTGGCTTCCAGCATTGATGCTTATAAGATTTGGGGGCAGTTTTCGTGTTTGTTTAAATGCAAACATTAATGTTTAGAGGAACCGGGCAATTGTGTGTTTATTTAAAGACTGAGAAATAACAGGACCACTGTCTTTAACACCTGCAGTGGCCACAGGTGTTTTTGCATGAAAATTTGAGACTCGGAGCCAAGTGCAAAGAATAACCCTCACAAATCTCCCAGCAGAAGTTTGCAAAGTTACGCTGAGAAGAGGGATTCCTTTTCTTATTCCTTGAATCAGGTTCTGAAAAAGTTTAGGAATATGGGAGGCTTAGGTCTGAATCTTGGATTCCATTTTCTTAGCCATAAAATAAGGCTAATGGTATCTGCTCAAGGACCTTTGAAAAGATGTAAGTAATGAGGGAGTGATTTTGTAACTTTAGAGTAGTGAAGGCTTTTAACAAGTACTCAAAATCCAGGGGACATAAAGAAAAATTGATACATTCAAATACGTTTTAAAATTAAGCAAATCAAATCATGAAAGAAAAGCTGGCATCTTATATTAAAAGAGCTCATCACTTTAATATATAAAGAGCTCCTAGAAATTGAGAAGAAAATGGTCAGAAGTTTTATGAATAGACTGTTTATAGGGGAAAAAATACAAAGAGCCCTTACACGTATAATATGAAAAGAGGCTCAACTTTACTCCTAATAAGAGACAAAACAGTGAAATTGTACCGAAATAATATTTCTCACCTATCAGATTGGCAAAAACCCAAAAGTTTAACAACACACTCTGTTGGCAAGGTGGTAGGGAAACAGGCACGCTCATGCATTGCTGGTGGGAGTGCAAAATGGTACAACCCCTGCGGAGGCCAATTTGGCAAGCGTTATCAAAATTACAAATGCATTTACCCTTTGACCCAGCAATCCCTCTTCTGGGAATTTATCCTGCAGATACATCTCACAGATACGAAACAGTGAATATACATTACTATGCAGTGCAGCATGAATTTATGGCAAAACATAAGAAACAATCCCACTGCCTACCGGCAGGGAAGTAAAAATAGTGTATACACTCCACGGAATATTACGCAACCGTAAAACAAAGAATGAGCTGCCCTCTACGCACGGATATGGGAGCATCTCCAGCATCTACTAGAGAAACGCTTCAGGAGCAGATACTCTATAGTGTGGGCTACCTTTTGTTTAAGAAAGGTGAGAAGTTTGGGGGAGAAAATACACTTCTATTTGTTTTAAGTTTCAAAAAGACAGATTTTTTAGTACCGCAAAGAAACGAATAGAAATAGGAATTCTTATGGGACACAGAGCCCAACGTAAAATGAATGGGAACAACACTGGAAGCAATACTTTTTGACGTCTCCCTTTTTGCACTATTTCGACTTTTAAGCATGTGAATTTGTTACCTTGCAAAAAATAAAAATTCAGAAAAAAAGAATTACGTGAGCTAATGAACAGAAAAGAGTTAGCCAGTGTTCCAGATCCACGTCGGTAGAAACGTTAGTGGTCTGTGTAGTTTGAGAAGGTCCTCTCATGGTGTTTGAATTGGGTGCTGCAGAGTCATCACCAGAATTATCTGAGGTATGTATTAAAAATACAGATTCCGGGGCCCAACGCAATGCTTGCATGCATAATCAGAAACTCTGGAGCTGAGGCCTGAGCTGAGCCTTTTTTAAAGCTCTCTAGGTGATTCTTGCGAACCCAGAAGCTCGAGCACCACTAGGCTCTACCTCGGGTGTGCATGGTGTGGGGGTGGGGGGCGGTGAGCCCGTGGGAGCCTATTCAGGCCACGACTTTCTTTCTTTCTTTTTCTTTTCTTTCTTTTTTTTTTTTAAGATTTTATTTATTTATTTGACAGAGATAGAGACAGCCAGCGAGAGAGGGAACACAAGCAGTGGGAGTGGGAGAGGAAGAAGTAGGCTCCTAGCGGAGGAGCCTGGTGTGGGGCTCGATCCCAGAACACTGGGATCACGTGGGGCCACGACTTTCACCACCACAGAGAGGCTGTCAAGTTCAAAATACACTTCTCCAGCCTTGAGCTCCCGACTTGCACACCCCATTTCCTGCTGGCATCGTCACTTAGCCCATCAATAGGGGTCTCAGATAGAACCCGCTCCGAACTGAACTTGGGTTGGTTGTGTGGGAAATGGTCCCCTGCGCCCAGCCACTCCCTTACAAGCTCTTCCTGTAGTCTTCCTCACCTCAGTGAATGACGTCATAGCCCACCCTGTTGCTCAAGCCGCACCTTTAGACGTCATCTCTGATTCTTGCATTTGACTTCTTCCTGTATCTAATCCATTAGCAAATCCCACCCTCAGCAGGGGCCCTACCCTTCTGCACTCTCGTCAGCCACGTATGAGAATGTGCATGTGCTTGCTTGCTTTTTCTCTTTCCTTCTTTCTTTCTTTCTCTTTCTTTCTTTCTTTCTTTCTTTCTTTCTTTCTTTCTTTCTTTCTCTCTTTCTCTTTCTTTCTCTCTCTTTCTCTTTCTTTCTTTCTTTCTTTCTTTCTTTCTTTCTTTCTCTTTCTTTCTTTCTTTCTTTCTTTCTTTCTTTCTTTCTTTCTTTCTTTCTTTCTTCTCTTTCTTCCCTATAAACAGTTTACTCACGAACTGTGCATTGTTGGGTTGTTTCCTGCTCACTTTCTAGGTGCTTTTTAGATATGCTTGCGATGGCTTCCCTGCACCCCTGCTTTCCTCACTCTGCCGTCTGGCCTGGATGACCTGTGCCTTCCTACCTTTCTTATTTCATCTTGTGCCGCTCTTTCCTGCCCTCTGCGTTCTGGCCACACAGCCCTTCCTCCTTTCTTTGAGCATGCCACACTCACCCCTGCCTCAGGGCCTCTGTGTTTGCTAGGCCTTCTGCCTGGAATGTTCTGTCTGAGTCTCCCAAGACTTATCCATGCGAGTCACTGAGGACTCAGTTCAGATCTCACCTCCTCAGAGAGACCTTCCTGACCGCACCATCCCGAAGTGGCCCCCCTCCCCTCCTCTCCCTACTTCACCCCCGCTGGTCACTCTGTCACCTCTACCCATTTTGTTTTCTTCGTGGTACTCATTAATATCTCATATCTTCAGTATTTGTTTGCCTCTTCATTGCCTGAATGGCTCCCCGAAGCGGGGCTCTCCCCACTTTGTTTGCCGCTGTATCTCCAGGACCTAGAACTGTGTGGCACGCGGTAAATGCCGAATCAATGTTTGCTAAGGACTCAATGCCTTCCTGCTTTCCGTGGCTCTCATGCCGTCTCTTCCACTTCCTCTCCTTCAGCCCCACTCAGCCTCATAGTCTTGGTGCCACTTCTTGCTGCTAATGCCCATGTCATGTCACAACGTGTTAATACGAATTCCTAAGGAAACATCTGGGCTGACAGATTGAGCTCATCCTCTCTCCCCTGTCATAGTTGGCTGCCTTGGTTTAAGCTCCCACCCCGACCCAATCCTATGTGGGGGGTGTGAGGGGAAGGGGGGTCGTGGTGGTGGAACCAGCGTCATGTGGTTTTCGTAAGAGCCTGTGAATGAGGCTGGTACACTGAAAACGATCTACCTAGAAAAACATTAGAATATCGAGGGCTTATAAAAGTGTGGGGAGAAAGGCCCTATCAAGATAGAAAGGGGACAGGAAGGGGAAACTGGGGACAAATTTCGCCTCCTTCACTGTTTTCAACAGGGTCAGCCTTCTTTTGGAGGCTTGCCTCCACTCTGTCCCACTGGGGCTCGGGGCCATTTACTCAAAAAGCAAATCAGGGACAGATCAGACTGGGAGCAGAGTGGAATCCACATCTTTTGTGAGCCCAAACACAGACTTGAGTGGGCCAATGGGGTCATTGGGATCTTTGGCTCTGTGCTCTCCACGTCTCTTCAGTGCAATTAGCAAAAGACACTGGAGTTTAACAGAAGAAGCAATTCCCATTTTAGTGGGCCATAAAAACAACTCAAAGCCTGCTTTAGCCCGGGCTCCCTCGGACTTCCGAGCAGAGAAGGCACTGCAGTCCGTTTCAGATGAGATCGGCATCTTCTTCCCCCTTTAGCAAGCTCCTGTAAAATAAAACCACCAGATTCCCAGAAGATAAAAAATCCATTCTCTCCCTTCCACTCACATAAGTGCATCCTCGCGTATTCACAGGCTTCTGCAGATTTTAATAAGGTCCCCTGTGTGGGTCTCTTCAAATATGGGCAAAATACTCAGAGTGAGAAAATGTCACATCTAATCAAGGGCGCTATAAAGGCAGCGCCCGTGGCAGGCAGACGGCTCACAAGTGGCTGGGACCAAATTACAATCTTTTTGCCTGTTAGTAACCAAAATTGAAAAATCTCATTTTGGGGCTTCATTTTGACAATTTCAATTAAATATTTATGATTCTCTTTTTAAAAAGAAAAACTATATTTGAATTGGGCAAACAGCATAACCTGCTGATGGTAAGAGACCCTCAGAACTTTTATTTTCTGGAGAGGAGTGCTTTAGAGACCAATGTTCTCCCCCCACCCCGTCCCTTTTTTTATCCAATGTTCCTTTGAAGCTTAAACACCTAGACAACATGTATACGACTACCCCTAACTCTCCCTGCATCCTAAACCCTGTCTGACTGCATTTCTGCTTGTATCAGTGTAACCTAGGTCTGCAGCCTGGATTTCTTTAGTCCTACGGCTCAAGTCGACATCCCATGCCTTGGGGCTGTCTGAGCACTTCCTGGTGTGTCTGGAGGGTTTGGTGTAGGGTAACTGATCTCAGCCAGGGAGATTCTGCCTGTAGAGGATATCTGGAACTGTCTAGAAACATTTTATTTTTTATTTTTTTATTTTTTGGTGTTACACCTGGGGAGAGAAGGGTGCTATTGGCATTTAGTGAGTAGAACTCAGAAATGCTGCTATACATCGTAAAAGGCGCAATGTGGCACCCCCCAACCAAGAATGATCGGGCCCTAGCCTTCATTAGTGCCACTGCTGAGAAACCCCACGGGCACCACTTGGGTTTCCACTGACGCACTACTCATGGCGGGCTGCTGTTCACGCAGTCGGTCGCGTCTGCAGGGCTCGCCTTGGACCCGCACCTCTCCTGTTCCACTGCAGCCCTGGGTTCTGCCCTTCCTCTGTGTGATGCTGCTGTGGCCACACTGGTATCAGCTGAGTGTTGTGAGGGAAATAGTACATCCCTCTTTACTGTCCCTTAGTCCCCCTCTTACACAAAGATCTGACTGAAAGCCTTAAAATCAAGGATGGAGAGAAGAGCAGAGCTCAGTAAAGGGAACAGATTAATATATTGATATTCAACTGTCCTTTAATTGAATTGTTCTTCGAAGACGTTTCCCTGCTAGGACTTTGCCATGGTTTGTCTTCTCTCCTAAGGCCTTGACACCTGCCGTGTTCCTCAACGCCATCTTGTCCTCAGTCTGCAGCTGCTGGTCTCCACCCCTCTTTCCGCCAATCTTCTTTGTTCATTATGTTTTGCTCTCTCCACCCAAACGAAGTTTTTGATCTATTTCTGCATTTTAAAAACCTCAGAAAGGCCTATGCTAAACCAAAAGCCTCTGATTTCAGCATTACAAAAAAAAAAAAAAAATCTCTCAGAGACTTGTAAACTAAAGCTTTTTTTCTTGAACATATCTTGGATCAAAATTTTAGGCAGGGGGCCCCCTCAAACAAGTCTTGGAGAGAGAAACAAAAGAAAAATATATTTCCTCCTTAACTGAGCAAGGGGAGGAACACATGCATGTTTTCTTTTATGTTATATCCGTAGTTATGTTAAGAAAGAAGGGCTGAATAGAATAATGATCAAGAGTATCAGAAAGTTCTAGGGGCGCCTGGGTGGCACAGCGGTTAAGCATCTGCCTTCGGCTCAGGGCGTGATCCCGGTGTTCTGGGATCGAGCCCCACATCAGGCTCCTCCGCTATGAGCCTGCTTCTTCCTCTCCCACTCCCCCTGCTTGTGTTCCCTCTCTCGCTGGCTGTCTCTATCTCTGTCAAATAAATAAATAAAATTTAAAAAAAAAAGAGTATCAGAAAGTTCTAGATTTGACCCATAAAACTCCGATATATAAACGATGTGAGATCTTGGCCACATTATACAGTGTTCTCCTTGAGGTTTGTTTTCCAAACAAGGGATTGACAACAGTATCTACTGACTAGAGGTTGTAGGATTTAAATGAGGCAATCCATGTAAATACTTACAAGTGTATGGCACACAGCAAATCTTCAACGAATATTAACTGTTACTATGACACACTTCAAATTTCTGACATCATTACCATTAACCTCAGAAATTCTGCACCCAGTCCTTTGAGAAATTGACCAATCAATGACTAAAGAGCGAAGAGAAGACAGACCCAGCTTTCCCACAGCTCTGAGGATAAAACCAGTTTCCTAACTATATAATTTGTACTCTAAGTGTGACGCTCAGACTGTGGCGTGAGTCTCCTCTGGGAGTTCGTTAGAAATGCCGTGTCTCAGGACTCACCACAGAGTTACTGAATCAGAATCTGATCTTTAACAAGATCCTCAGGAGAGCTCACGTTATATTAAGGTGTGAGAAACACCAGGGAACTTGGTACAAAAGACGTGGATGTGGCAGCAAAAGAATTAGCTTCGGTCGGTTCTGTTTCCACGGGTCTGTGGCTGGTCCAGATGACCTACTCATACCTCTCTGTACCAGCATTCTATCGCTGGGTAACAAATTACCATAAGCTTAGGAGCTTCAAATAACACCCACTTACTATCTCACAGTTCTGTAGGTCACAAGTCCCACAGAACGTGGCTAGGTTCTCCGCTCAGGGCATTACCAAGCTGAAACCAAGATGCTGGCCAAGCTGAGCCTTCATCTGGAGGTTCTGGGAAGAATCCAATTCCAAGATCACGCAGGTTGTTGGTAGCGTTAATTTCTTGGAGGTGGAGGGCTGAGCTCCCTGTCATCTTGCCAGCTGTCAGTCAGGGACCCCTCTCAGCATCTACTTGCCACTCTGGAGCCCTTGCCAGGTGACTCCCCCATCTCAGCACCAGAGAACCTCTCTTGCATCAGATTTCCTTCAAATAAAATCTCTTTGATTTTTCCCTTCTGCTACTTACCAGAAACTCTCTGCTTTTCAAGGGCTCCTGAGATTAAGTTAGGACAACCTGAAGGTCATATCTAAAGGTCAAATCTGCGATATAACTTAGCCTGATCATGGAAGTAAAATCCACCATCTTCATAGTTCTGGAGCAATGGCACCAGGGGGAGGAAATCTAGGGGACATCTTAGAATCCTCCCTACCCTACCAGGTGTTATTTTCTGTATGTACCCCCCCATCTGTATGTTGAAGCCCTAAGCCCCAATATGACTATATTTGGAGATGGTGTAATTAAGGATGTGATTAAGGTTAAATGATGTTATAATGGTGGGGTCCCAATCCAATAGTCCTTATATGCTCATATGAAGAGGAAGAGACACCAGGAGAGTGACCTCACAGAGGAAAGGAGATGTGAGGACATAAAGTGAAGATGTCCATCTCAGAGAGAGAACTCTGGAGAAACCAAGCTGTCGACACCTTGGTCTTGGACTTCCAGCCTCCAGTACTGTGAAAAATAAATTTCTGCTCTTTAAGGCACCCCGTCTGTGGCATGTTTTTTTTTTTTTATGGCATCCCTAGCAGACTAATACACCACATAATAATACCAATGAAAATTAATTTTTGTTAAGTCTGAAATTGGGATGGCAAGATCCTGTGATGAAGTTGGAAACACATGCCTCTACAAGCCAACTTAAACACTTGTGAGTCAGCCAGGAGACCAGGATGTGAGGTGAGATGAGATAAAAATCTATGTATATGGTGGTCTATGCACCAGAAAATCCCATATGCACAGAACTTAGTATAAATCAGTGTTCTAAGGTATAGACCACGTGCTATGGAAACACAGAGAATGAAAGATTATCTGCAATGATACTTAGATACTTTTATAGAAGAAGCATCACCCATCTGATGGGCAAAGAAGATCTAATACAACTTAGAATGATCTATCCTTTGTATTCATATGGTTCCTGGTGAATATTTGTAATTGCTTGTTTATTAACTGATTGTGAAAAATACTGGTCCAAAAGGAATCCTCTGTGGAAAAAAAGAAGAAGTATCTGAAGGAGTATTACTAAGTGGTAGAGGGAGAGAAAACTGCATTTTTTTCATCTGAAATTTTACAATGAGTCTGTCGCTTAATAGTATAGTTTTACGAAAGACAGCAAACGTGTATTTTCAAAGACATACATTGACATGTTAGTTTTAGTTTATTGCTGCTCTTCTCACATTGAACTAGTGAAATTAAATTGTGATAACGTCCCACAGATAGAGCTAACAAGTGTCAGTCTTCGTGTGGGTATAGTTGGACATATAGTCCAATAGATAGGTGGGTTTTCATATTTGTTGCCTGTTATCCAGGTGGACTCCATGGAATTTAATCACACATGTTAGAAAATAGGGGTGAATTTTTTAGCTTATTATTTTTCCAGCTCAGAGATTAATGCTTTTAGACAAAATATGCAAATCCATAATCATCTTATTTCGGGAAGCCAAAATATGATCAATTACAAACTAAATTCTCTTCTTTGCATTAGAGATGTAACCAGGAGTAAGCAAGGGTATACCAACAGATCACTTAAATAAAAGAAATTTCCAGCTATGAGACTGAAATGCATTTCAGAACTCTCATGAAGCCTGATGTAATCAATTACATACGTAAATTGATCAGAGGGTTTTTTATTGCTTTTTTCTTAAACATCTTGAAAAGGAAAAGGATTTGTTTTGAAATTAGCTATAATGAAGGTGGGCAAGGAATGGCAAAGGTTATCATGCATGAGGTGTGACTAATCTCAAACCAACTTCTCTCACAAGATAATGACCTTACCCATGGCCATGGGGGTTGCCGAGTCTTTTATGTGTCTTTGAGTCACATGTTGTGGGTGAACCCATACTTCAAAGACAAAGATTGACAAGAGAGTGTGTTTCTGGGTGTAAGATTTCCTCCAAATGGGACTTACATCCTTTCACCGTGCAGGGCCCATGGAGAAAGTTTGCCTCCTCGGGGAGGTCTCGGAGTGGCCCTCTTGACAGGGACTCTTGGATTTTCCAGTAGATTTTAAAAGACACAAGCGGGTCATTTCCCAAGTAGCTTCCAGAGTCTCATTGCCTTTCCCCTCTCCCAGTAGCAGCCCCAGTCCTGACCAACCTTCATGGCTTGTAGGAATTTGTAAGTCTCATAAGCAGAGTTTCATGCCTATGAACTGAGGACCCTGAATGTACAGTCTAAATGTTGCCTAGATTCCCCTTTTCCCAGAAGACAGAATCTAGAGATCTCTAGATCTTTGAGTTCCTTTTCCCAGGGGAAGTTACAGTTAATCTGTGAGCCATTGTCACGGTTGCCCCTTCTTTTCTGGCCAACATCTATGGCTGTAACTTGTAGCTGATACTATTAGCTTGAAGTATCAATGGGTGAGTGAGTGAGTGAATAAATGAATGAATGAATGCTGGCTGGCAGAAGCCCACAGCATAGGCACAGAGCACCATTCTCACACCTCCATTCAGTAGCTTTACTTGATGTTACCCTGGTGAATTTATTAACACCATCACTGTCCTCTTTAAGGAATTGGGCCTTACAAAAATGAAAAAGAGCTTCTATTCATGAAAGGTTGGCGTTCACCACCTTAAACAGTGTAGAAGACCACAATAAATTCACAATAGCTTCCAACTGCCAGTTTTTGATAGCTTCTGTGGCATTTTCACAAAGTTTCGTGTTCTATATATGGTAGAGCATTTTTCCTACTTTCTGGGTTTGTGTTATTATTTTTATTTATTTATTTTTATTTTTTAAAGATTTTATTTATTTATTCGACAGAGATAGAGACAGCCAGCGAGAGAGGGAACACAAGCAGGGGGAGTGGGAGAGGAAGCAGCAGGCTCACAGCAGAAAAGCCTGATGTGGGGCTCGATCCCGTAACGCCAGGATCACGCCCCGAGCCGAAGGCAGATGCTTAACCGCTGTGCCACCCAGGCGCCCCTATTTTTTTTTTTAATTTCTGATAAAATTTACTTCTGATAAAATTTTCAGGACTTGTATGTTTATGCTACAGGAAGTTTGTGTGGCAAATTCTGTGCATGTTAGTTAAACCATTTGCTACATTAAATAGAAAGAGAAGCAAGATATTTTTGTTCCTACTATTCTCTATCTGTATAAGACACATAGGTTTTCTCCGTGAATACTTCTCTCCCTTTCTCAGCCACATGGGAAATTTGTGACACATTGGCCACAAAAGCAAGATCTAAGGTACCTAAGACTCTCTTATTTGCCATCTTTGTGGACAATTTTTAACCTAGAAGAGGGGACTTAAAAGGTATAGGATTTAGTTTGACCTGATGGAAGACAAGTTTCCATCAGGATGGAAATGGATGGCAGATCCTTCTCACCTAGGCTGGTGTCCCTCACAGCCCCGTCCATTTAACTACAGTTCTTGTACAAGGCAATCACACTGACCCTGCAACCAGAATTTACTTAAGGTCAAAACTCAAAACTAAACTTCAATGAAACCAAAGCCCACCACAACTGAGACAAAAAGAAAAAAGGAAAAAACAGAGGGAGCTCATGTGGATAGAAACCGTCAAGTTTCCCATTGCTTGTACTTGTCGCAATCACATCAGAAGTCCCCACCCACCTACCCTCCCTCCCTCCTTCCCAAAATGATGCTGAGGGCAGTATGTGCAGAAACAATGGGAACATGTACGTAAGAGAGCACCATGGGGGGCTCTGCCAGAATGGTCTTGAACACAGCAGATAACTTCCCTAGCTCTGCTCAATACAACTTCTTCCCTTAACTCACTCTTTTTAGAGTTAGGTTTCAGCACCTGGTGAGTGACATTTAACTTTACCTTCTTGAAAGGGCACATAGAGACCATTGCCACTGAATCCCCAAGCTGCTTTCAGGACTTAACTCATGTAAGAACAAAGGGCAAGCCACGTAGTACTTTACCCACCCTACTCCCACACATGGAAACCCAGCTCAATCTGGGCAGTCTTTGGAGAGCACCTTACTTAAAAGTCTCGCTGTCAAAGGTATGCATTCCCCAGGACTCAAAAGAATGTGAACACAATGAAAGCTCATCAGGAGCATAATACCTCACATTTACAGAGCACTTACGATGCGCCAGGACTTGTGCTAAATACTGGACAAAGGTGAGACCACTTCATCTTCATTTTAACACCGCAATGTAGAGGAAACTGAGGCACAGAGAGGTTAAGGGAGTTGCCCAACATCACTCAGCTGCTAAATGGAGAAACCAGGCAACCCGAGTTTATGTTCTTAAGTATATTACACAGGCTCCATATAAATATTTATATAAGGGTATGTGTGTGTGTCCAGTGTGTATATGAGTGGGTTTGGGTATAAAGGTAACCCAAGAGCAGAATGAGGTAGAAGGAGAAGAGCGACATCCTAAGAGCCTTGGAACAACTCTTAATGGACACACCTTCCGCGGATAGTCCAAAGGGACCTTTGAAACCAAACATCAACAGCAGGCTGCTGGCAGGATGTAGAACAATTTCTCACTCCATCCCAGTGACAATTTGAGGAGACCAATTCAATAAACATCAGTTACCAATTACTGAGGCTTCTAAGGAATTTGCTTGGGAAAGGTGTGAATTATAGTAAAAGTATGCCCTAGCCTTTTTGGGTCCCAAAGCTTGCTTTCTCCAGCTCTGTTCTGAGAGCGGGCAGGAATGGCAGGTGGGATGATGAGAAAGAGGGGAGTAAAGAAGGTTAAGAAAACTCCAAAACGTGGAAAGAATCTCTTCATCTTACACTATCTTATAAAAAGTAATTTAACTACCCTGCTTTGACTTTCCTCTCTACCATGATCGCTATTGTTATTGGGATTTCACAGACAACACAGGAAGGCTATTAAGACAAGGGCCCTTCTTTAGAATGTAGCTCATTTTGACACCTTATCAGGGAACTTAAGATACACCACCCAACAGCAATCTTGTGCATTTGCAAGATTATTACTTTGTAGGCTCGTTTGCCTTTCCCCTCCTTTGTTTTTCTCCATAGCACTTCCACTAACCTCAAGGAACATCCTATGTGGGTGGAAATTTAAAGGATGAAAACTAAGTTTACTGTATTATATTTTTATTAATATAGGCCCAGTAAACATTACTGCTAGAAGACCTTAGACATCATTTAGTGACATCTTTTTATTTTCTTGGTCAAGGAAAACAAGGCTCTGAATATCTCCCATACACATGTTATCTCAAGCTTTGGTCCCATTCTGAATCTCACTTCATTTCTTACCTTGACTGCATATTTTATATAGCCCCGTTTGCTCAAGATGGCAATACACAGTTCAACATGGGAAAGTTCAGAAGCTCTTACTGAACTAGCATTCTTTACTTCAGTGTCTTTCTAAAGAGACTCCCCGTCAAATCATTAAAAAATGTGTGACCCTTTTGGCTAAACTTAAATGTTGGTAAAATCCTACTTTGCTTTCATAACACAGTCTAGAGATAGCTTCAAAGTTGCATGTAATGCAATTGCTTACTGCGTTGGTTAGTAGTTTCTCTTACTGAGAAGAACTGAGAAAAAAGAAGCAAAAATAGAAACTGATGGCCAGTGTGATGCCACAGTAGTGACTATAGGCTCCACGAGGGTGGAAAGCTTGCCTGTTGTATTTACTACAGTGAACCCAGGATTAACCGGGTACATGGTAAGTGGTGGGCACTCAACACATTTTGGTTAAATAAATTAACAAAAGGGTGATAGAAGTGTGTGTGTGGGGGGGGGGAGGTTCCTCATACATTTCTGTATGTTCCAACCACCATGTTTTCCCAATGCGTTCCTGGCTCATGGCATATCTGACATTGCTGGATCACACCAGGTAAACAGCATCTTCTTAAAGCATGGAACTGAGAAGATATCATTTAGTGCTTAAAACATATGAAGGTACTCATATACACAGTGAAAGGAAAAGTAAAGCTGGCTGCCAAGAATGGTTTACCCCTTTCCTATCTTATCAATACTGTGAGCCTCCGCTCTCTCTCTCTCTCTAAAAAAATAGGGGAGGTGCAGAGGGGTGCCTGGGTGGTTCAGTCAGTTAAGTGTCTGACTCTTTTTTATTTCAACTCAGGTCACGATCTCAGGGTCATGAGATCAAGCCCTACATCAGGGTTCAGGCTAGGTGTGGAGCCTGCTTAGGATTCTCTCTCTCACTCTCCCTCTGCTCCCCCCACCCCCCAAAATTCTGCGAGCCTTATATTATCCTTGAAGGGTACCTCCAGTATACTTCTCAAGTTTGCCTCCTCCAAGCCCTTGGGTTCTTTTTCTGTGAAATGTCCGTCATTCTGGTTAAAGGTGGTAAATGAGGAAAGGTGCCATTTTTGGATCAGAAATTTTGGAGATATTGGGAAGACAGAAGCAGAAATGATTTGTTGGCAGAAAAATCACGGCATAGACTGACAATCACAAATTGTGCCATGAGTAAGGGGTACTAAGGCAGCTCAAATACTTCTCAATGGAGAGGCAGCAGGGTTGGGTCAAGTGATGATCTCTGAGATAATTAATGAAAGGACAGCTGAAGAGTTTTGCCAGTTGATCTCCACCCCCATTCATCTCCCCATATTCAGCAGTTGGCCATGGTTTGGTGTTCACATTAAAACTAGAAGAATGGTCTCTAAATAAATCAAGGGCTCTGTCTTGAGGATGAACAGTGAACACTGGGACAAGAGAGAAAAGCTGACTGCAACTCTGAATTTGGAAAGAAAATAGAAAGGCAGCTCCTTTTGAAGCACAAGGTGTTAAAGCACATTGCCTCATTAATTTGGCAACCGTAAGTGGAGGTACCATGCTCTTAGCCCATCCTTAGAGAAGCCTAAATTCTGCCATTCTTTGCCCACTGAAGAGAATCTTCCCTGTGAGAGCAGAGTTCCACCTCAGACTTAATACTTCATATATGTTGAGAAAAACCCACATCGTCTACCTATATGAATTACCCCAGCCTGAAATTTTATAAAATTAAATAGATAATCATGAATCACTAAAGATTTTATCATAAATAAAAAAATTAAAATCTGGAGCTAAAATATTCTAGTAAGGAAGGAAGAAATAAAAATATGCCAAACACCTGTTTGAAGGATGTGGGTTATAAATATTGATTTATTTTGGACAATAGGAAAATATATATAAATGGATTAAAATATATGGCTAAACATGAGATACCTAGAGATAAGATGCAGAGCTTCCAAAACTACCGGTTTAAAACAAAGCAAAATGCAACACAAAACCAGGAAAGGAACAAAGGAAATTCAGTCAATCCAGCGACAAGAATGAGAAGATCACAGCAAAAAGAAAAAAAAAAAAAAAGATGGCAGGAATAAGATCAAATATACATGTAATCACAATAAAAGTAAAGGACTTGGATTTCCCCATCAAAAGACAAAAACTTTCAGATCGGGATTTTAAAAGAAAAAAAATCCATATATATGGTTTACAAGGAAAATACTTTTAAATTGATTTGAAAGGATTGAAGAGAATGGAGATTTGTAAACATATATCGAGATGAAGAAGTAATTCAAAAGGAAGAAAAATAAATGGACTAATAAATCTATGAAGATATCCAAACCCTAGTAAAAATAAGAAGATGAATTTAAATGACCATGAGATACCATTTGCCACAGGTAATGAGATAGACAAAACGTTTAACGATTGATAGCCAGAGTTGGTGAGGAGGTAGATTGTTCAGGATTCTCAAGCTATGGAGAACTACAGGGAGAAATCACAAAAATGGTACAGTCCTACTGACTCACCTCCAAGATGAAGACTGGGGGACTAGACCACAGGTCGTGTCAACAAGTCATGTCACCATAAAGGGTGGAAATCCAGACCCACCTCTGATCCTTCCTGATTATTTTTTCTCTAGTACAACTCTCTTTCCTAGAGTGTGCTTCCATTTCTCCATCTGCCTTACTGACTTCATAGCATGAAATGAACTAGTGTATGTAAAAGGCTTTGCAGAATACAAAAATCTATACAAGGTGTGGCATTATCATTTTTATAATAACATTTATTGACATGTGCCCATAAGAAGCACAGGAAACATGAAAATGTATAAAATTGGACAAAATCTGGTTATCACCACCTGGATGTTTTTATTCTGCCTCAAACTTTAGAAAAAAACTTTAAAGAAAGTGCATTCAGCAACTTTGGATAGATCCAAATATATGGTCAGTTTGTTTTCTTTACAGAAATGCAACAAGATGCTCCCCTGCTCCCCTACAGCTGTGCCTGTCTGAAGCATTCACAATCACTGGGCTTCTTAGAGATCCCACTTAGGAGAAACCAAAGAAAGTGCTTTTAGCAGCTGGGTCCCAAACCCAGGCCACAGTTCTCAGTGTGGCTTGTCAACCCTGAAGTGGGAGGCAGGGACTCGGGATTTTGGTTATACCCTCCATTGTCTGCCTTTTACTGTCACAGCCACTGTTGTTGTTAAGAGTGACATCTGAGCAGGCTTCTGACACTGGGGAGGGAGGGAGAACATCTCCACAATCTGGGAATGACAGGATTTCTCAGAGGGAAAGAAACTTTCTCTTTCTCTAAGACCTTTGGTATCATCTTCAAAAGTCAACTCTTCCACAGAAAATATCCATTAACCTAAGATGTTCTATTTGAAAGTCCGCACTCTATCAACCAAACACCACCACTACCAACAAATAGTATTGGACAGCTATCAGTATACTTCAGGAGTAATTAAGATACTAGGTTGGTGTTCTGGATCTACCTATTATTAGATCTGCAACCTTGTGTAAGTTACTTCAAATCCTTCGTGCCTCAGATTCTTTTTATTTTTTTCCTCTTAGTAAATTTCTAAACATGCAATTCAGTATTATTAACTATGGTCATACCTTACATTACAGGCCCGTGACTTGCCTCTGGCAACCACCAATCTGTCTTCTATATCTGTGAGCTGGGTGTTCATTGTTCTTTTTGTTGTTGTTGTTTTAGACATAAATGAGATCATATGGTATTCACTTTTTCCTGTCTTATTTCATTTAGATAATGCTCTCAATGTCCATCCATGTTGTTACATGGATTTCATCCTTTTTATGACTGATTAGTATTCCATTGTGTGTGTGTGTGTATATATATATATATATATATATATATATATATATATATATATATATGTCTTCTTTATCCATTCATCCATTGATGGACACTTGGGTTGCTTCTATATCCTGACTATTGTAAATAGTGTTGCAAGAAATATGAGGGTGGGTATATCTTTTTGAATTAGTGTTTTCATTTTCTTTGGATAAATACCCAGAAGGGTAATTGCTGAATCATGTTGTAGTTATATATTTCATTTTTTGAGGAATTTCAAAACCTATTTTCTAGGGTGGCTGCACCAATTTGCATCCCACAAACAGTGCTTAAGTATTCCATTTTCTCCACATCCTCACCAACACTTGTTGTTTCTTATCTTTTTAATACTAGCTATTCAATTCAGGAGTGAGGTGATATCTCGTCGTGGTTTTGATTTGCATTTCCCTGATGATTAGTAATGTTGAACATCTTTCATGTACTTGTTGGCCCTTTGTATGTCTTCTTTGGAAAAATGTCTCCTCAGATCCTCTGTCTATTTTTTAATTGGATTATTTGGAGATTTTGCTGTTGGATTGTATGAATTCTTTATATATTTTGGATATTAATCCCTTTCAGATATAGGATTTGTAAATATTTTCTCTCACTCAGTAGGTTGCCTTTTCTTTTTGTTGATGGTTTCCTTTACTGTGCAGAAGCTTTTTAATTTGATGTAGTCCCACTTACTCATTTTTGCTTTTGTTGCCTTTGCTTTTAGAGTCAGACCCAAAAACGCATCGCCAAGACCAATGTCAAGGAGCTTACTGCCTATGTTGCTGCCTATGAGTTTTACAGTTTCCAGTCAAGTTTTTAATCCATTTTGAGTTAATGTTTGTGTATAGTGTATGAGGGTAGTCTAGTTTCATTCTTTTGTATATAACTGTCCGTTTTTCCCAGCACCATTTAGTAAATTCATTTATTGATTCTTTATATTTGCAATGAATTAATAATAGCATTTACCCAAAAGTTTGTTATGAGCATCAAATGAGACAATGCTGTAAAGCATTTCACATAGTCCTGGTTTGTGACAGTGTTTGATAAACAGCAGCGCTGGTTTTTGTTATTGTCTCATTCATACTCCATTATCCTTGCATTTCCATTCAGGCAGAGGCATCATGTCAGGAGCACACAATGTTAACAAATGAAAGCAGTAGGCAAGATAACATTTGGCCACCCAGGAGGAAAGACCAGATGGCCTAGGTTGCATTTACAGACACGCACCAGGAGAAGCTGGGCTACTGTGAGTAAAATAGTTTGAAAATTCACTACAGTAATCAGGAACCAGAGGGCAAGCTTAGTACCTACCACCAGCTCTTGGGTCAGCTGAGGAGACATAACTGGAAATCAGATTGAAACTGGAATCAATCTTGCTTCCCAAGACTTTTTCAAACTAATCTAGAAGTAAGAGAATAACCCTTCCCTTTCTGATAGGCCAGTTCAAGCTCAGATTCATGGCCCAAAATTGCGTGGTCTGCGAGTTCTGCTGGAAACATGTCTGTGAATGAAGACTTCTCATCCTTTTCCTGACCCATTCCCTACCCTTAAAAAAAAAACAAAAAACAAAAAACAAAAAACAAAAAAACAAACATGGTTCAGAGTTCCACTATGGCCTAGGATGTAGGAAACTAGAGATAATGTCCCTGCAAACCTGACAGCAAGAAAAATCTGAATTAATTACAAAACCATCACTTTTCTTGAACTCCTTAGATTGTTGAGGTTGTAGGGCAAAAAAGGAGCCTGAAATTCAAGGAAAGAGAGGTTCCTCCAAGGAAAGAAGTGAGCCAAGGCTCACTTGTAGCAGATGATGAAATGAAGATATTGGGTACCATAGAAGCAGGTATAAAGAACTCAGCTAAAATTGTTAACAAATTGCCAAAGATTATGTGAGGGCAGTCATGATAGCATAGAGCATGTGGGATACTCAGACATTTGAGAAATTTCCCCTCACTCACTGGGTTTGTGCATGGCTATGCCACCAAGTACGCCCATAAAAGGCTGGAAGATGGGAGCAGCTGCTGCTGGAGAAAAGAATGGAACCCCAACTGCCCCTTTAACCTACAGAATGTAAATCTTAAGATGCTAGAGGAGAAGCAACAAAACGTGTCATCTCAATGGTGCAGGTGAAAACCCATTGCCTTTAGAGAAGGAAAAAAAGAAGAAGAAACTCCTTTATCCTTGCGGAAGGGCAGGAAATAGTTTGGGGACCAAGATCCTATACAATTAACATTAGAGGTCTTCTACAGCTGGGAGAAGGGTCTATAAGTCTAGTCTTGGATGATGGGCCCCTAGGAAAGAAACAGACAAAACCAACGGCATGAAAATTTTCCCTATTTGGCTCTTCCGAGCATATAAAATCATAAAATGGTACCGTCAGGGAAGTGGTTGATTTCATAGGGTATCCTCCAGAAATAAAACTTCAATTTATGCTAATGGAACATTTTTCTCATAGTTGGCTTCTTTATATCCATCTAGGCAGGAAATCCTTTGTGGCGAGAATTCTAATTTCATCTTAGGTAAGAAAGTTTGGTGACATGTTCTCTGAAGAATTTCAGAATTGAGGCTTCCATATTATGTAATAAACCACAGCTTCTCAAATTTCTATAGGAAGTCCCTTTCAAAGTTCTAAGTATCTTTTATTTATTTTATTTTTCTTATTAGTCCCCAAAACATCTGCTTCAAATTAGAAGAACAATGGAGACATCATCATTTACCACATGTAAAAGCTAAACCATGGATGGAAGAGGGTTCTTAATTGCTCCTCACACTCAGTTAAAACAAATGACCCCATTTAGAAGAAAAAGATGATGGAGGCTTGGAATGTGCTGAAAAACTTCTAGAAAGAATCAGCATCATGTAGGTAATAGAAGTCCATAGAATACAACCCTTTTCACCAGAAGCCATTTGTTTTTAAACAGTCTCATTAATTTTATCTTCTGAAAAGAACTTGGCCATCAAATTTATATCAAATACCGGAAGGCTGTCTTTCGGTTTTGAAAGGTGTCTGAGTCACTTAAGAATCACAGAGTTCTGTGCTTGAGGAGGACCTTCTTTGGTGTTGAAAGATGTCTGAGTCACTTAGGATATGTAGAAAGATGGCTCCCTGCCAGCTCATGGGTTATCTAACATCTGAGCAGCCCAAAGTTCAGTGTTGGCTGTTTGCATTAATCACCATAATTTGACTAACAAGCCCGAAGTGACAGCTCAGCATCAGCATGGCACTAGGGCCACAAACTGAACAAAGACAAGAAGAAAAAGGGAGAGTGGGGAGGCAGAAATCCCCTATTCCCCTCCGTGGTAGTTGAGAATTTCCAAAGTGTCAGTAAAGGCACCAGCAATTCAAGTAGAAAGAGATCATGAAGGGAAGCCCAGGTGGGAAGAAGACAGTTCCAACTTCCTGCTCCCCTAGTCATGTTTTCACTTCTCTCTATCAATCCAGTTTCTCTCTGACTTTTGGCTGTGACTCTGTGTATGGTAAAAAAATGGACTCAGGGTAACCCTGTTTCCTTTGCCATGCTGATCAAGAATTGGAGCTGGGCACTTTTGATTTCCAATAGTCAGATTTTGTAATTTTGTACAAAAATATAATCTTTCTACTTCCGAGACCTAGGTAAGAATAGAATTTTTAGAATTCGGCAAAACATGGATGAACACTTCACTTACAAGGAAACCGAAGGTAGAGTTACGTAACTCACCACCACATCCACCATCTCCACACATATTCAGACACATGCACAGAAAAAAAATCTTATTTAACACAGATTACTTAATTCTCAAGTCAAGCAATTCATTTTAGTTTCTTAAAGTCAAGCAATGGATTGGCTTCCTTCCTGGATAGGACTCTTAACTTGGTGGTAGTTTTTCAACTCAGTGTCTTTCGGTTTGGCTGACATACATTATTTTGCCATGTATTATGGCTGTACTTTTTAATGAAATATGCTTCTTTGCTTCTTTTGTGTGGGCAACTCGACCTATTGGTCAAGTGAACATATTTCTTTCCACAATCGAATCCTTTTTCAAAAATCTTCTACCATTTCCTGAACTGAGTTCCGCAGAATACCAGTTTGTGCGAATCCTTTTAAAACCAACCTAAGTAAGAAGCAGGGCTCCTCGGAACCTCTTATATGTTCATGTGCCTTGCAGATTCCCAGGAGCAGATACTGCATGCATGGTTTCCCGAACTTATCTGGCAAAGGAGCCCTTTTAATTCTCCCACTCGCAACACCTGTTGTTCCATTTAAAACAGTTCCGGTATCTCTGTCAACCTCCTAAGTTAATTTCCCCTCCAAATGACAGGCGGGACTACTTCCTGTTTAGCAAACCCACCACTGTACTTCATCCCCTGGTCAGAATTCTACCTCTGACTCTGAGCTCATTTGCTGGACAAGTATAATAATTGGCAGCCTGAGTCCAGCTCCTCTTGCCTGAATTTACCATCATCTGCATTTCCCCAGGTACTAAAAAAGATGCCTCTTTTCACAGAAGAGTGGACTTTCAGGATTGGATTCATTACAGTTACACTTTATGATTACTTCACACATATGGTGACACCAAAAAGAGTGTGCTCTCACATTTCCCCACGTTAATTCCTAGCCCAGGGATGTATAATGTGATCTCTCCACAGACAGTTTGCTTCTTTCTGCTCTATCTTAACAAACTATAATCTTTAAATGTGTGCCCGAGAGAGTAGCCATAACGCATACTTCATGAAAGATCCTGGCTATTTAATAATAAGGTAGAAACAGCTATGCCCCTACTTTTCTTTCAAGGTATAGCTAGTCTTCTTGTTCATAAATTAAAGCCTGATTTAAAAGAAAACAGGTTTTCTTCATAACTTCAGTCTGCCTGATTGTATCCTCACTTTTGATTTCTGAAAACAAGGAAATACGGTGATGTACTCCTCTTTCAATTGCTAATTGAAACTTATTTCAGGGCTTTTTTTTTTTTTTAATAGAAATAGATCAGATGTAGAGAAGCATTTATTTTGAGTAAGTCAAAAGATTCTGTACCTACCTCTCAGTCATGTCATCTTTTTAAGTGTGAGTTCTTAGCATTTGGAAGAAAACAAAGATCACTAGGGGTGGGAAGAGGTGACTCCTATTTTCACAGAGATTTCAAAGCTTGAGTCATCCTTGTCATTTTCAGACTCAACTGCCTCAAGCTGAGTCACAGGGGTGGGATGGAGTGGGGGTTCAACAGTAGTCAGCTTATTAAAAGATTGACCATTCTTTATTCTTGTACCTTGTAGAGTCATTGTAAGGAATAAATGCGTTGGTGTGTGCTCCACTATTTGAATAGGGCCTGCCACAGAGTACGTGCTGCCTACTTACTAAATGTAAGTAATAAAGGTCAGCTATTACTCCTACTATTACTACTCCTATTACCATTGTTTTAGCTCTTAACCACCAATTTTCATCTTTACTGCAGACCTGAAACTCTGTTTCCCAAATGCAAGCCTGGAGAATAGATGCTGTTTGCTTTTACTAATATCATCCCAGAACAAGTGCAGCATTTGTAACTTGAGTAATTAGCAACCGGTCTGTTTTTTCCAAATTGTGAATATCTCCTTCTCTCTAGCGCTTGCGCACCATCTCTCTCTCTCTCTCTCTCTCTCTCTCTCTCTCTCATCTCTCTCTCTCTCTCTCTGGTTTAATTAATGCTAATGCATACCGTCCTACAAGAATTTGCAAGCTGTACTGAGAAATAATGCAGTGTTAGTTTTGTAATTTAGTGCACAGAGCACATTTGTGCAAAATCTTTGTAAACTGGGCCTGTGGTCAAAAGGAGCAATTAGCACTTTGTTAGTATGCAATGATGTACTAATCTGTGCAGTCCCCAAAAGCAATTGTCTGTTCTATTTTGCCCTCATGTGCAAATTTTTTCCAGTGTATACAGCACTGCTCCAAAAATAACACATTGCATGCCTGGTGCTGTAAATTGGGTTTGCGATGATGAAGACATAGCAATTAGAAAATATTTGTTGGGGGAAATGCGCATAAGTTTGGCCCTACAATTTTCAGCAAAACAAGGAAGTTGGTGCACAGCCTTCAAGGGGAGCTGTAGTTCTCTATTCCTCCCTCAGATTTCACAAGCAGAGTTATCTTCATCTTTGGAAAAAGAAGATGGGGAGGGCATTTGGTGGAAAAATAAGACCTCACACCAGAATAGTTAACCCCAAATCACACTGATGTCGACTTCGTTAACACTGCAGACTGATTTGCATTTAAACAGACACCATCCGTTTCTTTATTTGAACAGCACGTAGGAACCATATAACAATTTGTGCATTCTTTGGACTTCTCGAGTTCTTAGTGAAGCACATGACCATGTCAGGTTAATGATAAAAATAATAATGTCTTACATTTTTACAGTGATTTGCAGTCCCCAAGATAGCTCAGGTACACCGGCTCATTTGAGTCTCACCACACATCTGTGGGCAGGCATTACCATCACCACTTTGCTGATGTGGGAATGTGGGTTCAGAGAGGTTGGGTGACTTGTACAGAGTCACACAGAAGACAGTACTTTGTAGTGGTTCAGAACATGGGCTCTGAGGCCAGGCTACCTGCAGGCAAATTTCTACTCTGCTTCTGTCTGACCATGTAAACTTGACTTCGCACTTCTGTGCTGCAGATTTCTCGTCTACACAATGGGAATGGTGATTATAGGACCTGCCTCAGGGGTTTATTGTCAGGATTAAATGTAAAGCACTTAGAATAGGCGCCTGGGTGGCTCAGTCGGTTAAGCGTCTGCCTTTGGCTCAGGTCAGGATCCCAGGGTCCTGGGATGGAGTCCCACGTAGGGGGGTTCCCTGCTCAGCGGGGAGTCTGCTTCTCCCTCTGCCCCCTCATCCTGCTCATGCTCTCTCTCTCTCAAATAAATAAATAAAATCTTAAAAAAAGAAAAAGAACAGTGCCTGATACTATTATGTGCTAGCTAAACATTAGCTGTGGCTATTGCTGTTATACTTATCCTCATAATGATTTAGCATAAGTAAGTGACAAAGCCAGGATTTATTCTCAGATGTGCTGAGCGTTCAAGGCTTCAAAGGTATCTAGTAAATACAACTGTCTTTCTTTGTCAAGGATCTATCTCTCAAGCAAAAAGTATAAACACACTTTTGTTGATACAAAAGAGCTCAAGGGCAAATTCATGCTATTAAAGCTGTTGTATGGAAGACAGTGACTATGGTTCTTTATAGAACAAAGATTAACACAAGCTGGTAAGGGGCCGAAACCTGATCTTGATCTCATGAAGAGAAACAGTCCTGAGAGTGGAGAAAAAGTGTTCTTGGAGAATGTGGCAGATTACAGAAAGGACCACAGTCCAGCACCTCTCCCCGTATCAGCGGACCTGTGAGATAGCCTTGCAACGCCTGCCGTCAAGAGGTGAAGCCTACCTTCCCAGCTAGCGGTTCTAGGGTGGGCTTGTGGCTTGCTTTGGCCAGTAGAATGTAGTGGAAGGGATGGTTCGGAAAGCTTCCCTCCACCTCAGTGAGCCTGCTGGAAGATGCGAGGGCTCCCCCTGCCCCAGGGGGCAGCCAGCCAATTCAGGAGGCAAACACCTAGCTCACTGGCGCTTACGTACTTAGGTACTGCAAGTGCATAAGCCAGCCTGGCTGAATCCAGAAGAATCACCCTGCTGAGCCCAGGCCAGATGGCTAGCTCGCAGAGGTATAAACTAGTCAATAGTGTGATTTCAGGCTGCCAGCTTTGCGGTGGTTTGCGACGTAGGGAAAGCTCACTGACACTGGGAGACCGTGGCATCGTTAACCCTAAAAATTATTGACAACATTATTGGTACCTCCCTTTGGGAAGAAAAAAATGAAATGGGATAAGAGAATGAAACAGGAGACTTTAGAGGTTTTGTTCCCACACATGTGCTTCTCTGAGTTTGTTAAATGGAGGGTTAAGCTCCAGCTAAAGGATTATTTTCTGTTCATGAGCAAATAACATAATCTTTTAATGATGCATTCAATAAACATTATTGAGTACCTACTATGTGTTGAATGTTAAGAAAATGAACTGATTTCTTTACTAAAAACATAAAAGATAAAAATTGTGTCAAACGTAATTTGGACTATATTTGGTTCGCTAGATGACATTCAAGACTATGGTTTTTTTTAAAAGAAATAGGTTACATTTCCATAGCAGTTGTGTCAGTTGAATGACAATGTTACAGGGGAGAAAAAATAAGTTAAAAGGTGTTTTTAGAGCATATACAAATAGTTTACATATCATAACTATAATAATACTTATTTGTCGAAAGTTGAAAATCTAGAATCAGACATTCAGGCAGATGTCAGGTCTTGTCATCATTTGATTTTCCCTGGTACAGTTCACATGGGAGCCAAATATTAACTTAAGCCTTGTCCTCGTGGAGCTTGCGGTCTAGTGAGAGAGACAGACCTTTGTCAAACAATCACACAAAAAACCCAAGTGTAAACTTGACCCCAGCACAAGTACCACACTTTATAGTTGCTGAGGTCAGAAAGAGCTTCCATGAGAAAACGTCACTTGAAGTGAAACATGAAGCCCATGTAGACATCAACCAGAAGGAGAAGGCAAAATGGCATAGGCACCAGGAACTACAAGTGCAAAGGCCCTGCGGCTGGAAGAGTCATGAAGAGGATGTGGGAAGAAAAGGTAGCCAGCATGACTGGGATGGAGGTCAGGATGAAAATGTAGAGGGGTGGAGGAACCAAACCGAGCAGTCCCCGTAACGGAGTTTACCATGATTCCAAGTGCAAAGGACAGCAAAGGAGGATTTAGCAAGTTATCAACATGGGCAGTACGGCATTTTGAAAAGATTACTTAGGCGGCAATAGAGGATAAGGGTACATTGAGCTTCTGTTCCATAAGCTGTCCTCCCAAAGAAACCAAACCCAACCACCGCTGAGTCTTGCGACTAGGAAATGAGAAGGAACAGCAGATGAAAAATGGTCTAAGACAAGACAAAAGCCAGAGCTGGAGTGGAAAAGAGAGTCATCAGTCCTCTGCCCACCAGCTGTAAGACCCCCATCAAAACATTCTGGGTGGTTTGTTAAACATGCGGATTTCATAGGCCCCATCCCCCCACTTCGGAGCCAGAATCCGTGGAGGTGAGACCCGGTAAGCTGTCTTTGTGTTCTGAGTCACCCCTGACTAAAAATTATAGTGCCTCAGGGTTCAGGGAAGTTGGAAAATGATGAGGCTGAAAGTATTCGAAATCCCACCCCCTCCTCAGCATGAGCACGGAGCTAATAAAAAGAAGAAAAGACAGAGATAGGCGAAAGAGCTTTAGACCTGAGTTCTCCTGAAGGCCAAGTCCACGCCACCTCAGAGCCAGTCAGGTGCACCCTCTGCCTGCTGCCTTACCCAGCACCACAGCCCGAAGCCCCTTGCAGCAATTAATGCTCAATTCTAAACTAACTGTGTACGTTCATCCTTATTTTCCTTGCACCCTGTGATATCAAGCATCTTGCCTTCATTTCGTTCTGCCGATTGAGACTTGCTCACAATACTTTCAATCAGGGGATGGTAAATTATAATCCATGTGCCAAATCCAGCCATCCCCTGATTTGGTATGGCCCAGAAGCTAAACCAAAACCAAAACAACAACAACAACAGAAACCATAAGAAGACTATTTTATGACATAATAAAACTACATGAAATTCAAATTAATGTCCACAAATGAAATTTTATTGGGGTCCACAACCATACTTGTTCATTTATTTATTATCTATTGCTGGTTTTGCTCTATACATACATTACAGAAGAGAATTGAATAGTTGTGATAGAAACCATATGGTCCATAGAGCCTAAAATATTTACTATCTTTTTTTTTTTTCTTTTTAACAGAAGGTTTCTGACTCGTGCTTTAAGTTTGCTTTTTAACCAGTTTGGCCAAATGACTAACAGATTGCCAAGCTCCTATGAAGCAAATAACTAATTTGTAATGTAAACAATCGCCCCATCATTGAAATCCTTCCTAAGTGTGACTTTTATATTGAATTTTCTCAACGCTAGACATGCCTTTGTCTCTATGTACTAGGACTAACAACCTCAGGTGAATCAGAAAATGTATGACTTTGTAAAGGATCTAACATAATTTTCAGTCCATAATTATGTATATTGCCTATGCTTCTCCCGAAGTAATAAGACAAAATCAGCATATAGTCTCTACTCCAATTCTAATTGATTTATCTCAAACTGAATTAATTACTTCTGGCTTGAAACCCACCCTGGGTTAATACTGTACATTTGAATGATAACATTTTATGAATATGCAAAATGCTTTTGGAAACAGTAAAAAATCAGATAATTCACACCAACGACAAGGAGGCCCAGTACAGATTAGCACATTTCTTGGGAGGGAGGATTAATTGAAAAAAAAATGATGTTAAGTTTACTGTGCCCAGAGAGACACACACTGTTGACAAGAATCTTTTAGTAAAGATACCATAACATATTTGGTAAACATAATGGGGGTTGCCCTTGCAGGAGACCTCATTACAGCTCTTGGCTATGAAATCTTGGTGGAGAAGCAAGGTGACACTGCTGGGTTTTCTGTGAGAAGCATTCAGTTTGTGGATTATTAAGGAGGTGAGAACCAGTAAATAAGTAGGGTTAGTCTGTACAGCACTTTGCAAGATTCATTCTCTCTTTGATGTTTAGACTGCTAGAGATATTCCTTCCCAGATTCAGCTAAACCCCAGGAAATATCTTTTTTAATTTAATTATTCTTTTGCTTGGTTTTGGCTTTGGTTTTGATTTCTTTTCTTTTTCTTTACCTTTTTTTTGGGGGGGGGGTACCAGATGCCACTCCTTACAGCAATAAAATCTTCTAAAGGAAAGGAGAGGAATTGGACTTGGAGAGAGAAATAACAGACTGCTAATAAATAACCTTTGGATGTCACCTTCTCTGGCTTTCCCAGCTCTTAATAGGCCCATGAGAGAGCAGAAAATTTTAAAACCCAGTGGGAAAGGAAATTTAAATTACTGCTACCATGGGCCAGGCCTGACCAATCTAATGAAGAAAGCAACACACATTTTCTTCTTATGTCCACTCTTCAACCCATACTGTTTTTTCTAATCAATTATTTGTTTATTCCTTGGGGACCAATTCAACAAATATTTACTGAGCACCCAAGAGGTACAGTTAAAATTCCTGGCAGCTCTGCAGAAAGGTATAAGTAGTGCCTGCGGTATTAGTGAGGGTAGGAGAGATGTAACGAACAATGACAATGTCTCACTGAACTAACATAATCAAAGTTTATTTCTCGCTCATGTAAATTTGAGTGTGGAAATTGCGTGCAAGGCTCCTCCACCCTTGTCTCTCTGTCATATCATGGGGTGTCAGGGGCCTCTGCTGTGTTCTCTTCACCAGACCAGTCAATGAGGGGAAAGAAAGTCAAGGATTATGTGAGAAGCTCTCCATGAACCAAGCATGGAAGTGGTATGTATCCTGTGTGCTCCCATTCCACTGGTCAGAGCTTAGTCATTTGGCCACTGGTAACTGTAATGAGAAATGTGAGAAATGTGGTCTAACTCTGGCCAGGAAGAAAAAGAAATGGGCTTAGGAAAGAGCTAGCCAGTCTTGGCCACACCTGCGTTCAAAAAACTTGCTGTCTCCTACATTCCACGCCCTGAAGCACTCAATGCCATCATACTTGCAGGGACTATTATTTCTTTCACACTTCACACCACCCAAGGGTCTGCAATCTTCTAGCCTCCTGGGTCCATTGCACAGAGGGATAGGAAATGTGAACTTGATTGGCAATCGATTTGAAGGAAATCAGTGGCATTCTATGCCATTATTTTAATCTTATTAAAATAAGTAAGTAATTATCTAAATCTTATTCAATCCTCTCAGCCACTTTGGAATGTAGGCTTTATCGTCAACATACTTCCTGTGACAAACAGATTCAGAGAGGTTAAAATCTTCCCAGAGTGACCGGGATTCGAACTCAACCCCCTGGATCCTTTGTCTAGTGCATCTCCACTACACTGCTCATTTCCAGTCTTGAGTCTTTTGTGCTGCACCAGCATCATATTTACCATGCAACCAGACTAACAGTCCTATTTAAAACATCCACTCATGAAAACTTAGCCTTAGCCAAAGCCATGCTCTCTGTTGACATGATATGAGGGTACTGTATTTTCTGGTGCATATTTCATCAATGGTCAGCACCTCCCACCTTGGCAATCACCTGATTGCCTTTATTCTCATTATTTGTCATTTAGATGACATTGGGTACATTCAGGGTGGTAGGACTATAGACTCATTATTTATCATTTATTATCATTATATTATCATTTAGGATAATAACCTGATAAATCATTCTCAGCAAGGAGAAAAGACCAGGGCTGATCATGCAGTAACACTTTCCCTGGAGTCTTTGCATTTTTAAAAAGCTATGTCAGATTTAACCCAGAGGAAGGGTCTCTAAAATGATAGCCCTCAAATTAAAACCCCCATAAGTTATCGTTTCAGAGCCACTGGAATGAGTAAAATTAAAAAGACAAATTTGAAAAGCAAATTTGACAAGGATGTGGAAGAACTGGAACTCTCATAAATAGCTGGAGGGAATGTAAAATCGTATAACCACTTTGAAAAACAGTGGGACAGTTGTTGTTGTTGTTGTTTTTTTTTTAAGGTTAACATACATCTATCCCTGACCCAGAAATTCCACTTGTAGGTATTCACCCAAGAGAAATGAAAACATATGTTCACACACACACAAAAACCCCAGTACAAAATGCACAAACATTCCCAAACATTATGCTGTTGGAACCCCTTTAAGTTCTTTTTTTTAAATTTCAGTGTACTTTATTTTATTTTATTTTTATTAATTTAATTGTATTTTTCTATTATGTTCAGTTAGCCAGCATATAGTATATCATAAGTTTTCGTTGTAGTGCTCAACGATTCATTATTCTTTATAATCACTGAGAACTGAATTCCTTTCATTTTTGTCTATTAATATTTACTAAATTAGAAATTAAAACCAAGAAATTTAAAAATATTTATTCATTCATTCACTTAAACATAACAACAAACTCATTACTTAACGTAATAACACATCTTTATGAAAAACAACTCTATTCTTCACAAATTAAAAAAGAATCAGTGTGAAAGTGACACTATTTTATATTTTTCAAATTATTCTAATATCTGGCTTCATAGAAGACAGCTGCGTTCTCATATCTGCTTCCACATTCAATCTGTTGTGATATTACATACCACGTAGTCTCTGAAAAACTCTGCTATACGTTTATGAGAGAATGAGAATGCAAAGTCAAATAATGTCTTAGTATTGTTATGAAAATAATTTTAGTCCAGCAGATCTCCTGAACAGGTCTCAGAAACCTCTAGGCCACTCTGAGCCACTCTTTGAAAACTACTACCCTAGAAAACTTTCCCACCTACCCACAGGTTTAAGAATGTTTATTGCGTTATTTCTTATAATAGGAAAAAGTTGGAAACAATAGAAATGTGCATTTAATAGGAGGATGGGTAGATTTCATATGCACAATACTAAACAGCTGTTAAACTAGATAAAGTTATGGGTATCAACCTGATAAATTTCAGAAACAATACCGTCCAAAGAGGCAGGTAGAAGAATAACATAGTATGAAACTATTTTTATAAAGTAAGAAAACATGAAGGAGTGTTCTAAATGTTATTTACTACATACAAACGTAGTAAAAAGCCACATAAGTTGCATGGAAATTATAAACGCTGATTTCCAAGTAATGATTGCCTCTGGGAAAGAGAGGAAAGGAGAGAGAGAAATGAGAGTAGAGAGCAGTACCCAGGGGTACTTAAATTGTATTTAAAATGTTTGACTTTAAAATTCTAAAGCAAATGTGGCAAACTGCTAAGATTCAACAAAGCTGGGTAGTCAGTACATGGGTAATAGTTATTTTATTTATTGTTCTTTTATGTGAGATTGAAATATCTCAGAATAATATTTAAAAATATTATGTACAAGAATATGAGAGTTTTGGGGAGTGAGCTAAACAAGCATATTGATACTCTATGTTTTAAAGGGTAGTCACAATTTTCCTGTTTTGAAGCATTTCTAAAAATCCCCAAACATGAGAAGAGTTTAGACTCAATTCTTGCACATATTTTTGTTTTTTGGTTTTTTTTAGATTTTATTTATTTATTTGACAGAAAGAGACAGCCAGCAAGAGAGGGAACCCAAGCAGGGGGAGTGGGAGAGGAAGAAGCAGGCTCCCAGCAGAGGAGCCTGATGTGGGGCTCGACCCCAGGACCCTGGGATCACGCCCTGAGCTGAAGGCAGACACTTAAGGACTGAGCCACCCAGGTGCCCCCATATTTTTGTTCTTAAAACTTTCCTGAATTTGGAAGCTTTCTGGATTTTAAAGGAACAATCCTTTAGAAATGGGGATACCTATTTACGTTCATGTGGTGAAAATTCCTTGAATACTCTTTATTAAAAAAAAAAGACACTGAGCAAGATATGGAAGAGGTACAAGGTTGGCATCAGCCAACTGTGCAACAAGAAAGCCTTTCCTTATCCCACAAACATTGATCCTGGGTGTCTGTCCCACGGGAATATGTGCACCCGTACATGGGACACATGTACAAGGATGTTTACTGATTTTAGCTATCATTAGCTATAGTCAGGGGAATGGTTAAATGAATTATGGTTAGTTCATACTAGTATATCATCCAGCCCTAATTTACAGCAGGTATTGACATCTGAGAAGGCAATACCTTCTCTTTGCATAATTATCTTGGTTATCCTTGAGGACTTATTCGTTCTCAAAAACTTTCACATAATTTTATCTAAACTCAAGGAAGAAATTTGATTTTTAATTAGAATTGCCTTAAATGTAAATAATAAGTTTGTGAGAAACTATCTTAATTTTTTTTTTCATTTTTGTAGTTATTATGAGTGAAATGTTTCCCATTCTCAATTTCAGGTAGTCAAGCCTAGAATCTACGAAAGTGAGGGAGGGAGCCAAAATGGCGGTGTAGTACCAGGACCCTAGACTTGTCTCATCCCTCGAACACTGTTAGAATCTATAAGAGCTGTAGCTTACTGAAAATATTTTTTCATGTATATAGCAACCTTACCACATAGTCTTATTAATTCCATTAATTTTTTTTTAAATAGAGGTTTGTAACTTTTCTTTGTAGGTTTCTTGGGGCTCAGGTGTTTGACCAACGGGAAGTGAAGTGGTCCTGCCTCATGGCTTCCAATTTAACAGCCAGCCCCCTGCTGAGACACCTAGGCAGAGGAACATTCCTCCTTTTCACTCTCCCTGTTTCCTTTTCAATACTCAGTCCTCCTCTTCAGTTCCTTCTCGGCCTCTTGGGGACTAGGTATACTTAGGGCTCTCATGGAAGGCCAGCGATGACCTTCTCCCTGGAGTTTGTCCACCTCCACAAGGTAAATTCTTGCCTGGAATTCCACAGAGGAGCTCACCCACACAACAAGGAAGAGAATCCCACGTCAGTTTTCCCTACAGGGTCTCACCACCCACCCAGCTGTCTGGGTCAAGTGGGGCAAACTGTGGAATTGGTGGGGATGTTGAAGGGCTGCCTTTGGTCACATATTCCTTGAATCTCTCTCTTTCAGATTTCTAGACTATAAGGCTTAATAAATTCAGTGCTACTTTTTAAGGATGCTGCTGAAAGATATATCTATGGCTTTGTCCTGCCTCAAGCACATAGTGATTTGGCTTCCACATTCCCCTACTTTCGTTCTCTATTTAGCCACGCGCACCTTAGTTAAGCAGAGTCTCAATTATCTCAAAATGAGCTTTATACCGCAACGGGAATTCCATTTCATGGATACCTAAGCCAAAGGGTTAAACCTTGCATTCAACTGAAAGAATTCTAGAATAACTGATTAAATGATCTATGATATATCATGTACTATCGTTGGAGGCTGAAGAGGAAAGGACATAACATGATATGTTAGCTGGTGTCCAAAGATGGCTCCGAATGAGCCACAACTCCCCGCTTTCCTGCCCTTGTGTAATCCACTTGGAGACTGAATCTGGGCTAAGCCTGTGACTCCCTTCAGCTGGTAGAATGCAGGGCAAGTGACACCAGGACCGTTCCAAGGCCTAAGCCTATAAGAAGGCCCAGCAGCCTTGAGCCACAGAGTAAGATGTCCAGCTACTTTGCTGGAGAGACCACGTGGAGACATCAGACATAAAGACCAACTGAAGGAGAGAAAGAGAGAGCCAACGACGCCCCCATCTGCCCCCACTAGCCGAGGCCCCAGCTTAGGCGTCCGTCAGATTCGTGAGCGACAAATCCTGAATACTCAAGCCCCATCGACTGGACTGCAGCCCCAGGGAGATCCTAGTGAGCCCAGCAGAAGAACCATCTAACAGAGCCTGTGTGAAATGAGGGGGGAAAATAACATCCCAAGTGATCTGGGAGGCCAGTCCTTGCTGAGGCTTAAGCTGGCTTCGTCCGTTCAAATATGCACCTGCAGAATGCCCGCCCACAGAATGTAAAGAAACTAATACAAGGGCTGTCATTTTAAGCCACTAAATGTTGGAGTGGTTTGTGTTGCCACAATACACAACCAAAACCCATGTTAAGGCAGAAAGTTGGACTGAAGATGGGGACTCTCGAACCCACATGATGACTTATTTCTAGGGCTGGATTTTCTGTTTTGTTCATTAGTTTCATATCTCTAACCAGACCCTCTGCCGCCTTGTTATACAAACATACAAATCTTAAAGCATTACATGGACACTCCTGACTCCCAGGGATTTTAAAGTGCTTTTTTGCGGGGTGTGGGGCGGAGGGATTTAAATATTTAAATAGGAGCTGCCTTGAAACCTAGAGCGAAGAACACGGCTAAAAGCAGCCTTCCAGCGTCCACTCCCCAATGCGCACGCACCCACTGCTGAAAGCACGGAGACTTGTTTCATTTCTCAAAAGCACGAGGCTTTCTGAATCCAGCCTTCGTTCCCGGGAAGTGTTTCTAAAAGAGTAAAATAACACACACTCACACAGGCTCGTGAAATCATCATCATAATATAAACGCTCAGACTTCTTCTTTTTCTTTGCTTTCTCTCTCTCTCTCTCTCTGTTTTCGGCTGTGTAGCCGCACCTGCCAGTAGCTGTGGTGGTTCCTATTTTCATATTGTCTGACAGTAGCAGTTGGATGAGGCTTGAGCCAGTGTGACTGAGAGGCAGGCTCCCTGCTTCCACAAAGCTGAATTTAATAAGATGAGAACAGCATGCCAAGATGGGGAGCTCCCTCCCTAACACTTATCCTGACACCAGCCCCTCAGCGGGGCCGTATTGCCACGGTAATCTGGGTGAGCCGGACAGAGTGTCCTGCTTACAAGTTCAATATAATGGAACAGCAGGGGGCGAAGGGCTGGCAGAAAAGCTTAGCAAAGTTAAAGCCTATTACTCTATGCTTGAGGAAAAATGAGTCACAAAATATTACACCCAGAGCAAGACTTGAACCTGCCAAATGCAGCAGCAACACACGCTAAGCCTTGTCCATAATGGTGCATTCATTATTCCGTGGTCCAGGGTAATGTGGATTTAAATGTCTTTAACCCTAATGGAAATGTATATGCAAATTTCCCCTTAAGCCCATCCCTCCCTCGCTTTTCTTTAGCCCTGTTTGAATCTAAGGGGCAAGGTGACTGCATGCTACAGATGTCAAAGAAAATGATGCCTTTTTAATCTGCCTTTAGTGGCAAGAAGAAGGCAAGAAACTGGCCCAAAACCGTTCAGCTGCCCATTACGGCCTTTGTTGTTGTTTTATGCCTCTAGTGGTGTTCAGTTTAAAACCAATGGGTAGAAAGAGCAAGCAAATGGTCTCTGAGAGCAGTCCTCGTTGAGGCTGGGGCTGGCTTAGTGAATTTGAACACCAACTCTTCTTGTAAAAGAGTTCTAACACAAACTAATCAATACTAGTTAATCAAATCAAACTTGGAACAGACTTGCCTCACACGTTCAATCAGCGGGTGCCCCAGAACCAAGCCAGCGCTGCGTCCGACTAAAAGGCCATTATGTAGAATCCTGAACACGAAGGTGCTCTAGGACTGGGGTCTTTTGAAAGAACGACGACAGAACTAAGACTTGTTATTCCTACTGCTCCCCCTGGATCCGCTACTATAGGTTCCTGTTCCAGCAAATTTACTCAGATCATCAGGTGTGGTGAATGACAGAGCCACCCTTCCCTGAGCTCTTACCGTGGCCCAAGCTTGGTTGGGTGCCTCCTGTCCCTTATATCTAATCTTTATGTAGTGGGTTGTAACTTTTCTCACAGTGCTTCATGGCCTTTCTGTACTAAGAAATTTCAGCCTGTTTATTTATGGCCAATCGAATCTTCTTCATAGTTCTCCGGGGGAGAAACAACATTAGAGGTCAGACTGGACTGATTTAATTTTTATTCTCTTCCAGTTTCAACAGCCTCTTTGGGTGTGTGGCTGTCCAAAATATGCTGTCTTTTCGATCTTCTCTCTGTCCCCTCGCTCCTTTTGAGGGTGGTGTCTGGAGCTCATATGCCAGGTGCCGATAGAGAATGGGGACCCCCAATTCATGTGGTAACTCTCGGGTCCCTGCAAGCCTCTGCCTTGGGATGGCTGGTTGGTCAGTTGTGTGGATTGAAGAACAGTCATGTCCTCACTGGCCATTTGGAACTTCCTCCTGCCTTACTTCTAGAAATTGGTCCTGGCCTATTAACTCTGCTCATGAGGTGCTCACACATGCATCCCAGGGTGGATTCTAGTCCACTGTCTGTCTCTGAACCTTTGTATCTGAGCATCAGGCCTGGTAGGAAGATCAGGTGCGGGACAGGAAGAGCAAGCCCACTTCCTCAGGCTTGTCTCTCCAGTTTCTCCATCAGCCAATGGTGTATTTGCATTCCCACTCTGTGAGGACATGGTGCAGACGTGACTGTGGGGATCTTCCTAGGATCTTAGCAATGTCTAGGGAAGTAGACCATGAAATTGGTATTGTGGTGTCTCCTAGACCTATCTGACCATTTCTACTGCCCTCTTACTTTACGTGCAGGACCAAGAGTGAGGGAAACGGGAATCTTGGCATTGACCTCCTCTCTTTGTCTTTCTCATCTTTCTTCTGTTCAATGCTGCCCTGGGCCCAGAAATGGGGCTTGCCCCTTCCTCTTCCTGCCTAGACAGACTCCCTTACTTCCTATGATGAGTTCTTGTTGCACTGTGACTGTCCTAATTTAGGCTCCTCAAAAGCAGGCAAGTATTCAAATATATCTAGTTCATTTGGGAGAGGCAGACAACACCAAAAGACGACTGGGGAAATGAGAGACGGAAGGGAAGGCAGTGAGAAAAGGCATTATAGACCAGTCACCACTGTGAGCAACTGGACCTTGATCCCATGGGAAAACTGTGGGTAATGGTACAGAGAACACATTCAGACTTACCCAATCAGGGGTTAAGGAAGCTCTAGCATTTATACACCAATTCCTGTCACTCACTGATTGAGGACCACTTCACTGGGGATAATGGAACTATTTTTATACATGTGTTAAAACTCACAGGATGAAGATATGCAGAGAGCAAATAAGCATAGGAAAAGATGCTCATTATCATACGCTGTCAGGGAAATGCAAATTAAAGCAATGAGATACCACTACACACTTATTAGAATGGCAAAAGTCCAGACCACCGACACCACCAAATGCTGGCGAGGACAGCGGACAATACATCCTCACTGCTGGTGGGAATGCAAAATGATATAGCTACTTTGGAAGACAGTTTGGCAGTTTCTTACTTCACCAAGCCTACAGTTACCATACAATCCAGCAATAGCCCTCCTTGGTATTTACCTAAATGATTTGAAAACTTTTGAAAATGTCCTAGGTGTATAAAAACCTGCACACTGATGTTTATAGCTGTATTATTTATAATCGTCAAAATTTGAAAGCACCCATGGTATCTTTCAGTAGATGAACGGACACATAAACTGTGGCACATTCAGACAATGGAATATTATTCAGCAATAAAAAGAAATGAGCTGTCAAGCTGTGAAAACACATGGAGGAAACTTAAATGCTAAGTAAAAGAAGCCAATCAGAAAAGGTTACAAGGAAAAGGATTCCAACGACTCGACACTTTGCAAAAAGACAACTACAGAGATGGTACAAAGATCAGTGTATGCCAAGGGTTAGGGATTGGGGGTAGGGAGGGATAAAAAGGCAGAACAGAAAGACTTTTAGGTTAGGGAAACTATTCTCTATAATATTATAATGTCCTTACAATGTGTATGCATGTCTTTATATAGTAATCAAATCCCATAGAATGTACAATGCCAAGAGTGAGCCCTCATATCAACTATGGACTTTGGATGATAAGGATGTGTTTATATTGCTTTATTAATTTTAACAAATCTATCACTGGTGGTGATAGTGGGGAGGCTATGTTGTGTGGAGGCAGGAGGCATATGGGAAATCTCTATTGCTTCCCTTTAGTTTTGCTGTGAATTTTAAACTGTTCAAAAAAATCTATGAAAAAAATTCATAGAACTGTACACAAAAAAGCAAAGTCAAATTTACTATATGTAAATTAAAAAAAAAAACAAGAAGGAAGGTGGGAAGGAAGGAAGGGATTGAGGGATGAAGAAAAAGAAGTTAAAAAGGAAGTTAGCTTTGCGATTAGAAGATAAACAACAAATTATTTACCTGTTTTACTTGTTTATTTTATAGGCATTACCTGTTGTCTCTTCTGAGGTGCTATGCCTCCCAATATAGCCTTGAAAATCAAAAATTACAAAAGAGCATGATTTAAAGGGGTGATAATCTTTTGTTGATTTAATAGTTTCAAATTATTACCTCCGCTACCTTTTCAAATCCTGCCAGGTAGACATTATTGCCCTCATTTCGTAGACAAGGAATCCCTGGCACAGAGAGGTTAAATGACTAACCTCTTTTGGTAGGTGTGGAAATCTGTGAACTGAATCTGGGTGTGTGTGGCCTCAAAGTTTAGGTTCTACTCACAAAACATGAATACAAATGTTCAAGGTCAGTTATTGACAACTCAGACAAATGGGTAATCTTGTATCTGGAAAGAAACCTCCAAGGTGGAAAAGGTAGGAGGGAAAAAGGAGGAGAAAGAGGTGGGAATCGAGGACAGCAGTCAAGTCCCCAGCTTCATGCATGTACCACACTTCAATGAGAACGAGCTGGAGCGGGATAAGATGGTGCTTTGTTTCTTCCCTAAGTTTTTTTGTTATTGTTTTTCTTAACCTAAGGGATTGGTTACCTTAATTCCAAACACTGATGAAAACATGAGTATTACGTTTCTACCTCCACTGGTCCTGCCACGATGTGAAATAATGCAGATATTTGTTCTGCATTTATTCCAAAGAAAAGCATTTTTTTTTACCCAACCAATTCCAGTAATGGAACATCACTGATTTGCTGTTGCTTCAACAAGGCCACGGGATCCTAGCAATGGATTATCTAATTCCAGAGGACATTATCAGTTAAATCCTGGCATCTTGCAGAACTGTAATTTTCCTAAAAATTGTTTCATTGACTTGGTGAACTTTTGTATCCCATCTCTTGATCTGAAAAACAAACACGCAAACAAAAACTATTACAATGTTCAGTCTAGTTCAGTGAAAGCCACGTGTGAAAATGGGGAATAACTTGATCGGGTGTCAATATCACAGGAAATTCATGATTTGGTAGAGAAGGAATAGCTTTTAAATAAAAATCCAGTGGATACTTTTAATGAAACTGAAGCAGTTACAAAAGGAATTTAAAAATAATTTGATTTATACTAAATCAAAATACTACCCCACACATGCTGGGCTTCTTCCTGAAACATCCTGCCACCCCACCTTCCAATTCCCAAGAAGATACTTTTACCCGTAGCTCAAGCTACTTAATCTATTATAGATGCATCTGTCTGTGCATTAATGGCCAGTTTCCTTCTCTGAAGTCCAATAGCTCATGAGCTCGTGAAGACAAGGACAGCTTCTAGGCAGCTGTAGCTTGATACCTGACATGTCTTACATGCTCGCAATGGTTCCAAAATGAGTGAATTACACTTCTGTTCATTCCGCCTGGAGCCTTGCTTAGGTTAGGAGAGCACGTGGAATGAGAAAGAGCTGGTATGAAATACTAATTTTCCCACTCAGTGACTTTTGGCAAATCGCCTAACCTCTGGAATCCTGTTTCCTCATTTGTGTTTTGGGAACATTAATATTCACCTGTCCAGGATGTTAAGCCAATAAGTGAGATATTGTAAGCCAATGGCTTGGCATTTTATCTAGCAAAAATAAGCACTCAATAGCTGGTAAGTGGGTTCTCAACAGACACTGCTTGACGCCATGTTCACATTTCCAATGTCTTTGTTTCCGCCATCACACTAGTCTGAGAGGCTAAACATATAAAACAGAGGTTCTCAAATCTTAGTATGTGCTAGAGTCATCTGAAAAACTTAACGGAACAGATTGCTAAGTCCCAGCTCGACTTTCCGATTAAGTACGCCTAGGGGAGGGTCTAAGAATTTGCATTTTTAGTAATTGCCTGGGTGATGCTGATGCTGCTGGTCCCGGAACCTCACTTTGAGAAAAAATTGCTTCCTCCCCTTCCTCTTCATCCCAGGCAAGTGCACACTGGAATCACTCAAGAAGCTTTCAAAATTATAGATATCTGGATCCCATACCATGGTTTCTGATTTAATACTAGGTCTCTGCTGAGGCCTGAGCATTGGGATTTTTTAAGCTTTCCAGGTGCTTCTTATGAAAAGCCAAGGTTGAGAACCAGGGCCCTAGGTGTAGGCCAGTAGAGCCTCGCATCTCAAAGCGTGGCCCCTGATCAGCAACGTAAGCATCACCAGGGAGCTTGTTAGAGATGCATAAACTCTGACCCTGACTTAACTAATGAAAATCTGCATTTTTAGTAAGATCTCCAGAGAATTCTCATGCATGTTAAATTTTGAAAAGCCCTGAACCAGGGAACCCTCCCTCCGAGCTTACATCAGAGAAAGCATCACCAGATCTCATCCTTGCCTTGTTTGAGGTTTTCCTTCCTGAGATACTGGGATTTAGGATAAAACGAAGAACTCACTATCTTACTCCCAAAGGCAGTGGCTTTTACCTTCTACTTTGCAGGTGTGAACCTGAGGAGCCTTCTGTCTTTGTCCCCATCCTTTTCTCCTCCCTGTCTTCCCAGACTCAGTTTCCATCTCCAGATGTAGCCTTCATCACACCTATTTATTAATGCTGAGTTTTCCCTAGATTCGAGTAAAGACAGGAGGCAGGATCAGTGTCTTAGTGGGATTCAGAAAAATGAAACTTTGCTTTAAAAAATAAGTTAGCACCTGGTTTCTCCCTAAATTACCCTAACACACAGATGTGTTGTGAGATGGTATTAAAATAGAATCCTTATCCACTACAGGCTGGAAAGTGAAAAGTAACATGGAAGAGATGCCTAATGATTTGGAAAAAGGAAAAGATCCCTAAGTAAAGAAATGATGAGGTGTCCGTGACCAGAGAAACCTGAAATGTGCTAATTGAATGCCCTCAGATGCCATTATCAGTGAAGCCCCTCTGGAGCTAGCAGCACGAGCACATCTGAGCAGAAACCCGAGCTACCAGCACAGAGAACTGTCTTGACAGCTTAAGCAGGGTTCAGTGTGCATGAGTCAGCAGGGGAGGGTCCTCGTGCATGCAGTTCATTAGAAATCCTTCACAAACAAGAGGGAAAATCTCCTCCGGTTGAGTGTGCCAGGCATACTCAAAGACAAGACAAGTTTGGTTTCTAGAAAGAACAATAATGGCCGCGTTAGGGATATGTGCGTGCACGTACACGCTAACGGACGCATGCACACATTCCAAATCATGACTTTTGTTGCTCGAAATGCATTCATGGACCAGCATCAGCATCACCTGCCCCCTCCCACCTACTATTAAGAATCTACATTTTCTTTCTTTTTAAGTATTTGAGGAACCTCCATACTGTTTTCCAGAATGGCAGAACTATCCTATGATCCAGCCATTGCACTACTAGGTGTTTACCCAAAGAATACAAAAACACTAATTCAAAGGGACGCATGCGTCCCAATGTTTATAGCAGCATTATTTACAATAGCCAAATTATGGAGACCATCCAAATGTCCATCAACTGATGAATGGGTAAAGAAGATACATAGATATAGATACAGATACAGATAGATATAGATATATCAAGTTTTTATGCAACTAGGAGACATGGTTTTACATGAGGAACACTTGAATCTATATAATCATGAAGTATGCTTTACTGGAAATTTGTTGTACATAAGAAATCTTGATTAATGGGAACTCAGCAAGCAAGGAAAAATAAAAGCCGATGTCAGTTATAAACTTTCTTAGACCTAACTATCTCTAAGATATATCCCACATTTAGAATATATTCAAGAGTGTACACCACACTTCACTTTCTATAAATTTGTGCAATGACTATCAGTGTTTAGAATGATTACGCTAGGGGCGCCTGGGTGGCACAGTGGTTAAGCATCTGCCTTCGGCTCAGGGTGTGATCCCGGCGTTATGGGATCAAGCCCCACATCAGGCTCTTCCGCTATGAGCCTGCTTCTTCCTCTCCCACTCCCCCTGCTTGTGTTCCCTCTCTCGCTGGCTGTCTCTATCTCTGTCAAATAAATAAATAAAATCTTTAAAAAAAAAAAAAAAGAATGATTACGCTAGACCAAGGGTCAGTAAATATTTTCTGTAAAGGACCAGATGGTAAAATATTTTTGTTTTACAAGCCATTTAGTCTTTGCAGAAACTACTCAACTCATCTTGTAGTGTAAAAACAGCCATAGACAATAAGTAAGCAAATGTTTGTACTTGAGTTCTAATAAAACTTTATTTATAAAAACAAATAGATTTGGCATACAGGCTGTAGTTTTTTAACCCCAGCAATAGCAGATTATAAGAACTTTATTATTTAAAAGTAAAACGAAGGGGTGCCTGGGTGGCTCAGGTGGTTAAACGTCTGCCTTCAGCTCAGGTCATGATCTCAGGACCCTGGGATCGAGCCCCACATTGGGCTCCCTGCTCAGCGGGGAGTCTGCTTCTCCCTCTCCCTCTACCTGCTGCTGCCCCTGCTGTGCTCTCTTCCTCTCTCTTTGTCAAATAAAAAATAAAATAAATAAAAATAAAAGTAAAATGAAATAAACTTTACTTAAAAAGGCAACATAAGTTAGTTTGGGGGAAAAGTAGGATATGAACAACTCCATGCACTCATACGTAAGATGATTTTCACACAGGAGAGTGAACTATAATTCCTTACCAACATTTTCAGATGCAATGTTGGCAAGGAGAGACAATGGCAAGATGCTCTGTTAACTTGTAAGTTTATGGAATATGTATTTAACCAGGCCATGGTATTCCTCAAATAGTCAGGTTATACAAAATTACCTTGCAAAGCCCATAGCACCTAGGGTGATTTTTTTCTTCGTTATGGGAAGAGTCGTGTAATGGCTTGAGTAGGTAAACTGGCGTCATAACCCACCTTAGTTTTCCAGAGGAAGTAGGGAAATGGGAAAGCCAGCCAGGAGCTGATGGAAACATAGGCAGTCAAAAGGATATCCATTCCACTGTAAGGACTTTTAGCCATTTGGTCTGTGCAGTGTGATGGAAGATTATTCAGTGTCGAGACTATTGAGTCCTAAGTGGATAGGTAAAGAGCTCCAGGTTCCTAATAATTTCAATTCCTTCCCTCCGAAGAATGAAAGTCACAACAATTAACCCAAAAGGAAATTCAGCCAAGCCTAAGATGTTGTTGTGGGCCCCTTGACATTGTCTAATTCATTAAGCTTCATCACTGGTAAGACCAAATGGGCCCACACGAGAATCCATTTCTCTAGCAAATAAACCACATTTAAATATGAGCTTGGTCTAAGGCAGATGGTCCTCCAGTTGGAATTTGTTTGATAATTTTAGAAGACATACATGTAGGCTTAGCTGGAATTGATTATCAAAGTGTACTCTGGGTAAAATATTCTGGATTTGAAAAAAAGAAATTTAGTTTCACTCAGGGATTCAGCGAGCTAGTGCCATGTTTTCTTTTTGGTGATGATGGTTTTGGCAGTGGCTTTCTTTGGGGGTTTGGTTTCAGACTCATTTATTAAGCTCTTTATAAGCTTCTTCTTTTCTCCCATCCTAGAAGTATTCCTCCTCCAAGGCAATAGGTGTTTAACACAACAAACTTGCTAATTAACTAGAAAGAAGTATCTCTCAATTCGGTATGGGGCAAACTGGAAATATTTTACATATTTTGGCAGGAATTGGACTTTTCTTTAGAGATAAATTATCTGTAAGCAAGTCTCTTAGGTTTAAACCTCCCTTAGAATTTAGGGCTTGTGTAAAGTGTGTGATAGCAACCCTTTCTCTGACATTCTGTGCAAATTGGTCATCAGAGTACCACTGTAGAGAGTCATTCACAAAACAGACAGTGGGGTGAACACATGTTCCGATTTGACTAGAATAAACTCATTTTTCCCCAGCTATCCCAACAAATTATTAGTAGAGTCCCTTTCAATCTCAAAAGTGTCCCGATTGAAAAAAGAAGTTGTCCAGATTGGACAATGAATTATATGCTCACTGTAATGAGAGCTGACATCTATTGACCACTTACTTTAAGCACTCTGCTAAACACTGCTATGCAAATTATTTCATTAAACGCTCACAACATCCCTCGGAGAGGACATCATCATTGCTTTCAATTTATAGATGAAGAAACTGAGTATAAGAGAACTGAAGTTCCATGAATAGTAAATAGCAAAACTTAGACCTTAATCCATGAGAAAGATTCTTAAAAGTCAGAATGCTTAACCACAATGTTCCATCTAATTAAAACTTGCAGTTAGAACAAGGTGCGAGGGAATCATCCTCTTGTGCTTGAAAACTGTGTTTGGGAGAAGGTGAGAGTCAAAGATGGATGTAAAGAATGGTGGAAGCAGGGGCACCTGGGTGGCTCAGTCGTTGAGTGTTTGCCTTCGGCTCAAGGTGTGATCCCAGGGTCCTGGGATTGAGCCCAAGTTGGGCTCCCTGCTCCGTTGGGAGCCTGCTTCTTCCTATCCCACTCCCCCTGCTTGTGTTCCCTCTCTCATTGGCTCACTCTCTCTGTCTGTCAAATAAATAAATAACATCTTTAGAAAGAAAGAAAGAAAGAGAAAGAAAGAAAGAAAGAAAGAAAGAAAGAAAGAAAGAAAGAAAGAAAGGTGGAAGCTGCAGAAAGATAATACTTTTATTTGCAATGTTAGTTTCCACACATCCTCTCTTTCTTAGTTGGCTTGGTCTAGCATATGATATAAGGTCAAAATGTACATTTCCAGAAGGCTTTGGACACACATGTCCATGTCTAGAGCTGTGGGTGGAGAAGAAATCATGAGAAACAAACAAGAGATGAGATGGCATTTGTCAGTAAGTATATAATGAGGGTTATCATGCGTTCCAGTTTGTATCTGTTGTAGATCAAATACCGTATTTTCATCATTTTAGCACCTCTTGCCCCTTACAGAATTTTCAAATATTCCCCAGTCTGGGCAATACATTGTATGGCAGCCCTGACTATAATAAAATATTTATATAAATTCATTTCTGTTTAGGCACTTTTAATGCTTAATTCTCAGTGTAATGCATTAATATTTCTTGTGATATTTCATTTAGAAGACAACAAATGTGATAATTTACTTTAACCCTTATGAAAGCACTAAACCAAGCCCTGGAGGGTGTGAATGAATCCAAAGATGACGATGGCAGCCTCCAAACCAGAGATAATTATGAGATATTATACCAAAGTCTTTTGTAACAGAGGTAGGTAAAGCTATTTCTGGAAAATGGAGGCTTTATCAAGGATGTAGCTTTATCCTAGATGTGAAATACAAAGTCAAAAGTTTATTTGGTAGTCTATGTAGAGGAGGAATGTTCCAGAAAAAATGTGATCAAACTCATGCAAGCCCTTTGTAAAATAGGGCTAAAAGAAGGAGAAGGGACCAGGTCTTTCTGCTCCAGGGCAAAGTAGCAAGAAGACAGAGGAGAAAAAAGAGAGAAATCATAGTTTCTCTGGTCAGAGATAAGGGCTCTCCCATTTGGTGCCTGCCAAGCCACCACCATCATGACAGGATTGCCTGGGAGCTGGAGGAGTAGGGAATGTGAAGAAAGAATAAAAATAGGGCATTTTGTCATCTCTCTGACTCCCAGGAGCACTCTTTCTCTGTCTTCAAGCCAAAATTCAAGGGCTTCTTTGGAGCTCTATCTGTCTGTACCTGGAGCATGGTTCCAGGTGTCTAGCTGTCTCTGGATCTAGAACCAGTTGGGGAAATGGTCACCTCACCACTGACTCATGGGTAGTTTGAGTTCTGGTTTCCCTCCCCAATCTGCCTGCTGCCATTAACTTTCCAGATTCCTCAGAGAGTTGCTCCATGTATTCCAACCAGAATTTTAAACACATTCACTGAATGAAACAGGATGGAGTATTTTACTCCATCTTGACTTGAACTGGACCAAAAAAGAATATCTTAATTACTGTAAGGAAACCAGGTCTGTGACTGAAAGTGTCCAGAAAACTTCCTACCTGTATTTTGAGAAAGTTATGGGACCAGTCTAGGTTTCACCCAAGAACTAAGAGAGAAAAGAATAAAGGTGCTTTATGAATGGTCATTCAACTTACTAGTCACATATGGCTAAATCTTCATAAAGAATATTTACAGGTATTTCACCTTCAGTAATCAATTCTATAGAGCTTGCAGGGGAAAAAAGTCAATCTGAAAGCACTCGAAATGCTTAATTATTTTTCAGGGTAGAGAGTATGGAAGAAAAAGCTCAGTATCCTAACTTTGGCTCTCCGCTTCACTGAATCACCAAAATAAAAGGAAGTCTTCAGCCACGGCTTCAGATTGAGGCAAGATGAGAACTTCATCATGCCCGCGTTATTGTTGGAGGATTGATTCAAAAATAAAAGACCTAAGTTTCAGCTGGTCCCAAACTATGGAGAATTTTACCCACACAAAGCCCCCATTTGCCAATGCAAATCTGATAATTGGACACTTAATTACCCTATTTGCACACATAAATGAAGGGTGTGCCGGCGAGAAATCAGAGCCCACTCTTAAAACTTTGGCCCCAAGCAATGAAACCACATGCTTTTGTCAACAGCTAAATTGATTAGAATTGTGTTTATTTCTGCTCGTGTTAGTCCACATGTATTTTCACTGGAGCCTGATGTCTATTGAGTTAAAGCTTAGTTAAAAAAAACCTACGTTATGCAGAAAACCTAGATAGTAATTGCCAACTATGTGCCAAGAACCCTTTCATTTTATAGAGAATGCAAGGTCTGAATAAAAAGAAATATTCTTTGCAACTTCATATGCTTGGGCAGACTCAGCAGCCTTATAGTCATAATAAAGACAGAAGGGCCTTTTAAAAGAATACTTTAAGCAAAATTTCCAGCATGGATGACTCTCTTGGGTAAATGGCTCAGGCATTGAATTCTTCTATTTCCCTGGGGCAGGTAAAGGGGTGAAATTTCTCTGAATATCTTCTAGCTAGACAGTGTCCTAACTATGTCCTGGGGGGAGGGGAATCTTTGATTTGGAAGCATCTTTTGTGAGTAGGTCCATCTGGGTTTCCTCCCCATGAATAGAACCATCCAGAGTTGGCTGTTTCAAGATCGTTGATTATATATAGACCTGAGTTCTAGTCCTGGCTCTAATTCAAACAAGCCATGTACTACTGGGGACGGATTCAATTCCTTACAATTGCTTAATAATAGTAAAGCAAAAAGGGAAAGCCTTTCAGGGAGGGTCAGGCAGTGGGTCTGAGAAGTGGAGGCAGGCCACGGGAGGCCACTACAGTATCAAAAGGAGGATAAGCAGTAAGGAATGATCAATGGATTTGGCGATTTAAAAGTCACTGGTAACTTCATCTTGTTTCGGTCACCAGATACTCGATAAATACTTGTTGAGTGAATGACTTACTTATCAGCACCATTTATCGAGCACACTCTGCACAGGGAGCACTGTGTGAGGAGTCAAGAGTACCCAGAAAAAGAAAATGGACCCTTGCCTACAAAACGACTGCGAAAGTGCTCCTTGAAGAGTAAAAATTCACCAAGGTGAAACAATATTAAATAAGACAAAGTTGAAAGACTCAATGTGAGGATGAGGAGCAAGATGACCTTTGAGGTCTTACATAGAGGTAAGATGCCTACTGTGTATTCCAGGAGGGGGTTCTCCACCCAGTCTGGAGTTCAGGGGCTTACACTGTAGAAGGATTGGAGCTGGCTTCCCTCCACCACTACTGTGATGTCCTTGAGTTCAGCAGGTGCCACGCAATGCAGAGGAGCTATGCACCAGAGGCTGCCCCACCTTAACACAATGAAAACTAGAGAACCCTGGGCACAGGCCTGGTTTCTGCCAGCCTGCAAGGAGAATGCTTACCTTTATCACTGCTTTGGTCTCTCTGGATTATGGGACATCAGAGTACTCCTGCTTGGGCTCTGTCTTCCGTTATTGCTCATGATACGTATCTCAGAGATATGACAGAATACTTATTTATATTCTCCTTTCACATTTAAATAGAAAACAAATACATCAGCGCTTGCAAAACTATGCTTCTGTCCATTGTTTTATTCTCAAGGTTAATTTTCCGACACATTCTTCTGCTAATGGAAGGAGTTATACGTGAAAACTTATTTAAGAGTGGGAGCGGAAATGCAAGCTGTTTATGGCATAGTCATTATTGTGACCAATGTCTTCACCATCCCCTACCCCACAATAAAAAGTAGTGTCTAATCTTCATCACAATTTTCTTTTTCTTCTTTTGTGTCATTTTTTTTGAGAAGCTGCTGGTGCTATTCTGATGGGTTGACCAGAAGTAGTTCAAAAAATAAGTGACTCTACCCTTTGAACACAGAAGAAACAGTGTTATTATCAGTGGTTAAACAAAACTCCGACCAAACTTTAGAGGTCAAGGGGCTAAGAGAAATGTTTTTTCACCGCTAAAAACCTGTGAACTTTAGCTGGGACTTGTTGGTTTAGAAGCTTAAGAAAGAAAAAGAAACTAACATTTATTGTCTACTAGATTCCGGGCTCATTGACCACACCATCTCAGTTAACTCTTTCTACCACCTTGAGGTAGTTATTACGTTCATTTTAAAGACCATGAAAGTGCTATTCAGAGAAGTTTGGCAACTTGCATAAGATCACCCAGTGAAGGAGAATTACCGGAAGGAATGTTCTATGACCTCGAGATACATCTAGGATATTATTGTTTTTTAAGCCACGGATAGGAAATCAATTCAAGTGTCATGACTGGAATTTTTAAAATTAAAAATAGACTAGATTAGATTTGAAAGTATCCAACTATTGTTTCCTTAAGCTTTTGCTTTATGGGGTGTTTGCTTGTGTGTGCGCATGCGTGTGTGTGTGTGTGTGTGTGTGTGTGTGATGATGAAAATGATGAAAAATGTATTTCTCCCTATGAGTTTTGGTCAAAGAGTTTGAAAGCCACTACAATTGACCATGCTGACGATGGAATAGGAATAATTTGTCTAGTTAATTATCATTGGGGCATCTATATAATTTTTTTTATTATGTTATGTTAGTCACCATACAGTTTGTCCTTAGTTTTTGATGTAGTGTTCCATGCTTCATTACTTGCGTATAACCACCCAGTGCACCATGCAATATGTGCCCTCCTTAATACCCATCACCGGCCTATCCCAATTCCCCCAACCCCGGCCTATCCCAATTCCCCCACCCCCCTCCCCTCTGAAGTCCTCAGTTTGTTTCCCAGAGTCCATAGTCTCTCGTTGTTCATTCCTCCTTCTGTTTACCCCCCTTCATTCTTTCCTTGCTTCTCCTACCGATCTCCCTGCTATTTCTTATTATATGATTTTTAATCCAAACCAGGACACTTCAGAGAATGAAAGTAAGTTCTATTATTAATTACATAAAGTTAGCAAACATAAACAGGATTATTCTGGGCAAGGTGGGATGGGTGTTCATCTGATTACAACCCGTTCCTCATTTCCAATTATCTCTTCCATTTTAACAACAAAATGACTGATGAAAAGTAGAAAATTCACTTAGGAGAGTATGTAACACATCTCACACTTGGGGAAGTAAAACAACTGTGTCAGACTATAATTATATGTTCTTCTCTAGCACACGATTGAGATCTAAATCATTGTATACTTGCTAAATAATGTACCCCTTATTCGGAAATTGCAGCACTTGTCAGCATAATCTGGTGTTATTAATTTTGTTAGTAATTATATTATTAAAGTATGAAATGAAGAGTTATAATATCCAAAGATAGGTCTCTGTGTCAGGGTAAAGGGGGTATGATAGTTTTGTGTCCATGACTCATTTAAGCAATACCCCTTGCGTTCCTATGGATAATAGCAGGAGCATTTGCAAAGTTAATGTCACTCTTTTACCTTCACTACATTTACAAAATGTGTGTGGTATTAGTTTTAGAAGGCTGAAATTCTAAAGTAAATAACTAGGTGGAAAAACATGGAGGAAATGAATTGAAATATCGTATGTCATGTTCGGTCTGGAAATATGGATGCGGTGTCTATGGACAGGTGTTCAGTGACTTCGGAAGCGTATGTGGCACTTCAGCACACCTTGCTCTTCTGTTCACCTTTGACACCTTCTAGAAAAGAATGGAAAATGTCAGGTTATTAGGGGCACTTGATTTTTTTGCTATCATAGCTCTCCCAGTTTTTCCTTCTATTTATTCATTTTGTAGATCTATTTGTGATTTATACGCTAGGCACCGTGCTAAAACGCTAGGGACAGAAAGATGAATGAAAAATAGTCTCTGCCCTCAAAATTTGTAGTCAGAGAGAGATACAGAGGAAAAAAGAGACATATATACACATCAAAAAGGCAATACAATGTGACAAAAGCTGTAGTAAATGAACAGTATTCTCTAGAAACTCAGAGTTCTGGGAAGACCACCTCTGCTTGGGGAAGTCAAGGAGGTAAGAGACAGGGAGAGAGCACTCCAGGCAGATTAAAAAAGTGTGTGCATGGCCTGGAGTCCGGAAACAACGTGGTATGTTTTGAGACTGGTAGAGATTCTTACAGAGAAGTGCTGGAAAATGATATTTAGAATACAGATAGGCACCAGACTGTAAGAACTTTTCTGTGTTATGATACAAAGCCTAAGTGTAATTACATCAGGAGCAACCAGACAATAAATAATGCTATGTGTGGAAGGAAAATAATTGGGGCTTTACGTTTTTCTTCAATAGAAAGGTAACTTCTTAGACGTATAATTGATAGACTGCGATTAGAAGAGCCTGTGGTACGGTGTCAGGCAAGAGAAGAGGACTACAGCAGGTTAAAGATAGCTGGATAGGCAAGAGCATCCATTCCTCTCTTGAGTCTCTGACTACTTTGACTAATGGACTAGGCACGACACCTAGTCCAAACCTAGACATTAAGAGGACTGGCAACTTCTGCCTTGGTCTCAAGTCCTCAGTTGCCATGTAAGAAGTCCAAGTACATCGCATGGAGAGGCTACAAATCTACAAGGCATGTGGGCGAGGCCATCTTGTACCTTTCAGATTAGGTCAGGTGAATACCGTTGAATGACCAAGTGGAGTGGAAGAAACATCCAGCTAACTTCTGTGAATCCCTGATCCACAGAATAATGAGGTATAATAAAATGATGGTTTTTTACACCACCAAGTTGGGATGACTATCCAGCAATACATTACCAGAACAAGGACTTAGATTAAAATATTTTAATTGATAAAATGATATATTCAAGATATTTCCAAGTCAGACTCAATGAGACTTGGAGCCAAATGGAATTTGGAGTGGAGAGGAAAGATTTGAAAATCATAACTAATACTTACTGGATCCTGAGTATGTCGAACACAGTACCAGGAAGGGAGTCACAACCATAAACATTTCTTGCACTCTAAAATTCAAAATCTGGTAGTAAATCCTATAATTTTCCAAAGCCTGTCGCCATTCAGCCATATTTGAGATTAATGGCATAATTCCTAATAAGACATGCCTTCTCTTCACGTAGTTTTGCAAACATAGTTTTTTTTTTTCACCTCGACACCAAACAACTTGAGTGCAGCTCAACATAAACTTACTGAGTTTAGATCTCACTTGCAAGCTTGAAGTTGTGCCAGTCTAAAAACCCTGAACCTCCAAGATAGGATACCCGAAGCCCTGCTGTGCCTCCTGGGAGAAATAACAAAGATTTTGAGACAGATGGCTCTTTCTCACTATGCCAGAATTATGATCCTTGAATCGTGGCACTTCAAGGGACTGCATCAAAGAATAAAATTTAGTCCAACCTCTGGAAGAAGTGTACTTGTCAGAGGGAACTCGCTTTGAGGGGAGATACAAGGAGTATGGTAACCCTTACATATTATACAACAATATTATTCATATTCTATTACTCTCTGAGAACTCAATAAGTACCCGAGAACACCAGTGGAGGTGGGGATAGGGGTTGCCTTCATTTCTGTGAGAGCAGAAGTGTCCGGGCGAGTGCCAAAAGCATTCAGAAAGTCAGCCATGGAGTCAAAACACACAGTGGTTTTGACTTTTATTTGTCTGATTTATTTTTCAATAAGCATGTACTACTTTTACAATGAGAGAAATCTATATCAAGTTAAAAACTTTATATTAAAGGCAAACAGTCAATCTATTGGTGGTCAAGGCGATCCTTTAAGGATTTAAGATCCTTTGGGACTAAGGAAATTGGGTTGGATGGGTTGGGGGAGAGACAGGAGCAGGAGGTGTTGGGGTCTGTCTTAGGTTATGTTTTCCAGAAGCAGATCCGGAGACAATGATTGATGCGTTAGTGATTTGTTGCAGAAGCAACCCTGGGAGAAACTGAGAAGTAAGGGGAATAGGACATGAAAATTAGATGATGTTCTTTTCGTGTCTATTTTTAATTTTATAATTTATGCTTTTGGTATCTTATCTTCTAAAAAATTTGCCTAAACCAATTATGAAGACTTATGTTTTTTTTTCTTCTAAGAATTTTATAGTTTTAGCTCTTAAATTTAGGCCTTCAATCCATTTTTTTCATTAATGGGCTTTATGCTTGGAAAAGTTTTAGATTTACAGAAAAATTATAAATTGTAAATAGTATAGACATAGTACATATTGCAAATAATATAGACAGTTCTCATAGACCCCACATAGAATTTCCCCTATTATTAACATTTTATATCATGACTTGAGCTGAAATCAAGAGCCAGATGCTTAACCAACTGAGCCACCAAGATGCCTCTAGATTTCCTTAGTTTTTTTCTAATGTTTTTTTCCCTGTTCCTGGTTCCCATCTAGGACACCATGTTACATTTACTTCTCATGTCTCCTTAGACTCCTCTTGGTCATGGCACTTCCTCAAATTTTGTTTTTGATGACCTTGACAGTTTTGAGGAGTACTGGTCAGGGATATTGTAGGATGCATGTGGATTAGAATTTGTCTGATATTTCTCAATTTCACAGGGTATGTGTTTTGAGGAGGAAGATCACAGAGGTAGTCTTTAACTCATTTTGAGTTAACCTTTGTATGTAAGGTGAAATAGGGTCCAATTTCATTCTTTTGCAAATGGATATGCAGTTGTTCCGGCACCATTAGTTTAAAAGATGACTTTTCCCATTAAATTTTCTTGTTATCCTTTTCAAAAATCAATTGACCATACATGTGAGGTTTTATTTTTGAACTCTCAATTCAATCCCATTGATCTATATGTCTATCCTTATGCCAGTATCACACAGTCTAGATTAGTGTAGCTTTGAAGTTAAGTTTTGATATGGGGAATTATGAGTCCTCCAATTTCGTTCTAGTTTCAAAAATGTGGGGGACAGGGAGAAACATTCTGGATCCATTTCCATATGAACTTTAGAATCACCTTGTCAGTTTCTGCAAAGAAGTCAGTTAGGATTTCCGTGGAAACTATGTTAAATCGGTAGATAATCTTGGAAGTATTACAATCTTAACAATATTCAGTCTTCCAGTCCTTGAACATGGAATGTCTTTCCATTTATTTAGCCCTTCTTGAATGTCTTCCAACAAATATTCTCTAGTTTTTGAAATATAACTTTTGTACTTCTTTTATTAAATTCATTGTAGAGTATTTTATTCTTTTTGATGTAACTGTAAATGGAATTGTTTTCTTAATCTTATTTTCTGATTGCTCATTGCAAGTGTATAGAATTACAATTGAGTTTGTATATTGATCTTATACTCTGCAGCTTTGCTGAATTTGTTCATTAGTTCTAATGTTTTTTTGTTTATTTTGTTTTTTAAAATATTTTATTTATTTATTTGAGAGAAAGAGAGAGCGCAAGAAGGTAAGGAGGGGAAAAAGAGAAGCAGACTCCCTGCTGAGCAGGTAGCTCAGCATGGGGCTCGATCCCAGGATCCCAAGATCATGACCTGAGCCTAAGGCAGATGCTTAACCAGCTGAGCCACCCAGCTGCCCAGTTCTAATGGTTTTAGTGAATTCCTTAGGATTTTCTATGTACAAGATTATGTCATTTACAAATATAGCTTTACTGCTTTCTTTCCAATCTAAATGCCTTTTATTTCACTTTCTTGTCAACTGCTCTGGCTGGTAACTCCACTAACATGTTTAATAGAAATGGTGAGAGCACACATCCTTGTCTTATTCCTGATCTTAGCAAGAAAACAATGAGTCTTTCATTATTAAGTATGATGATAGTTGTGAGATTTTGTAGATGCTGTTATCAGATTGAGAAAGTTCCCTCCTATTCCCAGTTTATTGAATATTTTTATTATGAAGTAGCATTGGATATTGTCAAATGCTCTTTCTGCATTTATTGAGATGACCATAACTTTTGGTACTTTATTCTATCAACATGATGCATTGCATTAATTGATTTTTGAGTGTTAAACTTATATTCTTGGGCAACATCCCATTTGGTCACACCGCATGGGCCATTTGATATGTTGCTGGATTAGGTTTGTTAGTATTCTGTCGAGGAATTTTGTATCTATATTCATAAGTGATATTGATCTGTAATTTTCTGTTCTTGTGATGTCTTTGTCTGTTTTTAGTATCTGGGTAATACTGGTGTCATAGACTTGATTGTGAAGTGTTACCTCTTCTCTCTTTTTTGAGAGTTTTTGAAAGATTGTTCCTTTGTCTTTCTACATTTGATGTAGAACTCACCAGTAAAGCCATTAGGGCCTAAGCTTTTTTTTGCAGGAAGTGTTTTGATTACTATTTCTATCTCTTTACTTTTTATAGGTATCCTCATATCTTCTATTTATTCTTGAGCAAGTTTAAAAAATACACTATTATAATCATTACTTTATATATATACATCAATAAATATTTATAGATTTCGTTAAACTTCCTTTTAAAATATTTCATGTTCTTTTCCTCTGTTCCTGTGGATTCAAATTTACTACCTGGTGTCATTTTTGTTGTTGTTGTTCATGTTTCCAATACAGCTTTGCTACAATCCACCTCCTTTGTAATATTATTGTCAAATAAAGTACATTTCTATATGTTATAGACCCAGTAGTTCAATTATATATATAGTTTTATTAAATTACTCTAAATATGCATTTATACTGTCTTTTAAAATTATATTTACTGTTGCTTCTTTGTTGAATACGTGCAAATTACTGTTTGGATCACTCACTTTCAGATAGAAAAACTTCCCTTAGTATTTCTTGCAAGGAAAATCAGCAAGCAAATAAATTCTATTAGTTTTTTGTTTAACTGGTAATGTCTTTACTTCATCTTCATTTTTCAAAAATAGTTTTGCTGGATATAAGATTCCTGGTTGACAGTTTTTTCTTTCAGCACTTTGGATATACCATCCTACTGCCTTTTGAACCCCATTGGTTTTGTTTTTGATGAGAAGCCAGCTGTTTATCTTATTGAGATCCTGTTGTACATGTCCTTTTTCTCTTGCTACTTCCACGATTTTCTCGTTTTTTTCATCTTTCAGCATTGTTACTATGATGTGTCTGTGTTAAATCTCTTCATGCTTATCTTACCTTATATTGTTCATGGAGCTTTTCAGATTTATATAGTACCCATTTTCAGCAAATTTGGAAAAGTTCCAAAAATTACTTTTTCAAATATTTTTCTGCTTCTTCTTTTCTCTCGTCTCTTCTGGTACTCTTATCATGATATGTTGATGCTCATAATGGTATCCCACATTTCTCTGGCTCTGTTCATTTTTCTTCATTCTTTTTTCTCTGTGCTCTGCAGATTTCATTATTCTTATCAATTTATCTTCAAATCCACTGATTCTTTTTTCTGCAGGTTCAAAATTACTTTGAACACTTCTAGTACATTTTTCACTTTGGGTATAATGCTTTTCAACTCCAGAATTTCCATTTGGATCTCTTTTAAAATTTCTACACCTGCATTGATATTCTGTATTTGATTAGATATTGTTATCATAGCTTCTTTTACCTTCTTTAGGCATACTTTCCTTTAGTTCTGTGACTATATTTATAATGGTCTCTTTGAAGCCTGTGTTAAATCTGATCTCTGGACCTTCTAACAGTCAGTTTTTGTTGGCTCCTATCCTTTTTGTGTATAGGTCAGCCCATTCATGTTTCCTTGCATATTTTGTGATTTTTTTGTTGAACACTGGAAATTTATAATACAGATTTTGGATACTGATTCACCTTCTCCCTCTCCAGGACTTGTTTCTGTTATTGGTTGCTTGTTTGTTGTCTTACTGACATGACTATGTTATTTCAGTGAGGTATATACCCCTTGAAATGTGTAGTTTCTGTTATCATTTCTCAGAGGGTGCAGTCTTGAATACGTGCACAGTCAACGTGGGATGACTAGTTTTGGAAGGGTTCATTTTGAATGTCTCTTTCCCTGATAACTTTGTTCAGTTGTCTGCTTTTGGTATCACACCCAGTTATTAGGCTGCATCAATTACTGGCTGAATGCTCTATTACATTCTACAATGCCTTGGAGAATAAATTGATCCATAGTCTGGCACAATTCAGTTCAAGCAGGGATCATTTTTGAGGCTGGTCTTTGAAGTTTGTTCTGACTCCAGCAGGGCTGCTCTCAGCTGTCTCTTTCTCTGGTTCTTAGTAAATTGGCTGGCCTATGATTTAGTTTGTTGTTCTCACAGAATTACCTGCTCCTCTTAATTATGCATCGCCAAAATCTCCAGAGTTTTTGAGAGACTTCTAGGTGTAAACTGCCCACATACTCTGTCTCAAATAAAATGAGTTCCTTTGGCGATCTTAAGAGCTCTCTATTCTTAAGGAACGCTTCTCCACCTGGGGAGAAAAAAAAAAAATCTCTGAACCATTGCTCTGGGCACTGAGCAAGAGTCACAGCTTCTAATCTTCTTAATTTGCCTTCCTGGCTTAGAACTCTTATCCTACTATCAAGCTGGGACGAGGACGACTAGGACCCCAGAATTCTTGCCCCCCCCCCGGGGTAGAATCTCCATTCCATAAATAGGGGCTGGGTGGTAGAACGGAGACCCTGACTTCTTGGTGACACCCACTGAGAACACAGCCTCTGAAATTTAGAGTTCAAAGAGAAGAGAACTGCTGATAGACTTCCCCACCTGGTGAGCTACTGTGTCCCTTAACAGCAAGCCAAGGGGAGAGGGTGCTCTGTCCTCTTTGTCACGCGCAAAGTGGAGCTTTCTTAAAACTGAGCTGGGCAGTAAGAGAAGTAGTAAAAGACTGAGTCATGACTCAGCAGCCATAGACTCTTGCTTTTCTTACTTCATTTTTGTAGGTTTTCTTGATTAAATGTTTCTTTACTTGTTCTATGACCTCAGTTCAATTTCCATGGTAAATTTTTTCAAAATATGATTTTCACCAGTTGTATTTGTTTCTCTGAGGAGTGGGCCCATAGAGGTCCTCAGACTGCAATTCCAGAAGTAGAACTCACAATGGAAATTTTTATCTATAGTTTTGTGGAAAGAGGAAGAAGTTATATCTCATACAACACAACAGAATTTTCTTTAAAACCTCTTCAAATATCTTTCTTATTCTCGTAATTTCTGTATTCCTAGAGTCGCTTACCATAACTACACTTTCTCTTCTTTCTCTGGCTTCTGTCTTTTACTATACCATTTCCCTTTCATCTCCATGGCCTCCTCCCATCACCACTGCCACCACACTCTGTCCCATGCAACATCTCTTTGTGTTCTCCCATCACTCTTGTCTATGGAAGTGTATGCAGCTTTCTCTGTGCTTCTCTTTCCATGACAGTTCCAACATCCTACTTGGTGAAACAAAAACTTCCGTTTGCAATATAATCTCCTTGGTAGCCCTAAGGATGGAAAGAGGTAAAAGGCAATGTAACATTCCTTCCTATCATGATACTTAATGTTTTAACTTGAGATCTTTAAATTTCATAAATGCCATTTTCACTAGTTATGGTTGATAGGATGTCATAACCAAGGAGATTATTAATGCCTTCAAGGAACTGCTAAATGTTTGATGTTTACACACTCCCAACCTGTATAGTAAATTCAAATTAACTTAAATGAATATTTACTGAGTGCTTTAAACCAAAGTGCATCTCCTAGACTAGCAGTAGAAGCATTACCTAAAACTTGTTAGAAATTCAATTTGTAGGCATCATCTCAGACCTAAAGAAGCAGAAATCTTCATTATTAAAACCTGAAATGGTTTTTTTAAGATTTATTTATTTATTTTAGAAAGAGAGAGAGCAGGGTTGGGGGGCAGAGAGAGAGAATCCAAGTAGACTCCACACTGAGAGCAGAGCCCAACATGGGGCTAGATCCCAGCATCCTGAGATCATGACCTGGGTCAAAACCAAAAGTTGGATACTTAACCAACTGCACCACCCAGGTGCTCCTTGAAATCTGAATTTTAACATGCCTTTCTAGTGAGTCTAATGCACACTAAAATTGGAGAACCATTACTTCAATAAATGCTAGAAGCTATGGAATACAATGTTGAGAGTGACTCAATTTGTCCTCTAGAAAGAGACATGGTCTATTGGGGAAGATAGGCATGTACATAAATAACTTAAATATAGTGTAATATATGCAATATTAGAATTATATACAAGGTGCCAAATTGTAGAGGGAAAAGAAAGTTAAATTTGTCAGTGAGGGACTTGCTGAGCACATTTGACCACTGACAAGATTGTATTTAGCGCACAGGCTAGGTAGTTGCTTCTCTGAGCATTAATTCCCCCATCTATAAGATGGAAACAGTAATACCTATTTCAATGAGTTATATGATTAAATTAAATCATGGAAGTCAAAGTGTCCAGCATAGACTTTTTGCCTCAAAGGAGTCTTAGTCCTTGGCCCTTCCTGTCCAGACCTCCCCAGTACATAGAAGGCTGATGAATTTGTAATCAATTGCAGAATGCTGAACCCCCAGACTTTACAGAAAGAAAGAACCATTTTCTTCCCAAATCTGGTTTCTGTCCATCTGCTTTATTGGCTGATGAGAAATATCAATTAGAATTAAACTCATCATTTCTGCTTTCCAGACTCATTGGGTATCAGGGGAGTTCCAGGATGAATTTTGTTCAACATTTGCACATATCATATTGGCACTCAAATTTATCTGGGAAAACAAAACTTTACTCTCAGTAGTCACTGCCATGTTTTACCTCAAGCACTTACCAAAATCAGGTCTCCCCCTAAAAGGAAAAAATATATATAATGCTATTCATTCACTGAACAGTTGCTGAGTACCTACTATGTTCTAGGGAAGAAAGTAAGGGGATGGAAAAGACAAACATTGCTCTATCCTCATGAGGCTTATCATTCAACAGAGACTTGGGATCAGGCTATTTGGGAAGTACAGAATTGACCTGTTTATGGAACTAACATTTTTTTCAAGAATAGAGATGAAGCTCATGTTTGTGTGGTGGTATCTTTAAGTTCTTTTTTTTTTTTTTTAAGATTTTATTTATTTATTCGACAGAGAGAGAGACAGCCAGCGAGAGAGGGAACACAAGCAGGGGGAGTGGGAGAGGAAGAAGCAGGCTCCCAGCGGAGGAGCCTGATGTGGGGCTCGATCCCAGAACGCAGGGATCACACCCTGAGCCGAAGGCAGACGCCCAACCGCTGTGCCACCCAGGCGCCCCGGTATCTTTAAGTTCTCAACAAAGCTTATAAGATAGGTGGGAAATGGACTACAGCACTTGAAAGGCAGACTACAGTGTTTGCTACAATTGAGGGCCCAAATTTTTCCAAGATTCAGAGAGGAATAGCATATACTACCTCCCTCCAGAAGATTTTTAGTTAATGGTCAGACAGGCAAATAAGAGATGCACCATACCTAGCAGTGCTTGGCACAAAGTGGGATATTCAATCATGGAAACACATGTTATTATTATGGCTTACTTAGTACAGAAAGGTGCTTGAGGAATCCAATGCAAGCCCTGCTGCATCCTCATGCCATATGGAATATCCTCAAACATTAGCCAGAGGGATAAGTCATTAGTTCTAATAATATTTGTTGAGCTCACACTACCCAAGTGTTGGAGACACAAGAGTGAGAAACGACATACTTGTCTCCGCTCTCATAGAGCTTAAGGTCTATCTGTTGATCATTGTAAATGAGGACACCGTAAATTGTAAGCGAAGACCAAAACGTCAGGAGCAGGCCTGGCATTCAGGGGAACACATAGGTCCAGCTGTGTATGTGGCCGGAATCCATCCCCGTCAGTGCTTAAGCCGTAACTTCTAGGAGTTCTTTTTTTTATTACCACTTCTAACCAAGTCTAAACTCTTTAACTCAAAATAGCTACTGCAAAATAGATAAAATAACACCACTGATGGGGTAACCTGCAAATAGAGTGTTTCTGGTGTTTCAATTATTGTTATTAGATATAAGGCGGCTCCTCGACGGAATGGCCAGTGTGAGCCCGTTGCAGAACACAGGGTGCAATGGAAAGGCAGACCTACGTCCCTTGTAACGGCACTCACGCTGATAATCCCCTTGGCAAGAACAAGGCCCCACGTACCTCCGTACCTCCGTCTCGTTCAAAAGAGCTGACCTGTTTCCCAAGGCGTAAACTTTAGCCCCAAGAAATGCTTTTCACAAAGGGCTCCCAGACCAAAATTAAAAAAAAAAAAAAAAAAAAGCTTTATACGTAAGACAGCCCACGGAGGCCCCGAGAAGTCTTGCAATTAAAAAGAAATCTATGCGATGTGTGATCCAGCCCTCCCCACATTAATTTCACCATAGAACCATTTTCCGAAAACATACATAGAAGTATCTGGAAAAAAACAATATTCTAGGAAAGACAGTTTTGAATCTTCTGGTTTAATTTATTCAGATCCTACTCTGCCAGGTGTTTCTTTTTAAATTGTCAACATAGAAAATTTACAAATGTCTTGAGCTGTTCTAAGTCCATTTTGACCAGTTAGGTCACTTGTTCAACTGACAAACAAAATTCTCTTTTGTCTTTTAATAGAAAAAACAATTGAGAGGAGAGCAAGAAAAGTGGCTTTTGACCATCAGAAATAGCCAGATAACGGCTCTACCTGGGTCCACACTGGGCCCTGCAAAGGACTCATCCTGCAAGCTTACGCACAATTCATTTTTATACCTTCATTTCATATTTATTTTCCTTGTGTTTTTCTCTGCTTTGGCAATCCTAGATACATTTCTAATTTTCCAAGGTGGCCTGCAGTGAAGTCCCATCCCCAGAGATTGTTTTTTATTAGTCTCTTAAGCAAGTTATACAATTCAAATCACCTCTCCCTGTCCACCCATCTGCTTGTTTTTGCTTTTCTTCCTCTCTGCTGGATTTGGTGTAGAAATCCTCTATGCCTCCTCTCTCCCCTCCCTGTCCACTGCCCTAAACTCTCCCCCACCGTTCTGTCTATCCTCTCTGTCAGGGTCCAGGGGCCCCTTCTGTTCAGATGGCTCTGGGCCCACCTGTACCGGCCCCATCTGTCAGCAAAGCAGCCCCAGCATCCCACAAACCTGGTGGAGGAAATTCTCCTCTGAAGAATTGACGTCACTAGGTGTTCTCCTGAGAGTTGTGCCCTGAAAAATTAGCTACATTGAGGAAGAATAAAGGGCATTTCAGCGTGGAATAGAGGCATTCGTTCCATTGGCATCAATAAAACACATCTCCCACACAGATCCACATTTGTCTTCCGTTTCGAGCACTATTTAACATCAACCAGAAAATTAAAGGAAAGAGGAACTGAAAAAGATAATATCTTCAGGCTAGCTAGAAAGATTAAAATATTTGTAGTTTCCTGTGTAAGAAAATAAAGAGGATAAAATCTATTTCCTGACTCTAGCATGATCAAACATATCTGCAAGATTATTTCCTCTCTTTCTTGCAATTCAAGTAATGCAGCGATTTTTTTTTTTTTTTTTTTTTTGAAGAAGGCATTCAGTTCTAGTTCCTTGGCACTATTTGTAAAGAAGTCAAGGAATCATACCCCAGAGGAAGCGTTTCCTTGAAAGAAGAGTCTATTTCTAATATTTAAAATCCCCAGTCCCCTATAAAATATATACAGTGAAAAAGAGAAAAGTTCTCTGATTGAAGAATACTAAGGCTTGGCTATCATTTCCTGTCTGAAATTTGATTCATATTTAACCCAGATTTGTGTGTTGATTTGGAGTCTAAAGTGCCAAGAGGAGAACAGAATGGTCACAGCCAGCCATTGTAGGGAGTATTTTGTGCCAGGACTGAACAAGGTCTAAAAAATGTGGATGGCACCTGAAATTCATACATTAGAACCCCTCAATGTACAAGCCGGCCTCTCGGTTCTAATGTTCCCGTGCCTGTTTCCTGCGTGTGAGCGAAGCGCCGCGGCGACCCTGTTTATCTGGCCCCTGCACAACATTGTCAAGACACATTTCCATTTTCCAAGTGACTGCTGCCACTGGGCCGCAGTCTGTGCTCATTTCTCGAGTAGCTAAACCCTTTGACACTGTGGTTTTTAATTAAAATTACATTAAAGTTAATCAACCAGAAAGAGGCTGCTGTAGCAGGCAGGTTTGATTGCAACCTGCAAAGGGCACGGAGGCTGCCAACTTGCTAAAGATGTGCCTGCAGATGCCAATCTGCCTGCACAAGCCCCACGGTTACAGAGCTGCTGAGGAGAGGGCAGTTCTCTTGCATTTTCCCTGGGACTGTCAAAAAAAAAAAAAAAAATCGCGATGGCAGCAGCACGCCGTAAAGTTAAAAAGCATACCGGCCCCGCCAAAGTGCACCATCCGCACATTTCTGCTGCGGCCCCAAACCATGGGTGCAAAACAGTCACAGCCCCACCGTTTCATCTTCTGCCGCAGTTAGGCTCTACAGGGAGTCATTAGGTTCGTTGTTCCGGGACGCTACGGATACTCTTAGACAAGCCTGTCTTCTACAGGACGGGGTTCCGGGAGATAGTGACGAGCTGGGTTTTGCTTTGTTCTGAAAGGGGCAGAGGTGATACTTGAATGCTTCGGGGTTTCCTTTTCTTCTCCAGGTTCTTTGCAAAAGAGCTTGAAAATGACTACAAGCAGCACGGCGTATCTTCACGCAGGGCGCACCGAGGGACTATGCAACGAAACTTCCCATCTAAGACTTCGTAGTTAGTGCACGCTTACTAAGTGTGGCGGCGCTGTGGACTCTAAAATTTAAATTTTATTTCTGTTCGGTCCTTGTATGATTAATTTATCCAATAAACCCAGGCCTGAACAAAGTACCTGGCACTGGTAAGAGATTGACTAATTTTGAGGAGATGAATGAATGAAGAAAAGAGCGCACTGTTTATCACAACCTGTCTTATGCGTTTTTTTTTTTCCTCAAAAGCTATAAAATCACCATGAGTACAAAAAGCCAGGTGTCCTTTTATCCTGAGTGCCGACTCTGATCTATTGGTAATTGCTGCCTAAATCACTGTGTGGAGAAAATTCTGAGGCTGGAGCCAAGTCATGGAGCAGAGAAAGCGATCTTGGTCAGAGCTCCAAACGCTATCCCTGCTCTGAGCTGCGGAGTAATACCAAGATGGTGTCAGAATCCTGAAGTTGCTAGAAGTGAGCTGGCAAAAACCTCTTGCGATGAGACACAAGGGAAGAAAGACCTTTGAAGAGGAAAATTAACTAACTCTACTTAGTTGCAAGCTCATTAACAGCTGGTTGTTTTATATATCCGTGGTTTCTTGAGTCCACCAGCTGATTGTGATCAAGCCACTGGTCCTGTAATTGACATTCTTGTCCATGCCTCTTCATGTCATATACAGGGTTTGCCGGAGTGCTCGGCTCAGTAGCAAGTTTCTGGAGGCCGGTGAGCCCCAGGTGCCATGCACATCCTAGCTGTGACCATTAATGACTGCAGAGTGTCTCCTTATAAAAAAAACTATCAGAGAAATAGAGTTTTGTTCTTTGAAAAAGTGAATTCTGTTTTCTACAATGAGAGCTAAGGGAGGTCTGCTAGGGAGGGGATGGGTTCTTTAAATAGCGTTTCTTTACTAATAAAAGGAGAAAGACCCCGGCAAGGAGTTCTTTTTTTGCCCCTCTGACCAGCTTACTATTTCTTGACTTTGAATGTAGCCATGATGACTGGAGCTACAGCAACTATCTTGTGACCATGAAGCACAAGCACCAAGACCAAAAAAAACCCCTCAAATTCTGAGGATTCTAACACAGAAGGGTGGAAAAGAAGTTGGGAAATCTAAGACATTTTTGAACTGCTGCTCTCAAACTGGAACTTCTAGATTCCTTGTTATGTGGAACAACTAAATGTCATTATACTTAAGCCCCCGTTAATTTGGGAATCTTTTGCTCGTAACTACTAGCATTCTAATTAATATAGTAGTCTTGTTTTCCAATATAGAAAATGAAGGCTTTCAATTCCATAGTGTTCTTCATTCCTTCCACTTTAACATTTTATCAATGCTACATTTTTGTGCCCACAGTACATTAAAAAAAAAAAAATCTGTGTATTCCTTGTGGAAGTCCCTAACAGGGAAACATATCAAAGGTTAGTTTTTCTTGCCTGAGCAGGTTTTTGGACTAATATCTCTCCAGAGGTCTCTGGCAGATCTCCACAAAACTTTCCCCAGTCAATACTTAGGTTTTTTCTAGCCTTAAATCAAACAGGAATTTTCTTGTCCACTAGAATGCAATTTTTCCATGAGAAGGTGAACACTCCTATGATACCTCCATGCGAACGAACTAACCAGACCACTCCCTGGATTGTGAGAAAAGGCAATAAAGAGGCTAAGGATATGGGCTCATTACTTGGGCTGGCTAAGATTTATGAAGAGAAAAGAAAGATGAGGTTGCCGCTGTCCCCTAGCAACCTCTGCCCACCCTATGACTGTTCCAGAAAAGTCTTGCATCCTGCTCCTACTCACATATGCTAGCCATAAGAATCATCTGGAAAGCTGGAAAATTTTGCCACCTAACTTGAAAGACTGAATTTTAAAATATCCACTCATATGCTTTCACAAGAGACATCCCTAGGGGATAAAGACAGAAAAATTGAAAATGAAAGAATGTAAAAAGATAGACTGGACAAATACTAAGCATAAGAGAGCTGAAATAGCTGTATGAGACAGGATGTTAAATTAGAAATTCAATTGGAGTGCTCAGACATGATAAACATTCGATACCCTAATGAGCATCTAGGAGGTGACTGCACTCCCTCCAATGGTTGAAACAAAGGTGTTTGCTCCAAAAAAATGATGCAGCAAAAATGTTTGCTTTGAAAGAAATGATCCTTTCCATGCTTTGATTCTGGAAGAGGTGTGAAGTTAGCTAGTTAAGAAGGGGAGAAAGGAAACAGAGAAGCAATATTCTTTCTTCTCTAAAAGCAGTTGACTTGGGCGCCTGGGTAGCGCAGTCCTTAAGCGTCTGCCTCCGGCTCAGGGCGTGATCCCGGCGTTCTGGGATCGAGCCCCACATCGGGATCCTCCGCTGGAAGCCTGCTTCTTCCTCTCCCACTCCCCCTGCTGTGTTCCCTCTCTCGCTGGCTGTCTCTCTGTCACATAAATAAATAAAATCTTTAATAAATAAATAAATAAATAAAATAAAAGCAATTGACTTATCTGCAATGGGTCCTAGCTCTTGGTGGAGAGGTTGAGGGAACAAGGAAAAGTTGTTTTTGGTGAAAATTGAAAAGAACATTAAAGTAACTGATTAATACTGTAAAATAAAGCACAACACAATATTAAAAAAACAAGCAGACAAACAACCCCATCATGATAGCATGCAGTCCAAACACATTCAATGGCATCAGACATGAGGTTGGATTATTGGAATGTTATTGATATGAGCCTGAAGAGCTAACCTGTTAAAATTCTGGGGGGTTGGGAACCACTTTCCAATCGCATGACGTCTCAATCTGTTTTACTGCATAACATTTGTAGGGTAACATAGTTTGGACTCCCTGGAACAGCAGGTGCTAAGACAGAGTGTAGGGTCTAGGATGTTTATTGGTCATGACCAATACATGACTGACAAGGCACTTTGGCTGCCAATGTCATCTTGTGTCGGGCTGCAACGGTTGGGCCTGCATAGCCCTGCCTTTCTCGGTCACAGAATGCAGAATGTCCCCAAAACGTCACACGCTCACTCAGGACAGCTCACCACAGCTGAAGCCTACCCCAAATGAGCAGCCAGCTGGAGGCAGAATTGTAACTATATCATGTCCACTGTTCTATATGGCTGGGACTGTTTCTGAACTCGTTTCTTTATTGGGATAGACAGGACAGCCAAAATCAATGGTCACATATCATGTTTCTGAGACCCTATTAAATCTGCTGTAGCAAAGATACTATTGCCTCCAGCATGATGGCTACAATTAGAGCTGATACTGGACTGTGCTACAAAGCCTATGTGGAATCCTAAACCCAATGATTAAAAAGTACACATCACAGACAGAAAAGTGTTAGAACCAAAATCTGTTAGAACTAATAAATGAATTCACTAAAGTCGCAGGATACAAAATCAATATGCAGAAATTTGTTGCATTTCTATACACTAATAACAAACTCTCAGAAAGAGAAATTAAGAAAACAACCCCATTTACAATTGCATCAAAAAGAATGAAATACCTAGGAATAAATTTAACCAAGGATGTGAAAGACCTATGCACTGAAAACTATGAGACACTGATGAAGGAAATTGAAGATGACACAAGCAAATAGAAAGATATTCCATGATCATGGATTAAAAGAATTAATATTGTTAAAATGTTCACAGTACCCAAAGCAATGTACAGATTCCATACAATCCTTATCAAAATTTCAATGGCTTTTTCACAGAAATAAAACAGTCTTAAAATTGTATGGAACCACAGAAGAGCCCAAATAGTGAAAGCAATCTTGATAAAGAACAACACTGGAAGCGTACTGGCGTTAAAAACAAACACATTGATCAGTGCAACAGAACAAACAGCCCAGAAATAAACCCACACATATATGGTCAATTAATTTACAGTGAAGGAGCCGTGAATATACAGTGGGGAAAGGACAGTCTCTAGGTTAATGGTGCTGGGAAAACTAGACAGCCACATGCAAAAGAATGAAACTGGACAACTATTTTACACCATACACAAAAATTAACTCAAAATGGATTAAAGACTTTAATAAGACCTGAAACTATAAAACTCCTAGAAGAAAACATAGGAAGTAAGCTTCTTGATATCACTTTTGGCAATGATTTTTTGGACTTGACACCAAAAGCTGAGGCAACGAAAGCAACAATAAACAAATGAGACTACATCAAACTAAAAAGCTTCTGCACAGCAGAGGAAACAATCAACAAAATGAGAAAGCAACCTACTAAATAGGTGAAAATATATGCAAACCATGTATTTGGTAAGCAGTTAATATCCAAAAAAGTATAAAGAACACATATAACTCAATGCCAGAAAGAAAACCCAAAACTTCCCAAACAATCCAATTTAAAAATGGGCAGAGGACCTGAATAGACGTTTTCCCAAAGACCACATACAGATGGTCAACAGATATATGAAAAAATGTTCAACATCACATGCTAGGCTATAAAGTAAGTCTCAGTATTTTCTGATACCAGGTCCCATACAGGTCATGTTCTCCAACCACAATCCTAAAGAGGTAAAAAGTGAGAAGTCATTTTTTAAATCTAAGAAGCCAACATGTTTGCAAAATGAACAATACATTTCTAAGCCAGTTATGAGTCAAAGAAGAAACCATAGTGGAAAGTAGACAGACCATTATGGACCCCCCTAAACCAATGCTTTCATTATTAAAAGTAAGGAAACCAAGATCAGAGCAGTTAAGTAGTTTGCTCATAGTTGCACTGCACGTTGGTTAACAAATAGGGGAGTGTAGTTGAGAGCTACACACACGGTGAGGGGTCGAAGAGAGAGCAGAAGTCTGCAAGGCTCAGGCTCAGAACTGGCACCTAATCACTTTGTGTTCTGTTGGCCCAAACAGGTTCGTCCCAGCTTCAAGGGGTGGGGAAATAGAATCTACCTCTTTATGAGAGAAGCTGCAAAGACACAGAGCAAAGAGCAAGTTCAGAGGGAGGGGTGGAGAATTTGGAAACATTTGACTCCTTGGCAGAAGCTGAGACTGGGGTGAATTAGAAAATAAAAAGGAGGTGTGTCTTGTTAGAAGAGATGGTATTCCCTTTAAATCCACATGTGGTTTTCTCTTTAAAGGAATCCGTATACCTTCAAATAAGGGCTGGATACAATATACCAAGTTGACATCTGGAATGATAATCAATGAAGGATGTATAAAACCCACTGCTGAAGTTACATGAGCTAGAACAAATCTAGCTTTATTTTAGACTTGAAGATTTGAACAAGTCATTCAGCATGGAAGATGATATTTCTAACACCCGACCTGTTTTGGTTTGGTACAGAACAAAGTATTTACAGACAAATTAATGAACGTGAAGAGCAACACATCTTAGGGAAATACTGTCATTTGGACTACATAGTTCCAATATGTACGTAGTAGGGATCTTTCAAGTACCATCCCTTCTGGTGTAGAAAATGAAGATTCTGTTTTTTGATGGGGTGGAATATTATATCTTATCCAGTTTTTATGAATGTAAGCCCTCTTTTGTATTGTATATTTGGCACAAAGACGGAGAGCATTTATAACATCATGAGAGACTAAAGGTAGAAGTCTTTACAAGTATAAGAAAGCATAAGCAATGTAATTTTCACTTCCAGCATACTGAAAGCTGTTTTACAAACAAATCTTGAAGCTGCCATCAACCCTCTATCCGGGAACCAGGATTCAGAGGATCCATCTGTATATCTTTATTAATAAAGCAAATTTTACTGATTCAATAGTACATTTAAGCAATAGTACATTAAGCATATATCTGATAAGCAAGATTCGTGTTTTAAGGACCAAATTAAAACATTTAAAAAATTTTTATAGCAATACAGCAACACACGGGGAAATTTTGCTTAGATTCTTGCACATTTGTTGAAACTTTGCTCCACTCCACACCTGTATGGAATAAAAGTTATATCAAAAAGAAATGCTTATACAACTCTTTTCAGAAACAACGGTAAACTCTATTATTGACAGAATCAGCAACTTAATTAAAAACTCTGTTAATGCTGGTGTTAATAAACCTGGCATATTTTCAATTTTGATTGACACTATTCAAACTGATACTTCTCAGTAATAAAATATGTCACAAAATCTGGATGAGAACACCGGCTATCTAAATTGAGCTTTTATTACTTGAAAATACTGGAGGCTATTACAGATGTTCTGCAATCAAATTATAAATTTTCACTAAAATGTCCGATTTAAGAAGCCAAGATGAAATAATGGGCTGTGCACTATTTACCTTCTGGCTAGAGAAAAATCACCAACACATAGTTAATCATGTTATTAACATTTTAAGTAAACAAACAAATTTACTTCTTTAAGGATACATATGTGCACTGTTTGGATTCCAGAGCTGACTGATTGATTTATTGTTACTTTCACTCCTTTAGCAAATATTTATTGAGTTCCTATTACATGTCAGGCACTTGTGCAGACATGGAAAAGTCTAGAACGAGACAGACCAAGACACCGTGCTCATGCAGGTTACTCCCTAGTGATTTTACTATCAGAATTTAGTAAGTCTTACTAAAGAATGAATGGAACACTATAGTGACACAACAGCTGCTTGACAAGCTGTGAGGACCTAAAATGAAAAAATCTAATGGAAGTTCAAGGATTTCTGAAGAGTTATAGCAGAGAAAACTACAGCTCAGTGACTCCCCGCCCGGCCAAAATGAGACAATGTCTTTTCTACTTTCCATCAACTCCTTTGTTTTCAAAAATCCAAAGTACTGCCTAAGTTTTCTGGGATGGGGTAAGAAGGCAATGGCTTATATTCTCAGAACCAGCACAATTTTCAGGCCCCTGGATTCTAGAAGTTTCTTCTGTTCCATTCATTTCAGTACACAGAACTCAGTCCTTGCTTACTTTCCACAGCAATCATACACATCATTTTCTGAAACTCCCTGTTTTTCACTGCTCTCCAGGCACACTGGACTATTTTCTATTTCTTAAACACACTAAGCTGACTCTTAGCTCGCTTGCTGTTCCCTCTGCCTGAAACAGTGTTCTTCCAAACACTTTTAGAGATTACACCCCCACTTCATTTGGGTCACTGCTAAAACGTCAGCTCCTTTGACTGCCCTCTCTAGAGTAATGCACACCACTCTCCCTCTCTACCCCAGTGCCCTGCTTTCTTCTTCTTCGTGATATTCGATAGTAGCGACATGTTGCAAATTTATTAATCTGTTTATTGTATCTCTCCTCAACTAGAATGTAAGCTAGGTGAGATCACAGACTTGGGCATGTTTGTTGATGTAAGTTCAAAGCCTTGAATATGCCATGAACACAGAAGGTGCTCAATTACAATTTGATGAATGAATGGGTGAATAAATGAATATGCGAAAAAATGAGTGAACATGAGTTGAACAGACTTTTCTGAAGCTTTCTGGGCTAAGATGAAAGCGAAGCTCAAACTGCAACAGTACAAATCATCTTTAAAAGAATTATAAGGATCCACACGTTCAAGAATGTCCTATAGCCACTCACGTGCCTTTCCCTTTGAGATGCAAAAGAATGAACTCCTGCGCTCTTCTCCTAGACCAGCTCTTCCCTTCTTCAGGAGTTCTGGCCTCAACACACAGGTTCTCTGAAGGCTTGCCTTCTGCCATTGGCCCTTCTTGATATATTTTTCCAAAGATAGTTCTCTCCTTTAGAGGAAATTACTTAATATGCACTAGTTAAGAATTTCTCCGCTTCTTGCATCATTAATTAAAAGCAATGCAAAATCAAAATTTTTTAAAGATTTTATTTATTTATTTGTCAGAGAGAGAGAGAGTGTGCAAGCAGGGGGAATGGCAGGTGGAGGTAGAATCAGGCTCCCCACTAAGCAAGGAGCCCGATGCGGGACTTGATTCCAGGACCCTGGGATCATGGCCTGAGCCAAAGGCAGATGCCTAACCTACTGAGACCCCACGCATCCAGCAAAATCAAATTTCTGAGTTAAGTATTATCCCAGATAGAAACTATCTGGTTAACATAAGTAGGGGACTTCAAACCACCAAAGTGTTAATTTTTCTGGGGGAAGAAATATACTTAGATCAGTCTAAGACAGTGGGAACGGTACGTCAGACTTTTCTTTTTTTTTTTTTTTTAAGATTTTAAAGATTATTTATTTATTTATTTATTTGATAAAGGGGGGGGAAGAGAGCATGAGCACAAGAGGGGGAGCAGCAGACAGGGAAATGGAGAAGCATGCCCCTCTGCTGAGCAGGGAGCCCTATGTGGGGCTCGATCTCAGGACCCTGGGATCATGACCTGAGCTGAAGGCAGATGCTTAACCGACTGAGCCACCCAAGTGCCCCTAAGTAAGACTTCATAATCTTACCAGGGGATAGAGACTGGTGGGTGAAGGGTAGCACAAGGGAGTTCCTTTGTGCTGATGGAACAGTTCTGTGTCTTTGATTGTGGCTGTGATTTCACGAATCAATATATAGGATAAAATGGTATAATAACACACACATACACAAATACAAACACACACAAAAACATGCCAATGAATGCATATAAAAACAGTCGAAATGTGAATACTACTACTCAGTTTTGTATTGTATGGTGCCAGTGTCATTTCTTGGTTTTGGTATTATATTGCTATGTAAGATATTGCCATTGAGAGAAGCTGGGTAAGGAGTACCCAGGGCTCTCTGTGCTATTTTTGCAACTTCCTGTGAATCTATCATTGTCTCAAAATAAAAAGCATAAAACAAAACAAAAAACCACAAAGTATCTGCAGAAAAGTTTCAAGAATCTATTGCAGGCCTAGATCATGAGTCTGAAGTTAAATATATGGGCAGTAAAGAAATTTACAAAGTTTTTGGAGAAAAATAGTTTCATTTCATTAAAGATTGCAAAAAATATTTTATGAGTTTACCCATGACTTAACAAAAATGTTAATTAACAAACTGACAAAACCTATGACACATTAAGACTCTTAAAAATACAACACCAGGGCGCCTGGGTGGCTCAGTCGGTTAAGCATCTGCCTTCAGCTCAGGTCATGATCCCAGGGTCCTGGGATGGAGCCCCGCATTGGGCTCCCTGCTCAGCGGAGAGTCTGCTCCCCGCTCTCCCTCTGCTGCTCCCCCTGCTTGTACTCGCTCCTGCTCTCTCTCTCTGTCAAATAAATAAATAAATAAAAATCTTGAAAAAAATAAAATAAAATGCAAGAGTTGGTACTGTTTAATACCCGCAATGTCAACACACCTGAGCTATAGAAACTCTTATATTACCAGAGTTTTCCTTCAAATTCAGATACTGCCCCAGAGGAGCCATTGTTTCCATGGAGGGTATTTCTCACCAGCAAGGACTTATGGGAACTTCCAGACTCGGTTCTGTCTGAACCACTTAAGTTTGGAATAATTATGACCTCATACTTGGTGAACATCAGCTAGTCGTAACAGGTCTCCCGATGTACGGTATGAACCAGGCATTGCAAGGCACTCCAGCCTCAAAACGAGTCCCCTGTGAATGGGAAACCAACTGCATCCTTTCTTTCCCCAGACAGTTCCCAAAGTTAAAAGTTTTCTTCACTGACTCTGCATTTAGGGCAATCGTGGTACTGGAGGCAGAAGAAAGTGTTAGGGCCAAGTAGAGGTTATTCGCATCAGTCCACAGGGATTGGGAAGGCGGTGTTATGGCTCTCAGTGTCCTGCCCACTGGACATTATGCCTCCTCTCCTTTTGGAGTGAGAGTTGTCCAACTTCAGAGGATCGTTCTATTCAAGTGCTGATGTAAATCAACCAGCTTAGTGACAAATGCCCTGATGTAGTAATGTTCTTCCCATTATATTCCAAAGCACAATTCCTTTTGCCCTATGTGCCTTTAGAAGCATAGATCAAGCATACATCCTTTTAAAATTTTTTTTTTTTAGATTTTATTTATTTATTTGAGGAGGGGGGAGGAGCAGAGAGAGAAGACAATGGAGAAGCAGACTTCCCATTGAGCAAGGAGCCAGAAGTGGAGCTCAATCCCAGGACCCAAAGATCATGACCTGAGCCGAATCCAGATGCTTAACGGACTGAGCCACCCAGGCGCCCCAAGAATGCATCCTTTTTATATGTCAAGAAGACCAGTGATGCCCCAGTCCATCTTCTCAGAAGTATGATGGCTACGACAATGGGGGGCTCACAAACATTCTGTGCTGTACGATGAAATTCTGTTAATTCTGTTTGAATCTGTCACCTGTAAACTAGAAATGGATACAGTAAAAGAATTGGAAGAAATGAAAAAAAAGCCAACTAGTCAAATCCAAATAATGTCTATAATTGAGTTAATAGCTTATTCCAATATCAATTTCCTGGTTTAGCCAATATACTACAGTTATATAAGATCTTATCTTGGGGTGAAGCATATATGAAAAAAAAAATATATATATATATTTTAAAAGGAATCAGAAAGCAGAGGAACTGAAAATATAGGGCAGTGCCTTACACCCATAAATTAATTTACTGAAAATAGTTTTATATACTATCCTTAGCTACAGATGTGCAGTAGCTCTGAAACAGATTTTATAATAATAATAATAATAACCATTATCATTGACCTCTGTTTATGTGCCAAACACTATGCCAAACGCTTTATACGTATCCTCTTATTTAAACCCCACAGCAATCTTCTCATAGGGTAATTTAATACTTCACTGAGCTATTTTATCATCTTGGTTTCACCAATGAGGAAATCAATATTCAGACGAGGTAATTGTCCAAAGCCATGAAGCCAATGAGTGATGGGGGTAGGAACCGGAGCCAATCCCCTTAATTTCAAACTCCATGTGCTTCGTAGCACAAATGACCATGCTTTCTTGATGCCTGCCCTATGGCCTAGATAAAGAAAGTACATTTGGATTTTTCTAAGGGGGATATATAGATTTTACTCAGATAGGCATTAGTCAATCTTTGCTCCCCCTAACAGGCCTGAGCGAGGGAGAAGGGAATGTCCCCTTTGAAGAAATTGACTATGGTGGTTCTTTTTTCATAGGTTTATTATCTTTGGGGTCTACGAACACGACGCACTGACCACTGCCCACTGGACCAAGAACATTGCTATAACATAGAATACAATCTCTGTTGTTTAGGCCTGCTAAGAATCTTTGGTTTGGTTGGTTCTGCTGTTTATCAAATTGGGATCCTGAGCTTGACCTAAGAGACTCCAACTGCTTATGAGACAGATCGATGAAAGAACCCCACCCAATTGCAGTGCTCAATAATAGATGGTGAGAGAATAACCCAATCATATCTCCCTTTGAGATATTTTGAATGCAAGGTACACAGAAGAAACAGAGGTAGCAGAGAGAATCAAAAGTTCCAAAAAGAAAAAAAAAGCTAAGTCTGAGAATAACAATAGCACTGTCTTCAGGCAAGAGATCAAGCGATCGGGGCACCTGGGTGGCTCAGTCATTAAGTGTCTGCCTTCGGCTCAGGCCACGATCCCAGGGTCTTGAGATGGAGCCCTGCATGGGGCTCCCTGCTCAGTGGAAAGCCTGCTTCTCCCTCTCCCACCCTCCCCCCACTGGTGTTCCCTCTCTCACTGTGTCTCTCTCTGTCCAATAAATAAATAAAATAAAATAAAATAAAATAAAATAAAATAAAATAAAGATCAAGAGATCAGTAGCCACAAATCTGCTAAGAGGAAGTAAAGATATTGGAGTTCTGGAGATGCTCTTGAATCATGAATTACCGGTAACAGTGGATGCTCTGGGTTCCAAAGGCCTGATTGTGTCATTATTTCTAGTGTCCCTTACTTTTTTTTTTTTAAGATTTTATTTATTTATTTGACAGAGAGACCGCCAGCGAGAGAGGGAACACAAGAAGGGGGAGCGGGAGAGGGAGAAGCAGGCTCCCAGCAGAGGAGCCTGATGTGGGGCTCGATCCCAGAACGCCGGGATCACGCCCTGAGCTTAACGACTGCGCTACCCAGGCGCCCCTAGTGTCCCTTACTTACTATACATCCTCACCTGCTTTGTTTTTATGAATAAGGGTTGCCTTGCAATTGGAGCGCACACATACAGAGAAGTTTCTTGCAGTTAAAAAGTGAAAATCAAAAGAATACACTTCTAATGTAATATCTAAGAAATCTTTGTCATATTAAAACATAGCAGTAAGTGTACAAGGTCATAAAATCCTATATTCTTTTTATGCAAAAAAGATAGTTTAACTTTTTAAAAACATAATTTCAAATGTAAAGAAAAATTGCAAGAATAGTACAAAGAGCTCCCATGGACCCTTTTTCTAGATTCAACCATTATTAACATTTTACCACAATTGCCTTATCATTCTTGCTTTAATTGAATATATATGCATACGTATTTTTTCTGAGCCACTGAGAGTAAGTTGCCTGTGTCACTCCTTATTACTCCTTAATATTCATTATGTATTTCCTAAGCAGCATATTATCCTCACATCACCACAATGCAGTTACTGTATTTGTGAAATTTAACATTGATACAATATTATCACCTAATGCATAGTCAATATCCCAATTTCACCAGTTATCCCGTAATGTCCTCCACAGCAAATTTTTCTGGCTCAGTATCCAACCCAAAATCACACACCGTATTTAATTGTCATGTGTTTTAGGGCTCTGCAATCTTTTTTTTTTTTTTTTTTAAGATTTTATTTATTCATTTGACAGAGAGAGAGACAGCCAGCGAGAGAGGGAACACGAGCAGGGGGAGTGGGAGAGGAAGAAGCAGGCTCATACCGGAGGAGCCTGACGTGGGGCTCGATCCCAGAATGCTGGGATCACGCCCTGAGCCGAAGGCAGACGCTTAGGCGCCCCTAGGGCTCTGCAATCTGTCACAATTCCTCAGCCTTTCTTTTTCTTTTGTGACATTGACATTTTAGGATTATATGCCATTTTTTTTTTCTGGAATATCCTCTGTTTTTGGCTTGTCTGATGTTTTTTCACGATTAGATTCAAGTTATGCATTTTTGGAAGGAACACTACATATATGATAATTTGTCCTTCTTAATGCATCACATAAGGGGCATACGATGTGAGTTTGAAAATCACCACTTTTGTGACCATCATAGTAATAAGTGATACAGGCAAGAACTATCAATGGATATTAAGTTAATGAGTAAAAGTTTGATGAGGAACAGAATATTTACATACTCTTGTGTTATTTCCCTATAAATATTTACTCATTAAAAGAGAAGAAACAGCTTTGCAGTGGAGAAAGGTGGTAGATGCCACCTTAACAAAGTGATCAGAATCATGGACTCTTTTTTTTTTATTATAATACTATTTTTTTATTATATTATGTTAGTCACCATACAGTACATCCCTGGTTTTTGATGTAAAGTTCGATGATTCATTAGTTGCGTATAACACCCAGTGCTCCATGCAACACGTGCCCTCCTTACTACCCATCACCGGTCTATCCCATTCCCCCACCCCCCTCCCCTTTGAGGCCCTCAGTTTGTTTCTCATAGTCCATAGTCTCTTATGGTTCATTCCCCCTTCTGATTACCCCCCCTTTCTTTATCTCTTTCTTCCCCTACCGATCTTCCTAGTTCATATGTTCCATAGATGAGAGAAACCACATGATAATTCTTTCTCTGCTTGACTTATTTCACTTAGCATTATCTCCTCCAGTGCCGTCCATGTTGTAGCAAATGTTGAGAACTCGTTCTTTCTGATAGCTGAGTAATATTCCATTGTATATATGGACCACATCTTCTTAATCCAGTCATCTGTTGAAGGGCATCTCGGCTCCTGCTGCAATTTAGCTATTGTGGACAATGCTGCTATGAACATTGGGGTGCATATGGCCCTTCTCTTCACTACATCTGTATCTTTGGGGTAAATACCCAGTAGTGCAATGGCTGGATGATAGGGTAGCTCAATTTTTAACTTTTTAAGGGACCTCCACACTGTTTTCCAGAGTGGCTGTACCAACTTGCATTCCCACCAACAATGTAGGAGGGATCCCCTTTCGCCACATCCTCTCCAACAATTGTTGTTTCTTGCCTTGTCAATTTTTGCCATTCTAACTGACATAAGGTGGTATCTCAGTGTGGTTTTGATTTGAATTTCCCTGATGGCTAATGCAGAATCATGCACTCTTAAAGATAAGTACATAGGCCATTCCTTCAGTATGTTTCTTGTTTCATTTTCTAGCACCTATGTGGAAAACTACATACAAAAATGAGAGCTAACAAGAAGGGATAGTGAGACAAAATATAGCAGCAAAGAAATAGTACTTTCCTTTCACTTACATCCTCGGTAAATGGATCTTATAAGGTGAGATATTGAGTAACTGGACTAACTCAAAAATCAGTACCCCAGAGCCTGCCTACTAGATTTATCAACAAGAGCATTGGGACAACTCTTGCATTAATCATATGTAATATACTTCTAGCCAGAGTCAAGGGGATGGAGGGTGGGGAGACCCTAAGTTGTGACAATCAGAAACTATTGGGTTTCTGAGCAAGGGCTCTAAAGAGAAAAAGGAGAACGAAGACAGTCAGAAGACCTGAAAGTAGTGGCTATAACTACAAAACCTAGACCTGAAAAGAGCAAGAAAAGATCAGCTGGGCATATTCCATCTGTATCCATGAAAACAGAAATAATACACAACTGCTCCACAAATATTTACTAAGTGACTTTTACGTGCCAGACAAGGGGATGGCCTTGGAACCCACACATGGGTAAAACATAATCCCTGTCTTCTGAATTTTACTCCACAGTAGAGAGAGTAGACTGGAAGCATTAAAAAAAAAAAAAAGGCATTATTTTATTATAGGTTCTGTGATGAGCAAAAGTGGTATCCAAGATGATAAAGTATTTTAAAAGTGCTCAGGGAGTTGATAAGGGTTGATCGAGTCTTTTGGAGAAATTGATAGCAGTTTGATGTGGCTAAAGAATTACTCTCTTTATGACACTTCTTGAGCAATTATTATGAGCCATTGTCCTAATCGATTAACATATATTAACACATATAACTCTCAGAGCAACCTAGGAGGTGGATACTACTATTATCTCTTTTAGCAGATGAAAGTGCTAGACGCATAAGGTGGGGTAAAGTGGGTGTTGTGTCTAAAGCTTCAATCTGGAGCCAAATTGCAGGAAGATATATGTCCCATGCTAAGAAGATGGACATTTATCCAGTAGCTCTGAGGTATTGCAGATCTTTCAGAACAGAAGGGGCATGTTTCCATTTACATTTGTAGTGGCCACTGTGTGAATGGTGGAGTCGAGTTGGACAAGACTGGAGACAAAGAAGCCAACAAGGAGAGAGAGGAGACATAGGACAATAGGTTTAGCAGGGTAAGAAGAGGACATGAACTACAGCAGAAGAGTAGGGCTGGAGAGGACAGTCTGCTCCAAGAGTTGTATCAATGAGATTAATGACTGAGTGGGTATGGAGACCAGGGCAGGCAATGGAGGAATTCACGATTGCTCCCAGTGCCCGGCTCAATCTAATAAATGGTTTCTAGCTCAGCTGATTGAAGCCAAAGTTCTTTGTTCGATGCGCGTATGTGTCCGTTAGCTTGGATTCATCTCCGATCACCAACCACACCACTAAATTAGACTTTAATTATGAGGGGCACTAGGTGAGATTTAGATACTTCTGAACAAGTCACTGTCTCTGAAAGGGTGGGAACCCGAAACACACAGGAAAAATAGATGTGGACTTGTCAGATCATTAGAATCATCTCATTACATAGAGCACAGCATATGTCAGAAATTGCAAGGAAAGATGAGAAGATGACTCTCCGTGGGTCACAGAGTTCTGCATGTCTTATGAGCCTGTCACTCTATGCCCTTTTTGTCCAGGATGTTTTTTCAAAGATGTTTATATAGTGAACATCTTTGAAAGAGAAATGATGTCTCCCTCCAGAGCAAAGAGTAGGTTTGCTTACACCCTTGAAAGCTAGTGTCTTCCTCCAGGGTAAAGGGCTAATATGCTTATCAGTCATTATTTAAAAAATGGGTTTCTAAGTTTAAGGCTGCTCTCCTGTGATGAAACCTGGTACATCTACCTAGGCTGATCTGTGTTGCCCCTGGGGGACCGGGGGATGGGGCAAATGACACAAATATACTCACACTCACGCTGCTTGCTGGGCCATGCATCATAACGCCCTTTGTCTCTGACCCAGAAGTCTTATGTTTTCTCTCAGCATGCATGCGATTGTGACAGGCTTATTAGTTTATGAGTAGGATAAAATCACAGACACTTTACTGTTCTTGATAGAAAGTTATTAGAGATTCCTAATTATAGTCGGCTTAATATTAAAAAATGAGCAAATTGAGCAGTTTTTGAATTTCACTAATTGTAAATTCTTATTTTCTTTAACCTTCTCAAAGATCATATCCCCATTCCCAGCCAAGCATCTTGCCCAAGACTTAAATAAACTCACTTTCTTGGTGATTGACTTGAATTTTCATAATTTTTGAACAGAAGTGTTAATGGTGAACAAGTTTGACCTGCCAGAAATCCTCACAGAAAAACAGGAAATGATGGCAATGCTCAGATGTCTATTTCAGTGTTCACTGGTGGAGACTTCTTTTCTTTTCTAAAAGAGCAAACCCCTGAGGGGCCTGAAGATGACTTAAAAAGTGCAAAAAAAGCTTACTTTGAGATTAAATGTATAATGGCTGTTATCTGAAATGAAACTCCTTTGAATTTCGGCTAATACAAATAGTTACTAAGCATGGAAACCTGCTCTTGAATTTCTTACCCATATTACAGGTGTAACAGAATGATGGCGGGGGGACCCGTCCCCAAGAATGTCTGAAATTCTAATGAGTTGATTCTGTAAAAACTGTCATTTAAAAGTTCTTTTATGAGGTAGAGACTGAAAAAGACTTATTTTTGAAGCCAGTTGACCTTTTTTTTCATTTGAGAAAACCACTCCCATGGGCTTTTAGTTGTTCACATGAGAGAAAGATTTCTGAAGTCCAGAGATTTAAAAGGGGCAGATCCAAGGAGCTACGCTTCTCTGAAAAATAACGTGAAACCTTACCTTTATAGTGGTCAGAGTGTATCTCTGTAGATTGAATTTTTAAGCACTGAATAGATTTATCGTATAAATATATTATTAATCATTATTAATAAAACTTTATTTTTAGAGCAGTTTAAGATCTACAGACAAGTATAAAGTACAGAGTTTCCATTTATCCCCTTCCCCTCCCCACAGTTTACCTTTTTATTAATATCTTGCATTATTGTAGTACATTTGTTACAACTGATGAGCCAACATTGATACATTATTAACTAAGGTTCACTCTTTCTGTTGTACATTCTATGGATTTTGACAAACGTAAAAGGACATGTTCCTACCATTATAGTGTCATAGGGAAGAGTTTCACTGTCCCCCAAATCCCCTGTGCTTCACCCATTCATCATGATCTCTCTCTCTCTTCAAGCCCTTGGTAACTAGTGATCTTGTTACCATTTCCATGTCTTTGCCTTTTAAAGAATGTCATATGGTTGGTATCAGACAATAATATGTAGCCTTTTCAGATTGGCTTCTTTTTAAAAAAAAAATATTGATTGATTGATTGATTGATTGGTGGGGTTGCAGAGGGAGAGGGAGAGAGAGAATTTCAAGCAGATTCCTTACTGAGTGCAAAGCCCGACTCCACAGCATGATGCCACAACCCTGAGATCATGACCTGAGCTAAAATCAAGGGTCAGATGCTTAACCGACTGAGTCACCCAGGCGCCCCAGATTGGTTTCTTTCACTTAGCAATATCCACTTAAGTTCCTCAATATCTTGTTAATTTTTTTGTTGATTTAATCCTTTGAATTTTTGTTAGCTCATTTCTTTTTATCACTGAGTAATACTCCATCGTCTAGATGTACCACATTCAGTTTACCCACTCCTCTACCGAAGGACATCTCATTGCTTCCACATTTTGGCAATTATGAATAAATTATGTGTGTTGTTATAAGTTTTCAATTCATTTGGGTAAATACTAAGGAGCCATGATTGCTGGAGCATCTGGTGAGAATATGTTTAGTTTTGTAAGAAACTGCCACGCTATCTTCTGAAGTAGTTATACATTTTGCAGTCTCACCAGACAGATTGTTTTTGGGGTGTTTTTTAGGTATTGATGTAGATTGCCATGGATCTATCTTGCTTTTCCTTTGTGCGTGCATGTGTGTGTGTGTGTATTCAAATAGTTTCCAAGGGATCAGGAGCAGAGACTCCAAGACACCTAAGAAGGTACTGTGGTAGGCAGAATAATGCCTCCTGAAAGAGGCCAGACAGATGTGTCAGAATCTGTGAATATGCCATGTTACCTGGTCAGGAGGAATTAAGGTTGCAGGTGGAATTACAGTTGCTAATCAGCTGACCTTAAAATAAGGAGATTACCTAAATTATCCAAGTGGGCCTGGTGTAACCACAAGCATCCTTTAACCATGGAGGAAGGAGGCAGAAGAGACAGCCACAATGAGGAATACAGCATGACAAAGACTGACAGCTCTGAAGATGAAATGGATCACCTTCTAGAACCAGCCAACACCTTGCCTTTAGCCCAAGGAGATCTATTTTAGATTTCTAACTTCCAGAACTTCAAGATGATAATTCGTGTTGTTTTAGCCCCGTGTGGTAATTTGCTACAGCAATTACAGGAAACGACTACAGACATGTAACCTCATCCCCTCAAAGTAGAGGAAAGAGTTTGAAAAAGGACTGGGCTGGACGGCTCATGGTCCACATGTAACTCTGAGACTGAATGACCCAGAATTAAAAACATATGTCTACACAAAATCTTGTATACAAATGTTCATGGCAGCATTATTCATAACAGCCAGAGAGTAGAAACAACCCAAATGTTCATTAATTAACGAATAGATAAATTGTAGGTGGTATATCTGTACAATAGACCATTATTCATCCACAAAAGGAGGGAAGTGCTCATACATGCTACACGGCGGAACCTTGAAGACGTCGTTAAAGAGTCCAGTCACAAAAGACCACATAGCATGTGATCTCATTTATATGAAATGTGCACAATAGGCAAATCCATAGAGATAGAAAGAAGGTTAGTTGCTGCCAGATGCTGAGGTGGAAGGAAAGAAACGGGGAGTAACAGCTAACGGGTAGGGGATTTCTTTTGGGGGTAGCAAAAATGTTCTAAAATTAGATAGGGGCAATAGTTGCAAAACTGTGAATATAGTAAAAAGAAGTAAATTAAATATTTGTTAAATGAGCGGATTTTATGGCATATGAATTATATCCAATTATATCTCAATAAAGCTGTTATTGATAAAAAGATGGAATGACCTATATTTTGGGGAATATACTCGTGATCAGTTATTGAGTTCTCTTTCTTTCTTTCTTTCTTTCTTTCTTTCTTTCTTTCTTTCTTTCTTTCTTTCTTAAGATTTTGTTTATTTATTTGTCAGAAAGGAAGAGCACAAGCAGAGGGAGCGGCAGACAGAGGGAGCAGCAGACTCCTCACCAAGCAAAGAGCCTGATACGGGACTCGATCCCAGGACCCCGGGATCAGGACCTGAGCTGAAGGCAGATGCTCAACCGCCTGCACCTCCCAGGCATCCCAGTTATTGAGTTCTGATGTGAGTTTTGGAAGGAGGATTTTTCCTGGGAGAAAAGGACAATGGAATTTCTCACTTTTAATCATTTGGGAGGGAAGTTTTAGACTGTGGTGAAAGGAAATCTGTTTTCTTTCTCTGGCCTTCTGGCTGTTGGGAGCTTAGATTCAGGCTGTATCAATCAAGATAGGTTAAATTACGCCGCAGAAAAACACAATCAAAACCAAAACAATTCCATTTAGTGACTTTGAACAGCATGGCTGTGTTCCTTACTCCTTCATGTCACCGCAGGTCAGCCGGGGCCTCTGTTTCATGCCTCCTTCCTCGGAGAACCCGGCTGGACGGGAGACCCATCACTCCAAAATTTTCTGTGCTCACAGCATAGGGAATTCAGCTGTCGAGTTCTTGCACTAGCAAGGAAATGCTTGAGTTTAGAAGTGACACAAGTTACTTTTACTCCTGCTCGCACCGCCATCCAACCAAAGACGTCAGGCAGTACAATACTACCATCATCCGGAAGGTGACAAATGGGAACTGTTTGGTGAATAGCACCACAGACTACTATAGTAGGCTGAGTAACGGCCCCCAAAGATATCAACCTCTAATCCCTGGAACATGTAAACGTCACCTTATTAGAAAAGGGCCTGTGCAGATGCGATTAAGCTAAGGACCTGAGATGGGGAGGTTATCCTGTATTACCCAGGTGCGCCCTAAATGACACAATGTGTATCTATATAGAAGAGAGAGGCTGTGACATAGTGATTTATAATAAGAAATCTGTATTTGGTTTTCATCTCATTCCTGACACAGAGCTTCTAAAACCCTTGTAATTCCCAGTGATGAGAGCAAGTGTCTTTTGTTATGTTAACAAGGTGACTTCTGAAAAGCCCCTAGGTGGTAGGAGGATTGGGGGCTGATTACCAGTGGAGTCAACCCTGTGATTAGAGGGGTGGGGTTGAAAGTTCCCAACTTGTGGGGAGAGCACAGGAGCTGGAGATTGACATCAATGATTGGTAGCCAATGAGTTATGCTAATCAGGCCTTTGTAACGAGGCTTCCCTAAAAACCTGAAAGGACTCTGAAGAGCTTCCGGGTTGGTAAACATCTGGATGCTCTGGGAGTGTGGCGCTCAGAGAGAACATGGAAGCCACATGCCCCTTCCCACATATCTTGTCCTATGTGTCTCTTCCATCTGGCTGTTCCTGTGTTACTGCCTTTTACAATAAACAGGTGCCCTGGTAAGTAAACTAGTTCTCAGTTCTGTGGTCCCTCTAGCCAATTCCCAAGGAGGGAGTTGGTCAGAAGCCCAGGTGACAACCTGGACTTACAATCAGCATCTAATGTGGGAGGAGGGGACAGGGATGGCAGTCTTACAGGTCCGAGTCCTGAACCCAGGCAGTCTGCTGCTCTCTCCAGGTAGATAGTTTCAGAGTTGAGTTGAACTGGACAGCACTCTCGGGTCAGAGAACTGCTTGGTGGCAAGGAAAAAAACACACATCAGAGCTGGTGTCAAAATCATAGAGGCTGACGGAGATGTGACATAGACAGGACAGAAGAACTCAATGTGACCGTGGAAGCAGAGATTGGAATGATCATAGCCACAAGTCAAGGAATGCAAGCAGCCACCAGACGCTGAAGAGGCAAGAAACAATCTTTGCCAGAGCCTTCAGGGGGAGTGAAACCCTGCTGACACCTTGATTTCTTTTTTTTTTTTTAAAGAATTTATTTATTTATTCGACAGAGATAGAGACAGCCAGCTAGAGAAGGAACACAAGCAGGGGGAGTGGGAGAGGAAGAAGCAAGCTCATAGCGGAGGAGCCTGATGTGGGGCTTGATCCCATAACGCCGGGATCACGCCCTGAGCCGAAGGCAGAAGCTTAACCGCTGTGCCACCCAGGCGCCCCTGACACCTTGATTTCTGCCCGGTGATACTGATTTTGGACTTCTGGCCTCCAGGCTGTGAGGGGATAGATCAATTTCTGTTGCTCAAATCCTGAAGTTTGTAGTAATTTGGTACACCAGCTGTGGGAAACAAATACGACTACCATACTGGGTATGGGAAATTTGTTTCAGGTCCTATACTTTGGTACGACTAAACTGGTCCCTTTAACACCGTCCTATGGCCATGACTACTAAGTTCAAGCCAAGCAAAGATGCTGAAAAAGAGCAACTTCACAGAGAACCACAGTGGGAAGGTTTGGACCTGGGGACTCACAGGACGGATAGACTCAAAGAACCATTCTTCACTGGACTCACACTGCATTATCCTCAAGACCTCGGAAAATTCTTGTTGAAAGCAGCGGTGATGTCTTTGCTAAAAAGACCGTGGTCCAGGGCAGCACAGATGCCTGCAAGAAGCTGGCCTAAGATTGGCAAGAAGAGAACAGCAGTAGAATGGGCCTTGGCCTGTGGTCCAGGGCAAGTCAGCTGGTTGAAATGGCACATGACAACCAGGGCAGACCCATCGAATGTATAGGCATTTATTTCTTAGGTATTCTTTGGGGAAGGAAATACAACCAGCATCTGCATTTCCTGAGATCAAGCAAAATGGAACTCTAATGTGATTTGGTGTTTTTAAAAAGTGTGATGCTATAACGAACTTAAATTTTTAAATCAAAGAAATCATAAAGCTAGAGGAACCCTCGGAAAAACATTTAGGGTTATCATCTCATTATACTAATGGTGCAGCTGAGGCTCACAGGAATTGTCAGAGCCTCAGTTTCTCTGTCTTTAAAATAGGGAAGTTGGACAAGACCATCTTGAGTGATTATAATTAAAGACTTGGGATCCTACGAATTAAGTTGATAATGGACTCTAGCACTGAATATCGGAAAGTAATCCAAGTTATATGAATACTTTAAACTTGTGCACAGGAGGTAACATTTTTTCTTTCTTCTCAAGAGTATTGCTGGGATCAGAAGTGGATTATTACAGAAATAGCTATCATCTTCTGAGACTCCTTAATATGAACTATAAAATGGCAAATCCCCCCAAAAAGCTTTCTTAAGTCAATCTCGGAACATGATGATAAATAGTTGATGAGTAGCAGAGTGAGCTGGGAAATGAGTAGAAAAATAAATGAGTAAAGCAAAAGTATATAATACTAGTTTTTTTTTAATCTAAAATACCGCAGGGGCACCTGGGTGACACAGCGGTTAAGCGTCTGCCTTCGGCTCAGGGCGTGATCCCGGCGTTCTGGGATCGAGCCCCACATCAGGCTCCTCCACTATGAGCCTGCTTCTTCCTCTCCCACTCCCCCTGCTTGTGTTCCCTCTCTCGCTGGCTGTCTCTATCCTGTTGAATAAACAAATAAAATCTTTAAAAAAATAAAAAAAATAAAAAATAAAAAATAAAATACCGCAGACAAGATAGCTCTACTCTCAAAATAGATACAGATCTGAACTCTTCTAACACCACCAGTTTCATGTTGGTCTAACCTGCCATCTTCTCCTGCCTGGGGTATTCCAAATGGTTCCCTGTTTCCATCACTAACATATGCATCACTCACTCTGCTCTACACAGGCCTACTTGCTATTCTTAAAACACAAGCATGATCTGACCTCAAGGCCTTTGCATTTCTTTTTCCTCTGAACAGAACGCTCCTCCAACCCCAGATGATGGCAGGACTCCCTCCTTCACTTTATCCATTCCTGCTCAGATGTTACTTTTCCAGCAAGGTCTTTCCTGACTACCCTAATAAAGTAGGAACAACAACCCCTGTCCAGCTCACAGCACTTCCTATTCATCCTTACTCAGCTTTATTTTTCTTCGCAGTGCGAATTACCATACGAAATACACTTATTTGTGCATTTGTTTATTGGCTGTCTCTTTCCACTAAAATGGAGATAAAGACTGTCTTTCCAGAGCTTAGAATGAAGCCTAGCACAGACTGGGCACTCGGGAAATATTTATTTGATGAATCAATCAGGGAAAAGTATTTTCAAAAATCAGGGATTTTGTTGTATATTAAAAGAAATGCAGAGGTCATCTGCCACAAGAATGTCTCGGTAGCTCAATGATGCCATCAAGGACCTTCCATGGTGACATCCTTCCATGGTGTTGGCTCTTTTCTTAAAGGTTGCTGCTTCAAGGTTACAAAATGGCTGCTGCAGTCCTAAACATCACATTCTCTCACAAATATTTGCATGTATTCCCTCATTCAGTCAGTAAGTAAAAATGGTAAGAAACTACTGAGTACCAGACATTGTTGGAAGCATGGGAACATAACCATAAGCAAAACAGATGAAGTCCCTATTCTCATGATGCTTCATTCTAATGTCGGAAGATTAAAAGAGAAAGGGGCTTTTTCATCCTTACCATTTTGTAATCATGGAGAAAAGTCTTTCTTGAAAGTCACAAGGTTTCTTATCACTCGTGGGTCAGAATTATGTCACTGACTATTTCTGCTTGCAAGGGAACCTAGGAAAGCAAGTTCCCCAAACGTGCAGCCTCTACCATGACAAGAGGGGTTTGGTGTGGGAAGGAAGGGGTAGGGGGAATGACTCCTGGGAGGAAATGAAGGGTTTGCCACAAATAGTTCTGAGCATATGCAGCCATTCAGTATCTGCTTTTTTTTTTTTTTTTTTTAGATTTTATTTATCTATGTGACAGAGAGACAGCCAGCGAGAGAGGGAACACAGCAGGCGAGTGAGAGAGGAAGAAGCAGGCTCCCAGAGGAGGAGCCTGATGTGGGGCTCGATCCCAGAACGCCGGCATACGCCCTGAGCTGAAGGCAGATGCTTAACGACTGAGTCACCCAGGCGCCCCAGTATCTGCTTTTTGATAAAGCACTAAGGTGGAGAATGATTGCCCCATAGCTAAAATTTAATATTTATTTCTGAGGTTTTGTTCCCTATATTTCTGTCACTTCTCCAGGAGCCTTGAACATACAACAGCCCCAACACGCTAACAAACCCGCTTTGGAAATTTATCGAGAAAGGCTGGATTGCTCCCAGGATTAAGTGATGGCATTTAATTTTCTCACCTGGAAAGAATTAGAACTCCAGAAAAGACCACTTCTGCTCATATTACCTGTTGGTCAACCAGCAACCTTTAGGCCAAAACTGTGACTATATATTTTCTGTCAGCTTTCTTTGTGTGTACCCCGGGACCAGGCCTGAGCTTAAAACTTCTTTTGTCCAGGGAAGGATCAGCTCCAGACTCCCCACTTGGCTTCTCCTTGGGCGATAAAGCAGCAGTTTCATCACCGTTGTCCACACGGCAAATGAGAAGTGATGGTTTGAGTATAAGGTACCGTCTGGAAAAGAAGAGAAAGAGGCCGCGCTTCTGACAGAGCTGTTCACACTTCACGGCACAGCTGGGAGACATTCGCTGGCTTTCCCCAGATCGGTCTGCTCTCTGGCACGGGGAGTTAAAAACCCTGTGAGCCTCCAAGGTAAGCCGGATTTCTATCATACACATTTAACAGCTAAATCACCAAAAGTCACTTTCAAATATTCATGCAAAGCTGCATCTTAACCCAAGGTCAGGAGTTCAACAGAAGTTAGCCGAAAGGGAATTGTGGGCAGGAAGCAAGACAGGAGAGAGAAAATATTGATAAATTATTTCTGTTCTTTTGGAGGGATTTTGGGCACAGGCAAGAAGATAGAAGTTCTGTGATAAATACTGTGGAATACATAGGAGATGGGTAGACAAAAAAAACCCATTTCCATGCGTGCCACTTTCCACTCCTGCCACCCTATTGAGTGGATGGGGACGAGGTCGGGAAGGCCCGAGGAATAGGAGATTTGTATGAAGCATTTGAAATTTATTAAGCAAATAAGCCACATTTTAGGATGTGTTTTTCACTACACTTGTAGGAGCCAGTAGCCTGGTCTGCCTCTCCCAAAGGCTGTCAACTGATCTTATACAAAGTTATGTATGAAATCTGTTTAAAACAACATCTGTTTAGAAGTAAAATGCCTAGTCTCATTTCAGCTTTTGACAAAGCTATCTTGAATCAGATGCCTGAAACATTCTTCTATGGAGATTTTAAAATCTTGTGTTATTTGGATAGACAGGGGTGCAGAAAACTCAAGATAGAAGAACCTCAGCATGGAAAAGGCTGGATCGTAGGCCCCGCCTCATGACCAGTTAACAGTGAGATTTTGAACACTTCCTTTAATCATGGGCTCGGAGGTCTATGTCCTTCGTTTTAATAGGAACTCGGTTGTGAAAAGTTCTATTTAAGTGATCTAATAATAGCATTGGAGTCCATAGACAGGAGCCATCTCTGGACCTTTTATTTGCATTCTGCTTAAACCCGGAAGGAATCCCAATTTATTCCACGGGCTAGCTTATATGATTTTGACATAGATCCCAAATTCTAAGTGTTTTTATGAATCTACGTGGCAATATCAGAATGGATTTTGAAAGTGCTAATTCTGATTTAAAATGGCTTACAACAGGATTGTGTCTAGACATTTCATTCCTCTATAACTTGTAACTAAATAATTTAATCCTGCTCACTGAAAGGATCTCTATATTTCCTCCTGCCCCAACATATATAAAAATTTTAAAAGACAGGCATCCTTCCCTAGGTTGATGATATAATCTTTCCATTACATTATAAGAATGGCCTGAAGAAGTAATGAAAATGGGACGTGAATTGCCAATTTGAATAAAAAGAAAAAACAATTCCATCTCAAAGAGGCCTTACGTATAGCGTTCAGATCTGTGCTAAATCTCTGGTTTCTAGAACTGGCGGCTCATGGACAAGGCTAGAAACACTAAGGCAGCGGCTGAAGCTCCAGCTTCACCCCACCCCCAACCATTTTGTTGGTGGTGCTTTTATTTATCAGACTTCTATATAAATTTCATTTAAAGAAAAGGATTTCTTGATTAAAAAAAATAAACAAAATTTTAGAAGTCTGATCTAAATGAAAGAAGCGAACTAGGAGCCCTTAGAAATCTTGCCTAAGGAATTTGAGGGCTGCAATACATCCTCCCATTTCTTTAAAAATGTTGCCAGTATTTACAAATATGTCATTTTACATAAAATCCGGATTTCTGGGTCCCTTGACAATTGGGGAGGACTGAAAATACTGGGCTCACATTCCTGCAAACAACCATTAACGGCAGCTAAGTACTGGCTGCTCCCTTTAGAAAGTTACACACTTCCCCATTCACCGTGTCCCCACTACTCTCCATTTTTTTTTATCCGCCTGGGTGTAGTCACACATTTATCTTACTTGCCTCACACCTGAGGGCGGTGAGGGTGGTGATCCCTGATTTCCATGTTTAACCCCTGCGATACTGTGCTAGCATAAGAAGTTTATATTTTGGCCTTTGTCAAGATTCCTGGCATCTAGTTCCTACAATCCTTGAAATTTCCCGAGTGATAAGAGCTATAAGGGCATCTTTTGTTATAATATTTAGATTTTGTTCCCCATTTCTGAAATAGGTCCAGAGTGCTAAAGGTCAGATGGAGGTCTTTGTTATTCTTAGTAAGCACTTCCTCCTGTTCAATTACCCCTCAGTTTTTGTTAAGGAGGTGATTTTCTGAAAGCCACCCGTATAATGGGGGGGGGGGGTTGTTGGTTGCCAGAGGAACCGAGCTGTGGTTAGAGGGTTGTAACTTTCAGGCCCATCTCCATACTCCCTGATCCTGGAAGGGAGGAGGAGGGGGAGGTTCAGTTAATCACCAACGGCGGATGATTTAATCAGTCGTGTCTCTGTGAGGAAGCCTCCATAAGAACCCAAAAGGACAGTGTTTGGAGAGTTTCTAGGTGGTCGAGCATGTGGAGGGACCAGGGAGAGAGGCGCCCCAGGGAGGCCATGGAAGGTCTGGACCGCTTCTCCCATACCTGGCCCTGTTCCTCTTCCATCTGGCTGTTCCTAAATTGTGTCATTTTGTAATAAACTGGTAAAGTAAACTGTTTTCATGAGTTCTGTGAGCCACTCTTGCAAATGATGGAAACTGAGGACAGGGTTGTGTGAACCAACAATTTATAGCCAAGGAGTCAAAAGCACAGGTGACAAGCTGGACTTGTGATTGGCCTCTGAAGTGCGAGCAGTCTTGAGGGACTGAGCCCTTAACCTGTGGGATTTGGGCAGCTAGTGTCTAATGGCAGGTAAATTGTGAGACACCCAGCGGGCATCTAAGAATTGCTCCGTGCGGGAAGAAAGTCCATACGTTTGTTGACCAGAAGTGAAGTATTCTGTGAGTGTTCTGAGAGTACAGAGAAGGAAAAAGCAGGGAATTTTTTCCACATAACTGTTACATTCTGGCATGTTGCCCAAGACATGCTCCTACTCAAATTTAAGCTTTCTGAGTTCGCCCCATCGAGTCTTAAAGGACAGAACCCAGTAGCTCCAAGCTCGGGTTTGTTTCAGCCTGTGGACGCTTTGGCCAGCCTTACGTCCTTTGTACGTTTTGTGAGGAGATGCTGGTTCTATCCAGGCTTAACCTCGGGTGGAACCAGGAAGGCATCAGTTGTCTTACCACATAATCTAAGGACGATGGATTGCAAACCCGCACTTCAACAGCAACCCAGAGATCCTCCACTCTCTGTCAGAATCATAGCAGAGATGAGGTATCCTGGAGGGCTGTCTACACAAGGCGTTTCAAACTTATTTTTACCATGACTAGCAGTGAGAAATGTATTGGGCCACATGTACATACAAACTCACAGCCAAGTTTTCTTACTAAATAAAAATATTCTATTTTTATTTTATTTTATTTTTTCCATTATGATAAGCATACTCTTTAATCCCCATCACCTGTTTCACTGGTTCCCCCCCACTCACCTCCCCTCTGGTAACCATCAGTTTCTTCTCTATAGTTAAGAGTATGTTACTTGGTTTGTCTCTCTCTCTCTCTCTCTCCCTCTCTTTCTCCCCCTCCCCCCCCTTTTTCCTTTGCTGGTTTCTTTGTTTCTTAAATTTCACATATGAGTGAAATCATATGGTATTTGGTTATCTCTGACTTATTTCACTTAGCATTAAACTCTCTAGCTCTATCCATGTTGTTGCAAATGGTAAAATTTCATTCTTTTTAATGGCTGAGTAATATTTCATTATATTGATGTCTTTCGTGGTTCCATACAAATTTTAGGATTGTTTGTTCTAGTTCTGTAAAAAAAAAATACTGTTAGTATTTTGATAGGATTACATAGAGTGCTTTAGGAAGTATATACATTTTAACAACTTGTTCTTCCAATCCATGAGCGTGGAATGTCTTTCCATTTCTTTGTGTTGTCTTGAATTTCTTATATCCGTGTTTTATAGTGTTCAGAGTATGCTGCTGCTTCATTATTGGTGTATAGAAATGCAACAGATTTCTGTATGCTGATTTTTGTATCCTACAACTTTACTGAATTCATTTATCAGTTTTAGTGTTTTTGTGGAGTCTTTCGTTTCCTACATATAGTATTATGTCATCTGCAAATAGTGAGAGTTTTTCTTCTTCCTCTCCAATTCGAATGTCTTTTAGTTCTTTATGTTGTCTAATTGCTCTGACTGGATCCCCAGTAATATGTTGAATAAAAGTGGTGAGAGCAGACATCCTTGTCGTGTTCCTTATTCTATTTTCTATTCAAAGCCATTGTTTTATTTTTAAAAGAGCTGTTCATGATCTACAATATTAATTTCACAACTTTAAATAGCTCATCATCTGTAATTTGAAAAACATGGCTTTAAGAGACATGCAGTTAAATTATCTCCTAGATTTCAAAAGTTTTCTCTCCATAATGATTAAGTCATAAGAAAATAACTTGTCTACATAATGTTGCTTTAGCTCCTTATAGACATGCTTCATTAGATTATGAACTAATATTTTGCCCTTGTCCTTCATCAAAGGCTGCGATAAGATAAGGCCAAATGCATGCAGAGTGTTGTTTGAAGGGCAATATTCGATAGATGTTCCTCTTGGAGTTCAAGACAAAGTTTGGTGCTGACCAGTATACAATATTTAACTAGGGAATTATTATTGAATAACACCTTTTATTTCCTATTTTTCCATGACTCTTAGAAAATTTAAAACTTTAGTACATGTGTATTACAGTTTTTCTTAACCTGGATTTTCTAGTCTGATTATGTCTCCCTCCATCTCTCCAAGCTTACTGTCTGTCTTCCAGAAGTTACAAACCACTCTGGCCACTTCCTCTCATTCTCATCCTTACTTCACACTGCTGTAGAGTGATTCTTTCCCAAAGATAATTATCTAAAATACAAAAATGATCATTCACGTGCTTCAGATCTTTCCACTACCCTCTTTAGGGTTACCTACCTTTGGCCTGCACACAAAAAATTTTCCGGAAACTAGGTTAGGTGAATATGCCTATGTAATATTAAAATTTGTAATACTCCAAAACACAATGGTAGAAAAGGAGAAAAATATCTAAAGAGCTAATAAAGAATGAACAGCTCTAGACTATTGATTGTGTGATTATTTGTAATTTTTTAGTCTCCACATATAGAAGCATAAAAAATGAATATGTATATATCTAGGAATGTTCTGATTTATTCAACAAAAGGGAACCATCTAGATATGGATCTTAAACTGGTGGCTCAAGGGCCAAATCTGGCCCTCAGCTAGGCTTATCTTCGCATGGACAGCATTTTAAAATTTCTATCTTGAATACCTTTACATGAACATGTATTGACTGGTTCACTACTCCCAGCTGTCCTAAATATAGCTCATCACATTCATTTCAGCTACCTGAAAGACCCCTCATGGCTTTAGAATTTATCATTCTTGTTAAACGTTAAAAGGTCCAGGAAAAGTGATCAAATGGGGCCCTTCTCATCATAATCTATTTTGTTTTCCAAATACTAGTTTTGTTTCTGTTTTTCATCATTTCCAGGTTTGATTCTAAAAGTGCCTGAAATCCCAGAGAGAAAAGTACTGTTTTCTTCCTATCAGCCTAAATAAACAAACAGACAAATACATACGCACATACATACAATAGTTCTTACGTAAAATATTGAGAATGACATCCCTGATTAAGTGGCATTTAAGCTGAGACTTGACAAATAAAGAGGAGCAAGCTGTACAAAGAGCCAGACAAAGAATATTCTAAGTAACAAGTGCAAAGGGACTGAGGCAGGAAAGAGTTTGGTGTGTTAGGTCAGTGTGACTAAGGCTTAGATAGAGTCAGAACTGTTATGATATTGAAAACTTTGCTGGGGTTTGGAACATGAAACACCCCAAAGACCAGAGCGAGGAGTCTGGGCTTTATTTAAATTTCAATAGGAACTCTTTAAGAGTTTTGAGCAGGGGTGTGGTGCAGTGTGATTCCATTTTGGCTGCTGTGCAAAGAATGAATTATAGGGGAGCTAATAAAAGAAACCAGGAAAACTGCCTGGAGGCTACCGCAGCATACAAGATGAGAGATGGTGGTACCTTGAACCAGGTGGCAGTGGTGGGGTGGAAATAGTGGATGCACTTGACATATGTTTTGGAGGGTAAATTGACAGGAATTGTTGGCTGACTGGGTGTGAAGGCACTGTAAAGGGAGAACTCAAGAATGACTCTTGGGTTTCAGGTATTAACTGAGTGGAGGATAGTACCATTTACTGTGGGAAGACTGAAGAAGAATGAGGTGGAATGGCTTTGAATGGGAGAAGGGAGTACCATAACTCATTCTGGACACACACAGTTTGCAATCTGAAATTCAGAGAATTTCTAGGCTGGAGACCTAGATTAGCATTGGCTAAAGATGGAATTTCAAGCCTTAGAGAGTGTGGACAGAAAAGGAGGAATCCAATCCAAGATCAGTGATACTCCCACAATAGAAGTTGGAATAAAGCAGGAAGAGCTAGCAAAAAAAAAAAAAAAAAAAATACTGAGAAGGAACGACTGGAAAGGAAGTATGAACACAAGAAGAAGGTGATATCATCAAAGCCATCTAGAAGAGTTGTCCGTCTTGTTGAACGACGCTGCAAAGACAAACGAGGTAAGGATAGGAAACAGCTGTCAGGTTTTGGAAAACTTCGGTCCTCGGTGACCCGAACAAGAACAGTGTTAGTGAAAGGTGGAATGGAAGCCAAATGAAAAGAGGTTGAAGACAAATGTGAGGAGAAAAAAACACTGACGGCATGTGTGAGCTTCTCAAGAAGAAGTCTTGCATATCTGCTTTGAGTTCCTTGGAGAGCTGAAAGCATCCTGAAAATAGGAATTTGGGGAATATGGTTTCACTGTTTATCTTTGCCTTTAGGATCCCTTTCAATTTGAAGAAGTCAGGCTCCCCCTTGGTTCAGTCACTACTAATGTTTTTCATCCAGCTATTCTTTTCAAAAGACAGTTTTACGACTTGGCTGTGATCATTCTGCTTGTCAGTGCGCTTCAAGGCCTGAGGTTATCTCAAGATGGTGTGTTGGAGTCAGTACAAGTTTCATTTATTTAAAACTTGGACTTGGTAAAAGAGTCTCTTGAGATATAACACCTCCCTTCCCTGCCAGGCTCGGGAAGAGGAAACAAATCATACATGGCAAATATCATTTACACCATTCTAACACATTCAGAGCACTCTTACCAAATCCTAACGAAGGGAGAGATAGGGTGTGCACTCAACAGAGGAGTTCGTCAAATGAGAACTATACAGTCATTTTAAGAATATATAATCCAAGAAGGAAGTTGTGGGAAAGCTACTGACCCAATGTTCACTTTTTACTTGAAGAGATACCAATATTTAAAATTTCAAGATCTAAAAATGGGATGAATTTTGAACCTCTAAGTAGGAAAAAAGTACTATTATTTTTGTACCCTTCATTACCTAAGCAACTAGTTTCTTCTTTGATAATAATAAATGGATTGCACCCCATTGCAGCCATGGATTGCAATGGTAGACTTTTAATATCCTCATTTTAGAAATTCTGACTATAGCCAGAACATTGCAATTTAGCCCAGTCGGAAACTAAATCCACTTTAAGCCAAGGGAAGGATCTTGTATCTTGAGCTTCTGATTGCTGTACTATAGAATCATAGAACCTTCAAGGAGAAGGAATCCTAGACTTATCTAATGCAAGTTCCCACCTAAAACACAGGGATCATAGCGCCACCTGAAAATTTTATTGATGGTGCCCTTACTACCACATAGAGTCAATACCATTTGAAGCAGATCTAATGGAAAGTTACTATGATTTCAATTCTGTTCTCTTCACATATATCACAGCACTCAAATATTTAAACGAAACTCTAAAGCCTCTCCATTAAAAATGTTTCTCTTCAAGGCAAATAATAGTAACAAAAAATTATTACCATTTTTGAATATGTACAATACATGCTTGTGAAAATTATGGTATGTGTTTCATCCCATGATATATTTACAGTTACATTCTGAGGTGGTCGTGGCCAACTCTTTGAGCTCCATCTCTCTTGCCTGCCCTCCTGCCATAAAGGATAGCAAACCAAATGCTTTCTTTCTTCACCCCCCACCCTTGCAACCAAGAGTTGCTATAGAATTCAGTTTTGGCCTAGTAAATATAGAGGAAAATCTGCTAGGGGATCTGGGAAAATTTTTTCCTCCCTTTTAAAGGGAGAGGGGCATGTTGGAGGGGTTTCCTTTCTCTCATTTCCCAGCTTGCTCTCACTGCTGCTAGATTTTGGACTTGAAATTGTGCGGGTGAGGTGTCTGGAACCACTGCTGCCATTTTCAACAATTTAGGGAAAGTCAAGGAAATCCCAGAGAACCTAGAAACTTCACAACATGGAGCCACTGAACTAGCCCTTGATCCATGCACCTCTAGACTTCTTGAGAAGGAAACAAGTGCTGTCTTTACCAACTGAGCTGAGGTTAGCCGAATTTTCAGTTACCTGATGCCACCATCATCCTGATAGAGTAGGCAATGTTATTATTCTCCTTTCACATAGGAGGTAGAGACTTAGAAAAAGTAAAGTTATATCGCAAGGTTGCACAGAGAACAAAGGGCAGAACTGTGACTCAAACTCATAGCCCCAGAACAAAAATGTAATCTCCAGTTTCTTGGATTGGTTTTCACATGTCATGTTTTTCAGATTCTTTGTTATGCTGAAGAGCCTCATAATCCTCATAACTTGTTTTCTCATTGTCTCTCCTATGAGATCCTTACAGCCAAGTACAGTCACTCCAAGATCTGACTAAAGTAAAGGTTGAAAGACCATTTATTATCTCGTTCTGTACACATACATAAGCACAGACTAGAATTCCATGAACTTTTTCCCAGTCTCATTACTCTCATATTGATTCATGTTAAGATTTATTATTTTCCTGATTTCCCTCTAAACTATAATATCTAGATAATGGAAATAACTTTAGAAAATTGAAGAGTTGTTGACGAATCATCTCCTTTAGATATTTGCCTTCATACATACATATAGGATAATGTATAATTCTTTTTTCCCCGGGTTTCCCGAGATATCATTCACATTTGATGTTGTAAAAGTTTAAGGTGATGATTTGATACATGTATATATAGTGCAAAATGATGCCACAATAAGATTAGCTGACACCTCCATCACCTCACATAATTACCATTTCTTTCTTATGGTGATAATAATATATTTTATATATGTGTATATATTATATTTTTACATATAATGGATATGGTAGATATTTCCATATATATTTTATATACATATATAAAATGGATATATATATCACATTTCCTTCATCCATTCATCTTCCCATGCAAATTAGAATCTCTCATATAAAGATATTCAGATATAAAGATTCCTAAATATTACTTTACTCTTCAAGTGTCTAAAATCATCATGATTATCATTAACTGTATCAATAAAATATAGGCTGCACAAATGCAGAGACTTTTCGTTCCTATGCTGTATCCTCAGCATCTTAGTATAGTGCCTGGCACGTATTAAGCACTCAGTAACTATTGGTTGAATGTAAATTACCAACGTAAATTAACATTAATGTTAATTAATGTAAATTAACATTAAGACATTCTTCCTTCTATTTACTTTAAGTTCTTAATTTTATTTCCCTATATTCTTTGCATAGTGGAGACCTCAAAAGTAATGGCTTTAAGTACAGATGCCTTGCAGATCCCTGGTTGGAGGATGCATCTGTCTATACATTTAATTAGTTCTCTCTAATCAATTATCTGGGTGCTGTTTAATACTAGTCTGTACAAAAATGACACTATTTACCATAACACTCAGTCTAACCAGTTTTCTTGGACCCTCTAACTACTGAACAGCCCAGAGCACATGGTTGGTCAATGAATATGTCACATGGGATAGAATTGAGAGCTATGTTACAGCCGGTGACCAGACTGACTGACTGAATGAAATCAATCAATATAACACATCTATTGCAGTTACAACTTTCCTGGATCACTCGGTCTTATCTTCCTTCAGAGGAGGAGAGGATAGGAGGATTGTTTCTAACAAAACCTTTTTGATGTTTTCCCAATACTCAATTCTCTTTTACATATTCTCCTTTAGATTCCCATTATTTTTGAAGGAATTAAAATTAGTCTCTAAGGTCTGGATTTTCTTTGTTTCCCTTACCAACACTTATTACTCTTACTTTCCTAGTCTTAAAGAGTTTCAGTAGGTCTGCAGGAATACCTAATTGCCCTGAGATTAATCAAGGGTCAATTCTTTATATCAGATTTCAGAAGAACCTATAAATGTGAATCCATTTACTCATTATTATTAGTTTAATCAACTTTCACCACTTTTGTTTAGTAATCCTACTTCTTCTCTCATGGGGAGCCTATCTAGTTTTGGGCTCACTTACTATAATGATTAGAAAACCCTTTAGACTAAAAGTCTAAATAAGACTAAGATTAGCATGTCTACAGTTCATAGAGTTACCAAAAGAACTTGTCAGAGCTAAAAACAGGAAAAGATCCAGGAAATAATAAAATTGTAAACAGTGTTAGTATTATTTGAATTGTGTTCTCTTAATTGGTAAAGATGATGTCAAATAAGGAAAACTATGGTTATCTCTGAGAACATACGTATTAATATTTTATTGCTCTGAATTTAATTTAATAGAACATTGTAGCATTTGGGAGTCCTCTTCATGAATGACATTTACAACCTGGTTTGTCTTCCCAGTAGAAGGAAAAATGTGTTACTATTAACCTAGTAGAAGAACAACCCAGAGTTTGAAGGTACACATCTAAAGTCTTAAGCTAATGAAAATACAGGCAACTATGGAAACAGAATTGTTTGAATATTACTGGCATTTATCTTTAATACAATTTATGAGTGAAGCATCTAGAAAAAAAAAAAAGACAACTATGACGTGCTTTGAAGTTGGTGTTAATCTTCCGATGTGACACGGGTAAAGAGGTTGTCACAATATTCACCACCCCACTTCCCTCTGACAGGGAATACATCTAATGAACTATTTGCCAAACATGACTTATTAGAACAATTTCTAACATGCTGACCTAGGCTGTCAGGGTTCTAGTGCAAGATTCTATGGCACCCCCAAGAATAAAAACCCAAATCAGACATTGTCACAAAAATGAAAGCAGTTGCCAGTAAGGCAAGAAAACGACATATTCTATTAAACTTCAGCACAAGGCATTGAACAACATGGGTCCACTTATATTTAGATTCTTTTCAACAAATATACAGTATTTTAAATGTATTCTCTCTTCCTCATGATTTTCTTAATAATATTTTCTTTACAAAATACGCGTTAATCACCTTTTTATTATCGGTAAGGCTTCGGTTCAACAGTAAGCTTTCAGTAGTTAAGTTGTCAGGGCGTCAAAAGTTATACACCTATTTTTGACTGTGCAGGGGTCAGCCCTTCTAACCCCCCATTACTCAAGAGTAAACTGTACTGTGAAATTTTTCCTGGGATCCTAAATAGTGCCAAGTTCCAGGGACAGTATGTCCATTTTCCAAACACAATTCTCACGTATTCTCGATGGGAGTGGAAATTGATGCAACTTCTTTGGAGGACAATCCAGCCAAATTCTTCTCAATTAAAAATGTATATTCCCTTTGACTCCATAATTTCATTTTTAGGGGTCTGTGCAACATATATAATCCACATGTGGATTAGAATTGTGGAAACAATTAGAATTGTGGAAACAATTCTATATGCATTATTTATAAGAACTAAAGATCGGAAACATCATAAATTTATCTGTCAAAAAAGGACTGGTTAAATAAATTATGGTACATTCACACAGCAGAATGCTACATGTTCTTAAAAAAGTATGAGTTGAAATAAAACACTTACCAAAATGTATTAAGTGATTTAAGTGAAATACATAACTTTTCCCCCCTTTCTTGTATATGCCCTGAATTTCTCTGGAAGGAGTCATACGAATGAGTAACTGTGGCTGCTTCTAGAAAGGACCACTAAGGCACCAGGGAACAGAGGAGGAAGAAAGAGTTGTATTTCACTACACAGGAGTTTAAAATTATAACACATCTATGCATTGCTAATTCTTAGACTTAATTTCTTAAAAGTACATATTGCCATATTCACAGTATCTGTGACTTTAATTGATGAAAATCATGTATTTTATATCATATTACAGTTGTCTCAGCTGTCTGAAAATTGTGGAGTTCAACATCATTAGAAATTATAGTTAAATTTTTAAATTTAGTTTAATTTTTAACTTTTTTATAGTTTAATTTTTATAATTATAGAAATTATAGAATTACTGTAAATCAGACACTAGAATTACAGTTAAGTCAGACACTAGAGCATGTAACTATCATAAGTTGGATTTGTTAGCTATATTTTAATATAAATATTTCCTTTATAATGCTATGCCTTTTATTTTATTCATTTAGAAGTATTACGGACCTGAGAGAGGTCCATAGGCATGTCTAGCCTTCCAAAAGTGTCAATGGGACCAAAGAGTTAGAAGCTCTGGAGAGATGCAGCGTTTGCTGAAATAGGGGGAGCTAAGGTCTCATCCCTCCTCCTCAGAAAGCCCTAGAGAAGCTAAATAGCTAGAGGAAAGCTAGGAACTGAAAGGGCATAGGATGGGGAGCAGGGTAGAGGGTGGCCAGCCATACAACCATGGAGAGCTATTTTACCTTCTGTTCTTGCTTCTCCCCCATACTGCCCTAAAAAAGTCATTGCAGGACTGGTAGCCCTTGGGAGATCAACATCCACAAAAGAAGCCCGGGTGTCTGGGCGTATCAAGGCATCAAAAAATTTCTGGAGTGTGGACAGATTGAGGGGTAGGGTATCCACTCCCCCACCCATCTTCTCCTCCTCCAAACCACCAGAATCAGTGGATTTACAATGTTAGGCCCATCCTTGGTCAGTTGTCACTCTGTGATGCCTAGACTGCTATGCCTTGGGGCCCGTTTCTCCTTGACTTTTCTCACCAGAAGGGGCACCAACCATGACCTGGCCTACACCCCCACATGGTGCTAGTCAATGTTGCAAAAACCCCCAGGGGAACAAGCCCTCACACACCAAAATATCTAGACCTTTGAGGAACGTGATAGAAAACAGACACACTGAGCATGTGAAACAAATTTATGGGATCAATGGACCCCTAATTTAAAGTGAGCATAATATCCACAAAGAGATAAAGGAGGGTTTTATTAATTTTATAGAGGATACCATAGAATTGAAATTCCACTAGGTAGCAGAAGGCATGCCCACTGTCAAGGAAGACAAGTTGGTTAGTAATTTGCTGTAAGTCTATGATGAAACTAAAATATTAATAAAATTGCTAATGGTTCTCACAAGGGCCTAGAGTAATGAAAACCAGTCAAAGAGGAACAAAGCTTTAAGAAAGGGAAGAATAAGGTTTGGTAAAGGGGAAAATGAAGGCATTCAAGGCAGACAGAAACATAGATGAAAACACAAAGGTGGGACTAAAAACAAAACAAAACAAAAACCTGGACTTGGAAAAAAGCAAGTAGTTTCATCTGGCTTGAGCTGATGAAGTATTAAGAAGAGTAAGGAAAAAAGAGAAAATTGATGTAGCTTATTGAATAAAAGATAAAGAAATTCAAATTTTACATGCTAGGCAAAAGGAAACCACCAGAGAGTTTTACGCAGGTAATTAAAAGATTTCTATTTTACTTCTTTGGTTTGGAGGAGGATAAATACACTTAAAATCACACTGTCAGACTTTCTTTTTAAATCTGCCCTCATTAATAACTTGACATCTTCTGTAATATTCAAGTCGTGAGGCATTACCAATTCTCCAGTGGAAGACCTGGTAGGAAACACAGGTGTTTCAAGATTTCCGTGATAATGTATTCGGATTTTTGTAATCCCTCTTAGTAAGTCTCAGTTTCCAGAAAAATCATCCTGAAAAAGAATGTTCTTAGAATTTTTATATAATCATTGACATACTAAAATGTCATGGTCAAGATGTTAGCCTTAACTAGTATTAATGCATTTTTGACAAACTGAACATGAAAAAATATTCATTGTCTGCCATTTGGGTTATTTTCTCTGCTTGCTAAATAATTTCAGGAATCTTTATTGTGAATTCTGAGGGTAAGATTAAAAGCATGGTTATGGTTGCTTTTTAAAAGGCAGAGTTGTATTGTATCAATGAACATTATGTATTTTATGATGTCTTCTAATCCGCACATGATAAAAGGGCCCAAATACTTATTCACTACTTTTCTGCATTCATTTCGTATCATAACCTATAGCCATGCAATTTTTAATCTGATATTTCTCAGATGTGGGTCCAAAAGTTTATTTGTTTGCTTACTTACTTTCTAAACTGGGAATTTGATAAGAATTGGATGTTAAATAACTCAACATCATTCTCTTGGAATGGGTTTTGTTTTTAATTTACTTTATCAGATAGTCCAGATTAATAATTTAGATGTCAAGGAGTGTTGAAAGGTTTCCAACAAAAATACAGCAGTCTCTTGATGCCCCTGTCCCCAGCTCCTCACTCCTGTGCCCAGAGTACATAGTTTTCGGCTTGTTGTTATTGTCTCCTCTGGCATTTACATCAATATTTTAAAATAACATACACAGATTTTTTTCTTTCGATTCTGTCTAAAAATCAGAGTCTCCATTGACAAGATCAATGTCCTTCTAATTCTTGTTCTTTGTAATGTGACTTAACTTCGAGATCTTTTCTGTCCCTAATGTTTTGACATTTCACAATCATGTAGGTTTTTTTCATGCATTGTGCTGGCATTCATCTCTTCCAGTTTGAGGAAATATCTATTTTTCTTTTTCACCATTTTCTCTTTTCTTCCCCCCACCCCACCCGCCACCCCAGAATTCCTATTCATCAGATATTGTCTATTTTTTTTTTTTTAGTTCTGATGTCATCTCCTTTTCTTTTTGCTCAATTTCTTTTTCTACTTCCTTTAATGGTATGCCATTCTTGTTTTATTTGTGCAATATTTCTCTTATCGCTCTGATGTTTTCTTTGAGATTTTTTCTTCTTGCATTTTCTTTTTCTCCTGATTTTTGTTTTTCCATTGTTGCTTATTTCATTCTCTTTCTTTTATGTTGGAGATTATCCTCAAATACCCAGTTGTCACTGGCTGTTCTTCTGTTTAAGAGTGAGGCACTAGGAAATCACCTGGCATCTGCTTATGAAAAGATAAGTTTGTTTGCTGGTGGCTATAATGCAGGACAATGGAGAAAGCTACAGGCTTTTTACTTGTGGCCCCTCCATGTCCATATCAGCATGTCTTTCCTCTGGATTTGTTGTTTTCTCCAAGGAAGGAGATTCTAATCTGCTTTAGAGATGAGGTGATGACAAGGAATGATAAATAACCCGCTGCTGTTCTGGAAACGAGTCGGGAAAGAAACCAGGGGGTTCTCGCCATTCAGGATGTTCCTATTCTCTTGGTAACACTGTTTTCAGTATGCTGCCTTCTTCCACCGTCTGCCCTCTGTGTCTGAGGTCCCCAATCTAGAATCTCTAGTTTGGTTAATCTAGAAAATAAACATCCAGCTTCCCACTTCAGGAGAATAAAGGAAACACTCTGACCCTGTAGAATAGAAGTGAACCTACCTACCTCTGTTTTGAGAATTTACCTCAAATTTCTAAGCCTTTTTCAGATTCTGCAAAGCTCATCTACTTACTTCTGGTTATCACTCTTCACACGCAAACACAGACAGTCATTTGGCCTTCCTCCCACCTGCTACGTCATTTATGATTTCTCCATGTTTTTCTATATTCATATGTCATTTGAATTAAACATCTCCTAGTTTCATTAGTAATAGAATTTGTTTTTTGTTTGTTTCTTGTTCCTGTTATTGTTTGAGGATGACTTTAAAGCCAAGAGGTCAAAATATATCTTTGTCAGGCAACCTTGAAATAAAAATCTCCTGGGAAGTGATTGAAAAACAGATCATTTTTGTGACTGATGAGGACGCATAAGTTTTAGATCAGCATCGTCCAATAAAAACTTTGAGATGATGAGAATATTCGATTCTAGCATTGTCTGATATGGTAACTGCTGGCCCCATGTGGATATTGAATACTGAAATGTGGGTAAGGAAGTGAATTTTTAATTTTATTTAGTTTTAATTAATTTAAAACTTTAATACCTAAATGTGATTAGTGGTTACTCTATTGGACAGTGCAGTTGTAGATAGTAAATAAGTTGAGAAGCCAAACCAAGGCTCCAGGCCAGATAGATGGCCATTTCCAATCTGGCTATAGATTTAGTCTTTCCTCACTCATCCATAATTAATGCAATTCCTAAAGTACTATACTCTACACTTCTACAGTATTGTGAAGATTATTTTGTGCTGGAAGTTACACGTGTCAACTATCATATCTGCAGAGAACGTTAGGACTGCTCCAGTGCAGTATCCACTTATTTTTAAGAGATTTCAGGAGAAAAACTACCAGAACTGATTGACCACAAATGCCCCCCACCCCACTAAATTATGAATGAACTCTCTTACTGCATAAATGTGTTGGCTATGTTAATTAAATTTTAGATAAGATTTGTTAAAAATAACTTATTAGTTTAAGTATAATTACTATCAAGTCCTTTTACATCAATTATCCAAGAATCTTGTGTCCTCAGAGGTTCCTCCACATTCACTACCATAAGAATATTTAATTTACATATGGAAGAAATATTGTTTGTCCTATATGTTCTAGTCAAGAGGCATATATCTAGAGCATTCTAGTTATTGGGATATAAAATTTTAAAGCTCAAATGAACAGACTATTTCTGTGGGTTCTGATTCTCAAATCCATGAGTAGTGAGTAAGTTTCAGAAAATCATAAGCCATTAGAGTCCGTTTCCAGTCTGCTGAGTAATGCATTATAGTTCCTGTCTCTGGAACCGAACTCCAAGGAAACATACGTAAAAGTTGAAAACCACATTATTTTATTTCTATCAGGTTTCTCCATGAGATGATAAAGGGTGATCAGTGGTGAGAGAGCCACCCCAGAGGCTTGCTTCCCTGGGAAAACCCAGACTTGCAGTTTGTTGAGGAGTAAACTGGAATAATGTTAATCTGGGATTTCCATCAAATTGATAGTTCCACACTTGGAGGGACATGAAAAATCACTTTTTTATTTATAATAGGAAAAACTGATCCTCTGACAAGATTATATCCAGGGAATATTAGCCACAGACACTGTTCTTCAGTAAAAATTTCTAGTCGTGGTTCAGTTATATAGGATTGTTTTGCTACATAAACAAAAATACCAGAAATCCTTTTTGCATCATCAGTGTCAACAGTATTTTGATATGAGTCTATATAATGTCTGTGTTAAAGATGAGAGGCTGAGTTTTTATTAGTTTCTGCAGTTGAGAATTTTACTGAATATCCTAAAAGCTCTAACTGTTATTTAATTATGAGGAATGATAATTGATTGGTCTAAAAAAAGGTTCATGTCTAAATCCCAGCAAAATGTGGCCTAAGCCTGGGTCCCTGTGTAGTGTATGTGATGTGTAAATCAGACACACTTGTGAAACCCAAGCGCTCTCCATGTACTGAAGGATACTAATGACTTTAATAAGAGCGAAACATTGTGCTTAAAGCAAACTGATTAACCTTGACAACAGAAGTGTAAACAAGAGTCTAATGAATATTAATTTTTCTTCTTTCCTGCATTAGCTGTAGCTGTTGACTGATTAGCTCTGACACCTACATGGTCAAATTAACAAGCACATTTGTAAGACATTTTCTATTGTTTATAATATCAACAATATTTCTGAACTTTGGTACGTTGTTAGTAGCAAGTTAATAGCATTTTTTAGAAATCTATCAGATTACCTTTAGAACAATCATATATACTAGCTCCCATACTGTAGGAGTTACATATTTTAGAATGGATGGATATCGTTCCAATAATTTATAATGGGATTTCAGAAGCTAAACCAAAATGTAGTCGTGATTCCATTATTAGACTTACACACGAGTAGGATTACTTATCAGCAGCATTGATGCGAGGTCGGGCTTGATGTATCCAGAGCTACCATATTGAACTAAGTGCCACTTCCCATTGTGCCCTTGCCATCTGTATAATGACATCAAAGGAGACAAGGCAGGAGCAGATGGCACCAATGGCAAACAAGAGCAAAAGTCACACCCACAGCATGCTGCTGAGTAATGAAAGTGAGGTGACGCACAGGCAGAGAGCAGAAGGAAATTAAGAAAGGGTCATGGTGGTGCTATGGACTGCTTAGCTCCCACCATCATGACAAGACCAGCATGTCCCACCCCCTCCTACCTCCTTCTTGTAGGAAATGCTCTTCTGCCACTCCCAGTATGGGCTGTCATGTTTTTACAGGATCCCAGTCTCTCACACTAGTTGATTATCTCAGGAGGTCAGCACCTGACCCAATCTACACCCATTCTGCCCAGAATCTGAACTAAGTAAAAAGAAGTATTCCTTCTCCAATGGTGGTGAGAAACACAAGATGAAAATCTGACAGCTGTCAATAGTGATGTCTCCAGCTAAGAGGAAAAAATAGTCTACAGTTAGAGAGAATGACAACTGTAACAGGAAGTGAGAAACACAGACAGGAGATATTTGAGGTTGGGTTTCAGAGAATAAAAATCTCTGAAACGGAAAAAAGATGGAACTCAGACATAACTGCTTCTATCTCTCTTCACTTACGCAGGTAAAGGTGTAAATTTGTAAAGGCCATGGTAGTGGGGCACCTGGGTGGCTAAGTCAGTTAAGCATCCGACTCTTGATTTCAAATGAGGCCATGATCTCAGGATCATGGGATAGAGCCCTGAATCGGGTTCCCTGCTCAGTGTGGAATCTCCTTGTCCCTCTCCCTCTGCTCCTCCCCCTGCTCTCTCGCTCTCTCTTAAATACATGCATACATAAAATCTAAATAAGTAAATAAAGGCCATGGTAGAAACATGTAAAAACTGTAGTATCCAGCCTTGGCAGCAACAGTCAAGACTGGCCAGAGCAATTCTAAGATCATTTGCTTCCCCCTTTCTATACCTATAAAAGACCTGGGGGGTGACTGGATGGCTCAGTCAGTTAAGTGTCTGCCTTCTGCTCAGGTCATGATCCCAGGGTCCTGGGATTGAGTGCTGTGTTGGACTCCCTGCTCAGCGGGGAGTCTGCTTCTCCCCCTCCCTCTGCCCTTCCCCTGCTCATACTCTCTCTCCCGCTCACTCTCTCTCTCAACTAAATAAATAAAATCTTTAAAAAAAAATGAACCTTGGCTATTTTATAGTTATCTACTTTTTCCATAATAAGAGAAACCATTTAGCCTATTCCTAACAATTTCTGCCCCTCCCCAAATTTCACTCATTCAAAAAGTTTTATTTGGAATGCCTGAAGTGTTTCCTCCTCTTAATCCTTTTAGGCCTAGCATGATGTGTTCTTTGTTACATGTATAATTAGGTTATCTCTGGAGAGGGAATTGGAATGGGGGACAGAGACAGTAGGCAAGAAGGATATTCAGCGAATCTATGTTGATTAAATTGCTTTATAGTACTGATGATACCATAATAATAGCAATGTGTTAAATTCTTTTCTAAATACTTTGCATAGGGGCAGCTGGGTGGCTCAGTTGTTAAGTGTCTGCTTTCGGCTCAGGGCGTGATCCCAGAGTCCTGGCGTCAAGTCCCACATTGAGCTCCTCAGCTAGGAGTCTGCTTCTTCCTCTCCCACTCCCCCTACTTGTGTTCCCTCTCTCGCTGGCTGTCTCTATCTCTCTCTGTCAAATTAATAAATAAAATCTTTAAAATAAATAAATAAATAAATAAATAAATACTTTGCATATATTCATTTAATTCAGGCAACAACCCGAGAAGATAAGCACTAAAATTAAACTATTTTATAGATGACAGAACTGAAGCAAGGGCAGATAAACTTACTTACGTTCACGTGACTAATAATTGGCAGAGTCCAGATGCTAACTAAGTATTCTATACCCTCCTATGTCTAATAGGAAGGAAATGTTACTCATGTGTTGATTGTGTTACTAAAACTAAACAATACGAATTTAAACATTTTTTTCTTTTTTTTTTTCTTTAGGGAGAAAGAGAGTGTGAGCGGGGAGAGGGGCAGAGGGCGATAGAGAAAATCTTAAGCAGGCTCCATGCCCAGAGCGGAGCCCAACACCGGGGTCCATCTCATGACCCTGAGATCATGACCTGAGCTAAAATCAAGAGTTGGATGCTTAACCGACTTGAGCCACCCAAGTGCCCCAAAAATTTGAAATATTTTTATAAGTTTGGAAAGCTATACACCAAAATATTAACATGGAAATTAATGGAAATTAATTTTTAAACATTGGGAATAATTTTATTTTATTCATTTATTGTTTTATTGCTGTTATTATTTATTTTTTTCCAAATAGAAAAATACTTTACTTTCACAATAAAAAAAAAATCACTAGTTTTCAAGCTCCCATAGTTCGAACTATCTTGATGGACTTCCCACACTATCACAAGGAACATTCTATAAAGCCTACAGCAGCTCCCTTTTTAATTGGTGATTGGGTGGCTCTGTTTTGTGGTAATTGGCTGCAAGAGTTAGATTTTTCAGAGATGCTGTACATGTGTTTGCCCTATCTGGCACAGCATCCTATTTGAGAAGGTGTATGTTGTACCAAGTAAACATGAGCCTGGGTATAATAATGTTGACTTGCAACTAATATCTGAACAATACCAAGTGGGCATGAGAATCTTTTCAGAGTACGATGAATACAGTATAATATTTATCTGGGAACAGTCATGCCTAAGGAAGAGCACTATGAAATGGCAGCATGATACCATGAAAAGAACATGAAATTGGGATAGCAGGCTGGGATTTGGAGAGAAGTACTTTATCCCATTAGTAAAGGTTTTAATCCCAATTGTACCTTAAATGATGTGACCTGTGTAAGCCATTTAAGCTCTTTGGTCTTTATTTTCCTTGCAAATAGACACCAAATTTAACATTTAAATATTCCATGATGACATGCTAATATAGTTGGTCGTGTCTGTAGAACTCACTTTCATACTCTTAATTAAAAGTGAAATTTCCTAATCATTCAAAAACTGAACTTTCCCATCTTTTGGACAGATGTATAACATTCCCTCAGGGAAACAGGCTGCTGTGGCTATGTGAATGTTTCCCTCTATCTAAACACAAGTCAAATATAGATATCCAAAAAGGCAGGACAGGCTGGTGAGAGTAACCCAGGAGACATGAGAGCTGCTGTCTTGGTATCAACAGCACAATGGATGTCAGCTTTCAGCTCACATAGTGAAAGCAGCTTTTAATATTGATGGCTTCAAGTCAATGCTTTCTGACATGGATTCTAGCAGAAAAGAAAACAGACAAGTATAAAGATTTATTCTGCCTAGAGATAGATCATTTGGGAATGAGATGGCCTATATCTAAAAAGTTTATTTATTCCTCTAAACAGAACACAAGTAAAAGGAATCTGTTCTCAAAACTTGTGGGAAGTACAGATGGGCACAAGGGAACTTTTGGGTGTGCTGGAAATGTTCTCTATTTCTTGATTGTGGTGGTGATAACATGGGTATATACATTTGTCAAGACATCAAATCATACAAATTAAATTGGATACATTTTATTGTATGTGAATTATACCTCATGGAGTTAAATTTAAAAAACCAAAAAACCCACGGGGATATATTGTCCATCCTCATACTCAAAAGGATTCCTTTTCACTTCCTGAGCTAAAGAAGTCCAAAATACTCACTCTAAAATAGGCTTACCTTTTGGGGCACCTGGGTAACTCGGTCGGTTGAGTGTCCAACTCTTGATCTCAGCTCAGGTCTTGATCTCAGATTCATGAGTTCAAGCCCCACATTGGGCTCCATTTTATACATAAAATATATATGCTTACCTTTCAACTCAGAAATCCCACCTAGATAAATCATCATTGTAGGGAAATACTACAAAAATTATTTTGATGACTTTAATTATATATATATATAAAACTTTATTATATATACAAAACTTTATTATATATATCGATTATATATTACAAATTTAATTATACAGCTTAGTGTGATATATTATAAAGGCAAAAAAAACTACAGGGAAATCAAGCTATGTTTATTTTTTTGTTTTTTTTTAAGCTATGTTTAGTAGTCATATTGTTAGTGTTAATAGTGGTATGGTTATTTTGAAATTGTATATTGTTAGGATCAAACAAAGAAAAACTATATTTTCATTAGAAACTAAGATTTATAGCACATGAAAAAGGAGTTACAACTATAAAATAAAATAAATAAAAATTATAAGTTTATGTTGGAAATACTAATATGAACCCATAATTTATTTTTTTCTTGAAAAAAATTCTTAGTTCTGTCTTTTCTTAAGGCCTAGAAACAACAACCAGCCCTGTGGCAATAAACACCCTTAGTGCTCAGGTTGTGGTTTCTAAATACCATTTCTCACTAAAAAGATACAGGGCATATTAGAAAAGTAGCTGATTCCAGAAATACAAAATCACCCTCTTGTCATGCCAGAAAGCAAGGAAGCTATCAAGGATACTGAAGAAAAGTTGAAAGGAAAGAAGAGAAGAGAAGGAAAATAGAGAAGCCAACTTGAAGGGTTTTCTTTTGGGCAAAGATGAAATAATTTGATTTCAAAAAATATGATTTCAGTGTATTGAAATACATCAATTTTTTTAGATCCGTAAGTTTCCTAATAATAGGCAAGATATTTTTAAAAATCAAGCATGTCTCCTATTTTTCCTTTATAAACTTTTGCTTTAAAATAACTCAAGGAGAACTTTGTAATAATTGGACAAGGTTGGCATCACATGAACCCATTTATCTCTTTCAACATAACCAAAAAGGGAGACAACCAAACATTAAATGCCTCCTAATTTAACACAATAGAACCCAAGACCACCCATAAATATTCTTGCAAAAAAAGATAAAGCCAAATCTGATCAAGCCTCTAGGTCTAATTATCAGTTTGTTAAAAAGCCAGGTCTAGACCAATGTGTAACTCATGCCTAATCAGTAAATCCAGAAAGTGGGAAATTCGACATGACAAATGACCAGGATTCTTTAATACATAAATAGCAAACAGAAAAAAAAAAGTGAAAGAATCTATAAATAAATGAGATAGAAGAGATAAATCAACCTACTCCACTTGTGTCTCTTGTTCCTAATTCATTTGAACAACAACAAAGGAAAACCACTATCAAATAAAAATTACAAGACAACTGGAGAAATTTAAACCATGACTATATATTTAATGATACTGAAAAGTTGTTATTTTCATTTTAGGCATTATAATGGTACTACGTCTTTGCTTTAAAAAAGGTTATCTTTTTAAGAAACATTCTGAAGTATGTATAGGCGAAATAAAAGGATGCTTGAGATTTGGTTTAAAATAATCCAGGTTGTGGGTGAAGGGTAAAAAGGAGGTGGGGTTAAAAATGAAACAAATTAGGCCAGTGATGATCATTATAGAAACTGAATGATAGGTTCATGGAGTTTATTGTATTGGCTTCTGTGTTTGAAATTTTCCATAACAAAAAGTACTCGTTCTCCTGATTCCTCATGTTGTTTCTGGATTCTTTGTTCTGGATGTTTGTAATTAAACTGCGGGCTGAGGCTTTTTTACCATTGAATCAAGGGAAGCTGTGGGAGTAGAGTGGTAGTTAGGAAGCATCAGGTATATTAAACCTAAAAATCTAATAGCTTCCCAGTAATAATATATTACTATGTTATTACACGTGTCCTCACTTTTGTTTGACTTCAAATGAAGCTGCATTTCTTCAATTTGCTTCCACTGGATAATAGTGTGCGATGAATGTCAAACATAACTAAAACAGAGCAGAGAAAGGAGAGACATTGTCAGCCGCCAGTGAACACGGTGTTGTTCTTCATCCAGTAAAACACTGTGTCACAGGAGCTGAACAGATGCTGCTTTTAACTCAAAGGAGTTTATGGAGGAGGGAAGCAAATTCACAAGACAGCATAACCCTGTTCATCTCCCAGCCCTGTATCACCTGCGCGAGTCATAGAGTTTCTTACCTATTTTCCCTGTGTCCAGAACCTCCCTCTCTAACGCTTCTAATTTGCCTAAAACTTGCCTGGTGCAGACCCTACGCTTCGCCACTCAGGTCTCACCCAGTCTGTTCAAGTCCATCCAATTCCTTATTCCAGCATTCAAAGCCTCCCACAATCTAGCTCTAACCTTTGTTTCCCACCCTAGCTCTAGCTACTTTCTTTCCTTCATTCCAAGCCCCAGGCAAATGAGTGACTTACTGTTTCCTTCACACAACCACACTCCTCAATTAGAGTAGCCGCCTGGTTAAAGCTATTACTTCCATCCTTTGCTTCCCCCCTCCGACCCCCCAGTTAATCCGAAAGATCATTAAAATACATTTCAAAACAATAGCAACAAAAAACCCTTCCAATCCTTTGATTGTTACTCCAATCTCAATGTCTGCCTTTAGCCTTTCAAAGCCTTGTGGATACATATACAACTTTCTTCTTCAAATTCCAAAGCCGTTTCTCACTCTCCTTCCACTAACATCAGCTTCCTCAAATCCTTTACCCCTTCGAATGCCTTCTCTCTAGCCAAGCTCCTGTTTCATCCTGTACTTACCGGGTCCACATATTCTTCACCTTTTGTGATAATTATTTGTCAGATATGTGTCTCGCCAGGTAAACCATAAATTCTGTACGGCAGGGACAACATTTGTCTTTTTCACATTGTAATCCCAGGGCCTGGAGCAAAGAGAGAAAACTAACATTGTCAGTGAATACATAAATGCAGTAACCCTCTCCTACCCTCATTTTATGTGATATCAGTTAGCCAATAGGAGTTATCCAATATTAATATTGAATTTTCTCACATTAGTGCATTCTCCACTCGTCAGGAATCATCTCTTTCCTTTTTTCATTAGGAAACATGTCTTAAATCCAAAGTTTCCTTACACATTTTTTTTTTTTCCAACAGAGGGTGCATGCACTCTAACAATCCTGAAATAACCCAACAGAGTACGTATCTGCTTTTCTTTGGATATTCATATCAAGACTCCAAAACAGGAAAATTGTAAAACCAATAAATGTCAGGGGAAACATGAAATCTAATCATAGAAAATGATATATGTCTACATTAGGGCTTGGCAAACTGCAGCGCACGGGCCAAGTCTAACCTACAGACCGTATTCGTCAAGTCTTATTGGAATGCAGCCACACCCATTCTCTTAGAAATTCTTCATGGCTGCTTTTGCACCACGAGGACAGAGCCAAGGAACCGTGACACACTGTGTGGTCCACTCAGCCTAAAATATCTACCATCTGTTCCTTCATAGAAAAAAAGTTTGATGACCCCTGGTACGAAAGATTGTTTTTTAGAGGATTTGTGATTGGGACCCCACTGGGAAGACAGCCATCTCCAGGGAACACAGCTGGAGCTATAAAGGGAACACTTTGCAATGTGCAGTGAACCACAGATAGGAAGGTAAAAAAAAACAAAAAACAAAAACAAAAACAAAACGCACTAAAGTGTAGTGTCACAAGGTAGAGAGGCATGCCTAAAGGAAAATGATTGATTACTAGAAAACAGCAATCACAACAGGGATGCTCTCTTTGCAGTTTGAGTGACCTCGCAAAGCACGTATCCAAAGGAAATGATTCCAAACCCAGGTGTGCTGTGCCTGAATTAATTATCTGAGTTTGGTTGCGGTGTTATCTAGTGGTTGTGTGGCGATCTGGTGGTTGATGCTGGGAGCCACAGTGGAAGTACGGGACCTGGGGATGTTAGAAAGTGATGAGTAGAGAATGAAAAGCATGGCAGGGGCCCACAGCTGGGTGCCCTTGGGCAAATTAGTTCATCCACAACTTTGGGCCTCCATTACCCCACATGTCAGATGGGGAATGATAATATGTAAGAGCTTAAATAAGAAAATGTACGTGCAAATGTTGGCATAAGCAAATAAACCCATCTGTGATCAGGCTGAATGGAACACTGCAATCTCTCATGAAGGATTTTGTCATACGCATGGATATTGGCAGAATAAGCTATCCATAAATAATGGTGATCATTGTCACAGTATAAGTACATTTAAACGGTCGTATGGGTTGCCTTTCCTCAACTAGGGGCAAAAGTATTGCATTTTTTCTTACGCGTGGCAGGTGGTTACCCAGAGTATCTCAGAGATGACGTGACTTTTTTTTTTTATTCTCATGCTAATTTACATGATAGCTTTTCTGTGAAGCCGCTGTAGTATGTCTGATGCCACTTTTCTTTGTACGGCTTCTCAATGACTTAGAGTTCCTATCAGATTCTCTCCTGATCCCCAAAGTCACATGAGAAAATATTGGTCCCATGGGATTAGACAAGCAGATGGCGTTACCTGCTCCATAGTCTTTCTACTCTTCCTTTAAGATCACTTCTGATTCGGTCTCTTTGACCAAGGTCTTCCCTAGAAGACCAAGGAATTGTGCTTATATGGCATTTTTCCTTGCCCTTCTATAGGGAGCCTGCTTTCATTTGTTCATTGAGAGCCTACTATGCGCCAGATATTCTTCTAGGCTTCGTAGGCACAGCAGCGAACATTAGTACTTCTTGAGGTAATACTAGATGCTGTAATGAATAAAACTCCAAGTTCCATTGGTTTAAAACTATGAATGTGGATTTCTGGCTTCTGTAAAGTTCAATATGTGGGAAGAGGGAGGGGACACTCTGCTCTACCTAGTGATTCAGGAACCTGGGTGGTGGAATCTGCTGTCTTCTATACATGGCTCCCGTAAAGGTACTGAGTTAGCAGTTGAGGCATAAGAGCATGGACAGTGCTCCAGGGATTTTATGGGTCTGGACAAGAAGGGGTATACTCACTTCCATCCACATTCCATTGGATAACTCAGTCATATGACCCCACCCAGATACAGGGATATGAGCAACGGTGTCTATAACTAGAAATCCCTTTGTTGCAACAATTCCATGCTATTAAAGCATAAAATTTAGCCAGAGAGCTGACCATTCTGCCACACTTCCTTATAAAGGTGAGAAGCCAGGAATAATTATGTGCACAAATATTTGAGTAAGATCCGAGTTCTGAAAAAGCAAGCTTGTCCAAGGGGACATGTAATTTCACATTTTCTGTCACAAAAGGGCTCACTGGGGAATTTCATTAAGATGCGTCGAACCCTCTGAACATAACCCATAAATGCTTTCACGCCAAGAGTAGAAAAGGACAGATATGCACAGAACAGAGGTTAATACAGGGTATTTTTTTTCTTGCTCATTTGGTTGACTTTTTAGAGTAACTTTATTTTACCACTTTTATTAGATCATTCAATTGTTTCCTCAAACTTTTCCTTCCTGAATTTGCTACTATAATCTTAAAGGAGGAATAAATAAATAATTAAATAAATAAGCAAATAATCTGTGTTGGAAACTCGCTTGATGAACATCTGTCATGGTGTTTAATTATATGTTAACAGCAACCATAAAAAATGCATTAATAACTTTTGCAGTCTTGAACTGTTCATCATTAAATTGTGTGGATCGTGAAGTTTTTGCCAGGGAAAAAAACCCAGAAGTTTCCAACTATCACAGGACCTCTGGGTCCTAATTAAGCAATCAGATTCGACAAAGTGTGTATTAATGTAAGATCACATACCTCTGGGGCATTGAAAAGCTGAAGTCTGTTCCCTGAAAGTCAATTACAATTTGTAGTGTCGCAGTATCACTTAAAATGTCCTAAATTGTATCTGAAAGTATCTTCAGAGTCAAGGAGAGGGAGAAAATTTTAATCCATCCACTGTGGGTCACTCGGTCTGAAAGGCATTTACTTCTTGGTGCAGACATAACGATATCGTGTCATAGTTCGGTCTGTTTTTACCTAAAATTACAAATGGTAATTATTTCTTGGATGTTCCCTCTTATATCATATTACATAGGTTATGTTAGTTGTCAGCTACAATGATGAAAGACACAAAGATAGCATATTTAGAAAAGAATACTGCATTTAATGAGTGTCTCAGCAGGAGCACTAGTGTTCCTTGAGGGTCTTTTGGAAATTTGTGGGAGCATGTTTGGTTGTCCCAATTATTGGAAGGCATTACTGGAACTTAGTGATATGCAGAAAAGTGCCATGTAATGAAGAACTGTCCAACAGTGGGCACAGGTTAGTATCATGCCAGATCTTCATGAAGATAAACTATCTTCGTTATCTGACCCCAGAACCTAACTATTTTATGTATTAACATATATTATATTTTGCACAATTTTTAGGCTCACTGATGTTTCTAGAAATGTACCCACTAAGTAAATCCATGGAAGATTGTCCTTTCTTTTGCTCATAATTTGACAAAGAGATATTAACCATTTTAAAAAATCGTGTTCCTGGGGCGGCTGGTTGGCTCAGTCGTTAAGCGTTTGGCTCAGGTCATGATCCCAGCATCCCGGGATCAAGCCCGCATGGCCCCGCTTCTCCCTCCCCCACTCCCCCTGCTTGTGTTCCCTCTCTCGCTGTCTCTTTCTCTCTGTCAATTAAATAAATAAATAAATAAAAATAAAAATAAAAAATCATGCTCCTAATTGCAGTCCTGGTTCAGGTATTTGAACTGCCAGTTTTAGACAGTCAGTGTTTTAGCTCTCCCATTTGTGTGGATTCTAATTTTAAGTAAACATGTGACTACTTTTTATCTTTCCTTGTATAGTCATGCCTGAACTTTCATAACTGTCCTGTTATAAACTACTTCCCTTTTATCTCTCTTTTATTTCTAGGTAGGGGTTTGTTTAAATCTCTGAATATCAGGAGAGTCACAAAATCTTTGCAGCATTCAGTTTAAGAGGATTGAGAACCACTATTTAGGGCAGTATAGGTTTCCAGGATTGCAATGAGATTATAATTATAATGATGGCTACCATTTATTGATGTTTACCATACACCAGACAGTGTCTAATCACTTTACAAATATCTTCTCATTTGATTCTCACGATTAACCTCTTAGATGGATACTATTTTTGTCTCTATTTTATAAGTGAGACAAGTGAGCATAGAGTGGTTAAGTGATTTGGCCAATACAGTTAACAAATAATAGAGCATCATTTGAACCCAAGTCTGTCTGACCTCAAAGCCAGGGCGCTTGATAGACCAGTCAATCTAGAAAATTCTAGATTATTCTAGATACTCATTCTAAATAATTCCAGAAAATTCTGGATTGCCCAACAATCTAGAAAAGATTGCTGCATTGTCCGGGTGAACAACCAAAAGCAGGTAATAGCTGTATGTCTGACCCATCACTGCTTCCAATACAGCAAACCACTCTCTTAATTTCCAGAGATGAGAGAAGCTACTTAAAACAGTGCTTTCCAAACTTTAATGTGCGTGCTCACCTAAGGATCTTATGAAAATGCAGATTCCTATTCAATAAATTGCTGCTGGCCTACAGACCACTTTTTATGAAACAAAGACCCAACAATAAATTTCAAATATCAATGCATCCTAGCTATAGAAAATTAATTTTCATATAATTGAAACAGTAGAAAAATGCAAGTAGTAAAAAATATGCAACGTTTTCAACGTCTCCATAAATGAAAATCTGCATTACTAACTATCATATAAAAGGAAAACATAAGAAAATACTAGAACAACAAAAGCGATTAGTGAATATAACACAGAACTGGTATGCACAACTAGGAATCTCACCAAAACTCCAAAATATAATGAGCCCCAGGAATGAGTACATATTTAACATGGAAAATTCTAAGTAATCAAATATTAAATTTACATGATGTATAACAGCATGTATACTGAAATTATATAATATATCAACTGATGAAATATAAAGATATTAAACAATATTTATTGGAAGAAATCATATGAAAACAAAGAATTAGCCCTATTTTTACTCCCAGTATACTAGCTAAAACATTTATATTTTAATCTAAAGCTAGTTAGAATGTGGAAAAATATGTACATTGGTATATTTCTGGTTGCAAAAAAAAAAAACAAAGGTGATTATTTTATAGGATAATCTGGCAACTTTTATTAAAAATCATGAAAATGTTCATAATCTATGGCCAAACCCCCTCTTATGCTAGGCTCTTCAGAGTACCAAAGGATTTACCTTGAAAAAACAATACAACAAAGAAAAAGGTTTAGAGCTTTTCTTGTCTAGAGCTCGATTCAGTTTAGCAAGTGTTTATGGGAGCCTACTGTGGCCCATGATGAGACAGTGTTGTAGGTGCCTGGGGAGCGTTGGGGAGTGAAAGGGTGAAGATCTATCTATGGCCACCAGGAGAATCAGATAACAAATAGTGAATGCAATAAGGATATTTTATAGTATGAGAGAGTGTTATTGCTGCTATAGAAAAAGAAAATACAGAGGAGGGCAACAAGGATCAGCATTTAAGATGAAAGAATAAGCAGGAATCATGTTGGGTTGGTTTACTGAGTACAGCGTGGAGCCATCGTTGGGTCTTGAGTAAAGGAAGAACAGTAGTCATAATATGGAGAAAATAAAGACAGCCTCTCATGTTCAACAGCAGAAGAGTTTAAGACTTTGAGTTAATAGGGGCGCCTGGGTGGCACAGCGGTTAAGCGTCTGCCTTCAGCTCAGGGCATGATCCCGGCGTTATGGGATCGAGCCCCACATCAGGCTCCTCCGCTATGAGCCTGCTTCTTCCTCTCCCACTCCCCCTGCTTGTGTTCCCTCTCTCGCTGGCTGTCTCTATCTCTGTCAAATAAATAAATAAAATCTTAAAAAAAAAAAAGACTTTGAAGTTAATAAACCCTATGGAAGAATACAAAGTCTTTATTTGTAGTAAGATATAAAATAAAAGATAAAAACACCTCTGTATTGAAATCATGAAACATGGAGAAGATAAAAGCAAAACTGATTCTAATTTTTATCATCATATTAAAGTGAGAGATGATTAGTGTGAAAAAAAAAAAAGGAAGTACACTTTCACATATATACAATGTGTGTATTTACCTGACCAAGTGGCAAAAGAAAAAAAAGCGGGGGGGAAGGAAGAAAATCTTTAAATCAACCAAGTCTTCCGTCTAGTATGACACTACATATATGTGACAGCGTGATCTCAAGGTCACCATGACATGCATTCCTATATTCTTCTTTATATAAACTACATGTAGATACATTCAGGTCAAATACACAACAAAATTAAATCCTTCTTAAGGTCATAGGAGTTCCTTTCACCTTGGACCTCTTTTTTGTCACCCTTCCTTACATTTTATAGAGGTAGGTAGTTAAAGGTCCTTCTAACTCTAAAAATCTATGATTCTTTGGTATTTTTGTAATTAATTTAACCTCAAACTTCTGGCCTTTATTGCTTTAGCGCCCAGGGCAAGGCTCAGACATATCAGGAAAGACAGAAAGAAGAGCTGCATAGAATTAACAAACTTCAAATATATCTGCTTATTCTCCTATTTTAAAAATAAAAACGCAGCAGAAGCCTCCAAGGTCAAAATCTCCTGTACTCGGCCCTTCGCCATGAACAACTTCTCCATATACTCACGCAAAGCCTTTGACCCCTAGGAAGCCAGCAGCATTGATAATTATGTCTCAAAAACAACTCTTTCTATGGTATCCACTCTATAATGGATTCAGAGACATGAATAAAACATCTTAATTCTCAAGTATTTCTTTTTAAATTAATTTTTGAAAGAAAAATATCTTGTAAAGAAAGGAGATTTTTTTTTTGAGGCTCTTGCATAGAAGGATATAGTTTTCATGGCCTATCTTGTTAAAAATGTTCTAGTACCCATCTGATGCACACTTATTTATGGATTTTAGACTAAAAGCTCTTTTTTGCCAGTTTTCTTCACAAGCACTTATCTCGACATCCTCATTAGGTGATTTTTCTCTTTTCTTTTTTGTTGAGGCCTAGCCATGCCCTTGGTACTCTCTTTTGTTCCATGCTGCAAAAGGAATGGTTTTAAAGGCTCCCTCTCCACCAGTCCCACCTTTTTTTTTTTTTTTTCTTTGTAATTAGCCTTATTTGAGGACCAGGGAAGCAAAAGACTGGAAAGAAATACAAAAACTGTTGAACAAAAGATACGATGTTCTTTACCCCAACCATATGCTGTAGAGCTCACGTACAACCTGGGTCAGATGATTCGCATATATGCCTTTAAAATGAAAGGAGAAAGAAAAAAGAAAGAAAAAGAAAAAAGCACTGACTTACACAGCAGCTGCATTGGGATAAACAGGCTGGGAGTAAATGTCACAGTGAAAGGAGAATAATACATTTTACCTTCATTGCAAAAGTAATTCACTTTAAAACCAAAGAACACGATGGAGCTCCTTAGCTGATAACAATGCTTGCAGAAATCCATTTGAAATATCTTAATATTAATTTTGCTTTAATTGGGATGAGAGAAACACTCCTTTCCTTCAAACTCAAAGCATGCTTTGTCACTTGGGCCACACATTAGTGGAATTGTCCAGCTAGATCCTTTGGTTTTGATGCACTGATGATGATTAATGAAATAATTTTTTTCTGCCTGCTCTTTTCCTTAATCCATTAGTTAAAAATCCTATGTCTAAGTAGAGGGCCAAAGGATTTATGCCAGCCTTGTCTCTAGAAGTAAATCTCTAGCTTTCCAAAGATTAAAATTCATAAATACCAACTGGCTCTTGGGCCTGGAATAGTGTTACTCCTCAAAAAGAAAAAACGTTTTCGGTACCAATAATATTCCATGAGAATGACCATCCAGGACAGCTCTAATGGGACAAATGCTGCAAAAAATGAAGACTGAGGGTTGTCAAGAACCGATCTGTCTTCCTCCCCACTCTACCCCATACAGTAAATATTTTAAGGTTATTGGATTGTAGGCTTTGTTTGTTGTTTGTTTGTTTATATTCCATTTTGGTTAGGCAAGTATTAATCCCAACGGGAAACATAGAGCATACTCTAACTGGCTGATTTAAAGAGAGTTCAGTAAGTGGACTGTATATAAAAGTGTGGAAGGGTTTTAGAAAAACCAACATGGTGCAGCGTTGGTAGCCATTACCACCCCTCAGCCTGAAGTGGCAAAAAGAAGAAATCATTACCAAAATCTAGAGAGCTAGCTATATGAAATGAACTATGGCTTTTTGAAGAGACTTGTAGCCAACCCACAATGACCTGGCAATGCACAAGTTAGAGGAACAAACACCCAACCCTTCTTACTTCCTGCCCTCTGATTTTCTGCAGATGCCTCCCATTAGCTAAACCCCACTAAAAACCAAAGGTCAAGGGAAGCTGGTGATGCCATGCTACAGATCAGCCTCCCCAGACACAGAGCAGGTGAACGGGGAATCTGGAGGGGCAAATAGAAGCTATCCATTTTTTTTTAAAGTTCCAGGTAAGTACCTCTTTCTCTCCCTACTTTTTACTATAGACAGGTGTCTATTCCCCTTAAGTTTTCTTCGCCTTTATGTAAAATCCGTTTAATGAAACTCTTTCAGGAAACAATACCGAACAGCAAAGCTAGTCTTCTTAACTATGTTAATAGATCTCAAAGAGCTCAAAATACCTTAAAAAATGTTAATGCCCCCCTCTTCACCCACTACTGGGTAGAAAGTAATTAATGATATGGTCATTTCATTCAACAAATATTTATGAATACTTATCAAATACATGCCAAGGCACCATCTAAGAACATGGAGTACCCAAAGGTAAATCAAATAAGGATCCCATCACTAGCTTATATCTCTGGATTCCTTGCGTTCCTTTCTGATTTCTTCTATTGTGTGTACTCAGCCACAAGATGGTGCACATGGCCCAGGCCTACCAATCAATGTGTTCCTTTCTTCTGGCTAGCGTGATGGGTTCGGAATGATAAATTATCTAAGACAGATAAGAGTCTTCTTTGGGACTTTTCTGCCATATTTATCAAGAAAGAAGTGCCCTTTCAAAATGAATTGTTCAGTAAAAAGGGTGTAAAAAATGTCTGCAAGAAGGATGAGGTCAAATTGAGATGAGCAGAGCTGAGAGGAGGAGAAAGAGACTGAGCCTCTGGATCCAGCCATGCCTGAAGCCTGTCAGATTTCTCAGTGTTCTCAGAATTTATCTTACTAAAAAGAAATTATCCTGTTTTACTTAAGCTGTGACTTTATCCTTTATAAGGAGATAAATCTTGACTAATGCCTTATCCTCAAGAACGTTATATGTAATAGGGAAGATAGGTATGTAAGTAAAACACAAAATATGAAGTTTACAAATGGCATTTTGAAAAGATGAAGAGTTTGGGGAGGCTAAGTTTATTTATAGAAGTAATTATCTGAAAAATCAATGAAATGAAAATGCCACTTGAACTGGGCCCTAAGTCACAGAAAAAATGTGAATGTGCCTCTCTCTGAGGGTGGGGGCACAGAGGTGGCAGATGTGTGGTATTTTTGTATTTGCATTTCACAAAGAAAGAGAGGTGAAAAAAAAATGGAAAACATGTTACAATTTATTCCTAGTGAGGGCACAAACATTAAAAAAAAAATGTATGTAGCTCCAAGATCGTGGAGTAAATTACTTAAGAGCACTTCACTTTTTATAGTAGGACTATGAATCATTTGGGTTGGTTGTTGTTTTTTTTTTTTTTCCCCATGTTTCTAGTCTTCAAACTGCATTTTGGTACTAAGGAGAAAATAGATTTTTTTTAAACAATAAAGAGAAAATGCCAAAATCAATTGTAAAGGGAGAGAAGAGTCACAGTTCATGTCGAGTTTTTAAACATGTTAATACACAAGTCCATTTAGTTTTGAATTGTTCTAAGACTAAAGATGCATTTATTGGTCAACAGCTCTTAAAAGTATGCCCACAAATTCAAGGGTAGAATTAGCGGAGGCCACTGCAAGTCCAGGCTTCAAACCACTTACTGTTTTTACAGGTCGCCCAAGAGCACTATCTGTGTCAGGACACTGGTTCTAACACTTTTCTGTCGCTCTAGGAAACCCAATTTTAGTACACCATTTTACCAGAGAGCGTCAAAAAAACCGAGCAATGTAGTTATATGAACCTAATAAAACCATCAAAACTGAAAAAAATCAAGCAAATTATATAAGGGGCGGAGCTACATCAGAACCTAGGAAGAGTCTGGGCATTTCCTTTACATGAGGGACAAATGGATTTTATTTGTTTAAAACTGAACACTGCTAACTGTGAACGGCTCGCCTCCGGCCATTCGAACTAACAAAGTAAAATCAAAAAGGTTTACAAAATGAATTAACGTATTATAAAGACTATACCCAGTGTAGACTCAGGAGAAGTGACAAGCTTCCGTCATTCCTGGAAAATAAAGAAAAGGCCTCCACTCCCTCTCAGATGTTTCAGACGCCATTATTTTACAATTATTCTGAGTTTGGGTAACAAATTCTTGGCATCCTTCCTCCCCAACCAGCTTTAATCTTCTCAAAGGATTTTTTTCCTTCTAGTTCTATGTGGTATTCGTTAACTTTTGCATTGCTAGAGGTATGGGAAGGAAGGCAGACAAGGAATTGGGATCATCATCATATAAAATTTAAGACAATTTTACGTGGCATCCAAAAATGCTTTCTCAGGTTAATTTTTCTATTTACTGTTGATTGCAGATATTAATTGCTCTGTTTTACAGCATCTTCTTGTGGTTCTAAATGAAATATAATGTCCTTTTTACAAAATTCTAAGTGTGCCCTAGCGAATTAGATAGGTATGTACAACCTGACTCTTTAACAAATAGAATTTCTCATTTCAAATTTTGGAGTGGGCTGAACAGTTTGTCAACTTCACTATGCTATTAAGAAAAACTCAGGATGGTTTTAAGAACCTTGTTACTGGAAATAGAAAAAAAAAATAGTGTCCAGAAACAAACCCAGGTTACATTCAGGAAACTAATATCATTTTATTTTGTATTTTTATTTTTTCACATTTAAAAAATTTTAATTCCAATATATCTAACATACAGTGTTTTGTACAATACAGCAATTCAACAATTCTATACATTTCTCAGTGTTCATTGTGATAAGTGTACTCTTAATCTCCTTCACCTATTTCACTCATCCTCCCCACCTCCCTCTGGCTAATATCAGTTTGTTCTCTATAGTTAAGAGTCCATTTTTTGGTTTGTCTCTTTTTTTCTTTGTTCATTTGTTTTGTAACTTGAATTCCATATACGAGTGAAATCACGTGGATGTAGTATTTGTTTTGACTGACTTATTTCGCTTAGCATTATACCCTCGAGACCCACCCACGTTGTTGCAAATGGCAAGATTTCATTCTTTTTGATGACTAAGTAATATTCTATTATATATGTTATATAATATACGTATTATATGTATATATACCACTTCTTTATCCATTCGTCTATCCTTGGACACTTGGGTTGCTTCCTTATTTGGGCTATTGTAAATAATGCTGTAATAAACATTGGGGTGCCTATATCTTTCCAAATTAGTGTTTTCATATTCTTTGCCTAAATGCCCAGGAGTAGAATTACTGGATCATATGGTAATTCTATTTTTATTTTTGGGGGGAGCTTCCATACTGTTTTTCAAAGCGACTGCACCAGTTTGCATTCCCACCAACAGTGCATGAGGGTTCCTTTTTCTCCACATCCTCACCAACGCTTGTTGTTTCTTGTGTTTTTGATTTTAGCCACTCTGACAGGTATGAGGTGATATCTCATTGTGCTTTTGATTTGCATTTGCCTGATGATCAGTGATGATGAGCATCTTTTCATGTATCAGTTGGTCGTCTGTAGGTCTCCTTTTAAAGAAATACCTGTTCATGTCCACCACCCATTTCTAATTGGGATTTTGGTTTTTTGGTGTTGACTTGTATAACTTTGTATATTTTGGATGCTAATTCTTTATTGGATATGTCATTTGCAAATATCTTCTCCCATTCAGTAGTTTATCTTTTAGTTTTGTTGATTGTTTCCTTTGCTGTGCAGAAGCTTTTTATTTTGATGTAGTCCCAATAGCTTATTTTTACTTTTGTTTCCCTTGACTCAGGAGACGTATCTAGAAAAATGTTGCTCTGGCCAATGTAAGAGAAATTACTGCATGTGCTTTTTTCCAGGATTTTTATGGTTTCAGGTCTCACACTTTGGTCTTTCATACATTTTGAGTTTATTTTTGTGTATGGTGAAAATAAGTGGTCCTGTTTCATTCTTTTGCATATTGTTGTCCACTTTTCCTAACATCATTTGTTGAAGAGACTCTCTTTTTCCCATTGCATATTCATGCTTCCTTTATCAAAGATTAATTGGCCATATAATCCTGAGTTTATTTCTGGGCTCCCTATTCTGTTCTGTTGATCCTTATGTCTATTTTGTGTTAAATATTTTATTTAATTATTGATAGAGAGAGAGAGAGAGCAGTGTGAGTGGGGAGGGGGTCAGAGGGAGAGGGAGAGCAAGAATCTTAAGTAGGCTCCATTCTCAGTGCAGAGCCTGACAAGGCGCTCAACCTCACGACTCTGAGATCATGACCTGAGCTGAAATCAAGAGTCAGACTTAACCAACTAAATCACCCAGTCACCCCCCATGTGTCTATTTTTGTGACAGTACCATACTGTTTTGATTACTATAGCTTTGCAGCGTAACTTGGAATCTGAGATTGTGATATCTCTAGTTTTGTTTTTCTTTTTCAAGATTGCTTTGGCTATTATGGTCTTTTGTGGTTCCATAGCAATTTTAGGATTGTTTTATCTAGCTCTGTAAAAACTGCTGTTGGTATTATGATAAGAATTGCATTAAAGGTGTAGATTGCTGTGGGTAGAATGGACGTTTTAACAATATTCTCACAATCCATGAGCATGGAGTATCTTTCAGTTCGTGTCATCTTCAATTTCTTTCATCAATGTTTGTGGTTTTCAAAGTACAAGTCTTTCACCTACTTGGCTAAGTTTATCTCTAGGTGTTTCATTATTTTATTATTTATTTATTTATCCCTAGGTATTTATTATTTATTTATTATTTTAGTATTTATTATTATAACTGGGACTGCTTTCTTAATGTCTTTCTGCTACTTATTATTAGTGTATAGAAATGCAATGGATTTGTGTATATTGATTTCGTATCCTGCAAACTTACTGAATTCATTTATTGATTCGAGCAGTTTTTGGTGGAGTATTTAGGGTTTTATCTATACATAGTAACATGTCATCTACAAATAGTGGAAGTTTTACTTCTTCCTTACTGATTTGGGTGCTTTTATTTATTTTTCTTTTCTGATTGCTACAGGTAGGACTGTGTATTATGTTGAATAAAAGTGCTGAGAGTGGACATCCTTGTCCTGTTCCTGATTTTAGGGGACAATTTCAGTTTTTCCTCAGTGAGTATGATGCTTGCTGTGGGTTTTTCATATATGGCCTTTATTATGTGGACGCAGAATCCCTCTAAGCCTGCTTTGTTGAGAGTTTTTATCATGATGGATGTTGTACTTTGTTAAATGCTTTTTCTCCATCTATTGAAATGATCATATGGTTTTTATACTTTCTCTTGTTGAGGTGATGTATCCCATTGATTGACTTGTGAATATTGAACCACCCTTGCATCCCAGGAATAAATCTCATTCAATCCTGGTGAATGATTTTTTAAAATATACTGTTGGATTTGGTATGCTAGTATTTTGTTGAGTGTTTTTGCATCTGTGGTCATCAGATATAATGGCCTGTAGTTCTCTTTTTTAAGTAGTGTCTTTATCTGGTCCTTTTTGAGTCCTTTCTCTCTTTTTTTTTTTATAAGTCTGGCTAAAGGTTTATCAATTTTGTTGATCTTTTCAACAACATGGATGGATGGATCTCAAGAGTAAAATGCTAAGGAAATAAGCCAGTCAGAGAAAGAGAAATATCATATGATTTCACTCATATGTGGGATTTAAGATACAAAACAAATGAGCAAAGAAAAAAGACCAAAAAAGCAGGCTCTTAGATCTAGAGAACAAACTGACGTTTACCAGAGGGAAGGTGGGTTTGGGGATGGTTGAAACAGGTGAAGGGGATTGAGTATCCTTATCACAGTGAACATTGAGTAATGTATAGACTTGTTGAATCACTATATTGTATACCTGAAACTAATACAATACTGTATGCTAACTATACTAGAATTAAAGAAAGAAAGAAAGAAAGAAAGAAAGAAAGAAAGAAAGAAAGAAAGAAAGAAAGAAAGAAAGAAAGAGGAAAGAAAGAAAGAAGGAAAGAAGGAAAGAAGGAAAAAAAGAAAAAAGAACCAGTTTCTGGTTTCATTGATCTGTTCTATTTTGTTTTGTTTTGTTTTTTTAGTTTCAGTTTCATTTATAATCTTTATTATTTCTTCCTTCTCCTGGTTTTAGGTTTTCTTTCTTCTTTTTCTAGCTCCTTTACATGTAAGATTAGGGTTTGGGTTTTTTGTGGGTGTTTTTGTGATTTTTCTTGCTTCTTTAGGTAGGGCTGTATTGCTATAAACTTCCCTCCTAGTACAGCTTTTGTTGTGCCCCAAAGATTTTGGAAGTTGTTTTTCATTTTCATTTGTCTCCATGGATTTATTTTATTTCTTCTTTGATTTATCAGTTGACCCATTCATTATTTCATAGCATGTTATTTAACCTCTACGTATTTATGTTCTTTCCATATATTTTCTTGTGCTTGATTTTAGTTCTATAGCATTGTTGTTGGAAACAATGCACAGTATGATTTCAACCTTTTTAAATTTGTTGAGACTTATTTTATGGCCCAATATGTAACATATTCTAGAATGTTCCATGTGCACTTGACAAGAATGTGTATTCTGCTGTTTTAGGATAGAATGTTCTGAATATATATCTGTTCAATCCATCTGGTCCAATGCATCATTCAAAGCCATCGTTTCCTTGTTCATGTTCTGTTTAGATCTGTCCATTGATGTAAGTGGGGTGTTAAAGTCCCCTACTATTATCATATTCTTATCAGTTACTTCCTTTATGTTTGTTTTTAGCTGCTTTATATATTTGGGTGCTCCCATGTTGTGTGCATAAATATTTACAGTCGTTATATCCTCTTGTTCAATCGTCTCCTTTATGATTATATAGTGTCCTTCTTTATCTCTTGTTGCAGTTTTGTTTAAAGTCTATTTTGTCCCATAGAAGTATTGCTACTCTGGCTTTCTTTTCACTTCCATTTGCATGATAAATGCTTTCCCATCCCTTCATTTTCAATCTGCATATGTCTTTAAATCTAAAACGAGTATCTTGTAGGCAGCATATACTTTGGTCTTTTTGTTGTTGTTGTTGTCTTAATCCATGCCATCACCCTGTGTTTTGATTGAGCATTTAGTCCATTTAAATTGAAAGTAATTATTGATAAATATGTAGCTATTGCCATTTTGTTATTTGTTTTATGGTTGTTTTTGTAGTTCTTCTCTCTTCCTTTCTTCTCTTGCTGTCTTCTCTCAGAACTTGTTGGCTTTCTATTGTGATATATTTAGATTCCTTTCTCTTTATTTTTCCATATATAATACCAATTTTTGATTTGTGGCTACCACTAGGCTTATATATAATATCTTATGCATATAGCGGTCTATATTAAGTTGATTGTCTCTTAAATTTGAACCTATTCTAAAAGCACTAAATTTTTACTCCTCTCCCTGTCCCCCCCCATGTTTAAGTCCATGGTATCATACTTTACATCATTTTATTTTGTGAATCCCTTGACTGATTTTTATATATATACTTAATTTTACTGCTTTTGTGTTTCCTACTTTTCTTACTCCTGCTTATGGTCCTTACTTTCTACTCAGAGTCCCCTTAACATTCCTTACAGGGCTCATTTAGTGGTCATGAATTCCTTTAACTTTTGTTTGGGAAACTCTTCATCTCTCCATTTTGAAGGACAGTCTTTCTGGACACAGTATGCTAGGTTGTGGGGTTGTTGTTGTTTCTTTCTTTCTTTCTTTCTTTCTTTCTTTCTTTCTTTCTTTCTTTGCTTTGAATATATCACAGCACTTTCTTTTGGCTTGCAAAGTATCTGCTGAAAAATCAGTTGATAGCCTTATGTGGTTTCCCTTGTATGTACCTGGTTTCTTTTCTCTTGCTGCTTTAAAAATTCTTTCTTTATTACTACTTTTTGCCATTTTAGTTACTGTGTGTTAGTATGGACCTCCTTGGATTGATTTTGTTGGGGGCTTTCTGTGCATCCTAAATCTGGATTTCTATTTCCTTCCCCAGATTTGAGAAGCTTCAGATATTATTTCTTCAAGTGAATTTTCTACCCGCCCCCTTTCTCTCTCGTCTTCTTCTGGGATCCCTATAATGCAAATGTTATTATGCTTGATGGTGTCACTGAGTTCCCTTATTCCATTTTTTTAAATTATTTTTTTCTCTCTCCTTTTCAGCTTGATGGTTTTCCATTACTCTGTCATCCAGGTCACTGATCTGTTCCTCTGCTTCCTCTCATCTACTATTATTTCCTCTAGTGTATTTTTAATTTCAGTGATTGAGTTCATCATACCTGACTGGTTCTTTTTTATGTTTTCTATCTCTTTATTGAGGGTCTTACTGAGGTCTTCCATTCTTTTCTCATGTCCAGTGAGTATCTTTATGATCATTAGTTTAAATTCTCTATTACTTATGTCTATCTCATTAGCTCTCTTCTTGTGATTTTGTCCTGTTCTTTCATTTGAGACATAGTCCTCTGTCTCCTCATCTTGTCTATCTGTTTCTGTGTTAGAGAAACCGGCTACATCTGTTCTTGAACAAGTGGCCTCATGAAGAAGAGGTCCTGTAGTGCCCTACACTTCAGTGTTGCCTGTTTGCCGGAATCTGGTGCTTCAGGGGTGTCTCCTACGTGTGTTGAACATCCTAGAGTTGTGGCTGATTCACGTTTGTCTTCAGTCCGGTCATCTGTAATGGTCTTTCAGGGTTTGGTCCCGCTGTTGTTAGTGGCTAGTCTGGGACTGAATTGACTGAATTGAATCAAACCAGGTACTTGCCAGAGATGCGGTAGCAGCGAACTACAGGGTGATTTCCCTGTGTTGTGCCTTGAAAAGCTTTCATTGGTGGGCAGGGCCCACAATGAGACCGGATATTTGACCCCAGCCCACTGCTGGGACGGAAGTCAAACTGGTGTGTGTGGTTATCGTCCATTCTCACCAGGGCAGGAGTCCCTCTGGGGTGGTACTGGTTCTTCCTGGGGCTGCTTGCACACTGGCATGTGTGTGGCAGCACTTTGGATGTATTCCTGGCAAGGGAATGTTGGAGGGAGATGGTCTGCAGGAAACATGTGCGTGAGACCCATGGTGCCAGCAAGGCCCTTGCCTGTCTGCTGTGGGAGGGGGCTGGCACCTGCCTGAGAAAATTCCTTCCTCAGGCTGGAGGGGTTAAGTCTACAGAAAAGCACAGGGGTAGGGCATGCTATTAGCAAGCTAGGTGGAGAGTGTTGGTGCTCCACGGTTCTGACAGATGCCTGTGTATCTAGACTCGGGAGCATGGGAAGGAAATGGTGCCCCTCAGCTCTTTCATTTTTGGAATAGTCTTCCAAAGATCTCTGCCCTTCCAGCACCTGCTCTGAGACTAGTAAACAAATCTCCCTCCCGTATATCCCATTTTTCAAACCGCTGTTTCTATGCTGTATCTCAGTGGGGCTATTTGTTGTGCTATCTCTTTAAGGGCAGGGACTCACTATCCTATTGCCCTCTGGCTCTCCCAGAGCTAAACCAGCTGATTTTTTAAATTCCAGGTATTAAGCCCCGCTGATTGTAAGAACTCATGAAACTCGGCACTTCTGGTTTTCAAAACCAAATACTATGGAGATTCGTCTTCCCAGTGCAGATCCCCTGTGCCTGGGATACCTGGTGTGGGGTCTGCTTCTCTACCCTCTTTGCACCCCCTACTTTTCCTCCATCCCACAAACAGTCTCATGGTCGTCTGGCTCCCAGCCACATCTCCACTCTTCCTTCCTTCCTTTGATGTGGGCTCTTCTCTACATTGAGCTGCGGAGAGTCTGTTCTGCCAGATTTCTGGTTGTTTTCTGGGTTATTTACACTGATATGGGTGTTACCTGTGTGTATTGTGGGAAGAGGGGAGACTAGGATCCTCCTGCATTGCCATCTTCCCACCACCTGAAGGCATTTTAAATCAGTGGGGAAAGGGAAAACTACTCAATAACTAATTTTAAGACAATCAGCTATCTACTTGGAAAAAATATTATATCATTATTTCACACCAGCCACAAAAACAAATTCCAGATAAATAACTCTATTTATCAATTTAAATCTATTTTAACCATCTATGCTATAGAAGACAATATAGTAAATACATATAATAATCTCACTATTAGGAAGATAATGATAAAGTTTTCCAAGAAATGTAGAAAACATGAAGGAAAATTTTTGAGACCTGACAAGATACAATTTCATTACCTTTGTAAACTGTAAGATACCATAAATGAATGTATGTAGTTTGAATCAATAGATTGGAAGAAAATATTTTGAACACTTAGCCCAGATGAAGGGCTAATATCTTTAATACCTAAATGGTTCTTACAAATCAAAATTGAGAAAAGCGAACAATCCAATTAAAAATTGTCCCTGAAGAGGTAAAGGTAGATGTTAAACTCATATTCAGACAGTAATAAAAAAGATGTTCAGTAAAATAACAAAGAAATATAGTGGCAAATGTTTAGAAGCTTGATAACAAAATAGTAACAAGAATGTAAAGAAATAGGCAATACAATTCATGTTGGCAAAAATGTAAATTGATATAGCCTTTATGAAAGGACAGTGCAACAGTATCAATATTTTTTTTAAAGATTTATTTATTTATTTGACAGAGAGAGAGACAGCCAGCGAGAGAGGGAACACAAGCAGGGGGAGTGGGAGAGGAAGAAGCAGGCTCCCAGCGGAGGTGCCCGATGTGGGGCTCGATCCCGGAACGCCGGGATCACGCCCTGAGCCAAAGGCAGATGCCTAACAACTGCGCTACCCAGGTGCCCAACAGTATCAATATTTTAAATCCCTTTACTCTATGACCTGGCAATCTTATCAAGGAAAGTCTATCCTATAGAAATACTGGCATGAGTGTACACACATATCTATAAAAGAATGATTGTTTCTTTTGTTTAAAATAGCTAAAAGTCAGTTCTAATCTATATAGTTATTTAAAGGACACTAGTAAAATAAACTATAGCATATCTACTTATTTCAATCATCTAATACTGCATAACAAATCATTCCAAAATGTATGGCTTAACAGAACATAATTTATTATTTCTCACGATTCTGTGGGATGGGAATACAGGTGTGGTATTGACTGGTGGTCAATAATGTGCTATGACAGCTAGTGACCAGCCTAGGTTGGAAGTTCCAAAAGGCTTCACTCACATCTGGTGCCTCAGCGTGCCTCACATGGCCTCTCTCTCTTCACATGACTCTCCACACAGGATGGTGGTCCCATGGTAGTTGGACTTCTTATACGGCAGATGATTTCCAAGAGACAGCATTCCAAGAGGACAAGCCCCCTTGTGGAAGTACCTATCAAGATTTGCTGTCCATTTGGTCAAATCAAGTCCCATGGCCAAGCTCAGTATCAGTGTGGGAGGGCACTACACAAAGACATGGATACCAGAAAATGTGGTCCTTTAGGGACTACCAATGCACCAGTCTCCAGAACATGCAATAGAAATAACACAGCCATTTAGTTAATCATATTAATTGTGATTACTGGGAATTAGGATTGGAATGGAAAAGGTTTGGTTGTTTTTTTTTTTTAATTATTGTTGTTTGGTTTGGACTATAATTTTTACTTTCTCTTTTGAATGCTTTAAATATGTTATAACTACATCATGTTACTTCTGTAGATTTTTAAAAAGAGAAAGTATCCAGAAACTTCCTATAGTTCATTGTGCAGACCTATAAGCAGTTGCAGTACACTACTTGTGGCCTTGCAAAGCAGTGTGCTGAGAAAGGGTGACAGATAAGAAAAATAATACAGGGACATAAATTATGACAGGACAACTTATTATAATAACTCTTTGAGCAGTTTTAAAGCATGAATATTACTTTCATAATTTCATAATTTCTTCCTTGTGACTTGTCCTAGGCAAAATGCAAGTGGGATTTTGATAGTAAAATTTAATATGTTTTACCCAAAAAATCTACCAGATGGATTTTTAATTTCTTCATTTCTGTTGACCAAGTAGTTAGCAGAATAGGATAATAATAACAATGATGATGATAATAACACAGCACATAGTACATGTCAAGCCCTATATTAAGTATGTCACCTACACAATAAGCCTATAAATTGTCTATTACTATAATCTGCATTTTGCAATCAAGGAAACTGACACTTACCCTAGGTCATATAACAAGTGGAGGCTGAGATTTGATCTCAGGAAGTCCTGGTCCAGAGCTCCTAGTGCACTGCTTCTCAATGGGAATGATGGTAGATGGTCTCTGCACACATAAACACCCTCAAAGAATTACAGGCTCTATCCTTAATACAAATATGTATGAGTGATAACTGAAGTCTTCACTATTAAAAGCCCATTTCCCATGATCATTTGGGGTACAGCTAGCTGAAATTAAGTGTACATTTATGTCCACGATCTACATTTCAGCATCACACTAATTCAGAGGTAGTTGGGGCATTGTAGCTTGCTTCTAGCACCACACATCAGTCTCTCTGTGCCATAAGAATTCTCTGTGGCAGGCAGAATCTGATCTCCCAATATTCTAATGCTGAAATTAGAGAGCTCAAACAACAGCTGATTGCACACCATGAGATCCACTAAAATCTGACAGCAGGTGTATTCACCAATTTTGACCATAATGACGGCAATAAGGAGACTTTTTGTTAAAGGGACAAGAGAGCAGATATCTGGCACCAGGCACTGGAAAAAAGCAAGACAATTTTAAACAAGTACCACATGTGGTGACTCATTAGATGTTGAGAGCTAATAAGAGACTGAAGATTTTTAGCTTAGCACTGATGCTGTGGACAGCAGGATATCCTAACATCTAGAAATTGAGAACGAATCAGGAGGTGGTGATAAATCCTGTGCTGATGTCTGGTGTGTGGAACTGTTATATTTTTAGGATAAAGGCAAGGATATAAAAATCGAAGAGAGTGCCAGAGAGGAGCAAATATATTGAGAGATCTGCACGTTTGTGGGTTCATTTATTCATTAAGCAAGTATGACAATGTGGTGGGTAGTTCTTAGGTTTTAGAATACAGAAGTCGACAAGAGAGACATGGCACCTTCTTGATGGAGCTGATAATCTAACAGAAAGAAAACAATTAACCAGATAAAGATTATAAAGTGTGATGGGTATTGGGATACTAGAGACATGGGATACCACTGGGGCTTTGTCCTAAAGAAGTGAAGAAATTCCAGAGGAAGTGCAGGTCCAGGACAAGGAGCAGGGATAAATCAGAGGGAGGGAAGTCCTCTAAGTAGGGACCTGAGCACAGAAAGTCAGAGATGGCAGGAGCTGGGGGTAACTAGTGAGCATGGAGAGGTGGACAGGGACCAGATGTTTATGCTCTATACAAAAGTACCTCTATTCTTACAGACATGAAAGTTATTCTAGTAGCCACCATTTTTAAAAAGAAGCCAGCTAACCAACATTTATATTTTCAGAAATTGCTGTGTCACACCATGAACAAGATAAAATTCTTGCTCTCAAAGAACTTATCTAATAGTAGAGGGATTAAATACAAATGAATATATACCAAGTTCTAGGAAAAAGATCAAATAGGGTGCTATGGGAGGGAATGAGTGAGGGATAGGGGACATTTTAACTCTGTTGGGCAAGAATGACCACTCTTAGCGAGGAAATATTTGAACTGAGGTTTGAACAATGAGAGGGGAAGAGGCATGTGAAGGTCTGGGGAAAACATTTCAATCAGAAGGACAGCAAACACCTAGAGGCAGAAACAAGCAGATGTGTGTTCAAGGCCCAGAAACTAGGCCAGTGTGGCCAAAGAAAGGAAATGAAGGGAGGTTTAAGGTATACTGTGTCAGAGAGATGAGTAGAGAACAGATCAGGTAGAACTTTGAAGGAAGAGTGACCAAACATCCAGTTTGGCCCAAGATAACCCCAGTTACCACCCTTTAACCCGATTTAAGTATTAATAATTAATTTATTATTAATTAATGAGTATTCATTAATTAATATTCATTAATTAATAATTAATGGATAATTCTCCCTTTTACCCTCTAAAGCTTATAGGGCATGGCAAATTGCTTAGATCTGATTCAGATGAAATCCACTGGGAACTTTAAAGCAAGGGAATGACATGATCTTATCCATGCCTTAGCAAAGTTGTTTGGCTGCAATTTAAGCAAGTTCTATAAGGGGGAAGAATAGGACAGAGAGCCCAGTCAGGAGGCCTCACGTTTCCATTCATTCTGTATAAGGCCCTGATACCCCCCAAAACTTGGGTTTCTCACAGTATTCCAGAATCTTGAAATTTGGGAAGAATCTTAGCGTTTACTTTGTCTATAATTCATATACTACATAACAATGGAATCTTATAACAGTTGATGCTTACAACCGGCTTCAATGAAACTGAAACGAAACTCAACTTCTAAAGAGAAGATGACCATTGAATAAAGACAGGGGACTTAGAATAATAACAGTCTTTAAGCAAGACTGTGCCCTATACGAGTCCTCACTCTTTATGGGCTTTGTGACCTTAAGCAAATTACTTAGCCTCTCGGAGCCCTTCATTTGCCATCTGCAAAATAGAAATAATAATGACCACCTGGCTGCCTTTAAAACATTACAGCGCAGGGGCGCCTGGGTGGCACAGCGGTTGAGCGTCTGCCTTCGGCTCAGGGCGTGATCCCGGCGTTGTGGGATCGAGCCCCACATCAGGCTCTTCCCCTAGGAGCCTGCTTCTTCCTCTCCCACTCCCCCTGCTTGTGTTCCCTCTCTCGCTGGCTGTCTCTATCCCTGTCGAATAAATAAATAAAATCTTTAAAAAAAAAAAAAATTACAGCGCAAAGCACTAACTGATGCATAGTATTTCAATATTATAAAAAGAAATTAAACAATAAAATTTCTTTAATGTCATTTCAAAATGCCAATCCTACCTGACAAAGTGATTTTCAAATTATTATCGACATCACTTTGTCCAATACACATTGAACCTCTGTTGAGAACAACACATTCTCTCCCCAGAGTAATGCACACATTGATATGTACATGATATTTTGCAAACATTTATTGGATGGGGACTCTGAAACAATTTTTGCAAAACTGTTGAAAGACCCCTTTCAAACCAAACTGGGCTGGCAATTATAGAACTATGATTCCATCGAACCCCCACCCTCAGTATCTTAACTTCTTTGGCAAGGTGACTTAAATCTTTCTCCCTCTGCTGCTTACACCGCTTCTCTACCTCTCGTCTAACTAACTTCACTGAGCAAATGGATAGGTTATAAGTGACTATCGGACACACAAGAGCAAATACCATGTAGTTCCGTAATAAGAAAAGAAAAAAAGTAAGCACAGCAGCAATGTTTTTACTACAATAATTTTTGTCCTGATAAATCTGGACAGGTCTGACTGTTCCTGAAATATACATTCACATTGTCTCCTCCACTCCTGCAGCTAGGATAAGGTGACCCAAATCTTTGTGATTTACCACTGGTGCTAAGAGACCAGGACCACAAACACTCATCCACATCTAAAGGGACAACTTTCTCAGAAATCTTTACGAGTAATTATACTCACTCTAAAAGGAAGTCTTTATAAAAATATCACGAACATTATATTAGCTTTCTAGAGCTGACATAAGAAAGTACCACAAACTGAATGGCTTAAATAACAGAAGTTTATCATCTCACAGTTCTGGAGACTAGAAGTCCAAGATCAAGGTAGGGGCAGGGTTGGTTCCTTCTGAAAACTATGAAAGAGAATTTGTTCTGTGCTTCTCACCTAGCTCCTGGCAGTTTGCTGGCATTCTTCGGCTTATAGATACATCTCTCTGATCTTCGTTTTTATGTTCATTTGGCATTCTCATTGTGTGCGTATCTGTCCCTTCACATGGCATTCTTTTTATAAAGATACCAGTCATATTAAAGTAGAGGCCCACCCTACTCCAGTATGACCTCGCCTTTACCATAACAAATCACATCAGCACCCTATTTCCAAATAAAGTTACATTCTGAGGTACCTGGGATTAGGCCTTCAACATATAAATTTTGGAGATACAAAACAACACAAAAATGAATCCTTTCTATTTTACATTTATTCATGATCCACCCAAAAGAGATTTCATCTGAACTTTTTTAGTTTAAAAAAAGGTGAAAGGGGAACTTTCTCAATTTGCTAAAAAAAAAAAAAAAAAAAGCTACAAAAGAATGCATTGCTAATATCGTACTTAATGGTGAAAACTTGAAGTTTTCCCATGAAGATTGACTACAAGACAAGGACATCCCCTCCCACCACTCCTTTTCAACACTGTACTAGAAGTTCTAGCCAATGAAGTAAGACAGTAAAAGAAAATGAGAGGCGTACAGTTTGGGAAGAAAGAAATAAATTATCTTGTTTGCAGATAACATGATTGTCTATGTAGAAAATGCAAAGGGATTGACAAACTCTTGAAACTAATAAGTGAATACAGAAAGATTGCAGGATACAAAGTTAATATACAAAGTGAAGCACTTTCCTATATACCAGCAATGAACAAGTGGAATTTGAAATTGAAAACACACCACCATTTACATTAGCTCCTCCAAAATGAAATACTCAGGTATAACTTTTACAAAATATGTAGAAGATCTCTATGAAGAAAACTACAAAACTCTGATGAATGAATCAAAGAAAACAAATAAGTGGAGAAATATTTCATGTTCATGGATAGGATGACTCAATATTGTCAAGACATCAGTTCTTACCAACTTGATCTACAGACTCAATGCAATACCAGTCAAAATCCCAGCCACTTATTCATAGCCAACATGATATTAAAGGAGAACAAAGTTGGAGGATGAACCCTACCCAACTTTGAGGCCTCCTGTAAATCTGTAGTAATCAGGACAGTGTCATATTAATAAAAGAATAAATAAATAGAACAATGAAACAGAATAAAGAGAACAGAAATAGATCCACATAATTATAAGTCAACTGATCTTTGACAAAGGAACAATGACAATACCATGGAGCAATTGTAAGCCTTTTCAACAAATGGTTTTGGAACAACTGGACATCCATATGCAAAAAGGGAAAGAAAGAAAGAAAGAAAGAAAGAAAGAAAGAAAGAAAGAAAGAAAGAAAGAAAGAAAGAAAAAAAGAAAGAAAAGGAAAGGAAGAAAGGGAGGGAGGAAGAAAGGAAGATGAAAGAGGGAAGGAAGAAGGGGGAGGAGGGAAGGAAGGAAGGAAGCAAGGAAGGAAGGAAGGAAGGAAGAAGAAAAAGAATATAGTTAGAGACCATAAACCCATCAAAAAAATTAACTCAAAATAGGTAATGTAAAATGAAAAACTATAAAACTCCTGAAAGATAACAAAGACAAAACCTAGATGACCTTGGGTATAGCAATGACTTTGTAGATATAACACCAAAGGCAGGATAAAAGAAATCATTGATAAGCTGGGCTTCATTAAAATTAAAAACGTCTACACTGTAATTGGCAAGAGGATGAAAAGACAAGCCACATACTGGAAGAAAATATTTGCAAAAGATGTATGTGATAAAGGACTGTTGGCCAAAATACACAGAACTGTTAAAATTCAACAATAAGAAAATAAAACAAAAATTTTTTTAAAAATGGGACAAAGACCTTCACAGATACTCCACCAAAGAAGATATAGATGGCACATAAGCATATAAAAAGATGTTCCATGTTATTTGTCATCAGGGAAATACAAATTAAAACAATGAGATACCACTATACACATATTAGAATGGGCAAAATCCAGGGGCCCTTGGGTGGCACAGCAGTTAAGCGTCTGCCTTCGGCTCAGGGCATGATCTCGGCGTTATGGGATCGAGTCCCACATCAGGCTCCTCCTCTATGAGCCTGCTTCTTCCTCTCCCACTCCCCCTGCTTGTGTTCCCTCTCTCGCTGGCTGTCTCTATCTCTGTCAAATAAATAAATAAAATCTTTAAAAAAAAAAAAAAAGAATGGGCAAAATCCAGAACATTGACAACACCAAATGTTGGTAAGGATATGAAGCAACAGGAACTCTCATTTATTGTTGGTAGAAATACAAAATAGTACACCCAGTTTGGAAGACATTTTGGGTTTCTTACAAAAGCAAGCCTACTCTTATCATATAATCAAGCAATCATGCTTCTTGGTATTTACTCAAAGGAATTGAAAACTTACATACACACAAGAACCTTCACATGGATATTTATAGCAGCTTAAGTAATAATCACCAAAACATAGAAGCAACCAAAATATCTTTCAATAGGTGAACTATGGTACATCTAGGTAATGGAATATTACTTAGCAATTTAAAAATGATCTATCAAACTACGAAAAGACATGGAAAAAACCATAAATGCATATTACTAAGTGAAAAAACATGAAAAATATATTTTGTGTGATTCCAATTACATGACGTTCTGGAAAAGATCATAGTAAAAAGATCAGAGATTACCTGGGTCTGAAGTGGAGACAGGGAATGAATAGAAGATTTTTTGTGCAAGTGAAAATATTCTGACACTGTAATAATGAATACATATCCTTATACGTTTGTCCAAACCCATAGAAAGTATAATACCAAGAATGAACCATAACGTAAACTATGGAATTTAGGTGGTTATGATGTATTAATGTAGGTCATCAATTGTAACAAATTTACGACTTTGGAGGGATGCTGATATGGGAAGTCTATACATATGTGGGGTCTCGTGTATATGGGAGATCTCTGCATCTTCCCGTAAATGTTTTTGCAAACATTAAACTGTTCTAAAAAAAAAGGTTTTATAAAAAAGCAACTTTTTAAAAGATCTTAGAGCTGAATAATTCATTCTTGTTTAAAAAGATATTTCCTTTGAAAATATTATGCCTTGTTAAAAAATATACAACATTATAAAAAGGAATTTAAAGTAGAAAACAATCTGAGGCAGACTTCCCCACAGACCTACTCCTGCCACCACTTGTTTCCAAGTTGACATTTGAGTCTCAGGGGTAATCAAGAACATGGAATTCATTCTGCAAATCTCTTCTGCTCGGTTGGAACAACTGTTTGTGTTTATAAGGCACATGGTATGATGAAGATTACATTTATTTTAAATTAGTCTGGGGGATGGCATTGTTGTTCTAAAAGTCTGAAGGTGAAATTACAAATTCAAATAGTTCATGTTAGTTGCAAAGCCTGCTGTTTGCTGTAGCAGATTCTGTTAGTGCTCTACCCATATCCTGTAGGATTTGTCTTACAAAAAGCACCTGTGACTCTGTGCCAGAGAATAGGGTAGCGAGCTGGAAGCACTGGAGGATTAATACCACTAGGAGGAATCCTCAACCAATGGCAGATGACAGTTGGCAGGCAAATGGGAAAACCTGGTTGGGATAACTTGGTTGGGATAACTCTGAAAAGTATCTACACTGACTCCCAGGATTCCCCAGCTGAAGTAATCTTCAGTTGCCCATTCTTGTAACTTGATTTATAATACACCCTTTATTAGCTCACTTCCTTCCTTCTCTCACTTCCCTACTTCCCTTATGTTTCCTGGTTTCATCTCCTAAACAACCTACTTATACATTGTTTTAGGATCTGCTTCTGAGGTAACCCAAACTAAGACCATTATCTTCCCAATAGCTATTGCCTTCTTCCTTGTTAACATGACTTCAGTTTTCCTGAAATTCGTACGCTCCTCCCCAGCATCGTGGGCTTCAAGGAAGGCTGGTTCACATCACCCCAAGGAAGGGTCCTGACTAGTCTAGATCGATCATGGTGTTCCTGTTCTTCTAGCATGAGCCGTTGGCTCAGTTGTGACCAATGAGACATGATACGAAGTTATCTAGGGGATTTTGAAGACAGAGGAAAAGTCTGTTTATTTTCAGCCCCTGAATTTTGTCATGTCGAGGTGAGATGCTGGAACTGGTGAGGTCCTCTTACAACTATGAGGGGAAATATTGGAAGGACAGAATCAACACAGAGAGGGCAGAACCATGAAAATTCCCAAGAAGTAGAGTCAGAGCCTTAATTATATTATATCTGGAGTTGTTCTCCCTTGGAGTTCTTGCTATGTGAAATAATTCCTTCTGTATAAAGCAGTTAAGTCAGGGTTTTTGTTACTCCAGGCAGAAAGCATCTTATTAATAAATTTTCTTGACTACGGGAAAAGCAAAACATAGTCCTTTGAATGTCAAAAGACTGCATATGGCCACTGAAGCAGAAATTAAGAGCCAAAAAGAGTCAAACACACATCAGTATAAATAATCCAGGGGCAGGGGAACGGGATATGGAACCACATTCACCAAGCAATAATGGCAAACAAATCTGGAATGTACAAAACAGACAAGTAGGGCACCAAGAGTGGATAATCATCCAAGCTGTCTCCTTCCTTCCTCCCGCCCCCCTCCCCTCCTTCCCTCCTTCTTGCCCTCCTACCTTCCACTATCACTGTTAAGCACATGCATACTCTATTCCAGGCACTTCTAGGAACTGAGCATTTAGTGGTGAACAGGACTGACATGGCCATAGCCCTTAGGAAGCTTGCATCCAAGAAAATCACTGGTAAGTTCCACTTTAGGCGTCAAAGGAGCCAAGAATGACTTTGGACTCAAGACATTATCAGTGACTAGACTACCCCCAAAGAAAGAAAACTCTTCATAGGCCTCAATGGAAGTCCCGTGAACTGGGCAATATTTGGTAATGACCCACTGCAAGGGAAAAATCACCTTTATCATAAATATGCCATGAGATGAAGACTGGTACTTGGCAAATGATTTTTTTTCCTCACACAAGGAATGACGTAAGGTGAGGATATCAGCCAAAAAGTTACCTGGAAATCTGTGTTGGTAAGTCCATGCTCAGTAAGGAAAAAAAAAATGCTGTGATATTTTCATGGACAGAAAGAATGATAGTCACTCAGATATGCATTTGCTATAGCCAAGTTACGGGAAAACATGGAAGAAGGGAAGGCTTAGCTCCTTTTTATCCTTGTGGGAGGAATTATTCTATAACTAAAAGAAAAATAGGACCCCAAATGAAAGCTATACTTGTTTCTCTTCTTGGAATTTATGCCAGAAAAACTGTGGGTCTTGAAGATGGCAAATACCCATTCCTGAGTGTCGAGCTATACATCGACCCAAACATCTCTTAAATGTAAAGTGCAACATGACTTAAACAATTGAAATGTAGATTATGCTTTATTATTTATGAGTTGCTGAGATTTACGTAAAATGTTTTACTGAATGTTTATCATTTGTACATTAAATCTGATAACACCTTTTTTGTTTATACTGACTTGGAGATGGCCGTGTTACCTATTGTTGCTCTGCTTTGCATGTGCTCTGCTTTATTTTCAAACATACCAAAAATACCCACATATACACACACTTATGCTCTCTTTTGAAGGTAACATGGCTGGCAATCATTTTATAAAAATATATGATTATTGCTAAAAATGTGTGGTTTTGTGCACTTTACAGAAGCATAAAAACTGCTTTTGATTCATTTATTTATTCATTCCACTAATATTTGTGGAACCCCTATCACATGTCAGGTGCTAGAATACTGGGCTAGAAGTTACATTGGTCACTGTAAGTCTGTTTGTAGACGCTGTGTTTCTTCTGTTGCCTTCCAACAGAGCCAGTTAGCCATAATTATTAGTATCAAAATCTAAATGATAAATCACTGTAAGATGGAAAAAAGAAAGAGGTAAAAAAACAGAAGAGCTTTGGTAAGATGTGAGAACCAAGTTTTTTGGACCAAAGCAGTCAGAACAAGGCCAGATTCAGATACTAACATTCATAGAATTGAGGATAGATTTAAAAAAATGATCAGGAGAGAGTATAAAGACCATGGGAAAATCTGAGAGGCCAATAGCCACAGAAGCTTTCAAATAACAAGGAAAGCATTCTTTAGTCAGTGCTTGGTCGCTGTAAGAAAATTCTCGTTGACAGAGAGCTGTATGGAAAACTCTGAGCCCCATTCTTTGGTCCCAGTTGGCATCTGAGAGGTGCATTTAGTAGGACGTAAGAGCACTATTTTCTACTACCTGAGATTTCCTCGCAGAAAGCCAATCCCTCTACAATCACCACTTTATGTTTTTGTCCTACCAACTTTCAGTTGCTGTCTAATTATGAAGGCAGATTCCAACACTGTGTAAGTGGCACAGTGTGGGTCTATCCTGCCATATCAACCGTAGAACATCTTCTTCAGTTGATGACATAACAGTCACTTACGCTACCTGGACATCACTGTCTTCTAAGCTGCAAAGAATAGAATATCACATCATCAAAGTCAACAAGTTAGAAAAAGGGAAACTTCATGATAGAAAGTTACCAACTAAGATAAGCCCCTGTAAATGTGCAAATCTTAACGGGAGAGGTTGGACAGTTGGCAGGCTAATGCTCAAAGAGCAATGAAATCTAAAGGGCAAACTCTGATTAGTGGTATAGATTCGGAAATTTAGCTTTACCATTTTTCTCCAAACTAATCAGACCCTAGAAACTGAATAAATTAACTACATCCGAAGAGATGGAAATATATATCAGTGGGTCAGTTAGTTGTTTGTGATCAAAAACCTTATGTCAACTTCCCCAAGCACAAGGGACTTCTAAAACTCATCTGGAGTTTTCTTGAAGACCACAGACTTAGAATAACAAAAATTGGAGAGTTGTAAGTGGTCTTTTATCCATGAAGTGGTGATCTGACCCTATTCCATATCATCTAAGTGCTCATGCCGGGCAGATGGACTGTGCGGTTGGAATAAGGTGTCATTTCCAGGACCTAAGCTCTGAGACTCAGGAATGAGCCCTGGAATGTAGCAGAGTTGACTCAGAGCCTATCGTAGGAAGCAAGTAGAGAGATAAGGATGGGAGTTATTCAAAATCCAAAGAGTCCAAAGGAAAATCATGGCTAAAGCAAAGGGGCAGTTAAGGTTCAAGCAGATAGGAGGTGGAGTCCAGAAAGAGTCTCAGGATGTGGAGTTCCAGTCAGAGACCTTTCTCTGGGCACGTATGGGCCTCAACAATAAATGGAGAAGGATCTGTCAGGTGTGCCAAGTGGTTCTGATTCATGACAATTCACTGGAGTACTACTGACCAGAAACTTAGTTGCTCTTACAATCTACTGGATGAAAACTGATGGATTTACCTTTTGCTCTTCTGAACTCTGAAAATTACCACCTTCTTTCTATGCAAACTATGAATCTTTAAACTATTAATCTATTAATTTTTAATTCAACATTAATGACCAGACTGAACTACCAACAGCAAGGTTTGACAAATCATTTGATCACTCTTACTATGAAAATGAATGGTAAAATTAGTTAGTAGTATATTTCCTTAGGAATTTTGAAGAGAGTGGATTAAACCCAATCCAGCAAAATGATCATCTCTGTTAGGTATTCTCTGCTTGCCTCTCAACATCCATTCTTTAACATGATCTGCCCTGCTCTGTGTTAAAAAGCTACCTTTTTTTGGATACATCAACCAGGTTGATGGCTTCTTTTTTTTTTAAGTTTTTCTTTTGATTTCAGTTAGTTAGCATAAAGTGTTATATTAGTTTCAGGTGTACCATATAGTGATTCGACACTTCCATACAACACTCAAGGGCTCATCACAAGTGCACTCCTTAATCCCCACCACGTATTTCACCCATCCCCTCCCCTCTCTAGATTAAAAGTCTGTTTCTTGGTTTGTCTCTCTCCCTCTCTCTCTTATTTTTTTTTCCTTTGCGTTTTGTTTTGTTTCTTAAATGCCACCTATGAGTGAAATCATATGGTATTTGTGTTTCTCTGACTTATTTTGTCTAGCATTATATTCTCTAATTTCATTGATGTCATTGTAAATGGCAAGATTTCATCCTTTTTTATGACTGATTAACATTCCATTATATGTATATATAATATACATATATAACATATATGTACTTATATATAATATACATTATATATATGTGTGTGTATATATGTGTATATAATCACTTCTTTATCCATTCATCAATCCATGGACACTTGGGCTGCTTCCATATCTTGGCTATTGTAAGTAATGCTGCTATAAACAGAGGGATGCATGCATCCCTTTGAATTAGTATTCTTGAATTCTTTGCATAAATACCCAGTAGTATAATTGCTAGATCATAAGGTAGTTCTAGATCATAAAGTAGTTCTATTTTTGACTTTTGAGGGACTTCCATAATGTTTCCCCAGTGACTGCACCAGTTTGCATTCCCACCACCAGTGCATGAGTGTACCTTTTTCTCCACATCCTCACCAATACCTGTTGGGTTTTGTGGTTTTCATTTTAGCTATTCTGACATGTGTGAGGTGATATCTCAGTGTAGTTTTGATTTACATTTTCCTGATGATCAGTGATGATGAGCATCTTTTCATATATCGGTTGGCCATCTGGATGCCTTCTTTTTTTTTTTTTTTTTGAAGATTTTATTTATTTATGTGACAGAGAGACAGCCAGCGAGAGAGGGAACACAGCAGGGGAGTGGGAGAGGAAGAAGCAGGCTCCCAGCGGAGAAGCCTGATGTGGGACTCGATCCCGGAATGCCAGGATCACGCCCTGAGCCGAAGGCAGACGCTTAACGACTGGGCCACCCAGGCGCCCCTGGATGCCTTCTTTGGAGAAATGTCTGTACATGTCTTCTTCCCATTATTAAATTGGATTATTTGATTCTGGGTGTCCAGTTTTATCAGTTCTTTAAATATTTGGGATACTAGCCCTTTATCGGATATGTCATTTACAAATACCTTCTCCTATTCCATAGGTTGCCTTTAAGTTTTGCTGATTGTTTCCATCACTGTACAGAAGCTTTTTACTTTAATGTAGTCCCAGTAGTTTATTTTTGCTTTTGTTTCCCTTGCCTCAGGAGACATATCTAGAAACAAGTTGCCAAGACTGATGTCAAAGAAGTTGCTGCCTGTGTTCTCTTCTAGGACTTTTATCATTTCAGGTCTCACATTTATGGGCCTTTAATCCATTTTGAAATTATTTTGAGGCATGGTGTAAGAAAGTGGTCCAATTTCATTCTTTTGCATGTTGCTGTACAGTTTTCCCAACACCATTTGTTGAAGAAACTATCTTTTTGCCATTGGATAGCCTTTTCTGCTTGTTTGAAGACTAATTGACCACATAATTGTGAGTTTATTTTTGGGCTCTCTATTCTGTTCCATTGATCTATGTGTCTATTTGTGCCAGTACCATACTGTTGTGATTACCACTGCTTCGTAATATAACTTGAAGTCTGGAATTGTGATTCCTCCAGCTTTGCTTTCTTTTTCAAGATTGCCTTGGCTACTCCAGGTCTACTGTGTTTCCATACAAATTTTAGAATTCTTTGTTCTAGTTCTGTGAAAATCATTTTGATATTTTGATAGGGATTGCATTAAATGTGTAGACTGCTTTGGGTAGTATAGACATTTTAACAATATTTGTTCTTCCAATTCATGAGTATGGAATGTCTTTCCATTTCTTTGTTTCATCTTCCATTTCTTTCATCAATGTTTCATAGTATTCAGAGTACAGTTCTTTCATCACTTTGGTTAGGTATATGCTTAGGTATCTTATTATTTGGTATGCAGTTGTAAATGTGATTGTTTTCTAATTTCTCTTTCAGTTCCAGCAGTGTTTTGGTGGAGCCTTCTGAGTTTTCTATATATAGTGTCATGCTATCTGCAAATAGTGAAAGTTTTACTTTTTCCTTACTAATTTGCATGTCTTTTATTACTTTTTCTTATCTGATTACTGTAGTTAGGACTTCCAGTACTATGTTGAATGAAAGTGGTGAGAGTAGGGGCATCTGGGTGATTCAATCAGTTTAGCGTCCAACTCTTGATTTCAGCTCAGGTCATGATCTCAGGGTTGTGAGATCAAGCCCCACATCAGTCTCTGCATTGGGTGAGGAAACTGCTTAAAATTCTGTTTTTCCCTCTCCCTCTCCCCCTCCTCCCTGACTTGTGCTTGCATGCATGCATGTTCTCACACTCCTTCTCAAAAAAAAAAATGTGATGAAAATAGACATTCTTGTCTTGTTCCTGAACTTAGGGGGAAAGCTCTCAGGTTTTTTTTTCCATTGAGGATGATGTTAAATGTGGTTTTTTCATAGATGGCCATTATTATGTTGAGGTATGTTACCTCTAAACCTATTTTGTTGAGGGTTTTTATCATGAATGGATGTTGGACTTTGTCAAATGCTTTTTCTGTATCTATTGAAATCATCATGTGGTTATTTTCTTTTCACTTCTTGTTGTTTCACATTGATTGATTTGTGCATGTTGAACCACCCTTGCAATGCAGAAATAAATCACACTTGATCATGGTGAATGATTTTTAATGTATTGTTGAATGTGGTTTACTAGTATTTTATTGAGAATGTCTGCATTGATGTTCATCAAAAAAAATTATTTTTATTTTATTAAAAATAAAAAAATTATTTTTAATTTTTTGGTGTCTTTATCTGATTTTGGCATTGGGGTAATGCAGGCTCATAGAATGAATTTGGAAGTTTTCCTTCCTTTTCTATTTTTTTTAGAATAATTTAAGAAGAATAGGTATTAATTCTTCTTTAAATGTTTGGTAGAATTCACCTGTGAAGCCATCTGATCCTGGGCTTTGTTTGTTGGGAGTTTTTAGATTACTGACTCAATTTCATTGCTGGTTATTGGTCTGCTCAAATTTTCTATTTATTCCTGTTTCAGGTTTGGTAGTTTATATGTTCATAGGAATTTCTCCATTTCTTCTAGGTTGTCCAATTTGTTGGCATATACTTTTTCATAATATGCTTTTATGATTGTATTTCTGTGTTGTTGGTTGATATTTCTCCTCTCCTTTGTAATTTATTTATTTGAGTCCTTCCTCCCTCTCTCTCTTTCTCTCTCTCTCTTTGTGATAAGTCTGGCGAGAGGTTTATCGATTTTATTGATTTTTTTCAAAGAAACAGCTCCTAGTTTCATTGATCTGTTCTATTCTTTTTTTAATTTGTATATCATTTATTTCTGTTCTAATCATTATTATTTCCTTCCTTCTCCTGGTTTTAGGCTTTGTTTGTTGGTCTTTTTCTAACTCCTTTAGGTGTATGGTTCGGTTCTTTGAGACTTTTCTTGCTTCCCGAGGTAGGCCTGTATTGCTATAAATTTCCCTCTTAGAACCACTTTTGCTGCATCCCAGAGGTTTTGGACCATTGTGTTTTCATTTTCATTTGTTTCCATGTACTTTTTTATTTCTTCTTTTGTTTTCTGGTTGAACCATTCATTGTTTAGTAGCATGTTATTTAACCACCATATATTTGTGGTCTTTCTAGATTTTTTTCTTGTGGTTGACTTCTAGTTCCATAGTGTTGTGCTCAGAAAAGATGCATGGTTTGATTTTGAATTTCTTGAACTTGTTGAGGCTGGTTTGTGGGCTACTACGTAATCTATTCTGGAGGATGACCCATTGTGCACTTGAAAAGAATGTGTATTCTTCTGTATTAAGATGGAATGTTCTGAATGTATCTGTTAAATCCATCTGGTCCGATGTGTCATTCAAAGCCATTGTTTCCTTGTTGCTGTTCTGTTTAGATGATCTGTCCACTGATGTAAGTGGGGTGTTAACATCCCCTGCTATTATAGTAGTGTTATCGATTACTTCCTTTGTGTTGGGTATTAACTGTTTTATGTATTCGGATGCTCCTATGCTGGATGCCTAAGTATTTACAACTGTTATATCTTCTTGTTGGATTCTCCGTTTTATTATTATATAGTGTCCTTCTTTGTCTCTTGGTACAGTCTTTGTTCTAAAGTCTATTTTGTCTGATTGAAGTATTGCTATTCCGGCTTTCTTTTGACATCCACTTGCGTGATAGGTGTTTCTCCATCTTCTCACTTTCAATCTGCAGGTGTCTTCGGGTCTAAAATGGGTCTCTTGTAGGCAGCATACAGATGGGTCTTGTTTCTTTACCCATTCTGTCACCCTATGTCTTCTGATTAGTCCATTTACATTCAAAGTAATCATTGATAGATATGTAGGTATTGTCATTTTATTACTTGTTTTGTGGCTGTTTCTGAAGACTTTCTCTGATCCTTTCTTATCTTTCTCTCTTTCATGTTTTGCTGATTTTCTTTAGTGATATATTTGGATTTCTTTCTCTTTATTCTTTGCATATTTATTAGTGGTTTTTGATGCACAGTTACCATGAGGTTCGTATATGACCTCTTCTGCATATAGCAGTCTGTACTGAGTTGATGGTCATTTAATTTGAGCCCATTCTTTTCTCCTGTCCTCTCCACATTTTAGGTATGTGTTATTATATTTATATTCTGTTTTTGAGAGTTGCTTGACTGACTTTTTACAGAAATAATCATTTATACTGCTTTTGTGTTTCCTACTCCAAACTTACTTTTGGTCCTCCTTCCCCCTCAAAGAGTCCCTTATGATATTTCTTGCAGAGCTGGTTCAGTGGTCATGAACTCCTTTAGGGTTTGTTTGTCTGGGACATTGTTGCTCTCCCCTACTATTTTGAATGACAGCATTGCTGGATAGAGTATTCTTGCCCGCAGATTTTTCCTATTCAGCACTTTGAATACATCATGCCACTCCCTTCTGGTTTGCAAAGTCTCTGTTGAAGAATCTCCTGGTAACCTTATCGGTTTTCCCTTGTAAGTTAATGACTTCTTTTGTCTTGCTGGTTTTAAAAGATTTCCTGTATCACTAACTATATTTTGCAAATTCAATTAGAATATGTCTTAGTGTTTGTCTGCTTTTGTTGATTCTGTTGGCAGTTCTCTGTGCCTCCTGGATCTGGATATCTGTTTCTGGATATCTGGGGAGCCAGATTTGGGAAGTTTTTAGCTATTATTTATTTGAAATCTTCAAATAAATTTTCTTCCCCCCTTTCTCTCTCTTCTTCTTCTGGGACTCCTATAATACAAATGTTATTACATGTGATGGAGTTACTGAGTTCCCCAAGTCTATTCTTGTTTTGCATAATTCTTTTCTCTCTCTTTTGTTCACCTTAATTACTTTCCATTTCTCTGTCTTCCACATCACTAATTTGTTCCTGTTGAAGTATCTTATCATGTAATCCCTGAAAAATTCCACAGTATACACATGAAGAAATTAGAGTAAACAAGGCAAATACCTCAGTATTATTATGAAAATACTTTTTAAAATAGTTATGAAAAAAAAGAAAATAGTTATGAAAGTTCTTGGGGACACAAAAGAGTGAGTACCCATGCCACACTTTGAAAACTGCTGGCTAAACTATGTCCCTGACTCTCTCCTTTCTAGGTTGCAAGTTGACAGTGGCAGTGTTCCCTTGTCAGAGCTGCACCTGCTGTTGGTCAGCCAGCCTCCTACAGTTACAGGATGTACGTTCCAGCCCCTTCCCCTCCCTTTGAGTAATAAAGGCTACTGGTATTGCTAGACCTGGGGTTCTTCAGTATCCCTTGTTGACTTCTCTGAATTTTGCCCAGACCTCTCTCTGTAAATAGGCCCCCCATTAAACTCTCACTAATTATTTTAGTGTGTGCCTCTGGTGGACAGACTCTGAGCTGGTCCTCCATGATCTCCACTTCCTGATATTCATGCCTTTGTTTAATTCCCTTCACTTGAGAGTGATCTTGACCTGAGATTTGCTTCTAACTAATAGAATGTAGCCAAAGTGATGGGATGTCACTCCCATGATTACATGATGTTGTATAAGACTCTGGCTAAGAGATACATTCTAGATACTGTCTTTGTGGGCTTGATGGAGTAAGTGGCCTTGTGGGAGAAGCAGCCACATAATAAGGAGCTACAGCCAGCAAGAAGCTGGACCTCAGCCCTACAGCTATAAGGAAATGAATTCTGCAAACTATCTGAGTGCGCTTGAAAGTAATTCTTCCCCAGTTGATTCCCCAGATAAAATCACAATCCAGGGGCACGTGGGTGGCTCAGCCGGTTAAGTGTCTGACTCTTGATTTCAGCTCGAGTCATGATCTTAGGGTTGTGAGATCGAGCCCCACATTGGGCTCTGTGCTGGGCATAGAGCCTGCTTGGGATTCTCTTTCTCCCTCTGCTTCTCCTCTCTGTCCCTCTCTGTCTACAATTAAAAAAAAAAAAATCACAACCCAGTCAGCACCTTGATTGTAGCCCTGTGGGATCCTAAGCAGAAACTCTGACTATGGTATGCCCAGATCTCCTTAATCACAGAAACTGTGAGATATTAAATGTATGTTGTTTTAAGCTGCTAAATATTTGGTAACTTGTTACACAATAATAGATAACTAATACAGTGCTATTTCCCCCTAAAAAAAACCCTGAGTTATAATCTATCTACACACCAACTGCAAAAAAAAATATTTTTCCACTTCCTTCCAGTTTCTAATAGCCTTTTCTGTATTCATTCCCATATCACACAATGGCTGCAAAAGCAGGAATAACTAATAGCATGAAGTGTGTAGTGATATTGGAGTTGACTGTTTTAGCTGTTTAAGACCTTGTTCCAGTTGTCTTTTCTCTGGGTTAGGAAGATAGAGTACACAATGGTCATACATGTAAGACTCTTTTGCTTTTGATTCCATAGAAATTAATATCAGTACAATACATGCAAAATATTTTCATGTGACTCATACAATATGTGTATAGTATAAAATTATAGTGCCATGAACATCTGCATACCTACCACCCAGTTTAAAACACTGAATCTTACCAAAACTTTTTATACCAACTCTCTGGGTTTGCACCTAAAAGCCTATTTTCTTACCTCCTCAACTAGGAAACCAGTATCCTGTATTTTGTATTTGTCACTCTCCTGACCTTGTTATTAGTTACCAACTATATGTGTATGTCTAACATTGTATTGTTTAGTTTTCCATGTCTCTGAGCTTCATAAATATGTATGTACATACATACATATGTGTATTTGTGTGTGTGTGTGTATATATATATATAGAGAGAGAGAGAATTCCTCTACAATTTGCTATTGTTTCTCAATATCATTTTTAGATTCATTCATGTTGCTGTATATAACTGTAATTCATTCATGTTTTATTATACCTGAAGTTAGTTATCCAGTCTCCTGTCTCATATATTTAGATTATCTTCAGGGTCTCTTATGAACAAATTTACTTTATACAGGGACAGGAATTTCTTAACTCTAGATTATATACCCAGGAGTGGAATTGCTGGATTGTAGGATATGTTAATCTTTGCCTTTTACCAGATAATGCCTAGTTCTTTCCCAAAGTATTTTGCCTAATTATGCTCTTAGAAGCAGTATATAAGACTTGTTATTCTATGTTTTGCTAATAAGACTAGCTTAGCATATTTACATTCGTCTTTATTTTCCCTACCATGATTAAGAATACGGGCAAAAAAGTAAAATTACATCAGTTATAGAAACAAAGCAAGCTGTATTTTCTTTGTTCGTTAATTCACTTAATACTTATTGAAAGCTTACTTCATATTAGACACTATTCTAGGCACTATGGATTCATCAGTGGATAAAACAAACTTCCTGACTTCATGGAACTGACATACGAGAAGGAGACAGACAGTAAATTAGAAAAATAAGTAAAATATAAACGTGCTGGAAACTAAACAATACAGTAAAGGAAAAAAAAAACTACACAAGGAAGGAAGATAGGGTGTGTTAGAATTAGAAAGACGGTACAATTTTAAATTGGTTGTCAGGAAAAGACCTCCATGAGAAGAGGGCATCTGTACAGAACCTGCAAGGAGGTGAAGGAGGAGCCATGAATAATCTGGGAAAACAGCAAGGGCAGCAGCCCAGAGGTGGGAGCCCCACATTTGTTATGCTCACAGAAGAGCAAAGGAGCAAGGCTGTTGTGGCTGAGTAAGGGCAAGACTAATGGGGTTAAAATCGGTAAAAGTGAGATGAATCAAGTAAGGCATTGAGGTCATTGAAAGGACACTGACTTTTATTCTATGTGATACAGGAAGTCTTTGGACAGTTTCGAGCAGAGGTGTGACATGACATGTATTTTAAGTGCATCATTGGTTGCTTGGTTGTAGACTGACTGATTATAGGAGACTCAGGAACAGCGGAACACTTTGGAAATGAAGGCAGTAATTCCAGCAGATTGATAAAATAATATCTCAACAGATGTTACTAGTTTGAACCTGGATAATAGTGCTCAATCAATAAGATTGAGCAGCAGTTTGCTGATGGACTGGTTGTCAGAGGTAGGGGGAGTTGTCAGAGATTATTCCAACACTTTTGGCTTAAGCAACTATAAGGGTAGAGGTGCCATTATCTAAACTAAGAAAGGATGCAAAAAGGGCAGGTTTGGGGGATATTGGTCAGAACTGCCTTCTAGAGATGTTAAGTTTCAGATGTCCGTTACACATCCACATGGGCTACATTAAATGTGCAGTTGTTTATATGAGAATGGAGCAGAGTTTCTCCACCTCAGCACTATTGACATTTGGGACTGAATAATTCTTTGTTGTGGGAGCTATCCTGAGCATTGTTAGGTGTTTAGTAGTATCCCTGGTCTACATGCACTAGATGCAAGTAGTATCCATTCCCCTGTTGTGACAACCAAAATGTCTTCAGTCATTGCTAAATAACTCTCAGGGTGGGAGTAGGAGGCATAATTGTCCTGAGGTAAGAACCACTAGAATGGAACGCAGTTATGAAAAGTAGTTATAAATTTGGGAATCATGAGCATACAGATGGTATTTGAAGTCATTAGACCAGTTGATATCTCCAGAGGGTTTATAGAAAAGAGAAGAGGTCCACAGGCTCAGATTGGGGTGGGGGGCCTTCAATATTTGGAAGTCAGAGCGATAAAGAGGAACTAGCAGAGGTTCAGCAAAAGAAACATATATGGAACATCAGTTAGATGGGAAGAAAACTAAGAGAATGTGATGTTCAAGTGGGAAGTTTATCATAAAAGGAGGGAGTATGTAACTGTGTCAAATACTGTTGATAAATCGAATAAAATAAGGACTAAGAATTGATCATTGAGTTTATTACATGGAAGTTATTGGTGACTTTGTCGTTATCTATTTGTATAGAGACTAGGACAAAAATATATTTCTAATTGATTCCAGAAATAATGGAAGAAAAATAATTATAAACAATGAGTACAAAATAATATTCTCAATGAGTTTGCTATAAAGGGAAAGAGAGAAATCAGGAATCTACTAAAGGGAGAAGTGGACATAGTGAGGGAGAAGGCAGAGCATGTTAATATAAGGATGCAAAAGTAAATCCAGTTTAGGGGGAAATTTTGATGATGCAGAAGAGAGAGGTAAAAAATGTAAGAGTGGTATCCTTGGGTGAGCAAGAGAGAACTGATCACAACATTTGAGTCATTATATTTCATAGATTCCAAGAATGTTAAGTTTGAGACACACATGGCAGATACCCATACATCCTCTTGACACTTTCTGTCCTGTTCTAGCCTACAGTTTCTACCTAGAGCACACCATTTCTCTGACTGGAAGTGAAAGAGCAGATTTAGTCCACAGATGTTGGCCCTTCTTTCCCCCAAGCAGTCTTCAGGCAATGACAGAAGGGAGTTGGAGTATAATACCCCAGTGTCTTCACCCTTGGTGAAAAGGCAGGTCTAAGACAGCTGCTATGCCATCTCCTCCAGGTCTCCAGGGGAATTGGACCTCAGTTGCCCTCAGCATTAATCTGTTCATTAGTTCACCCCCTACTGCCTTCTTTCCTTTCCCCATTTCACTTGTCCATACCCTTACAGTGTTCCTGCCTTCTAAGATCACATCCCAAATAAGCTATTACACTCAAATCCTTATCTCAGTGTCTGCTCTGGGGAAACCCAATCCAAGACAGTGTAAATTCAAAGAACTTTGACTAAGCCCTACCTTCTTGTTAGTAGTATAATACTTCCTACGGGTTGCATAGAAAAGTTGACATTCCAGACTAACTTCAAACAATGTCTATATGCCTTAGCAGACTCAACCCAGAACATAACTGACTTGACTAAAATGGCCTCATACCTTTGCTTGAGTGTCATTCTTTGTCACATCAGCATGACAGCACTAAGTGTTTTGCTTGAATAAGTGGCTCCTTTGATAATACACCACAGGTCCTGCATTCTGCTCACCATGATTTTCAGATCCATCAAGGGAAGCCTAAGACATCTCAGAATTCCCAGAGATTCTCAAACTGTGCTTCATTTATTCTTTTATGCACTCAATCTGTCTTGTCCATTTGAACTGGATTCACCAGGGAATACAATTAGATAGCCACTTTATTTGTTTTTTCTCTGTTTATACTCTCTAGCCTGCCATTTCGTTTTTAGTCTGAATTGTTGTGTTGTTTCCTCATCCCCCACTCACCCCATCTCACTCATCTTCATTTAAAATCCCACCTAGTTACGCAACTATAATATCGTTCCTTCCCTTAATACCAGAAGATTTCATTTTGCACCATTAGGTAATAGCAGCTAGTATTTATGTAGTGTTTATATGTTCCAGACACTATTGTAAATGCTTTACATGAGCTTTTCATGTCAACGTGTGTAGCAGGTACCACTATTGTCTCTGTTTTACAAGATTAAGTTGTTATGAATTTTTATTGGCACATTTTGAATTCCACAGCACGTCAGGGCTAAAAACAACTGTGACAATTCCTTTAGGTGGTCTTTCCTTGATAGGTCTTTTCTTGATAAATAGAGGTGTTTCCAAATATTCCTAGGATAATTATAGATCCAAAACTTTGAAACAGTCTACAGATTCTATGCACTGAATTGTGTCATCCCCAAATTCAGACGTTGAAGCCCTGATCCCCAATGCTATGGTATTGGGGGTTATTTAGGATTAGGTGAGATCGTGAGGGTGGAATTGTCATGATGAGGTTAGTTCCCCTATAAGACGAGACCAGATAGCCATGTGAGAACACAGCAAGGAGATGGTTGTCTGCAAGGCAGGAAGACCGTTCTCACTAGGAACCAAATTGGCCGGCATCTTGTTCTTGGACTCCTCAGCCTCCAGAACTGTGAGAAATAAATGTTTGTGATTTAAGGCACCTCATCAGTGGTATTTTCTATAGGACAGCCTGGGCTAAGATAAGTTTTTGCAGGGCCCACCTCTGGCCCCTCTCTCCAGGCCAATGTCACATTCTCGCCGTCCCCTTACTCTGACACTTCAGTCACAGCATCTTCATTCTGTTTCTCCAATGAGACATGTCCCTCTAGTTCAGCACTTTAGTAAATGCTGTTTTCATTGTCTTGCACTCTGTGGTAGACGAAATAATGGCCCTCAAAGATGTCCATGTCCTAATCCCCAAAACCTGTGAGTATGTGACTTTACATGACAAGGGCACTTTGCAAATGTGATTAAGTTAAGGATCTTGAGACGAGATTATCTTGGATTATCCAGGTGGACCAATGTAATCACATGGGAGGGAGGAAGTTTGGAATCAGAGAGAAGGAGATACAACTTACAAGAGAGAGACGGGATGTTCAGAATCAGACGAAAGGAGATATGACCGTGGAAACAGAGCTCAGAGTGATATCATTACTGGAAGAGGGCCATGAGCCAAGGCACGTGGCAGTCCCTAGAATCTAGAACAGGTGATCCTTTCCTTAACCAGATTCTGCCCTAGAGTCTCCAGAAGGAACGAATCCCTGCTGACCCATTCTGAACTCCAGAATTGTAAGATAATAAATTATGTGTATTTAAGCCACTGTTTGTGGTAATGTGTTAGAGCAGCAAGAAACTTCCCTCTTCATTTTAACTCTTATTGATCCTTCAGATTTTGATTCAAATATCACTTCCTCAGGGAAGAGGGTATCACGTCCCTTCTCCTTTGACCGCAAACTCATTTAAAAAAAAAAAAAGTGTCCCTGTTATATTTTCACAACATCCCATACTTTTCCTTTGAGACACTTAACACTCTTAGATAATTTGAGTAATAACTGTGTAACCCCCAGCACTAGACCTTCCATGAGGGCAGAGTTTATGCTGTCTTTTTTCACCGTTATATACCCAGCATCTTACACTGTAATATCACAAGCATTCAATAAATAGTTGTTTAATGAACAAATAAATCAAAGAAGTAAGTAATATAGGATATGAAAACGATTTTATAACTCTAAAAGGGAGATATATTGTTGTTATAATTTTTTTAAAAGATTTTATTTATTCATTTGAGAGAGAGAGACAGCCAGTGAGAGAGGGAACACAAGTGGGGGGAATGGGAGAGGAAGAAGCAGGCTCCCAGCAGAGGAGTCTGATGTGGGGCTCGATCCCAGAACGCTGGGATCACGCCCTGAGCCAAAGGCAGACGCTTAACGACTGAGCCACCCAGGCACCCCTGTTTTTATAATTTTAACTGGTTAGACCTCCCAATGAAAATCAATCTATCTATAAAGGCAGCCTAAAAGTCTATGGAGCATTATTCCTATATTAAAAGGACATCAGAAGTTTATGGTCAGAAACAATTGCTGGTTAATGAAAAGTTGGAAACTCTCTCCTACTTTCTATCTTATCTTCAGTCTTCTCTTTCTAAGTCGTGGCCTTTCCTTGTTTCCATCAGTTCCAATATCTGAAATTGCTCTTATAACCCTATGAGTCAAGATAATCCTTGTTATGGTGTAGTAACAAACCCCCAAATCTCAGTGGTTTCAGACACAGATAAAATGACTTCTTGTTCTTGCAAAGTCTGAAGAGGGTCAGCAGAGTTGTCTTCCATCTGGTGATTCAAGAATTCAGGTTCCCTTCACCTTGTGATGTCACCCTTTCAACCTGTGGCTTCCAAGGCTATCATGTCAGAACAAAGCATGAAGAACTCACAGTCCTTAACTACCTTTGTACAGAAGTCATTGGTATCACTTCCACTCATAAGTCATTGACCTAAGCTTGTCACCAGTGTCCAACCCGACTGCGAGGTCTGAGAAACGTAAGGGGCATGGCGTTATTTGGTGAGCCCCCGTGTATCGCCCACAGTGGCTATACATATTGTTTGGGGCAACGTTTCATTGCTTATATACATTGAACTCTTGCTTCCCAAATAATATCTTTTTTTAAAGATTTTATTTATTTATTCGACAGAGAGAGAGACAGCCAGCGAGAGAGGGAACACAAGCAGGGGGAGTGGGAGAGGAAGAAGCAGGCTCATAGCGGAGAAGCCTGATGTGGGGCTCGATCCCGTAACGCCGGGATCACGCCCTGAGCTGAAGGCAGATGCTTAACCGCTATGCCACCCAAGTGCCCCCCCAAATAGTATTTTAATGCATTTAAAAGTTCCAGCGCTTCAAAGAAGCAGTGAAGTGTCTCATCTTGTAAAGAATCTTTTGTGAATAATCACTTCAAATATGTCTCTTTTTACATTGGCTTTTCTTAAAGTGGTATGATCATTGATGTGCTAGAGCTGGCCCATACTGGCTGAGGAAGCTGATTTGGCCCGTCTCTTCCAACTCCCAAGTGCATGTTATACAGCTTGAATGTGGCCACAGTGGGGATTATCTACACTACAGAAGTTAGCAAATGCTACACATCAGGACTTTCTTCATTTTTTTCGAAGAGCGAATTGTTGAACATTTACAAGTATACCACTGCATATACTGGTAGCTACGTGATTGTTTGGCCCTAGAAATCAGATCGTTGCATAGTACTACAATAATTGAGTTGTGAAATTTTAAAACCAAATTATGGGGTTTTTTTGCCTGTGTGTCTGTGCACAACACATGCCCATGTGCTCATGGCTTGCAACGCAGCGTAGTAAAGAGCTCTAGAAGAAGGGTTAGGAACTCAAAGATCTATTCCAGATTCTGCCGCAATCATTCATGAGACCTTAGCTAAAATGCTCAATCTCTCTAAGCTATAGGGTTGGGGGTTTTTTTAGTATAAAGTAAGGGAATTGTACGAGCTGACCTCCTGTCCTATTCTGATGTTGAAGATTCAAGTCCCAGGCTGAGTTAAGTCATAATTATCATCCTCTGCAGTAAGATTGAAGCCACCTAAAAACACTTAATTGTTTCTGGGGCAGGATACTGTAATTTATTCCCAAAGGATTCTGCTAGGGTTTGTGTTTGCTCTGTAAGAAGTATACACGTACAGCACAAAAACATGTATGAACGAATGGTGCTCTGTTACTGTAAAGTAAGTGAAAGATTTGGGTTGCAAGGGATTCACATTGTAAAGTCTGTCATCTTAATCTACAATTGTAGCATTTTCTTTCTTTTTAGATAACGCTTTTATATCAGCTTTTATTCCAATTATCTATTGCTGCTTAACAAATCACTGCTAAACTCAGTGACTTAAAACGTAAACTGCTTTACTACATTTCACAATTTTCTGGGTCAGGAATTCAGACACATGCGATCCAGTAGGGTTGCCAGATAGCATTCGGCTGGCAGCTAAGCTCATCTGGAGGATCCAAAGCATCTTTATTTCCTAGACTGGGGCCTTGACAGGAGTAGCTGGAGGACTAGGCTCCCTTTGAGACCTCTCTTACACTCCAGCAAGGTAGTCAGACCGCCACATGGTGACTCAGGGTTCCCAGAAACCAAAGCTGAAACTGCCAGTCCTCTACAAGTCTAGGTCCAAAACTGCCATGGTGTCACTGGGGGCATATTCTCCTTGTCAAAGCAGTCACAGGCCTGTCCAGGCTCAGTAGGAACTGGGTCAAATAACTTGTAGCCACTTTTAAATTCAAGACATATCTTAAATGCTATCAGAGCTTCTTAAAGACCCTCTGTAATCCTGTTCTCGCCTAAATACACAACTGTGCCCCCTAATAGCAGAGAGATCAACTACCACTACATTGTGTCTTGCTCCAATAGATAAACCTTGCAACATTTAGCACAGTCTTGGTATATAATAGGTTGTACAAAATATGTGAATTGTATCAGTACATTTTAAAAAATGTTGTCTGTCTACAAAATTGTATAGGTTATGGCTAGTATATCAGTCAAGGTTCTCCAGAGAAAAGAACAACTAGGATGTATTTATATATATATATATATGTAGGATATATACATACATATATATAAGATATATATACATATGTGTGTAAGTTTAAGATATATACATAAGTATATATAAATGTATATTTGTATAAGATCTATAGATCTTATATAGATCTTACATATATACATATACATATAAGATATATACATATACATATATATATAAGATATATATGTATGTGTGTGTATATACATATATCCTATTGGTTTAGTTTCTGTGGAGAACCTGGACTAATATGCTAGCCATAAGATATATCTTATGGCTTACTTATCTTATAAATCTCATATTTATGTATATAAATAAACATATCATATATATATATATATATATATATATATATATGAAGACACTTATTATAAGATATTGGCTCATCCAATTACAAAGGCTAAGAAGTTTCACCACCTTCCATCTGTAAGATGGACATCCAGGAAAGCCAGTGGTATAGTTTGAAAGCAGGCAAATTATAATCAATTATGAGTGTCTCAGTTGGTTAAGCATCTGCACTCTTGATCTCAGCTCAGGTCATGCTCTCAGGGTTGTAAGTTTTAGCCTCACATTGGGTTCCATGCTGGGCGTGGAGCCTACTTAAAAAAAAAAAGTAAAAACTGACAATATTATTAGCAATAATGTAAAGAAATGGGAATTTCTGGTAGAACTGAATTTGGTACAGTTTGCAGGCCAATTCAGTGGTATTTATTGAAACGAAAAACTACATACCTTCTGTGACCCAGTAATTTCACTTCGCACTAACCTCCCTTATACTGTACAACATGAAACACTTTGATATAGTCAGAATTATTGACAAAGTCACACATTTTACCATATTTATATTTTTTATTTATTATCAGTTAAACAAAATGCTCAGGTTACTAGCCATGACCTACAAATTTTGGCAGGAAGGTATCATTTTTAATGTATTAATAAGTTGACATGTTTTGCACAATTACATAAGGAACCACATTTAAAGTTACAAAGATTATGTAGCATTATTCATAAGCATGAAAAAAACCAGAAACAACCTAAATGACCTTAAATAGTAGAGGTGCTAAACAAGAGGTACTATAGTATTAGTTAAAAGAATGGGATGGATTTATGTGTACTAACGTAGAACGGTCTCCAGGACAAATTGGTGAGTGAAAAAGAACATGGTGGAACATTATAAACAATGGAAAACTCTTTAAGTTAAACAAACAGACGCAAACTTTGTTATGATTTTGTAAATAATGGTATATAAAAGCAAAGAATAACATCTGGAAGGACATTTACAAAGCTGTCAACCGTGGTGATAGAAGAAGTATTGAGAGTGGGGGTAGAAATCAAAGCAAGAATTAAAGGGACTTTAGCCTCATCTCTAATCTTTTAATCTCTATGAATACAATATATTGTTCATAATCTAAAAAAGGAAAATAATTATTAAAATTAGCCACAAAATTTTGTATTTCAAAATTTTGAAATAGGTAGATTACTATTAGCAACAAGATGAGGTATATTTTTAGGTGGACAAAATAAATTTTAGATCATTACATGTAGCATAACTTCATTTGGGTAAAAAGAGAGAGAAAGACTGTTATTTAGACACATATTGCGTTTAAGTGGCAAATACATGAAATGGAAAGATCCCTACCAACCGTTAATGAAGGTGACTTTGTGTGGGAAGGGAGTTAAGGTGAGAGGCAGAGCAGGCAAGGGGAGACTTACTTATTTTAATATGATTCGGTACTGTTTTAATTTTTATAATGAGCATATACTACTCTTTTGATTAAAACTCCAATTAAAACAGTACATTCGGGGGTGGCCTACATGGCTAGTTATAAAACACCCTGAATTTCACACCTAAACCATAGATCATTTCTAGGTCTCACTTTTGTTTAAAAGATGGAAGCATTTGTATCTAAGGGATTGACTTGAAGTTCATGTGCTCAGTCAATAGACCCCAGTCTCCACGGTTTACATGTGCACTGATTGGCCTTCTTCATTAGGAGTGTAGGAAATAGGTATATGCAATTTTTCTTCTCTAAGAGTTGGGGACAATGCCTTAAGAGAGACACATTACATTTTATTATCACAGTTGGTTTGTACCTCTCCTGGCAAAGGGTGTAAAAGTGAATAACCTGATCCCAACCAAATTATAAAGCATGTACCAGAAGAGACTGTACTAATCATTCAATCAAGTATTTATTAACATAGGCATGAAGGGGTAAGTATATAAACTGACACCATTACTGTCCCACCCCTTTGTGCCCAAAAGAAAAACAAAAGAAAAAGATTTTACAAAAAAATGTCTGTTTTGATGGTATCAAACGTGGTAGGAAGAACCTCTTCCTTTTAGTCGTTTCCTGTTTGTCAGCTTTCTATCTAGGTGTCAGGTTTAAATTTGGAACATGCAATATGCAGTGAATTTATCTCAAGCAAAGGACAAAAAAAAAAAAAAGGAGAAACAAAATTTCGGATTACCACTCTGAAAACAAAATATATTTAACATATAAAGTAATGTTACTTTTTCTAGTTACAAAAGCCACTGTGCTATAAATGGAGTTAATTTGCATAATGCCAATCAGTGCCATAAGTAAATATGGTTCTAATTGTTTATGAATTGTTAGACTGTGATTTGAAGCTTGATTTGGGAAATGCTGACATTAACAGATTATAAAATAAAATTGATGATGAGAAGCGTTAGATTCCAAAATCAGGAGAAGTCGAAAGTGAAATATCAGAGCAAAATTAATGTAAGAATCTCCAAAGGGAATGATGAGAAATGAGAGAATATCCTAACAGAAAATAAGGAATACAAAGCACTGATTAAATCATGTGACTGTTATGAAGATTCACTGATACAAAAATGAAGTTCCTTCTTAGCTAATATATGGAGGAAAGGAAGAGAGGAAATCACTATTAGACCCCCTAATAACTGACTCAAGGAGGAGTGAAAGAGAATTCTCTCAGTGCATGTGTATATCTACTTAAACAGTAGGGAGGACAGCCACACCTGCATGATCCAATATAGTGCCTATTAATTTATTTTTAATTGTGATATGAGTGACACCATAAAAATGTACAAAACTTAAGTGCATAGTGCAATTAATTTTTACATATGTATGCATCCACATACCATTACCCAGACCACGATAAAAAATACTCCATCACCTTAGAAGATTTTCTTAAGCCTCTTTCCAGTCAATTCCTCATCCTTTAGAGATAGCCAGCCACTCCTGTAACTCTTACCATTGTGGCTTAATTTGCATGTCCTTGAACTACTTAATATAAATGGAATCATACAGTATGTAGTCTTTTGTGTCTGGTTGCTTTTTATTGCTGAATGACATTTGCATTGTTCCTATTTTGAGATCATAATGAATGAAGCTACTGTGATCATTCTTTAAAAGTGTTATGGTTCACCGTAGGTGGTCGAGTACGGTTCCCATTGATCACAGAACCTGTGAATTAAAGAGAAAGCTTCTCAACCTGAAACGGTGAAACAGAGATTGGATGGCCAAAATGGACAATCCTATCCAAAAAGGCAAGGAACAGAAAGTACATAGCATTCATCGTCCCCTAGCAATTCTGAAATCCACTCAGGCACGTGGCACCACTTTAATCCCTTGATTAGGGCCCAATTCTGCTCCCTGTGAATGGATTATTCTTGGTTCTTGGCTTTGACCTTTGGGCTCTTGACTCCTCCCTTTGAATCATCATTTCTCATCCATAAAAAAAGAGTCTGTGTTTGCAGCAATGTAGCTTTCTTAGCACGCTTCCCACTCATAGAAGCTAATTTTGTACTATCCCTGTCTCTTTCATTCCAAGCTGTTTTGATTCCTCGAACAACTTTGTGGGTTTCTTATATCAGTTCATAAGAAACTTCTATAAACAAAGTCACATTCACATTTCTTTCTGAGACAGTCCTTCTATATCTGGCCATGTGTAAGGCTGCTATAGAAAAATACCCTCGAAGTTCTTGAAAGCTTTATTATTTAACTGAGAGGACCTATAAAAGCCTACCCTAAACCTTCCTGAAGTCCTCATAAAGGGTCTTACAGCTACGTATGCAAGATATTTACCCTGAGGCTGTACTCTACTGATGACTCTGGATTTGATCTTGCTATGTATTACTTTGAAAATCTTTTACTGGGAGGCACTGGAGATTGAAAACAATTTTATTTTCAAGCCCAGCAAGTCCTGGGTATATTATAATTCTTCTAATTTGACTCAAAAATGTAATAATTTCTTCATTTCCTCACTTTATCTTAAGTTATCATAATCAGTAGAAGAAGCCAGTTGGCACTTTCTGCACTCTGCCTGGAGATCTCCACAGCCAAGTCCACAGCACCTTAAGTTTTACCCTTTTGAATTTTCAAGTCTCCAGAGGCAATACTTTTGGCAAACTGTACCACTCCATAGCAAGCATCCTTTCTTCCTCATCTTCAGATAACATTTTCCTCTGTGTCAGAGGAGCCCTCAGCAATGGCCTCTTGAGGCTCTTTGAGATTAGATTTATGATATTTTTGAGGCCCTACCAGCATCCACCCAGTCCCAAAGCCAATGTCACATACTTAAGATTTTTGTTGTAGAGCACTTCCTTTCCATCTGCTGCACAAAAAATTGCACCAAAATGTAATGGCTTCAAACAATAGCAATTTAATGATACTTCATTATTTTGTGGGTCAGGAATTTGGGTAACACTCAGCAGAGTGATTTTTCTGATCTATGCGACATTGACTGAGGTCACTCAGAGGTTTTCCGCTGTGACAAGAGAGTTGGTTTGGAGAATCCAAGACAGCCTCCTCACATGTCTGAAGCACTCTGTTGTGGATAGCTGGAATTCTGGGCTGAACCGGAGTACCTGCACATGGTTCAAATCTCTAGATGGTTCTGGTATGTGTCAAAATTATTCAGAAGAGTGTCCTCAAAGACAGGGACAAAGAGAAGATTTGTGTCATCCACAGGGCCTTCTCTGGCTTAGACTACTCCAAAGAATGGAAGAGGTCATTTGCTTCATGCTGCAGAGAATCATTCTGTTTAAGAACCGACTCTATATTTAAGAGGAACTTCATAGCTATTGTATTTTTTGTCCCCAAGTAGAGTGCCTATTGACAATGAGACCAACCAATGTATGGTTCCAAGGAGCACATTTTAAAATGTGCGTGATGCTCTTAAGAAAACATGCTCTTATTTTCGAAGCTGGTCAAACATTGAAAATCTTAAACCTTAAGATCTGAGGTTTCCTGGTAAAAACATCTTAGTTTCTCAGACACCAAGCCCCCCCTCTTTCAGTCTATTCGTGTTTGTTCTCTCCTAGGTCTGCAGATGAACAAGCCGTAGGGCTGAAATATACCCAATGAGGTCATGGCACTCTCCTTCTTCAGGAGACATGCCCAACCCAAAGAAGATGAGGTTTACTTTTCTGGAATCTCTTTTATAAGAATAAGTCTCTGTCTTGATCACTTTTCACCATCTTCCTTTCAACTATTTTTCTCGCAAATGTTGTTCTAAGATTGCAAACTCATCAGTGAAGCTGCTAGGGCTAGACTTTCTCAGGAAGTTTCTGGTTAACTCAGGCCTTCCAGGAAAGTAAAAATAAGCTTGAGAACTAAAGTGTCCTCAATCTAAGTGGGGCCATCGTGATAAATGATGGTCATTCTCATTCATTAAATGGAAAGTGTATTAGCATGGAATTGGGAATTTATATCATAGAAGAGTAAATATGAACTGACAGGGCTGGTTAGAAATATTGGCATGTTATGCTAGTTTGTCGAACAAACCAATGATATTTGGTTTTTATCTCATTTTCTTGCTATCAAAAACCCTTGGCATTTGTTTTTCTGGTGTCAAACCCAGACCAAGAAAGAAGAAGCAATTTGGGTCTATGTATTTACAATGAGAGTCACTTAAAAAACAAGGTTGTTGCTCAGGGGTCTGCAAGCTTGTCTGAGTATCCACACAGAAGCACACCTAGGAGAATGCCTTCACCCACATCTCTGAAGAAAGAAGAAAGCGGAAAGCTTATGACATGGAAGAAACATTTTCTGAAAGGGAGAAATAATTTTTTGTTCATTTTCAGTCCTTGGTCCACATCATAAAGACTTATAGGATATTAATGACCAATTGCACCAGGTTAGTATAAGATCAAAGCTAATACTGATCTAGGAGTGAGGAATTATTACCTTTCATGATGGATCAAAATTTGAGCATATCTTTACTTCACAACAATGTGCAGTTACAGATAAACTTCTATCCCTTAGTCTCTTTTCAGTCATGATACCCTATACCTCAAAGCTAACAACTCACTGAGATAGAAAAATCAGACTCCGAGAGATGGCGAGCCAGATGCTAAATTCACAGACGTCATTAGGGTCAGAGAACAGCAGCAAAACTAAAAGCCAGCTGGATATTTTATTGTTATTATGACTATAATAATAGTCATTATTATTATTTTGAGTTACTAGCATGCTCAGAAGGCTCAATGTATTTAATTTACCTTTCAGAAGACAAGTCTAAAATGTCTGGCTTTGTCCTAATGAAGTTAGAGCTGTTGTTAAAATCTGATAGAGTTCTGTTCCCTTTCTCATTTCATGAGAAACTGATTCATTTGTAAAATGCCTCCACTTCACTCATTCATTTATAACTGAAGAGATGCACTAATCCACTCAGAAAACAAATCTTGTGATACATGGGAGATCAATTGTTTTATGAAATAAAATTAAAAGTGTAAATGCGGTTAACATTTTAAAGGTAAGTCAATTGAAAGTACTCCTTGAACTCATTTGACCAAGTATTTTTTTTTTCCATTTTTTGAAATCACACCTGTGCTAAGACATGCACTCTCTTCCTCTATCTGGTAAGCACAAGGTGTGGGAACTTGTGCAATAGATAATTAATCTCTATTGCTATCTATAGTTTCATAGTTAACACTGTCTTAGCAGAAGTGTGAAAACACATTCACACCTTTGAAAATGGATGATTAACTAATCAAATGACAATATGAATGTTAGACAGAATTACAGAAATGACTGCAAGGCAGAGCTATTTATGATTATAACATTCTATTTAATTTTTAAGGGTGGATTGTTCAGTGTAATCTGTGCTCCTCAAACATCCAAGCAGATTCTCAACTTTTTAATTGCATGAGTCCTCAAAAAAGAATGAATAAAATTTCATATCCTTCCCTAATTAAGCAATTTTTAATATGAGAGGTTAAGAAGGAGAGAAGAGAGTTATGTTGCAAGACCATAGGCAAGGAGGAGCAAAGAGAGAAGAATCACATTTGAGTAAATAGTCAAGTTATGTTTTTACTCTGGGCATTGTCATTTCCATTTAAAATACAGACTAAGCTGAATAAATAATTGGATAGCTAGTTCTCTTTTGATAGTCTGATGTATAAAAATCCGACTGGAAGGTAGGCCCATGTTCATTATTTTGTTAATTTTCTAAGTTTACCTGTGTGTTCTCTTTAAGAAATGATAATGAGGAAAAGGCAGAGACACTGTTGAAGGAATGCAGATCTAATTACTGGGGCTTTAAAACCCGTATTCTGTGTACATTGTATTAAAAGGCTTTAGATAAAATATTTACCTATATTTATATTTTTAAAGCCAAGGTGTATATTTGCAACACATACCACTTACTGCCTTGTAGTGTGGTATTTTAAAGACACGTTAACTCCTCTGTAATACCTTGAGATCTGGCTACATGTCTGACTTATTATCCCAGCCCAATTCAGCCCAGTGCTTTATACTACCTGGACAGCCCTGTCTATTGAATCAAGCCTAAATAGTAAATGGGGAGACAAAAGTTGTTTTAAAGTTGCATTTTCATGGAAAAACTTGATTATTTTAAGAGTAAAAAACATTATGTTTTTCAATTCATAAATTAGCTACACATTTCTTTGTTACATACAAAAAATTTCTATTAATTAGCAATAGTTTATTTATCAGCACCAAATAAATCCACCGCCAGCTGTTCAACCTCGTAGTTTCTAGTGACCCACCTTGAATGTGGGTGTGGGTGTAGGTGTACGCACGCATCTATTCTCCATCTCCAAGCTGACTTCTGTCTCCATTTCTTTACTGAAACCATTCTGGAAAACCCATCTTTCTTTACCTTGACTTTGCAGTAGCATTTGACACCACTAAATAATCCTTCCTTTTTGAAACATTGCCTTCTCTTGTTTTCCATGCCAACACATGCTCCTAATTTTCCTCCTACATCTCTTCTTGGGAGATCTCATTTACTCCTGTAGATTCAGTTACTGTGTACATATTCTTATGCCTGCCAAGTTTAACCCTCTAACCCAAATATCTATTCTCACCTTCAATTCCATATACATACATGAAAGTATGTACACACATAACACTACACACATGCATGCACACACACACACACACACACACACACACACATACGCTCAGGGCATCACACACCTGGCCCCCACACCTTCTCCTTCACTGTTTCCCTCTCTCAGTAACATCAGTTACCCAAGTAGAAAGCTGGGTGTCATCCTTTACCCTTCCTCTTGAACCTCCACATCTAATCTTTTAACATATCCTATTCATTCTACTTCCCAATGTATCTCAGATTCATCTACTTCTATCCATCACAGTCGGGTCAACCATCATCCTGTCTCATTTATTGCAACATCCTACTAGCTAGTCTTCTTGTCTCCAGTCTTGCCTCCTTCTGTTCCTTTTCATACTGTACTCAAACAGATTTTCTACAGTGGTCATTACACTGTTTTGCTTATAAACCCCCTTAGAAGTTTTGAAAAATTACACTGTTTTGCTTATAAACCCCCTTAGAATTTTTGAAAAATACATTTGAAAAATGTACTTTCTTACTATTTTTTAAGTTCACATAAAATTATTTTAGATGATTACAAAGGGTGAAATATCCAGTATGAAATAACACTGATACAAAAAATAAAATAGCTGTGTCCTCTTTTGAATATATCCAAATGAATTTAAATGATAAGATTTGATACTTGTCATTGTTCTCTGAAAAATACATGAACAAGTTTTCCTCTCTAACAACTGGAAATGTCATGGGTTTGTTTCTTTTTTTCCCCTTGAACTTGTATTTCCACTCCATTTTTTCCCCACAGTTTTTATCCTAAAGTATAATTTTTAGTCTTGGTTGATTATCCTATCATAATGCAGAAAAGCATACATATAAGTCAAAATGTTTAAAAATTTCCTGTGACTGTAAGGTTGTAAGTATTATTAGATTCTTACAGATTGAGTTACTGCCACACTTATCTTAAAATATATATGATGAAAACAGCATAAATATGTTACATATTTAGAAAAATATTTATTACACATGAAAGTAAAATTTTATAAGAAAACCACCTCTTAATGAGATAGATAAGTCTTTTTTCTATTACTTTGTGTGTCTGTAGATAAACATTATATATCTCTAGAATGATAAAGAATTCAGAATAAATTCTATGCCCATATTTGGCCTTATAGATGTAATTTTTGATTCCATAATAACTATATGGGCGGGAAAGGAACTTTATTATAGCAATGACAATCATTTCTTTAAACTCTTTTCAAGCAAAATGCCAAAAAACACATGATATGATATATAATATATATTATAATATAATATTTCACATATATAATATTATATATATTATATATAATATTATATATATTATATATAATATGTCATATTTTTTTACATTGATATATCAGTTGCAAATATGATTAGATCCTCCTTCATCTTATACAAAGCACAAAGGACACCCCTTAACTTGTGAAAGGATATTTTACCAGTTATTAGTGTTATTTTCTTGGCCAATGCCTGAAAGTATGCCCAAAAAGCTTTAACAAACCTTATTAGGAGTTCTCATGAGGACTCACCTACTCCAAGCCCATTAGCCTCAGCTATGAGGTTAGGGCAAATTTTGTTAAAGTCACACATATTCAGGACCCACGCAGCTGCCAGGTACACAGCAGCCACCATGTGACCCGCCAAGCCACCAAACCACACCCAGTGACCCACTTCCAGCCACTGTCACACACTGTGACCATTCTTGCACCCCAGGCTGCCCCACAGCACTTCAGGGGATCCATAATAAGACTACTAGCCCAGCTCAAATTTACTAACACCACTGGCTTGCTTCCAAGTTCCTGGCAGGCACATCTCCTCAAGGCTGGTCTGGAGAGGTCCCACTAACACCAGAGAGAGCAAGCACAACCCACAACAGGCAGAGAGTCAGTGCAGATAATAGAACTGAAAGGAAAAGTGACTCAGACACAATAGTGGGACATAAGCAATACACATTGGATACTCTTCTGAAGTGCCAATCACTGGTAGAGAGAAGACATTGCACTGGAGGGTGCTCTTCTGCATAAAGTTACTCCTTTTTTTTTTTTTTAAGATTTTATTTATTTATCTGAGACAGAGAGAGAGCATGAGTGGTGTGGAGGGGCAGAGAAAAGGGAGAAGCAGACTTCCCACTGAACAGGAAGTCTGATGTGGGGGGCTCTATCCCAGGATCCTGAGATCATGATCTGAGCTGAAGGCAGACACTTAACTGAATGAGCTGCCCAGGTGTAGCATAAAGTCACTACTTTCAAAAGCAGAAGACACACCTGACTTAATACACAGAAACAGACAAAGAGAGGCAGACAAAATGAGGAGATAGAGAAATTTGTTCCAAATGAAAAAACAGGACAAGACTACAACCAGAGATTTTTTAAAAAAGATTTTATTTATTTATTTGACAGAGACAGCCAGCAAGAGAGGGAACACAAGCAGGGGGAGTGGGAGAGGAAGAAGCAGGCTTTCAGTGGAGGAGCCTGATGTGGGGCTCGATCCCAGAACGCTGGGATCACACCCTGAGCCGAAGGCAGACGCCTAATAACTGCGCCACGCAGGCGCCCCTACAACCAGAGATCTAAATGAAACAAATACAAATAACTTGCCTGATGGAGATTTTAAAGCAATGGTCATAAGGATACTCATTAGACTTGAGAAAAGAGTGGAAGACATGAGTGACACCTTTAACACAGAGATAAGGAATAACATAGCAGAGATAAAGGACTCGATAAATGAAATGAGAAACACACTTGATGAAATGAGCAGCAGGATGGAAGAAGCACAGGAACAAATTAGTGACCTGGAAGACAGTGAAATGGAAGGTAATCAAGCTGAACAGAAGGGAGAGAAAAGAATTATGTAAAACAAGAATAGACTGGGGAACTCAGTGACTCCATCACATGTAATAACATTCACATTATAGGAGTCCCAGAAGAGGAAGAGAGAGACAGGGGGGCAGAAAATTTATTTGAAGAAGTAATACATGAAAAATTCCTGAATCTGGTGTGGGAAATTGATATCCAGATTCAGGAAGCACAGAGAACTACTAACAGAATCAACAAAAGCAGACAGACACTAAGACATATTCTAATTAAATTTGCAAAATATAGTGATATAGGAAAACTTTTAAAGCCAGCAAGACAAAAGAAGTCATTAACTTATAAGGGAAAACCCATAAGGCTAGGAGGAAATTTTTCCACAGAAACTTTGCAAACCAGAAGGGAGTGGCATGATGTATTCAAAGTGCTGAATAGGAAAAATCTGCGGGCAAGAATACTCTATCCAGCAATGCTATCATTCAAAATAGAGGGAGAGAGCAACAGTGTCCCAGACACACAAACCCTAAGGGAGTTCATGACCACTGAACCAGCTCTGCAAGAAATATTATAAGGGACTCTTTCTTTGAGGGGGAAAGAGGACGAAAAGTAAGTTTGGAGTAGGAAACACAAAAGCAGTATAAATGATTATTTCTGTAAAAAGTCAGTCAAGCAACTCTCAAAAACAGGATATAAATATAATAACACATACTTAAAACATGGAGAGGACAAGAGAAAAGAATGGGCTCAAATTAAATGACCATCAACTCAGTACAGACTGCTATATGCAGAAGAGGTCATATACGAACCTCATGGTAACCATGCATCAAAAACCACTAATAAATATGCAAAGAATGAAGAGAAAGAAATCCAAATATATCACTAAAGAAAATCAGCAAAACATGAAAGAGAGAAAGATAAGAAAAGATCAGAGAAAGTCTTCAGAAACAGCCACAAAACAAGTAATAAAATGACAATACCTACATATCTATCAATGATTACTTTGAATGTAGATGGACTAATCAAAAGACATAGGGTGACAGAATGGGTAAAGAAACAAGACCCATCTGTATGCTGCCTACAAGAGACCCATTTTAGACCCGAAGACACCTGCAGATTGAAAGTGAGAAGATGGAGAAACACCTATCATGCAAGTGGATGTCAAAAGAAAGCCGGAATAGCAATACTTCAATCAGACAAAATAGACTTTAGAACAAAGACTGTACCAAGAGACAAAGAAGGACACTATATAATAATAAAACGGAGAATCCAACAAGAAGATATAGCAATTGTAAATATTTAGGCATCCAGCATAGGAGCATCCGAATACATAAAACAGTTAATACCCAACACAAAGGAAGTAATCGATAACAATACTGTAATGGCAGGGGATGTTAACACACCACTTACATCAACAGACAGATCATCTAAACAGAACAGCAACAAAGAAACAATGGCTTTGAATGACACATCGGACCAGATGGATTTAACAGATACATTCAGAACATTCCATCTTAATACAGAAGAATACACATTCTTTTCAAGTGCACAATGGGTCATCCTCCAGAATAGATTACGTAGTAGCCCACAAACCAGCCTCAACAAGTTCAAGAAATTCAAAATCAAACCATGCATCTTTTCTGAGCACAACGCTATGGAACTAGAAGTCAACCACAAGAAAAAAATATGGAAAGACCACAAATACAGGGAGGTTAAATAACGTAGTACTAAACAATGAATGGGTCAGGCAGGAAATAAAAGAAGAACTAAAAAAGTACATGGAAACAAATGAAAAAAAAAAAAACCCACAATGGTCAAAAACCTCTGGAATTAAGCAAAAGCAGTTCTAAGAGGGAAATTTATAGGCTTATTTATCTCAAGAAGCAAGAAAAATCTCAAACAACTGAACCATACACCTAAAGGAGCTAGAAAAAGAACAACAAATTTAGCCTAAAACCAGGAGAAAGAAGGTAATGATAAAGCTTAGAACAGAAATAAATGATATATAAACTAAGAACAAGAACAACAACAAGCATAATGTTGTTCAGATGACCAAAATGTACACAATCAAATACACGTTTCTTATAAATCACAATACTTTCAATGAAACCAGGAGCTGATTCTTTGAAAAAAAATCAATAAAATTGATAAACTCTTAGCCAGACTTATCACGAAAATAAGAAAAAAAGAGAATGGATTCAAATAAATAAAATCATGAGCGAGAGAGGAGAAATAACAACCAACACCACAGAAATACAAACAATCATGAGAGAATTTTATTTTATTATTTTTTAAAGATTTTATTTATTTATTTGACACAGAGAGAGACAGCCAGCGAAAGAGGGAACACAGTCAGGGGGAGTGGGAGAGGAAGAAGCAGGCTACCAGCAGAGGAGCCTGATGTGGGGCTCGATCCCAGAACGCCAGGATCACGCCCTGAGCCAAAGGCAGATGCTTAACGACTGAGCCACCCAGATGCTCCCATAAGAGAATTTTATGAAAAACTGTATGCCAATAAATTGTATAACCTAGAAGAAATGGAGAAATTCTTAGAAACATATAAACTATGAGAACTGAAGCAGGAGTAAATAGAAAATTTGAACAGACTGATAGCCAGCAAAGAAATTGACTCAGTAATCAAAAAATTCCCAAGAAACAAAACTCCAGGATCAGATGGCTTCATAGGGGAATTCTACCAAACATTTTAAGGAGAGTTGATATCTAGTCTTCTCAAACGATTCCAAAAACATGGAAATGGAAGGAAAGCTTCCAAATTCACTTTATGAGGCCAGCATTACCCTGATACCAAACCAGAAAAATGGACCACTAAAAAAGAGAACTACAGGCCAAATACCCTTGATGAACATAGACACAAAAATTCTCAATAAAATACTAGCAAACCACATTCAATAACACATTAAAAAAATCATTCACCATGATCGAGTGGGATTTATTACTGGATTGCAAGTCACTCAACATTCACAAATCAATGTGATACATCACATCAATAAGAGAAAAGATAAGAATCATGATAATTTCAACAGGCACAGGAAAACATCTATATATGATGTTCAACATCTATATATGATTAAAACTCTCAACAAAACAGGTTTACAGGAAACATACCTCAACATAATAAAAGCCAAATGTGAAAAACCCATAGCTAAAATCATCCTCAAAGGGGAAAAACTGAGAGCTTTTCCACTAAGGTCAGGAACAAGACAAGGATGTCCATTCTCACCATTTTTATTCAACATAGTACTGAAAGTCAGCCATAACAATCAGAAAACAAAAAGAAATAAAAGGCACCTAAATCAGCAAGGAAGTACTAAATCTTTCAGTATTTGTAGATGACATGATACTATATATAGAAAACCCTAAAATACCACCAAAAAACTGCTAGATTTGATACACGAATTCAGTAAAGTCACAGGCTACTAAATCAATCTACAGAAATGTGTTCCTTTTCTATGCACCAATAATGATGCAGCAGAAAGAGAGATTAAGAAAACAATCTCTTTCACAATTGCACACCAAATAATAAGATACCCAGGAATAATCCTAACCAAAAAGGTGAAAGACCTATATTCTGAAAACTATAAAACCCTCATGTAAGAAATTGAAATGACACAAAGAAATGGAAAGGCATTCCATGATCATGGATTGAAAGAACAAATTTGTTTGAATGTCTGCGCTACCCAAAGCAATCTACGCGTTTAATGCAACCCCTATTAAAATAACAACAGCATTTTCACAGAACTGGAACAAACCACCCTAAAATTTGGATGGAACCACAAAAGACCTCAAATAGCCAAAGCAAACTTGAAAAAGAAAAGCAAAGCTGGAGGCATCACAATTCACCTTAAGTTATATTACAAAGCTGTAGTAATCAAAACAGTATGGTACTGACACAAAAATAGACAGATAGATCAATGGAATAGAATAGAAAACTCAGAGATGAACCCACAACTATATGGTCAATTAATCTTCCACAAAGCAAGAAAGAATATGCAGTGGTAAAAAGACTGTCTCTTTAAAAAATGGTGTTGGGAAAACTGGTCAGCATCATGTAAGATAAAGCAACTGGACCACTTTCTCACACCATACACAAAAATAAACTCAAAATGGATGAAAGACCTAAATGTGAGACATGAAACCATAAAAATCCTCGAAGAGAACCTGATGGTAACCTGTTTCACATCGGCTGTAACAACTTTTTTCTAAATAAGTCTCCTGAGGCAAGGGAAACAAAAGCAAAAATAAACTACTGGGACCTCATCAAAATAAAAACCTTCTGCACATTGAAGGAAACACTCAACAAAACTAAAAGATAACCTACAGAATGGAAGAAGGTATTTGCGAATGACTTATCTGATAAATGGTTAGTATCCAAAATATATAAAGAACTAATACAACTCAACACCCCAAAATTAAATAATCCAATTAAAAAATGGACATGAACAGACATTTCTCCAAAGAAGACATCCAGATAGCCAACAGACCCATGAAAAAATGTTCATTGTCACTCATCATCAGGGATATGCAAATCAAAACTACAATGAGATATCACCTCACACCTGTCAGAATAGCTAAAATCAACAGCAGAAGAACAATAGCTGTTGGCAAGGACATGGAGAAAAGGAACACTCATGCACGGTTGGTGGAAATGCAAACTGTTGCAGCCACTGTGGAAAATAGTATGGAAGTTCCTCAAAAAGTTAAAAATAAAACTACCTCATGATCTAGCAATTGCACCACTTGGTATTTACCCCAAAATATTCAAAAACACTAATTCAAAAGCATACATGCACCCCTATGTTTCTTGCAGCATTATATACATAACAGCCAAATTATGGAAGCAGCCCAGGTGTCCATCGAAGTGGAGATTAAAGAGCATACTTGTGATGAGCAGAGAGTGATGTATGGCTGTGTTGAATCACTAGAGTGTACACTTGAAATTAATACAATAATGTATGTCAACAATATTGGAATTAAAATAAAAACATTAAGAAAACTTATCAGATGACAATTAATTTTACTCTTTTGCTTAGAGGCACCTTATTTATGAATCTAAAATTAGTCAACTCTAGGCTTTACATTCATATAAATTCATAAATTTCACATATATATTGAATTCCACATGTTAGGATATTTTCTGCCATCTGTCCAAAAAAAGACCTTTATGTTTGTGCTAAAGTTCAGTTTTCTAGGTCATTTCTTGATGCTTTAAAAATCATGACAGGTAGGGGCGCCTGGGTGGCTCAGTCGGTTAAGCATCTGCCTTTGGCTCAGGTCATGATCTCTGGGTCCTGGGATCGAGCCCTGCATGGGTCTCCCTGCTTCACATGGGGTCTGCTTCTCCCTCTGCTGCACCCCCTACTCATGCATGCTCTCTCTCTCTCTGTCAAATAAATAAATAAAAATCTTTTTTAAAAAAATCATGACATATGGACATAAAGATGGGCTCTTGAGAATTATTATATATAGATAGTATGGTAATATTTCATGGTGAAAAACCCACAGAGTTAGAGCAGTGAATCCACATTTGAAATGCTGGACTTAATCACAGTAAGCTGGTACTGATTTTAGCTTCAGAGCATTAGATGAATGTGCTTTGTAAAAATTAAGAGTAAACAGAAGAAAAGATATTGCCGTATGTTAATGATTTTGGTTCATTGCATTATTTTGAGTGGAATCCACAACACATTTCCTTTAAGTTATTCTCATAATAAATACTTGGGAGGAATGAGTAGATGACTAGAGATATTGATGAGAGACGCAGAGCAGAAGACTTGGTCCCAGCAAAAATTTCGTATGTGTTCACAGTAGTCAAAGATCCCTTATAAAAAGTAATGGGATTGTTTCTCCACAACCTGCATAAAACTTTGTCATATGTTCCTTTTACCGAAGCTATAAGATCTGTTGAAAATAAATAAATATTTTTTCACTTTTTTCTTTCCGAAATCGGGCCAAATATACAGCTGAAACAGAGGTAAATGAGAATGTTCTCATCAGTGTTGGAAAGTGCTTTCTCCTATCTGAGGAGGATGAAAATGTTCAGAAAGCACGCTTTGTTGCAAGTCTTATTTTCTAACATGCTTTTTACAATTCTAAAAAAATTGATAAAGCGGGGAACTTTGCCTGGATGAAAGTGCCACTTTCATCAATGTTTTTGACCAAAATTCTCTTTTTTTGCTCCTTCCAAATTCTTTTCAGGAAGAATGCATTCTCTGATGATAATTCAGGAATGAAATGGCAAAATTATTAAGTTAAAGTTACCATCACTCCTGCGTCTCCACTGTACAATATACCTGACTTCGAAATATTCTAAGACTCTGTTTCTGATACCATGTTTTATGCCTAATAAAACTTTTTAAACAAGAGGAAATCTCAAATCTATAAGCAGATTTACTATGTCTTGAGAAATGAACACTTCACCAATATTGGTATTTAGATTTGTCCATTTATTTGGAGCTCCTGAAGAACCACCAGAGTAAGATTTAGAATAGGTAAGTGATAGGTCTCTTGTTTGTAAAGAGGAAGAAGGACAGCTGTGAGATATACCAGGGAAAGGAACCCTGCATGATGCCTTCACTGCAAGTGTATACTTTCTCAAGAAGATCCTCTTTAAGAAAGAGTACAAAAGGAAGTGGAGGACCTGAATGTTGATCATTTAAAATTGGTTAAGCCTGTGACCCCTTGAGCCTACCCTATTTGAAGACTTTTGTTCTAAAATGTAATCTCATATCACTTCATTGTTTAACCTGTAACTGGCTTCTCCTTGCTCTCAGGACCAATGCCAACGCTGTTAATGTTACCTGTAAGGTGAGGGGGCCTGTGTCTACAACCTCACGTCTTCTACTTGCTCTGAAGCATCAGCCAGACTGAACTTCCTTAGATTTTTAAAACCCAGCAGGATTTCTTTCCTTCAGAATTTAACACATGCGTTCCTCAACCTAGAACACTTTTCTCTTCCCTCTCCTATTTTTTAGCCTGAATTACTCCTATTGATCTCAAATTTTAAATGTTAGTTCCTTTCAGAAACCTTTCTGGACTTCTCACCTTCAGCTCCACTCCATCCTTGGCTGGATTAGGCATCCTTCCTATGCGTATATGGCCCAATTTCCATAAAGCCCCACCCACTTCTCACCTTTATTATAATAATTAAAAACTTACTTCTAGACACAAGGATCTTGAGGGCCATGAGCACTGTTTTATTTACCACTGTATCTGCAACACCTATCTTAAATGCCTAGCCTATAATTCAATAGCGGGCATAGTTTTTCAAAGACATGAGAGAATTTACAAATTCAGACAAATCTTGACCTTCAAAGTGGTTACTTTCGCCAACTATCAGCTTATGCCATTACTCAAAAACAAGTAAAACTTTCTCAACATAAAACATTAACACAAACCAGTTGTAATGTTCCTAGATATGCCAGGAAATCTGGGTTCTAGGCTGGACTTTGGCGTGAACTCATTTTCCATTGGGCAAGTGGTTTAAGATCTACTTATCCCTCTACTTCAAAGTCCTGTAGCTTCTTGCCACTGTTTTACTTTAGTGAACTCAGTAGCCAAACTTAGGTATGGGCTATGAAAAGAGACCAAGAATGCCTCACTCGTATGATAAGATCGTTCAATGGCAACAGAGTTGTCCATTCGTAAATTAATCAGCTATCTTATTTCTTTTTCCATCTTTTTGATCATTTGAATTTGAGTCCTTGACTGTCTTATCAAAATGATGAAAAAAGTTGATAAATCTGTTTCAGTTCTTTGTTTAGTATCTAATTGGTTTGGTAAGAAGTTTGGTGTGGAAGAGAAGGTAGACATAAATGAAACTGAAGCTTTTCGATTACCGTGAGTTTCATAAAAATTAAGTTTCATTATTCCCATTTAAAGCAAGTCACTATTTATGTCCTAGCTTAAGAAACTTGACTAATTTTCCATGGAATGCTGTATCTTGGAATTCTCTGATGATTTTCATCAGCATGTCATGTAAGTGTGTTTCTGTGTTTTTCTTAAAATGTTCAATAAGTGATTACAATCATCTTTTAAAACGTGTAAGACAAGTAAGAATTAAAAGTACAAAACCTGTTAAAAAGAATGAGAATAACAGATGTATAGGGACCTGGGATGAGTTAATTTATGAAGCTTAGCTAACACAAATATTACCCAAATCTCAATATTTTTTTAATATTTTCTGAGTTATTGGCACAGCATTATAGAACTTCAGGTGAAAAGGAAGTTTGGGTCATAGGACTCATTATATCCTTACATTCTTTTAGACACTGCCAAAGAAATGAATGCAAGTTTATTTGCTTCTTAATCAACAGATTAAAATCAAAATATCCAATTATTAATAGTTATCAGTGGACAAATCATTCATTAGTAGGATGAACTAAAGTAAAGGACATTTTTTATTTTTATTTTATTTATTTATTTTTTTGAGAGAGAGAGAGAGCTCAAGAGGGAGGGAAGGGGCAGAAGGAGAGTGAGAGAGAGAGTCTTAAGCAGGCTGCATGCCCAGTGCGAGCCCAAAGTGGGGCTCGATCTCACAACCCTGAGATCATGACTTGAGCTGAAGAGTTGCATGCTTGACTGACTGAGCCGCTTAGACACTCCACAAAGAACATTTTTTAAAGTGACCTGTAGTAAATATGACCTTTTTGACCTTTCTCATCTATGAAGTCTGATGATAGGTGTAGGAGGAGTACCTATTGTATTTTCTATTTAAAATATTTAATTAAAAAAATAAATTTTAAATTTCTCACTTGGTGAAAAATGCAAACATTGCAGGATCTATTTTTTATGATCTTTGTATGAATAAAGAGAACACTTGGGAAATTTGCCACTTCTCAGTGTTTAGATTATAGAAAGATGACCAAAAATGCTTATTAGAAGAACCTACTGGCATCCTAGTGCCCCTTTATATTTGTGGAATTAAGTCGTATCTCTAAAAAGGGTTTGTAATCATGAGGAGGTGTTCTGGACAGAAAATGAAGCATCTCAGGAAGGTTTTAGGGCTCTATTTTACCTTTCCTTGAAAGAGTTACCACCTATCTGAAACCTCCTATAAATGGAAGAATGGGGCCCCAGAGGGATAGTGATAAGTGAGAGGGAGTGGGATTATAAAGTCAGATTAGGCCAGATGTAGGCCTGGAAGGCCTAGGAGTTTAGAAAATCTGTGGAAACCTGTGGAAACTGAGATCATGGAAGGGTTTTCAGTAAGCAATTCCGTGATGAGTTAGTAAGGGTTGTTAAAAGGCATAATCTATCCAGGGTGCACACAATGAACTGGACAGAAGAAAGTCTGCAGGTCTGAAGTAGCTGGAGTTGAGGGGGCGGTGGCTACAAAAACAGTCCAGGTGGGAAAGGATGTGGGTGTGCACAAAGATGTCGACTGAGGAAAGAACTATCTGTGGTACTAGAGAAGGTTACACAAGATGATTTAGGTTTAATGAGTGAAATGCAGAACTGATTCAAACATGATTGAGATGATAAGCATGGACTGAGTTCTGAGAATATTAAAAGAAATAAAGATGACAGAAAGTAAGTCTTTTTTTTTTAAAGATTTTATTCATTTATTCGACAGAGATAGAGACAGCCAGCGAGAGAGGGAACACAAGCAGGGAGAGTGGGAGAGGAAGAAGCAGGCTCATAGCGGAGGAGCCTGACGTGGGGCTCGATCCCATAACGCTGGGATCACGCCCTGAGCCAAAGGCAGACGCTTAACCGCTGTGCCACCCAGGCTCCCTGAAAGTAAGTCTTTTCTAATGTGCTGAGTTTGACTTATCGATAAACATCCACATTATGCGGTAGGGAGCTGGAGATGCAAACCTGAAACTTGAGAAATTAGAACTCCAGTAATATTTGGGAACCATCCACATAAACTGCAACAGTTGCATCTCCAAAAATGGATGGATTCTCTCAGGGAAAGTCCACAGAGAAGGCCATGGATCTCAAGATTGAACATAATGGAATAGTCAAGTATTTAAAAATGGAAGAGGGTTCATCAAGGAGCAGAAAAGGGCAGAATTCATAGGAGAAGTAGGTGAATATAGTTTCAGTCTGGTACAGAGAAAAAGGCTTTCAAAAAGGACAGCTTGGGGTGGGGGGATTGGGCAATAGTGTTGGACACCACAGAGAGGCAGAAAATGAAGGCTGAGGAGACGTCCCAATGCATTCAGCTACCAAATCCATTCCCAGAAGCAGCAATTTTAGTGATTTCCTACTTGTCTCATCTCTTGACAAGAAACCTCCTCTTGGCAAAGGTGATTCTGTTTTGCGTAGTGGAAAATGCGCATTTCCCAGGGCACTGAGCTTCTCCACCTCCCCTCCAACAGCCTTTCTAGAACAACAGATGTGTCCAGTTGGGTACTTTATGTGTTCCAATATTCTTCTTGAGAACACTCCAAGGAGCAATTCACTCTACTTGACCAGAAAATATAACTGTTTGTGACCATTTGAATTTTCTGTAAGAAAGCCCATGGATGCCTAAGCTATTTCTGGGACTCACACACTATGGTACTATTATGGGACATCTAACATTTATTGACCACCAACTGTGTGCATGCACTGGCTAACATTTCCATAATTATTCCCTTATTTAATACTGACAATAATGCTGCAAGCTGAACATTATTAAGAATTATTGTTCCCCATTTTTGAGTGGTATCCCAAGATTGTTTTATTCCCCTTGTAGTAGAAGACAGTATCTCTATGCCTTTTAAAACGGAGGAAACAGCCCACTCTGGGTTGAAAGGATCAAAGAATCAAAATTAGAAAAGCATTTCAACACTAGAGAACATATGTATCAGGCCATATATTACCTATTCTTCTAGTTTGTTGTGAGTAATTATTTGAAATGTCAAATTATAGGGAATGTTATCTAGTAGAGATAAAATCAAACTCCTTATATAAATGAGAAACACCGTAATTTCTGAGAGTAAGGAATTTTTTACAAAGTCAATTCATTTGGCCCAAGTACAGTTAAAACTATTAATTTGAAATTTGACATGGTGGTTTAGCTATCATCTCTTGCATCTGGTTTATCAGAAATTGACAGTTTCTTCTTTTTTATTTTTAACCTTTTAGCTTATCTGAGAAATGTATTATCATTTATACTTAAGCCCAACCTGCAAATTAAAAATAATCTACAAATTTGAGAAAGTGTATTTCACCCTGAAAATAAACAGGGTATGAATTTTTTCATGGCCGATAATTTTTATAATTGGAATACTGTACACTTCCAGTATAATTAATGAAGAGTTGGGTTATTCATATCTTCTGAAAATCCAGTTAATGTTGCCCTCTTAATGACAAATTGAAGAGGCTGTCATTAGCAATATTTCACAGCTGGGTTGTGATTGAAATGTTTTTTCTTTCTTTCTTTTCCAGCTCAGAGGTTTCCCCCTTTATGACTTCAGGGTGTAATAACACATAGTTCGAAATAGAAATATAGTAGATGATGCCATACACGTTGTCACCTGCAAGCCCTGAGTTGAAGAACAAATAGAAGAATGAGTTGAAGGATGTTTAATAATGATTCAAGTGTTAACAGGTGCGCAGTAGGGAAAACGGAGAGTAAGGAGAAAGGTTCAACCAGCAGCCTTTCTCCAGATCATAGTGACTGCAGATGCATGGGCCATTAGTCTAATGGGTGAAGACAGTTTCAAAATTCAGGAACCAGTGAGCCAAATCAGATCAAGCAAAGTGTGTTATTCTGGCAGGAAGTAGAGGCCAGGGAGGCTAGTGAAGAGAGAGCTAGAGACCCCAGTCTGAACCTCAAGAAGTAAATGTGTGAGCCAAAGAGAATGTTGTAGCATGCCAGACAAAAACGTGGTCAGCAAAGTCTGGAATGGAGGTCAACTACATAGGCAAATAGAAGGTGAGATCTAATGAATAAGGGAAGCCATGCAGAGTAGCTGAAAGGAGTTGAAATGGGCCTCTGTAGGGTCTCAGATCCTAATAGAATGAAAGGAACCTTACAGGATGTCAGAGCTACCATATATCCCATGAATGGCTTAAGCCTTTTATGAATAATTAAACTGAATTAACTTTAAACACAAATTCAACATATGCCAAGCAGCGATTCTTGGCAGACACTGTGTGAATCATCAGATATACAAAAGTGATTCATGTCCCCTGTACAGTCAAACCCACAGTGAAAGAGAAGGGCTTGAAAAATAATAAAAACAAACCGGTAGTATAAAACAGAGATACGAACACAGTGTATCGAATCATCATTAAAATACTCTGAAAAAGAAAGGGAAGGCTATCCAGAGAAGGAGTATGTGAGCTGGGTGGGAAATAGACTTTGCCAGCCGTGAAGGCATGAAGTATGACAATGCAGGAAGTATTCCAGACATGGTGAAAATATAAGTTTATCATGTAAGATCTATGGGCGTTAGAAGGAGGGGGGTGCCGAAGGGTAGGAGGGAGGGGGGTAAGCAAGCTGGGGCCACATAGAGGCAAAAGCTGTGGGTCAGCCTTCTCTGCAGGGCAGAGGTTCTCAAAAGGTAGTCCCAGGATCAGTTCCATCAGCATCACCTGGGAACAGGTTAGAAATCCAAATTCTCAGGCCTTGCCCCGACCCTACAGTATCAGAAACTCTGGGGGTGGGGAGCGTGTGTGGTGGAGGGACACCAGTCCGGGTTTTAACAAACCTTCTAGGTGATGCTGATGGACAATGAAGTGTCAGAACTACTGTCGCAGGGAGAAATGAGACTATCTAGAGTAGTTACGCAAGGAAGTGACAAGGTCCTATTTTCTTCTCAGGATGAAAACTAGCCCGAGTATGGAGAATGGACTAGGTTAATGGCTGAAGACCATAGCTATTGCAGAATACAAGAAAGAGAAGCTGAAAGCTAAATATCTTTTTTTTTTAAGATTTTTTTTAAAATTCATATATTTGACAGAGATAGCCAGCGAGAGAGGGAACACAAGCAGGGGAGTGGGAGAGGAGGAAGCAGGCTTCCTGTGGAGGAGCCTGATGTGGGGCTCGATCCCAGACCGCCAGGATCACGCTCAAGGCAGACGCCTAAGGACTGCACTACCCAGGGGCCCAAAGCTAAATATCTTTAATGAGAAAATGTGGGTCAGAATTTGATGCGGTGGTTGAGAAGATACTTCACGGTCTGGCAGCAATTTGGAGTCACTAATTGGGGGAGGACCAAGTAACCCTAATGTTGAAGTACTACTGTATATTTTTAAAGTTTCTAATACCTTTCATTTCAACATTTTTCTGTTTTTCTCTTGTTTCTTAATTAGACACAAATGGCAGCATTACTTTCATAATAGGAGTGCGGAAGACAGAAGGAGAATGCCACAGTACTGCCTGAGGTGGGATCCCCTAAATCTTTATGTTTTTATAATAAACCCTGGAAATCTTTCTGTTATGGACTGAATCATGTTCCACCCAAAATTCATATGTTGAAGCCCTAATCCCCAATGCGACTGCATTTGGAGAGAGGGCCTATAAGGAGGTCGTAAAGATTAAATGAAGTCATAAGGGTGGGGCCTTAATCTGATAGGACTGGAATCCTTATAAGAAGTGAAAGAGACACCGAGATGCCTCTCTTTCTCTCCCTCTCTCTTATTCTCTCCCTGTTCCTCTCTGCATGTGCCCAGGGAGGAGGCCACGTGAGAGCACAGTAAAAACATGTCTCTAACAGCCAGGATGAGAGATTTCACCAGTAACCAACTCTGATGGACCCTTGATCTTGGACTTCCAGTCTCCAGAACTGCGAGAATATAAATTTCGTTTTCTAAGCTAACCAGTCTGTGGTATTTTGTTTTGACAGGCCGACCTAAGACACTATCATGGTCTTTGGAACCAAACTGATGTGGACTCATATCTCAGCTCTACCATTTATTAGCCCTATTTTGTACCTTACTTTCTTCTTTGTAAAATATAGACAAAGAAGATAATATTGCCTCCTCTAGTCACTTATTTATTCAGCGATTATTTATGGAGCTCTTTGTATGCACTAGGTACTCAACAAAAAATTGCTATGCTCTGAGGTTGCAATAGTGATTAAGAAACAGACATGGCCCTTTACTTCCTGGAGCTTGTGATAAAGAGAGGGACAGTTGATAATGAACGCATCTCACAAATTCATGTTAATTCATAATTATAATTCTGGTCATTGTAATCATGATTAGTGCTACATGCTAAAGAGACATGCCTCACCCAAGGCCATGCCCCTTCCTAGGACAGCCTTCTACCAGTGACTGGTCAAGGCAGGTCTATGAAGCCCAGCCCCCTCACTCCAATTCAGGACAGTTCAGAAGGGTCATCCAGCTTCAGAGCTTGGCTAAGTTCTTGTCAGGACTACCCTACAGTTTATCTCTGCCTTCTACCTAATCCTGTTTCCTTCTCTTCTCTTCCAAAAGTCTTGACCACCAGAGCACTCCCTAGCAAACTTCCTGTGTGTTCATCTCCGCCTCAGAGTCGGCTTCCCAAGGACCTAAAGTACAAGAACTGAAATAGTACAGAATAAATATAAACATGCTCTGTAGCCAAGGATGGGAAGTCAAGAATCATTCTTTCGTTGAACCTGGGAAGGGGGATATGGGCTCTTATAGCCCATCCCTCATCTGTCTGCTCACAAACTGGGAGCCAGGAGGCACAGAGCAGGGTGGACGGGGCAGGTGACACTGCTCGCTGTCCTGACACACACCAATCACAGACATTGTCTCGAGCCTTCAGTAAGTTCAGTGCTCAAGTGTGCTGAGACGTGGCCTGAAATCAGAAGAGATCGAACATCATTTGCGTCTTCACTTTACCTACACACAGCTGAAGAGTTAGTTGAAAAAATGAAAAGACTATGACATAGTCACAGAAATAGTTAGGGAGATGGAGAAGACAAAGAGCCTAGAAATAGATTCAAGACCAGAAAAAACGGAAAAGGAAACGTGGGTTATTCGGTAAATACTTTTGGGAAAACAGTGTTAGAAGAATTGGTTAGTTCTTTGGAGAAAAGGTTAGATATTCGTTGCTCACCATAAGAAATAGAGAGGAAGAAAAGAAAACAGTTGTAAAATAGCTATTTATTTATTTATTTATTTATTTATTTATTTATTTATTTATTTATATTTTATTTATTTATTTGAGAGAGAGAGAATGAGAGTGAGTGAGCGAGAGAGCACAAGCAAGGGGAGCAGCAGAGGGAGAGGGAGAAGTAGGGAGCCTGATACGATGTTGTACTTGATCCCAGAACCCTGGGATCATGACCTGAGCCAAAGGCAGACACTTTACCGACTGAACCACCCAGGCGCCCTGGCAATCTATTTATTTAAAAAAAAACCCAGGAAACAAGAAATATAGAGGATAGGATGGGTTAACTCTAAGAATTAAATAATGGAATAAATAACCCCCCAAAATACTCTATATGTACATGAGTCTGTCAAATTATTATTCATAAAAGTAAAAGGAAAACAATTATAATAAATAAATGCCACAAACAGGGTAGAAAAAGGCTTCATATAGAAAAGCAATAGATAAAACAATAAGAAAATGATAATGGTTTAATTTAAAATGGGAAAGAATATGAATAGACAATTCATAAAAGGACAGTAAGTCTATTAAACAAGCAAAATATTTATCACTAGTAATGAAAATTGATGAGTTGTAACAAAATGTCCATCTGTATCAATTTAGCAAATATATTTAAAGTGACTTCACTTATTGTTGGTAATTTATCCACAGTAGTTAGCACCATAATTCCACTTCTAGGAATTATCTTATGGAAATAAACAGAGCTAGAGACGAAAGCTTTAGTTTTAGAGTATGTACTTCAGTGTTAATTTTAAAAGAAAAATTAGAAACAGCCTAAATCTTCAACAATAGATAAACAGTGAAATAAAGTGTGGTACCTAGACACAGCTCACAACAGGAAAAGAACAAATAGTGAACTGGAATAATCCTGGAGACAGTAGGATTTTTGTGTGTGTGTCTAGATTTTTATGTATTCTCAATGGCATGTTGCATAGTTACGGAGAATTCGATTAACTCTCCAGTGGGAGAGGGCGATAAGCATTTACAAAGCACCAGAGAAGTTAAGAATGTAAACTCTGGATCAGATTTCTGTGTGTTCCCATCCACTTCTGTTGCTTGTATGCTCATATTCTTTTTTTTTTAATTAATGATTTTTTATTATATTATGTTAGTCACCATACAGTACATCCCCGGTTTCTGATGTAAAGCTCGATGATTCATTAGTTGCATATAACACCCAGTGCACCATGCAATACGTGCCCTCCTTACTACCCATCACCGGTCTATCCCATTCCCCCACCCCCCTCCCCTCTGAGGCCCTCAGTTTGTTTCTCATAGTCCATAGTCTCCCATGTTTCATTCCCCCTTCTGATTACCCCCCATTTCTTTATCCCTTTCTTCCCCTACCGATCTTCCAAGTTCTATGTTCCATACATGAGAGAAATCATATGACAGTTGTCTTTCTCTGCTTGACTTATTTCACTTAGCATTATCTCCTCCAGTGCCGTCCATGTTGCAGCAAATGTTGAGAATTCATTCTTTCTGATAGCTGAGTAATATTCCATTGTATATATGGACCACAACTTCTTAATCCAGTCATCTGTTGAAGGGCATCTCGGCTCCTTCCACGATTTAGCTATTGTGGACAATGCTGCTATGAACATTGGGGTGCATATGGCCCTTCTCTTCACTACGTCTGTATCTTTGGGGTAAACACCCAGTAGTGCAATGGCTGGATCATAGGGTAGCTCAATTTTTAACTTTTTAAGGGACCTCCACACTGTTTTCCAGAGTGGCTGTACCAACTTGCATTCCCACCAACAATGTAGGAGGGATCCCCTTTCTCCACATCCTCTCCAACAATTGTTGTCTCTTGCCTTGTCTATTTTTGCCATTCTAACTGGCGTAAGGTGGTATCTCAGTGTGGTTTTGATTTGAATTTTCTTGATGGCTAATGATTTTGAACATTTTTTCATGTGTCTGTTAGCCATTTGTATGTCTTCATTGGAAAAGTGTCTATTCATATCTTCTGCCCATTTTTTGATTTGTTTATTTGTTTCTCGTGTATTGAGTTTGAGAAGTTCTTTGTAGATCTTGGATACCAGTCCTTTATCTGTAGTGTCATTTGCAAATATCTTCTCCCATTCCGTGGGCTGCCTCTTAGTTTTTTTGACTGTTTCCTTGGCTGTGCAGAAGCTTTTTATCTTGATGAAGTCCCATAAGTTCATTTTATCTTTTCTTTCTCTTGCCTTTGGGGATGTGTCCTGAAAAAGTTTGCTTTGGCCGATGTCATAGAGGTTGCTGCCTATGTTCTCCTCTAGAATTTTGATGGATTCCTGTCTCACATCGAGGTCTTTCATTCATTTGGAGTTTATCTTTGTGTATGGTGTGAGAGAGTGGTCAAGTTTCATTCTTTTGCATGTAGCTGTCCAATTTTCCCAGCACCATTTATTGAAGAGACTGTCTTTTTTCCACTGGATGTTTTTTCCTGCTTTATCAAATATTAGTTGCCCAAAGAGCTGAGGGTCCATTTCTGGGTTCTCTATTCTGTTCCATTGGTCTATGTGTCTGTTTTTGTGCCAGTACCATGCTGTCTTTGTGATCACAGCTTTGTAGTACAGCTCGAAATCCGGCATTGTGATGCCCCCAGCTTTGTTTTTCCTTTTCAACAGTTCCTTGGAGATTCAGGGCCTTTTCTGTTTCCATACAAAGTTAAGGACTATTTGTTCCAGTTCTTTGAAAAATGTCCTCGGTATTTTGATCGGGATAACATTGAAAGTGTAGATTGCTCTGGGTAGCATGGACATTTTAACTATGTTAATTCTTCCGATCCATGAGCATGGAATATTTTTCCATCTTTTTATGTTTTCCTCAATGTCTTTCAAGAGTGATTTATAGTTTCTAGAATATAGGTCCTTTACATCTCTGGTTAAGTTAATTCCAAGGTAACGTATGGTTTTTGGTGCTATTGTAAATGGGATGGATTCCCTAATTTCTCTTTCTTCAGTCTCGTTATTCATGTATAGAAATACAACTGATTTCTGAGCATTGATTTTGTATCCCGCCACATTACTGAATTGCTCTATAACTTCTAATAGTTTGGGAGTGGATTCTTTTGGGTTTTCCATATAGAGTTATCATGTCATCTGCGAGGAGAGACATTTTGACTTCTTCTTTGCCGATTTGGATACCTTTGATCCCTTTTTGTTGTCTGATTGCTGTTGCAAGGACTTCTAGTACTATGTTGAATAATAGTGGTGAGAGTGGGCATCCTTGTCGTGTTCCTGATCTTAAGGGAAAGGCTTCCAGCTTTTCCCCATTGAGAATAATATTTGCTGTAGGCTTTTCATAGATGGCTTTTATGAGATTGAGAAATGTACCCTCTATTCCTACACCCTGAAGGGTTTTAATCAGGAAAGGATGCTGTATTTTGTCAAATGCTTTTTCTGCATCAATTGAGAGGATCATATGGTTCCTGAGTCTTTTCTTGTTGATATGATGTATCACGCTGATTGATTTGCGAATGTTGAACCACGCTTGCATCCCAGGTATGAATCCCACTTGGTCATGATGGATAATCCTTTTAATGTACTGTTGGATTCTATTAGCAAGGATCTTGTTGAGGATTTTGGCGTCCATATTCATTAGGGAAATTGGTCTGTAATTCTCCTTTTTGATGAGGTCTTTGCCTGGTTTGGGGATCAAGGTATTATTGGCCTCATAGAATGAGTTTGGTAGCTTTCCTTCTGTTTCTATTTTTTTGAAATAGCTTTAGGAGAATAGGTATTATTTCTTCTTTGAATGTTTGGTAGAATTCCCCAGGAAAACCATCCGGGCCTGGAGTTTTGTTATTTGGAAGGTTATTTATCACTGACTCAATCTCTTCATAATTAATTGGCCTGTTTAAGAAATCAATTTCTTCCTGTTTCAGTCTTGGTAGTTTATAGGTTTCCAGGAAGGCCTCCATCTCTTCCAGATTGCTCAGTTTTTTTGGCATATAGCTGTTGATAATAGTTTCTAATAATCCTTCCAATTTCATTGGTGTTGGTCATGACCTCTCCTTTTTCATTCATAATTTTAATAATATGGGTCCTTTCTCTTTTCTCTTGGATAAGTCTTGCCAGTGGTCTGTCAATTTTATTGATTCTCTCAAAGAACCAGCTTCTAGTCCTGTTGATTTGCTCTACTGTGCTTCTGGTTTCTAATTCATTGATTTCTGCTCTCATCTTGGTCAACTGCTTCCTCGTGAGTGGATTAGGCCTGTCCCTCTGTTGCTGTTCCAGCTTCTTGAGGTGAGAATATAAAAACTGCATTTTAGATTTTTCTATTCTTTTGAGTGAGGCTTGGATGGCTATGTATTTCCCCCTTAGGACTGCCTTTGCAGTATCCCATAGGTATTGGACCGTTGTGTTTTCATTCTCATTGGTCTCCATAAATTGTTTAAGTTGATTTTTGATTTCCTGGTTTATCGAGTCATTCCTGAGCAGGATGGTTCTTAGTCTCCAAGTGTTTGAGTTTCTTCCAAATTTTTCCTTGTGGTTGAGTTCCAATTTCAGAGCGTTGTGGTCTGAGAATATGCAGGGGATAATTTCAATCTTTTGGTATCGGTTGAGACCTGTTTTGTGTCCCAGAACATGGTCTATTCTTGAGAATGTTCCATGGGCATTAGAATAGAATGAGTATTCTTTGGTTCTGGGGTGTAGTGTTCTATATATATCTATGAGGTCCAACTCGTCGAGTATGGCATTCAAAGCCTTTGATTCTTTGCTTAGTCTTTGCCAGGGTGTTCTGTCTATTTCTGATAGTGGAGTGTTGAGGTCCCCTACTATTAATGTATTTTTATCTATATGTCTCTTTATTCTGGTTAAGAGTTGGCTTGTGTATCTTGCTGCTCCCCTGTTGGGGGCATATATATTTATAATTGTCATGTCCACTTGTTGAATACTTCCCTTAAGAATAATATAGTGTCCTTCTGCGTCTCTAACTATAGTCTCTAATTTAAAATCCAATCTATCTGATATGAGAATTGCTACCCCAGCTTTCTTTTGAGGTCCATTTGCATGAAAGATGGTACTCCATCCCCTTACTCTCAGTCTGAATGCATTTTTGGGTTCGAAATGAGTCTCTTGTGGACAGCAAATGGATGGGTCATTTCTTTTTATCCAATCTGCAACCCTGTGGCGTTTATGGGAGCGTTTAAACCATTGACATTGACACTAAGAACTGAGAGATAGAATTTTAATGATGCCATGTTGCCAGTAAAGTCTTTGTTTGTATCAGTTGTGACTTTCTGTTCTGTATCACTTTGGGGGCCTTTTTACCTTTATAGAACCCCCCTTAATATCTCCTGTAGGGCTGGTTTCATGGTTACAAAATTGGTTAATGACTGGCGATTCTGGAATGTCTTTATTTCTCCATCAATTCTGAATGACAGCCTTGCTGGATAAAGGATCCTTGGCTGCATGTTTTTCTCTGAAAGAGCTTTAAAAATGCCCCCCCAACCCTTTCTCTCATTCCAGGTCTGTGTAGACAGATCTGACGTAATTCTGATGCCTTTGCCTTGGTACGTGAGAAATTTCTTCCCCCTGTCCGCTTTCAATACTGTATCCTTGAATCTAATATTTGCAAATTGCACTATGACATGACATGGCGTAGGTTTGTCGTGGTTGAGCTTGGGAGGGGTCCTCTCTGCCTCTTGGACACAAATGTTTGTTTCCCTCACTAGATTAGGGAAGTTTTCAGCTACAATTTGTTCAAATATCTCTTCTAGACCTCTGTTTTTCTCCACCCCCTCAGGGATGCCGATGATTCTGACATTGGATCATTTCATTGAGTCAGTAATCTCTCGTAACCTACATTCGTGGGTGTGGATTTTTTTAAGACCAGCTTCTATTTTCATGTTTTCGTCTATTAACCCACCCTCCAATTCACTAATACGTTCCTCTGCTTCGGTGACCCTGGCCGTCAGAGCCTCTAGTTTTGCCTGCATTTGGCTCATAGAATTTTTAATTTCTGTCAGATTTGTTCTCATTTCTGTCCTTAGGGATTCTATATTCTCAGTAACCTTTTTGTTAATAGTTTTTCAATTCTACTCATCATTTTGACCATTGTTACTCTGAATTCCATTTCTGATACTTTGGTTACATCCATATCCATTATTTCTGTGGCAGAGGCCACAGACTCACTGTCTTTTCTTTGCTGGGGGGGGCTTCTCCTTCTTGTCATTCTAATGAGGAGAGGTTGCGGGGTTGTCCAGAGCCCAAATTATTGACTGGGTCCCAGGCCGTGCCTCTTGTTTTATAGGGATCTTAGGGATGTGGGCTTCTTCTTTAAAGATTTTATTTATTTATTTATGTGGCAGCCAACCAGCGAGAGAGGGAACAGCAGCAGGGGAGTGGGAGAGGAAGAAGCAGGCTCCCAGCGGAGGAGCCCGATGAGGGACTCCTTTCCGGAACGCCGGGATCACGCCCTAAGCCGAAGGCAGGCGCTCAATGACTGCGCCACCCAGGCGTCCGTGTTGTGGGCTTCTTGATTTTTCAGCCTGCCTTCTGTGTTCTGGGGGAGGGGCCTGCCGCGCCGATACTCAGGCAGCCATGTTTGGGTAGAGTCTCCGTGTCCCCTGCGAGGGGGGATGGGGATGGGCACTCTCTGAGCCGGTATTTCCAGGCTTTTGTTCTCTGGCGGCTTTCCCTGGTGGTTTGCTGTGTCTCTTCTGAGGGTCAGAGCAGCAGCAGCCGAATTTCAGCCTCTGTCACAGAACAGAGGGATTGCGGCCCGTTCTCTACTAATGTTCTGGCCACTTTAACTCTGTTTCTGTTGGTGCTGCTCAACCCTGCAGCGTCCCGGGATGTGCGCCCCACACCCGGCATCCCAGCCCTCACTTCCAGGGCCGGCGCGTCTCTGTCCTTTGTGTTTCTAACGCCGCCAGCCGCCAGCCACCCCGCGCGCTCCCGGATCTCCCGGTCTCAGTCTGGATCCAGTGAGCGCACCAGGATTCCGGTGTTCCGCGAGATGCCTGGTGGCACGCGCTCCCGGCTCACGGTCTCAGTCTGCTGTTTTGCGGGTGCCGATCGCGAGCCCGCCCGCTCCCCCGTGCAGGTGGCTACCGCTTCCCGGTGCCCGAACGCGGCGGCTCCCTCCCCCTTCCGTTTATCTTCCGATATCTGTGCACGGTTTCATGGCTCCCCGCTTCGTACCTCAATACTCAGCGCTGGAGATGTTCATTTGTAGAGATCCAGATGCGTCTTCCTGCGTCTCAGGCTGGTTCCGTGGTTGTTTAGGCTGGTCTGGTACCTATCCAGCTCGACTCGGGGGACCGGCTGAAAACGGTGTCTCCTACTCCTCCGCCATCTTAACTCCTCCCTCTATGCTTATATTCTATGGGCAATGGGGGAACCATTGCAGGGCTTTGAATTAATCTGGACAATGTCTTTGAGTAGCAAGGAGCAGGAACCAACTTGAACCAGTTTAAACAAAAAGTCAGAAACAGTGAGCAAGTGCTCTTTTAGCCTAGAACATGTGCACGTGGATCGTCTTTGACTATCATCCCAGGGAGTAGGAAGGAGGGACAGGGAAAAGTGAAGCAGGGAAGGAGAGAAAGAGAATACACTCATGTGTTAATGAGTGTCCCATTTTACAGGTGACAGGTACTGGATACCATGAGACTGTTGGAGAGGTCTTATAAAATGTGCTTCAGAACTGTCTTTCCAGGGACTAAAAAGTGGGACATATTTATCCATTGGATTCCATTCACTGTTGATCAAGGTGGCCCCACAGGCATTAACTTCTTCGATACTTCTGTATATGTGCATATGTGTGACTGTTCGGAGGATCCCTATGGGTGTTTCATGCAGTAGTGTCAGAGGGGTACAAGGTACTACCAGCTTGCACCTTATGAAGGTATTCAAAACCTACAAAGGACTAGTGGCCACATGCAAGAACTGGGGCTGAGAAGATTTGGAGTCATGTACAAGACATGTCCTATACAGGAGTCTTTGGTGGCTCCAAGAGCCAAGCCCCAGAAAGGGGCTTCATAGATATGAATCTCAGAGCAGCTACAACCAGAGGTTCAAACTCCGTATGGATTTTCTCAGTCTTGAATCTCTGTACCTTTTAGGCGAAGCATCATCTTTCCTCTTTCCTTAGAGATAACTTTCTCTACATGGCACAAAACTTCTCTCTTAATGGCTTCTACATTTTGCAATTTACAATTCTAGCCTCAGGAGACAAACTGATATATTTAGACCCACAGCTAACATTTCCTAGGCAAAATGTCATTGGTCTACTTTAGGTCATGTATCCATTCTTAGATAAATGAGTATGGCTAAAGAGAGATGTCCTATAAGGACATGAAAACATTGGTAGAAACCATGTAATAAAGTAGGGGAGGAGCAGTGTCCAAAAGGACAAGATGTCGAGCAGACAGTGTCATAAACGTGTATATCATGTTCTAAGTGAGGGGATGCCTTGACCAGAAAACATATCTTAAAGAATGTAAAACCCGAAAGCTATCTTTAACCAAAGATCAGAAATGGTGAAATAGAGCCTGAATTCAGGTAGAGGTTAGTGACAGGAGGAGGATAGAAGTGATGCTAAAGAGAAATAGTCAATGGACCATGTGACCCATATTAATTTTACATGGTGCCCCTATATTCTCCATTAACAGGAACTTATGCAACCAACATTTACCTTGCCAGATGCCAAGTCCTCTGAGAGATTCTGTAATGGTGCATAAGACAGTCTCTCTCCTCAAACAGCAGAGTCATGTGGCTCAGCAACAGCAATACCTCACTCCTTTAGGAAAAGCTTCATCCGTACCTTGGGATCTCTGGCTCCATGACATAGAATTTATTTATTTTATTTATTTTTTAAGGTTTTATTTATTCATTTGAGAGAGAGAGAGAGAGCATGAGCCGGGGGAGGGGGGGTAAAGAGGCAGAGGGAGCAGGTGAGGGAGAGGGAGAGGGAGAAGCAGACTCCCAGTTGAGCTGGGAGCCCAATGCGATGCAGGGCTTGATCCCAGAACCCTTGGATCATGACCTGAGCTGAAGGCAGACGTTTAACCATCTGAGACACCCAGGCACCCCCATGACACAGAATTTAGTTAATGGAATAGATCTGTGCAAGCACTCTTCTTTACTGAAGGTCAAGACCTGAGCTTTTGGGAGCTCTTCATTTGGACTTACTGCTTAATGTCCTATTGATAAATATACCAAAATCGATGACATAGGTTTGTTTTGACTGGGCATAGCACTAGTGAGAAAGCATCAAAACCTGATAGCAATTCTCATTTTTATCTCCTTGCATGTCGATGTGGCTCCAACTACTAGTGGCCAATCTAGCTATTTCAACCATATTTGTTATTCATGATGGTTACCCTATGCCTATTCTATACAGCAAAATGCTGTCAACTATGACCCCATTGTTTTTCTCTTGTTGAATAATAATTTTTAAAGAGTTACTTCAAATATAAGCATTAATGTTTATGTTTATCTTTTGGAAGTCAAACTAATTTCTCCCTCTGGGCTCCCACATCATCTTCTATCATGTTGAACTGTAATTACTGGTCCATGAGTTTGTCTTATGCCCCCTGTACTGAGTTCCTTAAGGGAAAGGACGTCATCTTATTTATTTTTTCCAGGACTCAGCACAGTGCATGGCACATAGTCCTCTGATTTGGGGGAGGAGTGGGTAAGGAATTCAGGAAGTTTGTCCTCTGTCACATGAATAGTGCAGAAACATCTGGAATAAGTTGTTAGAGTTTTCACTAACTTTATTTCCCCTAACTAAGCAAAAGATCCTTGAGATGTTTTCAGGGCAGCTGGCCATCTAAGCAGAATGTCCCTGCTCTTTAAAACTCAGTGTACAATGAAAAGCACTTCTTTTTTTGTTTGTCAAGTTTGCCAGCTCCTGTGAGAAATTCTACAAAGGATCATAGCATTGGCACAGGACCAAGGGAAGAGAAATCCAATATAAGTCATGTCATAGTTTTCTCATTATCTTTATTACTTTTTTTTTTTTTTAGTATTTTTTTAGGAATAAAGGTCTGTGACCCCAGAAAAAATTGTGGTCTGTCTTAAAGGAGGCCACCCAGAAAACAATTCACAGTAAAAACAAAACATAAAATATAAAAAGCCTTCTACAGAGGTGAGAGGTGATTTTTTTTTCACACTTTTTTTTTTTTTCTCACCTGATAAGTGATAGGGCACACTGTTAAATCTCCTTTGTTCATTTGGAGGGTGTTCACATAATACTGATTTAAACATATCGTTACCCAGATTTCAGTCTTGAAGGCAGAGTAGCTCTGAAGTATTACATAAAAAACAAAACAAAACAAAAAAAACAACAACAAAAAAATCCACCCTGAATATAGCACAATAGTTCAAAAGGACAGTTTCTAAAAGTAAAAGATAATCATCACAATAACAATAGCTAGAATTTAGCAACGGCTTACCATGTGCTAGGAACCACTATCACTGTTTGTTGTAAGTCTTCTTTAATGCTCAAATCAATTATGCAGAGATGGTGTGATTGAGGACACTGAGACTCCGGAGGAGAAACAATTTACCAAATGTAAATTAGAAGTAAGACAGCAGGTATGTGGATATATACAACAGCATGAATGAGTCTCACGGCTATTGAGCTGAGCAAAAGAAGCCAGATATGATAGACTACACTGTAATAATGTTTACATAAGTTCGAGACTGGGCAAAATTAATACATTTTCATAGAAGTCAGGAGAGTGGTTATTTTTATGAGGGGGGTTTCACTAGGAGGAGGTATCAAGGAACGTTCTTGGATGCCTAGAAATGCTCTAGGTGTTGACAGAGGTAGAGTTCAAAAGTATATACATACATTCGGGTGCCTGGGTGGCTCAGTCGTTAAGTATCTGCCTTCGGCTCAGGGCATGATCCCAGAGTCCTGGGATCGAGCCCCATATCAGGCTCCTCCACTGGAAGCCTGCTTCTTCCTCTCCCGCTCCCCCTGCCTGTGTTCCTTCTCTCGCTGGCAGTCTCTCTCTCCGTCAAATAAATAAATAAAACCTTAAAAAAAAAAAAGTATATACATATGTATGAACTCATTCAGCTGCTCAAAGATTTGTGCCCTTTTCTGTAGATAAGTTATAGCTCAATAAAACAGTTAAAAAGTAAAAGAAGGCAAGAGGAATTAGAATTTAGCTCTGTTTTATTCCATAGCTCCTGTCTTTCCATGAGACACTCCTCCGGAAGTCAGTTTCAAGTTTCTATGGTCAACACAGACTCTTAGCCATTTTTCTGGGATAGTGCATAGAAAAGTCCCCACAGATATTTCTTAAACTATTGCAAGTAGGCTCATGCGATGGATAATGTAGAGTACAAGCAGGTTGTTGATGAAAGGATGATGTAATAAGCTGGAACTCGTCTATCAGGGGCTTTGTGAACCTTGTCCAAGGGAAGTGTTTGGATTTTATTTAGATGAGGAACCACTGAGAGATTTTATATAAGAAATTTTATTATCGTATTTGCTGTTGGGGGTGAAGTGAGTTCTTAAGAGCAGATGGGAGGAGAAACAGCCTTGGAACAGAGAACAAGTTAGGAGACTGTCATAAACATCTCTGCAAAAGCGGGGAGATGTTGGACTGAGTCACAACAGTGCGGTTGGCAGATGAAATTAAAAGATTTGTTAAATAGTCAGGTGGATGTTGTGATCAGTTGGGTGTGGGCAATGGGGGACAGACGGGAGCTGATTGAAGTGGCTAGGTGGACTGAGCCATAGCAGGGCAGAGCCTATTTAACCACCGGAAAGACAGGCACAAGGTATGTTGCTCTGGGGAGAAGCTAAAGCTAGGCAAGTTGTCAGGGCTCTAGCCAAGTGATTTGGGATTCCAGAAAGCGTTCTGGTTCTTGTAAAGAACTAGACTGTTATAATAGGCTGGATCTGTGTCCCCCAAAATTCATGTGCTGAAGTCCCAAGCCCAGTACCTGAGGATGTGACTGTATTTGCAGATAGGGTCTTTAAAGAGGTAATTAGGGGCGCCTGGGTGGCACAGCGGTTAAGCGTCTGCCTTCGGCTCAGGGCGTGATCCCGGCGTTATGGGATTGAGCCCCACATCAAGCTCCTCCACTATGAGTCTGCTTCTTCCTCTCCCACTCCCCCTGCTTGTGTTCCCTCTCTCGCTGGCTGTCTCTATCTCTGTCAAATAAATAAATAAAATCTTTAAAAAAAATTTTTTAAAAAAATAAAAAAAATAAAGAGGTAATTAAGTTAAAATGCGGTCATCAGGGTAGGCCCTAATCCAATATGACTGGTCTCCTTATTTTAATAAAAGGAAATTTGGACACAAACACCCACATCCTGAAGACTATATGAAGAGACAGGGAGAAAATGGCCATCTGTAAGCTGAGAAGAGAGGCCTCAGAAGAAACCAAACCTACGGATACCTTGATCTTGGACTTCTAGCTTCCAATTGTGAAAAAAATTAGTTTCTGTTGTATCAGCCACCCATTCTGTGGTACTTTGTCAGGGCAACCCTAACAAGCTAATATAAGTGTCAACCTGGACCTAAGTCCATTCAAATGGGGGAAGGCACAGGCCCTGGGGGACCAGGGCCTAAATCGTGGGGCTTCTAGTATTCTTCCAAATGTAATTCTCGTTGGCTCAAAGACAGGGCAGAGCAGAGCTATAGGTGAAAAGTCTTCAGTTCTGACGTTGGGCAGAGTTGGAAGCAAGCAGGGGCTGACTATGTCAACCTTTAAAAATAACTAACTGGATATCCACATAGAGCAAAAAGGTAGGCTAGATCTAGTCAGAATTGATGCAGTAAACAATGAAGATATTTATTTGTACTGCAAATTCCTTAGATATTAGACTAAGTGATATGTATATGTGTGTGCATTCTTGTCTAGTCTATATACTAAGCAGTTCACTTCTCTTTGCTTTTGTATGCTCACAGATCAGCTGCGGTCCTTGCCCCTTTGGGTCACTGTAATTTCCTCCTAACTGGTCCCTCTGTCTGTTTTGCTCTCCAATAGTGAGGATCAAGGGCAGATAATTTGAAGCACAAATGGGTGTATTGCCATGATTTTCTCATTTGTCTGCATACTTTTGCCAAGGAACGGAGTCACCTAGAAATCCTTCTTGACTCCTTCCTTGTTCTAGTCTCCTAAGTCGATCACGAAGAATGGATTCTTCCTTTCCAGGTACATTCGCATCCATCCTTTCTTTTACATTGCCACATATACTAGTTCAGGCTCTTTTCAGATCCTGCCTGAATTCCAATAGCCTGAATTCTTATCCTCTGCTTAACCTCTGGCTCCCTCCTCACCATCTATATCTAGCCTACACAAAATCTTTAAAAGACATCACTTTGACCACAAGGCTATTTTTCTACTTGTTAACCGTCGACAGCGCCTGACTGATTATAGCAACAAATTCAAACACTCCTCAGCCTAATGTTTAAGGCTTTGGGACTCTGGACTCTTCTAACATTTTCAGTGTCATTTATAACTATCCTAGCTTCTGAAATCCTCAAACCAATGGTTTCAGGCATTGCCCTCCACCATGCCTGCCACACAGCCCTGCTTCCTAACCCTAACTTTTGTATATAGTAAGGATAGTGCCCATGTAAGTGTTTTTTTACGTGAGTTGATTTAGATAAAAAATATTAAATAATGATGGTTCAAGTGATAGTTATGGCAAAAACTATAAGACATGGTTTTTCAATGACTGAAACAGTGTTAAATGATATCACATTCCTTACAATGATTTTACAACTTAGAAACTAAAGTCTAGAGAAACGTTGGAATTTCTTCAAGTCACAAACATAGTATGTTGTGATGCAGGATTCAGGTAGAGGTATTTAGGTCTCTAAAGCTCTCCGTGATGTCCTTTTGCATATAGGAAGATTTAGTTTAATTACCTAAGTGTGAGTGTCTGGCTTGTGTTTTTATACCCCTGCCTCATCTCCTTAAAAAGATTTATTTTCTAAATGAAATCCACCACCTCCAGAAAAAGAAAAGGGGCACCAGAATAAATCTGATATGTTTCAAAACACATTTATAAAACACACAAGAAAACAGACCTGCTTTCCTGCCTGGCTGAGTGAAACATTAATTCTTCACCTTGGCATCTCAACCTACAGCTGTAATAAGGGCCGTTATGCCCAAATAGGCCCTTAAACGGAAGACCTGCTGAGCAGAGACCCACTTTCCCAGCCCTGCTCAACTGCGGCTGCTTTTTCTGCCAACTGACCAGGCTGAAGCAGCAGCAGGGGAGGAGGGACTGCAGGTAGGTGGGGAGGGGATCATTTTGAAAGCTCTAAATCCCTCCCAGGGAAGAAGCAGCTGCTCCTTGTTTTTCTAACATCTGTCCCATCTGTCCCCGGCTGCACCTCACCCTTTGGAGGCTCGAACTAGCTAAACGTGGATATGACAAGGAAGCATTTCTGAAGGCTGGTTGGTGAGTGGAAATGAGCATAACTGCCACCAAAGTTTCTTTTATCGAGAAGAGGTCAGCTGGGGTTCTCCAGGAGCATAGCTATCACCTTTCTTCATCTCTCTCAAAAACATACAGCTTTAATTGACAGAATCGGGATTTGTAACATCACGCAAATCAGGCTGTACGCTCTAAGGATATTTCCTAGCGCCCAATTTTTTATTCCCTCTCCGGGGGAGCCACAGGCTGCTGATCTGTGGGACAAATAATGACACTGCACGAATATACCACCTCTATAGTAGAACAAGTTGTGTATATCTCACAAGTGTGGAGTTTATCACATTTAACAGCGTGTTGCTTGTATCTGACTCCCCTGCCAACACGATACTCCTCGAGAACAGGGACCTTATTTTTATTCAGTTATTTACCCCTCGTATTCAGAACCCGTGGCTGGAACCTGACGGGCATTAAATAGACATTTATGAATGAATGAACGTTAACGAAGAAAAAATAAAGGAACAGGATGATTCATTCCGTTCTCCGAAGGCGGACGTGGAGGGAGGGGCTTGGCCGTGAACCTAGTCGCCACGTGAGGCGCACTCCCAAAGGCCCACAGCTTCTACTCTGGTCTCCGCAGACCCGAGTCTGCAAGCGGGTGCTCACGCTCCTTTCCAGGCGAGGCTGCGCTCGTCTGAGACAGTCCCGCCTCCAAGGCGCGCGAGGCTACGTCCCCTTCCCGGTCATCCCCTCGGAGCTGTCAGTTCCACCTCAGTTACAGGCTTCGGGGCGGGGCCAGGAGGGCGCAGGCGTAATGGGCGGCGGAAGTAGCGACTAGGGAAATAAGAAGGGAGGAAAGAGGCCTGCCGAGCTTTGCGGAGGACTCCGCGCTCCTCCTCCGCCGCCTCCTGCTCCCGCGGGAAGCTCCGGGCAGCCGCACGTGCCGCCCAGCCCAGGCTCCTCCCCTTCCCTCCCCCGGCCCGGGAGCGGCCAGGCGCTGCTTTCCTCTCCGCCTGCCGAGATGGCGCTCGACCCCGCAGGTACGGGGGCGGAACGCGGGGGTTGCTGAGGAGTAGCGGCCCGGGTCCCTAACCGCGGCGCTGCGGTTGAGGGCAGGCCTGGGAAAGGGGCCGAGCGCTGAGGTTGCACCGCTTCCGCAGACGTCAGTTCACGCCCGGCCGGCCTGCCGCCTTAGGGTTTCTGGCGGCCCCAACTTCTTCCCTGCAATGTTCGGTCTTCTTCCCGCTCCTTGGGGTTAGGGTTAGGTGAAAGGCGGTGGGTTTGCTGTATAAGCTCTCGTCCATTTGTGGTTTACACATTTCCTTCTTAACGCGATGGGTCTCTTCATCATCTTTTTCACCCCTTTGGGGCACTGAGTCCTTTAAATATCTGTTATCTAACTTAAAAGCGATAATCCAAAAGACCCATCATTGTGGCAAGAGTCAGTTTCTTGAGAAAGGATCCCCAAGGTTTTGGTCAACATTATTTTAACTTTAGTGTTTCCACCCCACTTCCGTTTGCAGCAGTAGTTTCAGTTTCCCTCGAATTCCCGTCTTTAAAGAAGCACACCTGCGGTGTCCTTGCTTTAAGCTATTTATGTTATGGAAGTTCACCCGAGGTATCTTTATAGGGTATTCATGTAAATATAGGGAACTTCATTTTTGAAGGGAATGGTAATTGGTCTAGTCCACCCCCTTCATTTTATGAATATGAAAACTTGAGGCATTGGGAGGAGTAGTAATGGCTTCAAACCTTTGGAGATTCAGAAATGGAAGAGTCATTTTGGTGGCTCTCAAGGAGAGCGGAAAGTGTATGTAGCCAACAAATAATACTATTTATTGAATGCTTTATTATCAAGCTAAGTATTCTTGGTTGTCCAGCAATAGTGTGTGGTATGATAGATAGTATTATCTCCCTTTTATGGATTAGGAAACAGGTGGAGAGAGAATCAGGGACTACTCTAAAGCATAAAAGAATTTCTGGAACACCTAATGATCATACCAGTATTGGGCCAGATGGTTAGATTAGACTTTATGAGGCAGTTAACAATTGATCTGGGCTTTAACGGATAATGTCCAGTGTTTGGAGTTGGAGAAGAGGCAGCAGAATGAGGAAATGTATGGGCAGTAAAGTGCACTGTGTGATGTTTGGTTGCAGGATGGAAATAAGGGCTGGGTAAGGAAAATTAGGTTAGAAAGTAGATTAAACCGTATTACAATAGCTCCACAGCCAGCGTGGAGGCCATTGTGGGGCTTGAGCTCACAACCCTGAGATCTAGACCGGAGCTGAGATCAAGAGTTGGAAGCTCAAGTGACTGAGCCACCCAGGAGCCCCATATTTCTAGTATTTCGGAGCTGAAAGTGATATTCAAAGCAGTCTCATACAAATGAGGAAACAGACACGGAGAGATCAAAGGCTTTCACATGTCTATATTCTTGAATTTAGATCCATGAGGAAATTTAGGGAAAAAATCATACTTGCCTTTTTTTTTTTTTAAAGATTTTATTTACTTACATATTTGACACAGGGAGAGAGAGGGCACACACAAGCAGAAGGAGTAGCAGAGGGAGAGGGAGAAGCAGGCTCCCAGCTGAGCAGGGAGCCCGACGTGGGGGTCAATCCCAGCACACTGGGATCCTGACCTGAGCCAAAGGCAGACGCTCAACCAACTGAGCCACCCAGGCGCCCCATCCACTTTTTTACTGTCCAGTTACTCTTGACACACTCAAATCTTGTGGTATGCCCAAGGCTACCCAGCTAATTGCTGGTAGAGTCAAGTCTGGAATAGAACTCCGTAATTCATTCCAGGCCATTGTTATAGACCATGCCTCTGTTGGAGTTTTTAGTGATTAAACAAACATGTGCCTGTTACATGTCACAAGCATACAATCATAGAAGACAACAGTCCACCCCTCTGCCCCCATATACATTTTGCCAGATTATGATAAGCGTTATGAAAAAAAATAAGCAGTGTCATATGGTAGGTGGTGAAGAGAGGACTACCTCAGACTGGTCAGTGAAGAGCTCTATGAGGAAGTGTTGTTTGAATTGGAATCTGAAGGACAAGATAAAGTACTTAGGTGAAGAGGTAGGGAAAAAGTATGCCAGGCAGTCAGATGCTTAAATATTTGCCATAAATGAGGGCCAGAGTGGTGGAGATCCATAATGGGAGATGTTGGAAAAGTAGGCAGGAGCTAGATGCTGCCCGGCCCTGAAGCATTTGGAGATTTCTAAAGAGGGCAGTGACTAATATAAATTATGTCTTTACTACCCTGACTGCAGTGGTAAGCATGCACTATGGAGGGGTCCTGAGTGGAAGCAAGGAGACAGGTTAAGAGATGGTGGCAGTAGTCCAGGCCAGAGATGTTAGTGTCGTAGTCTGGAATGGTATTAGAAAAGCTGGAAAAGAATATAAAGCTTATTCGGTTGATGTTTTGGAGGAGCAATGGAGAAGACCTGCTGTTGCATTGAATAAAGGTGGTCAGGGAAAGGGAGGCCTTAAGGATAATTAGTAGGTTTTTTACCAACTGGGTGGCTGATGATGGTCAAATCTAACAGTATGATCATTGGAAACTTGATAAAAGCAGGGACGGAAGCAAGATTGAATGGGAAGGAAGAAAGTGGAGTTTGCAAGTTGGAAGTTTTAAATTTTTCTGGTCTGTTTAAATTCCAGAATAAAAATATATTAAAGCCAGTTTTGTGTTTTTTTTAACTTCATTTTTGTTCGGTTCCTGAGTCGAAGTATAGGTTCACATTTTGATATTTCTCTTTTTATACAGTGGTATGTACCCATACTAGTAGTTACATCATATGAGGTTTACGTAGCAAAGTCTGTCTTCCCACTGGTTTATGTGAGATTTTTAAAAATCTTTTTTCATTAAGTTTTTAATTTTATTTCCAGTATAGTTGACAGTGTTATGTTAGTTCCAGGTGTGCACTATAGTTGATTCAACAATTCTATACATTACTCAGTGCTCATCAGGATACGTGTAGTCTTTAATCCCTACCACCTATTCCATTCCTTCCTCCACCTACCTCCCCTCTGGTAACCATCTGTTTGTTCTCTGTAGTTAAGAATCTGTTTCTTCATTTGTCTCTGTTTCTCTCTCTTTTTTTTTTCTTTTGCTTGTTCGTTTTGTTTCCTAAATTCCACATTAGTGAAATCATATGGTGTTTGTCTTTCTCTGACTGACTTATTTTGCTTACCAAAATCATACTCTCTAGCTCCATCCATGTCCCAAATGGCAAGATTTCATTCTTTTTTATGGCTGAATAATGTTCCATTGTGTATGTATATACCACATGTTCTTTATCCATTCATGTACGGATGGACACTTGGGCTGCTTCCATAATTTGGCTATTGTAAATAATGCTGCTATGAACATAGGGGTGCATGTATCCCTTTGAATTAGTGTCTTGAATTTTTTGGGTAAATACCTAGTAGTGTGATTGCTGGATTGTAGTTCTATTTTTAAGTTTTGGCGGAATCTCCATACTGTTTCCATAGTGGCTGTACCAGTTTGGATTCCCACCGACAGTGCATGAGGATTCATTTTTCTCCACATCCTCTCCTGCACTTGTTTCTTGTGTTTTTGATTTTAGCCATTTTGACAGGTATGAGGTGATGTCTCACTGTAGTTTTTTGATTTGCATTTCCCTGATGATGAGTGATGTTGAACATCTTTTCACATGTCTTGGTCATTTGCATGTCTTCTTTGGAAAAATGTCTGTTCATGTCTTCTGCCTATTTTTTTAATTGGGTTATTTGGTTCTCTGTGTTGAGTTGTATGAGTTCAATATATACTTTGGATACTAACCCTTTATCAGATATGTCATTTGCAAATATCTTCTCCCATTCAGTAGGTTGCTTCATTGGTTAATGTTAGATTTTTAAAGATCTTTATACAAATTTGATCTGCATTTGGCAACAGCTTTTAACTAACTTTGTAGGGTCCATTTTTCTCAAGAAACTCTGAACCCAGCATTGAAATGCAGTTTACCTACTTACTCTTATATGTAGTTTTATTGGAACTATTTTCCTTTTTGTTACTGTAGAGGTAATAAGGGCACTCTTTGTACATTTATCAGGTGTAATTATCTTCATTATTTTCTCTTACTATTTGAATGCAGAGAGAAACAGCTGGAGGGAGTCAGCAACACCCAAGAAAAGTGGCTGTGGAAAGAGATTAATATTTGTAAAAAAAATACTCCTATGTGGGTTGCACTCCTGAATATTCAGATTTAATTTACTAAGCCTCTGACATTTTAAAATAGTCCATAGACAGTTCTAATATGCAGAGTAGAGGAGGAACCACTGTTCTGAACGCTTCCACTTTTATTGACTTATTCTTCAGCTTTGTTTTCTTATCAGTTTAATCTTCCTATTTCCAGAGAAAATTATTCCTACGTTTTTAGCCATGAATGGGACCTTTGATGGCATAGTAATGGTTCAGAAACATACAGTATAGCTCATTCTCGTATAATAGGACTTAAGCATAGTCTAGTCCAAGTTATAGTTGCCAATTTAGAACCCCTTCTACAAGTATTATATATTTTAAGAATCTAGTCAGACTTAAGTGATTGAAAATTTAAATGGTTGTGTATTTTGAATGCATAACACATGATCACCTATAGGAACAATTTGAAAAGTGGTGCTCGTTAAAGTAGAATTTTCAAAAAGGTAAAATTATTACTCATGCAGATACAAAACGAATAGGTGTTGAAGATCTTCTTCAACTCATTAATTAGTGAGGGAAGCAGTAAAGTGTAAAACAGTCCAGAAAGCATTTGAGAAGCTAGATGCATAGACAGTTTCATAGATTACTTGCTTAGATAAAAAAAAATGGTTAGTTTACAGCAGGACCATACACTGTAATCTTTGGGGTTTTCTTTTCCACTGGTCAGAAATTATTTCTTTCAACAAAGTTCTAGACATTAACTTCCTTCTGTAGCAACTTGTTAAAGGGCCTGGTAATGGAAAGTCAAGCCCAGGGCTGTACTGAAAGAACACCCAGCTATTCCTTTGCTATTTGCAGATTCCACAGAATTTTCCAGCATGATTATATTCCCACATGACAACCTACAGAAACCTGGGCCTGATCATTTTGATTACTTTCTCTAATAACCAGAAGAGATTCCTTTCTCCTTTTTTTTCTTGTACCATTCCCTCTTTCAGCGGGCTAGCTAGTTCGTCTTCTCTCATCCATTAGTGTGGATTTGTTCTCTAACTTTGTGTGGTGGAGCAATAGCAGCAGCGAGAAGTTTCCTTAATCAAGTGTGTGTGTCCCCCTAATGGTGTTTTCCAGAAATCTAATTAGGGGAGGACGATAGGACAGAGAGGGCTCAGGGAATGGAAAGTGGAGTCAGGAATTTCATGGCATCCCATGAGTAGATGTTGAAGCTGTGTCTTAGGAAGTTGTCCTCGTGGCAGTTCTTGGAGTATTGGAATTATAGGGGTTCTTTTAGTGGCTCCTGGGGATGTAGGTAGATTAGCTTTAGCTAATTAAATCCACTGGGAATTTTTAAGTTAGACATCTAAATGGGTTTGAAGACTTTTCCGAGCACTGTGTGATTAATATATAAAAGGTTATGTAACTGATTAGAAAAATTGTGATTTTATTATTGCTTCTATGGCTCTGTAGTATTCTCTTAGACATACATTAAATTGGTGGTTCAGAGCTAAAAATCGGTTTAACTTGTGAATTTTATATATTTCTAAACTCGAAGTATATTTGTTATAGGAGTTGTGAATCACAAATCATGAAATGTTTTGTCAACCAGCTCAAGGAATTTGAATTTTATCCTGAGAACAATGGGAAGATGCTGCAGATTTTCAGGCAAATAGAACTTTCCTTCATTTTCTGTTTATCTGACTTTTCATCAGATCCAGGTTATTTGTTCTCGGCAGAATACTGCCTAAGTGGCGATGTGTCTTTTCTCACGGTGTCATATCTGGAGGTACATGATGTCTGTCTGTCTCTCGTAGGTGATATTAAATTTGATCACCCAGTCAAGGGCTTTGTCCCATTTCTTTTTTTTCCCTCTTGCCATTAATTAGTAATCTGTGCGGAGACCACTTAAGACTACACAAATACCCATTCCTCATCAAAAAATTCCCCTTTGATGTGGTATCCATTGATGATTTTTGCCTGATTCAGTCTTTCCTATAGTGGTTGCAGAATGGCGATTTTCTGCCTCTAGCAGTCTCTCCACATTTATTAGGTGGTTGTTGACATTTCGATATAAGCCAGAGACTAGTTTGTTTCTTGTTTATTGATTTGTAGGTTAATTACGGATGTGGACTCATGAATTCCTATTTTTCCAGTGGTTTATAACTTGTTACTGTATGTAATTATTTTGGCGCTCACATTTTCCCAGATTTGGCCAGTGAGAGCGTTCCTTCAGACTGGCTTCTGGGTCCTTGTGATATGCTCCCATCCTTTTTTGGAGCGTTTCCTTTTTTCTCACTCAAAGTATTTCTGGCTCATGTTGTACCTGTTCTGGCCTGTCCATAGAATTAGTCCTATCTCTAACAAACCCTGGTTCCTTTATTTCGGCATGACATTAGAGAACAAGGTCTGGGGACCATTGGATGTTTTACATGAAAGTGATTTATGAATGGTGTGCTCTTAGGAAAAAAACCTGTGAGGGACTGTGGGGAACAGGACAGGGAAGGGGAGGAAGCTGGGCAAGGATGTGGTTTCAGGGAAGGCCTGTCTCAGCCTGATCAGCTCTGGTGCAACACGAAGTGCAGGGCTTGTCCTTCGGAGGCAAGGGCACAGGGCTTTTGTGCCCTCTGTCAGTCCTTGCCCACTGCAGGAGATGGGAAAGGGGCAGCAGGAAGGAAAGCTGGAATGTGCCACCATGCCCAGGGGCAGTTCTGAAAAGGTTGCAGGTGTGAGTGCTTCTGCATTCTGCTGCAGGGGGGATTCCAGCTTTCTCCAAAAAATCATTTATCTGAAGCTCCTAGGAACCTTTGTTCAGGTAGTGAGAGTTTGGATAGTGATCGGTCAGGTAGGAAGGGCTACTTGCACAAATACATAAATACACACAGGTGTGCGTACTGACTCCAGGTGTGAATATCATGGGGTTGTGGTGATGACATTGGCCTAAGATATACCTAGCTTCTGCCAAACTGTGCTTTGTTTTTTTCCCTCTAGGCCATTTGACATGCTGTTCTTTCTTTTTAGAATTTTCCCTCTCTTCCCCGTCCCCAAATCTGTCCTATTCTCGTTCATTTTTCATATCTCACTTTAGAATCATTTACGTAGGAAGCTTTACCTGATTGTTACCACCCCGCATCTTTCGAAAAACAATTTTAAAATTGTTTGAGATTTTTAAAAACTACCAAAATATCAAATAACCTGGGTATACAGTTTTTCATTCTAGACCTAGAGTTTTTACCTTGAGGAATAAAGTGAAACTTATAGATGTGATTTGTCTGTATGTGTCCCGTGATTTGAGAGATGAAGAAAAGCATCGTGTGGAGAATGAGAATATTCAGCTGTGTAGTAAACAGTAAATATTTTTCATATGATTTCACCTCTTTAAGTTTATCAGACACTAGATGATGGGAGAAGATAAACCAGTTAATTACATCTAGACAATAAGAGATTGCCCACCAATGGGCGGTGGGGGGAGCACTGTCCTGTTATGAAAATAGCACCCAATTGAATGGGGATATTCAATTAGTAATGATATCTTTTTGTTTTAGACTTTGCCATCAACCTTAGGCCCAGTTCTAAATGGCATAATCTCAGGTTGGAGGATAAGGGGTAGGGAGAGTAAGGTTTATCAGATAACTGTGAAAGCTACTTTAAACCTTAAACTTTTATGATTTTTAAATACTTGCAGTTGGTCTCAGGGGATTCTTGACTCAGCACAGAAGGTTCACCACAGGAAAAAACAACTTCAAGCTTATGTTCCATTGACTGGATGAGGGTGTTAATAGCATATTTGTAGAATTCCCTAAGTTTATAGATGTCAAAAATATTACCTTTTACTTGCCCAAATAAGAACACTGATTCCCAAAGTAACCTTCTTCCCCACCAGCCTGGATTATCTTTTAACATTTTTAAGTAAAGAGATTGAGGGGGAAGTTTTTTGTTTTTTGTTGTGTTTTTTTTTTTTTTTTTTAAAACATGATATTTAATATCCTGCATTGTATTTTTGCTGAGGAACTGTTACTGGGAGTTTTTTGTTTTTTGTTTTTGTTTTTGTTTTTTTTAACAGATCAAAGGCTGTGTTAATTAAGCATGATGAATTAAAATCCTGAGTTTCAGGTGTTTATGCAACAGAATAAAGAACTAGCCTGCTTTACTCATCATTGTGTATACAATCCCTAGCATGGTGACTGATATGTAGTAGGTGCCTCGTATTTGTTAACAGAATGAGTGTCTATAATTATCAAATAATGAAACTCTTATTCATGTGTCATTTATTAAACAGTTTGAGTGTATATTTACCATGTGCCAGCAGTTAAAGGGAATTAAATGAATTAGACACGGTCTCGGACCTCATTTAAATTTAAGTTTCATGCAGCCTTTCTTGATTTAGCTACATATTAGAATTATTTGAGGAGCTTTTAAAAATACCAATGCCTGGGTTTATCCCAGCATTCCTGATTTAACTGGTCTGGGTGGTGCCCAGGCATCAGAATTTTATAAGGCCCTCTCAGGTGCTTATTAGATGCAGCCACAATTGAGAACTTTTTTTTTTTTTTAAAGATTTTATTTATTTATGTGACAGAGAGACAGCCAGCGAGAGAGGGAACACAAGCAGGGGGAGTGGGAGAGGAAGAAGCAGGCTCCCAGCGGAGGAGCCCGATGTGGGGCTCGATCCCATAACGCCGGGATCACGCCCTGAGCCGAAGGCAGACTCTTAACCGCTGTGCCACCCAGGCGCCCCTACAATTGAGAACTTCTGGTCCCCAAATCTGTCTCAATCTCTTTGGCCTGCCATAACAGCATACCATAGACTGAGTGACTTCAACAGCGATACTTATTTTCCCCCAGTTCTGGAGGCTGGGAAGTCCAAGCTCAAGGTGCTGGCCAAATCTGATTGCTGGTTCTTCTTATAAGACCACCTTTCGGATTAGGGCCCTCCCCATATGATCTCCTTTAGCACTTAATTGCCTCTCCACATAAAGTCGTATTAGGGTTTAGAACTTCAATATGAAGTGGGGGGGAGGGGGCCACAGATTCTGTCCATGGCAACCAGTGATCTGTCAGAAGAAGAAGATTGCACAGATGGTGTGATGTGATGTGTCAAGTCCAGATGCAGTTAGAGCCATAGCATTGCTGTACACAAAATCTTGGGCTTAAAGGAGGAGAAAGCACTTTCAGGTGCTGGGTTCAGTGAGAACTTTGAGATGGAACAAGTGTTTTGATTTTTAAATCGGTAGACTTTGATAAGAAAATAAGAGGTAGAAAATGGTAAATGAGGGCAGAAGATTGAGCTGGAATTTGACTTGACAGTTACTTGCTGGGTATTGTTGCAAAATTGCTTTGAGTTTTCTGAGCCCCTGCTGCTTTATAATACCTTGCGCGTGGCGATATTTGTAAAACAGTTCCCTCTACCGCTTCTTCCTTCCTTCGGCAAATATTTATTGTGCTTCTTCTGTGTACCGTACAAATGTAAGCTGATTTTTTGGGCGGGGGGAGGGTCAGAGGATGACATAACTACCGGGATGGCAGAATGAAGATATAAATTGTTGAAATTTTTAAGTTGAAATCAGGTGCTGGTGGGACTTGGAAATTGCCAGTAGACACTTGAAAATGGGGGCAGAGTAGATTTGGAGCTGGAAATAAGCACTGAGAACATGGCATAGTCAGCGGCATCTTTAAAGGTAGAACCTTGTGGGGTTGCCACAGGAGGAATAGGAGCGGATCTTACCTTGGAGTCGTTTATGGTTTTTCTAGTATTATTAATGTTTGTTCAGAATGTTTTTGAGACTCCTTTAGGATTTGCGCTTAGCCTGTACAGCCCATTCATCTCACTGTCTTCATTTTTAGCACATTTTGTGTGCTGACGGTGAACTTGAATTGCAGCAAGGTTATCCGGGGGCGATCTGGTGAAGGTTGTAGATGATCGTCCTGGGAGATACTCCTCGCCAAGAAAAGTCGTATTATGGAACTGGTTCTCATGTTCACGCACCCGGACTCTGAAGGCCACGCCAAGAAAGACGTGAGTCTTTCACACTATTGGTGTGAGCAAAGTTTGACTCTTTGAAATAAGTGAATAACCTCTCAATGTAAAAATAATTCCCCCACTCTGTTACAAGGTGGCACATGCTTTTTGTAGAAATGTTATGAAATATTGTCAGATGAAAGAGAATCGGTGGAATAGAGTGGCCAGAAGCAGTGAGGAACAGTCACAGATTTGAGGATAGTCTACCATGTTGTAGATGTACATCGGAGAGAACTCAGGTGTAGTATTGCCGAGAAGGCATAGGCATGCTGTCACTTATTTCCTTCTCAAGTACCTACTTCTGTCTCCCATCACACTGCTGATTTTCTCTTGTACGTCGATGCAAAATTGTGCTTGTAGGAAAAGATAGTCTCGAAGTTCTACCCAGTAAAGTAAACGTGAAACCTTTTCATTTAAGAAATTATGGCTACAATGGAGATTGCAGCACATTTCTAAAATTGGCATGTCTTCTTGTATAAGTTGATTTCCTGCTTTGGTATACATTTAGATTTGTTGTCCCTTTTTGGCCTCATCTTGGTTAAAGTAATGTGGGTGGAAGAGGAAGTTTTCACACCTAGCAATCTGCAGAATCTGAGGTCCAAGAAATAGGTGCTTTTGGGAAATGGGCACATCTAGTGTGAACTAGGTGGTTATTAACAGTGAAAGCTGATAGGATAAAGTAGTTCAAATGAAGACTACTGTTGTGGGATATAGGTGGTATTTGACCCAGAAGCTAAGCAGAAATAGGCACATCTACCTCACTGATGTGCTTTGCATAGTTTGTTGAAGTTTGAGCTTATAAAACATTAGATTGTTACCAGTTGACCTAGTATGTGATGTTTACTTTCTTTGAAGGTATTGTTTCAGCCAACTGACAAATGGCTCCTCTTGTGGTTTTTTTTTTTTTTTCAATAATTTTCTCCATGCTAGAAATCCGAGGATCAGAATTCCATTTAACTTTCTGATAAAAAAAAACCTAAACAGTGAGTTTTCTGTTTTGCCTGTGCTTCTGATGCTTCTGAAACAGTCTTGGCTGTCGAAGGGTTATTTCACACTTTGCATAACTTCGGAAGCTTACATAACCTTGTTTGCTGAAATCCCCTTAAACAGGCCACCACCTCCATGTGTGTGGTGTGTCCTGGAAGGAGATTCGAGGCCTCGGTTACGTGATCTTGGCATTGTCGCTTTATCAGAGACTTGGGTTATTTCACCTCTGGGGGTCTGCACTTCTTTATCTGCAGATTGGAATCAAAGTACTTCACCTGGGAGGCCTGTTAAACAGACTATTGGGCATTCATTGCCCTCATCGTGAAGGCCTAATAGCCAGGGGCAGGCCGGAATTTGGGGGCAGGGGAGGTCGGGGAATATCTCCTAATACTGATTTTCTTTTCTGGATTTGTTTTGGCAGTTCAAGTAGGGCTTAAAGGAAAGAATGTGAAAGGAGCACTGATCTTCACTGTCTTAATTTTCCTGCCTAAGCATCTCTGCCACCCCCCCTTCCTCATTTTATCACAGCAGGAAAGTATGAGCAAGCTGGGAAGAACCTGAAAATCTGATCAAGAGCATCCCTATTTTTGTGCTGTTGAGGAGAACTGGAGGCTGCCTAGCTTCCGGTGTGAAGCACTTATTGGAAACGTAGCAATTGAGAACACTGGTCTTTCTATGTTATTCTGATACCATCTGCCTGGAGCTCTTCATTTCCAGGCTCTTGGTAGCTAGTAAAGAAGAGACACCTAAAGATAGAAACTGTGGCCAATGAGAATACTGTTGCAAACTTACTACAAGCATTTTTCTTGTTTTTCCTCCAGAGTAAAGAGTAGCATGGAAATGTCATCAGGAGCAAATAATTAGGAAGTTTAAAAAAAAAAAAAAAGGCATTATCTAAAGGGGAATCAAATTAGTTAAATTAGAACATTTCCTCTATTGAAAAGGCCTACCTTATTCTTCCGGTGTCACTTCTTTCCAATGAAAGATTCTGTAATATTCGGACTTGCTTCACTGTTATATTTGTGGATTCAGAGCAAGCACTGTTGTCAGTAGACTTATAATCTGCTACAGCCATACTGCATGAACTCGTGGGCCCCAAAGCAAAATCTGAGCTAACAAATTCAGCCAGTGAAAAAGGTGAAAATTGACTTTCAGGTGATGATAGAATGTTGAGAAGTTAGAGCTTTGGAAATTTTCCCTGGTGGTGTTATCCTGATTCTTTATCTCAGGATAAATTCATGTGACTATATAGTAGCAAACTCTCACAATTTGATTTTTTTTTTTTTCTGCAGGTTCCTGTACAAATGTATAACATATATGCATCGCATTGACTTTGAATCATTCTGTAATTTTAATAAAATGTATAATTATAATTGTGTTGAAGATAGCGTCGTAATATATATAAAATCATAATTAATAATATTCAGTGGTTGATATGCTATCAAAAGAGAGAATCTTTACCAGAATTTATTTATATATTTTTAAGTCTGTTATTTCTGATTGAACACCAAGATTTGGAAAATCTAAATCAATATTCATGTGATTCTGGAATTTTTTGTTTGTTTGTTTGTTTTGTTTGTTTGTTTTTTTGCCCTAGGAGGTTTTAGAAGTTTTTGCAAGCCATTTAAAAAATGTGTTTAAATAGGAATTATAACCTAGAATTCATAAATAGGTAAATTTCTATTATAATTTCTTAAGGAAAAATAGTTTAATATTACACAACAATGCCTGTATTTAAGGAATTTTAAAAATTAGTGCTTTTGTTATCTAAGACCACTGCAATGTTTATAGAGCAAGATACTCATCAGGACACATATCAGTAAGTTGTATAGATTAAAATTATGTAAGTGAAAGGAAGAGGTAATGTTTTGAAATTGATTTTATAAAATAGGTCAGTATATCACAATGTTTTTTCTACTCCTCATTAATAATCATGTTAATAACTGATGCCTCATGTGATGTGTGCTGCAGACCAGGAGAAAAGAAGTATGTGGAGATAGTCTCCTGTTTTATTATTTCCCTTAAAGTGGACGTCAGCTTTCCACTCCACAGGATGTCTCACAGGCATCTGAAATTCACCATGTCCACAGCTGAAGTCCTCTCCCACCTGGTGTTTCTTTTATGTTTTCCCTATGTCAGTGAGTGGTCACAGCATTTCCCTGGGAGCCAGAAAAACTGGGATCCTTCTTTGAATCCTCTTTTCCTTCATCCCTGCAGGTCCTGTGCATCTTCTAGGGCCTCCCTCGAAGCTGTCCTTTTTTCTCCATCCATACTTTCCAGTGCCTTCTATAAGCTCAGTGTCCTTTTTCCCATCTTACAGCGACTCTGGCAAAGCTAAGGAGAAAGAGAAGGCATAAATAAATAGTTTAGGCCAGATTTCAGCAAATGATGGTCCAGCCAAAATCTGGTGAGGCCTGTAAGCTATGAATGGTTAGTAACATTTTCAAAGGATGGTTTAAAAAAAAAATGAATATACATGACAGAGATAGTTTGTAGCCTGCAAAGCTTAAAGTATTCACAAGCCAAGTCCTTAACTAGAAATGGTTTGTTGAACCATTAGGCAAAGGCAATGAAGATTGAGATACAACTGTAGGTATGGTAAAGAGGAAAAAAAAATCATGTGAATATCTTCATATCCTTATTTGGAGAGTTTGATGAAATATAAATTTACTAAAACTGCAACTGAGTAAAGAATAAATAAAAAGCTCTTAGAAAATTGAATTAGTAGTTAAAACTCCGTGTCTGTCTCACACATACAGGCACACATGCATTCTGCAAGACCTAGGCCCTCACAGTTGGTGACCAGAGTTCCAGCAGAGACCATAGGGCTACTGTGTGTAGATGCACACACACAGACATATAGCCAGATACTGGGTCATGTGACTGTGGGAGCTAGTTGGGCAAGTCCGAAATGTGTAGGGCAGGCCAGGCTATTTGGAAGAATGGCTGTCAGCATTAGAACTCTTGGTTCCGAGCGAACGCTGCCTTTGCAGAAGGAATTCTTCAGGAAAATCTCAGTTCTGTTCTTCAGGCTTTTCAGGCCCACCCAGATTATCGAGGATAATCTCCTTTAGTAAAGTCAACTGATTTTAGATTCTAATCACATCTGCCCAGTACCTTCCTGGCAATACCTGAATTAGTGTTTGTTTGAATAACTGGAGACTATAGCCTAGCCAAGTTGATTCATAAAACTGACAATCACAGGTAGTTTCTACTAAACTTTAAAGGAACTGATAATGATCTTGATTTTATACAGAGTGTTCCAGAAAATGTAAGGGAAGAGATAGGTCCCTAGTTTATTGTTTAGATAATGTAACTGTGATACCAAAGCAACACAGAGGAAAATCATAGGCAAATCTCAACATGAAGATAACTATAAAAATTCTAAATGGAATTTGAGCATCCAAGGCAGAGGTGCTGTTAGTTTCTACTCGTCATTTTTCTGAAGGACATGGCCAGTAAGAATTTAAAAAGAAAGAGCAGAGCTATCCCTGTCATTGTCTGCATAGAAATTAGAAGAGACTATGGCCAATTTATTAGAACTAATGAGAGTTAAGTAAGATTGTGTTGGTTATAAGGGCAATATAAAAATTCAAGTGAAACCAGCAACAAATAATTACATGTTACTTATGAAAAGATACCTTTCCCAGTAGAAATAAATCTAATACAAGATGAACAGTATCTTTAAGGAGAAAATTATAGACCTTTTTATCTACTTAATTATTAAATTTCTGATAGTTATGTGTTAAAATCACCCACTATGAGTGCAGATATTTATCCTATTTTTAAAGCTAATATATTATAAATTGAGGTAAAATATACAGTGAAGTTTATAGATTAAATTTTAATAAATGTGTACAACCAAATCAAGACATCCCCCATAGATAACCAGTGTTATCTCAACTCCCATAGATACCAGTGTTCTAGTCTTGATCACCACAGAGTTTTTCCTGTTCTTCAATCATGTGGTATTTACTCTTGTGCCTGGCTTCTTGTTCTCAACAGAGTTTTTGAGCTCCACCCATGCTGAGGGTATCACTAGTTAATTCTTTTGTATTGCTGAGTAGTATTAGTTGGGCATTTAGGTTGTTTTCAATTTTTGGCTAGTATGAATGCTTCCATAAACAGACTTGTACAAGTCATTTCTGGAAATATGTTGTCATTTACGTTGGCTGAATGAATACTTAGGAGTGGAAAGTAGGTTGGGTGTAATTTAACTATAACTTAACAATTAGTTTTCCAAAGAAGTTTATCTTTTCACATTCTTACCAGCAATATATGAAAGTTCCAGTTGCTCCACGTTCTGACATTTGGTGTTGTCAGTATTTTTTATTTTAGTCATTCTTGTGGGTGTGAAATGGTATAATGGGGTTCATTTGCATTTTCTTAATGACTGATGATTTTGAAACCTGTTCATTTACATATTTACAATTTGTATATATTGTTTTTGAGGAATCCATTCACACCTTTTGTCCCTTATTGTTTTTTTTTTTTTTTTTTTTTAAAGATTTTATTTATTTGACAGAGATAGAGACAGCCAGCGAGAGAGGGAACACAAGCAGGGGGAATGGGAGAGGAAGAAGCAGGCTCACAGGGGAGGAGCCTGATGTGGGGCTCGATCCCGTAACGCCGGGATCACGCCCTGAGCTGAAGGCAGGCGCTTAACCGCTGTGCCACCCAGGTGCCCCCCTTATTGGTTTTTTTATTTGGTTGTATTTTTGTTATTGATATGTAGGAATTCTTTATATATGCTAAATTGAAGTCTTTTGTCAAATATATCTGTGTATCTATATATAGATACAGATCTGTACCTATCTCTGTATCTATATCTGTCTACCTACTGTGAACCCTTTCTCCTGGCTTGCCTTTTAATTTTCTTCATGGTGTTTTTCAATGAACAGATTTTATATTTGATGAAATTAAATTTATCTTTTTTTTCTTTTTTAGTGCCTTTGTGTCTTCTTTATTTTTATTTATTTTTTAAAGATTTTATTTATTTATTTGACAGAGAGAGAGACAGCGAGAGAGGGAGCACAAGCAGGGGGAGTGGGAGAGGAAGAAGCAGGCTCCAGTGGAGCAGGGAGCCCGATGTGGGGCTTGATTCCAGGACCCTGGGATCATGCCCTGAGCCGAAGGCAGGCGCTTAACGACTGAGCCACCCAGGCGCCCCCTTTGTGTCTTCTCTAAAAAAATCTTTGTCTACTCCAAGGAATTGAAGGGTTTTTTTGCTTTAATAGTTTTTGTTTTTATATTTAGGTTTATGATCTGTGGCAAATTAGTTTTTGTGGGTACTGTGAAGTAGGAGATCAGAAGGTTTAGGCTGATTTTTTCCGCCCTCCATTTTTATCCAGGTCTACCACCATTTGCTGAAAATGCTTTTATTGGGTGCCTGGATGGCTCACTCGGTGAAGCTTTTGCTTTCGGCTCAGGTCATGATCCCAGCGTCCTGGGATCGAGTCCCACATTGAGTTCCCTTCTCAGCCAGGAGTCTGCTTCTTCCTGTCTCTCTGCCCCACCCCCCTGCTCCTGCACTCTCTCTCTCACTCTGTCTCTCACTTGCTCTCTCAAATAAGTAAAATATTTAAAAAAAGAAAAGAAAATGCTTTTATTTCTTCATTCAGGAACCTTGGTGAACTGTCAGAGTGACCATATATAGGTGGAAACATTTCTGGACTCTATTTTGTTACATGAATCTATTTGTTTATCCTAATTATACCAGTACTACACCACTTTGTTTGCTGTAGCTTTGCAGTGAGACTTGCAATCACTTGAAAATAGGTAGTGTAAGTCATCCAAATTTGTTCTTCTATTTTAATGGTGTTTAGTTATTCTAGGTCCTTTACTCTTAGACTTTTAAGCTTTTTAAAATTATAACTTCATTTTGAAATAGTTTAACGCATCAAGTTGCAAAACATGGCAGTTTTTATGTACCATTTTTCCAGCTTTTTTAATGATACTATCTCTCATAATCATAGTATAGGTCTTCAGCGAGTGTGGTATTGCCTTCGAAGAGGCGAAAATTGTTATCGAAGGGAGAAAATAATCTTGCTCTTTTAATGTATGAAGTACTGTTATACGTACAGCATATAAATAGACAATGTGTCTGTGGTATTAACATTTCATGGGGACATTAGAAAAAAATCTAGAAAGGCCCTTTTAGAATGAAAATGGGAAAAAATTGGCACATACTACTATAATTAATCGTACCTAAGGAAACCAGGAATTGACATTAGTATGCTAACTCGGGTACTTACCTTAGTTGAATTTTACCAAATTTTACATGTTGTGTGTGTGTATGTGTGTGTGTAGTTATGATATTGCTGGTGAATAGTCAAGTAACCATGATCACAGCATACAGAACTGTTCTATCAGCACAAAGGAAACCCCTCGTGTTTGCTTTTTAATAGTCATACCGCTTCCTTACCTCTGAACTACTGGCAACCAATGATCTGTTTTCCATCACTCTAATTTTGTCACTGTAAGGATCTTACATAAATGGAATCATAATATGTGGCCCTTTGAGATGGTCTTTCTTTCATTCAATATAATGTGCTTGAGATCCATCCAAGTTGCTGCTTGGATGAACTGATGTTCATTGTGTTTTGTTGCTGAGTAATATTTCATTGTCTTGATGAACTGTTATTCACCTTTTGAAGTACTTTTGGGTTAATTCCACGTTTTGGCTATGACAGGTAAAGCCTCAGTGAACACCTGTGCACAGAATTTGTGTGAACGTAGTTTCATTTCTTGGGACAAATCCTGACGAGTGTTTGCTGGGTCATATGGTAAATGTATGTTTAATTTCATGAGAGATGGCCTGATTATCTTCCAGATAATTTGTACCGTTATGTTCCCACTGGGAATGTCTGAGAGAGCCAGTTACTCTGCACCCTTGTGAGCACTTAGTATTATTACTTTTTTTCTTTTAGCCATCTTAAGAGGTCTTTAATGGTAACTTTTATGACTTTATTTTGATTTCCCTAATGACTGATGATGTTAAGCACCTCTTCATATGTTTAGTTGCTATCCTTATATCTCCTTGTATAGTGTTTGTTCAAGTCTTTTGCCCATTTCCAAATGGATTGTTTTCTTACTGTTGGAGTTTAAAGAAGTCTATATATATTTTGGATGCAAGGCCTTTTTCAGATATGAAATTCGCAAATAATTTTTCCCACTATGTGGCTTGTCTATATCTTCCTAAGAGCAGTTTTTGTAGAGTGAAAATTTTTAATTTGGATGAAGTTTTGAATTTATTGATTTTTTTTTTTCTTTTGGTGTCATATAAGAACTGTTTAACTCTGGGTCATGAAGATTTTCTTTATGATTCCTTATAGAAGTTTTTTCCTTTAACTTTTTATTTTGAAACAATTAGAGACTCACAGGAATTTGCAAAAAATACCATATAGAGTCCTGCATGCCCTTCATACTGCTTCCCTCAGTGGTGGCTCTTGCATAACTGTAGTATAATATCAAAAGCAGGAAACTAAAGTTGGTTTAATGCTATTACCTATAGACTATAGATCTTTTCAGTTTTCACCAGGTTTTATATACATGCATATGTATGTGTATAGTTCTGTGCAATTTTACTCCATATTCCTGTTCTTAGAAGGAAAACATTCAGTGTTTTAAGTGTGGTATAGGATTTTTGAGCTATAGGATTTTTGCAGACACCCTGTAGGCTGAAGAAGTTCCTTTCTGTTCCTAGTTTATTGAAAGTTTTGTTTGTCTTTAACATATGGCATTTATTAAATTTTTTTTCTGCTTCAATTGGTATGATCATATGGTTTTCTTTTTTTAGACTGTTAATATGATAGATCACATTGATTGATTTTCAAATAGTGAACCAACATTGTATCTTGGAGTAAACCCAACTTTGATGTGGTATATTTTTCTTTTTCTCTATTGCTGGATTCGATTAGCTAATATTTTGTTGAGAATTTTTGAGTCTATTCATGAGGAATATTGGTCTTTTTTTTTTTTAATATTGCCTTTGCTTTTGATATCAGAGTAATGCTGGTCTTATAAAGTGTGCTGGGAAGAGACTATAGAATTGGTGCTATTCTATAAATATTTCATAGACTTTGTCAGTGAAGCCATCTGGGCCAGTTTTATTGATTTTTCTAAAACAACAACAAAAACACTTCAGTGTGATTATCTCATTTGTTTCCCTGTTGTCAGTTTTACTGATTTCCACTATTATTTTTATTTTTTTATTTGCTTGTTTTAGGTTCTTTTTATCCTTTTTCTAATTTTGTCAGATGGAAGCATAGATTATTAGTTTGAGACTTTCTTCTTAAATGTGAACATTTATTGCTATAAATTTCCCTACAAACACTGCTTTAGCTTTGTCTTAGAAATTTTACCAAGTTTTGTTTTTATTTTCATTTAGGTCATTGTATTCTTCTGCTCTTCTTGACACTTCTTCTTTGATCTATGAATTATTTAGAAGAGTGCTGTTTAATTTCCAAGTGTTAGGAGATTTTCCTGCTACTTTTTGTTCTTGGTATCTAGTTGATTCCATTATGGTCAGAGAAAATACTTTCAATTTGTTGATACTCCATTTGGTTTATCTAGTGTTTTTAAAAAAAAATTTAGTGGTAATCTGTATAAAGATTACACTGTATGTACGTAGTTTGATTACAGTCTCCCAGCATGAACATTTTATTTAAGTGGAATATAGATAGTCTTGCTATCCCCAAAGTTGCTTTACTGTGTCCCCTTTATGGGATAGTCATCCTTAATATTACCTCTATATATAAACTGAAAATGCTATGATTTTTGCTTCTGTCAAAAATAATATTTAAAACTCAAGAATGGTTTATTTACCTTTCTGTTGCCCTTTCTTCATTCCTGTTGTTCTGAGTTTCCTCTTGTTACCATATCCTTCCTGTTTGAATAACTTCCTCTAGCCATTCTTCGAAAATAGGTCTGCTGGCAAGAAATTACCTTAGCTTCCCTTCATCTGAATTGTCTTTATTTCATCTTCAATCCCAAAGAATGTTTGATGGATATAGAATTCTTGATTGACAGTTCTTTTCTTTAGTACTTGAAAATATGATGCACTTTCTTCTGGCATCTGTGGTTTCTTATGAGAAATCCTTTGTCTTTTGAATTTTTGTTCTCCTGTATTTCTCTCTGATGCTTTGAAGATTTTTCTTTGCCTTTCATTTTCAGAAGTTTGATTATGTGTAATTAGGTGTGTGTTTCTTTGCATTTTTAACTGCTTTTCTTAAATTAATAAGTTTATGACTTTTGCCTCATTTGGAAAGGTTTCGGCCATTATTTCTTCAGATATTTTTTTGTCTCTGCATTCTTTTTCCTTTTTTTCTGAGACTCTGGTAAAATAAGTGATAGATTTCTTTTTTTTTTTTTTTTCTTTTTCTCTTTTTGGTCCAGTTCCCTCAGCCTTCATTGATTTTTTTTTTTTTAAAGATTTTATTTATTTGATAGAGAGACAGCCAGTGAGAGAGGGAACACAAGCAGGGGGAGTGGGAGAGGAAGGAGGCGGCTCCCAGCAGAGCAGGAAGCCCGATGCGGGGCTTGATCCCAGGACCCTGGGATCACGTCCTGAGCTGAAGGCACATGCTTAACGACTGAGCCACCCAGGCGCCCCACCTTCACTGATTTTTTTTTTTTAAGCTTTTTTTTTTTTTTTTTAACTGATGTCATCCCCATTTGATTTTTGTATATTAATCTTATATCTGGAAACCTTGCTGAACTCACTTATTAGTTCTAGTAGCTTTTTTGTAGGTTCTGTTGGGTTTTCTAGACAGATGATCATATTACCTTTGTATAACTACAGTTTTATTTCTTCCTTGTCAATCCAGAAGCTTTTTTTTTCTCACTTTATTACACTGTCTAGAACATCAAGTATAATGTTAAATAGAAGTGGCAAAAGCAGACTTCTTTACCTTGTTCCCTCTCTTTGAGGGAAAACATTTGGTGTTTCACTAATAAATATGTTAGTGGGTTTTTTTCTGTAGCTGATGTTTATAGTGTTGAGGAAGTTTGCTTCTGTTCCTACTTTACTGGGAGATTTTATTAGGAATGGATGTTGGATTTTTGTCGGATGTATTTTCTGTGTCTGTTGTGATAACCATGTGTTTTTCCTTTTTTAGCTTTTTAATCTGATGAATTACATTTATCAGTTTTTGAATGTTAAGTACATCTTGCAATCCTGGGATAGACCTCACTTAGTCATGATGTATTATCCTTTTTTATATTATTGGACTTAATTTGCTAATCTTTCATTAAGAGTTTTGCATCTGTGTTGATGATGAGATATTGGATTGTAGTTTTCTTGTAATGTCTGGTTTTGGTATCAGGGTAATGCTGGCTGGCTTCAATTTTCTGTAAGCGTTTGTATGAAATTGATGTTATTTCTTTTTAAATGTTTGGTCCAGTTCACATGAGGCTATGTCTGGAATTATTTTTTGGGAGAAAGCTTTTAACTACAGATTTAATTTCTTTAATAGATACAGGGCTCTAGTGGTTATCTATCTGTGTCTTCTTGAGTTGGCTTTGGTTGTTTGTGCTGTCAGTTTTATTGGCCTACATTTAAAAATTATTTGAAAACACTATTATCACTTAAAAATGTGTGTCATTTCTAATGTTTGCAATATTTCTTTCTTCCTGGCTAGTGATTTATCAATTTTAATACTCTTTACAAAGAAACAGCTTTGGTTTCATTGCTTTTTCTGTTATTTTGTTTATTTTCTAGTTTGTTGATTTTGACTTTGATCTTTATTATTTATTTTCCTTTGTGTTTAATTTATTCTTTTTCTGGTTTCTCAGGATGGAAACTTACGTCATTGATTTAAGACCATCCTTCTTTCTCAATTTTGGGCTTTTAGTGCTACAGATTTTCCTCTCAGTACTGTTTTAACTATATCACACAAATTATGATATGTTTTATTTTCATTTTCATTTATTTCAAAATACCTTATTTTCCTTTTGATTTCTTCTTAGACCCGTGGGTTATTTAAAAGTGTGTTATTTAGTTTCCAAATATTTGGAGATTATCAAGACATCTTTCTGTTACTGATTTCTAACTTAATTACACTGGTGTCAGGGAACATACTTTGTATGATTTGAATTCTTTTAAATTTACTGAGATTTTCTTCATCGTCCAGACTCTGGTTTATCTTGGTTAATATTCAACTGTAATTAAGGGAAATATTCTGTAAGTCAAAGTAGTTGATGATATGGTTCAAGTAATTTACAATTTTAATATGTAAACTTAAATATGTTTTTCTAATATGTTTTGTATATTTCACATTTGTACATCATGGATTCATTTTTATTTTATCAGAGTGTATTCTTTATTACTTCTTATGGTGGGTTTGTTTTACAAAAAGGTCACAACATTATTTTCCAGCCCTTATGCTCTTCTGTGATGTGGCCTTGCAAGAAAGAATGAAGACTTAATTCCCCTGCACTTGACTTTATCTTGTCCTTAGTGACTTGATCAGTGTAGCATGGTAAGAGTGATGCTTTATGGCTTTTATGACAGGGTTAGGAAAGGCCAGACTGCTTTCACTTGGTTTTCTTGGAATGCTTGCTCTCTAGACATTCCTTCTTAGATTGCTCCCTCTCATGAGCTGCTGCACTGGGAGAAGCCAAGCCACATGGAGAAGCCATGTACGGGTGCTCTAGTTTACAGTCCTCACTGAGCCCATTCATCAGCCATTCCAGCCCAGCAGGCAAATACGCAAGTGAAGAAAGAAGTGATCTTTGAAGTAGATCCCCAGCCTCAGCTTTTGCAACTGCTGAAGTCAATGCCAGTCATTTGTCTCTTCCTAGAGGAGGCCCCAGATCTGTGAGACAGAGCAGGGTCAATTCTGCTTTACCTCTCTGAAGTTCTAGCCTGTTGGATCTCTATCCATAACAAAATGCTTGTTTTACACCACTAAGTTTGATTGATGGCTTGTTGCACAATAGGGGTCACTTTATTTCAGTAGGATTTGCAAGAGGTTTCAGTCCCTACATATCTGAAAATAGCTTTAACTACACTCTTAATTGGCTTTGATATCTTAATCCTTGGATATCAAGTAATTCATTCTTGTCCATTGTCTTCATGTATCCAGGTCTTGCCAGTGAAACATGATGTAAATCTGATTCTCATTCCTCTGTGTGGGTAATGTTTTCTCCCTTTTGAAGCTTTTAGGATTTTTGACTTTCACATATTTCTTCCGAGCGCACGTAGGTGATCTATAATCCATTTCTGTCTGAGGACTCATGTCTTTTTATTTACCTCAGTATGTTTATTATACTTTAAAAATCTTTTTTTTTTTTTTTACTCTTTTAACTCTCCAAGATTTGGATATTTCTTGATTAATTACAGTTGGTTTCCCCCTTTCACTGTATTGTCTGTCAAATTTAGGTGATTCTTGGCTGTTTTGTTGTTGATTTTGTTTTCTTTTTGAGATGCCCTTTTACACTCTCTGCAAATACTCTCAGTTCATAGCTGCCTGTATCCAGAGGTGGTTGGGAATCACATAGTACCTGGAAATGTTTAGGGGTTCCTGGCCTTCCTAGGTGTCACCAGATACTGGGAAACTTCCTGATCCTTTGGGGATAATACATGTATTTACTTCTTTTACCCTTGGTCTAAAGGCAGCAGAAGAGATGACCCACTTGCTCCTACTGAGGGATTTCAACCAATAATGCTTTGGTTTCCTTCAGGGAAGTCTCTTCCCATTTTTGCCGCTTCAGTGCGTGGAGCAGCCCCCACTTTGGCATCAGTTTTTTCCTGGGGAAAAACTCTTGAGTATATGATTACCTCCTTTAATCTGATCTCATCTGTCTTTTGTCTTTCAAAGAGAGTCCCGATTATTTTGGTTTCTATGAGGACATCTACCCCATTTGGTTTTCAGGACTCGGCGAATTTAAGGAGCTGGTAGGACTCTGGAGTAGGTGCTCTGTCTACCATTTAATCTAATTGTGGTTGTTTTGTTTAAAATGCACAGAAGTCTCACGTGCTCTGTTTTTATATGCACCTGTACTTCTTTTTCTTCTGCCAGTTCTTGCTTTCTTAGGCTACTCTTATTACTAAGTTGAGAAACTATTCATGTGTCTCTTAATCTTGGATCTGTTCATCTATCCTTGAATCTCAGTATTGATAAAAATCCTTTTTGTGGATTATATTAAGGAGGAAAATTATAATGTTTTAGTTTATGACTTTAATTTTGGCAAGACTGCATGGACTATGTTATCAAATGAAAGTGTTGCAATACAGTTTGTAAAAATTTTTAGAAACATTTTGCTTGTGTCCCACATTTTTTTCTGTTGTATATAAAAAATACTTAGAATGATTTTTACTTACTAAAATAATCTCAATTTTATGAGGTTGTAAGAGTCAGTTTTTAGTATATTTGTATAGGCTTTCATTTTGAGTAAACCAGAGTGCTTATTTTTTCCCTAAACTGGTGATTTACGTGAGACTTCACTATATTAAAGAAAGATCTCTGTATTTATTTTTTTTTTCAGAGCAGCATCTCAGACATGTTGAAAAGGATGTTTTGATCCCTAAAATAATGAGAGAAAAAGCCCGAGAGAGATGTTCTGAACAAGTTCAAGGTAAGATTCAAATATTCATATAAAGAACAAATACATTTTTTATAATATGATCTGAATTTAATCCTTAGCCTCAGAGTCAAGTAGTCAATGAATTAATATGTATGAATTGCTTCTCACCCTTTCATGGAGATACCAGTATTTCAGCTTTCAGAACTTCCAGACGGTGTTCAATTCATTTACAATTTAAAAATATTCTCCCAAATTACTAGTAAAAAACATTTTTTCCCAGATGTACAGTTACATATATAGAGGAAAACTTGGTTATGAGTATTTTAGAGAAACAGATTATTCTGGTGATTTTGATAGGGAAAGAAGAAGCCTCAAATGTAACATGTACCTGTTTTTTCTTCATCACCTTATTCTTATATATTCTAAGACGAGTTTCTTTGGTGCCACTGTCTATTACTGAATTGTTAATGGAATCTCAGTAGTACTTACAGTTAGTCTTTTAATTTTTTTTTTATTTTTTACTTTTCTATATTTTATAGTTCTAAATGGAAGATATTTATGTAAATGCATGCTTTAGGCACCCACATATGCATATTTTCTTTAGAAAATGTTTCTTAACGTGAGATAATCCTGTATTCTGTAATCACCAGGTATGCTGGTGTCAATATTTAGTGAAAACATGTAAACTAAGCAGTGGAAGGTGAAAAATGAGGCCATATATGGAGAGTCATTAGAAAAGCAGAGGACAATATTACCGTAGAAATGTCTTTCTAAACAAATCTACCTCCTGAAATGGCCATCTAAAAGAAGTAGTAGTAAAATTTTTGCTGATACAGACTATTTTCCTGGCTCCCCTTCTTCCCCTTTCCCTGTAGTCGTCTTCCTTAAGGGACCTCAGTGATTCTTTGTGAGGACGATGGGCTGTAATTCCCATCAGCAAGTTTCTCTACAGGGGAGCCAGGCTGTGTCAACTGTAGTTTCAGGACCGTGTCCGTAATGTTTGGATGCTGGGAACATTTCTGTCCCTCTGATGCTATTCTCCTTCGAGAATGACCTTTGGAATCCATGGATTGAAGCAGTAAAAGAAGAATAATCCTTCAGAATGGACATTGTGTGATGGTCATTCCTGTTTCTTAGATGACTTATTATGACTTACTCCAGTTTCAGATCCATTCGTAAGATTTAAGGTAAATCCATCCATAAATAATGTTATCAATAATTACTTAGTATTATCCTATGATACTACTTTTGCTTTCACTGTGAATAAGTTGTTTAATCAGAGCACCTTCCTTCCACCCACACCCCTGGGTATCAGAAGAAACTAACCCATTGCCACCTGCAGACAGGGTTCGGTGGAACCCTGGAATTGGCAGGTGTCATGTTGATAGTCTCAAGAGATAATTTTCCACTTGCCTCAGAACTTTAAAAAAAAAAAAAAAAATGTCCTGACTCAGGTGAAGGAGGATGGAAACTAACAATGTGTGTGATGAAATTATAGGGCTCAATTTTCACTATCAGGAAAATTTACTTATTACTGATATATTAGTTCAAAGTTATAAATAGCTGTATTTATGCTGTTTTTAACACAATATTCTGCTATCTAGAATGAAAAAAGCTAGCTAACTCAATTATAGATTGAGTTTTTACTCACACGATTCAGATGGAAGTGCAGAATAATTGGGTTTGGGTTTCAGAACTGCCTTTGCTTGTAACCTAGACAGTGAAACTGTTTTTGGTTTTTTTAAGTGAAAGAAATAGAGTATAACTTTAAAGTATTTATAAGTTTTTGTTGCACACCTATCTAATGAGTGGTACAGAAAAAAAAAATGTTTATTTTTTGCTTCTTTATCCAAAGTGGTTTAGGATGTTGACTTGGTTTGTTTTTTTTTTTAATATACTCAAAATCTTCTGAAGACTGAAAGCATCTTAAAATTTGAGATCTGCTTGCATTATTTCAATGCATTTGTCCCTATTAGAACATGTTATAACAATTGATTTTTGAATATTTGAATCTTTTATAGATAATCTAATATTGATTTTTTTTAAGGCCATATGGTCTAAAACAGTGTTATAGAATCTAAAATTGATTGTTTTATAAAACAATACTCTTTAGTATTCTTCTTACTTAACCATGTGATTTAGTAAAGAGCATACATTGGTATTAAGCAGCAGAAAAGCTACATTTGAAGTGAATAAGATATAATTTAGAATCAGGACACTTCCCTTCTAGTTTATTTACTATTTATAGCCTTTGCTTTATTAAATAATTGTAGGATTTTATATAAAAGCATTATGTGTGCTCATTGTATAGTTCTTGGATAAAGATATAGGAATTTTAATAAGTGATCTGACTTTCTGCTAAATGCCTTAAACCTGATTATATAGGAAAGCTTTTCTGTTTGAATTTTTGCATGTCATTTCAACCCAGCTGATCATAAGAACTGGGTCAGACTGCCAGCAACTTAGGTTTGTGAAGGGAATGGAACAGCTTTTCCAGGGACAAAGAGAAATGAAATCACTTTCAATGAAAGAAAGATGCCTCATTATAGTCACCAACAGCAGTTATTGACAGCTACACTTCCTATTAACAAGGAGCATTTAACTAAGAGTTTGGCTGTTGGATCTTTGGACTTGATCTAATTTGCTAGCATTAATTAGTTTCTTTTGAGCACAGACACTTGGTGCTCACAGCTATAGATTTGGAGGGCTAATTAGGATAGAAAATTGAACAGAATGGGGTAAGGCATTAACCTTCAACCATTACCAGCTGGGACACTGATAAAGACCACAGAGTCCAAATGCTCCCTATTGATGTGAAGAGTACCCTAATGAATATCAGTTTCAGCCAGGTTGCTATATTCTTACTAGTTCTCTCTTCATTATAATTTTCAACCAGTTTCCACGATACCTTCATTATCTATATATACACTCTTGGTTTTTACTATACACTGATTTAGTCTGAGTTGCACATTTCGTCTTATGTTTAAACACAATTAAAATTTGTCTTAAGTAGTTGATAACATTTAGAATGTTTCATTGTCGTATGCCTTAGTGCTTCTAAAATTTAATTTTTATTTACAATTCATAATTCTTATTCGGCAGTGAATTTTTATAAAGTCACAGTAACTGTGATTTCAAATAATGAAAACTATAACCAGAAACAAGAAAATCTCAGCTTCTGGGTAACAAGTAAGCAGTGTTCGTATCAAACTGGTGTCAACTTGACAATCTAAAATATGCTTTTTGTGGGTTTTTTTTTTTAGTAGAAAAATAGTACTCATCACTTTTTCTTTGGAATTTAACTTTGATTTGATGAGTAAAGGTGACTTGACTTAGAGTTTAGATACAGAATTGAGAATGCTGATCTTGTTATTATATATACTTAGATAAGATTATTAACTGTTGGTAGAGTATATATAACAGAAAAGCAAGTGATCAACTGATTTAGATAGAAAACTAAACTTTATAGTAGTCTTCTTTTTCCAGTGATATTGGCAGTGAATAGAGCCACTAAAATTACCAAAGTGTATTTTTAGATGTTAACACAATAAACATTGACTATGTTGGGAATGAAACTGAAGGAAAATTCTAGAATGTCATGTCTTTCTCCAGGTCTCCCATTTCCCAAAAGCCAAAGCAGAAATTGTCTTCCATCAAGTGTGATGGTGGAATCATTGCTTTTCTTTTTTCTGGGAGTTACCAACTTGTGGTGTTTTAGGAAGATGGTTTGATGAACTCTGGAGGTTACTTTTTCTGTGACTTTTTCCATGTGTTTGACTCTTTGCTAATTTAATTTATATTTTCTATGTTAGTAATATTGTGTCATATATATTGTATGCTATATATAATTTGTCATATATACACTATATATAATATGCATATAAGTAAAGTATACATTCTCGTGTTACAGTTTTTCTTCTGGAAATAGTCCATGAGAAGAAGAGTCACTGAATTGTTGTTTTGTAAAAATTCATTATATTTTGCTGCTTTTTTTGAATTGCATAGTTGGCATTTGATATAAAGCTTCCATATTGAATAATGAAGTTAGCTTTAAAAATAGTAACTTCTGTTTTTCTTGTTGCTATGACACATCAAGACCAAAGAAGTACTCTGTCATCGGAGATGGCCTGGAGCTCTCTTTAACCTAGATGTATCTACTGCTCACTAACTCTTTTCATCCTTTGGGCTTTCTTTTACCTTATTTTAATATTTCTTTTGTATCAGTGTCTTCTACTGCAGTCTTTTTGCTCTTTTGCCCAATAGGTGGGGTTAGTTCTAAAGGAATTCTACAAAAGCATAGGGAGGCATGGCTTGTTCATTTCTTTGAGACCTCGCCGAGCTGTAGTTAACATAAAATGCCTGTCTTCTTCTGTCAGTCACATGCAATTAATTATGTTGCATTTTATAAATTCCAAAGATAATATGAACTGACAGCAAAAAAATAAGAATGCTTTGGATATTCTTTGGGATGTTTACAGGCAGAAAACTATCAAAACTTTATTAAGACAAATTGGAGCACCGCAGACTGCAGATGGTCAAGGAAATCAGTCTTTTATCCAACTGTGTTACTTGAACCTGCCAAAAACTTTTCCTTTGTTGTTCAAACGGTGCTATTATCACCACATATATTTTTGCCATTTAACTGTTCACCAATTAACTAACACTGAAGTGGAGATAGCTAATTTGGATATATTAGGACGGTCAAATATGTAAAATCACCAAATATGATGCATATCTGTTATGTATAAGAGTATGTTATGTACTCTAAGAAATATAAAGAGGTAGAAGGCGCAGTTCCTCTTCTTTCCTCCTGCACTGGACTCATCATGTCTTCATACTCATGGCTAAAATTTATTACAGCCAAAGGGAAAAGGCACATGAGATGAAGTTCGGAGGAAACCAGGCGCAAGCTTCCAAGAGCCCTCTCCCAGTAGAGTCACTCAGGATGTGCTTAATTCCTCCAGTGTTGAATTGTGACAGCACGTGTGAAATGTTGTGTACTAGGGAAACTCATTAGAGACTTACTCCGCAGAGTTTTTATTAGGAGTTGGTCACATGGGCATCCTTTGGTTAGCATTACCAAAATTTCAGACTCCCAGAAGGAAAGCAGGTGTTCAGCATAAACCATATGGTTTGCACAAACAGTTTAGACACAGTGAGCCACTCTTAGCAATTAGGGAATGGTGGGAACACTCCCAAAATCCAAGTTGTCAGACGCCAGCTACAGGCCAACCTTGCAAACAGGATTTTCTAAAGATAGCAGCATCAGGCCTGCCACGTTCCCCCCTTTCTGCACATGGACATAATACAAGTTAATTGCTAATAAGTACTTGTGTATGCCTATCAGGCCTGATGTCATGACATTATGAGTAATAGATCTATATCTGACAAATACAGCTGAATTATTTTTAAAACAACTGAGCAAAGTATATGGTGGTCATTACTTATTGATATAGTGGCCCTCAGTTATGTTTGTTAATTCATACCTGTATTGTAGGACTTAATGGCTTATTATGATTGTCTTATGTCTGAATAATGGGGCAATTTTGTAATTATATTTGTACATAAGTAGTCTTGAATAAATTGGCTAGTATTCGTCTCACAGAGAGAGGTGAAGGCTTTTTTAGTTTTAGAAGTTAAGTTAAATCTTTAAATGCTTAATCTTTAAATGACTAAATTAACAGAGAGTTTTGTCAGGGCAGATGAATTTAATATCTCAAACAATAATTTATGCAGCTTATTTTTGAAGATGTAAACGTGAAAAGTCTACATTTGAACACAAAAGCAAAGAATTACGTGACTTTGAAACTTAGGAATATTGTTAAGATGAACAAATATTATTAATATAAAATATGAGCTGACTGTTCTCTGATTACTTCATTAACAAGTTTTTATTATATTCTTTTCTTAGGCCTCTCCTTCCAATGATTTTGCTATAATAGTTTTAAATTCTTTTAAGAGAAATTAATCCAAAATTAAATAATGGTCTTTAAACGGTACCATCCCTTATTTATAAGATCTATGTACAAAATCACGTTTCACTTAAGCTAACTGATGATCCTTGAGTTGTAATTGACATTCTTTCCAGATAATCAAAGCAGATGACTGGTTAACTTTGTGCAAATACAAATAATTGTATTTTGACTGAAATACATTCTTAGAGGAATCTTGTCTGTTGAAAAGATGAAAAAAGGGGGAAATCTGGTTTGTACAAAACTCTGGAGTGCATTTAGATTTAGAACCATTTCAAAAATAATTCCATATATATACACACACACACACACACACACACACACACACACACACACACATATGATTTTATTTATTTATCTGACAGAGAGAGATAGCATAAGCAGGGGGAGCTGAAGAGGGAGAAGCAGACTCCCTGCTGAGCAGAGAGCCCGAGGTGGGGCTTGATCCTAGAACCCTGGGATCATGACCTGAGCTGAAGGCAGACGCTTAACCAACTGAGCCACCCAGGTGCCCCTGAAGACATTTTTTTTTTAAGATTTTACTTATTTATTTGACAGAGAGACACAGCCAGTGAGAGAGGGAGCACAAGCAGGGGGAGTGGGAGAGGAAGAAGCAGGATCCCAGCGGAGGAGCCCGACATGGGGCTTGATTCCAGGACCCTGGGATCAGACCCTGAGCCAAAGGCAGATGCTTAACGACTGAGCCACTCAGGCGCCCTGAAGACATATTTTTAAAAGGAAAAACAGAATTTTCAGGTTCCCTTAAGCACTTGAATGAAACTTTAGGGTTATATGGAACATAGTCATTCAGAAATGTTTACTGAGTATTTCCTAGCCACTGTTACATGAACAGTGAATGAAACAAAAATTCTTACCATTATGGACCTTTCATTTCAATGGAGGAGGGAGATAAATATTGTAGGCTATTATAAGTAAATTTAAGTGATTGGAGAAAATGTTGAGGGAGGGCCATGGGGAGTGCTAAGATGGCACTGCAGCTCTTTCCCTCCTTCCTTCCTCCTTTCTCCCTCCCTCCCTCCCTCCCTCCTTCCCTTCCTCCTTCTCTCCCTTCCTTTCTCTAAGATTTTATTTAATTGGAGAGAGAGAGATAGAGAAAGAGTGCATGCAGGGTGAGGGGCAGAGGGAGAGACTCTCCGGCAGACTCTGTACTGAGCACAGAGCTCACTGTGGGACTCAATCCCATGACCCTGAGATCATGACCTGAGCCAAAGCCAAGAGTTGGACCCTTAACTGACTGAGCCACCCAGGTGCCCCAGGGCTGCAGTTTCTAATAGGTGGTCAATGTAGTTTTCCCTGAGAAAGTGACATTTGGACAAAATTCGTGAATGAAGGCATGAGATGTGCAGCTGTCTCTGGGAAGAGTGATGTAAACAGTATTTGCAGGCCTTGAAGCGCTAGACGAAGCTGGCCTGTTTGAGGAACACCAAAAAGGTCACCGTGGCAAGGTAGAATGAGTGAGAAGAGTGAACAGTGAAGGGTGCAGCAGAGTGATTGGGGGCAGAATCATTTTGGGTCTTACAGGTACTGAGGACTTGTAGGTACTAAGGAGAGAAATGGAAAGACACTGATGGCTTAGAGCAGTGGAAAGAGACCGGGTCTGGCGTACTGTTCAGTAGCATCACCCTACTGTTGCGCTTAGTGTAAATGCATTAGGGGCAAGGGGAGAGTCAGGGACACCAGTTTAAGGACGTGATGGTGGATTAAAAGGGTGACAGCAACGGAGATGATGAGGATGAGCACGTTCTGAAGGTAAAGGCAACAGGAAAGAGAGAACTTCCTATTCTCCTAAACAAGTAAAAGAATGGGACTGTAGTGACCAGAGGTGAGGAAGAAGGTATGTGGAGAAGTATTATTATCTCAGTGTCGTTTTTGGTGATTGATGGATTAAGAGTTTAGTTTTGGACGTGTTAACTCTGAGGTGTCTAGTAGACATCAAAGTTTGAAACCACCATATTAAACAGTAGTAAAAATTATTTTAAAGGGAATCAGGGAATAGGATATTTATGCAACTGCAGTAGTTCTGGTATCAAAAACTGACATTTTTATTTCTTGGTTTTCTTTAAGATTCCACATAGACCGTTTCCCTTCCAGAGCAAATCATAACTACGCTGATTTGGTAATTTAACAAACTATACCCAGTACTCACAGGGAAAATAATGGTGCCAAGTACAGAGGGGAATGTGAGGATATGGTCTCATACCACAATAAAGAGATTAAATTACCTATTCGGTATCGTGTGACTGGTGAAGATATCCCAGTTGATATTAGAATCCGGGTATCTTAATTCCTAGCTTAGTGCTCTTCTGTTAACATACCATTGAACCATGTCAGAGATAGCAAATATATTTTATGCCGACTTTAATCAGTTGGAAGTAGCTGCCTAGCATTCTACCAAGGGGGCCAATCAAAAACAGTGTCATTAGATCAGTTAGCTGTGTCTGCCATGGATGGTAGATTTGGTAAGTGATGATATGCTTTGCCTAGTATTTGTTTTTTCTTGCCTGTGTGCTAGTTTATTTTTAGTTACTACTTTTCTGTTGCTGAATGGTGTGTGCTATGATCATTTATCCCAGACTTCACCAAGATGGAAAAGTTATTTTCTTCCTGTAGCTTAAGCAATTTTGAATTTTTACTTCATTTTCTGGGAACATTTCTGATATTTTTTATGGCACTCTTTGGAGCCATAGCCCTGCCTACACAAATTACAGACCGTTTACTTGTTAAAAATGCAATCATACACATATAGCATAATAATTTGATTTATGCATTGAACTTGGATGTTTTCTTTATTTTTATAATTAGTAGGTAATAATATCTACTTCTTTGATGTTTATTTTTTACTAGAATTGAAATTCTTTTTGATTTTCGTTACCCCATATCTTCTTAATGAAAAATATCACTCAATGAAATATTTGGTAAGTAATAGTTGATCAACTGTGAAGGATCATTAACAAATGTGAACATGTTCATTCACTAAGTAAAAGGGCAGATACATGGTATAGTTCTAACACCATTACAAATATATATTGAGAAAAGTAAATATATCCAAAATTTAATAAGTATCTGAAACATGAGAAGAAGGTGGATCATAGGTTCTTTTTCTCTGTGTAGCTTTTTCATATTCACATTACTTTAAACTTTTTTATATCCTACATGCACAAGTTATAAATGTATAGCTTGATGAATTATGACGGAGTAAACATATGTGTAACCACTGTTGAAGTCAAGAAATAGAAATTACCAGAAGCCACCCTTCTTTCTTTCAGTCTTCTCCCAATCACTGTCCTTTTCCTGCTCTGCCACAGTAACTACCATTTTGTCTGAGAACTGCATAGATTACTTCGCCTGTGTTTTAATTTAAATGGAACCATACGGTATGTGATCTTTTGTGCCTGGCTTCTTTTACTCAGCACTGTATTTGTTAGATTCACCCATGTTTTTGCATGTGGTGAGATTTCCTTCAGTTTCATTGCTATATAGCGCCATTATATGAATGTGCTTAAATTTATAGCATAGAAATGGGATTGCTGGGTCGTACACTGTATATGACTTCGATTACAGCAGTTAATGTTAAACAGACTTCCAGATGACTGGATGTATACCTGATTTTTAAAAAAAACAGCTTTAAAAGGGTATTGGAGGAAGAAGGATGATAGGTGATTTTTATTTTCATAGAATAGATTTTTAAAAATTTCCCATGATGAACATGTATTTTTTTTTAAAGATTTTATTTATTCATTTGACAGAGAGAGAGACAGCCAGCGAGAGAGGGAGCACAAGCAGGGGGAGTGGGAGAGGAAGAAGCAGGCTCATAGCAGAGGAGCCTGATGTGGGGCTCGATCCCAGAACGCCAGGATCATGCCCTGAGCCGAAGGCAGACGCTTAACCGCTGTGCCACCCAGGCGCCCCTGAACATGTATTTTTTTAAAGAATCAAATGTTATATTTCATAATATAAAACTGTAAATTTAAAAAATAAAACTTTTTGTATGTCATATACTACAAACATAATAGAAAGATCACAAATAAGGAAAATATGTTTGTAACATATGTGACAAAGGTTTGCTATTCTTAATTTATAAAGACTTCCCAGTAAGCAATCGGTGAATATCCAACTTAAAAAAGGAGCAAAGGACGCAAAGTTTCTTTTTGACAAATCACGTATTATTAAACATGAACAATACTTGCCCTCACTTTCAGTGGATGACTTGCAAACCATACCTACAGTATATATGTAACCTGCAAACTTGATATGACTTCAAAGTTTATAATGGAGAAGTTCAGCTTCTGGCGTGGCCTGATAGCTCTTATTGTACATGTCTCTCTGCAGAAAACAACTATAAACTATGAACAAAATACAAAAATAACAACATGAAGGCAGTTGAGTGTAGACAAAAGCAGTTGGAAATCAGAGGGGAGTCACACTGAAGGAAGGGAATAGTACTGGGTGAGTCTCCGTCTTGTAAGGTGGCTGCAACTCTGACCACACCAGCAAACAAACAGACAAAAAACCCTTTAGTCTTACTGGTCCGAAGGACCAAAAACAGGGTTTAGTGTAACTATGTAGAAAACTTTGTATTTGTGTATGATGGTGTAAGAGGAGGGAAAGAGCATAAATCCCAACAAGTTGAGAGCTAGAGAAGGTGAGCCTCATATTGTGTATAAACTCTGTCTGTGTCTCTGGCCCAGTCCTAAACTACATCTGGAGCAAATTCCAAGCCACTCAGTTAAGCCACTCAGTCTCCAAACTTTGAGCTGCTACCCACTATACATTGTAAGGGAGATAGGGTCCCAGAGTTTGAGACCAGCAAATAAAAGTGACTACTTAAGTGAAAAGGAAAAAAAAAAAATTCTTCAGAAAAGCCGAAGAATCCAAACATGTTACATGATCCTGATCACATGATAGAATGCCAGATTTTTCCATGTGCACAGAAACAGGAAAACATCCATTTTCAGAAGAAATCAACAGAGACTAATTTCAAGATAAGTAAGAGGTTGGAATTAGAGAAGAATGTTAAATCAGCTGTTGTAATTGGTTAAGAATGTAAAGGAAAATATACTTGCAGTGAATAAAAAGACTGTAAATCTTAACAGAGTTCAAAATAATAAAGACCCAGATCAAAATTCTAGAACTAAAAAATACAGGATCTGATATGAGAACTTCAGAATGGAAATGGCAGGAGTTATGAATCTAAAGATAGATCAGTTGAAATATCCATTCTAAGGAACAGAAGGAAAAAGTGATTAAAAAGATGAACAGAATCTCAGTGATCTGTGGAACATTAAGGACAACCTTCATATGATTGGAATTGCATACTTAGCATAATAGCTATAGTTAAAACACTGAAAATATTCACTAACCACATACCTGCCCACAATGACCCAGCAGCTCTACCCAGGAGAAACAAATAATTTCAACATAAGTTTCATTTCTGTTTAATAATACTTACGGTTGATTTTTTATAAGAGCCAAAAATGGAAAATAACCCAAGTATTTCTCAAAAGGAAAAGGGATAACCTAATTGTGGTGTACTCGTACAACGGAATACTCTTCAGCAATAAAGTTAAATAACTACTGTTATACATTACAGCACAGATGAATCTCAAAAATATAAAAGAAATATAAAAGTACATACTTTAAAAATCTATGTTCTAAAATAGGCTAAACTAATCCAAATGGTGGTTGCACCATTAGTGTGGGAGCGGGACTAATTGGAAAGAAACTTTCCACTTAAAGAAACTTACTGGAGTGATTTTTAATGTTCTGTGTTTTGTTGGTTTGTGATGCAGAGGTGTGTATACTTTGTTTCATGGAGTGCTATACTCAAGATTTATTTCCTTGTATGTAACTGTTCTCTAATAAGGAAAAAGTAAACAAGTATAGAATTCTAATCACGTCCACGATAAAGTATTTGTGGGTAAGAAAACATGTATAATGTATAACATTGATGAGGCTTTGGAGAAGCTGGTATTTACACTGCTAGCTAGAGATACAGATCAGCACAATGTCATGAAAGGGGTTTATGAGTATTTTCTTTTTTTAAATTTTAATTCCAATTAACATACATTGTTGCATTCATTTTAGGTGTACAGTACAGCTGAGTACAGTCCATATATCACCCAGTGCTCATCATACAAGGGCACTTCTGAATCTCCATCACCTATTTAACCTATCCCTGCATTCACCTCCCCTCTGGTAACCATCAGTTTGTTCTCTGTAGTTAAGAGTCTGTTTCTTGGTTTGTCTATTTACCCTTTGCCCATTTGTTTTGTTTTTTAAATTCCACATATGAGTGAGATCATACAGTATTTATCTTTCTCTGATAGACTGATTTCACTTAGTGTAATATTCTCCAGCTCCATCCATGTTGTTGCAAATGACAATTTTTCATTTTTTTAATGACTGAATGATATTCCATTAAATGTATATATTCCATCTTCTTTATCAATTCATCAGTCCATGGACACTTGGGCTGCTTCTGTAGTTTGACTATTGTAAATAATGCTGCAATAAATATAGGGGTGCACGTATCTCTTTGAATTATTTTTGTATTCTTTGGGTAAATACCCAGTAGTGTAATTGCTGGATCATGAAGTAGTGTTATTTTTAACTTTTCGAGGTTTTCCACAGCGGCTGTACCAGTTTACATTCCTATTGACAGTACATAAGTGTTCCTTTTTCTCTACCTCCTCAGCAACACCTGTTGTTTTCTCATGTTTTTGATTTTAGCTGTTCTGACAGGTGTGAGGTGGTATCTCATTGTAGTTTTGATTTGAATTTCCCTGATGGTAAGGGATGATGAGTATCTTTTTGTCTGTTGGCCATCTCGATGTCTTCTTTGGAGAAATGTCTGTAAATGTCTTTGGTCCATTTCTGAATTGGATTATTTGTTTTTTGAGTGTTAAGTTTTATAAGTTCTCTATGTATTTTGGATACTGACCCTTTATTGGATATGTCATTTGTAGATATCTTCTCCCATTCTGTAGTTTGCCTTTTACTTTTGTTAATTGTTTCCGTCAATGTGCAGAAGGTTTTTATTTTGATGTAGTCCCAATTTATGTTTGCTTTTGTTTCCCTTGCTTCAGGAGATATATCTAGAAAGCAGTTGCAATGGTGAATGTCAAAGAGGTTACTGCCTGGGTTCTCATCTATGAGTTTTATGGTTTCAGGTCTCACATTTAGGTCTTTCATCCATTTTGAATTTATTTTTGTGTATGGTGTAAGAAAGTGATCCAGTTTTGTTCTTTTGCATGTTGCTGTCCAATTTTCCCAGCACCATTTGTTGAAAAGACCGTCCTTCCCATTGGATATTCTTTTTTGCTTTGTCGAAGATTAATTGACTATAGAGTTGTAGGTTTATTTCTGGGTTTTCTGTTCTGTTCATTTGGTCTGTATGTCTGTTTTTGTGCCAATGCCATATTATTTTGATTACTACCACCTTTGATATAACTGAAAGTCCAGAATTGTGTTACCTTCGGCTTTACTTTTCTTTTTCAAGATTGCTTTGGCCACTCGGGGTCTTTTGTGGTTCCTTACAAATTTTAGAATTCTTTGTTCTAGTTCTCTATAAAATGCTGCTAGTATTTTGATAGGGATTGCATTAAATGTGTAGATTGCTTTGGGTAATATAGACATCTTAATAATATTTGTGCTTCCAATCCATAAGCATGGTATATACCTTTCCATTTCTTCATGTCATCAATTTCTTTCATCAATGTTTTATAGTTTTCACAGTACAGATCTTTCACCTCTTTTTGTTAGGATTATTCCTTGGTCTTTTATTTTGGGTGCAGTTATAAATGGGATTGTTTTTCTAATTTCTCTTTCTGCTGCTTCATTATTGGTGTATAGAAATGCAATAGATTTCCGTACGTTTATTCTGTATCCTGCTTCAATCAGTGCTAGCAGTTTTTTGGTGGAGTTCTCCAGTTTTTTCTATGTAGTATCATGTCATCTGCAAATTGTGGAAGTTTTACTTCTTCCTTACGGATTTTATTTCTTTTTGTTGTCTGATTGTTGTGGTTAGGACTTCCAGTACTGTGTTGAATAGAAGTGGTGAGAGTGGACGTGTTTCTCGTGTTCTGGACCTTAGGGGAAAAGCTCTCAATTTTTTTTTCCATTGAGGATGATGTTAGCTTTTTCATAGATGGCCATTGTTGTGTTGAAGTATGTTCAATCTAAACCTACTTTGTTGAGGATTTTTATCATGAATGATGTTGTACTTTGTCAGAAGCTTTTTCTTTATCTTTTGAAATGATCATATGGTTCTTGTCCTTTCTCTTACCAATGTGATGTACCCTGTTGATTGATTTGCAAACATAGAACCTCCCTTGCAACCTATGAGTAAATCCCACTTGATCATGGTCAATGATTTTTTTTTTAATATGTTGGATTCAGTTTGTTAGTATTTTATTGAGGAGTTTTGTATCTGTGTTCATCAGGGATGTTGGCCTGTAGTCTCTTTTTTAGTGGGCAGTCTTTGTCTGGTTTTGGTATCAGGATGATGCTGGCCTCCTAGAATGAATTTGGAAGTTTTCTTCTCTTTTCAATTTTTTGGAATAGTTTGAAAAGAAGAGGTATTAACTCTTTAAATGTTTGGTAGGTGTCGCCTGTGAAGCCATCTGGTCCTGGGCTTTTTTTTTTTTTTAATTGGGAGTTTTTTTTATTACTGATTCAGTTTCTTTGCTGATTATTGGTCTGTTCAAATTTTTTTACTTCTTCCTGTTTCAGTTTTGGTAGTTTATATGTTTTTGGAAATTTGTTAATTCTAGGTAGTTCAGTATGTTGGCATATAGTTTTTCACAGTGTTCTCTTAGGATTGTTTTTATTTCTGTGGTGTTGATTGTTATTTATCCTCTATCATTTGTGATTTTATTTACGTGAGTTCTTTTTTCTGTTTTTCTTGATAAATCTGGCTGGAGGTTTATCAGCTTAATTGATTTTTCTTTTCTTTCTTTCTTCTTTTATTTTCAACGAACCAGCTCCTGGTTTTATTGATCTGTTCTCTTGGTTGTTTTGTTTTGTTTTTGTCTTTATCATTTATTCTGCTCTAATCTTCATTATTTCCTTCCTTCCTCCTGGTTTTAGGTTTTGCTTGTTCTTTTTCTAGCTCCTTTAGGTGTAAGGTTAGGTTGTTTGTTTGAAGTTTTTTTCTTGAGGTAGGCCTGTATTGCTATAAATTTCCCTCTTAGAATGCTTTTGCAGCATCCCAAAGGTTTTGGACTGTTGTGTTTTCATTTCCATTTGTTTCCATGTACTTTTTAATTTCTTTTTATTTCCTGGTTGACCTATTCATTGTTTAGTAGCATGTTATTTAACCTCCATGTATTTATGGTCTTTCCAGATTTTTTCTTGTGGTTGACTTCTAGTTTCATACTGTTGTGCTCAGAAAAGATGTATGGTGTGATTTCAGTCTTTTTGAATTTGTTGAGGCTTGTTTTGTGGGCTAATGTGTGATCTGTCCTGGAGAATGTTTCCTGTGCACTTGAAAAGAATAGTCTGTTTTAGGATGGAATGTTCTGAATATATCTGTTAAATCCCTCTGTTCTTCTGTCATTCAAAGCCATTGTTTCCTTGTTGCTGTTCTCTTTAGATGATTGGTCCATTGGTGGAAGTGGGATGTTAAAGTCCCCTACTCTTATTGTATTATTATTAATTAGTTCCGTTATGTTTGTTATGTTTTATGCATTTGGGTGGTCCTATGTTGGGTGCACAAATATTTACAGTTGTTATATCTTTTTGTTGGATTGTTCCCTTTATTACTGTAAAGTGTCCTTCTTTGTCTCTTGTTACAGTCTTTGTTTTAAAGTCTGTTTTGTCCGATAGAAGTTTTGCTACTCTGGCTTTCTTTTGGCATCCATTTGTATGATAGATGTTTGTTTATCCCCTCACTTTCAACTGCAGGTGTCTTTAGATCTGAAATGAGTCTCTTATAGGCAGCATATAGATGGGTCTTTTTTTTTTTTTTTTTTTTTATCCAATCTGACACCATATGCCTTTTGATCAGAATATTTAATCCATTTACATTCAAAGTAATTATTGACAGATATGTGTTTGTCATTTTATTATCTGTTTTGTGGTTGTTTTTGAAGATTTTCTCTGATCCTTTCTTGCCTCTTTTTCCTGTTTAGCTGATTTTCTTTAGTGATATATTTGGATTTCTCTTTCTTGTTTGTATTTTTATCAGTGGCTTTTGATATATGGTTACTGTTAGGTTTGTATACAATATCTTCTGCATATAGCAGTCTACATTGAACTGATAGTTGTTTAAATTTGAACCCAATCTTTTCTCCTCTCCCCACATTTTAGGTGTATGTTATTATATTATGTATCCTTTTTTTGTGCGTTGTTTGACTGATTTTTTATAGAAATATTCATTTTTACTGCTTCTGTGTTTCCTACCTCTATACTGTCACTTTTGATCTCTCCTTTCCACTCAAAGAGTGCCCTTTCATATTTGTCGTAGGACTGGTTTAATAGTCATGAACTCCTTTGGTTTTTGTTTGTCTGGGCAGCTCTTTTCCTCCTTCTCTTCTGAGTGATATCCTTCCTGCATAGAGTATTCTTGGTTGCAGAAATTTCTCATCGAATACTTTGTAAGTCAGAGGGAGTGGCATGATATATTTAAAGTTTCTGTTGAAAAATCTCCTGCCAGCCTTATGGGTTTTCCCTTGTAAGTTACTGTTTTTCTTTTGTCTTGATGCTTTTAAAATTTTTTCTCCACCACTATATTTTGTGAATTTAATTACAATATGTCCTGGTGTGGGTCTGCTTTTGTTGATTTCAGTGTGAGCTTTCTATGCCTTCTGGATCTGGATATCTGTTTCTTTCCCCAGATTAGGGAAATTTTCACCTGTTATTTGTTCAAATAAATGTTCTGCCCTCTTTTCTCTCTCTTCTTCTGGGACTTCTATAATATGAATGCTACTATGTTGGATGGAGACACTGAGTTCCCTAATAAGGCTATTCACGTTTTGTATGATTCTTTTTTCTCTCTTTTGTTTAGGCTGGTTACTTTCCATTTCTCTGTCTTCTAGGTGACTGATTCGTTTCTCTGCTTCTTCCATCCTATTGTTCAGTTCACTAAGCATCTTTCTCAGTTTGTTTAATGAGCCCTTTATCTCTGCTATGTTATTCCTTCCCTTGCTTTAAAGGGTCTCACTGGGGACGCCTGGGTGGCTCAGTCGTTAAGTGTCTGCCTTCAGCTCAGGTCATGATTCCAGCGTTCTGGGACTCTGGGATTGAGCCCTACATCGGGCTCCCTGATCAGCGGGAAACCTGCTTCTCCCTCTCCCCACTCCCCCTGCTTGTGTTCCCTCTCTTGCTGCCTCTCTCTTTGTCAAATAAATAGATAAAATCTTAAAAATAAATAAAGGGTCTCACTCATGTCTTCCATTGGTTTCTCAAGTCCAGTGAGTATCCTTATGATCACTGCTTTAAATTCTCTGTCAAGCATGTTGCTTACATCTGTTTTGTTTAGATCTGTGGCCATGGGCTTGTCCTGTTCTTTCATTTTCCTTTCATTTCTCTGTCTCCTCATTTTGTCTGCCTCTCTGTGTCTGTTTCTGTGTGTGAAGAAAGTCAGCTGTGTCTTCTTTCTTGAATGCCATGACTTTATGCAGAGGAGGTCCTGGAGTGCCCTGCAGTGTGTGTCCCCTGTTCCCCAGAACCTGGCACTTCAGGAGAGCATCCCGTGCGTGTTGCTTATGTCCTGCTGTCATGTTGGAGTCACTTTTCTTTTCAGTGCGGTCGTCGGCACTGACTCTGTGCCTGCTGTGGTCTGTGCTTGCTCCCGTGGCGTTAGTGGGGCCCAGTCAGGTCAGCTCTGGGGGATGTGCCTGCTGGGATACTTGTCAGCTGGGTGGTGATGGTAGAAATATTTGCACAGGGCCACTAGTCCCATGTCAGATTTCCCAAAGTGCTGTGGCAGTTGGGGGGGTGTGGCTGAGTGGGGAACGTGATGATGGCTGGCCGGTGGCTGGGTCCGGCATGGATGGTGGTGGGGATGCGTGTGTGGGCACTGTGGGAGGCAGGAGCTGTACATCTGGTGGTGGGCGTGGTGCACACGTACTAACAAAATTTACCGTGAGCCTAGAGGTGAGGCTAGCAGGCTTTGAGTGGGCGAGTCTTCGGGAGAATCGTGAAGGTGGCACACTGCTAGCAATTTAGGTAGCAAGTGTCTGCAGCCTGGCCTCCCGCATGTGCCTCCTTGTTTTTGCTGGCAGGTGGGGGAAGGGATATGGTGCCTGCCAGCTCCCTCGTTTTTGGAGAAGTCCCCAACACTCTGAAATCAGTATTAATAGATCTGTCTCCTGTGTGGCCGTGTTGTTTGCAAACTGCCCTTTTTCATTTTGCCTCTGCACTCAGGCTGCTGTCTCTTTAAGGGCAGTGACCCAGCTGTCCTCACCCTCCAGGCTCACCCCGTGCTGAGTCAGCTGACTTCTAAAGCTCCAGGGTCTGAGTCTCACTTGTTTTACAAACTCACCGAATTCAGCCCCTTTGGATTTTAAAGCCAGAGGTTATGGGAGTGAGTTCTCCCCATGTGAGCTCCCGGGTGTGAGGTGTGAGGAGCTTTCTTCCTCCTGCAGGTAGTCACCTCCATCTTTCTTACCTTCCTGACCTTTCTGAGGCAGCTGCTTCTCCATATTCAGTGGTAGAGTTTGTTCTTATCACTTGCCGGTTTACTGACTTGGATATGGATGGTATCCAGTTGTAAATGTGGGACGGGGTGAGCTCCGATTCCTCCTGGTCCACCATCTTCCCAAGCTCCCCTAGTTTATGAGTATTTTTTTTCCGAACAAAAATTCATACATATGGCTACCGCTTAGCCTAGCATTTACAGTGGGAGGAGTGTCTCTTAAGGAAATGATCAGAGGTATCCAATAGAATATGCCTTAGTATATTCAGTACCACATTATGTATACTATGAAGTATTGCCACAAACTTAGGTATCAATAGTCTGATTATAAAAATTATGTTATAGGAAATGATATGTACGCATTTGCAATCATAGTAAGTCCACTGTTGCCACAAGAGACTAGTCACAATATATCATTTTCATTCAGAGATTGGCAGTCTGCAGTCCTATGGTGAAATCTTGCCCACTGCCTGCCTCTGTGTTTTATTGGAGCCCAGCTCTGCCCCTCACTTTGGTATTGCCTATGGCTGCCTTTCCACTGCAGTAGTAGAATTGAATCGTTGCAACAGATACCGTATAACTCACAAAGCCGAAAATAGTTACCATGTGACTCTTTACTGAAAAATTTCCTCACCCCTGGTTTAATTAAATTAAAAAATACAAGAAGGGCTTATCAAAATTAACTAATTCCGTAAATTTTTTTATGAGCATTTACCATGGGCCAAGCATTGCACAGACACTACACTGTGCACATAAATATGACAGATTCAGTCCTTGTTCTTATTGAGTTTAACCAGGGGAGGTAGTTATTCAAGAAGTATTCAAATTAAAATTATGACTAATACTATGAAGAAAGAGCGCTATAAAGAAATGTTAACAGAAGTTACTTCTAAGTTTTGGAAGTATTTGTGATTTTAAAAATTTGTTCTTGGGGCGCCTGGGTGGCTCAGTCAGTTAAACGCCTGCCTTCGGCTCAGGTCATGATCCTGGGGTCCTGGGATTGAGCCCCATTTGGGGCTCCCTGCTTGGCCTGCTTCTCCCTCTCTCACTTCCCCTGCTTGTGCTCTCTTTCTCTCTCTCTGTCAAATAAAAAGAAAAAAAATTTGTTCTTGGGGCACCTGGCTGGCTCAGTTGGTGGATTGTGTGACTTTTGATCTTGGGGTTGTAAGTTTGAGCCCCACGTTGGGTATAGAGATTACTTAAAAATAAAATCTTTTAAAAAATGTGTTCCTTGGTGGCGCCTGGGTAGCGCAGTTGTTAAGCGTCTGCCTTCCGCTCAGGGCATGATCCCGGCGTTCCGGGATCGAGTCTCACATCGGGCTCCTCGTCTGGGAGCCTGCTTCTTCCTCTCCCTCTCCCCTGCTGTGTTCCCTCTCTCGCTGGCTGCCTCTCTGTCACATAAATAAATAAAATCTTAAAAAAATGTGTTCCTTTTCTAAGTTTTCTAGATTTTTCTTATATTCATCAATTATTTTTTATTGGAGATAGATCAAGAAGATTAAGTAGATAAGCAGACATTTGCTCAAACTTTTTTTAAAAATTCTTTTAAAGAATAATACTCTAAATTTATAGAGTTCATTGTAATAGTCTTATTACATATTTATTGACTGCCTATTACATGTTCGGCACTGTTAAGAAGTTTTATAGAGGCAGAGTAGGAGTCTTGGTTTAAGAAACTTGTCTGGTTGGTGAGATTAATGAGAGACAAACCAGGCATATGTAAAATAGAATTACATCATATAAAGCAATTTGTAATAAAATATCTACATGTTAGTTTAGAAAAAGGAAAAGCCAGTGAATTCCAGTTTAGTCGGGTGAGACTGAAAGAAGAACATGGGCTACGAAGTGGACCTTGAAGAGTGCCTAATGATGTGGGTAGTGCAGGGATGCTGGAAAAGCATTTTATACCGTAACTCAGGATTGAAGGCACAGAGGTTAGAATGGGCATAGTGTGTCTATACAGCAGTAGGGAGATTGACCTCAAGAGACCAGTGGTGTGTCTGGGGAATATCGGCAAGTAGAGACTGGGAGTCAAGCGTGATTTTGGAGCCCCTTAAAAAACCTACAACAAAAGTTTAGATTTGTTTTCCAGTAAGAAACCAGAAGCATCTGAAGTCTGTCCTTTCTCCCTCCCTTTCTTTCTTCCTCCCTCCCTTCCCAGGAAGAGACTTGATACAAATAGAATTGAAAGATTAGTTCTGCAACAGAACACAGGATATATTGACAATTTCCTTTCTAAATTCTGGTGTTCTGCATTCTTTTAAAACTAGAAGGTATTGTTCGTTAAAATGACAGGCAGTGGTGTGTGTTTGCCAGAGCTAAAGGGACACCCCTGTCTGAGACTGCCGTAGCCTAACCCCTGGCATTTTTGCAGAGCGTCAGCCTCCTGTCTGAGGACGAACATTAACTGCGTGTCGTACCTGCGAAGAGGTAACTGCGACACAGCCACTTTCTTTGTACAGGTGTCCTTAGGCATGTATTGTTACCTTTTTTAGGCAAACTGATTTGTCAGATTTTTATAACATTTTATGTTGAGTCCTCAAAGCTAAAGAAAAAACTTTCTTTGATCTAAGAATGGCTAAATAGCGCAACGGCCGCTTATTCTCTTAATTTAATGGCAGTTGATTTCTGCTCACATAATTTGAGAATTCACATTGTCAGGCTGCTTCTTCCCACCCTCCCCCACCCACCAACATTGTCTTACTCTGCATTCTGATATAGTACCCAGGTCCTTGCCTTTAAATGCATGAGTGAATAATTGTGTTTGCGTTGATTTTTTTATCCCTTTGATTCTGCACTGTAACCCTAAAACCAGTTTTAATGATGACCAAACTCAGAAATACAGCACAAATTTAACTCTGAATCCATATTATTAGATGTCTTTTCTAATTTTAACTATCTCTATTAGCAAAGTTTGAGAAAATCTTATTGGATTTAACTTATTAGGACATATTATATTTATATAAGATTTCCAGGTCATCACACTCAAATTCAGCTTCCTGTTGATTTTCTAAACTTCACCATGTGTTTATTACAAACTATTTCTGTAGTTTAGTTAGTCAGTGACACTGCCAAAGAGCCAAGTCTTACACAGAATTTAAGTGATGGGTAGAATCTTTAAATACCATCTTTTCCAGTGTCTTTTATGTAAGAGATTCGGCAGTTGATGAACCTTAGTTCAAACCATGGATTAATATCAAATACATGATTAGAACCCAGCTCTTTCTGCATTAACATATTGTCTCACTCAACCTGTTGGCTCCTTGAGCTCAGGTAATTTCAGTTCTGTTCTGACTGTTCCAGGTAGACAGTAGCCCTTTGTTGTGGTGGAAGATGCCCTTATTGTATCAGTAGGAAAGATTCTATTCCAGCTCAGTGCAGGTTAATGCAGCTACAGCTCTTGCCTACTTCTTACTTTTCTCATCACTCATCAATGCAAACTGTGAACTAGACCATCCTAGAAGAGTCAAGACTGTTTGGAAATTTGAAACTCACTTTAAAGGGAGCTGAATCCTAGATCGTGTCAGTAGAGAGTAAAAACTGAGGATATGGTACATCCTGTTCTTTGCCTGGTATATCTCCCATAGATATGCCAAGCTCATAAAACTTAAACTTCGGAAAAATTTAAAAATTCTGATCTTGACCAACCATACTTTTAATGTACTGGTGTGAAAAAGGTGATGTTTGTTTTTTTCTTACTTTGTTCTCAGGAGATGAGACCTTGTAGTTGACTTATATGTGGTTGAGTTTATAAGAAATTCTAATTTCGTTAGTACCCCCATGATTTTCAGAGTGGACCTGTTTACTAAATGCCTCAATGATAAAGTCTTTGGGTGGTTCCTTCTGTGTTATCTTTTCCTTGCACATCTTCCTTCCCTGGTTAAATGTATTCAGATGACGAATTCTGACTGTCATATTCTTTTTTTTTTTTTTTAATGTATTTTTTGTTTGAGAGAGGGAGTGGGAGACCACACAAGTTGAGGGAGGGGCAAAGGGAGAGGGAGAAGCACGCTTCCTGCTGAGCAGGGAGCCCGACGTGGGGCTGGATCCCAGGACCCTGGGATTGTGACCTGAGCGAAAGGCAGACTCTTAACCAACTGAGCCACCCAGGTGTCCCCTCAGATTGTCATATTCTTAGGGTAGAACCTCTGCTCTGCCTTTCTGATTTTATCCTCTCATACATAGACTAGATAGTGGTCCTCAGCCTTTCCCATACATCAAAATTATCTGGGTATCTTTTAAAAAATACCAACGCACAGGCTCCCCTCCACAAAGAAAGATATTGGTCGGATATTTTTTTTTTTTCTCTTCAAAGCTCGCAAGGTGATTTGAATGTGCAGCCAAGGTTGCCAAGGGATTAGCCAAAGACACAGACCTGCTCCTTAAAGCAGCACATGGCAACAGGCCATATGGATTTTACTCCTGTCTTCAGCTCATTGTGTGTATCTTCAGGTTACATGCTTTGCTATCTAGAGCACTCTTCCGCATGAACCAGAAGCTTTTAGTTGTTGTTGTGATTGTGTGTGTGTATGTTTTCTATTTTTGAAACTTTATTTCCTTTCCTTCTGTCTTCAAGGTTGAGCCCCACATTTTCTAGGCCAGCCTTCAGATTCTTTTCTAGGGGGCTGAAGAATCTTAGGAAGTGATGAACCCAAGTATGCTCTTGAGGTCTTAACCTTTGCCTCCTTTTATCCTGTACTACTCCCTGTGCCTCTTTCCTATTCCGAAAATTACTGACCTCCTGGCACACAAAATTCAGTCTTCTCAGCAGCCTCTCTCTTCTTTGTGTTCCATTAGTCCATGCTTAATCTGTCATACTTATATGCAGATTCTAATCTATATGAGCAGAGTTTGATTTGTGATCATTTTAGATCCGTGAGTCCATAGGATGTAATGTGAATAATTACAAGTAATTGCACATGTGAATAGTTTACAACAAACAAAGTAAAGAAAATTACTGTGACATGGAGAAAAGGTCTTTAACCAGCACGTGCATGTATTCTCTGCCTTCATTCAGGAGGCTGGTGGTTCTGGCACTGAGCCACTGGTGACACACCCTGGTGGGGAGGAAGGCCTTGTGTGGTTGCACATTCACAGTCAAAAACTCTATGGATTGGGGGCACCTGTGTGGTTCAGTTGGTTTTGTGTGTGCCTTCAATTCAGGTCATGATCTCAGGGTCCTGGGTTCAAGTCCCACATCAGGCTCCCTGCTCAGGAGTCTGCTTCTCCCTCTGCCTCTGCTTCTCCCCATGGCTTGTGCTCTCTCTCGCTCACTCTCTCTCTCAAATAAAGAAAATCTTTAAAAAAAAAATCCCTCTATGGATTCAGGTAAAGTTTTGTCCCAGTTAACAAGCATGTATTGTAAAGTAAATATACAAATATGAGAGTTGGTTGTTTAAAAATGGATTAAAAAAAAAACATGACTAATCAAGTTACTCTTGTAACCCCATATATCATCCAGATAAATGGTCAACTCATTCTGTTATGTTACTCTGCTGGTATGTGCATATTAGACTTGTATATTCCTGTTTCTCGAGTTTCACTTAAAAAAAGGCTAAATCAAATATATCATTGTTGCATTGTATAGGTTAGTGGCCTTGCTAGCCAGTATTCTTTCACATTATGTATTAATTTTTTTTTTTTTTGGTACATCAGTATTTTGAGTGGGCCTATTTGAATATCAACACTTTGTACCTCATGGTATAGAATTAGCTGAGATGGGCAGTTAAATCTTGTCACATTTTTTTACCTTGAAGGAGACACTGATTTTCCTATAGTGAGTTATATTGGGTAGTTTATATAGGCTTAATTGTTATTGAGATTGGGTTCTTCACCTTTTTTCCCTATGAATTTTAACGTGCCCTTTAATAAATGTAAAGTTATGCAAAGCATTTATATTAAATAGACTCGTTAAGGATATCTTTCCTATCTGCTACGTGGTTCCTACTGAGAGTGCTAATATTCAGATACTCATTTATGATCTGTGTTATTCAGGAATATGTCTATAAGAATACACTATATTCTTCATCTTTGAATTATCGGTGTTAAGGAGTACATTCCATGACGGTTTTTTTCATTAGTGGGTGGAGTATCTTAGTTTTCTTCTTTCCATTTCCCTTTGTTTTAAAGGAAAAGTTCCAAGGTATAAGGAAATAGGTCATGGTATCTATAAACCGGTTAGGAACTGAAGTGTATTATGAAGTAAAAATTGAAGCTCAGTTGCCCTCTAGGGGTTCAGTTTTAACACAGCACATGAGGAAGTCATTTAATGAGATCTTTGGGGGGAAGGGTAGATCTGAGTAGAAGAGTTCTATTTTTTGTTTTCTTTTGGAGTGTGACTAGTCAATGGCAGGCTGATTTTAACTATTTATTGCAAACGAGAACATCCTAATTTTGTAACCTACAGATAATTAAACATTCTTGTTTGTTTGTTTTTTAAAGTCAGAGTGCCTGTGCCAGAATAGTCCAACCATCAACATATTTTCAAGAATTATGCCGATCATGCCACAAATTCTTTTCTACGCTCTTTTCTCCACAGTGTTGCTTTGATAACATTTCAGGTCAGCTCCCTCCCTTATCTGCCCAAACCCAATAAAGACATGAATAAAGTGGTTTGGTCATGAATCTTTATGCTTTTAGGATGCAGTCATGAAATTTTTTCCTTTTGGTTTTAGCACCTTTGATTGGCCTCTTTGGATGGTGAGAGTACTTCTAGTTAGAAACACCCTGGCTATTGGCTCTCTGGTCTAAATGGTACCCAGCTTGGAATTGATTGCAGTCTGGTGGATTTTTGTTGGAATTTGTCTCTGTTGCAAAGTGCTCTACTTTGTAATTGCAGAGTTAGACTCTTATTATTTGGTAAGAGGAGGCATTTTTTATTTTTTTGAAAATGTTAACTAAACTTGAACTTGAATAAGTGGTAAATATGGAGTTTATTTTGTGTACAGTTACTTGATTTTTAATATTTTGAATATTTAAGTACATTTGTATCAAATATGGAAGTTCATATGGTCACTAATATATTTTTAAAAGATTTGTGTGTATTGTGTGAGTATATTTTAATAATGCTCTTTTATTCCCTTTGAAGAATGGTATAAAACTTTATTTCTGGGGCGCCTGGGTGGCACAGCGGTTAAGCGTCTGCCTTCGGCTCAGGGCGTGATCCTGACGTTATGGGATCGAGCCCCACATCAGGCTCCTCCGCTAGGACCCTGCTTCTTCCTCTGCCGCTCCCCCTGCTTGTGTTCCCTCTCTCGCTGGCTGTCTCTGTCTCTGTCTCTGTCGAATAAATAAAATCTTAAAAAAAAAACAAACTTAATTTCTTTTAACATACAGTATTTTTTTCATCCTTGTAGTTATAATGACTTTTTCCCTTTTTTCCTCATAGTTACGGAAAAACCTCAATTATTAATTGTCAGAACACATTTTTGTATCATTAATTCATAATTATATTTCAGGTTTTATCTGAAAACTCCATTAGATATTGATATATACTAAAATATTAAACTGGCTATGATACAGATTTAGTAGTCGTTAGTAGCTAGTAGTCTCTAGTCCTATTAGTTACTTAATCTTTCTTAGCACTAGTCACATTTCAAATGCTCAACAGCCACATGTGGCTTGTGGCTACCACATTGGATAATGCAGACTATTGTTCATTTCCGTTATTGTAGAAAGTTCTTTTGGACAGCACTGGTATATGAATCATCTTCAGTGTATGTTTAAAAATAATCTTAATATACTGGTTTTTTCCTGTGTAAAATGAATTGAAACATGGAAACATTGTATGTCTTTATGTTTTCTTTTATCAAAAAGAATATTTTGGAAATAACTGTAGTTGAAACTGATGTCATATGAACTACTGTTACCTTTATTTGTCTTAAAGATCAGCATATATTTCTAATTATGAACTACATGATACCAGATGTTTTAATAAAATTACATCTTTTAGACATGTAAATATGCCTACTTTATCTCCATCTCGTGGTAGAAATATATGGAAATCCTGTTCTTAGGAGAATATAGTTAGGGCACATTCATCTTTACATTGATTTATGCTCCTTCCCATTACTGTAAATGTAACATTAAATGTTAGGGTTTATTAATAAAGTTTTAGGTCTTACTCAAGGAGTCAGCTAAAGATAATTTTAGATTTTAAAATTATAATGAAGGGAAAAAAACAGAATTACAACTACTGTTCTGAATGTGTTGGAATACTGAAACAAGGAACATAAATATTTTAATCATGGTTGAGAGGAAGAACAAATAAGAAAGCTTTAGCTGGTTACTCGCAAAAGTAGTTTTGTATTGGTAAAGAGGATTTTGATGAATATGTTTCTGTGGTAAATCTATGAAATTTCATAAATTGTTTCTTATTGAAACAATTAAAATTTTCATTTTTATAGTTTCTAGGTTTTGAATGTGCTCATTGTCCTTTTGTGGATAATTGTAAAATTATTTTTAGAGGTAAATGAGCAGTAAAACACTTTGTAAACTGTAGCGTTCTATATAAATGCATAAAATTCTCTCTTTAAAATACCTAATATGAAAAAATAAAATAAAATACCTAATATGAAATATTTGGGAAGACCATATCAAAGATTTAAGAACATATTTCAAATCAGAATTGTGTCACCCTTTCATTTTATTTTTAATTAAAAAATTAAAATTTTTTTTTCCAACTAAATATATTTAACCTAATATTTAAAACTTCTGTTTTTTTCAGATTTTTAAATTTTTTGAGTTAAAAGATTAATCAAATTTACACAACAGTATTAACTTAGAGTTAAGTTTTTATATAGAAAAGTCTGAATGCTCTAGAAGTTCTGAAAAAAAATGTTTTAACATTCAGGAGTTTAGGAAGAATTTTATGCAGCAGCTAGACATTTTAGCTAGGTTAGTTAGATTTAAACAGCTTTTTAAAAACTCAAGTCTGTTTATCTTATTAAGTATTGGGGATGAAATAGCCTATAAATTGGTACCATCTCAATATCCGTCTATTTAGAAGATATCCCACATAGGAGTTAAAACATAAAAACTGAATATAGTGTGTGATATCCGTGGGACAGTGAGCAGATTGGCCTAATTATGTAAAACTAGTTGCAGTTGGAGTCATATTTTGGTGCTTCTTGAAAGCCAAGCAAAGAAGTCTAGACTTGATATAATAGAAAACAGGGATTTTCATGTTGCCTAGGTTTTTATATAGGGGAAGTTCTGTGATCTTGGAAACTTAGCATCAGATGGAGCCTTTGAGGATTACTAGTTTAAGTTCAGGAATCTTTCAAAAAATATGTGAAAATTTCTATTTTCAGTACCTCTATGCCAATTGACGCTTTCATTATTTACTTCCCCCTACATGTTATTGTTAATGTTTTAGAAAAATATATTTTACTCCAAATTATAAATACTTCATTTATATAATGTAAGGAATATAAAAAAGATGAAACCCCCTCCAAAAACTTACCCTAAATCTCAGCATTCACAAATACAGATATCTCTGTGAACATATACAGAATGGATTATATAAAAAGCACTATTTTTTAAAGTTGAATTTAGCAAAACTAAACTAAACCGAAAGAGTTACTGAAGCTCAGGTAAAAAATGTATTACTGCTAAATATGCCTCCGATCTTAAGAAAAAATTATATAAAAACCAGTAATAAGCTTGAATCATTGTGCGTTTTAAAGTTCATATTCTAGTTTGGGGCAGTATCAATTGATTCCCTGCTTTGAAGGTGAAATTATACTTCCCCACATCCTGCCTTTTAGGTTCCATTTTTTTGTGAGTTGTTATTTTTACATCGTTGACATTTATAATACTTCCATTCCTTCCTGTAACCATAAATTCAGTGCTCATCACATCTCCTCCCTTTAGTACTTCTTTGTTTTGATTCATTGCTTGATTGGCTAGATTTCATTGTCAAATAATTTAAGAATCTTTGAGTTTTAGAATCCTAGATATCTGTCATGTGTGGAAATGACTGCTTGTTGCCTTATACGTGTATGACATAATAGGGCAGGTATAAAATTTCTTTCTCTCAGAAATTAGTACACATTGAATTAGTATTTTATGACATTGAATGTTGCTCGGGAATTCTGAGCCTGATTTTTATCCCTGCCCCACCTCACAACATTCCTGCCGTAGGAGTTTTGATTTTTCTTGAGTAGTAGAAAAATTCTTTTTTTAATTCTTGAGTTAGGTCTCTAGACTATATCTTAGATGGTTATTGTTCTGTATCAGTTCTTTTTGGAATATACAGTGTCTTTTTGATTTGCAAATTCAGTTCTTCATGTCAGAAAACTTAAATTTATCGTGTAAAATATTTTTTTTTTTTTTGAATTCTCTACCTCAAAGATACCAGTCATTCATAGAACATTGAAACAGGATTACACTTGATGCTATTTGCTGTGTAACAAATTACCTCAAAACTTAGTGGCTAAAAAAACACCTACTTATTACCTCACAGTTTCTGTGGGCCAGGAATCTAACAGGACTTAGCTGGGTCCTCTGCTTCAGTCTGTCACGAGGCTGCCATCAAGGTGTTGGCTCAGGGTCTGCAGTCTCATCTGAAGCCTCGACTGGGGAAGCTAATCCAGTGGTTGTGGCAGCATTCAGTTCCTCCATGGGATATTGTGCTGACAGTCTCGGTTCCTTGCTCACTGTTGTCCAGAGGCCACCCATCTGTTCTTTGCCACATGAGTCTCTCCCTCATAGCAGTTTTCGTCATCAGAACACGCAAACTGGGAAGGCCTAGAGAACATCTGGTAACAACACAGAAGTCAGGCTCTTTTGTCACTTAACCATAGCAGTGACATCCTGTTCTTCACATTGCTGTGTTCTTTAATTAGAAGGAAACCACTAGGTTTAGCCTGTTCTCAAGGGAAGTGATTTATTCTAGGGCATGGATACCAGGAGGCTGGGATAATTTGAGGCCGTCTTAGAAGCTGCCTATCACATTTTGGTTTTCTCTGTGTTTGCCTTAAGTTTAAAATTTTTTCTTCTATATTTACCATGATTATTTAAAGTCATTCTTACAAAATCTCTCACTTAAATTTTAGCTGTGTGTAGTCTATTCTTTATATATTTCTAATATATCGGCACTGTTACAGATCTGTTTAGATCTTTAATTTAGATTTTTATCTCCTCTTAAATCTCACTCTATTTTATCAACTATTCCTTGAAGTCTAGCTTTCTTGAATTCATATTTTTATTAAGTTCTTATATAGTGTGACATTTGAGATGAATCTTTTGTCCTTAGGGTATGTTTGCAGAGTTGCCCTGCTGTTTCTTTGAAAATTGTGGGTGAATTCTCTTTAACACTCCTGCCACCTTTCTCTGATATGTTTGTCTTCCCTTGTGGGCTATAGTGTGAGGGCTGAGGTGTTCTTCTCTGTACTTTCCTGAAGCCTGGAGGGAGGGGAGGAAAGGAGCGTATTGGCCAATGCAGTGTTTTTGTTAAATAGCCTTCAGGAAGGTTTCCTTTTTTCCTGTGGGGTTACCTTTGGGTTATCCTCTCTATTAAGCGTGGAGCCCTGAAAAATGGCATACTGTGGGCTTTTCTACCCCTGCTGAGATCCTCTGAAGGTGGGTAGAAGCTTCTATTCTAAAGGGTCTTGTTTTGTTTTTTACTTTTCTCTAGGATTCTTGCTTATGCCCTTGGTCTGCTGCTCTCAAGCATCAGGAGTACTATTAGTGGAGATTCGCAGCACTTTTTAAAATTCATTTTCTTTCCCCAGTGTATTCTAAGGGGTGGAAATGGGACTAGTGGCTATCCCACGCTGAACCACACCATGCTGAGTTTGCCAGTCTTTTCTTTCTTTCCTATTATTTTTTTGAAGCTTGGGTATGAGACTATATATACCTCTTTCTTTGTATTGTGGCAGTTGGACAATTTTTTCTCTTTTGAAACTTCTTTTGTTGATCTCATTGTGGAAGAGTTTATGAGCTTGCAATATCCTGTGATTTTTTTTTTTTACCCAGAACTATCCTCAATATCTGTTGTCTGAATTGTTTTATTAGCATATAGACTAGCTTTTCCTATCTAGAAAATTTCTTTTCCTTCATCTTCCTTAACTTTACCCTAAAAGTTGCTAGGTAAAACTTTCTGAAGTAAACAGTTCATATCATTCTCCACTGCCTATAGGATTAGGTCTAAAGTCTTATATTTAAGGTCTTCCAAGATTTCATTTAAGCCTGCTTTACTAATCGTAGTATCATTTCCTTTCTTGAGCTCATTTCATGCTAAATTGAAAATTTCTCTATTTTCCCATGCATATCCTGGGTAGATTTCCAAGATGTAGTTAGTACATAACATAGTGTATACAGTTGCCCCTTGAATAATGTGGGGGTTAGGGATGCCAACTTTCTCACCCCTACCGCCATGGCTGACGGCTGACAATCCATGCATAACTTTTGACTCCCCAAAAACTTAACTACTATTAGCCTACCTTTGACCAGAAGCCTTACCAATAGCAGAAACAGTCAACACATATTTTGTATATATGTTATATACTGTATTCTTAACGTTAAGTTAGAGAAAAGAACATGTTATTAAAATCATAAGAGAAAATACATTTATAGTACTATATTGAAAAAAATCCATATATAAGTGGACCCATACAAACCTGTGTTGTTCAAGGGTCAACTGTATGTGTACTATGGTTTTTCTTTCTTTCAATCTTCTGATCGTCTTTCTTTAGGAATGCTTATTTGTAAAGATCCATCTGAATAAATGTGTGGTCCCCAGAGAAGAGCACGGATATCAGTGAGCTAGTGCCACTGGGACTGGGACACTGATATTAAGATGGGTTTAGGTGTTCTATCATGTTTCATTTTGTTGGCTCACATTAGATTTGTCATTCTCTTCTAAAATTTGAAAGTATTTCTTTAAACCTAAATGCAGGAGTTTATGTTTGTCCCTGAGAAATTTCACCTTAAATTTTTTTTTTTTTTTGCCCTGGTTGTCCATATTGTTGAGATTATATTGAATCTCAATTTAATCCTTCCTTAAATCGATATCATGCTAATTATGCCTTTAGTGTAAGTCTCTCCTAGGAACAGGAACTTTCGGGGAGGGTAGCTGCAGTAGTTCCGATACAGTTGCGTCCTTGTAATCTCATCACGCTTTGTTTTGTCACACCTCTGGTGACATGAGAGAAAACTAGTGATTGTTCTATTTATGGGGGATGACTGGGTGGAGGAGGAGATGTTAGAGAAAGGGGATGCTTTTTTCCTTCTATTAAGCAACAAACAGAGGGCCTGTTTCAGGGAAGATGCCAGTGAGAACAAGAAGCATCACAGGAAACATTAGCAGCACGTAGTGCCTGGAAAGATGACTCCTGAAGAGAAGTGTGATGTTGCCAAAGTTTGACTTCAAATGATTTGCAAGAAGCAGGGAACCTGGACATGTTAAGTTTGAGGTCAATGAGTTGAGACATAGCTAAGAAGATACCCAGCTTTTAAAAAAATGTGCTTTGTGTCTTAAGTTTCTAATATAAGGCATTACAACAGAGTTTTAAAGCAAAACATCCACGTTTCTTTAACTTAGAAACCCTTTAGTTCTATAAAATCTGTGTTATTATTTTTTTTAAAGATTTTATTTACTTACTTGACAGAGAGAGGGAGAGAGCAAGCACAAGCAAGGGGAGCGGCAGGCAGGGGAGAAGCAGGCTCCTCGCTGAGCAAGGAGCCCAAAATGGGGTCAATCCGGGAATCATGACCTGAGCCAAAGGCGGCCACTTAACTGACTGAGCCACTCAGGAGCCCCTCTATGTTGATTTTCTTTCTAAGACCTTGTGTATTTGGATGCATGATTAAATTTGAACTGTATGAATTTCAAATAAGGGAAGAGGATAATTAATTTTTTTGAAGAACTCATTTGAATTGGGTAAAATACATGTGAAGTTAGTGATTTTTTTAAAATTAATGTCCAGTTATGTAGAAGTGCTTTCATTGGATCTTATCTACCATAACTTGTATAACCATTAAGTATCCTTAATCAGTGCCAGTTCTGGGACAATAACATAAATTAATTCCATCAAAAAAGTTTACAGAACTGGCATTGCAGTTATGAGACCCTGACTCAGTTGTAGTGTATACAAAACAGAAACATCTTTTCCTCAGGCATATGCAGAGATTTCTGTAATTGCCTTATTTTCTTACAGAATAGCTTGAAGTTGCAGATTATGTTAAATATGTTAAACAGCAAAAGTTGGGGATAGTATTTCCTTTTTGTCATGAAATAAATTTCTCTCTTCTACAGTGTAGGAGAAAGAAATTTTACCATTTCAGATGGATTTGAGAAGATTTTTCATAGGATTTTATAAAATAAGTAAGATAAAGTATTTGTATAGCTGTATGGCAATTGATAAGTATCAGAAGTGGTACTAACTGCTTGTATTCATAAATAAAAAGAAATAAACCTCTTTAACTGCAAGTTAAAGCACGAACGGAAACTAATATAGATAAGTGAAGGTCAACATAAAGTAATAATGCCAGAAATCCTAAATTTGCTCATGCTATTTTATTTTTATAAATTAAGAATACAGTTTTAACCTAGGATACATTATTCTTCCCACGTTCTCTTTAAGGAAATATATTTGTGTTTTCTGACTGGAAAAAAAAAAATAGAGGACATAGGTCCTTAGTGCATTCCAGATTCGTCATTCTAAAACATCAGCCAATACTCTTGTTCCCTATTACTCAAGGAGCTTATTATATTAGAAATCAGGCTTGGGTTAATTAACTAAACTCATTTCTTCATTCTTTTGTTACCCAGGCAGAAGTTCCAGAGATGCTTAATTTATGGTATTTATTGATTTTTTAGAAAAACAGAAGAATCTATAGACTCTAGAAGGAGTGGAGAATGCTGTTTTCACACTTGGCTACTCTATAAAAATATCTTTGGTGAATAATGTTTTTTCAATAGATGATGCATTTTGATCTGAGCTCATTTTGCTTTAAGATTTTTTTAAATCACTTTTTATGTGTTTCTTTTGTCTTTAGTCTTTATTTTCATTTTAGTGACACCTTCAAATTAAGCCCTGATTCCTGCAAGAGCAACTCTGTTGACGTGAGTAGCATTGCCTTCTCTTTGGCAGTTGGTGGAATGGCCACCTGTATTGTGCTTAGGAATCCAGCTCTTGTAATTTAGTTTTAGCTGCAGTTATTCTTTCTTCAGGTCTGTTTTCCTTATAAATACCTTTTGATTTATCATGTATAGAATTACTGAAGTATTTATATTACACTATCATTGGGTGTATAAATGATATTCATTCCTCCACTTCTTGTAAGTTTTTCCCTCGAATTCTTAGAGGGGCCTACCTTGACGACCCTACATCAAATGCGACCCACTGTCATCACCTACCATAATGCACCTTACTACTCTCTCCTTTTTCCCTATAACTCTTACCATATATATATTTTTAAAGATTTATTTATTTGAGAGAGAGGGAGAGTGAGTGCGCACATGCATGCTGTCGTGGGGGTTTTAGAGAGTGGGAGGGAGAAACTTAGGCAGACCCCCATGCTGAGCACAGAGCCCGCTGCAAGGCTCAATCTCACAACCTGGAGATCACGACCTGAGCTGAAACCAAGAGTCAGATACTCAACCGACGGTGCCACCTAGGTGCCCCAACTCATCATATTTGAACATACTATACAATGTTATGTCTGTTGTCTGTCTTCCTGTTGGATAAGTTTCACAAGGGCAGAGATCCTGAGTTTGTTTTACTCATTTGTCTCAAATGTCTAGAATAGGACTTGGTATATAGAGATATATTTATATAGATATATAGGTTTATTTTTTGTTTTTTAAATATTTTATTGATTTATTTGAGGAAGAGAGTGTGAGAGAGAGAGAACATGAGCAGGGGAAGGGGCGGAGGGAGAGAGAGAATCTCAAGCAGACTCCCCGCTGAGCAGGGAGCCTGATGCAGGGCTTGATTCCAGGACCCTGGGATCATGACCTGAGCTGAAGGCAGACGCTTAACTGACTGAGCCACCCAGGCACCCCAAGATATATAGTAAACTATAGAGGAAATGCAGACTATCATTTGCATTACACAATAGATAAGCCTAAAATAAGCATATGTAAATAGAACCTGGTTTTCTTTTTGTCTTATGTGACTGTTGGGAAGTGTCTTGCTCGAATTTCAGATTGATCTTTGAGGGTACTTGCAACATTATTTTTCTAGTTTCCATGTCTATTAGCTGCTGTTATGAGATACTGATTGTATGGATCAATTATTTGGATAAAATAATTTTGGATAAAAGCGATGGATACATTATTTTGGTAAAAATGAACTTAATTCGTAACATGTGCAATTTCTTTAAAGTATGTTTTAAGTTTGAGTTCATTTCTCTTGGAAGGAGGAGGAGCTCCTATCCAATATATGGGAGCAAGTAGTAGTTAGGGGACAGGCATGAAACTGCAGTGGAGTTAAAGGCAACCAGAAGATTTATTTTGAGATCTGAATAAAACCCAGGACGAAGTGGATTGGGAACAGATTGTTAGAAATCTGAATTCCTTTCTCCCCAGCTGTTCTAAGACTTAACAAGCCAGGAATTATGCATATATTCAGTTAACGAGAATGTGACAGATACCTCCTGTGAAAAATGTAATGCTGAGACTCCTTAAATGGTTGGTTGATTACCCTTGTAACCATGTAATATTTTATACTAAAACCAGAAGACCTAGGAAATAACCTCTTTCTGTTTGACTTAAAAAAAATGATGATTCTCTAGTTTTAAAGTTTGTACATTTTGAGAAAGCTTAATGTCAGCAAAGCAGCTGCTGTTTGAATTTACTTTGTAAAACACTGAATTATTCATTTCCATAAACAAAACTTCCTTAGTAATTATTTAGCATTAATTTATTTCTCTTTATTTCAATCAACCCTGTTGACATTCTATTTTAAAATTAAAAATATTCTTTGTGGAATCTAACAGAAGATTTTGCGACAGCTACTTTCTCTACCTCTTAGGACAGAACATTTCCAAAGCCTTTTTTATTTTTGTACTTTATTTTGTATTTTATTTTTATTATCTTAAAGTTACTAGTAATGTAGAACAAAAGTAGAATTCTTATTTAGCAGCGTCTTTTAAGTAGCTGAAGACCAACCCCTATGTTGTTGACTTGTTAGATTTTGCCATATGCTCTATGCATGAGTATAGTTAACCGCTATTATATTGGATTCTGAGAATGTAAAATTATGAGATATACTTTAAAGAATCCTTCATTTTTATTCTTTGTACTCACAGATTGTTTAATAGACCAGTAGGTGGAAAAAAGATAAAGACCAGTAGGTGGATAAAATCGCTGTTTTACGTTTCTTGGAATTTTTCCATCCATGTTTGCAAATGGTGGAGGAGTAGTCCTTTAAATATTGTGCTGCTTTCTAGCAGCCTGAGATGTACCCTTTCACCTGTGGACTGGTATTATCAGTCATTGCACATATCCTCTTTGGGCAGTCCGTCTTTTACTGTCATGCGATATTTGTCATTTTCCCATAATTGCAGTTTTATTTTGTGTTGTTTCCCATTTTAAGGGTGTTGTTGCTTTGCTGCTCCATTAGACACTTCTTGAGGGCAGCAGACAGATGATATGTTAGGGTACCAAGTTTCTGGTAATTTAATAGAGGACGAAAAGAAACCCCTTTATTTTTTAAAGTAGCATCCACTCAAATGAAACATTCTTCTTACCTCAGGTGCTTCTTGGAGCGTATAGGGATGGTTAGCCCAAAGGAAATGTAAACTTTCGGTTAAGGGCCCATTTTGATTCCCTGTTGTTGTTTCCCGAAAGGAAGTAAACACACTACATCCGTCACGACAGAGATGGTCTCGCGGGTGCATGGAAGGACTGGGGAGTCTCCCTTTACTCTGCTTCTTATGGCTATGATGTTACTTAGAATAATTATGAGACTTCTGCTTCAGTAGTTGTCAAGTGAGTGCTAGTAGGTTTTGAATGGATAAGCACATGCGGATAGTTATTCTAGAAGTAAAGCGTTCAAGAAAGCCTTTCAGGTCGATGACGTGGACCATCAGCTTTCCAACCAAGACCCATTAGGTAGACATGTTTTGTTTTTCCTCTGTGCAGTGTCTTAGAAAACAAAGTTAGCTAAACTCTTGAAAATTGTGAGATTTTACATAAAACAAAAATTCCAGCTTAAAAAAAAATGTAAATCCTCAGATCCGGCAATGATGTGTTTCCATTGCTGCAAGGCAAACGAGTTATCTGGAATGAAGTAACTGCTGTACCTTTAAACAGGGGGCCATGTGCATGGTTCATTACAGTCTGCTTGCACTGTCACTTTATCTATTTGGAGAAGTATTTATCATACACACACACACACACACACACGTATATAAAATATTTCTCCAAAAATAATGTGCTTCAGTCATAAGTAAGAAAATCAAACTGAAATGTTTGTATGCTTCAACAAAAATAGAACAGTCTTTTATGTAAGTAAAGACTGTCCTTTTGTGTCTAACATACAAGTGGCCCAACTGCCAAGTTGCGTGCCTGCGTGCAAGTTGTCCAAGGAGCCCAGCATCAGATTCTGCAAGTTTTTGGAGAGTATCCTATCTTAACATAAAATCTAAATTTTTATGCCCTTAACTATCATATATAACTAACCTCTGTGGCTGTTTCTCATCGGGTATGGTTTGGGAAATCTTTATTTCCAGGCTAGTTTGCCTAATTTTTGTTTCCTCATATTCTTTTCTATGAATTAATATGTCTAAGACACCAGAAAAGGTACATCTATGGTAAGTAGCACCTATGAGTTATTTAGGACATAGTAATAATCTATTTTGTGAGATTTGAGAATAATGTGTATGAAATATATATTTTATATAAATTATATCCATATTTTTAAAGTACTTTGTAAAAGTACTTTTTATGTGATATGTACATAATATATAGTAAAGGTATATAGTGCACCATGTTTGGCACGCAGTAAGTCCTCTCCAAATTGGATTATTATTTTCAATTCTAATAGTACATTTAGCTGTGATTTTGCTTTCTGCAGTGTATTGTTTAAAATTTGAAAATTTTCTGTCCTTTTCATCTGAATCTGAGTTTGCTAACAAGCAAAGCAATACTTTGTATTCAGTTAATCCAACAAATAATTTGGCTTTACTCTTCTCCATCTTAAATTTGAAGTGCCATTAAGGAATGAAAGAGGAGGAAAATCTATTTTGTGTTCTCTTCAGCAGTAAGACTTACAAACATGTAAGTATTTTGTTACTTTAGGATTCGCTGATTTTTACCCTGCTTATTAGCAAGAATGAGTCAGTATGTCTTTTTTCTAGAAAAGTCATATTGGGTCGCTTTTTGGTAGGTGCATGCTTTTTGGAGGTCACAGTGGTAGAAAGGGTATAATATAAAAAGAACTGTGTCAGCCCATCTTGTAAATATCTGTGCCTGAAATAAGACTCTTCTGTCAGAGTAATCAATCTTTAATAAGACCATGTTCCTAACTACTTGAGCTGATAAATAGTGAGGTTTGTTTTAAATAAGTCAAGTTTACTTTATGTCAATGTTCTATTTGCCCCGTGTAAGATATATTTAATTACTTTATTCCATCTCTGTGTTCAAATTAATCAGATTCTGCTACATATCGGTGCTCAAATTAGAATAATTCTTTAATCAACTGTGTTATCCATGCCATGGTAGACTAGAATAGAAAAGCTACTCTTGGCATATTGAAGATGCGTGCGTTTTATTTTCTATTGTAATTTAAAAGTAAAATCAGAAATATTGATTTCTACTTGACTGGAGAGATGATTTAGTTTGAATATCAGTCTGATCTTAATCAGGTGAGAATTAATTGAGTTGGAGTATTAGATATTCAGTGATGTTAACTGAACCGTGATCAATCTAGAGAGAAGCTTTCTTTTGTACTATGTTAGAATTATCAAATAGCTCATGCACCACAATGTGAAATAATCTTTTCATGTTCATCATTCTACCTTCTTGTCTCATTAAATGCACCACTAAATTCATTCTATACACAAACTAATCTTTAAAGTAGCAAGCTAATAAATCACAATTTAATAGAAAATTAAAAGCATAATAATTTTGTCACAAAATGCTGTTGTTGTGAGAATTTTATAATGTTGTGTTTTTCTAGTGCCTAATTTTAAAGCCAAGTGATTAACTTCTGCTTTTCAAGTATACCTGGGACTTAAAAAAAAAGAAAAAAAATCTTAGTTTTACTTTTTTTTTATGTTCAACATTGCAAGAATCAAGTGAGCAATACAGAATTATTTTAATGTTTATTTCTAGAAATAAAAATAGAGTCTGTAGCATTACATTGGTCTGAAATGTGGCATGGGCTTTTCATTTATTTTAAGAGTGTGATAGCAATATCATAAGTGTTGTGAAAATATAAATGGTGAGATAACACCTCCATAGGACTTGCTCTTAAGTAGTAAAATTGTAAAGTCTTGAAATAAACTGCAGCCAGAACTGAAAGGATCGATTTGCCTTGTTAACTAGGGACACTACACTTAGTAAATGTCTAATTAAATTTAGCCTAGCATGTCTTTTATTCCTTTTTTTTTTTTTTCTTTTTAAACCTGAGAATTTGGATCTATTTATGAGTAAGGTAACCTAGCACATGTTATTGTCAGATTTCTTCCGTTTTGGCAGGTGGTGTGGCCGTGTTAAATTACAAGAAAGCCAATAGTGTGACTTTTGATAGTGTCATTTGACCTTGGGATAGTGCTTTGCACTTGGTCTTGGTGTAATGGGAATAGTAGGATCTATGTAGCTGTGTATTTTGTGAAAAGGAATGTCCAAATTTGTATTTGAGAACAATTAGCATTTAATGAAAAGAAGCCATATGTGCAGAAATATCCCTAGAGTGTGATGAACGGGGTGTGCTTAGCGAGATATAGAGGGGTTCCCCACCCAGTTGTTGCTGAGCAGCTGTCAGGGAAAAGCACTTGCTTAAGAAGGAAATTGCACGAGTATTTTTTCGCTCTGCTCATCAAAGTCTGAGCCGGACTCCACTCTCCCCTCCACCCAGGGCTATCGCTTGCTTGCTTTTTTTTTTTTTTTTTTTTTTACATTACATCTTGGAAGGTTGACACATGTGTCTCCTACCCAAACAAGGTACAAATGTGTTTCTTTATCGCTTGCCCCCCGGAGCCCCAGTTTTCCTCCTCTGAGGCAACCACGATTACCAGTTTTCTTTCTTGTTCTACGGCCATTTGGAGTTTGTATAAACGTCTGACTAGATAGATACCTATAGAAGCACACATGCACAAACCTGTGTGTGTTCGAAACAGAAATGGTAGCATGCTCTGCCGCATTGCTCTGTACCTCCTTGCTCAGTTGGAGTCCTAGGGATCATTTCCTGCTAGTGTACTTTTTTTTTTTTTTTAGTGGCTGCATAGTATTTCATGGTATAGTATTTCCATTTTGGTTGTTGATGTGACTGTGTTAGAGTAAAAGAAGGCTGGTAAGTGGCTTTTAATGGTGTCAAAGGCTATTTTTTACTTAGGTAAAAATATTTTTTGTGTCAGCTCAGAGAAAGAGTGAGGAATGACAACTGATGTGTCATTCTTGTCATGATTCCCTCCAAAGGATTTTTGATATTTATGTATTTCTTTACATATTCATTTTTGTTAAGAAAGACCTAGCCATAGTCCTTTTCATATTTTAATTGCCTACTCTATTTGAATTCGAAAAAACCGATTGTCACTGTTTTGTAAGGGAGATGCCAAACTCTTTCGGAGCCTTTTGGGAGCAAAGCAAGGTGTTAAGCACATAAATACGTTTGACGCAGGAGAAGATTATGAGGAGGGTGACCAGGTTCTGTCAGTAATCTAGAAAACACATCCAGTTAGGGAGGAGGGGGCAGCAGCGTTCCCACCGCTGCTGAACCAGGAAAAGGGAGCAGGAGGGATGGTTATTTCCTGTAGTATTTGGTGAGGAGGCAGCATTAGATTTACTGGGTTTTTTCCAGGCTATTAATCCTCCCCCAACACACAACACAACACACACAGAACACACGCACACACAGGAACTGGCGACGGTGGGAGATAAGGAGTTCTGGTCACAGTGTTCAAACAGAGATGGTTAACAGGGACCTTCTGAACCGACTGAGAGTTTAGATTCAGTGACCTGTGGAGTCCTTCCCGCTCTCACCATCTCACTCGCAGAAGTCTGGACAAGGAGGCTCGGCCTTCCCTGGACCCTCTGGGAATTGTGGGAGATGGTCCTGGGGGCTCATACTCAGCCCCAGAAGAGGCCGTAAAGCCTTTCGCAAGAGCGTAACCAAGTACGGCGGGTTAGTTTATTGCTTGCGTTACTTGCAGCATTAAGAGCATGGGCCCTACTTCTGTGTGATCGTGCTTCTCGTGAGGCGAGGGGGAGGGCGGGGCACCCAGCCGCGGACGCGAGGAAACCTAGGAGGCTCCGCGTTCAGAGGTGTGCCCATCTGTTGTGTGCTTTGCGCAGTGCCTGTAAACGGACGGGCAGCGCGAGCAGAGAGGGGAACATGTAACAAAAATGTAGGGCACGAGCCAGACTCACTCACTTCTATTTCTCTTGCTTTATCACCTTCGAAATCCTCTACCTCTGCTATTATTAATGATCGTGGGCACTGTGATTCGGGGCGACTTAAAGCACCTCTTACAGGCAGTCTTTTTTAAAAAGACGGGCTGGGTGGGTGCTTTCCTCGGCCACACTAGGCTGCGCTGCTGTGTACCTTTCGAAGGCTGGTGGCACTTAAAACCTGAAACACAGAATTTAGCATTTCATTATATACCGTTTGGAGAAACCACTTCTAATGTGTAAAATCCTTATTTTAAATATTTAACTATATTTTCTAGGCATTCTAGAAAAGGGGAAAGTGGGGTGGGACCAGAGGGTGAGGTACCTGATGTTACTTCATTTCAGATGATTGCTAAATAGCATAAAATCGAGCCACAAGCCTACAGCTTATTTTTCCTGTGGTGATGACAGGGCTGTGCTGAGCCACCCCCGCTCTCCCCTCACTTCTCAGTTGCGACCTCATGTGAGCTAACTGGCCTGGGTTTAGTTTACTCTCTGACCATGGAAATCGCAGCTAGATGTGGAGATTTTTCTTGTGTTCTTACTGTGGAAGGAGTAAGGGGATTCAATAGTAGTTACAAGTATTTTTCCGGAATTAGAAAAATTCCGGGTTCTCGGCTAGTCTGTGCCAGGCTCTGTGGTCTTAGAAATGTGACATAACCTAAAGGTCAGTTTCCTTATCTGGTAAGTGAAGATAATAATAGTGCTTATCGGATAGTGCTTTTATAAAATGCAAGTGAGCTAATAAACGTACACAATATAGTATCTGGTACATAATAAATACCCAGGGTATTTTAGTTGCCATTATCATTTTGTTCTTATTGCTATTATCAACACGTTTAAATACCTTGAAAGGAAAAATGAAGCTACATGGGAAAACGGAAAAACAAACCAGCGCAACAGCCGCCTGAATTCGGTTTCCTCTCATGGGAGAAATGAGTTCAGAACTATCTTGGGGCGCCTAGGTGGCTCAGTCAGTTAAGCATCTGACTTTTGATTTCGGCTCAGGTCATGATCTCAGGGTGATGGGATCGAGCCTCATGTCGGGCTCTGCACTCAGTGTGGAGTCTGTTTAAGATTCTCCCTCTCCCTCTGCCCCCCCCCGCCCCTTCCTTGCACACTCTTTTGCAAAATAAATAAATAAAACCTTTTTAAAAAGGAATCATTTTATTTATTTACTTACTGTTTTACAGCTTGATGCTCATTTTATTTTTTAATTGTAATTTTTAAATTTTTAATTCCAGTATAGATAGCGTACAGTGTTATATTGATTTCAGGTGTACAATATAGTGACACAGCAATTCTGTACATTACTCAGTACTTGTCAAGGTAAATGTACTTGTAATGCCTTCACCTATTTCAACCATCCCCGTCCCCACCTCCCCTCTGATAGTCATCTGTTTGTTCTCTCTAGTTAAGAGTCTGCTTTCTGGTTTGTCTCATTTTACCTTTGTTCATTTGTTTTGTTTCTTAAATTCCACATAGGAATGAAATCATACTGTATTTGTCTTTCTCTGACTTATTTTGCATAGCATCATACTCTAAAGATCCATCTGTGTTGTTGCAAATGGCAAGATTTCCTTCTTTTTCATGGCTGACTAATATCCGTGTGTGTGTGTGTGTGTGTGTGTGTGTGTGTGTGTGTGTGTGTACACCTCAGATCTTCTTTATCCACTCATCTCTCCATGGACACTTGGGCTGCTTCTATAATTTGGCTCTTGAAAATAATGCAGTAAACATAGGGGTGCATATATGCCTTTGAATTAGTGTTTATGTAATTTTTGGGTAAACGCCCGGTAGTGCAATTAATGGATCATATGGTTTTCCTATTTTTAATTATCTGAGGAGCTTCGATACTGTTTTCCAGAGAGGCTGCACCAGTTTGCATTCCCACCAACAGTGCACGAGGGTTCCTTTTTGGCTGCATCCTCACCAACACTTCTTTTGTTTTTCATTTTAGCCATTCTGACAGGTGTCAGGTGATACGTCGTTGCAGTTTTGGTTTGCATTTCCCTGATGCTGAGTGATGTTGAGCATGTTTTCATATGTCTGTTGGCCTTCTGTATGGCTTCTTTGGAGAAATGTCTGTTCGTGGCTTCCATCCATTTTTAATTGGATTATTTGGATTTTGTTGGTATGAAGGTGTAGAAGTTCTTTATATATTTTGGATAATAAACCCTTATCGGATATATCATTTGCAAATATTGTCTCCCATTCAGTAAGTTGTCTTAGTTTTATTGATCGTTTCCTTTCCTATGCAGAAGCTTTTTGATATAGTTTCAGTAGTTTATTTTTGGTTTTATTTCCCTTGCGTCAGGGAGACATACCCAGAAAAATGTAGCTACAACGACTGTCAGAGAAATTACTGCCTGTGCTCTTGCTTTTATGGTTTCAGGTCTCAAATTTAGGTCTTTAATACAATTTTGAGTTTATGTGTATAGTGTAAAAAGTGGTTTAGTTTCATTCTTTTGTATGTGGCTGTCCAGTTTTCCCAACACCATTTGTTAAAGAGACTGTCTTTTTCCCATTGCATATTCTTTCCTGCTTTGCTGAAGATTAATTGACGAGATAAGTGTGGGCTTATTTATGGGCTTTCTGTTCTGTTCCATTGGTCTGTGTGTTTATTTTTGTGCCAATACCATACTGTTTTGATGACTGCAGCTTTGTAGTATAAATTGAAATCTGGCATTGTGATACCTACCGCCAGTTTTGTTTTTCTTTTTCAAAATTGCTTTGGCTGTTCAAGGTATTTTGTGGTTCCATACAAATTTTAGAATTTGTTGGTTCTGGTTCTGTGAAAAATGCTATTGGTATTTTGACAGGGATTGCATGAAATCTGTAGATGGCATTGAGTAGTATGGACATTTTAACAATATTTGTTCTTCCAGTCCATAGCATGGAATGTCTTTCCATTTGTTTCTGTCTTCTTCAGTTTCTTTCATCTCAGTGTTTTATAATTTTCAGAATATAGGTCTTTCACTGCTGTGGTTAAGTTTATGCCTTGGAATTTTCTTATTTTTGGTGCAATTGTGAATGGGATTGTTTTCCTGATTTCTCTTTCTTCTGCTTCATTATTAGTGTACAAAAATGCAGATTTCTGTTTATTGATTTTGTATCCTGTGACTCGTGTGAATTCAGATATCAGTTCTAGTAAATTTTTGGTGGAGTATTTAGGGTTTTCTATGTACAGTATCATGTCATCTGCAAATAGTAAAAGTTTTACTTCTTCCTTACCAATTTGGATGCCTTGTATTCCTTTCTCTTGTCTGATTGCTGTGGATAGGACTTCCAGGGGTGAGAGTGAACATCCTTGTCTTGTCCAGATCATAGGGGAAAAGCTCTCAGTTTTTCACTATTGAGTAAGATAGTAGCAGCAGGTTTTTCATAGATGGCCTTTATGATATTGAGGTGTGTTCTCTCTAACTCTACTTTATTGAGGGTTTTTATTATGAATGAATATTGTACTTCATCAAGTGCTTTTTCTGCATCTGTTGAGACGATCATGTCGTTTTAATCCTTTCTCCTGTTGATGCAGTGTATCACATTGATTGAGAATATAGAACCACCCTTGCGTCCCATGAATAAATCCCACGTGATGGCGGGGAATGATTTTTTAAATGTATTGTTGGATTCGGTTTGCTAATATTTTGTCGAACATTTTTCCATCTATGTTCATCAGCACTATTGACCTATAGTTCCCTTCTTTTTGTAATGTCTTTATCTGGTTTTGATATCAGTGTAATGCTGGCCTCATCGAATTATTTTGGAAGCTTCCCTTCCTCTGGTAGTTTTTGGAATAGTTTGAGAAGACTAGGTATTAACTCTTTAAATGCTTGGTAGAATTCACCTGTCAAGCTGTCTGGCCCTGGATTTTTGTTTACTGGGAGTTTTTTGATTACTGATTCAATTTCATTGCTGGTAATTAGTCTGTTATAAATTTTCTATTTCTCCCTGGTTCAGTTTTGGTAGTTTGTACGTTTTTAGGAATTTCTCTATTTCTTCTAGTTTGTCCAGTTTGTTGGCATATAATTTTTCATAGTATTCTCTTACAATTATTTGTAGTCCTGTGTTGTTGGTTGTTACTTCCTTTCAATTTCTGATTTTGAGTTTTCTGTCTCTCTCTCTCTCTTTTGATGAATCTGGCTAAAGGTTTATCAACTTTGTTGATCTTTTCAAAGAAACAGCTACTGGTTTCATTGATCTGTTCTATTGTTTTGTTTGTTTTTGTTTTATTTTAGTTTCTATTTCATTTATTTGTGCTCTAATCTTTATCATATCTTTCCTTCTACTGGTTTGGGGTTTTGTTTGTTCTTTTTCTAGCTCCTTGAGGTGTAGGATTTAGTTGTTTATTTGAGATTTTTCTTGCTTCTTGAGGTAGGCCTGTGTTGCCATAAACTTCCCTCTTAGGACTGCTTTTGCTGCATCTTAAGATTTTGAACCATTGTGTTGTCATTTTCATTTGTCTCCATGTGTTTTTTTGTTTCTTCTTTGATTTCTTGGTTGACCCATTCATTGTTTAGTAACATGTTATTTAAGCTGCATGTATTTGTGCTCTTTCCAGATTTTTCCTTGAAGTTTGTTTCTAATTTCATAACATTGTGGTCAGAAAAGATGCATGGTATGACTTCAGTCTTTTTGAATTTGTTGAGACCTGTTTTGTGGCCTACTATTTGATCTCTTCTGGAGAATGTTCCATGTGCACTTGAAAACAATGTGTATTCTGATCTTTTAGGATGGAATGTTCTGAATATATCTGTTAGATCCATTTGGTTCAGTGTGTCATTCAAAGCCACTGTTTCCTTGTGGATTTTCTGTTTGGATGATCTGCCCATGGATACAAGTTGGGTGTGAAAATCCCTTGCTATTCTTCTATTTACTATTGATGACTTCCCTTATGTTTGTTATTAACCTTTTTTATGTATTTCTGTGCTCTGATGTTGGGTACATGAATATTTACAATTGTCATATCTTCTTGTTGAATTGCCCCCTTTATGATTATACAGTATCCTTTTTTGTCTCTTGTCGCAACGTTTTAAGGTCTGTTTTTCTGGTGGAAGTATTGCTACCCTGGCTTCTTTCCCCGTGCATTTGCATGATAAATGTTTCTCTGTCCCTTCACTTTCAGCTGCATGTGTCTTTAGGTCTGGAATGAATCTCTTGTAGGCAGCATATAGATGGGTCTTGTTTTTGTTTGTTTGTTTGTTTAGTCCACTCCATCACCCTGCGTCTTTGTTTGGAGCCTTTAGCCATTTACATTCAGAGTAGTTATTGATAGGTATGTATTTACTGCCATTTTTGTTTAATGGTTGTTTTTGTAGTTCTCTGTTCCTTTCTTCCCTTGCTTTCCTCTCATGATTATATGGCTTTCTTTAGTGATATACCTGGATTCCTGTCTCTTTATTTTTTGCATATCTACTACTGTTTTTTGATATTTGGGTTGTTTATAACCTCTTCTGCATGTAGTAGTCTGTATTAATTTGATGGTCGCTTAAGTTTGAATGCATCCTTTATGCCTCTCCCCGCCATGTTTAGGTGTGTGCTTTCACACTTTACACCCTTCTTTTTTGTCCCGTGAGTGATTTTGGCATATAAACATATTTTTACTGCTTTCTTGCTGTCTGCTTTTCTTATTCTTGTGTATGGTCTTTCCTTTCCACTCAGAGAATCCCCTTTAACATTTCTTGGAGGGCTGGTTTAGTGGTGATGAATTCCTTTAACTTTTGTTTGTCTGGGAAGCTCTTTATCTCTCCTTCTAGTCTGAGTGATAGCCTTGCTCGATAGAGTAATCTTGGCTGCAGATTTTTTTTCTTTTCAGCATTTCGAATATATCATGCCACTTTTTTCTGGCCTGTAAAGTTTCTGCTAAAAAAATTGGCTGATAGCCTTGTGAGATTGCCCTTATATGTAACTGTTTTGTTTTCTTTTGGTGTTTTTAAAATTCTCTTTATCACTACTTCTTGCCATTTGAATTATTCTTGTCTTGGGGTGGACTTCCTTGGGTTAATTTTGTTCGGGACATTCTGTGCCTCCTCGATCTTGATTTGTGTTTCCTTCCCCAGATTTGAAAAGTTTTCAGCTATTATTTCTTCAAGTATATATTTGCCTCCTTTTCTTTCTCTTACCCTTCTGGTATCCCTATAATGTGGATGTTATTCTTGGTGGTGTCACTGAGTTCCCTAAGTCTATTTTCATTCTTTTTTTTTTTGTCTCTCACCTACTCAGCTTGGTTGCTTTCCATGACTCTTCTCTAGGTCATTGATTTGTTCTTTGCTTCCTCTAGTCCATTATTTATTCCATCTGGTGTATTTTTAATTTCATTTATTGATTTCTTCATCTATGAATTTTTCTTTTTTATGTTTTCTCTTTGTTAAGGGGCTTACTGTCCAGTGAGTTATCTTTAAGATTTATTACTTAATTTTTTAAGCTTTTATTTATTTATTTGACAGAGAGAGTGCATGTGCACACAAGCAGGGGGAGTGACAGGCAGAAGGAGAGGCAGAAGCAGGCTCCCCACTGAGCAGAGGACCTAATGTCCTCTGGGATTATGGGATCCCAGGACTCTGGGATCATGACCTGAACTGAAGGCAGACATTTAACCAACTGAGCCACCCAAGTGCCCTATGATTTATTGCTTTAAATTCTCTATCAGGCATATTATTTTTCTCCATTTTGCTTAGGTCTCTGCTTTGATTTTGTTCTCTTCTTTCATACGAGACATTTTCCTCTGTCCTCAATTTGTCTAACTCCGTGTCTGTTTTCGTGTGTCTGAAAAGTCAGCTACGTTTCCAGCTCTTGAAAGTAGTGGCCTAATGATTAAGAGGTCCTGGAGTGCCCTGCAGTGCCGTGTCCCCTATTCACCAGAACCTGGCACTTCAGGGGTGTCTTCTATGTATGTTGCATTCACCCTGGTGTCGTGGTTTGGCCCCTCTTCCTTCCGTCCAGTTGTCTGCAGTGGCTCTCTGCCTGTTGTGGGCAGTGTTTGGTTCCTGTGGTGTTAGTGGACCAGTCGGGCCACCTTGGGCTTGAGTTGAGTCAGACTAGAGGTGCAGTAGCCCCAAACTACAGGGTACTTTCCCTGCGTTGTTCCCTGAGACGCTTTCATTGGTGGGCGTAACCTGCGATCAGACTCCTGTCTGCCCCCACGCCACTGCTGGAGTTGCATTCGGACTTGCGTGTGTGGTTATCTTCCCTTCTCTCCAGGGCAGGAGTCACTTTGGAGTGGTGCTGGTCCCTGTCACAGCTGCTTGCACACTGCCAGGCTTGTTGCTGTGCTTTGGATGGGCTCTGGGCAAGAGTATATTGGAGCAGTCAGCTCTGTAGAAGCCCACTGTAGTGGGGGGTGCGGTGTTAGCAACATTTGCAGGCAGGGGGATGGCCCACTGTTGGCAAGTTGGGTGGCAGGTGTTTGTGCCAGGCTGGTTCCCGCAGGTAGCCGTGTGTATGTGCTAGGAGACAGGGGAGAGAAATGGTGCTTGCCAGCTTCTTTGTCCCTGGGGCAGAGAGCCTAGGAGGAGTCCCCCAGTGATCCTCGTTCCTCCAGGACAAGCTCTGAGATGACTAAAGTAACTCGCCCTTCTCTGTGCCCCAGATGTTTTTCAGCTGTTGCTCCCATGCTGCATCTCTGAAGGCTGTTTGTTGTGCTGTCTCTTTAAGGATGGCGACTCAGTTTCCTCTTGCCCTCTCAGCTCTCCCAGAACTTAAACCCACTGATAGTTAATGTTGCCAGTGTTAAGCTCTGCCGATTGTAAGAACTCATGAAATTTGACCCCTTTGGTGTTCAAAGCCAAATGTTATGGGGATTAGTCTTTCCCATTGGGCTCTCCAGTGTGAGAATCTGTTTCTCTTTCCTCTCCACATACCTGGCATCCCTTCCCCCCAGGTCTCCACCCTTCCTACCCTCTTTGAGGTGGCCTCTTCTCTACATTTCAGAGTGGGTTTGTTCTGCCAGTCTTGGGGTAATTTTCTGGGTTATTTATACTGATGTGAGTGTTATCTAATTGTATTGTGGGACAGGGTGAGCTTAGAGTCTTCCTACTTTTCAGTCTTCCCCAGAAAATCTCCAAGAACCATTTTAGAACCTGCCCAATATTCATGTGTCATTGCCCTTTGGTTTTCCATAAGTAGAGGTCATCTGTGTTCCAGGAGCTACATACTAAATGCTGTTTGTCAGAATCACATCTTATTCTCATTTGTTTAACAAATGGAGATAATGAATCTGAGTATCCCTCTCAAGCTTTTTAATTTCTTTTAAATATCAAATTTTTGGAAACGTATTCTCCCATTCAGTAGGTTGCCTTTTCATTCTGTTGATGGTGTCCTTTGCTGTGCAAAAGCTTTTTATTTTGATGTAGTCCCAGTAGTTTATTTTTGCTTTTCTCTTACCTCAGAAGACATATCTTTAAAAAATATTCCCAAGGTTGATGTCAAAGAGAATACTGCTGATGTTTTCTTTTAGGCGTTTTATGTAGTTTTATAGTTTCAGGTCTCACATTTAGGTCTTTAATCCATTTTGAGTTTATTTTTGTGTATGGTGTAAGACAGTGGTCCAATTTCATTCTTTTGCATGTAGCTGTCTAGTTTTCCCAGCACCATTTGCTGAAGAGACTGTCTTTTCCCCATTGCATACTCTTACCTCCTTTGTCAAAGATTACCCATTTAAGTGTGGGATTATTTCTTGGCTTTCTATTCTGTTTAATTGATCTTTATGTCTGTTTTTGTGCCAGTACCATACTGTTCTGATTATTACAGCTTTATACTACATCTCGAAATCGGGATTGTGATCTAGCTTTGTTCTTCTTTCTCAAGGTTGCTTTGGCTATTCAGGGTCTTCTGTGGTTCCAAATCAGTTTGAGAATTATTTGTTCTAGTTCTATGAAAAATGCTCTTGGTATTTTGGTAAGGATTGCATTGAATCTATAGGTCTCTTTGTGTAGCGTGGGCATTTTAACAATATTTGTTCTTCCAGTCCATGAGCATGGAATGTCTTTCCATTTGTTTGTGTTGTCTTCAGTTTCTTTCATCAGTGTTTTATAGTTTTCAGGGTGTAGGTCTTTCACCTCCTTGGTTAAGTTTATTCTTACATATTTTGTTCCTTTTGGTGCAGTTTTAAGTGGAATTGTTTTAATTTCTCTTTCTGTTACATCATTATCAGTGGATAGAAACACAGCCAATTTCTGTGTATTAGTTTCATATCCTGCAGGTTTAGTGAATTCATCTGTCACTTCTGATAGTTCTTCAGTGGAGTACGTAGGGTCTTCTACATGTCATACCATGTCATCTGCAAATAGTGACAGTTTATTTCTTCCTTCCCAGTTGGGATGCCTTTTCTTTTTCTTGTCTGATTACTACAGCTAGGACTTCCAGTACTATGTTGAATAAAAGCAGTTTTGAAAGTGGACATCCTTGTCTTGTACCTGATTTTTAGGAAACGCTCTCAATTTTTTCACCAGCGAGTATGATATCAGCCGTGGGTTTTTCATGTATGACCTTTATTATGTTGAAGTATGTTTCCTCTGAACCTACTTTGCTCTTGCATTTTGTCAAGTGCTTTTTTCTGCATCTGTTGAGATGACCAAATGGTTTTTAATCCCTTTGTCTTATTAATGTGATGTATCCCATTGATTTGTGAATAATGAGCCACTCTTGTATCCCTGGAGTAAATCCCACTGTTGTGAACTTTTAAATGTATTATTATTTCCTCTAGTTGGTTGAGGATTTAAGCATCTGTGTTCATCAGAGACATTGGCCTGTAGTTTTCCTTTTTTTGTAGTGTCTTTATCTGGTTTTGGTATCAGGGTGATACTGGTCTTATGCAAAGAATTTAGAAGTTTTCTTTCCTCCTCTATTTTTTGGGATAGTTTGAGAAGAATAGGTACCATGTTCTTGATATTTTAAAGAAAAAATTCTTGAATGTTATCTTTAAGTATGTTTCTTTAAATTTTGAAATAATTTTTTAAGCTCTCTGTTCTTACTGTTTATTGATATTCCTTTGTATTTCCTTAAGATATACTTAAATGCATGAAATTTTGTTTTCATAATCTTTAGTGGTAGTTAAATTATGTATAGGCATATAAGCTTTATAACATTTAACATTGAAAGATAGAATTTATAAGGATGTCTTAGAATACCACTTGAGAAATCAGTTGGCAGTATTAGCAACATGATTATTATATGAATGTATGCTAATGTGCTAGGAAAGCAAGATCCTCATTAAAATCTTGTAGCTGAACAAGTGACAGAAACCTTACAAACAGCTTGAGGCTTTAGGCCAGTCACGGTTATTCCAAGAGATGTGGACAAGTGTGAAAATATACAGCCTGTGCCTTTATTGTGGTCAGAACACGTAAATGCTATCTTGCATCAATTCCCTACTGAGAATATTTTTATTCATATTCGGGAAAACGGATCTGAGAATAATGCAGCACGTAAGCATTCTGTTGTGAGTCTATCAAATGTTAAAATATTGGGTTTATTAAACTTGGAAAGTGGACTTTTAATAATAGGCATTGTGTTTGTGTTTTCCAGGGAAGGAGGGTTTCGATCACCCAGCATATTTTCATTAGGCAAATTCATGATGCTAATGATCTTTCTTTAGACACTATCTGAGCATGAACTGGTCTGCTGTAGACCTAGTGAGGTTACAGTAAGATTGGGTGATGTGGAGCAATCAGACCATGGTTGATCACCACTGTGGAATATGGCAGTTCCTTTAAAGAAGCCCTTAGCCAGATTTAGTCACTGCTGGGTTAACTTTATGTCCATACTCCCTTGGACAGTTTCCCAGGTCTTTTTTCTTTTTTTATTAAAGATTTTATTTATTTGAGAGAAAGAGAAAGCAGGAGCACAAGTTGGGGGGAGGGGCAGAGGGAGAGGGCGAAGCAGACTCCACACTGAGCAGGAAGCCCATTGTGGGGCTTGATCCCAGGACCGTGAGATCATGACCTGAGCTGAAGGCAGACACCGAACCAACTGAGCCACCCAGGCGCCCCACAAACTGGGCTCCCAGGTCTTGATTCTTACTTAGCCTCATAACCATTGCTTGTCGAAAAGTAGATCCTTAGTATCGTGCTCGAAGTAGAAAAATTCACCTTGTAGGAATGCTAATGACATTCCGGAGTAAAAGTTTTGATAGCCATGGAGCCACCCCTCAGGATCTCCCTTGATAATGAGCTGGTTCTGTTTTCCTTTTTTGAGTTGGAGGGAGTCCTTAGAGGGCACCAAGGAAATTCCCTTGATCTGATTTGGCTCACGAGCCCAGCTCATGTGCACACAGTGGAACAGAATATTTGTAGTTGGGGTAAAAAAGATACCTGAGTGGGCTCAGGGGTCAGAGAGCAGCGGTGGGCCTGCCGGGACTGGAGAACAAGCAGCTAAAGGAAGGGAACCGGGGGTGTCTCTGATGCGAGTGTTACTGCAATTGACGTCATTGCCTGCGTCTGTCGTCCTTGTTCCTGTTCTACCACTTTTCCTTAGGGTGTGCTGTGATGCTTCCGGGTAGTTACAGAGGTCTGCGCTGGAGGGCCCTTGTCCCCGCAGAGCCCCTCTCCTGAGTTTTTTTATGCATTTAATAAATCTCAGTCATTTCCAGTTTGCTTGGGTTTAAAAGTATTTTTGTTACATATTGCGTGTCTTCATGGAGACCTCTTAATTCCCTGCTTGCTTTAATTTTATACATTATATTCTTTAGTAACTACAAGGGTAATACAGAGCTCCAGAGAAGAGGGAAATCTTGATAATTTTGCATTAAAGGAATTATAAAAGATACTTGGGAAACACTGTGTTTCACCTACCGCTTCTATGTGAGGATGATACTGTATTGAAGCCTGACATGGAAATGGTTTGTTACTTGCAGCAGACTGGAGATGGCAGGGCTGACACTAGAGCAGCCAGTGGACACAAGGAAGGAGCGGAATAGTTAGGAGAGTAGTGGCAGCAAAGCACACTGTCCTGTGGGAAGCCTAAGGTAGGACCGTCCGACTTTCCAGAGCAAACCGGATTATGGTACCTGGCTTCTCTGGGTTGGGAGTGCTGAGAAGGCAGGATTTGAAAGGCAGACTAACCAGAATGGAAATTTGACAGAAAGCTGTTTTCAGGACCATCTGAAAGTTGACTTGGGAATGGAGTGGGAATCCTGTTTTCAAAAATGAAGGCCCTTTGCCAGGTTTATCTTAAAACAGGTGCCTTGATGCCATCAGATGACCGGCAGAGACGAGACACCAGAGGCCGGTGTCTGGAAACAACTCCCCTTTTACTCTTACTATTTCTTGTAAAAGATACCCCCCCTTCTCTGTTAGAAATCTTCCTTGTTCTCCACATCCCTTCTATCTCCATGAGGCCTCCTCAGAGGTCCCCTCTCCCTCCTTTCAGAGTTCATCCTTTATTTCTGCCAAGTTAGTAGCACGCATCCTGTTCTGCCTTGTTCGTGCTCAGGTCTCTGGTGGTGGGTACTGTGCGCCAAGCATAATCTGGGTAATAGATGTTAAATGGATGCGTATTTTAGGGCTGTTAAAAATTAGAAGGAGTGTCTGAGTGGCACAGTTGGTTGAGTGACCAGCTGACTCTTGGTTTCGGTTCAGGTCATCATCTCGGGTTCATGGGATCGAGCCCTGCATTGACCTCTGTGCTCAGCACGGAATCTGCTTGGGACTCTCTCTGCCCCTCAGCCCCACGCTCGCTCGCTCTCAAATCTTTAAAAAAAATTTTGGTAACGGCATGTTTTTTTTTTTTTTCTTTCCAAACTTTTTTAGATTTTACCAAATGTTGCAAGGACTCCGGAATCCTTATGGTAGTAAAGTGCCGGAAAGAAAATTCCGCATTGAAAGAATGCCTGACTGCTCAGTAAGTAGTCCCCACATTCTTTGTGCTTCTGTCTGTGTGTGTATGTTTGTAATATATGTAGCAGTAGGAGAATGTTCTTTAACTCATTACATGTAAGATTCTGTACTTCGCCCCTTCAGATCTTTGATATTGTTGGCTCAATCTGAGATTTCAGTTCGTTAAATATTAAGCAACATATTTATGAAAGGTCTTGTCAAGTTACATGGGTCAACACTGTATCTGACTAAAAATATGAGGTCAGCAAACAAGAATATAGGGTTTTTCATATGACTTTAGCAAATTCCTTTTCATGAACAGGCTGATCTGTAGAATATATTATAGATGGGCTTACATTTGTCTCTTCTAATGAAAAGGTACTGAATTATGATTTGTCAGCCTTGTGATTTGGGGATTAATATAATTTAACTCCTGGAAAAGTTGTAATAAATCAAATGAAGGATACAAAGGTAAATTTAAATTTTTGAAGTTAATCAATTTTAAAATAATTCTTATTATGTTCATTGCCATTTAGTTGAATATTAAAGTAAAAAATTGCAAAGTTCTTTGAATGCAAGTGCTTTCTTTTTCTCAAAGACAGTTTTTTAGAGAGAGAGAGAGAGAGAGAACACGAGTGGGGGATGGGGCAGAGGGAGAAGGAAAGAATCTCAAGCCGACTCTGAGCTCGGAGCCTGATGACCTGAGCCAAAACCAAGAGTCGGACACTCAACTGACTGAGCCACTCAGGTGCCCCAAGTACTTTCTGTTGTATCTCCCACACATTTTATTGGCTACGTTATTGACAGTATTGCAGAGTACTTTGGTATTGTTAAGTTGTGAGGTCTTAGTTTTGGTTATCTAGCCTGTGAAACACATAGGTCAGCATGGTTTAATGCTTCCTTAGGGAATTAGGTAAAAAGAAGTGATCATCTGAATCAAATATTTTTCTTTTTGATAGCTAATCATGTACATATATATTTAAATTTACAAACATTTTAGAATTCTGTAGTTAGAAGACTTGAGAAGTTAAATTAATCACTACATTTATGGATGAGGAAACACCCTATTTATGGGCCAGGACCTGCACTAAGCATTTCATCATAGAGTTTCTTCTGTGACTTGTTTTTCTTCCAATTCTATTCCCTCGTGCTCCCAAGAGATGTGTAATGAATAAATGAACCTGTTAAACTTGTGACTGAACTTAAATTCTTTTATATATTAAAGAATTTTTACACCTCATTTTTAGCCATCATAATAATTTGTTCTTAGTTTGCCATATTATCCCTCCCTCTCAGACGGGCATCATTAGAGCAGAGGGGCAGGAGTGCTATGGAGAGGGCAGCCTGGGCTTACCTTCTGGACCAGTCAGAGCTTAGCTAGCCATGTGGCCTCAGGCATGTTCCTCACAGAAGACGGGAAAATTATTCCTCATGGAGCGATTGTGAGGGACTGTAGGTAACCTCATTACAACAGTGCCTGGCATATAGTAATGGTAGCTCTTTTTAAAATTGTATTTGGTAGTTTTTGTGGCTTATATGGTAAGCCAAATGCAGTGAATTGCTTTTCATTCCTTTTACTTGACCTCCCTCCAGAAATTCCTTAAAATTCCCTTCTATCTGGCTTCCTTTATACTCTTTCCTGTTCCCCCAACATCTCTGATTTCTTCTTGGCCTTTTCTCCCTTATCTGATTCCTTACAGTGGGTTCCCGGTTCTCTCCTCATGCTTATGTCTGTGAAAGCTCAGTTTGCACCCATGGACTCAGTTACTCCCTATAGGGCATGACATTGCTCTCTTCAGGCCCATAACAGAACTCATCTCCTTTTCCTCCTCCTGTCTCCTAACTCTACGTGGTTATTTCCTATTGATTGCAGTACCTACATCTTCCCAGATCCATTTTGTCCTTTTCATCACAACTTCTCCCTTAGCTTAGGCGCTCATCGTTCTTTTGTGGATTATGTGGTAGTTTACTTACTGGGCAGCCTGCGCCTAACCCTGCTGCCCCCTTTTGGCGTGTCACATGCTAGCCGATTCATCCAAGACACAAAACTCATCTTCAAGTTGCTCTGTTAACAGTGTCCTTCAGGATAGATTTCGACTTCTTGTATAGCATGCAGTGACCTTCATGATGTGGCCCTTGCCCTGTCTAGCTTCATCCCAGGCCCTTATGTGCATAAGCTGCTCTAATGGTACTTAATTATTTGCGGTTCTTCATCCGTTTTTCCTCATCTTTGTGCCTTTCTGGTGTACCTTCAATATGGATTTCTCTTGTCCTTCATGGTGCAACTCCTGCACTTCTGCGTGCCATCTCCCCTTTCCCACGTCTCCATGGTGCACTGGGCCATACCTCTGGCATAGCACTCTGTATGTTGTGCAGCCTTTACGGACCTGTTCCAGAACACCGTGCGCTCCTTGAGGATAAGCGCTGTGCTTCTCGCTCTATCCTGCCATTCTGAAACCAACCACTGGGTCTTGCCCCTCACCCTCTTAACCAGTTTGATAGCCTAATGTTTACAATAAATTTATGACCATTTCTTAAAATCTACTTCTAAAGATTGTACCTGATGAAATGTCTGAGTATTATTAGAAATTGGTTAAACACTTGCAAAATTTCATTTTTTAAGAGGAGATTTTCATTTCCTTCTTGTAGTTATAATGATCCAGCCTTTTATGAAGAATGCAAAATGGAATACCTGAAGGAAAGGGAAGAATTCAGAAAAACTGGAATTCCTACCAAGAAAAGGCTACAAAAGCTTCCCACAAGCACGTAGGCAAACATGCAGATACCTAGAAGCTCTGACACGCGCGGAAATCACGATCACCTAAACTAATGGACTCAAGGAAGTGCTTGCTTTATCCTAAATTATGGAAATATTAATTTAATCTGAAATAAAGATTTTTTTTTTAATTTCAAAGTCAAGCTTATCAAATGGGATGGGGGTAATAGTGAAATGGGATATGGTCTGCCTGGTGATCATGGATTTTTTGTATATTTTTCCACAACTACAGTTCTGTACCAGATACACTAAGTTTTAGGGTTCTATATAGACCTTATATTACTTTCATCCAGTGTATAGACTAATGGCTAATCATAGGGACCAGAAGTGACCAAAGGAAAGTAGGAATGGACAGCCGTCGAAGGGTGTTAATAACAAGGCAGTATAGCAGAATAGTAATGAATCTGAATGCTTCCTGATTCTATCACTGACTAGTTATGTAACCATGGAAATAATTTTCAGTTATTGTGGGGATTATTTCAGGTAAGTACAGTATGTGGGACAGTGCCTCATATGTGGTAAATGCTCTTTAATGGTTAATTTTGCTTGCATATTTGATGGAAATTTTCCTAAAATGAATTATGATGTTCCTTGACCTGTTAATTTCGTTACTGAAAATATTTTAAAGATCTCAGGAGCTAATGTAAAAAAATCATCCGAGTACAATAATTTGCTTCCATGTTGAGCATTTTTATATCAAAACTTTTCTTTTCCTCCATGAGCTGTTAACTCTTCACTATAGCCATGGCAACCAGTTTCCAAGTAAGTAAAAAATATATAGTTCTCATTAAAATCACAAGTAGAGATTACTACACACTAGGACAAGATTTAACTTTGACCCCAATCCCATAAGATAGAGCTGAGAGTTTTTTAAAGGACTTAGTTTAAAGCAGATAGGATCCTAAGGAACCAATGTGATGTTCAAGTTCCATACTTTACTCAGGTGAACTGATCAAAAAACTGTTTTACTCTTACTTGAAACCCAAAGAAACCACATCTTCCCAGGCCACAGATCAAAAGGAAGATTACTAGAGAAGACAAAAGCAAAGCAAATATAGAAACCTAGAGACTACACGTCATAGGAGTAAACAAGCCTATATTCTTCTGTTCGCCTTTTGGTATTGGTGCATTTCCTAGAGCACAGGACCTTAGTTTTCATTTTTAATGGTACAAATGAAGAAAAGGCAGTTACTGTAAAAAGCTAGTGAAATATATAATCTGTGGCTAATTTATAATTTGGGTGAGAATCAGAGGAGCCACCTTCAATTTTATGTGGAAAATTCATTTATGTAGATTTCACTTTCTCCACAGGTGCTGGACAGTAGGTTATATAAATATGTTCATTCCACTGTCCGAAACGAAACCACTTATCACAGCTTTCAGGAATCCATGCCTAGCCACCACACTTGTCTACTTCTCTAATACAGCTGCCTCAGTTGTCTTGCTTGCTCATTCATACCTCTGGCTGATACTATTTCTGTTAAGAAACAGTACATAGATTTTCTTCCCCTAAAGATGCACCTTGTTCAAGTAGCCTCTCCAGATCAGATCATTATGGTTTTTGCATGATTCAGTCTCAGGTCTTTAAGTCTGAATTTTCCCCTACTCACTTGGTTTTCTAATGTTTCACATAGGTATGTCCCTGCTTTGCTTAGGAACTAGGTTCCATTCTGGCAGAATCTCCATTTCCTTTTAAAGAAGATGCAAATTTTATTTTCGCTAATAGGAAATCAAGAGGAGGGAGTAAGTGGCTTTTTGTCCTTACCTGTGTTCTCTTCCTTCTGTTATATAAATGTGAACTGGGTTATAAAAATCTAAAGAGTAAAGAAATTTCCAAGGGAAGCCCTTCGGAGCAAATTTCAAGCAGTACGAAAGAAGTCAACATAAAATTTTCCATCTCCGGTGCATGGCTGGCTCAGTCAGTTGAGCATCTGCTTCTTGGTTTCAGCTCAGGTCATGAACTCAGGGTCCTAGGATACAGTCCCCAGTTGGGCTTGGTGCTCGGTGGGACGTCTGCTTAAGATTTTCTCTCTCTCCCTGCCCCTTAAATAAATCTTTAGAAAATTTTTTTCCATCTCAAATAGATTATCAACTTCAGATGGGCCATTCTCATTTCTCTTTGAATCTTACGTACAACAGAGATGATCATCAAGGACACATTTTTAAATTTGTGGCTGGATAAAAGAGTTTTTGGTTAATCTTTACTAAAGAGTCCTACACATCATTTATTTAGCATTTCACACTGTAAAGAACATACAATCACTGATTTCTAGCATACCTGTTTGATAGCCACCCTCTTGTTCAGATGGAAGAACATTTTTTCCACTTAAAAGAACTGGTTTAACAAGACAAATGCCTGTTACATGAATCAAATGAACAACTAACAATTAGTACCTGACCTTGGAATATATAGGCAAGGACAGTATTTCACATTCACTTCAATTTCAAACAAAAATAATTTATTTTAATTAAACAATTTCTTGGCATTGTTCAAAACATTAATCAAGCCATTATCTCACACTACTTCTTTGCAACGGAAAGTGTCCAACCTTGGTTTAAAAAAAGGCAAACCAGTAAGCTACATTAGAGATTAGACAGAATATACAGCCTATGCAGCCACATGAGAAATAGTTTCTGCTGCTTTGTTATTATACAGGTAGTTGCTTCCTTTAGCTAAAGCCTGAGGTCTTGTATTTGTTTTATGCATATTGGGTTTTGTTCTATTACTTGGCAGGAGATTGTACTCCCTGGAGTCAGCTGTGTTCATTGGTCAGAATAAATTCCAGCATCTGACACCAATTCCATTAATCACAGACAAGCTTGAGTAAGTGAGTAAGATAATAGAAAGACAAAACTATCTGGTGAACGGTGAACATTGTTTATGTATGTATGCTATTCGGTTAATATAGAAGAGATCGGAGATATTCTTTTGAGTTCAAGATATTTGAAACTGTCTATCAAAAAGGATAAAGGCCTCCTACATGAAACACTTTATCTCAGGCAAAAGATGTATAAGCCAACTAATACATTCTATTACTAATATGTTAATACCACCACCCTGCAAGAATTTAGATAGATTTCTGTGTGAAGCCATCCTTGTTATATCCTTGCTTATAAATGATAGGCCACTTAGAACCAAAAAGTCTGGGGACATTTCATGATTGTACTATATCAATACAGCACAGAATCTGGTTTAGAGAATTACAATTCCTAATTTGGTTAATGAAAAATCACTATCTCAATGAGTAAAATGTTACATTTCAAAAAAAAACCCTAACAATTTATAAGTTGCTCTATGTAACAAGCAAGGTACAGACTCTGAAGATGACTTCATCCAGTTACATACTTACGATTTCATTATGGACCACTGAAGGCACAGATTTAGAATGAAACCTCTGTGGTACTCTTTCTACTTCTCACTGAATACTACAGAATTATAATAGTTTACACACCACATAGTTTTTCAACTATTTCATCACTTTGTTAGGATTTGAGGGATGTACAGGACAAAGTTGGCTTCAATGATCAGGTTATTTCAAGTCTCAACACTGATTAAAAAACGATTTTAAGTTCTTAAACTTTGAAACACAATAGCATATGGAGATGGAATAAACGGTAAGAGATACTATTATTCAACTATAACACTTTTCATCTTTATGCAATATAAGGTCAATAGAAACATAACCTATTCATTTTTGTCATTTACTCTTTTTTGCAACTTAAAGCAACTTACAATTTTTCTCAGATATTAATGGCCTCTTTTATTTTTATGAATGGATATTTCGGCATTTCACATGCTTTAAAAAAACCATGTCTAAGAAATTTTAATTCCATTCTTTATGTGAGAGGCTGTTATTTACAATTACCGAGAAAGGCAGAATTGTCTCTTGGAAACACCTGAAGTTTATTAGTAAGTAGCATATGTCTGATTCTTAGCCAGAATATGGAGCTGGAGGGTGCTCTTTCATACTAGAAAATCAACTACAGAACGTGGAACAGTGTGTGCAAACGTATATGCCGAAGAACTCTGCAAAAGTTTAATCAGAATCTGCTTTCAGTTTGTTAAATAAGTTCTTGAGCGCGCCACTGAGGGAGATACAGTCACCTCATGACCAAATCATGAATCTCTTCAGAATTAATTCTTATAAAGACAGTTTTGATTATGTTGATCCAAGTAATGCAGTGGTGGCAGGTTGGGTGAAGGCAAAGTTTTATTTTTAGTTTCCCCAAATGCTGTCTCGCTTGATTTAGGAGGGCTTGGGAATACCCAAGAATTATCTTCCAGAGAATTTCTGCCGTAAGAGTTGTGTTCCTGAAAGTTAGTACCATCATGAAGAATGGATCGCTCGTTATCTGTCCATGATTGGAGAACTGCTTTCTCTGATAAAACCTTTATATCTCCTGGTAAAGGGGAAGATGTGGTATGGCAAACAGTTTTGCCGTTTGGTGAGAGGGGGGAATGTCTTTTGTATGTTGCAGTAAAATTCGCCAAGTGCAGTTTTGTGCTGTCTTTCCCAAGGTCTTCCATGCATCCTACTGGGGCACAGGCTAAAAAGAAAGCACAGGCTAAATGTCAGTTATTAAGGAACTCGTGCTGATAAAATACGGAACACTTCATTTATTTGGTTAAATCTAGAACTGGAAATAAAATTAACATTTCTTAGTGTGATCACTGGGGCACTGTGACTTGAAGACAGATGAAAAATGATCTGAGTTCTAATCCTGAATCACTTATTTACTGACACTGTGACTTTAGGTTAAGTCACTTAATTACTCCCAGGTGTCACTTCTCCTGTCTGCAAAATGGACATAGTAATCTTGTCCTGCCTATATCACAGAATTATTTATGAAGGTGGAAACCAATAAAGTTAAAATACAGGAAGGATCCTGTTCTTGGTTCCACGTGGAGCTAGAAAAGGCTTGCAGACTGTTTACGTGGCAGTGGAAACTAAGCTGTTCTAAAGTAATGTTTTGTTAAATATAATATCCTTTGCTTATTCAAATCTTTTTTCCATAGGTGCTTCAAAAGTAAATTTTTTCAGAAATAATTACACTGTGAATTGATGAGGCCTAAATGAAGTTTTAATAAACATCCAAAGGCTTTTATGGATAAAAGTTTGAATAAAATTTATAAAATAATCCTGTTTCTTAAATACATTTTTCTGCTATGGTTACAGTAATAAGTCAAGAAAAAAATGCATTTAGTACACATGTAATGGCTTAGAAAGCAAACCGCTTTAGAGCTGCTATTTAGTGATAGCCAACGTAACAGTAGTAAGAGCTTTATGAGCTGCTCTTCCCTTCCGACTCAACCAAGTAGGGTGAAATGCTAGGAATTAGAACGAAGACTTGATTCTGTAATTTCCTAAGAAACTGAGCCATATTATAAAATAAGCTCATTGCCTTTTTTCTTGGGAAAAGGGACAGCAGTAGAGGAGACACAGAAGTAACGGTGCTCAACTTCTTGACAAGGGTGATCTGTACGTTAGGAAAAAAGATGATTTAGTCTGTCTCTGCTCCTCAAAGCACTGAGTTCTGCAGTAAGGAGTGGTGGCCTCGAGCTTGCCACTGTTGTAGTGTACTAGATATTTTATGGTTCAATACACCAAAAGACACATCCTTCACTAGCTCAGAAGGGACACACAAATGAGTCATTTTCAAATACGGAAAAACCATTTCTTCTATATTATTCTTTGGAAACCATTATATAAACAAAGAGCTTCACTGAAAACTCCCTACAAAATTACTGTGTTCCTTTTAAAAGGAGGAACTTCTCCAACATACATTTGCCTCATATGTAACCCTGGCCACTGGAAAACTCAAGGGCAAAATGAACCATAAATTAAGTTGGAGCCTGCCAGAGCACCATATTAGTTTGCCTGATTCATAAATAACTCTCTCAAAACTGAAAGGAGTTTTAACTTTAGTTTTCCTTTTTCCCTACTAGTAAACACTCCTGAGGAGATTTATAAAATAAAATTCTCTTGTGCCCTCTTTAGGGGCAATACGAGGTACATATAATTTTAAATTAGGTGGTGGTGATTATTTTTTACAAAAAGTTGCCTCTCATTCCTTTAAAATAAACTTAGGGCATTCAAATTTACAAGTTTTCAGAAATATACCTATTATGTAATAAAAAGTGCAAATGCACTGATTTTCTCTGAGGTATAAAAATAGCTTTGGCAAAGTAGCCACTGCTGCGTTAGCCCAAAACTCAAAAAATTTAGTCAGCCAAGCAGTTACATATGAAAAGCAAATCAATGAAAATTTTCGTTTCACTGAAAGCGATAAGGGGATAACTAGTCTCCATTCTAAACAATCTATCCTTTATGGAATGAAAATTAAGTTTACCAACTGCAAAGAACCCAATAAACGCATCAAGGTAATTTTTTTCAAAACAATTTAAAGAGCTAGGTCTTTGATATATTCTGTAGCACTGGAATGAAAAATAGCTTTTGGTGTCTTGGTGTGTTTTTTTTTTTTTTTTTAATATAAGAAGGACTTGTGGTAAAAGGTCAACTAGAGCAAACTTAACACCTCAGCCTTATACACATAAGCAACACTTGGCTGAGAAAAAAAGCCACAAGGGGAAAAGAATACAGTACTGAAGAAAAAACACATCAGCAACACCTTTATGTGTGAAGTTGACCAGTATGAGAATGAAGCCAAAGCAGAGAATAGGTAGGCTGTGAACATACTATATATACTTTGGCTTATCAAAATCATCTGATGAGATTTCGATAAGAAACGATAGCCAGTTGCTCTTCAAGCTGTTTGGCTGGAATCAGTGGTTTCCAGCAAACATGAACTTGCCTTTCTTGATTGTAGTTGGGGTTTTCAGTTTTCTTAGTAGTTCAGCTTGTACTTGAGTCACCAAATGTAAATTAGACATTTCTCTCTTCAGTTCCCAGTATGCATTTTGCATATTATCACTGAAATATAGTTTTTTAGAAAAAGTTAATGGTTATAATTTTCTTTATGGACAGAAAGGAGTGACTTTAAAATAGAAATGAGCATATCTGCATTTCTGCTCCAATTAGTTTTGAGATGATATAAATTAAACAAAACTTCCTCATTAAATAACTGAAATATAATTAGGGCATTAGAACAAGTAAAAAGATCTTATTCATAATAATGATATTGACCTAATTTCTAGCCATTAACTGAACTATATTAAACAGAAGGGTATTACAAAAAGAAGTATTATGTATTATAACCAACTTTCTCATTAATTATAGCCTATAATGTGCAGTGCTGTGACTATACTTTAAAAGTAAGGGGTATGGTCTTCATGTACAAATCAGATAAAAAATAAAGTGACGTTTATTCATGTATAGAGTTTTAATTTGTATTTATCTCTTGATTATGGTTTTTGACGTTTTGAATTGAAATGTATCAACTGCTGAACGTATACCCAAATCCACATTAAAATTTAGGTTTCATGCATTTCATTCTTTTATGTTTGACTGGGCTGTCTCATATTGTTGGTTCTAAACCAATGTGACATGACAGCACTAGACAAGAAGAGCCAGATGATTTCCTGGTAAGGGAAAAGAAGCTAGAGAGAGAGGATTATATGAAACAGAAATTAAAAACTTCATAAATGCCTCTCATTTTCATAATTAAAAGTATTTTACCTCAATTATCTGAGATGTTATAAATTAGTTATTTTAAACCTAATTTGTAAAAGTTTCATCCGTTAAACATGGATATTCATGATTTTCTTTTTTGGTTCTTAATTGCCAATTAAACAAATCTTCAGTATATATTCTTACTTTGCTATACAAGAATATGTAAAATGTTAAGTATAAAAACAACTGATCTCATAGCATTCAAATGACCGTTACTGCCTCTTAAAGATATTGGCATAAATTTAGTAAATCAAGTTAGAAAATGTCAATTTTTATCTAGCTATAAATAAAAGCCTTTAAACAAGCCAAGGGATAACACTGTTGTATCTAAGTCTAATATCCTATTCGAATTACAATGCAACAGATCTACTCAAAAACCATGATTCTGAATGTAAGGTTACATACCTTTTTTTGTCAAGATATTTCTATTCCACTCAGACTACAATTCTTTGATTAGAAGCAGAATGAACTTTATATACTGCTTTCGGGAAAAATCTACATGTTTTAGTCTATTGTAAACGTCATTTGTCAAACAGTAGTCTATTAAAAATCACAGAGCTTTTTGCAGGTTTTTGATAAGTGTGAAATAATTACTTCACAAAAATTAGTTAACCACCTCCACTTCACCAGTAAACATCTGAGATGTATGCTACAATGAATGTTTCACATAGGAACCTGTCTTAAGTGTGAAGAGTTGTTCGTTCCTTGTTGCAATTGTGGGTATTCAGTATGCTTTCCAAAGAGTTACTCACATTACCTAGCAGTAAGTGTAAGTGCTGTATATGTGCTAATTCATGCAGACAGGCATGATACGAATAATACAGCTTAAAAATAGTGTTTAATTATTGGCATGAGATAGTAAATCAGTACCTGACTTTAAGAAAAGAAAAGCAAATATCCAAGACCATGTTTGGATCCTAGAATATCAAACACATTTAATCATTCAAAATAGCTAAGCATGTAAAATAAGAAAGAAACAATTCTAATAGAAGTGTTAAAGCAGTGTCTAATACACATTTTCTAATTCGATTTAATGAAGACTGCTTATAAACTAGGTTAAACTAAAAACTAGGTCACCAAGTCTTTTTCTTTTGCCCTTAATGTCACCTGAATTAAAAACTACAGCTAAAAAAACCCCCAAAAAACAAACAAAAAAAACAAAAAAAACCCCACCAAAACACAACAAACTAAGTATAAGCTCTCCCCCTTGTGGATAACAAAGTAATAACAGTCACTACACTTTAAACAGTCTTCAAAGTACATTAAAAAAATTCTATTTGAACAAAGTATTTAAATCATTACTTAAGTGAAACTGGAACAGGCAAATCGTAATCCACAAATCTTCAGCAGAGTTCCAGGAGTGTGAATTTAGTTAGGTTTTGCTTTAAATGACACAGGTAGGGGTGTGTGTGTGTGTGTGTATGTGTGGGTGTATGAAATTATAAAACTACTTGAGCACTGAGACGCAACACTGAAAAGCATCCCAAATGAGAACCCTACCAAATAAAATAGACAAAACAAAAAAATGTGTGAAATGCCTAACATAATAAATGCTCAACCATGTTCTTACACCAACTTGGCAAGCTGGGTAACCACATTTTCTGCGTGAGGGAACAGGTTCAGGAGAACTTACTCCATACTCTAACACGTTCCTGATCAAACCCATCTTTTAATTATCCAGTCAAAGGACTGCCTGCTGCCCTTATGGGGTAACATTTTTCATATCATCATTACCATCATCTTCATCACACATTTACCAAGCACCTCCAATATGCTGGCTGCCAATACAACCTTCTTAACCCCAGATTTCAACCCTCTAAATTTTAAATGTAATGTACCTCCTTCTTGAGATGTGAATAAGCAGGTTTCATATCCTGCTTACGAAGTCAAACTGTATAAAATCCCAGTTTTCTTAAGTGTCACTATACAACTCTTCAATACTGAAATGAGTATTCCTTGTCTAAGAAAAATCTAATTTTTTACTTCACCCATTTGTGTTTTTCTTTAGCTTCTGGAAATTTACTGAACTATTACATTCCCCGAGGAACTAAAAGTATGAGATAATCTCACCCAAGAGCTAAAGATTTAGAAATGTATATTTTGATAACTATGATTCCCCCAAACCAAGTGTCTTTTAGACATTTTTGATTGTGAGGCCCAGCAAGGAATTATTTTGCACTGTAACCCAAAGAAAACACGTTATGAGAAACCATACTTACCCCTTATTATGTGTAATACACTCTGGTATGTTCTGTTTTATTCAGTATTTGTATAAAATACTTCTCTCGACACAACAAAGTTTCATGACCACTAAGGGAACACAGCACAGTTTGAAAACCACTAACCTAATCCATATTTCCTAAAGATTTGCATTTTAAGAAGTTCACAGCGTAAGCTTACTCCATACCTAGATATGTTTAAGAACTGAGCACAACAACCTAAAGCTAACACCAAACAGAACACTGGCAGGAAACAGGCCAAATTTCTGATTGGGCTGTTGTTAAACGATGTACACAGTAAGTACCATATAAAAGGCCGCTAGTAACTAAAGATTCACTCTATGTGAGGGAAACAATACAGTACCTCATTTGCCTGGCAATATGATGGAGGAAATATGAGAAAAAAGTTTTCCCAAAAAGGGTGTTTTACAAATAAATGAAAAACAATCCTTAAAAATATGTATAACTTGTACTTTTGGTTTTGTGGAAACATTCCTATGTATCTTTTTGCTAATGTAGTAAACTTACATCTGAATTGTTCCACTTAAAAGTGATGAGGTAAATTAAAAGTATGAATAAAACAGGACTATAAACTGGGAATAGGTATAAATGGTAAGGTGAAGGGAAAACAAGATAAAATGCAGCTAAGAATGAGGCGAACATAAAAATGCATGATGCAAAGTTTACCAAGGGCTTTAAACTACAAATTTAGTTATTAGTTTTCTAGTTACTTACCAAAAAAGGGAAACCTAATCAGTTTTACAATCCATAGTTTCCATAAAATAAATGCAAACCAACCTGTGTAAAACTTTGAGCACTAGGAAGCCAACAGGACATGCTTTAATTATAACAGTTCTTTTAGCATACAAGTATCTCTTCGAGTGAACTTAAGGCAAATCTTTCTAAAAATTGTTTCTCTCAGCTGATACTGGTTAATACTAAGGTTTAGAGAATTCAAAACTGCACTTTGAAGCCCCAATTATATAGCCTGGCAGCCTCAAAAGCTAGACTCATCTCCTTGTACCTTTATCCTCTTAAATCCTGGTATAGACATTCCTCACTATCTTGTTAGTTATATGATGTCTTTAGAGACACTGGGCGGGAGGGAGGGGCAGCTTTTTGAGTTATTCTCAGTAGATGTGATCCAAATTATGTAAAATTTCCCATGAATGGAAGCAGAAGTCAATCTGTATCAATTACCTCTAATATATAATATACATAGCCCTTTCATTTAACGTACTCTGATTCTAACATATTTGTTCCCTGCTTTCCAAAAATGTTCTGAAGAAGCTTATAAAACTGAAAAATAAAACAAAATGAGGGGAAACTTAAGTTGACAGGAGAAAAGATAATTTTGATAAAGAAGAAAACTTTCAGAAACGCAGGGTGCCTGGGTGACTCAGATGGTTAAGCATCAAACTCTTGTTTTCGGCTCAGGTCATGATCTCATGGTGGTTGACACAGAGCCCCTATGTCGGGATCCTTGTTCGGTGGGGAGTCCACGTCCCCTCTCCCGCTGCCCCTCCCCCTGCTCACACACACTCCTCTCTTTCTAAAATAAATAAATATATCTTAAAGACAACTTTCAGAGATAATTTACATGGACACTGATCTAGACACTGTTTAAAAAGGAAAAACTTCCTTGCTGTGAAGTTAGACGAAACTGAAGATATAACAGAACTGTTCAAATGGCAGAGTTTAGTAGTTGCAAGAGAGATGTTATGACCCACAAGGCCTAAGTATGCTGATCCTTTATAGAAAAAGTTTGGCTACCCCCTGGATCCAGATTGGCTGCAATCCTCAAATTGTTTGCCCTAGTTGATCATTTCTCTCAATTAGGTTTTTGATAGAAGTAGGAGCCACTTCACATTATTTACTTTAGCTTAGTAAACTCTGAAAGCCAAATGATCCAACAATGAAGTCAACTCACTGTTTTTCACTGGATGAAAGTATCCATATACAGAAGGGATGTAAAATAAGATAATCTGAAACACTGTACATGTTACTTAAGTAAAAATGACATATATTTAAGGGAAAAAGGGTTAAAGTAATATACATGAACTCATAGCTACTTTTGTTTTTAACCCGAGGACAGTTATCTTAAAATTCATGTTACAACAAAGACTTAAGGTGGTCCAAGTTTGCCCTTAAGACTACACGGTATTACTGTATAAGGAAATGTATAATTCTTCATGCAAAATTAGAATTTATTATAGAGTATTTTCTATACGGCTAGCTCCCTAAAGCTCTATCTAAAATACTGAATGCTCAAAAATTTTAAGGCCTCGCAATATGTACCTTTCTACTACTTAAGTTCAAGCCAACTGTTGAAGAGCAGTTAAATGTTTTTTATAAATCCACTGTGATTAAAGATTACATGCAGTACCCAAATAGTATCCATTGGTTTTTAAGGTTAAATCATAACAAATCTAGGTAAACTACACAAAGTGGCCTACAGAAGAATATATTATTTCTGAATGTTGAAAAATGTTCATACCTTGAAATGCTCAGTCTTTGGAGATCGCTGCTTTTTAGATTGTCTTCCTGAGATGGATCCTGTCATAATTGTTTTAGAAAAAAAAAAAAAGTTTAAAAGTTGTAACTGTTAAGAAGTATAGATCTGCTTCCCAACTAGTGCCTTATGATATGGAAGTTTTACAGATACGGGGGCCCATGGTTACAAAATATTGGGAAACATTGTTCGAGTTAAACAGGTTCCTACACTCTAGGACCTCTCAGAACCTTTGGTATATATAATAGTACATTGTGGATCATTAAATGGGTTATAATTAGGTACCTTAGAACTCTACACCAACTCCATTTTAGAGAGCTAATGTTTTCTAAACTTCTTTGCCCCTAGTGTCTTTTTTCCCAAAGGATCAACTTTTCTGAATATAAATGACTGGAATATTGGGGAAAGTTTAAAAAGGGCCATAGTGGAACTGACCCTGGAACCTTGATCTCATTAATACCAAACAGTAATCAACTGAATAAAAACAACAATAAAAACCTCATTATTATGTCCATGCAGGGATGCTATTCACACTTTAAAAGATGTTATAAAATGTTTCACAGAAAATACCACCTCAAAAATATTTGTAAATATAGCTATAGTAGATATAAGCAAGATTAATACAGTGAACATAAATTTTTCTCCCTGACTTGCTCTCTGATTTCCACATCCAAGAGGACTCTGATCAGCAATACCTTTGAATAAAATTTAAAAGTGTACATCTCACAACATCAAGATTTCAACTTGGAACCTCTGATAAGTTTATATTAAGCATTCCACTCTTCCTTGATCTTAGCTGTGAGCATTTTTAAGTTTTAAATCCCACCCACTCACCCTGCCAAAGAAATTTCTATAAAGGTGAGAATTAAGTCTTAAATTGTTTCTTAAAAATTCCCCCCTTATTAAACTCTTGTTTCTTTGTCTTTCAAATGCCATTTCATCAGTAAGCAAAAAATTTCTAAAGTGTCTTCTACCTTCAAATGTCTGTTTCTATGATTTATGATAGATGAATTAAACTAAAAGCAAATTTATCCCCTAGCACCATCTAGTGGAAAAGAGTAACTAATAAGAACTGAACTACAACACACACACCCCCCTTAACACACACAAAGTTTTTTTTGAAACACTGACTTACTGAATACACTATATACTAGGCATTGTGCTAAATGTGTTACACGTTACCTAATCTTTATGGAAAAAACAGATATTTTAAAGTCTACTTTATAGAAAACAAGTTCAAAAGAATTAAATGATGTTCCTAATGTTACATAGTTAATAAGCAACACCATAATTATGAGCCAAATTTTTTACAATGCCATGGTACTGCTTCCTCCTCATAAGGAAATATCCATTATGTAAAAAGCTATCATTTCCTTTCAAGGAAAATCTATTTACTGACATTTATAATTCAGAGCTTCAAGGTACAGATCCTTTCTTGCAATCACATCTTTAAAAAAAAAAAAAAGCCTCTAGGGCCACCTGGTGGCTCAGTTGATTAAGCACCTGCCTTCAGCTCAGGTCATGATCAGGGTCCTGGGACTGAGCCCCACATTGGGCTCCCTGTTCAGCGGGTAGTCTGCTTTTCCCTCTGCCCAACCCTGCATCTCGTGCTCTCTCTCAAATAAATAAAATCTTCAGAGGCCTTTTTTTTTCTAAAAGAAGATGGCAGAGTAAGAGGATCCTATGCTGACCTCGTTCCACGGATACAACCACGTCAGTGTAAATAACCCAGAGACCTGGCAGAACAGACTCTCCACAGCAGAACGTAAAGAGGCGGCCATTTTGAAGAGGCAGGAAGAGAAGGCAGGAGCTAAACACACCCACCCACAGGACTGTCTGCAGGAGGGAGGGACACCACTGGCACAGAGAAGGGAGAAAAACAGACCCTCACACCAGGCAACCCAGGTATGGGGAACACACACAGAGAAAACATACCCCCTTAACATTTGGCTTTGAAAATCAAATTACCCCAGTTCTTACAATCAGTGAGGCTTAACACCTGGGACTTTACAAATTGGTGGGCTCAGCTCTGGGAGCAAGGGAGGATGAGAGGAAACAGAATCCCAGCCCTTAAAGAGACAGCATAATCAGCCCCAAGAAGATAGAGCATAGAAGCAGCACTTTAAAAAATGCCTCCGGTATATGGGAGAGGTAAGTTTACTAATCTCAAGAACATGTGCTGGAGCAGTAGGGATCCTTGGGAGACTTCTCCAAGAACAAAGGGCTGGTGGGTGCCATTTCCCTCCCTGGGCTCCCATCCTATTTACATGGACACATGTGGGAACCAGTGCAGCACGCTCTCCACTTAGGTCGCTAACAGCGTGCCCTACATGCTTCTGCAAACCTGCCCTCTCCAACCCAACCAGCCTCCACAGGTTTGGGCAGCAGCAGGTACCCTCCCACAGCAGACCAGCACAGACCTCGCTGGCACTGCATGCACTCCCCTTCCCCTTCTGCAGACTCACCCCCACCAGCAAGAAAGCAGTTTTCAAAAGCAGCTCCAGCTCCCCCCTCAGAGTAGACCTCATCAAACCTTGCTAATACCACATACCCTTATGGTATATATACATTCATCTGTGAACCTGCCTCTTCCAATATGCCATTGGCCAGAGCCCATCCGAAGAGGTCTGTAGGCAGTGTGTAGGCAGCCGTGACAGGGCCAACACTGCTCCAAAGTGGACTTCTGCCCTGAAGACAGGGGACAATAACCACGCACACACCAGTCCAGCTGTGGCCAGTGCAGGGGGTAGCAGGATAGACATGTGGTCTGGCTATAGGGCCAGCTCACCAACAAAAGCTTCTGAAGGCACAACACAAGGGAAGTACCCTGAAGTTCAGTGCTACTTTGTCTGGGAAAAGCCTGGTCTGCCTTGAGCCAAGCCCTAGGTGGACCCAAACTGGCTCACTAACAACACAGGGACACAACAAACAGAGCCATTGCAGACAACTGGACTGAAGGCAAAAGCAGCTTAATCCGAACAGTAGGGTAACACAACACACAAAGGAGACATCCCTGAAACATGAGGTTCTGCTGAACAGGGGACATTGTACTGCAGAGCACAACAGGAGCTCTTCTTCATAAGGCCACTATTTCAAGAGCTGGAGACACAGTGACTTTCCTAACACAGAGAAACAGACGAAACTGAGAGGATTATGTCCCCAAAGAAAGGACAAGAACACAGCAGAGAGAGCTAAACAAAACAGAGATAAGTAATATGCCTAATGGAGAATTTAAAATAATGGTCATAAAGATACTCACTGGACTTGAGAAAAGAGTGGAAGACTGCAGTGAAACCCTCAAAAAAGTGACAGAAATGATAAAAAAATAGTAACTCAGCAACTGAAATTAGAAATGCACTAAAAATAGTGGACTAGAGAAAGCAGAAAAAAGGATGAATGACCTGGAGGACACAGTAATGGAAAGCAATCAAACTGAAGAATGAAAAAAAACTGAAAACAGTTTTAGGAAACTCAGTGATGCCACCAAGTGTAATAACATTTGCATTACAGGGATACAACAAGGAGAAGAGAAAGAAAAGGAGTCAGAAAAGTTGAATAAGAGCTAAAAACTTCCCAAGTCTGGGGAAGAAACAGAAATCCAGATACAGTAGGGCACAGAAACCCCCAATAAAATCATCTCAAGAAGTCCACAGCAAGACACATTATAATAACTAAAAATGGCAAAAGGTAGTGATAAATTTTAAAAGCAGTAAGAGAAAACACAAGAAATACCTAGGATTGTAAGAAAATATTTTGAAAAATAATATGCCAACAAGCTAGGGAACCTAGAAGAAATGGAGAAATTCCTACAAAAATATAAACTCCCAAAACTTTATCTGGAAGAAACAGAAAATGTGAACGATGACTTACCAATGAAATTGAATAATTAATCAAAAAATTCCCAACAAATAGAAGTCCAGGACCAGACGGCTTCACAGGCAAATTATACCAAGCATTTAAAGAAGAATTAATACCTATTCCTCTCAAACTATTCCAAAAATTAGAAGAGAAAGGAAAGCTTCCAAATTCATTCTACAAGGCCAGCATTACCCTGATACCAAAACCAGATAAAGATACTACAAAAAAAAGGGAACTACAGGTCAATACTGCTGATGAACGTAGCTGCAAAAATCCTTAACAAAATATAAGCAAACCAAATCCAACAATACATTAAGAAAAACCATTCACCAAGATCAAGTAGAATTTATTCCTGGGATGCAAGGGTGGTTCCATATTCCCAAATCAGTCAACATGATACCTCATATGTACGAGAGAAAGGATAAAAAACATATGATCATTTCAATAGATGTAGAAAAAGCAACTGACAAAATTCAATATCCATTCATGATAAAAACCCTCAATAACGTAGGTATGGCAGGTACACGCCCCAACATTATAAAGGTCATATACAGAAAAACTCATAGCTAACATCATACTCAAGGGTAAAAAACAGACAGCTTTTCCCCTAAGGAACAAGACAAGGATGTCCTCTCTCACCACTTTTATTCAACACAGTACTGGCAATGGCAGCCACAGCAATCAGACAAGAAAAAGAAAACACATTCAAATTGGTAAGGAAGAAGCAAAACTATCACTACTTGAAGAGGACAGATACTCTATGGAGAAAACCTGAAAAAACTCCACCGAAAATCTACCAAAACTGATAAATGAATTCAGTAAGGTTGCAGGACACAAAATCAATATACAGAAATCGGCTGTATTTCTATACACTAATAATGAAGTAGCAGGAAGAAATTAGGGAAACAATCCCATTTACAACTACATCAAAAATAATAAAATACCCAGGAATAAACTTAACCAAGTAAGTGAAATACCTGTATTCTGAAAACTATAAAATACTGATGAAAAAAAAATGAAGATGACACAAACAAATGGAAAGATACTCCATGTGCACGGACTGGTACAACAATCTGTTAAAATGTTCATGCTACCCAAAACTATCTACAGATTTAATGCAATCCCTATCAAAATACCAAGAGTACCTTTCACAGAACTAGACAAATTATACTAAAACTTGTATGGAACCACAAAAGACCCCGAATACCCAAAGCAATCTAGAGAAAGAAGAACAAAGCTGGAGGTATCACAATCCCAGATTCCAAGATACACTACAAAGCTGGAGTAATCAAAACACTATGGCACTGGCACAAAAACAGACACAGAATAGAGAACCGAGAAATAAACCCATGCCTATATGGTCAATTAATCTATGACAAGGGAGGCGAGAATATGCAATGGGGAAAAGACAAATCTCTTCAACAAACAGTATCAGGAAAATTGGAAAGCTATATGCAAAAGAATGAAACTGCACCACTTTCTTACACCATACACAAAAATAAACTCAAAATGGATTGAAGACCTAAATGTGAGACCTGAAACCATAAAACTAGAAGACAACACAGGCAGCAATCTCTTTGTCATTGGCCTTAGCAACATTTTTCTAGGTATGTCTCCTCAGGAAAGGGAAACAAAAGCAAACATAAACTACTGGGACTACATCAAAATAAAAAGCTTCTGCACAGCAAAGGAAACAACCAACAAAACTAAAAGACAACCTACTGAATGGGAGAAGATACTGGCAAATGACATACCTGATAAGGAGTTTATATTGAAAATATATAAAGAATTTATATAATTCAACACTAACAAAATCCAAATAATATGATTAAAAAATGGGCACAGGACCCAAACAGACATCTGTCCAAAGAAGACATACAGATGGCCAACAGACACATGAAAAGATGCTCAACATAATTCATCATTAGGAAAATGCAAATCAAAACTACAATGAGATATCACCTGACACCTGTCAGAATAGCTAACATCAAAAAACAAGAGACAAGTGTTGATGGATGAGGAATAAAAGGAACCCCCATGCATGTTGGTGAGAATGCAAACTGGTGTAATCCACTTTGAAAATAGTATGGAAGTTCCTCAAAAAGTTAAAAATAGAATTACCATGAGTCTGTGTCTGTACACACACACACGGGGGACTATTACTCAGCCATAAAAAAGAATGGAATCTTGTCATATGCAACAACAAGGATGAATCTAGAGAGCATAATGCAAATAAAGCAAAGTAGGCCAGTCAGAGAAAGACAAATACCATGATTTCATTCATATGCAGAATTTAAAAAACAAATGAACAAAAAAAGAAAGACAAACCAAAAAACAGACTCTTAACTATAAAAAATGAATAGTTATCAAAAAGGAGATGGGGGAATGGGTGAAATATGTGAGGGAGATTAAGAGTACATTTATCAGGATAAGCAGTTAGTACAGAATTGTTGAATCACCATAGTGTACAACTAGAACTAATATAATGCTATATGTTAATTAGACTGGAATTATAATTTTTAGAAAATTAAAATTAAGAAAAATGTATATAAATAAACAAGCAAGCACACCAGCCAGCCAGCCAGCCAGCTAGCTAGCTTCTCAGGGGCCATGGCACCTGAGCTTGTGGGATAGGATACTGGAAGCCTTTGAAAGAATTGCATGTAATCAGAGGTTCAAAGGGGGGAACAGAAATTAACTTCAGATGTCATGTAGGAAAAAAAGTATTTTGCCCTAATGGGAACTGACAGTAATCTCTGTAGTGTTTCCCCTTTATCAGGTCTGGGGGCTTGAAAACAAGTTCTCATTGTCCAGTTCAGAGGAATTCATTTGGCCAAGGCCAAGGTGGAATGCTATATTATTAATGCCTGGCTTATCCTTAAGTGGTGGGTCACCTTCAATAAAGACTACATTATAGAGAAAGAACTGTCAGTTCCATTTAAGGACAGTTGGGATTCAAGGGCAGTGTCCTGGCTGGCAGTAAGGGAATATGGGAAGTAGTGTCTTTATCAGTTATTGGCATCCCAAGAGGAACCTGGGGTAGGTGACACAGGTCCTCAATGGGGTTTGCCCTGTGATGGGCAAAATGATTAAGCTGAGAAATAATTATCTAACTGGTTAACTTATTTAAAATACCTGAGTGTATATAATGGCTGTTTGATGCTAGACTACTAAACTTTTCTTGTAACAACTATTTTAAACTTTGCATTTGGTACACTGCATTTTTCTCTACATTTCTTCTTTTTCTCTTCCGGACTATCTGTCATGACATCTAGACACTTACATTCAACTTTGTTAGAACCCAATGTAAAGTATTAGTAAAACAGACTTGGTGAGAACCTGAGAGGCAGCTTGTGTTTTAGTGGATGACTTCAGGCTAACCATACTTTAGTAGCTCAGCAGGGTTTTTTGTTTTTACTTTTTCCCCCCAATTCTTAAAATCTCAGCTATTTGCTGAAAATTAAAGTTGCCCCAAAAGTATTGAGACTTTTGAAAATTAGTATGTCAAGTTTTTTCTTTTAAGAATTCTAAAACTAAGTTGTCTCTTGTGCTGTCTATATTAATCAAATTATTAAATTAAAATGATAAACTTAAAACCTGAGTTCTCTTTCAACTTTACAGAAAAAGAAATGACTTAAGGAAACTGAAGAAAAAGGGGTTTAAAAGGAACAGCTTTAATAAATCAATAAATAAACTAGTAAAGCATTTTTAAAATGAGTTTAAAACAATAAAATTCTATAATTCTGGGCTTATGCTAGAAGTATACAGTATATCAGATTTTAGACAAAATGATTAAAAAGGAAGATAAGGATAAATTTTTCAGAGAATGTAACTCTTGAGGTAGTTATAATATACGTTAACTCTATGATTTAATCCTTAGTTATAAATCCTATAGATAACATACACAGAATATTGAATTTCTCAATTTAATAATTCTGTAGTACCGTTTGTTTGGCTTTTTGTAGCTGTATTTTGAGGTCACTACATTCTTTCCTCATCAGTTCCAGCTCTTGTTCCAAACCATGGATCTTCAGGTCACAGCTCAACTTTTCCACCTCCCAGTTTGATGAAGGTGGATTTAAATACCTTATCACTAAAAAAAGGATGGACATTAAAATGGTTATTTCTGCCTTCTACATTTGTTGCAATTCCATAAAGGTTATACCAGTAAAATGTAGATAATACAAAAACGAATATAAAACATGCACAACTAACAGTTTTTTAAAAACAGTAATTACTTTTGAAAATCTATGCTAATGAGAATAAGAAACCTACCAATCTTGTTTCAGAATGTATTAATCATTACTATCCCTGATTTTCTGTTTAGGTTAAAGTACAAGTTTGTCAGTCTGGAACTTTAAAATATACAACACTAATCAAACACATGCTAAAACTGTTGACAAGTCAATAATACATAAGTCAAGGTTAAGACACTGATAAAAATTAAATGAAGTGAGGAAACTGAAGCTCACGTCTCTACTCCATCTAGTCCCCTCAGAGTATAAAGTATGACCATCAGGCCTAGAACATGACATCAAAACAATTTACTCATAAACATCTACTGCAGAAACTCAATACAACTGGATACTGATTTACCTTTGACTTAGTTCTTTAGTCTACCTAGAGAAAGCCCCAACCAGCTACTGTAAGAGAGCTTGTCTCAAACTTTTATCAAAAGGTCTCTCTCAGAGGCCTACTCTTCAGCTTGTCTCATCAGAATGTTCATGGGAACAGACCAATAGCAATATGCTCCAGAACTAATTATTCACTCCAGCATCTCATCTGCACATTTTAACAACCTTCAGAAATTTAAAAAAAGAAAAAATAATCGTAACTACTCCATGACAGTGTGTCTAATAGCTGGCAAAAGTTCAGCTGGCAAAAGTTCAGCTGTAAGGAAGAGCCGGACATACCAGCAGGCAAGATGTTCTGACAAGGATGGAGTTCTACTTTCTTCATCTACTTCATCACAAATTAGCCCTGAATAAAAACCATCAAATTTTCTCTAGGAAAAATGCAATTTATATCTAAGGAAAAGTTAAAGGAGTTGAATTTTGGTGAAAGCAGATCAGAGAAATTAATGTAAGCCTAAAATTATAAAATAAGTTAAGGCCTTAGCATACAGATACAGAAAACCGATAATGGATATAACACATAAATGGAAAATTATATTGATTCCATTATAATATTTGTAACAAATAAGTGGCATACCCTGCTGAGTTTCCACCTCTGTCCTTAGCTGGAGGAGTTCTACTTCTTTAGATTGTAGCTGTTCATTCAATACTTTCAAAGATTCAGAGTTGTCTTTATTCTAGTTAAGTAGGGAAAATGCCAAATTACATTCAATAAAATCTATAGGTTGATATATATATTAATTTTCAGGTAGATGAAAAAAACAGACTTAGGCCTTTAAAAAGCAAGGTGGGAAAATGAACCCAGTTTTTCACTAATCTCCTTCTTTCTTTTTCAAACTTAGAACATACTCACTGGCTTTTTTTCTTTTAAAAACACATTGAGAAATTCTACCATGTCATGATTTTTCAAAATAAGTTAGTGGTGTTAGATATACTTAATTCCTAAACATCATTACATACACACATATTTTGTACAGAAATAAGTTATAAATATCAGCATTAAAAATTCCTATTTTTGCCCTAAGGATGTATGTTTTCAATTTTTTATTTAATAAATGTAAAGATTTCTCTTATTTCTAATTTTAAACTTCCTGAAGAAGCAAACTTATTTGCAATACATAGAGACTGTTTTCAAACCAACTTACCATTTTATCCAATTTGCTTTTCAAATTATCTCTATCAATGCAAACCTCTCGATATGCATGATAGGCTTTATTTACTTGTTCACGTCCCACAGAACTTGTTTCTTCATCTAATCGAGCTCCTATAAGCTAAAGGTATAAAATTAGAAGGGAAAGCTTAAAGAAGGTATTCTACAAAACAAACATAAAAAAGAAGCCAGTCTTTTGCTAGCTCCACACCTTACTTTTCTTTGTAATGCAGGGATAAAGACTGGACTCTAATTAAGTGAACTGAAGTTTCACTTTCAACAAGTAAGCCTTACTGATTAAGAAAGCAAAAAAATTACAGGTAAATATTTTTAAAGTCTTCTATTTTATGCTTTTACTTAATCGGTATTTTTTCGGTTTATAACATATATTAATTCATCATACTAAAACAGTACATCATTCTTTTATAGTACTTAGGTGTTTTCCAAGCTAGTATTTCATTTCCATCATCAAAAAAAAATACCAAATTAAGGTATACTTGACTTTTTAAAGAATAAATGTGATAGTTCATTAAATACTGTATTATTCCAGAATAGAAATTATAGGATTGTTGGTCACAAAGTACAGAAATATTTCCAATGTTAACTACACCAAATCACATTTTTCTACTTAATTTTAAAATAAGCATAACTACAAGCTCCAAAATGTTACCTTTTCTCACGCTATCCAATTGTATCACAAATTTGATTAGCATTAAAGACAATGTATATGAATATAAAGAAATTATGATGATTTTTACAACTGACTTCCTTTCTCTTATTTCTCCTAGTTGAATCAAACTCTACCAAGCCCATCCTGAAGTTTTTATAACAAGATAATTCATTTCCTTGGCAGCTAAGAATCCATTTCCTTCCCCTTTGGGGAAGTTGCTGTTTATAAAATACAAATACATTGACCTAATCTGAAGAAACATAAAACTAAGTTAAAACTTTAAAACTCAAGGGGCGCCTGGGTGGCACAGCGGTTGAGCATCTGCCTTCAGCTCAGGGCGTGATCCCGGCGTTCTGGGATCGAGTCCCACATCGGGCTCCTCTGCTATGAGCCTGCTTCTTCCTCTCCCACTCCCCCTGCTTGTGTTCCCTCTCTCGCTGGCTGTCTCTATCTCTGTCAAATAAATAAATAAAATCTTAAAAAAACAAAAAACAAACAAAAAAAAACTTTAAAACTCAAAAAAAAAAAAAAAGGATGAGTGATGAAGATTTCACAGTACAAAAAGCCAACTAGATATGATGATTTATAATGGAATCAGCTTATATATTTATAACATTTAAGAGTGTCAGGTTTCTGCATGAGAAAGGTAAACAGAAGACCTTAATTTATCAGTTAAAAGCATTATTTTGTGTGTTCAAAAACAAAAGAGAATGTTGAGGTAAAGAAGATGTCAGTCCTGGTGAAGACGTTTTTATATATTAGAACAATGTTATAGGAGCTTACTCCTTTGACATTTAATTTCCTTTTTTGGCATACACTTTTTGCAAAAATTTAAAAATCTTGAATAAAATACAGCTCGTGAAGGTAAGGCAATCTGAAACAAGAAAAAAATGTTCCAAGAAAAATATATTCCAAAAATATATTCCAAATCCTATTCTACAGATATTCACCATGTACATGACCTATGAAGCACAGTATAAGAAGTACTGGGTTTTGAGACTAGCTGTGAGTTATCCTTGGCAACTTAGTACAAACAGGGAAGACAGGATAGAAAAATATTTAAAAATTCAAGTATTCTGAATTATTCTTTAAGTCATAAAATAAAGATAATAATTACCTTTTCTTCTAAAAATCTTATTCTTTTCTTTAAGAAAGAGTTCTCTTTCTCTGAATCCTTCAGTCGTTTTTTGATGTCTTCATATGCAGTGACAAGAGCAAAATGTGAAGCAACAGACTCATCTCCTGAATATATTGAGATTGGAGTCACTGTGTCTCTCCTATGTGCTTTTTCATGATTCAGAATGCAGATATCATCTTCTACCAGTGCATCCATGACAGCTTTTTAAAAGAATATAAAAGAAAAATGTCTCAGTGAATAAATGAGCAGGAAAAGATGTATTTAGAATAATGAGAATACTGAGGCAATGTTAAAAACTCCTATTTCTTTTGGAGGCAGCATAACATAGTGGTGAAGAGTATGGAGTCTAGAACCAGATTCTAGGAGTTGCATCCAAGCACTACTTAGTGTCAGTGAGACTTTGCGCTTAATCTCTCTGCCTTTGTTTCCTTATTTATAAAGAAATCATAGCAACTACTTTACAGAGTTCTTAAGAATATTAAATGAGTTGATACCTATAAAGCATCTGAAACCAACCTAAGCTATTATTAGTTTTAGAAAAAGTTGTAAAACATTGTTTTTATAGGATAAAAAAGTTTTAAATATTTTATACCCACATATTTCTGCCTTACCATCATTTCCACTTTCAGATTTAAGTAAGCAAGTTTTGTAACTTCCCAAATTATAAATTTTCGAAAACTCTCCTGAGTACAATTCATTACAAGACTATTACAGAAGTTTCAATGCATCCTCCACTATATTCTTTCCATCCCATTAACTGTTTGTTGTCCATTTGCAATAGGAGGCAAAGGAATTAACATTTCAGTACTCACCATGTCCCAGTATCATGCACTACATTCTTTTAATATTATCTCATTTAAATTCATCCAAACAATTCTATGAGGTAGGTATCATCTACGTTTTATAGGATCAAAAAGGTAATTTGCCCAAGTTAAAGCTAGCAGATGTTAGTTAGCTCTGTGAAGATAAAGTTTATGTCTGTTTTGCTCATCACTGTGTCCTCAACTCATCATTGTGTGTAAGATACCCAATAAATATTGGCTATTAAATGAAGAATCGATAGTGTAGAATTCAAATCAAACTCTAACTCGAAAGCCTAAGAGAAATCAGTTATTTCAGTAGTTAGTGAACTTACTTGCTCTGTACATCTACTTTTGCTGTTAGGTTCAGCATTACTTCCCCATCTGAGAATAATGTTCCTGAAAAACACTATGGAAGGAGAAACTGTAGCTGAAATCTTTTTTTTTTTTTTTAAGATTTTATTTATTTATTTATTTGACAGAGATAGAGACAGCCAGCCAGATAGGGAACACAAGCAGGGGGAGTGGGAGAGGAAGAAGCAGGCTTCCAGGGGAGGAGCCTGATGTGAGGCTCCATCCCAGAACGCGGGATCACGCCCTGAGCCGAAGGCAAACACCCAATGACTGCCCCACCCAGGTGCCCCTGTAGCTGAAATCTTTTAAAACCTCATGGGAAAAACAGAGTAAGAGGGACTGCCAGTCATAAGAGAACCTAAAAAATCCTTTTAAATACTTGTTAGTTTGAAATAAAATATCAAATACAGCATTCTAAATAAAGACTATCAATGGAATTTCATGTATCTTATATTAATGATTAATGAAAAACAATTTTTATTTACTGTTCCTTGTTTGGAATGACATCTGATTGCTTACTGTGGCAGTCACTGTTCCAAGAATATGATAGGTGAGGAAATTGAGGTAGAAGGAATTTAAGTAATTTTCCCAAGTAAAATATTAAATAATGAGATGTAAACATAGGTGATTAAGCCACAGGATCCATGTTTTACTATGCCCGCTTTTCTCCAAAACTTCTGACCTCCCTCCCTGTAACTATCAATGCCTGTCAAGTTAGTTCATTTGCTTTATTTCAGACAATATGAATACTAAGGAAAAGTGCATGTTTTTTCTGATTCCAGTCTCCTATCATTGTATTTTTGCTTTACTGATTTTTATAACGGAAAGTTCCCAATTGTTCTCAACTAATGTCAGTTTGGTATATTTAGCAATTTGTTTATATCTAGGATTATAGGAAAGGTAGGCAAAAATGAATGTGTGCATTACAATGAATAGGTGAAACCTACCATTCAGTCTTCAGCAACACGAACTTAAAAATTTCTAACCACACGGGACAGCTCCTACTAAATTAGAATCTTTCCCACCCTATTAAGAAAGTCCAAAAGTAAGAAAGGACTATGCTACCTACATATCCCAAAAAAGGTGGCAGATCGTCAGAACCATAATTAATTCCTGCTGCTTCTGGTGGAAGCTCTCTTTGTTCTAGTGATGGAGAAAAATTTTCCTTCTTTTAAAGGGGTTTACTTTTTCCTCTCTGAATTCAACTCTATTCCAAAGTAACAGCAAACATCATACCAATCACGCTGCTGATAGACAACATGTCAACATTTCCTTTCCAAAAGAAAAGTATGGATTACTACCATACTGCAAACTGTAAGTATACATGTATATCTCCATAAAAGACTCTTTCTCATACACATTATACCTTAAAAGCTCAACAAGTAGAGTAAGTACAGTTGGCTAGTTAAGTGGTAGGATGTAGTATAGTTTAAGAGGAGGTAAAATTGTGCCCATTTTAGACACATGATTTCTCATACCTTAATATTCAACCAAATGGGCAGGATTTATTCAACTGGGATAATTTTTTCCCCCCTAAAGACACTTGAAAAACAAGAAATAAGCATAAACTGCTCTACACAGTCAAAAGAGATGTCCCACTGATTGTGCACTTTAAGGATCAGAGCATGGATGCTTTTACATGGATGCTAGAACTTTGTTTACACAAAGTTCTAACTAGCTCAGCTGTGTGATTTTCTATTCATTTTTATCATGAAATAATCACCTACTCAGGAAGGAAAACCCAGTGTGGAAGACAGCTGTGCAGTAAAATAATTATCATACCATAAAGATAAGTAATATATTTGAAACAAGAGAAAATGCTATGGGAATTGAGGGTTGGGGAGAAGGAGTGGTTTTGAAAGAAGGTATCACAAAAAAAATCAAAGGACTCTTAGTCCCATACTCTAGGTGAAAAGGATGGTGATTTTCACTGTACTTGTAACTTCCAGCAGGGGAAACAAGTTCGAAGGCCTGAAAGTGTGAGAAGAAGGTATGAAAAGGGAAACGGCAAGATGTGAAATTAAAAAAAAAAAACCTAACAGAAACAAACTGAGGTGTCTTTTATGTAGAGAGTCTATAGAATTTGGTCCTTATTCTGTGGAATTCAAGATAAATCCAAACATGATTCAAGAATGTGAAGAATACCTACACGACATTTGTAAAATATATCTATACCCAAATGAACTACTTAATATTGTGCTGAGTATTTTGTAAATATTATCCCCTTTCATTCTCATGGCTACCCTGAGGTAGAAAAATCTTACTGTAATCATTTCACAGATAAGAAAACTGGGGCCTGGGGAGGTTACAGAGCTTAGCCAAGATCAGATGATTATTAAATAGCACAAGCACCTGGATTTCAGAGACTGCACTACTAATATTTCTCTCCTCCGTGAATCTTTCACGTATTTAAATTCATCAAGAACTACAAAACTAGGGGGCACCTGGGTGGCTTGGTTAAGCATCTGACTCTTGATTTCAGCTCAGGTCCTAATCTCAGATTCCTGAGATCCCTGCTCTCCCCCTTCAGCAGGGAATCCTCTACTTCTCTCCCTCTCTCTCTGCACCCCCCCCAACTCATGTATGCACACATGCGTGCGCACTCTCTCTAAAATAAATAAAATCTTAGAAAAAAAGAAAGAACAAACCACAAAACTAGGAACCCCTTGGAAGGTTTTCAAGTACCTTAGATGGAAGGAGGTATACTGATGTAAAAATGTCACATACTCAAGTATGATAACTGGTCTTTTTTAGCACAAAATGAGTAGTGAGACTGGCTTATTTTATATATTTAAATCTATTGTCTAAAGTAAAAATGATTTATTTTTAAATCACTAAAAAGTTGTATATGATGTCCTCTCCCCAAATATGAGAAAATATTATTTGGATATAAAAGCTTCTTCCAAGTTTTATACTATTATTCTATATATTTAATTATTATACTATAAACATGACTTGGAATGCACTGGAAAGCAGCATGAAAATTGCTTATCTGTCCTAAAAATTACATGAGAAATAGCCATACATTAAAACACACCCAAGAAGTGCCTGGCTGACTGGCTCAGTTGGTAGAGCATGCAACTCTTGATCTTGGGGTTGTAGGTTCAAGCCCCATGTTGGCTGTAGATTACTTAAAAATAAAATCTTAAGAAAAAATAAATAAAACACACCCAAGATAAAACCTACTAGCATCACAGATATGCATGCAGTTTTAATGTTTTAAAATAACTGTATTTTAAATTTGCTGTAAAATGAAAAAGGAAAATTTGATTACTATCTTTGCAAAAATAAATGTGAAATCACAAAAGTATCAGAAGTACTAATGCTTATATTACTCTGTACAAACTGGGCTTAAAGAGATTAAAAGCTGCAAGGCCAAAGAAAATGATATCTTAGAAAGGTTCCGAAAAATACAAGGCAGCTATCCCGTTACATAAATTATTATACTGAAAGGAAAACTGCTAGCAAATTAACAAAGTAGGCTATGCTTTTATTGCTTATGTAAGCATCCTTTCTCAACCTTATTTCTTTAGAGAAGTAAAGGGAGCTGCAGTAATCTGCCTCACAGTATAGAATGATTCAGTTTTATATGCTTCCGTTGTGATGAAATGTCTCTTCATGAGTATCCAAAGTTACCAGCTCAGGAAGTTGGATTTTCTGGATAAATGATGAAAGCTTAACTGGCTATTATTATACTTAACAAACTAGACTAGGCCAGTTTTAACATCTAACATTTGGGAAAACTTATCCTATACTGATCTAACCTTATTTATTGTAACTTAAACTACCTTAAAATAACAAGCATGTGCTTACTTTCATCTTTAAAAAGAGTCATAAGCACGAAGGCCTGGGTAACTCAATTGGTTAAGCCTCTGCCTTCTGCTCAAGTCACAATCCCAGGCTCCTGGCACTGAATTCCACATCAGGCTCCCTGCTCAGTGGGGCCTCTGCTTCTCCCTCTACCTCTGCCCCTCCCCCCTGCTCATGCTCCCTTGCGCACTCTCTCTCTCAATTAAATAGAATTGAAATAAAAAAGAAATTTTAAAAAGTGTCATACACAGAATATTACTATCAAGATTAGAATCATTAAAGGACTAGCTAATATTTTAAAGGTAAATCTAGCAGGAATTGAGCGCATTAACTTTAAAACTCAACAAGTATCAAAAATATTACCCAAAGATTAAGCAGACCTCTCTTGATCATAAAAATCAATAATAAATATATTCTACAGCAATATGCCACACAATGTCTTTTTCAAGAACATTCTAAGAAACTGGAGAGGACCTAGGGCAATGTTTGACAAACTGAGATGTGGAGCAGTGCCTCAGAATCACTTGGGAGTTCTCTTCAAAATACTGATCGTTGGGGGTCCCTGGGTGGCTCAGTCATTAAGGGTCTGCCTTCGGCTCAACGCGTGATCACAGAGTCCTGGGATAGAGCCCCACATTGGGCTCCCTGCTCTGCTGGGAGCCTGCTTCTTCCTCTCCCACTCCCCCTGCTTGTGTTCCCTCTCTCTCTGGCTGTCTCTCTCTCTGCCAAATAAATAAAATCTTTAAAAAAAAAAAAAATACTGATTGCTGCTTCTGGCCCAAGATGGTGACACAGAGATCCTGAACTCAACTCCTTTAGGAACAAACTAAATCTACATGTATTTACAGAGCAATCACTCCTGAAGAACTGAGGCCAGACACAGAGAATGGCAAGAGAAACAGAGACATGGCAACAAAGGGAAGCCCCACCGTGGCCACTGCAAACCGCAGTGGGGAGGGATACTATGGGAGACCATAAGGAGATTCCTCTGCTCTGTGATGGGGAGGGGGGGAGGAAGAGCCATGTGTTTATAAGGGCTATAAAAAATAAAGGAACAAGCCAAAGCTGCTGGAACTCTCTCTGGGTCAGGAGACTAGTGAGTGCCACAGTCTACATTCCTCTTCCACCTTGATAATGTAGACAGGATCAGAGTCCAGGTGCCCTAGCTAGCCTATCACCTCAGTGAGTTTCAGGCCCCTAATCCACACTGGGACACCCCTGGTGAGTGGTCCACTACAGCTCAAGCCTCATTGCAAAGGTGACACAGGCACAAAATTCAATATCCATTCACGATAAAAACCCTCAATAAAGTAGGTATGGCAGGTACACGCCCCAACATTATAAAGGTCATATATAGAAAAACTCATAGCTAACATCATACTCAAGGGTAAAAAACAGACAGCTTTTCCCCTAAGGTCAGGAACAAGCCAAGGAATGTCCTCTCTCACTACTTTTATTCAACACAGTACTGGCAATGGCAGCCACAGCAATCAGACAAGAAAAAGAAAACACATTCAAATTGGTAAGGAAGAAGCAAAACTATCACTACTTGAAGAGGACAGATACTCTATGGAGAAAACCTGAAAAAACTCCACCGAAAATCTACTAAAACTGATAAATGAATTCAGTAAGGTTGCAGGACACAAAATCAATATATAGAAATCGGCCGTATTTCTATACACTAATAATGAAGTAGCAGGAAGAAATTAGGGAAACAATCCCATTTACAACTACATCAAAAATAATAAAATACCCAGGAATAAACTTAACCAAGTAAGTGAAATACCTGTATTCTGAAAACTATAAAATACTGATGAAAAAAAAATGAAGATGACACAAACAAATGGAAAGATACTCCATGTGCACAGACTGGTACAACAATCTGTTAAAATGTTCATGCTACCCAAAACTATCTACAGATTTAATGCAATCCCTATCAAAATACCAAGAGTACCTTTCACAGAACTAGACAAATTATACTAAAACTTGTATGGAACCACAAAAGACCCCGAATACCCAAAGCAATCTAGAGAAAGAAGAACAAAGCTGGAGGTATCACAATCCCAGATTCCAAGATACACTACAAAGCTGGAGTAATCAAAACACTATGGCACTGGCACAAAAACAGACACAGAATAGAGAACCGAGAAATAAACCCATGCCTATATGGTCAATTAATCTATGACAAGGGAGGCGAGAATATGCAATGGGGAAAAGACAAATCTCTTCAACAAACAGTATTAGGAAAATTGGAAAGCTATATGCAAAAGAATGAAACTGCACCACTTTCTTACACCATACACAAAAATAAACTCAAAATGGATTGAAGACCTAAATGTGAGACCTGAAACCATAAAACCAGAAGACAACACAGGCAGCAATCTCTTTGTCATTGGCCTTAGCAACATTTTTCTAGGTATGTCTCCTCAGGAAAGGGAAACAAAAGCAAACATAAACTACTGGGACTACATCAAAATAAAAAGCTTCTGCACAGCAAAAGAAACAACCAACAAAACTAAAAGACAACCTACTGAATGGGTGAAGATACTGGCAAATGACATACCTGATAAGGAGTTTATATTGAAAATATATAAAGAATTTATATAATTCAACACTAACAAAACCCAAATAATATGATTAAAAAATGGGCACAGGACCCGAACAAACATCTGTCCAAAGAAGACATACGGATGGCCAACAGACACATGAAAAGATGCTCAACATAACTCATCATTAGGAAAATGCAAATCAAAACCATAATGATATATCACCTTACAACTGTCAGAAGAGCTACTATCAAGAGAAAAAATTACGTGTTGACAAGGATGCAGAGAAAAAGAGACCCTAGTACACTGCTGGTGGGAATGTAAACTGGTGTAGCCACTTTGAAAACAGTATGGAGGTTCCTCAAAAAATTAAAAATAGAAAAACCATATGATTCAGTAATTTAAAAAAAATGGAAACACTAATTTGAAAAGATATATGCACCCCTATGTTTACTGCAGTATTATTTACAACAGCTAAGATATGGAAGCAACCTAAGAGTCCACTGATAAATGGATAATGAAGATATGGTACACACACAATGGAATATTACTTAGTCATAGAAAAGAACAAGATCTTGCCATTTGCAACAACACAGACAGACCTAAAGGGGATCATGCTAAGTGAAGTCATACAAAGACAAATTCTATATGCTTTCACTTAAATGCAGTCTCTAAAAAACAGAACAAAAGAACAAACAAAAGCAGAAATACCAATAACTGATGGCTGCCATAGGGGAAGGGAAGTGGGGTGGGCAAAATGAAGGGGAGTGGGAGGTACAGGCTTCCAGTTACAGAATGAATAAGTCACAGGATGAAAGGTACAGCATGGGGAATATAGTCAATGATACTGTAATAGCATTGTATGGTGACAGATGGTAGCTACATGTGTAGTAAGCACAGCATAATGTATACAGTTGTTAAATCCTCATGTTGTACATCTGAAACTAATGTAACATTGTTAACTACATTTCAATAAATAAATAAAATGATAATGGAAAACAATTAAAAAAATACTGATTGCTAGATGGCACTGCAGAACTATGGAAGTCGATATATCTGGGGTGAAAATGCCAAACTGAACTTTCAATAATCATCCCTTGTGATATTAAGTCCCTAACCAATTTGAGAGCCACTACTCTACAGTGTTAAGTGGCTACTATGTGATTTACAGAATTCCAATTATAACTAGTATTCTCAAACATTTATGGTCCTGGTCACTTCTGTATTATCACCCAACTTGTGCATGGAGACTTTGTTTTTAATAGTATAGAAAACAAATTCATATTTATTACCTCTCTCATCACAGTAGTATAGGAGAATCAGATATATTTACCTATAGGAAATATATCCATATAATCATGCAAATATTTTATATATTTGGAATTAAACTGTTTCTTCTTAGAGGTTTACATAAGAGAAGTATAAATTAAAAGAGAATTAAAAAGGGTTAAGGTGAGGGGCACCTGAGTAGCTCAGTCAATTGAGTGTCTGACTCTTTGATTTTCAGTCAGGTCATGATCTCGGAGTTGAGATCAAGTCCCGCGTCAGTCTCCATGCTGGGTGTGGAGCCTGCTTAAGATTCTCTCTCTCTCTGCCCCTTCCCCTCCTCACAACCACCCCTCCCATACTTGCATGTGCACTCTCTCTCTTAAAAAAAAAGGGGGGGTAGGTGAAAAATGTTGACATTTATTGCTGAGAACAATGAAATTTCCAAAAATGTCAATATATCTGGGGTGTTCTGGTCAACCAATTCCAATGTTGAGGAGATGTTTCCACACTATCAACAAGCAGTGTTCTGGACACCAGCCGGGTAGCCTACGATTCAACTCCATTCTGGTACTATCTACCAAGAGACAGCAACATATTCCAAAAGTAAAGGGCTTGCTCCCACAAGACTGCCCTTTACTTTGGATGCTAACTGTAAGCCTCAGTTGTGACCTGTGCTTCTGACCATACAGATAGATAGGGTGAGATCCTGAACAAAGCAGCTTCTGTCCTGGAATATGGGGCTGGTATAATGGCATGTGAAAATATTCTGGAAGCTCTCTGAACCCTCTCCTCTTTGGGTTTTTACAGAGGCTTCCTTATATAGAAACTATTAAATCATTGGTAATTGATTAAAATTTCAGCCCCTGCTCCCCAACCAACGTTGGTGGGACTGAAAGCTTCAACCCTCTAATTATAGGATTGGTTTCCTTGGCAATCAGCTGCCAACCTTAGTCGTTGTCCAAAAGTCACCTCATTAACATAAACCCAGTCTTGGTAGAAAGGAGCATGTTAGAAATAAACAAGACATTCACTTCACCTTCATGGCTCTGTAAAAGAGGTTAAGAGACCAAATATCATCACAAAAGATGATCCTGTAACTCAGGAAATTCCAGGAGTTTTGGGAGCTGTGTGCCAAGAACTAAGGACGAAAGCCAAATATATATGAGAAATACATTTTGGTCATCTAAACGATCAAATACACATTTCTTATAAATCACAATATTGCAATGATAATGGGAAAAGAAGGGCACAATTTGCCAGATAAGTGGGTTGAAAGGCACAAGAGCAGTTGGTAAGGCTAAGGGAGAGACAGAGAAAAAAAAGAATCAAACACTGTAAGAATTATTTTAGAAAATCTTAAATTTCAATCTTTACTACAACCCACATTAAGAGGACCCCAAGTTGAGACATGCTATATATACTGGCTTGTGAGATACTAGAAAACACAGAAATATCTTCTTTTCTAGGAAAAAATATGATTATCCTGTCATAATCCATCATAATATTTACCATATTCATCACTTACCATATGCCAGGCACTAGTGCTTCCAAATTCATTTTCCAACTTCTTAGGTAGGTACTATTATCCTAATTTATAAGCAAAGTCTTAGAAAAAAATTAAATATCTTACCTACAGCTATATAAGTAATCAGTGGCAAAGCTGGGATGTAAACCCAGATAAGTTATCTTCCAAATTTGTGCTCTTAATACAACAATCTGAGGGGCAACACAACATGGATTCAGATTTTTTCCAGTAAGAATGTGGAAAAGGCAGAACTCAGTGGTAGAAAGAACCCTGACCAGTGATTCAAAAACCCAGATTCTAATCTACAATCTGCCACTTCGATTACTGAATGGCTTACCTCTCTGGATCTAAATTTTCCCACCAATAAAATGACAAGGATGAACTACATTACTAAGATGCCACCCTCCTAAATGCGAAGGGAAAATTTAATGCAAATATAGAATGGTAATCTAAACAGATAAATGGAATTCACATTTTTGCCAAAAACTGAATAAATGGTATAGTACAAACCTTACCTCAAATCCATACCAAACTTAGCAAAAAAGTTATTATCACCACCACAGATGAAGAAACTTAAGCTCAAAGAGGTGAGATTAATTTGCCTATAATCACACTGGCAGTATGTGACAGAGGTAGGGTTGGAATTAAGGACCATTTAATAGGCTCTTTCCTCTATTCTACGTTGCCTCCTGAACTGAATCTCGTATTTCCATCATCTTTCTACCTCTGAAAAGCTAGAATATCCCTAACCCACTTCATAGGATCAGTCACGATACAGTGGAGCAAGCATTAAATCTTATGGAGGCAAACGGACCAACACTTACTCCTGTTTTGTTTGGTTTTAAAGATTTTATTTATTTTAAAGGGAGAGGGAGGGGCAAAGGGAGAAAATCCCAAACTGACTACCCGCTGAGCACGGAGCCCAACTCTGGGCTCCATATCAAGATATCACCACCTGAGTCGAAACGAAGAGTCAGATGCTCAACTTGACTGACCCACCCAGGCGATCCCCCATATTTTTTAAAGATTTATTTCTTTTTGGAGAGAGAAAGAGCACCCGAGCACACAGGCAAACAGGGAAGGGGCAGAGAGAGACGGAGAGACAGAGAATCTCAAGCAGACTCCCACTGAGCATGGAGCCCTATACCAGGCTCAATCTTCCAAACCTGAGATCATGACCTGAGCCTAAATTAAGAGTCCAAGGCTTAACCAACTGAGCCACATAGGTGCCTCACTCCCTATTTTTAATTAAATAACTAGAGGCAGGAATGGCCTAACTAGTTTATAAAGAAAGGATAATTGCCTTTTTTTATGATACTGTCATTCCATCTATGCACTTCAGAACTCAAATGCCCTATCAGTGAATGCCCAAAATGTACTCAGCATCAGATACACAGTATAAAAAACTCCTCTCTCATTTCTATGTCACTAAACTGCACTAGTCCAAAAATAAGTGTTATGGCTAGGGAATCATAATATTTTTTCAGGGTTAGCATACGTATGAAGAGCAGTCTACTTCTTTTCAATCTTTTCATAAAGTAATGTATTTCAATGGAACTGAGCACTTACATACACTGTTACTAGTATTAGCAGTAATTACTCTCTAATAGCCATAAGACAACTACACCTTAATCCAGAATATAAATACAAGGAAGAAAAAAATAAATCACATTGGTTCTATTCATGGATTATGAAAGACTTCATCACATTTCATTCAATAAACATAAAAATGCTCAGTGTTAGTAATTAATATTTACCAAGTGTTTATGGTACGTCCGGCAGCCTTTAGGGGAACTATCTCATTTGTTCTTCACAACAATTCATTAAATCTAAGGCCTCTGATGTGGGCAAGAATCTCCTGTTATCGCAGGTGGATTGAAAGAAAGGCAAAGGTTCTAAAGTGAGGAAGCCAGGAATGCAAACCAGACAGCTGACTCTGGAGCCCAGGGAAACCCTTAGAAACTACGCATTGGTGCCTTGGAGAGTTAGGCATTACTCTCATTTCAGCGATAGGGAAAATGAAGAAGAGATTTAGTCTCCTGCCCAGTGTCAAGTGAATAAGTGGAAAATTCAGCACTTAGACCTTGAGTTAATGTTCTGAGTTAATCCAGTGCATTTCCCATTACACTATACTCTCTAATACTAAAACCTTACATTTGTATACATCTTCCCATTTTATAAACAATATTGCATTAAAATTTTCTAATGACCCTGTGAGTGATGTATCATTCTTAATTTACAGATGAAGTAGGAAGTGATCACAACAGGTTGGGAAATCAGATATGGCATGTTTAGGGAACCAGAATTTAAATCATGCGTTGAGATCTTGAGCAATCCGATTCAAAACTCCATGGTAGAAAAAAAAAAATGTCTCCTATGTTTAAGAGTCACAGGTCAGTTTCAATCCTAGTAACATCACTGTCTTCGATCATCTTAGCAGATGTCCAACAACACATGCTGGAGCAGTTTATATTTCAACTTATATTACAGTGTTAGCGAATATTTTATCTCCCTTCGAGTATGGGAGTTCCTTGTTTGCACGGACGACAGTCAACCTACCGTGCATGTATGTAGTACTCACTCAACAAAGGATCAAAAATCATACCAAACATACAGGTCAGACACTGCAGAAACGATGACCATCTACTGTTAGCCTCGATAACGGACCGGGGGAGGGGGGGTGATGTCCACTGCCCCAGACAGTCCCGTCCTAGCCACACGTCCCTCTTTCGTTTTCGATATAAATGCAGTCTCAATTAATGAAATAAAACTAAAAGCACCCCAGGAATTCAGAGTACGGAAAGAAAATAAGCAATAGAAATAAAGGGAAAGACCAAGTAGGGCCTGGAACAGCTAGCGTGAAAAGGTGACAGGAGTAAGGGATGCCCAGGCGCGGGCTGCTCCCTAGTCAACGGAGGGCGCACGGGCTTGCGAAGAAAATGACGCGTCTCCTCGAACCAGCAACAGCGGCGGAGGTTGGTCCTGGCACCGCCCGCACCCCTAGCCCGGCTAAAGCGAGTCACTCACCCCGAAGACAGGCTCCGTAGGGCCGCCCCCAGGGCCGCCGAGTTTCGATTCCCCAGTGTTTGGAAACGGACGGAAAACAAACCGGGTCGCCAGGGGTCACCACGGGCTTCCGGTTTCCTCGAAGACACAGCCGCTTCCCCAGAGAAGGCAGCCGCTTCGGGAACGCCGCGGAGGAATTCCCATTTCTTTAGCCTCGGCTGCGCCGCAAGCGGCGCGGCCCGGCCCGTCGGCTGGGGCTCCGGAAGTTCTGGAAGGAGGGACAAGCCGAAGCAGGAGAGGCCGAGCCGCTGCCGAAGAAGGCCCGTTACCCAGCAACACACGCGCGAGACCCAGGCCCGCCGGCGTCTGCCTCGTCGGCTCCCGCCTCGTCAGCGTCCGCACCGGCTGATGGCCATGGCGTGTTCCGCGGAAGGGAAGCGCTGTTGATGGGGCCTGGCAGGGAGGACGAGCAGTGAACGGCCGGAAGTGGGGCTCCCGCGGTCCTCCGGCTGGGCTCCGAGACCGCGCGAGCAAACCGGAAGTCGGTCCGCGGGGCGCTGAGAGGGCATTCTCGAAGCCGGGGCTTTGAGGGGTGGGGGAAGGAGGAGGTGGGCGCGGCGTACTACGTGTCCCGAGAGTCTCCGCGGCGGGGCGGGACTTCGGCGACGCGAGGAGGCGGAGGCGGAGCTGGAGTTGGGTAAGCGCATTACCCGCCGCTGTGGCGGTTGGGTCGCCGACTTGTTTTTCGGCCTTCCTCCAGCGCGTCTTTTTCATTCGGCGTCCGCTTGGGGGTCCCCGAGCGTCTGTGGTGCGTGTTGGGTCCTCTGAGCGCTCTTCCGTGTTGATAGTGGTGTCGCCTCGCTGTGGCCGGGAGCGGGGAAACTTAAAGACGCATTCGGGGCGGGCGGAAGGAAGCTGTTAAAGCCCCCCACCTCCGTTTCCTGGACGCTGCTGCGAAACTCAGGCCGTCATTTGAAACACAGGCTCGGCGAATTACTCAAGGCCCCCCATAGTTATTCAGCACAGTGCTCTTTAAAAAAAAAAATCTAATTTATTGAGCTTAGGACAAAGCTTTGGGGTTTGGGGATGGTACCCGGCTGCCCTAGAGTTGCTACCGCTTTTGGTTGTTTCTGATGATAGCCCTGAGCTGTGGAGCAGAGTAGTTGGACTCGTTACTGTCTTTGGAGGTCGCAGCCATATGGAACCCCTCAAGCTCTAGGGCTATTTCTGGTTAAAAAAAGTAAAGGAGAAAACGGTAATTGTAGGCAGTTTATCCTCATTAACCGCCAATTAGCAACAATGACGCCACTTGCCACCCTCTTACGTAGTACTTTGTCAGCTGAAGGCTTAAATATTCTTTAAATAGGTGTTCTGTTGGAAGGTGATTTTACATCGCGCTTTAATTCGTCAGCCCACCTGTCCGCTCTGATCAAAGGATGGATTCGACTCAAGGGTTAACTTTAAAATACGTTTTTGTTGTTGTTAAGCTTCTATTTTTGGTTTAAGTGAAAGGTCATGGCTCTTATGAACAAAGACCACACTCAACTTAAAATTACATCATATTTTTAAAAAATCTAAATAATAAAATCATTTGCTCCAGTTTATCCGCCTGCGGCATGGAAGAGAGCAGTGTTTTTAATATTTTAGGCACGAATCATTTATTTTTTGATTGCCTTGGTAATGCACCTTGCAAATTCAAAAGCAGACCACTACCTAGGATGTTTTGGCTAGTAGAGTTTTAAGGAATGTTAACAAAATCGGCCAATGTCCCAAATCATCAGAAATAAAATGATAACCTGGTTTCTAATTTGTAGATACGGAAATGTTCTCTGTTTTTCAACTTTCATTCACAATTTAGAATAATCTGAGACTTGTCGAAAACGAAGGGAAATACTTCATCTTTTCTGAGTAAGGAGAAAATGACAGCCCATTATTTTAAAGTTTTTCTGATGAGAGTCTATTTTTATTTTAAAATGCACACCTTCTTACTATAATTATGAAAAAGGTTGGTCTATTAACAAAATTATTTTTATATTAAAATTATTTTCTCCCGCCTCATCTCACACACACACACACACACACACACACACACCCCCAGGAAAAAAAAAAAGTACATACACATAGACAAAAGGATGTGAACTACTTAAAGTCGCTACTTGATAAATTGTGTATATCCAAGTCCGTGTGTATCCTGAAGCAACAGTCTTCAAATAGGGCAGCACACATCCCTAACCCTTAACCTTAGAAGGTGATGTAGGAAAGATGTTAGGGTTCAAAGTCAATGGCCAAGAAAGAATTCTTGAGATGTCTTTGGTGCAAAAAGGTCATTTTATTAAAGCACAGGGACAGGACCCATGGGGACAAAGAGCTGCTGTACTGGGGTTGTGAGGGGTGGCTGATACTATGGGGTTGGGAAACGTAGGGAAAAGAGAGGTTTCAAAAGGATTTTCATATGTTATAGGAAGACTCACAGGATACCTGGAGGCCTTGCCATCGTCAAGTTAAGGTGGTTTTTTCCTCCAGCAAGGCACGAACAAGAAGATAGTTGGGAGCTTCCCGGAGGAACATTACATTCTGCCCACTTCCAAGTATTTGTCAACGGGCTGCAGGTTATAAGGACATTTAATTGTATCTATGTTTCGTTCTGGAAGCTAGGTTATTGATAGAAGTGCTTTGCTCTTGTAGATTGCTAAGACATTTGTAAACTGAGGGAGACTCATGTCTTGCAGGATTGTCATCTCTATAAGTTAACTTTGTTTTTCCTCTCCTTAGGTCTAGGGTAGCCAGGAGTGCTATGAGGAATGTCACATAGATCCCATCTGGGGGAGAGGGGTTGTGAGGTGTCAGCTTCTGCTTTGTCCTTAGCTTGCCTTCTGTTCCCTCATGGAGGATTTCCATACATATCCTTTATGTAAAGGATAGTTTGAAGGTACTAATTATCAGGTTGTCCACTTCCATGTTTTCTTCCTTAAAATTGATCTACCTGAGAGTGTACCTGAATCAGAAACCTTTCTCCCTTCCTCCTTTCCTCTTTGGTAATTGTCCCTTTCCTACTCTCAAATAAAGCAATACCTTTAATCTGACTTAAATCTGTTTAGAAAGTGAGTGATTCTAATAACTGAGTAGCTAATTCCTTTGCAAGAATGTCAGTTTCCAAAGGCTTTCAAAAGTATTGCAGGACTTAATTGAGTTGTCAGCTGACCATTAAAAATAATTTTTGAGACCTACCTCTATGTGATTTTTAGTACATGGCTTAGTAGTTCAAAAGAATGATTGTTGTTATAACCAGAAATTCTTCTACTCCCAAATACTTGGAAGAATACAAAATAGAAGAGCAACCTAACCTGTTTCTTTCTAGCAATGAGTAGTATTCATCCTGGATACATAATCAGAATGGCTGTCGGGGGAGAAGGCCCCAACTATTTCTTTATGATTTGCATTTCCAATAAAAGCTGACTTGATATTTTCAAATGGTCATAATTTGTAATATGTTTGTTATTTGATCAGTAGTAGCATAGTAATTTAATGATATCACAATACAATACCAAGGAAAACTTTTAGAACTTATGTTCTCAGGAATTTTAAAATATTTTTTTGTTGTTAGAAGGAAATGTGATAGGATGGTCAATTTAACACTAAACTGTTAGGATAAACTTCTGTGGGAGAAGTGAGATAAAAATATGAATTCAAGGAGAAAAGGAATGATAATCAAGTTCCCAACTGTGAAAAGACTTTGTTCATGTGCTTTTCAACTGGATGAATGATGATACTAAATTAGTATGGCATTTACTGTTTGATTTTAAAAGAGAGAGATGCTACTGTTTCTGGCAGCTAGCCTTGTTCTGGACATATAATCTGTGCTTCATAATAACTTTTTGACTTGAAATGCTTTGTATTCAGTCAGAATTAGCTTCTTACAGAGCTTTTATTTTTAAAAAAATGAAACGTGTCATAATTGTATGCACAGTAACTAAGTGCAATGATTTTCTTTTGGAAACATGTAGGTGAAGAAAAATTTGATTGCCCTGGAAAGCCCTAAAGTAGGGAGAAGAAATATGAGGATAGCTAACAGAACAGCAACAGAAAACCCAGAATGGGGTTGGTATGTTGTACAGAGAAAGAAAAAAGATCCAGTAGAGGGAATCCTGTATTCTTATTAAATGTAAAAACAACACTTCTCTGAGGCTTGACAGTTATACTCTTGCTATTCGGGATATGAATTCATTAATTTATTCAGTAATTAACAAATATTTATTTAGCACCTACCATGTGCCAGACATTGTTTCAGGCACTGAGATGAAACATCAATATGACTTTTTAATGTATAAGGAAATAAAATCTATCACAGGGCAATCAGTCACATAGGCAAAGACCTATGTGAAATTTAACAACATGACAAGCAATTCCCTCCCATTAATTTTTTATGACAGTTACTGTATGTGCCTATGAAAACTTTTTTTCCTATTTAAAATGGGAAGAGAAGAAATAATTTGGAGACTTCTACATGTTGACCGTATAAAACCAAGAGGACAAAGTCAGTTTGTTAAAGATATTTTATAAAGCTACCAAATAAACAATGGAAAGATGACATTAAGCCTCTAGAAGATCTGTAGAAAGAAATTAAGCTAGATTTTTAAAAATAGATTATGTAGTAAAGGGAAAGGAAAATTTCCAAGCCCATTGCACAACTCTCATTATATAAAAGTGAAATTATTGAATTTATAATAGTTGCAAAGTTAAAGACATAATTTCCTAGTGTAGATTTTTTAATTTTCTATGTATAGATAATCAATTGATTCTTAAAAGTACAAAAAAAGACGGATTTTTAATCACTGATATTAATCATTTACTCTATAATCATTTTATATCAATTCCTTTTGGCTTTAAAAAGTTCCTCCCTCTCATCCCATAGCCAATCTGTTCATCTGGTTTTATGGATTCCACTCCTTAGCTGTCTTTCCAGTCCTGTTTCATCATCCCTACTGTGCTACAGTTTCCTATTTGTACTATTATAATAGTTTCTTCTAATTAGTTCGTTCGTTCTTTCTTTCTTTCTTTTGCTTTTAACTCATTCTTTATATGGATATCTAAATGATCTTTTCAATATGTAAATCTTACCATTACATATCTCCTCTTAAACTTCTGAAATGACTCCTTTAAAAAGCCATTCTTTAACTAGCCCAGCCTGTTTTTCCATGGGCTGTTTCCTAGACACATTGCCAGCCCCAGCACTGAAATTGGGTATCTTTGCTCATTTATAAAGTTTTCATTCAGCTGATTCTGATTATGATCTTGTATATATACTTTTTTTATCCTTGATATTATTAAAAAATTCTCATTTATTGGGGAGCCCTGGAAATTCTCCAACATCAATTTGAGAATTATGGCTATACTTATATATTTGTCTTAAAATGAAATCACATTTTGGGGTACCTGAGTGGCTCAGTTAAGTATCTGACTCTTGATTTCAGCTTAGGTCATGAAGATCTCAGGGTCCTGTGATAAAGCCCTACTTCAGACTTTATGCTGGGCATGGAGCCTGCTTAAGATTCTCGCTTTTCTTCTCCTTCTGCCCCTTGCCTCCTACGTGTGCACACAGGCACGCGTTCTCTCTTTCTCTTTCTCTGTTTAAAGATTTATTCATTTGAGGGCAAATGTGTGAGCAAGTAGGGGGAAGGAGAGAATCCTCAAGGAGATTCCCCAAAGAGCATGGAGCTGACAGGGGGCTTAATCTTATGACCCATGAGATCAAGGCCTACGCCATAACCAAGAGTTGGAGGCCTAGCCGACAGCCACCCAGGCGCCAATCTTTCTCTCTCTCTAAAAAAAAAAAACAAAAAAAAAAAAACAAAAAAAAGATGAAATCGCATTTAGAAGAGGATCCTGTATCTCCAGGTAATGGATATCATCAGAATATATTGAATCACAGTTTTTTTATATTATTGTGTCATAATATTTTTTAGAGTATGTGGCAGAAGGATAACATTATTTTGACACTAAGTGTTCCCTAGTAGAAATGAAAGCTGTTTTATTCCCTTTGTGCCCAAAATAAAAAAAATTTTCTCCAAAGATTATCCTAAACTAATACCAAAATTCTTAATTGTTCTTCTAAATCTTCAAATAAATTGCATTGCTACTTGTATGTTATGGGTAAGAGTGTTAAAAAAAAAAGTTCTTTATCTCATCCTACCAATACTTTTTCTAGAATAATTCAAATTTTCAATTTGAAGAAGTGTTTCTTTTGTTTCTGTGACAAGACAGCTTGATATATTTATTATCTCAAATGAACTAATAGGTTTCAAATACCTGCGTTAGATAATATAGAAGTTTAAATATCAGAGATAAGGCAGACCTATAACTACCTGGAAATACCTAAATATATATTGAGAAAATCGTCAATATGTCAAACTTAGTAACTGAAGTGATTGCTCAAAACTAAAGAGTTTTAGAAGCCAGATTATCCTTTTATTATTTTTCAGTTTTGATTTTTAGTTCTGTTTAGATGAAAAGGGAAATGAAATAACTACATCTACACCAAATCTTGTGTTTTAACTTGGGAATTTATTAACAACAGAAATATAGTTTAAATTATCAATAACATTTACATTCATGAAAAATGTAATTATTTTTTCACATTGAGTGTATCATTCACTAAGTATTATCATTCACTAAGTGGGAATATTTAATGTTTTGGTCAATATTTGTTATAAAAGTTATGAAAAGAGTCTTAAGAGAATGAAAAAAAATTTTTTTTTGTCTTCAATTAGGCAGAGGACAATTATAGTTTTCCAGATAGAGCAAACTCACTTTTAAAAAATATGCATGTGGAGATCTTTGATTGGGGGGAAATAATGGCTTGGGTTGAGGAAAAGAGGAAGAGGGCTAGGGAAAAATTTTATGCATTTTGATATTAAATGAATCAGCAGAATAATCCAAAATCCTTGTTTTCTAAAAATAAAGCAACAACAAAAATCTTTAAAAGACTATAAATATCTGGGGGCGCCTGGGTGGCACAGCGGTTAAGCGTCTGCCTTCGGCTCAGGGCGTGATCCCAGCGTTATGGGATCGAGCCCCACATCGGGCTCCTCCGCTATGAGCCTGCTTCTTCCTCTCCCACTCCCCCTGCTTGTGTTCCCTCTCTCGCTGGCTGTCTCTGTCCTGTCGAATAAATAAATAAAATCTTTAAAAAAAAAAAAAGACTATAAATATCTTTCATCTTTACAAAAACTGGTGAGACAGGTTTATTCACTTTTTTTCAGAAGAGAAATACAGAGCAATAAAGAAATCGTCAACTCTAAAATGTAGCATTAGGCATATTTATATGATGTGTCTATGAAATGTTCCTTTAGTTAAGAGTTAGAGAAAGTGTGCTTTTACCCTACATGACCTGGATTATGTCAGTCTCATATTTCCTTTTTGCTGAAAAAATAATAGAAATTTTAAATATTGATAATACATAATGTTAATCAATAATTTTGGTCACTTCCAATGATATCTTAATAAAAAATTTAGAAAAAATAGACTTAAGTGACCTTCATTTTATTGCTTTGCATACTGAAGGTTGATATATTTAAAACCAAATATATCAGTATTACATTAAATGTACACAGACTACACAAAGACTGTCATATTGGATTAAGAAAAAAAATGCTGATAATAAAAGATCTGTGGAAAATAGCAAAGGATAAAAAAATATTGATCATGAATAAGCTAATGTAGAAAGTAGCCTGATATAAAATATTACCATGAGACATAGCAGACTTTCAGAAAAAGAAAGTATTACTTCCACCAGAAGATAAAAAACATTCTGTGTGCATCTAATAAAACAGCTTCACAGTATATGAACTAAGAGATAAATACACAATAACAATGATTTGAACTTACCTACTTCACTAACTGATAGAATGAAAAAAGAAAAAAATACCTTAAGGAGATAGATGGTCGGAATTAAAATTAACATCACACCCCTAGGATGGCTATTATCTGAAACAAAAAACAAATGGAAAATATTTATCTTAAAATTAATATGGAATCTCAAGGGACTCAAGGGAATCCATGAATTCAAAACAATCTTGAGAAAGTGGAACAAACTGGAGGCTTCATTTGCTGACTTCAAAATGTGTTACAGAGCTGTAGAATCAAAACATTATGTCATTGACATAAAGACATACATATAAATCAATGGAGTAGAATAGAGAGCCCCCCTCCCCTGCTCAAACCCTTATATAGGTGGTCAAATGATTTTCAGCAAAGATGCCAAGACCATTCAATGGGAAAAAAATTTTTTTTCAACCAGTAGTGTTGGTTTTGGGAAAACTGAATTATCCACATGCAAAACAATGATGTTGGACCCTTACCCACCATATATAAAAATTAAGTAAAAATTGATCAAAGCCTTAAATTGTTAAGAACTAACACTGTAACAGTCATAGAAGAAAAATAGGGGAAAGCTTTATGGCATTGGATTTGGCAGTGAATTTTTGGACATGGCAACAAAAGCACAGACAACAAAAGAAAAAAATAGGTAAATGAAGGTCTCTAAATCAATCACTAATAAAATACGAAGAATCATCTAGTGACCAAGACCAATATTGGAAAAATACTGTGCTCTTTACTTTGAATTTCATTAGAACTATCTAAATACATAATTGAGGAGTAAAGAATGTAACTTCAGCTTCAAAACTAAATCATGCCTATGCTTAAATAGTATAGACCGTAAATGACATGGGAAAATGTCACAATATATTGGTAAGAAAGCAAATTGTTCAGGACTACAGCCCAATTTTTTTATGTCTTTTCCTTCCATTAAAATTACAGTTAAAAAGTAAAAAAGAAAATATACACAGAAAAGAAAAGAGGGAGTCATCAGTAGGTGAAAGATTTCAACAAATGTTCTGAAAGAAACTAGGTATGAACATGTTATCGAAAGAAATGGAGCTCAGGAAGCTACAGCACAGAGGAGTCCACAGTGGATATGGGAATCAGTCCTCCCAAAAAGATGATGGCAAGGCTATGATGGCCCTAAATGTAAGATGGAGGATGAATATGAGATTTTTTGGAAGTCTTTTATGAAACTAATGTGCCTCCTTGTCTTCTCCATCATGCAGAAAGACAGGCAATCCAGGGTTTCCTCTAAGACCAGAAGAAGAAAGGACCCACCCACTCTAAAGAAATTGAAAATTGGACAAACTGGGAAAAGGCTTTAGCTTATTTCTTTCCAGGGTAAGAATTCCAACTTATTCCTATTCTCAGTGTGTCGTGTTTACTTTGCAAATTTAGATGAGATATGTTGAAGAAGTATGCTCTCAGTTTTACATTATGCAATTTAAAATTCTGTTCTCACGTTCTCATTTGAAAACTCTTTAGTGATTCTTATTCTCAATATTTGTGTAGTGATTCTTGAAACAATAATTATGTAGTTACTAGCACTCAGTAAGAAAGTCATCACTCTTTATTAGAATTATGACACTTATTTCTAAAATGAGGAACATGAATGACAATGTATACATCATTTCAAATGACAAGTTGAAATTCTCTAATTAGACTAGCTTGAGATTCTATTCTTGTGCCTTGTGATTTAAGGGAAGGGGTGAACTTAACTGAAGATTGTTCTTTCACGTTAGTGGAACAAAATTTTACCTTTAAGCAAATCAGCTATATGACTTCCATGGCAGGTAGCTTAGATAAAAGTCAGTTGAGAATGGGCACATGTAGGGAGAAATAAAAAAGCCCATCTGAAATCAGTGCTGTCTTTGCCCAGCATACAGATGTAATTCTGATCATTTATAGCACTATTGTATTTGGTAGACTATCTGAAGAACTTAATTTTGATTATCCTTGTTAGAGCTGTTGTTTTATTCTGACAAGTCTCAATATACTGAGTAAGCTGGGATACTTGTAACCAATATAGACTTAAAGCATATAGATCAATTATCAAGATTTGAAGTTAGCATTTAGCACAATTTGTCAGATTTCTAATTATTTGTTAACCATTCCCTTAAAAAAATTTAAAGCTGAGGAATGTATTTGCTGCAAAAGATACCAGTTTTTAACTCTGGTGAAAGCTGTTTCTTTCCATTCAACTTCGATTTCTGATTTTGGATGAAATTCATTAGTTATCTTCATTATTAAAACAAAAGGAAAAGGAAAAAATATCTGCTAAGCATCTTGGAGCGTTGATTTAGCCAGAATCTATCCAGAAGTATCTGCATAAACTAGTCTATGAATGATAAAGCTAAATTACAATTTTGCACAGATAATAGGCTCTTAATAAATTTCTTTTGAACCGTTAAGTATAATCTAAAGTTGACATATAAGCACAAATTTACAAATTATGTAAATGAATGAACAGCAAATGTTAAACTTACATCACAGAGAAGATTAAGGATAAATGCACTGCACAGTAAAGTTTAGAAGCAGGGGCACCTTGGTGGCTTAGTCAGTTAAGTGTCTGACTCTTGGTTTAATCTCAGGGTCCTGAGATCCAGCCCTGCATGGGGCTTTGTGCTGGGGGGGTGGAACCTGCTTAAGATTCTCTCCCTCTACCCACCCCATTCTGTGCTGATGCGCATTCTGTCTCTCAAAAAAAAAAATAATAAAACTGCTTTAAAGGTTAGAAGTAAACTAAATTGTTAAGTTGAGCACTTGAGAAAAATCACTAAGGAAAGATGAAATAATTAGAGTACACTCATTCTGCTTTGGTTTCTGCATATTTTAATTTTCTATCCAACTACAAATAGAACTCACTTAAAAGCAGTGTAGAAAGGAAATCAAACATTTATTATATGTCTTTAGTCTATCAGGCACTGAAATGGGTTTTATATGCTATTTCATTTTATCACTAAAATCATCCCATGAATTATTATTACAATCAACATGTTCAGATGATAAAATGATATTCAGACCATTTAACTGACTTGCCTTAATTAAAGAATCTCAGGAAATGGAGCCAGAATTTAAATCCAGAGCTACAGAAGAAGATAATTCAGTTGATATACATAGTCATCCTGGTTGTTAAATATTTTGAATATCAGCATTGCCTGGGCTAGTCTTAATTCTGAAGTTCATATTATTTCCATTATTTTATAATACTCCAAATTTTCAGTGCTTTCTTTGACAGGAACTTTTTTAGATGTTAGGATACCATGGTTAATAAGATCGATATGAATTTTGCCCTAAGGGGATTTTCATTATCTTATAGAGGACTTCATCAAACAAATTATAATATAATGAGTTAAGTGGTATGAAAAGGAATTGAGAGTCCTGGGGGCACATCATAGGAGCTTTGACACTCCTTACCATTTTTTGGATCGGTTTAGACATCATCTAAACTTAGCCTCACACCCTCTACCTAAAGCCTTAGTGTACCACATCTGCTTTCATAGCATTCTGTATTTGTCTCCTGACACTTAATACTTAACATTACTTGAGGAGAGGGATTTTGTCTTTGCCTAAGCATTACGTCTGGCTCATAGCAAACCCTCAAGAACTATTTCAGAATCAAAACCAAAAAAAACAGCAAAAAAATAGAATCAGGGTCTAAAACTGCAGCAAATATGTGAGAGAGCAGTTTTAGGTAAAGTTTTAGGTATTATGATGAGAAGTGATGGAGATTTCCTTGTAAAGTAGGAGGCAAGTTTATCTTTTGAGAATGAGGAAGATGGTGTAGGATTTATTTATAAAGGTTGAGAATAATCACGGTGCAGACGCAAGAGGAAAGAGAAAGAATACATAAAAAGGATAGCCTTGAAGATGCGCTGGTAGCCCCTCTGAGGTTGGAATCTTTGAATATGTAGTGGTACCGATAGGCATGACTATGTAATTTCCACTAAGCATCGGCAGCTGAGATGCAAGAAATCAGGGATCAAGCCTATATTTGTTAGGAATGCTCTTGGCCTTGAGTAATTGGAAAGATAAATAGTAGTTTGAACATGTAAGTGTTAATTTTGTCGTGTATGCAGAAGAACAGATATGTAGAATGATGATAAGATTCCTAAAGAACAAAAACCTTCATTCCTCAGAATGTTACTATGAGTCCTTCCCTGCATATCAATTGGAAATGTTTTTCTTCTGTTTTTTCTAAAATCTTGTTTTGTATAATATATACTTTTTAAATTAAAATTGATCATTAAAATAAAACTTTAGAAGGAAAATATCTCTCTGTTTTGTTTCCAAAACATTTTTTGGTTCATGCTGAATGTTATTAGTACCAGAAAACACTTGAACATCATTAAGGAACCCAAGACATAAAAAGAACTGATTGTACACTTTAAATGGGTGAATTTTGTGGTTTGTGAATTATATCTCAATAAAGCTGTCAAAGCAAAAGAAATGAAGAGAAAAATGGGAACTTCCTCCCCTATACATAGCAAACTTAAAGAATAGAAAAAAATGACTATTTGTTGTGCAAGTAATATATCAAGAGGTCTCTTAAAAAGTGGGTTCTGGTTCTGGGGTGGCAGGGAAAGGCAAATCATGGTAGATGAGGCCTAATCTTGTACCAAGACTGTTTAGTAAGTGAAGCTTATGTTTTTATACCAGACTCCTTCTCTTCAACCGTTTGTATAATATATGTCATAACTTGCTCTGCTCATGACACTTTCCACCTTGCTCTTTTCTTTCTTTGCATTTCTGTCCTAATTCGCAGAAGGGAAAAAAGACAAACAAACAGGAACATACTCAGAGTTGGCTAAAATTGTTTTCTCCACTTGCTTCATAATTTCAGTTTAGCATTTTCATTTAGCTCTACCACTAACCTAATGTTCATAGATCATTGATGACTTCCATGTTTAAATCCAGTGTCAATTCTCTGTTCTCCGTACTCAAATCCTAACTAGTATCTGCTACAATCAACTGTTCTGTCTTTCTGGAAGCATAAAAGTGACCAACTTTGATCCAGTTACTTAGGCTGAAAACTTAATAACTTAATAATGTCACTACTACTTGATCACTACCTTTCCCTTATTCCCTGCATCAGTGAGTTCTACCTATTTCACCTCTAAAACATATGGAATCAGTCCACTTTTCTTAGAGCCCTATTTCTACCCAAGACTAAAACATGTCTTTTCTCAAATCTGTTCTTTTTACTGAAATATAATGTGTTTTTAAAATATATACTTTTTTGAATTATACCATTCATACAAAAAAAGTGTGAAAATTATAGATGAGCAGCTCACAAATTATCCCCAAGTAAGTGTACTTGTATAACCACATTCAGGGTAACAATGAATCTCTTCCTCTCACTCATTATGTCACAGTTATTAGGACCCTTGAAGAACATTGCGTGCCGCAGAGAAGCTACCTCATGGCCACTCGCTCTAGATCCCTTTGATCCAAAGCTGACTGCTGTCTTAATTTTAACACTGCAAATTAGTTCCACCTGTTTTAAAACTTCATTTAAGTGGAATCATATAATATATATTTTTAAAATCAAGCTTTTTTTGGTATGTTTCTGAGATTCACTCAAGTTTTGTGTAGCAGTTTATTTTTATTGCTTGTTTGTTCATTTTTATCACTATATAGCATTTTATAATGCGAGTACACCGTATTTCACTTTTCTGTTCCACAGTTTGTAGATATTTGAATTTGTAGTTTTTGGCTGCAAATATTGAACATATCTTGAACTTATCTATTGAAATAGATATAGATATTAGATATCGATATTTTTGTCATATATATACCTAGAAGTACATATGTTCAAATTTAGTAGATGGTGAGAAACAAATTGCCAGTTGACATACCGATTGGTAACCTAACCCAACCAGCTGTGTATGAGAGTTCGTTTATATCCTTGCTAACGCTTGGCGTGTCATTCCTTTTAACATTGACTTTGCTGACAAGTTTGCAGTGGTATTCATTGTACTTTTAATTTGCATTTGCTTTATAACTCTTAAGTTTGAGGACCTGTTCATATTTATTGGTCATTTGGATTAACTCTTTTGTGATATACCTGTTTAAGTCTCTTGGCTGTTTTCTGTTAGGTTCTCTGATGTTTTTCTAATTGATAGTAGATCTGTACCAGAAATCTTCCCTACACTTACTGCCTGTCATACTGGTCTCATTTTTGTCCTTCACATAGGCCCAAATTTTCTTCTTTTCAAGGCTCTTTATGGGCTGTGTCTTCAATTTTCAAGTTTCATCTCAAATGTCATCTTTCATGTAAACCTTCCTCAACCATCTCCTCATCTCCCCCCATGTGCACATCATTCTATTATATCATCTTGGTTTTTTTCCCTTAAGCATCTTGCAACATCTGATAGATTTACGTATTGGTTTGCTTATATATACAGTGCACTTCCCTTCTTACTGGAATGTTAACTCATGTTTACGTCTGTTTTTATTCACTGCTGTTTCCCTAGCACCTGGAACTTTTGTGTGGTATGTGAGAGGTTAGAAGTAAATATCTGTTGAAAAAAATGAATGAGGACACTTGGGTGGCTCAGTCAGTTGAGCATCCAACTCTTGGTTTCAGCCCAGGTCATGATCTCTGGATTGTGAGGTCGAGCCTTGCACTGGGCTCCATGCTCAGTGGGGAGGCTGCTTCGGATTCTCTCTCTCTCTCCTGTACCCCCATTCTCACTTTTACACTCTCTTCCAAGTAAATAAATAAATCTTTGAAAAAAAATGAATCAATGAGTGAATCAGGGAACAAATTAATGCCTTGTTTGAGATACTGATCATACTGATATATTTACAGAAGAGTACATCACTTTTTCCTTAAGAGTATAGGTTTTTGTAGATGAAGGGAATTTTCTTGAACTAGGAGCATTGCCTGATATTTCTTATGTGCATTATTATTGTATTCCTAGTAAGATTATTTAACCCGTAATGATCTTCATTTTCCAAGTTACTCTAAAAGTAACCATTATTGGTATATTGCCTGGTACATCTTTGCAAGTCTAAAATTTACAAGTCCATAAAACATTATTACAATTTAACTTTTGCAACAAGAAGTTACAATTTGGCAAAATAAATTAAATCAGGTACTTTGGGTACACAAATGTTTGAGGCTATTTAATTAGCAGAGACACTGCAGGTTGAAATTTATTGAAAATTTGTAGTCTGACAGTTTATTTGGAAACTTGTTTTCATATTAAAATATTTCCTCAGAATTTTCAATAATTGATTTTAATTGAAGATCTGATATATAAGCTATAATTATGAACAACATGCATAGAAAATATTAAATCTAATGAATTACTATCCAAAATTTTCTGCAGCTAGTCACCATCTTGATGTATGTAGATCAATATCAATTGTTTTTTTAGAATATTTACTTCAAGGATAGCTTATGTTCCTAAAATATCTTTGAGAAATAACCTTTTTATATTGTTAATTTTGTCCTTTTACATTTATATTAGCCTTTTGTATTTATTTCCTGTATTCATTTATAAAACTCATGATACTGAAAATGTAATTTTATTATATTTATTTAAAACACATATATACTTACAATCTCTTCTCATTATTCATGGTCATTATGTTCTCTTACATCATTGTGAATACTGAATTAGCAAATTCTGAATCCTTACTCCTCAAGGAAATGCAGAATTAGATTCCTGCAAACCTCTGGTCACAACATTTTCATTAATCGATCAATATGGAAGTTTTTTTTATATACATATATGTTTCTGTTTAAAGACACTTTATACTGTTCATTCATTAACATTGAGCTCATAGCCAACAGCACTATAACTCTTGCCTGAACAAAGCTTATGTAGCAGATTTTCTCCTTAAGACACATCTCTGCCTTCTTGAGCTTAAGAATGCTAGCCCTGTGGGGAGGGGGACATCATTTCAAACAATAAAATCACCAACAACAGCACTTACTAGAAAAATGTGGCACTAAATAGATCACAAAATGGGTAGCTCTTCACAGTATGAGAGCTGAAACAAGAAGGCAGAGCATTACCTTGTGAAGGTGTAGCAAATATTGATATTGGAGGTAACAGTTTTATAGAGAGTAGGCAAAATGGCAAATACAGAATCTGCAAATAATGAGGATTGATGTATAGTTATATAAAACAATACAATTTTAAATCATCCAACATAAAAACTTTGGAAAAAAGAGCAGAAAACAATTTATAATCTTACCACCATAAGATTTATTTTTTATATTTTCCAGTTTTTGCCTCTGGTATATATATTTTCAAATATTGCCTGGACAGCTACTCTTTCTGTCTACCAGCCAGTTTGCTGCTGGAAAGCCGTCCTCCATTGATATGTTTTAGATGGAGCTGTCTTTACCCCATGTTTTAAGGATGGGTATGTGACCTATGCCTAAAATTCCGATATTCACCAGCTGTAGTCCCTGATACTAGGCTAGAGCCAGTGTGGTGCCTTAAGATTTTTGCTAGATTCCTGGAGAATAGACACTTGCTCTCTTATACTGGACTTGAATTTGCTGTCACCGTCTTTTCCATAGCATCTGAGACTGAACCTAATGCAGAAGGAGGCAGAGTAGAGAGAGTCTAAGAAAAACCAAATCCTAATGAAATAATTTAATTGGTCTTAAATTAATTTATTTTTTAAAAATTGTATATATTTAAGATATATAATGCAATATTTATATATATATGGAAATGATTATTGCAATTAAGCTAATTAACATATCCATCATCTCACAAGTTAACCTTTGTACATGTGTGGTAAGAAGGCTTAAGATTTTACTCTTTTAGCAAATTGCAAATACACAAATTATTTTTTTTTAAAGATTTTATTTATTTATTCGACAGAGAGACAGCCAGTGAGAGAGGGAACATAGGCAGGGGGAGTGGGAGAGGAAGAAGCAGGCTCCCAGTGGAGGAGCCTGATGTGGGGCTCGATCCCAGGACTCCGGGATCACGCCCTGAGCCGAAGGCAGAGGCTTGACGACTGAGCCACCCAGGCACCCCCAAATACACAAATTATTAACCATAGTCAACATGCTATAAATTAGGTCTCTAGAACTTAACTTATCCTATCTAGCAGAAACTTTGTACCCTTTCACAAACATCCCCATTTCCTCCACCCATCCCTGGTAACCATCATTTTCTCTGCTTCTATGATTTTGACTTTTTTTCAAATTCAGTGGTAATCATGCAGTACTTTTTTTCTGTGCCTGAATTATTTCATTGAGCATGATGCCCTCCGGGTTCATTGACGTTCATCCATGTTGTCACAAATGACAAGGTTTCCTTCCTCTTTAAGGCTGCATGATACTCCAGTGTGTATGAGGTGTGAATAATGTGAACAGTGCCGCAGTGAGCATGAGAGTGCAGATATTTCTTTGAGGCAATTTTATTTCCTTTGGGGATATATACCTGAAAGAGGGACTGTTAGATTATGGAACAAGCAATATGTTTTGTATATGCCTGCATGCACATGTGTGTCTGTGTGCATGCATACTTACAATCGATCCTGAATGAAAATAACAACTGAATTAATTCCACATGACATTTAAGATCATATGACAACATTCAGTTGCTCAGGTACAGGAGGGGGAAAGAAAAGATCACTGAATTCATCAAAAGAAGGTCAAAAGCAAAGAGGTTTCTAAAGGTTTTTTAAGAGAATAATTTTAATAATGGGACAGAGAATTCAATCTGGAGAAAGATATAAATGAAGACAGGACGGAAGTAATGTATGATTACGTTACTTGAAAAATGATTGGTTTTAATGGACTTGTTGGGAGAACAAGAGTATCAGAGAAGCTTGCAGTTGATATTTTTGGGGGGTGATATCACTAGGAGAAAGCACCTATGGAAGAGAATGGTCAAAGTGAAGTGAGTAGAAATAGAGAAGCAGAGTTGAATATCAGAAGATGATAGAGCTATGGACTAGATGGTAGATGAGAACAAGGTGTTTGCATTTCCATCATATGTGTAATTCCATGTATAAACTAAATACAGGTAAGTAATGTATAGGTACTTAGCTTAATTTTAATGTTCAGGGGTGCCTCTGTGCCTCAATCGTTAAGTGTGTGCCTTTGGCTAAGGTCATGATCCCAGGGTCCTGGGATCGAGCCCCATATTGGGCTCCCTGCTCAGTGGGAAGCCTGCTTCTCCCTCACCCACTCCCCCTGCTTGTGTTCCTCCTTTTGCTGTGTCTCTCTCTGTCAAATAAGTAAAATCTTAAAAAAAAAAATTTTTTTTTTTTTTTTAGTGTTCAGTTTTGCTTTGGTAAATAAAAAGAGCTTCCTAGTCAAGATCTCTGTCTAAACCTGGGTCTGCTATAAACATGTATCTTAGGACAAGGAGAAAAATTTTGAAGAGTTTATCAGGTGTTTATATTTCCTGCCCCCAGCCTACACATACACAACCAAGAATATTCTGCCAGCAAAGAAAATGGAATGTTCAGCCAGCCCTTTCCCTTTTGGGGATGGTTTCAAATAGATGCCCTACCTCTCCATAGTGAAAGCAAAAGTGAAGACCTATCCATGTTTCAAGGTCTTGACCAATCCTGGGATTAACAAGTATGTCTGTCCTTCCCACACTGAGATTTGTGAGCTGCTGGAGGAATATGTGTGTATGGTCATAGCAATTCCATTTCTGGGCCACCTTGACAGACTGAAAGGTAATTCTGCTGAAAGTTATGACTTGGGCCATGAGCTGCATCCATTGATTGTGAGTGAAGGACCTGGCCCAAGCTCAGGGTTTTGGCTGGTTGAGGATCATATTTTAGGAGACTGAATCATCTCTGTGCCCCAAGTTCTTCCTGACACTCATCACTGCATTTTAAGATTTGTTCCTTATTAGTACTAAAGTATAAATCTGTTTAGTAATTCTTATCTATATACATATCACCTAAACTAATTTGATCTTGTCATTTCTAGTTATTCTTTCACACCTTGCTGGAGGACCCATTTCAAGAATCTCAGTCTGGGTGTGCCTGGGTGGCTCAGTGGGTTAAGAGTCCTACTCTTGATTTCAGCTCAGGTCATGATCTCAGGATTGTGAGATGGAGCTCTGCATCAGGCTCTGTGCTCAGCAGGAAGTCTGCTTGAGATTCTCTCTCACCCTCTGCTCCTCCCCACCCCCACCCCGGCCTCTCTAAAATAAATAAGTAAATCTTAAAAGAGAAAAAAATATTCTCCCTCTCCCTCTCCCCCTTTTTCCCTCCACTCCCTCTCTTAGAGAAAAAAAAAGAAGAAGAAGAAGAATCTCAAAGTCAGAATAGGTAGATTATTTTCCCTTTGCTTTGCTATGTGGGTGTTAACTTGACCTAAGAATCCCAGCAAATCTTCACTCTGAAGTGTGCAGTTGCTTTTTTGGTGGGTGGAGGGAAGAGATTGAATACTGCCACAGAAGTAGTTCTTTGTGGCTGAGTTCACTACAAACTCCAAATTCAAGACTTTATAGATCCTCACTTAATCTCTAGTATTTTCAACCTCCAGAGCCTAACACTATTAACTATTAGAGCCTGTGGTTTATTCCAACCATAATTCAAATGCCTTTTCCCTCATTCATGGCAGTGTCGCTTCTTAGTTTCCAGTTTATAGTAGTAAACACCCCCTACTGGTGTTTCCAAAGTCTGTTGGATGACAATAGCATAGTATTCCAGTCTCCAGTGGTTTCAATCATAGCCAGTAAAAAGAGAGATGAACGCTGAACCAGTCTATTTCCACCACAGACCTCTTCTTTTGGACCAGGAAAGACATCATCTCAAACAATTATGTATCTCTGAAGGCTGGATTAGAATGAATTTTTAGCCTGTTAACTCTGAGAGAATGCCTCTATTTAGTGAAATCATGAAATGCCGCCTAAATCTGGTTTCTATCTGTAAATATCTAATCTTGAGCCCTGAATTCTCAACTAGAATTCACTTTCGTTATGCCTTAAAGTAATTCCTAACTTGTGAAAGGTTGGTACCCAACCCCCTGAGTGTTTATGGTGAAGGTTAATTTGTGGCTTTGTTTTAGGGTAATGGTTTAATACGAGGTAGAGTTGAATATTTTACCATTGACCCCAAATCCCATCTGGTAGTCCTTCAAATAGATCTCAAATCTAAGACTTCCTTGTTCCTGTCCTAATAAGGCCAGCTCAGTGTCACATTAAAAAAATATAAATTCTATGTTTAAAACATTGAACGGGAGGCTGGGTGGATCAGTCAATTAAGTGTCTGACTCTTGATCTCAGATCAGGTCTTGATCTCAGGGTCATGAGTTCAAGCCCCACGTTGGCATGGAGCCTATTTAAATAAGTAAAGAAGCATTGAAAATTAAGTCTTTATGAAGTTTCTTAAGGCAGTGGAAGAAAAGGAAGTCCTTCATTTAATACTAAGTAAACTAAAATTTTTCTTTACCCACCATACCACCTCAGGTACTTCTCCAATTCAGTCTCCCTGTTGCACTTAGTCAGATGATGGCTTTGATACAGAGACGGCTTCTGGTTCTAACAACACACCTCTATCTTTCTTTTGTAATCTTATGTGTTGGAAAAGGCAGAAACTATGTTGTGGGTTTAACTATAAAAGGCACTTTGGGGAAGTCCTTGACACCCATCTATGTAAGCCTTGCTATAACAATAAGAAAGCAGTTTCTGAGAAGCTGGAGAAGCAGGGTACCAAAGCCTCTACCCATTTCCTCTGAGGAGTGGTGACTAAGCTTTATGTAGACGGGGAACAAAACCCCTAATTTTTAGAAAGGCTATATTAGTTTGCTAAGGCTGATGTAATGAAGTACTACAGACTCAGTGGCTTAAACAACAGAAATTTATTTTCTCATAGTTCTGGAGGCTAGAAGTTTGATATCAGGGTATCAGGAGGATTGATTCCTTCGGAGATCCTTGAGGTAAGGACCTGTTCCAGGTCTCTCTTCTTGGCTTACAGATGGTCACCTTCTCCCTGTGTCTTCACATTGTCTTCACTCTAGGTGTCTGTCCAAATTTCCTCTTTTGATAAAGGCACCAGTCATATTGGATTATGACGCACCCTAATGACTTCATTTTTATTTAATGACCTCTTTAAAGACCCCCATCTCCAAGTACAGTTACATTCTGAGGCATTGTGATTTAGGACTTCAACATATATATTTGGAGAGGGGGAGATTATTGTTCAGCCCTTAACAGTGGCTTTCCAGCTTTTGACTTGGATACTTACTATGCTTAAAGACAATTTCTAGAATGGTTTTGAATTGTTTTTTTCCCTCCATTTTCACAAACTCTGAAGCCAGTACTAGCTTACTAAAAGAGAAAAACATGCATAATATTTGAGATACTGAGTGTTTCATAGGAAAGCTGAATGCCATATATAAAGTTTTTATATCCTCTTCTAGTGAATGAAATTAAGGGAATTTCAGGGAACAGAGGTAGGATTAATTGTATGATAGTCCATATTTAATTTTATCCTTCTATATTGAGAAGCAGTAGTTGAGACATTTTTCAAATATGACTGGCTATACTTGTTTTCCCTCATAATAATAAATTTGTAATAACTCATCACATAGCCTTGTCACTGGAAGTATTTGTTAACAATTTTGAATTAAGGTTTTGCCAAGGTTCTGATCACTCAAATCTTTGCTACTGAAATGTTAATCAGGACACACTACGCTTCCTAGTGTAAATACCTTGAAGGAGAAAGTAATTCCTAAACACACAAAGAGGTAACTTGACTGTCTATGTTGTATCTTGTGTCTCTTCCCTCTGTGTTAATATTTGATAAGGTGTTTCATTTATCTGAGACTTCTAAAGCATAACCAAAGCTCTCTTTGGGAAAACTGGCATCTAATTTAGGGATCCTCAATGAGTAGAACCAAAAGATTAGTGGCTAATATATGCTGTTCATATGTTACTCTATCTGAAAAATAAAATGTTCAAGTCTTCAAGATGGCAAAAAACAAAGGCTAATGTTGCTTGGGTTTCATTTCTTAGAATGCTCACCATGTATGTAGACTGTTGACTTTTGTTTGTATTATGTGACCATTGATTTCACTGAAAACCTGCACGATTCAGTTGTAGTTGTAGATTCAGTCGACATTTGTGAAGTAGAGTGTAGAGTGGGCATTTGACTTGTTTTAACCTATTAGGATTTTTTGTTTTATTTTGTATTGAAGAAGAATTCTGGAAGAAAATAGGTGTGTATTAATGCTGAGTGGGTTGGTTTTTTGGGTGGTTTCTTTTCATCAGGCTTTCTGTACATTGAGATGTTACGTGATTCATGAATCCTGAATCTGAAGCTCTTCAATTCTAAAATTGCCATGAAAAGCCTTTCTAATTTGAGCCCAAGCCAAAGTGTTCTCATTGCTGCTTTTCTAAAATGTCAAGGGGGGGAAAAAGCCCACAGGTTCACACTTTTTATAATGAGGGAAGAACATTTTGCCTACCTTATAAAAATGTGATTCAGTGTCTGTCTTTAAAACTGGGTTTTAAAAATTGGATAATACACATAATAGCAGCAGTGAGCCACTTTTATGGGTATCCTAGAATTTTATAATTACTAATCTAAAATTAAAATTCTGTACTTCTTTCTTTCAGAAAACCTACACAGTACGTGACCCCCTATACACAAACTACATAGTGAGTTGGATGGGCTCTCCCATAGCCTTTGAGATACATTATAAGGTCTTAGCCATTATCGTGTCTCTCCTGAGTCATATTTGAATTTTATTTTGTGCATTTTGGCTGGTATTAGTGGTATAGGACCTGCTATAATATAGATTATCTCTATTTCTGTATTTCTTACTAGATCCAACCAGTCTTCTTTTTTCCCTTCTAATTCTCTTTGTTCACAGAATATACTGCATGTAGTCATACACTTTGTATTAATATATTCAAAATCATCAGTCTGTTTAGTACTTTTGATGTTGTTGAGTAGTAATAACCAGGCTTGTTTTAGCATATTAAATTTAGTCTTTTACAAAATTAAAAAAAACAGTATAAACAGAAAAGCAACCTTGAAGCTTCCCGGCTTTTCTAAAGCTCTGCTACTGAGTAGATTCACTCTATACAATATACATTCTAAATATTAGTTTGTATGTCTATATATTGAAAATATTTCATCTCTCTTTCTTGTCTTTCAACTTATTTTATGGTTTTAATTTTTTTGAATTTTAGTTCCACAGAAGATTTAATCTCAACATGTTCAAGTTTATCAATCTTTTAGTGACTTTTGTGTCCATACAAATACATTTATACTTCAACATTACATATATTATTTTTCAATTTTATAACTTTTTACATTAGTGTTTAGTCAGTCCAAAATTTATTTTTATAAATGGTGCTAGATTGAGATGGAACTTCATTTTTTGTTGTAAAAATAATGAATGAATATTGAATTTCTCACATGCTTTGGGACAGCAAATATTATGATGACTATGTAGTTTGCCTTGTGTAATCTGTAATGTGGCATGTCATTATAAACAGTGCAGGTAGCCAAGCAGAAAACATATCAGACCTGCTGGAGCAGTATTTGCTAGGGAAAGCGTAGAGGAATAGGGGTCAGTACCTCAGTGGTGAGTCACCATGGCTCATTCCACTCTAAAGCAGAGCATAGCAATCTATTTGGGGCACGTGACAGATTCCATTAGAGGGACCTTGACCATTGAACTATGAACTTTTAATCAGTAATTAGAGAAACACCAGCTCCTCCCCTGGCATGATTAGGAACCAGAATACAGTAGTAATATTATATTACGTGGCAGAACTTTGATTTCAGCTCTATCCTGACAGCATGGCATTCAAGATTGATGAAAAGTCCCAGCCCAGCTGAAATCTAAGACTTCTGGTTATAAATACAAGATGCTGCAAGTTAGGGGCACCTGGATGGCTCAGTCAGGAGCATCCAACTCTTGATTTCAGTTCAGGTCGTGATCTCAGGGTGGTGAGTTCTTGTCTCTTTTATTAATGTGTTCTATCACACATGAGCCCTCTGTATTGCTTGATACTTCAGTGTGCATTTCCAAAAGCAAGGAATTGTTTTTATTATTACATGACCATAACATAGTTCTCAAAATCAACAACTTAACTTTGATGCAGTACTTTTACTATATGGGTCCATTTTAAAGTCTCTTGTTACATATTGCAAAAATTCACTCTCAAAGTTTCTACCGATTTGCACTTTTGTCAGTAGAGTATGGCAATTTCCAGTAATTCTTTACCATTTTAAAATTGTTGATTTATATGGTTTTAAACTTTGCTGAATTGATATACACTTCTTCAGATTCATTCCATTAGAGCCCTTATTTATTTATTTATTTATTTATTTATTTTCTTTTCTTTTCTTTTTTTTTTAAATATGGATCTCACCTCCCTCCTCTGTATTTTGGTTTTTCTTTTTCTTCATGGAAGCTTCCTGAGAATAAAAAATACAAAACAAATTCCAACTCTGGGAGTATTTTAAACTTGACTGTTCCTTGTACAAAGGTATTTTTATCTATTACTGTTCTCTATTACATACACTTACTTTTTTAAAAAATTGTCTTTACAACCTCTCTGTGACATAATTTTGGAAATTAAATTATGAGAGGTTAAATGGCTTTCCCAAAGTTATACAACCAATAACTGGTAGACTCTGGACTCCTCTTAGACTTTCTTACTTGAGAGCTGATACCATATTGAGCTGGTTAGGTGGGAAAGACAGTGACAAACTCGATCATCATTTGCCAAAGGGAATTCGTATCTGCTACATATAATTGTCTTGAAGATAGTGATAAAAGCATCTTTCATGAGAGGTGATAAAAGTATCAGACTGAAGGCGCTGGATGGGGATCAGAGGTAATGAAGAGTGCTGTATGTTAATGATTGACAAGAAATGTACCTTTTAGTCTAATATGATTGCCAGGTTAAGGAGATTATGTATGAATGGAAGACAGAATAAATGGTGAAAACCAACACCTACAAAGCAAGTAAGGTTTAGCAAGTCTTCAGAGCTGAGGAGACTTAACACAGATGTGATGAAAGGGTGGCTAATGAAATTTGGACTCTGATACATGGTTAAGAAGAACGAAGCACAGGAGCTGATAATCCAGCAGGGGGAGTAGAGGGTTTTTGAGGAAGAAAAGCAAGAATGGATAAATCAAGAAACTAAATAAACTAAATAAAGCAGGACAACTTTCAGAGATCATCTGGCCTTATTCTCCTTACATTACAAATAAGAACACTGAGGCCCTCTTGAGATTACAGAGCTACAAAGTTGCATAACCAAGATTAGAAACTACGTTTTTGATGCCAAGTCCTGATCTTGTTCTGCTGCCTCTTGAATATTATGAAATTATAATCCATAACATTAAAATTATCTTATTACTTCAAATTCTCTTTGGAAGTTGAACATTGGGGGCACCTGGGTGGCTCAGTCGTTAAGTGTCTGCCTTCGGCTCAGGGCAGGATCCCAGTGTCCTGGGATTGAGCCCCGCATCAGGCTCCTCCCCTGGGAGCCTGCTTCTTCCTCTCCCACTTCCCCTGCTATATTCCCTGTCTCTCTCTGTCAAATAAATAAATAAAATCTTAAAAAAAAAAAAAAAGGAAGCTGAAAATTGAAATTATGATGCAAAATGCCTGAAGTCTAAAGACTTTGAAACCGATACCATTACTTTTCTCCAGCCCAAAAGAGTGGCATCATCTCGGGTAGCCTGTGGTTAAAAATGGAAAGAAACACTTCCTATAACAGCAGTTTGGGAGGACAAAAGAATAATGATAATTTTTTTCATTTGGAAGAACAATCATTATTTTTCTCATTCACATACAAACAATAAAAACAATTTCTGTTATAAGCAGTCATTTATCTTCATTCCTATTCTGTATGTATTTTTTCACACTGTCTCATTAAATTCTCATATTGTTCAGAACTCCTTGGATATGTTGTAATTTTACCATCTGGGATTCATCCGTCACAAAATGCACATACATTGTAATAAAAATGGATGCTTCACAAGGATTCATATCGGCTATAGTCCATCTTAAAGGCCTTTGTTCTGTTAAACAGTGGAACTGTGTAATATTTCAATTCAAGAACAGTTGATCTTATTTCTTAATTTTTTCAGACTCTACTACAACATTCTAAAATAACGTTCATGGAATACATAAATCTTTGGAGAATTTATGTCAAATCCACGTGGACTTTTCTGATTTTCTTTTCTTTAGCTTATAAATTTTATTCTAGTGCTACAAATACCTATAATAGTAAATATACTGCATGAAGTTGTTTACAACTGTTTAGTGGGGTTCTGCAGACCATGGTGGTCTCTTTAATAAACTTAATTTAACTAGTCGTGCATTGTAATGTATTGTTACAAATAAAAATTTCTCACTAATCTCTTTCCCATCTGTTGGCTAGTTCTAGATTCTCCACGGAAATATAGAAGGCATTGAGCAAAATCAGGGAAATGATAGGAAAAATTCCTGTATGTTAATTATTTAGGCATTTGGGGATCAGAAAACAATGTTTCCATCATCAACTCCTTCACTGCTGAAGATAGAAAACTAATGTGTCTGCCCTCAGAGAGCTCACAGTTTGATGATGGGAAGTATGCAGTAACACTATAATATGAACCAGAATGCTGTAAATACCAGGAGTTAAGGAAAGCTAAGCAGGGAGAAATTGCAGCTGGTTGGGGATATCCAGAAAGACTTCTTGAAAGAGATGGTATTTGAAGTGGGTCTTGAAAGTTGGCAATTTACAGGTTAAGGTTGAGTAAGGAGGATAACTTGAACAAAGGTATAGAGACAGACATATTGGGTATGTTGGAAAATACCAAATAATATAAGTCAATGAAGTTTGAAAGACTAATAGAAGAAAGTAATACTAGCAATCATTTAATGAGCACCTACTGTGTGCTCTGCTTCTTGCTACATACCCTACATGCATTATTTTATTGAACTTTAAGAGCATGCTATGAGGCAGGTAGTAAAATCATTATTCCCACTTTTTAAATGAAAAGATATTATATGATTTTCCCAAGATTATACAGCTATTAAGTTGATGTTCTTAGATCTTAACCTAGGTCTGACTGGTAATAAAACCCGTACTCTTAATCACTACAATACAAAATTATATTGTAGAGATATAAAGTGGGGACCTTATTTCCAATGATGTTAGCAATGGAAAACAATATATACATATTTTTTTAGCAAGAGAACCAATTATTAAGAGTTTCTAAGATTAACCTATTATCAGTGAGTAAAAAGAATAAATGTGGGGAGAGAGAGAAAGAGTAGACCAGCTGGTTAGTAGGCTTCTTACAGCAGTCTGAATGAGCTGATGAACCGAGCTGGGTTTATGGGTCAGTAAGATTGAAAAGGTGGGAACATACACAGAGACCCTTTAAAATGTTTAAGTTATAACAAAATGAAAAGTATTTAAATGGAGGGGATGAGGAAGTAGGCGGTTTCAAAGATGAAATTCAAGACTAAGTAGCAATAATGGGGAAGAGAAACTTCTGAAGGAAAAGAAAACTCAATTTGGCCCAGGTTTAGGGTGCCTGAGGAGCATCCAGGTGACAGTGTCAAAATTACTTGAAATACAGGTGTGAAGGTGAGACTTGAGATGGAGATTTGGCAGCTATTTGCATAGGAGAGAGTGTCAAAGCTATTTGAACTCCCCAAGGAAGAGAATAGAAAGAGAAGTTTGAAGACAGACTTTGAGAAAGGCCTACATTTAGGGACTAGAAGGAGAAAGAAGAACTAAGTGAAAAATCAAAGTTGAAGAACAGTCCTTTTGACTAGGTGATTACAAAATCTCTGGTCTCCTTTAAGAGAAATATTTCGTTAAAGGCAGATGGTCAGGCATTTAAAGATAAGTAGATGCCTAGGATTTCTAGCAAGTAGTTGATACTCTGACTTCCATTTGTGTGACTTTAGAACTTTTCTCTGGAGAAACAGACCCATACTTCAAATTACTTATCTAGTAGTCTTAGGCCTCTTAAACTCAAGACCAAAAAGAATGTATTATTCCTTTCCCCAAAACTCAAATGCGTATTTGTGTCCTCTACTTGATTATTACACCTATTTAGTTATTAACTCCACTGGTCATTTGCCCTAAACAGAAATCTTAGATTCATCTGCTTCTATCCTCCCTTCCTTATCACTAGGAAATTTCCACTTCCAAAACCAATGTACGCATGATTATTGCTATAGATTGAATGTGTCTCCCCAAAATGTGATGGTGTTAGGAGGTGGGGCCTCTGGAAGGTGAATAAGTCATGAGGGCAGAGCTCTCATGAATGGAATTAATGCCCTTCTAAAAAAAGACCCCAAGAGATGCCTTGCCCCTTCTATCAAACAAGGTTATTGGGGAAAAAGTAGCCATCTATGAACAAAGAAAGGGGCTTTAGGCCACAAATCGCCAAGGAAGTGTTAAAAAGGAAAAAGAAAGCTGGGGGCATCACAATGCCAGATTTCAAGTTGTACTACAAAGCTCTGATCACAAAGACAGCATGGTACTGGCACGAAAACAGACACATAGACCAATGGAACAGAATAGAGAATCCAGAAATGGACCCTCGGCTCTTTGGGCAACTAATCTTTGATAAAATAGGAAAAAACATCCAGTGGAAAAAAGACAGTCTCTTCAATAAATGGTGCTGGGAAAATTGGACAGCGATATGCAAAAGAATGAAACTTGACCACTCTCTCACACCATACACAAAGGTAAACTCCAAATGGATGAAAGACCTCGATGTGAGACAGGAATCCATCAAAATCCTAGAGGAGAGCATAGGCAGCAACCTTTTTCATGACACATCTCCAAAGGCAAGAGGAACAAAAGATAAAATGAACTTGTGGGACTTCATCAAGATAAAAATCTTCTGCACAGCCAAGGAAACAGTCAAAAAAACTAAGAGGCAGCCCACGGAATGGGAGAATATATTTGCAAATGACACTACAGATAAAAGACTGGTATCCAAGATCTACAAAGAACTTCTCAAACTCAAAACACAAGAAACAAATAAATCATAAAATGGGCAGAAGATATGAATAGACACTTTTCCAATGAAGACATACAAATGGCTAACAGACACATGAAAAAATGTTCAAACTCATTAGCCATCAGGGAAATTCCCAGTTAGAATGGCAAAAATTGACAAGACAAGAAACAACAATTGCTGGAGAGGATGTGGAGAAAGGGCATCCCTCCTACATTGTTGGTGGGAATGTGGGTTGGTACAGCCACTCTGGGAAACAGTGTGGAGGTCCCTTAAAAAGTTAAAAATTGAGCTACCCCTATGATCCAGCCATTGCACTACTGGGTATTTACCCTAAAGATACAGACGTAGTGAAGAGAAGGGCCATATGCACCTCAATGTTCATAGCAGCATTGTCCACAATAGGTAAATTGTGGAAGGAGCCGAGATGCCCTTCAACAGATGACTGGATTAAGAAGATGTGGTCCATATATACAATGGAATATTACTCAGGTATCAAAAAGAATGAATTCTCAACATTTGCTGCAACATGGACGGGACTGGAGGAGATAATGCTAAGTGAAATAAGCAGAGAAAGACATTTATCATATGGTTTCTCTCATTTATGGAACATAAGAACTAGGAAGATTGGTAGGAGAAGAAAGGGGGGGTAATCAGAAGGGGGAATGAAGCATGAGCGACTGTAGACTCTGAGAAACAAACAGGGATTCAGAGGGGAGGGGGGTGGGGGAATGGGATAGGCTGGTGATGGGTAGTAAGGAGGACACGTATTGCATGGTGCTCTGGGTGTTATACGCAACTAATGAATCATGGAACTTTACATCAAAAACTAGGGATGTACTGTATGGTGACTAACATAATATAATAAAAAAATATTATTATAATAAAAAAAAGAAAAGGGCTTTTATCAGACAGTGAATCTGCCAGCACCTTGATCTTGGACTTTCCAGCCATCAGAACTGTGAGAAATAAATTTCTGTTATCTCTCAGTCATCTAGTCTATGGTATGTTTGTTATAGCAGCCCAAATACCTACTGCCTAGCCTTACTTCAAGGACTTCCACTCCCTGCATTTGTGCCAAGCTCCTTGATTGCCCCAGATTCAGTTCCAGTGTGTTCCTGTGGTGGAGGCCACAGTAGTCACCCCACCAGATGGTACAGGCAGTGGATTTTGCTGCATCCATGCGGTGCTGCCCATGGGTCATCTCTGCCAGGACACAGAGTGCACAAGCCATGAGATCTTGGCTACTTCCACCTAGATTTCCTGGTGCAGGACCCAGGCAGAAAATCCCTGCAAGCAGCAGAGTCCTCCCAGGGCGAGCGCTACCACTATAGCACTGCTCAGTGGAGCTGCAGGGCTGGGGCTGTCCTCATGACCAGGAGCCACCTGTGGGCAATTCCAGTCTAGGAGAACCACAGGCATGTGACTTTAATCTTTGAGAGCTAGGTGTGGGCTGCTCCAAGCAAATTCGTAGGGTTGGGGGCTGTCTAAAGCCATGGGGGCAAGGCCATCTATAGCCTTTGGGGCCCAGCCCCTCTCCGTATCACCATTTGTAACATTTGTCCAGTATTTTATGGAACTTAGTTTTATCTGTTTCTCCATCTGAACTCAATAGGACAGATTGTTCCTTGTTCATCTTTTGTTTACGGTCCTGAAATCCATGCCTGACATTTAGTAGAAACTCACTATATGTTTGAATTAATCTTCAAAGTCAATTATTTATTCAACAAATATTTGTTGAGTATCAAGTGTGTAATACACTGTACCAGGAGCTCAGTATAGGATAATAGTTAATACTCTTACTATTCCCAGATAATGGACCAAAGGTTTTAGAGTGGTTAACTCATTTGTCTAGTAAAAAGTGTAGAGCTATCTATCTGACTGAAAATTGACTGTCTGTGACCATTCATAACTATTACCTTGAATGAAGGAATAAATAATGTACAGCCTGAACTTAAGGTTGTATAATTTTGGATAGCTGTTTTATGTTTTTTATTTTCAAATTTAATTTTTTGATTTCTGTAGTTCAATGTTAGCTAAGTCATGAAATCAAAATAAAAAGAAGTCATGTAAAACAAGTGTTAATGCATAGCATAGCTTCACATTTGTCAATATCTTTATAATCTATAGTGTGAACTACTTAGGCATAATTTTATAGGGACCCCTTTAAAGACTCTAGAAGTTTCCAGGGGTGCCTGGGTGGCTCAGTTAAGCATCTGCCTCTGGCTCAGGTCATGATCCCAGGGCCCATGATCCCAGGGCCTTGCTTAGCAGGGAAGCTGCTTCTCCCTCTCCCTATGCCCCTCCCCATCACTCGTGTATGTGTGTGTGTGTGTGTGTGTGTGTGTGTGTGTGAGAGAGAGAGAGAGAGAGAGAGAGAGCACTCTCTCCCAAATAAATAAAAAAGACTAGAAGTTTCCAGACCACATTGTCTTTCCCCCCTTCATTTGCATCTTCTGTATGTGGTAGTAATTTTGAAAACCAGCAAAGTGTTGGAGAAGAGGTAATAGAGATAATGAGAATCTGGTTTGAAAAGAATAAGTGTTTTGTAATCTGTATTATAAATTCTATAAGCCTGGATAAACTGTGTCAAATCTAAAATACCAAGAGGTTTAAGTTAGATGCAATTGAAAATGAGTATCACTATCATTTAAGTAATAATGACATTTCCTTAATGTTAATTTATCTTCTCAATATTATCCACTGTGAAACCCAACTTCCTAAGAAAATCTGAAAACTTTATCTACCATTTAAAAGTAATCTTTTAATCCCCTTATCATTTTATAATAGGCTATCATAATGGATTTTCCTAAGCTTTCCATTGAAATGGTACCATAAACTTAGAGTACTTTCTCCATTATAGCAGTCCAATAGTTGCAAGATGGACAAAATCCTAGGTAGTTGAGTGATAGAGAGCAATCATTTTTCATTTATCTTTCTATCTCTTTCATGCTGATTATTTGCATTATTAGTGTTCTCTTCAATATGCTGTTTCTTTGTAGAAATATCTTAAAGTTTTCTGAGGAATAATTTAAATAACAATCTATAAATCTGTTCAACTAGTTAATTAATTATAACTGGAATACATTGCAGTATGGTAAAGCTAAATAGATAGCTGAAGAGCACCTCTGTGAAACACTCTTACTTGTGGCACTTCTCACCTTTCCAGTAGGAGGCTTCACATCACTATTAGGACTTACGACCTGCTTATATATGATCTGAGTGAGGATTCTAGTATCAATTTGATATTAAATATTATTAAGTTCTATTTTTCTTATTAAATAATAATAAATAGAAGTTCCTTGAATGAACTTGTAATGGATAATCTTATTATTTCTAGAAGTATACCCTACTCCTTACCCTCAGCTTATTTGTTACACAATCTCCCAATACCTGCCTTAGACTTAGAATCTTCCACATCTGCCTTTATATTTGATTTGGGAGTTGGTAGTTTTTCACCCAGTAAGCAACATCATGTCCTCCTCCTATTATTTTCTTTGCAGCTCATGTGGCAGCTTTTGGAGGATTGTGTCCTGAAACATATAACTTAGAGGACAGCCTCTACATAAATAACTTTAACTTCTGTTTTTGATGACTGGATTTATGCTTCAATGTTGTCAAAGTCACATCAAGATAAAGATGTCTGCTATTACTACTACTGTTCAATATTTCCTAGAACTAATGTAAAAGTAAAGAAAACAAAATACAAGGGATGTCGGCAAGATGGCAGAATAGTAGACTCTTGTCTTTCCTTCCTCCCATAGATGCACTGAACAAGCAGCTACACACAAATCAATTTCCTTGGAGAGAAATTCGGAAACGAGTTGAGTGACTCCTAAATGTCATTTGACTGAGAAAATGCACACATTGAAAGGAGTAGGAAAAGTTGAGACACACTCATCCGTAAACTCCTGGCATAACAATTTGTAATCAGAAGGGAATCCCCAACTGCGAGCTTTTCCCTGAGGAGCAAATGGTTTGGACCACATCTCTAGCTCCCCAACTTTTGTTGTTGATACACAAGGAACTGGCTTCCAAATCACCCAGCTCTGAAAGTCAATGGAGCTCAACATTCATGAGCCCCTCAGGACCGTATTAAACAAAGAGGAGGCTTTAAACAGAAGTGTGAGCACTTACCATGACTATACCAGTGGGCTCAGCACAGAGGGAACAGAAAAAAACACAAGGCTACCAGTTTGCCCTTTGAAGGGATATGACTGCACACCTTTATAGCTGCTGCCTGAAGGTTGAGTTTCTTTTTCTTTTCTTTTTCTGAGGGCAGAGCTTCTAATCAGCTTCATCTCGAAGTTGACTGGGCTTCTCTAGGGGCATGAAAAGGATTGTGGGCACTTCAATAATTTGCTTTCCCCTCACTCACTCCAGTGATGAAAACAAATATCCACCTTCTCCCTGGAAAGAGCTTGTCCACACATCTAACATCCCAACTTTTATTACTGCCACCTAATGGACTGGCTTCCAAATCACCTAGCTCAGAGAATAAAAAGGGCTTGGCATTCACAAGTCCTCCTTTACCACCAAAAACAAAGAGGCAGTTTTTAACAGATGGGTAAATATTTCCTGCTGCTATTCCCCCACCCTTAGTACAGAAGGAGCAGACAAAAACACAAGACTCACAATTTCTCCCTAGAAGGGATTTGACTACATAATTTCCCAGCTGCTACCCAAGGGTCAGGTTTCTAATTATCCTGCATCTAGGAGCTGATGGGGCACATGATTGGTGGCCTTATGGAAGCCTGAGCAGACATGTCAGAACTTTCTGTGCTTTTCCCTCCAACCCACCCCATTGACAAAACCAGTGGAGATAAATGATTTACCTGTCAGATAACTCAAAATAATAGCCATAAAGATGCTCACTGAAGTCATGAGGACAATACATGAGCAAAGTGAGAGTTTCAACAAAGAAAATACAAATATTTGAAAGTATGAAAAAGATGGGGCATCTGGGGGGCTCAATTGGTTAAGTGTCCAATTCTTAATTTTGGCTCAGGTCATGATCTCAGGGTTGTGAGATCAAGCCCCGCCTTGGGCTCTGTGCTGATGTGGAGCCTGCTTGGGATTCTTTCTCTCTCTCTCTTTCTCCCTCCCTTCCTCCCTCTCTAAAATAAAATAAAATATGAAAAAATAAAGTACTCAAAAGAAATCATAGAGTTAAAGAATACAAGCGAACTGAAAAATTCAATAGAGGAGTTCAACAGCAGACTAGATCAAGCGAAAGAAAGTATCAGTAAACTAAAAGACAAGCCAGTGGAAATCATCCAATCAGAGGAGGAAAAAGAATGGAGATAGCTTAAAGAACTTATACGATGCCAAGAAGTGGATGAATAAACACATTATGAGAGTCCCAAAAGGAGAAGAGAGAAAGAAAGATACAGAGAGATTATTATATGAAATAATGGCTGAAAACTTTCAAAACCTGAGGAAATAGACATCCAGATCAAGAAAGTTTAAAAAGCACAGAACAAGAGAATTTAAAGAGACCTGCACTGAAACATAATCAAATTTTCAAAAGTTAGGGGCACCTGGGTGTCTCAGTCGTTAAGCGTCTGCCTTCAGCTCAGAGTGTGATCCTGGTGTTATGGGATCGAGCCCCACATCAGGCTCCTCCACCGGGAGTCTGCTTCTTCCTCTCCCACTCCCCCTGCTGTGTTCCCTCTCTATCTGGCTGTCTCTCTCTCTGTCAAATAAATAAATAAAATCTTTAACAAAAAAAAAAGTTTTTTTTTTTCAAAAGTTAAAGAATTTTGAAAGCTATAATAGAGAAGCTACTTGTTATATACAAGGTAACCCCTGTTCCAAGACCATCTGCAGATTTTTCAGTAGAAATCTTGCAGTCCAGATGGAGTAGGATGAAACAGTCAAGGTTCTGAAAGAAAAAGAAAAAAACTGCCAGCCAAGAATACTTTGCCAGGCAAAATCGTCCTTCAGATTTGAAGGGGATATAAAGATATTCCCAGACAAACAAAAGTTGAAGGAGTTCATCACCGCTAGACTTGCCTTACAAGAAATGCTAAAAGAAGTTCTTCAGACTGAAATGAAAGGGTGCTAATTAGTAACATGAAAACATGAAAGGATGAAACTCATCAGGATAGGTAAATATATGTCAAATTCAGAATGCTCTAATATATAATGGTGGTGTGTAAATCATATATAACTCTAGTATAAAGGTGAAGAGACAAAAGTATTAAAAATGACTATAGCCACAATAATTTTTTAATGGGTATACTGTAAAAAAGATGTAAATTGTGACATCAAAAACAACATATTGGGACCAGGAATAAACATGTAGATCTTTTGTATGCTGTCTAAGCTAAGTTATAAGCTTAAAATGGACTGTTACATTTTATGTAAGCCTCATGGTAAACACAAAGCAAAAACCTGTAGTAGATACACGAAAGCTCAAGAAGAGTCAAAGCTTACTACTACAGAAAATTATCAAATTACAAAAGATGAGAGCAAGAGAGGAAGGAAGGAACAAAGGATCTACAAAATACCCAAAAGAGAATTAATAAAAGCCTTTACCTATCAAAAATTACCTTAAATGTAAATGAACTAGTTCTCCAATCATAGACTGAAAGCAAAGGGATGGAAAAAGATTCCATGCAAATGGAAACTGAAAGAGAACAGGGCAGCTATAATTATGTCAGACAAAATAAACTTTAAGTAAAAACCATAAAAAGAGACCAAAAAGGCCATTGTATGATGATAAAGTGATAAATTCATCAAGAGGATATAACAATTAAAAATATTTATGCACCCGAGGGACACCTGGGTGGCTCAGTTGATTAATCGTCCCAACTCTTGATTTCAGCTTGGTCATGATCTCAGGGTCATGAGATCCATCTGTGCATTGGGCTCTTAGCCGGGCATGGAGCCTGCTTTAGGGTCTCTCTCTCTCCCTCTCCCTCTGCCCCCTTCTCCCAACACATGTGCTCCCTCTCTCTCTCAAAACAAAAACAAAAACAAACCATTATGCACCCAATATGAGAACATCTAAATATGTAGAGCAAACGTTAGCAAATCTGAAGGAAGAGATAGATAATAATACAATAATAATAGGGAACTTCAGTATTCCACTTTCAACAATGGATAGATCATCCACACAGAATATCAAGGAAACACTGGACTTAAACTACGCTTCAGACCAAAAATATCTAACATATATACAGAACATTCCACCCAGCAGTGGCAGAATACAGATAGAACGTTCTCTAGGATAAATAATATACTAGGCCACGAAACCAGTCTTAACAAATATAAAAAGATTAAAATCACATCAGGCATCTTTGCTTACCACAATTACGTGAAACTAGAAATCAGTGACAAGAAAAACTGGAAAATTAGCAAATATGTGGAGATTGAACAACATCCTTCTGAACAACTAATGAATCAAAGAAGAATTTAAAGGAGAAATATAAAAGATCTGAGACAAATAAAAATGGAAACAACACACAAAGTATGGGATGCAGTAAAAGCAGCTCTAAGAGGGAAGTTTATAGTGATAAATGTCTACATCAAAAAAACAAAGATCTCAAACAACCTAACTTTACACCACATGGAACTAAGAAAGGAAGAACAACTAAGCCTGAATTTAGTAGAAGGAGGAAATAAAGATCAGGACAGAAATAAATGAAATAGAGACTAGAGAGATAATAGAAAGATCAATGAAACCACAAGTTGGTTTTTTTAAAAGATAAAATTGATAAAACTTTAGCCTAACAGAGAAAAAGAAGACTCAAAATCAGAAATGAAAGAGATGATCAAATAATATCACAAGAATATAAATGACCATAAAAGACTATATGGACAATTATATTCCAACAAATTGGACAACTTAGGATGGATAAATTCCTAGAAACACACAATCTACAAAGAACAAATTATGGAGAAATAGAATATTTGAATAGACCAATAACATGCAAGGCAATCGAATCAGTAATCAAAAATCTTTCAACAAAGATAAGGCCAATAGCAGATGACTTCACTGGTGAATTCTAAACATTTAAAGAATTAATGGTAATCCTCAAACTCTTCCAAAACAATTGAAGACTAAGGAACACTTCCAAACTCTTTTTACAAGGCCCACATTACCCTGATACCAAAGCCAGGTAAGGACATTATAAGAAAAGAAAATTATAGGGCACCTGGGTGGTTAAACGCCTGCCTTTGGTTCAGGTCATGATGCCAGGGTCCTGAGATTGAGTCCCACATCAGACTTCTTGCTCAGCAGGGAGCCTGCTTCTCCATCTCCCTCTGCCTGCCACTCCCCCTGCTTGTGCTCTTGCTCTCCCTTTCTCTCTCTGTCCAATAAATAAATAAATAAATAAATAAATAAATAAATAAATAAAATCTTAAAAGAAAAGAAAATCATAGGCCAATATCCCTGATGAACGTATATGCAAAAGTTCTCAACAAAATACTACTAAACAGAATTCCGCAGTATATTAAAAGGATTATACACCATGATCAAATTGGATTTATCTCTGGGGTCCATAAGTAGTTCAACATATTCAAATCAATAAACATCCTATAATGAGAAAATAGTCATCATTTCAGTAGATGCAGCAAAAGTATTTGACAAAATTTAACAAGTTTGATATAATGCAACAAATTAGGTATGGAAGGAATGTACCTTAAAAAAAATAAAGGTCTTACATAACAAGTTTACAACTAACATACTCACTGGTATGAAAAGCTGAAATAGATCAGGAACAAGACAAAGGTGTATACTCTTATCACTTCTATTCAACTTAGTACTGGAAATCCTAGCCAGCACAATTAGGCGAGAAAAAGAAATAAAAGGCATGCATATCAGAAAGGAAAAAGTAAAATTGTCTTTGTTTGCAGAATGCATTATCTTATGTATAGAAAATCCTAAAGACTCCACCCAAAAACTGTTAAAATGAATGAATGAACTTAGTAAAGTTGCAGGATACAAAATCAGACAAAAACTGGTTGCATTTCTATACACTAACAAACTATCTGAAAAAGAAATTAAGAAAACAATCCCATTTCTAATTGCATCAAAAAGAACAAAATGCTTAAGAATAAACAACAAAGGAGGTAAAAAAAATTCTGTACAATGAAAATTATAAAACATTTCTGAAAGAAAAAATTGAAGACACAAATAAATGGCAAGATACCTCATGTTCATGGACTGAAAGAATTAATATTTTTAAAATGTCCCTGGTACACAAAGTGATCCACACATTCAGCTCAATCCCTAGCAAAATTCAAATGGCATTTGTTACATAAATAGAAAAAAGCAGACATAAAATTCATATGGAATTATAAAAGACCGCAAATAGCTAAAGCAATTTTGAGCAAGAAGTGCAAAGTTGGAGGCATTTTACCTCCTCATTTCAAACTATATTACAAAACCATAGTAATCAAAATAGAATGGTATTGGCATAAAAACAGACAGATCAATGGAATAGAATAGAGAACCCAGAAATAAACCCACTTATATATGGTCAACTAATTTTTTACAAAGGCACCAAGAATACACAATAGGGAAAAGATAACATCTTCAATAAATGGTATTAGAAAATTGGACAGTCATGTGCAAAGAATAAAATTGGATCCTTATCTCATACCATACACCAAAATCAACTCAAAAGAGACAAGATTTAAATGAAAGCCCTGAAACTGTAAAACCGTTATAAAGAACATAGGGGAAAATATCATTGAAATTAGTCTTGTCAGTGATTTTTTGGATCTGACACCAAAACCAAATATGTAAGACCATGTAAAACTAAAATATTTCTGCACTGCAAAGGGAACCATCAACAAACTTAAAAGGCAACTTACCAAATGGAATGAAACATTTGCAAAATATATATTCAATAAGGTGTTACTATGCAAGATATATAAGGAACTCCTACAACTAAGAGAAATAATAGTAATAATCAAGATTTAAAATGGGCAGAGGACCTGAATAGACATTTTTCCAAAGAAGACATAAATATGGCCATCAGATATATGAAAAGAGCCTCAACACCACTAATCATTGCATAAATGCAAATCAAACCCACTGTTACATACCACCTCAAACCTGTTTAAGATGGCTATTATAAAAAAATTAAAAGATAAATGTTGGTGAGGATGTGGAGAAATGGGAACCTTGTACACAGTTGGTAGGAATACAAAATGATGCAGCTGCTATGGAAAACAGTATGGGGGGGGGGTCCCTCAAAAAATTAAATAATAGAACTACTATAGGATCCAGCAATCCCACTTCTGGGTACTGATCTGAGAGAACTGAAATCAGGATCTCAAAGACAAATTAGCACTCCCATTTTCATAGCAGCACTATTGACAATAGCCAAGACATGGAAACAACCCAAGTTTCTGTTGTTGGAAGGGAATATAATTCAGCCTTGCAAAATCTGCAAAATATTGGATATGGATCGAGTTGAGGCCATTGTGCTAAGTGAAATGAGCCAGTTACAGAAAGACAAATGAATCCATTTATATGTGGTATCTAAAATAATCAAATTCATAGAATCAAAGAGTGGGGCTAAAGGGGAGATGGGAAGTTATGAATCAGCAGGCATAAAGTTTTAATTAAGCAAGATGAATAAGTTACAGAGATCTGCTATACGATGTTGTACCTATGGTCAACACTTAAAAGCATGTTAAGAGGGTAGACCTCAGGTTGTTTTTACCACAATAAAATAAAATAATTTAAAAAAGACTGAAAATAATCAAGCACCAACTCAAGAAGAGAAAGATCAACAAAGAATGCCCAAGAAAGTAGAGGAAGGAAAGAATAGAGTACAGCAATTGATTAATTAGAATTATAAAAAATAAATACGAAGACTCAAATTCTGTTTGTTTCTAAAAAGTACTGACATGATAAATGAAGAAGAAGATATAAATAAATTTCAGAGTGAAGGAGAGAAACATGAGAGACAATGGTAGATACACCAGAATTCTTAAAAGACAGAATTGGGAATTCCCCCCATAGGCAAACTTTCCAAAAAAAGGAGACATTCTGTACTTCAGTTTATGGGCTATTTTAATCTTCACTTTGTGGACTATTTTAATCTTGATATCAAAACCAGACAAAGGCAAAAAAGAGAATTAAAATTATTAGACCAATCTCATCTATAAACATATATATATATATATATATATATATATGTATATATGTAATCCTAAATAACTATTAATAAGCTAAATACAACAATGTGTGTTAAAAAATTCTCATAACACTTGATCATGTAGGGTTTACCTAGAATGCAAGTATGATTTATCATTAATTCATTATTACAACATACCCAATTAATAGACTTAAAAAATCTTTATGTTTACCTCAGTACATACAGAAAAGCAGTAGATAAAATTCAACAGTGCTTCATGATTAACAAAAAATCCTCATAGTAAACTGGTAATTGAAGGGAAAAATTTTCTGGCAACTTTTTAATGATCTCTATCAAAAAATATGTGCATGTGACTCTATAGTCCAATAGTAGAAGCATTATCTTTGAAATTAGGAAAAGATGTCTACTATTATGGCTTCTATTCAATATTATGCCTGTCTTAGGCAGCATAGTAAAAGAAGATACAAGGATTGAAAATAAAACTGCTGGACACACACACACACACACACACACTTATACCTAATGTGAAGTGAAATGCAAATAATGTCTTGAGGACATTATGTCCCAAATGTCCAGTGGCCCAGAGAATTGAGAAAAGACTATTCACTTCAAATGCAATCTAAATTGCATACTTGCTTCTCATAAATTTCTGCACCAGTTAAATAATTAACCACAGATTTTACATATTATTATTAGCAAAATTTTACATGAATATTATTAGCAAAATTTTATATTCTCTTCCAGTAGATTTAGTTCTTCATGTTTTTAGATCTGTCCACTCTTATCAGTGTGATAAATAGTGCCACAGTGTATATTGTTGGGTCTTTGTAGAATAGTTTCTTTGAGGTTTATTTCCTGTGGATACATTCATACGAGCAGTATTAACAGGTAAAAAACTGTGAACTATGGCTATTGGCATATATTGGCAAATTTCTAAAGCAATTTGTGGTGACCCTGGAATAAGGTAAGTGAGTTTCTAAATATATGATTAACTCATGAATTAAGAGCTTCTTTAAATGGTGCTTATACTTGGATGGTAGTGTTCTGCTAACTAGTGAATATGGTATACTGAAGTCATTCTTTTTTTATATATAATAATTTTTATTATATTAGTCACCATATAGTATATCCTTAGTTTTTTATGTAATGTTCCATGATTCACTATTTGCATATAACACCCAGTGCACTATGCAATATGTGCCCTCCTTAATACCCATCACCGGCCTATCCCAATCCCCCACCCCCCTCCCCTCTGAAGCCCTCAGTTTGTTTTCCATAGTCCACAGTCTCTTATGGTTCATTTCCCCTTCTGTTTACCCCCCCTTCATTCTTCCCTTCCTTCTCCTCCTGATCTTCCTATTTCTTATGTTACATAAATGAATAAAACCATATGATAATTGTCTATCTCTGCTTGACTTATTTCACTTAGCATTATCTCCTCCAGTCCCGTCCATGTTGCAGCAAATGTTGGGTAATCGTTCTTTCTGATGGCTGAGTAATATTCCATTGTATATATGGACCACATCTTCTTAATCCAGTCATCTGTTGATTTACCTATTGTGGACAATGCTGCTATGAACATTGGGGTGCATATGGCCCTTCTCTTCACTACGTCTGTATCTTTAGGGTAAATACCCAGTAGTGCAATGGCTGGATCATAGGGGTAGCTCAATTTTTAACTTTTTAAGGGACCTCCACACTGTTTTCCAGAGTGGCTGTACCAACTTGCATTCCCACCAACAATGTAGGAGGGATGCCCTTTCTCCACATCCTCTCCAGCAATTGTTGTTTCTTGTCTTGTCAATTTTTGCCATTCTAACTGGCGTAAGGTGGTATCTCAGTGTGGTTTTGATTTGAATTTCCCTGATGGCTGATGAGTTTGAACATTTTTTCATGTGTCTGTTAGCCATTTGTATGTCTTCATTGGAAAAGTGTCTATTCATATCTTCTGCCTATTTTATGATTTGTTTATTTGTTTCTTATGTATTGAGTTTGAGAAGTTCTTTGTAGATCTTGGATACCAGTCTTTTATCTGTAGTGTCATTTGCAAATATCTTCTCCCATTCCGTGGGCTGCCTCTTAGTTTTTTTGACTGTTTCCTTGGCTGTGCAGAAGCTTTTCATCTTGATGAAGTCCCACAAGTTCATTTTATCTTTTGTTCCTCTTGCCTTTGGAGATGTGTCATGAAAAAAGTTGCTGTGGCCGATATCAAAGAGGTTGCAGCCTATGTTCTCCTCTAGGATTTTAATGGATTCCTGTCTCACATTGAGGTCTTTCATCCATTTGGAGTTTATCTTTGTGTATGGTGTGAGCAAGTGGTCAAGTTTCATTCTTTTGCATATAGCTGTCCAATTTTCCCAGCACCATTTATTGAAGAGACTGTCTTTTTTCCACTGGATGTTTTTTCCTGCTTTGTCAAAGATTAGTTGCCCAAAGAGCCGAGGGTCCATTTCTGGGCTCTCTATTCTGTTCCATTGGTCTATGTGTCTGTTTTTGTGCCAGTACCATGCTGTCTTTGTGATCACAGCTTTGTAGTATAGCTTGAAACCTGGCAACGTGATGCCCCCAGCTTTGTTTTTCCTTTTCAACAATTCCTTGGCGATTCGGGGCCTTTTCTGGTTCCACACAAATTTAAGGGTTGTTTGTTCCAGTTCTTTGAAAAATGTCATTGGTATTTTGATCGGGATGACATTGAAAGTGTAGGTTGCTCTGGGTAGCATAGACATTTTAACTATGTTTATTCTTCCGATCCATGAGCATGGAATATTTTTCCATCTTTTTGTGTCTTCTTCAATGTTTTTCAAGAGTGATTTGTAGTTTCTAGAATATAGATCCTTTACGTCTCTGGTTAAGTTAATTCCAAGATAACATATGATTTTTGTTGATATTTTAGATTGAATAGATTCCCTAATTTCTCTTTCTTCAGTCTCATTGTTCATGTATAGAAATGCAACTGATTTCTGAGCATTGATTTTGTATCCTGCCACATTACTAAATTGCTCTATAACTTCTAGTAGCTTGGGGGTGGAGTCTTTTGAGTTTTCCATATAGAGTATCATGTCATCTGCGAAGAGAGACAGTTTGACTTCTTCTTTGCCGATTTGGATACCTTTTATCCCTTTTTGTTGTCTGATTGCTGTTGCAAGGACTTCTAGTACTGTGTTGAATAATAATGGCGAGAGTGGGCATCCTTTGGTGTTCCTGATCTTAAGGGAAAGGCTTTCAGCTTTTCCCCATTGAGAATGATATTTGCTGTAGGCTTTTCATACATGGTTTTTATGAAATTGAGGAATGTGCCCTCTATCCCTACACTTTGAAGTTTTTTAATCAGGAAAGGATGCTGTATTTTGTCAAATGCTTTTTCTGCCTCAATCGAGAGGATCATATGGTTCTTGACTCTTTTCTTGTTGATATGATCTATCACACTGATCGATTTGCGAATGTTGAACCACGCTTGCATCCCAGGGATGAATCCCACTTGGTCTTGATGGATAATCCTTTTCATGTACTGTTGGATCCTATTAGCTACGATCTTGTTGAGAATTTTGGCATCCATATTTATCAGGGATTTCGGTCTGTAATTCGCCTTTTGGATGGGGTCTTTGCCTGGCTTGGGGATCAAGGTAATACTGGCCTCATAGAATGAGTTTGGTAGTTTTCCTTCTGTTTCTATTTTTTGAAACAGCTTCAGGAGAATAGGTATTATTTCCTCTTTGAATGTTTGGTAGAATTCCCCAAGGAATATGTCAGGCCCTGGACTCTTGTCTTTGGGGAGGTTTTTGATCACTGCTTCAATCTCTTCCTAATTAATCGGTCTGTTTAAAAAATCAATTTCTTCCTGTTTCAGTCTTGGTAGTTTATAGGTTTCCAGGAAGGCATCCAGTTCTTCCAGTTTGTTTAATTTATTGGCATAAAGCTGTTGATAAAAGTTTCTAATGAAACCTTCCCGTTTCATTGGTGTTGGTTGTGATCTCTTCCCTTTCATTCATAATTTTATTAATTTGCGTCCTTCCTCTATTCTTTTGAAAAGTCTGGCCAGTGGCTTATCGATCTTATTTATTCTTTCAAAGAACCAGCTTCTAGTTCTGTTGATCTGCTCTACTGTGCTCCTGGTTTCTAATTCATTGATCTCTGCACTAATCTTGATCACCTGCCTTCTCATGCGTGGGTTAGGCCTGTTCTTCTGTTCCAGCTCCAGCTTCTTGAGATGAGAATATAAAAACTGCATTTTAGATTTTTCTATTCTTTTGAGTGAAGCTTTGATGGCCATGTATTTTCCCCTTAGGTCTGCCTTTGCAGTGTCCCATAGGTTTTGGACCTGTGTGTTTTCATTCTCGTTGGTCTCCATAAATTGTTTAAACTGATTTTTAATTTCCTGGTTTACCCAATCATTCTTGAGCTTGATGGTTCTTAGTTTCCAAGTGTTTGAGTTTCTTCCAAATTTTTTCTTGTGATTGAGTTCCAGTTTCAAAGCATTGTGGTCTGAGAATATGCAGGGAATAATCTCAGTCTTTTGGTATTGGTTGAGACCTGTTTTGTCACCCAGTATATGGTCTCTTCTGAAGAAAGTTCCATGTGCATTTGAAAAGAATGAGTATTCTGTTGTTCCGCGGTGTAGTGTTCTGTATATATCTATGAGGTCCATCTGGTCCAGTATATCATTCAAAGCTCTTGTTTCTTTGTTGATTTTCTGCTTAGGTGATCTCTCTATTGCTGAGAGTGGAGTGTTGAGGTCTCCTACTATTAACGTATTATTATCTATATGTCTCTTTATTCTGGTTAAGAGTTGGCTTGTGTATCCAGCTGCTCGCTTGTTGGGGGCATAGATATTTATAATTGTCATATCCACTTGTTGGATACATCCTTTTAGAATAATATATTGTCCTTCTGTATCTCTAACAACAGTCTTTAGTTTAAAATCTAATCTGTCTGATATGAGAATTGCTACCCAGCTTTCTTTTGAGGTCCATTGGCATGAAAAATGGTTTTCCATCTGTTCACTTTCAGTCTGGATGTATCTTTAGGTTTAATATGAGTCTCTTGTAGACAGCAAATGGATGGGTCATGTCTTTTTATCCAATCTGCAATCCTCTGGCATACTATGGGAGCATTTAGGCCATTCACATTGAGAGTGATTATTGAGAGATATGATTTTAATGATGTCATGTTGCCTGTGAAGTCTTTGTTTCTGTAGATTGTAAATTTTTGTTCTGTATCACTCTTGGGGCCTTTTTAGTTTTATAGAACCCCCCTTAATATCTCATGTAGGGCTGGCTTGTTGGTTACGAATTCCTTCAGTTTCTGCCGATCCCGGAAGGTCCTTATCTCTCCATCAATTCTGAATGACAGCCTTGCTGGATAAAGGATCCTTGGCTGCATGTTCTTCTCAGATAGAGCTTTGAAAATACTCTTCCAACTCTTCCTAGTCTGCCAGGTCTCTGTAGATAGGTCTGACGTTATTCTGATATTTTTCACTCTGTACATAAGAATTTTCTTCCCCCTGGCAGTTTTCAATACTGTATCCTTGGATCTAATATTTGCAAACTGCACTAAGACATGACATGTTGTAGTTTTGTTGTCATTGACCTTGGGAGGGGTCCTCTCTGCCTCTTGGACACGAATGCTAGTTTCCTTTGCCAGATTAGGGAAGTTCTCAGCTACAATTTGTTCGAATATCTCTTCTAGACCTCTCTCTTTCTCCACCCCCTCGGGGATGCCAATGATTCTGATATTGGACTTTTCATTGAGTCAGTAATCTCCCATAATCTACATTCTTGAGATTGGATTTTTTTGAGCCACATTTCTGTTTTAACTTTCTTTTCTACCATCCCATCCTCCAGTTCACTAATTCGTTCTTCTGCCTCATTTACCCTGGCCATCAGAGCGTCTAGTTTAGACCGCATTTGATTCATAGCATTTTTAATTTCTGCCATGTTCGCTTTCATTTCCTCCCTTAGAGATTCTATATTCTTGTTAATATTTTCTTCCAACTTACATATCATCTTGACCATTGTTACTCTGAACTCCATTTCTCACAATTTGGTTATATCCATATCCATCAGTTCTGTGCAGAGGCCACAGACTCATTATCTTTTCTTTGCTTGGGGGGATTTCTGCTCCTGGTCATTCTGATGAGGAGAGGTTGCGGGGATGCCCAGAGCCCAAATTATTGACCAGGACCCAGGCAGTGTGCTCTTGTTTTATAGGGACCTTAGGGTTGTGGGCTTCTTGGTTTTTCAGCCTGCCTTCTGGGGGAGGCACCTGCCGCACTGATATTCAGGCAACCCTGTTTGGGTAGAGTCTCCCTGTCCCCTGCAAGGAGGGATGGGGATTGGCACAATGTGAGCTGGTATTTCTGGGCTTTTGTTCTCTGGTGGCTTTCCCTGGTGGTTTTCTGTAGCCCTTCTGAGAGTCAGAGCAGCAGTGGCCATGTCCTAGCCTCTGTCTCAGAACAGAGAGATTGCAGTCCACTCTCCACTGAGCTCTCTTGGCCTCTCTAACTCTGTTTCTGTTGGTGCTGCTAAAAACCCTGCAGCGTCCCAGATTGTGCGCCCCACAGCTGGTGTCCCAGCCCTCACTTCCAGGGCTGGCACGTCTCTGTCCTTTATGCTTCTAACACCGCCAGCTGCCCCCAGTTCCCACGCGTGCTCCAGAGCACCAGTTTTCACTCTGGTTGTGCGTGCATGCTCCCGAGCTCCTCGTATCAGTACGGTTCCAGTGAGCGCTCCGGAGCTCTGGTTTTCAGTCTGGTCGAACGCGTGTTCCCAGGCTCACGGTCTCAGTCTGCTTTCTTGCGGGTGCCGGTCCGTGAGTCCGGCTGCCTCCCCAGTGCAGGTGGCTACTGCTTCCTGGTGCCTGAGCCCGGCAGCTCCCTCCCTCTTCCGTTTATCTTCCGATATCTGTGTGGGATTCACGGCTCCCCGCTTTGTACCTCAATACTCAGCGCTGGAGATGTTCATTTGTAGAGATCCAGATGTATCTTCCTGCGTCTCAGGCTGATTTCATGGGTGTTCAGGATGATCTGTAGATATCCAGCTCAATTCAGGGGACCAGCTGAAAAAGAGGTCCCTTACTCCTCCATCATCTTTTTTCTGTCATACTGAAGTCATTCTTTAAAACAGGTTTCTATTGCAAAATAAGTTGTTAATTATTTTTACTTTATTTTAGTTGTATCATTTTTTTAGTATACACACAGTTATTATTAAAGCTAGAAGTTGGGAGCTTAATCATACAATTCTAATGTTTTATATGTTTAAAATTTTCATAATAAAAAACTCTGAGAAATGCTTTTTTCAAACTACTTGAATTGATGGATAAAAAGCAAAACTATATAAGCAAAAGATTATTTTAGGTTTTAAAAGCAGACTTCAAACGTTCATATGGTGAAATATTTTGTTACATTTGATTTTCCTCAGAATTAGAACAAGAAGGGGGTCATCAAGTCATTTCAAATATATATATATATATATATATATATATATAATGGGTATAATCACAGAATTTGGAACCAAACTTCCTGCATTCAAATCCTGACTAAACCATATACTAGCTCTGGGACTGCAAACAAATTACTTTTCTTAGCTTCAGTTTTCTCTGTAAAAATGGTCATACTTATTTTTATTTTTATTTGTGATTAAAAATTTATTTTTCATTTTGGAGCATTTTATGCCCAGAGTAATTGATGCTTCTATTTTGTTCCTTTGTTTCTGGGTAAGTGGAAACAAATTGTTCAAACTGTATAGTCTTTATGGGATAGAGAAGATGGGGGCAAAGAAGGTATGAAAGAGCTGTTTCTCTGATTTTGGTTTGAACTTTCCTTATATTCTTGAATCTTTATTCTTTTATTTGTTTTCCAGATTAAATGCATTTATGGAAAAAGAAAAATTGGATGGTGAGATAATAGTAGACTATTGTAACACTGCAATGGATTCCTTGGTGGAAAACAGTATGTATGTAAACAAAGTGTGGGTTCAATGTGAGAATGAAAGCTGTTTGAAATGGAGATTGTTGTCAAATGAGGATGCAGCCAAAGTTGATCACAGTAAACCATGGTACTGCTTCATGAACACTGATTCAAGATACAATAAGTGCTCTATTTCTGAAGAAGACTTCCCTGAAGAGTCTCAGCTTCATGAAAGTGGATTTAAGATTGTCTATTCACAGCTCCCTCTTGGAAGCCTGGTTTTGGTAAAATTACAGAATTGGCCAAGGTAATGTTGTTGTTATTTTATAATAAACTATTGGTTACAGTTTTGCTAAGTTGATGAATTTTTATTTTTTTATTTTTTTAAAGATTTTATTTATTGATTTGACAGAGAGAAACAGCCAGCGAGAGAGGGAACACAAGCAGGGGGAGTGGGAGAAGAAGAAGCAGGCTTCCAGCAGAGAAGCCTGATGTGGGGCTCGATCCCAGAACGCTGGGATCATGCCCTGAGCCGAAGGCAGACGCTTAACGACTGCGCCATCCAGGCGCCCCATGTTGATGAATTTTTAAAACTTTTCAAAGAATCAATTTTTTTTCTACTGTTTGTCTAATTTCTTATTTATTGTTTCCTGATCTCATCATTATTATTTCTCTGACATTTTGGGGTCTAATTCATTTTTTTTTCTAGTTTCTTAAATTGGAAACTTTAGGTAACTGATTTAAATCTTTTTTTCCTCTTGATATAGGCAACTACAGCTAAAAATTTCTCTTTAAGCACAGCATTAGGTATATCCCACAAATTTTGATATATTGTGTTTTATTACCATTCAATTTCAAATATTTACTAATTTTCTGTGTGATGTCTTCTTTCAAATGATCTGTTTGAAGTATATTTTTACCTGATAATTGGGGATTTCTAAATACCTTATTGTTATTGAGATCTAATTTAAATCTATTGTCCAATGAGTATATTTATGACCTTACTTTGAACTCTTATCATGCATATTGCTTATCTCTGTTCCATTTGACTGTTTTGCTGTGGTTTTGTCCTGTTCTTTCATTTGTGACATATTCCTCTTCCTCCTCATTTTGTCTAACTCTCTTTGTTTCTATGTATTAGAAAAGTCAGCTATGTCTCCTGATCTTGAAAGTAGTGGCCTTATGAAGAAGAGGTCCTGTGGTGGCCCATAGTGCAATGCCCCCTGTTCACCAGAACCAGGGGTGTGTCCTGTATGGGTTGCTTGAACCCTACTATTATGGCTGAGCTGTGTTTGCCTTTAGTCCAGTTGGGTACAATGGCCCACTTTGCTTGTGGGTACACTAGGCAGAGTTTGGTCCTTGTGCCATTGAAGGGCCAGTCTGGGGCTGCTGTGGGCTTATGGTTGGGTGGCGTCAGCAATCAGACCAGATGCTTGTCCCCAGTCCACCCTGCTGGGGCTGTAGTTGGACTGATCAACCGGGCATTCTCTCTGGGCTTCCAGCTATAAGTTTTGGCTGCTGGGACTGTGGGTACACTGGTGTGTGTGGTTATCTTCCCCTCTCCCAGGGAAGAAGTCATTTTGGAGTGGTGCCAGCCCCTGTTGGGGTTGCTTGCAGAATGTATAGGGCAGAAGCTGCTTTGGAGGGATACCTGCTGAGTCTCATTTGTACTTTTATATGAATTGATTTCTATTCTTTAAGAAGAGGTTTTTTTTTCAGTCTTTTTTCTCTCTGTTGCTCAGATTGGATCATTTCTGTTTTAAGTTTACCGATTATTGCCTCCTTCATATTCATTCTGCTATTGTGACCATCCATTGAGCTTTTTGTTTTAGTTATTGTATTTTTAGTTGTAACATTTCCATTTGGTTCTCTCTATATCTTCTATTTATTTGTTAGATTTTCTATTTTTTTCATTTTGGATCTTATTTAAATCTGTTTTAGCAGGCTGCCCCTAGTACTACACTGGAGAGATATGAGGGAACCTCTTTGTTACTGCCAGATGAGAGTGGAAGTCTAGGTTTTCTACTCAGCCTCCACTTACTCTCTGGTAAGGGAGGGGTGCCTCATTACTACTGGGCAGGGATGAGAGTTCAGGCTCCTCATTCACCAGTTTGGCTGGGAGAGGTAGGAGTACCTTATTAGTCACCTCAACTGATACTGTTGGGGGGTGGGGGAGAACCATGTTAATTCTGGAAGGTGATTAAAAATTCCAACTTCCCAGTAGTCCTCTTCCACCACCATCTGAGTGGGGAGGAAGTTGGGGCTTTATTACTGCTGGGTGGGTTGAAGTCCAGGCTCACCACTTGGCCTTTGTTGACAAGCATAGAGAGAGATGGGGATCTGTAGATTTTTTCATGGTGTTTGGTTGCGGAAAAAGTGGCTATTGCTTTAAGGTTTTCTGTCTTGCTAGGTTGCCCCTATCCTGGTCCTTTGACTAGAAAGAGCAGGCTTCATGTGGCCTTTTTTATTCCTTTGCACCCATTAGTATCTCTGGGTTGCCGGCTTCTTTGGCACCCAGTCTGGGATATATGAGGCAAAAAGAGCACTCAGGGAACTCACTGCCATGTCATTCTTCAGGTGTTGAGGCCCTTCTCTGGTTTATCTTCTCTTCATCTTTTAGAATCTTCTTATGTTTATTTGATGTATAATACTTGGGAATTTTTGGTGTGCTTAGTGGGTGGAATATAGAGAATTGAGTCTACTTCAACTTGTCCAGAACTGGAATCTGCAGAATAAATTTTCTCTAGCTTTTTTCTAAATCATATACCCAGAGCCCCTTATTCTATTATTTTCTCAGAGTATCAAAAATATTAACTTGTCTGAGATTTCCTAGCTTTTTTCCTTCCTTAATTTTATTTTTTAAATTTTGAAATTCTTTCCATATTTTAATTAATAAACTTTATTTTCTAGAGCAGTTTTAAGTTTGCAGCAAAATTGAATGGAAAGTGCAGGGTTTCTACATATCTCCTCCCTTGCCCCACACAACATCATATACCACCAACATCCCAAATCAGTGTGGCACATTTGTTACAATCTACGAACCAGCCTTTACCCATCATTGTTGACCAAAATCCACAGTGAATCATTAAGATTCACTCTTTGTGCTCTACATTCTGTAGGTTTTGACAACTGTATAATGACATGTATTCACCATTATAATATCATACAGAAAGAACAGTTTTGCTGGCCTAAAAATCTCCTCTGTTTCACCTGTTCATCCCTCCCACCACTCCCTGGCAACTGAGGCTCTTTATACTGTGTCCAAAGTTTTGCCTTTCCCAGAATGCTGTATTGTAATCACAATATGTAGCCTTTTCAGATTGGCTTCTTTCACTTAGTAATAGGCATTTAAGTTTCCTTTATGTATTTTCATGGACATACATGGTTGTTTTAATTTGCATTTCCTGGATGACATATGATGTGGAACATCTTTTAATATTCTTATTTGTCATCTGTATATCTTCTTTGGTGAAATATCTACTCAGGTTTTTTGCCTATCTTTTAGTTGAGTTCATTTTCTTATTGTAGAGCTTAAGAGTTCTTTGTATATTTTGGACACCAGTTTATCAGATATGTGTTTTGCAAATATTTTTCTCCTAGTCTGTGGCTTATGTTCTCATTCTCTTACTAATATCTTTCGCAGAGCAGACATTTTGAATTTTAATGAAATCCAACTTACCAATCTTTTTTTCATGGATGGTGCTTTTGGCATAGTATCCCCACTTTTATTTGTACCCTCTCTGTCCTTTATTTATATTGATCCTTTCTTCTTCGATCTGGTTCGTACTCCCAGTGGTTTCTCATCAGTGTAAGCTTTTGTCCTGGAAAGGAGTTTTGTTGGTAGTTTTAGGCGTTTGAGGAGCCCAGACTGCTCCAATAACTTCAGGTTTTGTTGTGATCACCCTCACAGTTCTGGCTGCTGTGCTGTTGTTGACCTGCTGTACTTTTCAATAAGTACTCCTTACGGCTTTGAGATTCTTATTTCACAAACCCATCAGACCTCTGGTTGCTTTCCCCCTCCCACCCTGCTTTCCCTCCTACAGATGCTAATAATATGTGGGTCTTGTAACTGTCAGTAGTTTGTACCTGCCTGCTCTTATTTTGGTAGTTTCTGTGGATAGCTTATCACTTAGTTTTGTTATAGGTTAGTTTTGTTAGGTTTTGACTGTGCTATTATAGTTCTTCTACCTGTACTTACAGGAAGATTTCAGGAGATTCTAAAACCATAGCACCATTGCTATTATCTTCCCAGAATCCCTTGCTATTTTACATTACATTCTCCTACTTAACATTCTCAAAGCTGGGATACTCTGGCTCATTTCACCTCATTTCCATTCACATTCAGCTGTTCTCCAATGTTTGCTTTCATAGAGAGACTGTGATGCACTTACTTTAACACCACACACACACACACACACACACACACACGAGGCCTTCAAGTCAAACCTACATTTGTGTTCTTGTTCTGTCACTTACTATTGTGGGCTGAATTGTGTTCCCCAAAAGTCATACTTTAAAGCTGAAACCTCAGAAGTGACTGTATTTGGAATCAGGGCCTTTAAAGAGGTGAGTAAGTAAAAATAGGCCATTAGGGTGGGCCCTACACCAATCTGACTGGTATTCTTATAAGAAGAGGAAATTTGGACACACAAAAAGGCACCAGGGATACACATGCACAGAGGAAAAACTATGTGAAGACATAGCAGGAAGGTAGCCAAGGAGAGGCTTCAAGAGAAACCATCCCTGCTGACCTATTGATCTTAGACTTAAAGCCTCCAAAACTATGAGAAAATAAATTTCTGTTTTTTTAAGCCACTCACTCTGTGGTATTTCTCAATGTCAGCCTTAGCAAACTAATACATTTAATATCTTTGCAAATGTGGAAATCTCTCTGAGATATATACCTTTTGCTACTGAGGACTTTTCTAGAGAGCAGATGTGAAATGTTGTAAATATATACATATTATTTATTTAAATATTAAAAATATTATTTTCTTTTGTAAAATAATTAGGATGGGCACGAAGAGGAACCAGATAGCTGTGTTAAAACAAATATCTTAAAAGACATGAATATGAATGCTTATCTTATGAGGTTACTTATGAAGGTATTTGTAGTTCCATGTCATTTTTCAGATCTAAAATTAATATTTTGAAAGCAGGGAGTTTGTATTTTCTAATGGAAATTCTGAAGGTTCAATAACTAATTCAAGAAATGTGTTTGTTTCTTGTCACTATATCTGAAATATTATGTTAGAAATCTGATTAGGAATTTCTTTTGCAGTTTTGTGCTTGTAACTGAGGATTAGGACTTGAAATACAAACGAAACATGTTTTACTCCAGGCCCTAAATTATCTATAATCTATGATTAGAACCATCAAAATACCTGCAAAATGCAGCTATATCTACTTCTTGCTATTTGGAAAGAATAGAAGGCATTTGGCTAAGTGGTAATATATATTTTTCTTTATGAACTTAGTATAGTTGAGCACAGGCTTAAAATATAGCCTTAAAATATAAAAAAAAAAATAACAACCCTCAAATCTAGTTATGTTTCTTATTCAGTGCTAGAGATACATAGAAAGATGATAACAGGATAAATTGCAATAGCAGAATATAAAGCTAGAATTAACTACTAAACACAGTTAAACATCAGTTCTTAATTAAGCAATATTAAAGACGTTGAAGTTGCAAGTGGAAAGACCAGCTAGCTGGCTGTGGAGACACTTAGCAAGTAGCATTGTCTGGGTCAGTTCTCATTAGCCCATGGCCTTACACCCAACTTCGAAGGCTCAGAAATTCAATCTTATCAACATCCCAGAGTTATTCTTTCCCAGAACAGTTGACCTTCTCTAATAAAGCTTTAAAAAGCTAAAGAGAGACTGATACAGAATCTAGAAATGCCTATTTAATCTTTATATAATAAAAATAAAGAATTGTCAAGAGAAAGCACTTTGTCTATGGGCAAGGTCCGTGGAAAATCAAATTACAGTAGTTACATTTACCTCCACATTGTGAGATAGCACACACTTATATACTTATAAAAGTACATATGGAGCCTCTTGCCTTTGGGTTATGCTATGTCCATGTTGAGCTGATGGTGGGGATACCTACATGTACTAGGAACAGAAAAGCCATCTTCATAATGTTAAGCAGCCTTGATTTTTAAAAATGATCAGATAGCATTGTATTCAGCTAGAAAGTGCATAGAAGTTAAAAGTAAAAAATAATGGTGCATATCTCCCCTAGTAGGGGCAGATACATTGTCAAACAGAAACTAGCTCTATTGAAGGTAACTACCTTGGGCATGTTTACGCATTTTACAAAGCTTTTTTGTAAATATGAAAATTAATTTATAGAAAATATATTTGCATTCTAATGTACTTTAGTACAAACAATTGATATGCCTTTAAATTAACAAACCAATGCAGTGATATATTTTAGATATAGTATTGAAATTTATGAATTGAGATTTCTGTAGATCCTTTCAGTCTTATAAAATATTATTTGATTACTTCTTGTTTGCATTCTTTTGTCTATAGATTAATATAATGTATGTGTGGGGTAGGTGGGGATGGGGAATTGCCTCTTCCTATCAGCCCCCTGTAGTTAGGTACAGCTTAGAGATTTTGTGGCAAATATAGCATTCAGTTAGTGATGATTCCAACTCATCCATTTTGTTTCCCACAGATTAAGAATGAGGCCCAAGTAAAATTAGCTCTCCTTTTAAACATCCAAACCATAGTTTGAAAATAACAGTCATTTACTTCTCATTGAGTATAAATACATGGCAACTGAAATCATGCTTAAGCTTCAACTTCTACTGAAGGCAATAGCTATCTCATTAAAGATCATTTCTACTGAATTAGAAATGTGTATGACATCAGTTTCTTCATGATATATTTGCACTCCTCTTGAAACTACTTGTTGTGCCCAAATTTCCCCTTTCCCCCAAGTGGATTCCAACATCTGGTATCTATTTGTCCGGGTTGTATGTGTACATTTTACCTCCCACCACCCACAGACTCTAAAATTAATCACACAATTTTCCTTGTAACTCGAATACCTTCCCATTGGGCTGCCTATTCTTACTCTCGCTCTCCACCTTTAAGCCCACAAGACAACACTTCAGAATTTCTCATCAGTATGAATGTGAAAAATCAGGAAGTAGAAGTGCACAATGCACTATCATTGTTGACAGTTTTGGAACTCAAATAGAGTTCGGAGCGAAAGCAAAAAATGGACATCAGCTTTCTTCAATCACACTGAGTCGGAGAAAATGATGGATCTAGCTCATGGAGAGAAACAGTCATGTTTTCTCCGTCTGTTGCCTTTCTTCAGCTTCTCCTGCAGTGTGGTACATTCTGTTTTAGCTGAAACGCACAGACTAGGAGTCAGACAATTCCTTTGCACTGCCTGAAGAAATACTAACGTGCCCCAATTATTTGGACATTTGACAATACTTTTCATAATTCATCTGTAAATCAGTATGCAATATTTTGTCTAATACAACATGTTTTAAATAATGAATAGAAGCCTTTTTCTTTTATTGGCATCTAATTCTTCTTAGGAGTCATCTCTAGTTTTATTTATATTTTATTTATTTTTTTAAATTTTTATTTATATTTTATAGAGTAATAATTTAAATTGAATACTCTCAGGCCCAGTAGGTTTTGTGTAAAAGAAGTTGTATCAGAATTTGTGTCAGAAAAGCTCATCTTAAACGTAGTAACTGCAAGATATTTTTCTTTCATATCTCAAGTGTTAGAAATCCTACAATTGTTTTACACTGAATGAAATTGGTGCTACTTATAATTTGATATTAAAATTTTTGTGAGGTGCAAATCACCTAGTATTAAACATGAGCCCCTTGCATTTTACAAAGAGTAGTCAACAAATATAATGTAACAATCACAATTTGGATTCTTTTAAAATAGTTACTAATCTATTGGAGGACCCACTGTTTCTTGATTTCTGGTAAGTTAGGAGTCTCCCAATACAGCTACCATTCATTTTTAGTCATTTATTTGCCTATTGAAATCTTCTTCTTTTGAGTGACTTCCTTCAGAAATGTAGATTTCCAATGTAGGTTAAAAGATAAACACTCAAGTTTTCTCTTAAGCACTCTTAAGCCAATAAGGGTTGCCAAATAGCAATGATACTGTGATGTGAACCTGATAATAACTAGATAGTTATCTTCAACTGAACCTCTATTTGACTTTCCATTATCATTTCCAGTCTTCCAAAGTATTAGGATGCTTTGGTTTCCACATAGTCTGACTCAATTTGTAATCCTTCCTCTTCCATGATCTAGGGCTTCCAAGCAGACCTTCCACCTGCCCTTTCCCTAACTCAGAGAGGTCCAATTGCCAAAGAACTCTGCTCAGCACCCAGGGAGCAGTTAGACATCTGCTCTGTTCTCACACTCAACCTTCCTTGGTGACTGGTGCACCCAATTCACCACCTCCTGGCAACTACACTTGGGATTTGTTAATTTCCTGCAATCAAACATTTTGTATTAATATTACTAAGCATGAAATACTTTTGTTAGTTTACATTGTTTTATTTATGACCTGTAAAAACTTTTACAATGGTATGGTAGATATACTTCTATATTTATGACTTTGTAACTTTCATATCAATTGATTAATAGAAGATCAACCATCTATAGTCCTCAAACCCAAGTAATTTATGGATTTTGCATTTTTGTGATTTCAGATTCTTTATAGCATGATCTGCATGCTTCCTTTAGGTTTTAAAATTATCTAAATATCTAATTTATCTAGTTTCTAAATAATTAAATGAGGCAAAAAATGTTTTGTATCTTTCTTTCTACCTCTCAATTATACTGGTTTTCTTACCTATATATAATTGTATATCTGTATATGATTAGTTTGCTAGGGCTACCATAATAAAGTATCACAGACTGGATAGCTTAAAAATAACAGAAATTTAATTTCTTATTCTGAGGCTAGAGGTCTCAGGTTAAATTGTCAGCAGGGTTGATTTCTTCTGAGGCTTTCTCCTTGGCCTGTAGATGCATCTCTCTCCTTGTGTCTTCACATGGTCTTCCCTCTGTGCATGTCTATGTCCTAATCTTCTCTGTTTATTTTTTATTTTTTTAGTTTAAATTCAACTAATTAACATATAATGTATTATTGGTTTCAGAGGTAGAGGTCAGTGATTCATCAGTCTTACATAATACCCAGTGGTCATTATATCACATGCCCTCCATAATGTCCATCACCCAGTTGCCCCATTCCCCCACCCCCATCTCCTCCAGCAACCCTCAGTTTGTTTCCTGTGATTAAGAATCTCTTATGGTTTGTCTCCCTCTCTGGTTTTAGCTTGTTTTATTTTTTCCTCTCTTCCCCTATGCCTCTCTGTTTTGTTTCTTACATTCCACATTGTGACGAGATCATATGATAATTGTCTTCTCTGATTATTTCGCTTAGCATGATACCCTCTAGCTCCATCCATGTCCTTGCAAATGGCAAGACTTCATTTTTTTTTGATGGCTGAGTAACATTCCATTGTATATATATACCACATCTTTTTTATCCATTCATCTTTTGATGGACATCTGGGCTCTTTCCATGGTTTGGCTATTGTAGACATTGCAGCTACAAACATTGGGGTGCAGGTGCCCCTTCAGGTCACTACATTTGTATCTTTAGGGTAAATACCCAGTAGTGCAATTGCTGGGTCATAGGGTAGCTCTATTTTCAAATTTTTGAGGAATTTCCATACTGTTTTCCAGAGCGGCTGCACCAGCTTGCATTCCCACCAACGGTGTAGGAGTGTTCCCCTTTCTCTGCATCCTCGCCAACATCTGTCATTTCCTGAGTTGTTAATTTAGCCATTCTGACTGGTGTGAGGTGATATCTCATTGTGGTTTTGATTTGTACTGCCTCGATGCCTACTGATGTTGAGCGCTTTTTTATGTGTCTGTTGGCCATTTGGATGTCTTCTTTGCAGAAAGGTATGTTCATGTCTTCTGCCCATTTCTTGATTGGGTTATTTGTTCTTTGAAGGTTGAGTTTGATAAATTCTTTGTAGATTTTGGATACTAGCCCTTTATCGGATAAGACATTTGCAAATATCTTCTCCCTTTCTGTTGGTTGTCTTGCTTTTGTTGACTGTTTGCTGTGCAAAGGCTTTTTTTTTTTTTTAAGATTTTATTTATTTATTTGACAGACAGAGAGGCAGCGAGAGAGGGAACACAAGCAGGGGGAGTGGGAGAGGGAGAAGCAGGATTCCCGCTGTGCAGGGAACCCGATGTGGGTCTCAATCCCAGAACGCTGGGATCATGACCTGAGCCGAAGGCAGACGCTTTACAACTGAGCCACCCAGGTGCCCCTGTGCAAAAGCTTTTTTATCTTGATGAAGTCCCAGTAGTTCATTTATGCCTTGTTTCCCTTGCCTTTGGAGACGTGTCTAGCAAGCAGTTGCTGTGGTCGAAGTCACAGAGGTTGCTGCCTGTGTTCTCCTTTAGGATTTTGATGGATTCCTATCTCACATTTAGGTCTTTCATCCATTTGAGTCTAGTTTTTGCATAGGGTGTAGGAAATGGTCCAGTTTCATTCTTCTGCATGTGGCTGTCCAATTTTCCCAACACTGTCTGTTGAAGAGACTGTCTTTTTTCCATTGGGTATTCTTTCCTGCTTTGTTGAAGATTAGTTGACCATAGAGTTGAGGGTCCATTTCTGAGCTCTTTATTCTGTTCCATTGATTTATGTGTCTGTTTTTGTGCCAATACCATACTGTCTTGATGATTACAGCTTTGTAATGGAGCTTGAAGTCTGGAATTGTGATGCCACCAGCTTTGGTTTTCTTTTTAACATTCCTTTGGCTATTCAGGGTCTTTTCTGGTTTCATACAAATTTTAGTATTATTTGTTCCAGCTCTGTGAAAAAAGTTGATGGTATTTTGATAGGGTACTCAGAAAACTATAGAACACTCATGAAAGAAATTGAGGAAGACACAAAGAAATGGAAAAACATTCCATGCTCATGGATTGGAAGGACAAATATTGTTAAAATGTCTATGTTATCTAGAATAATCTATACATTCAATGCAATCCCTAATCTTCTCTTTCTTAAAAGGAAACTAGTCATGTTAGATTAGGGCCCACCTTTTAACTTAGTTACTTCCATAGAGACACTATCTCCAAATACAGTCACATTCTGAGGTACTGGAGTTATAAGAACTTTCACATATGAATTTGGTGAGAGGAACACAATTTGGTTTATAATGATAGCACGTTACAATATTTTAATTTGCCAGAAAACAAAAATGTATAAAGCACATATTTGTGTGAATTTTGTAACGGCACAATGAGGAACCAGTCACAGCAAGGCCTCATTACCTGCTTGAGGCCTCTAGTCTGGTAGACGGCAGAGCCAGAGCCTGGATCTCCTAATTTGAACCTCACTAGCTTTTTTTCACGAGGGAGCTGCAAACTGAGGTAGAACTTGGCATCCCTTAGTCACAGCTTCCTGACTTTATTTGCTGACTTCCTTTCCTGCTTTAGACTCCAAACAGTAGGTCAGAGTCTAGAAAAATTGCTAAAATAGTTAAAACTTAGTTGACGTATATGTATTTTGTTTTTGTCAAAGAGAAAAATGAAACATATTTCTAGAGGTTTATGGCACAAAATGACATACCCCTAAGGATTTATTTTTAGTAAAGGATAAATTTTATTTCCAGTACTAAAAATTTTTAGACATTTGGTCTCCTTCCAATGGAGCGGATGGCGGGAGGGGGCAATATAGAACTGCCGAGCTCTATTTCTGCTTGTCCCACAGTAGTTAGACTCTCCAGTGTTATCACAGCCTGAGCTACCAGTACCCCTTTGGCAGCCCTGGCTCAGGAAATGCCAGCTTTCTCCTACCCCATTAGAAGCTCTGCCAGTGGGTTAACATTTTAGTAATTAAGCATTCTTATTGGTTAGTGTTGACTCAAACCTGCCATGAATCTTATCTTTCCTATTAGCAGTGTCTGAATGTGTCTTCCAGATCCAGGAGATCATTCTTTTGTCTTATAATTCTTTCTCCTTATAGTTTATGTTTATCTGAAATATGTGACTTTTCCAAAGCTTTCTGTATCTACAAAGATACAACTGATTACTTGTATCAAATGACTATCCTACTTTTAAAGGATACAAGTATGAATGTGTTTAAGTTTTGTGAGTTATTAAAATTCAAAGGAGAAAGTTTGGTATATGATTATGACAGATGTATTGATTTCTGCCTTTTTTAAAGCATCAAAATAATTAAAAATACTTTCTTTTGAAAGTTGGCCAGGGATACTTTGCCCAGATCCTTTTAAAAGGAAATACGTGATCTATGACCTGGATGGAAATGTTGAACGATATCATGTAGAATTCCTGGGTGATCCCCATTCAAGATCATGGATAAATGCAACATTTGTTGGACATTATAGTATCACATTGAAGGTAGGTACAGTAACATCAAAGCTTTATTCTTCTTTTTGCACTTGTTTTTAGTTATGGCCATTTTTGTTTCAGAACCTAAAAGATATATAATTATTTATTTTTATATTTATATAAATGAAACAGTACATACTATTTGTTTAAAATTGAATATTTGTATTTTTAAACAAGTTTTTTCAAAGGAAGTGTGGAAAGTAGGGTAGTTTTAAATTTTATTTTCCTAATGGTGATATAGTATAAATCAACTGAGGACTTTACATAATTGCCTTTTGAAACAATTTTAAGATTATCATTTGGTAGTTTTTAAAAATTCCCTTGAGAAGACTTTAAATTCACAGGGAAAATTAATTATGGAATGCAACCAGATTTTCAAATTTCAAAGAGAATATTTCATTATGCTAACTCCTTCAGTATCTTTTTTACTCTTTTTAAACTTTAAATCATACACTACAACTAATGAATAGACTGGACTCTCAGGTTAATGAGAATAGGTGAACTGGACTTATTTCCATGGTTTGGTTTAGTCATTATAAATCAATTCAATTATCTGTGCCTGTATTCTAATATTGAAACTTTTCATCTGCAAGCCATGCTTTCATTAGAAATCTGATTTAAAAATAGATGTCAGATGTAGATTCCTTTGACTGTTTGGTTGGTTTCTATTTTATAGCGGAAAGTATATATGTTCAATACACATGTAACTGTGTGTACATTTATTGCACACCATTTAATCCACAGTATAAGTAAATCTATGTAAATCTGAGGTACTTTAACATGGGCTTTTGCTATATCTTTGGCATAAGTAGTATCTTTTTGTCTCTAACTTGAAAGCAACTGGAAGGGAAGGCCATTTTAATAAAAATATTTAAGTATGGAATAACATACATACATTCATTTCATGGTAGTTGTGAGCTAGTCATCTTAATGTGAGGCACCTTTTCTGCTCTGACATTTTGGATGTGTTCCTAGGTACTTCTGCTGGCAACCTCAGAAAAGAGGAAGAATTGTTCTCCTTTCTGTGCCCTTCTGTCCTTTCCTAAAGGACAGAGAAACCTGCTAGCTTCTCATGAAGCAGACCTTAGAATATTAGAGATCTGACAATATGATAAAGAGCAAGGCAGTCTTAAAAAATTATATTTAAATATAAGTAGAAACTAGAAGTGAATTTTTAAATTGTCTCAACTAATATTTCTCTCCAGATTTGAATTCTTGTCAGGATTAATTTAAGTAGTCTGATTCCAGTGGGCATACTGTTAATCCCGAGGACAAGGACAAAATCTGATGCAAAACAAAGCCAAACGCAAGCATCTGAAGCCATAAGTTTTTAACCTTCTGAAAGCATTAAAGTAAACTTAGAAAATTTTGCAAAGACCATCAATTTGGGCAGCCCCCCAATGCAAGGATGAGGACAGAAAAAAATAAAATATTCCCCTCTTCCTTCCCCTACTCCCCCAGCTAACCAAGTGCTCTGGGTAGATAACCCACTGGGTCCTCCCAAGCTCTGGGGCAGGCTCTCTCCTCTACTGTCATTCAGGTTACCTTTCCTACAGGCTCTTTCTTTGTCCCTTACTATTTTTATCTCTGTCTTTTTTCTTTACTTCCTCCCTTGGAGCTGATATAATACGGGTGGCTTTCTCTGTGGGTCTCTTCATTCAAGGTTGAAAATTTTAATTCCCTTCTACCTCAAATTCAACTGACACATGCCAGATTGTCCCTCTGTGCTCTGATTCCCCACTTCTGCCTATCTAAGGATCTGCACTTACCGGGAAGGGGAGACTCACATTGATGCCTCATTTCCCCAATCTACTCAAGAAGCAGAAAGGAAGAAGGTTGACTCAGAAATACTGCCAGCCAAGGTAGAAAAATGGTCCAAAATTTTACATATGAGAAATTGATTGAAAAAGAATAATTTCAAAATATGTATTATCCAGGGATAGCTGAGATTTCCCTGTTCCCGGGAGATGGAGATAGTAGCAACCCCCGTGTACAGTTCTCTTGCCAAGACTCCCCTTAAATTTAATCTTTTCATGGTCTTCTCTGCACCGTAACTTCCATATGCTCAAATGCTGTCTCTACACTGTAGTACATTGATCTGGATATTAAGTTCACATCCCTTTCCCCCCAATGAAAAAAGATCACTCACACAAAAATTAACGTATGATAGACAATGCGGACTTTCTTAAAGATTTTTCTAGAAGTGGAGGAGGGATGTACATTGCACAGGTTGTCTGATCTCTTTTTCTAAACCTAGCAAAGAATGATAGGCATTCATAACTTCCATTGCTTTAATCAACTAAATCTTACTTCATACTTTATTTCAATATCATTTTATCCTAATTTGTGTCAGCTTAGTTTAACAGGTGATTAAATATATTAGAGTTTCCATTACATATGGACTCTGTATATTTTACAGTGTATATGTTAAGGTGGGAGAGAAATATGTTATCCTAGAAAGACATCATATGCATTTATGAGAAAATGAAATATCTTTTTAGTGTTAAATTATGAAAATTTTAACTTTTAGTTCATGTTGGCCACTTTTTTTTTTTGAATAGTCACTTTCCCCTGGTTGATATATTTATGGGACCACTGACTTACTAATTTTGTTGTTGAAAGCACGACAGAACTGTCACTGTCTATTGATTGGTACAGATGATAAGGTTTTCCACAATAAATAAAACTTCTCACAATTACACTGGGATATACTTTAGAAAAAAAGTTGAAGGTGATATTTAGTTGTGTATTTGTAATTTATATTAGTTTATTCATACATTTTATTTTTTCATTTACTATAAAATCAGTAGCTGTAAAGATAGCTGAAATCTCCCCCTTTCTTAAGGAAAATAGACGTGAACTTGTGCTGGATGGCTATTTTTTTAAGTGTTGATGCATGGACTACAATTATTTCCCCACTAGCACAAGTACGGTTCTGCTTATATTTAGCAGATACCTGTCTGCAGAACCCATTACTTGCAAGTTTATTTTTTAGCTTGATAGATTACACGACTTCGTTTAGCATTTCTTAAGCCTGGCTATGCATTAGAAAGCTGTACAAGTAACAACAAAATGACAACAGTGACAAGAACATGGCAATGCCTGGGCTCCAGTCTACTAATCAGTTCAATCAGAATCTCTTGCACTAGGGCCAGGCCTCAGTAATTTTAAGTTTCTCAGGTGAATCTAATGTGCAGGCCAGAGAGCAAGAACCGCTGACTAAATTTTCTCAACCTGAGGCATCAGAGTTTTGTGAACTTTATCTCTACTGGTGTAGTCATGTAACTGTGGTTATGGCTTACTCTTTCCTGTTGCCTTCTACTTCTTTGCTTAGTCTTTCACTTTGGTTTGCCTGGAAATTATCCTTAACTGCCACACGTTCACATGCCAAATCCAATAGTGATCTGTTTCATTGAACACAGCTTTAAGGTCATTCCTGTCATTCAACATTATGCATAATTTAGAGATATTGCTGATAAAGCTGATAAATGATTTGAACTTAATATTTTTAGTATGTTGAAGTTTATCATCTATCTTACTGGTTATATAGAGTCATTATAATTTTTCTTGGACATAAATGATGTACTCCAACCAATGATTGCTTGGCCTGCACTTTTCTGGTTTTTCATGTTGCCAAGAAAAGTAGATAGTTCACCCCTGATGCTGTGTTGCTCTCATGGTAAAATTTAGGGGTTTATTTTGTCCATGACGTGAATGAATTTTTTGGCTGTGCATTTTAGTAGTCTGCTTACTACTGTATGCAGGATATACCTGAGGTATGCAACCATCTCTTTGGATTCCAGATACCATTTGAGTATTTACCCATTGTATTATGGAGTTGCCTGTATTTTTCAAGGAAATAAACAGGAAGCAATGCCATATTGCTAAAGTTGAGCTCTGCAGCTCCTAGAATTCTGCTTCCTAATTGGAGGAGTTAGTGTTCGCTAACTGATAGTGTTCACTATCAGGAGATAGTGTTCACTAAAATTTTCCAGGTCAGTGAGTTGTGTGGAATTGATGAATGTCACCTTTTTGAGCACGCAAATGGGTGCAATGCAACATCCTCCAGAGTTCAGTCTTTCCCTGTGGCACTGTGATTGATACCATGTTTGAAATGTTGATTTGCTACTCTCTCAGCCTGGATCCCTGAATGACTACTCTTAGCAAACTACCGCCCCCTCCCCACCAGATAACAGATGAGCAGTGTGAAGAAGATACAGACCTTGTGTTAAACCCTTTATTTCAAAAGATACACTAATGATGGCACTGAGATTGTCACAGTTCTACTTGTAACTTGTGTCTTTAGAAGAACCATTCTGAAATTTTAGTACCCTAAGAATTTGGCCAAATGACAAATCACATTACTCTAACTCTTCCAGTCTGTAAATAGAAGTGATAACACAACTTGTTATCCTATAGTAACTTATTAAATAAGTTTGTTTCTTTGTTGTATAGTGATAAACATATGAGTACGAATTACCAACTGATGATCAATTTATTCAGTATAAATTTGGTCTAGCAAATATCCTCCAACAAAGGGCTCTGATATCAACATGCAGTATGATGACTCCAACAGCTAAAAAGTCCTACAAACAGCAATGATAATAGTGAGTCTCTGCCTTAGGCCATGAATTGTGTAGATCCTTTTCATTTAATTTTTGAAGTCTTAAAGCAACCCCATGAAGATAGGCATTGTCACTATTTGACATATAGAAGAAACTGAGATTCAGGCTACTTGTGTAGCCCAAGGTCAATCAGCTACCAAACGATGAAATAATGATTAGAGTTAAAATGTCTAACTCCAAAGTCCAGATTATTTCTTTTTCTATACCATGCCAATTTACTTATTCATACACGGTGGCCTAATTTATTGTTGAATGTTTTCCCAGATTTTCACATACAAAATGAGGAAAATTCTCACCTTATAATTCTAATATACATGTTGAATCATGGCAGTCTCTGGTAGACTTGCTTTTTATTTGCCCCTTGATGTCCCCCTTTGGACGACTAGTGACAAGCAAAATTCTTGATATTTTCAAATTACATTTGCAATAGTCGTAACAAGTACATCTGGATTAACATCTATTTGAGTAAGTGATTTGCTCTTTAGGTTCCAAATTCTAAGAATGTAGCTTGTAATAAGGATTAGCAAATTAGTTTATAACTTCAGTGTTTTGCTCTTAGAGTAATGGAGTGAAACTGAATACAAATCTGTTGAGCCAACTTAGTAGAAAACTACATTTGCAAGATATATATAGAGATAGATAGATATCTTCCTCATCTTACAGTGTGGTTACATTCTGATAAACTTATAATAAGTTGAAAACATCATGAGTCAAAAATGCATTTAATGCAGCTAACCTATTAAACTTCACAATTTAATGTCGCCTACCTTAAACGCTCTCAGAACACTTACATTAGCCTGTGGTTGGGCAAAGTCATCTAATACAAAGTCTAGGTGATGATAAATTGAATATTGAATATTGCACGTGATCAAATACTGTACTGAAAGTGAAAAAAGCATAGTTGTATGGGTACAAGAAGGTTGTCAGTGTATGGGTTGTTTACCCTCGTGATTGTAGGCTGACTGGGAGCTATGGCTTGCTACCACTGCCCAGCAGCGTGAGAGTATTGACCACGTATTGTTAGCCCAGGCAAAGATCCCAATTCAGTATCTGAAGTATGGTTTCTACTGAATGTGTATCATTTTTGCACCATTGTAAAGTCGAAAAATTGTAAGTCGGACCATCATAAGTTGGGGACCATCTGTATATATATGTGCTTTTGTACCACATTCCTGCTGGCAAATAATCTGTATAGCTATCAAACTCTCAGTAAGTTTTTGTTGTACAAGTGCCATAGTTGATATAAAATTTGCTGTAAATTTGGTATTATTGAATCAAGATTTTTTGTTTGTGTGCTTGTTTTCTAAGCATTCTTCAGTTTTTGGCCTGGAGAAAGGTTAAGGGAATTAGAACATGTTTCTGCAACTGTGACCTTACTTGTGACAAATACACCAAGACAACTTCTTTAGTAATGTGTATTAGGGGAAAAAATTAAGTTGTCATAGTAGCTAATAAGGCAGGCTCTAGAGCCATGCTCTTTGGGTTTGGCTGTGCTGCTTACCAGATGATTAACCTCAGGCAAGTCACTTAGTCTTTACAAATCCCACATGCCTCAGTTTAAAAGGGGGGTTATAAGAGTATCTGCCTCATAAAGATGTTGTAAGGGTTAACTGAGATAATACATGCAAAGCATTTGACATACTGCTTGTCATATATTAGGCTCTTTTTAAATTATTATTTTTGAAGTAGAGTTGACATAATGATGTTATATTAGTTTCAGGTGGACAGCATAGTGATTTGACAGTTTCGTACATTACTTAATGCTCACCATGATAAGTATGGTCACTGTAGTCGGCTCCTAATAGGCATTAGTTGATGTTATTCATTGAAACTATAGGTGAAGTATACATTTAAATTATTTATTTCCTTTCCCTAGAAACCCACATCTACAAAAAGATACCGAGAACAAAGGATGGAGAATAAGATCTTTTCTTTTGATTAAGATCATATGTGAAAAATGATATAAGTTTAGTATTTTCTATCAACCAACATGATGCTCCCGGCAATGGGAGGAAATAAAGCTAATTAATCATCTTATCCTTTGATTCTTCAGTACATGACTGAAAGAGTCCATTCTGCAATGCTTTTCTAGGTTAGTGTAAACAGAAGTGCTCTGAACTATTGAAAGCAGGAGATAAGTTAGAGCCTTCTTAATATGACTCCTTAGTGAGTGAATAGTCCCCAATATCAGCAATGCCTTGAGAGTACTTTGGATTTGTTTGATGGAATTTGGAAGGAGAATGTGAAATATTATCTTTCCTGTTCTTTGCAACTGAATGAAACCAGTTTCTTTTCCTATCTCTATCCTGCTTTTTGATTCACTCTCATTTATGTATGCTGACTTAGCTGCTCCAAATAAATTCTTGAATTCACCTCTGTCATCTCCCGACTTCATCTCTTATGAATTTAGATAGCTGTGAACTTCTACTGAAGTTAAAAAGTCCAAATCCAAATAATGTGGCCAACTTTATACTCAGCTTATAAAGGATAGAACAGGTGGCTACCTTTCCCACCATCAAATGCATGAAAAATGTATTAAGTATCACCTAGGTTTCTCATATTGACTCTTCACTGGAACAGCAGTAATCTTTTCTAAGAAATTCCAATATATAGCTTTCTCAATTTTCTAGAAGTGTTTAGTTTCTGTTAAAGGAACCAGAGTCAGATCATTGTTTTTTAAGCCAAAATACAAGGCTCACCAAATTGCCTTCAGAGTCATACCCATTATGAGTAAGTCTGCCTTAAAATGAGCTTTTATGTTAGGGTTCTTAAATTAGCAAATAGTTGTGGAGTAACTTTTTGGTACGTTCTTCCATTAGTGAATAGTGAAATCCAAAACTCATAAGCATATAGCTGAAAGTCTATAATTGATCTATTAACTTTCTTTCTCATTTCTTTCTAATTCCCCCACATATTGATTGATTGTATCATATCTTCTAGCCAAAGGCCAGGAGCAGTTCATGACTCAGTCAAAACCCATCTCCCTAAACCCTAAACGATACCAACTAACTTGTAAAATAAATTTCAGAATTACCACTACTTTACCATTTTGTTTAGCCCCCAAAATGTGTACTGATTCTGCATCACATATTTAACCATCTTCTTTTCCTAGAGCTCGCACCTGCTCTTACAACTCCGTTGTGAAACAGAATCTGAGCATCTGTCTAAAATAAATACAACTGTTTTCCCATAAACATATATTCCATAAAAAAAAAACAAGCAAATGTGGAGTAGAAAAGAGCAGCCAAGTAAATTTCCTTTAGGTCCAGGTTTTGATAACCATACGTACTATTGCTTAAAATCCATTAGGCCAATCCTGACATTTTTAAGGCTCAGGACAAATAAGCACATGCTTATTTTCATGGCTGATTTAAACCCGTCCTCCCAGTTCTGTTGAATGTCCTTAGCTAAAACAGACAGCCTGGCCGGAGCAGTGGGAGATAGCCACACTTCAGATAAGCACAGGCCTTAAAAATTATTCATTGACTCAGTGCTCACTTTGATTCATGTGCTCTGTTTCATCAATATATTAGTAATACTTTATTACTAATAATTTATTACTAATACTATCATTTTATGTAACAGTGTTCACAACAGCTCTCTTGCTACAGACTTAATGATATACTTAGTTTTGCAAAATAAAAAGTCTATAACTTGAGGAGCACCTGGGTGACTCGGTTGAGTGTCCAGCTCTTGATTTCAGTTCAGATCATGATCTCGGGGGCCTGGGATTGAGCCCCACGTTGGACTCCACACTCAGTGGGAGTCTGCATGGGGTTCTCTTTCTCCCTCTCTGCTCCTCCCTCCCGCTCTCTCTTTCTCTCTCAAATAAATAAATAAATAAATAAATAAATAAATAAATCTTTTTTAAAGAATCTACAACGTGAAAGCAGAATATGTAAAATTCTTTAAACTGTCAAAATAAACAAATTTTAGTTTTTGATTCTTTTTAAAAATTATGATAAAATATATGTAACATAAAATTGAATATTTAACCATATGTTCAGTGGTGATTTAAATTTTCAACTACTGATTAATAACCCTAGAAAAAATTTTCCTAAGAAATATAAATATGACTTGATACAGAAAGTACCAGAGGGCAGTTCTCTGTTATTTTTGATATCTTACGATATGGGCTACAAGCCTCTTCAGACCACCTGATCTTTGATATTTGTGCAACAGAATTGCCTTATTTTTAATAGATTTTATTTATTTTTCTGAGAGAGAGAAAGCACAAGCAGGAAGGAGGGGCAGAGGGAGAGGGAGAAGCAGACTCTCCACTGAGTAGGGGGCCCGACACAGGACTTGATCCCAGGTCCCCAAGATCATGACCTGAGCCAAAGGCAGACCCTTAACTGACTGAGCCACACAGACGCCCCAACAGAATTGCCTTCTAGTGAAATAAAATTTTATGGTGGTTGAGCCCACGAATTCTGGAGCTTGATGGCCTATGAATTCCAACGCTACCACTTACTAACTATATGAGCTTGGGCAAGTTCTAAACTCAGAACCTCTATTTCCTTACTTGTAAAATGAAGATAGCAATAGTACCTACCTCATGACGTTGTTAGGAAGTTAAAATGAGTTGTTTGTGAAGTCCTTAAAACTGTATTTGACACCTAGTACTACACAAGCATTGAACAAATTACTAAATTAAAAAATTAATAATAGACTCTTTCACAGAACTCCTATGGAAATAAAATGTGTATGCAGTCAGCTCCTCCCTGCTGTGAGTAGAGTTCCTATCTCATTGTCTTGGATTTCATAGGCCAAATGATAAATATTTATGTCCTGATCAGTTATGACATTAATAATGAACATTTGAAAAATGCTTTACATTTTACAAAGTACTTTTTACACACACTATCTCATGTGATCTTCATTCATTGTTAAGAAAGTTGAAGCTTAGGGGCGCCTGGGTGGCTCAGTCGTTAAGCGTCTGCCTTCGGCTCAGGGCGTGATCCCGGCGATCTGGGATCGAGCCCCACATCGGGCTCTTCTGCTATGAGCCTGCTTCTTCCTCTCCCACTCCCCCTGCTTGTGTTCCCTCTCTCGATGGCTGTCTCTCTCTCTGCCAAATAAATAAATAAAATCTTCAAAAAAAAAAAAGTTGAAGCTTAGGGTAAGTGACTTGCCTAAGGTCACACAGCAGCAGAACTGGGACTCAAGTCTAGGTCTTCTATTACAAACTCCAGGTTTTTACATTATGTGTCAATGTGCTTGAAATTTATATTGGGCCATCTGCTTCTAATCTTCATAAGCGTGCCAAATTCATAATAAGCTATCATCTGTAAACTAGAAGATCACAGTATCCTTCTTATCGATCTCCTGCCGTTAATTCAGCTAACTTGATTAATTAACTATAAACCAGAACTTTTCAAAGTTGGACAAAGATATGAAAGCTTTCTTCTTCATTTTTAATGTATTGATTTTTAGCCAGAGATTAAGGACCTCTTCATGACTGTCATTAAAACCTAATATCTATTTTATTCTCTTGTAACCTTAGCGGTAATTGGTTATTATTAATACAAACATCGGTATCTTGATGTCAGGATTTGTTTTGGTTTTTTGTTTTGTTTTACTATAATGCTGGTTCCCCAAATTGCTCATTATCATAGAGCTCTTTAAAAATATTACTGTGCCTTATTATTCAGCCACAAAAAAGATAAGGAAATTCTACCATTTGTGATGACATAGATAAACTTTGAAAGCATTACACTAAGTGAAATAAGTCAGAGAAAGATGAATACGATATGACCTCACTTACGTGCAGAATCTAAACAACAACAACAAACTCATAGAAAAAAAGATCAGATTTGTAGTTATCAGAGGTGGAGGGTGGAGAAAGGGAATTGGAGGAAGGTGGTCAAAAGGTACACACTTCCACCTATAAGGTAAATTAAGTACTGGGGTATAAGGTGCAACATGATGAGTATAGCTAACGCTACTGTGTGATATATGGGAAAGTTGTTAAGAGAGTAAATCCTAAGAGTTCTCATCATAAGGAAAACAACTTTTTTTGTTTTTTTCTTCTTTCTTTTCTTTGTACTGTATCTATATGAGAAGATGGATGTTAGCCAAACCTATTGCAGTAATCATTTCACAGTAACGCAAAACAAACCATCATGCTGTATGCCTTAAACTTACACAGTGATGTGTGTTAATTATTTCTCAATAAAACTAGGAAAAAATACACACATATGTCTGTGCGTATATGTACAGTGTATATATATATATGTATGTATTTCTGGTATATGTGTGCATATATATATACAAGTATATATATTAATTCCTAAACCTAGATACTCGGGAATGTTCTGTGAATCTTATATAGTTCCTCAGTGAATCTCGAGTACCCTTATATAGCAGATTACCTCACCATAAATACTTATTTTCTATGTTTACTGGAATTAGCTAAAGAAAATATTTATGAAAATGTGTATTTTTATTATGTTGTATTGTGTGTGTGTGTGTGTGTGTGTGTATGTGTGTGAAACGTAAAAGTGTGTTTATGAGTTTGTGGTGCTAAAAAAGCCAGACAGAGCTTCAGCAAAATTATAATGTTAGACTCCCCTGTCTCTTCAAATCGTTTCTCTCTTTGGTGGTGGTTGATTTTTTTTCCCTGCTGTGACAGCTGGAGCCCTCTTCTTTTTCTCTCCTTCTCTCAAAATCTGATTTCAGGTGCTTCACACTAAATGACCGATATATTGGTTGTATAAAAATTGTTTTCACAAGGATGTCAGTCTAAATAATAGACCGACCTAAAATGTCAGACTGGGACTTCTCTAAAAAACACCCACCACCACAGCATGTAGCGATTGTCTAGCCTAATAGGCAAAGAACTTGGATATTCAAATTACTTAGTAAATATATGTTAAAATCTAAGTTAATAAAAAGTTCATCTGGTATCCTGTGATTTTTCTGATTTTCCACTGGGACTATTTTAAACTGCTTGACTTCCTCCTCTGCCCTCTATCCCCCGCTTTGCAAGGAATACTCAGGTCCTCTTTTGGTAATTCCCAATATTTCAAGCCAAGTAATGGAATCACACTGTAATTGGACTCTCAGATTTCCTTATTTTTTCTTTCTAATTTCTCCCCTAGTACTCACTGCATTCTCAGTATTAACTCTCAAATATAATCCATAATCTCTCAGATCCTTGTGAAGGATCAGACTAAACAGAACTAGAATTTTTTTTTTTTTTTTTTTTTTGGTCAGTCTAGCTAGTTCACGCTTTCCAGTAGTGTTGGGAGTAGACATAAGGTATTTTGATCTTAAAATCCTGCTGTGTTAGAGTAAGCAAAATTCCTATTTATGTCCATAGGAAACTTAGAGTAAACAATAAGTTAATAAGATTTTGAAAGCAATATTTCCTTCAGGTGTTCAATAATTGGAATAAACTGTCTAAATAATCCAGAGTTGACTAAAGAAGATTGTATGAACCTATGTTAAAGATGAGAGATGAGAGAAGAGGAAGCCAAGAAGTGTGTGATGCACATGGGTGGGATGTGACTATCTTCTAGTGTGCATCAAAGGAACAGGAATGTTCTTACTGTCTAGATTACTGGTTGCTGTTGCAGAAATCCAATTGAAAGAAGACAAGATATCCTTGTGATTAACTTTCTACTGAATTGCTTTAAGTAAAAACAATCTGCCCAACAGAGGAAAAGAGCAATAGCTCTGGTGTGATAGTAAATAGAACGATGCATCAGGGCAATGCATGGTAAATCACCCCGCAGAGTACCTTAGAATAGGCAGGAGTGTTGAACCTCAAACATTCAGTGGAGATGCATTTCAAAGGAAAATTATTTTATATATTTTTAGATTTTGAAATCTATGAATTATATCCTCATGTTTCTAAAGGCATATTATGTAAGAAATAACTTAAAGTGATGGTCAATATTTGAAGTCATTTCAATGAATTTATGAAGCTCAGGAAAGCAGGCTAAGTACCTATGATTCTGGTTTTTCAGATCTTTAATATATGCTCAACATTGTGTCTAAAAGGTAAATTTTCTAAATTATAAGTACTTATTTTGCAGTTAACTTTAATATTGATGTAACCAAAATGATAATTTTGGATTGTAGATGCTACCATTGTACCTACAGGACTGTAGTGAGGTTCTACCATCCCCCAAATAGGTCACCTTTTTTAATGCTTTTTGGCATTTCATTGAATTACTTTAGTTTTAAAATTTGGTACTACTTTTTACATAGTATTTAAAGTACTTGAAATTAGACACACTTTTTTTTTTCCAAGAAAAAATATACTTATTAATATCATGGGATAAATCAGTGGCCTGTTAAATATTTTACAGATCTGATTTCTGTACAAAAACTGAAGTTGTGTGTTATCTTAGAAGTAATATCACCATATCATAATGCCCGGTAGTCCTCATCTTTATATATTTTTCTTTTACTCTTCTAGAGTTATTCAAAGTCCCTTAGCTAGGAAGTTCTTGTACGTAGCCAACCAAACACCAGTGTTTGGTTGATAATATTTGTTTTGTTTTGATTGTATTTTCCCCTTTCATTTATTCCAAAAAGTAGTCAGGCCCCTTGTGTTCCCATGTGTCAGGGGAGTTTTCTGTTGTGGAGATCAAAAGCAGAGCTTGCCTGTCTTCCCAACCTGAGTTCCTTGAGGGTGGGTAGGGTAGACTGGGAACAGAGAAGTCAGTGCCTCTGAGAGGGACAGGCAGGAGCAGCCGAGCAGCTGAGCAGGGAAGAGATCCTTTCAGACTTGGAAAAGGACAAAAGTCTGTCAGTGCCCTGAGAAGTGTCAGTACCTCAGAGAAGAATAGCACCGTGGTGTACCCAGGGAGGTTAAACTCACGCCATTAAGATTCCCAACTTCCAAAAAACTTCTTTTGTCTAGGTGTGGCCAAGAAGCTTTAGACTGCCTGACTTCAAGGTACTGGAATGAAGATGTTGCTATTCATGTTACCACTATGGGTTATAGAGTAATGATCTATCTTCCCTCATCGGCATGGCAAATTTCTCTACACTTTATATGAACCTAGGGAGAGTAAGGGGTAGGCCCCCAAAGGACTGAGATCAAATTTCTTTTCCTTGTTGGATGCTGGCTGTTACATTGTATTTTATTTCGTAGAAATCAGTAATGAGACACTGCTTACCCAAGTTTGAGGCAAAAGATTTATTCTGCTACAACTTCAGGTTATTATATTTTAATTAACTCTGAAGTGGAGAAGCAATCTTAAAATACAAAACAACAAAAGATATGAATTTCTGCTGGATTGCAGATTTTTTTCCTCTGGCCTTACTGGGTGGACAAACACACCTATATTATTTTCCCTGACTTTGCTAATCCATACTAGTATGTGGTAATAGCACAAGCATTATTCAATAAAATGGAACATGCAGTTTCTTCCCCAAATCCTGGGAAATGTAAAAATGATATTAAGTCCTTTCAGTCAGCCAATAACACTCAATTGAAACAAGATCATTTGGACAGTAGTTTACAAACTTTTCAGTTTTGGACACAGCTCGGAATTTTCTCAGACATACAGTACTATCTTCCCTGGCTAACCATCTGTTAGTAGTCTCAAACCTCATCTTTACTGCAAATATTTACATGCTTATTCATCTACCAAGAATACATCTATCAAGAATCATCTTATTTACATTCATAAATTCACACAAATTTTTAGACTGTGTGTCTTCCTTCTCTTTCTATGATGATTACTTATTTTTCTCTTTCTGTGATGATTACTTATTTCCCCCTCCACCCTAAATTTAATAAACTGATTGAGAAAACTCAAGTTGCCAGAGTATTAAAAACATAATGAAGGGCATGATATTCCTTCTTGGGATCATACAATTTACTGGAATTTGAAGATGTCCAGTCCTTTCTATGATTTCATGTGATAATTGATCTTTGTCCTTGACTTTATAAGCTTGTAGCACCTTGAAAGTTTGCTACAGAGCTGCCTTTAAAAATTTAAGTATATTTGGAAACTTGTCGGTGTTTCGTTTTGTTTTGGGGTGGGAGATAATTTGAAAGTTCTAACATTATTAGATGTGCCCAGGTTTTAGTGAAAGACATGTCTTTAAGACTGCAAAAGGTGAGGAGAAAAATATTTGCACATTGCAAAGGAGGGGCCAAAACTGACTTGGAAGCCATTAGCCCAATTTATGCAAGGGCATAAAAGGTTTGAGGTTGAACATACAGAAATTTCTTTGGAGAAAATAATGATATTCTGTGGCATTTTCCCTACACCTCCTCACTCTCCATCTTGGGAAAAGGAAAGATGTTGATTTTCCTGTATGAGGAATTTTTTGAGAGCTTGGTGTGTGTACTCTGGAGTTTGAGCAATACAGCATACCGGCATCCAGCTTTCCTCTGAACAGTGTACAGGGTGAGAGTATCTGGTTACCAGGTCTGGCGGCAGAGTGAAAAGAGCTAGAGGCACTGAGAATGGCCAACATTCCCATGGTTTGCGGGAGCAACGATGTAGGCAACATGGGAAGAAGAATCAGGATCATTTTAGGAGTGTCCCCACCTAAGATGGCCTTCTGCTCCTTTGAAATCTAGGCAGAACAATACAGAAAAGTGGTAATGGGGTGGGGGATTGAAAGTAACCAGCTGAAAGAAAGACCTCTTCTGTCAAGGGAGCTGTTCCTAGTTGGTAGAAGACATTCTCCAAAAACCCACAAGGCACCCCATAACAAAAAACAAAACAAAACAAAAAAAACAAAAACAAAACAAAACAAAACAAAACCGAAAAAAAAAACAACACTTTAAAACCAGAAAGCACCAACCCTGAATTGTTGTGGTAGCAGTCAAAAACGTTTTTTTTTTTGTTTTTTTGCAATTTCTTTTCCATTCTCCACACCCAATCTTTTCAATCCCAGAGAACCCAGATGATGTGGGGAGAGAAAGAGAAGCACATGGAGGAAACACACTGCAGCCTGAAGTATGCTCCTAGCTTGTGGAGGACAGTAGCTCTGATTTAAAATGGAGTTTAGAACTTTATCTCTTTTTTTTTTTTAATGATTTTTTATTATATTATGTTAGTCACCATACAGTACATCCCCGGTTAGAACTTTATCTCTTAACGTGCAAGTAGACATTTTAGTTTTTGAATTTCAGAGGACTAAATAACTCTGGGATATTTTTTTTATCTGAGAGTTACCAGGAAAGTCACAAGAGCTGCAGTAGATTTCAGTCAAGGGTTAAGAAACCTCTAGATTCCAGTTGATACAGTGAGTTTGAATGGCAGTTATTTTCTGCTTGAGTTTGAATGCTATCTTTAATATCATTTGGTTTTAAACAATTCCTTGTTAAATCTAAAGATAATTATCTTACTTGACTTTTGGCAAAATGGTAAATATAAATGTTTTCATGCCTTTAAAAGATAATTTTTGTTTAAAAAAAAAGTTTTATTTCTTAAAAAAGAAGGCGGGGTGCGGAAGTGATAGTTTTTGCCTTATTTTGGGCTTATTCAAGACAGCATTGTTTCCTTTCCTGAATTTTGTCCAAAATGTAAACCTTCAAGCTGAACATTTATCTCATTAAATACTATAGTATTTTTAAATTGAACCTAATCACAATGTTATTACTGTAATTCATTCAAGCATGATGTTCATTCATCCTTCACAAACTTTGCCCTAGTAATTAGTATATGGAATGAATCTGTTATGTTTGGTGAAATGCTGAGTCTTTATTTCTTTCTCATCGATCCAGAAGCCTCTCCTTGACATAGTCCAGTTGAAACATTATGATAATGTCTTAAACAGCTTAGTTTATGAAGGTGATGACCAACATTTTTTTGGTAGCTTCTGCAGAAGAATTCTATTTAAGTAACTGTGAATCACTTCAGCATGTCTTGAAAAATACACGAACTCATTCAACTGAAAGTTTTATTTTAATTAGAGAAGACATTGGTTGTTCAGGTAGGAAATTTGGGCTTTTAAAAGTATATAAGATTATGGGGCGCCTGGGTGGCACAGCGGTTGGGCGTCTGCCTTCGGCTCAGGGCGTGATCCTGGCGTTATGGGATCAAGCCCCACATCGGGCTCCTCTGCTATGAGCCTGCTTCTTCCTCTCCCACTCCCCCTGCTTGTGTTCCCTCTCTCTCTGGCTGTCTCTATCTCTGTCGAATGAATGAATAAAATCTTTAAAAATAAAAAAATAAAAAAAAAATAAAAGTATATAAGATTACTATTATTATGTGATTGTCCTGGTAGACTTGGCTAATACGGTTAGCCAAAGAAAGATGTGAAAATACACATACAGGAAAGAAAAAGAGCAAAAAAATTACTTTTATTAGTAGACGATTGTTTACCTGGAAAACCCAAGTCAAAAAATTATTATAAACAATAAGAAAATTCAGTTATATGGCAGTTATAAAATTACTATATAGAGGTAACCAGTGTGAAAATACGAAGGGATAAAAGTTCCCATTTATAATAGCAACAAAACATACATAATACACTGGAATAAGCTTAAGAAACATGTATAAGAGCTATATGAATAAAACTTGGCTACTAAGAGACAGAAAATAAAACCCAAGTAAATGGAAAGATACAATCCTCTTCTTGGTTTAGAAAATTTAAGGTGGAAAGATTTCAGTTCTCCGTAAATTAATTTTAAAGCAATTTCAATTTTTAAAAAGGACTTAAGACGAGTGCTAAAATGTACAGGAAAATTAAATATAGAAGAGAGAGTTAGGCCTATAAAATATATTTAAAATTATAATAAAGCTCCAGTAGTTAAAGCAGCTTGACACTAACAGTGATTTGACAGATAAATAGAACAATATAAAGTCCAAAAACAGACTCCAGAGTACTTGGAAATATAGTTAGTGGTTAAGGTTATATTCAAATAATTAAATTTGTATTATTTAATAAATTCTTCAGGTACAAATCTCTAGCTACTTGGGAAAAAAACAAAGTAGAAGCTATACCTCATATACCTCACATCCAAATTTGTACTAGGAGGAAAGATTTAAATGAACAAAAATGACAATACAAATATCTAAAAGATAAACTGTCAACAGAAGATATTTGAAATACACGTAGCAAAGGAAAAATCTCTTATAAACCATTAAGAAAAAGACCAATATAATATGAACACAGGACTTGAACAATTATTCCATAGAAAAGAAAATGACTTTTAAAAATGTGAAAAATTGATGAATAAGTTCTGGGATCTAATGTACAGCATGGAGACTAAAGTTAATAATACTGTATTATAGACTTGCAAAAAAAAGTATTTAAATCTTAAATGTTCTCACAACATACACACGCACAAAAGTTATGTGAGTTTATGGAGGAATTAACTAACCCTATTGTGGTAATGATTTTTCAAGATATACAGGTATGCAATCATTACATTGTGCTCTTAAATTTACAGTTATATGTCAGTTGTACTCAAAACAAGAAAAATATTTAAAATTTCTCATAATTACTAAATTTAAGAAATGAAAATGATAATAAAATGAAATACCATAATTCCCTTAAAATATTGACAGAGACCTAAGTTTGGTAACAGAAGTGTTCTGCAGGATGTGAGGAAGCATACTGTTTATGGCATTATAAATTGTGACCACCTCATTCAAGAGTGAATTCACAATAACTTCCAAAATTAAAATATACATACGTCAAACCTAGTAATTCAACATGTAGGAATTTATTCTTCAGTACACTTTCAAATGGGCAAAGTGACATATGGACAAATTTTTTTATTACAGCATTGTTTCAAACTGCATAGTATTAGAAATAACCTAAATGTTCATTATTAGGGCATTTGTCAAATAAATAATGGTACATACGTAGCACAGGTGTGGATATGCATACGTTTATTTCCTCGTTCCTTTGGTTATCTCTTCCAGTTTCTTGGCTTTAAATACCATGTGTGTGGATGATTCAGTTTTATCTGAAGTTCCATTCTCTCTCCTGAATTCTCTTACCACACTCCCCCTCGGTATCTCCACTTGGATGTTGCAATAGACATCTCATATTCAACATATCTGAACTCTTGATCCTCCCCAACAAATCTCACTTCCTTGGCAGCCTTCTCAGTAGACAGCAAATTTTCTCCTTCTACTGGCTCAGTCCAAAAGCCTTAAGAGTCATCTTCTCTTCCTCTCACAGCCAGTTTTCAGTTGGTCAAAAATTCCTTTTGCTCTACCTTCACATTATGTCCAGAATCCTACCACTTTTCACCACAGTGGCTGCTGCTACCCTGGTCTACACCGTCATTTCTTGCCTGGCTTATTGCAGTAGATGATCGCCTTATATCTACGTGCCCCTGTATTGTCTATTCTGGCCAAAACAATCAGTGATTGTTTTAAAACATTGAATCAAATCAAATGTTATTCTTGCTCAGAACTGTGGAATGGCTCCCATTTTACTCAGAATAAAAGACAAATTCCCTACAATGGCCTGAAAGGACCTCCATGATCCGGCCCTGTTAATTTTGTGACCTCATTCCCTTTTACTCTCCTCCTTCATTCAGCCTCACCCAGCTTGGCTTCTTCAAAGCTTCTTGAATACACTTGTATTCTCCCATCTTAGCGTATTTTTTCCTCTGCTTGGAGTACTCTTTCTTGGGACATCTACGTAGCTAACTTCCTGACCTCTTTCAGGTCTTTGCTCAAATGTCACCTTTTCAATGAGAATTACCCTGACTACTTTATTGCCTTAACTTTTATATATTATATAGGACTTCTAACCTCTATAACATACTGTAGGTTTTATTGATTTGTTATGCTTATTATAGATTGTCTGTTTCACTGCCTAGAATGAATGTAAGCTTTATCTGTTTTCTTCAATGATAGATCCCAAGGGTTTAGAATATGATGAATCAATCAATAAATGAAGCAATCTGCAAGACAAATTGAAGAATTCAAAAGTATATATAACTATTCATAACACTCTGCAAAATGAGCTGTGTATATATAAATGATATAAATGTTTATAGATGCATATGGTATCTCTGAAAGACTATGAAAGAAACTGGTAATAATGGGTACCTGTGGGAGAAACAATACCAGGGATGGGTAGGGAGGAACAGTCTACACTTCAGGGTATGCAGCTATCATTTCTTTAGTTGAAAAATACAAGGCATAGCTGAGCCTAATTCTGAAATTCAAAATTCTTTATAAATAGTCAATTTTTTTCTTTGAAGATGTTTAATTGTATTACCACTAGATGGCACATACTTACTGATAAATTCTCAAAGAATCTCCAACACAGATTTTTTTTAAAAAGCACTTTAGTTCCCCTAACTCACTAGAGTTTACTTAACTGTCTACAGTATTGGTTTTTCTCAAGAAATTTCCTTAACTTCAGTTGTTTAGTGCCATATCAGCTTCTAGGCTATTTTCCACTAATTTCTTATTTAGCATTATTATAAAATTTGAGTTGTAGGAATATCTTAAATCTGCAGACACTAGCTTAGATATTCTTAGTTTATAGTTTCTAATGTTTTTTGAATTGTATCTACCTATGTTTTCATCTCTTTTTCTATCAAATTAGTGAATAAAATTTAAATATTCTGTGCACAAAAGTAGATTTTTTTTTAAAAATAGATTTTTGTTTGATTATATTGTTTGACTGCTCTTATATCGAATAAATCAGTGTCCAGAACAATGTGCAATTTAACAACCACTTTCCGAATGCTTACATGATACACAATGAGATTAGGCAAATGAGTACCATGTAGGACACAAAGATGAAACATTATTTATTGCCTCTGTCTTCAGGACCTTTCATTTTATGGGGGGCAGTCATGAATGCATATAACTATAATACAAGTCAAAATGTAGTAAATGATTAAAAGAAAATAGTAAGTGTAATGGGAACAGATAGCTTATATTAATTTGGGGATTCCAAGAATAAGGTGGAATTTGAAAAGAGCTTTGATATAAAGATAGTTTCATTCTCTGAATGAACTGAATGTATGTGTTACATAGATTTACATTTCGATATAAAGAGTGAATTATATATCTGGGATAAAGATACGATCATTATATGCAAGTGGTAAATATGGAATTATAGTATAAAAACCTGTATTCTTTTTGATGGTAAAGTTTCCAAAAAGAAAATGGTAGTATGCATTTTATAAATTGTAACATTTAAAAGCATTATAAAAAACTTTTTAGGCAAATCTGAGTGCCTGGTTGGCTCAGTCAGTAGAGCATGCAAATCTTGATCTTGGCGTTGTAAGTTCAAGGCCCAGGTTGGGTATAGAGATTACTTAAAAATAAAATCTTAAAAAAAAAAAAAAAAAAAAAAACCTTTTTAGGCAAGTTCTAAAGTAACATTGGAAAAATTATTGGGCCAGATAATTTTGGTAGTCATTTTTAACATAGAGATTTTCTTACTCTTGTTTTTCTTTTCAAAATATTTTTAATTAATTTATATGTAGAAAAAGTACTGAATTCAAGTAGAATAACATTTATTGAGTGCTTACTATGTCAGAAAACTGCCATCTATTATTTCATTTAATACTCATGAAACTTGATGATGTATATACTGTTACCCACATTTTACAGATGAAGAAATTGGGGCAAAAGTTTAAGGAACTTGTGTGAATATGTCACCTGCCTGTCATAATACCAATACGGGATGTGAATAGAATTAATTTTCTTACAATAAGAAACCTGGCTTTTCAATTTATAACACTTCAGTATCATTGCTCTTAAAAGAGGATCAAATTACTCTAATAAGATGTATTAATACTGACTACTTTGTTACATTGGTGGTCTTTTTATAACTTTTTAAAGTGTGAGATAAATCATATTAAAATATTATCTTAGTGAATCAGGAACCTGACCCTTTGACTTTGAATGTACAAGATTTCTCCAACTTTGGTGTACTGTAACATAATAAAATAATAATCATATACCAAAGTCTAAGTAATATATGGTATAATGCTTAAGTCAGATTAATTCCAGCACAACAGCTAAATCAAGTAGATATTAAAACAAAATTATATATTTAGAAATGAGTCTTAATATTTTTCTGTGTTTCTTTAGCCAGAAAAATGTAAGAAAAAAAAGAAATGGTATAAAAGTGCCCTACAAGAAGCCTACCTCCTCTATGGATATTCTCATGAGCAAAGACTGGAAATGTGCCGCCTATCCAAACAGGGTATACGAGCTTTTTTATTCTTTACCACCCCAGAATGAGGATCTATTCAGATGCATGCTTCCCGAAATATATTTGCACATTTTAAAACATCTCTCTTTCTCTTCGTAGGGATATAATAAATCTTTGTCCCCTGAAAAGAAATTTTTATATGGATTAATAATATGTATTTTGCCCTTTGAAACTGTTTTCAGTGACTAAACATACATTCTATTTAAATGCAGGGGTTTTAATTAGCACTTCTATCATCTTCTTTACCCTTAAACTATCTACATAAGTTCTCTTGTATATTTCAAAGTAAATATTTCAAAATTAGAAGCTGTGGCCTTAAAATATATTTCTGGGGTGAAACTTTCACTTGCATATGCTGCATTCTTTCAGAACAAAGTGTTTTTCAAAATGTTTTACTTTTAAAGAAATTCAAGGCAGAGATAAAAACAATCTTCAACTTTTTTTAATGAGGGTAAAAAATGTAAGATTTCAGGTCATTTTCAAAGAAAGTTCTCTGGAATCATAAATATTATGGTTTGTAGATAGCTTTTTAAATGAATTCATCATAGGGATTTTAGTAGGTAGGATACATTTTTAACTCTGAATATGATTGTCACATAGAAATGGTGACTTTCAATAAACTTAAATATGTTCTTAGTGGTAATAATAATTATCTTAATTTCTAAAATGATCATCTTAAGTTCTAAAATAGATTATGGGAGGATCTGGCCTTTTACTACTGACTGAATTTTGAAGTAAGAGTGACAATTTTTTCTTCTTGGAATTTAATATATATATATTTTAAAACTTATATGTGAAAACATTTTATTTGAGAAAAATTTAAATATTAACCCCGCTACCTTAGATTTTTACAGGAAATAAGTAGATTTTAAAAGAGTGGAAAAGAATGACAAGCACATTACTCTGGTTTACTCTGAGACTGGGAAAAGAGACATTTATTACCATAAATGTGATTTTATTCCTTGTGCTGAAAATATAATGTCTCTGTTTATTATCAGTAAAGGTTGAACTCACTATATTATTACAAATACAATTTTATTCTTTTCACAGAGTATACATTTTTCTCGTGTAACCAAAATAAACTTTGAAATATTTGGTTTTTTTAGTTTTTTAGTATTAATATCTTGAAGTAATATAGTCAGTTATTTTTTTAAGTTGTATTATAGCCATTTCACATTAGCAGTAGACACACTCTTTCAATAAATATGGAGCTATGTCTTTGTCATTGTTGTATGTGCTGGCGTATTTATGTCTGGGTCCTTTGGCATTCTTGCTTGTCCAGAGACTATGGAGAGGGGTTATTTCTCATTGGTTTTGCAGCAGACCATTTTCTGGTTGAAAGTCTGATGATTTTTGCATGCAGAATTTGATGTAACTCAGTCTGATTATAGAGAGGCCTATGCCTAAAGACTTTGATTCTTGTCCCTGAAGGAGCCAGAATGGAGGGGTACAAAGACACTTCCAGGAATTCAGTCTTTGCCATAATAGGCTCACTCACTTCATACTCACTCTTTACTAGCTCCAAAATAGACACTGTAGTCCTTGCTTAGCTTCCAGGGTGAATTCTAGGACGTATTCAGCTTCTTGCTGTGTTCAAAAGTAATTTTGAGAGGTAATTTGCCATTATTCAGATATTTTACAAAAGGTGAGTAGCTTAGAGGCAAACAACTTATTTCATCCCTACAACTTTGAGGATTTCTTTAACCCCAAATGTCTTCTTCCAGCTCAGAAATAATGACTAGTAATTTCTTTACCTAAATTCTTCCTACCCTACAGAAATTGGCCCACTATTATGTTAGACGCAGCTCTTTCATTGTTGAATTCTACAGGGTCAGTAAATGATATTTAAAAAATATAGGCCTATTTCATATGGTAAGAGTATGTTTAGTTTTATGAGAAACTGCCAAGCTATCTTCCAAAGTAGCTGCATCATTTTTTCATTCCCACCAGAAATGAACGGCAGTTCTTTTGCTCCACATACTTGCCAACGTTTGGTGTTGTCAGTATTCTGGATTTTGGCCATTCTATTAAGTCTGCAGTGGTACCTCATTGATGTTTTCATTTGCAATTCTCTAATGACATATGATGATGAACATCCTTTCATATGCTTATTTGCCATCTATAAATCTTCTTTGGGGAGGTGTCTGTTCATTGCCTGCTTTTTAATCCGATTGTTTATTTTCTTATTGTTGAGTTTTAAGAGTTCTTTGTATACTTATAGCAGCATTATCAACAATAGCCAAACTATGGAAAGAGCCCAAATGTCCATTGACTAATGAATGGATAAAGAAGATGTGGTATATGTCTACAATGGAATATTACTCAGCCATCAAAAAGAATGAAGTCTTGCCACTTGCAGGAATGTGGATTGAACTAGAGTCTATTATGCTAAGTGAAATAAGACAGAGACAAATACTATATGATCTCACTCATATGTGGAATTTAAGAAATAAAACAGATGAATATATTGGGAGGGAAGAGAGAGGGAGGGAAACAAACCATAAGAGACTCTTAACAATAGAGAACAAACTGAGGGTTGATGGAGGGAGGTGGGTGGGGGATGGGCAGGTGGGTGATGGGGATTAAGGAGGGCACTTGTTATGATGAACACTGAGTGTTGTATGTAAGTGATGAATCACTGAATTCTACTCTGAAATCAATATTGCACTGTATGTTAACTAACTAGAATTTAAATAAAATCTGAAAGAAAATGGAGAAAAGCAGAAAAACCCAAAAAGAGTTCTTTGTATATTTCAGATAACAGTCCTTTGTCAGATTTTTTTGTAAATACTTTTTCCCACTCTGGATTATCTTCTTATTCACTAATTGTGTTCTTTGCAGAGTGGAAATTTTAATTTTAATGAAGTTCAGCTTATCAATTATTTCTTTCATGGATCTGGCCTTTGATGTTTTATCTGAAGTCATCTGCATACCCTAGGTCATCTACATTTTCTCCTATGTTACACTCTAGGAGTTTTATAGTTATACATTTTTCATTTAGATATGTGATTTTGAGTTAATTTTTGTGAAAGGTGTAAGGTCTGTATCTAGATCCATTTTTTTGACATGTAGATATCAGGTTGTTCAATACCATTTGTTGAAAACTATATTTTCTCCATTATATTGTCTTTGTTCTTTTGTAAAATATCAGTTGACTATATTTATTGGGTCTGTTTCTGAGCTCTCTATTCTGTTCCATTGATCTGTTTTTTTATTCTTTTCCCAATATTACAGTGCCACGATTATTGTAGCTTTAGAGTAAGTATTAAAGTCAGGTAGGGCCAAGTCCTCTGACTTTGTCCTTCAATATTGTGTTGGCTATTCTGCATCTTTTTCTCTTCATATGAACTTTAGATTGAGTTTGTTGATATCCACAAAATAGCTTGTTGGGATTTTCATTGAGATTGCACTGAATCTATAAATCGAGTTGGGAAGAACTGACATCTTGACATTACTGAATCTTCCCATCCATAAATATGGAATATACCCAGATTTGTTTAGTTCTTTGATTTTGTTCATCAGAGTTTTGTAGTTTTCCTCATATAATCTTGTCCATATTTTGTTATATTTTGCCTAAGTATTTCAGTTTGGGGGGCACTAGTGTAAATGAGAATGTGTCTTTAATTTCAAATCCTGTTTTTTCATTGCTGGTAAATAAGAAAGTGATTGACTTGTGTGTGTTAACCTTGTGCCCTGCAACCTTGCTATAATCACTTTTTTGTTCCAGGAGTATTTTTTTTTTATTCCTTTTTGGATTTTCTACTTAGATAATCATGTCATCTACTAAGACAGTTTTATTTCTTCTCAATCTATACCTTTTATTTCCTTGTTTTTAACTTACTGCATTAGCTAGGAGTTTCAGTACAATATTGAAAAGAGTGGTGAGGTGTGAACATCTTTGACTTATTCCTAATCTTAGTGGGAATGCTTTGAGTTTCTCACCATTAAGTATCATGTTAGCTGTAGATTTTTGTAGATTCTCCTTATCAGATTGAGGAAATTTCCCTCTATTCCTAATTTGCTGAGAGTTTTTATCATGAAGGGGTATTGGATTTTGTCAAGCGCTTTATCTGCATCTATTGATCTGATCATGTGACTTTTCTTTTTTAATCTGTTGATGTCACAGATTGCATTAATTGATTTTCAATATTGAATCGGCCTCGTATGCCTCAGATGAACCTCACTTGTTCATGGCGTATAATCCTTTTTATACATTGTTGGATTTGATTTGTAATATTGAGGATTTTTGCATCTGTGTACATGAGAGAAGTTAGTCTGTAGTTTTCTTGTAATGCCTTCATTTGGTTTTGGTATACTGGCTTCAGTGAACCAATTAGGAAGTATTCCCTCTGCTTCTATTTTCTGGAAGAGTTTATAGAGAATTGGTATAATTTGTTCCATAAATGTTTGATAGAAATCACCAATGAACCATCTGGGCTTGGTGCTTTCTCTTTTGGAAATTATATTGATTATTATATTGATTCAATTTTATAAAAAGATATAGATTGTTTATTTATTCTTGTGTGACTTTTGGCAGATGGTGTCTTTTAAAGAATTGGTCCATTTCATCTAGGGTATGAGATTTGTGGGCACAGAGTTATTCACAGCATTTCTTTTTTTGTTTTTGTTTTTTCTTTTTTTTTTTTTTTTTTTAGATTTTATTTATTTATTTGACAGAGAGAGACAGTGAGAGAGGGAACACAAGCAAGGTGAGTGTGAGAGGGAGAAGCAGCCTTCCTGTGGAGCAGTGAGCCCGATGTGGGGCTCAATCCCAGGACCCTGGGATCGTGACCTGAGCTGAAGGCAGACGCTTAACGGCTGAGCCACCCAGGTGCCCCTCACAGAATTTCTTTATTATCCTTTTAATATCTTGGGATCTGTAATGATGCCCTCTCTTTTGTTTTTGATACTAGTAATTTATGTTTTCTCTCTTTTTTTCCTTAGTTAGACTGGCTAGAGATTTCTTGACTTTATTGGTCTTTTTAAAGAAACAATTTTTGGTTTTATTTCCTCTATTAATTTCCTGTTTTTGATTTTATTGATTTCTGCTCTAATTTTTATTTCTTGTGTTTACTTCATATTTAACTTGCTTTTCGTTTTCTAGTTTCCAAAGGTGGAAGCTTAGCTTATTGATTTTAGGTCTTTGTTCTTTCATAATATTTGAATTTTAATGCTATAAATTCCCCTCTAAATACTTTCACTGTGTCTTACAAATTTTGATAAACCGTATTTTCATTTTCATTTAGTTTAAAATATTTTAAAATTTCTCTTAAGATTTCTCCTTTGACCTATATGTTACTTAGGAATGCATTGTTTAATCTCCAAGTATTTGGGGGTTTTCTAGTTATCTTTCAGTTTTTTAATACTAGTTTAATTCTACTATGGTCTCAGAGCAGACTATTGTATGATATCTATTTTTAAAAATGAGTTAGGGTATATTTTATGGCCCAGAACATAGTCTATCTTAGTGACTGTTCCAAGTGAGCATGAGAAGAATGTATATTCTGTTGTTGCTGGATAAAGTAGTCTATAGATGTAGATGATATTCAGTTGATTGATGGTATTGAGTTCAACTACAGTAGTTTTCTCTTACCTGCACTTTCGCTTTCCATGATTTCGGTTATTTGTGGTCAGCCGTGACCTGGAAGCAGATGATCCTCCTTTGCTGTATCATCAGAAGGTCAATAGTAGTCTAACCCTATGTCACAATGCCTGTGTCATTCGCCTCCCTTCATCTCATCATGTAGGCATTTTATCTCACATCTTAACAAGAAGGATGAGTATAGTACAATAAAATATTTTGACAGAGTAAGGGACCACATTCACATAACTTTTGTTACAGGATATTGTTATAATTGTTCTTTTCATTAGTTATTGTTGTTACTCTCTTACTCTGCCTAATTTATAAGTCAAACTTTATCATAACTATGTATATATAGGAAAAGCAGTACATATAGGGGTTTATTACTATGCATGGTTTCAGGCATCCACTGGGGTTCTTGGATCATATCCCCCACAGATAAAGGTGAACTACTGCATGTCATTACTGATTTTCTGCTTGCTGGACCTGTTCATTTCTGCTGAAGTCTCCAATTATAATAGTGAGTTCATCTATTTCTCCTTGAGTTCTATCAATTTTTGCATTACATGCCTTGACACTGTTGTTAGACACGTTCATATTAATACTCATTATTTCTTCCTGGAGTAATGATGACTTTGTTATTAGGTAATGCTCCTCTTTATCCCTGATAATGTTCCTAGGTCTGAAGCCTGCTCTGTCTGAAGTTAATATAGCTACTCCTATTAAAATAGCTTCCTTTTGATTAGTGTTAAAATGGTATGTCCTTCTGTATCTTTTTACTTTTAACCTCTATGTGTCTTTATATTTAAAATGAGTTTTTTTGTAGACAACATATGCAGACAGTCTTTGTTTTTTAATTGGTATATTTATACCATTGAAATTTGAAGTAATTATTGATTTGTTGGATTAATATTTACCATATGTGTTACTGTTTTCTATTTGTTTTCCTTTTTCTTTGTTCCTTTTTTTTTTCATTCTTTTTCTGCTTTTGTGTTTTTGTTTGTGTGTGTGTTTGTTTAGAGAGGGAGAGAGAGATGGGGGTGGAGAGGCAGAGGGAGAGGAAAAGAGAGAATCTTAAGCAGGCTCCATGAGCATGGAGCCTGATATCACAACCCAAAGATCATGACCTGAGCCAAAATCAAGAGTCAGACATTTAACCGACTGAGGCACCCAGGCACCTCAACTTCTTGTGGGTTTTTTCATCCACCTTTTTGGTTTTAATTTAGTATTTTATATGATATTTTTTCCTCTCTTAGCATATCAATTATGCTTTCTTTTTAACTTTTTTTAGGATAAAAATGTTTTAGGGAAATGGTTTTCCTAAATTAGACATATTATTGCTATTATTATTTTGAACAAATTGTTTTCAGTTAGATAAAGAATAGAAAATTTAAAGTTTAGATTTTACTTTCACTTAGTCATTCTCTGATGCTCTTCCTTTCATTATGTCAATCCAAGTTTCTGCTCCTACATCATTTTCCTTCTCCCTTTTAACATTTCTTGCAAGGTAAGTCTACTGGTAACAAATCAGTTTCTCAAATTCTCTCAAGTATATATTCCTTTATTTTTGAAGGATAATTTTACAGCATACAGAATTCTAATTTGGTGGGGGTTTTTTTTCTCTTAACACTATTTCACTCCATTCTCCTCTTCCTTGCACAGTTTCTGAGAGGAATTGAATGAAATTCTTGTCTTTGCTCCTTTATTGATAAGGCACCCCCTTCCACCAGGCTTCTTTCAACAATTTTCTTTATCTTTGTTTTTCTGTCTTTAGCTTTTATCCTGCTTATTGTTCTCTGAGCTTCCTGGATCTTGTTTGGTGTCTGACATTCATTTGGGGGAAATTCTCAGTCATTATTGCTTCAAATATTTCTCCTTTTCCTTTCTCCGTTTCTTTTCCTCCTTGTATTCCCATTACCCATATATTATACTTCTGTGGTTTTCCGATAGATCTTGAATAGTCTGTTCTTTTTTTTTCCAGTCTTTTTTCTCTTTGCTTTTCAGTTTTAGAAGTTTCTATTAATGTATCATTAAACACATTCTTTCCTCAGCTGTGTCCAATCTACTGATGAAACTATCAAAGGTATTCTTCACTTTTGTTACAGCATTTTTAATCTCCAGCATTTCTTTTTGTTATTATTTCTTAGAATTTCTACCTCTCTGCGGTGCCTGCGTGGCTCAGTAGGTTAAGCTTCTGCCTTCGTCTCGGATCATGATCCCAGAGTCCTGGGAGCAAGCCCCGCATCGGGCTCCCTGTTCAGTAGGGAGTCTGCTTCTCCTTCTCTCTCCACCCCTGCCCCCCCCCATGCTGGCGCACTCTCTCTCTCAAATATATAAATAAAATCTTTAAGAAAAAAAGAGTTCCCATCTCTCTGCTTGCAGTACCCATTTGTTCTTGAAAGTTGTCTACCTTTAACGTAGTTGTTTTAAATTCAGTCTGATCATTCCAACATCTCTGTATGGGTCTGTGTTTGGTGCTTGCTCTGTCACTTCAAATTGTTTTTTGCCTTTTAGTATGCTTGTAATTTTTTTTGTGGAAAGGCAAACATGATGTACCAGGTAAAAGAAACTGTGGTAAACAGGCCTTTAGTATTATAGTGGTAAGACATGTGGGGCCAGGGAGGGCAGTCTATAGTTCCATGATTAGGTCTCAGTCCTGGGCTTTGAACTGCACAAGTACTTCTCATTTCTTTCACCCCCTACATGGTACATCATGGTTAAAGGGGAGCTAGAGTTGGATATTTCCCTTCTCCCAATGGAAGACTACAGCAGACTAAATTTGTTCCCTTCCCCCTAAGTGGTTTGCCTCTGAAAAAACCACAGTAGGTTAGGCTCTGGCAAAATAATTTCTCTTGAGGGCAAACTGCTAGAACTGAATGCCCTGGCATATTTCAAAATGGTTACTTTTTTTCCCCCCACTGAGGAAGCACAAAGGTCTTTTTCTCCAGTCTTCACCTCGAGAACCTGATAGAGCTCCTGTAGGTAAACTCACAGAAATGTGCTTCCCTCCTACATGCCTGGGTCCCCCTAGAATTTTTCTCTCAGCTTGTTCACATGGAGGTTCCAGCAATTCATCAATTACAGTTCACGTGTTCCTCCCCCAGCACTGGTTCCCATGGCGGGTTCTGCTCCATGAAGTTGTGATTCTCTGTATTCACCTGTCTCTTCAAATTTGGGGGCAGTGGTTTGCCCTGTGACCTCACTTCTCAGAGGGATCTAAGAAGAGTTATTGATTTTCAATTTGTTTGGCTTTTTACTTGTGAGAATGGAGCATGACCTCTAAGCTCTTTACATGCCAGATAGGAAACTGGACCTATCCTCTACCTTTTTAAGAAAATGCTTTCTTTCAGCTGTCATCTTTAAAGAAGCATAGACTGACAGATTTTCTGAGGCCATGAATGGACAGGCTTTAAAAATATTTTTTTAAAAAAGAAGCCATTGATTTATGTTAATATTTGTACTCCTCTCTAACATGCTTGTAAATAAAAAAATTTTAACATCTGCTATGAGTCATGAGGCATAACCACCTCTACTGACTTGGAACATTTTCATTTTCTACCTGCAGCTCCTCTCTTGCACTTTAAAAACTATGATGTGGATATAGCCCAGAAGTGGAGTAAAGGCCCTTTTAATTACCCAGATCTACATTTCCTGTTAACTGCTTTTCACTCTGTGTGAGGGTCCCTACATGCAGAGATTTCTGAAGGGAGGAAATTAAACCTTTCTCACTGGGGAAAATTCAGCTCTTAGAAAGTGTTTAATGTTGCTGAAGTTGAACATGGACTTACTGTTATTAATAGAAAAATTGCTAATGATTATAATGTTTCTCAGCATTTCATCAGACTTTCTCCCTTTGGCAAATCCCTTTGAAAATCAGAGTGGTTGTTGATACTCCCCAAAACACTTCTGTGTTGCACTCGGAAATGGTTGTGCAACTTTTCAACATAAAAAGTTCCTTGAACAGCAGTTTGGATATTTCTGTTCGCAATTGTCTCCCTACTGGAAATTTTACATAAGAATGACGTATCTGTTGAAGAGAAACATAAGTAATTGGTATTTTTTTTTCATTAACTCTCAGTATATGGTGAGGGTCCATTGGATCCAGTTTTAGTTTTTGAGTTTCGTTTTTATGAGTTTTAACTACACATACAGGTTGATACTTCATCATGACTTTTATTGTTATTAGCGAGCTTTGAAAGAAAAAGGAGAAAAAAATTTAGATACAATAGAATTTATTCTGTCTTGTAATTATCATCAGGGCCCTTTTATAAATTTGAAATAAATTATGAAATTTCAATAATCTTTCAATAATCTTTTAAATTACTCATCAGTTTATTTCCAACTATGTTAAAAAGCATAAAACAAATTATTGAAATGGTAGAGTGATAGAATCACTTAGCAAGATGATATAGTAGTAAAACGTATCATCAGTAAACTATTTTTGCTGGTATTCCAAAGGTTAGATATTTCTGTCTCTCTCTCTCTCTCTCTCTCTCTCTCTCTCACTCACACACACACACACACACACACAAACACATACACATACACACATCTCCAGAATGTCTTTATTAGCTAAAATGAAAGAGAACATTGTTGATAATCTATTCGCTATCAGACATTTTTTTAAGAACTTTATATAAATTCTATTATTTGAATCTCACAATATACCAATAAGGTAATAATTCATTATTCCTGGTTTATCAATAAAGAAACTAAAGGCCTGAGAACATACACAGTGTTTTATATCTTACACTGTCTAGTATAGTACCTTATACCATGTAAACATTATATATATTTTAACTAATAAATTATATTAATTTTTCAGGTAAAAATGTATATTTAAGATCCATATAAGATTTTGAATAAAATACATGTACATTTTTAATTATAAAAAAATATTGAGCAACTACTGCATATAAAACATGGTCCCTGCCTTTAAGGCACATTCTAGTCTTGCAGAGTGCTTAGACATATATAGAAGTAACCATAATACAAGGAAGAAAGTTCTGTGTCCTGGGATGACTGGACTGGTTTTGCAACAGAGGTGGTTATTTCCCCGAGGTGGAGGAATCATCTGTGATGGTAGATGGTCTTGTATATTCATCAGTGGGGAGAAAAAGGGTATTCCAGAAGAAGGGATTCCACGCACACAGCTGAACATAGGAAAGAGGGCAGTTTACATGGGGCCAACTAATTATAGGTATAAATATAATAACCTGCTTCTCTGAATTTCTGTGTTTTATGCCAATAATTTGTTTCTTACTGCAAAATTTGCTTTTAGATAGCAAACATTTATTCACTCTTATATTCATGGATGTTTATTCTTTTTGTTAGTTTTACATGTTCGTTGTGAATTATAGTCGCATATTGATAAGTTTAATTTCTGTGTGTTTTTCTTTAATGTTAGATGTAGTCCTAAAACCTTAATACTAATGTCCATAGCTCTGTTTGTTTTTCATTACCATAATATTAAGGTTAATAAAACAAATGTATGAGTAAGTATTTATGTACAATTCATTTAGTTGGAATTCTACATTGAACCCATTAAAAATCCAATTATTAATTATTATTGCCAATAATTTTTACTAATTCACACACAGGTTTGCATAAATCAAAATAATATCTTAAAATAATTTTCTGTATTCTGTTTGGCTGTAGTCCTCTTTTGTGTTGAGTGTTGCTTAAGTGTCCCACATGGAGGCAGCAGACATAATAGAGACCTGCCGTCAGATGGGTCTGGCCCCACTGCTTGGCCTCAGACATGGTATTTAGCCTCAACTTTCTCAGCTGTAAAATGGGGATGCACTACATACTTTGCAAGATTATCATGAAGTTTCAATAAGATATTGTCTATGTAAAGTCTTTATCCCGTATCTGGCATGGAGTAGATGTTCAAGTAGAGGTCTCTAGGATTTCATTCCAGATCCTATATACTTCAGAGTACATAAGCTGACCAGACCCTAGAATAAGACACACTATATTCTAACTCGAGAACATCCAACCAACCAGATTTAAGGGTGGAGGTTTGTCAGATAAGTGTATCAATCCCTAATGCTATTATTTTGGATTATTTTGTTCTACTCAACTCTGGGAAGTTGAGTTTGTTGGCATTTTGATCAAAAGAACCATTAAAAACACGTATTACAGTATGAAAAAGTAGAAAATTCTAATTGTATAACATTGCACTTATTTAAACAGGAGTGTAGGCATTTTTTGAAGCAGCCATACTTTATTATCTTACAGATAAATCCAAAGCAGATGGCAAAGTTGCTGTGGTAGCCAAGAAAAGGGTAAGATCATGTTTCATTATATAAAATATGCAGACTTCAAATTCCGTTTGATTAAAGCTATTTTTAAAAGAAAATTGAATTAATATTTAAAAGCAAAATGACATATAATTAGTTTTTTCTTCTAGATGTTGGTTGAGTATATTTTTCCTTATTTAGGTTGACACTAGAAATTTAATATTTATGATTACTTATATCAGTGTTATAGAATTATCAGAAATATAAAGTTAACAAGTTAGCAATTGCTTTTATTTACATTGTATTTCACGTACGTACTTTCATATACTAAAATATTTTTTGTGTACCATGTTATTAGAATGTGTGCAATCTCGTGGAAAATTTAAATAATTAAAATCCACAGCTTAATATGGACTTTACCTTGAAGTTGAGAATAATATCAGCCATTTATATCGATCTAAACCTAGAATCTTTTAAATAAAATTTGTGCAGTCAATAGCATTTTAAAAGAATTTTAAAAATTTAACATGTCATTCTGTATATTGTATGCAGGGAGTTGTTTAACTACTTATTGTCAAAACTATGATTGGGATAGGATGACCTTGACATTTTCCTCAAGTGACAGTATTCTTAACAGGACAGTACTTAAAAAGAGAAAGACCCAATGTTTAAATCAAATTCTTTTAGACAAATAGTATATTGATGCCATATGAAAAAGAATTGTGATTGAAAGGAGAGCCTATCCCTCTAGTATTTCCTGTGTTGAATGGTGGGGTTGGGGCAGGGTGGACCCAGGGAAGGTTGAGTGTAACCCGGCAGAATGGAAAAAATGTTGGTCACAAACCTATAGATGAACAGGCCACGGGGTAAGCATCATTTTTGTATTCTGAGTATGTATATGTCATGAGTCCTTTGATTTTTGTATTATTTATTTATTTTTATCATGAGTCCTTTTAAAATCTGATTTTGTTTTACCCTTTTGCTTTCTGACTTGTAAAAGTATTCTGTACTTTTCACTGGCTAAATAATGTGTTGTACCTTTTGCAGAAAGGAATTCCATATCATAGAAGACAAGGTTGCCTTTTAAAAAGAAAGGAAATAGTACTTGTGTGTGTCTGACCGTTTAGAAAGGAACATGTGAGATAGTGCAGGATTGTTAATGTGCGTGGAATTGTTTATTTTAATCTCTGCTAAAGGATAGTTAGAATCAAAAATGATAAAGGTAATAATAACTAACATTTCTATATATTGCTTTATTTTTACCAGTGATTTTCAATGACTGTGGTACTACTGTCTCTAGGACAGTGCTATTTAAAGTGTGGTCCGTGGACCAGAGCTAGTCTGTGAACTATTTATTATTGGTCTGTAATGAGACAAAAGCAAAAAATGACAGGAACCATTTAGAAACTTGTATAGTAATTTGACAGAGTCATTTTTGTCTGTTGACTGTAATGATAAAATGGAACTTATATTTTGTGTTTATTTTCTATTTCACTTTTTTCTTAGTAACTTATTTTTAATTGTATAGAAGTATAGGTCTTGGGTGTACTGGGGGCAAAACTGGTCCTTAAACACATAATTTAAGAGACACTGCACTATGTGTCTCGGAGTGTGTTAGGAATTTGTGGAAGTGTCTTGGGCTACAGTAGTTTGGGGGAATACAGGGCATTTTTGGGGGCATAGTTAAGGAAACTAGGTATCTAGCAATGCATGGAACAAAACCGTATCACAAAATTGTCCAGCATCTGTCATGATTTTCGAATGTGCTGCTAGACTCAACAAACTACAGATATACAGTTGACCCTTGAACAACACAGGGTTGGGGCACTGACCACTACAGTCAACAACTCATGTATAACATTTGGCTCCCCTAAAACTTAACTACTAGTAAGCTATTGTCAACCGAAAGCCATAATAAAAATGTAAACAGTTGATTAACACATATTTTGTATGTTATATGTATTATATATATACTGTATTCTTACAATAAAGTAAGCTAGAGAAAAGGAAATGTTAAAATCATAAGGAAGAGAATGTACATATACAATTCTGTACTGTAAGAAATCTGTGTGTAAGTGGACCTATGCAGTCCAAACCTGTGTTGTTCAAGGGTCAACCGTGATTGTGTAGTGATTTAATACAAAATAATACTGAAATATAACATTTTAGACAAAAAGCCAAGGAATTTCGAAGGCTTATTATAGAGCAGGAAACTGAAATGAAATAAATACACTGTTCTCAAAATTACTGAATAATTTACTTATTTTCTACTCAACATATTGTAACATATTTAACTACGTATTTAGCCATAAAGAGCAGAAGTGCAATTACTGAGATACCATGGAAAACATTTACAAATCTGAAACAGGAAATTTGAGATGACTTTTAACAGTCTTAAAATCAAATATTACTAAATTGACAGATAAGTGAAATGTATTGATCTCTTTGAATTATAAAAAATAAACATTTAGAAATATTTCATGATATTGCTACCCTTATATATTTGTGAACACTTTAGAATAATGCTAAGAAACCTATTACAAATATTACATATTGAAATTATTTTTAGATAGCCTGTTATTTTCCAATCTTACTCTGATACTGTCCCCAAAGTCTACCTTAAAATTCTTTATTACATAAGATATAATAGAAGATATTATTGCTTCTTTTTCTAATTTATTATCAAGATAGTCGTCCTCGGGGCACCTGGGTGGCTCAGTCGATGCGGTGTCCAACTCTTGATTTCAGCTCACATCATGATCTCAGGATCATGAGGTTGAGCCCCGCGTCAGCCTCCACACTCAACATGGAGTCTGCTTGAGATTCTCTCTCTCCCTCTGCTCCTCTTCCAGCTTGCACTCTCTCTTTTTCTGTCTCTCTCTAAATAAATAAATAAAATCTTAAAAAAAAAAAAAAGACATTTTTCCTCACATATTACATTATGGTCAAGTTCTTTTCAAGTACTAGAGACTGAATGTGGCCCTGAAGTGTTATGGGATTTCTGTGATATTTCGTTACTAGGTCATCTCATGTCATAGCACACAGAGAATTATTTCCTCTATAGGGAATTATTTTGCCAAACTCTTTTGGGAGAATATAATACTTTACATTTTCTATGCTTGGGCAATCTATAATTTATTTTGGAATATTATCTCTCTTTCAATTGAGATTAGTTTCTTTTCTTTCATTATATAAAATGTCTCATCCATTACTACTTAACTTAAAAGTAGTTTCACACCCTCGCCAACACCTGTTGTTTCTTGTGTTGTTGGGAATGCAAACTGGTGGACCCACTTTGGAGAATAGCATGGAGATTCTTCAAAATGTTAAAAACAGAACTACCCTACCATCTGGCAATTGCACTACTAGGTGTTTACCCAAAGGATACAAAAATACAGATTTGAAGGAATACGTGCACCCTGATGTTTATGGCAGCATTATCAACAATAGCCAAATTATGAAGGAGCCCAAATGTCCATCAACTGATGAATGAATAAAGATATTCATTCAAAATCATAAAAATTCATAAAAATATATATATTTATGTATGTATACACACACACCGTGGCATATTACTCAGCTATCAAAAAGGATGAAATCTTGCCATTTGCAATGACATGGATGGAGCTAGAGTGTATTATGCTAAGTGAAATAAGTCAGTCAGAAAAAGACAAATACCATATGATCTCACTCATATGTGGAACTTAAGAAAGAAAACAGATAAACATATGGAAAGGGGAAAAGAAAAAAAAGGAGAGAGGGACTCAAGCAATAGAAGACTCTTTTTTTTTAAGGATTTTATTTATTTACTTGAGACAGAGAGATACAGAGAGAGAGCATGACCAGGGGGAGAGGTAGAGGGAGATGGAGAAGCAGACTCCCTGCAGAGACAGGAGCTTGATGTGGGGCTCCATCCCAGGAAGCTGGGATCATGACCTGAGCCAAAGGAAGATGCCCAACCATCTGAGCCACCCTGATGCCCCAATAGAAGATTCTTAACGATAGAGAACAAACTGAGGATTGATGGAGGGAGGTGGGTGCAGGATGGGCAGATGGATGAAGGGTATTAGGAGGGCACTTGTTATGATGAGCGCTGGGTGTTGTAAGTGATGAATCACTGAATTCTACTCCTGAAACCAATATTGCACTGTGTGTTAGCTACCTAAATTTTAAATACATAAAAAAAAGAAACGCAGATAATTTCCTACAGTCTAGAAGAGAAGTCAGATATGTAAATTAGTAATAATAATATAAGAATGAATAAAGTATGGGGACCCTGGGTGTCTCAGTCAGTTAAGCATCTGCCTTCGGCTCAGGTCACAATCTCAGGGTCCTGAGATCGAGTCCCGCGTTCGGCTCCCTGCTCAGCAGGGAGTCTGTTTTCCCTCTCCCTTTGCCCCTCCCCCCACCATGCTCTGTCTCGCTCTCTCTCTCTCTCTCTCTCTCTCAAATAAATAAATAGAATCTTTTATTAAAAAGAATGAATGAAGTATGTCTACAATAAAGTTATATTAAGTTAAAAAAAAAAGTAGTTTCTGTTCTTATGTCCACCACTACTTGTGTTGGTACATTTTTCTATAGATCCTGTATAGATTGACTTTATCCAAACTTATTTATTCATAATAGGGATGACTGGCATCTACCTTACTGATTTTGTCTTCAAATGTAGTTGTTCTCAAGCATACACATATAGAAATGCATTTTTATTGTATTATAAATATATTTTATTTCTCTTTTATATTAAAGTTATAATATTTTGAAATTATTCATGTAGTCAGATATATTAATTATGTTATGGGCTACAGTTGCTATAACAAGGAGACTCCAAATTACAGGGAGTCATACAAGGTAGAAGTTTATCTCTCTCTTTATTGTATACTTGACCAAAGGTGAGCCAATGATTCAGGGTGGGAGGAGTCTTTGCCCCACAAGATCATTTAGACTCCCAAGTTTTTTCTGTTTTATTGTTATGCCAGCCCCAGGGTGTGGTCGTAATCTATATGGTCAAAAGTTGATGTCACTATCACATCTACATTCTGGCCCATGAAAAGAGATAAAGTGGTAAAGGAGTGCAGACAATTAGCTGAACAAGAAAACGTGAACTTGAAGCTGCACGTGTCATTTCTCTGACATCCCACTGGCTAAATTTAGTGATATGGCTACACCCAGTGGCAAAAGGAAGGAGGGGAATGCAGCTTCTAACTGGATCAGTTTAGATACTGGGGTTACAGTTAGTGGTCTAAGACTTTCATTTAAGAATAGAGAATGGGGGGCTCCTGGGTGGCTCAGTCATTGAGCGTCTGCCTTCGGCTCAGGGCATGATCCTGGCGTTATGGGATCCAGCCCCACATCAGGCTCTTCTGCTAGGAGCCTGCTTCTTCCTCTCCCACTCCCCCTGCTTGTGTTCCCTCTCTCGCTGGCGGTCTCTCTCTGTTAAATAAATAAATAAAATCTTAAAAAAAAATAGAGAATGGTATGTTTCAAAATAGTTCTTATAAAAGGGAGTGGTTACGTCTGATAGAGCTAAGAAATACTGAGATAGATTGCCTTGTGTGACCCTTAAATACCAGTGGGAAATAGGTAATATCAAAGTTGTTCTTACAAAGAAACCTCTCGCAGGGTTACTAAGTGATTAACAGGAGAGGCAGAGCCAGGGTCGGGTTCCAGTTCTGATGGTCCATAATACCACAGCTTCTTTTAACATTTCTTTGGCTTTTTAAATCCCTTTACTATCTTTGAGATACCAAATCACTTTTTAGTATCTTTTTAAGTAGCTGAATCACTTTGTATATTCGACTCTTAAATAATCATGAACTTCATCCTTATGAACAGGCACAATCCCAGCTTTAAAACAATTCTTCATTAATGCAGTACTTTCAGATTACAAAGCATTTCCACAAACACTGTCTTTCACTTCAGATGCTTGGGAATAAGGCCTGACAGACATCATCATCATCACCTTACAAAGGAGATCATTTATAGTTAGAGAAGTTAAAGAATTCACCATAGCCGCACAGTGCTCCTTAGGTACTTTTATTTAATATTAGTTTTCCTTAGTTCTTATTAAAGTATTAGCAAGCTAGTCCTATTAGAGTTTGAGTGCTAATTTCACCTAATAAAGTAGTTTTTATTTTTCTATACATTTTAGATCTATGGATATTGAAGATACTATGTTTTTTAAATAAAGATTTTATTTATTTTAGAGGAAGTGAGAGTGCAAGTGGGCAGAGGGGCAGAGGGAGAGGGAGAGAGAGAATCCTGAGCAGACTCCGTACTGAGCTCGGATCCCAACGTGGGGCTCCGTCTCATGACCCTGAAATTATGACCTGAGCCGAAACCAAGAGTCAGATGCTTACTTGGTGGAGTTCCCCCAGGCACCCCTGAAGATAGTATTTTTTAAAGATAGAACTGTTTTATATGGAACTCTATATGTGGACAAGAGGAACCTGTTGGTGTGAAAGCAAAAGGTAATAATAATAAGAATTATTATTATTATTATTATTATTATTATTATTATTATTATTATTATTATTAAGGGCCCGCTAAGACCAAACATACACATGTTACTTCATTTGATTCAACAACAGTTATGTTAGAGAGTCAGTGTTGTCTCTGGTTCCTGAATGAAGAAAATAGTCATAGGGATGTTCATCACTGCCAAAAATTCAATACAGAGATGAATGAAAAAAAAATAAAGTAATTGGCTGTACAGCTCCTTATCCTGGGTTGCAAATCTTGGCAGTCTATTTTATTTATTTATACATATGTAAACAAATGTGTATACCTACATGTATGAGTGTTTTGTGATTGTCTTGTTTTTACAACAATGAGATGTGATTATATGTTATTCTATAGATTTAACTACTTAGGCCAGCAGATACAGATCTGTTTTTAACCCTCCACAGAGCATACGGTAGCAGATATATCATAGTTAGTCAATCAGCCCTATATTGATGAATGCATGGGAGTTTTCAAGTCGCGGGTGTGGTTTGATATTGCTACATGCAGTGCTTTCATAAACCTCCTTGTACATATCTTTCAATACTGATGCCATTATTTTTATAGGATAAATTCCTCACATGGGCTTGATAGATCAAAGCTAACTAGTGTCACCTGCCTCCCTTGAAGCATGGAAGGACCTTGAGGAATAAGTTGTCTGCATTACGTGTTGGCCTGTGCTGAGTTGCACTGGCAGGTGCTGCCGCCTCTTTGAACCAAGATGAGGAATGTTGCCACCTTGAATACCATTGCTAAGTGCCTACTAGGAATGGTGCTTCTTGGGTCAAGTAGAAGAGCTCTAAGTGCCTCTGTCATTCCCATAGGTCCCTTCTTTTAGCTTTTCAGCTGCATGTGGCTACCCCTTAAGATAGAGGCAAATAGTATTAGGTACACACACCTTTTCACCTGACCACCACTCTGCCCAGTGGAGCAGGCTGAATGAAAGAGTGTCTGAGTCCTACTTGAAAAAAAGGAAGGGGAAGATCTAGATTGTCTCTAAGTCCCTTTCTGCTCTAATATTCCATGAAATATTTATAACAGCCCAGTAAGTAATTTCAGAATGTCAAAGAACTTGTGCAGACCAGAGTGAATATCTGGGTCAGTTGGCCCTAGAAATAATGAAATGAAAGAATAAAAGGAAATGGGTGGAGTAGCTGATGGTGTTGCCTGTTACAGATTCTGAGAGATGTTTGGATATAAAAAATATTCAGGAAATAGCCTATTGTGGTGGAAAGAATAGAAACTTATGAATGAGCCAGATCTGCCTTCAAGGGGGGCTAGTTCTGCTACTTAGTTCCGTGACCTTAGGCAAGTTAACGTCTATGAGCCTCATTGGTTTAATCTGATTTGGGAACCATAATAATTACCTTGTATGATTGTTATAAAGGTAATATGAAAAGCAATTATAATAGCATAGAGTTTACTGTATTTTAGTAGGTGCTTATTTAATAAATGCCTAGTACTTTTCTAATTTCTCCTTTTCTAATTTCTAAGAAATAGGAAGGATTTAAGAATATTTAAAATTTCAGACTTAACCATAGCATCATAGTTCTATTAGATAAGATTATGTAAAAGTCTCTTTGAAAGTAAGTCCCATATTTTAATCATCATTTAGTTTTTTCAAAGTAATATAATAACATATTTGGAGGACAGAATTTTTTTTTAAAGATTTTATTTATTTATTTGACAGAGATAGAGACAGCCAGCAAGGGAGGGAACACAAGCAGGGGGGGTGGGAGAGGAAGAAGCAGGCTCATAGTGGAGGAGCCTGATGTGGGGCTCGATCCCATAACGCCGGGATCACGCCCTGAGCCAAAGGCAGACGCTTAACCGCTGTGCCACCCAGGCGCCCCAAGGAGGACAGAATTTTTTAGATCATCAAAAATCCATCCCCTTGATTAAAAATTTTTAATTAATGTTATGCATTTGTTTACAGTTATTTCTATATACATGTCTATTTGCATAGTTTTAATCATTGAGTAATGTGCTGTTAATGTTTTCATTTATGTATTATATCACAAATCTTTTCATGTTGTTTTACGGTTCTTACTGCTTTTAAGAGTTGTTTTTTTTTTAATTAGTGAAGTAGCATTGTGAGAAAACAAAAAAAGAGCAGATACAAATTCAGTTATGAAAAAAAAAAAACACTGTTACTAGTTTCATATACTTTATGCATGTATAAATATATTATTATATGTGCAAATAAATGTTTATGGATAAACAAAATATATTTATATGTATAAAGTATATATACTTTATTAACATAAATGGAATGAATTAAACATTACTTTTTTCATTCAGTAGTATATTGTGGGCATCTTCTCAAGTCAGAGGTCTACTAGATCTAATCTATTTGCATAGCATATCTTTTTATAGAGTTTCTTCATTTATTGAACACTCTGCTGGCCATTTAGGTTGATTCTGGATTAGCAAGATTATAAATAAAAATGCAGCAACATCATTGTACATAAATCTCTTTAAATGTTTCTGTAAATATTTCTACACTAAAAATTGCTAGAAGAGGACTTGCTGAGTCAAAGAGTAGGCACATTTTAAATTTTGCCAAATTGCTAAACATCTCTCATCCAAAAAATCCCCCAACATTATTGTACGAATTACAATCCTGTTACTAGTGTAAGGGAATATCTAGACTGCCTTAATTTGCCAACTCTAGCCATCACCAGTCTTTTTTCTTTATAATTTGTTTTATTTTATTTTTATTATAAATTTATGTAATACATGCTAAGGAAAAAATACCAAGGGTTACGAAAGTGTGTAAAATGGAAAGTTCAAGTCATTTTCTTCCCTCTTGTTATCCCACCTATAACATTTCACTATTTCAAAATCTGGAAATAACCATCCTTATAACTTTTGCACATTTGTGCAAAACTTTCAACAGAATAATTCCTATAAGTGAAATTGCTGGGGTAAAGGATGTGAGTATTTAAAATCTGGTTATATATAAGGAAAGACTGAAAAATTGTTACATATTGAGGGAAACTAAGGAGGTGTAACAACCAAATGTAATGTAAGATCCTAGTTTGGGTCCTGAAACAGAAAACGGACAGCAATGGGAAAACTGATCAAATTTGAATTAGGTCTTTATTCGCTTAATGGTTTTGTAGCAATGTTAATTTCTTGTTTTGATAATTGTACTATGATTATGTGTAATGTTAACATTCGGGGAGGCTGGGTGAAGAATATATGAGAACTCTTTTGAGCTATATATGCCAATTTTTGTAAATCTGAAATTATTTCAAAATAAAAGTTAAAAATTCCAGTCAAGTATTGGCAGATTCCCTTCAAAACAGCTATATCTGAGTACTCCTACCAGTGCTTTTCCTACTCTCTTGCTAGCTTTAGATAGCACTAATCTTTACATATTTGCCAATATTTAAAAGGAGATGTAAAATAACATTGTTATTTTCATTTGCTGCTACCTATTTTTTTTTTTTTTTACTTTAATGAGGTTGAACAGTTCTTTTTTTAAAGATTTTATTTGTTTATTTGAGAGAGAGAGAGAGAGCACGCACAAGCAGGGGCAGCAGCAGGAGAGGGAGAAGCAGGAAGCCCGATGCAAAGCTCCATCCCAAGAACTCAGGATCATGACCTGAGCCAAAGGCAGACATTTGACTGAGCCACCCAGGTGCCCCAAGGTGGAGCATTTCTTAATGTATTTATTGGACATTGTATTTCTTCTGAAAGCTGCCTATTTATGTCCTTGCCTGTTTCTTCCATAGGCTGCCTTCTCTCTCTCTCTCTCATTTTTTTTTATTGGATTGTAGGTGCTCTCTTTAGTATTGATTGTTAATATTTTGTTAATATGCTGCAAACATTTTCTCAGTTTTCCTTTTTTGTAGTTCTTTTGCTGTACTTATATAGTAAAACTTCTTTTTCTTTTAGGATTTTAGAGCTTTTGTGACAAGCTTAAAAGACTGCCCTTTCATTAAAACAAAATATTTTGTGATTCATTTACCCTTTCTTCTATTGCTGTTGATCACACTTTGATGAAAATCTCCATGAATATTGCTTCCTTTCCCACCACATGTTTGGTTTCCTTCCAAAACCTCCCAGTAGAAGGATTCCTGGGACAGTAATAGGAACAGGTCGGGTTGTTCACTCTCACCAGCAGTGCACGCAAATGCCACAGTCATCGACAGATGTTATCACGTAAAGATGTTGTCGCTAGTGTACATCATACTTTGCTGTTTTAAGTTGCATTTCTTTGTCTTGAGGTAATAAATTGAGTTCTTAATATTTTTTTTGCAAATTTGTATGAACATTTTATATGCTAGTAATGAAGATACTCATTTTTTGTCATCATTTCAGTATATGCTTTTCCCAACATATTGCTTGCTTTTCCATTATTTTTTTTCTGGAAATAGGGAGGTTAAATATTTGTATATGGTCACATCTCCATTTCTGAGATTTTTTATTTATTACTTAGCATAGACTTCCTCATAGATAATAATGCAGTGGTGAGTAAGAAGAACATCTAGAGGTAAACTGTTGAGGTATGAATCCTGGCTCTGTCACCTACTAGCAGGGTGATCTTCAGTTAGCTACTTAACTCTGTAAACTCTCAATCTCCTGTTAAGTGGGAAGAATGGAAGTATTGCAAAATAAGATGGCTCTGACAATTGTGTAAACCACATAACACAGTGCTTAGAACAGAAAACATTCCATAAATGTTAGCTATTATTATGGGAATATGGATTTGTTTTTATATGAGATACAAGGATAGGCTATAAAAACTTTATGCAGCTTACTAAGATGGGGTTCAGGACATGCTACCCCACACATGGCATCTTGGTATATTGAATATTTCAAACTGAAAGAATCTGTGAAATGGCAGGTACAGGAAGAATTTTCTGACTTTCCCTGGAGCAGGTTATAAAAGCCTCATGGAAGAAGTCATCCTTACAGTGGGAGGAAAGGAGCTTTCTTATCTCTGAAGGTAGAGGGAGCCTGAGAAGAATCTGAGGGAGTAAGCCTTGCCATTTCCACAGTTTACTGCACTTAGCTCCTACCCTTTCATATCATCACATTTCCCCATGAACTTCTACTCTTTAAACCTAGCTTAAAAACTCAGGTTTAACTACTTCTTTGGGTGTTCATGTCCTTAATGAAGGCTGCCATGTCACATAAAACTTAAAGTAAGTAAATCTGTATGTTTTTTGTTGTTGTGACTTGTTTTTTTTCAAGATTTATTTACTTAGAGAGAGAGAGTGCGTGAGCAGAGGGAGGGGCAAAAAGAGAAGGAGAGAGAACCCTCAAGCAAACCCCCCACTGAGCATGGAGCCCGAGTAGGGGCTCGATCCCAGGATCCTGAGATCATCACCTGAGCTGAAATCAAGAGTTGGACGCTCAACTGACTGAGCCACCCGGGTGCCCCTTAATCTGTATGCTTTTGTCTCGTTAATCTATTTTTTTGTTATGGGGGCCCCCACTGAGAACTTAAAAGGGTAGAGGAAAAACACGTTTTTCCTCCCCTATGCTGCCAGTTATTCCAATACCATTTATTGACTAACAAGTAATGTTTCCCTTCTTTACTATATTTTATCTTCTTTATGAGGTATAATATGCCATCTTCATCATGTAACGTATGACATTTAATATGTCAAAATACCTACTTCTATATCTATTTATCTATCTGGTCTTAAAAGAAATTTCAAATTGCTTTAGTTATTGTTTATCTTTTCTGTAATGTGTGGATTTGTGATCCTTCATTAGTATAATTTTTTAAAATTGTTTTCATAGTTCTTGTCTGTTGACTTTTTCAGATTGTATTGTGTCTTTGTATACATATATGTGTGTGTGTATATATATATGTATAACATGTGTATGTCTTTCCTGTATCCTATGATGTTTTGACATTTTAAAAAACCTTTGTGGCTGGGGAAGGACTGCCCCTTACAGGTAGCAAAAGGTACATCTTTTATATGCAAATCAACGAGTCCCAAACCCTTATCCCTCAACTGTCTTCTAACCAGATTCTGAAATACCAAGCCAATATTTCCATTTTCCTAAATTATCCCAGAATTGAGTATCAGGCAACTGGAAACCATTCCTGTAGGCCAGAGCCCTTCAGAATTATTTACACCAGCCAATCCTGAACTGTTCACCCGACCCTACCTTGCCTTTCCTGTAGAAACCCAAATAAAGGCACAATTTAAATAGTTTTAACTGCAAACAAATGAACTTTAGAATTATATACTGAGGTCCCAAGAAAAATTCTGTTGAGATGATCGGTATTGTAAAAAATCTATGTGTTAATTTAGGGAGAAATTATATGTTTATAATATTAAATACATCCATATAGAAACACAACTTGTCTCTCTATTCATTTCTCTTTAGTTTTTTTAATGTAGAATTTTACATATTTCTAATTAAGACTATCTCAGATACTGTTACTAATTGGAAAAGGATCTCTTTGTCATTATGTTTTCTAATTTTTTTGGCTTATATACAGAAATTATGTGTGTATATATGGATATCTTTTTTCCTAACACTTCACTTTTATTAATGCCGAGAGTTTAACTTGTAACACTTTGAAAGACAAAATTAATGATCACTGTCTTGATTTATACATTTATGTATGAGGAAATTAGTCTATTATATTTTCTGATGAAAAAGTATTTTTTCCTAAAATTATTGCAAAAATTCTTCATAATAAGCAGGAAATTTTCATTAGCTGGGTCACAGGATAAGTTGCTTACATTTTATGACTAGATGTCTAAATATTTGTGTTAATAAGCTTGCTATTAATATGGAATTCATGTACCACAGCTCACATGATTCACTAGCTTTATATGCACCCTTCCCCGAAGATAAATATTATAATAGATCCCTACTGCTGGCTTCTAGCCCCAGGCAGAGAGAAATCTCTGAAAAGAATAGTAAGCAGGGGAACCCCTTGGGAAGAGTCACAGTCAGAATTCAAAACTCATTTAGGTTCCTTTTGGATTCTACTCTGCGGGCAACATTCACCTTTCCATAGGCCAGTGTTCCCCAAACTTGAATCACTCGGGTATTCTATCACCATTTTGCCATTTTCAATACTGTTAGTTACTATAGTTTTCTCTCATTTGACTTACCTTTTTCTTAATTTAATTTTTTTATTGAGGTAAAATTTAAACACTGGGCAAGATCTTAAGTATAGCGTTCCATGAGTTTTTCTTAAATGTATACACTCATGTAACTACCACCCCTGATCAAAATAGAGAATATTTTCATCACCCCAAATCTAAATTTTAAAATGTAATTGCACTATTTTGTTGTGCATTTGCATTTTTAAAATACACAGAAATATATATTAATATATAGAGAAAATTATCCATTTATCACTTTAAATCATCAATGGAAATCATAACATAGAAAGTTAGTCTCAGGGGCGCCTGGGTGGCACAGCGGTTAAGCGTCTGCCTTCGGCTCAGGGCGGGATCCCGGCGTTATGGGATGGCTCCTCTGCTATGAGCCTCCTTCTTCCTCTCCCACTCCCCCTGCTTGTGTTCCCTCTCTCGCTGGCTGTCTCTATCTCTGTCAAATAAATAAATAAAATCTTTAAAAAAAAAAAAAGTTAGTTTCATACTAATTTCGGTTACCCTGTGCTCAAAACATGGAGGGAACTGCACCACTACAAGGAATGTTGTAAAACAGATTCCCAGGGAAGTGATTTTTTTTTTTTTTTAAGAATCTGTTTTTAAGTAACCTCTACACGCAATGTGGGGCTTGAACTCACAACCCTGAGATCATGAGTTGCATGCTCCATTGACTGAGCCAGCCAAGGGCCCCTGGGGGAGTGATTTTTAACATAATACTCTTCAGTAATTTAGTAACAAAAGATGCTAATTAGGTTGCAAGCTTTACTTCTTTTATCTTGAATTACAATCTATAGGAATTCTATAGGATAGCTATTAGCAGTAGAATACTAAAATTAGACAAAATGGATTAATCTTGGCTAGACAAAGCTTTTTATATGCCATTTATGAGGGCAAGCAAAGATCCCTTGACTCAGAGTACCTGTTTTCTGGTGCGGATGATTATATTTGCTCTTTAAATTTTATTTATTTATTTTTTAAGTTTTATTTAAGTAATCTCCATACCCGACATGGTGCTCAAACTCATGGCCCCAAGATCAAGGGTCACATGCTCTTCCAACTGAGCCAGCCTTGCCCCAAGATCAGGGGTCACATGCTCTTCCAACTGAGCCAGCCAGGCACCCCTGCTCTTTTAAATGTTAAAAGAAAAAAGTTTTCTTTGGGACTTAAGTTTGCTTAACCCTTTCTTTGCCTTGACTTTCAGTCCACGGATCTGACTTTAGCCAGATCGATCTCCTTGTCATTCTTATAAGGAGGGCAGTAGGAGTGGGAGGAGCTTGGGGGATAGAGGAGAAATGTGTCTTCAATTCTGCGAAGGCTGAGAGAGGTGAGGGAGCTGTAGAAGAAAAATTTGAAACTAGCAGAGATTGGTTCATAAGGTTGAAGGAAAGTTGTCTTTATAGAAGTGTAAGGTAAAGCAGTTAAGTGTTGATGGAGAAGCCACAACAAGTTATCCAGAAGATCTAGCTAACATAATTTATGAATGTGGCTCCATTAAACAACTGTTCTTCACTGTAGATGAAATAGCCTTACTTTGGAAGAAGACGCCATCTAGGACTCTCATAGCTTCAGAGGAGAAGTCAATGCCTGGCTTCAAAGCTTCACAGAGTAGGCTGACTCTCTTGTTAGAGGCTAATGCACCTGGTGACTTTAAGTTGAAGCCAGTCCTGGCTTACCCATCCAAAATCCTAGGGCCCTTAAGAATTATGCTAAATTATCTATTTTGCCTGTGCTCTATAAATGGAACAACAAAGCCTGGATGACACTCTATTTACAACATGTTTTACTGAATATTTTAAGCCCCCTATTGAGACCTACCACTCAGAAGAAAATGATTCCTTTCAAAATATTACTGCTCATCGACACTGCACATAGTTGCCCAAGAGCTACGATGGAGCTGTACAATGAGAGTAATGTTGATTTCGTACCTGCTAATTCAACATCCGTTCTGCAGCCCATGGATCAAGGAGTAATTCAACTTTCAAGTCTAATTATTTAAGAAATACATATAAAATGGCTATGGTTGCCATAGAGAGTGACTCCTCTGGTGGATCTGGGCAAAAGTAAATTGAAAATCTTCTGAAAAGATTCACCATTCTAGATGTCATTAAGAACATTTGTGATTCATGGGAAGAGGTCAAAATATCAGCTTAACAGGAATTTTGAAGAAATGGATTCCAACCCTCATGGATGACATTGAGTTATTCAAGACTTCAGTGGGGAAGTAACTGCAGATATGGTAGAAATAGCAAGAGAACTAGAATTAGAAGTAGAGCCTGAAGATGGGCCAGAATTGCTGCAATCTCCTGATAAAACTTGAATGGATGAGGAGTTGCTGCTTAAGGGTGAGCAAAGAAAGTGGTTTCTTAAGATGGAATCTACTCCTGGTGCAGGTGCTGTGAAGATTGTTGAAATGACAACAAAGGATCTAGAATATAACAAACTTCGTTGATAAAGTAGTGGCAGGGTTTGAAAGGATTGACTCCAATTTTGAAAGCACTATTATGGGCAAAATGCCTTCAAACAGCATCACGTACTACAGAGAAATTGTTTGTGAAAGGAAGAATCAATTGATGTAGCAGATTTCACTGTTGCCTTATTTTAAGAAATTGCCACAGCCACTTCAGCCTTCAGCAATCACTACCCTGATCGGTCAGCAGCCACCCACATCGAGGCAAAACCCTCCACCAGGAAAAAGACTAGGACTTGCTGAAAACTCAGACGATGGTTAGCATATTTTCAGCAATAAACTTTTTAAATTAAGGTATATACTTTGTTTTTATACACATAATGCTTTGCACAGTTAATAGACTATAGGATAGTATAAACATAATTTTTTTATGCACTGGGAAACCAAAAAATCCATTTGACTCATTTTATAGCAATATTCACTTTGTTGCAGTGGTCTGGAACTGAACCTGTAATATCTCCAAGGTAGACCTGTATGTCACTTCTAGGAAGTCTTCCTTAGAAACCCTATGTTCTCCTCTTGCTAAAATACCCAGTGACTTTAGGAAAAACTATGTGCAAACAGGAATTGTTTGCAACAGACGTGGATTTTTAGAGTCTCCAAATAGAGGTCAAGTAATCTAATTTACTGGTACCATTCAATCAGATAAACAAGTGTGACATAAATTCTGCTTTTCGTGCAGGTCTCTACTCCCTGGACACCCTGTTTCCATTAGCTTTTAGTATGCTTAATCTCTTTATAGATACGAGAGAAACCTGTCCTATTAAAAAAAAAAACCTTCTGATTTTATATGTTTTATCTCTGGTATAGATAGTCAAAGACCATTAAAAAAAATTAAGTCCAAGACTTTAAAAATTATCAGTAAAGTAGCTAATCATAGAATTTCTTGAAGTGTGCTGTTACTTGTATCCTCAGCCAGAATTGGGAGGTGTTAATAGAAAGTCTTTCATGCCTTCTACTTAAGGTGGTCTAGCGGTCAACTTCTATTTTTAGGGAAAATACTCTCCTCTGTCTCAGCTCACTGCTTGAATACACACTCCAGTGTTTTCTCTGCTAAGCCCCTCAAAGCAGAGAAATCCACAGTGCTTCAGTGAGAACTTACACATGGCTAAAGATAGTGAAGGGGACAGCAGGATATTGATAAGTCATATTGCCAGGGACTGATCTTTGATATTGTCTAAATCTCGCAAGAACACTGAGCCCTACTAAGAGCGACTGGACTGGAGCATGTGGTAATTGAGTGACATTTATGTAAGAAGCACTAGATTTCTATTCTCTGTTAAAGTTTTGTTTAAAATAGGGCTAGAAAATGATTAATTTTCCCCCTTTTCAAAGAAGAGTGAAAACAATCATTATCTAGGCCCGAAGACTTAACTTTATTATTTGTACTCTCCAGATACTCAGATTAAGTAATAACCATCATTTACAATGCTGCATAAAACTAGTTTTCATCCTTATTCCAAGCATATTTTCCCAGCAGATTTTTCCAAAGGGAAATGAGAATATTGGCTTTTCCTTCTGTATGATAACTTTTGACAAGGAGTTTGTGTATATTATTCGAGGCACAGATTCACGTTTGGAGATTTTGTCTAAGTAGGCAGCTCTTTAGTGATCATTGACTGACAATTACTCTCAATGGAAGGTTACAAAATATATTTATGTCTTCTATGAGCATAAAATGCTCAATCAAAATTTTATGCCCTCGGATTTAACACAGCTAACAAAGTTGTTCTTCTTGAAAATAAAATGATTTTCATTTAGATAAATAGTGACTTAAGGGTAGGGGCAACATCAAGTCACTTTATGAAGATTATATAAATCTAATGTAAACACAATTCTTACGGATTATCTGTCTTTGGCAATTAAAGGCAATTCTACCATTTGCCATTCCAGTCAGCAGTCCTAATTATCATTAAATAATAATTGTTTTGTTTGCTTTGTTTCTTTAAAATCAATGACAGTATATAGCATTATATTTGTATGGATACGTGTGGGCTAGACCAACGCCTAGAAAACTCTGGTTTGAAGAACCTATTTAAATATGGATTTCTGGGCCCCACTCCCTGAGTTTTTGATTGGGTAAGCCTAGCATGGGCCTGAGATTTCGCATGTCTGACAGACTCTCAGGTGTTGCTAATTCTGCACATGGTGGCCCTGACTCTGAATAGCACGAGGCTGACAACATAGGAGAATCAGCTGCAACACAGGAAGAGAAGTGGAAGGGATGAAATAGATAAAGATTATAGTATCTACTTGTGGGTTGAATAGTAGCCCCAGAAAATACGTTCTCCAGGAATGACCTTATTTGGAATTAAGGATCTTTGCAGATGTAATTAAATTAGGTAAGGATTTTGATATGAGATCATCCCGGATTAGTTGGGCCCTCATCCAATGACAAGTATCCTTAAGAGTCTGTCCATAAGAGACAGACTTCTATCCTACAAAACTATAAGTAAGTAAATTTCTGATGCTTTACCAAGTTTATGTTAATTTGTTATGACAGCCTTGGAAAACTAATGGAATACCATAAGTCCAATCATACCAAAGTACCAAGTTCTGTCATATGCTCTAAGGAAAAAGAATAGAATTCTGACACTAGCCCAGTGGACTAGTATAACAGGTTAAACAACGATTGAACGTTGACTAATTGTGGAGTGCTGTTAGATACCTTCTAGGATGTTACTTAATTTCTTTTTTTTTTTATTAATAATGATTTTTTATTATATTATGTTAGTCACCATACAGTACATCCCCAGTTTCCGATGTAAGGGTCGATGATTCATTAGTTGTGTATAACACCCAGTGCACCATGCAATATGTGCCCTCCTTACTACCCATCACCGGTCTATCCCATTCCCCCACCCCCCTCCCCTCTGTAGCCCTCAGTTTGTTTCTCATAGTCCATAGTCTCTCATGTTTCATTCCCCCTTCTGATTACCCCCCCTTTCTTTATCCCTTTCTTCCCCTACTGATCATTCTAGTTCTTATGTTAGGATGTTACTTAATTTCATCTCACCCCCAAATGCTTTGAGGTAGTTACCGTTTTAGCAGTAGTTATAAAAGAGGGTCCCGAAATACAGAATGTCATTTAGTCAGAAAATACTTATTAAGTGTCTACTTTATTCCAGGCTCTTGCTAGATATTCCAGTGGTCAGTGATATACCAGAATGATACAGCTAGTAAGTACTAGGGATTAAATTCAAATCATGATCCCGTCATTCCAAATTCAGTGCTCTTCTCCGTCATAGCATATTTTATCAAGGCTTGGAGCGGGAAAGTACAGGGCATTTGGCAATACTGACTAGTTCATTTTGACTGCTATGGAATATTTAACAAAGTAGAAAGGAATTTATTATCTCTAACAGACATCTCCCTGATTTATGGTAGCTATTTAACAGTATTTCTTTCTATTAATACCTGTGAAATAGTTTGTACTCTGTTACTTTAATCTTATTTCCCCTTGTAGCAACCCTTTCACTTTATACTCAAATATGCACATAATTTAAGCTGATCCTTAATAACAAGGTAGAAATAATAGCTCTACATTGTCTTTGGAGATGTAGAACATGATTTAGACAATAATATTTCCATATGCTTTTTTACCTTATTTTACCTTATTTACTTATATATATATATATATGTGTGTGTGTGTATCACACACATATATATATATATATATGAAACAAGGCTGGAAAAAATATTTGAATATTACTTTGTGGTTGAAGATTACACACACACAAAAAAAAACCACTTATTTTTTAGCATCATAATAATATGAATTCCCTGAGTGTTTCATACAGACTTCTTTTGAATGGTTATTAAGGTATTTAAGCTGTTTAATAATGCTTTGAGAGTTATTAAATTCAACCTTCATCTCATCATAGTTAATGCTTTTGAACATACAATGTGAATGGCACTCTGCTAGCTGCTAAACATTTCATATATATTAAAAAAATTGTTCCCACCCTTGCAGTGTGGATGCTTGATTCAAGATCAGTTTTATTAAGATTAGTGTAACTGTGAAAGATTTAGACAAAATGGGCTAAGAAACTGCTCACTTTAGCAGGTTAAATTGAAAAGACAAATAAAAGAAGCTAACAAACGTTGAAGTGAAAGTTGCATTGAGGTTCTATCTTAGGAGATGAGGGCAAACTGTATGAATTTGTTAAATGCTTCAATCAACAACCACGACAGTACAGAAAGGACAGTAACACTGGCACTGTTTTTTCTTGTGATATTTGTTTTTATTATATCTTTCTCTGAATATTATTCATTCGTTTATTCCACAAGCACTTCATGTGCACCTATAGCATGCAAGGTATGGCATGGAGACAAATGTATTACCTGGTGGGAAGATAAGTCACGTATACCAAAACTAAAGTGTGGGACAATAATTCTGATCTAAATGACGTAGATCATAGCCCTTACCATAGGTAGGTTCATGGGAGTATGTAAGTCTTCTACATCTATGAATTGATTACAGATTTTATTCAGCTATCTTTTGGGTTTTGATTTCTTATTTTATTGCATTTTAGCCAGTGTCTGTGGTCTGTAAAACAGAGAGGTTACTTTAATATTTTGAGGCTTCCTTTGTGACCTAGTAGGTGGTCAAATTTGTAAATGTTTCAGGATTGAAAACTATATGTATTCCTTAATTATTCAGTGCCAGGTTCAATATGTGTTTATTGGAGTAAACTTATTATTTGTGTGTTGAACGCTCCTGTTTCTGTGCTAATTATTTTGCTTTATCATTTTTGTATGAGAAGTAAATTAAAATATCTTATTTGAACTGTAGATTTATCAGTTTCTACTTGTGATTCTTTTCTGTTTTTTGCTTTATATATTTTATGGCTGAGATTCTAGGTATGCACAGGTCAGGACTGTTATGCTTTCTGGGTGGATTGTTTCTTTTAGCATTAGGTAATAACCCTTTTTTATCTCTGATTATGCTTTTTTCTAACAGTTATATTGCTACGTTGGGTTCCTTTTGTTAATCGTTGATATATTTTATTCTATCTCCTTACTTTCCATTTTTCCATGTCACCAAAATTTTTAAAAATTATAGCTTTATTGAGATGTAATTTATTCACTCTTTTAAAGTATGCAGTTCAGTGGTTTTTAGTATAATCACAGTTTCGCATCAGTACCACTATATAAATTTAGAACATTTTTTCATCACCCCACAAGGAAACCTCATACCCATTAGTAGTCACTGCCCATTTTGCACCTTCCACTAGTCCCTGGCAACTACTAATCTGTCTTTGTCTTTATGGATTTGCCTTTTTTTATGGACATTTTGGATAAGTGGTGTTGTACAACATGTGGTCTTTGTGTCTGATTTTTTTCACTTTTCACTTAGCATAATGGCTTCAAGATTCATCCATGTTTTAGTATTTGTCGGGACTTTTTTTTTTTTTTTAAGATTTTATTTATTTATTTGACAGAGAGAGAGCCAGCGAGAGAGGGAACACAAGCAGGGGGAGTGGGAGAGGAAGAAGCAGGCTCCCAGTGGAGGAGCCTGATGCGGGGCTCAATCCCAGAACGCCAGGATCACGCCCTGAGCCAAAGGCAGACACTTAACGACTGAGCCACCCAGGCACCCCGGGACTTTGTTGTTTTTAAAGGTTAAATAATGTTGCATTGTGTGGACAGACCACATATTATCTATCCATCAATGAACATTGGGTTGTTTCTACTTTGGGGCTATTATGAATAATGCTGTTATAAACATTCATATGCAATTTCTTGTATGGACATAATGTTTTCACTTCTCTTGGGTATATACCTAGGAGTGGAATTGCTGAATCATAAGGTAATTCTCTGTTTAACATCTTGAAGAACTGTCCAACTGTATTCCAAAGTGGCTCCACCATTTCACATTCCTACCAACAATGTATGGATGTGCCAATTTCTTCACATCCTTCATCTCGTGTTTGTTTAGATATCAAAATCCCAAACTCTTTTGGCCTTATCCCGGTATACATTTTTTGTAGGCCTTGACCATGTCACTTCCTATCTGTATAGTTTTTGCACTCCTGTTTCTGGCATCTGAATGGTTCTTTTTCTTTCTTTAAAGGTCATAAATGTTTTAAAACTTAAAGATTATTTTACCTGGTGTTATTATATGTTTGTGAAGTGAGAAGGGGGAGTGGACATGGGAGATGGGCACTCATATTGGATTAGTCTACTATGCCTGGAAGTTGAGCAGATCAGTGTAATTTTAGTGGCTATGAAGTGGTTGACTTGGGGTTCCAGGTGTGGTTGAGAGCTGTGGGCCAGAGTTTTTCTTCTGGACTGAATTACTTAGACCATATAGGACCCATTATCTTACTGAACTCATCTAGTCCCATTTGAGTTAAGTCATCTTTTTGTTGTTATTTTATAGATGCAAGTTTCCAAGAACACTACTGAAAAGAAGAAACCCAAATTTAGGAGAAGGAAAAGGTATTTCTTTTAATTGAAAAGTATTATGATAAAATTGAAATGTGTATATATATATATATGTGTGTGTGTGTGTATATATATGTATATATATATATATATATATGATTTAATCATTATGACATTTCCCCCGATTCTTGATTCTTTTTCTCTAAGGAAACATTAACATTTTCTAAAAGAATTAAGGTGATAAGTAGTAGTTTTAGAAGTATGGAGAAAGTTTTATGTTTATACAAATATGTTGAAGCAGAACTTTCGAAGATTAACATCGCATGAGCAAGCAGATGAGAAGCAGGTGTTTGGTTTAAAAATAGTGCAAACCAGAAACAGGCCTTTATAATGAACTGATAAGCCACCAATGACAAGTTTTAGTGTTTATCATTGAACCAACCACACTGTTTATTTACTTTTTTTTTTTTTGATGAATGGTAATGTATTAAAAGGAGTCCTACTCAAAGACAAAGTCTGACTCCTGATATGATAGTCCTTTTCTATTCTTTGTCCTCTTTCAGAGGATGAATACTTAATTTTTAAAAAAGGACTTACTGCCTTATCTTAGTTATACTTCACAGTAACCCCACCAAATAGGTAGGGGGTATATCATAATCATCCTTATTTAAAAGATGAAAAACATGACTTAGAGAAACTAAATGGCTTTCTCAAGATCTTATGGTTAGAGAAAATGCATTTGAAAAAATGTTTTCTGACTCTAAGTCAGCAACACAGTGTCATGGGAAAAGCATGGATTTTGCAGTTCTAGAGAATTTAGCTGTGTCATGCTCAACCATTTCCTACATTGTCAAAGTTCTCAATTTCTCAGAGCCTCAGGTTCTTTATAAAATGAGAGTAGCAATTTCTTAGTAGGTTTTGGGGGGGAGGATTACATGAAAAAGCCTATATAAGGTACTCAGTGGATCATTAGTGCTTTTCACCTAGTGAGAACTCAGATCAATGTGATTTCCCTTTGGTTTTTCACTGTTGTCATGCTGTCTTACTGTATAAAACCACCAAGGAAAAGTACCTCAAGATAAAGAAACGTATTCATAATTTATAATTATCAATGAATATACAAAAGTGGCCACTTAAATATACATGATTGATCTTTTGAAACTGAATCTGTCAAATTCTTTTTCTAGGAAAGCTATTTTAAAATGCTCTTTTGAAAATGTTTGCTCAGATGATGCCTTATCAAAGGAAAACATGGGTATGTGAAGGCCTATCCTGCTTTTAGTTCTTTTACTTCTTTTTAATTCTACCAAATGTGGTTGTAATTTTTTGAAGGAAAAAATGTTGTACATATATACATATATGAGAACTATTAGTGGGTCAGTTTTGGTATTGATTTACATACTAGATCTCTTCAGTTGTCTTTAGGTTTCTATTCCCGTGAATTAAATTTTCTCTAGCTCTGTCATGTATTTAATTTTTTAAAAAAATAAAGCACCAGTGGCTGTGGGAGGAAATGCCCACATCGATACATTAAAATCCAGACCTCTCCATTCCAAAATTATTGGGGTCCTCGGGATGCCAAAGGGAGAGAAAGAAGAAAAGCAGCAACCTGGGGCTTCCAGCTGAATTAATTGCCATTGGTATTAGAACACAGTAGGGTGAATGTGGAATGCAGGGAGAAAGTTTTAGTTTTCAAAAGCACTTTACTCTTCCTTCATTTTCAATAGTCTTGAAAAGCAGGCAAGTGCTTATTTGCAAGATGGAACTTTGGCAGCCCCACAGAGGTTCCAAAGCCCATTAAACCCCAAGAAGTTGTCCATGCCATATTTCCTCTCCTTTGTGGCCACCCCCAGGACCTACAGCGCTGTGTTTCAACTGACTAAATAAGCCATTCATCTGTAGTCTTATTAAAAGAAAGGAAAGCAGTCTGAAGAAGGACAGAGTAGTTTTTTTTTTTAAATCCTTTTGTTCTCCTAAACCACTACAAAATTCTGTTGTTTTTGTCTCTTCTTAAATGTATTCTGCTACTACTTTCCTGCTAACTTGGGTGCCTTTTCTTGGCTATGTTGTCCCTTTGCCTCACATAATTAGTTCAAATATTCCTGTAGAAAGGCAAAAGTCAGTTTATCCCTGGACTGAGTTCCCACTAGGAAACTTTGGTACTACAGCTGAGGGCTCCAATGCTGGGATCCTTTCCACCTCCAACTCACAGGGGCTACCGCAGAAGAAAGCCCTCAGAGCCAGGAGTCCATTGACTGGAAATCACTCTTCTGCATAAATGAGTGAATGCATCTGCATAGTTATCCACTGACGCCCTTTCAGGACTCTCACATTCTGTGGGGCTCTCAAGTCTCAATAGTTAATTGTTCAGATCATTAACCTGATCTGTGTTTTACTCCTTTATCCCATTTCAAACAACTAAAAAGCAGAAACATCTAGTCTACTGTGTTCTTTGCAAGAGCTGCCTACTTCTTGAAAGAGTGGTTCTTTTTCAGTGGATTAACCCCCCCTCAGTTTTTACCCCTACCCATATTTCAGTGGATCCCTTGATCTAAGTCTCTGAAATCACTCCTTTTCTTCTTGGCTTGAGGTAGGATCAGTCCTAGATCAAGCGAAAATTATCTTCTACTTGAATGTCTGCCCTACTTTTTGGAGCCATTTTCCTTACACTCCCAGGTGCTGAAGTTTCCCATCAGCCTCCTGCCCAGATTTGCTATTCCTTTCTGGGTTTTAAACTCTACCCTTTGCTTTTCTTTCTTTCTTAGTTGGAGGTCAGGAGGAGAGCTAATTAGGGTAGCTGCTTTACCTGTCCAAGTGTCAGTTGCTTCATCTGTGATCAAGACATGCAGTAGAAGTCCTCTTATCCAACAAGGAGAGGATTTCTGGAAATTAATAGAAAAAGTTGAGGAATCATTAAATAATTTAAACTGTAGGCCCATGGCTATGCAGATTTAATCTAAGAAATAGCTATTTGTGGAGCAAGCATATCTGTGTTTTGGGGAAAATACTACCAGGAATATTATGAATTATATTTGTATTGTCTCTCTAACTCATTTTCTTTTCAGTGTTTAGGGACAAGAAGATTCATCTATAATGATGAAATGATAATACCAATAGTAATAATAATAACCAACTCCTGTAACAATTACTATGTGTCTTCACTGTTCGAAATGCTTCATATATATTTATTTAGCCCTTGTAAGATCTGTATGAAGTAAATAAGGTAGATGTTATATCTCCCATTTTATCAATAGGGAAACCGAGACACTCAAAAAGTTATGTGGTGTTTCTAAGTCACATATCTTCTTAAAATTAATCAAAGTGTGCAGCTGTTTCCTTGGTTGCTTTGAATATCAGGAACTGTAAAGCTAACTATCAGGTTTTGGTACAGTACAGGTAGTTGACCTAAGCAATTTTAAGATTTCATTATTGCCCTTCATACCCCCTTAATGAACTGATTTTAATTTCTTTTTGTCTTTTTGGGTTTTCATCATTTGTTTTGTTGTATCATTGGTTTTTGTTGGTAAATACCTCATTTCTTTTTGGGTAGTAGACAGTCTATAAAAGTTTAAATAAACAAAAAGTTGGCATATTATCCATGTTCAAATGATAATCTATGGCATTCATGAATATATTAGCAAAGGATATATTCTTCACCCCACCTGTGACAAATAAGCATGGAAAAGAATGGTTAATACAGGAAAGGTCTGGATCATGGGGAAAGCCCTAGGAGAGAACATGAAGGCCTTAGGGGCTGGGGCTAGGAGGTAGAAGGGGTGACAGGGAGAAAGGTGATTTCTTGATGCTTGGGACAAACTTTGCCCAACTACTCTTGGTTTGGAGTTACCTTTAGCCTCTAGACTAAAAGGTGGGGTTGGCCCACATGCCCCTTTCCTAGAAAACTCCTTGCCTCCTATTTCTGTTTGTGTCTCCAGGAGCTGTGCTCTCTTCTTCATTACATTCCAACTTGTATTTTACTCATCTCTACATTTAAATTGTAAGCACACAAGAGGAGTGTTTGTGGTTACTTAATAACAAAACAAAACCCAAGTACTTTTTTGTCCTCCTTACCCTCTTCCATAAGAATGCCTTCAAAATTTCAATATTGAAGTGACCCTGAAAGTTTATTGAAGATGATATTTTTCAGTGCCAGCTTTGGGATAGGTAGCCTAACCAATAGCCTCTTTACATAGGAAATAAACAGCTTCTTTAAACATTTAGTAGAAAAGTAGAGATTGGACAAAACTCCATAAATATACACTTGAAGACTTTTAAAATAGCGACTGATTTATTTAGACCAATAGTAAGTTACTTCTTATCAGGAATGGAAAAACTACACAGATTATTGTATAAAAATTCATTTTTAAAAGCCAGATACAGACTTCAGGATAAGAGATACCTTTTTCTTACTTTTTAAAAAAACTTGCTCTGAGTGATGGAATAACTGTAATGCCTCCACTTTACTCTAAACAACAAATTGAAACAAGTCAGTGAAACTACAAGATAATCAGTATTGATAGAAGATGATTGGTCATGCAATCAGCAAAGGCATTCATTCTGTCTCTATCTTTGGAGGATATCATTGGCCAATTTTGATAAACTAGTTTGTAGATTACAGTAACTGCTGTTTCTTGAGAATTATTTTTGAACTCTATCAGTTTACAATATAGGAATACCTATTTAGAAAAGCAAACCTCCCATCGCTCTGGCAGCAGAATTTGACATCAGTCAAGTTGGTGTTATGAACCCTGGTTGATTTATGAAGTCATCCATTACTTTGTCTACCCTTTGATCAAAAGGCAGTGTACATATTTTTCCAGATCACTTGAAAATGGAGGGCCTACAATGCCATTCGGCAATGACATTCATTATCATAAATTGATTGCATTTTAGCCTAGCCTTAGAAATATAAAGATGTTTGTGTGCCATTTTTCCTTTACAGCATAGCTCAAAATCCATCTTCTCAACAGTGCATTAAATGTCAGTATCAATTTCCATAGACTCAGAATGTAAAGTAGGAAAGCACAACGTCTGTGAGTGGGACTGGAGAGTCAGTGTGAAGATAACCACAAGTATCATCTGTGAAGTAACAGGTCACTAAGTAGGAAATCTATCATAAACAGAGGTTAATTCCATTAACAGAATTGCTTCAATAAGAATGTACATGCCTGTAGAAAATTCTGATTCAGTAGACATGAGTTGCATTCATGTTTTTTTTAGTATATTCTCCAGGTGATTCTTATACTTACCAAATTTTGAATACGATTGTTTTAGAATGTGATAGTTCAAATTCCGTGTTCTTATACTTTAGCAATTACACAGGACACATATATATGTGGGCACAACTAACAGGTCAGTTCAGTTTTTGTTGTGTTTTTAAACATAGGAAATGGTTCTGTGGTATGCAGATGGCTTATACAAAACTACTTTCAAACTGTTTTGAAAGAAGTCTTCCATAGAGAAAACCTGAGATTGGCTGGGAAGAGATGATGGCCAGGAAGGCTCATTGGTCTGTGCCTACTCTCTTGAGTGCCTTGCCCTTGGTAGGCAAATAATTGATATTTGTTGAATGAATGTAAAAGTACTTGGGGCGAGTGATAAGTATTGACAGAAAAATTATTTTTGTAGGTAAAATTGTAATGTGAAAAATGTTAACTAAAAATTGTTTTTTTGTACTGCAGTGACAACCAAGAAGGGGAAATTTTTCTATTTCATAACCTCTCATGACTTTATTTAACACTATTATTTAATAATGTTCTAGCAGAATTTTAAAATGTCCTTCTAATGAGTAAAAGATAAGAGAAAATTATCACCAAAGAAGATTCTAATAAAACATGGATTCTTTTGAAATGGAGGAAAGGAAACATAAAAATTTTCACATTAACAATCTCTCTTTTTCACCTTACCACATGCTTAGTTTACAAGGATGCCTGTGTGTGTGTGTTCATACACACATAAAGGAATGCATATATCCTATGCACTCTTCCTAAACATGATTAGTTAGAAAATTTTAAAATATGTTCACCCTAGTGCTGAGAATGCCTTGCTTCCATATTCATTGATAATATTTTAGCTTGAAAGCGTATGTCCTGCGTGGGTCTGTTTTCATGTTCCATGAACTTTTAGCTGCTCTACCTCGTGTGATTTTTGGTGACCTGCCAAAGAATGGTGGATAATAGGAGGTTGTATGTCAGATTTTTGTCACCAGAGTGGAAAATGATGAGGTGTATATTCATGGCCTTTCTCTTTGAATCATGTTGCCTTTGGAAGGACTTCTCAGATGCTCCATCTGTCTGTTGTACAGGACCGCAGGCCACATGTGGTCTCCTTTCCTTGATTTTTATTTCAACAAGACTGTATCAACTGAAGTGTTTATTTTATTTCAGTCAGGAATTCAACTGCTTGTTATTAATCAGTAGATGTGTCTATAGTTATATAATAGTAGTTCACTTCTTTTATGGGGTTGTTATTTTATCTTAGCAAGTTCAGTGAATTCATGTCACAGTAGTACACACACACAAATTTTATAAGTGTGGTATTTAAAATATATCCATATCTACACACAGATATAGATACAGATAGATATCAGGTTAAGCAATTGAGATGTGTTGGTGTTTGAATTAGGAATAGACTAGGCTGTGTTTAGCCTAGCCACTTAATTACATGGTTTCCCCTTTTAAACAGTAATTTTAATAGTTTACTGTAGGGATGGCAAACTGTGGCCCACAAGCCACTTGCTTTTGTAAATAAAATTTGATAGAAACATAGTCCTTCACATTTGTTTAAGGACATGTCTGTAGTTTGGACTGTAGCAGCAGAATCGAGTGGTTGTGACAGAGACCACAAAGCCTGCAACATTTACCCTCTGTCCCTTCATAGGAAAAGCTTGCTGACCCCGATTTATAAAAAAAGTTTAGTTTGGCCCCGATTTAAAAAAACAAAACAAAACGAAAAACACTTCTAGTGAGCCACAGCAAGAATATCACCTACATTTTTAAAGGAATAATTATAAAATATTCACCTGGAAATCCATAATTATTTTGCATCAGGCAGAGGTCCTATGTGAAAATTAGACAAAATATTTATTTTTTATCTTGTAACATTTAGACAATTTTCCCTTTGGGGGCAGTTAAGATTATGTATTTGATTGAATTACTGAAGATGTGGCATTTTTGTACTGATGTCTTTTAGTTGTGTCTGAGACAGAAGTTTTACTGAAAGAGCTGGAGCAAATGCTCCAGCGGGCACTCGAGCCCTCGGCGGCCCCTGACGCGTCTGAGGAGGCGCGTGGAGAGATGGTAAGTGCAGCGGCACAGGTGGCCTGGTAAGCGTGCTCGGCCTCAACAGCGACTTCAGAGCCTTCCAATGGCAGAAACGGTTTCTGCATGTCCATTTGAACTATATGGAGAACTTCCTTTTTCCCTTCTGAAATTTGAGCCCTTGGTTATCCTGAAGTGAATAATAAATGAGTAGTCTGTGGGAAAGTCAGAATACATCTATCAGTCTTTGAAAAAAAATCTGTGAGTGGAGGAGCTCTTTGTATTTCAGATCTTTGAGGTTGGAGTGAAGGATGGAGGGGGGCTCATAGCAGCTGATGGGGTGCGGCAGCAGAGAGACCTGTCCACTGGTACCCCGCTTCACAGTCAGGAGAACGGGCCCCCGCTTCACAGTCAGGAGAACGGGCCAGGCTAAGAGCAGCTTGCTAGGACATCTTCCCTGCCTGGTTCGGGCACAGGGACCACCTCTGTAGGACAGCCCTCATTATTAACACACTGGAGTTAGAATTTTCCGTTTGTTCTCTCCTTTTGGCTGCCTATGTTGGGCTGAGAAAGTCTGTGTGTGCTTACTTTATTCAGTATTTGTAGGTGACAACATAATTTTAAGTTGGTTGACAAACTGCTCAGCACATCAGCGCCATGTTCATGCAAATAAAATGAGGGTCCTAGTCCAGGTCATTAATACAGAGCAGCAATGTGGTAGGTGTGAGAAGAATAAGTCATAAGGCAGACCTTTTTACAAGGCAGTACAGCTGTTCTCGAAATAGGGAAAAGAATGGCAGCAAGACTCCTGTATCCTTAAGGTTTCATTCATTCTTTTGTTCATTTGTGTAGATACGTACTGTGCCTGGAGTCGAGAGAGCACAGTGGTTAGGAGCCTGACTCTGGGATATCATATCAATGTCCCAATCCTAGCCCTGCCATTGAGGACTTGTGTAATTTGGCACGGTTGCTTATCACATGCCACAGAGGATTTTTCTAAATAAGGCAAACTGGGAAAAGTGCTTTGCATAGTTACCGACACCTAAGGTTAGCTGTTATTACAGATGAGAATTGGCAGTGGCGGTCACTGGAGAGAAAAAGGGCTGAGATTTCCTGACTTGATCTCATCTCCCACAGTCCCGCCTTGAGCAACGACCCATTCCCGAATCTGTCTCTTCTCAGATACTGAAAAAGGTGGATTTGTACATGGACAAGGTTGTTTACACTCTTTGGCAGACTGCGCAATTGCATGATTTCATTCAGGACTCCAATGAGAAAAAAGATGATTCATAAACACCTCCCTTACTGAGTTAGAAAGCAAAATATAGAAGATTTACAGTTAAAGAGATCAATACGCTAAAGGAAAATAAAATTAATGCTGAAAACTCTCACCAACTTGAAGAACATAGTTTTCTTAATTAGCACCAGCAATATCAACCTGTATTTGAGTTTGCGTGGGTTGTGAACGCCATTTTTCCAATTTGAGTTCCTTTTTGATAAGACTTGTTTTCTCTATCTAGATCTTACCTTCTGTACAACAAGATCTATAGACTGGTGACATATATATTATATACATGTAATTAATATACAAATTATTCTTTTCTAGCAAATGTGCGCTTTGTTTGAGCACCATATGCTTTTGTGCAATGTGTTTTCAGTCTTTGCAGTTTGTCTTTTCAAAACTACAGCCAGGTTGATTTTTATAGAGATGTCCTGTAGCTTTTACAGCCACAGAATAGGCTTCTATTTTACCATTCTAACCAGTAACGTGATAGAACAGAAAATTACTTCTGATTTTTATTTCTTAAGGTAAAATACATAGTTTTAATATATCACCAGGCAGGAGCTTGCTTTTTGTTTTAGTTTCTTGTAATATTTTATGCTTTCAAAAGCCATTGAGGAATTGTAAAAATTAACCATTTTAACTTGCTGGCAGGCAGGTGAGTGCCTCCTGCAGACTGGTTCATAAGCCATTCTCCACACTGAGCTTTGTAAGTCTGGCATTCACACCAGGTTCAGTATTTAGGGCCTTGTTCACTTTTAAATGAGGAGAATAGCAATGAAACCAACTATCAAAGCTGGAACAATTTCCAGTTTAAAAGAAAAGAAATGATCACCTCAGGGGTTTCTTTCTTTCTTTTTTTTTTTTTTTTTTCTTTTTCTTGCTTTTTTTTTTAAGTTAGTAGGGAAAATTAATATGGCTTCCAAAGTTAACACGACTTAAAACTGGAGCAGGAGAAAGTGGCCTCTTACAAGCTAACATCCCCAAAAGAGCCACCTGATAATTTTAAAGTTCTGAGCATGTTTATTCTCTGAGCAGGTATTGTTTGAGCTCTTTTCAAAGTTGTAAATTTGATGGTATTTTCATCCTTCATTTCATGTATGAGGGTTCAGGATGATTACTCTCAATCATTTATACCAATGGGTGAGAGTAGCAACATAAAAAAAAAAAAATCTTACCCACGTGAATCATCAAAATTCTTTTCTATTTGTCGCTGAAATGTTTTATGAGATTATTTTCCTTAGTAAAGTCACCTTCCTAATTACACTCATCTTTAGCTAATATTAACACTGGTTGTCATGCCCCAGCTTTGCAAGCCGTGAGAGGGAATTAATATCAGATTTTTATAAAATCCACCTGAATTAGATAAGCCATATATAAGTAAGATGATAAGACAGAGTTTAGTGAATAATTACTTGTATTTAAAGGTACATGTTTTGATATGTGAAAATACTTGTAGAAATTATTTTTTTTCTTAATTTCATGGAAGTTCACTCTACCTTTAATGAACCTTGAAGTTAAAAATTTTGCATGTTTTTTATGGGTGCTTGCATTGTTTTTCTAGTGTCCCTTCCTACTGAGCTAGAGCAAACGATTGCTATTTGTAAGTAATGCAGAGGCTTATGAGAAGATAGCCAGAGAATGTGTGACTTAAACAGTTTTAAGTTGTATTCCCTATAATAATAATTATAAAAATAAATATAGAAGACTCATGGAATGAAACTGATCATGTTTCCCCAAAGCTTAATATTAAAACTAAGTATGTATAAAGTTGGGGAAAGTGGTAGGGCCTGAATAATCGGTTCTTCTTATCTTAACACATTACTATACGTTCTCCTCTGCATGGGGATCGTTATTTGCCCACCAGCACAACAGAACGCTTTGTGTAACTGCTGTGGCTCGTGGAGTTACTGACTATACGTTTTGTTCAAATAATTAAGCCTGGTCTTCCAGTAAATTTCATATAGTTCTGATGAATTGTATGGTTATTTTTGCAGTTATCTAAATGCAGCCCTGAAGTTCCTGCAGGCAGTCCATTTGAAAACTACTATGAAGAGGACTATCTTGTAATTGATGGGATAAAATTAAAAGCTGGAGAATGTATTGAAAATATAACTAACAAATTTAAAGAAATAGATGCTCTAATGTCTGAATTTTAAGGTATTATCAATATTTTCAAAAGTTAATTATAAAAACACTTACATGTTTATATTTTCCCGAAGTCAAGAACTTGAAAATAGGGAAATAGGTATGTTATACCAAAGCTGATATTTATAATAACTTTCTATTTTATACTGTGAGAATAGCCATTGTTTTGAGAACCAATCAAATGGTACTTAAGTTAGTGTTAAAAATTTAGGATTTAAGAAGCCCTGATATTTGTATTTGTAGATTTTTTTTCTTGTTTGCTTTAATGTTAAAATGGTTTATAAACTTACTGCACAAACACATGCTTTACAACGATTATTTAGGCCCTTTATTCAAATGCGGCTATTTAGATGGCTGTCAAGGCGATTATAATTCGTACAGATAATTTAAGTGTAGTAGAGACAGGAGAATGTGTATTGATAGTGGAATTAAGCTACTAGAAAATAAAAGGAAATAATAAAAAACTATTGTGTAATAGAGTTGGCGCTTTTCTCAGAGGTGTCAGTTGCCTTATATTGCCTTATGTTGCCTGATATATAATCATTTCCACCACGATTCCCAAAACTGATTAACAGAGTCTAGTGGGAGGTGGAGAGGCTGTGGAAGATCAGAATCCTGAATGCTTCCCCATCGAATCAGTATCTCTGAAGGCGAGGATGGGAAAATGTGGTGAAAAATATAAAGAGATAAATTAAGCATATTCTCATTTTAAAAAATTCCATAAACAATATAGGAAGGCAAAAAGTATACCATATGCAATACCACTCCCTTAACATCTCCCCTCCAAGCCCATCCTGTAGGGTCCCCATGACCCGTTTTGTTGAGGGTCCTTCTACATTGTGTTCTTTTTTTTTTTTTTAATCATTTTTATTTTGTTATATTGGTCACCATACAATACATCCCCAGTTTTTGATGCAATGTTCCATGATTCATTATTTGCATATAACACCCAGTGCACCATGCAATATGTGCCCTCCTTAATATCCATCACCGGCCTATCCCAATCCCCCACCCCCCTGACCACATGTTTTTATTTAAAAATTTATTGTGGAGTAGAACATTGCTTGTTTTCAGTATATTGAATAACCTTTGAGATGTTTGTGAAGAGACACTTGCTTATGATGCACAATATATTTAAGAGCTTTTGGTTTTGCAATTTTTCTGATCAGGCTTCTTATATCTATTTTGAGACAGGTGTAGGAATGTATTTGCTGGTTTTGTGATGATTTCATTGGGGTTGGTATTATTTGTTAGCATTGGTGTTAGGGGTTGCTAAGGTTAGGGTTAGGAGTCTCCCTGTCCTCTTCTACACAGAGCCCATTCTCCTTCAGTAACCAGAGTGATATTTTCGGAACATAACCTTTGGTCCTCTCTGTGGTCTGCTCCCCTCCTGCACATCCTCTCCAGCCACACCTCTCCCACCATGGCCTGCCTCTCTGTGGGCCACCCAGGGGTGTGATTGTCCCACATGTGCCTCAGGCCTGAGTCCAAGCCTTTGCATTCACTGTGCCCTCTGCCAGGAGCACTTTTCTCTCCCCATGCTTCATGTCTGGCTTGTTTCCCCAATGGCTGGGCCCCGAATTGCCCCGTGATGACCTAACTCATGTCTGCTGGTTGAATGTGCTTGTCCCTTATTTATTTATTTATTTATTTATTTATTTATTTATTTATTTATTTATTTTATGTTTTTTTATTATATTATGTTAGTCACCATACAGTACATCCCTGGTTTCTGATGTACAGTTCAATGATTCATTAGTTGCGTATAACACCCAGTGCACCATGCAATACTTGCCCTCCTTACTACCCATCACCGGCCTATCCCATTCCCCCACCCCCCTCCCCTCTGAAGCCCTCAGTTTGTTTCTCATAGTCCATAGTCTCTCATGCTTCATGAAGACTAATGCACATCCTTCTCTAGTGCCCACAGCTGCTCGCTTTCCATACCTACCTCTCTCCTGGGAGCACAGGGTCGGAGAAAGGGCATTGCACGCACCTGGAAACAAAACCAAAGCTCGAAGAGAGAAGAAAGAGCAATACAGCATCTTGGCCCTATTGCTTGTTGAATTAGCCAGAGTGACCGTGTGCTGGTGTGAAGGTTGTCACAGCAGAAGAGCAGTTCTGTGTATCCAGGCTAAGGTGTTTATGACTGCAGGGGCCAAGTGAAGAGTGTTAGTGGAATCCCTTTTACCTTTCTGCAAGACCACACCAGCAGCACAGAGAATGGCGTGAGCAGAAGTAACACTGGGGCCAGGGGGCCTGTTAGGAGGCTGTTTGGGGAATTCAGTTGCGAGATGATGAGAGCCTGAATATGGTGCTATATGAAGCAAGCGGAAGGCTTCCACCTACATTAGTATCAATGGATTATTAGGATTTAGAGATTGGATATAAGGATGCAATGGTAGGGGGAGGTAGGAACAACTCCTGGGTTCTTGGTATTCACAATGCTGTTCACTGAAAGTCAGCATACGTACAGATTGGGGCACCTGGGTGGCTCGGTTAAGTGTCTGACTTCAGCTCAGGTCATGATATGAGGGTCCTGGGATTGAGCCCCACACTGGGCTCCGTGCTCAGTGGGGAGTCTGCTTCTCCCTCTCCCTCTGCCCCTACCCCCCTCGTGTACACACTCTTTTTTCTGTCTCAAATAAATAAATAAAAATCTTTAAAAAATGAATACATGCATGTTAGAAATGGGGGGGGGCAGATACCAAATTTGGGCCAAACTGTGTGAGTTCAGCGAAGTTCCAAACCATTCATGCTTTGACAGAGCTGACCTTTCAGAGCCACTCCACGAACCAGAGTGACGATGAATAGTCTCTCAATACATCATATTTACTTCTCAGTGGTATAAACAGTGGAAATTAAGGCTTCCTCCTTTTCCTCCAACAGAATTTACTCCATAGCATTTCAGAAAAACTTTTCCTTTTTCCCTTGTCACTATGATTTTATATTCACAGCCTACAAATGTCTCAAGAAATAATAGATCCCATTTTCCTATTACTTCTTAGAATCAACTATAAAATGACTACAATTGTATTTGAAGGACTTCACCCACAATTCAAGTGTTTGATATAAGCCCCCATGTAGTAGACTAATTAGATCACTTGCAGCCAATTCCTCTTGGTGGAACAGCCAGTGCTCATCAAAGTCAGATTCTATAGGTAAGATAGAAATTTCTAGACTGAATTCATCTCTGCCATGTTCTAAGTTGTAGAAGGCTGGAATTTCCACTGAAGTCTTTGTGCACTTGAGCAGTTCAGAATGGTTCTGAGAACAAACATTTGGGTTGGCTCTGTCTGCAGAGGAAACTTCAGTCTCCTTCCAAGAAGAGGCTCTTGGGGGAAAGGCCTCTTCTAAGAAGAGGACAGAGGGGAGCCTCTGTCCATGTGAGAATATAGACTTTGAAATTTCCAGATAGAATGTGTTCAGGAAAACGGATGAAGGGGCAGTCAACTAACATCTCTATCCTCAAGGCTGAGAACCATGCCTGTCTGGCAAACCCTTCCTACTGGTAAATACCCCAGGTTCCGGGGCAGGCAGACCTGATAACATACACAGGGCATGGCAGTGGGACTGTGGGGACACAATGCCTGCCTTCAGGTCCCGGTGCTACCATCTAGTCCTTGGGAGACCTGAGGCAAGTTATTTAACTTCTCTGAGCCTAGGCCTTTTTCCACAGAAGTTGCTGTGAAAGAAAACATATTAATATATATATATAAAATGCATAGAAAAATCAACACATAGAAAACTATGCAAATTATGACCACAGTTGTCTCAAAGCTTCTCTTTTGACGGCCCATGCCTGTTTCTTCTAGGCCTACTGAACTAACATGCTTCTTTCAGCAGAGCCTGAGGTGACAACCCTGCTTCTGGGGCACTGGGACCAAGGACTTATATGTGATTATGCTGACTCCTAGGACAGGCCTAGAGGTGGACAGTACCTTACTTTTACAGCTAGAGCCTCTTGCTAGGCCCAAAGGAGGACATCATCAGGAAATTGTATCAGCCCGTCAAGGGAGATTAAATTCTAAGTACATTAGTCATACCACATTTGATATGGGAGGTATACGGCAATATGTCAGGACCTTCTGCCCAAACATTTGGGTTGGAATAAGAGCCCCTCTTTGTCTAGTTCGAAGCGTGGCTGACTGATCCTCTTTGGAATGATGGGCCAAACCCACCTAGCATACAGCCTCCATAAACCTATAGAGGGCTGGGTCCACTGGCAGCTGAGTCCCCCGTTAGATCTAGACTATGGAGAGTTACGCACCAAAGCCAGCTCCGTTGCCCTCTATTCCAGGAAGTTCTGGTGCATTTGCCCTACGCCTAAAGCTGAATTTATGCAGGGATTCCCAGTGGTCAGAAACTTCGCTCTATCTCTAGTGGAGACAGGCAATACACTTTTGATAGGTTGGTCTCCTGTTGCCACCAGTGGGATGAAGAGGGGAGTGCACCCGTATACACGCACAAGTCTGTAGGGTCCACACCCTTGAACTCACTGGTTCTGCAGTAGAGGGTGATGAGCCACACACAGTTACATTCACTAATACATCCACTAATAGACCTAAGCACTATCATAAACTTTATAAATCAGCGAAGGAAAAAATTGACGGTTAGCTCTAAAAGGAGGAAACTTGGGGCCCCTGGGTGGCTCAGTTGGTTAAGTGTCCTGCCTTTGTCTCAGGTCATGGTCTCAGGGTCCTGAGATCAAGCCCTGAGTGGGCCTCCCTGCTCAGCGGGGGGGCCTGCTTCTCCCTGCCGGTCCCCCTGTTTATACTCTCTCTCAAAAAAAAAAAAAAATCTTTAAAAAATTTTTAAAAGGAGGAACCTTTTATTCATGAACCTAAAGTGATCTGTGTCATGCTTTTGATGGAACCAAACCATTCTATCATCTAATACTCTATGAAATAGCTGGTATTCCATGATCCACCATTTATGGGGCTAACAAATGGTATAGTTCTGTTCCAGATACTTCCAGACCAGTAGAATTTGCACCTGTGGGCCTTCCAAGGGACAAAGGTAAGATTTTGAAAATCCGGAATAGAAATATCCAAATCCTGCTCTATTATTTCTTCTCTCTCTATGGTTCCAAGAAGAGATCTAAACATAGTATGATTAAAAAATTCTAGGTTCTGGGGCGCCTGGGTGGCACAGCGGTTAGGTGTCTGCCTTCGGCTCAGGGCGTGATCCCGGCATTATGGGATCGAGCCCCACATCAGGCTCCTCCGCTATGAGCCTGCTTCTTCCTCTCCCACTCCCCCTGCTTGTGTTCCCTCTCTCGCTGGCTGTCTCTATCTCTGTCAAATAAATAAATAAATCTTTAAAAAAATTAAAAAAAAATTCTAGGTTCTTCTTTAGAGCTAAGCCAGATCTTGCTATCACTCAGTAGAGTTCTAGCAGAGTTGTTTTGTACAGATCAATTTGAACTTAAGGTCCAAGTGGGACATTCTGTGTACACAAATCTAAATATTAGGATTTTTCCACCCACTGATTTGTTGCATGGTATAAGTACACAGAGCAGTAAGCAGCGTAATCAAATGAAAGGGCGGGGGAGAGAGAAGAAACTTGTTTTCCAAGAAAAATTTTGAAAGAAATGAGTTGTTTGCTTTTTAAAAAATGCATATAGGAAAATACTACAAGAAAGGAGATATGCTCAGAACCAAATAAAACACAGTTTGCAAGCAGCCCAGAAGTTGTTGGCTTAAAAAATAAAACTGTTTCTAATCTTCAGCCTCTCCAGCCAGAAAAAGATTCTTGAATTTAGATATGGCCTGGGGACAAAGATCAAGTCTAGGGTCTGGTGGTTGAATGGTAGATAGCAGGAGAGACAAAGACCAAATCTAGGTGGCTTGCAGGAAACCGTGGCCTCAGGGTAAAGACCTAATCAGGGGTGTGGCTAATAACTTCACAAACTATTAAGAAGTGACTTTTAAAACTCCTATAAAGCTTAAAGGTATAGTACTACTGCCACCTAATGTGCCCAAAGTGCTAATAATTAAATCGGGAGAGAAAAGCCTGTCTTGAAAAAAACTGTGGCTTTGACGCATAGAATGGACCAGACTCTACGTAGGAAACCCACTAAGTTATAGAAAAAAATGACTCTGCCTAAGTACTACCAGCCTGAGCTAAAAGAGAGTGCAACTGCGGGGAAAAAGACTTCTGAGCCCCCAGCTGCTTTTTTTTTTTTTTTTAAGATTTATTTATTTGAGAGAACCGGCACAAATTGGGGGTGGGGGGGCGGTGCAGAGGGAAAGGGAGAAGCAGACTCCCTGCTGAGCAGGGAGCCCTACACAGGGCTCAATCCCACCATCCCGAGATCCCAAGATCCTGAGATCATGACCTGAGCTGAAGGCAGATGCTTAATTGACTGAGCCACCCAGGCGCCCCAGGGCCCCAGTTTTCTACAGGTAGGAAATAGGCTGGGAAAACTAATTAGCCATCAAAAAAATGTGTAAGTTTCAATGTCCCCTTCAGAAGCAAATGAGGAAGATGATGGAAAAGGATGTGTAGAGGACGGAGGTAGGGGCTGCAGAGAGCAATGGGCCAAAGATCTTCCTCCAGGCTCACTGGCCTCCACCCCACCCCTAGCTTGCCTTCCCTTCCCTGGAAACAGAACCAAGGCCTTATTAAGAAACATATCCTACTCCCTTGGCAGGGAAACTTGGCTAATTTGCCTAGCGGGATTTCAGAATTGCTAAGGAACAGGTTTCCTCCTTGAGAATGAGGTGTTCACTGTGATTCTCCTGTCTCCTATCCCTGTTGGACCATTGCATATTGTGTGAGTGCGAAGAGGGGATGGGCCAGTGATTTGTCTTCTTAGTTTGTAGGTCTAGTTGACACCTGCATCAGATGTAGATCGTGAAGTTTTAAATGTTGAGCCTGATGCCATGATTGGATGAGACTTCTGGGTGGACAGTAGTCAACCGAGTTGCTGATCCAAGTTCTTGTGTCTTCCTGCACTGCATCATTATCACGGCTCTGTCTCAGGCAGAGTGTAGCTCCCTGCCCTGTGACTTTGGTCTGGGTGTCTTGCTTTGATCAATGAAATAGAGCTGAAGTGATGGTGCCAACTTACAGTCAAGGACTCAAGAGGCTTTGGGTGTTTCTCCTTTACCTCTTGTTCCTCTGCCATTGCCTTGAAAAGAACATGCCCCGGGTGAGCCCTCTAGTTCAGGAAGGATGAAAGGCCAGGGAGAAGACCCAGACCCAGAGGCCTGCAGAATGAAAGAGAGCTGCCCCAGCTAATCTGTAGATCCAGAAGAGAATAAAGCATTTTGTCTTTAGCCACTGCATTTTGGGGTGTTTGTTACACAGCATTCTTGTGGCAAGAGTTAACTGATAAACCTGATGTCTTAGTTCCAGCAACAGCTTCACGGATCAGCTCTGCTGGCAGCTCTCCAGCTGTATCTGGCCCGTGGGATGTTTTCTTCTTAGGGTGGAGCTACTATCAAAATAGCCTTGCCTCCTGGGTTGGCCCAGAGTGCTGGCCCAAGGCCTTGTGCCCAGTGACACTCCCAGCCTTTTCTGGATTGGGCCCAGGTGGGCTCCTCCACGGGGAAGGCTTAGCCCATTCCCTGCCCAGCTCACAGTGGTGAGTTTTATTATAAATTGCCTCAGATTGCTTTATCATGGAGGCAGCATATGGAGAGATATTGTAAGGAAATAGGATACCAACACCACCAACATACCACTAAGGGTTCGGAAGAGTGGGTCACTTCTTCCTTTCAAGTATTTTCAGACTCTAGAGTAATTACAGAAGGTGGAGACATGCCCATAATGGTGGAATGTCTCATCTGGCAAAGAAGAGTATGCATATATTTCCATCTCATTTCTGTTCCTCGAGTCTTCCTTAGCCCTTTGGTATGGTATCATAGGATTTTAAGTTGCAAAATGTAGTTTTGAGTCCAGATTTTATTAACTTGTCTAAGTCACATGACCAATAAATGGAAAGGCCAGTATTTGAGTACATTTCTGTCTGTTGCAGGCCCCATGCCCTTGATTACTGTCCCTACTGTTTCATAATCTGGTTAGTGGGTGGGTGGTGGAAGGAGCATCTAGTTTCCTCATAGGTGAAATGGGGACGGAACTATCCAAACAAAAGCATTGTCGTGAGGAATAAATGAGCTATTTTATGTGAAAGTGCTTTGTAAATCAACTTTATTTTCTATTTATTCTTTCTGATGGAAACTGAGTATGTGTTTAAGTACATTGCAACTAATAATTACTGGGATAAAATGTAATTACACATTTGAAACGACCACTTTTGTGTTACTCTAGCTACGGCTCATCAATATCAGAGTTCCTTTTCTTCTCTTTTTTAAAATTAATCTTTGGAAACCATCGCAAGCAGCATGTGACCTTCTCTCTGATGGGTGTGTTAACAGCAATGTCTATCTTTTAAGGGACATCTCACTGTTGAATTTTAGCTATGGCTTTAAATCACCTGGCTTTCGTCACAGACATTCAGTTAAAAAGAAAAGGCGAAGAAAGTCTGAATACTGATGTGTAGCGGCAGGATTCTGTGGCATTTTGGATCTGTTGCCGGAAATATGGATTCCTTTCATAGGGAACCTGGGTTGTGTTCAGCGCACCCTCCTCCAACTTGGAATTTCGGCCCTGGCTCCAAAGATCTTTTGAAAGACAGGAAGCTCATCAAAATATTTGATCAGAATTATTGTCTATTTTAGCAGTGATGCTTGCTTATGATGACATACAACTACATCACATAGGTTTAAAGTTGTGTAAAACAACCCTTGTGCAATTTGCAGAGGGAAAGGAGCAGGCAGGAGAGAGCTATGAATGTGGCCCTGCCCCTCTCTTCTGGAGCCCACCGTCTAGTGATGGAAGAATACAAATATATAGGTGGTCCACAAAACAGAAAGTGCATTTGAAGATCGAATGTATGAAAGCTGAAGGGGGTTCTCTTTCTAGATAGCTGAGAGTCACTAATTACAAAATCCCTTAATACAATTCCTTCGGTCTCCGGTGCCCCTGCCAGAAGTGAGAAACCACCCTACAGAGTCTGACGTCTACAGACAGCTTTCGCCCTTGGCTGCCAACAGAATAGCTATTCGTGGAGGGAGTTAAGCTCCCCACTCAAGCTCCTCCGTTGGTTCCTCTCGGATTGCAGAGAGGGCCAATATCCATGACACATGCAAACCCCTAAGGTCTTGACCTAAGGGGGCTCAGTACCTTTACCAAGACAGCTGGATAAGACCCAGGTCCTCCATCTGATCACCACCATTTACCCTCTCCACGTCCTGTTCAGTTGCCTGGCTGCCATCCATTGCCCCCCGTTCCTCCGTAACCTCTCTAACTTCCCCTGCTACTGTGATGAAGCCAAAATGTAGGAGGCACGGGAGGGGAGGTTGGCAAGGCACTCTCCTCTCGGATGGTAGTTCTAAAGGAGCCAGCAAGCTCTCGGAGCCCCTTCACTGCGGAGGGGGCGGCACTGTGCTTCTTCAGGTAAATGGCGGCTGCCTGTAGTCTCTTCCTCTCCCGCGGACTCCTGGTCTCCTCTCTCAGCAGCAACTGCTCTCACGCAGCGCCAGAGCTGGAAACTACCTGATCTATGAAAGTCTGACTTCTTCCAAGCAAACGAGGGTTAGGGTGTGGATATATGGCAAATGTGTGAAGCACAGATTATTTGGAAATTGGGGGGCGGCAACAGTATGAGGCGTTATGAGGTCATGTGTGAGGTGGTACTTAAGTATTGGGGAAGAGATGTGAAAGGAGAGGAGAGTGAGATTAATTCTGACTACAGAAACAGCTTCATGGAGGCATTTTCTTCCTTCCTTCCTTCAGTACTCCAATGTGCCAGGTTTCGTATTAGGCATGAGTAACACAACAGTGAACAAGACACACATGATCTCCAACCCCATGGAACTGACTCTGACTTTGGGCAAGCTGCTTTAGCCTCCCTGTGCCTCACTTTCTTTATCTGAAAATTGGGATGATGGTGATGATGATAATAGTAATAACAATACTAATCTCCCAGAGTGGTTGAACAGAATAAAATGAGGTAAAATGGGGGAAGGCACCTAGCAAAGTCCCTGGCACATTGGATGTTGTGTGAGTATCACTGCTATTTTTGTAGTCTAGCTGGGAGGAGAGACCTGTGAAGCAAAGCCAGAATTTGAAGGTAGAAGAGTGGGCTGGCTGGAGACCGAGAGAGTCCTAGGATGATCAAAGCACAGAGGGGAGCAAAGCAGGAACAGCAGATACTCAGATACCCGAGTAAGCAGAGCACAGGGGAGGGAGGGTGTGATGGGAAGAATATTGGGAATGAAGGCTGGACCAGGCAGGTTGGGCTTTGCTCCAAGAAAGTCTTACATATCACACCAAAGGGGCCACCCTTCGTTCAGCAGGAGAGCCAAGTAATGAACGGCGAGGACCAGCGGCATCTCCAAGAGCCAACACCCAAGGGTGCCAGGCGCTGCGACTGGCTTGGAATCAGACCATGGCGCGATTTGCATGCACAGAGCGGGCAGCGGGCAGACACTACTACGGCAGCCGGTGCCCCCCTGTCTGAGGAAATCCGTGCCCTGATGTTAGCTCAGATTGTCAGCTTCCACGGCGAGGGCCCTAGGTTTGCCAGCGGGCAGCCAGGGACTGGAAGGTGAGGTGTCTCGGCGAAGTCTTATTAAACTCTCAGCTGCCTGGGAATAATGCAGCACAGCCGCAGAGTTTTAAATGGCAAAGGGTCTCTGGCTGTCAGAAAGGTTACAGGTAGATACTTTCATTTGTCCTCCATGAAAGCTTAATATCATTTTCTTCTGTTCAAGTCAACTTATAGACCTCATTACTTCAAGTTCATCGGGCAGCTAGAGCAGACTTTTTGATTTTACTGTGCTTTCAGAATCGTGTTGGAGAAGAGCTAATGCATTTTTAACCAACTTCAGCAATTTGAAGCTCTTTGGTGCTGTAGCGTTTTAATACGATTGTTGCTAACTCTCTGAGAGCAGTATCTGTCTGTATCAAGAGAAATTCCCATTATCGCAGCGTGAGCTCCCGGAGGTAGGGGCTCCGTGCCCTTCCGCTTGTGACCCGCCCAGACCATGGCATGGTGCCTTGCACGAGTTAGAGCACCTGTTCTATTTTGATATTAGTTTTAAACTTTCTGCCAGTCTCGCCTGTTCAAAAATGTTTTCTGATAAGCTCTATACTCAAACACTTTTGGACTGAATCTCAGGTGGTCATTGCTTTTTTTTTTTCCCCCAGTTCCCCAAACCCTGACAAGCTCTAGCTCTATCCGTTACCGATTGCTACAATGACGCAGGGTAGCGGACGACCGTGAAATGCCAGGGGCAAACAACAAAGCACATTTTTTTCGTGTGGCAAGCTGCAAGGTGCAGCCGACTTGGCTACCCTCAGGTGATCTCACTTGTGCGTCTGTGGTCAGCTGCCGGTCTACTTGGGTGCGGCTCCTGTGTTGATCGTGCTAGGCTTATTTATCTGTCGGGGACCAGCTAGCAGTCAGATGATCTAGGGCAGTCTCAGATGGGGAAATGGGGCAGCTCAGCCCTGCTTCATGCATCACCTGTCATCTTCCAATGTGCCAGCCCAGGCACGTTCTCCCGCCAGAGGGACAAGAGTTAAGAGTAAGAGAAAATTCCAGTAAGAAAATGCAAATCACCTTACAATTCTGCCAACTACAGATAAATCATTGTTGACATTTAAAAATTTCTACAACCTTATTTCCAAGTAAATATGTACTCTTCAATGCACATGAAACAATTACATCATTATTTCCACTGCTTTTTTTCTCAACGATATATTGTGAACGTATTTCATTGTCGTTAGGTGGTGTTCTACAACATGAAATTTTAATGAGTGCTTAGTATCTCATTGTATTTTTACTCATACAGTGAAATACTCCCTTGATGGACATTTAATTTGTTTCTGCATTTCCAATTATACAGTTATAAACCACTCTGCCATGAACATCCTTATCATTCCATCGTTGTGTACCTTAATTTTTTTTCAAGTCTTTCCTAGAAGAGGAATTGAGAAGTCAGATTGTCTACACAGTTGTAAGACTTTTTATGGCTATCATTTATTATCGTCCATTGGAGGTGTATGAGTTTCTCTGCTAGACTGGGGTTTGGTTTCTACTTGGATTTTGTGTTACTTAAAGCAGTGCATTGGGTTAATCTCTGTCTTAAGGAACATTGACTAAATGACTATGAGATGGTAGATTTTTTCCCTAATTCCTTAGAGAGGGATGAAAATTAGCATTAACATAGGCCACAGACTCAGGCTGAAAAGTGACTGAGATAAGAATGATAAATCAGGTGATGGGCAGGAGAAAATGTTAAAAGAAACAACGGTCACTTGATTTAGACATTAAATGTCCTTTCAGTCAATTGCTGACATGATAAATACTAGTGGAGAGTCATTGGACTGGAAAAAGCTTTGTGGACTAATAAGTTTAAAAATCTAGGAAGTTACATTCCAGTTTGGGCAAGAGTGGGGAAGTTGAGGTGCTTGAGAGAATAACATCAGTTTCTACTGATTTCTTTTATTGAGGTAGTCATGTGGCTTTCCCTGGTGTATTATAATCATGATCGGTGAATATTTGATATTAGATTACTTAGCTATTTCTAAAAATCCACCCTTCTTATATTAAATTGAAATCACTTATAATGAGAGCATGAAGACTTCTATTTTCTGTCGACATGTGTGATTATTTTGTGTATTTGTAATTTTTGTTTTTAGTGCCCAGAGAAAAACTGGCTTTGGATGATAGTTCTTGCCCTCCTGCACAAAGTATTTAAATTCATTCAAAAGCAGTATTGCTCCAAAATTTTTACCTTCCACACTATGGACTCTGAGTACCTCTTTCTCGGGGTCTGGGCTTTAGTCATAATCCCTGGACCAAGCACAGAAAGCAAGGTGCTTAATAAATACTGTTTATAAATGTTCAAACAGGCTTGCCCAAATGAGGATTACATTTGCCATCTGACTTGGCCTTTCTAAGTATGTATTCTCAAACGAGCTTCTCAAAACTGAACCTTGGACGTGTTTATCATGTAGTACTTAATTACACATGGGCATGTGTGCTTCGTTGTTTTCCATGTGTGGGAGCCAGTCTCCATGATGATCCTTACCTGGTATCCATACCCTTGCGTGGCCCCCTTCCACACTGAACTGAGCTCACTTGGGTCACCACGAAAATATCTCAAACATGACACATTCTGACCTCTGAGGCTGGATCCTAAGAGACATTGTGACTTCCACTTTACTCTCTTTTGGGATCCCTCATCTGGAAGAACCCAGCTGCACATCATGAGGACACTCAAGCAGAGGTCCACGTGGTGGGACTGAAGCCTTCTGCCAACACCAGCACTAACCTGACAGCCACGTGAGGGAGCTCTTCTGGAAGTGATCCTCCAGCACCAGTCAAGCCTTCAGATGACCACAGCCCAGTATCTCGACTGCAACCTCCTGAGACACTCTGAGCCAGGATGACCCAGCGGAGCACTCCTCAGTTCCTGACCCACAGAAACTGCGTGTGATAATAGATGTTCATTGTTTTAAGTTACTAATGTTTTGGGATAATTCGTTACACAGCAACAGATAGCTGATATATGATGTGTGGACGGACAGGCTCTTCTCACCAAACAGATTATAAGCATCTTAAAAAGAAGAATCATATCTTTCATTTCTTGCAGTGACTCGCATTGTATTGAGATATTAGTCAAAATAAATGATGTTAATGCTTCACAGTAACCTTCTAGTCTAATCAACAAATATTTAATGCCCACCAGATACTCTTCTAGGAGCTAAGGAAAGCAGTAAACAAAAGGAACACAGTAAATGCTAGTAGATAAGACATAGAGAAATTAAAAAAAAATCGATATGGACCAGGTCAGTGAAGATATGAAGCTAAGAAGAAAAATCGAAGATGGGGATGTTATTTTATATGTTTGATACAGGGTGTCAGGAAAGCTATCTCTGATAAGACATTGAAGCAGAGAACTATGCACGTGTCTGGGAAGGAGCATCCCAGGCAGAGGAAACCTCAAGTTCAAAGGCCATGAGACTGGAAGAATGTAGCACATTCTGTAAGACCCACATGGCTAAGGCTGAGTTCACCATTTGTTGCAGATTTCACTAGTTAGCTCATTGTGGTTCTCACCAGTCCAACCACACATTTAAATCTCTCTCAGTGGCGTGGACCTCTCTTTCTCTTGTTTTCTGAATTTGAACTGGGCACTGGATATTGCTGTACTTTAAGCAGACCTATTTATGTAAATGAATCATTATATAAACATGAACATGGCTAATGAGTCAAAATAGGCTAATTTTTGTAGCTGGAATGAAGAATTAGAAAATTCACTGATTGCAATCTTCCTTTCATTACTTCTGCCACTTGAAGCTTTCTGACTTCATTAAAGCCATTAGTGCCCACCAATAAATTACATAGCTTTTGTAGTAACGCAAATATGTGTGAATGTTTCTGACATTGCAGGAAATAATCAGGCTCGATCAATATATGTTTATCAAGACATTAGGTCTCAAATCGATGAGTAATTAGCTCTCCCAACAGAAGAACAAATAAAACTCTGTTTCCTAAATGTTCCTGTCATTCTATGCTGTGAATTTCACCTCTTTTCCCTCTCTTGCTGGAAGAAACACATGTCACAGTGAATCGAATGATCACTGACTAATGAGTTCTGCTTTGATTACAGCATGTTGGCGATCATAAATAAGTGAAATTGTGTTTGTATTTCATAGACATCTGAATTTTTTTAATCTTGCATTTCACCTCAGATAAACAAGTTTATCTTTACTTTAATAGGGAAACACCCCTCTGAAAGACATAATGCAGAACTTAACCCTTCATTTAACATTTTAAATTATCACGTAAACAAGAGCTCCTACGTGTTCTCCTATGGCAGCAGTGTTCTCTCTGATAGAAAACTGATAGATAGAAAACTGACTGATTTTCTTTCTTGCTTGCTTTCTTTTATAAACATAATCTTGGCAAATTAATGGATTATTTTATTTGTGTTTTAATTCTGAAGAGCAGATTTCATAGAGAGGGAGACATAGGGGAACGCAGGGAGTAGGGTACCAAGAAAGAATGAGAGAGGAAGCCAGAAAGAGATCTAGAAACAGAGATGCAGACAGAAATCCTGTAGTGCACACACACAACAGGCGTGTGTGTGCGTGCATGCGTGTGTGTGGGTGTGAAGGGGGCAGAGAATAGAGCGATTGGCACTGAGATATAACTAGAAAGGCAAAAGGGCAACTATTTAAAGATAGGATTTGTTTGTGGGAGGGAAAAAGAGGATGTTACTTAAAGGAAAAAGATTAGTACTAAAAAAAATATGTGTTTTTCTTAAATAAAGTGGCTATTCAAGTTGCGAGGCAAAATATTAGAAATAACTAAAAGGAAATGCACCTAATAAATAGTTTACCCAGAAACCTACTACTGTACATTTTTAGCAAAGCAAATTAATTTAAAATACTTGAGGACCAAGCATGTGTAGTATCATTTATAATGAATTTTTTTTTCTGAGCTCTAAACGTGTTTACTGTATCACATAGGTTATGAAAACGAGTTCTTTAAATCTCTAGAGAATTTTTTTATTAGCCTAGTCGTGCACAGGCAAAGTATTTTTTAAAAATATTTCTTTGGTGCATATTTAATTATATGAAGTGTTTAAAACATAGAGACACTTGAATATGGTAATGATTTACCAAAAACATTAACTTTAGTGGAAAGCAAGCAAGTGAATTTTAAGAGTAAAGAAGTATTAAGCTTTCTTACAAATGATTTGTTATGAACTGTAATGCCAACGACTTTATAAATTTGGCATAAATGTAAGCATGCTGAAATCTATTCACGTTAAATGCACAATCCTTAAAGACATTTGATTTAAGAATATTAAAACAAATTTTTGTATTGACAGAAACTCAAGAATTTGGTTCTCTAAGTAGCAAGTACTTTAAATATTTATTCTCCAGAGAAATGATTTCTCTAACCAGTAGTTTCAAGAGAATTCAAGAGTGATTTTATCGAAGAGAAAATTTTCAACAATTCTTTAACCATTTTAAGTAACAAAATAGGACAACAAACAAACAAACAAAACAAAACAAAGCAGTAAATCCTCATAAATATTTTCCTCCAAGGACTCCTTTCTTTTGGAAACTACATTTCAAAGGAAACTTAATCTGTGTGTTCCTGATTCATTTATACACCTCAGAGCCATTTCAAATACCAACACATCTTATGAACCTTTTTATAAGGCTTTTCAGAGATATTTTTATTTGAACGAGAAAGTCATGTTGTGCCGGCAGTAAATGGAGCTTGGGTGCAGGAGAAAACGTTAGCTTGGAGCCCACAGAGTTCAAGTGACTCCAGACAAGATGAAAGCTATTCTTCCAGTCTCAGATGAGATTGAAATAAAGAATAGAAACGTTCGCTGTGTGACAGCGTTCGTGAGCCAAAGATTTTTACAAGAAATAAGTCCTCTTGAAACCATTACCTGGCTAAAGCTCAAACGAATTCTACAGAAAGTAGGCTAAGTTGGAGTTTCTTGAATTTGCTTGGTGTGCATTTTAATACTTCTTTTAATTTAAAGACAAATGTTGAAGAATACATTTTTGAAGCTTGTGTATTTGTATTGCTGGGTGTCTCAGTTGGGGTTTCCCCCAGAATCGGACAAGATTTGGGCTCAGTGGTTTCTTTGGAACAGATAACACCGGGCAGTAGGAAGATGGGGAAGTGACACAGGGAAGGGAAGGGGCCACTGAAGGTGTGCTACCAACAGGTTACCCTTGGGGGCCACTGGAGCTCAGTCCTGCTGGGTCCTGGCGGAGCTCAGTCCTCCTAAGGCATTGGACACACACCCCAGAGCTATCCCTGGGAAGGGGCAGGTAGGGTGGAAGCTGGGGTATTTACAACCAGTTCCCACTGGCCATTGGTTAAGGGCTGCTCATAGAGGATGGTAATTCCCACGCTTCTGGTCTGCTGTGCACACTGGAATGGACTAAGCTGATCAGGATTACACGGGGCCAAGGTGGTGCGGGACGCACAGACAACATCTACTACTCGACACACGTTCTGTTTCGTTTCAGAGTAACCACCGTAGGAAGATTTTGGTGGAGAATCAAGAAAAGTTTTAGCTAAGTGAGTTTGTCAATTGAATGCTTTTTTCAGGCGAAAGAAAATTCGTGATTGATGTAAATGACAATTTGAAGGCCTTAATTATCTAAAGTTTAAAAACCAGACTCAATGTGTATTTGCTTTGACACTCCACTTTCCTTTACGTGAATGACGATCGCTAACTTTGTTAAACGCTTGTCATATGCCTGGCCCTGTGCTATGGGCGTAAGCTTATAATAAAGCATTTGATCCTCACAACCACTCTAGGAAATGGGCGCTGCTATTGTCTGTGTTTTACAGATGAGAAGACGGCCACACACAAGGTTCTGTAACTTGCCCGACCTTGCAGCGGAACAGGGGTTCCAATTCCGTCCGGCTCCAGAGCGGTGGTCTTCAGCACGCCCCATACCGTGTTGCTAGATAATCTAGGGTACACGGTTCTCCCATTCTGCCTTCTTCTCTCACTATTCGAAGCCATGTGATTCCTAACCGTACTAATGCCGGCGACTAGAGATGGATGCAGACCCAGTACGCCCTGCCCCCTCGACCTCGCAAGTGGTGGCTTTGGAGTTGGCGCTCTGCAGCCATCTGCAGAGCTCATCAGGGCTGGTGGCTCACTGTTGCCTAAAATGCAAGTGCCCACACTGCTTACTTCTCATCTGCGGACGGGCTTTCCCAGCGACCTCTGGGCCTGTCCATGGGCTAACGTGGCGCATCAGTGCCCTTTCCCTCTCATCTCAGGGAGGAGCCTTATGAGGAAGTGATTTTTGGAACATGTATTCTTTCAGTACCCTGACCTTCACCATGTTTTCAGTCCTTTAGAACTCCTGGTTATCTGGAAGTCAGACGAAACTTAAAAAAATAAACTTAGAGGGTCAGCTGGCTGGCTCAGTAGAGCGTGCGACTCTTGATCTCAGGGTTGCGAGTTCGAGCCTCACGTTGGGTATAGAGAGGCTTAAAAGGAAAATCTTTAAAAAAGTAATAAAGTTATACAACAGAAAACACCTTTGGAGCCAAATAAAGGCTGAACATGTGAGTGTTTCAAAACATGCGAAATCGCACACACACACACCAGATTACAAAGTTGTGGATGAGGTCACCTCTTCATTGTCCCTTAGCATGAGTGAAACTAAACACTGGGCTCATCTGCACATAGTGCACGATTCAGATTTGTCTCGTATGATACTTCATGAACAGAAATTGTTTAACAAGTTGGTTCGCATGTCTTTGTCTAAAATATCACTCCTTATAGCATATTTATTCATATGTTTTTAAGTGAAAAATTGTTATATGTCCCTAAAACGGAGATAGGTTACAGAGAAGCCATTATAAGAAAAGTGGCATAGCTTTCCAAGAGTTACTGACTTAAGTGAGGTGAGTCTATGCATTTGCTTTCCAGTTGCTAGGAGGATAAATAAAAATCTGGCATGAAGGGACCTCCATTTATCATGCAATTTTTTTAAAGTGCACTTTTTTTCTGGGGCACTTTTCAATTGTTTGCCTTTTTTTTTTTTTTAAAACACTAAGTCCTTCTTTAAATTAACAGTCAAAATTTCTTTTGGTCTCAAATGCATTATTGCAAACAAACTAAGTTAAAGTGTGAATGCAGGGAATTCAAAGTGGGAAATATTTATTCTTATAAAAAAGGAAAATGTGCTTTTTTTAAAGTGGCCAAGAGGTCGAACTTAATTTTGTATTCTAAAAAGAGAATAAGGTGATTCCCCAAAATGACAGAGTGGTGAGTTTTACCCCAAGCTCCAGAAAAGCTGTTTTTCAAATATTATTTCAAGTCCTTATAATACAATGTAGGGAGAAATAAAGAGGTAAACACAAACAGACCCTGTTCTGGAAGGAAAAATCATCCTGGTTATTAAATTCTTGAAAAGAGTAAACAAAAATGGTATCGCTTTTCCCCAGGACTTTATGAAAGTAGTTTACTTGGATTTTAAAGGTTGTGACAAGGCTTTCAAATGAAGCCCGTGACAGGCTCATGTCTACACAAGCCACGTGAAGCATCCAGAGGACACTGAGCAGCTGCCCTTCTGGGTACAAAGGACCAGGTCCCAACTTGTCCAAGGAAATAACCTTTTATAAGAGGGCATGCGTGCCCAGTGGTCACATTTTGCCGCAATACGTTGGTGATGAACGTCAATTCTGTGCTGAGGGGGAAAACTGAGTTGTGAAAATTTCCAGAAATAAATGGACAGGCAGCAGAGATAAAGGCAGTGTTTTGTTCTTAATATCATCTACCTTTCTTGATTGCTGACATTGTATTTGGAACTGAGTGAGATGTTTAATAATCAGCAGTGCAAGGAGATACAGGTTTGAGGAGGAATCACGCACAGTGCTTGATGTGGGAAGATGGCCCAGCTGTGGCAGACAATTTGAGAAAGGTTTTCTGGCCCCTGAACACAGAAAATGATGTTCTATGAGATTATACTGTATCCTCTCCAGCTATTCGTCCCTCTTGGGAATCTGGAACTGGAAACAGAGAAGCAGAAATTAGGAGCTGCAGCGGATTAATGGAAAGTGTTTGCAAAAAGGTCCATAAACTTGAATAGTGGGGCTCCAGGATCTGCCTAATTCTTGTTGTATGAGTTAGCTATTGCTAGGTAACAAATTATCCCCAAACTGAGTGGCTTACAACAATGATCATTTGTTAGTGTGATGCACACATTTATGAGTTGTCTGAGCTGCATTTGGGTTCACTCATGCATCGTGGTGTTGGCTGCGGGCTCTGATTTTGATTGGGACAACTCTATTCCATTTCTCTTACCCACTCACGGGGCAGAGAACTAGCTCAGGCTTGTTCTTCTCATGGCACAAGCACAAGAGAATGAGCGGAATCACGGAATTTCTTTGAAGAGTAGGCTTGGAATTTGCACACTGTTATTTCCATCTCACTCAATTTGTCCCAAATAAGTTATGTGGCTGAGCAGAGATATGAAGGTAGGGAGATAGATTCTGCCTCTTTAGTGAGAGGAATGACGAGTTCATGTGACACATGGAGGAGCAACAATTCTCCTGTAATCCAGGACATCCCAAAGCATATGCTCCGGGTTCAGTGTTTATTCAAATCCTGAAACCTCTCCTTTAACTCCATCCAAGTCCCTGCCGGTTATCTTCCTTGGGGAAGTCCATCCCCCAGGACATTCCAACAATGTTGCTTATTTCCATTTCCAGATCAGGCACCTCCTTGTATCACCATGTCCTTAAACTCAGAGAAGCGGTTTGTTGTGCTGGGACATTTTATTTGGTGGTAGCTTCCCCAGGGCTGAAGATTACAGTGCAATATGCCTGATCAGGGCTAGCTTTACCTGTCTAGAGGAAGAGGGACCTTTTTATGATTGACATACAGGTGTCACATAAGACATAATTAGCCTTGGCTTACTTCATTCTTCTTTGGTGATAATCCTAATGCTGGGTGGTTTTCTTCCAAATTAGTGCAAGCTATAGATGCCTTGTGGTTCCCCAACTCTCCTTCTATTTTGGTGCAAGCCTGTTTTCCTTTAGAATGTTAACTCCACTTATTTCATAAGTGCTACTTGAATTTGAGCATACTAATATATTTTGTTTTCAATTTTACTGTCCATCTCTAGCTGAGACTGACTCTGGTTACTTGTATGCAAAAGGATCTTAGCTAATACCCTAGCCTAAGAAATAGTGCAAAGAAGCACCAGGATTGCTTAATCAACATGGCAGCTCTATCTGCAAAAGTTTAAAAAAAAAAATGCCCAAGTAGTCTTGGCTATATTAGCAGCATCAGGCAATTACGGAATCTGCTGCAATAAATGGTCAAGGTTATGGCACCCATAAAGTTTAATTTGCATTCTGAATATTACGATGTGTTCACTGAGAATGCAAAGCAGGCTCTGCAAGATCTGAGCAGCTAAATTACAGTGCATTTCAGGATTTCTTTGGTTCACGCAAAGGCAAGAGGGAATGACTTGCTGGTGTGTGGCTGGCCTCAACCTTCGCCTCCTTCAGCAGGCCATAGAGAGCATTGAAGCAGATGGTCCTCGTGGGCTACCCTTGGAGTAGACGGAATCACCAGATGGTCTGATGTAAATTGTGACGAGGTGGCACTGCAGCCAATCGGATTATCTGGGTCATTCTGGGGATTAATGGAGATCGCCAGAAGATTGATTAGGTTGCCATGATCAGAACCTGCTGGTAAGAGGATGAAAATGATTTAGCCAATTGCACCAAATGTGTTATTCCAAGACACCCGGTGAGAAGCTGAGCTGGCATTGTGCAGAGACTCTGAAACCAGACGAGGATCTCATTGCTGGAGAACTAAAACATAGAGGAAATCATATTTCCAGGTCAACGAAATGTACAGGAATCACACTTTTGCAGGGGAAATAGCCCAAAACACTTTCACACGGCTTCCTCATGCTCACCTATCATGCATATGTCAGTGGGCAAGGAGGGGAGGCCAGGGCTCTGACTTATGTTAATAAACTTCTCTGCTTGATTGCATAAATCTCCTACGCTTCTTTTCCCCATTCCTGGGCGTCTCCCACATGTCAAGGTTTACAATGAACCAATGTAGGAGCAACCTGTTGAAACTTGCATTTGTACAAGTAGGGGTTTCCTTCCAGTCTGTTTGCCTGTACCACATCACGACCACTAGCATGATGGCCTCAGACTTAGAAAATCAAAGAGAGGGGCGCCTGGGTGGCTCAGTTGTTAAGCTTCTGCCTTCGGCTCAGGGCGTGATCCCAGGGTCCTGGGGTCGAGCCCCACATCAGGCTCCTCTGCTTGTGTTCCCTCTTTCACTGGCTGTCTCTCTCTCTCTGTCAAATAAATAAATAAAATCTTTAAAAAAAATCAAAGGGAATTTTTTTTCGATGAAAAGAGGTGGAATTTAGGACACCAGGAGAGTACGAGAGAAAGAGCGAAAGGCTGGCCAGTTTCACCACCCTTTATTCCCTAAAAATGCAGTGCCAAGCCAACCAGACCTAACCCCAAAAGACACTGACATGACCCCAATAGAAGGTGAAGGTCAGTTGTCTAATGCTCCAGAACCTTAAGACTGGCTCAGCCAACTCGATCCTGCATGTGAGGGTGGGACAAGGAGGGCAGGGGACAGGGAAACAGAAGGCAGTGATGCTTCCTATGTGAGGCTGAGGTTCTGAGCACCACAGTTGAGCATTCCAAAGGGGGAGCTGCCCTGGCCCCTTTTACTGCATCACCGAGGGCAAGAGCAGGGACGAGCTGTGACCCCCGGAGCTGCATTAACTCATCTGAGATGCTTATGAACAGGATTTTAAAAATTCCCCCTCCTTTTCTTAATAAGTGAGTGGCATATTTTTTTTCTTAGAAAGTGGGGTTTTTGGTGAGGAATCTTAACTGTGGCTATCTTACGTTGTAACAAGGCAAAATACACACAATACAAAACAAATAAAGCCTATGAAAAAAATGTATGAAGCAGACTAAACAATTTAAAATTATTATTACACAATCACTAAGAGAAAATATAGCATAGGAAGAAGACAATAAAAATTATCCGTTATCTTTTTGAGGAATCTCCATACTGTCTCCCAGAGGGGCTGCACCAGCTTGCATTCCCACCAACAGTGTAAGAGGGTTCTCCTTTCTCTGCATCCTCGCCAACATCTTCTGTTTCCTGACTTGTTAATTTTAGTCATTCTGACCTGTGTGGGGTGGTATCTCGTCGTGGTTTTGATTTGCATTTGCCAGATGCTGAGTGATGTTGAGCATTTTTTCTTCTGTCCATTGGCCATTTGTATGTCTTCTTTGAAGAAATGTCTGTTCATGTCTTCTGCCATTTCTTGGCTGGATTTTTTGTTTTTTGGGGTGTTGAGTTTGGTAAGGTTTTTTTTTTTTTTATAGATTTTGGATAGTAGCCTATTATCTGATATGTCATTTGCAAATAATCTTCTCCCATCCTGTAGGTTGCCTTTTAGTTTTGTTGTTTCCTTTGTCATGCAAAAGCTTCTTATCCAGATGAAGTCCCAATAGTTCATTTTTGCTTTTGTTTCTCTTGCCTTTAGAGACAAGTCTAGCCAGAAGTTGCTGCAGCCGAGGTCAAAGAGGTTACTGCCTGTGTTTCATATTTAGGTCTTTCGCCCTATGATCCAAGAATTGCACTAGTAAGTATGTATCCAAAGGATACAAACATAGTGATTCGAAGGGGCACATGCACCCCAATGTTTATAGCAGCAATGTCCACAATAGCCAAAGTATGGAAAGAGCCTGGATGTCCATCAACAGATGAATGGATAAAGAAGATGTGGTGTGTGTGTGTGTGTGTGTGTGTGTGTGTGTGTGTGTGTGTAGTGGAATATTACTCAGCCATCAAAAAGAATTAGATCTTGCCATTTGCAACCACATGGATGGAATTAGAGAGTATTATACTAAGCGAAATAAGTTAGTCAGAGAAAGACAAATACCATATGATTTCACTACTATGTGGAATTTAAGAAACAGAACAGATGAACATAGGGGAAGGGAAGGGAAAATAAAATAAGATAAAAGCAGAGAGGGAGGCAAACCATCAGAGACTCTTAACTGTAGGAGACAAACTGAGGGTTGCTGAAGGAGAGGTGGGTGGGGGGATGGGGTAACTGGGTGATGGGCATGAAGGAGGGCACTTCATGTAACGAGCAGTGGGTGTTACATGCAACTGATGAATCACTAAATTCTACCCTGAAACTAATAATACACTATATGTTAACTAAATTGAATTTAAATAAAAATTTTTAGGGGTGCCTGGGTAGCTTAATCGGTTAAGCATCTGCCTTGGCTCAGGTCATGATCCCAGGGTCCTGGGATTGAGCCCCACATTGGGCTCCCTGCTCAGCGAGGAGTCTGCTTCTCTCTCTCCCTCTGTGGGCACTCATGCTCTCTTGCTCTCTCTCTCAAATAAATAAAATCTAAAAAAAAAAAAATTTAAATTATCCATTATTCCCTACTTGGATGTGGGTATCTTTCCTTCTGGTCATTTCTTTGGGTGTGAACAAATAATTTTATAAAAAATTGTATCACTATACACATGCACACATATCACATATATTTTTCCATTTAATATTACATGATAATCTCTCCCTCATATCATTAGTCTTTAAAATGACATAATTTTGATGGCTCTACTATAACTTATGTAACTTCTTCCTATTCTTTTAATTGTTTATAATAGGGAACATGTTTTTGTGGGTTTTTAAAAAATATTTATTTATTTATTTTGGAGAGAGGGAGCATGAGTGGAAGGGGCAGAGGGAGGGGGAGAGAGAATCACAAGCAGACTCTACGCTCAGTGTGGAGGCCAGTACACTGTTCGATCTTACAACCCTGAGATCACGACCTGAGCAAAAACCAAGAGTATATTTCACCGACTGTACCACCCAGGAGCACCTGTAGGGAACATGTTTTGTTTTGTTTTGTTTTGTTTTGTTTTTTAAGATTTTATTTGTTTATTTGACAGAGAGAGAGGCAATGAGAGAGGGAACGCAAGCAGGGAGAGTGAGGGAGGGAGACATAGGCTTCCTGCTGAGTAGGGAGCCTGATGCAGGGCTCGATCCCAGGATGCTTGGATCATGACCTGAGCTGAAGGCAGACGCCTAATGACTGAGCCACCCAGGCACCCCGGAACATGTTTTTATGCTCATGAATAAGATTGAATGAACATCTAATTATATAAATGTGTAATTATCTGTTTTTCAGTTAATTTTTTAGCTGTTTGATTAAAGGATTCTAATTTAATTTATAATGCAGAGATAAAAGTCATCAGGGACACAACAGTGGTGAGAGATAGACCCAAAGATACCTGTGGACTCCAGCATGCCCCACTTTTCCCCACTCCACTGTTCGTGGACTACAGGCCACTGACTAGCTATGGGCCCAGGCCCGCCACCAAATACTCGACCCCCTCATTGTGATCCCAGCCCCACTGTGGGATGTGCCTGCTAGGTCCTCTCATCCACCTGTGCCATGGTCCCTGTTACTGATGTTCCTCTGGTCCTTTGCTGTCCCTTTTCCGGACCTTCGCTTCTCTAGGTCTTCCCACAGTTCTGGAAGATCTCATTGGCTTTTAGTAATTCTTTATTCCACAGTAGTCATGGGTGTTCTGCTTCCTTGATTGAGTCCTGCTGATTCAGGCAGTTTACCTCTCGGTGCTTCAATATCCTCATATGTAAAGTGAAATGAATAATAATGCTCATGTCATCGAAAGTTCATTATGTGTTTTAAGGTGTGTTTGGAATGGTGTCTGGTTTATAAAAAGGGCTCAATAAATCCAAGCTTTCATTGTATCATCGTCATCATCATCACCACCTATCTGCCCAGGTACCTGCTTTAGGTTTGTAATTTAATCCAAGCATGAATCTTAGCTTTTTTCTTGATTTCAACAAAAATCCACCCACAGAAACATTTGTAAAGCATAGTAAATTTTACTGGGCAGGTGTAGGAGGATGCGAAGGAGGATTTTATATGGTACTATTGAAAACCACTCCAAGTTGAAGAGCCAGATTTCTTTCTTTTTTTTTTTTTAATGATTTTTTATTATATTATGTTAGTCACCATACAGTACATCCCCGGTTTCCAATGTAAGGCTCAATGATTCATTAGTTGTGTATAACACCCAGTGCACCATGCAATACGTGCCCTCCTTACTACCCATCACCGGTCTATCCCATTCCCCCACCTCCCTCCCCTCTGAAGTCCTCAGTTTGTTTCTCATAGTCCATAGTCTCTCATGTTTCATTCCCCCTTCTGATTACCCCCCCTTTCTTTATCCCTTTCTTCCCCTACCGATCATCCTAGTTCTTATGTTCCATAGATGAGAGAAATCATGTGATAGTTGTCTTTCTCTGCTTGACTTATTTCACTTAGCATTATCTCCTCCAGTGCCGTCCATGTTGTAACAAATGTTGAGAACTCGTTCTTTCTGATAGCTGAGTAATATTCCATTGTATATATGGACCACAACTTCTTAATCCAGTCATCTGTTGAAGGGCATCTCGGCTCCTTCCACAATTTAGCTATTGTGGACATTGCTGCTATGAACATTGGGGTGCATATGGCCCTTCTCTTCACTACGTCTGTATCTTTGGGGTAAATACCCAGTAGTACAATGGCTGGATCATAGGGTAGCTCAATTTTTAACTTTTTAAGGGACCTCCACACTGTTTTCCAGAGTGGCTGTACCAACTTGCATTCCCACCAACAATGTAGGAGGGATCCCCTTTCTCCACATCCTCTCCAACAATTGTTGTTTCTTGCCTTGTCTATTTTTGCCATTCTAACTGGCGTAAGGTGGTATCTCAGTGTGGTTTTGATTTGAATTTCCCTGATGGCTAATGATTTTGAACATTTTTTCATGTGTCTGTTAGCCATTTGTATGTCTTCATTGGAAAAGTGTTCATATCTTCTGCCCATTTTTTGATTTGTTTATTTGTTTCTCGTGTATTGAGTTTGAGAAGTTCTTTGTAGATCTTGGATACCAGTCCTTTATCTGTAGTGTCATTTGCAAATATATTCTCCCATTCCGTGGGCTGCCTCTTAGTTTTTCTGACTGTTCCTTGGATGTGCAGAAACTTTTAATCTTGATGAAGTCCCATAAATTCATTTTATCTTTTGTTTCTCTTGCCTTTGGGGATGTGTCATGAAAAAGGTTGCTTTGGCCGATGTCGTAGAGGTTGTTGCCTATGTTCTCCTCTAGAATTTTGATGGATTCCTGTAAGAGCCAGATTTCTTATTCTTGATTTTTTTTTCTGGGGCCACTGGGTGCTCTCCCTGGTTCTTTACCTAATGGACCCCAAATGCTTGCCTCTTTCAGGTTGTTCTCCTTTTCCCAGCACTTCTCATCCTCAAGTCTGTTTTCTCCTCCTCTTTCCCAAGAGCAAACCCTCCTTTTTCTAATTCTGCCCTGCAGAGCAGCTTGGCCTTGGCTTTGTTTCTTGACCTACTGTCATGGTTCTCAGCCAGGAGCAATTTTGATCTCCAGGGGGCATGTGGCAATATCTGCAGACATATTTGGTTGCCACAGCCAGGGATGATACTGGCACCGACTGGGTGAAAGCCTAACCATGCTGCAATGCGCAAGACAGCTCCCACCCCTACCGAAGAATTGCCCAGGGTAAAGTGTCAAAAGTGTCAAAAGTGCCGAGATTCAGAAACCTCGAGCTAGTGCAATAGCCATGTTCTTGCAGCCTTGCTGTGGCCCCGGTTAGCTTACCAAGCTCATTTTCCGAAGAAAGACACTTCTCTCCCCGTGAGGAATTTTGGAAAGAGAATGTATTTCCAACTGGGTAGCAGCAGATGTTGTCACTCCCCCCACCCTGTGATGCCAGACGTGCTCCAGCCCCTCAGCTATCAAGTTAGCTTCTAGAACTGTGCTGTCCACTTGGTACACGTGGTTAGGAATTCACTAAAGTTAAATAAAGGTAAAAATTCCGTTCCTCAAAAAAATTCGGTTCCTCAGTCATACAAGCCACATATCAAGTGGCTACCAAATTGCTCAGCACAGATATAGGACATTTCTATCACCCCAGAAAGTTCTGTTGGATGGTGCTACTGTGGAACTTCTGATATATACCCTTTCTCTCTGGATCCCTGGATCGCTCTCATCACTATCTTTTGTTCACTTCTATAGACCATCTTGTTCTTGATGATACAAGCAGCAAACCATGGCTGGTCTTGCCCCAATATGAAAGCCAGCCGAACGTCTGTTTCTAGGAAAGGCATTGTGCCTCAGGTGTGAGGAAAGTATTCAAAGACGCTGAGAGCCTTTGAAAGAAATGTAAGGCACTTTTCTTCTCTAAGGATCCACAGCACGTAGCACAGTTTGGTGCACGATCAGCCTTTAAGAGCTAATTGTTCAATGAGTAAGTGAACTAATTATCGGTGCAGATTCTAACAAGCTCTGTATCGGTGTGTTGGCCTGCATCTTGGGCACTCTAAGCCTACTCGGAGTGGCCCTCACGTTGGTTTCATGTAGCTGAAAGTTACATGGCAGTGTGGCGCAATGAACAGACGATGGGAGTTTGCATTCAAAGGCTCGAATTCCAGTCCCTTCCCAGCAAGGTGACCTTGATTGCTTAACCTCTGGAGCCTCTGTTTCCTCCTCTGCAAGCCAGGGATTGAATTTTTGACTTATCTACCTCCAGGGGTTTTGTGAAGCATGAATAAGGTAGCATGTGTGCTCGCATTTGGTAAAATGTAGACAGCACTGAGTTTTAGTTCTCTTTGTGATCCACAGTCCGTGGTCCTGGTTAGAATTAGCAGGGACCATATATTTCTTTCCACGATAGAACTCTAGCTTTCAGGCTCATGGTAATGTTGGTTTATCTTACTGCTGAAAAGATTCTTAGTTACCTGGAACTTATTCTCTGGTCCTCTGGCCCTTCCTTTATTAAAAAAAAAAAAAATAGTCTAGTTCACGGGATTTTGTGAAGGAAGAGCTAAGGAATTACGGATGCCATCGATGCCAAGTAATGACAACGGGCTCCTCTCCGGGCTCAGTGTCCGTGAATTCCACCACAGCAGTGTCTTCCACTTCCTCTTCAGCTGGCATTTACTGCCACACCTGATGACATCCTGGTCTCATCTTCGGAGAGCGGTGTAACACAAGTTAACACTTTTGTCATTATCCATTGAGCTGATTTTGAGATTCCTTGGAGGGTTTAAAAGCGAGAGCATCTGGATCCGGTCACAGCAGGCACTCCTTTGGAAACATGCTCTTCTGAAAGAGCTAATAAGGTTACATCCAGGTCTACCCCGAAATTCATCAGCAGCTGCTGCAGCCCCACCTCATTTTGGGGGCGTCCAAGTTTAGGGCTTTCTACTACGAGGCTTTCAAGTTGTAAGCATTATTTCTGCAGCACGTATATCCAGCCCCTGGCTCTGATTGCAGCACTCTTTATTTCACTTTATTTCTACTCATCTCTACCTTTCAAGGTCTGTTTCTTTCTTCTCTTCTTCCCTGGACCCTTCCACTACTCTTTTTCCTTCCATACAGGAAGAAAACGATAGAAAGTTGAAATTGGAAGGGACCTAAAGGATTCTCTTGCCTCAAACGCTCCACAGTACTTGAATCTGTGCTTGAAGCAAATATTATGTCATATCCATTATCTTAGAGTTAATACAAATGGTTCTAATGATCTTATAACTTAGTTTTTACTCCCCAATGAAACAGACATGGGTTGTGCCCTCTTGATCTCTTTCAACCCTTAACATAGTCCTAGGTATTTGTTTTGGTTTGGAGTGCTTTCAGCTGCATGTTAGCAGAAAATTGAATAACAAAGATTTAAACATATAAGGTTATAACTTCTCCTATAACAAGAGGTCTCAGAGGTGGCCCAGCGCTCTTGTTGGTTCCGTGGGTCAGTGATGGTGGGGGCCCGCAAAGTCTTTGCTATGGATCTCTTTGCTCTAGCAGATGCCAAGGGGCACCATAATTGCATTTAGGGCAAGAAGAGAGCGATTGCATCTGTTACTTGTTATCAGGAGGACAGCAGCCTCTCCTGACAACTTCCATTAACTTTATGCTTATATCTCGCTGGCTAACTTGATCATGCTACCCTTTTGCAGTTGCAACATTGGCTAGGAAAACAGAAAATGGGATCGCCATGTTTCGTGTATCCCAACAACAATCCGTATCCTGGGCCTAGGCTTACTGCCTCTACTCAAAATATTAGGGTTCTGATAACCAGGAGAATATTAGGGTTCTGATAACCAGGAGAAAAGGGGGGATGGCTATTAGGAGGACTACTGTCATAGGCTGTATTCTTCCAGAAGCTGCTCATGAGAAAAGGTTGCAAGGAAGAAGGCTGGTTTATTTAGCAGGTGATCCCAGGAAGCACTGGCATGGAATGGGGAAGCAAGGAAAGAGAGAGAAGGTGACTGATGAAGTAAGTGTATATCAATGAGAAGGGTAGTGCTGTAGGCAATTGAGGCTCGTTCCTACTCAGGACCTCTGTGACACCAGCATCGGACACGCCTCAGAGCTGTCAGACCTGAGAGGCTGAGAAGCTGGGACATTTATCCACCCATCACTACCCACCATTGGTTGAGAGCTGCTCCCAGGGCCAGTAACTGCCCAGTAGCTCCCAGCCTACCCCGTGTAAGGACTAAGTACCTCCCTCAAGCAGAGCCTTAGATGCTTGTGATGAGAAGCCATCCACTCACTGGGACTAGTGAGTGCCCAGGGATATATACAGGGTCTTCTAAACTGCCATCAGTGTCTGTCACAGTACTTACGAGGCACTCAATAAATACTTTATTTCAACGAACATTTATTGAGTACTTACCACTTGCAAGTACTGTGCAAGTTATTTACTAATTGATTTGTTCTTAGGCAGGATTTCTTGATATAAATAAAATAAAACAAGTGGTATTTGCCCTCAGATCTTGGTAATTATAAGCACACTTGCCTGGAAGCTGCAGTCCTTCCCCCTTCCCTATTCAACACTGGCATGTAAACTTCTTGTTCCTATCAAAGGATCCAGTCAGTCCTAGAACATCTTGTCACTGCACATAGTGCAGTTCTTAGGAAACAAGTTGTTTTATTTAATGAAATGTTTAGCGTTTCCGAGTTCTACTTTGTCCTTAAGAGCAGACATTTACTAAATCGTCCATTAGTTGCTTGAAAGAATGAATGCCTCTTTTTCTATGCCAGAGCAGTGATTTACTGCCATGAGCTATCTGGCATTATAACCATCATTGTTCTTTTCTTAATAATTAAAATCAGGAAGTGACTGCCATGCATGTCCGTCTTGGCTTTAATCCTAAGGAGTTATTCTTAGTGACTACAGCAGCAGGAATATAACCAACCTACCATTTGAGGCTGGTTTGCGTCAGTGTGGGGTTCTCTTGTGCCTGTGAATTGAGTCTGATGCTGGTGCCATGACGGTTTGGTCCTCAAATTCTTTTGCTTCCTTTTTCTCTGACTTCATTCTCCTGCTCTCATTGATAACTGATTCAGCAGACACGTCGGTGGGCACTGATGCCTCTCTAGCATCTGTCCCATCCCTTTTCTGTTGTGGCAGACATGTGGTGTGGTGACACTGACCACCCCCTCTACACGCACCTACCCACACACACGCACACACACGCAGATTCAGGGACAGGACATGACTGGCTTGCATCAGTTAGACTATCTTATTATGTTGGCCATGGTGATTAGTTCATGGGAAGGTCTGTGATGTAATTTAGTCTAATACGTGTGGAGCCAGCCAGAGGACAAAGATTATACAGCAGAGAGAGACAGATCCAAGAGAATAGAATGAAATCAAGTTTCTATGGGCCCATCTTTACTGAAACAAATAGCTTGTTACTTTTTTTTCTGGTTATAGCCTTGAATTGAGCCTACATTTCACTCCTGATCCCCCCCTTTTTTTCCAGTGGATTCCAACGCTGGACTCCAGTCATCTAATACCCATTATCTAGCCCTCTTAAAATGTGGCCAGTGCTTAGCCACGGAAGGAGCCCGTTATTCAGCTTACTAAGACTTTTTTAGACATAGGAATTTACTGTAAAATAGATGATAATTATATCTTGTAATAGTGAGTGTCTTTCAGTTATATACCCCAAAATGGTTGCTTGTTCCTTTTTTTTTTTTTGCCATGTTTTAAATATATATGCAAACTATGAGGAAAGAAAATGTTGAAGATAAGACTAGTTCTGGAAATGGTGTTCAGGGTTGTTATTCCTTCCACTGTAAAACAAAATTCATTTATTTATAAGTGGTGAGTGATGAGCTTTAGAACCTGAGAAGTGTAATTTTCAGCAAATTATATTTGGTGTCGTTCACCTTGTATTGATCTCTGAGGAAGTCATTTCCACTTATAAGATCCAGTCAGATGCAAGTCTATGCCTTTGGTACAACAGCTATCCTTCAGTGCTCTCCAAAGAGCATGAGAAAGAGTCTTACTTAACCAAGGGGAGAGTTACAGTCATTGTGAGGAAGGTTTTTATCATGGGAAGGATCTTAAGAACTGGATTGGGTTGCTCAAGGACATTGAGGACCATATTCACTAGGAGATCTTTGAAAATAGAACCAACGGATCCTTGTTGGTTGGATATGGTTAAGTGGAGAGTTGCTTGGAGACAATAGAATATAGAGTCTTCGGATGTTTGAGGTTTGACACAGAAAAGCATATACTTCGTTTCATGACTAAAGACTCAAGGGAACCTTCAGAATGAGTAACACCATAAACATAGAAGCAAATGTTTACACCATGTTGAAGGTACGGGCTTTTTCTCTTTTCTCCTCAGCAATAATTCCACAGAATTTGTTGGCCTCTGCAATTCGAGAGTATGGCTGATGCTAAAATAGGTCAGCTTTGGTTGAAATCTGACAACTACATGGCACACAGATTTTGCTCTCACTTTGGCCATTTTTTGGAAACTTGTTTGACGTACTTGCGTGTGGTCAGAGGATATTTATAGTTTGCTCAATAATCTTAGAACTCTTAATTTAGAAGCAACAGGTACATGCAATGACTCACCCAGTCTTGTTGATCATCTTTCTAATTCCAATTTAGAATGCGGTGCTTTCTCTTTCTGTGGCAGCTGACTTACTTATTAGAAATCTTATTTCTTGCTTCTATTACTGCTATGGTGTCCTAGTTGGTAAGTTGACTTCTACGCTTACTCTTCTCCATAGAGTTGTTATAGACATTCCCTCCCTTTTCTTATTTCCAACTTAAAATACCACACCCATCCCCCCATAGTATGCATGGTCTCCTATCGGAACTTCTTACTGTGACGTAGAAATGCCTTCGTGACCGGGATCCAGCCAACTTCTGCATCAGCCTCTCATTTCTCTTTTACACACTTGAGGTGCCCCCCAACAGGTCACATTACTCTCCATCCTCCATGCTTCCGTACCTATCGTTCTCTCTTCCTGCGAGAGCACACTCCCTCTTTTTTATTCCTCTTTGTTAACATCTCCTCATCCTTCCAGATTCAGCCCAGCCATCGCGTCCTCCCGACCCCCCAGACTAGGTTAGATGCCAGTGGGTTCCCAGAGCACCTTGCGCTGGTTGTCAGTCTCCTGATCTGTTGGAGGGCGAGAGCTGTGTCTTGCATTTCTGATATTTTTCTTAGTGCCTGGCGTAAGTCCTCAAGAAGAGTTTGTGAAATGAATGGATGAATGAATGAGGTAGATATCGTGCTTTATTTTCTCACTTGACGAAGAAGTCAATGAGCCAGGCTCATTATACACTCCTGAGAACTTTGGACTATGGTTGAGCAAAAGTGCTGCCCTCCTGAGAAGACCCTGGTTGGCCTCATTTTGGGTTGTCGATCAAAATCTAGGCTTCTGAGTTCCTGTACTACACTAAAAGCACAGTGCTGGGGAGTTCTACCATTAAAGTATACTGAGGGAAGACTAGGTCCCTAGAGTTTGTCCCACCTACACAATAGATTACCTAACTTGGTATGAAGTTCCTATGCACCCTAGAGTTTGGGCAAGGCAGGTGAGGGTTGCAAATGGAGTCAGCAGCATTCTTTACCAATGTGTCCTAATATATCCCAATTAGAATTTCCTCTAAGAAATGTATAAGTTTCAGTGAATGGATCTTTCAAGAGTGGATCCATTAACATTTTAAATTTGCAATTAAAATAGAATCTAATAATCCTTAATGCATATTTATAAATGTGATCCATAAGAGTTTAATTTTATCATTTAATCCCCACAACAACCCGAAGATGCAGGAACAGTTATTATACCTATTTTACAGATAGGGAAACTGAGGCTCAGAGACATTTAATAATTTAGGTATCTTTCCAAAGTTACACATTTACTGGTGGTGGAGATTGGATTTGAAATAATATGATCAGACACCAGGGACTTATACTTTTAATTAATCACCTCTCTGAAGCTTAGCCACCAGGGAGAGCAACATGTACACATTTTCAGTTCTTTTTATTGATACTGTGTCAACAAAAGCATATGAGGTTTTAACTATATAAACAAGCTAGCAAGATATGAAGCATCAAATATTTAAAACTAAGAATCTGGAATATAAGTAAATATGTAGAGAAAATATAATTCTTCCAGCCGTGCAAGGCAGAGGTTATTATTTGCAATGTAATGACAAAAAAAACCCCTGAGATCAGAGAGAGGTGTGCTGACTTGTCCAAGGTCATAGAGTGGTTGAGGTGGGATTTGAAGAAGAGCGGTCTTACTCTGAAATCTTCACGGGGCCTCAACTGCTGGGCACTGGTAAGGCTCTTACTTAAACTTCTCATGGCAATATAGAACAGCAGTGAGCTTAATGCCAGAAATCCTGCTTCTCACTTACCATATGACCAGAAGACAAGATCGAGTCAATGATCTTTGCCACCCAAAGCCAACTGTTCTGGTATTAAAATGAGCTAAGAACCATAATGAGATGCCACTGCATACCCATTAAGGTGGTTATTATAAAAAAAGACAGAAAATGTGAAGAATGGGCAAGGATATGGAGAAATTAGAACACTTGTGTGTGGTGGGTAAGAATGTACATGGGGCAGCCACCAGAGAAAAATGATCTGGTCGTTCTTCAAACAATTAAAAATAGAATTACCGTATGATCCAGAAATTCCAGTTCCAGGTATATGCCCCAAAGAACTGCAATCAGGGACTCAAATCAGGGACTTATGTCGCTAGCAGCATTATTCTAATAGCTGAGGGTCCATCAGCAGATGAATGGATAAACAAAATTTGGTATATACACACAAAGGCATGTTATTTATTTATTCTTAAGAAGGAAGGACATTTGACACATGCTGCAAATAACGAACCATTATAACATTACGTTAAGGGAAATAGACTAGTCATAAAAGGGCAAATACTATGATTCTACTTACATGAGGTACCTAGAGCAGTCAAATTCACAGACAGAGGGTAGAATGGTGGTTGCCAGGGGCTAGGGTTGGGGAGAATGAGGAGTTGCTTAATGGGTACAGAGTTTTAGTTTTGCAAATGAGCAGAGTTCTGGAGATGGACGGTGGTGATGGTGTGCACCATGCATATATTAGTGTTGCTGAGCGACATGCCTCAATACGGTTATGCTGGCAAATTTTATGTGTGTTGTATAATAATTAAAAATAACTTTTAAAAATGAGCTAGCTGGGTATATTGGTCAGGGTCCAATTAGGAAGCCAGATGCCCCTCTAATCTTTCAATGGAAGACACTGTGATAGAACTGATCACACATGGCAGCCGGAGGATGGTAAGAGCCCTAGAGGCTCATGGGATCAAGAGGTTGGTCCCAGCCCAAGGGCTGAAAGCCTCCGGGGGAAGAGGATGTATTACCTAATCCCAGAATCTGGGGTTATATGGTGGGAATGAGAACCGCAGACGGTGCTGCTGTTGAATGCAGCTGAGCCAGAGAGACGGAAGAAACCCTGCAGTTTCTCCCCCCCTTGTATTTGCTTCTATGTTTACGGTGTTACTCATTCTGAAGGTTCCCTTGAGTCTTTAGTCATGAAACGAAGTATATGCTTTTCTGTGTCAAACCTCAAACATCCGAAGACTCTATATTCTATTGTCTCCAAGCAACTCTCCACTTAACCATATCCAACCAGAAATGCAGTTCCTGGGGACGCAGAGCGGAGCAGGGGACACAAAGGAGGAAGACGTTTGAACGCAAGCAGGCCAAACACCAGCACACAGTGCAAGATTTCTTCCCTTGTCATTTAAAAAGCTCTCAAATTCCTGTAAAGACTTTAAAAAAAAATCTCTCTACATTGACTTTCAAACATTACAGTGCTCAGTGATATTGGTTAATCCCAACTAAATTAATTTACCTGCCGCAGGTTAGACACATTCAAAAAGAGTCTATGGAGAAATATATTTGCACAGGTTTGGTTGTGGGTATTATTCAATACTTCAGAGACTGTCTCTTGGCAGACCAACGGATAGTCATCCTGAGCTAAATGGCATTCTATTTAGTTTATATATAAATATAAATATATACATATATATAAACTATATACACATATATTTATTTATTTACATAAAAATATAGTCTTAAAAATATATAAAAATAGATTTATGTAAAGATATAAAATATTTTTAAATTTATAAATATAAAATTATAAAATATATGATAATTATAAATACATAATGATACGAAATTTATTTATATATTTATCTGTTTGTAAAGTGTGAGCTCTGATGGACTAAAACTCCTACTATTCCGTTAAACTCACTGCCTTCTTCCTTCACTCCCCCAAATCTAGGATAGAGTTCCTTTTCCTTGTAACCTCCACACCCTGCAGTCTACTTGGAACATCATGCTTATAACAGTTGTAACTTTTTGTTGATTTGTCTATTCTTTCTGCAAAAACCTATAAACCACTTGAAAGCAAAGACAGAACGTATGTTTATATATATAATGTTTCATACATACTTATGTATGTGTGTGTACTACTGTATCTTTATCACAAATAACTAACAATAACCAGTGCAGGGCCGGTTATATAGTAGGTGCTCAATAAATGTTTTTGCAAGAATGAATAAACTACCTGATGAAGAAGGACTGACAGGTTAGAGCAACAGAATGTGGGGCCACAGGGACAGGAGGAGTACGAGCCGCCAAGTGAGCTGTTCAGCATTGGAGACTGGAAGGGATGATGCTTGGATTTAAAGTGAATTCGGTGTTTGCAAAACTTGAATAGACAACCAGAACTAGGGAACTGGCTTCAGAAGAGATGTCAGGGCTTGGAGGTAAAGATTTGAAAGTCCTCTTTATAGTGGAGGAACCAGGCTGTGGCAGCTTGTTTTCTCCACAGATGGCGGTGACAGCCTTTCCTCCTGTTCTACAGGCTCTTCTGGTACCTTCCTCTTTCCCCATCAGGAGGCGGAGTCTATGTCACCTCCCCTTGACCGTGGGCGGGGCTTTGTGTTCGTCACCGTTGACAGTATAACAGAAATGACCCTGCGGCGGCTAAGTCATAAAAACGCCTGTACCTCTGCCTCCCTTTAGTAGGTTCTCTTTGGGAACCCAGCCACCATGCTGTGAAGAAGCCCAAGGAGCGTTCGGCGAGGCCCATGTGGAGGGGACGGGGGAGGGGGGGGGGCGCTGAGCTCCCAGACTAGCGCCAACAGCAGCCGGCCAGCTCTGTGAGCCAGCCATCTTGGACGGAGCTCCAGCATGGAGCCGCGGCGTGGCCTGCCCACCCGGGTCCATGCGCAATGCGGACGCGTGCGCGACAGAAATGGTTATTATTGTTTTAGGTGCTGACTTCTGGGGTGGTCTATTACACAGCAAGAGATCACTGATAGACACAGGTGGTGAAGGAGCATGCCTTTGAAGCCAGCCAGGCCTGGGTTCAAAGATCTGATGCCGCTACTACCAGAAGCAGGCTTTAGGCCCGTTTCCCGGACTGGCAGAACCTCCTTTCCTTGTGCATCCAATAGGATTAGCAATGGCTGCTGCAAAGAGCTGTTAGGATGATTAAAGAGATGCCATCAGTAAATGTCTAATGCTCGGCTTCGTCTCTCTGGTGGTGACAGGGAGCCCTATGTCTCCAAGTTGAGCAAGTTGAATTTCTGTGAAGAAAGTGTATACGTGGACTAGAGCAGGTCATTTGGAGAAAAGTAAAGAAGAGGAAGAAAGACAGTAGGGAATAGTCAGAGGCTGAGGAGGGAATCAAGACCAAGTAGCTTCTTGAGAAGGTCGGAGTGAAATTTGAGACAGAAGGCCGGCTAAGATCAAGTGCTGGAAAGGTACTGATTTCGTCAGCTGGGAGGGGGAGGTGACCAGTGACGTAGGAGAATGGGGTAAACAGAGCAGATCCTGGAAGCCCGCGTGCCAAAGGAGTAGTGAGATGAAGCAAACAGTTGCTTACTTACGCCTTAATTCCTAAGCATGTATATGGTATTCCTAAAGAACATGAGAATACTTTTCTAGTAAAAAGGTATATATCACCCATTCAAATTTCAATTTCCCCACTAGAGTGGTCCTTTGCTTTAAAAATACATCCAGGTTAATCTTACAACTCATCACCACACTCTATCAGTTTTCCCTAGGAACTCATTTATTATATTCATGGCTGTCTCTGTGGCTTGTTTCCTGTTTCATATTTACATTTAGATTCTTGGTTTTCCAAAATGTCTTGCCTAATTATGACTATAGTTGTACACGTTGCTTATATTCTGCTTCCAAAATGAAAAGCACAATGTAGAGATAAGGACATAATGACCAGGAGACCAATGGCCATATCCAGAAATAGAGCTGTTATTCAGTAGATGAAAGTGAAAGCATATTGTTTCAAACTACAGAGGGTGTCCCACCCTCACTTGATTATTGGTTGCTCTCAGTGTGTACTTAACTGGTCAGAAAATATCTGCTATTGTTATCTCAGATCTTTGAGCTGAAAGGAACGATAGGTCCCTCAATAAAAAAGGGAATGGAGGCTCAGACAAGGTACTTGAGCAAAGTTACGGTTATTGACCTTCCTGCAACAATTCAGTGACATTGATACAAACAGGGGACCACAGTAAGTCCATGGTGAAAACCTAGTTTCCAAATAGCCTGTTCTTGTTTTACTTTTTTGAAGACTGAATTTTCCAAGATGAGATGCAAAGTCATTTCTGAGCCGTCACATAAAAGGTCTTTAATATTCATTCTCAAACATTTATTTAGTCCCACCATGTGCAAGGCACTGCATTAGGTGGGTCTTCTAAAATATACTACACAAGGGAATGAAAGATAATTTCTGGTGTAAAAAGCCAAATTATGAAAATGTAATATTTATTAGGCACTTGTAAGATAAAAGGCCCTTGCTGGAGCGGCACGTCTGCAAGCTTTACCCCTCTGCAAAGTGTCTGGTTTGTTCAGTTGATTCTAGCATGATGCTAATGAGAGACAGGTCAGGAGTTTAATTCTTGACAGCTTTGTATGAGGAATGTTAATTCTGACCAACCACATCCAAGACCCAATAAGTTAGTTCCCACAATTGAGGGGAGTGTGACTGGTAGGGCGGGTCGTGGCCTGGTGACCATACGGGACCCATGAGTGGATCCAAGAGGCAGGAAACGGAGCTGTCCAGGGCGGGCTCCCAGAATTCCCACCCACCACAGGAGGTACCAGGCAGCGAGGAGGACTGGGACAGGGGACATGGGACCTGGGGCGGATAATGAAGCAGAATTTGTTTGGGGGGGCTTACCACGTCTTCCCTACTTCTGATGTTTCTTTATGTAGGGAGTTCAAGACACTCCTAATGTCTTCCCTTTTTACTCTCTGTCCTAGGAGAGGTATCTTAACTGCCTGGTGAATTTGGGAAAAATGAACTGAGCTCACTGGCCTCTTCCTTATACCTTCTGGGAGCTAGCTGGCTGCAAGGTGCACACAAGGAAAACTTGCAGTAACCCCGCAAGAATGTGACTGAGTGGATCCGTCCACCTGATGGGGGGTTAAGAAATAGGAAGATCCTTTGCCTACAGATGCAAGGCACCTCCTCCAAGCTGCTCTTTATCAGTAACAAAGGTGGTATTTTGGCCCTAATGAAGTCTAGGACCAGCTCAGCAAAGCTGGCAATCTATACAAGATACAGGGAGCCAAAGAGGCGCTCTCACTAGGCAGACTGGCTCTTATATTGCCAGGGCAGAACATGACTGCTCTCAAAGCTACAATGCTCTGGAATATTTTCAGGTGACCCAGAAATTAAAGTTCAGAATCCCTGGAGTCCTTATGTCTATCAACGACACCTCTAACTTTAGCCAAGAAACATGGGTATGTCTAAACAATTAAAGGGTGGGGGACTCCTCCAAACATCGCCTACAACAAGGATTAAAGCATGTGGCTTAATTTTTAATCAGCTGCCTTGTTAGACATGGGCTATCAGCAAAGTGGTATAAACATAGAATGGGGTTTGGCCGTTGTCATCCAATGGGGGAAGGGAGTAAATATTTTCTTTTTCTTTTAGGGTTACTCTGCCTCGTCCCTTCTGAGGTGGATCGATGTGCATTATAAAGAAACTTGCCCTCACTTTCCGCAGAAAAGGAGTCTGGTGGAGGGCATCTGAAGACGCCTGCATGAGAGTCAAAATGAGTTTTGAATGGCCTCCGAGTTGGCGTCCAACCTCCTGAAATCATATTGTCTGAAGTCCCTTGGAGTTTCTTTTCTGAGGACAACAACGGCAGTCTATTTATTGGTTGCAGTTGCTATGAAGTGACCGTCCTCAGAAGTGAGGCTGTTGCCCTTAGCTACACATTTCTTTGTGGGCATAATCTTGTATCACAGAGTACCAAATCAGCAGCTGGGCAAGGCAGAGACCCTGATGAAATATGAATATGATGACGATGAAGTATTTTCCTAGTGCTAGCCTCCTTTTATAGGCTATGTTGTGGTTAATGCAGCTTGGAAATGACACAGGACCTTTTCAAAAGAAAGGGCTCGCTTTATTTGAACACTGTCCTCTTCCCTCTCAGGTAGGGATTTGCTTTTTTATTCTGAGATGTGTCATTTAAACTGATGTCCTCTGAATAATTTCTTTCCTGATCGTACCCACCTCACGGGGTTGTTGGGAGGGTCGTGGGGGACGATGCGTGGCGCGCACTTGATAGCCAGTCGGCAGGGCTGATGAAACTAACTGTGGCTGCTGCTTGCTGTTCTCATCCTGGAGAAGGGAAGACCCAGGATGCTGGTGCCCATCTTCAGATGATGAGTACTTTTGTTTCGTACTCTCCTCCCTCCATGCCCATGCCCCCTTCTCTCCTATCCTGTCCCATTCCACAGATTAGATATTTACATTCTGGGTAATTGTGGAGTGCATTTCTACTTTGAATTTCCTTTACTCTCTTCTGTCACCTCGGCTCCTTGGTCCCTCCTTTGTTTTGTATCTCATCTTCCATTTTGAGAGGAATCCTCAAGTTTTGATATTTATTTTCAACAGAGATCCACTCTTAATTTATGCAACTTTCCATTATGCGCCAATAAGATATCGGGGGAGGGGGTATCTTCATGTGTCTTCTACCCAGAATCTATTTGCGCTCTTTTGTCTCCTTTTCTTAAGGCAGTTCCAAATGCACCCCATGTGTGCTGACGTTTGAAAAGGCTGTAAAATTAAAGCTACGTAATTATGAATACTATGAAAAAGGTTTTGACAACTTTTGGTGGCATTTAATTCAAGTTAAACTCCTCTCATTCAAAATAATAAGCATAATGTTACTTATTATGTAAATGAGGTGGCAAGGCAGATGTTTTTCATCCTGATGCATTCACTGGGGATTAATACATACAAAAACTGAGCAGGAGGGGCCTGTGTTCAACCTGGGAATTTGAATAAGGGTTGAGCAACAGGAAAGATGATTGCTCTAGAGCTGCTCCGTTCAATAGGGGAGCCAATAACCACATGAGGTTATTTAAATTTGAATCAATTAAAATGAAATGAAAAGTTTTTCAGTCATATTAGCCATAATTCATATGCTCAGTCGCCACATGTGGCTGGTGGCTACTTATTGAAGAGTCCAGATAGAAAACATTTCTATTCTTTCAGAAAAGTTATGCTGGACAGTGCCGCTAATCACAGAGATATTAAAACAGCTGGGGATGCTTATGGATTGCTCTTCTCAGCTGGAACTTGATCCATGAGGTTCTCTACACACATTTGGAAAGGGTGTAGATCCGTAAAAAGCCAAGAGATACAAGAGTTGAGATCATGTTGCTTCTGTGCTTCTCGAACTTTAAACGTGCAACCATATCACCTGGGGATCTTCAAGTGTAGATACTAAGTAGGTCTGGGGTGGAGCCTGAGAGTCAGCATTTATATCTGGCTCCCAAGTGCTGCTGCTGCTGGTATGGGGACCCCACTTGGAGAATCATGGATTTACAGTGATTTCCAGTCTTGCCTAGATATCATTATTTCTTCGGTAGGTTTAAAAACCACTGATGCCTAGCTCTCACCCCCAAAGATTCTGACCGAATTTGTCTGGGAGTGGGTAGTCTGGGCATCATAGGTTTAAAAAATCCCCAAGTGATCACTCTCCCAGTGATTACAATTTAAGAACCATCAATGATGACATAGCAAGTCTGTTAGGTCTGAGGACCTGAAGCACTGACTTCCCCTGGAAGTTTCTTAGAAATGCATATTCTCTGGCCCAGCTCCTGTCCTGCTGAATCATAACCTCCATTTTCAACAGCTTTCCCCAGGTCATACCATGTACGTTAAAGGTGAGAACTACTGTACTGGATAGCCTTTTAAAATAATAATTTATTGATCTATCTATATGCACTTTAAAGAAATTCTTTCAAGTAACAAGTTCTGTTAGTTCCTAAAAATACTGAAGCATATAATTTAGTCCATCCTTAGGCCAAATTACTGGAGCTTTATTAGATTGTCATTGCATAGACACAAACTTGATGGTTCCTGCTTGCATTGTAACAGAAGGTATCAATAATCCAGGCAGAGCAGAAACTGTGGACTTTCAAGTCTCCTGCAGAATGTCAAAAATAACCAGAGCTTTTAAGGAACTAGTTCCACATGTTTGCATGAAATTTATTATTCAAGATAAATTGCTCTTCCGTTTTTAGGTTAATGCCTTTTGATGTGAGAAAATTGTATACTTCTAATTCATGACCAGATACAAACAGTTACATTCTTAATTTATGTAACTTCTCATTCTGCAACACTAAGATCCTGGACGGGAGGGCAGGAAGGGACAATAATATCTTGACCAAGGCGGGAAGTTTCTGTGATTGTGCTTTCCTAGTAAGTCTCTCCCAATAGTATTTTAGGGGAATAGTGCCAAAGTTAATTATAATGTAGAAAGGCCAACTATGTGATGCATTAGAGCAGTGTTTCTCAAACTTGCATGTGGTAGGAATCCCTTGGGGATCATGTTAAAATGCAGACTGTGATGCAGCACGTCTGGGGTAGGGCCTGAGTCAGGGTTTCTAACGGTACAGGTGTTGGGATGCTACCGGGCCATTGACCGCATTTTGAGTACCAAGAGGTTAGATAGTTCTTTCAGGACACCTTTTTGAATACTCTCATCTCAATGACTCAAAACATCAAATGGCCTGGTATAAACAATAAGAAGGGTGATTTTGTTGAAAGTGCTGATTTGCTAATTTGAATCATCTAAAAGAGAGACATCAAAAGGTCAAAATTATTCATAGATCCATCATTATTGGGAGGCTAATCGGGAAATGAAGTCATTTAAGGCAAAAGCAAAATAGTAACACAAATACCTCAGATGACTACTAGGGCAAAATTTTCAAAATGTTGCAAGCTGTCTGCATGCTTGAAGTAGCAATTTACATGCATAATTAGGTGCAATCAACAGTTTTGAAATGTAATATATTTTCTGAGCCCATATTTACTTATGACAGATGCAAAAAAAAAAATCTGTGTCCCCAAAAAAATAGAAGGGCAGAGAAAGAAAAATATTTGCATTTAACAGTGGGACTCTTTACAAGCACATGCCTAAATTTAGAACAAATTTAGTTGAAGTATTGTATCTTTATTTTGATTTAATCTTCATTTAAGCCTTGAAAGAAGTTCACAAACACATTTGGAAGTGACAAGCATGTAAGAATAATAACTTACCAGTCAGCTGTTCAAGCTCCTGTTGGACCTGACATGTAATTTTTACTTCTACACTGGGGAAGGAAAATCTGACAGATTCAAAACTTTATTGCACAAAACACCACACTGACTTTCTTCCTGCCTTCAGAAAGGGCTTCATTCTTTGAAGATACAAAGTATCTTTTAGAATAATTTATATAAAAAGATTAAACTGACAATTTCTTCTTCCTAAATCGGGGTCCTCAGAGGAGTGCTCACAGTGCATTTCTATCATCTTACTATTTCAGCCTAACAGGCAATGATTGTGGGTGCTCAGTATGCACTAACACGCTCTGCTAAGCACTTTACACACATAATCTAATTTACTGTTATAAAAATACTATAAGAATTGATTTATTACAATATACTGGGAAGGAAATGGAGAGTAAGTACTTTAGAGGCACAGAGCTCTATATGTTTTTGGCTGATGTATTACTTCATAAAGGGTCATATGTCATATAGTGAATTTCAGACTAATGCAAGCTCATTTTATTTTTAATAAGTTCCCAACTCAGAAAATGAGCTTGAAATCTGGTTTTTAGAAATTCTGAAGAAAAGTGAATGGGTAATTCAGTCCCCAAAATTTTTTCTTTGCGAAAGCATGCTCACATTGCAATATCCAGATTGGCTGTCTACACCGATTAAATTAAAGTGCCAATTAATTTCTGTCACATTTACATGCAGAGTCAGAGATTAAGAGATTGAATTGAAGGATAGGACCTAATGATGTGTTCTCGTGTAACTGCAGCTATTGAGTCAGTGTCTTGATATGGAAAAGTTGTCTTAAGTTAATGCAAAGCAGTCACGAACAATGCAATTTTCTAGTTTCATTAGGTAAGCGTTATCTGTGATACATTATATGTTATGGAAAAAAGGCCACCCTCTGCTAAGAAATGCATGAATAGTTCATTTATCTGCTGATCCATTTGGGGGCATTATGGAACTCAAAGCCCAGAACAATGGGCTCTATTTAATATTAAACAGGTTCTTAATAACCTGCTATTTCTCTCCATAGCTGCTGGAGGGTCCCTCCCGGACTCGCAGAGTTGCAGTTAGCAGTTCCCGCGAAGTTGTAAGCTACTCCCCAGGACCAAGTGGTGTTAAATTTAGAAGTCATGCTGATCACCTGACTGTCGGTGAGCCCCGATTTAAGAATTTCCAAGTCTACCCTTGTCACCTCTATCTATCTATATTTGCAGACGCAGCTAGTTGCCTGGCCTGGGGTCACCACCGGAACCTCCTGGAGACCTGCCCTGCGGAGGACGCCTTTCCAGCACAGGAGAGCTCGCCACTTGGGAGCGGCGGCGCCCAGTTGGCGCCCACCCCGGGGCACACTGCAGTCAATGCCTGGCAGCGACTTCTCGTTTCGCCCTCCGCCTCCCCCATCGACCCCTCTCCGGCCGACCTTTACGCCCAACTCGGGCGCGCTGCGAGCCTCGCGTCCTCGCCGTCCACGCGGGGCCCCACCCCTTCCCGGTTCCAGCCCGCGATCGGGCCGGAGGCGAGGGTAGGTCGATTTCCTGCCCGGAGCTGGCCGCCGGCTCCGCCGCTTCTTCACTCCAGTTCTCTAGCGCGGGGCTGTGTGGCGCGGAGCCGGCGGCGGCGGAGCAGACCGAGGAGCGGGAGCCCGGGGACACACTCACGCACGCTCCGGAGGGCTGACCCCGGAGACACGCTCGGCGCGGGGGGCGGGGCGGGGGGGGGCCGGGCCCGCGCGGAGGTGGGGGTAGCCCGGGCTTGGGCGAGGGGTGGGCGCACCGGCCCCCGGCCCTCCGCATGCGCCCCTCCTGCCGGTCCTCGCCGCCACCACCTGGCGCAGGTCGGAAACCCCTCCTTTCCTGGGCTCTTCGGCGCCGGGGCGAGGGCAAAGGTGAGGGGTCGGCGCTTGGTCAGCGGGCGGGGATGGTAGGGCTCACTCGCACCTGGCAGCCCCTATTCCTTGTCCGTTTCGCCCGGCCGTTCTTCCAGTAACTTTGTTCCGAAGGTTGGAGGGGAGGGGAGACGCCGAGGGGCCCCAGGAGAGGCTGGAAAGCACCGCGAATCTGGAGGCCCGGCTGGAGAGCAAGTCCCCGGGCGGCCCCGGGGCTGGGCGCGCGGCTGGGAGGCGTCGCCGCCGCCGCCGCCGCCGCCGCCGCCGCCGGGATGCGCTCTGCTTAGCGGGGCTGCCGGGGGCGCCCGAAGGCCACCGCTCCAAGGACACACGGCCCCCCGCTCCCCGCGCGCCCCGGCCCAGACGCCGCCAGCGCCCGAGCCGAGCGGGCGAGCGGAGCTGCGGGGAGCGCGGGCGAAGGGCGGCAGGAGGGAGGGCGCGCGGGAGGCGGCCCCTCCTCGGCGAGCCATGCGTGCCACGGGCAGCTGAGGAGCCGCCGGGCGCCGCTGCCAAGTCCCCGCTCCGCTTTTGTCTTGCCCTCCAGTGAATGGGAAGATGGAGATGGATGTTGAGGGAGTTTCTCCGCGCCCGGAGCCCATCCCCCGCTCCCAGGGGGCTGGCGGAGCCTGCCAGGCGCCGCCACAGCCGCCCCAGCCCCAGCCCCAGCCCCAGCCGCAGCCGCAGCAGCAGCAGCAGCAGCAGCAGCTGGCTCAGGATGAAGTGCCCGGCGAGAGTGCAGGCGCGGAGGACAGCGACGATCCCGAGGCGAGACCCAACAGCGAGAAAGGAGACAGCAAGGTAGGTCCACAGTGTTGGAGCTGTGACACCTTTTGAACAAAACCGAGGGTCTCTAGTAGTGGCTGTCACTTTAACCCCTCCGCTCCCCCCACCCCCTTCCCTCGTTTGTGTGGTGGTGGGGGTTGCAGATGTGGGGAAGGCGTGCGTTTGAGGGGAGTCGATGGGAGAGAGTGACTTTCCGAACTGGAAGGCGTGTGCAGGAGTCTGTCCTGGTTTCCGTATTCAGAGGTGTGTGCAGAGAAAAGTCTTCTGGTACATGCGATGTGATGCCCAGGGTAGAGCGCGGCACCTCCGGAGAGCCGTGTTGAGAGACCTTTGCTTGCCCACACAGTATAACCAAGGCTTATTTAGATGATGTAGGTCAAGGGGAAGCGTGTCTTCGGGAGCTGCCAAGTGGCTTCTGAGACTCCTTGGAGGGAGGTGACATCAACCTTAAGATGGCAACAATGGGAGCAAAGTTTGGCTCATTTGCAGAATGGAGAGCGCTGCCTAACCCAGCTCTAAACTCGAGGTCCTGCTCCTCAGCGGGCACCCTCCTCGCCAGAAGGGCAGGGACCAGGTGCCTGGCAGCAGACCAGCCCTGGAAATCTTTCGCAGCCCTGCTGTGTCATTGTAGACCAGGGGATAGCTACTTCTTACTGTGGAGAGGGGAGTTCTTCAGGTAATTGGATTCCAGTAAGAAATTGCTCAAATGCCATCATTCTCTGGTGCTGATGTTTCTTCTGTTGAGAAAATTGTAAAGTAAAGGAAACGGCATAGAAAATACTGCCTTGGTAATATTATTAGAGTGTATTTATTACAGCTTGGTCTCTGAGCATAGTTTTTTTCCATTCACGCTTGGAGTTCCGTTTTGTGGAAGCTAGTGTTGTTTAGTTGTATCTGTGTAAAGTGTACACATGCATTTGTTAATACGTTTTGAAACTGCTAATGTTGGGAAAAAGTTGGTGCAACAAAACAGGGTACCCGAACCCAAGAAGGGTCAGTCAATATACTTTCTCACTTTTGATCACTTAAGGAAATGTGCAAGAAAATAGCTACTTTGCCTGGTTAGAGGAGAATTGCGTGTCATGAGTGCTCCTTCTAGGAGATTGCCTTGGTTTCTGTTGGACCTTCCCGAAGGTACTAGTGAATTAAACAAATATCTGGAACACGTTGGGATCACATTGAGTGTTGCTGTTCTGTATTTGGAGACAGGCTCACTTAACAAGTTGGTATTTGCAAATGTTCAAAATTGTTTTGCATTTTGAAACTGAGGTAAGGATTGACATTGTTGTTTATCTACCCAAATCAATATTGCAATTTAAATGGCAGTCTACCATGGAACTGGAATTTGAACACACACTAGGCTGAACCGGGGTGCCTTACAAATGCATACAAGATTTACGTTGTAAAAACGATGATGAATTTTAATATTCTAATATCCTCAGCTTTCCGGTTGCTCTTGATTTCATGAATATTTAATTCTGTCATGACTGCATATTTACTACTTTAAATGACTGTGTGCACTCAGTTTTATGAAATAACCGCAACTGAGTATCATATTACCTAATCGAACTTTAAGTGTCTTTTGCAGAATAGGTGTGGGGAATAATTAAAATATACAGCCAGTGCTGCTGTTTCCATATTGTTGGTTCATATGCCCAGAGCATGAGAAATTCCTGCCATCAGCAAAAATCTGTGCTTATTTGTTTCCATGCACCATGCAGACTGTCTAATGTTCTACCGGTTGTGAGGAATAAGGAAGGCAATGCACTACAAAATTACAGCAGGTGAAGACAGGCCTGAAAGCGGGTTGATTACATATCGTTAATTAGCATGTTCAGATAATTGAGTATTCCACTGATGTGATTTGCTTTACGTTTGTCTGCAATTTCTTGAGGTGGAAACAAAATACTACTTTTTTCCCTCCAGGTGTTTGCCTTAAAAAATCGTGTTTCATCCTTCTCTTAAGCCAGAAATCAGCTGCATTAACCCTTCGTTTGCCTCTGGTGCTCTCCTACTGGCTCTTCTGAGTTTGAGGACGGTTGCTGTGTTTCAGACTTTAATAACTCTCTTTGTCTTTGATGGGTACTAAGGCAAGTTATAAATTGATTTTTCTTAGGAAATCCTGCTTTCAGTAGCAGGAGGGCGTTTGGGTGTCTGACCAAATTATTCTATTAAAATATAAATGGAAGACAAAATGGGATAAAGTGGAATGTGGTTTTACCAGGCTGTTTGGGGTGAAGTGGGGCTATTATCATGATAGGATTTAAGCACAATAATGTACAAATGTAATGCAATGAACTATTGTATTTTCTTTTCACTCATGAAAGTAATGAAGTATGAATTTTGAATACTCTATTATCTTGAATCTTCCTTGGAGCAAAGGTACTGTAAATGTCGGTAGTCGGTGGGTAAGACTCCCCTCCCCACCAAATAAAGTGTCCAGGGAGTAATGGCTTTTTTTTTTTTCTTCCAGATTCTGATCTGGGGCCATTATTTTCTCATGAATTTACCCCAGTTGTCTTATTGGAAAAGAAATCAGAGCTTAATGCCAGATCAGCTTGTCTCCTGAATTGCAGGTGCATGGTTATACATCCTCAGAAAGTCTCTGAAATAGGAGGAAAGATTAGAAAACCGGATCAGTCAAAGGATTTTTTACACCAGAGTTTCATGATGTGACTGGCACTTTCTGTTCCTAGAATAACAATGCCCGATTCCTCTCTACCAACCACTCTTTGGAGAAATGTGAAAGCAGCTACATGCTATATATGCTTTGATTCCACGAATTGGCGTAGACCCTAAATCGACCATTTATTCCTCCTCTGTGCTTTCAGGCAGGTTTATATTAAACCATTACATAAACTAGTTTCCTCCTCTTGCAGTGACATCAAAAACAAGGTGGTCCCTCTCCTTAGGGGACCTAGTAAGATATTTCCTCACCCATTATCTTAAGCACTTCCTCCTCCTATCAGAAAAGAGTTTCTCTAAACCAGACAGAGCTCTTTTCTTCTGGTCTTGCAGGTGCATGGTCATGCCCTTAAGTAAGAGGCCTTCCTGTCCTTGAAAGAGTTCTCCACCCTGCTTTTGATCAACCTCAAAACTTTCCTGCAGAGTTCTCTGTAGGCCTTAGATATGCCATTTCTTAGGGCCATTGAAAACTCTTCTGAAATGCTTTGCTTAGGCTGAATAACTCTTGGATAAGTATTTCTGAAACTTTCTTTGGAAAAGTTAAACTTCCTTGTGTTGAGGACCAGTACCCCGTAACTCACTCCATCTGTGATATCTAGTTACTTATCCAATATGTGTGAATTCTTCCCCTGATCCCAGATGAGCGATATAAATGATTCTCCCTTTTCTTCTCCTCTCTTTCTCTCTCTTCCCTCCCCACCAAACACACACACACACACACACACACACACACACACACACACACACCATTTACCATTTACTCTGAAGTGTATGTTTATGGCCCAGATGTGAGGTTTCATGACCAAGCTCTCTTCTTTGTTCAGTTCTCGTTAAAGCCTTGGTTTGCAAAATACGTTCTTGTGGTTTTGGATTAGAGACACTCCGTGATGTTGCTACCAATGATACTTCACTGATGAACATGACTCAAGATTCTCATCTCAGCAGTCGTGCTGTCCTAAATCATCAGTCTTACGGAGGCTGGTGTAGGGAATCTCTTACGCAGCCTGTTGGTACATTTTTTAAAGCCTTTAATTTTGAAATAACTTTAGATTTATGGAAGAGTTGCAGACGTAAGAGAGAATTCCCGTATACCCTTTGCCCAGCTTCCTCTAATGTTAACATTCTTCTCATTCATGCTATCATGTATATCCTAATGAAGAAATGAACTCTGGCACGGTACTCTTAGCTCAACTTGTCCAGTCAACGTTTGTTGAATGAATTTGCAAACATATTGGTGTTTTTCATCTTATCCTTCTAGGGTTTAAGACTTTCTTTACACCCGAAAGGTCTTTGAGAGAGTACTTAAGAGCCACATTTGACTGGGGTGAACTATTCCTCCCTTTTTACTGGTGGGAGGAGCAGCTTGCGAAGTACAAAGGTTGAGTTCTCCGGAGCTCAGCATCCTGCTGCAGTGAGCCCAATGGGAGTTGCAACTTCGGCAAAGCTCTTAAGTGCTTTGGGGAGTGATTGTCTTCTTTTTTATTTTATCCTGAAAAACACTCCTGCTCCAGGTAAGATAGGGTTTGTCAGTACACAGAGGACAGCAGCGTCTCGAGTGGCAAGTGGAGGAGAAAAGGCAATTGATAAAATCAAGACAGTTCACTTTGATGCCTAACCCCTTGGGTGTTTGTTTCTGGCATGAAACATAATGGAAGCCCTTTCATGTTTGTATTGTATTAGCCAGGTGAACTCTGATTTCCAGCACAGAAGCAGAAACTTGCCCCCATTAGGCACGGTGTCATTGTGATTAAGACTGTTGGCTTTCTGATTAAGAGTGAAATCAAAAAGACGTGCATTTGCTCTTGGCTCTGTCTTTCCCTGACTCTAAACCTCAGTAAGATCCTGACCTTTCCAAATCTCAGTATTTTCATCTGTAAAATAGGAATAATAGTTATTATTATACAGCTTGAACGAGATAAACTGTATACAGTTTGCAATTCAATGCTTCCTAGGTGCTGACTGCTCAGTAATTGTTAATAATAATAATTGTGATCATTATTATTACCTTTGTGGTCCAGGGTTCTGAAAAGGAGAGTGAGTTGGGGCTCCAAGTTCACCTAGAATTTCCAGTTTCCCAGAGGGTTGTGGGGCTGGAAGTGGTACAGACAGTCAAACCAGGTTGGTGCTAATTGACCTGATTTTGCCCTGTGGGCCTTGAGGTCTTTTCCTGGGCAGGAGGTTAGGAAAGAGTTATCCTTTATCTTGACTTCTCAACAGACCTCTCCTCTCTTATCGGGAAAACCAAGGAGGACCAGGATAGAAGGCCCCTACATCCCAGTCCAAGCCCCAGGGGTACACTCAATAATAAAATAATAGAATAAATAATAAAATAATAAAGCAAACGCATAGCCCTGCTTTTACACAGGACATTTGTGGCTTCTCGGGAGAAGTAGGTGGCACATTTTAAGACTTAAAAAAAGTGATTGAACTAAAAAAGTTGTATCCTTTAGGCCTCTTTGTTTGCAAGCAACAGGAACTGACTTTAATTTGGGCAAAAAGGTATTTTATTGTAAGGTTGTAAGGTAATTGCAGAATCAAAGGAGAAATGATAAAACTGGCTTTGAGAAACACTGAAGCCAAGGGATCTCAGAAGATCTAAGTCGTAGAAAGTGAGGAAAGGTCTCTCAAGGGCACTGACACAAGAAGAATAAATTCCAGCCATCTTTTTGCCTTTCTGTCACTCTACTCAAGAGCCAAAGTCCAGGGCAGGGTTATCTAGTGGACCTTGCTTGGATCAGATATCTGCCTCTTGGTCAGGGAAGAGTGGGCATTACACTGACGGTTCTTGCAAATTGTATTCTTTGGAAGGGGTATAGTCCTTGGGGAGGAAAATCAAGGTGCTGTTACCAGATCAAGGGGAGCGGGTATCAGGGGGCAAAACAACTGGTGTAACTCCTCTCCTAGAGAGGGAAAGGAGGGAATGGGAGGAGAGGGGGACAGAGAGGGAAGCAGAATGGGAGGGAGAGCAAAGAAAAAAAAGAGAGCGAGAAATAGAGGCAAAGAGAGAAGGCAAGAACCAGACAGATACAGACAGACAAATACACTTAAAGAACCTGAAATATATTTTTAGCATTAATTTCCTACCATTTGAAAAGAAAGAATACAGAGGAAAATTAAGTCTTCCGTTGCTTATGTACAGGTTCATTTTCTCACTTACAAAATGAAATCAGTGATATGTTTCACGTCTGCTGAACAGATAATCTCAGGATGAATGTGGTTGGGCTCTGATGTTTTAAAATATAGATTTTCGATGGAACTCATGCCCATTGGAATGAAATACATTAACATTTTTTTGGTCTGCCCTGCATTAAAGCAAGTTGGTTTCCTGCTCAAAAGCCCTAAAGCATTTGCTTTGACTTTTGAATCTACATATCAATATATTTCTGTGCTTACATTTGGACCTTACATCCTACAGAGGAGTCCGGCAGGAGGAGGCACCATGGACAGCGTGTTCCTCATTTTTAGAGGGCAAGTGTTGGGGGCAGGCTGTTCATTCCTGAGCACACACTCTTCCAGCACCCAGCCTGGCACATAGTGGGCCCTTATGAATAGCACTTTGTATTGAATGCTGCGTTGATGTGTCAGTCCACACTCGTTATACACCTCCTAGATGCTGGGATCACAAACTTGAAAGAGAAACCCACAGTTTCATAGAGGAGACACACTTATACACAGATCGTGATGCTGTAGGATGTGAAGACCATCAGAGAGATGAGAACACAAGGCAAATCCTTTGTAAGTGGGGACATTTAACATATTTTTTGGGGGGGGGGGTGCCTGGGTGGCTCAGTCGTTAAGCGTCTGCCTTTGGCTCAGGGCGTGACCCTGGTGTTCTGGGATCGAGCCCCACATCAGGCTCCTCCACTGGGAGCCTGCTTCTTCCTCTCCCACTCCCCCTGCCTGTGTTCCCTCTCTCGCTGGCTGTCTCTCTGTCAAATAAATAAATTAAAAAATCTTAAAAACACACACACACACAAAATATATATTTTAAGGTGAAGTGTTGACCTGTCTAACAAGCATTAGAAGTAGCTAAATGAAATGAGACTGGGAAATATAGAGACACTAACTAATAAACAACTCCCCTTTCTTGATTTGCTTCCCCAATAACCAAAGGTGCAAGTCAAGTTCCATTCGCAAACCAGTGGCAGGGTCTGCCCTGTCCATCCTGCCATGTTTCCCACCCTACCCATTTGGCAGGACTGCATCCTTCTCCCCAGGTTAGACTCTTTGTATTTTATGATCAATTTTCTGTTTAAAGTGAGGTTTCTTGGCATAATTTAAATGTAGTAAAATTCACTGTTTTGAAGTGTACATACAGTTCAATGAGTTTTGATGATTATAAATACCTTTGTAGCCCCCACCCCAAACAGAATGTGGAAGGCTTCCATCACCTCCAAAGGCTTCTGTTGTGTTCCCCTGTAGACAGTTGCCTCACCCCACCCCAGCCTTTTCCAAAATTTCATATAAATGGAGTCAAATAGTGTATAGTCTTTTGCATCTGACTTCTTTTGCTGAACAAAATGTATTTGGTATCTACTCATTTCATGTTTGTATAAGTAGGTTCCTTCTTTTTTACTGAGTAGTATTTCATACCACACATTGTTTATCCATTGTCTGTTGATGGACATTTAGGTGGTTTACAGATTTTTGGTTTTTATTAAGAAACTTTTTTTGTGTGTGTGGACATACATTTTTATTTGTCTTGGGTAAATTCCTAGGAATGGGACTGCTGGGTCCTATTACAAGTGTATTTAACTTTAGAAGAACCTGCAAGTCTGTTTTCAAATATAGCTGTTCCAGATGTACCAATCCAGCATGCATTCCCACCATCAATGCCTGAGAATTCCAGTTGCTCCACAACGTTGTCAACACTTGGTATTGTCAATATTTTTAATTTTAGTCATTCCAGTAGGTATGTAATGATATCTTGTTTTGGCTTCATTCTTTATTTCCCTATTAACAAATGATGTTGAACATCTTTTTATGTGCCTGTTTGCCATCTGTATTTTTCTTTGGTGAAAATTCTGTCAAATCTTTGGCTGTTTTTTTTTTTTTTTTTAAATTGGATTATTTGTATTCTTGTTGATCAACCTATTATTACACATAGGTTTAGGTTTCAGAAACCTGGTGGAAGTTTAAGGAGATTACAAAGAAGGGTCATTTTGAGTTTGCTTTCTTGGGGGTTGTTGGCGAACTAACATTTACGGGGTGTTTTTCATGTGCCGGTCATGGAGCAAGGTAGATTCACATTGGGTGATCTCATTTTATGCTCCACGGTAAGCCTGCGAAACACCTATTATTAGCCCTGAGGTCACACAGCTGGTATATGGCAGAGGAAGAATTTAAATTTAAGTCTGTCAGACTCTTGCTCTTTCCACTTCATCAGGTGTGACCCCACACCTGATGAAGCCCTGGTGTGGCCTGTTCTCCACAATTTACTGGTTAGTTTCCCCGCCCAGACTGCTTTCTCTGCTCAGGGTGTTTTAAAAGCAGCCCTTAGGTGAAATAACACTGCTGGCATTGACATGCAAATCAGGACACCAAGCTTAAGGCAAAAGAGTGCTCCCAGTTTTATTTCAGTCCTGAAAAAAATCCTCTCCACTTCTTAAGGTAGAAAGGTGAGAATTCTCCAGAGAAGAGGAAGGTTTGAGGTATTCATTTACATTTTAGTACCCAAGGATGTCCATCTCTCTCAGCTAAATTGTGGTGCTGTGGTTACCCTGAGGGCTAGGGTAGGACTAACCCCTGGGAATCAGATCTCAGTTCAAACCCCAGTTTTGATTCTGCAGGCTCTGAGGACTTTGGGCAAACCCCGGGAACACTGGTTTGAATTCTCTTATCAGTTAAGATGTTGGATAAGTCCCCCTGCCGCACCTGAGTGTTACAAGGATTGAACTGCCTGTAGAGTGACCAGCTCATTCTGTCCCAGGAAACCCTGGGTCCCAGGTAAATCAGGACAGTTGGTCACCCTGATTACAGGATACATGTAAAGCATGTGGATCATTGCAGACTCTCAGGATATGAGAGCTGTCACTGTTGAAAGTGCTTTGGGGCATTCGATCCATGAGTCTGAAAATGACTCATTGTATTTCAGAACTAATGAGGCCCTGTGAATGATTTCAGGTTCTCCAAATTGACTTAAAAAATAGCTCAAAACAAGGCTCTGCATTTGATTTGGATTAATACCATGACTTTTCTGAGTAAGTGGCTGTAGAACTTTCTAAAGCAGCTCCTTATAGACTGCAACCTTGAAGTAAGTGTGTTTTAGAAAGTTGCTGAGGTCTCCCTGGCTGGAGAAGGCTCTTTAGAGGAGTGCCTTCACCAACAGGACGAGAATCACCTCAATAAATAATTTTTTAAAAATTGCATGGTTGAGGGGTCCCTGGGTGGTTCAGTCGGTTAAGCATCCGACTCTTGATTTCAGCCTAGGTCTTGATCTCAGGGTTGGGAGATTGAGCCCTGTGTCAGGCTCTGCATTGGGTGTGAAGTCTGCTTAAGATTTACTCTCTCCCTCTCCCTCTGTCTCTTCCTTTCTGCCCACCCCTGCTCACTCTCCCTTTCTCTAAAAAAAAATAAAAAAAAAATAAAATTGAATAGTTGAAAAATCCTAGAGGACAACACAGGCAGTAACTTCTTTAACATCAGCCATAGCAGCTTCTTTCTAGATATGTCTCTTGAGGCAAGGGAAACAAAAGCAAAAATAACTGCTGGGACTACATTAAAATAAAAAGCTGTGCACAGCAAAGGAAACAGTCAACAAAACTAAAAGGCAGCCTATGGAATGGGAGAAGATATTTGCAAATGACATATGCAGTAAAGGGTTAGTATCCACAGTATGTAAAGAACTTATAAAACTCAACACCCCCAAAATGAATAATCCAATTAAAAATGAGCAGAAGACACGAATAGACATTTTACCAAGGAAGACGTCCAGATGGCCAATAGATGGAATGAAAAGATGCTCAACATCACTGACCATCAGGAAAATGCAAATCAAAACTACAGTGAGATATCACCTCACACCTGTCAGAGTGGCTAAAATCAACAACACAAGAAACAGCAGGCGTTGGTGAGAATGTGAAGAAAGGGGAACCCTCTTGCACTGTTGGTGGGAATGCAAACTGGTAGAGCCATTTAGAACACAGTATGGAGATTCCTCAAAAAGTTAAAAATAGAACTACTCTATGACCCAGCAATTGCACTACTAGTTATTTACCCAAAGAATACAAAAATACTAATGCAAAGGGATATGTGCACCCCAATGTTTATAGCAGCATTACCTACAATAGCCAAATTATGGAAACAGCCCCAGGTGTCCACTGATTGACAAATGGATAAAGAAGATGTGGTAAATATACAATGGAATATTACTCAGCCGTAAAAAGAATGAAATCTTGCCATTTACAACAACATGGATGGGGCTAGAGAGCATTTTTAAAGATTTATTTATTTGAGAGAGAGAGAGAAAGAGGGAGCATGCTTGCATGTGAGAGTGGGGAGAGGGGTAGAGGGAGAGAGAGAAGGCTCGAGCACACTCCCCACTGAGTGTGGAGCCTGATGTGGGGCTCGATCCCAGGACACTGAGATCATGATCTGAGCTGAAATCAAGAGTCGGAGGCTTAAATGACTGAGTCACCCAGCTGCCCTGGAGCTAGAGAGTATTATGCTAAGTGAAATAAGTCATTCAGAGAAAGACAAATACCATCTGATTTCACTCCTGTGTGGAATTTAAGAAACAAAGTAAATGAGCAAAGGGTAAAAGAGAGAGAAAGGCAAACCAAGAAGCCGACTCTTAACTATAGAGAAGAAACTGATGGTTACCAGAGGAGGTGGGGATGGGTAGGTGGGGGGATATGTTACTAGGTGTTGGGGATTCAGGAGTGCACTTTTTGTGATGAGTACCAGGTGTTGTATGGAAGGGTTGAATCACTATATTGTGTACCCGAAACTAATATTATACTGTATGTTAACTGAAATTTAAATAAAAACTTTAAAAAACGTCAAAAAAATTTCATGGTTGGTGGGCTTGGTGTCGCTAAGGATCAGACTCAGTATTTTTCATGGGGCCCTCAGTTGGAAAGAAACTGTTCTTATAGGGAAGATAACGGGACTTGGGTGCTGTGACTTTTTTTTTTTTAATTTGATTAGCCAACATATAGTACATCATTAATTTCAGATGTAGTGCTCAATAATTTATCAGTTGCATATAACACCCAGTGCTCCTCATCACGTGCCCTCCTTAATGCCCTTTGCCCCATTCCCCCATTCCCCCACTGCTTCCTCTCCAGCAACCCTCAGTTTGTTTCCCAGAGTCAAGAGTCTCTCATGGTTTGTCTTCCTCTCTGAATTCTTCCCATTCAGTTTTCCCTCCCTTCCCCTATGATCCTCTGCACTGTTTCTTATATTCCACATATGAGTGGAACCATATGATGATTATCTTTCTATGATTGACTTATTTCACTCAGCATAATACCCTCCGGTTCTGTCCCCATCAATGTAAATGGTAAGTATTCATCTTTTCTGATGGCTGAGTAATATTCCGTTGTATATATAACACATCTTCTTCATCCATTCATCTGTTGATGGACAGCTCAGTACTTTCCAGTTTGGCTGTTGTGGACATTGCTGCTATAAACGTTGGGGTGCTGTGACTTTGAATCCTGGTTCTGTCCCTTCTAACTGAACTCTTGGACAAGTTACATTTTCTTTGAACCTCAGGGTTGTCAACTGTGTGATGGGGATAATATTTTTACCTTTCTAAGAACTCTCTAGATTGGAAACAAATTCAGTATCACACGAGCAAAGTCTTTTGTAAGCTCTTAACACAAGTCTGAGTGTGTGTGTGTGTGTGTGTGTGTGTGTGTATAAGTCTCTGTTTTGCCGGATAAATGAGTGTTTCCCCCCATGGTTTTCTGTGACCCTATTTAAGAAATTGAGCAGAAGAGTATCTCATTAAAGTTAAAAGTGCTGGAATTTGGGGTCCATAGGAGTGGTGGTCATTCCTGGGAAGGATGTCCTCAGATGATAGTGGGTGGGTTCAGGTGTCTGGGAGGTCCAATGGGCTGAATTTGGGCTGTCGTACTCTGGGAACATCACCAACTGACTCTGAAAGCTTGCTGTCCTGCCCCTCTGCCTTGCTTGCTCTTTGGAAAACAGTGGTTTTGGTGTTTTTGTTTTCATTTATTTTTTAAGCTTTTGGAGTTCGCCCTGTCCTACCCAGAGCCCTTGCCCAAGCCATTTACTTTGCCTGGAATGTTTTCCCCAAACCTCCTTCACTGTCACCCAGTTAATCCCAACTCAGCCTTCAAAATTCAGTGTAACACCCAAGGAAGCTTTTCCTTATTTGCATCTTTCTCTGCCTACTGCATAAGTCAGGTCCCTGCCAATATGGTATCATACATTCTTAATTGTAAAATTAGCTATTTAATATAAGCCATGAGGCTAGGGACCAGGTTTTTCTTTTTCACAGCTATTTCTCCTCCCCCCGCAACACAGTACATTGCATGTGGGAGGCCTGTAAATATATTTGTGATGAATACGGTGGGGTATGAATACTCATTGAGACCATCTTTTATTTAATGCCTACTTTCTGGCCCAGTATGGTCCCTGTTCTTAGGCAGCCCACATTCTAGGGGGAGAGACAGATACTAAACAAGTAAATAACTAAATAAATACAATAGATAATAAATAAACAGCTAAATATATAATATGACACCAGTGGCCCCCTGGCTGTCTGGCTACAGGAATATATTTAGCATCCCTGCTTAAGCATATTTAAAGAAGAGCATCTGTTTAGGGCAGTAAAGAAATAACTACAAGCCAGTCTGTTTTCTAGAGTGGCCATCTATCTGATGATGGCCACAGAACCTGGCTACCTTCTCTGCTTCTCTCTACTACTGCTAGAGTTTAAGTTCTCACCCACTTGGCATGATGAAATCACATTACCTTTGCCACCAGCTCCCCTTCCTGTGTTCATGGCAGACGTCTCTAGTTCATCACAGCCCTCCTTCCTAATGAGTTCAGCCTTAGCCTTGGAAGCAGAGATTCATTATCAACTGGAGGTGGCCTGTGGGAGAAAGCTGTGGGGCTCTCCTTGCCCTCCGCTTATGGCTTGCCTCACAGTGCTTTCTCACTTGCCTGGACAAGACACTCAATCCTTGGCAACCCCAACCACCCCCCTCAGTTTCCAGACCTGCATTCTCTACTCTGGTAGTCAGTAGACACATATGGCAATTTAAAGTTAAATGGAATTAAAATTCAATAAAATTAAAAATTGAGTTCTTCATTTGTATTAACCACACATCAAATGGTCCAGAGCTCTAAGTTGAAAGTCTCCCCCGTGGGCAGTGCATATCTAGAACGTTCCATCACTGCAGAAAATTCTATTGTAGCCATGCTGTCGACTGACTTCAGCTCTCCCGGCCTGCCCCAGCTATTGTTGACTGAAATTCCTCTGAGATGCTCTGAAACCAATCCTTTGACAAGGATGAAGATTTTATGACTTCCTAGGGTTTGGCTTAGGTTCTTGGTGAATTACTTACCAGTTGTCTTTGAACTGCTTACATCGTTGTGTATAGAGGCTGCCTAGAGCAAGATCTCATTCAAAAATTTTTGTCTAGTGGTGTTGCTATTTTTACTTAGGTGTTCCACTGAATCTTGGTATTTGTCCTTGGCCATTATATAAAACAGTCTCTGGTAAAGTGGTTCCAAGAGATGGCTTTTCTGTTATCCAAGGTCAAAGCCTTTATTAGTGGGTAGTTGAACCTGTGGCTGAAGCACCATTGACACCTCTTCTTTGCCGTTTACTAATGATTGTCTTCACACTGTGGGGATTACTGTGATGATCCTTGTCAGAACACACAGGCAGAGGAATCTTGCTGAGAGCCCAAGTCTGATATCATCACAGAGCCCCTGCGCTTGCAACAACAATGCAGGGAATAATTTTCAAATTATATAATGGATAAAGAGTATTAAGTTACCAAGTTATACCCTTAAGGCGTCCTATTTTTCTTCTTCCTATATCACTCAATATAATTTCAAGTTCGTGATGATTACTAGGGGGTTTCAGGTAGAGATAACTAAGAAAAAGAGAGGACATGAAAAAAAAAAAAAAAGGCCTGACGATGAAAACTTCCTTTTTAGACCCTTTTTATATTTCTTTTTTTCATTCATGAGTGAGAAGAGTGATCTTTTTAAGACTGGAGGAGTACTGGGGAGTTAGTCCTAAAAGATGCTAATATGGGACTTGCTGTGCCTTTGTCTAGCACATTCCTTGTGTGTCAGCAGGAAAAGAGATGGGAAAATGGCCCCAGGGTGAATGTGGTGAATTCCTCCCTGTTAGGATGAAAATTTGAATGACACCTTCAAGTGATTTCAAACTCTTTTATTTACACATCCAGTTAGCTGGGCGGCCCCTAGGCATCATATTCAGAACACAGCAATGCTTGGAAAATGGTGAGAGAGAGATGTGAGCACTCTGTCCTCTACCCCAGCTGTGGCAGATAATCTGGACCAGGGAGTGAGAATGCAGGTCACGGAACAATCGTCAAGAAAGAAAAAGGGCATATGGCGAGGCCAATAATCCTGACACCTTTTGAGTATTTTTATGTACTATTTAAACAAGTATTAAACACACAGAGGTACAGAAAAAATTAATATATCTGCCAAAAGTTAGAGTTGTAGCCAAGGCAACCATAATTGCCCATTAGTCATTCCCTTCTTATTTCTTTATGTCTGAGCTAGAGACAAGGAGCTGGAGCTCATTTTAGAGTCTTGTGCATCAGGGAGGGTTCCCTTTTCACCATTGGGGTGTTTTGAGGGTGAAGGGCAGAATGGTTGTGTCTGTGCTGTCAGCGGCTTCAAGCAACTCAAAAAGGTGCATGTCCAGGGAGCAAGACTAAAGGAAAATCGACCGACAGGTAGGTGTTCATTTCTGGGGCCTCCTTGCTTTAAGCCTCATGTCTTCCCAGTCTCATTGCACTCAGAAATGTGCCGATGTTACCTGCGAAGGCACTCAGCTCAGTCGTGCCAGCTCCGAGGGGCAGCCCAAGTGTGGGACGGTCACTTGGCCAGTTTTTCCTTCTACTTTCAGCTTCCAGGCCATTTTGGAATTCAAAGAAAGCTCCTCATTTATGGCACAGTCCCTGCATTCTGTGGGGATTTGGTATCTGCGGCCGTGTCAACATGTCACATGTTGCTTTGTTGGTGTGCATCCCTTTAGCGAAGGAACAAGAGGCAGAGAAAAAAGGAAATCCTTGAGGGAAAAGCAGTACCGAAGACTTAACGTTTCACTGCTGTGTGATGTTTGAAAATAGACGTGAAGTCTTTATTTTGTGCATCCATTTAATTGTGGCCTAGAGCTGCGATTTGCATCTCTGCGGCTATCAAATGTAGAGGGACGACAATAAAGTAACACCACATACTTGGCTCAATTATTCAGTTTTTATGCTTTCGCTTTTTCTTTCGGTGTCAGTTGTAGAACAGCTGTCTTTAAGAAGCTAGAAGTTCTGGAAAGGGTTAATTTCATGCTGGATTAAGTACCAAGGTCTGACCTTCTTCAGGACTAGACTGTGTGTTGAGGGCCAAGTAGGTAAAGCCGAGTCCTCCAGAAGTAATGTTCCAGCCGAGGATCATATCACTCTTTAAAAAATAGTCTGGCTTTCTGCTGATGATTCATCAGAAGAATGAACATGGTAATTGAATTGGGGGTTTAAAAGGATCTCAAGGCAAACAACCACATTCAACTGTTGGCGCGGTCATAAGAAATTGTTAGTGTGCGGTATGTAAGGCAACAATCTGTCACGGTGGACTCTGGAGCAAAAGCAGGCTATGGAGTTTTTGGCCCTGATCAGTTACAAGAGGCTGTCCATCACTGCTGTTGAATCAGGGAAGGGTTTGAAAACACCGAGTTGAAAAGTGAGTCTCACAGTGGATGCCTGCGATGCCTTCTACGTGTTGATTAGATCGTGGGAAGGAAATCTGGGTACTACAGCAAAAGATGATGATCAGAGAAACTAGCACAGAGAAATTTTCTGAGGAAAGTCTCAGTCTCCTGTAGAGCATAGCAGTGATGACTGTGATAGCACGCGGAGCCACTTCGTCATGGAAGGGAACGGATTTTGGTCCCAATTGTATGAAGTATTGGTTTGTATAGGTTGAATGAGATAATCACCTTTGGGCAAGTTAGAGATCTAACTCTTCTCTAGAGCAGAGGTTCTCAACTGAGGGCAGTTTTGTCCCCCCCCATCTCAGGGGCCATTCAGTGTTATCTGCCGACACTTCTGGTTTTCAGTCAGGGGAGGGTTACTCCTGGTGTCTAGGGTAAAGGCTGTGGATGTTGCTATGCCTCCTACCGTGATGAAGCATCAGGCCCAAAGTGTCAGTAGTGCCAAGGTTGAGAAACCGTGATCTAGAGAATGTTCTGGATGTTTGGGTCTTGACTTTGTGTATACTTTATGGGGATAATATTTTGAGGAGAAGGTTAAAGCAGAAAATATCTAAGGCTTTTCCTTGTTATAGAGTGTCAGGACCCCCAAAGGTGTGAATTCATCCTTTTGCCGGATCTAATAAGAAGAGATGAGTCTGAAGAGAAAGCTCTCTACACCAAGAATTCCAAGCATTGTCTTTGTTTTTAGCAAAACTGACACTCATTGAGGCTCTTTCTGTTGCCTTGAAGGTGTAAGATGGGAATCCTCCTCCCTAAAAATAATTTTCTTAGACTGTTACAAACGTTTTCTCTTTTACTGCCAAAATGTATATGCTTCATGTTTCCAAACCAGTGAGTTCAAATCCTGTAGCTGTTATACCCTTATTAAATTTTGCTACAAGCACTTTTTTATCTTGTACAATATGGATTAATCCATGCTTATAACTTTTCACATCAAGAAAAACATTGTATCCAAAGTAGTTTACATGTTTTCTTCTTCAAAACACAACAGAAGGCTAAGAATATTTAACCCTAGGAAGTACTGGTGACCAAGTAAATAAGACATGTTGAAAAAAGACAAGCTACTTAAACTTACCCAGGAGTTTAAAAGCTGTTGAACCCAAGTGTATGAGCAGTCCAGATTCCATTTTTGAAAAATTTTGGTAAGCACGGATAAGGCAATTTCTGTAGACTCCACCCTAAATCGTGAAAGATTTAATCTACCGACTTTGTTATTTTAACCTTATTAAACCAAGAAATTAGCTATCAGCATACATGAGATAAACAGGAAAGGGTCTGGCATCAGTCTAAACATTCTGAGCCCAAAGTGAGAAGTGTAGGGGCGCCTGGGTGGCGCAGTCGTTAAGCATCTGCCTTCGGCTCAGGGCGTGATCCCGGCGTTATGGGATCGAGTCCCACATCAGGCTCCTCTGCTAGGAGCCTGCTTCTTCCTCTCCCACTCCCCCTGCTTTTGTTCCCTCCCTCGCTGGCTGTCTCTGTCAAACAAATAAATAAAATCTAAAAAAAAAAAAAAAAAAACCAAACCCAAAACCCCCCAAAAACAAAGCGAGAAGTGTAATACTTTATTTCAGGGGTTGGCAAAATTTAGTGCGAAAGGCCAGATAGTAGATATTTTCAGCTTTGTGAGCCATACAGCCTCTGTCTCCACTTTGGTGTTGTCCCGTGGAAGCACTTGCAGACAGTTTGTAAATGAGTGGATGTGGTTGCATTCCAGTGAAATTTTGTTTACAAAAACAGGCATTTGTCCCACTTTGGTCCTCGAGACCTAGTGTACTTTCCTCTGTTTAATTTAACCCAGACAGCCTTATCATGGGCAAATGCGTAATTCCTGTTGCATTTTTTGCAGTGATGAGGATTATTCATGGAACCCCAACATTATCTTCAAAGACTCCTGGCTGGGAATCATTGCAGGATGTGCTGCAGAGTTGGTCTATACAACATCAGCAACCCCAGAGGCAAAGAAAACTCTATACGCACAAACTGGTTTTGTTAAAAAGTGATGCGGTGTTCGTGGAAATTATCTAATAGGGTCTGTTAGCTTATTATAAAGATACCGTGTCATTTTTTAATATTTGCTAGATTTCAATTTAGTGAAAAATCAGGTTGGAAAAAAAAGAAACGAGCCATTTCAAAGGGGGATTCCCCACAGACTGGAACTATGCCACAGACCGCTGGTCAGAACGGTGGCTCTTACTCAACAGTCACCAGACGTTGCGCGGCTCTGACCTTGGTAGTATATTATAAGGTATGGCCCTGTCTTGTTCAGCTATATTCTGGGTCTTCCTGATATAGTTTCCTGATGTGGAGTTCTGTTATTAGGCCTTGTCAATGTGTCAGCTAATATAATGTAAGAGCGAGCGATGGTTCCTGCAAACTGTAGAGAAATGAGCCACCAGAAGTTCCTTGCTTTCTATTCCTCAGTAATCACGCCAGTGTGATCAAACACTGTGACACTTCCGACAAGCCAGCCAGTTGCAATGTGGAGGCAGTGAGAGATTTTTTTCCCACCTCTGAAGTGCCCTCAGTCAAGAAAGATAAACCTGAAGTAGTCTTGTGTGAGGGTTCTCAGTCATGGGATGGGAGAGGCTCAGTGTCCCGTGTAGCAGCACAGGCATAAAATTGCCCTGAAGTCTTCATTTTATGCGAAATGTGAGGCTCTTAAGAAATAGTGTCTGATTCCCTGAATGAAGTATCCGCTGTGTTCAATTAGCCGTGTTTTTTTTCCCAGTTCTACCAGTACACACACACACACACACAGAAAGAAACCTTTAAATTTGCTGTTCACATGAGCCAGTAACCAGTTCAAATTCAATAAAATCTTTGCTGCCTTGTTAAAAAGAGTCTGTTACACATATAGAACTGATTTCGTCATATGACTGGGTTGAAGAAAAGTCAATATAATACTTATATGACCTCTGGCACAGTCTTCCCCTGTTTCCAGGAAGCATTAAAAACAACTAAAGATAGGCAAAGCTTTCCAGCCTTAGGTAGAGCTAGCCGGCTTTCTCTTCTCTCTCCTCCTCTTCCTTCCCTCTTCTTTTCCCGCTCCTTTCCTTCTCTCTCCTTCTCTCTCTAAAACAAACTAGTGAATTAGTTATCTAGTGATGTACAACAAATTGCCCCCCCCACTTAGCAGTTTAAAAGCAAAAAAATTTATTATTTCACACATAAGCATTTTTGTAGGTCAGGAATTCAGAGAACTTATCTGGGTGGTTCCACATCCGGGTCTCTCAAGGAGTTGCAGCACACACATGTCAGCTAGGACTGCAGTGATATGAAGGCTTGACTGGGGTTGGATGACCAGCTTCTGAAGTGGCCTTGTCGTGGGGCTGGCGAGTTAGTGCTGGTTGTTGGTAGGAGGCTTGAGCCTCTTGCCATGTGAATCTCTCCTGAAGGCTGCTTGAGTATCCTTATGACATGGCAGCAGATTTCTCCCAGAACAAGTGTTCAGAGAGAGGAAGGTGAAAACCACCGTGTCTTTGTGACTTAGCCTGGGAAGTCACACTGTGTCGTGTTTGCAGTATGCTACTGGTTACACAGGTCAGCCCTGTTCAGTGTGGCAGGAGACAACACAGCCTGTGAATACCAAGAGGTGAGAATCTTGGAGGTGGGCTCCTGTAGCCAGGTACTTGTAAAGATTCTTCAAATTACTACCTGTCCTTAGTTTTCATTTGCGTGGAGACAGAAACTTTAGTAAAGGTCCTTTATAAACCTAAGGAGGTCATAACTAACCTAGGCTTTTCACATAAACAGATGTGAAACTTAGCATATATGTGATGGGTGCAGATTTTTTTTCCCCTCTATTAGCAGTTCCTGTCAGATACACTGTCTGGATATCATAGTGGAGGCTGATTGTTCAATTTTTAAAAATTCTCCTAATGGGTTACAATTACATGTATCTAGATTTTCTTTTCATTTCTTGCTTAAGGATCTCAGCTGGTCTCATTGACTCAAATCTTTCATAGAGCTTTCCTCTATGGAATCTGTATTAGTTAAGAAGGCTGAACTGTTGTTTAAAAATAAAAAAGAAGACCTTTAGATGCATAATGTCTCCAACATGATAAAACTTAACATCTCACTTGTGTCCCAGTCCAAGGTGTATGTTTCTTGGTTAGTGGTGGCTTTTCAGTGAGTCAGGGACCCACACTCCTTCCATCTGATGGTCTGCCATCCCTGAAGGTCAAATTATCTACTTGTATCCAGTCTGAGGAAGGGGCAAGAATGTGGAGGTTACAGTGCCATGTAGGTTCTGCAGGAGAGAACTTGTCACAGGCTATGGCTCGTCCAAGGTAGCTGAGGAATGTGACCTCATGGAACATCTGCTTCCCAGATATAGGTGTGTTCTCTAGGAGTGGGGGTTGGGGTTGGGATTGGTTTTGATAGACAACTATGTCTACTTGAGATTCCAGACTTCAGAATTTGGCCTGCCTGGGAACAGTCACATTTTATGAGATCTGAAATTATGCATGTATGAAATTTTGTGACAAGAGTTAATAGTACTTCACTTTATGAGTCCATAATTGAAAATAATGTGAACCCAAACCCACTGTAAAAATTATAGCGTGTATCACATAATTTCACATTTGGTGGCCAAGTGCATTGCAAGCTGTTTATACTATGATAAGTGGCGGGGGTCGGGGGAACCCCTTTGGACTGATAAACATAAATGCCCAGCAACCTTTCTTAGGATTATTCTAGAATAATGTGAGGTCTTCAAGATGTCAGCCCTTCCGCAGGAAGCAATCAGCCTTGTTTACCCCAAGTGTTCTTGGACTTATAATCATGTCACTGTGCCTAGTATTACTCTAACTTGCATATCTAAACCACCTGTTTTGTCCCCAGTGTTAACATGATCACCGTCCAGTTGAGGTGCTTCTGAGCCATTATTGTTGTCATTGCTTTCTAATGGTTATTGTTCTCATCAGCAGCACCACTTATCTGACACTTACTGGGGCCAGACATTGACCTACGTGTTTTGCTTATCTGTTATCTCATTTAATAATCCTCACAAAACCTTATAAAGTAAGTATATCACCCTCATTTGACCATTAAGCTAATTGAGTTTCGGACACCAGAATATAGTTAGTGGTGGAACTGAGATTTAAATATATTCTATCTGGTACATTGCTTTTGCCTTTCTTCCACAATATGGTGTACATCAGACTAAGAGCAATATAGTGAAGGTATTTGACTTTTTGTTCTTATACCTCTAGGATAAATTAATTCATGCATTTCTTGATCCTTAAATCACACTGTCGCGGTGTTTTCCTACTCCTTTTAAAATCATTCCTGATCCCAAATATGGCCTCCTCACTTCTGAGCGGAGGCATTTTCTTTCATGTGATGCCTTTGCTCACAAATGCTTTAAACAACCTTTTCCTTACTCTTCCTTTGAACATGGGTCTCCTTTGTGAATGAATTTGCAAGCACCTTGAAGAAAATGGAGCACTGGGCAGTAACCGTTTTGGCTTTAAAGAGGAGAATCCAATCTCTTGTGACAAATAGTGGCAGGATTGATAATTCTTGTGAAGGCAGTTTAGAAAGAATTCATCTATTACCACCTTTGGCAAGGCTTTTTTTTTCTATCCCACACTACTAAGTCATCAGTAAACTGGCAAATGGATTTAGCTGATACGGATTTTCTCATTTGCTGGGCTTGCAAACCCATGTTGTCTTCAACAGCTCTTTTCTTAGTCTAGGTTCATTGAATCAGTCTTCAAAAGTGGTGAAAAGAACAAGCTTTCAAATCAGACAGCTCTGATGGGTTGGAATCCTGGCTCAGAAACTTCATAGCTATGTGTGATGTTTGAGAAATTACTTAATTTCTCAGCACATCAACTTTCAATTCTGCAAATAGAAAGGATGATGCCTAAAGATTAAATAAAGCAAAACAAATAAAAATAGTATAATGTCAGGAGACTGGTAGGTCTCCAGTAGTTATTGCTACATTAATTTGTTGATAAAAATATTGGTTAGGAATGCAGCAGGCAGCAGACCGTGTGAAAAATAGCTAGAAAAACCAGGGTTGATTTTTCTCACCTAATAAGTCTGCATATTAGTGGCTGCTGGTGTTGTTCAGGAACTTCCTGACATCGGGGCTGTAATATTTGTGATTCTCTTGGTTTTGCCCTCACGTTGGCAAGATAGCTTCTGCAGCTCCAGATATCAAGGTGAGAGGAAGAGGGAGGTGTTAGTGGTGTGGTTTTTTTTTCTCTACTATCAGGAAAACACAATCACTCAGAGTTTCCCTAGTAGTTTTGCACTGATGTCTCATGAGCCAGACTGTGTCACGTGACCATTCCTAGCTGCAAGAGAGACCGGGGAAAGTGATTACTTAGCCTTCCCAGCTTCCACAGAGGAGCTGGGCAACGACACTGTTCATAGCCTCGTATGGGGAATAGGGGCAGCCTGGGAAGGGGGATAAAAAATATAAGGAAGAATTGCATGTAATATTGTGAAAGTATGGTGGAAAATATGACCACATAAGAGTGGGGTTGAGGCTTCGTTATCAGAGAGGAAAGAGTGTTTGAGAAAGACACTTGAAGAATGGACTATACGTGGAGAGGAGAGAGGGGAGTTTTCAGGCAATAGAAATGGGATGCAATGATGTGGACATTGCATGCATTCTATGCTTGGGACTTGGTAGAGACATGGTGGGTCTGGAGTGTGTACGTGTGTGTGCGTGTGTGTGTGTGTGGTGGAGGGGCATGATGTAGTTGTTGGTGATGGGGGGGCTGTTAAGCCTGGACAGATAAGTTGGAACTAAATTTTGAAGGGCCTTGTGCAGAGCAGAAAGCAATTTGGACTTTGACTTTGTTTTAACGGGGTTGGGGGGGTGGGTGCTAGATGGCTTTGCACAGGGATGAAGTAATGAACATATGTTTTGAACAGGAGGGAAAAAATAATCAGATGCAGGTTAGGGATGATGGAGGTTTGGGCTAAGGCTGGGAGAAAAAAAAGAGGAGATAGCAGATACCTATGGTATTTAGATGGTGGACATAACACAATGTGTCCTAAATTGCTTGAAGAATATCAGGGTGGGAGGAGCTAAAGACAACCCTGAGATTTTTTTTTTAAAGATTTTATTTATTTATTTGACAGAGAGAGAGACAGCCAGTGAGAGAGGGAACACAAGCAGGGGGAGTGGGAGAGGAAGAAACAGGCTCCCAGAGGAGGAGCCCGATGTGGGGCTCGATCCCAGAATGCTGGGATCACGCCCTGAGCCGAAGGCAGACGCTTAACGAGTGAGCCACCCAGGCGCCCCAACCCTGAGATTTTTATCTTGGGTGCATGATGATGCCATTGAACAGAGAGAAGGAATCCTGGGAAAGAAGTAGACTGGTGGGAAGAGGTAATGAGTTTGGCTTTTTGACATACAGTGTTGAATGGATCTATAGGACTTCTGGACATTGGAAATTTAATTCTAAGGGCCAGAAGAGAGGCTGGCGGAAGGTATAGTTACAGAGTAATAGCTGAGATCAGCTAAGGGCAACATGTAGAATGGTGGAAGCCAAAATTGAAGGGACAGGCAGAGGATGGGTAGAAACCAAGAGGGAGTGGCATTCTAGAGGAGTGAGTGTCAAATGCTTTAGAGAAGTCATGCAGAAAGGAAGAGACACCACTGACTCTCAACCGTCATTTATCTTTTTATTTGCCATGTCTCTGACATGTCCCCATTTTGGAACCCTTGTCTAGACCTGAATTTCTTTCTTGTCTGCACCATTACAGCTTTCTACTTAGTTTTGTACAAAGCAGCAAGTCATCTTCCTTAAGAGAAGTTTCCAAAGATAAAATAACTATTAGATTTTTTTTCTACTACAGAAGGAATATATGCTCATTTCTGAGAAAAAGCAGGGAATACTCATCGGTAAAAAATAAGAAGAGCAAAACTCATAGTCTTATTACTCAGCAATAACTACTGCCAGCATCTTGGTATGTATTTTTCTAGACCAGTATTTTCAGACACATAATGCAAAATATATAAAATTGAACATCAGTCAGAACAGTCTATACATGCAGTACCTCGGCCTGCTGACTTAATACAATATACTGCATCATAAAAATATTTGCTGTGTTAGTACTCATGTAACAGCATTACTTTTCACAGATGAATAATATTCCACTCAATGTGCTTATAATTTTAAACAATGACTCCCTTAATGTTAGACTTTTAGAGGGCTTCTAGTTTTTCCCTGTTATAAACAGGGCTTCAGTGAACATCCTTGTAAGTAAGTGTTGGTAACTTTCGTGGATAAATGTTAATGTTAGGAAATATCTTTAGGATAAATGCTTAGGGACCACTGGGTCTTCTGATGCCCTTTGGAGAATTGCTCTCGGTTTCCTCCCACACTCCCGAATTTCTCAGAGGCCCCGTGATGGACTTCTCCTAGTTGCCTTGCAATTAATATGAAGGTGTCTCTTTGCTCTTCCCTGAACATGACTCATTTTCATGATACAGAGGAGCCACCAATGAGTTTGGAGTGTTGCGAAGGGAGACCCAGAAGCAGAGGTCAAGTAGAACAGCGGCTTATCCTGAGAGCAATTTGATAACGCATTTCCAGTAAGGGAAGAGCTTGTCCCTGAAGCAGGATCAGCAGTTACCTTCTGAAATCAAAAAGAGAAGAAACAGGTTAAATCCCTAGGGTGGGTGATTTAACTTACCTACCTGAAATCATTGCCTGCTAGTGTAGGCTATCAAGCTTTGAAATGTGTTCCTGAGTGTGACTTTGGAGTCTTATCTGGAGACCTGTAAGCATTTTTAGAATCTTTCTTAGCAGAAGTGGTTAAGTGGACTTGTGTTAGATGAGACGCTCATCTCGGTGACCTCTCTGGGTTATTGCTAAGTGTATGAAGTCACTTCAACCTGGGAGATGTGCCATTACACAAGGTTTATTGTACTTTGTTCAGGTGATTATCTTATTTAAGCCCGTTTTCTGTGTATGTTTTTGTGAATCACTCTGTAGAGTAGATTGAAATCTGAAGTTATTTTTCCACTTCAATTCCTTTGTCTATGAATAGTGCTTCTTTGAGAAAAGAGATCAGTGTTGTTTATTGTTGCTACTCTTATTTTCTTATAGCTGGAAGCTTTTTCTATCAATGCAAATTCCAATTCTTTATGAAAGATTACAGTTAGTCACATGTCATCTGTATATCCAGGGTTTCTCTAAATGACACCATTTTCAACCTTCTGCAAAAATCACTTCCGTTTTAATGTGTTTCTTCATTTCTTAAATTTTGGGCTTTCTTTAGAAATATTTTTGTGTTTCCTCTTTCTTTGGGGCTAAATGCCTGAAGAAGAAGGTATAGGCGGGCAGCAGAATATTTTTTCCCTCTAAATAAAAGATCACAGAAGGTGCCTGAGGAGATTTAGACCTCGGGAAAACTAAAATGAGCATTTTAATTCACTCTTCTGGGACTCTTTTACATTTTGGGGGGCCTTTGTGAGTTTTTCTTTTTTTCCTTTAAGTTTTTGTCAGTGAGAACTAATTTAATTTTCTAGTACTAAAATGAGGGCAAAATGTGATTAATAAATGAAGAAGGTAGGCGTTTTGATTCAGGGAAATATGACCATATTGTGTTGGTTTTTCCACATTGAAGCCTTTATTCAGTTGTGGAAAAATATTTAAAAGGTTAAGTTCTTCTGCTTTTTTGTATTTCACGTGAAAAATATGAAAGTATGGAACTACCAACTGCCTTTCCAAAGGTCCCTAATTTCTTGTACCCCTGACTGATCTTTTTCCATCACTGATGTGTGAGTTTGTGGTGCTCTCCCCTTTGAAAATTAACAGTGCTCATCAGAGGGCTATGTACCCTCTTAAAGTAACATTACTGGTTTCTCCAGAAAGAGACCACTTTGGGAAACACTTGATCAGTGCAAATATGGACAATGAGGAAAGAAAAAAGCTCATCGGCCTGGGATCTTGGAGACCTGTGGTCTGTTCCTGACTGTGGAACTGGCTCTGAGAAGTCTCTGGTACCTCTTCATCATCCTGGGTTTACCCTGTTCACAGAGGAGCTGATCTGAGAGCCAGGGATCCTAGCTTCTCATTTGTGGCCTGCAGCTAAATTAGTGGATTTATTTGTATAAGCAAGACTCTCTCCCATCATTTTCTCATACACGTAATAATAGGAACACATACACCCAAATTACAGACACATGCAAGTGAGCATTTAGGGTCAAGGGTTATACAGTCTCCTTGAGTGCCCCTCAATGCTCTGAGTGCACTGAAGCGTCACTTTTGAAATCACAAAACAAGTCCGAATTTGTGAAATGAGGAAGTGGGTGTTGCTGATTACTGGAATTCTGTATTTTTAAAAAATTGAATCACTCAGGGCTAAACCAAGTCATAGGAAACAAATGATTGCTTGGTTGAGAACCCAGCCAGGTAGACATGGGTCATGTGGGAAAAACAAAGAGGCAAAAGATAAAGAATTGGGTTAGGGTTCCTATCTGCTGTGATTGGCAGGTTTAGGGGAAGCTGAAAAGTTGGGTGAAATGTAACATCTTCTAGAGAGGGCTTGCGTGTGTTTGTCGTTCTCCCCCAGGTGAGGCCTTGCTTTTGTTTTTTTGTTCATTGTCCACTTTTGATCCTTAACACCCCTTAAGCCTTTTCAACTCTCCTCTTCCTCTGACATGTCCGTTCTTAAAGGTACATATAAAATGTGTCATCTTGTTTTGTATTTTATACTATGGTTCTCATTTGGTTTCCTGTTTTACCCCAAACTAGCTCTTTAATATCTATCCATGTTTTGTGTACAGCTGGTTTGCTTCTTATAGCTGCATAATATTCCAAGTGTGCGCCCATCATGTTTATTGAATCATTTCCTCAGTGGTAGGCATCCAGAGTGCCTCTACCTCACAGCCATCACAGGTGATGCTCCATTGTGTCAGAATGCCTTTGCGGGTGTATATTAGGGTTGGATTGCCTGGTTATAGCATAAATACATGGTGTAAATACTGCCATATTGTTTTCCAGAATGGTTATACCTGTTTATCTTATATCAGCAGTGCAAACAGATTTATGAAAAACATATGTGAGATCATTCTTACCATCATTTGAAATCATCCCCCTAATGGGATTTAGTTGCATTTCTCTTTTTAATAGTAAACTTGAGCATCTCTTGTATTTGTTAGCCTTTTGGTTTTCCCCTTCTGTGATGTGATGTGATGTGTGTGTTAAATTTTGGATAATTTTGGAAGCTGCCCTAATTCTTAATAGCTTCCTTATCTATCTAAAGGAGTCAGCTGTTAATCTCATTAGTAACTTATTCTTAATAAAGGCAAGTAATTAGTAGGATCCCTTTTCCACCCCACTCCAACCAGCGTAAAGGCTTTGTTACCACCAGTTTCTAATAGCTGAGAAAAGTTTCCAGGCATCTCATCGGATTTAAGTTTGACTGTATCAGTAGAGGTGTTGGGCTGATGAAGACTAACTTCTCATGACTTGCTGCTAATTTCTTGGATATATGTGTTTAAGATTTTCTCTCTTCATTTTGTCATATTTAAAATAAATAATAGGAATAGATGCTTCAAATCACAGACACATTCAAGTAAGTAAGCATCTAGAATTTGGGGTGATAAAATTTCGCCTTTTCTGGGTCTGTCATGTAAGGAGCTTAGAGTCCTGTCTACACAAGAACAAAGTAGAACAAACTGGAAGTCAACAGCTCTTCTTAGATTCATCAGGGAACCAAGGTCACGGGGCAAACCACTACCCCCCAGATTGGAGAGACAAGTGAATAGAGAGAATCACTACTTATCAGAGCAGAAACCACTGTGAGAACCAGTGTCAGAGTAGGAAAACCTAAACTGTAATTGATGAATTACTGAAGGCTCAGTGTGGAAAAGTCTGAGAGTTAAAAGCTGCAGGGAACGCTGGTCTTAGAGGAGCTACTACGGTTCTATGTTTTATCTCCAGAAGGACTGCCAGGCTCTCATAGTGAAGATGGGAGAAAAATCCCCTTGTGCTTCTGACAGAGGAAGGGGAAAGCTAATCATTTTGAATTATGCTAGAGCATTCTGTTCTGCCTGCCCTCAAGAGAAACGGTTTCACTAAAGCCTAATGGACTGGTGTTTTACCGAAGACTAAACCTACCTGGAGGAAGGGATGCCTCCTCTTGCCTTCCTAAAAAGGACAGGGTGGGGACTGAGAAGCATGTGTGAAGGTCATTGTCCAGGGGCACAGGCCCAGTGCAAGTTCAAGACCTAATCACAGGACTACAGAAAGCTTCTCCTCTTCGTATACCTCACCCCTACTTCACCAAAGGCCCATTTACTATGCTTAGTTTTACCCAGTACATCATGTCGGCCATTCAGTAAAAAATTACAAGGCATACTATAAGGAAGAAACACAGTGTGAAGTAACAGAGCAAGCATTAGTGTTAGACTTAGATCTGGCAGGGATGTTGGAATTATCAGACTCAGAATCTCTGTGATTCTGTGATTAATTTGCTAAGGGCTCCAGTGGAAAAAGTAGAAAACATATAAGAATAGATGAGTAATGTAAGTGGAGAGATGGAAAGTCTAAGAATGGATGAAGAAAGACATGCTACAAATCAAAAACACTGTAACGGAAACGAAGAATCCCTGTGATGGATTCATTAGTAAAACTTAAGTGCCTCTAAATGTTGTAAGTTTATTCAAATGTCACTTTTGAAGTTATAAACAAGTCTAAACTTTATTGTTTCATGTAATACATTCCACTTCTGGTCATGCCGTTCTTTACTTTAAAATGTTCAAGGAAGTGAACGAGAGACCTTGAGAAGAAATAGGAAGGAGAGAAGAGCATTGCACACTGCCTTTGGATACATAATATGCAACTAGAAATTGATTCAGGGTGAAATTGGCAAATTGTCCTATAGAAATTATTTGGTGAGAAATATTTTTTGCCTTAATGAAGATGAATTCAGATTGTGGCATGAAGGATTCTGATGTTAGCTATAGAATTTTGATACCTAAAATTGGGCAGGTGTGAATATGAACAGTACAAGAAATAAAATGTTCTAAAATATCAAAATATCTTAGTTATGATCTACAACACTTTTTATCAGTATATTGTATCAACACTTTTTTTTCTGGAGAATTTTTGCATTTCATGCATGATTGCTAGTTGATTTTAATTGACAATAACCATCAACAATGTCTGGCTATGCGGAGATTGAACATTTAGGAAAAGTAGGAACAGAAAAGAAATATGTCAGAAGCATTTTATAATATGTTAGGATAGCAGCAAAGCACATCATTAATATACTGTTTTTATTTTATCATTTTTTTTAATTGGGATCATCTAAAACATACTCTTGTGCAACTTTCGTCACTCACATATCGTGGGCATCTTTCCAAGTCATCACAAATAGATTTGCCTCATTCTTTAGTCATTTCATGGATATGCACTAATTTGTCCAAACATTGCCCTATTTATCCTATTGCCTATTTATTAGCTTGTAGGTAGAGTGCCTTGGTAAACATAATTATACAATATGTCTTTAAGTAGGCTTGCTTCTGTAGGGTATATTATAAATGTGAGATTAGAAAGTCATGGATTGTGGACATTTACCATGTTGGTAGTGACTGTCGAATTTCATCCACAAAAAGATGTTCCAGCCTTCTTTCCTCTAAGATCAAAGTGCCTATATCTTACACATTTGCCATCACCCAGCATGATCAATCATTTTAATTTGTGTCAATCCGGTAGGCTTTAATTGGTATCTGGAGGCTCCGGTTCAAAGTGCTAGACTGATGACCTGCATCTAACTCCTCTCCTATCCATTAAAATTGTACAAAAAATATTTTTTAAAAAGAACGAAACTGTAAGGAGAACAAGTAAAGGTACTGTCAGTGGCCAGAACTCTGGAAAAATGTGTACAAGATGGAAAGCAGATGTGATCAGACTAATGGCAACAGCCCAGTGGAAACACAATCCAGAGCAGCTTCAAGCCTGGGGTCAGCAAAGATGGCTAGAGTGGGCCATGGAGCGATCATTGCAATTGTTCATCGTGTAGAATGGTCTTTCTAATAGCCTGGACCTTTGGTCATTCCTCCTAGCCCTTGTTAATCAGAACTGCTTGAAGGAAGGGGCTTTTGCCCCTTAGGTAAGGCTAAAGGACTTTCTTTTTTTTTTTTTTTTTAAAGATTTTATTTATTTATTCGACAGAGATAGAGACAGCCAGCGAGAGAGGGAACACAAGCAGGGGGAGTGGGAGAGGAAGAAGCAGGCTCATAGCAGAAGAGCCTGATGTGGGGCTCGATCCCAGATCGCCGGGATCACGCCCTGAGCCGAAGGCAGACGCCCAACCGCTGTGCCACCCAGGTGCCCCTAAAGGACTTTCTTAAAAGAAAGTGATTGGACTTAGGACAGATCCCAGAGAGAGTATAGGAGTCTGTGAGTGAAGTTGGGATAAGTGGGATATATCAGGAAGTCCTGATCTTTACAGCAGACATGCCAGGGAAAACAAGTTGTACAGGTAGGTGCCCGGGAAAGAAATATAGCAAATGGTTCTATCCCTACAATTACCATGCCTGTCCCCCAGCCACAATTTTTACCACAATGTTTGCATTCCCCACATCCAGCCATAATCCAGGATGCATGCCGCTTGACATACTCCCATACTCCATTGACCTACCTAGAAACTGTACTCAGCCTTTTCATTCAAGGGAGAGATGCTTGTGTAAGCAGATGTGTATATATATAGCTTTAAAGTAAATCCATTCTACCTCTCCTAAACCGTGTATTGAAAAATATGAATGGACAAACAAGGTTTAGCAGGTATTTGATGAAAACCAAGAGGAAAAGCACGAGAGAGCAAAGATGAGCAGAACAACTTATCTAAATTAAAAAGAAATGATTCAAGTAATGGTCAAAAAATTCAAATTCATGTTCTCTGAGTAAATAAAGAGATTTCATCCATAAAACAGGCAGGAGTTTCTGAACATAAAAATAGATTGCTGACATTAAAACAAAAATCAGTGGATGGGCTAAATAATCAAGTGGGACTGAAGACCTTGTTGGTGCTCTTGAAGATGAAATCAAGAAAACCTTCCTCACTGTACGGTAACAAAAGACAGAGTCAGAAAATCAGGAAATCGTGTTAAGATGAGAAGCAGATGTCTAGGCTTCTAACATGATTCTAATGGGAGTTTCAGAACGAGACAGTAAGAAAGAAGAGAGGTTGTAGCTAAAATATAATAGAAAGTTTTTTGTTTTTGTTTTTGTTTTTTTTTGGTAGAAGAGATACAACTGTTTAGATTGCAACATTTCAGTAAGTGTGAAGCAGTATGAAGGAAAAGAAAACCAGCGCTAACTTAGTAGACTTCTGTTTGTTCAGCTTTTTTACCTTTTGATAGCTCCTCTACCGTATACTAGAACTGGCCAATTAATGCTTCTTAGGGGATCCATAGAGAAGCTGCGAGAGACTGGCTCTTCTCCTTTCTGAGGTCTCCAGTGCTTAAACCCCCAGTGACCGTGAAACAAAAAGGGGTTATTTTTAAGGAGAGTATCAGCCTAAGAAAGAATCCAACACATAGGAGGCCAAGTTCGAGAATGGAAAGAAAGAGACCCAGACCTAATAACCTTGTTTAAATCATCCATATGGCCACATCTGATTTTAACATTACCCCTTAGGCTTCCCATTATGATATGAGTAGTTGGAGACGGGATTCTGTCACAAAAGTCATGGTAAAATACTTAATATCTCCTAAGGGTATTCTAGTACTCTGAGGATGAAGAGACGATCCTATGAACTTCCAGAGAGAAGAGGAAATGAATTATTTACCAAGGTTTAAGAATTATAGTGATATTCTACTTTTGATCAGTGACCCTGGGTGGTAGAAGATTGAGAAGCAGTGTCTTCACAATGCAGGGAGGGTGGGGAAATGTTTTGAAGCTAGAATTCTATACTCAGGCATATTAACAAGCCTGAAGGCAAAATAAAGATTAATGGAAGTGCAAAAATTTAGGAAGTTCACAAGTAGATTATAATCGTATTTCGGTGATATGAAAAAGGAATAAGGCTGAAGAGAATTGAAGGAAGCTAGAAAGGAGGTAAAAGGTCAGTTGGAGTGGGTGCCTGAAAACATCTCCAACTGGAAGTGATTTATGGATTTCTTGTGTATTGCTCCTTTGGTTCTTAAGTGAGTGGTATCTACATATTTAGAGAAAATCATAATAAGTACTCTTTATTGGTTTTCCATTTTCAGAATCAACCCATGTGGACAAAGCACGGAGATGGGCTTAACTTTTATATGAAGACAAAATGCATATGCTTCAGAATGCAGTCTAAAGCATTGCAGTCGGGGACAAAGTGATTTGCTGTAAACAATTATGAAATAAGTGTAACTCCTCTGAGTAAAATCTGGCGGAGTGGCGTCTGAATGGAGAAACAACTAGAGTAGGAGTCCGCCTTTTTTTTTTTTTTTTTAAGATTTTATTTATTTATTCGACAGAGATAGAGACAGCCAGCGAGAGAGGGAACACAAGCAGGGGGAGTGGGAGAGGAAGAAGCAGGCTCATAGCGGAGGAGCCTGACGTGGGGCTCGATCCCATAACGCCGGGATCACGCCCTGAGCTGAAGGCAGACGCTTAACCGCTGTGCCACCCAGGCGCCCCAGGAGTCCACCCTAGAAATAGGGCAGAGGGAAGATGGGGACACATGGGTGGGAGCATTGTTTTGGGTGACCTGAGACAGCCTCCTCAGAGGAGAGGCTTAGGTGTGGCAAGCCTGCCGGCTGGGGCCAGTATCTGCTCTCTAGGAAAGCATTCAGACTACTAGCCCGTCCTCATTTTCTCCCTCCTGAGGCCCCGTCATTACCCAGAATTGTTATGTTGTTTTGTTGTCTGAGGTGGTTTTGGTTAGAAGATGCAGAATGCAGTCACTTTTCTGGGAAGGAGGATTGTATGTGATAAAATGATGCCTTTTTAATGGACTGGTGTTTTATCTTAAATATTTAAAAAGAGAAAGGGAGGGAGAAAGCTGAGATGTCCTGCTTTCATTTTCCCCATGTGAAATCTGTGTGAAAGGGCTTAGCCTCTTTCCAGAGAAATAACAGTCTAAACTCACAAAGTGCATAAACACAAGAGAAACAAAAAAATGCTAATTGGCGATTAAAGAAGTTCAATATTTTTTGACTGTATGGCAAAAGCTTATATTCTCAAGAATAAACATTTCTAATGAGGTCCAAAGACTACAGGGCAAAAAGAAAATGGGATAGTAAAGACTTTTTAATAATGCGAAATAGCTAGGGAGAAATAAAGACCGTTCTAAGGCTCGATGCACACCATAGCAGTTCAACTGGTTGAAAGATGAAAAATTCAGCCTAATGTTAGTTTTTTGTTTTTTGGGTTTTTTTTTCCTGCACCATAGCAAATAATTTCTTCTATGTTACCCCTTTTTTCTTCTCAGTGGCTAAAAATTTGGCTTTTCGGACTTCCGGTACTATAAGGTAAAGGAAATATGAAACCTCTAGGACATGAAATGGACTTTATCTCAGGCCAGGGTTGGGCAAAGGGTAAGGAATGGAGTCAACTTCAAGTGAGGAACCCAAGAAGATCCCAGAGCTGTGTTACCGAGAGTAGACCCTCCTCTCCTGTTCCCTGAGTGTTGTCCAGGGACAACTTGATGAAACCCACACGTGGGAAGGCAGGATTATGAATTAAATAGTATATAGGAAGAAGCATGGAGACTGTTTTAGAAATTGATGTTTTAAAACAAAAGAATGGTTTTTGATGATCCAGGGATCTACTTCTAGGAAGGAGTTCATTAACAAGAAAAAATGCTCAGTGAAAGGCCACGGGAAGAAAAGATGGGAGCAGAGAAAAGCCTCACACAGCTCTTAGGTGCTTGTACTAGCCCTGCTAGGATTGTGGTGGTGAATGGCCTTTTCTAAGAGAGAACATTCTGGAGATTTAGAAGTAATACCACCTAAGAGTTCTTGGAAGTCTTTGTTAGTATATGACCTCCCAAACCTATCAATGGGCATATATGATTTACACAAAAAGACTTGGAGTCTGTGGAGAAAGGGGGTGATCCCTAAAATAACAGCTGATATTTAGAGAGTCCTTTCTTCGTGCTGGGCACTGTGCTGAGTGCTTTTGATGTATCAGCCCAAGTAATTCTTACTCTAGACCTAGGAAGTAAGGGGCCTTGTAGAGATGAGGCTTTGACAGGTGGAGCAACTTGCCAAAGATCTTACCAGAAAGCCCTAGACGAGGTGTTTTTGTCAGTTCAGGCTGCTGTGGCAAATATCACGGACTGGGTGCTTAAACAACATGGTTATGGAGGCTGGGAAGTCCAAGATCAAAGTGCTGGTGAGAGCCCACTTCCTGACTTGTAGACAGCTGCCTTCTTGCTGTGTCCTCCAGTCACCTTCCTTGGTGTGTGGGCACAAAGAGATCTCTGTCTTCTCTACTTATGAAGGCACTAATCCCATCATGAGGATCCTACCTCATGACCTCATCTAAACCTAATAGCCACAAAGGCCCCACCTCCAAATGCCATTGCATTTGGAGTTAGGACAACATATGAATTTGGGGGAACACCAGCATTCATTCCTTTACATTGGATTTTGAACCCGGACCTTTGAGTTGAGAGCCATGCTTTGAACTAGTCTGTTACTATTACGTCATCATTGCTGCTACCATTATAGTATTATAATAGTTTCCCTCGCAAAACAGGAATTTTACCAATGCAAGGAGTAACATAACTTCAAGGACCTACGTTTCTTTTTGCCTCAGCCTCAGATAAAATAATATTTAATAAATGAAACTTAAAATAACACCTGTCATTTCTGAGTACTTAATGCATGCTGGGTAATGTGCTTTTTGTGTATCATCTCATTTAATTATGTTAGCAACCCTGGAGGTATTAAGTAAAATGATTAAGGAGGCAAGTCAGCATCATACAGCCTGGCTTCCAGTGCCACTTCTGCCATTTACTAGCTGGGTGTCCTTGGCAATCTTCTAATTTCCCTGAACCTCAAGTTCCACATCTATGACATGGCAATAATAATCATACCACCTTCATCCTAAAGTGGTGGGGCTTAAATCACTTATCAGAATAAGGTCTGAAACATAGTGATTGCTCAAACGTTAGCTTTTTATATTCCCATCTATAGGTGAGAAAACTGAGATTCAGAGAAGTTAACTCCCATGCCAAGAGCAATGGTTCTTACGTAGCGAAGCTGGGATTCTAATCTCTAGCTGCTTCAAGGCTCAGTCCTTGCTCCTAAGCCCTTTGCTATAATGACATCCTAGGGTCTGGCCTCACAGCTCTGTTTTCTAAAGACCATCCAGGATGCTCCCCCACCCCCACCCCCACGTATTTAAACTCCGCCATGGATTGTCTATGAACAGGTTGCCTGGTGTGCCTGGGCATGTCAAGGTTAAGGCAATGAATAAATTAGGAAATCGACACAGTTGCAGGTGACCCATTTTTAAAGATCGAATTTGAAAGCACTTTGTCTTCAAAAGAAACTGGATTAAGCGGAACTGCCCTGTTTAGCTAAAACGCGGACCATCTATTTGAAGAAGCATTTAGGATATTTTATTTCCAATGGTGGCTTGTTCTTAAATGCATAATGTTAAAGAAGAGAGCAGAGCTTTTAGTTTTAGTGACTTTGAAGTAAAAAAAAAAAAAAAAAAGAAGCAGCAGCAGCACTATAGATTCTATAATCCATATCCAAAGTGCAGAATAGCATGAAGAAGTACAAATAAAGCATGTCCTGAATTGTTATATTCAGGGGAATCTCTTTGTAAGGTGGCATTAAAGGGAGGTGTAATGAGCTCTTTATAGGTTGACTATATGACCTTAGGCTTTTATTTTCTGTAATTTTTTGCTTTTTTAAAATGTTTTGGGAAACCATGGAATATTAGAGACCATAAATTGGGTAATGATGTGCATTTGACTAAAAGGAAAAGGATCTAACTCATCCAATGACAATGTCCAGACTTACCGCCCCAAACCTGCTGGGGATCTCATCACAGGATGGCATTAATTTTGTGAATTTGTCACATTCTGGGACTGATCCCAGTAGGCTCAGAACACTCATTTGTCAGTGCACTGCGAGTGGTTTCTTCTCTTAGATGTGGACTCATAAACTCGCAAACTCCTGATCGTAACATATAAAGCCAGAAAGCCAACTGATGAACATACAGCAAACCATACTTGCCAAAGGCGTAGACACATGCCACTAGCCAACCCATTAGCTCCCTGTAGGTACAGATAACACATTGTAGTCAGCTGGTTGTGAAGCTGTAAACAGCCAAGATGAGTGAGTTACGTATTTTAAATATTCAGTGGCATGAAGCTAAGGTGGTTGATCATATTAAGTCCACCAAAGAGTGACACCTGCCACCAGGACCAGATTCCTTAAATAGCACTTGGCTGGGCACTGCTCTGTGTGACCTTGGGCAAATTACTTGCCTCGCTGTGTTTCAAGTTCTCTATCCATAAAAATATATGAATAAATGGTTCAGCAAAGTGCTTGAACCATGGGAAACCATTGTTTTTTTTTACCATCCATGCTTTAATTGCCCAACAGCTCTTTTTTTTTCACATAGAAATCATCTCTCTCTCCTGTCTCTTTAAAGTGACTTTGTACATCTCTGATTTTAAAAGTTGAACTCACAGAGGAAAATAGTTTCCCTGACTTCCAAGTTCTGGTAGCTTCCAGGTAAAGAAAACAATGATAATGAAGGGTTTTTTTTCCCCCCTCCTAAGGACGTCTATGTAGCCAAGTTAAAAATTGTTAGGCTCTTTTGGTGTTGATAAAACACATAGCATTCTGTCAAAAGTCGGTAGAAAGGGGACGTGCCTATGTAAATTATCCATTTAACTTCCCCAAACTAAAGTATCCTCTGGTGTTGTAGTTTCTTTTCTTTTCCTGAAATATTTGTAATCTAGATAAAAAGTGTCTCCTTGTCTTGAGTTTTCCCCAAGTATGTTTCACTTTCCTGTGGAACAGAGGGTGGGCACCAGCTTGCTGTTTCCCCCTGACAGTCAAGCCTGCTGCCGGAGAACAAAGAGTAGACAACAACAGGGCCTTCATGCTGCAAAGACAATGGATGGTAACGGACACCTGCTTGATAACCAGTATTTCGCTGCGGTGTTTAATTCGGCTGCCTCTGGTTTTAGGTTTTATTAGAAAACAACCTTTGCATCCCTCCGTAAACCTTCTACCTCTTTTCCCTCTTGGCCTCAGACTGTGTACTTAGAAAGCATTAGCCCCGTTTGGGGTCAGACATTTGCTGGGGAAATGTATGAGCCAATCTCTTTCAGGAAAAGGGAAGCTATTACCTATGGTAATGTGGAGTCCGACTCATAATTTAGGATTTTATTTTGAGCGTTTGGCGGCCATTTACTTGTTTTCATTCAAATCAAGGAGTTAGAGTTTCAAAGTAAATCATTTTCCTGTTCTGAGTCTTGACTTCCCAGTGTTTCCCCTTGACGTGTCTGTGAAATGTGTTATCCTGGATTAGTACAAAATCAGGCACCAGTGCCTCAGCATTAAATATCACACGGGTGTATTAACTTTTTATGAGATGAAGCCGAGCTGCAAAACATTATGTGTGGATTTTGGAGAGGATTGTTTCTGACTGGTGAGATATGATGACTGAGTTTTTATCTATAGTACTAGAGTAGGGCTGATCGGATTAATGCATTTTAGGCATATAAACCTGAATTATAAAGACGAGAAATATGTTCTCATCGTGCGCAATTCTTTGAGGGTAATGGTGTAACTGTATGAGTTTTTTAAGCTATTGAAATATACTCTGGATGATTGGAGAAGGCTTATATTTCTCGATTCCCTGGGATACTAATATGCATATCTCTAAAAGGAAATGGAATATAATGGCCTTGCCAGGGCTGTCTGTGGTTGATGGGACACCCAGCGCCATCGAATCACGGGCTGCACTAAATGTGATTAGGAGCTGTCACAATACATTTAGCCCTCATCGGTTAGAGAGAGAATCTGGGCCAAAGGTCATTCTCTACAGCAAAGTGGGCATTTAGTGCTTTTATTTGTGCTAATGGTAAATGATAGTTAATGAAAATCATTTATAAACCTTGTCCAAACCAGTGTTTCTCTACTGAAAACGGCGGCTGGCTGCCTCTTGGAAGGGCTGTAATTGCAATACGGTTGACGCCATGTGATAGTAATTGGGCTCACAGCTTAATGAACTCTGCGTCCGGGAACTCATTTCCACATAGTGGGAAAACAGGCTGAGGTAACAGCCCTCCCCGATGGGAACTCATACTCCTGCTTCGTCGGGTGGACCTTTGTCACTTTGCACTGTGAAGTGAAATATTACCACCTTTGAAATGATGTGCCCAGTCCGAGGCCTCATACTTTTGGATCTTGGTTGACATATACCCTAATGATGATTAATAGCCTTTTCAAGTATACTAGTTGTTTTAAAGGTCATTTAATCTTTATGTAGCAGCTTAATTGAAATTTTATCCTTCTGGTACACCTGGCGTTCATTTGGGGGAGGAAAAGATGCGGTCGCTGCAAGCTGATGAGAAAGACTATTTGGCATTCCTTCTCTTTCCTCAGGTTTTCACTTCATTCATTTGAAAAATCTTTACATTCGTTTTACTTCTTTGGCAGTAGTTGTGGTAAAGTTTCTCCTGGCGAATCCAATGCTTGGCAGCTTCTTGGCTTGTTTCCATTTCATCAGCCAACCGCCGGGAGGCGATGCCCAGCTGCTTAGCTTTACCTTTGGAATCACGGACGTCTGGGCAGGAGAGTGCTGACCCACTTGAAGGACTGGTATTTGAGTGAAAGTGTTCCTGAGGACTTTCAGCGGTCTGTAGAAGACTCAAGATTTGAGATGATTTATACCAAAGACCTAATAATCACTCATGTTTATTGAGTACTTACTCAATGCTAACCCCTGAGCTAGGCCTTTGATGTGAATAAACTCACTGAATCTTTGCAAGAATCCTGTGTGGTCTCTAGGGCCTCCCCATATTACAGGTGAGGATGTGGGAAAGACAGGTTACATTACTCCCCTTGTCAGGCGGCTAAGAAGGAGGGTTATGCTTAGCCCTGTGGCTCTGTGTGCAGATTAGGAGAAGACTCTCCCTCTGGTGATGGCTTGGCTGGCCCAGCACAGGGTGGATGGCAGCCCGTTTTTGCACCTGCTGCCAGGGACCCTTGTGCACTGCATAACCCCCACCGCTTGTGCCGCAGCCTGGCCCGTGGGTGACAGATCCTGAATCAGACTGCAACAGGTAGAGCAGTGCTGTCCAGTGGAAATAGAGGGCCATTTTAACTTTTCTAGTAGCCACATTTTAAAAAGACACAGACAAAAGTATTTTTAAGGGTGCATTTATTTAGCCTAATAGATTCAAAAAGTTATTTCAACCTCTAATCAATATCAAAATTATTGACATGTTTTACTTTCTTTTTATTTTATTTCTGTCTAACCCTTCAAATCCATTGGGCATATCATACTTCTCGTATTTTTCAGTTTAGTGCTTAGACACATTTCAAATGCTCAGTAGCCATGTGTAGCTGGTGGTTCGGAGTTCTAGAGCCCCAGGTCTTAACCCCCCGATCCCCAGTTGATTCTGAAAGAATAAGCTGAATTCACTCAAACCACCCTCAATTAAGAAAACCTTATAAGAAACAATCAGGTAGATCAGAAATTCCAAACATGGTTCCCCTGGCTGCTATCAGGGTAATTATGAAAGCTTTGTTTTTGCATACAAAGGGTACATCAGCACTATTGTTAGTATAGTCACGTCTTGGTGATACAGAGTCTGAATATCTATATTAATGAGTTGTCAAATTCTGTGGATCCTTAGTTGCTGTCTTTTTGCCATTCCTTCTGTCGTTTGCATTTCAGCCACAGGATGGCAAAGATCTCCAGAAGCATTAAGACCCAAACCAAAGAACTTTTCAACATCTCAGCATCTCTGGTAAGAGTAATCTGCCCCAGAAGCTTAAAGACGTTTCTGGGTGACTGGTTCAAGGACTTTCAATGATGTTTATACTCTGTAGAATTAGACAAAGTTACCAGAGGCACAAAAACACGGGCTGAGCCTAGTTTCTTGTCTTCTTAACGGTGCCTGCCAACATGATTTAATTAATTAAATTCGATTTATGGAATTTTTTTTCTTAAATAATCTACTTCATTCTTTTTGGTAATAGGGTATGAATCATACTGAATGTCATCAGTCTATAACTGGTCATATCTTTTTGGAAAATGTTCAAGATTCTTTTGAAACTCTCTGGGAAGTGGTGACATCACTTAAAAGGGTTTGTAGAGCTTTAATTACTAGTTGATTACTACGATTGCAGTCTGGGAAACCTGCCATATGACGGAGAGTGGTACTTGGGTGGCGTGGCCCAGTTTTCTTGAAGCAGGGACAGTTGTGAGTAGTGTAGCATTTGGGGAAGAAGATAGGCCTTAGGATCTTAGGTTTGGTATGCTGTCTCTTCGTTTTCTTATCAATAACGTGAGAGAATGAACCCTGCTACCTGGGATTGTCAGGAAGAACTAACGAGAACTTAGGTAAAGTATCCAGCTTTGTGCCTAGCAGAGATTAGACAATCCCTGAATTACAGTCATTGTCATTACTAATGGAAACGATTGGCTTATTTTTTTGAGTTCGTTATACTTTTTTTCCCCGACAAAACATAACTAGTAACATTTATGGTTTATTTTTAACAAAAACTGTTTCCTAGTTCTCACAGTCATGATCTCACTATACAGCTGTGTTAGTAGAAAGACAATAGTATCTTTCTCAGAAAAAGAATGAATTGAGAAGTTACCAAAATAAAGGTTATATTATTTATATAAGACTAGTAAAAAGCGTTGGATAAAAAGTAGAACTTTTGGTGTCGTAAGAGTAGAAAGATTGCTAAAAAACCCAAAAACATGTATATATATTTTCCCTGCAAAATGGTGTTAAAAGATATGATTTCTTTTTTTTCTTTTTTGCCCTTTTTACTCTCTTTTCTCCTTCCTTCCTTCCTTCCTTCCTTCCTTCCTTCCTTCCTCCCTCCCTCCCTCCCTCCCTCCCTCCTTTCTTCCCTCCCTCCCTCCCTCCCTACCCCCTTCCATCCCTCCCTCCTTTCTTTCTTTCTTTCTTGGAAGGAAATGGGTTTGGTTGGTGGAAAGTTTGGGCTTGGGGTCTTGTGTGTGGAACAGGGAGTTCTGTGACTGTAGAAGTTTAACTTCCAGATCAGGGTGATGTGGGTGGATTATGACTGTGGGGATATTTTTATTCAAGAAATACTATTAGTCTGACCTACCAAGGTCTGGGTAATGGGTATAAAATTCAAATGCTCCTTATCTTAATTTGTCTGTGTTATTGAGCTGTGTTGCTTAACTCTTTGGAGTGGCTACCAAGTATCTTTCGAAGAATGAAATGCATTTTAGAGTAAGAGTCAAAGAAATATAGGCGCTGGGATGCAGTTGCACACCTCATCAGTTAAGAGCCTCTTGTGTAAGCAGCAGATCCCAATTCTGTCCAAGTTTTGGTATTAGAACAGGGGCACTGAGTAGATGGGAGGGTGGGTAGTAGACTGAAGGAGGGTGCTTGGTAATAGATTAGGAACCAGCAGTTCTTGGCATCTGGGGTTAGGATCCAGCATTTAGAGCATGTTTCATTTATGATCCTGTGCCGCTTTGTTCAAGATTGGGAGTTACAGTAAAGTGTCCAGTGGCTGCCCCTGGGATTAGTTGGGGTGCCTGGCTTTATAATTCCACCATGACTGTAGAGTACATCTGGATGCTGAAGGGCCAAGGCAGTCAACCAGTGAATGTCCACTGCAGGTGCAGTTTCCACTTCGGAGCAACTGCTGTTAACAACTGCTTCCACCTGTCTGAATTTTCCTGTGGCTCTTTCTAGTGCTGATGCCCTACTTCACCTTGCCCCCTTTCATATGGTCAGAAGGTCTCTGGCATAGTCAGCTGCCATGTTGTGGGTGCTTTGGTCTTCCGAAACTTTGACCTTCTTGTGGCAGGCCACAGTCTCAGCAGCCGTTGAAAATTTCTCTGTGGAATGGTGCTATTTCCAGTTTTCCTGTTCTTTATCTCTTATGTGCCAGAAAAAGCAAGAAGAGAGACAAGAAAGAACAAGTGATATTACAATTTAAGTCTACATCTTGTAAAATCAAAACAGAGCACAATTTATAATGATCTTTATACACTGAGCTGCTCTTGGCAATTAGTAACGTGGTTTTATCCCTCTTCTTATTTTCTGTAACACTCCTACACACATACACACACACACACACACACACACACACACACACACACAGTGACATGATTATGAAACTGTCATCGAGGTGATTTTTTTTTTTCCTCCAGCAATGAAATCTGATCAGTGCCTTTGTAAGTCAATGCCCGTGGACAGTGTGGAGCATGATTGTGTGGTTGATGGCTACAGTGGAGAGGCTGGCATGGTGTTTCCCACACATCTCTTTGAGGTGCCGCAAAGATAACTTTGACATTTTAATGTAGTGTCAGTACACATTATGATTCAGAGAGCGTTTTGTGTAATGCTAGGCACATAATAGGAGGTCAATAAATTCATGTTCCTGATTGATTGATGCGGCACCTGTAGTGTGTAATTATTCATCTCTCAAGACAGTGATTAGGACCTAGCTGGTAATAGAAATTGTGAAATACCATAATTTTGTTAGAGTTGGTTCCTTCGATTCTTTTGCCATTTTTGAACTCCTTCAGCCATAGCTGTGGGTATAAGACATTCTCAGAGTGAAGATATGAGGCAAAGGATATGAGTAGAAGACACGGGTTCTGTCACAGTGTCAGGTCCAAATGGTCATGTATTCTGAGGAAACCAGGCCAAACTCTAAACTGCACTAGAAATTCCTGCATATGTCCCCAGAATTTGTCAGTGACTTATAGAACATGGCTCTGTTTTTGTAGGCTGTCATCTATTTATCTGCTCATGATTTTCCTTCAGATAACTCTTATTCTAATTTTCAGACATGAGTGTGTGAACCCACATCTCCAGAAATGGGTCTCTGATAGTTTTAAGCTGAGGAAATGAAAGCTCTTGGTGAAAAAGAGATGCTGGTTATTAGAAACCTGCCATCATGGGGGTCATTTTATCTTTTATTTATTAATTTATTTATTTTTAAAGATTTGATTTATTTATTGGAGAGTGAGAGTGCAGGCACAAGCAGGGTGGGGCAGAGGCAGAGAGAGAGAATCTCAGGCAGACTCCCCACTGAGTGTGGAGCCTGATGTAGGGCTCAGTCTCATGGCCTTGAGACCCTGACTTGAGCCAAAATCAAGAGTTGGACACTAAACCGAGTGAGCCACCCAGGTGCCCCCAGGGGGGGTTATTTTAATCTCCTACCCACAAGTGAGTCTGGTAACACTCTTCCAGTTGCTAATGATAGGAAACTGAGCATAACCAATAACCAATTCAAGAGAAATGAAATGTGTTGACTCATAACTTGAAGTTCTGGGGTAGCACTGGCTTCAGGCTCAGTGGGCTTCAGGGCTCAATTTAGAATTTAGTTTCTCTTTATGTCTTGGCTCTGCTTTCAGTGCATTTGCTCTGTGCTCACACAGTGTCTTCCTTTCCGGTCACAGATAGCTGCCATGTTTTTTAGGAGGACTCTTTGGAAGTCCCAGCAGCCTTACAGGTTCCAACTGGGTTGTGCGTTCATTCATGGATGATTCACTATGGCCCTGGTGAATGTCAAATCATAAGTGGTTCAGGTCTGCGTTATATGCTTTGTACCTGGAGTTTGGGGTTGTAGTCCCTCTCCAACTACCTCCAAGTACATTCCTACTGAACATACGTTGGTGATTAAATCGGAGAATTTTTAAAGGCTTGATGATCTTTCAGTCACTATGTTAAAATCATACATGGAACCATTCCTAAAGTTATTTCAGTTTTAGAAGTTCCATTGAGGTCAATAGGAATCTTGCTTGGGAAGGACTGTATTTTCAAAGATAATATTAAATATTTTGTACTTACACAAGTCAAGAATACTGTAGACTTTTGCCAATAAAAGACTGTAGAGTTTCACTTCTAAGTTCTATTGCAGTACCCCTATTTCAGTCCACCATCATCCTAACTCAGTTTTCTTAAATTACTTTTCATGCAAATATCAATGTTACTCTTTTTAAAAGACCAATCGCATTCAATGTCATGTCTCCCTCACTTTGTAGGGGATAAAATTTCCATGAATGGGCTAGAGTTTCTCTCTTGAGATTTGTGGACTGAATGAGGCCATCTGCGTAGATAAGTTTAGCATCTATTTAGATGTTTTTAGAGTCTGTTTAATTGATAATCAAGACTCAGGCCTGTTGATTAACAAATTAGTTTCTCTTTTAGTGAACTGTGTTTCCCACACTAAAAAGCAAAATTCCCCATGCCAAATCTCAGAATTCTTAGGAAATTGTGTACTTGAAGTCAGTTGTTATGTTCAGTTTGAGTCTCTATGATAAAATATCTAATACATGTCATATGCTGGCTCTCCCTGGGAATTAGAAGTGGAGAGTCCATTTCACATCTCAGATAGGCATACTGGAGTGAGTTCATGATTATATTCCATTTGACTTTCCAGTTATGAACCTGGAGTTGAGCCCATGTTTGGGACTGGTAAACATGATTTTATCAATATTCCATTCCTCTTTGCTTTTGCGCCCAGCTGTCCTGCGAGGTTATTGCCTCCACGTTGAATTTTCTCCTTGCTCTTCTGTTTTGTCAGTGGGAACACATGAAGCACTTTGTATTCTGTTTATTCTTAGTTTTTTTTTCATCAGGTGCTATGCACTTCTGAAAACAAGGTCACTGTGTTATCAACTGAAGATTGTCTGTTATAAATAATCAGTAAAACAAAAAAAAAAACAAAAAAAACCCCAAAAAAACAACACCCAAGAAACAAAACTAATGCCATAAAATTCGTTATTATTTGGATAAAAATTCGTATATCTTATTCTAGTTAAAATTGTTTAATATGTCTTATATATATGTGATAAAAATGATATAGGTGATATATATCTTTGCATCGCTCTACGAATATTCATTTGTTTTTTCCCTCATGAGGCAGAATTGTCAAAATTTCTGTAACCCCAGTGCAGAACTCAGTAACTGAATACTTTGCTAGATTCAGGCAGATGGATAGAAACCCGGCTGAGAGATGGGATAAAGCCTCATAACAAAGGGGCCATCTCTGGGTGGAGAAAGGGCTATGATGTGAGCCTTTGATTGGAAAGATGCCTTTCACTTATGTCGTGGTTAACTCTGTTTTTTAAGCTAGTGGTACATGTAAAACAGTCCCGTGGGAGTCATTCATCTGATTGAGTGGTTGACGGGGAGGAGCTCCCCAGACTCAATACTCTCAAAGGGCCACTGTCATCAAGGACCCATGAGGGGTAAAGCGAGGGACCGCTATTCATAGCAGGAAATTCATAGAGGCAGTTCACCCAAAGAAGGAAGCTTGTTCTAGAATTTACAACTGACCCCAGCAGCTGCAAGCTTCTTTCCAAAATGATTATATTAGTGAATTTTACAGAATTGATGTAAAGAACAAATTTCTGTTAATATGGAACTTCAGCTATTCCTTTTCCTGTAAACAAGCTGAACTTTGTCACGTTAAGAAGAAATATGATAAATTTCTAGTACAAAAATGACCATGCCACATTTATGTATATGTTAAACTAAATGAAAATCTGCATTATTGTTAAAATAATTATATATTTTAACACTGTAAATGTTTATATATGTACGTGAGTATAATATTAATAGATTGTAGGGGATAAAAACAATCATTATTTTAATAGCTATGACTAAAGTTTTTTTCAGTGAGGAAACCATTTTTGTTTAGGGATTATCCAGGGAAAAGTGAAGCCTCAGAGGCGAGGTCTGTAAGAAAGATAGTAAACAGCTATGTAAATGTATTTGTGTATGCAGTGAACAAAAATGGTAGAGAAGTGGATGAAAGAAAGAAGAGTGGACAGAGGAATGGGCAGAAGTAAGTGAATGAGACAAGACAACATGGGAGAAGGATGGAGTCTATGAGGAGAGGTGGTCAGGAAGAAATTCCCAGTGTTAGGCTGGCTGAGGGATATTTGTGTTTTTTTTTTTTTTTTTTTTTTTTTAAGATTTTATTTATTTATGTGACAGAGAGACAGCCAGCGAGAGGGGGAACACAGCAGGGGAGTGGGAGAGGAAGAAGCAGGCTCCCAGCAGAGGAGCCCGATGTGGGACTTGATCCCGGAATGCCGGGATCACGCCCTGAGCGGAAGGCAGACGCTCAATGACTGCGCTACACAGGTGCCTCCTGGCTGAGGGATATTTGAATATGAAAATGTCTAATCATCAAACTTACGATATAGCTGCATTTTAAAGTCATAAGTAAAGTCTATCACACATCCTGATGCATGGTTTGGGTTATCACAGGGTCTGAAACCCATGACTGGGCTGGCACAGAGCCGAGAAGGGTGCAGCATGATATGAAGTCTCATCTGGGACGTGGAAGACATCTGGTAGACCCATTGTGATCTTGAGGCAAAAATCCCCTAGGAATTTTAAGAAAATCTCTGTTCGATACTGAGCTCTCTAGAGATCTGGGAAAATTAGGTGGTGCCAATTTTATCTAAATCAGAAAGGAAAAAATGGGTGGAAATGTGGGTAGGTAGATATGAAGAAAGATGCCATAAGCAGAAAGACATTGCTTGGTGAATTTGGAGTTCTACAACCTAGATTTTCCATCTCTACAGGACGGTGGTATAATTCTGGCCAATGTTATCACAAGAAAAAGGAGGAACTGGAGGGCAGTTTGGAAGAGGCTTTTAGAGGCTTCCTGGTTCAAAGGGGGTCTTTATGGACCCACTCAAACTGCCAGTGTGTTTAAATGTGAAGTCCTCTTGGGATCCAAGCGGGAGAGTAACCTAATACTGCCCATCTCTTGCTCTCTTCATTTCACGGGACACTTCCCTTTAGGGTTCTATATATGATCCACACCTGCCAGTCCCCAGAGACAGAGACAGACAACAATACTTCATTTCTCTGCTCTCACTTAAAACCCTCCTCTCCAGCCAATTTCCTCAGAAACACTTCTCTGACTTTTTAGAGGGGACTGAGGATGCAGTTCACATCAATGAGTTGAATTAATAATTTGATTACTGTAAAATAAGGCCACTTGTTGATTCATTTTGATTCTCTTGATATATATAGCTCCAAAACACTGGTTTCAGTGGTTTTTCTCTTCTTCAGTTTCCTGTAGGCTTATCACCAAACTTCACCAGAAGTCAGTGAGCTGAATTCAAATGCACAAGTGAGGAACATTCAGGGGTGTCCACATGGAATTTTAATTATCCTACCTGGGAACATTTTTATTCAAACTTTTTATTAATAGAGAAGATTTCGGGGGCTTACCTGGTGCTCAGGAGGGTTAATTCTTCACAAAAGTAATGTAAGCAAGTACTTAGCTTGTCATTTGGTGATCTTTTTTTGGTCTAGCACGGACCAGTTGTTTCACCTGTGTTACTCTAATAATGGGCCCTCGTCATCTCCTGCTTGTGTTCCCAGAGACACCTCACATCCCTTTGGGATGCAGTGTAGACACTGCATAAACCCGTGCTGATTTGCTTTCAGCCATGAAGGCAGTGCTTTGATGACGTAATGTATAATCTGGCCTAGCTCTTGTGAGAATCTTGTGTGGAATCTTGACTATAAACGCTTTGAATTCCATGGATTCCATGGACGGTGTCATTTCCTTATCAAGTTTGAATTGCATGCATCTCCTGGGTGGATCTTTTGGTGGATTGATCACATAATGGAGAAAGAGGTAGACCAGCATAGTTGCGAAGACTCCCTGGCTCAGCAGATGGTTTGCTTGCTGCTTCGCAGCTGAATGACCTTGGAAATTTCTTGCTCCTCTGCACCTCAGTTTATTAATTTATAAAATGGGAATAATAATAGTTCCTACCTGATAAGTCTGATAGAAGGATGCAATGAATTAATATACGCACAACTCTGAGAATAGTACATGGCACATACGTTCTATAATTAACACAGTCGCTATTGCTGTTATTCGTAGCAAAAATCCTTAGTGTTTAATGTGGTGTAAGTCAGGGTACATCTCTTTCTTCTTCTTTTCATTCACGAAGTATATGCTTATTGTGTCTCTGGATACTGACTTGCTGGAGAGAGAAGTTATGAATTTAGGGTTTTCCCTGAGTGGCACTAAATAACAATAGCTTTCCCCCAGCTCCTGGAAGCATCCACATGCCCAGGACCAGGGCTGCTCTTGCATTAAAAGCAAAAAGGCCTACACTTGTCCAGGAACTCCCCACCTGCGTCCATCATTCTTTGTCTAGCTGTAGCCCGCGTGGGCGCATTTATCCATTTTGATTAGAAGGCGAATCGATAGTCAAGCATACAGATTCCCTCAGGCTCAGTCCCAGAGCTGCCTTTGGCTTAAGGCAAAGGAAAATATTCTTTTTCTCTCTTTGTATCATTTCTTACTGCAATCAGACTTTGGATGGAGAGCCTTGGGGCCCTAATCCTGGGTGATATATTAAGGGAGGAAGCACATTCCTCTAACCCTGCATCCCCTTCCTGTCTTTAGATCTTTTGAGGACTCCAGATCCACTGTTTGTTTGTACGACAAAAGCCTAAATGTCAGGTGATAATGCCCCAGAAATGTTTTCAGGGAATGTGATTTAGTGTGGCTTCAGGGACGCTCGATAGTTATAATGATTTTGACCATGTGAAGAATTCCAACAGGAGACTCATGTGATGAGTCATTCAACAAATTTTTATTGATCACTTACTATATTCTAGGCCCCATACAGAGTGCTGGGGATACAGCAAGGTCACTGGTTTCCTGGTACTTAGTAGTTCAATTGTGGCAAGACAGAGGTGCTGCGTATTTCCATTTGCTGCTTCAGCTCCGACATCTACCCTTCTCGGCTCTAATCTGCCTGGGAGACTAATCTGAATGGTTTACATCAGGGACCAGCAGACTATGGCCCACGGGCCAAATCTGGCTTGGCACCGATTTTTGTATGGCCCATGAGCCAAGAATGATTTTTGTAGTTTTAGACGGATGAAAAACAAGTTCCAAAGATGATTTTATGACATGTGAAAGTTCTATGAAACTCAAATCTCAATTGTCTAAATAGAGTCTCATTGGCACACAGCCATACCTGTTTATGTACGCACACTTATGGCTGCTTTCTACCCTAGGAGCAGATCCAAGGAGTTGTCAGAGAGACCCTATAGCTTGAAAAGCCTGAAACACTTACTGTCTGACCCTTTACAGAAAAAAAGTGTTGATCCCTGGCTTTTGTCCATAGACTCCTTGCCCTCTTGCTGTTGAACTTGGCAAATGGGGAGCTGCTGCTGGAAATCAGAGGACAAGGAGGAGGGACTTAGGGGCATCTCTTCTCCAGCTTTCTCTCTTTGGAGTCTTTGTGGGTTGGCCGAATGAGCTCCTACCAGGTGGTCCTTGAAATACAAAACCCATTCCTTCTCTGGGCTGCCGGCTGCTCCCTCCCTCGCCCCTCCAGGCCCAGGGGTAATAATGTCCCTCATTGTTCCTAGGCCCTGGGGACTGCACTAGCCGTGCTTTCCCCACACACTGCCTCCACTTCTGTAATTAGCCCCTTTAGTAGGGGATGCTCCCACAGCCAGTTTGTGTGTAATATCTATGTCTTGCTTGGACCCTAATGGATAAAACAGTACTGAGGAATTCAGAGATCCAAATAAGTTTAGATGGTGAAAATAAAATATTAAATAGAAAACAGAGTGAATGGTCAGGCCTCTTGTGGAGGTGAAGTCTGAATGCTCAGGAGAAAAGAGAAGAAGATGCCGGGAAATGCCACTTTGTGAAGAAGTACCTGATGTAAACTTCTTAAGAGTGTTGAATTACAGAAAGGGCACCTGTAGGCCAGAGGACAGTGTGTGATCTAAGATGGGAGAAGGAGGAGCCAGTTATGTGGTCTCGTAGGTGTGTGCTAAAGGTTTTTATTATAAATGCAGTGGAAATATTTAAACAAGGACAGCATAATCTGATTTATGAATTTTGAAAAAAAAAAAATCACTCCAGCTCTTGTTTGGAGAAGGAATTGTTTGGTGGCGAGAGTGGCTGAACAGACACGGGCAGCAGGATAGTGATTGTAACAACGGGCAAGTCCATAACGGGAAGGCCATGGCCGCTGCTGCTCTGGCTTCTCCCACAGGAACTTGGGAGAAGTCACCATGCGCCTGGTATTAAGGAATGCTGGAGTTGGAGGCGGGACAGTGGTGATTGGAGTGAGGTTTCCTTAAAGGTTTGGTACGTCCTTCTGGCTTTTCCGTGGAGAGGAAATTGTATTTCTATATTTCTTTGGGTGATAATGTCTCGTTTTCTGCATTTATAATTCCTTCTAAAGCCTTATGACCCTCTCTTCAGATAGCGAAGAATAAAAGCTAGTTTGAGAGATTTTTTAATATCTGGTTCCTGTGCGAGCAGAACAGGAAAACATTTTGCATTAGCTCAGGCCATTTGTGATTGTGTTTTGATTGCACTGAGTGGCTTGATTGTGTTCTCAGTACACAATCTCTGTGTCTCTGAATTGTTCCTTTGGGTTTCTTGGTCAGAGTACTGTGGTTAACTTTTGTATTCTATTTTCAGTGTTTCAGCCACATTCATTGACAGCCCATGCTTACAAAGGCTGGTATTCATTCTCTCTGCCTCCACCTCCCCACCTCTAAAGACACACACACACACACACACACACACTCACTCATACTCACACTCACTCACTCACTCTTAGGGCCATTGTAAAATTAGATCCTTGCTGGCATCTTGTGATCATTCCCAACATCCTGGAAGAGGGAGATATCCTCCAGTGGGATTGCATAGCACAGTGGCAGGAATATTTTGTTGCTTCCCTTCCTGCCCCTCTTCCATGTAGTTTTGGCTAGGCCTGTGCAAGAGATGTGGCCCCTTTCTCAGCCGGCAGCTTCCTGCTACTCGGATGAACAGGGTGAGCCCAGAAGTGATCCTTCTCAAGCACCTTGGGCAGTTTGACAAAACCTTCCACTGCTTGCTTTTAACCACTTAGAATTTTCTTTCCTCCCAACTTGCATGTTTTACTTAGTTTTGCCTGTTTCCTGTGGTATATGTGGTAAGTTCTCTCGGTAGGCGCTACACATAGTTTAAAGCAGAGCCAGAAGCATACGTATAATTCCTTCATTTATTTAGCACGTACTTACTGGGTGCGTACTGGGTAGCAGGCCCTGTGCTAGTGAGTGCAGAGTCTTTGTCTTCAAGGAGCACATGACTGTGGAGGAGTTGGGCACCTAAGCCAATAATTATAATTCAATGTGGCAAGTGAAATAGAAAGATGATGGTTATTATAGAAGCTTGGAAGTGTAGTACTTGACAGCCCAGACTCTGGAGCCAGACAGCCTTGGTTCCAATCCTAGCTGCACCACTAATTATCTCTGTGATTCTAGGCACATTACTTGAAGTCTCTGTACCTTATTTTCCTTATCAGGAAAAAGGAGCGACTGTAAGGGTTAAGAGAGCTAACGGAACAGAGCAAAACAGCTGTCGCAGAACAGAAGAATGCCTGGTGTCGAGTAAATGCCTAAATAACCATTTGCTATTATTATTAATATACCCTCATAATCCTCACAGGATTAAACTTTGAAAAGGAGGATGGAACTTAACATGGTTAAGTAGTTACCACTTCACGTGGAATCTGGAGAATTTTTCAGAGCAGTTAAGAAGAAGCCAATTTCTGGTTTGCGAGATCACTTTTAGTAACTAAAAATACAGGATTGAAGCCTTAAAAATACTTCCAATATATTTTCCCCGTTGCATTCATCATGCTTCAGGCTCAGACCTCCTGAATCTGGATTGCTATGTTGCAAGAAGAAGAAATGAATCTTTTCTGTTTACTAATAGAGCCAGTTGCATTGATGCTAGGGAACATTTTTCATCTTGTAATCCTGGACTTCAATGCCTACCTTTTAAAATTAGCTGTCTTCCTCCGGGCTTTCCAAGGAAATAGGTGACTGCAAAAACTGGATATATTGGTTTTAATTCCCATTTTTCAGCGTCGCACCTCCTAAGCGGCATAGGCAGGGAGAGCCTTCAGAAATTCCTGCAAGTATGAAGTATAGAGACCATTAGCATCCAGTGTCTAAACAGCAGCCTTTCCACCGGCCAGTCATCCCAATCTTCCAAATGTTTCTCTGAAATCATTGCACCGGCTAAGCTCTCGTCGACACATCCTTTCCCTTGGCATCTTGAGGGATTGTGTCTGAGGGATGCCATTGAATCCCCATTAACTAGCACGTATTAGCTGCTCAATCATGGCTGAATAAACAGATGAATAACTGATTGTAGCGTTTGGGTCTATCATAAAGTATGGTTATCACCTACCCACCGAAAGAACTTTCTTTTCTATTTCCTCCCTCTTTCTATATCTTCTTCGTAGACAAGAAACTACAATATTTTATGCCTTTGGTAGGACTGCTCAATACAGTTATGTAGTTTGGTATCGCATAGAAGCATCCAGACAGGAAGACATGTCGGCACTGAAATTCAGCCCGTGCTTGGCTCACCTGGTCACGTGCTTTTGCGAGGGGTTCTATCTAATCCAAGGCAGGGGTGCCCTTTCTGCACCTTGGCACAGCAGTACTGTCCACCGGCCAATTCAGGGGTCTGCGGGGTGGGGCTTTTCTCTCCCGTGGACAGGCACCGTGTACTGACTCTTCAGCACAGACGTGACATCTTTAGCTACTGTTTGTATGGGTGCCGTGCAGCCTAGTGGTGGCCATGGCAGTGAATTCGCTATGCCATCACCTGTGTTCCATGATTACCAAAAGCAGAAAGGAAATAGAAAGAGTAAATAAGTGCCTTGTTTCATTAAGCCTGATGCCCAAAGTGCAGAGCCCTCTTAGTAGGATCCTGCTCTGTCACTCAGATCCGTGATATACTGTGCACTTCAGAGCAGTCGGCTACTATTTTCAGATGGTTTCATAACCATATGGATAACTCATTACAGTCTTTTCCTTTCTACTGGAATATTCACTTTAAAAGCGTCTCCGACTAATGACGAGTTTTTTAGCACCATCTGTACATAGGTGAGGGGGAAGGAGTTTAAAAGTAAAGGCCCCGCATAATCCTAATTGCCCTCTCAGCCAAAATTTTTCAGTTCATGCCCCCACTGTTTCTGTTGTGCGAACCGCTAGCAATTAGAAGAAATGAATAGTTTATACCTTTTCCCTGTGCATCCCCTGTTCGGCTCTGCTAATGTCTAATGAATGGGCTGGAGAGTGGGAGGCTGCAAATCAGCCAGGCCCTCATCGAGCTCCTGCAGGGATGTGAGGGGTACAAGGAGGTGGGAAAACCGGGGCCAGCCTTCCTGGAGTGCTGCTCTATCCATGGGCCAATGGCTTCATGCAAGTCACTGTGCTTCTTTCTTGGCTGGTGGTAGGATTTCAAATATACTTTTTAATTTCCCCCCAAAAGGATAGATTGTAGGATTCAAGTGGTTAACTTTATTATTTATTTATTTATTTAAAAGATTTTATTTATTTATTTGACAGGGAGAGACACAGCCAGCAAGAGAGGGAACACAAGCAGGGGGAGTGGGAGAGGAAGAAGCAGGCTCCCTAGTGGAGCAGAGAGCCCGATGCGGGGCTCGATCCCAGGACCCCGGGATCATGCCCTGGGCCGAAGGCAGATGCTTAATGACTGAGCCACCCAGGCACCCTTCAAGTGGGTAACTTTAATAAAAGAAGGAGGCTGGTGTGGTAGAAAGAGGACGTGTTGGAGATGAGGATAAACAAGTGAGCCCTGACTCGTAAAGGGAGCAGTTGCCAACCCTGTATCCGGGGGAATGTCCAGGCCTTCTAGTGCTTTCGAAGAAGGTAAATTTTGATGTGAAACCTAATGGATTTTTAAATGTTGGCTCAAATCCTTTCTTTCTTTCTCTCATTCGTTCATTCATTTAGAGAGTGCCACTAGCGGGTAGGGAGAGGCTCCATCCTCACGGACACTTAACTGACTGAGCCACCCAGGCGCCCTGCAAATTCTTTAAAAGCATCGTGGAATTTAAGAAACAAAACTGATGAACATAGGGGAAAGAGGAAGAAAGAGAGGAAGGCCAAACCGTAAGAGACTCTTAACGATAGAGAACAAACTGAGGGTTGATGGGAGAGAGTGGGTGAGGGATGGGCTAGGTGGGTGATGGGTATTCAAGAGGGCACTCAAGAGGGCACTTGTGATGAGCACTGGGTATTGTATGTAAGTGATGAATCATTACATTCTCCTGAAACTAATATTACACTGTATGTTAACTAACCAGAATTTAAATAAAAAATTGAAACATTAAAAAAATGAAATAAAACAATACGGGACAGATTGCTTCCACAGTGGGATTCAGTCCTTTTGTTGAGCATGTGACTTCTGAATTAGTGGGGTGGGTGCAGAGCAGAGGCCTGGATTGTCCTGTTTTAGAGTTGTCTCCAGGGGGCACTCTATGACAGCAGGGTACAGACAGTCATGGCGTTGGGAGGTTGGGAAGCACGGAGCTAAGGGGACAGGGATCCCTGCTCATGGAACAGAGGGCCAGCATCTCTTCGTGGAGCCTGGTGCTGCCCCCGTGCTGTGACGTATATTGCCACGTACTGTACAGTTGGCTAAGAGCTAATCATACCCAAGCTCTGCGGAGGAGGCCCAGAGACCAGTCAGGATTTTCCAGGAGACTAGGAACTGTATATGTTTATGTGTATGTGTATGTGTATGTATGGGGATATTTTTATATTTATACAACATTTATAAATACATTTAAGTACAAAAATATATGCATATATATGTGTATATGCACACATGTATATATGATTTATTTTAAGGAATTGGCTTATAGAGTGGTGGGGCTGGCAAGTCTGAAGTCTGTAGGGCAGGCCAGCATGTTGGAAAATCAAACAGGTTGGAAATTTAGGCAGGTTTTCTGTTATGGGTTTTTTTTTTTTTCTTCCAAGTTTTTATTTAAATTCCAGTTCGTTAAGATACAGTGTAATATTAGTTTCACATGTAGGATTTAGTGATTCATCACTTACATATGACACCTGGTGCTCATCACAAGTGCCCTTCTTAATCCCCATCGCTCATTCAACTCTGCCCCCCACCCCCTCCCCGGCACAGCTCCCCTCCAGCAACCCTCAGTTTGTTCTCTATTGTTAAGAGTTGGCTTTATGGTTTGCCTCTCTCTTTTTCCCCCTGTGTTCATCTGTTTTGTTTCTTAAATTCTGCACGTGAGTGAAATCAGATGGTATTTGTCTTTCTCTGATTGACTTATTTCACTTAGCATAATACTCTCTAGCTCCATCCACTGTGTTATGGTTTTGAGGCAGAATTTCATCTCTCAGAAGTCTGTTTATGCTTTTATAGCTTTCCACTGATTGAATGAGGCCTACCCACATTATCTAGGCTAATTTCCTTTATCGTCAACTGATTGGAGAAGTTAACCACATCTACCTAACACCTTCACAGCAATACCTAGATTGGCATTTGATTAAGTAACAGTAATGTAGGCTAGCCAAGCTGACACATGAAACTGACCGTCATATCCCAGTTTGTTATCATGATGTTGGGAAGTGGAAAGCATGAGGTGAGGTGAGGGTGGGCGTCCAATACAGCGCTTAGCACAGGGCCCCACATGCTCTGTCAACATTGCATTTGAATGCAATTATTTAATTCTGACATCAGCCAGAGGAGCAACTGTCTTGCAGTGAATAATGTTTAAAGCTTCCAGGCCTCTAGCTTGCACAGGATCCTTCCAAAGTGCTGTATCTGATTCTGTGCTGATAACATTGAATTCTTTTTCTTGGTCGTCCCTCCTTGTAGAAGCTCTAGACCCTTCGGTATCTCATCTGCCTCTCTGAGCTCTACCACTATTTCCATGTGCCTTTCAGCTGGTCCTCCAGTGTCTTTGAGCCTCAGTTTCTCCATTTGTGAGTTGGGAAGACAGTGCTAACCATCTTCTGGGCTTCTTCCAAGGATAAGAGAAGAGGCTGTGCAATTATGAGCGTAGAAAAAAATCTAAATGCTTTATTCTAGTTTCTGCTTCTCAAAAGTGTTCTAATATTAGTTATTTTGTTAGCTAAAAAAGTAGTGCCAAATTCTTGTTCTCAATAAAATAGGTAACGTATGAGAATGTACAATTCCCCACTCACAAGTGGCATAAAAGCTGTTTTCACTTTGAATAACTAGCTCCCCAAATGCTTCACACTGGACACAGGCATCATGTAGCCAGGTATATGGTATCTGGGGCCCTCATTAGATATTGCCTGAAGCCTGCCACTGTGCTGAGGGTCTCACACACTTGATTATTCACCCTGCTTCTCATGGCAGCGGTGAGGCAACTGTCACCATCCCCGTTTTTCAGATGGGGAAACTGAAGCACAGAGAGGTTAAGTTTAACTTACCCAAGGTCACATAAGCAGCAAAACCCAAGATTCAAACCCCATGGTATGCTGTTCTGTTAGCTTGACATCTAGAGGTAGAAGGGTAAGTAAAAGGAGCTTCCCAGAGCGGTGAGGAAAGCATTTGCTTATGGCAGTCATTTAACCCTATAGAATCAGGTCCTGGGCACCTGCTTGAAGATTGAAATCCTCTCCTTCCTCTCAGGGAGCCATCTCAGGGCTGTTTTGGATGGCTGTGCCGAATGTGCACTGCCCAAGGCTCCTGATCCTGGGCAAGCAGAGGCTGAAATCTCACGTGCGCTTTGCTGTAAATAGAGGCCCCTGGAGAGGAGCAGTGGCCCAGAGCGGTCCCTTTTTCTCACTCACACACTTCCATTTTGTAGAATGGCCATTTCCCTGGCCAGTCTTGCAAATTCTCCCCATTCTTTTGCAATTCCCCATTCTCACCATTAACATGCTCTCCCTGTTCCTTTCCAAACATTTCAGTCTTCCCAATTTTATGGGCCATCTCCTTTGTGCAAATCCTCCTGACGTCCTGGTTTTCTGTGCTGTGGTCTTAACTCTCAGCGATACTTCATTCATTCATTCATCCATCGGCACACATCTATTAAACATTTGCTGTGTGCCCCCGTACTGTTCTAGGTGCTGAAATTAGAATAAGGATAAGTTCAGAGGTGAGTGAGAAAGTCTTAGTCATCAAGAAGTTAAGACTTGGGGCACCTGGGTGGCTCAGTCAGTTAAACATCTGACTTCGGTTCAGGTCATGATCTCAGCATCCTGGGGTCCTGGGGTCAATCCCCACATCAGGCTCCAGCGTCAGTGGGGAGTCTGCTTGTTCTTCTCCCTTTGCCCCTCCCCCCACTTGTGCTCTCTCTCTCCCAAATAAATAAATAAAATCTTTAAAAAAAAGTTCAGATTCACAGAAGGAAAACGATTATCAAAATTATAATAATAACAATAATAAAGTTGTGTTGTGTGTTCACTATGTGCTGGATATGTTTTAAGTACTTTGCTTACATTCATTCATTTGAACCTTCCAGTAATTCCACATGTGTTGGTATGACTAATGTTCCCATTTCATATTAGATGGAACCATGGGATTGCTGTCATGATCGAGGTAGGTCAAAACAGGTGTAGACTAGCAGTTTAATATGGTTGAGCCTAAGACAGGTGGACTTAATGTACAGTTACGTGCCCAAAGCCATTCACATAGTGGTGGAGTGAAGCTCTGAACCCAGGAGTTCTGGCTCTGAGCCCCCAGCCCTAACCCCATGCTGTACTGAGCTGACCAATAATTGGAGAGTTAGTGTCAGAGGAGGGGGTAGTGGTGCGTGCGCTTTGCCTGGAGGAGTCAGGGAAGGCTTTTCCAAGATGGCACCTGTACTCTTATTTACCATTCCTTGACTTTGTGGGCTGTTTTTGCCCTATATCCTCAGGCGGAATATAAGGGCAAAACCTCGTTGTTTACTCATCTCCTATATCACAGCTCCTGGCCTAGAGCCTAGCTCTTAGGAAGGACTCTGTAAAAAATTTTTTGTTTGATTAGTACTTTTACTATCCATGTGTCTAAGTTTTCTGAGGGAGAAGAATGTGGAAATAGAAGAGTACAGGGTTGAAGATAAGAATTCAGGGTTCAGGGTGCCTGGGTGGCTCAGTTGGTTAAACATCTGCCTTTGGCTCAGGTCACGATCCTGGGATCCTGGAATTGAGCCCTGCATCGGGCTCCCTGCTCAGCGGAGAGCCTGCTTCTCCCTCTGCTTCTGCCCCTCCTCACTGCTTGTACTGCTCTCTCTCTGTCAAATAAATAAATAAATAAAATCTAAAAAAAAAAAAGAAGAAATCAGGGTTTAGGAGGAGGGTTTAGCTATCTTCCTAAACCCCAAACTAAATCAGGGTTTAGGAAGATAACTAAAATATTAGGGAAACTAAAAGATTCTCTGAATAGTAAATAATAAATTTAACAATAATTTAACGGTAATAAATAAAAATAATAAATAAATGTTCCTAGATAGGCAAAAATTGGATGTTTAGAGTATAAAAAAATAAGTGAATTTGATTTTTATTTGATTTTTATTTTTTTAAAGATTTTATTTATTTGAGAGAGAGATAGTAAGAGCAGAAGTGGGGGGTGGGGAGAGGGAGAAGCATGCTCCCCGCTGAGCAGAGAGCATGATGTGGGCCTTGATCCAGGACCCCACAATCATGACCTAGGCCGAAGGCAAATGCTTAACCAACTAAGCCACCCAGGGGCCCCTGAATTTGATTTTTAAAGGAATAAAATTTTTGTAATAGAGCTTCACATTTTCTAATTTTTCTGTCTGTTCTAGCTCAACCTTGCTGTGCCAATGTATCCTTAATGCTTTGTGCCTTTATGATGCAAGGGTCATTCACATAGGAAGAAATCTCAAAAGGTGCTTGGTGTCTAAGTGTATAACTTCATGTTAGAGCTGAGAAAATAGAGTTCTTTTTAAAAAAGAGATCTGGGTAGAGATGAGAACAGGGAATCAAGATTTAACACATTTCCATAGTTACTTTAAGTGATTGTGGCAGCATCCCCTTTATTCATACTTAATGAATGTTTTCTCCAAGGAGAACATTTTTGTATGCATATAATGGTGAATCCATTGATGATCTGTACATATGCTCATTATAACATAATCTAAATCTGCTAATTATGGTGTAGTTTGTGGCAGCAACAGGATTTTATACTTCTGCCTTCTAGCATGTTCCTACTTTTCTTGCCAACCATGGACACACAAAGGAATGACTGAAAATTCCTGTAAAATTTATGAGAAGGTCTTATTTTTATGATAAAAGATTCACCCTTCAACACACCCTCTGGTAGATTTAAAATTTACTCAAATTAGGTTAAATCACAGTGGACAACTAAAAAGCACATTGTTATTCTTTTTTCATTCAGTTCCAAGCAAACCACTGAGGTTTATCAAGTCCCCACTGACTGTTTGCAGTATCCAGACCTCTGACTATCCCATTAAGTGGTCAGAATACCAGTAGATATGTGGTTTTCCAGTGAGGGGAATGGGGACATTTTTGGTTGTCACAGCTGCAAGCATGGCGATTGCTAATGGAATCTAGTGGCAGGGACCAGGGGTGAGGCTGCACATCATAGAGTGACCAGGACAGTCTCCCACAACAGAGACCTAGCCAGCTCAGAGGTCTATATGGCAAGGTTGAAAAACCCTGTCCTGGATTGTAATATAGAAAACTGTCTGATATTAGATGCATATATATCAGGACCTTAATGTTTAATGGATAGAAGAATATGTAGAAAAAGTCTAGCTTGCTTATGCAAGTGGTAGATTACTTGCTCCTGATAATTGTATGCTAATGCACAAAAATGGTCATTTCATTTTTAAAAAATGACTTAAAAATATAACTTATTTGTTCAAAAGTGTATTAGCCCTTTTGCCCCATTTGTTTTTTATCTAAAGAGTTTGAATTCTATTCTCAGAACTTTATTCTTAGAAGTCATGAAGAAGTGGTGAAGTAGACGAAGGAGTTTTAAAGTATACATATTTTTCCCGAGTCAATACATCTCTCTTAATATTTAAAATCTTCATAAAATTCTGAGGAGCCTTTCTGAACAGTGCAGTCTATTTTCTGGACAAGAGACATCTGGGGACCATTTCTACCTCTTGTTTAAACCTCTTTCTTAGGTTTCTTCTCAGTCTGCGCTGTCTTATCCCCCAGCATGAACTTTCTGACACATCTCCACATCCCCACCAGGGCTGGGGTTCTCTTGTTTTCGCCATCCCAAGAAATTTATTCACTGGAAGCATCTTCTTCTTCTAGTAGGTCATGCCCATAATCGACAGCGTTCTGTCACACAGTGTGCTGATGGTGCATTTGGCATGGACTTCCTTGCTTTTGCTTTCCGACTTGTAATTGGGAAATCATCTGGACACGCCCCACTGCAGCTCTCTCCAGAGCTCCCCCCTACTTTGTCTCTATTTGAAATTCTCCTAAGGCTTGCGTCCAGATGAATGAGTCCACGAAGACTCCCTCACTGCCCTGTACCTCCTCGGCTCCTCTGGTGACCTTGTCCTTCACAGCTCTTGTCCCTGCTGAGTGGGTTCGGCACCTGCAAAGTAGCAGCTGGTCAGTGTGAGAGGGGACAGCGTTGCCTGTCAGGCCATCCCTCATGCTGTTTTTCTGGGAGTTGTTGAAACTGGAGGAACTACCACATCTTCTTTCAGCAGGCATCTGACTAGGTCCGTCTCTGCTGGTAACATGCTTATCTAGCCGTTGTCTTGTATTTGTGTGTGTTCCAGTTATTCCTACCTTGGGTCCCAAGAACGTGCAAGCGTAGAGTCTTCAGTACCTTCTTGTCTTGGCCTCTGTTTCAGTTGGTATCCCTTAGAGGAGGAAGCCTTTATCGTGGGCTTTGCCAGACTCTTTCCTGCTGAACAGAGACCCCTGACTTGGCACAGGCCTTTGCTGTGACATTTTAAAAACACTTGATGGTTCTCATTTCTTCAGAATTCATTAGGGATACTAGATAAAGATCAGAAGATACTTATGTAAAGATTGGAAGGAGCATATAAGTAATTAGAAACTACTTACGATTTTTTACCATTTACTGTTAAAATTTTAGACACATTGTTCTATATATATCTCAGCATAAATGGACTTTTTAAAAAATTTTTTTAAAGATTTTTTTTAAATTTATTTATTTGACAGAGAGACAGCCAGCGAGAGAGGGAACACAAGCAGGGGGAGTGGGAGAGGAAGAAGCAGGCTCATAGCGGAGGAGCCTGACGTGGGGCTCGATCCCAGATCGCCAGGATCATGCCCTGAGCCGAAGGCAGACGCTTAACCGCCGTGCCACCCAGGTGCCCCAAATGGACTTTTTTTTACATCAAAACAAAGTTAGTACTGTTATTTAGCCTATTTTACTCAAAAATCTACTAATCATTTAGCTGTATCCTTATGTAGTTTGAGTAGCATTTTTAATGACTGCATAGTATTTTAACAGATGACTGAAGTGGTATTTTAGCAGATAACTGGAACATAGCATACATGCACATAAATACACAGTAAGTACGTATCTATTTCTTTACCAGTTGCTTTGGATCTATGTTTATATTTGTCTATATTTGTTTCACCTTTTTCAGTGTGATAAGTCCCAGCATATCTGTTCACATCTGGTTGCTTATCTCAGAAGGTAAAGTCCTATGCACGCAGTCGATTGGTTAAAAGGTTGTGATTGTTGTCTCAGATTGCACAGTATCTTCCTCTTTATGGCTGGATAATTTTCTGTTGTAGCACACCTTCCTAATCCATTTGTCTATGGATGGACACTTAGGTTGCTTCTGTATCTTGGCTATTGTAAAAAACGCTGCAGTAAGTGTAGGGGTGCAAAACTTGTCAAATCACTATGTTGTACACTTGCAACTAAGGTAACATTGTGTGTCAACTATACTCAAAGAAAAGTAGAATAAAACAAAATACAAGAGACTATATGATCAATGACTGTGCTTACTGCATGGATATAACTAATAAAGCTATGTTTTTTGAAACTAAAAAAAAAGGTCGAATGTTTTTAAGCCTTTTGATACATGTTGCCAAACAACCTAAAAAGATGTCTGCCACTTGCTTCATTGTCTTATTCTGAATTGGCTAAAACTTTCAGCATTTATCCTTGATTTTTTTCTTTCTTCCAATGGCAAGTTTTCTGCTCTTTCATTGTTAGTGATCCTGTATTCCTGAAATACCCGCTATTCCAATTTTTAAAAAATTGTTGAAAACATGAAAAACAGAACCCAGATTGATCAGACGGGATTCTGTCTATGTGATCCTGTGATTTCTGTTATTGGATTTATCAGCAGTGAGGGATTCCATCATTGCCTTTCCTGACATTGGGTTGTCCTTGCCTTTATAGCCCTTTGAACTTTTGTGAGTGCTCCCAGTTCAGGGGGTGTGGCCTCCTATGTGAGAAGGGAGGCTCCGGACATGTCCTAGGGCTCGTGGCCTGTAGGATGGGCCAGGCATATCAGCCTTGCACAGTCAAGGATGTGTTTTGAAGCTCTTTGCCCACAGTTTCAGTAATGGTGTCTGAGCAGTGTCTCTGTCTGAGGAGCGCTGCAGTCTCTAGCGCTTTGGATAAGAGGGGTGAGCTCATTCCAAGCAGGCTTTCGTATCCTTCTTGAGACTCTGCTCTGCTGATTTCTCCCTGGGACCTCAAACTTGAGAGATGCTGGTGAGACATTTCAGCATTGCCTGGAATACTGGTTACACTGTAACTGCTGTCTCAGGCCGGGGAGATAATGTCAGATTTTGATATCTTCGTTTAGCTCAAGTGCAATCATTTATGGCAGCTGTGCCTTCTAGTTTATGATGGAAATTCGGAACCATTGCCTGGTTTCAGTGTTAATGATGTATTATTCATTATTGATGTATTCATTTTCATCACTGTATAGGAGATTGCTTTTAAAAGCCTGCACTTAGGCATGGTGCACTTCAGTATGCACTTGCATGAAGCTTTTTAAGAAGAAAAAAAAGGCAAATTTAATGTACAGTCCTAAACGTGTTTCGGATAACCAAAAAAAAAAAAAGCCTTAAAAATATGTCTATTTTTAATTTTGAGCATTAACTGCTGTGCGCGTAATTTCAAACTGTAGCATACCAGAACAGAGCCATCGATGTACGGTCAACGATGAATGTGGCGTCATTCTGATGCACACCGGTATCATCCGAAAAATTGGATGTTAGCCACTCCAATTATTTCAGTCACTGAGGCTGGAGATAATTTTCTGAAGACTAGATTAAATATCACACAATTCACCTTTTTAACAGTATGGAAAGAATCATATTTTTAAGAGACCGTTTGGAGAGCTTTCTGTATACTAGACCCTGTGGAGTAGCGCATTTTAGGCCAAATTCATGGTAGAAATTCAGTGTCCAAAATCTGAATACACCCAAAGCATTCAATAGTTTTCTGCATCTCCATAAATGTATGAAAATTATATATATGAAAATCTTGTGAGTGCACGTAAAGAACTTCTAGATGTGTTCCTTCACAGTAGAAAAAGATGTAATTTGAAACCTTATGATGTGTCAAATACAGGAGGCCAAAGTCACTATGATTTAATGAAAAACAAATTTAAGTTGAGTGTTTTCAACAACAACTCCAGAATATATAGGGCCGTGGGAGTTATCAAACAAAGCATTATCTGAGAAGAGCCTTTGTAGATAGGAGGGAAAACAGAGAGCTCGATGTTGACAGTGAATGCCAGGTTTTAACAGTTAGCTTTACTAAAACCATTTATTCGCAGCAATTCTCAGTGGGGTTGATCACACTTCTAATAATACTTGTGAATCTGTGTTGCAGAGCTGCTCTAAACATGAGAAAATCATTCACGAAGTACTCATTTTAACTCATAAGCTTTAAGCGACTTAATAATGGATTGATAGCTTCATTTAAAAAAAATTGAAAAGTAGATATTTTGATTGAAATATAACCAGCGGCGGTTTCAAGTTTTCTTAAGGTAGTAATCTCCTATAATTGTGTCATCCTCAGTGTGATAGCGTGGAAATTGCAGATGGAATACGGCCCCGGTTTTCTGTGTTCAATGAATATATTGCTGTTAAGCTATATGTAAATCACATTTAAAAATCAATGGAATCATTTTAGATACATTAGAGGATCTGTGTGTGAAAGAATCCATTTGGGGGAGATTTTATAGACTGATGTGTCATCTCCTAGTTTATACTATTTAAATATGGATTTTCTTAGACTTGTTTAAAGTGTGCATTGTAGTTAATCATTTTGACACCCTGACTTGACTTGGCCACGTGGTCATTGCACATTTCTGGAGAGGAGAGGCTGCAGAGGTAAAACTGGGTATGGAGCTGGCAGCTAAGAAGGGGGAACAGATACCTGCATGTGTGTTTTATTTTTGTTTGATTTTTCTTTTTTCAAGCTTACATAGAGATAACTTTAAAAATTATGCAGGGGCGCCTGGGTGGCACAGCGGTTAAGCGTCTGCCTTCGGCTCAGGGCGTGATCCCGGCGTTACGGGATCGAGCCCCACATCAGGCTCTGCTATGAGCCTGCTTCTTCCTCTCCCACTCCCCCTGCTTGTGTTCCCTCTCTCGCTGGCTGTCTCTATCTCTGTTGAATAAATAAATAAAATCTTAAAAAAAAAAAATTATGCAGTTCTACAATATTCGTGATGAATGACAGTAGATCTTTTTTTTTTTTTTTTAAAGATTTTTTATTTATTTATTTGACAGAGATAGAGACAGGCATCGAGAGAGGGAACACAAGCAGGGGGAGTGGGAGAGGAAGAAGCAGGCTCATAGCAGAAGAGCCTGATGTGGGGCTCGATCCCAGATCGCCAGGATCACGCCCTGAGCCGAAGGCAGACGCTTAACCGCTGTGCCACCCAGGCGCCCCGAATGACAGTAGATCTTTCTGCCTCTCCTCTTATCTCAGTCTCCACTCCCCAGTGTCAGCCCAGTCCCGCTTTTAGAGGTATTGCTCCTGAGTTTTACCCCCATGTTTCCAAAAAGCAAGGTTATACAGCCGATTCTTGATTTGTTTTCCAGTTTTCAACATTACCAATTGATGTTCTCCCTTGGAAAATAGAGACTTTGCTCTTTCTCTAACCCCCATTGACTCTCTAACTCCCCTATCCTGGGTGTATTATAATGTTTTTAAGAACCAATCTTAAGTTTCATAATATTTGATTATGTAAGTATGATAGGATATTCAATTCTTTTTCATCCAGGGTGCCATGTAACAATGGGGAAATTTCTAATTGAGTTATGAGACTGAACTGAAAGGCTGAGGACTAGCTGCCTTGTACAGTGGTCGTGAAGGAGAGCTTGCTGTGTTGGAAATACTGCGGAGAGAAATTTGAGATCAATCATATGGAAAGATAGACTCAGAGTTGAGTGGGGCAGCAACTGCAGGGGAGTATCCTGGGAACGTATGCGGACCCTGGAGGGAGGACAGGCCCGGAGCCATTGTTATTCCTGTTCAAGATGAGTGTGTGTGTGTGTGTGTGTGTGTGTGTGTGTGTGTGTGTGTGGGTGTGGTGAGGCAGGGTGACAGTGTAGAGTCTGGAGTGGTGGAGATAGTCTGGGTGATTGAGTTGTTTTTTGACTTCCAGCCGTTCCTCTATTCTCTGCTTTACCCACATCTTTCATGGGCATCTGTTACCCCTCAATTCTAGGTCCTTTGGGGGCCAGCTGGACAAATTCTAAGAGACATGGTTTCCCCCACTGCTGGCACTTCTGGGGCTAATTTCATCTGTTCTCCAGTTCTCAAGATTTACCTGTTGTTGTTTTTTCTCTTCTTCTTTCTCTTTTTTTTGCATTAATTTTTTTTCCTACCATTATGATTCATGTGGCTTTGACGCAGAGTGGTGGTAAACATAGGTGTTCAATACACAACATTTAGCTGGAATCTCAAAATTTATTTAATATAAAGGTATTTGAAGGCATCGTCTGTCCATAGGATAAGAAGGCAAATAATTATTGACCTCTTTTGTAGAAACAGAGATATTTGAATATTTGTGGTTTTCCTTTTTTATGCTCCTGACCTTGAGTCAGCTGTTTCATCCTTCTTGGAGGTGGAAGGGAAGTGAAATGATCATATTCAGACTCCTCAAGACGGTGCTTTCCTGAACAGCAGCCACCATGGAGTCATACCACATATTCTACTTGCACAAATTCAACAATTCAAAGGAAAAAGAGCTTACAAAAGTTTTCCCTTTGCCCCATGGAGTTTCGTGTACTCCCTCCCTCAAAGATTAAAAAAAAAAAAATACAAAGAAAATTTAAGAGAATCAGTTCTTGGCTTGTGAGCTTTCAGGGACACAAGGGTGGAAATTTAAAGATGAATTAAGAGATTTTTCAAGGGTCACTTTGGTTTTGCCTTAAAGTCTGATTTTTTAAATAAAGATTTTATTTATTTGACAGAGAGTGAGTGTGGGTGCATGAGCAGGGGGAGTGGCAGGCAGAGGGAGAAGCAGACTTCCTGCTGAGCAGGGAGCCCGGCATGGGACTTGATGCCAGGACCCTGCGATCATGACCTGAGCCAAAGGCAGACGCTTAACCGACTGAGCCACCCAGGAGCCCTTAAAATCTGATTTTAGACCCTAACTCCATACTACATGCGAAGCCATTATAATCATTCTACTCCACTATACAGAACCAAAATACTGAATGCATTCTTACTCCTGTGGCTGTATGATGTCATGAAAAAAGTTGAATCTTATAATTCATACAAGCTCTAGCTTGGGTTCAAGCTCTAGCTATGCCATAGCGGACATGTTATTTAACTTTCCTTAATCTTTAGTCTTTTTGCCTCCAGAGTGATTACAGTTGTAAGCTACTTAATAGGTTTAAGAGTTAATACTAGGCAATATTTAAGCACTGTGAAGGGCTATGTACACAGTAGATGCTTAAAAGATTAATATGTTGGCCCCACAGCTGAAAGTTCACTTACTATTTTTCATGGATCATTATTTTCATTATTTTCAAGATTTTGATGTAGGCCCAAGAATATTAGCTCACATTTATTGAACCCATATTACCTCACGTCATCCTAAGTTCTTTGTATGTATTGACTCATTTAATTCTCAGAAACACTGTGAGTTAGCTGTAGTTGCCATTCTTATTTTATGCATAAGTAAACCTAGGCCCAGAGAGGTTAAACTTATCTAAGGTAGCAGAACGGTTAGTGGTAGATCTGGGCTATTTGAACCAAGGATCATAGTAACACTTCCCAGCCTGACTTAGGAGCAGAGATGAATTCTGCCTTTTTCTTATACTTTGACCTTCTGGAAAATTCCTGTATATTTCTCATTTTAATGGTAAAAGCATAGGAAAGTTCTTTTGGGTAGTATATGAAATAGTATATATATAGGTTATATTTTTTGAGTTATAAATTAAGGAAACCAAACTAAAAACTAGTTTGGGGAAAAAGGGGAATTTATTGGGATTCAAACAATGATTGACTCACCATTGAGGGCACATGCAAGCTAGGCTCAGGAATAGCTGGCATCAGGGAATCGAATCCCAGCAGGGTTTTCTTGCATGTTCCATTCATACCTTGCTGTGCATGTTGACTCTTGCCTTTCTCACTGTGGAGAGGCTTTCTACTCAGTGCAAAAACTATTGCTGCTGATGACCCAAGTTTAACATTTTATATAACTGCAGCCATGTGAGAGGGCAAACTTTCCTTCCCCGATGTGGTTTAAAGAATCCCAGGAAGGGACTGAGTTGGGGCCTCATACTTGGAACAGCTAACTGTAGGCTGAGAGTAAAGTCGTAGAGAATGTGGCCTCTCTTGAGGCAGCCCTGTAGACCTGGGGTCATGGAAGGTGAGGGCAGGTAAATCAGATAAGAATGCTTTTGGCTGCAAGTAACAAAGCACTATAAACTAGTGGTGGCTTGACACTTATTTACTATTACAACAAAAAATCTGGAGTTAGACTTGAACATCATTGAGAACCTTGTAGCATTCTCTTTTTTTTTCACTCTGTCTTCCCTAGATAGGATTTTCACATTCCTGCTTGTCATCTCTTCATTATATGGCTACCAGAGGTCCAAATATCTTGTGCCCATTCAAGGTGAGAATAGAAAAGATTGCATGGTAGCAAACTTTATTCTTCTTTCATTATGTTTTATCTACTTTTTTCAGAAGCCCACACCAGACTTCCCTTTATGACTCATCAGCCAGCATGGAGCCATGTGAATATCTCTACCTGTGAGGGAGTATGGGAAAATGAGCAACTAGATTATTAGCCTCCATTGTGAGAATCAACAATTGAGTAGGTGTTAGGAATGGCTATTATTTTAGCCAGTCAACATTCTCTGCTCAGTGGCACATTAAAAAGATCATATATCATAATCAAGTGGGATTTATCCCTGGGATGCAAGGATGGGTTCAGCATACACAAGTCAGTAAATGTGATGTGCCACATTCGCAAAATGAAGGATAAGAATAATCATCTTGCTAGGTGCAGAAAAAGTATATGACAAAATTCAGCATCATTTCATGAAAACAACTCTCAACAAATTAGGTACAGAAAGAATGTACCTCAACATAATATAGGCCATATATGACAAGCCCACAGCTAACGTCGTACTTAATGGAGAAAAGCTTAAAGATCGGGAACAAGACAAGCATGCCTGCTCTTACCACTTCCATTCAAAGTAGTATGGGAGGTTTTAGCCAGAGCAGTTAGGCAAGAAAAAGAAATAAAAAACATTCAAATCAAAAAGAAAGAAGGAAAATTGTCTCTGTTTGTAGATAATGTCTGGTATATAGAAAACCTCAGAGACTCCCCCAAAAAGCTGTTAAAACCAATAAATGACTTCAATAAAGTTGCAGATTACAAAATCAACATACAGAAATCAGTTACATTTCTGCACACTGACAACAAGCTATCTGAAAAAGCAATGAACAAAATCCTATTTACAATAGCATCAAAAGAATAAAATATTAAGGAATAAATTTAACAAAGGAGGTAAAAGAGCTGTAACTGGACTATAAAATACTGATGAAAGAAATTGAAGACACAGATTAACAGATATCCCATGTTCATAGTTTGGAAGAATTAATATTGTTTAAATGTCCATACTACCCAAAGTGATCTACAGATTCAACTCAATGTCTGTCAGAATTCCAGCTGACATTTTTTACAGAAATAGAAAAAAAATTTACAATTTATAGAGAACCACCAAGGACCCCAAATAGCTAAAGCATTCTTTATCAAGAAGAACAAAGCTGGAAGCATTATACTTCCTGATTTCAAACTAATTTAACAAGCTGTAGTAATCGAAAGAGTATGATACCAGCATCAAACCAGATACATAGATCAGTGGAACAGAATCACGAGCCCAGAAATAAACATGCATATATGGCCAACTAATTTTTTAAAAAGGTGCGAAAAATACACAATAGGAAAAGGATAGCCTCTTGAATAAATGATGTTGGAGAACTGGATGTCCACCTGCAAATGAATAAAATTGGACCTTTGTCCTACATCATACACAAAAATCAACTCGGCATGGATTAAAAACTTGAATGTGAGATCTGAAACTATAAATCTTCTGGAAGGAAACAGAGGTAAAGCTCCCTGACATTGGTCTTGGCAATGCTTCCTAGGATTTGATACCCCAAAGCACAGGCAACAGAAGCAAAAATACATAAGTGTGACTATATCAAACTAAAATTTTCTGTACAGCAAAGGAAACAGTCGAAATGAAAAGGCAACCTATGGAATGAAAAAAATATTTACACACCATTTATCCAACAAAATGTAGTATCCAAAATATAAAAGGAATTTTACAACCAAATAGCAGAAAACCAAGTAACCCAATTTAAAAATGGGCAAAGAATCTAAATAGAATTTTTTGCAGAAGACATACAAATGGCCAACAGGTATATGAAAAGATGCTCACCATCAGTAATCATCAGGCATATCAAATGCATATCAAAATCACAATGAAATATCACCTTACACCTGTTAGGATGGTGATTATCAAAAAGTCAAAAAGTAACAAGTATTGGTGAGAGCGTGGAAAAAGGGAACCTTTGTACAGTGTTGGTGGGAGTATAAGTTGATACAGATGCTATGGAAAACAATATGGAGGTTCCTCAAAAAATTAAAAAGGGAGCAAACATATGGCTCAGCAGTCCCACTTCTGGATATATATGCAAAGGAAATGAAATCACAACCTCAAAGAAATATCTGTACTCCCATGTCTATTGCAGCATTTTCCACAATAGCCAGGATTTGGAAACAACCTAAGTGTCAATCTGTAGAGGAACGAACAGGTCAAGAAAATCATATATATAATGGAATATTAAATATATGGATATATATAATTATGAATATATATAATTATTACACATATAATGGAATATTATTCAGCCTTACAAAAGAAGGAGATCCTGCCATTTGTGACAACATGAATGAACATGGAGGACATTATACCAAGTGAAATGAACCAGACACAGAAAGAAAAGGAATATGTGACCTCAGCTTGTGTGTGGGATCTTAAAAGAAAAAACAGACATGAAACTGAACTCATAGTAACAGAGAGTAGAATGGTAGTTACCAAAGGCTGGGGCATGGGGGAGAAGAGATTTTTTAAAAAAGGAGAAAAGAATATAGAACGGTGGTTGCCAGTTGCTGGGGGAATGGGGTCACGGGGAGTTATTGTTTAAAAGGTACAGGGTTTCAGTTTTGCCAGATAAAAAGGGATATGGAGATGGATGGTGGTAATGCTTGTTCAACGATATGAATACATTGAGCACCACTAAACTGTATACTTAAAAATGGTTAAGACAGTAAATTATTGGGGGAAAAGGAAAAAAACAACTCTGGGTGAGGGGGTGGGCAAACTCGTCTGTTGCTATGGGAATGGGAGGAAGTGTATGAGGCAGAGAGTCTCACAGGTGTGTACTATATAATATATAAAAAGTCATGAACTTAAACCTCAGCAATTTGGAACTGCCTTCAGATGACCATGCCCAGCCATTTGCACTCTGTTGTCACTTCCCAAATAGAATTTGGGCCTTTCTCCCTTTGCGCTGTGTTCACCGGCCTTTTAAGTTGCCAGAACTTTTAACCTTATTTCAAGGCCCGCTTCAGTTTGCCAAGTTCATGGTGGCGTCCTCATCCTGTTCCTTTGAATTCATACCACTTCTTGACCAAACAACTCTTATGTTATATAATATGCTACCTGATGACAACTCATATTTTGCTGTTTTGCCCTATAATATAGCCTTTGACACCAAGGTGTCTGATGATCTAATCTAATGAGATTTCTTAAACAGAACAGCCCTTCCTCTATTACTTTGTAAAAGTGTAGCAAAAAGCTGAATGCATAGTAGGTACTCACTTTATGTTGGTTAATTCATCTTTATTGGAGTATTTAATTAGAGCCCTGATTTATCCATGAAGAATAAATTGAATCTGTGGCATGCCCCTGAAGTGCTTTAGAAGCAAGAATTTGGGGAGAAAATGCCTTCAGTGCACGATTTTTTGCCTAGTTCAAACTTTGCTTTAGGGCATCTACTTAAATGACATCTCCCGCCTCAAAACCTCTGATTGTTCATCACTACACAGGTAACAATCAATGAAGAGTATTTCTTTTCCCACCTCGAGTTGCTGTTGGGTTTGTATTATGGACCAAACAGTTGCTATGCTTGTCTACTGTGCTATTTTGGTCCCGCCTGTTTTTGAAGTATTTGCAGTAATACCAATGGATTGTTGAATTTTACTTTCTCTGGAGTCAAGTGACTATTATGCATGGGCAGAAAAGGAAAGAAAAGAATTTAACGTACACACTGCAGTTTTTCAAAAGAAGTCAAGTTCTTTTGAGAAAGGGGAGATCTCAATGGGAAGTGTGCTGCTCTGTGAAGAGGTGAGATGCTACAAAACGGTGGAGACAGCAGTGGGCTCCGTGTTTGCTCAGTATTTGATGAATGAAAATTCTATTTGTACTTGAGGATGATAGAATTTGAAATGGTTGTATTCCAGCTTCATAATATTCTTGAGAGTATGGCTGCATTTTTTGTGTGTCTTTTTTTTTTTTCTTTTCATCTTTGATGTCCAGCTGGTATTTTGAGACAAGAGTATGATTATGGAATTGGACTTGAAGAGCAGCACTAAATCATTCTCACTTGGTACTTGACCTTCATCCTAAACAGAATAGATTTCATGGGAGAAATCAGGTTGGGGAAGATATAATTTAATTCTGCCATGGGTCAAGCAGAAAGGTTAAGTCTTTTAAGTTCCTCATTCTCTGATACTGCTTGGTGAGGTTTTGAAGAAGCAATTTTTAATACTGGGATCATTTCTTGCCTGTCCCATGTTTTTTATTAATTACTGCAATACACAGGCACATTTGAAATAAGTTTTCCTTGCTAGGATTTCTTCTTGTATCTTTTAGGAAATGGGCCTTTTCCCCCCCTTTTTTTGTGAATAAAATTTAAAAATTGTACTGATTCTACACTGACATGCCAGGTGGCAACTGGTGAGTACTTCAAAAATATAAGGCTGTGATTTCACCATCTGTTTAAAGCAGTTATTGGACTCAATTGTTTCCTTTCTCCTCTGCACCTCAGAATAAGATGATTGACGGGGGTTATTGTGAGTGGTCTTCTGTACCTTTCTCCTTGAGGTTTTGTATGACCTGGTGCTGGGTACTTACACCAAGGAGACCTCTGCTCCTCAGCTCTTCAGAGTACGCATTCCAGAGCAAGTCTTCCTCTCTCACTGTGCTCAGATTGGCCATGGCCGCAATCTGGCGCGAGTGTCTTTTTTCCCTTGGAGGAGAAATCCTGTCTTTGGTGGGTGGACTTAGTGGATCTTCGCTGAGGCTACTAACATCCCAAATGCTCTTGCTTTGGAGGGTTTCTTTGGAGACATAGTTATGTCTATACAGTCTTCTCATTTCTTTAATGAATATATATTATTTTAACCTTTTCTCTAGGCATCCTAGCCAACTCTTGTCGCTTTTGCTGCTTTTACCTCCCATCTACTGACATGTTCAAAACAGAGTGCTCCAAACTGCACACACCATTCTAAGGAGATTGGCTTGTAATGATTTCCTTCCCTCTGAGCGGTACCTTCCATGTGAATGTCAGCATGGTGCTGACCTAGTGCTGCTCCTTGCAAATCTGTTTCCTGACTCTGGCTTCCACCTTTGCACCTACTCTGTGAGTTCAGCTTTAACCTGTTCCCAGTCATATTCCACTCCTCCAGCTCTTTGTTCACAATGGCCCTTCGTTCATTCTCCCATCTATTTGTGTATTGGTCCTAATAACTGCTTCCTTCAGATATGAGCTGATTTACATGGTGGTTAGTCTTATTTTGGGGAGAGATAGTAGCCGTGGGTGCTAATGCCACCTTCCGATAAAGCTGCAAATTATCTGTTGGGCTAACTGCCTTGGCACAGTGAATATAATGGTTTGGGCACATTTGGGAGTGCTTAACAGCGTAATTGTATTAATTTTCTGGAAAGCGTGGGGTCACAAAAAGCCAGCAAGGCCTGAGCTGATTCTAGTATACGATTTTCTTATAACAAAATAATGATGAAATAACTCTCTGTAGCATTCCTGTGACATTACAACTATAGATCAAGATTTAAAAGGGACCAATGAAGGCAGATATCAAAGGCACAGTTCTTCTGTCCAGGATCGCACCATAGGTCCCCTGACCCACATAAAACTCAGAGGCTCATGCGAGGCCAGCAATCTCAGAGTACCGCACAGTAACTCAGTGTTTGAGGGCAAGGTCTTGATTCTCTGCTCTCTCCCCTATGGCACCTGGTACAATGCTGCATGCCTGGTAAGCATTCTTAACAATTTGTCAAATAAAATGATGAGTTCAGAGATAGAGTGAGGAATCCGTGTTCAGCAATATGTCCTTACAGAGCACGTGAGGCAGCATGGTCCGCAGCATGGCTGAGACTGGAAACCAGACCCTCTGTTCCCATTCTGACACTCATTCCTCTGTATCACAATATCACTTCTGTTCCCATCCCCACCTGTATGCCCTGGGTCCTCCCTGAGGTTTCTCCAGAGAAGACAGTCTGGTTTGCAGAACCTTAAGCATCAGGGACCCTACTTCAAGCTGATTGCCATCCCATGGTAGCAGACAATGTGGTGTCTTGAATCCATCTTGAAGAAGCAAACCATTCCCAAAATTGTGTAGGTCTTTCTCCTCCCCTCTTTTCCAATCTCTTGATTCGTGTCATAGTAACAATATAGATTCCTTAAGGAGCAGTTGGTACTGTTATCAGGAGGGGTGTATGGGGAGCTTCTCTGGTGTTTCCACTTAAAAAAAAATTTTTGTGTACTTTTGGCTTCTTTTGCTTCATCACTGTCCCATTAGTAGCCAAAAGACCCGGGTGGGTCCCATCACTCTTGACATCTAGTCATCAAAGGTTAATTCTTTGACCTGACGCACACACTATTGGGCATCTGTGTGCTGGGTACCATTCTAGGTACTGAAGACAGTGGTAAAACAAATGGACAAAAGTCTGTACTTTGGAAAGATTGTATTCTAGAAAGGAGAGGCAGACGAATACATAAACAGAAACTATGGTTGATCAGATGGTGAGTGCTGTGGAGAAGAGTAAAGCAGGGAAGGGAGATTGCTGCGGGAGGGAAGGGGAAATAATTTTTAACAGTGAGGTCAGGGAAGGGCTGCATGGAAAGGGACATATGAACAAAGACCTGAAGTAGGTGAGGAAACAGGTTACGTGGCAGCTACAGGAAGAAGATACTAGAACTCATTCTTGACCTGCCCAGATCTAATATTCCATAACACACTGGATCAAAGGTGAACTTGTAGGAATTCTTTTATATAGCAAATGCCGGGGAATTGCAATAGGACAAAAGCCAAGACAGATGCCGTTGGATAGTGAAGGACGTCTCAGCATGGCACGGCGTCAAAACGAGAGGTGGCAGCTCCCTGCAAAGGATGTGTGTATTGCTGTATGTAGCTTACCGTGGCCCCCACTCAGGGCTGCTCGGTTAGCTCCTGGGCCTCTGTAGGCATTTGGGCTCATGACTGTGAGTTCTAATATCCGCTATTTTGAAAATACCAAATGTTTAGAAAGCTGTAGGAGTGGGATCCAAGGAAGTTTCCAGATTTCTGCTCCTTTATCTGGAATCCAAACTAGTTTCCCATCCCATTTGCTTTTCCCTTGTTCTTAAGCCCGATCTTCCACTCCGTCAGTGGAGCTGCCTGTGTTGAGTATCTCTCAATGTTCCAAGACATGAGACCAAATGGCCCATGGGGCAAAATGCAATGGATAGTGCGCACACGCATGCGTGTGTGTATAAATTATGAGAAACATAAGCAATAGGAGTACAAACCAGAACTTGAAGTCGTGTTTATTTATTCAGGTAGGAGGATTAGGGAAGGAGAACTTATAAAACTAAAAAATTAATCTTTGTTGGTTGGTTTATCTCTGTGGCCATAGCCCTGTCCCTTAGGAATACACCTTCCAGACTTAGGTAAAAGGGAGTGTTCCTTGCCTGCTGTGTACCCTGTTGCATTAGATGTGTTTCTGTTGCAGTCATTCCCCCATTAGATATCTGGGACTGAGAAGAGTAAAGCTGGAGATGTGGTTTGGGGTCATCAGCGGACAGGTGGTGGTCAATGCCACGGGAGTGAGTGCACTCTCGCTGACGGCACGAGTGTGCAGGATGATGGGGCGGGCTGACGCGGACGGCCGCCTGTGGTCAGAGTCTGAGAAGTGTGTGCACAATGGAAGTGGAGTGAAGACATTTTTAAGAGTTAATCCTATCAAATGCTGAAGAGGGGGCAAGAAAGGTGCACACCAAATGAACCCACTGAATTTAGCAGAAGTTGTGAGTGAGAAGGCCAAGGCCCTCTGACATGAGCACAGCCAAATGCAAGGAAGACAGCTCTAGGGGAAAACGGTCACAGAAGCAGAGGAGGGAAGGGTCAGCGTGGTGCTTAATGCAGCCATAACATTTCCAGTGTCTGTGAATAGCTTGTTTTTTGTTCTCCTGCGTGGCGGTTCAATGAAATCAGAGAGATCACTCTCACATTAGTGAGCTCTGCTTTGATGTAGCCCACTTCTGTGGGAAATCTATTTCCGAGAGGAGACTCTGTTGTGCTCGGTTGAAAATCAGCCTCCGGGAAACTCATATGGGAATTCTGAGGAGAAAGGAAAAGCTTCTAGGGAGATGTTTTGAAATCCTTTGAGCTGCATGTAATCAGTGCAAACTTTACATGTATATTGACTGTACATTAAGAGCACTTTAAGCAGTAAAGACCTCAAAGGCACTAGTCCATTATGAGAACAAACAGCAATTTAAAGCAATATTTTCCCAGAGAAAAGAATCAGGAGGAACAAAGATGCCCGAGTTGGGGCTTTTTTCCCTTGTTCACTTGTGAGAAAATGTGCTTTTGATCGATATCTACCAAAGACTGTGTTCAGCATAGCATATTTTTAAGGGTTAATGAATGTTCCGAATAGTAATTTAAAACATTTGGGGTGGTGCCTTCAGGCACTTTTTCCAATACCTCTTTTATTCTTTCCAATATCTGGAACATGAAGACTAGAATGAAAATAATTGCACTCTCTCTCCTCTGCTCCTTTCCCATGAGTCTGAGTGCTCATACTCCGTGTATCAGCAAGACCTTCTATTCTCATGAATTCTTTGCTTTCATTTTTAGTAACAGGGCTGGAACTTTTTCTGTGAAAAGGAAGAATATGCTATCCTGTAGAAGACAAGACCCACGGTGGATCCAGCGTACCTCCTTTTGCATCTTTTTCTTTGGAATTCTCCTACGAGGGGGATGTGGAGGGATGTGTTTATAAAACTGTGGGATTGCATTAAAGAAAAAAACCCCCTCAGTTTCGAATTCAGATCAACGTACTGAAATGAAAAGATTTCTCCCCACATTTTCACGTGATTTTCGTCTTCCTGTTTGCATTTGATTTTTGCAATCACACATTTTACACTGGTGGCGTTAGGTAGCAAGACACCACACAAATGAGATGCTACTGAGGGCTATCGGACCGTGACAACTTAATAGCATCTCGGTAATGTGTCCAGCTTATATCTACTTAGATTTGTATACAGCATAATTTCATATGTAACTTAAAAAAATAAAAATAAGAAACACCACCATTATACGGCAGACCACTAATTTCAGGCTTCATTTACACACAAGTAATGGTCTACTGTTAAATAAACATCAAAGAGCTTTCTGTTATACTCTGTTGTGGGAAAAACATTGGTCATAGAATAAACCAGCCAGCTAAAATATTTGTTGTAAAATTAGATAAAAACATTTAATAAAAAGAAATGTGTGATAAAATGAAAGAGCCAGAATACATCAGTGCTTAGCACTAAGATATGTTACCTCTTTAAGATGTCACAAAAGTATTTCAGATGCTGTAAAATGTTTTCACGGGCATAGTTTCTAAACAGCATGACATTTAAAGCATGCTAGAATCCTTGAAGGCTGCACTGTGGTTTCTGTTTATTAGGAAACTTGAGGAACAGTGAGTATTAATAATAATAAGCTGTCATTTTTTGAAAGAGTACTGTGTGGCAAGGGAATATGCTGGGGATTTTGCACATGTTATCCTTGATCCTGTCAGCAATACCATTCCCATCATACAGATGAAAAGACTGAGGCAGAGAATTTAAGTAACTACTCGAGTGTATGACTCATAGTGATAGAGAAGGGACTCTGATGCAAGTCCATCTGTCTTTAAATTTAAGACCCTTTCCACTCAACCAATTACATTAGAATTTCTAGTTGTGGGGCCCAGGTAATAATATTGGAGATTCTAACATAGAAAAAAGGCTACGCTTGCACCATGTTGTCTTTCATGAGAATAAGTAGAGAAGCCAACTTTGACACTTGGCTTATTTGTGGGGTTTAATAAAGAGATGCAGACAGGAAAAGAAGGATTCATCCTTTCCCATTCTTTTCAGGTTTCTGTTTGACGTTGCTTCATTCCTTCCACAGAGAAGAAGGGATATATTATGTATGCAAATATGTGTGTGGATGTGGGACAGTTGCTATGAGTGTCTCTTGTGTCCGTAAGAATGGAAAACTATTTAAAATGACAGATATGTAGATGGAACATTTATATGGAAAAATATGTGGAAAATGTTGGGTAAAGCTGAGTGCCCATTGATATCTAGGGCCAAAGAAAAAAGAACTGAAGCATTATGAATATAGAATATAATGTTGAATAGATTCATGCCTGCATGTGTCAGAGATCTCTTTAAGTTCAGTGTGTGTGTGTGTGTGTGTGTGTGTGTGTGTGTGTGTGTGTGTGAGTGAAATCTCTGGAAGCTAAAAATTAAGAGCAGAAGTCACTGGATTTGACAATTGAATGCTTAATCTCCAGGTCTCTGAGCAAAGGTGGTAGAAGGTCATTTTGGGGGGAAAATGGGTGAGTGGTAGGGATACAGAAGGACTTGTTCTTTTCTCATCTCACATCCTTGATATTTGAAGTCTAGGCCAAATATTATTGTGCAAGAAGCTAGCCTGTATTGAATATGTCATAGATTGTCGATAAAGGTGATTCACCATCTCGAATGTTTAGTTTCTCTCCTTTGCTTTCTGTGGTTTCCATAGTAATGGAAAATCCTTTCCTGCTTTTCTCTGCTACCCAGCAATGAACCCCCCAAAATAATCTTATTCATATCCCTTTCTAATATTCTGTGTGGCTCTACTCCATACCCTGCCTACAAATCACCCCACCTGCAATTTATGGCTTTGACCTCCATGGTTCTTTGCTAAGCCTTGAGAAATTAGCTATCCAACCACAACAGAAGGGGTCCTGGTCTTGAATGTCACTAATACCACCAACACAGTTGGCTTGGAGGTGCTTAACTGTGTTACATTGTTAATTTATGTGGAGTTTCAAGGTAGGTCGAAATTTCAAGTCACCGGGTGAGGCTAATAGAATTTAACATTATCATTATTCCTATTTCACCAACTGTGGGTTGCAAGGAGATTCTGAAACTTTTAGTTTTAATGCATATTCTTTTTGTTCTATAATGGGAAAAGATTGCTACTGATAGTTAATTTGACCTACAATGAGTTTCCAAAAATTGGGCACAGACAAATTTTACTAGATGAACAGATATTTGTTCTCTGTCTGGATTGGTGTAGAGCTTAGAAAAATGCATGGTCATTAGCAGGACTGGAGTTAGAGACATGGTTAATCATAGAGGTGTTAGCCTGAGGAGTTACAAGCCAATTTAGGGTCTCGCCACTTTCTGAACTAGACTATTCTTTGATTCTGTTAATTGCAGGATGAATGGAAATTTCAAGATAGTGAAGAGTTCCACATGGTACCTTATTCACTGTCAAGGATAATGCTCACAAAGTCTTTCAGGGATCCCCCCAATTTTTCCAGCTTTCATTATTGTGGGTCTTTTCAATAATTTTGTGGGTATGGAAACCTGAAGTTGATGTGCTCCCTTGGTGATGGGGCAGAAGAGGACAAAAGGGAATCTCATAGCCTGGGCTCTGGGCAGTTGATCAATCTATTCAGCAAGAGAAAAGGGGTGGCCTGGGCCTTTTATAATTTTCTTGATGTATAATTTTAACCCCTGCTTAATCCAATTGTGATTTCCCCCATGATGTCCTTGTATGATTTTCTCTGAGATAGGAAGGAGAAAGTTCTTCTCTAATCTATTTAGGAAAAAATAAAGATAAAGCAGGTAGGAATCCTCTACAAAGGGTATCTGCAAATATTATTGCTTCTTTCTCAAAGCAAGCATTCAGATACCTTAAGAAAGGGCACCATGGCCTTTGGCCTTCCTTGTTTAGTATAACATTACTCTCCTGTGTCCCCACAGAAAGGAAAGAGTAATACAAGAGTAAGGCTAATGGGATTTCAAGCTCCGTGGGCACCAGACGATAATGCCATTTGTAGATGAGCTTCCCACTGGAAGAGATGAGGGAAGAGCTACTAAGGTGGGAGGGGCATGAAGACGTATCTGTAGCCAGAGTCTGAGAGACCCACTGGGATTGTCCCCAAGGCACCTTCTTTTACTTTGAGACTGCTGGCCTTCCCCTTCCAGTGTTTGATGTTCTCTCATAGGCGTAGAACCCCAAGAAAGCTCGTAGACACATAACTTAAATAAGAAGCAAAATCTGTACAATGCCATTGAGGTCACTGGGCCTGCTTTTCATTGGTTTTTCTGTTTGCTTTCCATTTGGCCTACTTGATTCCCTTTATATTCTGGGCACGTAGAGAAATGCATATTTTTGTAGTGGGCCTGTTCTATCTATATTTGAGTTTTCAGGAGGGCATGCCATTTGGAAAAGTTTTACTTAGTAATAGTGAAGGAAAAAAAGACGACTTTGTGTTTGAAGTAGTAGCCTTGTTTCAATGACATTTAGAAGATGGATGTTCACCATCGTGCCTCTTTCCAGGCTAAGAATCCAGCATATCTTGAGAAGATGAATGTATTGGGGAGGCTGGTTAATCCATTATCTTTGTTTTGCTGCTGGCTAGCAAGGGAGAAATGTTATGACGGCCAATAGGTTGTCCTGCTCTTGTTTTTATGTTCATGTAAAGTATCCAATACGCCGAACACCAGAAATTTCCTATGGTACTTTAGTTCTTGGAGGGAACTAAAAATAGAATGGAAAGACTGAATGAAACATAACCTGGCATTTTTCACACCCCTTCCTCTCATTCCTGAATAAATCAGAAATAATTCCTGAATAAATCTCTTTTCTGGTGCCCGTAGGTGGGGTTCTCTGGGGGCTGAAAATAGTGTGTTCATGGCTTCATTCCGGCAGCCTTTAGACAGAGGCCATCTGAGGTGGGAGTTTAGAAATCTGAAGACAAAACTGATTTGCAAGAGGAAATTTTCTTATGAAGACAGGACTTTGAATTTGATCATTTATATTTGATCAGATTAAAAAGGCAGGGGACTTGGAGATAGTCTGTGTTTTGCTTTCGGAAGCTGTGGAAGAAATAAATTGCTGACAGGTTGGAGCCATAGTGATGAGAAGGTGACTGTTTGGCTATTGTGCTTTTAAAACAACTTGAAGTTTGGGAGAATACTTTAGAAGTAGATAAAAGTATTAAGACCATTTTAAACATTCATCTTCTCTCCTTGCTCAAGGCATGCTGTAGATACAAATTAGGGAGAGAATATATATGAGTTAGGATGTACTGTTTTAAAAGTAACAGGACAACAAACTCAAACTGCTTAGACAACGAAGGAGACTTATTAGTCATGTAAGTTTCAAAGGCCAAAGGTGTAGGACGGGTTTTGAGTGATATTTGATCCAGAAGGCTATGATGTCATTAGGACTCTTGACTTTACTACTTGTGATTCTCCTGGCGTTCCCACCCTGGTCATTCAGAGTCAGGCTTCCCTCATGGTAGCAAAGAGCAGCAGCCATTCCAGGCCTCCTGTCCACACAAGGCCATTCAGACAAGTGAATATGCCCTTGTTTCTTCATTCTTAGTCTGACATTCATTCCAATGGTCTACTTGGTTGGCTTAGCCCAGGACACATGCTCACCCTTGGAGGTGAGGCTGGAGTCCGTATTCCCAGAACCACGTAGTCTCAAATATAAGTGGGGAATGCCAGAAAGGGCTGAACGAATGCTTTGGAGATGACCCCCAAGTGCCTCAAGGCACTAAGGCACCGGGATTAAGAGCCTCGTAAGTTTCATAGGCCAAGGAAAGAGGGCTTCAAGTTCCCTTCCTTCCCATCACTCCTTGTTTGGATTTATTTCTGATGATTATTAACATCATTATCTGTTCAGTTCTTCAAGATACCCGGACACCTAATCCTCCACTTTACTCTAGAGTGCAGTGTGGTATTTCATTGTCAACCATTCACTTTGCTTTTTCTTTCTTAACTTAAATAACTCTTGGTGCAATTTAATCCCATTTTTTTTCTTACTTAATAGACACTAGAAAGAAAGGACAGCTGGCCTAGCCACTACATCTGATACCCTTATATCTGTTTTCAGTGTTTTACTACCACTTTTATTAGTTTTGCCTGATGTCATGGTAAGGTAAATGCCCTTGTTTTCTGTGGTCTCTAGCTTTCTAATTTGAAGCAAGTTTAACTGACTTTTCTGAGGTCATCCTCTCAGTTACAGGAGAGAGGTGTATTAATGGCCACAGCTGCAAAGTTGTAGGAGTTGGCAAACCGTAGCTCATTGGCCAAATCCACTCTGCCGCCTGTTTTTGTAAATAAAGTTTTATTGGAACATAGCCATACTCATTCATTTATATAGTGTCTGCAGCTGCTTTCATGACTGTGATTACAGATTGAGTAGTGTGACAGACACTATGTGGCCTGAAAGATCTAAAATATTTATTATCTGGCCCTTTACAGAAAAAATTTATTGACCCCCAGATTGAATGAGCCACATTCTTCACTTTAAAAACTATGGAAGATTTCACAGCTCAGTAGTAGACTCTTCCCAAGCCTTTCTGGGTCTTTAAAAGTGGTCAAAGAATGTTGGAGGCGGACACAAGCTGAAATGATTCATCTAGTTCTGGTCTTTCATTCCATAGATGAGAAACTGACGCTCAGGGATGATGTGTGACTTACGCAAGGCTCCAGGCATATTGGAGGGAGACCAGAGTGCCCTCTATTTTCTACACCTGGGTTTGTGTGCTGGAAGAGTACTTGCTACCAGGAAGGAGATGAAGTCTGAAGTGTTTTAAGAAAGGTGTCAAGAGGAGCAGTGAAGCTCTGCCTCTTACTGGTTTGGGGAAGCTATTTAATCTAACTGAACCCACTTTCTTCATCTGTAGCATAAAAGTAATAGTAGCATGCCCCCTGGGGTTACGCTGTGAGTGAGCATCCGCGGTAAAGCACATAGGAATAGCTCAATAAATGTTAGCTGGGGCTCTTATCACCAACATCGTCCTCATCACAACAACATTGTCATCACCATCAAAATCATCAGCAGGCTCTGATAATTAGTACTCATCCTTGCTTCTTTCTTGCCTGGGGTCACCCTCCTCTCCAAGACTTAAATGCCTCCTTGGGAACTGGATCATTTCTTCTCAGGTCCTGTCAGAGACCATATTATTATCAGTTATCCCATTTTTCTGTACCTTCTGTTGCTTCCTTACACTATTCCTTCAAATTACTAACAAAGTACTCAAGTCTTAAGTAGTGTCTGTAAATACATTTCCATCACTTACTTCATCCTGGTACAGTGTTGCATTTTTCCCCTTCACGTTGCTGCCCCAGTGGTTTACGTCTCACTTTCTTTATATTCCCTTGAGTTCTGTTCTAAATCCAACTCTTCTAAAACTGGCCTAGCCGAGGTCACAGACAAATCCGTAGGACTATGTATAGTCTTCATCTGTCCCAATCTCATGTAGCATTAAAACTCTTGAAACCCTCCTTCAAGGGAGACTCTTTTTCCTTTGCTTTTAAATCATCATCTTATTTTGCTTCTCTTCCCGCTTCCTGGTAAGTCTCTTTCCCAAATTAGTGCCCTCTGTCTTGTGTTTAACGTTTTCCAGGTTCTGTACGTTGAAGCTCTCCCCAGCAGCTGTATACTTTGTTTGCCGTGTCTTCGGTGGCTGTCTGTGGAGCTGATAAATGTCCCTATCTGAATGTAGCTGTAGAATTTATAAACTTCCCAAACTCCTCCCAAACTGCTCTTCTACTTACTTCTTCCTCCTCCTCTTCTTCATCTCTCATGATATTCCAATTCCTAATATGTATCAAGCACTTGTTATGCATCACGTTCCGTGCTCAGAGCTTTAGAATAAGATCACATTTAGTCCCTACTTTGTTCATATTTCCTTAGTTTTTACCTTTTTCTGTTCCAGGACTCCATGGAGGACATCACATTACATTTATTAGTCAAGTGTGCTTGGGCGCTCCCCTTGACTGTGACAGTTTCTCAGACTTTCCTAGCTTTTGAAAATCTTGATAGTTTTGAGGAGTACTGGTCAAGTATTTTGTAGAGTGTCCCTCAGTTGGTATTTGTATGTTTTTCTCATGATTAGGCTGGGATTATTGGTTTTGGGGACGAAGGTCATTTTCATCACATTATATCAAGAATGCATATTACCAGCATGACTTATCATTGCTGATTGTTCATTTTGATCTCTTGCCTGAGGTAGTGTTAGTCTGGCTTCTCCACTGTGAAGTTCCTCTCTTCCCCCTTTCCATACCTTACTCTTCGGAAGGAAGTCACTACCTGCAGCTCATACTTCATGAGTGAGGAGTTGTGTTCTATCTCCTTGAAGATGGAGGATCTACATTAATCATTTGGAATTCTTTACACAAGAGATTTAGCTATTATCCCCCATTTAGTTATTATTCAGTCATTCAGTTATATCAACTTATGTCAGTATAGACTCATGGATTCTTATTTTATACTTTGGTTATAATCCAGTTCTGCTTTATTTCGTTGTTCCCCTTGTTCTGGCTTTGGCCATTGGGAGCTCTTTCAGTTGGCTTTGTTTCCCTTCAGCACACTATCATTGTGTGTATGTGTATGTATGTGTGTGTGTGTGTGTCTGTGTGTCTGTGTGTCTGTGTGTGTCTGTGTGTGTGTGAGAGAGAGAGTTTCTTTTTGGAGTACCTTCTTACTTTTAGCACCACAAAATGCCCAAGCTCATTTTATGTTTCCTACCCTGGTTCTAGAGTCAGCCATTTCTCTGAGGAGCCCTGGCTCCTTTTATTGGAGAATGATATTAAAAACCAAGATCTGGATTCTAGGTATGTCCTTTTTACTGGAGTATCATTTCTTTTAATCTTGCTAAACAGAGCAGGAAGATATATGTATGTATACTAACCTGTGTGTATACAAATACCTGTAACTATTTCTATGTTTGAACATCTATATATGTATTAAGCTAAATATGAGTTTGATGCTGGTGTCTCCAGCTCTCATCCATTACCTCATGGATCATTTTTGCCTTCTCCCTGTGCTGGTTGATAACCTCCCACTCCAGCAGTGAGAAAAGCTAGCTTCCACCATCTCCCCTTCATTTTTTTTAATTGTTCAAGGCCAGTAGAAATTTGTAGTGTTATCAGAATTGTTAATCCATATCCCTGTGGGAAAAATCTTTATCAGCTAGAGGACAATGCTTATGTACAGATTTTACTGCCTTTTATGCTTACAGACCACTCATTCCAGAAGTTACTTAAGTTAGCACTATTTTTCCCTATCTGCACGAGGAGTGTTTCATACATTTATAATATTGTTAGATTGTTGTGTTACTTTTAGTATTCCATCTTGGGATCTCACAACTCCTAAATGATTGGTCAAAAATCTCTATACATTAAAGTCACATTTTGTGCTGTAAAGTTATATGGTTTTTAACAAATGCATGGTGACATGTATCCACTATTACTTTACTGTACAGAATAGATTTACTGTTATAAAATTTTCTTTGTGCCTTATCTATTCAACACTCTCCTAACCCCCTGGCAGCCATTGATCATTTTATTGTTGCTATACTTTTTGACTTTTCAAGAATGTCATATAATTTGAATCATACTGTACATAGTCTTTTCAGGCTGGCTTCCGCCCCCCCCCCCCCCCCCCAGTTAACAGTATGTCTTTAAGATTCATCTATATCTTTTCATGCCTTGATAGCTTACTTCTTTTTATTGCTGAATAATATGCCATTGTGTGGAGGTGCCACAGTTTCTTTATTCATTCACCCATTGAAGGACATCTTGGTAGCTTTTAGTTTTTACCAGTTCTGAATAAAGCTGTTGTAAGCATTTATGTGCAGGTTTTTGTATGGACATAGTTTTTCAAACAAGTTAGGTGAATCCCTAGGAGCACAATTGGTGAATCATATGCTAATTGTTAATTATAATTAATCATTAATTACGTTAACTTACGTAAACGTAAGTTAATCGTATGTTTAATTTTGTAGGAGACTGACAAACAGTCCTCCACGGTAGCTGTACTAATTTTGCATTCCTGCCATCGGTACATGAGAGTCCCCGTCCACATCCTCACCAGCTATTGGTGTTGCCCGCGTTCTGGGTTTTACTCTAATATGTGTGCAGTGGTAACTTGATTTAATTTGCAATTCCCTAATGACAGAGGACGTGAAGCATCTTTTCATATGCTCATTTGCCATCTGTATATCTTCTTTGGTAAGGTGTCTGCTCAGATATTTTGTTCATTTTTTAAATAGGGTTGTTTATTTTTTAATTGTTCTTTATGTTCCAAGACCCCCAGTGGATGCCTGAAACTGGGAGAGTACCAAGTCCTATATTAAGAGATTAACAACAATAAGAGATTAACAAAAATAATTAATAATAGAATAATTATAACCGTATATGGTAATAAAAGTTATGTGAATGTGGTCTTTCTCTTTGTCTTAAAATTCTTATTGTACTGTACTCAGCCTTCTTCCTGTGATGATGTGAGATGGTATAATGCCTCCTTGATGAGATGAAGTGAGGTGCATGACGCAGGCATTGACATGTGTGTTAAGCTACTATTCTCTCTGACTCTGTCAGAAGGAGGATCATCTGCTCCTAGACCGCGGTTGACCACAGCACCATGCAGAACGTGAAACTATGGATAAAGAGAGATTTCTGTATTTTGGATACAAGATCCTTTATCTGATGAGTGTCTTACAAATGTAGTCTCTCACTCCGTGGCTTGTCTTTTCATTTTCTTAGTGTCTTTTGCAGACAAAATTTTAATTTTTTTCAAGTCCAACTTCACAAGTTTTTTCTTTCGTGGATCATGCTTTTGTGTTTTCTTCTAGAAGTTTTATACTTTTGTGTTTTATGTTTAGGTCTATGTTCCATTTTGACTTAATCAGGTGCCAGGTATGTGTCTAGGCTTTTTGTTAGTTTTTCATATGAACATCTAATTGGGCCAGTACCATTTGTTGAGAAGACTGCCCTTCCTCCATGGAGTTGCCTCCGCTCCTTTGTCAAAGATCAGTTGACCATATTTGTGTGGGTCTATTTCTGGGCTCTCCATTCTGGTCCACTGATCTGTGTGTTCGTACTTTTGCTAATACCACACTGTCTTGATTACTCTAGCTTTATAGTAAGCTTTGAAATTGGGTAGTGTGAGTTTTATGGGCAGCATATTATCACTTAAAAATGTATTTTCAGTAAATTTTTAGTGACATATAGCATACATGTAGAAAAATGGTGAAATGATTGTGTATGGCCTTATAAATTTTTATACAGTAAATACATTCAAGTAAGCAGCACCCAAATCAAGAAAAAAACATTTAGCGTTTTCAGAGCTTCCTTAATTCTCCTTCTAGTTACTAACCCTCCACCCTGTGATAATCTTTGTTTTGACTTTTAACAACATTTATTAGTTTGACCTGTTTCTGTAGGTTATTTGAATGGAGTCATACAATATGTACTATTTGGTGTCTGGCTTCTTTCCTCCATGTTATGTTTGTGAGACTTGTCCACCTTTTTGTGTGTAGTTGTTGATTGCTTATGCTTATTATTGTATAATTTTCCATTGTATGAACACACCACAATTTATGTATCCATTTATTCTGTTGTTGGAAATTTGTATTGTCTTCAGTTCTTATTACTACACATAGCAACAATATAAAATTCTCATATGTATCATTCAGATTTTATATGCACATTTCTGTTGGGTATATCCCTAAGAGAGAAACTCCAAATCATAGGGTATAGATATGTTCAACATTGATAGATATAGACACTCAATTTTCCAAAATGGTGCTCAATTTATATTCCCGTTACTAGTTTGTGAGAGTTCTTGTTTATGTGACATATATTCTAATCTTCAAAATATGTCTATGGCATAGTTACAATATTTTATTCTCATTTTACATTTGACTAAATCTGAGTCTCAGACAAGGTAAATGACTTGACCAAAGTCATGTACTATTGATTTATATTCAAGGCAGTCTGAACTCAGTCCACATATACTTTTAGCGACTCTTCTTTCCTCCTCTTGTAGATTAAGAATGCTATTACATATAGGCGATCTTCTTTGAAACTTCCAGAGTTCATTTAGATAAAGCTGAATACCAGCCCAATGTATGTCAATTTCTACTATGGCCAACAGATGGCGCTAACAGTAGTTTAAAACTTGTCACTTGGAGCTTTGAACAAATGAACTCAGATACAGCCTCTTAAGAACTGGTCTTTACGTTGGTCTGAGCTGATCTAAAAACTAGAAATCTTGGGGTCATTCCTCCTTCTCTCCCAGCCCACCTACTTGGGCCATAAATCCCATCTATCTTATTCAAAAGTAGTTCCTGAATATGCATTGCCCATCCATTCTGTCCTTCCTCTGTGTTCCCATTGCCCTGTCTTCTTGTCTCTTAAATATGAGTCCTGCACTCACAAATAAATAGCATTCATCACAGTAGCAGTTTATGTACGTGCCATGCCCTGCTATGTTTTGACTTCTCATGGCAGAGACTGAGTCATATTTACTGTGTGTCCTGGGGTCTAGCATAGTGCCTGGTACAGAGAAGGTGCTCATGTTTGAGGAGATCAAGTTCTCTTGGCACACCAGAAGGTTCAAAATGACCATTCTTTCCTGTGGTCCCATAAGCTCAGAAAATATTTAACTTGCCCTGTCTGCCTCAAATGGTCTGGTATCATGCTCTGACCTCTGGGAGAATGGGGCTCATTATTACACAGATCCCTGGCCCAACGGTGTGGCTCGTTTGTGCATTCCGTCACTCTTCTGAAAGGCTGGAGATAAGCCAAGGTACCAGGTCATTTCTTTTTTCTAGGGTGGTTGCCAGAGAAGTTCTGGTGGCAGAAGTAGGCATGACCAAATTGTCCACTTACCCTGGTTCAAATTGAACTGTTGGTAGTTAAGGACTGGGAATGGGGTGGGTCAGTCTGACATCAGGCTGCAGAACCACCAAGCACAAATCTATCCCTTTATGAGAAAGAGATTCCCGGTTATTGGACCATTTGTTTGTGGGCTAGGACCTTACCTTCACTTTAATCACATAGTTTTATATACTTGGAAGAAGGTAGATAAGAACGTTAAGCACAGTAAGTTTAAAAAATATTTTCCTGCCCTGACCTTCTCTTCCATCCTCTCCCCACAGTTAGAACTTTTCAAGGTTAGTGTTGATATTCTCTGCCACTCCTGTATATCATTATGTTGAGGTCAGAGCCAGACTGCTCGGGTACAACTCTTGGATCTGCCGTTTCCTATATCTATGATGTTGGGTAAGTTACTTAACTTCTCTGAGCCTCAGTTTCTCATCTGTAGAGTGGGTTTAACAATAGTGCTTTCCTCCGATGGTTGTAATGGGGATGGAATGATTTAATATATAAAAAGCCCTTGAACAGTGCCCGCTCATATGAAGTGAGCTTGGTAAATATTGACTTTTTGTTTGTTTGTTTAAATCAAACCAGATACAGCAATTTTGTGATGCTATCTAGAGCATAGAAAGCATTTCATTTATTATTATGTTTCATGTTGTGATAAAGCTTTTATTACTGGGGTGAAAATGGCCAAATGTAAATGAACTTACATCTGCAATATTTTTCTCACCAATTGTATTGGGTACTTTCTCTGCTCTTTTCTATAATAGACTCCTATACTCTACACATGCCCTAATAATTCCTTATGTTCGTATGGCATCAGAGTTTACAAGCTACTCTCACTTGCAAAATCTCATCTGAATCAGAAATCCTTGCAAGATGGACAGGGCCTGTTTTATATTCATTCCTCTGTTATTTAAGAGATGAGAAAGCTGTGTCTAGCTGTGATTAAGGGGATTTTGTGAGATCTCAAGGCTGGTGAACGGTGGGGCTGGGCCTGCCATCCTTCTTGTTCTGGTACTGCCCACTCATTGTCAGGTTCCGGGAGTTTGTGGGTCATCGGAAAGCTGCAATCAAATACCTCGGTGTCCATTAAGAAAATGTGTGTATGTACGATGGCGTCTACCCAGAAATTAGGTATTAAGACCCCTCGTAATAGGAAAACGCACATCCCGGGATACTGAATTTGAAATAGGGGTGGCAATAGAAGTCCCAAATGAGTCTATGAGAGCTTTTAAAATTTTATGTTCGCTAAAATAACTTCAAACGGCACCATGAATAAGGACCGTACTGGTGAGAGAGTACACATTTTTAGTGGGTAGAAAGGTCATTCCAGGATCTCTCTTCCCAGTAGCAGTAGCTTGTATGGTTTTTTGTTTATCTGTTTATTTTTGGCAGATATAATGCATACCACAAGGGGTTTTTTTTTGTTTTTGTTTTTTTCTCTCCCTGGGTGTGCTTCACCAACCAAATGTTCAATGCCTTTCTGGTTTTATGACTCAGAATTATTGGTTTCTGCCTTCCTGGGACCCACATCTATCAGCCCCTCTTAGAGGCCTCTCAGCTTTCTTCCTTGGCTCAGACACAGACAGAAGGCAGTAGAAGGGTCCATTTCCCTCACTTCCTTTCTCTTACCCAAGGCTTCAGGTAAGACCCCTTTTCTTTTTCTGTTATTTCCTTCACCTCTTGTTTTTGTCCTCAAACCCCAGGACATCTGTATCAATTTACCTGTAAAAGACTGATTTAGCTTATTTTAGAACTAAAACCTCCATTGTTTCAGAATAAAAGTATGATGGCTGCCATAATTTTGCGTTAAGATTTCACGCAAATCAGTGGAACAAATATGCATCCAGTTTCTATATATGCTGTCATAGGTCCTCAGGAAAACTCTCTTTGCGGGCCTAGAACTTCATAATTCTTTCAGATTTTGATTTAGTTCCCTTCTCATGAGAAGCCTGGGGGACGAATGAGGTATCGCTATTGTTTATCACTCTTAATGAAGGTCCCCTACAGTTTTCTCTTTTCACAACCCCCCCCCCCCGAACTGTATAAGTGTACTTACTAAAAGTCTCTTTCCCTCTTTTTAAAAAGATTTTATTTATTTATTTGTCAGAGGGAGAGAGAGAGAGAGCACAAGCAGGGGGAGCAGCAGGCAGAGGGAGAAGCAGGCTGCCTGCTGAGCAAGGAGCCCCATGAGGGACTCAATCCCAGGACCCTGGGATCATGACCTGAGCCGAAGGTAGACACTTAACTGACTGAGCCACCCAGGTGTCCCTTCCTAAGAGTCTCTTAATGGAGCTGTGTTTGTGTTTGAAAGATGCTTGCTAGCTCTCAGATACATCCCTGTAAGAATGCTGGGGAGAAATCTCTCCCATTGTATTGCGAAGTGCTTGAAGCAAGTTGTCATTGTTGAGCACCCTGAGCCCAAGAGTTCTGAGCAAGGAAAGTGATGAAAGAACCAACGCCTCTCTCCCCTCCTCTGAAATGCAGTGGTGGGTGTGACGGTGTGCAACTCACTGTCCCCTTCAGGCCCTCTGTTTGCCCGCCGCAGCCAGTATGGGCCCCTGACAGTTCCCAGATCTCATTGTCTTTCCCTGGCTGCTGGCTGCTAAGAGTGGCTTTGCTCAAGGCCATGCTGGCTCCCAGGAGGGAAGGGGTAGCCAGACTCTAGTGACTTAGCCTCTAGAGCACAAACATCGGGCCCCCCTGCCTCTGTGCAGGACGAACTATAAAGGACCCGCCAAGCATTCGAAGTCCCCTGTGGGGTCAAGAGATCTCTGTTGAGAGTGTATCACAGGTCAGCTCCTTCCTCTGCCTGATCCTGCTGCCTTCCCTTCCCTGCAGACTTGATCCCAAGGGCACGCCCAATAAACCTCTTACACACAAATCTCAGAGTCTCAGAGCTGGTTTCCCAGGGAGCTCAGCCTCAGACAAATAGTCTGCTTATCTGTGCAGTGGGTTGGCTGAAAATTGAGGGCAGTGTCCCTCGGCGTCCGCCCCTATTGCCAGGCAAACCACACTGGCCCAGAGCTGTTCCGACTCTTAAAATCTGCACTTGGCAGTGAGCTGAAGCAGCGCCCGTGACATCTGGACGTTGCTGGGTGTGGGACTTCATAAGAGCTACCGGCATTATGCAGTTCTTTGATATCTCTTAGTGAAAATTTCTCCTTGTTATGCGCAAAGAAAATGAAGAATGGTATAGCCTACAGAGACCTAAATTTGGCCTCCTTGAACACTGTCCTCAGTGCATTCAGCGGTGCACAGAGAAGACATGGCCCTGTCCTTGGGGTGGGGAGAGAGGTTAGTTAGGAGGTGGTCGCACTTCAGCCAGATGTGCTGGGCCAGGGGCAGCTGGGCTCTCCTGCGGGACGCAGATGAAAGGCAGCCAAGCCAGGGTTGAGGAGGGGAATTGCCTAGAGAAGGCTGCTCTGTAAACGCTGAGAACTGGACGTTGGGCTGGGAAAAGTCATGTGGGATCTTGTGAAGGTGCCAGAGGTTTTGTGGAGAGACTTGGGACAAGATGGCCCCCTGCTGGGAGATGTTCCTGGGCCCCGGGGTGAGGTGAGAGCTGGGGGGCGGGGAGGGGGGTGAAGGTCAGCAGAGGGCAGAGCCTGCGGGACTTAGGAGAACAGGTCGGAGAAACTGACCCGGATCCTCAGAGCGATGGAGAAGCGTCAGTGGATTTTAGGAGGGGAGTCATCTGACCGCATTTGCTTACTTCATGAGTTTGCTAGGTGGGAACCGAATTACGATCATTTATAATATAGATTAGAGTAGTCATGTTGACTGAAAAAAATTGAAGCCAGTGCCCCCAAAGTAATCAGAATGAGGGATTACTGTCCTCAGTATGTCCTGGTTGTGAGAGGCCTGACTTTGAGGATACGAGTCGATTTCCGGACAGGAGGCTGCAGGTAGAGGTACGTAAGCCGCGGGCACTGCAGCAGCCATTGCTGTGTGTGTGTGTGTGTGTGTGTGTGTGTGTGTGTGCGCACTTGTGTATGTTTTCTGCTCTCTCTCTGGACATCTTTTCAGTGTATCTTTATCTCTGTTTCTCTCTCTCTTTTTCTAACTCTGTGTCTTTGTTTCTCTAATTTCTCTCTCACTGGGTTTCTCTCTGACTCTCTGGGCAAGGCAGGCACCGTAAGCGTGTCTATTAAAGAGATTCCCCTGCAGGCAAGTTCCCCAGATCCCCTGTTAGCCAACAGCATATTCCATCTAGGTTACCAAAAATGCCTGGAATGACATAGCTGAGTGGTTGTGAGCTCCCAGACTTCACGGGAAAGGACTTTTCTGTTGGAGGTTGTGTTAGGGCTGAGCAGCAAGCATCAATGTTTTTCTTTCTGTTATTTTATTCAGGTCTAAGCTTCCTTAATTAAAAAGTAATTATATTTCCCCCTGAGTAAAGATTTGATCTAAATTCAGCTGATGTGCTGACATCAATACTCAACAGGAAGATTTCCCCAAACTCAAATCTGCTGTGGATGCCCCAACCCAAACCTCACAACGAGTCCCAATTTTTCTGCAGAAACTCATTCTGTTTCATATGGCTTGCTCGTGGGGGAGTAACTGACGGCAGGTATTGATCTGTTAAGAACAAATGAGAGAAAGTGACCAGAACAAATAAACGTTGGGGAACCGAATCATAGAAGTTTGTCCCCGTTGAAATTCCCACATCATTCAGCTGTTCTTTATTTGGAGAAAATAGCAATAATAATAATAATAATAATAATAATAATAATAATGATAATAAAGGATATTGAGTGATATACTTGTTAACATTTGTGAGAAGATATGATTGGAGCCACTGCCTCTCTCTTGATGTTTGCTATGTATTTTTTCCCCCAACTTCCTTCTATTTGAAGTAAGATGTTGCTTCATTCTGGCAATTTGGATTGCCTAATTGATGTTGCCAAGGAGGAGGCCTCTCTTGGTTACTCCGTCACTCTTCTGTGCTTGGATGTGTCTCTAATCCTTTTAATGATTATCTTCACGGCATGCAAGCACGTCTGATGCTGAGAGTCGAATAGTAGCTAAGGACACAGAGTGAAATCTTAGCTGGAATGTTCGGGGCCTGGAGTTCCTCGAACAGACTGCTTCTTGATTAAGCTGGACTCCTCGGCAATGTGCTATCTCATAGTCATTAAATGAAGTTTACTTACACATTTTTTATACAAATGAACACCTTCCCAGGGTGATGAGGCTTTGGAAGGAGTGTAGGAGAGAGAACAGGAATTGGGAAAGGTGGCAGGCTCTAGGGTCAGGTCTGTCGTAACTAATGTGACCTTAGGCAAGTCCCTGACCTCCCTGGGTGTCCTTTGTCAAAGGAGGTCACTAAGGTCCTCTCCACAAATCTAATATTCTGGACGGATGCGATTGGAGACCCAATCTGAGAAAGTTGTTTCTCTTTAGCAGTTCAGTTCTCCTAAAAGTAGAGATGACAGAAAAAAACAAAACAAAACAAAAACCATGTTCGTGGAATTTCTGATTCTCTTTCCTTGACTAGGGTTAATTGATGTGTTTCTCATTCCAGCTGCAGAGGAGCTCTAGTCCACATGTTTTTCCCTTTCCTATCGTCCAGCAAATGGATAAAAAGATGCCTGCGTATGTCAGTATGAGTGTGTGTTGAGGGAAGGATGGGGTTGAAGGAGCTGAGAAAGAGCAGTTGTACCAGCAGGATGTCCTGATCGGCTTAAGGACCAAGTGGCAATTTCTTCCTCTCTTGCCCCACTCTGCTTCTTACGTCAGCTTCTGTGAGAAAACTGCTACCTTCTAGAATTCCTCCACTGCCCTGTTGCTGTTTTCCAGCCCTGTCAGGTGGGAGTTACTCACCAAAACTTTTTGAAATCTCTCATAGGCCTCTATTGCTCATAGTCTCACTCTGTACCTAAGCAGGTCCTCAGTAGACTTGTTGAATGGAATCAAATCGAAGTGTGTTTCAAATGTCAGCTCTTAGATGCAGCACCTCTTTAAGAAACGGCAAGTATTCACATCCTTAGGGGTAAGAAGCCTCAAGTAAGCCAACACAGCTCCCAGAGGAGAGCCGTTGTCTTTTGTGCTGCAGGATCTGTGGACTTACTCAATTCTTAGTCTTCTGACGGCTCCAGGCAGTGGTACATGCACTCGCTTTTGCCAGGTTGGTAAGGAGCACCTATTAATACTTCTGAACTGTTCATAAATGAATGGCTTTCCTCTCTGCTGTCCCCGTCCTGTGACAAGTGCCCGAGTTTCTGGCCAGCTCTACACAGCACCCTCCTCAACTAGTGGTTTGCAGACTGTGAGATGCATCAGCATCACGCGAAGGGCTTGTTAAAACCCAGTTGCCCCTCCACCCCCAGTTCCTGATTTAGGAAGTCAGGGGAGGGGCCCCCAAAATTTGCTTTTTCTCCGTTCCTTGTTGGTGCTGTGATGGCTGGTCCTCAGGCTTCACATTGAGAATCCGTGCTCTCAACAGTCTCCTTGCCTCCTTTTTTGGCTCCCAGACTCTATCCATGTAGAAGCTAGAATGATCTACTAGAAACAGAGTCAGATGGCTTTGTCCCGCCTCAGTACCTCCTCATGTCCTTACTCCGCCCAGGAGGGCCTGTGGATCCTGGCTGATGAGGCCACAAGGGCTGACCAGCCTGGCTTTCCAGCCTTGGCCTGCCCTATCTGCGTATTCCTGATCTTTCTATGGTCTCGCCTGCCTGCCTCAGTGGGTGCAGGACCCAGCCACACTCTCTGCTCTTCCCAGCCGCCGGTTCCTCACGTGGTCTCGACTCTCTTCTTCTCTGCCGCCTTTTCGCCTGTCAGTACCCGTACATCCCGTCCTTCTCAGCAGCGCGGCCGCTCTTCTTCGCAGAAGCCAGACCTGACCACGGGAACAAAGGTTATATTCCCGCTTATTGTCTTGCAGAGAAGCTTTTTTTTTTTTTTTGTCTTTTACAGTCTTTAGCTTAATATTTTATGATATTCCTTTCTGATTTTGCTTGATGAATAGCTGAATTTCTGCTTGGGTTGGAAACGCCTGTGAAGGAAGGGGCCATATATGTTTTGGTCGCTGCTGAATTTCCAATATATGGCAGTGCCTGGCACATGATAGTCACTTGATAAACCTTTGTTCAGTGACTGGGCAGATGGATGGATGGATGAGGTTCTGGAATGCCTGGCAGTTGTAGGAAAAACTTAGGGGAGCAGGGAAAAGAATTCCTGCCATGTAGCATTTGGCTACAGCTGTGTGCGCTGGTTTATCTGTCAATGAACGTGTCCAAGGTTTATTTTTGAAATTTTTGCTGAAGGACTCAGAATTGCCTGGTACAGCCAGCACCCCCACCTGCTTTGCTTCAAAACATGTGTATCCCTTGAAACTCCTTTCTTCAGGCAATCTGATCCCGAATGTAAGAGAACCATGTCTGTGACTCAAAGAACGGGTCTGTATATCTTTGTATCGTAGCGCTCTTTATCCACGATCAAGTCAAAGTTTTGAGAAACATATTTTTGGCTGAAAATAACAGGATTCTTTCAGAGATAGTTTTGTGGGATTTCAAATGCCTTCCTTGTCACTTGTCCTTTAGCATAAGCTATTTCTCTGGGGACATTTTCCCTTCGTAGACTCCTTTCCCTCCATGCTTGTATCTTTTCTGGCCAATCTTCTCTTCCTAGATTCCTTCCATGGGGCTTACAGCATTCCTCGGAGTTCACGGGTAGGTCGACCGCAGCAGTTAAATGACAAAGCAAATCCTGACCCCGAGGCCGCTACTCACTCATCTATTCTAGGACCGCCCAGCCTCCCGGTCTTCATGTTGAATCTCAGTTCACCTCTTCAGTAGTGTGGACTTGAGGATTTTCAGAGGAGCTACTGACCACATGGGCAAAACTGTCAAATTCAGGTACCTACAGGGTCAGGCTAACTGTAGCTGGGGCATTGGAGGCAGGAGTTCATGGTCTTCACTATTCGTGGTCCATGCAGAGAGGTGGTTCCATAGTGATTTTTTTTTTTTTTACCTCCAGGACTTTGAGGTGTGTTCAAAGAACTGGGCTTCAGAGGTACATGTTTTCATATGGAAATAACTGAATTTGGCATTGACACGATTCACCCAGCTGCGAAGAAAACAGTGTCAGGTAGTCTTAGCAGGTAAAACTGAGTTGGGGAGCCAGAGAGAGATTCCATGCACCTGGAGTTAGAATGATACCTCAGATTGGGGTTGTCCAGGGTTTTCGTTTTGTTTTGTTTTGTTTTGTTTTTTGAAACAGCATGTTTCCTCCTTGAGAAGAACCACCCCTCCCCCCCATCATTCCTTGTGGTTTAGGAGCTTACTGTTGGAAGATAATTCTGTATGGCTCTCTTGCATTTTTGCACATCTTGCATCATCTGGAAGATAGAGACTGGGTCTCCCTCCAGGTGAAGGATAGGTTTGTTTTCTGACCAGAATCATGAAGACGAAACTCTGGGATGAAGGGTAGGCAAGTTCGCTAGCAGCACCCAGTCGTGAACCAAAGCAATGCAGAGTTCCCCAGAGAGTAACGTGAGTGCAGCTGGAGAAGACAGGCATGGGGGGAAGGCTGGACTGTGGGAATGCTCTGGGAGTCCCAAGGCTGACCCCACATCAGGATGTTAGGAAACTGGCACTGTAGAACTTTACATGTAATAGAATCTAAATTGCGGGGCTTGCGCTCGTGACTCTAGCACTACCTGAGCTAAAACCAAGAGTTGGATGCTTAATTGACTATGCCACCCAGGCGCCCCATCCACAGCATTCTTATACCAAATGGTCTTTTACCTTTCTAGTAACAGTTTCAAATGGTGTTTGGAGAAGGGACCTAAAGAGAGAGTAGATAAAACCGATCAGGCACAGTTGTAGCTGGGGATGTTAATAGATGCAAAGGGAGAATCAGAGGCAAGAAACAAACAAAAAAGTGAGCAAAGGATCAATTTAAATATTAAGCCTTTTATGAAATGGACCTATGCAAGGCTGTTCCAATTTATTTTCCAGACTTCCTTCTGACTTCTCATCCTGCAGACCATGTGTTTGTCACCTAAACAGTGCTCATCCCTGTTCAGGCCTCCTCCCTTCCCTTCTGCTGCCTGTGTCTACTTTTGTCTACTCTTATTTGCACACTTCGCCTGAAATAACGTGCCCTTTCCTGCCTAGCTGTCTGCCTCTTATCTCACCCTGGCCAGACCCACCCAGGGCCTAATGAGACCAAGTCTCTTAGGATTCCTGAACCCAATTCCAAAATGAGGGGTGGTCCCCAACCCACACCCCCACCCCACACCCCCACCCCCGCCCCTGCAACAAGATCAAGAAATTCTCAGACACCAGCAGTGTGTCTATAGAATTCAACTCAACTCTGACACAGATTCCACAGTTAAGGGGTCAGTTCTACAAGACTGTCCCCTACCTCCATTTCAGATGCCAGGTGTAAGCCCTGGACTGTAACTGTGCTTCCGCCCCACCAGCAACAGATTGTAAGTTCCAATGACATCTTCCTTAGGTTCTTCTACAATTTGCTAGAACAACTCACAGAACTCAGGGAAACACTTATGTTTACCACTTTATTCAAAGATACACTAAAGGATATGAATCAATAGCCAGATGAAGGATGCACTGCGCAAGATATGGGGAGCTTTGTGTGGGGTAGAGAGCTTCCATGCCCTCTCCAGATACACTGCTTTCCCTGAACCTCCACGTGTTCACCAACCCAGACACTCTCCGAATCTAGTCTTTGTGGGTTTTTATGGAGGCTTCAGTATATGGTATGATTGACTAAGTCATTGGCCATTGGGTGATTCAGCCTGCATCCCCTCTCCCCTTCGGAGGTAAGGAGATAGGACTGAACATTCCAACCTTGTCATCACATGTTTGGTCCTCCTGGAAACCAAGCCCTGTCCTTGTGTGGGGTCTGAAAGTCACCTCCATTAATAACAAGACACCCATGTCACCTTTATGGTTCTGAAGGGTTTTCAGGAACTGAATTAAAGACCAGATATATCTGAGAAATATATATTGGTCCTCTGAACGATCAAATATACATTTCTTTTAAATCATTATATTGCAGCCTGGATCTAAATTACCACCAAATTCATAAATCCCATCAACCTTCCAGTAGGTATCATTTCTTACTTTCCCTTTGACCCAAAGGAATAAAATATGTTGAGTGATGCTTCTCACCTTTCTTTCTCTCCACCCCTTTCTCTCTCTTACTCTCTTTCTCTCCCCTCCCCCTTCCTCTCCCCAAGTTAATTTTCAGATTAGTTTCTTGAGACCGGCCCTGGGACATGTCTCCAGTGAGATGACGACATATACAGAGTACACAGAAGTTAGAGTCACTCTTTTTTTTTTTTTTTCAGAAAAATTTTCACTTCAGAGTAAAATTTTAATTGGACGTCTAAACTTCCAGATAAGCTTTTGTTCACCATTTGTCATGAATTTACAGGGGGAAGGAAAAAAAAAAATCAATATTCTACAGTACTTCTTTCATCCCAAGGCGGTTGAAAGACTTTAGCTGCAAAGTGAAGAGATCAGAAGAGAAACAGATTTATAAAAAAAAAACACCCCCATCTTAACAATGTCATTTGGAAGAACAGACCCTTTCTGAAGCAATTTCTGATCTTCTTTCCAAAGGCGATCACTTTTAATAGGCGACCATGAAGATGAGAAGCCAGAAGAAGAAGGTACAAAGAGAAAAATGCAGGGTGCAGTTTTCCGTCCTCTGTGGTTTTAAGGAAAGAGATCCCAGCTGTAAATGTGGACAATTTGCAAACATTTAAGCTGGACCTTCTGCGAAATTTAAATGCCTTTGCCGATCAAGACAAACAGCATCACTCTCTGTTCTAATTCCAAGCAGCTGGGAGGTAGCATACAGAGCTGAAGTTCCCCAGGCTCGCTTTCAAGGGCCCCTTCCTAGGTGCACCCCAGATTTCTCTGTAGTGCAGTGATGTAGTCTTATCACTTTGTCATCAATTGGGGCTTGATGAATATGTTTAAGAATTTCTTGGTTTCCTGCTGTCTGAATGCTCTGGCATCATACATGAAATGGTTTTCTTTTGTGCAGTAACTGCTACCAATTTGCTCTATCAAAACCCACTTTCTTATTTCATATAAAATAACCCTACTTAAAGTTTTTAAAGTTTCAGTGTTATCAACTTAAAACTTCGATCTCCTATTTATTTATTTATTTTTAGAAAAGATTTTATTTATTTATTTGACAGAGAGTGACAGCAAGAGAGGGAACACAAGCAAGGGGAGTGTGAGAGGGAGAAGCAGGTTTCCTGCTGAGCAGGGAGCCCAATGGGGGGGCTCGATCCCAGGACCCTGGGATCATGACCTGAGCCGAAGGCAGGCGCTTAACGGCTGAGCCACCCAGGCGCCGCTCTATCTTCTATTTAATACCTGTTTCTTCATCTTACCCATCTTTCCTCCCTCCAAACTTGTGGGGAGTGGAGGGTTCCGGGCCATGATTCATTCTCTTACACAATTTTCTTTATCTTTTTGTAAAGACTACTTCGATGTTGGGTCAGTGAGGAAGGAGATGAGATGAAAATGTTGCCTTGTACGTCCGCCATGTTGGGGTTGCATGACTCTTCTTGGTTCAACATACCTGCTGCCCTAGATTATGACTTATTTTATGGGCTCCTTGAGGATGACTGGTGACTCCATGAGGGCCTCCCAACAAAGTTCTCCTTGTACATGACTCAACCGTGTCTTCTAGCTGATTTCTAGTTGGAAACATCACATCACATTGGCTTACCCAATGCCTGTGCCTGCCCAGCCTGCAATACAGTGTTACCTGGCATTGGTGATGTTTCCATCTTTGTGGCCAACTGGCAAGTTCAGATCTAACCTACATATATCTTGTGAAGAGGAAAAGTCCCCAATTTTCCCTTTTTATACCATCTCTACCCAGTGCTCTTTGCCTGCCTCCAGTGGTACAGGGACTTACTATCAAGTTCAGTTACTAGGCATGTGTATATTGGGGGCATATGATGTCCTCTCCGCTCTGCTTAAAGCCTCCCTCCCTTCTCATTGTTAGGGTGGGGAGAAAGCTTCTCTAAGAAATCCTTCAGTGCCACAGCCTCCTTTCTTTCTGATTTGTTCTCCATTTAGGTCAGCAAGGTAGGTGTAGGGAGGCATGGGCTGGAGGGTACAAAGGTTGATGTTGGTTCTGCTGAGACTTGTTACCTTTCAACAAGCCCTGTGGGAAGGTGGTTAATTCTTTGTCCCTAGAATGTGTGACACTAGGTGCATCTTCTCTCAGTTACAAGGACACTAGCATCATCCTTTTATGCTATAGTTATTGCCTGTGACTAAAAAAGAGAAAGACTGAAAGGAACAGTGTTGGAAAGAAGTAATGCATATTTTGTTTGTAATGGGCCAGGAAATGGTGACAGAAAACCCATGGTTATGGAATAGTGAGACATTTAATGGAAGGGACTAGTCTTCTCCCCAGAGCCCGGGACAAGTGCCTGGCACATGCTTACTGGGTAAATGTTGAAAGAAGGTTCCAAATTGCCAAGGAGTTAGAAGGCATTGGTGTGATTTTCCTATGGAAAAGTCTGAGTTGGAGAAAAAGTAACCTTGGAGGAAACATATTCCCAGTTTTTCTCCCCTCCTCCTTCTCTTCCAGACCTCCAGTGTTTACTTCTCCTGCCCTGCCCGCGTCTTACCGTGCAGTGGGAAAATTGGAATTGTCTTTGAAGTGACCATGAATAGCGGTGGTTGTCAGTACTGAATCGTTGTTTCGAAACCTTGAATTTAGCATGGTACGGCAAAGTGAGTGTCATGAAGGCCCTCACTTCTGGAGCATGGTGACTTAGGGATATGCCCTGAGAACTAATGGTTCATGGCTCTGCTGAGGAAGGAAGCAAATGTCAAGCAGTACGTACCTCTAAAACTGGGCAAGAGGGGCCTCCGTCCTGGGCCACGCACTTCGGAAGGCTCCAGGTTCAACACAAATACACTGTATATATTTGGTAAGGAAAGCACGGTTTCTGTGTTACTCGGGATTCAGTACTCAGTGTTGGCAAGTAAACAGCAACTCTCATGACTACTAATACAGCTTAGGCCTCAGGGACAGGCTTTCGCGCGTCTCTTGGCCATTGTTCTCAAACAAAGGATGACTGCCTCTGAATGCCATGAGGATTGGTGGGTTGTGCTATCAGAACCCAGCATGCTTTTGAGCATGGGGAGGATTTGAGTAGCAAAAGCACTTAGGTAAGACAAAAGACTAATTAAATTGTAAAACCTTTCTCTCAGCATAAGTGCAAAAGTTTATTACATTAGCAAGTATTATTTTTCAATAGTACTGAACATTCATTTTCTTGCTTCTCTTCATGGTTCCGGAGGTACTTGTGAATTAGGGCGCTCTTTGCAATAGTTGCACATGGTGAATGAAGCACATTTTGCATTATTAACCAACTACTCATCCCCAAATCACAGGTCCATCAGCGGAACACCCAGATGTGTGCAATAACAATTAAATTCAGTTGTCTCCAGTGTTTTGCTGACTTTCACTTGTATAAAAACCATAACTTCACACACATTTAAAATGTAATAGCTATGAAGTATTTTTCAAGGTAGGAGAGTAGAACGTATTTTTTTAATGGTTCATTAGTATTGTTTTGTGGTTTTTTTTTTTTTGGTAAGTAGGCTCCATGCCCTACGTGGAGCCCAACATGGGGCTTGAACTCACGACCCTGAGATCAAGACCTGAACTGAGATCAAGAGTCAGACACTTAACCCACTGAGCCACCTGGGCCCGCCCTTGATTCATTAGCTTTATACATAACTTAAAATATTAAGCATGGGATGTAGGCTTTCATTGGTATTCTTGCCCCTGCTGTATTAGGAGTGGGCCTAATGTAAATCGTCAGGTCCTGCTAGTTTCCTCATTAAAAGTTAGCTGCCTTGCTCTTCCCTAACCTGTTTGTCATCCACAGTGGAAGGAGAGCTATACCCCTGAAACTCTGACAACATTTTATGGAGGTGGGGTAGAAGATGCAGCGAAGGTTTTTCCAACTTTAAGTAGCCTGGTCTTTTCGCATGGAGTTCAAGACAAATTCTGCCTTTGAAAAAAACAAGGAGGGGGTGGAAATGTCTCTTAAATGTTCTATTTGTTGGTGAGACTCAATAACAAACAGGCCAGATTTGGAACTTCTTACTATATATTTAAATATAGTTTCTTTCCCCAGCATGGATGCAAGCCTGGTCGGTTAGGCAAAATACGCATTTTGTCTAGCCGTTTAAGGATCGGTTCTGTCTTTAACAACAGCTGTGGCAGCAATAATATTGACGGATGATGCGGTAGCACTTTACAGTGCTCGACGTGCTTATGTATATTTTACCACCTGTTAATGAGTTAGGGAGGAAAACTGTGGCTTCTGACATTTTGATAGATTTAGTTGCAGAGTTAATGGCAACGTGGAAGGGTTTGCACCTCTATTTATTTTTATATTCTATTAACAAACTAAGCCCAGACATTAATTTCCATCTGGGTTATGCATTTCAGAACATTTTAAATTTTGTTTTCTTTTCATGGAAATGAAAACATAACTGTAGTCTTCAGAGTATGTTTATGCTGTGATGGTTTATTTTTCATTCTGGCAAATCAATAGCTAAGTCTCTGCGGAAAGCATAATTTAGCGATTAGAGTGTTTGACCTTTAATTTTTCAGAAATCTTTGGGGCATTACATTTGTTGCTCATGATGGTAGGTTTGGGGTCTGTATCCAGCTACATCAAGGGAGACAACGGGAATATAAGCATCAGGCAAGTTGTTGAGAAGTCTAGGTTTTGGGCCCCACTTGACCCTTTCTGAGCCTCATCTCTTCTGTCTGATAGCAGTCAGAGGCCCCATCTATGTGACCTGGCTGTTGTGAATAGACTGATCTATGTGAAATACTTTGAAAGACACTAAGTAAGGCAAATAAAATATATCAAAAGTAAGTGATATTTTTATAGATATTTTAAAAGGTGAGCAAATAATGGCCTATGTATCAAACCTGGCCCTCCATTTATTTTTGTAAATAAAGTTTTATCAGATCACAAGCACATCCATTTATTTATGTGTTGATGATAGCCACTTTCATGCTACATTGGCAGAGTTGAAAAGTTGCGACAGAGGACCGTATGGCCTGGAAAGCCTAAAATATTTGTTAGTGGGCCCTTTGCCAAAAAAATCTACCAGCCCTGTTTTAGTCCATAGGTTATTTGGTTGGAATTCTCAAATGCAAGGAAGATATAAACATCTAATGTCAATTTTTAGGAAGAGCTGTAATCATCTGCACTTGATGAGGGAAAGCTCTTTAATGAGGAACGGCAGCTGATAAGTAAAGAAGTAATGATAGAATTAGAAAATCTCCACTTTTATAGTCCCTATGACATAATTGATCCAGACAAGAATTGTCAATGGTTATTAAAACCTTTATATAAAGTATTCTTGGGGAAAAGTATACTCATACTGAGTGAAAGCATGATGATACTACAGATCATTTGCTAACTGTAAAAGGAAAAGTGTAGCACTTATAAGGGAGAGATCTTGAAGTGACTACTTTATCCATGTAATCAGACTGAGCACTAATAGTGAGACAGAAGGATGAGATGTGCCTCCTCTAACATGAGGCAATATTTTGAAGAATCATCGTCTATGAAGCGTTCCTGTCAGAAATGGGTAAGGTGAATTTAATCCAGACGTAGACCTAATTTCCAGTTTATAGGAAATACTGAGAATATAGGAATCATTTAAGCGACACTGCAAGGAAGCCTTCAGACAGATTCCAAATCAAAAATATAGAGTTTCCTTTAGATTACTAGAGATCAAACAACCAAATATATGGGAACTTTGATTACGTTCCGTGTGAAAAAAGGAAAGCCTTAAGAGATATTATGGGCCAGGTGGGGAAATTTGAATAGGAAATGGATTTTGGATATTAGAGTATTCTGGTTAATTGATAAAATCTTGTTACTGTGATATCGTGGTTATGCAACGTACGTTGAAGTTTTTTGAGTCACTTTCAAATTCTTGGGAGAAATACACACAAAAACACATATGTAAAACACAGCAAAATGTTAACAATTCAGATCTAACTGATAGGCATATGGGAATTCATTATAGTAGTCTTTACGTTTTTTAATTCAATAAGCGATTGTCATTTGCCTACTTGGTGGCATAAAGAGCCCTGGGAACTGGCGTCTACTGGAGAGGGAGACATGGGTTCTTGGTATGCCGTAGTGTTCTCTCTGGTGTCCCCTCCCAGCCCCTCAGGTTGAAGAATTAGAGGGAAGTATTTTCTTTTCATGAATTTTTTCCTGCAGATGTTCATTCCTGCCGGTGATTCATCTTCTAGCTAGGGAACCCACCCAAGCGATATTTTTTCCTTATAAAATTTCATCCTACTAGCTGTCACTTATCATTCCAGCCTGTCAAAATCTTTAGAATTTTAATTCACTCACTCAATCTGCTAGTTCTCTTTCCTAATCTTGTGACATCTGAGTTTGCTTTCTGTGTTTTCATCTGAGTAGGTAATGAAGATACTGAGGAGTGGTACCCCCTTCCAAGCCTTCTAGTACATGCTCCCTTCCAGGCTGTAGCAGAGCTGCTCCTCCACTCTCTTTGGGCCCCGTGATTCAACCAGTTACAAACACACCCTGCCCGCTCTCAGGGCCCGTGTGAACCACGTCAGATCCTGCTGGCCTCAGCACTTCCTCCGCTGCTGCTCTGACCGTCTCGGTGGGGCTCTCATTGGCTCCCGTTCGCTCCATGCAGGTGGCTGCTGTGTTGGCTCTCCCTCCTCTGTTGCACTCCCCGGTTTGCTCACTCCTATTTCCCTTAGACCCACGCTCTACTTTCTGGAAAGTCAGGTAAGGACAGGTTCCCACTGTCCCGAGTCTGCATGTCTCCAGTGTGTCCCCAGGACGGTGGTAAAGGACTGCCAAATGCCTTTCTCAAGTCAGGCCCACCTTGGGTGGCGTCCTCTTGAGTCACCCAACCAGCAGTCCTGTAGTGCACACTCATGAATATGAAGAACGCATAGTACATAATGCGATCAACTATTCCAAAATTTAATCTTGTTATATGCAAATTAGAGATTCAAAATGTTTTTAAAAACAATACCATAGTAGTAATATCTTTCCTGTTTCGAAAAGCGACAGACAGGTATTTCTTCTAGATCAGCAGTTCATGATGAACTCTGTGCTTACAAAGGTGCTATTTCAAGTTTCTTCTCGCTCCTGCTATGGATTACTTCACTTTTTTTATACATCTTTTTACTCATTTTTTTTTCCTGTTATTGTAAATATTTCTAAAAGTCAAAGAATGTGATTAATGGACTTAAATGTTTTTGGTTATAAATTAATTTAAAATAGCATTACTTTTAATGTATACATGGCTAAACCATTCATATCTTAACAGTTTAAAATATTAGACTGTAGAATTTTAAGTCAGTAACGGCTCACTGGGAGTAGTGGTTATGAGTGCGTATTTTAAATTGAGATTTTTGAGCTCACGTTCTTTCTCTGCCAATTAACTAACTTTCCCTCTGGAAATTTCCTGTATTTAACCTCTCTGTGCCTCAGTTTACTCATCTCTGTACCCAGTATGAGAATACCACTACTTACTTCATAGGGTTCTTATGAAGATTGAGTGAGTTAAAATGTATAAAACAATTATGAAAGTACCTGGCAATTAGTAAGCGCTCGGTAAATGTGAATAGATGTTATTATGATTATTAATTATTATTAAATTTATTATCACCACTACTACCACTATGATGACGTCATTTTTAGAGGTCATTTGTCATACTTTATAAGTCCACCTGTAAATGTGATGTAAGCAAAAATAGTCTCCTGAGTAACTAAAATAGGTGTCATAAAATGATAGCACTAAATGCAAACCCTTCCTTAGATCTTCATCCAGAGCTTATTTGCTCTTATGCTGCATTCAGTGTTAATGGGTTTTTGATCTGTTTTTCTGGATCACAAATAATTGGAAGCATCTTATTAGAAAGCTGGGGGGTGGGGTTGTTACTGAGATATAATGAGAGAAACCTCTGCTGTAGGGGGTGACAATTCACCATAAAACAGGAGATAATACATTAGATAGTCATAAGAACTCTAAGGAATGATGGTCATGAATATTAACTCACCTAACAAATATTTATTTGAGCACTGATTTAGTGCCAGGCATTGTTCTGGAAAAGAAGATACAAAGGTGGATGTGACTGACAAGGCCCTGACCCTGAGAAGATTATATTCCATGGTTGGGTGGGGAGAGGGGGCAAGTACATACATTTGAACAAGGCAGTTCCAGAGCATTGGAAGTTCTAAGAACAAAGGCACAGGGTCATGTGGTAGAGAGCTGCTGAGGTGGGAGAAGGCATAATTAGTAAGGAAAGACTGGGGTGAGACCTGAAGGATGAAGGCAGGATTGTCAACAGCCAGGGGACAAGTATTGCATGTAGAGGAAAAAGCAAGTGTGAGGCCATGAAGTACAAATGAGTTCAGTGGATTCAAGCTACAGCAAGAAGGTCAGAGAAGCTGAGATGTGGCTAGCCCAGTAGGGGGGGGGGGCTGGGGGGGAAGTGTGTAATGCGAGGTGATAATGAAGACTTTGGAAGGGCAAGCTCACAAGAGGTCTTCAAGTTGGCAGTAAGGATATGGAACTTTATTATAAGAGCAGGAGAATCCAGTGAAAGTTTGTAAGAAGGAGAGTGATGTGATCGAATGTTATAATATGTATGTACACAATATACTATATGCATATATATGAAGATTGTCATTGCTATATATAGAAGGTACTGGGAAGGGGCAAGATTAGAAATAGATAAATGAGGAGACTATTGCAGCAGTTTAGTTGAGAGACCATGGTGTTCTGAACTAAGATGCTGGCAGTAGAAAGAGAAAGAAGTGCTTCTGTTGGAGACTGATTTTAGACATTGACTGGACAAGATTCTTGGAGAAGTGGGAGGTGCTTGTAGGGGTGGGGAGGTAAGCAGAAGGCAGGAATCAGAATCAGGGCTGATTACTGTTCTCTGTCTAGATCAATGGTGGTCTACCACTTTTGCGATGAGGAAGGCTGAAGGATGGACTGAGAGGGATGGGATCAAGAATGCCCTTTGGCCACGTTTGCTTTGGGAAGTTAGTAACCACACGGAGGAGTCAGGAAGGCACTTGACCACGCAGTTCTATGGAACGAAAATGAAGGACAGATGGCTTATGTGTGTCAAGACTATCTGAGGATTGATATATGGGAGAGCATAGAAATTTAAAGAGACTATAAGCTTTTTGAGATAAATATTGGTGAAAGTTGATATTGGTGTGTGAATTTTGAAGCCATCAAATACCTAATTAGGCAAAAGTTGATTTTAATATATTTATAAAGGCCTATTAAAGGTCTTTCTAAGTGAGGTGTAGGCTTCTTTTATTAAGAAGATGGGGAAAACCCAATTATTTTTCATATGAACACTCTGGTTCACTTGGGGCTCTCTGGTATTTACCAAAATTGTCTTTTAAAACTTTCCAAGAGCTCCTAGGCAAGTTCTTTCCCACTAGTGCCTCCCTGTTTTCCTATCTGAAGAATAGAGGCAAGTGACCTCAACCATCTTGAAGGTGTACTTCTAGAAATCCAGGTCTAAGGGTCCCATTTAGTTAAAGCAACCACTGTGGGTTTTCTTTTCTTTTTTTTTTTTTTTTTAAGATTCTTGATTCATAAGTAATTTCTACACCCAATGTGGGGCTTGAATTTACAACCGTAAGATCGAGAGTCGAGCTCAACCAGCCGAGCTAGCCAGATGCCCTAAAGCAACTACTCTTAAGAGGAGCTCAGAATGATTAAATGTTTAAGGAATGGCAAAGCTCTGCGTTTTATTATGTGCATTTACCATGGTGGGCAAACGCTGGAATGCCAGAGTTGTCTGGCCTGGGCCCAGGCAGACTGAGTTCCATGTTGGGTTGGGGAGTGTGGAGATGTATCTCCCATCATAGCTGTGGCAGCTGAGGCCTTCTTAGATGTATTAATTGGCAAAACTGGTCCAGAACCTTTTCTCAATCTGTGAAATCTTTGCTTCAGAAAGGAACTCTGTCCTTTTTTTTTTAATTTAAATTTTATGTGATATTAGCTTCTTAACAAGCAAACTGCCTTCCTTCCCCCGAAACCACCCTTGTAAGACTGCCCGCTGATTTATTTTGATGGTGAGAGCAGTAATTTTATTTTCTTTCACTATGTGTGGGATGGCTTCATGGCAGTTGTGTTCAAGCCCCTTGGTGGGAGAGCCTGCTGAATTTGTAAAGGTGTCATTATTTACTCTTTTAATTTTCTCAAACAGTGGCAGTTGCGTTCCTTATTTGAAAAAAGAGAGCTTTCTGTAGGGTATCTGCAGCAGGCAGTATTTACTGTTTTCAGCCTCAATTTCTTCTTGACCACTTGAGTCGCATGTTAAGTGTTTACCAAATACTGACTCTTTCTATCAGATGGGGCACATTGCCTCTTGTGCTGATGGTTGCAGACTCTTTGAACTGATCATGTCAGAAATGAAGGGAAGAAAGGAGTTTGCATGATTACAGTAAATTACAAGATCTTGGATCAGTCCCCGAAGACTGGAGAAGAGAAGATGAGCTGAAGTCTATCCACTACAGCCAAGAGAGGACAAATTTCTTTCTGCAGCTAGACTGTTGAGCTGGGGATTTGTGGGCCATTAAAAGAAAAAAAAAAAAAATCAAAGACTGAGGGCAAACTTGATTTGGGGAAAACTCATAGGCTGATATTTCCCTGGAGACTTTGTTTCAAAGAAGATAGAGATGATAGGCCCATTGCAGGTGGCCTACTTATTTTCTGAACCCTATTCACTCATCTGTTTCCACTCTTCACACCTGCCCTCCCACCAAGGCTGCTGCTTTTTTTTTTTTTTTTTTTTAAGGAATAAATGCTTAATCTACTTTTAATGTTTGTACCCTTACATGGATTTAACTGAAGGGAGACAGTGTGTGTGGGCTTTTATACTGTCTTTACCTCTCAGAAATGTGGACCTCTCGTAAGTTTCTTCTTGCAGAGTAGAGACATGATTTCTACCTCAGTGGCAGAGCTAACTACGGATAGGAGGCATCACACACCGAAAAGTGCATGGGCTTTCCAGGTAAAACAGACGTGGCTTGCATGCGGGTTTTGTTTATTCTCGGCCATGCGATTCAGGGCAAATCGATTTGCCTCTCTGGGCCTTGGTTTCCCTGTATGTGTAATTGAGATAATGCTATGTTGTAGGTGGTTGTAAATGAAATATGGAAAATAATTAGCACAGTGCAGAGCCCCTAAAACATGCTCAATAGGCAATAAGTGTGTCATTGCAGTTTTTATGTATATCCCATGGGGACTGACTCTCGAACAGCTTATGGTATGTCAAAATTCAGTATGAATTAGGCTGGCCTTGAGCTCGTCTAGACAGCAGTGTGTAGTCAGCACCTCATCATATCCTGGTCTCGTAATAAAGTTTCATAGCATCATCCCCAAAGGCAGCATTGCAGCAGCCCCAAGAACGTGTAGCCGGGAGGTTTGCCTCTCATGCAGAACCCGGCAAGCACCAGATACTTCTGCTGCGAGGGCATCTTGCAGGAGTTTGGCTGCCAGTCCTCAGAGAAAGATCTTGATTCCAAGGAATCTCAGCGTCAGGATCACCGAGGCCAATGTCAACTGAGAACCAGCCTCGAGTATTACTTTAGTCCATCTTTCATCTGTGAGGAGGTCGTTAGAGATGGCCACAGTATGGGCTTTAAGGTCCTGGAGTTGTCACACCATGGAGTCAAGGGACATGGACGTATCAGCTCTTACCTGGATGTGCCTGGTTTCCCAACAGGGTAGCATCTGTCCACGAGGGCTCTGAGGGCTGACTAATATGGCATAAAATAAGTGTTCAGAAAAAGAAAAATAAGGGGTCAGTCGACAAAAAATTGGGGAAATGAAAGGAATATATTTTGGAGTATAGGGAGAGATGTAAGTATTAGCTCCAGATCTCCTATCTCACACCCTGTGTCGTGTGGTCATAATATTAGAATCTTTTATTGAGCTCCTGCCAGGAGCCCAGCACTATGCTTGGCACTTTATAAATATTATCTTTAATCCTCCCCAAACCCTGCAGAGTCCTTGACTGTACTTCAGTGCAGCAGGCAAAACAGAAACAAAATCCAAACCCCAAAGCTCAGGGACATGGCGGCATCGTGCCTACAAAACTAGCAGAACGTCTGGGCTTCATTCAGACCCAGGTCATTAGGATGCCACGTCTGGGCTTCTGTACTCCTGGGGTGATGCATATTGCATTCTCAGGGGTGGGGGGAAGGCACTGTCTAGAGTGACACTTTGAAAACCATATTCCTACTGGGTTGATCTGAGGAATGGTGAGCTGGTGGGTTTGCCTAGGGAAGAAGTAACTTCGTATGATCCACTAATCTGTGCATCACAAGAAGAGGAAAGAGGATAGAGATGATGTTTAATATTCAATAAATGGTAAGGCATGGATACCAATCTATCGAATGCTCCAGGGCTTAAACCTGAAGCAGGAGCCCGGGGGCTACCTGGTATGGCAGCTGTTAAACCTTGAGATGCCGAATCATGGGGAGGTACAGAAAGTTCTGAAAGAGAGACCAAGGGCAGTCAGGGGCAGCGGGGACACCTGGAGGGATTCAGGTGTAGCAACCATTTTTCACATAGTTCAGAAGTTTTGTTTTGTTTCATTTTTCAAGTACTTTGGTGCCTGGTATGCCAATACGGTTGCTTACCGCCTGAACGTCAGCCTTGTCAGCGGGGGGAAGGCTGGTGGGAGGCCCCACACTGCTTCCTAACTTGCCAGGTGATGACTTGCACACCTGTCCGTGTTCTAAAACCTTGTTTGCTTTTTAGTGAAGGGGCAGGAAGACAAGTGGCTCTGCACAGAGAATCTTTTGTCTGCCTCAGCCATTTTCTTGTCTCAAAGCCAATATTGGTAGAAGTAGTTCTTTGTTTTTTCAGCATTGTTTACTTTCCAATATTTATATGGAGTTATCTATCATGCCCTACCTTAGAGCACTGTTTTATAAAGGATAAGCAAGTTTAGTTCCTTTGGCCTCTCCTAAATTTTAAATATGAGAAGAATTTTCTGTGTGCTTTTTTCTTCTACAGTGGTTGAGATTAGAGCCAACAAACTTCTCAGCCTCTCTAATTGTCTTCCCCATGACTGATTGTTCTTCCAGATTCATAATTTTACGGAAAATGTTCTGCAAAACACATTGATTTTTATTTAAATTCAACAATGCCCCAGTGTCCTAGATGATATTAACTTAAATGCTTGGTTGATTTAAAATGCAGGAGGTGCCGGACTTGTTTGATTTGGTTCCCAGATCCTGCCTTTGTCCCAGTTCCTTGTCCAACACGAGTGATGCAAGGCTTTAGGGAGTCGCTCATCCATTATGTTGCTTTCTCTCATCCACATTTTTCGTGTGTTCTGGGAAACAGAATAACTTTCTCATTGAAGTTTTCCCCCAACCTCAGCTTCTGGACTTTATGGTCTCCCATCCCCTCTTCCAGTCCAATAGGAAGCTCATCGTTTGGCCGTTCCCTCTGAAACATTGTGGTTCTGGAAAGTGACCCTGGCTTGATCCCCACTAATCCTATCAAACAGGGACCTTAGGACCAACCTGTCTCCCATTATGACCCGTTCTTCATCTGAGCCAAATCCTCTGAGGGGACGGGACCGAGGTAGCCAGGACCACCCAGTGAGCACACAGGGTAGCATCAGATATGGTGCCCACTCAGTTTCTGTAGACGCCTGGATTTTCTATTGGCACTTAGGCCGCAGGCAGCTAGCCCCAGAGGTGCCTCTAATCACTTGGTGACTTCATTTTCAAAACCAGACCGAGAAACTGGTTAGGCCATCATGTCTGATTCACAAAGCACTGGGGCACAGTATCTTGTATTTATAAGGCACTCTTGCGTATTTGCCAACATGAGTTGATAATAGTTTCATGCCTTGAATGTACGAGTGGAGAGAGCTTACTGAATGGCATTGCTAAGCCAGATAAAGCTATTTGCTATTTAGAGAACATATTGTTATAAATAAGGACATGAGTGTATTTGCCATCACCCTTCTCTAAAGGTGGACGAAGGCCTTGGTAGAGAGGGCAGCGGAATAGGAGCCAAGAGATATGGGGCTTCACAAAGCTGGAGAGAACGGAGTCACCAGACTTCTTTGTATCAAGGCTTCATGGTAGATGAGACAGGGGTCATTCTCTGGTCAACAGTCATATGAGGATTTGAGTAAAGCTGAGATGTCTGTTGCCTTTATAAGCAAACTAGATGGGTTGAGGTGGTGTCTGTGAGTCTAGAGGAGGTGGTCGTGCTGAGGAGCAGTAATGCGAGGTGATGGGGGTGGGGAGACGAATGCTGGCATAGAGAAGAGTAGGAAGCAGCAGTTCTTAGGGCACATTTTTCCAGATGGTAGTCATGGGCTTGGAGATCCCCACTCAGAAGGGTTTCAGGAGGAGGGCAAGAAGAGATGGGGACAGTATTTAAAAAGCTAGGAGTCACTAGTATCTGACTGAGAAAGAAGAGGAACAGACTTACATAATGCTGCGTTGAGACAAAGCAAATGATAAAGAGGCCTCTAAGAGAATGTTGTCTCATTCTTTCTGCTCAAGTATCAGGAAGAGAAAGCAGAGGCCATGCAGAGAGGGCCACCCAAGGAGAGTCTCTGTGGTGCAAGAGACAGTTCCTAGAGCTACTCAAAGAGCTATGTAGGGTAAGGTTCAACCAGCAGTTCAGGATTGGGTTCAACAGGAGTTGACTGCCGTCCATGAGAAGCATTGTGTTGTGGAAGCCCTGGTTACGGTCCCTGTGGCTGGTGGTAAAGAAACTTTTTTTTTTTTTTTTTTGCAGTGACTAAGGTGCCAGAGGTGATGTCAGGCTTGGGATGGGAACAACCACAGACTTGTCTTGGAAGGAGACATTTGAAGGAAAAAATGAGAACTACTTCTTAATATATATGGAAAGGCCATTAAATCAGTGGAAGTTCCAGGCTGTTTTCTCCCTCAGACACACTAGGCACTGGGTTTCCAGGGCACAGTCGTCCTCTACATAGCTTCCTCCCTCTCCAGCCAGAGTTGGTTTTTTACAATTTCATTCCCTTTGCTGTGGATTCCTCTGTTCCAGGGTCTCCACTGGTTACCTTCTCCTCTGGGTCTGGCTACTGTTCACTTTTACGTGATACCCCAGTCCCTGGCCACCCCTGAGCAGTCAGCTTGACCCAGTCCTGCGTAAGTCATGTACTTTGTATAATGATATAGAAGAATCTCTGAGGTTATAAAACACTATTTAAAAATAAAATTCCAGGGGCACCTGGGTGGCTCAGTCATTAAGCATCGTTATCATTGTCATTATTATTATTTTTGTATACAAACAAATGCTTGAAATTACGCATGGATAAGAAGCACAATTGAGATTCAAGGGCCAACATTTCCTGTCCCCAAATTAGTCTTGCTTCGAGTTTCTACTCATCTGCACTGTTCGCTCAAACTTTTTGTCCTTTCTTGACTTAAGCCTGGTGCCTTCTCTGACATTATGTAATCTTTACCTTTCTGGTCTCATCTGCTCACCAAATATTTAGACTTCTTGTTGTGGCCCTAGAATCAATCCCGGGTCTGAACAGTGTAGCACCTATCTGGGTGTTCAACTCCTGGCTCTAGTACTTACTTTAAGCATGTGACTTAACTTTTCGGAGCCCCAACCATCTTTCAAATGGTTATTCTTTTTTTTTATAATGATATTTTTTTATTATATTATGTTAGTCACCGTACAGTACATCCCTGGTTTTTGATGTAAAGTTCGATGATTCATTAGTTGCATATAACACCCAGTGCACCATGCAATATGTGCCCTCCTTACTACCCATCACCAGCCTATCCCATTCCCCCACTCCCCTCCCCTCTGAAGCCCTCAGTTTGTTTCTCAGAGTCCATAGTCTCTCATGCTTCATTCCCCCTTCTGATTACCCCCCCCTTTCTTTATCCCTTTCTTCCCCTACCGATCTTCCTAGTTCTTATGTTCCATAGATGAGAGAAACCATATGATAAATGTCTTTCTCTGCTTGACTTATTTCACTTAGCATTATCTCCTCCAGTGCCGTCCATGTTACAGCAAATGTTGAGAAATCGTTCTTTTTGATAGCTGAGTAATATTCCATTGTATATATGGACCACAACTTCTTAATCCAGTCATCTGTTGAAGGGCATCTCGGCTCCTTCCACGATTTAGCTATTGTGGACAATGCTGCTATGAACATTGGGGTGCACATGGCCCTTCTAACAACTATCTCATTGAATTGTTGTGAGACCTTAAAAAAAAAGTACCTAAGTGTTTTCCCCATTTAGAAAGTGCTCTGTCTTACACTGGTTTCCCTGGAAACAGATTCTGAGGTGGAGAGTTACATGCAAAAGATGTTTTGGGGCCGTGGTCTCTGGAACCACATTTGTAAGGAAGGGAAGGCCGCAGGATTTGGCAGAAGGAGAAGTTGAACGGCAACGCAGTTGCAGCCGAAGCCTTAACCAAACCCAAAGGGAGATGGAAATTAGGGTGATCCTTCAGAATTATCAGAAGGGGCCCAGCCACTGTTATGGCATCAACCAGTCATTAGGTGGGAGCTACCTCGGGAGGCGGTGTTACCTTGAGTATGCTGTTCGCTTTGATGGAGCGCAACTGCTGGAGAGGGATGCAGCTGTGAGACACACAGTAGGCAGCCCTTCTGATAACTGAGGAGTTGAGTGCCTCCATCCTGAAGGGACCTGGCCACACCCCATAATATCTGCTACATGCTCAATAATTTGGAATTGCTTCTGCGCTACTCTTGGGCATCCATTTCCTTTTTCTTTTCATAGTACTAGGTTTCACTCTGATTAGCTTTTTCCTCTAGAGACCCCAAATTCCAGTGTTGCTTTTTAAAAAAAAATAGATGTCTAAGAACACTGTATAGGTTATCACATTGTTTTCAACTTTTTTGGGGGGTGCAGCTCAGGGCAACCAGTTATTCATCTCTCATTGTCTAATGAATACGAACTTGAAGAAGTGCTATCTTTCCTTTTTAAGGGCCACTTCTCATCATTTGTCGGTGTTGCATCCACTCCGAGTGTTGTGATGTAAAGGACATTGAAGGCTGTGTCTATGCTTAGCCGGAAAGAATGCTGTGGCCAGTCAGGGGTGCCTGCCCCGGGAGCGGGTGAGGACACAGGGGGTGCTCACGCTCCATTTTTGCCTTCCTAAGTGTGCAGCCTTGTCCTCCCTTTCAATGTTGGTTGATGCTAGAATGCTTTTGCCTTTCCTTAGTTTTCCTGGGTAAATTGCTGTACCAACGCTTACATCTAATTAGCCCCTTTAAGTATAATTAAGCCATATGCCTAGAATTGTTTCTCAGGTCACCTTAATCACTTTATCTACAACTTCATCTCCAGGAAAGCTTCCATTAAGTAATTATAAGAGTTTGTTGGAAGAGTTGGTTACTTTCACGAGCACTTGTTTATTTGCCTTCCCATTAAAATCTGGACTCACCTTTTGTGATGACATTACATTAATGATTATTTGTTTGTTTTATGGATTTGTGTAGTGCACCCCCTAAGGAGCACTCTTTCTCTGCCATCCTTGCCTGTCTCAGATTGTGTAAGCTCCCAGAAGGCAAATGCCATGTCTTTTTAAATTGCATTGTACAGTACTATGCACAAATGAGCAATTAATCCTCAAAACACTGACAGTGGGAAAAGGCACAAAGGAACTGATGATATCTTAAACGATTTAAGTGATGTCTTTAATGTATTGGTTATCCAATTTTTTTTCTAGTAAAAACTGTCAGAAAAAAATGAGATAATGTTCAAAGTATATTGAGTTTCTCTGAACTAAATCACTGTTAAATTAAAATTATTATTAAAAAATCAGTCATAGGTGTTTCTGTCTATACCCACAAATTGTTATTGTTGGATACCTCTACCAGGCCCTTTAAATGGTCCTTATGAAGTTAACAGGTTGAAGAATAACAGTGGTGGCAACGGGAAAGTCAAGGACCCACACTTGATATGGGTCAGTGGTTGGCCAAGTTTTTTGTAAAGAGCCAGATGGTAAAAATATTTTCAGCGCTGTGGGCCATGTGGTCTCTGTCACAGCTAGTCAGTTCTGCCTTTGTAGCGAGGGAGCAGCCCTAGATAATATATAAACAAATAATCATGGTGGTGTCCCAATAAAACTTTATTTACAAAAATAGAAACAGATTTGGCTTGTGGGATGTGGTTTGCTAACACCTGATCTAGGTGATAAAACTAAATTCCACCGACTACTCATGAACTGATTCAGAAATACATTATTACTAAATTGAACCAAAGGCAAGAGAGACACAGTTTCAAAGTCAAGAATGTGAAAATACCCAGTGCACCATGCAATACGTGCCCTCCTTACTACCCATCACCAGTCTATCCCATTGGTGTTATACGCGACTAATGAATCATAGAACTTTACATCAGAAACCAGGGATGCACTGCATGGTGACTAACATAATAAAAAAACATAAAAAAAAAAAAGAATGTGAAAATAGTTTTAATGAATTTTGCTCATGTCATTTGTTTCCTAGTTTGGTTACTCCTGGGCATGGTACCCGTCGTAGGTTCCATAGGGGCAATTCTTAACTCCCAGTGTCCTAGGCACTTCCATTTTTAAGATCCTGGCCACAAAGTGGTTTCAATGTGGGCTCCTTACCGGTTAGCTCCCAGATTTGGAGAATCCACTAAATATCTCTGCAACTAACCTTGTATTTCTTTCCTGTATGAACTTGATTGTGCTATCTTCCCTCTTGACCTAACAGGATTGTTGTAATGGCCAAGTGAAATACTATTCAGGAACATCACATTTCTATTAAAAAAAAATCAAGAAATACTATTATTTGCTCAACCCATACTTTCTCTTAAGCTGCGCATGGTACTTGGCTGATTTTTTTTTTTTTTTTCTGGGCAGGTGTGTGTGTGTGTGAGAGAGAGAGAGAGGATAATCTCTAAATACTACTGGATAACTGAATGATTGTGAAGCTTTGGTTCATATTTGACTCACCTGCAGCACTTTAAAAAAGTCCAGGCCTTGGCAACATCCCAGATTAACTGATTCTGAATTCTGGAGGTGGGACTCGGGCATTAAGGTTTTTTTTAAACTACCCAAGTGGATTGTTTTCTTTTGGTGCTATAACGAATTATCACAAATTTAGTGGCTTAAGCAACATGTTATTAAAGTGTTATAGGTTAGAAGCCTGACAGAGGTCTCACTGGGTTAAAATCAGAATATAGCAAGGCTGTGCTTCTGCTGGAGGCTCTAGGGGAGAATGTATTCGCTTGTTTCCTCTAGGCTTTACGGGCCACCCTCATTCTTTGGTTCATGGCCTTCTTCCTTCCTTTTCAAAGCCAGCAATAGCATCACTACAACCTTCTTCTGTAGTTCTGTTTCCCTCTGACTTAATTCTTGTCTCCATCTTCCCCTTTTAAGGATTCCTGTGATTATGTTGGGCCCATCCAGATAATCCAGGATAATGTCCCTATTTTAAGGTCAGCTGACAGCAACCTTATATCCTTCTGCAACCTTAATACTTTTTTGCTATGTAACTTAACATATTCACGTGTTCTGGGGATTATGATGTGGACAGCTTTGAGGGGCCATTGTTTTGCCTACCATACCAGGTAATTCTGATTCTGAAAGGGAATAGAATATGAACTCTAACCAGCTGGAACATGTCATTCCCACATGTGTTCTATTGTTGGCTAAGGCATGTGCTTTCATTCCTTCATTGACTCACTCATTTACTCATTATAAATATAAATACATTGACTCACTCATTATAAATATATAGTATATATTATTTATAGATATTAAATACAAATATATATTATATGATATATTTATATAGATTTATAGATTTATTTATTTATTTATTTAAAGATGTATTTATTTGAGAGCGAGAACACATGAGCTTGGGGAAGGGCAGAGGGAGAGGACGAGAGAATCTCAAAAAGACTCCCCGTTGAGACCAGAGCCCAATGTGGGGCTCAATGCCAGGATCCTGAGATCATGACCTGAGCTGGAATTGAGTCAGACACTCAACCGACTGAGCCACCCAGGCTCCCTGAAAACAATATTTAAATAAAGCAAATGCAGGTGTCTTGGATCCTGACAGGAAGGATCCTTTCCCTAATTTTGGGATCAGGTAAAGATTCCTCGAAGAAGTGATGTAGGAATTAGGTGGGTATAGAATGCTGACTAATAATAGCCTGACACCCTCCTTCAGACATTTAATGCATTATCTCTAATGCTAACCACACATTTGCATGGCAGGTACTGTAACTGCCATTTTGCAGATGTGGAAACTGAGTCTTATATAGATTAAATAAAATCATAGACCTCTATTATTTTATGATATAATGAGATGGGCTCTATACTAAGGCATCAGAATGGACATCCTTCCTTTAAATTCTAGGTTAATTTATTACTCTCTTCCAAGTCCAATTTTATTTCTGAAGAAAGAAAAAGGAGCAGATGCCTGATCCAAACTCTGTGCTTAACAACCTGCACATGGCCCTGTGTTTAGCTTTATGGTTTGTTTTCTCTCTGAACCAGGTGAGCACCATGTTCACTGTGGGGGTGCAGTCAGCATTAATTTGATGAGTATAACAGGACTCCCAGCTGGCAGTCACTGTGTTGTCATTGACAGCCCAGTAGTTCATTGGGTATCCAAGTAGATTGGATTGAGAGTCTAGTGCCTTCTGGATCTGAACAGTGAAGGACCATTGCCTTCGTTGACTGGGCCTGCTGCTCTTCAGAGGGTTGAGCAAGAGAACCCAGAACAGTACTTTTAGTTCTGCCTTTACACAGGTAGTCCTGGCAGATCTTCTTGGGGTACTTTCACCATGAATCTTTTTTACTGAGTTATTTAACCAGATTTAGTTTCTGTGATGAGAATACAGATATTGGGTCCTAGACTAGTCATTTCTCATCTATTATATGGATAACCAGTATCCCCAAGCATAGAAGGAACAAGTAGAATGTGTAGAACGTGTGGATACATTGGGCATTGTTACAGGAGCCTTTCAAGTGTTACTCTGGGTTGCTGTGTTCTAGGCATTAGTGCTTAGGATATAATGGTAAGTCGGCAGCCTGAGTTTAGTGAGAAAATATAGACAGTTGTGTAAAAGGAGATGCATGTTCCTTGGGATCTCTTAGGAAGAGGCCTTAGGCCAAATTTTAAGACCCAATAAAGATTCCTGGAGGAGATGATGCTCAAAAGTGATATAGGAATGAGGTAAGTAGGGAATGATGGGTGATAATAGCCTGAGTGCCAACTCCAGGTAGTTAACATATTATCTTTAATTCTCACTAAAACCTTCCATGGTGAATGCTGTTCAATCCGCCATTTTGCAGATGAGGTTCCTACAGATTAAGAAACTTTTGAGGTCACACAAGGAGAATGGCAAAACTGGAATTGGGCTGGGAAAACTCTAAGGCTGCAGTGGCTAATGTGGCCATTAGCCACATATTGTTATTTAAGTTTAAATTAAAAAAAAAAATCCTCGGTCATACTGATCACATTTCAAGTATTTCGCATCTTGGAGAGTGATGTCAGAAAGATGGTGGAATTAGGAGTTTTCACTGCTGTTCCCTTCACAGAGACATTGATTTGAACAACTGTCCACACATGAAAAAAACCTTCACAAGGGCTAAGGAATCCAGGTGAAAGATTGTAATACCTGGGTAGAGCACGGAACTAAGAAAAGACTCCATGAAGAGGGTCGGAAGGGCTGTTTTACCTTATTCTTGCCATCCTTCCCGGGCAGTGCAGGGCAGGGCAGTGCGGAGAGAGATGCCTTCTACATGGAGGGAAGAGCCTGACATGAACACCTGACCGCGCTCCCACCCTGTGAGCTCAGGCTGCCCAGGGGGCTGGTGGCTCCCATATCGGATCTCATGGTTAAACTTTATCATAGAAAGTTTATTGGGCAACACTGTTGTAGAAAATATTTAAAGGAGTTCTAGAAGACCTTTGTCAGGTTAGCTCCAGGGTCAGTAGCACGTGGGTACCTACAGTATCAGAATCAGAAGCAGACTCTGTTTTTTTCTTTTTTTTTTTTCTTAAAGATTTTATTTATTTATTCGACAGAGATAGAGACAGCCAGCGAGAGAGGGAACACAAGCAGGGGGAGTGGGAGAGGAAGAAGCAGACTCATAGCGGAGGAGCCTGATGTGGGGCTCGATCCCATAACGCCGGGATCACGCCCTGAGCCAAAGGCAGACGCCCAACCGCTGTGCCACCCAGGCACCCCACAGACTCTGTTTCTATGCCTGTAGCTCTGTCCTGTCCTTACTCATTACAAGGTAGACAGTGAGAGATTCCGAGAGAGGCTTTCACTCAATCTGCTCTACTCCCCGTGCATGGAGAGGAGAATTCTAAGGGTCTTATGGTGAGTAATTTCAAGGGACTACATGTACTTTATTTTTTTTTAAAGAATTTATTTATTTGAGAGAGAGTGCATATGCATGAGTGAGGGTGGGTGGCAGAGGGAGAGAGACTCCCAAGCAGACTCCCCACAGAGCACATGGAGCTTGATCTAGAGCTCAGTCTCAGGACCCTGAGATCATGACCTGAGCTGAAATCAAGAGTCCGATGCCTAACCCACTGTACCACCCAGGTGCCCCTCAAGGGACTACTTGTACATCTGTACAGGATTTATCCACAGGAGAATGCAGGTTTGGCTTTGGAGTGGCCATGGGTTATTTAGGCAAAGTGAAGAGCTCCTACTTCATATGTGATTTGACTGTGAGGATTATTGCAATAATTATATATAGAAAAAGTACATGATAAATTAGTCAAATGTGGCAAGTTAGAACAAATGGTTGTTCTGCGTTAAGAGAATTTTTCAAGTGATATCTGAGCATCCATTTATAAACTACTAATGTACTAGTAAGGAGTCATCCTTATCTATTAATTAATACAAGTCTTTTAAAGGGCTCCAGCTTTATTTCTCTTGTCTTACTAGAGGTTTACCTTTGCACAGGAATCTCAACTTTGCAAAGCTACTTTAAAAGTATTATATCCTACTGTCTTCAAGATTATCATATAAGGAAGGATGGGCAGATACTGTGATCTGTAGTGGACAGATGAGGGATATTGGGATGCCTTGGGTTTTATCTTTCCCTCCAAAGAAGGTGAGCTAGAGTTGATTCCACAGCTGTTGTCTCCTAGTCTTAGGGTATATCTAACAAATAAAAAAAGTAAGGTAATCTCACTTATTTAAGGAAAACAAATCTAATTACTACTTTCCCCCTATTTCCCCCTTTCCCCTATGGGTCTACCCATAGAACAATTCATATTGAGGTCTTACTACTCTCAAAAAACCCACGTCTATTCATGAACGATTCAAGAGAATCCAGTAGACAGTTTTAGTGAATACACACCAATTTTTGTCCCAATATTAAGGTCATAGGAGACAATGATGGTTGCTGTTCAATTGCTTATTAGGGACTAAGTACTAACCAAGTGTAGGTACCTGGTGTAGGTACCTGAAATGTTAGTTTGCTTATTACCGGGAAACATGCAGTTTCTGTCTGTTTCAGGCTGTTAAAGTGAAATGGTCTACCCAGCAATTCCAGCATGACAGACACCAACAAACACACATGGAGTGAATGGCCTTGCTCTAGTCTTCAAATAGAGATCAATGACTATTTTATTTGTTCAACCCTGCCTCTCGTCCATGGCTGAGGCCTCCATCATGAGGTAGCTGGAATGATTAATGATGTGTTGGCGATATTAATGCCTCGTGTTTTGGTACTCTAATTATAGAAGCAGATTGGAGCCCAGCTTTAGAGTGGGGTTGAGATTGAAAGATATTTAAAAAGCAGGTGATTGGTCCAACACTTCCACTTCTTTCAATTTAACCATAAATCAATTGTGAATGATTTTTCCACTGTAATTTTTCATAGATTTTGAACTTGGGTAATGAGCATCCCTGTCCTGGAGTGAAACCGTGATTTTCTTAGAGCTTGTTGGAAAGAAGATGAAGATTTATGAAGGGGCTTAGAGGGAAATATATTGCATTTCTTCATATTCTCTCCTTGCCCCCTCCCCCTTCCCTGTACTTCAACCCTGATAAGTCTCAACTTTCATGCATGGCATATAGTATTTGGGAAATGGGAAGGCTCCAGTGTGTCTTGACCTACTTTCCAGTGAATGTACAATTACAAATAAGAAGTTGATACTATATAAAGTAGTAGTACATTCCACACTGAAGAGAACATACGGGAAAGCAAAGACTGTGTTTGCCTGAACAGCACCGATTCTTTTTCTTATTTGCTGAATATCTTGACTGCAGAGTTTTGAAGAATATGGGGCAGCTCAGGGTGTTGCTACCGCCCAAGAAGCTGCCATGCGGCCTGTGAGCAAACTTCTTGGGAGCCCCAGGGGAAGGGAGAGGCTTCAAGTGGAATCACATGGACAGATTTTCTGTCCCTAACTAGGACTGCAGCTTACCTCACTGTGGGTAATGTGATACATCTGTGCCTGATGAGAATCTGGCTTTCAAGTTCTGGAAAAGCACAGGTTTTTTTATATATGTATAGTTCTCATTTTTTAAGAATTTTATTATCTGGGAAATGAATTGACAACAAAGAACTTGTTAAAATAGATACTTTATAGAAACTCAAATACGGCAAATGCTCATATTTACCTTTAGACCATATAGCACATGGAAAGAAAGATCCACCAGGACCTTTGAGATACTCACTTTTTCTGTAACTACAAGACTATTTGAAGTCCTGTGTATCAGAGCAATGTATTACATTTATAATATGCTTAAAATATGAGGGTCATTTATTGACAGGGTTGTATTCCAATTCTGTGACTATCTGGAAACAATGCTTCTTTTCCTTTCCTCCATCTGTCCTGTGTGCCTACTTGTCTGCATTTTTTCTGAAATATTTACTGAACCATTATTATGTTTCAAAACATTAGGCTAGTCCTAGGTGACTGGCTGGCGGGAGAGGATGGTGATTTTGAAAATAAATGAAATTCAGTCTGTGTCCTCGAAGACTTATACTCACTCTAGTGCGTGAAGAGTATAGGTTTATGTTGTAGACAATGAGTCCGCTCCAAGGGGGAAAAAAAAAAAGTTTGAGGACATTAGGTAGCTGACAAAGTCTTTGGAAAGCCCTGGGGAATCCATTTTTGATGCCACATCACCAAGTATGAGAGCTGCCAGGAGAAGTGCCCACCCACAGCCTTGCTCTAAGGGAAGCCCCTGTGCTTGCAAGAAGATCTCATACCCCCAAGTGCACATGGAAAGATCCACCAGGACCTTTGAGATATTCAATTTTTCTATAACTCCAAGACTGTTCAGGGATCTCTCACTGACTTCTTTTCATTCCAGATCTTTTAAGGGTTTATCTAATTGGCAACACCTAGGCCACATCAGTTATCTCGCCTGCAAAGAAGTCTGGGAAATGTAGTTTTTAGCTTTCCAGTTTCTGCTATGTAGGAAGTTACTGTAGAAGCGTTGGAATGTGTATGGAGGAAATCCAGAGTGCCCACCATGGGAAGACAGACAGGTTAGGAGATAACTGCAATAAGTTGTGTCAGTGTTATGCAGGAGTGGCTAATAGTACTGTGGGGACAGTCTAGTGAAGGCACCTGTCTCAGAGGGGAGGAGGGACATTCAGGGAAACAGTGGGGTAGAGTTTCATGTAAAGGGGTTGAAGGGTGTCATGGTTGTGTTAGGATACGATAGGTATGCGATGCAGAAACAGCTTCAAAATCTCAAGGGCTTCATATGCAGCTCATGCAGGGTCAGCTCTGTGGGCAGGACTAGGTATAAATTTGCGAAACCTGGCGCAAACTGAAAATATTGGACCTCTTTTCCAAAAATTATCCAGAATTTCAAAATAGTGATGGTGGAACATTAAGCCAACACAGAGCATATGTTCCTCTGTGATTGTGTAGACCAAATGCCGATGAAGCTGGCCTGGTGTGGGGGGGTCCAGGAGACTCCCCAGCGAAGCTTTCTTCTGTTTGGTAACTGGCTATAGGAGGCTAGGAAACAGAGTCTCCTGTATGCTCAACGAGGGGGAAGACAGATCATGGTGAACCAGTAGTTTCCACCCAATGGCTCCAAGAAAAAGAAATAATGAAACAATAACTTTCCTCTTTGAAAATACTATCTGTATTTGAATATTAGTAAATGTAGCATGGCTTAAAAATTCAAGAAGCTTTTGACCTATCCATACACTTTGAACAGAATAATCTAATATATATATAGATTTGCTACATGCAAATGCTCCTAGAATAGTTAGTAGTAGTAACTAATGAAAACTTTGAGGAGGTTTGAGTTTAATGCTTCGGAGCAAGGAAAAATGTTTCTGTTCTAGTACACATGTCTTAAGATACACATTATACTCGTATTTAGGTGGGACAAATTCCTGTCTCTAGCATGCCTGTTCAATTATGTATTGTCTGTGGCTACTTTTACTACAGTGGTGGAACTGAGTTGATGCAACAGAGGCTGTATGGCCCACAAATCCTAAAGTATTTACTATCTTCCTTTTACAGAATAAATTTTCTAATCTCTGGTCTAGATGGTCACCAAATATCTGTTTTGATATGGGAAAATTTAGGAATATTGCCCTAAGGAGATACGAGGCTGCTTTTTAAAGATTGAGCTCTGTCTGCTGCGCCCAGGAAAATCCCCAGGGAGAGCCTAAGCCAGCTTTCAGCTGCTGAGAGAGAGGTGTAGCGTTCTCTTCTCACTCTTGAAAAGCTGTCTACAGGGCCACCTTTGGCAGAGGTCATTATGCAAACACAGTCATCTCTCCGTGATACTATGTGCAAGGCATTTGCACAAATGTAAATTGTATTAAGGCCTGAGGATAATGTATATACTTTAGTCACTTTAGGAAATTGTTCAGTCATCTGGATGTCTTTCACTGTGTTTACCAGGAAATGGGAAATAGAGAATTGAGCAATTTTCTTGTCAATTTGATCAATGTAGACTGGCAACCTTAGTGCCTTTAGTTTAAAAAAAAAAAAAAAAAAGCTTTCCCCCACATCAGTTGTTGGAATTTATTTCTTTTACTACATTACCCAGTTAATTACTCCAATTTTCCAATCTGTCTGACCATTGGAGACTTAGCCTGTTTGAATTTTATATGTGGCTGTTACAATTGAGGCCTGTTCCCAAAATGTAAGCTTTTTCAGCAAGGATTCATGCTTGTTTATCTATCTACTTGCTTGGTCCTTTTGATCTATAGCCTAAATTGTTCAAATTTGACCTTTAAATAAGTGTAATACCACTGTAGAGACACACACAAAATGGAGGAGAGACTTTGGAATGGAAGACCAAGAACTGTAGGATTTGGAGATGAAGGGAGGGTATGAGGAGAAGTGGCCTGGCAGGAGGCAGGCCTGGAAAATTGTTGTGTAGGGTTGTGAGAGGAAGCAGAAGCAGCCAGTGCTTTAGAAGGAACCGTCAGTGGAAGAGGAGTGATCACGGGGTTCGTAAAGATTGGTGAGGAAGAGGGAATGTTTGTTTAGTTTTATTTATTTGAGATGGAGAGAGAGCACAAGATAGGGAGAGAGGCAGAGGGAGAAGCCACTCCCAACTGAGCGAGAAGCCTGACGTGGGACTCAATACCAGGACCCTGGGATCACGACCAGAGCCGAAGGTGGAGGTCCAACCAACTGAGCCACCCAGGTGACCCTGGGAGAGGGAATGTTTTAAGGATGGTTAAGGGCCCATAAAGTTATATTCAGGAGTAGCCAATCTGAGAAAATAACACTGGTTACAAATTCCAACATTGTCCTGGTTGAAGAAGGGATCTTGAACTGCTTCTAGTTAGTCCTACCTGGTCAGGTGTGGGCATTTTCTCCTCATGCTCCCACCTCCTCCTCCTGGTGTTCAAGAACTCCTTACCTTCAGGGGTTGATGAGTATCCTTATTGTTAACCAAGGGATCGTCTGTGTGGAGTGGGGCACATGCGGTAAGAAGCAAAGTTATAGGACATAGACAAATGTCATCCTTGAGTGGACATTAGCAGGCACCATGTTGCCCACCGTGAGTTGGTTTTCCTCAGCGGTATCAGTGAAAATATGTCTGGATGAAGGCATGACCTCGCACTCCCAGCTTCTGGCCAAAGATGGTACTTGCTTTAGAGGGGGTGTTGGTTTCAAGTCACACACCTTCCTGCTTACACAGCTCCTCTCCTCTTTTCCTGCTCGTTTGTGCAAATGGTTGCACATTTTGAAGAGTGGCTTTTGAATTTATGGTGAAGTATTTTTGTGATCTTTGTTTCCCCCAGAGTGACTCACTCACATTTGGGAAAAGAGCCCTGGGGATTCCGAGGAAGGAATTCCATGGGAAGAATAATACTTTAAAATACTGTAACCTGCCCACAGTGGTTATTAGATTTGATGATTTAGAGTTTAGACTTCTGACATTGAATTGGAGGAAGCTGTGTCATAGGACCAAAATTCAGAGAATATTCAAAAGGGCTTACTTGTTGGTTGGTTGGTTGGTTGGTTGGTTAGCTGTTCATAGATATGAAGTTATAAAGTGAATACAGAAAGGTACTAGAACATTACAGAATGATAGGGAAAGATCACAGGTAGGTACAGAGATCCGGAAGCCTCTGTCACAATTTAGGAGTAACAGAGGAAGCAGAGCATGAACCAGCGCCCAGTGGGTCAGGTCCTAAGGAGTGATGTGGAGAGAGCGTATTGGTCAAGGGGTAGAAAAACATTCCTGCAGAGGTTTTGCAAATGGCTGACATCTTTTAAAAGCCCTTGCTTCTGACCTTTCTTCAGTTGTAACAGGCTTTCAAAAATTTGATGAGCAGTAGTAAACTTGGGTATTGAAAATATAGGTTAGCTTGGCAATTTAGGGGGAATATGAGGTTACTCTAATTAAGAGGATCTACTGAGCAAGGATAGGAGTGGTATAAGTCTGGCATATCCTGAAGACTCTTAGCAAACCGGTAGATTAAAATCAGTGCTTTCTAGGAGTTGGTATATGTTCTGAGGGTCTCAGTGCAACCTTGTGTCTCTTGTGCTTCTCTTGGCGTGTTAAGTGCACGGACTACTTACAGTTAGGTCATACATTTGCAGGCGCAGCCCACCTCTTTCATCTCAAGATGCTAGTCACACTGGCGGAATTACAGCCCTTTTGGTATAGTTTTAACAAAATGTTTTAATTCTTTTTCTTCCTCCTTTTACCTCATTAAAGAGCCTCTTGACCTAGACCTGTGCAGATTTTAACGTACACACAATCCCTTGAGGATTGTTAAATAAGCAGATTATGATTCAATAAGTCTGACGGGGTAGAGGCTGGAGATTCTGTGTTTTTCTCAAGCTTCTAGGTGCCATTGTTGCTGTGGTCTGAGGACCACAGTTCGGATAGAAGTGGGTAAATGAAGGGGAAGGAGCTTGGTGGCAAAAAGGTTTGAGTTTTACAGTCAAGTCAGAAAGGCCTGGGTAGTTTGATTCTGGCTCTGAAACTTACAATGCCTTGAAACTTCTATGACTTGGGCACGTTTTTTTAAGCTCTTTGAGCCTTGTTTTCTTATCTGAAAAATGGGGTTAATCTGCCTTTACAGGTATCATTCTACTGTGTACATTTCCCCCTACATCGTCTTCTTTATTGTTTTATCTCCACTGCTGAGCACAATACCTGGTACATCACTGATGCTCCAGAAACATGTTTTGAATGAATGATTGAATGAATTACCAAATAAGAAGGTTTGATTATAAATTTTATAATGTAAGTAGAATATGCAGCAAAGTGACTGAGAGACATTTCAGTAAATATGGTTGCTTCCCCATCTCTTCCCTTTCCCTCTGAAACAAAAAGCTCAATTTGGATGCATATCTCAAACTGTTGAAGCAACAACATATAAAACAGGTACTGTCTTTGTGATCTCTTAGTGAAATAACAATTACACGTCAGATAATAGAAGTTTGATGGATGGATGAGAGAGTAGTTTCACAATGTTGTTGTTACACATAAATGGACAAGGGTAAATTAGGCAATCACTTCCCACAAATTGATCATCTAAATATGCGTACGTGTCTTATCTGCTGCTGGAGCCCTGGGAGGGAAGCAATTGTGAAAAAAATTGAGACTTTTTAGAATTCTATGGATTCAGAAAAGACTGAAACCAGGTGTATAGCCGAGCTTGGGAATATGAATGTGACCTATGAGGCTCAGCAAATCATGGGTCCCTGTTTCCCTAAGATGTCAGTTTTATTGACATATGTATATGTCAATATATGTAACAAGTTTGGTCCTTTCAAAGCGTAATAGGTATGGAACTTAAAGAGCTAACATCAATTCACATATTAGTATGATTTAGTTTAATCAGATTGCTTTCCTCACTCTTGGTCAACACTATTTACTAAGCATCGGCTGTGTGCCAGGAACCCAAGTAGATGCCGCGGAGATGGGGTGAGGAAGGCAGAGCCAGTCTTGGCTCACCTGAACCTTACTTTTGAGAGTGTGGTGGGGAGATAGAGAAAAATAGGAGGGTAGGCCAAGGACTTTATTGTTTGGCTGGCTTTCCGAAGAACGTTCACTGAGGTGAGTTGTCACTTATTGATTAAATGGATATAAAACCAGTCCTGGTAGTTATTTGTAACTATGACATTAGAACAGTAAGTGCACTAGCTTTAAAGAACAATTCCTGAGGGCGGAGTCCAACATGGCGGAGGAGAAGGAGACCTTAATTTCGTCTGATCCCAGGAATTCAGCTGGAGAGCTATCAAACCCTTCTGAACACCTGGAGAGCGAAGAAAAGAGTAACTGCAACTCTACAAATAAAAAACAATTCTTATTTTTAAATTTATGGTGGCAGAGAGTTTTGCTGTTGTGTTCTCTGTTCTGTCCTCAGCACTTTCAGGGACAGGTACATGATAGGTGCTCAGTAAGCAGTTGTTGAAAGGTTCAGAGAGAATTGCGAGAATGTATGCTTAGTCAATTCTTGTTAATGGCGACTGAGGATTTATAGTTCTGTGTTTATCTAGGACTAATGCATTATCATATCTCTGTGTATCCAGTGTGTAGATCCTTGCCATAATTAATTTATTAATTAGGGTAAAAAGACAAAATACCCATAAAGTATGGAGCTGTTTTTATGCTGAAGCATTTGAAGAGGTGCATCCAAAAAATGAACAGTAACCAGATCTTCGGACAGCTCTCTATGCCCACGATTCTCTTCTTGACTTAGGGCTTTTAATTTTTGTAGTAGCTGTCCCTGTCCTTACTGGCAGTTATTATATTTTAACGTGTTTGTTGAAGTTGACAATAGATTGAGTTTGTGTTTTCATTTTGTTCCGAAAGCTGCTGATTCTGAAGTGTATTATTTCTTCACGTGCATTACTGTTTTTCAAACCTTGGTGTGGTCCTCACTACTTCCAATTTCTTTTTTTTTTTTTTTTTTAAAGATTTTACTTATTTATTCAACAGAGATAGAGACAGCCAGCGAGAGAGGGAACACAAGCAGGGGGAGTGGGAGAGGAAGAAGCAGGCTCATAGCGGAGGAGCCTGATGTGGGGCTCGATCCCATAACGCCGGGATCACGCCCTGAGCCGAAGGCAGGCGCTTAACCGCTGTGCCACCCAGGCGCCCCCACTACTTCCAATTTCTTAAGTACAAGATTGTCGGCGAAGCTGCCGCCTACTAATTGTTCTAGTCCTTATGTAGTATCACACTCATTGCCCAAAGCAGGAGGTGCCATGATGTCAACAATAAACTCATCTGGTCTAGAAAGAGGAGGAAGAACATGTAGCCTAATATGAATTCTGATTGACGTGCGATTAAATAAACCATGTGAGTAGACGATCTCTGATTACTGTTGTGATTATGATCGTTATAATAGGGAAGTAAAAAGATTTCATCACACAGTGTAGTAATGAAGGCTCATACCTGGCTCATGTTATGGGATCAGTATTCGTACCCACAGGTCAATCTCATCAAATCTTAGGCAGGAATTCTTAGGCGATTTCTGAATTAATAATGAGTGAGCCCAGGAGATGGCTGCTTAGTCAGGCAGATGGGACAACCGTTTCTAAAAACAGCCAACCATACTGAGATTAGGAATACTTAGAAATGTAAATAGCATCAATTGAAGTATTGTTGCTGTGTGTTTTTTTATAGCTTCCAGACAAATATTTAAAAGTGGTGGAGGAGGAGAGGGGTATAAACAAAAAACGCTGTCAAAACAAGATTTCTTCTTGTCCTGGAGTGATAGTCATTCCAGAGATATTGTCCCAGGAAAGCAGTCTTTTCTCATTAGAAACCATGAAGGTGAGAAATAATTGCTCTTACAGTCTAATAAGTGAAATAAGAGCAGAAAGGCTGCTGGGAGCCCTATACAAATTAGCATATGACCTTGTGTGATGGGCTCTTTATCTGGGAAGTAAAGGGTGGAGACTGAAGGGACCAAGGGCATGAAGCCAAGGCAGCAAGAGGACATGAAACATGGCCCCACACAAATGAATCCATCACCAAAGCAGAGGAAGAGGAAGGGGTAAAAGAAAAGGGAAAGCCAGGGGCAGGGAAAGGGGGAAGAAGGGAGGGGTGGGGAGAGGGAGTCAGGAACAAACGTGCTCTGCCTCTAAATTAACGATGTGGTTGTCATTGGGCAAGGCATAGAATCGGTCCCTTTCGCGTAAGCAAAGTGGGGAGACTATATTAAGTGGTTTTCACATTGTCTTTTGTAGATTTTAGGGGTTCTGGGAGGGGCCTGATTCTCAGGGAGTAGGTTTGGTTCAAAAGTGGCTGAAAACCAGTGATCTAGGGATGATCTCCTGATCTAACAAATTAGGATTTTTTGACTTTTATCATCTCTCTAATAGGGAAGGATTGATGATGAAAAACAAAGCAACACTTCTATTTTATGCTTGTAATTAACTGAAAAACGTATTGTACTTGCTTAGTAATCTGTATGCAGTGTGATTTGATGATTTGCAATTAACACTTGTGTTTCCAAAATCTCATTAATCTCATGCATGCATTGTTTGGAAGAAGGGTCCCTGAATTCATTTTGACTCATTGGACTCATTCCTATAATGGTGTCCAGGATAAAATAGAGAATGGAAGGAACTGCTATACAAGGGATGTCCCCAGTAAGTTGCATGTCACATAAAGGAATTTAGTTTGGACAGATTATGAACTTTATTTGATGGGATTACTTGCTCATCTCCAGGAGCGTAAAGATGGTTTAACAGATTGGCACCCATAAAGATGTGCCGATGTTTTACAGGCTTATTGGTAGAATGAAATGTACCCTCAGAGTGGCAAATTATGGGGAAGCAGTAGGGTGGGAAAGAAGAAGATGAAGAAGCAAAATTTTCTTTTTAAAATTTAAACGTAGATTATTATTCAAATGATTGGAAATCAGTAATGAAAAATAATTTTTTTAGGGTTTCCTCCTGGTGTGGAGAAGGATGTAAGATATAAAAGAAAGAGAATGAAAGGGCAGGTTGATAGTAGAAGAAGAGCCAGTTAATTCCCGTGAGCCAATTGTAGGATGAGTTAATGACTATTCCTGAATAGAAAAGATGCAGAGAGAGAGAGGAGTTTATAGGGCAGGCAAAAAGAAGATATTGACCAGAAGCCCTTTTCTATAGTTCACAATGCTGACCCCATAGTAAGGACCACAGATTTCTAGGTGGTGGATTGGTCAGCTAGGTACAGTAAGGGGAAACAGTGTAAGATTCACCCCAATTCTATGAAGAGTCCCTGTTTAGAAAAATGGTCAGACAGGTAGCTTTAGAACCAGAATAATATAGTTCCTATTATTTTATCTTTGCCAGTGTTATTTTAATAGAAAAGTGATTTTTTAAAACCTTTTTAACTGTAGGAAACAGTTTATTTTTCATGACGGCAATTCAGCAAAATAACTGATTCTTTTGCTAACCCGGTGAGCACACAGACACTGTGGGACCCCTTCCTCTTCAAAGAGCTGACAAATATTAGAGAATGAACAAAAAAGCAACCGACGTGTGTAGTGACTTTATCAAGTGCGTCCGATAAGCGGCTGCCACCTGCAGGAAGACCTGCTAGAAAGTCTGCTTTTACTCCCCTAGCCCTTCAGCACCTTGAATTTGCAATAGCTGCATCTCATTCTTCCGTTAGTTTCAGGGTAGGTTTGTGTTGATAGTATTTATTCTGACAAAGGTCAGTAATTATCTCAAATATCATTGTGTTACAGCCACCGCATTAAAAAAAAATGCCAAAAGCAGTTATTGAATTGTTTTCATCTGGCAGATAATGGAGATTGGTTTTTGACCTGTCGTTATGTCTATAAATAGTTAATCCCATTATTGTAAAGAAAATGAAGCTATTAGCCTTATTTATAGAAGGATATTTTCAAAGAGTGAACAGTTGGGGCTGGAGGACATTTTCTCAGGCTTTTAAATGCAATTAGGAGATTCTAACTACGAAATCTAGAATGGAAATTTTCTCTTCTAAATGTAAGCGGAACACATTATGTTGGATATCATTATCTGTATAGGAACAGTTATAAGATCAATATATTTTCAAGCCAAAGCGTTTTCTCTAATCGTATCTTTTTCCTAACCCATTCAGCTAAGCATTCTGAGACCCCCAAATCTTATCTGGAGTCATTTGTCAGCCTTATATCAAAAGCTTAGTGTGTATTCTGTCATAATTATCACCTGAGTGATACCTTCAAGCCCTAAAGGAAGCAAACATGTATAGTTGTAATTTACATGCTTACCTCTTTATTCTGTTTTTCCCTAGAGTACTTTACTGTTATCAATAAAGTTACACCTCTGTGACTTCCCAGACTTGTAACAGTTTAAGAGAATGTCAGAATCATTTTTGACATCTTAGGGCTTGATACACATGACTAATGGTGTCCTGCGTAACATAGGATATGTTTCACTACTTGAAAGCTCTGATACACTTAAAATTGATGTAAAGAACTGATCTACTTGGGGTGACAAGTCAGTGTGTAGTGAGTTAATTGCATGCTGAAATTCTCTTTTCAAGACGAGTGAGGATTTTATTTTCCAGCATAGAAAGGAGAGTTTATGATCTGAGAGGTAACTGAAGCCTTACCCCTTGGATGTATGGTTCGGTATGTATGTGTATAGTATTTTGTGTTCGGCTGCATTTCACAGAGTAGCTAACTGTCTTCTGCTTAGCATCATCACTTAAAGAGAATGAGGTCAACCACCATAACTGTGAATGGCCTGACTTTGTGAATTGGAAATTTCCATTGAAAGGCTGCAACAACACTGATCCTTGGCTCATTTTCCAATTCTCTGGCTAGTTAGTTGACTATAAGGCCACTATAAATGTTTCTGCCTTCATCATTCAAGTCTTTTGTCCTATTAATTGAGCTATAGTATCTGTCTCATTGCTCTTTTTGCCCCACTTCAATCTCTAGAAAATTGCGTAGATTTCTTTGCTGTGATTTTTCCACTGACCCTAACCTCCTAGAATGCCTTCTGTCTTCCTGGATCCGGTACCCTCTAAAGTCCACCTTTTTCTCTGCAGCCTTCCCTGACCAGCGTGGAGACCACCTTGACTAGATCATCAACTGAAATAACAAATGTGTCCTTGGTACCCCTGGAGTAGGGTCTTGTCTTATTGTTTCTCTGTGTGCCAATCCGCCTACAATCCAGAGTCTCGATTCTGAGCCCCAGAAGGGCAGATTCACTACCATAATTTTGTTTACCCTTTCCTCATCCATTATATACATTTTTATGTAGATGAAGCAGTTGGACAAATTGAAAATTAATAATCTGAGTCCATCTCTTTGCCTTTATATTAGGCTGATACCTCAAACCAGAAGATTATATACTTGTTGAGGACAGGAGCCATGGTTTACTTAACTTTCAGTCCCCAGAACCTAGAGGTTATCATGTTGTAGACACTCAGATTATGTTGAACTGAAATGAATTATCTCTGCTAACCGGATATAGTATGCCTGTTTTAATGATATTCAGAAAACAGAGATATGACACAGCATTCCTTGATAATTCTGCTTGTGAACATTATTTGTATTTATTTATTTATTTTAAGATTTTATTTATTTATTTGACAGAGACAGCCAGCGAGAGAGGGAACACAAGCAGGGGGAGTGGGAGAGGAAGAAGCAGGCTCCCAGTGGAGGAGCCTGATGTGGGGCTCGATCCCAGAACGCCGGGATCACGCCCTGAGCCGAAGGCAGACGCTTAACGACTGTGCCACCCAGGCGCCCCCATTATTTGTATTTAGCTGAAGGTCTGCTAGCTGAGACGGTCATGGAGATGGCTTCTGTTTTGGCTTTGGCAAAACCTTTCGATATTGATGATGGTTTGATTAAACCACCACCTATAATGAGAGTTGTGCTATTTATGCCCACAGCACCCCCCCAATTTTATTTTAAGTATTTTGAAATAAGATGACCAATATCTCAAAATATTTTTTAATTATATGAATGGAACATATCCACTGTGAAACTTTAAGCACGCTCTTCGTACTAAAGCTTTAAATGGAGATGTGTAGCCACATTTTCAAATTTCTCAGTTTAAATATTAGCTTTATCTAAAGAATTCTAGAATCACTGGCTAAAAATGAATAAAAGTAAAATAATTTGATTGATCAGCCTGGCAGTATTTCTCTGTTTTGACTGGTTGATATACAGCCCCAGTCAACTCCTTCTGATGGTATTCTCCACACTTGTTACACAAAGCCTTTCTGGCATATACAACGGTTGGTGGCTTATCAACAATGTCTAGACAGGGCATTAAAACTTATAAAATGCCATTTTCATCTGCCTTGTCTTTGTCAGAGACATGCCAACCATCTTTGTGAATAAATCTACTAAGAGTAAACCCACTCTCAAATTTCCAGGTGGCTAGATGTTAATTTCCATTGTCCTTTAAATACAAATATGAATATAAATACTGAGATAAAATATACTGTTATTAAAATGCTGTCAAAGGAGTTAGGGGCAAGAGAAATACATGACCTCTTTCTCCCACCTGAGTAGTATTCTCTACAGGCTTTATAACCGAAAAGTCCTTCCCTGAGCCTGAGAAATTTGTTGGACATAGTATATAGCCTGGATTTTACACTCAAGTAAATATGCTCTGTGTGTTCCCAAAAAGGCCAATATTTATATATCAAGCTCACCAAGTTAAATTTACTTTCCCACATTAAGCCTGCATGATGAATGGCTTTATCTTGCCTATTACAGCCTGTTAAATCATAAATCCCCAGGCAGGAGAAAGAGAAAAAATGACTTGAATGAAGAAAATCACTGAGGGACAAACCATTACTATTTTAGATGGTTATACTGAATCACATTTGCTAACAATAATATGTAAAATACCTTAGAAAACCCATTTTCTCTTATTTTCCTTCCATTTCAATTTCTGTTGCTAACAACAAAAAGGAAATGTTGATATAGGAATATCTGACTAACCCAATATTTCCATTTCCCAATTTTGTTACCTACGTAATATACTATTCCTTGAACCAGTTTTACTTATATTCTTATTTGTTGGGTGAATAAATGAATGAATGAATAAACATGAGCATAAAAGTATTTCCATGTTTTAGCTGAAATGCCCTCTCCACTTACTGACATTTTAACCTATTTCTTGGTTTAAAGGGAATTCCCTATTTCTCAAAGAGTCTTTCTGTTGTAATTGGTTGGAATTCTTCTCTTCTTCCACCATACTTTCACAGGTCTTTGCATTTTGTTTAGGTAACTATTTTAATCTGCTTCATATTTAAGTCGTGTTTGTGGTCACCTAAAAAGTGTCTTGTTCAATGTAAAACTACTCGTTTAGTGGTTTTTAGGCTTCTTTATGTTCCAAAAAGCAGATCATAGGGCATTTAGAAGGTAGGATCGTGATAGCATCAGAGCGACCATATAATTTACCGTCCAAACTGGACACTTCTGAGAGTGATGGGTGTGGTGTTGGTAATTATGCTGGGACAACAGGCACAGGCCAGGACCCTCCTGGGTAAATCAGATGTACAGGCTCCTTGGGAAGCACAAATAGAAATTCTTATTTAAAGAAGATTAAAACATGAATGAGAGTTGCACAGATGGCACTGTGTTCAGGTCTGTTTTCTGATACCTAAGAATAAAGTAACTTTTAGTAGATGTTGTGAATATGTTCTTAGTATTCCTACTGGGGTTAAATATGTAAAGACAAGAGAATAAACATGTGTGGTAAATTATTGGATGGTTCAGGCTCCAGTTCTTGCAGATGAGAATAAGAGTAAGATCTATGGTTTCTGTTGTACAAGTTTGTTTTGTATACTGGTTGCATTCAGGAAATAATTGTTTATAGCTTAGTGTCATGGCTGTGTACATATCTGTCTTCATTACTAGACTGTGAGCTCCTTAAAGGCACAAATGTGTGTTATTTATATTTGTATCTCTTACAACTCCTTACAAATGCATAGTCAAACACTGTGTGCTGTGGCATTGTGTAAAATTTAGGAAGAGTTTTGGTAGTTCGATCTTTGCTTAATGAAGGCTCTGCTATGAAATTATTGACTGGCGGACCTCTCCACTTATAAGGAACTTACTTTCAAAAGAAGCCATCTTATTTTTGAATTGCCATATTTATGGAAAAATACCCCTTTAACTTAAGTGAAACATACATCGTATTATAATTATGTCTTGATTTGTCATATTTCTTGAACACTCACTATCTATAGGGCATTGTGAGTCTACTTGCTAGTCCTCATTTGACCTTCTGGATCTACTCAGAGTAAGTCTAATCCCTTTCCTTTCATATAGTTGAAGTCTGCTATCATGTCTCCCGAGTTTTCTCTTATCAAGTCTTAGCTTTACCAGGTTTTTAAATCCTTTCTCATATGAGTTACTTTCCAAACTAATTGCTATTCTGTTCATCTTTCAAAGTATCCCACTTTGAAAGTCTCTCTTAAAAAGGAGCACCCGGTTCAGAGCAAACTCTGTCAGGTGAGGTCTCAGCAATACCGAGTACGGTTGTGTATTACCAAGACTGCCATACGCTTATGCAGATTTGTGTACCGCACGATGGTACCTGGCAAAGGTGGTATTGGGTGGCTAAATTCTAGCCTTCACTCCACCAGCCGAGCCACATGTCCTGGCTTAGGGCTGTGTCTTCATAAAAGACCTCCATTTTCTTTTTAGCATAAAGGCGTGGTACGGGCTTGCCAATACCAAGTCAATTATGCTGACCCTTTCTCACCTTGCCCACTTCCCAAATGCTGTACATCTTTATAATATAGCCTAAGATTTCCTATGCTGTTTTGGCAAGCACATTATCTGTGCAGCATTTTGACCTTGTGGCTAATGAAAAGTCCCTGGTTCTTATTTATATGAGTTTCTGTTAAGCCAGATTTCTGCTATTGTGTCTGACATTGATATATGTCATTGAAAAGGATAAAAACTTTCTGCAACTTGTACAGATTTTCTTCCACGATGACTTGAAGTCATTAATCAACACTCTTTGGGAATTTTTTTATGAACCAACGATTAATCCATTTCACTCCTCATCATTTCTTCATCTTCTTTAAAAGGAGATCTCGAAACAGTAAAATCTTTTGCTAAGCTTGTTATTGTATGTCCATGATACTTCCCTGAATCAACCAAGTCTGGCGATCCTATCCAGGTAAACAAATATTAATTCTTGGTAATTGCTTTTTCTTTTGAAGCAGCCACAATTTATTTAATATACACATTAGAATTTAATTAAGACTTGATATCACACTCACCAGTGTCTGGAGTTTTCCTTTCTTCATTGCACATCCCCATTGCTTTAAAAAATCAGGACGTTCATTCTCTCAGGACACCTGGCATCTCTCCTGTTCTTTTTAAATTTGCAGGCGGGAATCCGTGAAGATAGTTGCCCGGTCACTTCTTTTGTCCACCTACCCCTCTTCATTTCTTTTCAGAGCATCACAGCAACCAAAGTAAGAAGGCTAGAGGACCCTTGAAGCTGGGTCTGTGATGCCACATTCCCCAGAGATTTCTGAGAGAGCAGGTGCAGAACTTCATTCTTATAGTCATTGGACAAGAGTCAAGGGAAAAGCAACAGAGAAGGTGGCTTGCTTCACCATAAATATTGAGATCGTCAAGTTGATATACCAAATGAAAATTGAACCAGAAGAGACATTTCAAGACTGGGGAGAACAGGGATGAACAATGAATTTCACAATAAAGTGTTAAATATTTACTCATCAAAATAGCTCTACAAAGGTGCGATTTTCTTCCCCAGTTTTTAACTGGGGAAACAGAGACGTCGACAGAGCAGACTGGCACTCAGGATGACAGAGCTGGGATTCAGGCAGAAGCAGTTTGAGTGTGGAGCCATGCTGCAAATGACTTATCCATGTGACTTTCTGTGATGCCTTGGCGTCTCAGTCTGTTCAGGCCACTCCTGCAAAATACCATAGACTCAGGTGGCTCTTTCTATAGTTTGGCTGTTGTGGACCTTGCTGCTGTAAACATTGGGGTGCATGTGCCCCTTCAAATCACTATGTTTATATCCTTCGGATAAATACCTAGCAGTGCAATTGCTGGGTCACAGGGTAGTTCTGTTTTTAACTTTTGAAGAACCTGCATACCGTTTGGATGAGAGGACACAAACATTCGGACTGTAGCACTTGGGCAGGGTAGAACTGCTTGAGTAAAACCAGAAAGCCAAGAGTTACCAAGGAAAGAAGACATGTTTGTCAACAAAAGGTGTTTGACAAAAGATACCAAATACAAAGCCTAAGATCAAAAATAAACTAGGAAAAACCTTTGTAACACATGACAGAAGTTTATGTAAGTAATGTGACCAGACAAAATGACATCAAAAGTAAACAACCAAATTTAAAAAATGGGCGAAATATATAAACAGGCCATTTATAGAAGAAGGAATGCAAATTGCCAGTAACTTATACAAATATCTCTCAGCTCATTTGCAATCTAGATAGCCTAAATTAAAACTACATGGGAACCAGAATTTTCCACCTTTAGGATTGGCTTCAATGAAAAGCAGGTATAACATTTACCATATAACTGATGAGACTTTGTTATATGTATACTTTCATATGCTTATGGTCACAGTATAAATTTATACATTAAGGAAACATGATGTGGTCACATTTATGAAAACGAAAAGTATACACATCCAGGAAACCCATTGGGTAACATAGTTCTGTAGCAGCCACAGCATATTACATTAAGACGTCAGTGGACAGGTAAATGTTTAACCAGTGGTTCTCAAGAAAGAAAGAGGATGAAAGGAGAGGAGGAAGGGAGGGAAGGAAGGAAGGAAAGGAAAGGAAGAAAGAAAAATCTCTGCTTTGTAGCACCTGCCACTTTCCATGCTGTAAATACTCCCACCTTGGCCAAGTTCAAGCTACGACTGTGCAGGGCTGGGAAAAGATGCACACAATTGTAGGGACATGCTTGTAAGACGGGTACCAGAACCCAAATTACAGCATTACTGTGGTCTCCTAACTTTGTCTTCCGTAATCTCTCTGTATTGTTAGACCTGTTAAAAAAAAAAAAAAAAAAGAGCATTAAATACTTTCGTAGTTTTTGACATTCTTATAAAAAATTTTTAAAAGAGTACACTTCACTAAGTCTTCTACAGTTACCCCATAAAGTCTTCAGTATTTTCAGACCTGATTTATTGGGTTCTGGAGTCTCAAACTCAGTCAAGTGCTCCATTACTATTTTCTCATCTATTAGACATTGTGAAGAAATCTGACAGCTCTCTTAATAAAATGAATCTTCAGCACTCCAAGGTTGGCAAAGGAGTGAGAGATAACTTCATTGCTAACCTTGCAGGATCTGTGTGTGATTGTATTAATGTCACCAGAGTACAAGTTTCATGCAGGCAGAGACCATGTTTATCTTACTCTCCAGAGTTGCTAACAGGGAGCCCAATTCCTGGCACTTGAGAGTGAATAAATAATCAGCTAGTAAGTAAACACATTTTTCTCTTTGCCCCCCCTTAGCCCTTTTTGTTTGAAATCTATCCTGATAGAGAAAATAACAGCAAAAGAGGGGTCGAGCTCCTTCTCTGCTATGAATATTAACTATACTACAGTTAGCCCAACTATCTCTACCCATTTTCCTTTTTGCCTTGAGTTTAAAAGGAAGACTTATAGAGGGAAAGGGAGCTTATGTTTCTTTATATTTTTCTAAAAAGATCTTTGCTTCTTTCTCTGCTTTAGCCTGACCCTTTTTTGTGCATCTTTCACATTGCACATTTTTTTCTGTCTTCGTACTCACCCTTTGAAAATACAAGCTCATCAGCAAGCTTTCTCTGGAGCTAACTTGGTTACTATTATCATTTAAAAATCTATTCTGCTCTGTTTATTTGGATCTTTAAGAGAGTATTATCGGCATTTCTCCTTTTAACAACCTCTTGCCTCCTTTGAGCCACCTTCCTTTTAATTTCTCAAGCAACGATGTCATGGTTCTATTTGCTTTGGACTGATGAGCAAAGAACTTATGGTTTCCCGGCATCCTTAGCCTACTGGGCATGGACGTCACTAGCTATTGGACCGCTTTCCTCAGTTTTATACCTGTCTTTGTTCCTTACCTCAAAAGTCCTTGGGCTGTAGTATATGGGACAGGCATTTCACTGTTTCTTCACAGTTTAATGATGTAGGTCGTGTTTGCCCAATGCCCACTACATGTCTGTCTGAGTCACTGTTGCCTATTTTATTATAAGCTCCTTGGAAAAACAAATGTCAAGATGTCTAATATAGTACAGTTCCTTTGGGCACTTCAATGCTGTGTGTATTTGTGTGTGCTGTATGTGTGTAAAGAAAATATTTTATTTACATGTTTTTAAAGGAAAAGTTCTGAAATAGGTTGGTATTTAGGTAATTCCAAGTTTTTAAAAAATAGTGTAATATTTGGGAGCTGTGTGCAAGTGAGCAAATCAGCAGGTATGGAGGGTTATGGGATAAACCTCAGAGTAATATACAGTGTGACCCCTTAACATCGCTGTAGAATTTTTACAAAGTAGAAATTAACTTTAAGAGCGTTTACAAACTTTGTCATGTCTCTAGGCTGCCTGTATTCTCCTTTTTGCAAAGGCCATGAAGAGACAAGGAACCAGGAAACTTAGGGAAGGAGGGAATATTCTGTGTTAAGTAGTCTAGCAGACAGGAGAGATGCATTTTTCTGTTAATTTCAACGCTAGAGAAATTGAAAACTTAAATATGAGGGAAGGCCACATGGAGCCTAGACTTAATGAATGCTGGAGGATAGATGATTTTGAGTGAAGAACTCACCCAACACACACACACACACACACACACACACACACACACACACAGAGAGAGAGAGAGAGAGAGAGAGACAGGGACAGAGACAGAGAGGGGCAAGGAACTCAGGATAGCATGAGACCTAATCAAGTTTGTATGTATGATAACGCTTAGATCGAGTAGTGACTGATAACGGTGTAAGCTTTGTAAATGTGACCCCTCATTGTACTTGGGTGTTTAAATTTCTTTTGCTATTGCTCTGTGCTTTGTTTGACTAAATATAAAGAAAGATAATTGTTTTAATAAACAGGTCTGTTTTGTGTGTGTGTGGGGGGGGGAACTTTACCTAAGCGGAATGATGATGCTATTTATATCTCTGTTTTAGTCCATGAAACCATTGTTAAGCCACTGCCGCTCAACTGGCAACCGAATATCTGAATTGTATGCAGTGTTTAGGAAGAAGTAAATAGCCTCATTCTGTAAAGCCATGCCTATAAAATGACAGTAAACTTCATCGTAATTAGCTCTTACACTCTGATTAGGAACATATAAACCTGCCAAAGAATCTTTATCTTGAAATCTGTGGCCTAAACATTTCCATTGTCTGAGCTCAGGGAACAAAGCTTCAATCTCCAAGGAATCTGGGATTATTCATTGAGTTACTGTCTGCTTCACTTGCAAAAATGGACATTCTCTTTGTCCCTTGCCAGATTCCCAAGGGGACATGAAGAATGAAGTCTTTAAAGCTCTGCAGAATATATATAAATAATTGTTTTAATTGAACACTCTCCTTGGGCAGACAAATAGGCCCTATGATTTGACAGGTTCCTTTTCGTCTCCATTACCTATGATGGAAATGCATAAATCCCGCTCTAACCAGCTCATATGTTAATATCTTCAACAGGATCCTGATAGATCTGCCAACCTAGATGGATGTGATTTCTAACCAGCTTCACATTCCAGCTGTGTAACAAACTAGAAGGGCAAGGCAGATCCAATTTGGGCTTTTCACTTTGCCAAGCATAGTAATGAATTCATCTCCACTTTCTCCTGTGAGAGCACTGAGAAGAATTTTAAAAGGCTGAAGTGTGCTAAAATGATGACCAGACATGAATTTGAGACATAATTCAATTACACAAGTCATTACGAGGACACCTACTAAGTGCAAGACATTCTACTGGGTGTTCACTCGGGGAAATGTTTCCAAATGCCAACAACACTCAGTCTCTCCTCTCAAGAAACTTAAAATGTAATCAAGGAGATAAAGGAGTACATACTTGATACTAGTAAAAGCAAACTGTGACGAGCCAGAGCATATTACTAAGGGGAGACGAACTCTGATAGAATCAGGCATAAGTAGATAGAAAAGATGACTGGAAGCAAGCCTGGAGGAATATGAAGTTGATCACTGTTGTTATTTCTGCAGTTTCAAAGTTAAGGACCTACCTAGACAGAGGTAAAAATGACTACCCAACATTGCCATTTTTTGAATGAATGGGCCCGAATGGGTCAGGTCAGTGTCTGACTCCCAGTTAGTATTCATTTGTCTTTAAACAAACAAGAAACTTGGGCAGCATGAGAGGAGAAGCTGAAGGAAAGAACTCTGTGAGACAAGGACCAGGCCTCCCTATGGGTCTTCCAAGAGCATGACGCTGCGCATGCTTAACGTAGACTTTCTGAATAGACTCATCTCAGCGTGGTGGTCATGGCTCCCGGGTGGAAACTTGAGAGAGAAGGGGAGATTTTAGAGCCTTAGGTCTTAATGGGAGATGGGATATGAAGAATAGATGAAGGAAGTGGGAATGGGATCAATGAGAGAAAATAGGCAATGAACAAATTTTAACAAATAGAGTCCTATTTTCAGGTCTACGCTTAAAGGGAACTTCCTTTTTTGGGAATGGTCAGTTTTGTTGATTCCCTACAATACTGTCTCGTACCTTGGATTCCAAACATTTTATGCGGTTTGCTTTCATAGAAGATAATGCTGAATTCCTGAGTGTTTTACACCTTGACAGTGTTGATATTCTTAAGCCCTGTTTACCCAAACAATGGCTTGGGATAATTTTGTTTGTCTACCTAAATAGAATAACATTCTTTTCCTGCAGACATCAAACATATTACTGTTTGTGATCATAAGGGCTGTCAGTTTCAGGACTGTCTTGGGAAAAGAGAACAAAATTCTAATTTTATATAATTAATCAGAATGCAGGTCACTTCATACAGTAGGGTTGGTTTTTTGTTGTTGTTTGTTTTGTTTTATTTTGTTTTTACTTTTTAAAGAAAACTAGTTGATCCTTTGGATTTTATATAATAAAGTCTGTTTTTTTTCTTGCCCCTTCTCTCTATGTCAATAAATGAAGACACCATCATACCAACTTCATCAGTCATTAACAACAACAACAAAAATAACACCAGCCTATTGTTTGATACTGACTATATTGGTGAAATTAATACAGAGAAAGAACACTTTGCAAGCCAAAAACCTAGTGGAAGCCAGAGCTTCATGGAAAAGTTTGCTGGTCAGGAGTCAGGAAACCTATTTCTTGATTCTGACTTTGCTAATTATTTGCAGAGACTTGACTAGTGTCTTTCTCTCTGGGTCACTGTGTCCATGTTGGTAAAATTTAGGGTTTAAAAGCTTGTTTCATGGTTACAAATAATAATAACAACAACAGACACTATTGAGCCCTTATTCTGTCAGACACTATGCTAAGCCCCCTGCTTGTACTATCCCACTTAATTCAAATGACAGCTCCTTTGAGGTAAAATCATTATCCTGTATTTTCAGTTGAGGGAGTTGAAGGCAAAGTGTATCATGGTCTAACATACTAGGCATTGCACTGAGTGCTTTTCATGTAGTTTAGCCCGTTCTAATGTGATCCTCACAACAGCCTTACATTCTAGCTCCATTTTAGATAGAAAGAAATGGAGACTCGGGAAGCAAAGTGATTTGTCCCCCCTCTCTTCCTAAAGACCATGGCAGATCCAAGAGAAATACACAGGTTTCCTGACACCAAGGCTGATATTCTTCCACTGTACCCTGTTTACATTGAAACCCTTGGAATTCGATTTATTTCATGTCTATAATTTAATCTGTCAGAGAAACCTAGGAATTTGGCAATTTACAAGCCAAATCTGGCCCATCAATGTGTCTTCTTTGCCTGCATGTTAATTAAAAAATTTATGGTTGCCAACATTTTAATGTCAGAAAGCTTCCCATAAATAACCTAGATTTCTGGCTTTTTTTGAAAAATGGAAAGATCTGGCCTCCTGAAGCCCTGATCCTTCCATGGCAGATGACCCCTGGAGCTGAATGGTATGCTCTCAAGTTTCACACAGTGCCCACCCAGCCCTCTTCATTTGTCTGTGTTTCCTCCAAAGCATTTGCGTTCCTAGGAGTTTGTGACTTCTGGAGTGAAGATTTCTACTTCTCCAAAATTAAGGAATTTGAAGGTTTGTTGGATAGCACAGCAAGCTGACGTTCCTCCTTGGCTTCTTCCTCATGATAGCCATAAGAGTGGAAGTCATAGTGGTGTGGTTTCTCTTTTGCAGGGCTCTTCCTGACGGAGCATTTCTTCAGCATAAGTGACATTTTAAAATGAGGAAGGCAAGCTGAATCGTAATTGGCTCTGTCACCATTTGGGTTTGATGCTGGCACCTCCTGTGTTTGCCCTGGTTGAGTAATCTGTTTGCATCTGAGTAGACCACACACAGACAAATGTGAACTCTGTTTATATTCATTTCCTGCCTGGGAACTTGGTTCCTCTGGGTCAGAGCTTTGGAACGATTGATAGATTGGAAATTTACTGGTATAGATGTTGGTGCAAAAACTCACTTAAACCCATTTTGGAAGCTGACCTGAATAACCTTCTTTGAGCTTCAGTAAAGGGGACGTTCTCATTGATAGCTCCAGAGGATTGGAGCAAATGCAATGAACATCATGTCTGCATATGAGATGTTCAATATAATCAAGACATTTAATGTTCGCATTTTATAGATGAGACAGTTGAAACCAAGAGTTGTCTAAAGTTACATTGGTTGGAGAAGTACCCATTATATATCACCAGCACCTCTCAGTAATGAGCAGAATTCCCTGATATATCCTGGATGTCTCTCAGCAAGTCAACAAGCTCCATTTCTAGAATTCCTGAGTAAAGACAAATGCACCCATTCTGTTCCCATTTCCTGGGAGCAGCAGTCTTCAAAGGACCAAGAGGGAAGGGATTAAGTTTAGGAGACTGAAAACTCCTAGGTCTGCTCTGCCTTGTCCTGGGGCCAACTGTAGGGGCTTCCTAGGGTCTCTTTCCCCATTGTGACAATCTGGTAGAATCTTCATGGTACCGATCTCAGTGACCTGTATATGTAGCTTTTTCGGCATTTAAGATCTTGTTCCTAGCCTCCATCTTCAACCAGTGAGTTACAGGTAGAAGTGAGTGAGAAGTAAATGAGAAAAAACTGGAAGCCCTCTAGGAGGAGACTCATTGGCACCATTTTTATCCAGGACACTTCTCTGGGACCTACGCTTGGAAGCCTGGGGATGCCTAATCCAAGTTAGGCAGCTATAAGGTATCTCCTACTACAGTGAACACCAGAATTTTTTTATTAGAAAAGATAGGCACTTTAATTCAATCTCCAGCACTGTACTAGGCATTATGAGACTTACAAAAGGAACATATATGAAAAACAGCTTCAGCCTTCAGGGAGTTCATACTGCAGGTCAAGGGCATGTATAAAGATGTTCAAATAGGAGCTTCTAGGCTTCTTTGAGGCACTGACCATCAACGTCATAAAAACACTTCATGATAAATAATCCCTTGTCCATTCCTGACTCATAACATCTGGAAACTGTCAAGAACAAATGCAGTTTTGGGGTAAGGGAAAGGAATTGCTAAAAAACTAAGGTGGGGAGATATTAAACTGCCTTCGACTACAGTAGAGACCAGGCGGGATTAGCATTGACTTCAAAGAAGCCATCCTTTAATATTCAGAGACATTAGGCGTTAATAAGCCTACCACAGGGCCATTTTTAATATTATAACTTGCTACAGGTTAAATAGCCAATGAATGAATGCAAAGTTGAGCACAAATTGGGATAGTATGGAATATTTCTAACATTACACCTAAGGAAGTGTTGAAGTGTTCCTTCTGTGTGGGTAAATCATTGGCAACCTGTGATTATCATTTTCATGCTGTAATGGCACTCGTGCACGCAAGGAACCCAGGGAGTCAGTAAGCCTAATGGAAATGTGTTTCCTTTTCCCCTTCTGCCATGGTTCTCTTTCAGTAGACCTGGAGCTTTGAAGGTGACTGTAATTAAACATTCATTCCATTGGCATTGTACTTCTCACCTGTGAGAAAATTGAGTAGCGGCTTTTCCCCATAAATAACATGCAAAATTCATCTGAATGGACCAGATCATCTAGAATTTCACTTTGAGACTTGAAAGCTCTGGCAGTTGTATCTATGTATCATGTAAATGATTGTTTCCTGTGTGAATTTATCGGGCTGACAGTTCATTTCTGTGTAGATAGGGGCAGGAGTTAAAGGGAGATCATGAAAGTACATTGTGTGTGTCTTCATATTTGGTGCTTAGAAGTCTCTAGTTGTCATTGTTCTTCCTTTCCATGCCCTTCTTGATTCCAACTTCCTTCTGGCCGTCGTGATAGCAACTTATTATTCTGTTTGCAGTTCATTTCTGGATGAATTACCCATTGCTCTGTCCACTTGTCATTGTGGCTTCTTCAAGTTCCCATGCGGTGGGGGGTGGGCAAGCAAACCAGTCTAGGCTGTGTAAAGGGCTGGACTTTCTATTCAAATTAGAATTATTTTTAGAAAGCTGCTGTAGAATTAAGTTTCCTCAGTCAGCAGGATTTATGTAAAGCCGTATGTTTGTGTGATTTCCTCAAAGGAAGCCTTAGAAATGTTCTTTTAGAATTTCCAAACTGGTAGACAGCTGCATTCTGTGGGCAGGCCTGTCCTACGGACCATGTGGCCGAGCCTCTGAGGTGCTGAGTGCATCAGGTTTCCAGTGGCCGTTCACTCTTGAGGCACTAGACTTAACCAGGAAGGATCGAAAGGATATTACAGGTTAGTCTCTCAGCAGCCAAGTTGGGGATATGGAGTAATCTGTTTAATCAATACCTTATTTGGGTTGTCAGTTGTAAAAGTCTTAGAAAATAATACAACAGAATACTCAGTTCTGAAATAACACTGAGTGTCATTCCACCTTTCTTTGATTTCGAAGGTCCTTTAGAACCTGTATCCTGAGAGAGCCAGTTAATGAAGATTTGAGGTCTAGGGTGTCTGATACACCAGACTTTATTCCATTTGGGAAAGGAAATATGTAAGTGGAAAGGGCATAAAGTCCTTTTGGCCCAGGGGGGAAATGAGAGCTCGAAGCAAAGGTAGGAGTGTTTGTAGTTAGGGGTACTGGTTTTTATTACTGTGTACCTCTGCTAAGTGTCCCCTGAACCTTCACTTCTGGAGTATAAGATGGGTCAAGGTAGGGCTTCCTTTTTATCTGTTTTGGTCCTTTACCTATTGGCACCCAGTTCTGTGATGCATTTTGAGGTGCTTAATCAGAAAGCTACTGATTTTCAGCAAAGGCCCAGAATTTTCAGGAAAGATCTCCTGGGGATGGCCCTAACATTGCTCTGTCGAGCTCACCTGGCTCACTTTGTCTCTGAGCGGACTCTCACTCAAAAACAGGCTTGGAGAGCACATCTGATGGGGCAGCATCTTCCGTGCTGTGTGGCTGGAGGGCTGAGCACGTGCCACATGACTCTGGTGTCCTGACTTGGTGCCCTGTCTCAGTGCCCGCTTCTGTTCTGGGCTTCCAGGCTCATCCTTCAAAGGGTTGAAAATAGCATCACAGTTTCCTTCTCTTAGGAGCTTTCTCACCTTTGACAAGCCCGTGGGACAAACGGACCTGACTTCTGTGGCTTCTTGTCTGTCAGCCCTGATTGAATATTCACTCTGCGGAGCATCATGCCAGGCATTGTGGAAAATTATGGAAGAAGAAGGTGAGGCACTCCTGGCCTTTGAACATCTTATCAACTTACGGGAGAGACACAACCAGCACAAAGCAAAATACATGAAAATTCAAATGTCAGCCAGACACATATTGTTCATTATTTATAAATCCAATTAAAGTAGCCTAGGAACACATATTTATGTTCATATATCAATATGTTTAAAGTATTTGCTGAAATGCTTTGAAGTAACTGGAATTGGAAAAAGGTAGTTTTCTGCTGCCTAAGGTTTGATTCTCCAGGAATGACCCTGAGACAAAGATTTAAGAGCATGCAGTTTATTTGAGAAGTTTCGGAAGCACCACCAAGAGGAAAAGGAAAGGAAGATAAGAGAGAAAGGCAGCCAGTAAAGGGTGTGTTCCTGAACCAGCTGCAGATGACGACGGATACTTATGCCCAAGCCTATGGGGAAATAATGAGGAACAGCTGAGAATGTGAACCTCACCGTTATCCCCTGGACTGTATCAGCCTCTGGTCAAGGACTCCTCTCAGAACGGGTGACCCACATATTCCTGGCCTGCCAGGCCCAGACGGTTTTTGGAGAAAACTCTCATGCAAAGAGATGGGGCTAATGGCAGTTGGAGGTTGGCCTTGGAAAGGCCTGAGGGATAAGAGCAGGATACTGACAGTCTCTGCTATATTTACAGGTATTAATGGGAACAATGGCTTGGAAAGGAGAGGGGAGACAGGTTTTGAACATTGAGGAAACCACTGTCTATGAAGGCCTGGATTCACAGTGGATGACACTCAAGCCAGAACCCGTAGGCTTTCTTATGTGAGGTCCTCGAAGGAGTGTGGTTCAATTGACATAGGGAAGAAGGTACCAGCTGAAGCATCCTGAAGATGGAAGGTGGTTTGGAGTCTGAGGCTCCAGGCTGTGATGGCTGCTCCGAGTTTGGATGCCCACTGTTCTAGTAGGCATATGTTGGCCGCAGATCACGTTGGGTCTAGCAATGACAGGCAGTCACTTTTTCTGTGTCATGAAGACCTGATTCCTCCACAGGGATCATTTCAGAAGAATTGGAAGTGCTGTGAGTCAACATGTCCTTCTTCAGCTCACCAGCAAGCCTGGGGATTTCATCGCAGGTCTCCTGCTAGATTTGTAAAGGATAAGACTGGCAGCATTGTTGGGGAAGTGGGGATAGGGGTGGTCGGGGTCACTACCTCTAAAGTGGTTCTGATATAACCTCTCGTCTTGCATTGTATTGGATTGTGTTGTGTTGTGCGTATGTACCTTCTCGGGAGAGCTGGCAGATGGGGGCAGTTAAGCCGTCAAAGGCGCAGCATAGCAGAGGGCTCTCGTTCATCTGACATTGTTCGTTGTTGATGTATTGCTACAGAAGGTCTGCACCCTAGGCTTTAGCAAATGCCCCTGCCAGGACTCCCATGTGTTGATCTTTGTTAATGGAAATAACCATGTGTTTTACCTGATTTTTAGTTGCCCTGGCATATGTGCCCAGGAATGAGCTCCCAGAGTTGCACCTCAGGGGTTAATTACTCTCTGATATATCAAATTATATGATTTGAGGTGCGCTTTCCTTTTTTTCCATCCTATATTGACATGCTAGGCAGAAAGGATCTAGAATAGAAATGCCAGGATAATGTTAATTATTGATAGCTTTTATGTGGGGAAAAAACCCCGTAAGACATGTTCATATATTCTTATGTACACAGTAACATAGTTTGTCCATGGAAGAGGGAGAGGAGGAGTGCAATGGGTTGGATCTGGTCAGGAGACAGAAGCTAAAGTTACTTGAACAGATGGAATTACTATGAAGACTTTTGTACAGGAGGAAAAAGTTTTCCTTGACTCCTTCAGGGTCCCTGTCTGTCTGAAAAGCAAACTGACAAGGACAGGTGAACAGGAGAAAAGCACATAGATTATGTAATAGAAATGTTACGTGACCTGGAGCCTTCACTAGGAAATGAAGACCCACTGCAATGGTTAGAGCTGCGAGTTTCTCAGCGAGGTGGGGTGGAGAGCGGGCTGTCATGGGGGAATGTTATGGGTCAAGGACCAGGAGGTAAGCATAGTAACCGGGGGGAGACTTAGGAAGGCCCTTGGTTAGGATTTGTCTTTAGAGACGAGGGTGCTCCTTTCCTCTGGGTATAGAGAGGATACCTCTCACAGGAGGGCTTTGTGACCTGTTTCAGGGAGGAAGAGTGAGAGGGGGCGGAGGACACCGTGACCTTGCTGCTTCTGCTGTTTCCTTAGACTTCAGTGTAAAATATTCAGTATGCCAAGGTGCCACCTTTCGGGATGGCATTTCTTGAACCTCATCACTTGTTAACCAGCTGTTGGATAATCCAAGAGGTGCAGAGAGATACTGAGCTTCACAGAATCACACACTGCAGAAAGCAGCTGTACCCCTAGGGCTGGGGGCGCCAAGGGAAGAAGGTAGGATAATGAACACTTAAATACCTGGGTGATGGGCCTGGCACGGGGAGAACCCAGACTTCTGAGGAGGGGACACTGGACAGCTGGCTGTGTTGGTGTCTCCGAAGAGGGCTGGGGGTATAGAGAAGCTGCAAAATGGAGTCAGCTGCTCTGACTGGAGCCAGTTGCTGTTGCCAGGCTGGAGAGTTCTCGCTGGACTCATGTGACAGAATAGGAATCCCGTAGGGAGCCAGTTGCCTCTCCTCCCCTCTGACAAGCAGACCTGACAGGGAGCCTGTGGCCCAGGAGAGATGTGCTTTGTAGGGTCCCAGCCCCAGCACTATGAAGCAGGGTGGGTTTGGAGGTGAAACACAGTTACGTTAAAAACCAGCACACAGAGAGAACATGAATGTGTATATATGCACAAAAGAGAGAGAAAGGGAGAGAGTTCATGGGCATTTGAGTGAGCTAGCGAGAAGAATGTGGCCAAGAGCTGCCTGGGATAAGGAGTGTTGCTACTTGGCTGTAGAAATAATCATAATAATAGCCTGCACCTAAGAACTTGGTGCAGGGAGGAATGACATTAAGGACCCTTATTTAGCGTGGGGTGGGGTGGTGATTAAGTTCTAAAGTCAGGGCATTAGGGGAAAATCACATATAAACACTAGAATCACACACTAAGACTCTGAGAGCCTGTCGAAAGGAGAAAGCATTTCTGTCTCCCATCTTGTGCTCCGTCTGTGACGAGCATGTGTCTCCTGAGTGGAATGCAGGTGGGAAACTTCTCCCCTGCCCCACTGATTCTATGACTTTCTTCCGCTCTCTCGCCGAGCATGGAGGGAGGAATTCTTCTAAGTTATGTGTATGTGCGCTACAGCTTCCCCTGAAATTATACCAGGTATGTGCTAAGTACTCTCTCATATGCTGTTTTACTTGATCATCACAATGACCCTAGAAATGCTATTTTTATGTCTCCTTAACCAAAAAGAGATCAGTGCACAAGAAGGTTGACTAATGGCACAGCCAGTGGATGAAAGAACCTGCATTTCCAACTCAAGTGTATCTTGCTCTAGTCCTATGCTCTATAATTAGCATAGTGCTGCTCCCCCCGCCCCCAAAGGTTCTGCCCTGACTTTATGTCTAGGGCAAATCAGGTCATCTCTAACATCAAAATAGGGGGCCTCTGCAAGGACTTTAAGGAACAGTAGACCTGCAGTGTCCAATATGGCAGCCACTGGACATGTGTGCTATTTAAATTTAAATTAAGTCGAATTAAGTAAAATGTAAAAGTCAGTTCCTCATTGACACATGAGCCAGTTCCTAGGTAGACACATTTCAAGAGCTCAGGAGCTACATAAGGCTAATGACTACCATCTTAGCACAGAACATTTCCATCCTCACAGAAAGTTCCGGAGTACATCCGTAGTGAGTGAGAGCATGATTCTTAACCTAGTTAACAAACCCAGCTCTGTATCATACTGGTTGTTCATCCACGGTGGGTTCCTTAACCTCTCTATGCCTCAGTTGCCACATCTGTAAAACAGAAATAGTCAAAGCAGCTCCTCACTGGATTCAGATGAGAGTTAAATATTTAAAGTTCCTAGGAAGGTACCTTGCACAGCATGGGCTCTTAATACATGTTACCTAGAGGGGGAAAAGGTCTCTTAGCTCTAACATTACGTGATTTTCTAAAAATTCTACTTTCACTATATACCTTCTGACATTTTTTTTTTGAGGAAGAGAAGAAGTTTGAAGCAGGGGAAGGAGTATCTTGCTAATTGATATTTGGAGCGCTTCATGGAGTCACGGAATCCTGAATTAACTCACAAGATTTTTCTATTTAATATACATTACTATAATCCATACCTTGTTCCAGGTTTCAGTCTAAGAACTTAACACATACTCTGTCATTGAATCCTCCAAACGGGCCTATGTTGTAGTTCTTCCATATCCTCATTTTCAGTACCCTCCACATTTTACCACTTTTCTGGGTAAGTCCTGCATGAGTGGGGAGGAAAGAACAAGATTCTACCCTTATGAAGAGAGTAGAGAAACCAGTAACTGTTGAGGGTATATTATCTCAGGCTAGATATTTTGTGTGTTTATCTAATTTAATGCAACAGCCCTGATATTTTCCTTGTTTTATAGATGTGGAAATAAGCTAAAGAGGTTGTTAAAACTAGCCCAGCATCACACCGCTAGTTCAGGGTAAGAGCTGGGAATCTAACGTAGGCCTAGTTTCAAATCCCATATATTTTTCACAGCATCTTGATGTATATTAATAGGGAAGATAATATTTTTGCATGTTCAAGTATAATACAAGGAAGAAATAAAAGAATATAGGTAAATTGCCATAGGAGTTAAGAGGAAGAAGGATTACTCCTGGTCAAGAGGTCACAAGTCTTCTTTGAAGATGTAGCATCTGAAAGGGAGCTTGAAAGTTGGTAACATGTTGGCAGGTGGTATCAGGGGAAGAAAATCCAAGCAGAGGGAGGAACACAAGGACAGACTCTAGCAGGATGAGGATACCATGAATAGTTTGCAGAAGGGGCCAAGAATGGGGTTCTGCCTGGGTGGGAAGGATCTTTTGTCGCCGACATTCTTAGAATTGCCAGTGCAAGGTCATAGTAAAAAGTAGAGTAACTCTTAATTTATTATTGATTTTAAATCCCCTACGGACAGCGTGCCCTCTGTCTGTAATGTGTACCCAGGATAGACCACTCCCACCGGCCCCTACCCTTTGGCATAACACTGGTAACCGGTGTGTTTGGATAAGTTCCTCTCTCTCTGCCTTTCTTGGTAGCAATGCAAGTTCCTATGATTCTCAGCCTGTGTTCTTCACTGGTGTGCAGCCTACCCGGTGTTCCAGGGAGATAGGTTCTACGAAGGACAGAGGGGTAGCCCTGGACTTCCCATTAGTTTTGGGCAAGAGGGGGTCACAAGTGGAACCAGGTGTCTGGCATGCTTCAGGTCTGGAATTCTCCTGACCCAGGCATAGAAACTTCCTTCAGGATCCAGATGATGCTTTAGAGTCAACGAGCAAGGCTAGATTGAACCAAAAGGCATGGACCACGGGCCTGGAGGAATCCTCTTAGAGATTTATCATGGGGGGGAGTTGAGTTTGAAGTCGAAGAATGAAATCACTAAAGAGAAGCCCAGGTGGTTGTTGATACCACTCCTACCCCCCCCCCCCCCGCCCTTTCCCTGACCACCACCCTGGGGCAAAGGAAGATGGAGGACCTCCTGCTAATTTTCAACTGCACTTTGCTCTCTGTTATGTAGTATTTCAGTGGCAGGATCCACTCAGGAGAGTTGGGGCAAAGCTGGCTGAGGTTCTCAAGGAGCTGAGTTTTGAGTTCAGGTGCCTGCGTGGCAGCGGAATGATGCTTCCTGACCTTTCAGACCTTTGAGACCTCTGGGCGGTCTTAGACTTCACCTGGAGCCTCCCGTCCAGGATGCGACCACCTAGGGGAATTCCAGGGAAAGGTGACAGGTAGAGTATCCTTTCTGAGTTTTATTCTCTCTTGTCCTCCCTTCTCTTCTTTCCATGTGTCTGTGTTACTCTGTTGTGTCTCCTTCTCCTCAAGATTCATAGACCAGTGATGCAGGGTATTTATTTTATGTTCTTGTCAACAGAGATATCATGGACTGAAAGGTGATGGGTACCCCAATGAGCTCACTACAAGATCTCAAAGATTCCAAGCCACTGGCTGCTCCAAAGCATAAAGCCACCCTTCTGGAGAGGCGGCAGGAAGGAAGCCTGGAGGAGGTGAGGAAACATCACTCTTCCCTCTGCCCTTGACTCCATCGGCCTTTAGCTGTCAGATGGTTGGGCCCAGGCCTGATGGGCTGTTTCCCATGTATCCTTCCACAGGCTCCACTTTTGGCCAGAGGACAGACCGCCTTCTTAGGTCTCTGGGAGAACTGCTGAAGGACAGTGAGGGAGATGTTGCTGGTCCCCAGGACAGAAACCCAGCAGCTGGCACCAAGAAGCACCTGGAGTGGGACTCAAGCCCAGCACCCCTTCAGACTGAAGCTCTCTGAGCTGTGTGTGGTTCCCGACTGGACTGTTTTTGCTTTGCCGTCACCTGCATAACACAGTTCTGGATGCTTTTGAATGGTTGGCTTTGTTTCCTTTTTTTCCCCCCTCTGTCTTTTCTTTTTTCTTCTCTTGGCCCTGAGAATTGTGAGAAAAGAATTGCTTTAGAAAGTATAATTCTGTTGCTGAAATTAGCCTTGTTTATGAACAAATTCTGTCCCTAAGGATTTTCTGAATTGCAATCCCAGGTTACTTGGTAGATGGGGCTGCATGATTTGATTTGTGTAGTACTGATCCTTAGATTATAAATACATTTTCTTTCTTTCTTTCTTTCTTTCTTTCTTTCTTTCTTTCTTTCTTTCTTTCTTTCTCTTCTCTTCTCTTCTCTTCTCTTCTCTTCTCTTCTCTTCTCTTCTCTTCTCTTCTCTTCTCTTCTCTTTCCTTTTCTTCTTTTCTTTCAAGTTTTGGATCCAGGTAATGGCCCGAGTCACATTTGCTTAGCTACTGAAGCGATCTCAATGTGGTATCGCTTGGAGTTGAAATATAATCAAACATATATTATACCTGGGGCTCTTGCACGCTATATGATATATATGTTATGCTACAAAGAAACACAAACCTTGTAGGTTGAAATTTAATTCCTGTCTGATCCTGCAGTTAGAATGGTGGAAAAATTATAAATATCAAAAGCGGCTTCAGACACCCTGAATGTACGCTAACCAACAATAAGTGGACCGTTTGGAAATGCCCTTTTCCAAGGCAAAGCAGGAATTGGAGACCAGCTGACCTTGTCAACAGGGTTGCTCAGGTCTGTCTGTCTGTGGATCTGCTCATTTTGGAGGAATCCGAGGACAAGGCCTGCTTCTGTGTTTGGGTTTACGGAAATTGTGGCGTCTCTGACTGAATGCTCTGTAACTGTGCCTGCCTTGCAATAAAACACCTTTGGTTGACTCAGCAACAAGGTCTCTGTCAATTTCCTGCAACACTGTGTCCTCAGTGCTTTGTCAGAAAGTCCAGGGTAGACCTTGGAGTGGTTGACCTGTCAGAGATCACTGCTGGATGCAGCTTTACTGCTCTTTCGGGAGTGTCTCCAGAGCCATCCATTGTCTCCACGTGGGGTCCGTGTGTGTGTGTGTGTGTGTGTGTGTGTGTGTGTGTGTGTGGTCAACTTTCCTTCTTCCTGTTGTGGTCGACTCTAGACCTCTCTAGTTATGGCGTAGCCCAGGTAGGCCAGGGTGCTGCCATCTCGTTCTGGAGCCCCCATGTATTTCTCCGAGACTCTCGAACAAGCTGCACACTGTAGAACTTCAGTTTCCTCACCCACAACACGCGAGTAGTGATCCTTCCTGTAGTTATGGTCGTCAGCGCCTGTAGAAGGACATCACATGGATGACACCTTACATGTTAGAAACATACTGGGACATGGCGGCACTCCATAAATGGTGATTAGTTTATTTGTCAGCAAAGAATTGAAGGAACACTCTAAGTCCTTATGGTTGACTACAGAGTTGACTAAGAACACCGAGTAGCTGAGTAGCATCTTAAGCCTCCTTGCTTAAAGCCATTAGAAAGAAAGGTGAGGATTCATGGGACGGAAGTCAGGAGAAGACAGTCTGTAGCTTGCCACCTTGACCGTGTAGCCATATATCTTGATTCCTCCCTCAGTGCCACACGGCAGGAGTTACCTCCTTCACAGAGACGACACTTTTGCTTTTCCAGAAAGTGAAATTCACCATGCACAGAGATGGAGGAGAGACCATCTCTCCCACTTGTTTGCAACATTAGGCGCATACCACGAGGGCAGGCGAGTCTCTCTAAATACCGGCCGAGAGGTTTCCTTCACCATGGGGGAGGAAATCAGCCCATCTCAAGCCTCATCAGCCTGTGTCTGCCACGTCAGTAGAAAACACTTTTTGAAAAGCCCCCTGCAGTCTCCAGTAGCACACCTGAGATTTCTGGATGAGCAAAATGTGAAGCAAAGTCACGAGCTAAGATCGTTCATTTCATGTAGGGTGGCACATAAAGTCGTCGTTCTCTGGTTGCCGTGGTGTGTGTCGTAGTCCCACAGATAGCCCTGGACTTCAAGCCGTGCAGAGTAGAAAGAGCCTTTTCTACTTTCTACCTTGAAGTCATTAAAATGATAATAATAACACCAAAACAGGTGACAGTTACCAAGTATTTACTTTATGCTGGCACTGGGCAAAGCACTTTGCAAGTAGTGGCTCATTTAATCATCACAACAACCACATGAGGTAGGTACTCCAAACTCCCATTACCTGGAGGAGAAACGGAGGCATGAAATTGCTGCATAAGTGGGCCAGGCTCCCCAGTTGGTGAGAGTCATAACTGTCATGCACCAGGTCTGCCTGACTCCAAAACTTGGGCTCTTTACCGTCTTAGGCAGCTGCTTCCTCACCTTGGTCCCAGTCCCTGTCTGCTTTCCTGGCTTCTTACCGTGAACCTTACCTTCAGAACTGCGTTGTCCTTACTTGTAACTTGGGGCTGTTAATTATCAACTTTCCTACCTGCTTCCCACAGTTACTGTCTAAGCTCTTGGTAAATGTGTGCCAACTAAATGCAAATCAATATGAAAAGTAAAGGTATTCTTCTGGATGGGGTCCAGGTTCAATCTACCTTATGCTAAATTCTACTTCTGTTGAGCATTCAGAGGTTTCAATACATCTTACCCAGAGGAGATCCTAACGGATGTCAATGTTGAGTCCAAAAACTTTCTTGAGGGTAAATCAGAGAACACCATATAACCTTAGTTCCTAAAGCTGTATCATTTATGTCCGACAGAAACAACTTCTTCCCACTTTGCTCCAGTGGCTCATCCAGAAGGTGGTGTTACTGTGTATCTCTTCGGAGGACAGAAGGTGGTGTTACTGTGTATCTCTTCGGAGGAAAGAAGGTGTTGTTACTGTGTATCTCTTCGGAGGACAGAAGGTGGTGTTACTGTATATCTCTTCGGAGGACAGAAGGTGCTGTTACTGTGTATCTCTTCGGAGGACAGAAGGTGGTGTTACTGTGTATCTCTTCGGAGGACAGAGGTGGTGTTACTGTGTATCTCTTCGGAGGACAGAAGGTGCTGTTACTGTGTATCTCTTCGGAGGACAGAAGGTGGTGTTACTGTGTATCTCTTCAGAGGACAGAGGTGCTGTTACTGTGTATCTCTTCAGAGGACAGAAGGTGTTGTTACTGTGTATCTCTTCAGAGGACAGAGGTGCTGTTACTGTGTATCTCTTCGGACGACAGAAGGTGGTGTTACTGTGTATCTCTTCGGAGGACAGAAGGTGGTGTTACTGTGTATCTCTTCAGAGGACAGAGGTGCTGTTACTGTGTATCTCTTCAGAGGACAGAGGTGCTGTTACTGTGTATCTCTTCGGAGGACAGAAGGTGGTGTTACTGTGTATCTCTTCGGAGGACAGAAGGTGTTGTTACTGTGTATCTCTTCGGAGGACAGAGGTGGTGTTACTGTGTATCTCTTCGGAGGACAGAAGGTGTTGTTACTGTGTATCTCTTCGGAGGACAGAAGGTGTTGTTACTGTGTATCTCTTCGGAGGACAGAAGGTGCTGTTACTGTGTATCTCTTCGGAGGACAGAGGTGCTGTTACTGTGTATCTCTTCAGAGGACAGAGGTGCTGTTACTGTGTATCTCTTCAGAGGACAGAAGGTGGTGTTACTGTGTATCTCTTCGGAGGACAGAAGGTGGTGTTACTGTGTATCTCTTCAGAGGACAGAGGTGCTGTTACTGTGTATCTCTTCAGAGGACAGAAGGTGGTGTTACTGTGTATCTCTTCGGAGGACAGAAGGTGTTGTTACTGTGTATCTCTTCGGAGGACAGAGGTGCTGTTACTGTGTATCTCTTCAGAGGACAGAAGGTGGTGTTACTGTGTATCTCTTCGGAGGACAGAGGTGCTGTTACTGTGTATCTCTTCAGAGGACAGAAGGTGTTGTTACTGTGTATCTCTTCAGAGGACAGAGGTGCTGTTACTGTGTATCTCTTCAGAGGACAGAGGTGGTGTTACTGTGTATCTCTTCAGAGGACAGAAGGTGGTGTTACTGTGTATCTCGTCAGAGGACAGAGGTGGTGTTACTGTGTATCTCTTCGGAGGACAGAAGGTGGTGTTACTGTGTATCTCTTCAGAGGACAGAGGTGGTGTTACTGTGTATCTCTTCAGAGGACAGAAGGTGGTGTTACTGTGTATCTCTTCGGAGGACAGAGGTGGTGTTACTGTGTATCTCTTCGGAGGACAGAGGTGGTGTTACTGTGTATCTCTTCGGAGGACAGAAGGTGGTGTTACTGTGTATCTCTTCAGAAGACAGAAGGTGGTGTTACTGTGTATCTCTTCAGAGGACAGAAGGTGGTGTTACTGTGTATCTGTTCAGAGGACAGAAGGTGGTGTTATTGTGTATCTCTTCAAAAGACCTCTGGAGTTTAAAACATTTTACATATTTGTAGGCAGATTGTAGCAGATGCTGTTGGTACCTTATCCATGTTTCTAAGGGCTTTCTCTGGCTGTGGGGCCTGGGCGACCCCAGGACAGAAGTTCCAGGGTGTTCATTCTTACCCCAGTGCGACTAGCCCTCAACCCCACTGAAGAGAGTTGGTATATAAATGATCCAGCTCCTCACCTTTGGGTGGGCCAACTGAGGCATGGTCTGCCCTGGCTGTGAGCTCCCCAGTGAGGTGACACTCTTCTTACCCGTGGCGGGAACTAGTGTGTTAACCCACTGTTGTTTGCCTTTCCTTCCTGTGTCATACCCTTGCTTCTCAACCGGTGTTTCCTAGAATCACTTTCCCAGTAAGGAGTTAATTTGCTCACAAATTCCTGTTTTAGGGTCTGCTTCTGCAGGGAGCCCAAGTGAATTCAAAATTCAGGTGCTGGTCAATTATAGAAATAATAATGTCTCAGAGAAAATACAGCAGTATCATCCAAGACCAAACCGTTTCTCCCCCTTGCCCTTCTGCTGATACTTCTGCTGTGTTAGGAACTGGAAAGGAAACTTTATAAATCTGAGACCCACTTGCCAGGGAAGTTTGCTTCCTGTGAAACAGGCGCCTCCACAGGTTACGAGATACTTTTCCTTTAAATGAAAGACTCAACTAACATATGAGACCAGGCAAGAGTCACCTGATGGCAAATCAAATTACAGTTCATGGGCTAGAACAAGTAATTAAATATAAGGGGGTAATGGGAAAAGGAGGGAGTCACAATCCCAGAGCCCCCCTTTCACCTCTCAAGGACTCCCATTTGCCTTTGAATCACTTCTGCTTCAATTAACATTGATTGAGCCTGCCTAAAGTGCCTGGCTCTTGTCAAATCCCATTACACGGGCTCCAAGACACTCTCTGTCCGCAAGCCTTTGTTGTGCTGGGACATTTTTGTGGGAATATTGAATATTGTGTGGAGTAGCTAACGCATTGATCAGGACTGCGGTACAAGAGGTTTGCTTTTTCTGGCTTGGCAGTTTTGTAAACGGGATTTCATCTTTGCCATTATCATTATCAACTCGAGCCAATTCTCTAAGTTCAAGTTATGATGCTCTAAAAAGCGTGTCAGACTGACCTACTGTAGCTTTTAAAGAGAAATGTTGAAAATGTCAATCCCGTACAGTAGGAGGTGTACCTGTATCTTTGTTTAGAGGCGTCACACACCTACTTTATGTAATTTTGTTGTGGGAGGAGGACGCATGAAGGAACATGTTTCTTCTCGGGGTTCCCAGTAAAGATTTTGATGTTTATTTTATCAGAGGTGTAAATAGAACCACAGTATGTATCAGAGTCTGCCTCTTTTCTTCTCAGTCTTTGCTAAGGTCTTGGAAGGTGGGGCTATATTTTATGCAGGATTAAGGCAAGAATCCTATTAAGAAAAAATCAGAGAATAACATCGTTCCTAGAATGATCAAGGCTCTTTTATGTAGGGAAAACATTTATTGCTATTGGTACCTTTTTACTACCCACAATCTCATTAATTATTAATTTTTTCCTAAATATTCAAACGCTACTTTTGCCACAAATAAAGCATGCTTTATGAATCATATCATCTTAAATATTTAAATGCTGATTAGAAACTTAAGTAGACAAATTCTCCTAAATATTTCAGTAGAACCTCGAGCAATTTCATTTAAAAGCTTCACAAACTTAAAAGCACACGCACACACATGCACATGCACACACATGCACACGCACACACACGCACACACAATCACCGTGGGATTCAAAATATATTATACCTTCACTTAAATGATTAAGAAGTATTTATACTCTAAATTTGATTTATGTCTTCATTATTTATAAACTTGTTTTATCCTTTCCCTGTCTTTTTATGCGTATCAGTGTTTATATTTTCCTGGAATTATAGTAATCCTGCCAGACTTGAAAGGAAAAGAATGTGGTTTTTAAACTTGCTGAGTTTTCAGATTCTGGGTTATCAGCCACTTGATTTTTGGTTGGCATATGGGATCTTACTGGATCTCTTCAAAATGGATTCCATCCTGGGCTGATGTTTTCTGGCCTGAGATTTTTCTTAGAGTCGAAGTTCAGTTGCTATGTCAATGAGCCCTTGGAAGCCCTTGTCTTGTAACAGCGACATGGGCCACCCTCTGAGAGCTTCCGTGCTCATCCACTCTTAGTCCCAGTGACCCTTTACTTCATCATGCCTTGTTTTCTCAGTATTTTAATTACAAAATATCCAGCAACTTATTCATCTAGGGGATGAAAAGAGGGGTCTGGGGGCGCCTGGGTGGCTCAGTTGTTAAGCGTCTGCCTTCGGCTCAGGGCGTGATCCTGGCGTTCTGGGATCGAGCCCCGCATCAGGCTCCTCCGCTGGGAGCCTGCTTCTTCCTCTCCCACTCCCCCTGCTTGTGTTCCCTCTCTCACTGCCTGTCTCTCTGTCAAATAGATAAATAAAATCTTAAAAAAAAAAAAAAAAAGAAAGGAGGGGTCTGGACAGCAGATTCTTTTTGCCTCCAACACACAGCTGACTGTTACGTGTAGCCTTGGAGCAGATCACTTCTCTGATCAACCAGGAAAGACTTCCAACTTTTCTTGAGTTACTTGACTTAAAATTCACTGTAGCTCTTCTTTTTTATTTAATGAGAAAAAATATATAAAATAAAAGAAACAGAACATCTATGTATATCAAATTCCTAACCTACTTATTGGGAATATATATTTTTAAATATGCCCTTTTCCTTTTTAATGACCTTTTTGTGTACCTTATACTTTTTCATTGTTGAGTACTATTATGAACTCAAGCCATAAATACCAGTTATTCCAAAGAACTATAATTTTCTTGTTCGGATTATTGGAATGTGGACACCTGCCTTAAATAGTCTCTCTTGTCTTTCAGCATTGCTCTTGAGACATTTTTGAAAGTCTCTTGCTTAAAGGCAACAAGATGTTCCATACCTGTATTGATTTTTCTCTACTATGAGCTAAGATTTTAGTCCTTGAGAAGACCTGAGTCTTATTAGTAGAGAATAGCAGTAGGATTGCATATCAGTTTTATCCCCATGAATGTGATAATAGACAAAATAATACTAATTTTGGCCACTGCAAAGCAAGTGCTGGAAAAATAAGTGAGATTATAAGTTTTCATTATCTTTTTTAATATAAATGCTAATACTACTAACTCTAAATTTTTATCTAATATTAATTTTTAAAATTTATTTTCCTATACCATGCTTTCATGGATTATCAACTCAAACCGTAATCACATGTCTTTCTCATTTATTAGCCTTCTATGTTTAATTGGTCACTGTTTTGTAGTTCTTTTATTGACAAACATGAGACAGGATCCAAATGAAGATGGGCATGGGATACAGTAGACAGACTGGCTTTCTCAACTGTAAAAGGAATGCTCTGATGAGGTTTGGGATTGAGATTTTGTCCTGTAGGCAATGGAATGAATACCACTTAGAATTTTTATCACCGGTCTAAGGCAGTGATTCTCAAAGTAGAGTCACTGGGAAGGGGTGTTAAAATGCAGGTTACTGAGCCCCACTCTCACGTTTCTTATCACTAGGTCCGGGGGAGGGGGACTGAAAGCTGTGCGAATCTCACGAGTTGCAGGTGGGGCTGATGCTGATGGATGTGTGAACACACTCTGAGGACCACTGGTCTAAGGAACATAAAGTTAAGATTTTATGGCTAGTTGGAGCTAGCCTTTGGAGCTTGAGTTTGAGGCTGTTAATCAAGCTGAAGATTAAGTAAGAAAAAGTAGCAAGTAAATGACTTCTAGAAAGATAAGTTCTTGGGTTATAAAAATTGGAATTATCATTGTGAATCTTGCATATTCAACCAGGTCTGCGTTTTACTCCTTGGTTCCATTTTCTTTGGGCAACTGTGACTGCTTCTCAGCTCTACATCTCCTATCTACATGCACAGGAGGTATAAAAACATCAATTAAAAAAATCAACCGAATTCCATAGTTCATGTAGGAAATTATCTTCATAAATACACAAAAATAATGAAATTTCTTATAAAAAATTCTTTGGTGGGGAAAGAATTCACACAAAAGGATTTTTGTATCTATAAACCCATATTGTAAATCTTGATTTTATTTTGAAGTTGAGGTGTAGACCTTATCTCCCTTTACCTGACATCTGTGATAGCAGGAAGTCTATCTTCCTAAGTGTTTAAGCAAGTGCCAGGTATGCTGTCATTTCAAGATGAATAATAAACAGCCATAATAAATGGATGTTGTGGGTGACATTAATAAGACATTTGCAATCCTGGAGGAAGAATCATGCTGGAAAATAAATAGATGCATTTATTTATACTATTGTTAGGAACTTGAACTTCTGACACACAGAGCAGGTGTTCAGTCTATTTTGGAACTACCTGACAAAACTCCTTTTTTTTCTTGTTCCTCTGTCTGCCCCCAAAATGTAGATGTTCTTCAAAGTTCTGCCTTCTGTCTTTGTTCCTTGACCTCTGTATTTTTCTACTGGTGAACTCCTCCACACACTTTAAATTATTATCTCCAGAGGGGATGATTTCACAGTCCCACCTGCCCCCCCCCCAAAAAAAAGGAAATTGAATCTTTATTTCCCTCTGCCTGTAGGACATCTTTATCTGCTGTCCAGCAACTCAAACCACTTGCCTGTAGCAGCACTCAGTGCTTCTGCTTTCTGACTCATCTTATCCTTGTTTTCTCTTCTCCCTGAATATAAACCATATTATTTGCTTCACAAAAACCTCCCTCTTTATCATCCCAGACAGCCACAATATCAGCCTCCAGTATGTCTCTCTGGCGTTAATATCTTTATTCCATCTTCTGACAAAACTGTATCTTCGGCACCCAATGCTGCCATTCAAATGATTGTTAAAGCCTTTTAACTAATGTTCTCATTTTCAGTCTCTCTCTACTGCAATCCATCTTAAATATCATTGCAACACAAGTTTTCCCCCAAATCGCGTCACTGATCATGGCATGTCCTGATCTAGAATCTTTCATGACTCCCAACAGGTAATGAGATATGCTCAAACTCTTAATGCTGCCATTCCATATTTTTCAACGCACAGCCCCAACTTACTTTCTCACTTCCCTCTCTTACTATTCATTTATGAACCCTCTCCATTGATGTAATATCAATCTTAAAATGTGCCTTTAAACTTAATCTTTTGATTGTGTTTTTTCTCCTTCTTCATATCATCTTCTCCTTTTTGACCTGTTGAAATCCAACACTCTTTTTAAAGGTGCATAAGAAATGCTACTTTCCTATAGAGTGTTGCTTGATTCACCCCAACCAATATTACTTTTGCTTTCAAGTCCTACATTACTCTAGGGAGCTTTCACCTGCAACTTATGCTGATACCTGGTGGTTGTGATGATATAGAACATTATTTGTTGGTTCCTGAACTCCCCAATCCTGCTGGACACCAAATGGGAAATACTGAGGTGAACGCTCCTGGCAAATCCATTCTGTTGAGAGACTTTACTTGGCCAGGCACTGGTGCAGTCATTGGAGACCACGGGACGGTCAGGATGTCATAGAGCTTATGCTTTAGAAGAAGAAAAATATGAGAAATAAACTAATATAGATTGTTATTTGTACTCATAAAAGGAAACAA